>NC_079191.1:340601636-345401636 GCF_029499605.1 Hyla sarda | reverse complement strand
AGTATCCCCCTGAGCCATCCAGAAAGGAGGGTCCAAAACGTCCGTCAAATGAGTGAAGTGGGGGTTGTTCCACAAGGGGAGGTCAGCTTTAATATCAGTAAAAGAAGTAACAGTCTGTGTCTGACACCAAACCTGTAAAGCTAGTTTATGTAGGGGTAGGAGCCTGCTGACCAGAGGAGGTACACGCCTATTTGGACTGCAACTTGCACCCTCCGTATGTTCTCCGAGGTTGATTCACCAGGCATGAAGCCCCTCCGATCCCCATGTATAATAGAAAGCATAACGCGGTTTAATCTATTGGCCAGCACTTTCGTTGGAATGTTAAAATCTACATTAACTAAGGAGATAGGCCTATAAAAACCGCAGTCCAGGGGGTCTTTGTCTGGCTTAAGAAGGACAACAATGTTAGCATCATACATAGTGTATGGAAGGCGGCTGCATCAAAAGTAGCATCATACACAGCTTTCAGGGGGGCCTGTAGAAGGGTGGCATATTTTTTTTTTTTTCAATTCCATTTTACAAAAAAAAATCATAGACCATTCATAGAATTACAATAAATATGCTTATCCCCCCATCCAACCCCCCTCCCACACCCAGCCTGAACCGAGGAAAGAAAAAAAATATATAAAAAAATAAAGAAAATAAAAAAAATACAAACTTTTTATCATGTTAACACTGCTGCTAAAGGAAGTAGGTAATCAGATCTTCTTACATTCCTTACATCAGTTCCCATGTTTTTTGAAAAAGTTTCCTTTTTTTTTAGATCTTCCAACTCTAAATTTTTCATATTTTTTAACTTTTTCCATCAGCGCCATCCACTGTTTTATGTTTAGCACGTCCTCGGCAAACCATTTGGTCATAATCAAATGTTTGCCCAAAATGCAAAGTTTCATAAGTATTTCATTAAGTGGTCCAAACTCAGCAAAATCTCCCAGGATCGCAGACCTGATTGATAGAAGAATCTGAGTTTTAAATTTTTGTGTCAGATACCCCGCAATATCATTCCAGAATATCTTTATTTTTGGGTAATCCCACAGTAGATGTTCCAAATTTGCCTCATTCATATTGCATTTTGGGCAAGCTGAGCTACTCCTACAGTTCATTTCTCACAAATAGACCGGGGAGTAGTATGATCTAAGTATTACCCGGGATTGCAACAATTGAAATCTTTTGTTTGATGAACAATCCACCGCATTTTGGCATATCTCAGCTCTTCTCCTCTATTCTCCCCACCACTCTCTCCCATTTCTTTTTAGCCCTTTCTTTGTTATCTCCCGGGAGTTCTTCTAACAAGCATATATATATAAATATTATATATATATATATATATATATATATATATATATATATCTTAGGGCTTTTTTTTACTTCCCCTGTGTTCAGTGATATTGTTACGCCGAGCGCTCCGGGTCCCCGCTCCTCCCCGGAGCGCTCGCAACATCCTCGCATTTGCAGCGCCCCGGTCAGACCTGCTGACCGGGTGCGCTGCAATACCTCTCTCAGCCGGGATGCGATTCGCGATGCGGGAGGCGCCCGCTCGCGATGCGCATCCCGGCTCCCGTACCTGACTCGCTCTCCGTCGGTCTTGTCCCAGCGCGCGCGGCCCCGCTCCTTAGGGCGCGCGCGCGCCGGGTCTCTGCAATTTAAAGGGCCACTGCGCCACTGATTGGCGCAGCTGGCTTAATTAGTGTGTTCACCTGTGCACTCCCTATTTATACCTCACTTCCCCTGCACTCCCTCGCCGGATCTTGTTGCCATTGTGCCAGTGAAAGCGTTCCCTAGTGTGTTCCTAGCCTGTGTTCCAGACCTCCTGCCGTTGCCCCTGACTACGATCCTTGCTGCCTGCCCTGACCTTCTGCTACGTCCGACCTTGCTCTTGTCTACTCCCTTGTACCGCGCCTATCTTCAGCAGTCAGAGAGGTTGAGCCGTTGCTGGTGGATACGACCTGGTTGCTACCGCCGCTGCAAGACCATCCCGCTTTGCGGCGGGCTCTGGTGAATACCAGTAGCAACTTAGAACCGGTCCACCAGCACGGTCCACGCCAATCCCTCTCTGGCACAGAGGATCCACCTCCTGCCAGCCGAATCGTGACAGTAGATCCGGCCATGGATCCCGCTGAAGTCCCACTGCCAGTTGTCGCCGACCTCACCACGGTGGTCGCCCAGCAGTCGCAACAGATAGCGCAACAAGGCCACCAGCTGTCTCAACTGACCGTGATGCTACAGCAGCTACTACCACAGCTTCAGCAATCATCTCCTCCGCCAGCTCCTGCACCTCCTCCGCAGCGAGTGGCCGCTTCCGGCCTACGATTATCCTTGCCGGATAAATTTGATGGGGACTCTAAGTTTTGCCGTGGCTTTCTTTCGCAATGTTCCCTGCACTTGGAGATGATGTCGGACCAGTTTCCTACTGAAAGGTCTAAGGTGGCTTTCGTAGTCAGCCTTCTGTCTGGGAAAGCTCTGTCATGGGCCACACCGCTCTGGGACCGCAATGACCCCGTCACTGCCTCTGTACACTCCTTCTTCACGGAGATTCAAAGTGTCTTTGAGGAACCTGCCCGAGCCTCTTCTGCTGAGACTGCCCTGCTGAACCTGGTCCAGGGTAATTCTTCTGTTGGCGAGTATGCCATCCAATTCCGTACTCTTGCCTCCGAATTATCCTGGAATAATGAGGCCCTCTGCGCGACCTTTAAAAAAGGCCTATCCAGCAACATTAAAGATGTGCTGGCCGCACGAGAAATTCCTGCTAACCTGCATGAACTTATTCATCTGGCCACCCGCATTGACATGCGTTTTTCCGAAAGGCGTCAGGAGCTCCGCCAGGATATGGACTTTGTTCGCACGAGGCGTTTTATTCTCCCCGGCTCCTCTCTCCTCTGGTCCCCTGCAATCCGTTCCTGTGCCTCCCGCCGTGGAGGCTATGCAAGTTGACCGGTCTCGCTTGACACCTCAAGAGAGGACACAACGCCGCATGGAGAATCTGTGCCTGTACTGTGCCGGTACCGAACACTTCTTGAAGGATTGTCCTATCCGTCCTCCCCGCCTGGAAAGACGTATGCTGACTCCGCACAAAGATGAGACAGTTCTTGATGTCTACTCTGCTTCTCCATGCCTTACTGTGCCTGTGTGGATATCTTCCTCTACCTTCTCCTTCTCTGCTATGGCCTTCTTGGATTCCGGATCTGCAGGAAATTTTATTTTGGCCTCTCTCATCAACAGGTTCAACATCCCGGTGACCAGTCTCGCCAGACCCCTCTACATCAATTCTGTTAACAATGAAAGATTGGACTGTACCGTGCGTTACCGCACGGAACCTCTCCTAATGTGCATCGGACCTCATCACGAAAAAATTGAATTTTTGGTCCTCTCCAACTGCACTTCCGAAATTCTTCTTGGATTACCGTGGCTTCAACGCCATTCCCCAACTCTTGATTGGTCCACAGGAGAAATCAAGAACTGGGGTACTTCTTGTTTCAAGGACTGTCTTAAACCGGTTCCCAGTACTCCCTGCCGTGACCCTGTGGTTCCCCCTGTAACCGGTCTTCCTAAGGCTTATATGGACTATGCTGACGTGTTTTGCAAAAAGCAAGCTGAGACTTTACCTCCTCACAGGCCTTATGACTGTCCTATTGACCTCCTCCTGGGTACTACTCCACCCCGGGGCAGAATTTATCCTTTGTCTGCTCCAGAGACTCTTGCCATGTCAGAGTACATCCAGGAAAATTTAAAAAAGGGGTTTATCCGCAAATCCTCCTCTCCTGCCGGAGCTGGATTTTTTTTTGTGTCCAAAAAAGATGGCTCCCTACGTCCTTGCATTGATTACCGCGGACTTAATAAAATCACGGTAAAGAACCGCTACCCCCTACCTCTTATCTCGGAACTCTTTGATCGCCTACAAGGTGCCCACATCTTTACCAAACTGGACTTAAGAGGTGCTTATAATCTCATCCGCATCAGGGAGGGGGACGAATGGAAGACTGCATTTAACACCAGAGATGGACACTTTGAGTATCTGGTCATGCCCTTTGGCCTGTGCAACGCCCCTGCCGTCTTCCAAGACTTTGTTAATGAAATTTTTCGTGATCTCTTATATTCCTGTGTTGTGGTTTATCTGGACGATATTCTGATTTTTTCTGCCAACTTAGAAGAACACCGCCAGCATGTCCGCATGGTTCTTCAGAGACTTCGAGACAATCAACTTTATGCCAAAATGGAGAAATTTCTGTTTGAATGTCAATCTCTTCCTTTCCTAGGATACTTGGTCTCTGGCCAGGGACTACAAATGGACCCAGATAAACTCTCTGCCGTCTTAGATTGGCCACGCCCCTCCGGACTCCGTGCTATCCAACGTTTTTTGGGGTTCGCCAATTATTACAGACAATTTATTCCACACTTTTCCACTATTGTGGCTCCTATCGTGGCTTTAACCAAGAAAAATGCCAATCCCAAGTCCTGGTCTCCCCAAGCGGAAGACGCATTTAAACATCTCAAGTCTGCCTTTTCTTCTGCTCCCGTGCTCTCCAGACCTGACCCATCTAAACCCTTCCTATTGGAGGTAGATGCCTCCTCAGTGGGAGCTGGAGCTGTCCTTCTACAAAAAAATTCTTCCGGGCATGCTGTTACTTGTGGTTTTTTTTCTAGGACCTTCTCTCCGGCGGAGAGAAACTACTCCATCGGGGATCGAGAACTACTGGCCATTAAATTGGCGCTTGAGGAATGGAGGCATCTGCTGGAGGGATCAAAATTTCCAGTTATCATATACACTGATCACAAGAATCTCTCCTATCTCCAGTCTGCCCAACGGCTGAACCCTCGCCAGGCCAGGTGGTCGTTGTTCTTTGCCCGTTTTAACTTTGAAATTCATTTTCGCCCTGCCGACAAGAACATTAGGGCCGATGCTCTCTCTCGTTCCTCGGATGCCTCGGAAGTAGAGCTCTCTCCGCAACACATCATTCCTCCTGACTGTCTGATCTCCACTTCTCCAGCCTCCATCAGGCAAACTCCTCCAGGGAAGACCTTCGTTTCTCCACGCCAGCGTCTCGGGATTCTCAAATGGGGACACTCCTCCCACCTCGCAGGCCATGCGGGCATCAAAAAATCCTTGCAACTCATCTCTCGTTTCTATTGGTGGCCGACTCTGGAGACGGATGTTGTTGATTTTGTGCGGGCCTGTACTGTCTGTGCCCGGGATAAGACTCCTCGCCAGAAGCCTGCTGGTCTCCTTCATCCTCTGCCTGTCCCCGAACAGCCTTGGTCACTGATTGGTATGGACTTTATTACAGACTTACCCCCATCCCGTGGCAACACAGTTGTTTGGGTGGTCGTTGATCGATTTTCCAAGATGGAACATTTTATTCCTCTTCCTGGTCTTCCTTCAGCGCCTCAGTTGGCAAAACAATTTTTTGTACACATTTTTCGTCTTCACGGTTTGCCCACGCAGATCGTCTCGGATAGAGGCGTCCAATTCGTGTCTAAATTCTGGAGGGCCCTCTGTAAACAGCTCAAGATTAAATTAAACTTCTCTTCTTCTTATCATCCCCAATCCAATGGGCAAGTAGAAAGAATTAACCAGGTCCTGGGTGACTATTTATGGCATTTTGTTTCCTCCCGCCAGGATGACTGGGCAGATCTTCTACCATGGGCCGAATTCTCATACAACTTCAGAGTCTCCGAATCTTCTGCTAAGTCCCCATTTTTCGTGGTGTACGGCCGTCACCCTCTTCCCCCCCTCCCTACTCCCTTGCCCTCTGGTTTGCCCGCTGTGGATGAAGTGACTCGTGATCTTTCCACCATATGGAAAGAGACCCAAAATTCTCTTTTACAGGCTTCATCCCGCATGAAAAGGTTTGCCGATAAGAAAAGAAGAACTCCCCCCATTTTTGCTCCCGGAGACAAGGTATGGCTCTCCGCTAAATATGTCCGCTTTCGTGTCCCCAGTTACAAACTGGGACCACTCTATCTTGGTCCTTTCAAAGTCTTGTGCCAGATTAACCCTGTCTCTTACAAACTCCTTCTTCCTCCTTCTCTTCGTATTCCCAATGCCTTCCATGTCTCTCTCCTTAAACCACTCATCATTAACCGCTTCTCTCTCAAACTTGTTTCTCCCACTCCTGTTTCCGGTTCTTCTGACGTCTTCTCCGTGAAGGAGATTCTGGCCTCCAAGACGGTCAGAGGGAAAAAAATTTTCTTGGTGGATTGGGAGGGCTGTGGTCCAGAAGAGAGATCCTGGGAACCTGAGGACAACATCCTAGACAAAAGTCTTATCCTCAGGTTCTCAGGCTCCAAGAAGAGGGGGAGACCCAAGGGGGGGGGTACTGTTACGCCAAGCGCTCCGGGTCCCCGCTCCTCCCCGGAGCGCTCGCAACATCCTCGCATTTGCAGCGCCCCGGTCAGACCTGCTGACCGGGTGCGCTGCAATACCTCTCTCAGCCGGGATGCGATTCGCGATGCGGGAGGCGCCCGCTCGCGATGCGCATCCCGGCTCCCGTACCTGACTCGCTCTCCGTCGGTCTTGTCCCGGCGCGCGCGGCCCCGCTCCTTAGGGCGCGCGCGCGCCGGGTCTCTGCAATTTAAAGGGCCACTGCACCACTGATTGGCGCAGCTGGCTTAATTAGTGTGTTCACCTGTGCACTCCCTATTTATACCTCACTTCCCCTGCACTCCCTCGCCAGATCTTGTTGCCATTGTGCCAGTGAAAGCGTTCCCTAGTGTGTTCCTAGCCTGTGTTCCAGACCTCCTGCCGTTGCCCCTGACTACGATCCTTGCTGCCTGCCCTGACCTTCTGCTACGTCCGACCTTGCTCTTGTCTACTCCCTTGTACCGCGCCTATCTTCAGCAGTCAGAGAGGTTGAGCCGTTGCTGGTGGATACGACCTGGTTGCTACCACCGCTGCAAGACCATCCCGCTTTGCGGCGGGCTCTGGTGAATACCAGTAGCAACTTAGAACCGGTCCACCAGCACGGTCCACGCCAATCCCTCTCTGGCACAGAGGATCCACCTCCTGCCAGCCGAATTGTGACAGATATATTCTATCAATTTATGTGATTCTATATTAAAGCAATCTCTATTTAGTGTTGCCCTATCTGCGTATCTTATTTGTACAAACCAAAATTATTTGCTTGCCTCCAAAACTTGGTGACCCTTTAACACATCAAAAGGGATCAACCTTCCATGTGAGTAAATTTGAGTAAAATATTTAATTCCTTTTCGTCTCCAAAAGTGACTATCTATCCCTTTATTAAACTCATCTAATCTACTATTACCCCATATTAGTGTAAATTCAAAACTCCCCTTAACCCCAATAATTTTTTTAATTTCCCTCCATACCTTAAAGTACAATTGAACCAGTGGATAATGTGCTAGTATTTTTTGGGGTTGAGCTTCCATTAACCCCTTATGGACCAAGCCCATGGCCGTCACGCCCCCTCCCATAGACTTGCATTGAGGGGACGGGCGTGATGTCACACGGGGGCAGAGTCCTGACTTCCATTCCCGGAGTCGCGACTCAGACCCTCCAGCGGTTCCGGTGAAAAACCAGGTGGGTGCCGCATGCAATAATGCGGGGGTCCCCAGCGGTGGGACCCCCGCGATCAGACATCTTATCCCCTATCCTTTGGATAGGGGATAAGATGTCTAGGGTGGGAGTACCCCTTTAAGGACCAGACTACGGATACTGGAAGCCTGTGAATCCGAAATAACTACGGATACTGGAAGCCTGTGCTAGAATTTCTCCTGCGGTGTTGCTATCAATGTGTGAAGAGTGGGAGAAGAGGGTTGCATTGACAATCCAACACAATGGACAGCACAATTGAACACATTTTATAAGTGGTCAGAAACTTGTAAATAACTCATGAAAGAATAAAGTTACGTTAAAACCAAGCACATCATTGTTTTTCTTGTGAAATTCCAAATAAGTTTGATGTGTCACATGACCCTCTTCCTATTGAAAAAACAAAAGTTGGATTCAAAATGGCCGACTTCAAAATGGCCGCCATGTTCACCACCCATCTTGAAAAGTTTCCCCCTCACATATACTAATGTGCTACAAGCAGGAAGTTAATATCCCCAACCATTCCCATTTTATTAAGGTGTATCCATATAAATGGCCCACCCTGTATAACTATAATAAAGATTAATGTTTTAAAGTGTCACATTGCTCTGAACATTACATGGCTCTTTTCTCATTTAGGTCACTTTATTTTTAAGGTCATGAAAATATAAAAATATCAGTAGATAAGGCTAACCCTTTTTGTGCATATGCATGTTAATGCAAAATAGTCTATAAAAGATAGCCTTGAGATTGGAGTGCATGTGTGTGCGTACATATAGCTCTATCTGTATATATATTTATATGTACACGCACAATGTGTGGATACAACTTGGAACCATCAAATGGCTTTTAATGTGAACAACTGTGAATGCATCTTTTATACCACCCTAAAAGAGACCGATCTGTAAAAGCCGGTTAATAGCAATGCAGTAACAATAAGATGTTCTATGTAAATGTCAGCAGATGACATGAGACAATCTGATTGATATTGATTTATACATCTTTACCCAGCCATTGATTTGAACTAAAAACACAGCTGTACTTGTCATACTGGTATCTGCCGATCCTGATGTAACAGGTTAAAGGACCTAAATTACCTTTTAAAGGAATGTGTCAAATTATGATCTATTGGTACAGTGATATACAGAAAGAAATAATACATCTTGTTTTCTTTGAGGTTTCCAGATTGTGACACATATGGTGTTCTTTGGATCTGCATTGTCTACTTGGAACCCATAACAAGAAATCTTAGATTGCTGGTGGCATAGGCAGTTGAAGTAAATATAACACCAAAGAGCAGCATCAGGTTTAACCTTTTAAGGATGCCGGGCGTATGCATACGCCCTGCATCCTGAGTCCTTAAAGACGTGGGGCGTATGCATACGCCCGTGGGAATTCCGGTCCCCGCCGCTAGCCAGTTGGGGACCGGACCGGAATGCCTGCTGAAATCATTCAGCAGGCATCCCGGCACATCGCCAAGGGGGGTCCTGAGACCCCCCCATGTCGGTGATCGCAGACATGTCAATTCAGACATGCGATTTTCTGCTATTCCGGGCTGATCGGGTCTCCTGAGGGATAGGAGCGAGGTCACAGTGCTGCGATCTCCTCCTATCCCCTGCCATTGGTCAGAACTGATTCTGACCAATGGCAGGGCAGGACAGTGGGTTGCCCCCATTCTGCCCACCCCTGGATGTTGAGGGGAACATGGGGAGAAGATGGAGGCTGGTGCCTGGAGAAGAAAATGCCTGGGGATCCTGGCTCAGGTAGGGAAACAACAGGGGGGGGGGGGATGAAAGTGGCAACCACTAGGAAGGCCAAACTGCAACTCCCAGCATGCCCAGGAGGGTCACAGTTTGGAGACCACTGTTACAGTGGTGCCCCAATGGTAGCCCTCCAGATGTTGCCAAACTACAACTCTCAGCATGCCTAGACTGCCCAGGCATGCTGGGAGTTGTAGTTCTGTAACATCTGTCCCTTCAGATATTGCAATTTTCATGACATTTTTGAAAATTGCTGCTCTACTTCCTCTAATTTTTTCAAAAAGCAAAAATATGTCCATTTTATGATGTCAACATAAAGTGGACATATTGTATTTGTGAAGAAAAATTTTATTTATTTGGAATATCCATTTTCCTTACAAGTAGAGAGCTGAAAAGTTTTTTTAGTTTTCTAAATTTTCATGAAATTTTGGGATTTTTCACCAAAAAAGGATGCAAGTAACGCCGAAAATTTACCACCAAAATAAAGTAGAATATGTCATGAAAAAACTCTCAGAATCAGAATATTCGGTAAAAGCATTTTCGAGTTATTAATTCGTAAAGCGACGGTGGTCAGAATTGCGAAAAAGAGCTCAGTCCTTAAGGTGAAAAAGGGCTGCGTCCTTGAGGGGTTAAAAGAAATTAAAAAAATTATAATAATAATAAATATATATTTAATTTAACATTCCCATAAGAATTGTACATCGTAGTTATTCTTAAAGTGTACCTGTCATTTGCAAAAACTTTTTAAATAAAGTAGATAATAAAATGTTATGTATATTTGTATTATACATTGGTTAAAAATGTATATATGATGACAAGCAGGGCTCTGTGCACTGAGGACAAGGAGGCTCTATGATGCCCCAGGCTGACACAGCAGGTTGATTGACAAGCCAGGAGCCTGCACAGAGCCCTGCTTGTCCCGCCCTCACTTCACGTATTTTGTTTCCACACAGAGACACATACACAGGCAATAGCTGCAGGGATAACATTTATTTGCCCAAAACTATACACACATTTGTTAGTGTACCTACCTAACTAAACCTTACATGAAAACTACCTTCTATAACCTCTAGGCAGTTAGTGTTGTGCCATATACTGCTGCGTGAGAGTACACCTGAAATTAGAGGGCATACCCTGAAGTAAAATTAAGAAAAAGGGGTAAAATGTAAATTGAGGGAGGGTTGGGTGGGACGTGAAGAACCTGCGGCGTGGAGACACAGGTATTGCCGTGGGTTCTTATAGTAATCCCCGCCCTTCCCAAAAACACAGGCTAATAAATTAGCCTTCAAACTTGTGGTCGGTGCTCATGCTTATAGCGTACCTACCTAACTAAACCTTACATGAAAACTACCTTCTATAACCTCTAGGCAGTTAGTGTTGTGCCATATACTGCTGCATGAGAGTACACCTGAAATTAGAGGGCAAAAACTCCCATGTAAGTTCAAAAGCGCTTTATTAACATAAAGTACAGACAAAAAGTTTGGACACACCTTCTCATTCAGAGTTTTCTTTATTTTGATGACTATGAAAATTGTAGATTCACACTGAAGGCATTAAAACTATGAATTAACACATGTGGAATTATATACATAAGTGTGAAACAACTGAAAATATGTCATATTCTAGGTTCTTCAAAGTAGCCATCTTTTGCTTTGATTACTGCTTTGCACACTCTTGGCATTCTCTTGTTGAGATTCAAGAGGTAGTCACCTGAAATGGTTTTCACTTCACAGGTGTGCTGGTGTGGAGGAGGAGGTGTGATGGTGAGGGGGTACATTGCTGGTGACACTGTTGGGGATTTATTCAAAATTGAAGGCATACTGAACCAGCATGGCTACCACAGCATCTTGCAGCAGTATGCTATTCCATTCGGTTTGCGTTAAGTTGGACCATCATTTATTTTTCAACAGGACAATGACCCCAAACACACCTCCGGACCTGAACCCAATCGAGATGGTTTGGGGTGAGCTGGACCGCAGAGTGAAGGCAAAAAGGGCCAACAAGTGCTAAGCATCTCTGGGAACTCCTTGAAGACTGTTGACGACCATTTCAGGTGACTACCTCTTGAAGCTCATCAAGAGAATGCCAAGAGTGTGCAAAGCAGTAATCAAAAGCAAAAGGAGGCTAGAACCTAGAATATGACTTATTTTCACACTTTTTTGTTATGTATATAATTCCACATTTGTTAATTCATAGTTTTGATGCCTTCAGTGTAAATCTACAATTTTCATAGTCATAAAAATAAAGAAAACTCTGAATGAGAAGGTGTGTCCAAACTTTTGGTCTGTACTGTATATACATAATAATAATCATATCACCAAAGACTGGAAAACCTGACTCATTTCAGACTTGGGGTTAGGGATATAACGCATGTAAGTACTCTATTTCCATCGTCCCAATTTTCTGATCACATGAGCCGGCACCCCTTGACGTGATGCCGCTGCCGCTGCACCTATGCGTAGCGAGTGACCAGATATCACTGATGGATCGCCCCCAAGGTTCTAACCAAACTGCAAATGTAATTAACAAATCTTGCTGTAGTGAGGGTGGCACCCTCGAATAACAAAAGCAGCTGAACTACGTCGGAGTCAAGACGTGCTGACAGCATGGTTTGTAACACTCTGACTGGGCACCATATGTGTGTTGTGGCAAAATAACAAATGGTAACTACTTGACCTAGTAACAAAGTCTTGGTACTATATAAATTCAACGCATAATGATCTGTGTCCCAACAGAGTTGACATAACTTTAACCACTCACTTCTCACTGATCTGCACGTAAATTCTCCAGGTCTCAGGAAGCTGCAATAACCTAGAAATAATGCTGCTTTTAACATGAGACTATCTAGATATCCAAAAGGTGACCTATCTAGGGCGTCCGCTAACTGCTTAAACAAATCTGCTGAGAGAGGCTGACAGCTGGACGGTTTAGAAACCTTGCTTTTCTGCATACCCTTCAGGGCCGCTTTGATGGCATAGGACATGAATATTGACATCTTCTCCGGGTAATTTAATGCTATGTGATGCTGTATACCTGATATAATTTTATGGTGCTGTGCGCTAGATGCAGGGAAGAGTTGAAAAATCCGAGAAACGCCAGTAGAAATGGAATGGTATGTGGGACTTCATCAGGATTTTGTAACAGAAATTTGAGTACGTGTTCCAAGCTGTGGTGTTTACTCTCTGCGTACTGGGGGACAATGATTTGTTGATGAGTTTTTTGGCTGTCGACAAATGTGCTTTTAGTCCAGCATCAACTCTCGGAAATGAGGTACTGGGGACCCTGAGCGATCAGCCTTGGGTATCACCTGGAAAAAAAGCGGAAAATAACTTCTGGATAGTGCATCCACTGCTGTGTTCCTGACACCCTGAATATGCGCAGTGGTGAAATGGAAATTATGACGCAGAGATAACCACACCAACCTCCTTGCTAATAACATAATCAATGAAGATTTAGACCTGCCTTTCAATAATATATCTACGCTGGCTGCGTTGTCGGACACAAACATGACTGTCTTCCTATGCCACAGATAACCCCATACTCTTGCTGCTGCAACTATTGGATAAAGCTGAACTAGCACTGAAACCTGGCAAACGGCTAACTTCTGAGGGCCATGCGTCAGCCAGCCACCTGTTTCCCCAGATAGCAGCAAAACCTATAGAAGATGATGCGTCCAAAAATACAAGCGGGGACTGATTATCTATGCTTGGTGTAAAGAGCGATATACCATTCCAATCAGATACGTTTGCAGTCAAACCAGATCACGTTTGCAGTCAAACCTATACTCCAACATCCAATGTAACGCTTGCACGAATCTATCGAATAACCAATGACTGCTACATGATCCAAAGAACAGTTTAACTGCAAAGTAATACCTGTCGCACCACTTTATGCCATGCCACTTCCATAGCTCTGGATTTATGGGAAGTAATTTGAAAGTGTCCAAGATGTCGGCTTTAGACAACCAGGCCCCCGACCCCATGGCAAGAATGGCTGCTATGGCTTCGTCAATGGAGGAATATTTGAGAGAAAATTCCTCTGCTGGAATAAGGGAATTCAGACTAGGCGTGGAAGATGAGTAAGGTGCGGACAAGTCGTAAATTAATCGCTTTTTATTGCTAAACTTTCAAACAAGGAGCCCCACCGGATTCACCCTCCACATGTCAAAGGGGGAGGTATCAAAGGGCCCAATGATAAAACCCTTATTGGCCTCACTCGCTATCAACTCGTCAATCACGGTAGGGTCTCTAAGTGCTGACCTTAGGTTCTGACACTCAACAGTATCCCCGGGAAGTGTCACAAAACCTGTGTGGAAGCCTGACTGCAAACCCTCTAACAAGAACTCTACCAACTGCTTGTCAGGATGTTCTAACAAAAACAAGCCAAGGACGCCACATCCACCACTGCTAGTAGCACCCTGTGTTTCTGGGGACAGGCGCTCTTAGGATGAGCCCTGAAACAAACTGCACACACATGAAGCAACCTGCACTGTTTGTAATTACATGACGCATAATTGAAATTATTAAAGATCTGAGACTTGTCCAGATACTTGATTGGTCTCCCAAGTTTGTCTGTGAGCCCCGATTTCTGACTCTTTGACTGCATGGTGGATGAAGATGTTCCTGGTACTGTGTCATCTGAAGAGTTATTGACACTACTGCACCATTCTGTAGTGTGAGCTATTGACTGACAACGAGCGCACACCGGAGCTATCAAACCTGCAAAATGATTGCAAAAAATCTCAGTATCTATAAAGGCCCAATTCAGGGCATAATTCAACTGGGCCAAAGCTGCTGCTGCTTTTGCCGGAAATTACTTGTGACAGTCATAAAATGAATGTCCGCCATACTTATGAGAAAGCTCATTGACCTTGTACATGTACATGTCTAACTCCTCCCTCCTTTCTGGCTTCACTGAACAAATTATGTCCCTGTAGATAGCGAAAGCCATGCTAAACTCTACCAGCGATAACTTGCGACTAAGCCCGACATCCTTAGCCTTAAGGATAACTGAAACTTCACCGCAAGCAATCGTTTTGTTTTCAGTTACGTCATGGTTGCTATAAGAAGAGACGCTAGATTAACATGCTTACCGTCAAGTATGTCTTTCTTGAGGTTGGCCTGGATGAAATGGGCTGGAGTGAGGTTGGGGATAATGGCATTAATACCCATAAATGTAAGTGAAAGCTGCGGCTGAACTGATGAAGCGATTGCAACCGGAGGTGTAGCAGCCCGGTTCTCCAAGTTCTCTAACCTGGTGGACAGAGAATTAACTAACGTATGTAACTGCGTGATGGATGTGTGCAGTGTCTGCATGGAAACTTCCCCCGTGCTAGTTCCTGCCTGTTCATTAGGTCCTGCTTGTTCCGAAACTAACAAGCGATACAGTTCAGCTTTTCGGGCTGTGGCCAGAAATGGAATCCCTCTGCGCACAAGTTCTGCTGTCAGCTTCGGAATGGTCCAACTACGAAGTGAGGGAGTACTTCCATGTTCCGAAGTTCTGGCCGTGTTGTCTATAACAGAGTCAGAGACCAACACTAGAAAGAACCGTAGCCCACCAACGGTAAAGTCAGCGTAAACCAGATCCCTTCTAATGGCTGATGAGGCCTGAAGACGTGTCAGACCTCCTAAAACAACGTGACTTGGTGACATTAGTGGCAACATACTCATAACTGTGACAAGTGCAAGTTAACGTGTAACGACGTGATGGGCACCCTGCTGTGAACAAAGTACCCATAGACGTGATGGGCAGCAAGTAAATAAAACATAACTACCTGTTCCCTAGAAGATCACCCGCTGACCTGAAAATTGAACACATAGTGACTCCTGTGGACTACACACTGTTGGCGTGCAGGCTTAACCGCCTAGACCAAAACCTACCTGAATTAGCCTGACAATGGGTGAAGACAACTCCAGGGGGAGGTATGGCAACTGCAGAATGCTTCGTGCTGTGCTACTTGCAACTGCTGACCTAAATCACAAAATACCATATGACTACATGCTACTATCAACTTAACCACCTACTACAAGTGACTACACACCTGAAACTAATGAAGTAATTGGTCACTGTAGATGCTATAAAGTGCTGGACAGACTGATTGCCGGGTCTCTAACCTAATCCCTCTGACCTGTAATAACCAAAACACATGACATTCACCTCAAAGTAGCCTGTAAATGATTCAAATTGCAGCGTGAGGAACATGAACTACCCAAAGCCGTGATGAGTAGATTAGACGCACCTGACAAAACATTGCGACTGTCATACTACAAAACAATAGCATAAAACACTATAGACTTGCATTGAGGGGGCATGGCCGTGATGTCATGAGCAGGGCAGGACCGTGACGTCACAAGCCTCCGCCCCGCAGCACCAGTCATCCGGCACGGAGCGAAGTTCGCTCCATACACCAGATGTCTAGGGTGCCGCAGCTGAGATCGCGGGGATCCCCTTCCTTTGGATAGGGGATAAGACAGGGGTCTCAAACTCAAATTATCCAGGGGCCACTGGAGGTAGCAGCTGGGTGAGGCTCGGCCGCATGTGCCCCTTACATATAATGCCCTCATCATACACCCCTCATCATCCACCAGCAACACCCTCCACCAGCAGTAGCACCCCCATCATCCACCAGCAACCCCCCCCCCCCCCATTCCCCCTAACCCGTGTGGTAAAAGCATGAGCTGACGGATGATGGGGGTGCTACTTCTGGGGGTTCCCCACATTAGGTAGGCAGCAGGTTCCCCACATTAGGTAGGCAGCAGGTTCCCCACATTAGGTAGTAGCAGGTTCCCCACATTAGGTAGTAGCAGGTACCCCACATTAGGTAGCATTTTCGATTACCCCCCTCCCCCCCCCCCCTGACTCTCACACACACAGACACACACACACAGACACACACACACACAGACAGACACCCACACATGCACACACATAGACAGACACACACATGCACACACACATAGACAGACAGACAGACACACACATGAACACACACCTAGACAGACACCCACACATGCACACATACATAGACAGACACCCACACACACACACACACGCAGACAGACAGACAGACACACACACACATGCACACACACATAGACAGACAGACACCCACACATGCACACACACACACAGACACACACACACATGCACACACACATAGACAGACAGACACACACACACACATGCACACACGCAGACAGACACCCACACATGCACACACACATAGACAGATAGACACATACACATGCACACACACAGACACAAGCAGACAGACACTCACACATGCACACAAACACGCACACACATGCACACACACAAAGACAGACACACACACACATAGACAGACATGCACACACACATAGACAGACAGACACACACACATGCACACACACATAGACAGACACACACACATGCACACACACATAAACAGACAGACACACACACACAAAGACAGACAGACACACACACACACAGACACCCACACATGCACACACATAGACAGACACACACACACATGCACACACACACAGATACACACACACATGCACAGACACATAGACAGACACACACACACAGACACATAGACAGATAGACACACACACACATGCATACACACATAGACACCCACCCACACGTGCACACACGCAGACAGACAGACACACACACACACACATAGACAACCTTACCTGTACTGCACTGCACTTCTCTCTGGAGTAGTGTAGAAAACTGTGTCTTGAAGCGTTCTGTGTCCCAATAGCTGAGGAAAGTTCTGAGTCACTGTGCTGAGTGCTGAGACACTCTAATTGGTTGATGGGGGGGGGGCGTGTGCAGTCTCTGCTCTGCTCAGGACACAGAACTGCTTCAAGACACAGTTTTCTTCACTACATATCTGGCGCAGTCCACAAACTTTCGATCCGCGGGCCGCAAATGGCCCGCGGGCTGGGAGTTTGAGACCCCTGGGATAAGATGTCTAGAGGTGGAGTACCACTTTAAGTGATTTAGCAAAAAAATGTTACAGTTGCAATGAAGTATGATACCATGACACTTCTCTCTGTGCAGATACAGGGAGAACCCTGGACATTACTTCATCATAGTAAGAACAAATTAAAAGTTCTAGTGGAGGATGTGAAAATTACCCATTCATATGACAGTGCTAATTCACCTACACCCCAATATTGAGTTAACCTTCATTATGTGTACACCTAGCCATAAAATACTGTAGTAAGCAGAGTCCTTACATTATGAAATATTTGTAAAACATTACTGACACTCCCTTTACTGACTTTCCCTTTCTTCAATGCTTATTATGCAACACAAATACACAATATCGCAGGAAGTGTTTTGGCTTTCATGCATTTCTTAACTGATCTAGTTGAGAAAGGCATAAAAGCGAAAACATGTCCTCCACTACTGTTTATATGTTTTGCACAATAAAAAAACAAGCACTGAAGAAAGCAAGTGACGGGAATTTTTTCATATATATTTCACAAGTGTATCCACATGGCCCCACAAGATGTTCCCCTATCTGCCAACCTTTCTTTGTTATCTTACCTTATCAAAGCCCTTGAGTCCTCCATGGATGCTATTTGGCCCATTGTTAATGGGTAATTGGTACTCCTGACCATCAATGCTGAATTTACCATTGGCAATCCTGTTTGCAACTCGTCCAACCACTGCTCCAAAGTAGGGATGCTTGTTTAAATAGCCTTGAAAAAAAATATATTACATGCTAAACAAATCCAAAGTATAGGTGTCATGATTCTGCAACAAAAAACCGGGACAATGATGTGAAACACAGTCAATCAGTTCACAAAAGCCACCTGTAAGCCCAATAATTGGGATATGGGAACAAACATCTACATGGGATCATATTAATTACAGTTATTAAAGGTGTTATCCCCGCAGCAAGGTTAAAATGCATTTACACAGGGAGAGAGTAATTAAGAAAAAAAAGAAACCACAAACTTACCTTCCACGTTCCCACGCCTATGCTGGTATTACAGAGCTTTGGTCCCCACTGTGCGTCGCTTCCGGGTTTGAGAACATGATGTTAGAGGCCCACTCACCCAATCAGTGGCTGAGGAGACACACTGCTGCAGCTGCTGAGTGGGCCTGGGGCATCACGTCCCTGAGGAAGGTAAGTGTGTGTTGGTTTTTAACTGCCTACTCCCTGAGCAAATGTATAAAAACCTTGCTGCCCAGATAACCCCTTTAAACACAGAATCATTGAATTTATATTAATTCAATCTGGAACAACCAACTGTTTATAGTCATAAAAATTTGTCAAACTGAGATTAAGGTGTGTACTTAGGATGTTAGGTGTGATATAAATAATAACTTTTGGAGTCCAATTTATGATGACTCAGTGTCATTGATATAAGAAATACATAAGAACCCTCTACTGACCCCTGTGGTCCACAAGTAATCGTGGCCTACTCTAGGCATGTTACATTAACAACCAGCCTGTTCTGCTGGTTAAATGTCTAGGTTAGTAATTACTTGAAAAATTTAGCAGGCCCTGGGATTTTCCCCAAATTTACGCTCAAATTTTTATCATGGATGAGCATTTTTATGAACCACGAGTAAGCATAATGATAAGCCCAATTCAATATGGCTGATTCACATGTGAATAATCCACAAGATTTCCCATATGGAATCTAAGGGCATTTGTAGCTTATTTACTTGCATGGGGAGCAAACTTCTAGTGGATTTTATGAGGCTTTTAGCACAGATTTCTCACTAGAAACTACCTAAATTCCTAAATGTGTTAATGGAGGTGAATTGGATGTAAAAAAAAAACAAAAAACACCCCACTAAACAGTGTGGTGCTCAGCGAATACTGAAGGAAGGTCAAGCCTGACTGCACAATCCTCAGACTATCCTCTCCTTTTGTTGTTCCCTGTAGGTCTGCCCTTTAGGCTTCCTTATCCCCCCCCCCCCCAGGCCTCATGGAAACAGCAGCCTTCTGGGGATGGTGGTAAATTCCTTCACCACCTGTTCTATATCAGTGGCAGATTATCATATGGGCACTTTGGGTGGTCATGGGCCTCAGGGGACCTTCAGACCAGCCATATAGAAATCTACCACTTAGTGAATAAATTGATAATCTGGTGAAGGATCATAACTAGAATTAATAAGGCCCCATAGCAAAATACACAGGCCCCACCACCTACTGACATAAAACAGAAACTACATAATAAGTAACAATAATTAAAGGTATGGATAAAAGCACCACATGGTAGTGCTATATAATAGAAAGCTATCAACTTCTTATTCCTTACAGAAATGTAGAATATTTTTGCACCTAAGTAGGCCTCCATAACTGCTGTTCCCCATAGCAGCTGCTATAATAACACCCATGCTCTAGACAAATTAGCTCTGAAGTTTGTTCAGGAGAAGAGAAATAAGAGCTGGAGACTGAGCCATCAGGCAGCTTTTCTGGTAGACAGGACAGAGGAGCCTAGACTGTTTGTAAAAGCACAGAGGGTAGAGAAGAGAAATTGGCCAAAATTTGTAAAAAATAAGACCAACCAGTGGAGAAAATGTTTTTAGTACTATAATAAGTACAAAGCAAGAATATCAAAATACATTTAAAATCAGTTCATAGCCTTTAAAGGGGTACTCCGGTGCTTAGACATCTTATCCCCTATCCAAAGGATAGGGGATAAGATGCCTGATCGCGGGAGTCCCGCTGCGGGGGACCCCCGTGATCTTGCGCGCGCGGCACCCCATTTGTAATCAGTCCCCGGGGCGTGTTCGCTCCGGGTCTGATTACCGGCGACCACACTGCCGGCGGCGTGTGACGTCACGCCTCCGCCCCCGTGTGACGTCACGCTCCGCCCCACAATGCAAGCCTGCGGGAGGGGGCGTGACAGCCATCACGCCCCCCTCCCGTAGGCTTGCATTGAGGGGTGGAGCATGACGTTACATGGGGGCCGGAGGCGTGACGTAACATGCCGCTGGCCGTTTGGTCGCCGGTAATCAGACCCGGAGCGAACACGCTCGGGGACTGATTACAAACGGGGTGCCGCGTGCAAGATCCCTTGGGTCCCCAGCTGCGGGAATTCCGCAATCAGGCATCTTATCCCCTATCCTTTGGATAGGGGATAAGATGTCTAAGCACCGGAGAACCCCTTTAAAAGAACAAGTGAGATTCTGAAATTAATGCCAACACTATATTCCTTTAGTTTAGTAATTTTTTTCTGACTATTTTCGGCGCAAAAATGTCGCAATTGCGCCTACCCTATAAATTGTGCGACTTTCCCTAGC
The DNA here is from genome assembly GCF_029499605.1 of Hyla sarda. NCBI lineage: Eukaryota > Metazoa > Chordata > Amphibia > Anura > Hylidae > Hyla > Hyla sarda. The sequence goes on along the minus strand of NC_079191.1, from coordinate 345,381,059 downwards.
AAGAGCTAGAAAGTAAAAAAAAAATTTCCCGCTTAATTTACGCAAGTTTTCAGTTTTTACTTGCAGTGGTCAGGAATTTATTAACTGAGACAGTCGCAGTTGCACAATAAACTGTCGCAACGGCCGTAAAAAGTGACTAAATTTACTCCAGCTCCAACATGGAGCAGGAAAAGCTACTGCCGCCCGGGCTCCGACATACTTTCTTCCCGCTACCCTCACTGCGCTACCGGGACACTGCAGTGATTTACATCCCCCCCTCTCACCTGCCAGCGCCACACAACTCCCATCTGTTTGCTGTTGCAAGACTACAAGTCCCAGCATGCCCTTACAGTGAGGACATGCTGGGAGTTGTAGTCTTGTAGCAGCGGGAGCTGAGCGGCGCGGGCGGGAGACAAGGGGGGGGGGGTAGCGGGGAGGCCGTATGAGGAGCCCGGGCGGGAGACAAGGGGGGGGGGGGGGTCCGTATGAGGAGCCCGGGCTGGAGACAGGGGGGGGGGGGGCCGTATGAGGAGCCCGGGCGGCTGCACTGTAATCTCAGCCCGGACTCCTGCCCTGAGAGCCTGTCAGGGCATGCTGGGTGTTGTAGTTTTGCAACAGCTGGAGGGCCACAGTTTGCAGACCACTGGTGTGTGGTCTGTAAACTGTAGTCCTCCAGCTGTTGCAAAACTAAACAGCTGAAAGGGAACCAGCGAAAACGTTCACTTACCCTTCCGAGGCTCCAGCGACGATCGCTGTCGGAGATCGTCGCGCGGCAGTGTCGTGCAGCGCTGGATCCTACGGAAGCCGGTAAGTTGAGCTTCCCAACCAGGGTGCCTCCAAATGTTGCAAGACTACAACTCCCAGCATGCCTGGACACCCTTTGGCTGTCCAGGCATGCTGGGAGTTGTAGTTTTGCAACAGCTGGAGGCACCCTTGTTGGGAAACACTGGCCTAAAAACAGTGTTTCCCAACCAGGGTGCCTCCAGATGTTGCAAGACTACAACTCCCAGCATGCCTGGACAGCCATTGGCTGTCCAGGCATGCTGGGAGTTGTAGTTTTGCAACAGCTGGAGGGCCACAGTTTGCAGACCACTGGTTTGTGGTCTGTAAACTGTAGTCCTCCAGCTGTTGCAAAACTAAACAGCCAGAGGCTGTCTAGGCATGCTGGGAGTTGTAGTTTTGCAACATCTGGAGGCACCCTGGTTGGGAAACACTGGCCTAAAACAGTGTTTCCCAACCAGGGTGCCTCCAGATGTTGCAAAAGTACAAGTCCCAGGTTGGGAAACACTGTGCCCGGCCTCCGCCCCAAGTTACTGTAAGGGCATGCTGGGAGTTGTAGTCCTGCAGCTGGGGGCAGGGGACAAGCTTGTCATTTGCCCACACATCTCCTGCACCACACAACTACAACTCCCAGCATGTCCTTACTGTAAGGGCATGCTGGCAGTTGTAGTCGTGCGGGGCGGGAGATGTGTGAGCAGGTGATAATAAATGTACTAACCCATTTTTTTTGTTTTCTTCTCATTTCAGATCCGTGTATCCTGTGGACTCCTTCGGATTCGGTGGACTACTTCGATGACCAGCGTTTTTCTTTGTTTGATTTTAATAAAATGGTTAACGAGGGCTTGTGGGGAGTGTTTTTTGTAATAACATTTTTTTAAAACCTGTTGTGTTTTTTTCTTACTTTACTAGACAGGCTTAGTAGTGGAAGCTGTCTTATAGACAGAGTCCATTACTAACCTGGGCTTAGCGTTAGCCACAAAAACAGCTAGCGCTAACCCCCTATTATTACCCCGGTACCCAACGCCACAGGGGTGCCGGGAAGAGCCGGTACCAACAGGCCTGGAGCGTCAAAAATGGCGCTCCTGGGCCTAGGCAGTAACAGGCTGGCGTTATTTAGGCTGGGGAGGGCCAGTAACAATGGTCCTCGCCCACCCTGGGAACGTCAGGCTGTTACTGTTTGGTTGGTATTTGGCTGAGAATGAAAATAGGGGGGACCCTATGCGTTTTTTTTTTTATAAATAATTAAATATATTAAAAAAACGCATAGGGTCCCCCTATTTTTATTCTCAGCCAAATACCAACCAAACAGTAACAGCCTAACGTTACCAGGGTGGGTGAGGACCATTGTTACTGGCCCTCCCCAACCTAAATAACGCCAGCCTGTTACCGCCTAGGCCCAGGAGCGCCATTTTTGATGCTCCGGGCCTGTTGGTACCGGCTCTTCCCTGCACCCCTGTGGTGTTGGGTACCGGGGTAATAATTGGGGGTTAGCGCTAGCTGTTTTTGTGGCTAACGCTAAGCCCGGCTTATTAATGGACTCAGTCTATAAGACAGCTTCCACTACTAAGCCTGTCTAGTAAAGTAAAATAAAATAAAACACAACAGGTTTAAAAAAAAAATTATTACAAAAAAACACTCCCCCACAAGCCCTCGTTAACCATTTTATTAACATCAAGCAAAGAAAAACGCTGGTCGTCGAAGTAGTCCACCGAATCCGAAGGAGTCCACAGGATACACAGATCTGTAGAAGAAGTAACCAAAAAAAAAAAGTGTAAGTACATTTAGGGAGAAAAAAAAACTGTGTTAAAAAAATGTAATAAACACACACACACACACACACACACACACTAAACGCCGTTTACCACTTCTGAGCCATGACTACAATTTACAGTGATCCCTCAACTTACAATGGCCTCAACATACAATAGTTTCAACATACAATGGTCTTTTCTGGACCATCGTAAGTTGAAACCAGACTCAACATACAATGCTACAGACAGTCCAGATCTGTGAAACGTGTCAATGGCTGGAAGAACCAACCAATCAAAATGGGCATTCACTGGTAAAACCCCTGTATTACTGAAGTGTATGCACTGACTGGTGTCTGGTATTACATGTTCTGTACACTTTACCTGTATCAGGGTTAGCTGCTCTTTTGGACACCAGGTGAGGGCGACTCCATTACTTGTTTGGGACATTGCCTGTACTGTACAGGACCCCTGAAGAAGCTCCTGTCCTCTACATAGACCAGTGTTTCCCAAGCAGGGTGGACCCATCTTTTGCAAAACTACAACTCCCAGCATGCCCGGACAGCCTTTGGCTGTCCAGGCATGCTGGGAGTTATAGTTTTGCAACCGCTGGAGGCTCCCTGCTTGGGAAACACTGACATAGACAGTAATTTACAGCTCCCAGCAGATCTTTATTACTTTTATATGTAAGGATTTGCTTTATCTATATTAGTTATCTACTTATTTTTCTTTGTCACTTTTTCCTATTTTGGATGACATTTTGGTGCCTTTATAACCAATTACCACGTTTCCATAGAGTTATGGTCTCAACATACAATGGTTTCAACTTACAATGGTTGTCCTGGAACCAATTAATATTGTAACTTGAGGGACCACTGTAGTTATTGAATTATTTAGATGTGGTGAAAAAGCTAAAAAAAAAAAAAAACTCAAAAACAAAAGATCCAGAAGGAAACCTAGCAGCCAAACCTATTCAGACAGCAGGAAAAAGGAACAGACTATTTTTTCTACTACATGAAGTAAATTTCCCACTTTTGCCCATGTGTGCCAAATTTATTAATGCCGTGCAACAATTTAGTAAATTTGTCGCACATAGTCAAAAATGAAGTAGAAAAAAACAGGGTAAAAACCAGACTACATAGTAAAAGATTAGTAAATGCCCCTCCATGTGTTTTTTTCAGTGCGGCATCTCTGTGGTCACAGGTGCATTTTCCCTTTTAAGTTAAAGATATGGTGTTCTAGTACAACCTCCATTTCATTTGATTGTGTAATTTTACATGTTTTTTTACATTTGTTTTTCTAGGCCTCACTGGCGCCAAAGTCCTGGTTCTTGTTTCAGTTGTTTAGTGGATTGCTGTTCTGGCTTCCTAAGCTGGCTTGTCTCATGGCTGCTGTATGTTCAGGGACTTCAAAAGCATTACGAATATGCTTTGTGGCTCTTAAGAATTATTTCAACACTGTACCAGTATGCTTTTGATCTGCCTTATACAGTGGGGATCAAAAGTTTGGGCACCCCAGGTAAAAAATGTTATTAATGTGCATAAAGAAGCCAAGGAAAGATGGAAAAATCTCCAAAAGGCATCACATTACAGATTAGACATTCTTATAATATGTCAACAAAAGTTAGATTTTATTTCCATCATTTACACTTTCAAAATAACAGAAAAGAAAAAAATGGCATCTGCAAAAGTTTGGGCACCCTGCAGAGTTAATATCTTGTAATGCCCCCTTTGGCAAGTATCACAGCTTGTAAACGCTTTTTGTAGCCAGCCTAGAGTCTTTCAATTCTTGTTTGAGGTATCTTTGCCCATTCTTCCTTACAAAAGTCTTCCAGTTCTTTCAGATTTCTGGGCTGTCTGTCACGCACTGCTCTTTTAACCCCTTAAGGACCGGAGGTTTTTCCGTTTTTGCATTTTCGTTTTTTGCTCCTTGCCTTTAAAAAATCATAACTCTTTCAAATTTACACCTAAAAATCCATATGATGGCTTATTTTTTGCGCCACCAATTCTACTTTGTAATGACGTCAGTCATTTTGCCCAAAAATCTATGGTGAAGCGGGAAAAAAAATCATTGTGCGACAAAATTGAAAAAAAAAAACGCTGTTTTGTAACTTTTGGGGGCTTCCGTTTCTACGTAGTACATTTTTCGGTAAAAATGACACCTGATATGTATTCTGTAGGTCCATACGATTAAAATGATACCCTACTTATATAGGTTTGATTTTGTCGGACTTCTGGAAAAAATCATAACTACATGCAGGAAAATTAATACGTTTAAAATTGTCATCTTCTGACCCCTATAACTTTTTTATTTTTCCGTGTATGGGGCGGTATGAGGGCTCATTTTTTGCGCCGTGATCTGAAGTTTTTAACGGTACCATTTTTGCATTGATAGGACTTATTGATCACTTTTTATTCATTTTTAAATGATATAAAAAGTGACCAAAAATGCACTATTTTGGACTTTGGAATTTTTTTGCGCGCACGCCATTGACCGAGCGGTTTAATTAATGATATATTTTTATAATTCGGACATTTCCGCACGCGGTGATACCACATATGTTTATTTTTATTTTTATTTACACTGTGTTTTTTTTTTTATTGGAAAAGGGGGGTGATTCAAACTTTTAATAGGGGAGGAGTTAAATGATCTTTATTCACTTTTTTTTTTCACTTTTTTTTTGCAGTGTTATAGGTCCCATAGGGACCTATAACACTGCACACACTGATCTTCTATGTTGATCACTGGTTTCTCATAAGAAACCAGTGATCAACGATTCTGCCGCATGACTGCTCATGCCTGGATCTCAGGCACTGAGCAGTCATTCGGCGATCGGACAGCGAGGAGGCAGGTAGGGGCCCTCCCGCTGTCCTGTCAGCTGTTCGGGATGCCGCGATTTCACCGCGGCTATCCCGAACAGCCCACTGAGCTAGCCGGGATGCTTTCGGTTTCACTTTAGACGCGGCGTTCAACTTTGAACGCCGCGTCTAAAGGGTTAATAGCGCGCGGCACAGCGATCAATGCCGCGCGCTATTAGCCACGGGTCCCGGCCGTTGTTAGAGGCCGGGCCCGACCCGCTATGACGCGGGGCCACGCCGTGGCCCCGCGTTATAGATCGGGAGTGGACACATGACGTTCCAGTACGTCATGTGTCCTTAAGGGGTTAATAGATTTTCAATTATGTTGAGGTCAGGAGATTGTGAAGGCCATAGCAAAACCTTCAGTTTACGCCTCTTGATGTAATCCCACGTGGATTTCGAGGTGTATTTAGGATCATTTTCCATTTGTAGAAGCCATCCTCTCTTTAACTTCATGTTTTTCACAGATGGCATCAAGTTAGCATCCCAAATTTGCTGAAATTTTATTGAATCCATGTATCCTTCTACTCGTGAGATGTTCCCTGTGCCACTGGCTGCAATACAACCCCAAAGCATGATTGATCCACCCCCATGCTTAACAGTTGGACAGAGGTTCTTTTCATTAAATTCTGTTCTCCTTCTTCCAAATGTACCTTTGCTCATTCCAGCCAAAAAGTTCAATTTTAACCTCATCAGTCCACAGAACTTGTTTCCAAAATGCATCAGGCTTGTCTATATGTTCATTTGCAAAGTTCAAATGTTGATTTTTGGGGTGAGGACGTAGAAGAGGTTTTCTTCTGATGGCTCTTCCATGAAGACCATATTTGTACAAGTGTCTCTTTATAGTGGAATAGTGTACCACAACTCCAGTGTCTGCCAGATCTTTCTTGAGGGATTGTGCAGTCAAATGTGGGTTTTGAATTGTTTTTCTCACAATCCTGCAAGCTGTTCTGTATGATATTGTTCTTGGTCTTCCAGATCTTGCTTTAACTTCCACTGTTCCTGATGACTGCCATTTCTTAATTACATTCCGAACAGAGGATATCTCCAGCTTTGTGAGCGTCAACTATTTTCAGTTTCAGATTTCTAGACAACTGCATAGAAGAACCCATGGTGCTGATTGTTGGGGCAAGGTCAGATGAGTCTGGGCATTTAAAACCTTTGAGATTGACATCACCTGGTTTTCCCAGATGATGATTGCGAACAATCCATGACACTGGCAGGTCTCAGCTTTGCAAAGGGGACAGTGCATGCTGTAAATTCTGCAGGGTGCCCAAACTTTTGCAGATGCCATTTTTTTGTTTTCTGATATTTTGAAAGTGTAAATTATGGAAATAAAATCCAACTTTTGTTGACATATTATAAGAATGTCTAATCTGTAATTTGATGCCTTTTGGAGTATTTTCCATCTTTCCTTGGCTTTTTTCTGCACATTAATACAATTTTTTTTACCTGGGGTGCCCAAACTATTGATCCCCACTGTATATCTTTTTGGGGGTTCGCTTGCTGCTCACTTAGTTTTGCATGTGGTTATATAACTCCACATAAACTATACTTTTTAGATAGTGGCATTATACAGTCATGGCTGTAAATGTTGGCACCCCTGAAATTTTTCAAGTAAAATAAATATTTCTCACAGAAAAGGATTGCAGTAGCACATGTTCTGCTATACACATGTTTATTACCTTTGTGTGTATTGGCACTAAACGAAAAAAGGGAGGGAAAAAAAGCAAATTGGGCATAATGTCACATCAAACTCCAAAAATGGGCTGGACAGAATTATCGGCACCCTTAACTTAATATTTGGTTGCACACTCTTTGGAAAAAATAACTGTAATCAATCGCTTCCTATAACCATCAATAAGCTTCTTACACCTCTCAGCCGGAATGTTGGACCACTCTTCCTTTGCAAGGGAATTTTAAGATCTGTCCACAGGTATTCAATGGGATTTAGATCTGGACTCATTGCTGGCCACTTCAGAACTCTACAGCGCTTTGTTGCCATCCATTTCTGAGTGCTTTTTGACATATGTTTGGGTCATTGTCCTGCTGGAAGACCCAAGATCTCAGATGCAAACCCAGCTTTCTGACACTGGGCTGTACAGTGTGACCCAAAATCCGTTTGTAATCCTCACATTTCATGATGCCATGCACACATTCAAGGCACCCAGTGCCAGAGGCAGCTACCTCAAAAGATCATTAAAACTCCACCATATTTCACTGTACGTACTGTGTTCTTTTCTTTGTAGGCCTCATTCCGTTTTCGGTAAACAGTAGAATGATGTGCTTTACCAAAAAGCTCTATCTTGGTCTCATCTGTCCACAAGACGTTTTCCCAGAAGGATTTTGGCCTACTCAAGTTCATTTTGGCAAAATGTAGTCTTGCTTTTTTATGTCTCTGTGTCAGCAGTGGGGTCCTCCTAGGTCTCCTGCCATAGCGTTTAATTTCATTTAAATGTTGACGGATAGTTTGCGCTGACACTGATGCTCCCTGAGCCTGCGGGACAGCTTGAATATCTTTTGAACTTGTTTCGGGCTTCTTATCCACCATCCGGACTAACCTGCGTTGACACCTTTCATAAATTTTCCCTTCCATCCATGCCCAGGGAGATTAGCTACAGTGCCATGGGTTGCAAACTTCTTGATAATGTTGCTCACTGTGGACAAAGGCAAATCTAGATCTCTGGAGATGGACTTGTAACCTTGAGATTGTTGATATTTTTCCACAATTTATGTTCTCAAGTCCTCAGACAGTTCTCTTCTCCTCTTTCGTTGTCCATGCTTAGTGTGGCATACACAGACACACAATGCAACGACTAAGTGTACTTCTCTCCTTTTTATCTGCTTTCAGGTGTTCTTTTTATATTGCCCACACCTGTTACTTGCCCCATGTGAGTTTAAAGGAGCATCACATGCTTGAAACAATCTTATTTTTCCATAATTTTGAAAGGGTGCTAATAATTATGTCCAGACCATTTTTGGAGTTTGGTGACATTATGTCCAATTTGCTTTTTTTCCTCCCTTTTTTCGTTTAGTTCCAATACACACAATGGGAATAAACATGTGTATAGCAAAACATGTGTTACTGCAATCCTTTCTGTGAGAAATACTTCATTTTCTTGAAAAATTTCAGGGGAGCCAACATTTACGGCCATGACTGTATTTTAAATGAAACACTCTTTTTCATTAAATGTAATATAAATTATTACACTCAGAAGGCCGGATGAAGCGCAGTATGATTGCGTGAAACCGCCGGCAGTTGCCTTCTTTTGAGCGTCATTACATCGGAGATGCCCGGTCGTCTATAGGAGGAATCGGATGAGATAAGCCGGAGTTGCGGTACCCTTGCGGTGAGTGCAGGTGTGGATTGTTTCTGGTTACAAACAAATTATTACACTAACCAATATATTAATATTACATAAACCCTTATAGTTTTTGATAAATGAACTCTTTTTATGCTTTCACTCTCTTGAACTGTCATTTCAACACATTGCATCAGTATTTTTAGTACTTGTTTATAGTCCTATTGACTCCCACACAAATGCAGAATTTATTATATTCAGAAGCTCAAGAAGAGTGGCCCAAACTATGTGCCACTTCCTATGTAACTGATGTTATCTCTACACACGAGTAGCATCACACCATTTTCGAAGATAAATAATTGTGAAACATTCTGATTAGCTTTTCTTCTGAAAGGGCTGCCAAAGAAAAGGTATTTGCATCCATTAGGTTTTCTATTACTTTTCGTAATAATAATGACTTAGGGTACCTTCACACGTGCAGGATCTGGTGCATATTTTGTGCAGCTGATTTTGCTACCTAATAACTTCATAGGGTAGCAAAATCAGCTTCAGGGAATATGCAGCAGAAATATGCAGCAGAAATATGTGGCAGATCCTGAAAGTGTGAAGGTACCCTTACTATGCATTTATCCATTTTACACAATTAAAACATTTTTGTCTATTTCTGTCAGAATTTATTACACATACTAGCTGAGTACCCGACGTTGCCGGTTTTTCCATCCTAATCCCTGTTGGGGAGGAAAATCAACAAAGGAGGAAGCTTTTGACTTCATATCCCGTCCTCATATATTGTTGTCATATCCCAACCCCATATCCCGTCCCCATATCCCATCCTCATATCCCGACCTCATATCCCGTCCTCATATGCCTTCTTCATATCTTGACCTCATATCCTAACCTCCTATCCCGTCCTCATATCTCAACCTCCTATCTTGACCTCCTATCCCGTGCTATCTCGACCTCATATCCGATCCTCATATCCCTACCTCATATCCCGATCTCATATCCCAACCTCATATCCCATCCTCATATCTCGACCTCATATTCCATCGTCCTTTTGCGTCCTAATATCTTGACCTCCTATCCCGACCTCATATCCCGTTCTCTTATCCCATCCTCATATTCCGTCCTCATATCTCGACCTCATATCCCATCCTTATGTCCCATCCTCATATCCTGTCCTCAGGTGGGAGTGATTTGTGATGAAGATATTTGAAGCTGAAAATAGAAGGGGATGTGGCTTTGTGGGACTGGGAGTCATTTGCAAGCCAGACTGATGGACAAAAAAGGTAGATAATAAAAGGTGTGGGGCTTAAACTGTGGGTGTGTCTTTGTGAGATGGGGTGTGGCTTACAAGCCGAACTTACACATTCACCAGGAGATGCAGAGCGGAGCTTGTGGAGTAAGATACTGGAACTCCCATATTCTTGCATGGGACTTAAAACAAAAACCCATCTTTTATATGTAAGGGTTTAGGTAAGGGTTAATTTATATATATTTTTATTTGACATATAAGTAATATGTGTACCAGGTATTGTTGAAATATCTCCGGCCGTACGGAATTTATGTGGGAACATACATTTCCCATTGATTTGCATGGGACTTTAAACAAAAACCCCGACCCTGGCAAATTGGGGAGGTAAGGGTTAAATTGACTATCCTATATTTTAAATGGACATATAAATAACATGTGACCAAGAATTATCGAAATATCTCCAGCCGTTTGGAAGTTATGCTGGAACATGTATTTCCCATTGACTTGCATGGGACTTTAAACAAAAACCCCAACCCTGGCAAATGGGGGTGAGTAAGGGTTAAATTACCTATCCTATGTTTGTTGTTGACATATAAGTAACATGTGCCAAGTTTCATGTTAATATCTTTAGCGGTTTGGACGTGATGCTGGAACATACACAGATACACACCCACACACACACACACACACACACACATTGGGGGATATTTATCAAAGGATTTAGACTGTTTTTTCCTGTCTAAATTTGTCGCACAGAAAGTTGCAGTCTAAATATGTGTGACTTTTTAGCGACATCGATGAAAGTACGCCGAAATGTCAGGCCATGTTGGAGCAGGTGTAAATACAGTCTAAAGCATAGATCCCGAAGTCTGTGCACAGAATTTATCAAGAGCTGTGCGTCTTTTGATAAATTAGCTGCACAATAGACCGGCCAAACCCTCTGTAGTTTGGTCTATATTGATGCGGGACATAGACAGCTTTGATAAACATCCCCCATTGAGTTTTATATATACAGATTAAATGAGAGCTTTGAGCAGGGATGTTTAGAGGCACCAGTGAAAAATGCAAAGCCCAATTGCCTAAGGATGCCTGAATAACTGTGCACTGGGGACAAGTAGGGTCAAATTATGTATCTCACTTTGACCAATTACAATAATTACTTAGTACAGTGACCCCCCAACCTACGATGGCCCCGACATACGATCATTTCAACATACGATGGCAGCTCAGAGGCCATCGCATGTTGAAGGCAGCATCAACATACGATGCTTTTGTATGTCGGGGCCATCGCATAAACGGCTATCCAGCAGCGCAGACTGCTTCAGCTGCTGCCGGATAGCCGTTACGGTGCCCCGTGTGCTCCGGTGATGGTCTCCTACCTGTCCTCGGGGCTCCGGAGCGTCCTCTTCAGAATCCCCTCCATCGCCGGCACTCTCCATTGTCGTCATCACGTCGCCGCGCACACCGTCCCGTCATGCAATAGGAGTGGCGTGCGTAGTGACGTGATGACGGTGACGTGAGAGCGACGATCCCGGGAAGCAGAGACGTTCCGGAGCGGCGGGGACATCACGGGGACGCAGCAACAGCGATGGAGGGCGTCATCCAGGGCAGCGGTGACGGTCCGGAGCAGCGGGGACAGGTAAAGTCTATGGGCAGCTTCTGACTTCTGTTAACAGGATCAGCCAATGAGGTCATGTATATGCCAGACTTCCTCTAGTGTATACATAGTTATTGTGTTACTGTATTATAAAACTGTATTAAAAAAAATTAAAACTCACCTTCCAAACTATCAAACCCGAGAACAATATCTGTGAATTTTCCATGTCTATCTTTTGTTTCTAGACGAGTTATGATGCCACCAAAGGTTATGATCTCTGCCTTAACAAAGTCTGACTCAAGAAAAAACTTCTCCACCGTCTTGCCATCAGGCAGGTTACCAAACACATCTCTTGTCACTGATGTCATTGTTCTGGTAAAGCATGAATAGAAAATATTAGTAATCACTATAGCTTAAATGTTGACAATACTCATGTGAATATCTACTGTGCCCAAAAGTTATATAATGAACATGTATTCTATACATGGGCAATGTCTAACCCTTTTTTCAGAGTGGATGATTATGAAGTGAGCTCAAAAGCTGAGCTTGCTTCAGAGAGGAGGTGGGTGCTGGCCTCGTATCAGCAACCCACACTAACCGTTAACGACACTGATGTTGTCATTTAACACTTTAAGAGCCACGATCAATACCGATTGCAACATTTAAATGGCTAAATGACAGGTTCCACACCTATGGGGTTTCTGATTGGCACCCCTGCAATGTGATCGCAAGGTACCCATCAGTAACTATGGTAGCCGGGGGGGACTTTACTAAGGCCTCCGGGCCTGCCCTTGTTGATCTGGTGATACAACCTGCCTCATGCAGGCTCTACAAGCAGAACACCGATTGCACAGATCAATATAAATGAATGATTGCTAATAAAAGATGTAAAATATATACAGATGAAGAAGATCCTGGCAAAGGGTTAGTAACATTTTACTCTTTTTCTATTAGAGTGTTTCAGCTTTGCGTTACTACACACGTTACGGCTCCACCTGAGCCTTTCTCAACAGCTGATTGAGAAAGGCTCAGGTGGAGCCGTAACGTGTGCAGTAACGCAAAGCTGAAAAACTCTAATAAAAAAGAGTAAAAAGCTACTAACCGTGTGCCGGGATCTTCTTAATCTGTTCAAGTGTTTTCCTCGTGCACCGGAACTTTGCCGCAGTGCCGACTGTTTGTTTATATTCGTAAAATATATACTGTCATGGCCGCAAATGTTGGCACCCCTGAAATTTTTCAAGAAAATTAAGTATTTCTCACATAAAAGGATTGTAGTTACACATGTTTTGCTAAACACACAGGTTTATTCTCTTTGTGTGTATTGGAACTAAACAAAAAAAAAGGAGGAAACAAAGCAAATTGGACATAATGTCACACCAAACTCCAAAAATGGGCTGGACAAAATTATTGGAACCCTTAACTTATTATTTGGTTGCACACCCTATGGAAAAAATAACCATCAATAAGCTTCTTACACCTCTCAGCCGGAGGATGTTGAACCACTCTTTCTTTGCAAACTGTTCCAGGTCTCTCTTATTGGAAGGGCGCCTTTTCCCAACAGCAAATTTAAGCTCTCTCCACAGATATTCAATGGGATTTAGATCTGGACTCATTGCTGGCCACTTCAGCACTACAGCGCTTTGTTGCCATCCATTTCTGGGTGTTTTTTTACGTATGTCCTGCTGGAAGACCCAAGATCCAGGACGCAAACCCAGCTTTCTGACACTGGGCTGTACAGTGCGACTCAAAATCTGTTGGTAATCCTCAAATTTCATGATGCCTTGTACACATTCAAGGCACCCAGTGCCAGAGGTAGCAAAACAACCCCAAAACATCATTGAACCTCCACCATATATCACTGTAGGTACTGTATTCTTTTCTTTGTAGGCCTCATTCCATTTTAGGTAAACAGTAGAATGATGTGCTTTACCAAAAAGCTCTATCTTGGTCTCATCTGTCCACAAGACGTTTTCGCTGAAGGATTTTGGCTTACTCAAGTTCATTTTGGCAAAATGTAGTCTTGCTTTTTTATGTCTCTGCGTCAGCAGTGGGGTCCTCCTGGCTCTCCTCCATAGCGTTTCATTTAATTTAAATGTCAACAGTTCGCGCTGACACTGATGCTCCCTGAGCCTACAGGACAGCTTGAATGTCTTTGGTAACCACGAAGGAGAGGATGGCACACATCAGATAGGCGGTGAAACAAGTTTCCTTTATTCGGAGCAAAGTGTCACAACGTGCAGGTTTAAAAAGGAGTAGTAAAATCGTACAATATCTACAAAAGAGTATGCTTAAATGAATACACTTAAGTCTAACCTGTCGTTCATTCCTAGTTCCCCTTCTACATTGGTACGGAGGATCCACCTAGCCTCCCACTGTAGTAGATATTTTCTTCTTTCTATCCCCTATACTGCTTTCACCCGTTCTATGCCAAAGAAACACAGGCATCTTGGATCACCGTTATGTGAATCCCAAACATGACTGATTAACTGCGGAGAGCCTTTACGAGTGTGGGTTTCCCATGAACCATACATTCAGGGGGAGAAAAGTACATCCTATATAGAATCTGTGGCACTGGCATTTAATGCCATATACCACATAAGATGTTCTACAGCAAATGGGGTCTTTAAATTTAACTGTTTCTTCTCCTAACACCATTTGTTTATCTGTGCAAATATAATTGCACCAATTACATGTACCACAGCGGTGGTTGCCATGGGAGATGGAACTAGGTAGCCAGTTTTTTTCATTTTTCTCCATAAATTTGTTTTTGACTAGGACATCCCTGAGGTTTTTTCCTCTCTTGAATGTAATCAGAGGCCTATTTTTAGTAAGTGGTGCTAAATCAGAATCGCCCTGCAGCAGAAACCAATTGTCCACAATCGATTTTTTTATTTCTGCTGCCACAGGGCTGAACTGAAAAGCGAATGAGAATCTGCTATCATCACTGGACTCCTGTGAGACCTGATTGTTGGGTATCTGAGCACCCACTTTATCTACTCTTCTTACGTGCCTTTTTCTCTTCTTCCACAGGAGGTCCCTACGTGACAGTTTCTCAGCCTTATTCATTGCGGCATCTAATACGGATACAGGATAACCGCGATTGATCAAACATTGTTTTAATTCGGCCGCTTGAATTAAATAATCTGATGGTTCACTGCTAATGCGTTTCAACCTGAGAAACTGTCCCTAGGGCACTGCCCTTTTGGTATGCTCTGGATGGTAACTTCAGAAGTGTAGAAGGGAGTTGCAAGCTGTAGGCTTGCGCTACCCAACTGTGGTTAATTTACCGTTATTAAGCTTGATAAGAACGTCTAAAAATTCCAACTCGCTGCCCCCTATTTTATGTGTGAACTTTAGGTTCATATTGTTCATCGTGTTAAGGGCGGAAACGAAGTCCACAAAGGTGGACTACGTGTCCGTCCACACGATGAACACGTCATCAACAAACCTTCTATAACAATGAACAAACTTGAGAAAAGGATTAGAACTAGAAAAAACTTACGTTTTTTCAAATAGAGCCACATAGAGGTTGGCCAGGGTACACGCGACAGGTGTATCCATGGCCACACCTCCAGTCTGGGCATACCAGGTGTCACCGAACGTAAAAGTTTTCCCTGACAAAATAAAATGTAATGCATCGCAGATGAAATCAATGTACTGAGGGCTTCTGTTAGTGCAAGTCAGCAGATCTCTAATTAATGAAATACTTAAACCCTGGGGAATACTAGTATACAAACTCTCGATTTCAATAGACACCAAGAGGCAGTGCTTCAGCCATACTGTATTCTCCAGGGTCTGAAGGAACTCATTATTATCCTTCACCAATGCCGGTACGTCCAACAAAAGGGGGTGTAGTAGCCAGTCAATAAATTCTGACAGGGGTCCAGTTAGAGAACCCACCCCGGAGACAATGGGTCTCCCAGGTGGGTTCTAAACTGTCTTATGTACTTTCGGGAGAAAGTACCAGTGTGCTGGTCGTGGATGTAACGGAAAAAGTTTTTCTGCGTTCTTTTTCCGAAAGAACCCCCTTTTCAGTATAGATTCTCAGAAGTGATTGTAATCTAGCTGCAAGCTTAGTCATGGGATTGTTGGATAATTTACAGTAGAACCTATTGTCTTCCAACTGTCTCATGGCCTCCCTCTGATAATAGTGCCTTGTAAGCAAAACTATATACCCCCCCCCTTATCAGATTTCCTGACTATAATGTCCTCCCTGAAAAGGGGGTTCTTTCGGAAAAAGAACGCAGAAAAACTTTTTCCGTTACATCCACGACCAGCACACTGGTACTTTCTCCCAAAAGTACATAAGACAGTTGAGAACCCACTCGGGAGACCAATTGTCTCCGGGGTGGGTTCTCTAACTGGACCCCTGTCAAAATTTATTGACTGGCTACTACACCCCCTTTTGTTGGACGTACCGGCATTGGTGAAGGATACTAATGAGTTCCTTCAGACCCTGGAGAATACAGTATGGCCGGAGCACTGCCTCTTGGTGTCTATTGAAATCGAGAGTTTGTATACTAGTATTCCCCAGGGTTTAAGTATTTCATTAATTAGAGATCTGCTGACTTGCGCTAACAGAAGCCCTCAGTACATTGATTTCATCTGCGATGCGTTACATTTTATTTTGTCAGGGAAAACTTTTACGTTCGGTGACACCTGGTATGCCCAGACTGGAGGTGTGGCCATGGGTACACCTGTCGCGTGTACCCTGGCCAAACTTTATGTGGCTCTATTTGAAAAAAACGTATGTTTTTTCTAGTTCTAATCCTTTTCTCAAGTTTGTGTTGTCACGATGCCGGCTGGCAGGTAGTGGACCCTCTGTGCCAGAGAGGGATTGGCGTGGACCGTGCTAGTGGACCGGTTCTAAGCCACTACTGGTTTTCACCAGAGCCCGCCGCAAAGCGGGATGGTCTTGCTGCGGCGGTAGTGACCAGGTCGTATCCACTAGCAACGGCTCACCTCTCTGGCTGCTGAAGATAGGCGCGGTACAAGGGAGTAGGCAGAAGCAAGGTCGGACGTAGCAGAGGGTCGGGGCAGGCAGCAAGGATCGTAGTCAGGGGCAACGGCAGAAGGTCTGGAAACACAGGCAAGGAACACACAAGGAACGCTTTCACTGGCACTAAGGCAACAAGATCCGGCAAGGGAGTGCAAGGGAAGTGAGGTAATATAGGGAAGTGCACAGGTGAAAACCCTAATTGGAACCACTGCGCCAATCAGCGGCGCAGTGGCCCTTTAAATCGCAGAGACCCGGCGCGCGCGCGCCCTAGGGAGCGGGGCCGCGCGCGCCGGGACAGAACAGACGGGGAGCGAGTCAGGTAGGGGAGCCGGGGTGCGCATCGCGAGCGGGCGCTACCCGCATCGCGAATCGCATCCCGGCTGGCAGCAGGATCGCAGCGCCCCGGGTCAGAGGACGTGACCGGAGCGCTGCAGCGGAGGGAGTGAAGCGAGCGCTCCGGGGAGGAGCGGGGACCCGGAGCGCTCGGCGTAACAGTACCCCCCCCCTTGGGTCTCCCCCTCTTCTTGGAGCCTGAGAACCTGAGGAGCAGACTTTTGTCAAGGATGTTGTCCTCAGGTTCCCAGGATCTCTCTTCAGGACCACAACCCTCCCAGTCTACTAAAAAAAAATTTTTCCCTCTGACCTTTTTGGCAGCCAAAATTTCCTTGACCGAGAAGACGTCCGAGGAGCCGGAAACAGGAGTGGGAGGAACAGATTTGGGAGAAAAACGGTTGAGGATGAGTGGTTTGAGAAGAGAGACGTGAAAGGCATTAGGGATACGAAGAGAAGGAGGAAGAAGAAGTTTATAAGAGACAGGATTAATTTGACACAAAATTTTGAAAGGACCAAGATAGCGTGGTCCCAACTTGTAGCTAGGGACACGGAAGCGGACATATTTAGCGGAGAGCCATACCTTGTCTCCAGGGGAAAAAACGGGGGGAGCTCTTCTTTTCTTATCCGCGAACCTCTTCATGCGTGAAGAAGCCTGTAAGAGAGAATTTTGGGTCTCTCTCCATATAATGGAAAGGTCACGAGAAATTTCATCCACAGCGGGCAGACCAGAGGGCAAGGGGGTAGGGAGGGGGGGAAGAGGGTGACGGCCGTACACCACGAAAAATGGGGATTTGGAGGAAGATTCAGAGACCCTGAAGTTATACGAAAATTCGGCCCATGGAAGGAGATCTGCCCAGTCATCCTGGCGGGAGGAAACAAAATGTCGCAAATAATCACCCAGGATCTGGTTAATTCTTTCTACTTGTCCATTGGACTGGGGATGATATGCAGAGGAAAAATTTAATTTAATCTTGAGTTGTTTACAGAGAGCCCTCCAGAATTTAGACACGAATTGGACCCCTCTATCCGAGACAATCTGCGTAGGCAACCCGTGAAGACGAAAAATGTGTACAAAAAATTGTTTAGCCAACTGAGGCGCAGAAGGAAGACCAGGAAGAGGGATGAAATGTGCCATTTTGGAGAATCGATCAACGACCACCCAAATAACGGTGTTGCCACGGGAAGGGGGTAAATCAGTAATAAAATCCATACCAATCAGAGACCAAGGCTGTTCGGGGACAGGCAGAGGATGAAGAAAACCAGCGGGCTTCTGGCGAGGAGTCTTATCCCGGGCACAGATAGTGCAGGCTCGCACAAAGTCCCCAACATCCGTCTCCAGAGTCGGCCACCAATAGAAGCGGGAGATGAGTTGCACAGATTTCTTGATGCCCGCATGACCTGCGAGATGGGAGGAGTGACCCCATTTGAGGATTCCGAGGCGTTGGCGTGGAGAAACAAAGGTCTTTCCTGGAGGAGTCTGCCTGATGGAGGCAGGAGAAGTGGAGATCAGGCAGTCAGGTGGAATGATGTGTTGCGGAGGGAGATCAACTTCTGAGGCATCCGAGGAACGAGAGAGAGCATCGGCCCTAATGTTCTTATCGGCAGGACGAAAGTGAATCTCAAAATTAAATCGGGCAAAGAACAGAGACCACCGGGCCTGGCGAGGATTCAGCCGTTGGGCCGACTGGAGGTAGGAGAGGTTCTTGTGGTCGGTGTAGATAATAACAGGAAATCTTGATCCCTCCAGCAGATGCCTCCATTCCTCAAGTGCTAATTTAATGGCTAGAAGCTCTCGATCCCCGATGGAGTAGTTCCTCTCCGCTGGAGAGAAGGTCCTAGAGAAAAAACCACAAGTGACAGCATGCCCGGAAGGATTTTTTTGTAGAAGAACAGCTCCAGCTCCTACTGAGGAGGCATCAACCTCCAATAGGAAGGGTTTGGAAGGGTCAGGTCTGGAGAGCACGGGAGCCGAAGAAAAGGCAGACTTGAGTCGTTTAAAGGAGTCTTCTGCTTGAGGAGGCCAGGACTTGGGATCAGCATTTTTCTTGGTTAAAGCCACGATAGGAGCCACAATGGTAGAAAAATGTGGAATAAATTGCCTGTAATAATTGGCGAACCCCAAAAAGCGTTGGATAGCACGGAGTCCGGAGGGGCGTGGCCAATTTAAGACGGCAGAGAGTTTGTCTGGATCCATCTGTAGTCCCTGGCCAGAGACCAAATATCCTAGAAAAGGAAGAGATTGGCATTCAAACAGACATTTCTCAATTTTGGCATAGAGTTGGTTGTCACGAAGTCTCTGAAGAACCATACGGACATGCTGGCGGTGTTCTTCTAGATTGGCAGAAAAAATTAGGATATCGTCCAGATATACCACAACACAGGAGTATAACAGATCACGAAAAATTTCATTGACAAAGTCTTGGAAGACGGCAGGGGCATTGCACAGTCCAAAGGGCATGACCAGATACTCAAAGTGTCCATCTCTGGTGTTAAATGCCGTTTTCCACTCGTCCCCCTCTCTGATGCGGATGAGGTTATAGGCGCCTCTTAAGTCCAATTTAGTGAAGATGTGGGCACCTTGGAGGCGATCAAAGAGTTCAGAGATGAGGGGTAAGGGGTAGCGGTTCTTAACCGTGATTTTATTAAGACCGCGGTAGTCAATGCAAGGACGTAGGGAGCCATCTTTTTTGGACACAAAGAAAAATCCGGCTCCGGCAGGAGAGGAGGATTTACGGATAAAGCCCTTTTTTAGATTCTCCTGGACGTATTCGGACATGGCAAGAGTCTCTGGGGCAGAGAGAGGATAAATTCTGCCCCGGGGTGGAGTAGTACCCGGGAGGAGGTCGATAGGGCAATCATAAGGCCTGTGAGGAGGTAGAGTCTCAGCTTGTTTTTTGCAGAAAACATCCGCGAAGTCCATATAGGCCTTAGGGAGACCGGTTACTGGAGGAACCACAGAGTTACGGCAAGGGTTACTGGGAACCGGTTTTAGACAGTTCTTGGAACAAGAGGACCCCCAACTCTTGATCTCCCCAGTGGACCAATCCAGGGTTGGGGAATGAAGTTGAAGCCAGGGAAGTCCAAGGAGAATCTCCGAGGTGCAATTGGGGAGGACCAAAAGTTCAATCCTCTCATGATGAGATCCGATGCTCATAAGAAGGGGCTCCGTGCGGAAACGTATGGTACAGTCCAATCTTTCATTATTTACACAATTGATGTAGAGGGGTCTGGCGAGACTGGTCACTGGGATGTTGAACCTGTTGACGAGAGAGGCCAAAATAAAATTTCCTGCAGATCCAGAGTCCAAGAAGGCCACTGTAGAGAAGGAGAAGGCAGAGGCAGACATCCGCACAGGCACAGTAAGACGTGGAGAAGCAGAGTAGACATCAAGGACTGTCTCACCTTTGTGCGGAGTCAGCGTACGTCTTTCCAGGCGGGGAGGACGGATAGGACAATCCCTCAGGAAGTGTTCGGTACTAGCACAGTACAGGCAGAGGTTCTCCATACGGCGTCGTGTCCTCTCTTGAGGTGTCAGGCGAGACCGGTCGACCTGCATAGCCTCCACGGCGGGAGGCACAGGAACAGATTGCAGGGGACCAGAGGAGAGAGGAGCCGAGGAGACGAAACGCCTCGTGCGAACAGAGTCCATATCTTGGCGGAGTTCCTGACGCCTTTCAGAAAAACGCATGTCAATGCGAGTGGCTAGGTGAATAAGTTCATGTAGATTAGCAGGAATTTCTCGTGCGGCCAGAACATCTTTAATGTTGCTGGATAGGCCTTTTTTGAAGGTCGCGCAGAGGGCCTCATTATTCCAGGACAATTCTGAAGCAAGTGTACGGAATTGTACGGCATACTCGCCAACGGAAGAATTACCCTGGACCAGGTTCAACAGGGCAGTCTCAGCAGAAGAGGCTCGGGCAGGTTCCTCAAAGACACTTCGGATTTCCGAGAAGAAGGAGTGTACAGAGGCAGTGACGGGGTCATTGCGGTCCCAGAGCGGTGTGGCCCATGACAGGGCTTTTCCGGACAGAAGACTGACTACGAAAGCCACCTTAGACCTTTCAGTGGGAAACAGGTCCGACATCATCTCCAGATGCAGGGAACATTGGGAAAGAAAGCCACGGCAAAACTTAGAGTCCCCATCAAATTTATCCGGCAAGGATAAGCGTATCCCAGGAGCGGCCACTCGCTGCGGAGGAGGTGCAGGAGCTGGCGGAGGAGATGACTGCTGAAGCTGTGGTAGCAACTGTTGTAGCATAACGGTCAGTTGAGACAGCTGTTGGCCTTGTTGCGCTATCTGTTGTGACTGCTGGGCGACCACCGTGGTGAGGTCAGCGACAACTGGCAGAGGAACTTCAGCGGGATCCATGGCCGGATCTACTGTCACGATGCCGGCTGGCAGGTAGTGGACCCTCTGTGCCAGAGAGGGATTGGCGTGGACCGTGCTAGTGGACCGGTTCTAAGCCACTACTGGTTTTCACCAGAGCCCGCCGCAAAGCGGGATGGTCTTGCTGCGGCGGTAGTGACCAGGTCGTATCCACTAGCAACGGCTCACCTCTCTGGCTGCTGAAGATAGGCGCGGTACAAGGGAGTAGGCAGAAGCAAGGTCGGACGTAGCAGAGGGTCGGGGCAGGCAGCAAGGATCGTAGTCAGGGGCAACGGCAGAAGGTCTGGAAACACAGGCAAGGAACACACAAGGAACGCTTTCACTGGCACTAAGGCAACAAGATCCGGCAAGGGAGTGCAAGGGAAGTGAGGTAATATAGGGAAGTGCACAGGTGAAAACCCTAATTGGAACCACTGCGCCAATCAGCGGCGCAGTGGCCCTTTAAATCGCAGAGACCCGGCGCGCGCGCGCCCTAGGGAGCGGGGCCGCGCGCGCCGGGACAGAACAGACGGGGAGCGAGTCAGGTAGGGGAGCCGGGGTGCGCATCGCGAGCGGGCGCTACCCGCATCGCGAATCGCATCCCGGCTGGCAGCAGGATCGCAGCGCCCCGGGTCAGAGGACGTGACCGGAGCGCTGCAGCGGAGGGAGTGAAGCGAGCGCTCCGGGGAGGAGCGGGGACCCGGAGCGCTCGGCGTAACATGTGTATTGTTATAGAAGGTTTGTTGATGACGTGTTCATCGTGTGGACGGACACGTAGTCCACCTTTGTGGACTTCGTTTCCACCCTTAACACGATGAACAATATCGAAAAGCACTATTATCAGAGGGAGGCCATGAGACAGTTGGAAGACAATAGGTTCTACTGTAAATTATCCAACAATCCCATGACTAAGCTTGCAGCTAGATTACAATCACTTCTGAGAATCTATACTGAAAAGGGGGTTCTTTCGGAAAAAGAACGCAGAAAAACTTTTTCCGTTACATCCACGACCAGCACACTGGTACTTTCTCCCGAAAGTACATAAGACAGTTTAGAACCCACCCGGGAGACCCATTGTCTCCGGGGTGGGTTCTCTAACTGGACCCCTGTCAGAATTTATTGACTGGCTACTACACCCCCTTTTGTTGGACGTACCGGCATTGGTGAAGGATAATAATGAGTTCCTTCAGACCCTGGAGAATACAGTATGGCTGGAGCACTGCCTCTTGGTGTCTATTGAAATCGAGAGTTTGTATACTAGTATTCCCCAGGGTTTAAGTATTTCATTAATTAGAGATCTGCTGACTTGCACTAACAGAAGCCCTCAGTACATTGATTTCATCTGCGATGCATTACATTTTATTTTGTCAGGGAAAACTTTTACGTTCGGTGACACCTGGTATGCCCAGACTGGAGGTGTGGCCATGGATACACCTGTCGCGTGTACCCTGGCCAACCTCTATGTGGCTCTATTTGAAAAAACGTAAGTTTTTTCTAGTTCTAATCCTTTTCTCAAGTTTGTTCATTGTTATAGAAGGTTTGTTGATGACGTGTTCATCGTGTGGACGGACACGTAGTCCACCTTTGTGGACTTCGTTTCCGCCCTTAACACGATGAACAATATGAACCTAAAGTTCACACATAAAATAGGGGGCAGCGAGTTGGAATTTTTAGACGTTCTTATCAAGCTTAATAACGGTAAATTAACCACAGTTGGGTAGCGCAAGCCTACAGCTTGCAACTCCCTTCTACACTTCTGAAGTTACCATCCAGAGCATACCAAAAGGGCAGTGCCCTAGGGACAGTTTCTCAGGTTGAAACGCATTAGCAGTGAACCATCAGATTATTTAATTCAAGCGGCCGAATTAAAACAATGTTTGATCAATCGCGGTTATCCTGTATCCGTATTAGATGCCGCAATGAATAAGGCTGAGAAACTGTCACGTAGGGACCTCCTGTGGAAGAAGAGAAAAAGGCACGTAAGAAGAGTAGATAATGTGGGTGCTCAGATACCCAACAATCAGGTCTCACAGGAGTCCAGTGATGATAGCAGATTCTCATTCGCTTTTCAGTTCAGCCCTGTGGCAGCAGAAATAAAAAAATCGATTCTGGACAATTGGTTTCTGCTGCAGGGCAATTCTGATTTAGCACCACTTACTAAAAATAGGCCTCTGATTACATTCAAGAGAGGAAAAAACCTCAGGGATGTCCTAGTCAAAAACAAATTTATGGAGAAAAATGAAAAAAACTGGCTACCTAGTTCCATCTCCCATGGCAACCACCGCTGTGGTACATGTAATTGGTGCAATTATATTTGCACCGATAAACATATGGTGTTAGGAGGAGAAACAGTAAAATTTAAAGACCCCATTTGCTGTAGAACATCTTATGTGGTATATGGCATTAAATGCCAGTGCCACAGATTCTATATAGGATGTACTATTCGCCCCCTGAACGTACGGTTCAGGGAACACGTACACTCGTTAAAAACTCATAAAGGCTCTCCCCGGTTAATCAATCATGTTTGGGATACACATAACGGTGATCCAAGATGCCTGTGTTTCTTTGGCATAGAACGGGTGAAAGCAGTAGAGGGGATAGAAAGAAGAAAATATCTATTAGAGCGGGAGGCTAGGTGGATCCCCCGTACCAATGCAGAAGGGGAACTAGGAATGAACGACAGGTTAGACTTAAGTGTATTCATTTAAGCATACTCTTTTGTAGATATTGTACGATTTTACTACTCCTTTTTGATAGTTACATGTAGCAATAATAGTTTACTATTAAGATATTTGTCTTTGTAAACGCCTCACCTCACCTACGTCATGGGTCTGTGAGGATATATCCGCCCTGATAGGGGAGGTAGGAGTGGTCCGAAGAAACGCCGTGTAGGCGTGCAATGGCTATAACCTCTTGCTGGCGTACGAGCTTTTAAACCTGCACGTTGTGACACTTTGCTCCGAATAAAGGAAACTTGTTTCACCACCTATCTGATGTGTGCAGTCCTCTCCTTCGTGGTTACTCTGATTGCACTTCTGCATGTTCCTGGGACTGAGCACCACGCTGGCGGGATCCATGCTGCTTACAGGTCCGTATCTGGCTTTAATTACACCTTCTCTATGCTGAACAGTGATTGATTATTGGAGCTAGGTGACACTTGTTCCGATTGCTTTTCCTCTGTACTTGGATGAATGTCTTTGGTACTTGTTTGGGGCTGCTTATCCACCATCCGGACTATATTGCCCAGGGAGATTAGCTATAGTGCCATGGGTTGCAAACTTCTTGATAATCTTGTGCACTGTGGACAAAGGCAAATCTAGATATCTGGAAATGGACTTGTGAGATTGTTGATATTTTTCTACATTTTTGGTTCTCAATTCCTCAGACAGTTCTCTTCTTCTCTTTCTGTTGTCCATGCTTAGTGTAGCACACACAGACACACAATGCAAAGACTAAGTGAACTTCTCTCCTTTTTATCTGCCTTCAGGTGTGATTTTTATATTGCCCACACCTGTTACTTGCCCCATGGGAGTTTAAAGCATCCCATGCTTGAAACAATCTTATTTTCCACAATTTTGAAAGGGTGCCAATAATTTTGTCCAGCCCATTTTTGGAGTTTGGTGGGACATTATTTCTAAATTGCTTTTTTTCCCTCCCTTTTTTGGTTTAGTTCCAATACACACAAAGGGAATAAACATGTGAATAGCAAAACATGTGTTACTGCAATCCTTTTCTGTGAGAAATACTTCATTTTAAATATATCAGATAAAATTCTTTTCACTGCATGCAGAATTGTCTAAACAATACAGATATGTTACTATGTAAGGTAAACAGTGTAAACAAAAACAAATTATCAAATGGCAGAATTGCTGACATTCCATATCACTAAAAAGAAATCATAAAAAAAAAATGCAGATCATGGTGCAAAAAAATGAGCCCTCATTCAGTCCTATAGATGGTAAAATAAAATTAAATTATATTTTCTCCGAAGACTGCCGAATATGGCACTTTTGATGTCTTGGAGACACAGAGGTCTTTAAACGGAGCAATGAAATAGTTAAGACCAAATAGGGAATGTTATTGGCCTGTGGATAGGGGATATGGGATAAGTTGTTTTTTGCCAGACTACCTCTTTAACCCCTTAAAGATCAAGCCCATTTTCACCTCAAGGACCAGGCCAATTTTATTTTTGCATTTCGTTTTTTTTCCTCCTCGCCTTCTAAAATCCATAACTCTTTTATATTTCCATCTACAGACCCATATAAGGGCTTGTTTTTTGCGTGACCAATTGTACTTTGTAATGAAACCTCTCATTTTACCATAAAATGTACGGCGAACCCAAAAAAAAAAATTTGTAGGGAGGAAATTTTAATGAAAACCAAAATTTTGCACATTTTGGAGGGGTTCGTTTTCACACTGTACAATTTACGGTAAAAATGAGATGTGTTCTTTATTCTGTGGGTCAATACGATTAAAATGGTACCCATGGCTAGATACTTTTATATTTTTGTACAGCTTAAAAAAATTTTTTTTTTTTTTTACTTTTTGTACAAAATCAGTAATCTAAAATCGCCCTATTTTGACCACCTATAACTTTCATTTTTCCGTCTATAGGGCGGTATGGGTCTCATTTTTTTGCACTGTCATCTGTACTTTTTTTAGATACCACATTTGCATATACAAAACTTTTAGATACATTTTTATTAATTTTTATTGAATAAAATGTGACAAAAAAGCAGCATTTTTGGACTTTTTAATTTTTGACATTTATGTCATTCATCTTCACGGGATCATTAACATTATATTTTGATAGTTCGGACATTTACACACGCGGCGATACCAAATATGTTTATTAAAAAAAATTTTTACGCTTTTTGGGGGTTAAATGGGAAAAACTGACAATTTTCATTTTTATTGGGGGAGGGGATTTTTCACTTTAAAAAAAAAAAAGTCAACTTTTTTATTTATTTTTTATTTTATATATATATATATATATATATATATATATATATTACACTTTTTATGTCCCCATATACATATGTATAGGACATAGCACTGCTCAGTATTATCGGTGATCTTCTGCTCTGGTCTGCTCGATCGCAGACCCTGGGAGACGGCCGGAGCCAGGTGAGGGGACCTCTGGCCGCCATGCTGGATGATTGGATCACCGCGGCAGCGCTGCGGGCGATCCGATCATCCAAAGAACCGCAATGCCGCAGATGCCGTGATCTGTATTGATCACGGCATCTGAGGGGTTAATGGTGGACATCCGCGCGATCGCGGATGTCGGCCATTACGGGCGGGTCCCCGGCTGCTGCTAGCAACCGGAACCTGCCGTATATAACACGAGCACTGTTCCGATGCTCGCGGTCATACACAGGATGTAAATGTACGTCCCGGTGCGGGAAGTCCCGCCAAGCCAGGACGTACATTTACGTCCATGGTCGTGAAGGGGTTAAGACAAATGGAGCAGAGACTACTGAGTACAGTGATCCCTCAACTTACAATGGCCTTAACATACAATCGTTTCAACATACAATGGTCTTTTCTGGACCATTGTAACTTGAAACCAGAGTCAACATACAATGTACGGACAATCCAGATCTGTGAAACGTGTCAATGGCTGGAAAAACTGACCAATCAGAATGGGCATTTCACTAGTAAAACACCTGTATTACTGAAGCGTATGCACTGACTGATGTCTGGTAGCGCCCCCTACAGTACAGGGAGGTATTACATGTTCTGTACTACTCTTTACCGGGGCCAAGGTTAGCTGCTCCTTTGGACACCAGGTGAGGGCGGCTCCATGTTACTTTTTTTTTTTTTTTAGGACATTGTGTGTACTGTACTGTACTGGACCCTGAAGAAGCTCCTGTCCTCTACATAGACAGTGATTTACAGCTCCCAGCAGATCATTCTTACTATTATATATAAGGATTTGCTTTATCTGTATTAGTTACTTATTTATCTTTAATTCTCACTTTTTTTCTATTTTTGGATGACATTTTGGGGGCTTCAGAATCAATTACCAGGTTTCCATAGAGTTATGGTCTCAACATACAATGGTTTCAACATACAATGGTCGTCCTGGAACCAATTAATATTGTAACTTGAAGGACCACTGTATTTTTAATGTGATAAAATGGAGAATTTTTTTTTCTAATGACATTGCCCTTCTTTGCAACACATGACAGTAGTTACACAACAGTAGTTTTGTAACCTTTTTCTTCTCCAAATAAAAATGCATTAACCTTAAGCAGCAACAAGTGCATTTTTTTTGCTGCAACTTTGACACAAACAATGCAAGAATCGGGGAGGATATACCATCAACTTTTTTTTTTTTTTTTTTACAACAGACAAGCAGAAATGAAAACAAAGCAGTTCATGAGCATTACATAATGTAGCTGTTGTGCAGGTCTCAGAGATTGCTTTACTCTACCAGTCTTTTTTCCAAGTAGTGCATCTCCAGCTGTTGCAAACTACAACTCCCAGCATGCACTGAAAGACCGTACATTCTGGGAATTGTAGTTTTGCAACAGCTGGAGGCACACTGGTTGACAAACACTGAGTTAAGAAACAAACTCTGTGTTTTGCAGCCAGTAAGCCTCCAGCTGTTGCATAACTACAATCCCCAGCATGAATGGACAGCCAAAGGGATTCTGGAAGTTGAAGTAGTATGCCTCCAGCTGTTGCATAACTACAAGTCCCAGCATGCCCTTCGGCTGTCACTGCATGCTGAGAGTTGTAGTTTTTGCAACAGCTGAAGGCACACTGGTTGCAAAACACAGAGTTGTTACCTAACTCAGTGTTTTGCAACTAGTGTGCCTCCAGCTGTTGCAAACTACAACTCCCAGCATGCACTGAAAGACCGTACATTCTGGGAGTTATAGTTTTGCAACTGCTGAAGACACACTGTTTGGGAAACACCGTCCTGCATAGAATCTAAAAATGCAAACATCAGTCCCTTTATAAACTGTGGAAATCAGGAAATACTGCACCTGGATCACAATGACTGCAGAAGACTCATGTGATCAGCGTTACACTGTGTCAGACACTTCTTCCTGTGGTTACTCTGTCAGTCACTTCTTCCTGTGCAGCTGGAGGAGGAGACACAGCTCCAGCAACAGATCAGGCTGAAACTAATCACCAGGAACAGAGGAGTATTGTGGATATGGATGGCACATTGCAGCATGTCTTCCTACATTACTTTCTGTATTCTGTCCTCCTAACTACAGCAAGGTTCACAAAGGGCATGCATTTTAAAAACTAAATATGGAAGAGAGTTTAAAAATAGGAGATATATTATTATTCCCAATATATGTCTAATTCCTTAAAAATCCACTCCGGGTTTTTTGCTTGGAAAAAAATATATAAGCATCAGACTGCATCATGTAAGACCAGCCTACAATAGTAAACTTGTTGCACGTAGTCAGACAAATACATTGGTATTTACAAATACCTCTGACAAAAGGCCGAAATAGATGCCACTGTATAGACAGACAGTGACATAAGGCTCCCATTGAAAACCACATTTCCTATGAACACTCCTTCCTGATAATTGACCAAGCAAAAGGGCCTTTCTTCTTTGCCCTAAGGACAGTATGGATATTCAGAGCTCATTTCTCCCAACTAGGACCACCCACCTAGAAAATGTAAATAATTAGACAATTAATAACCATTAACAATGCATATGCATAAAAGGGAGTCCAGTAGCAGAACCAATTGAGTTTTTTCCAGTCCTAAATCCTAGCAGGTGTGTGGTACACCTTGCTGCCCATCTGGATTCAAGACAAAGTCTGGCCTTGCGTTGTTCAGGCCGCATCGTTTCTGCCAGTGGTGTTCTTGGCCTAGACCAGGTTAGGTAGGGTTCACATCACGTTTTTACCAATACGGGAACGCATACGGCTGGGGGGAGCTAAAACCTTGCGCTCCCATATCCCTGCCTTATGCCGCCCCTATGTAATTCATTTCAATGAGCCGACCGGAGTGAAACAGTGACTCCGGTCGGCTCATTTTTGCCCCATATGCGGTTTTCCACCGCACCTCAAACCGTGGTTGACTATGGTTTTAGGTGCGGCTGTGATGGCAAGTATCTTAAGTGCTTTACTTACCTTACATGTGTGGGGTGAATGCACTGCTAGGCCATGTTCACAACAGTGGTTGTTGGCAGAAGATACCAGCACTAGGATCACTCGGAAATATGCTGTGTTCACATAGGCGTGCGCACGGGGTGTGTCAGGTGTGCCTGTGCACACACTAATCGCGCCCAGGCTCCCGTCACATTCGGGACATCCAGGGAGCGTAGGAACCGGGGGAACACATCCCACCCAGAAAATCATGCAGGGGGACAGATCATGGGGGAAATCCCCCCCAGTTCTGCTGGCAGACTTTGCTTTATTATATACCCTGGGTCTATTTAACCCAGGGAGGCATTCATAGCTGTTCACTCACGGCCGGAGCTTCTGGACTGCGTGCGCACACAGTTCAGAGAAGGCCGTGACCTCTTCCCAGACGCAGGCGCCGATGATGTCAGTCATCAGCGCCTGCACTGTGGAGAAGAGAGAACGCGGCCCGGCTCTTCTGGAGATCGCTGCGTGGGACTAGGTGAGAATTTTTTGTTATTTTCTTCGGTACTCTCTGGGATGGGGAATCGTGTGGGGTGGTGACAGAGGGGGAGGGAGGGAGGGTTAGGGCAAATGTGGCTTTTAGTCACAATACACAGTGTTATTTCACACTTACGCTATAATGCAGTTACTTCTGTGAATGTTTATTACTGCTCTTTATTTTGCAGTCCAATTATATGTTAATTAATGTCCTTTGTATGTTTAGTTCACAAATAGAGCAACTGATGGAGTCACTTCATACAATCATAGATGCATAGCCTCTAGTGCAGTGGTCTCCAACCTGCGGACCTTCAGATGTTGCAAAACTTCAACTCCCATCATGCCCGGACAGCCAACGGCTGTCAGGGCATGCTGGGAGTTGAAGTTTTGCAACATCTGGAGGTCCGTAGGTTGAAGACCACTGCTCTAGTGTTATTCAAAGTGCATATATAATTAGGTGTTACTGTTTTTTTTGTGTAAACTGTGCATTCATAAACATAAGAT
This sequence comes from Hyla sarda, assembly GCF_029499605.1. Lineage (NCBI taxonomy): Eukaryota > Metazoa > Chordata > Amphibia > Anura > Hylidae > Hyla > Hyla sarda. The sequence goes on along the minus strand of NC_079191.1, from coordinate 345,350,735 downwards.
GCATAACTTTGCCTTGATGTCAGGACCCTTCTTGTATAATTGCACAAAGTCCTTTGTATTACATCGGGTCCCTATATTAGCACCAGGTAATGTATTCACTGTTCACTTTATTGCAAATGTCCCAACACTGCGCTATTGCACTAGTGCCCCTCACTCCATTTCCTAATCCACACATGTACACAGCTTCCTTTGTTATGCATTGGCTGCAGATTGTATAACACTCTGCCATTGCACTTCGCTGTTTCCTAGGTAGTGGTAGCTGGTTTCAAGTATTTGGGCTCCGTTCACATTGCCATAGGCGATCCTACGTGTTTCATCCGCTTCAATTAATCAGGGATCACGTTGTAGCGTGTATTCTTCTAATATCGCTTCACGGGCCACCAGTGACGGGCACTAATGCAATAGCGCAGTGTTGGGACATCTGCAATAAAGTGAACAGTGAATACATTGCCTGGTGCTAATATAGGGACCCGATGTAATACACAGGACTTTGTGCAATTATACAAGGGTCCTGACATCAAGGCAAAGCTATGCATCTTATGTTTATGAATGCGCAGTTTACACAAAATGTGAAACAGTAACACCTAATTATATATGCACTTTGAATAACACTAGAGGCTATGCATCTATGATTGTATGAAGTGACTCCATCAGTTGCTCTATTTGTGAACTAAACATACAAAGGACATTAATTCACATATAATTGGACTGCAAAATAAAAAGCAGTAATAAACATTCACAGAAGTAACTGCATAATAGCGTGTCTATGTGAAAAGGGTCCAGTAGAGTAAGTGTGACACTGTGTATTGTGATCTGACTTTGCCCACATGCTATCTACCTAGCTATCAACTGACCTAGCTAGCTAAAAATCAACCTACATACCTGTTACGCCGAGCGCTCCGGGTCCCCGCTCCTCCCCGGAGCGCTCGCTTCACTCCCTCCGCTGCAGCGCTCCGGTCACGTCCTCTGACCCGGGGCGCTGCGATCCTGCTGCCAGCCGGGATGCGATTCGCGATGCGGGTAGCGCCCGCTCGCGATGCGCACCCCGGCTCCCCTACCTGACTCGCTCCCCGTCTGTTCTGTCCCGGCGCGCGCGGCCCCGCTCCCTAGGGCGCGCGCGCGCCGGGTCTCTGCGATTTAAAGGGCCACTGCGCCGCTGATTGGCGCAGTGGTTCCAATTAGGGTTTTCACCTGTGCACTTCCCTATATTACCTCACTTCCCTTGCACTCCCTTGCCGGATCTTGTTGCCTTAGTGCCAGTGAAAGCGTTCCTTGTGTGTTCCTTGCCTGTGTTTCCAGACCTTCTGCCGTTGCCCCTGACTACGATCCTTGCTGCCTGCCCCGACCTTCTGCTACGTCCGACCTTGCTTCTGCCTACTCCCTTGTACCGCGCCTATCTTCAGCAGCCAGAGAGGTGAGCCGTTGCTAGTGGATACGACCTGGTCACTACCGCCGCAGCAAGACCATCCCGCTTTGCGGCGGGCTCTGGTGAAAACCAGTAGTGGCTTAGAACCGGTCCACTAGCACGGTCCACGCCAATCCCTCTCTGGCACAGAGGGTCCACTACCTGCCAGCCGGCATCGTGACAGTAGATCCGGCCATGGATCCCGCTGAAGTTCCTCTGCCAGTTGTCGCTGACCTCACCACGGTGGTCGCCCAGCAGTCACAACAGATAGCGCAACAAGGCCAACAGCTGTCTCAACTGACCGTTATGCTACAACAGTTGCTACCACAGCTTCAGCAGTCATCTCCTCCGCCAGCTCCTGCACCTCCTCCGCAGCGAGTGGCCGCTCCTGGGATACGCTTATCCTTGCCGGATAAATTTGATGGGGACTCTAAGTTTTGCCGTGGCTTTCTTTCCCAATGTTCCCTGCATCTGGAGATGATGTCGGACCTGTTTCCCACTGAAAGGTCTAAGGTGGCTTTCGTAGTCAGTCTTCTGTCCGGAAAAGCCCTGTCATGGGCCACACCGCTCTGGGACCGCAATGACCCCGTCACTGCCTCTGTACACTCCTTCTTCTCGGAAATCCGAAGTGTCTTTGAGGAACCTGCCCGAGCCTCTTCTGCTGAGACTGCCCTGTTGAACCTGGTCCAGGGTAATTCTTCCGTTGGCGAGTATGCCGTACAATTCCGTACACTTGCTTCAGAATTGTCCTGGAATAATGAGGCCCTCTGCGCGACCTTCAAAAAAGGCCTATCCAGCAACATTAAAGATGTTCTGGCCGCACGAGAAATTCCTGCTAATCTACATGAACTTATTCACCTAGCCACTCGCATTGACATGCGTTTTTCTGAAAGGCGTCAGGAACTCCGCCAAGATATGGACTCTGTTCGCACGAGGCGTTTCGTCTCCTCGGCTCCTCTCTCCTCTGGTCCCCTGCAATCTGTTCCTGTGCCTCCCGCCGTGGAGGCTATGCAGGTCGACCGGTCTCGCCTGACACCTCAAGAGAGGACACGACGCCGTATGGAGAACCTCTGCCTGTACTGTGCTAGTACCGAACACTTCCTGAGGGATTGTCCTATCCGTCCTCCCCGCCTGGAAAGACGTACGCTGACTCCGCACAAAGGTGAGACAGTCCTTGATGTCTACTCTGCTTCTCCACGTCTTACTGTGCCTGTGCGGATGTCTGCCTCTGCCTTCTCCTTCTCTACAGTGGCCTTCTTGGACTCTGGATCTGCAGGAAATTTTATTTTGGCCTCTCTCGTCAACAGGTTCAACATCCCAGTGACCAGTCTCGCCAGACCCCTCTACATCAATTGTGTAAATAATGAAAGATTGGACTGTACCATACGTTTCCGCACGGAGCCCCTTCTTATGAGCATCGGATCTCATCATGAGAGGATTGAACTTTTGGTCCTCCCCAATTGCACCTCGGAGATTCTCCTTGGACTTCCCTGGCTTCAACTTCATTCCCCAACCCTGGATTGGTCCACTGGGGAGATCAAGAGTTGGGGGTCCTCTTGTTCCAAGAACTGTCTAAAACCGGTTCCCAGTAACCCTTGCCGTAACTCTGTGGTTCCTCCAGTAACCGGTCTCCCTAAGGCCTATATGGACTTCGCGGATGTTTTCTGCAAAAAACAAGCTGAGACTCTACCTCCTCACAGGCCTTATGATTGCCCTATCGACCTCCTCCCGGGTACTACTCCACCCCGGGGCAGAATTTATCCTCTCTCTGCCCCAGAGACTCTTGCCATGTCCGAATACGTCCAGGAGAATCTAAAAAAGGGCTTTATCCGTAAATCCACCTCTCCTACCTCCAGTCGGCCCAACGGCTGAATCCTCGCCAGGCCCGGTGGTCTCTGTTCTTTGCCCGATTTAATTTTGAGATTCACTTTCGTCCTGCCGATAAGAACATTAGGGCCGATGCTCTCTCTCGTTCCTCGGATGCCTCAGAAGTTGATCTCCCTCCGCAACACATCATTCCACCTGACTGCCTGATCTCCACTTCTCCTGCCTCCATCAGGCAGACTCCTCCAGGAAAGACCTTTGTTTCTCCACGCCAACGCCTCGGAATCCTCAAATGGGGTCACTCCTCCCATCTCGCAGGTCATGCGGGCATCAAGAAATCTGTGCAACTCATCTCCCGCTTCTATTGGTGGCCGACTCTGGAGACGGATGTTGGGGACTTTGTGCGAGCCTGCACTATCTGTGCCCGGGATAAGACTCCTCGCCAGAAGCCCGCTGGTTTTCTTCATCCTCTGCCTGTCCCCGAACAGCCTTGGTCTCTGATTGGTATGGATTTTATTACTGATTTACCCCCTTCCCGTGGCAACACCGTTATTTGGGTGGTCGTTGATCGATTCTCCAAAATGGCACATTTCATCCCTCTTCCTGGTCTTCCTTCTGCGCCTCAGTTGGCTAAACAATTTTTTGTACACATTTTTCGTCTTCACGGGTTGCCTACGCAGATTGTCTCGGATAGAGGGGTCCAATTCGTGTCTAAATTCTGGAGGGCTCTCTGTAAACAACTCAAGATTAAATTAAATTTTTCCTCTGCATATCATCCCCAGTCCAATGGACAAGTAGAAAGAATTAACCAGATCCTGGGTGATTATTTGCGACATTTTGTTTCCTCCCGCCAGGATGACTGGGCAGATCTCCTTCCATGGGCCGAATTTTCGTATAACTTCAGGGTCTCTGAATCTTCCTCCAAATCCCCATTTTTCGTGGTGTACGGCCGTCACCCTCTTCCCCCCCTCCCTACCCCCTTGCCCTCTGGTCTGCCCGCTGTGGATGAAATTTCTCGTGACCTTTCCATTATATGGAGAGAGACCCAAAATTCTCTCTTACAGGCTTCTTCACGCATGAAGAGGTTCGCGGATAAGAAAAGAAGAGCTCCCCCCGTTTTTTCCCCTGGAGACAAGGTATGGCTCTCCGCTAAATATGTCCGCTTCCGTGTCCCTAGCTACAAGTTGGGACCACGCTATCTTGGTCCTTTCAAAATTTTGTGTCAAATTAATCCTGTCTCTTATAAACTTCTTCTTCCTCCTTCTCTTCGTATCCCTAATGCCTTTCACGTCTCTCTTCTCAAACCACTCATCCTCAACCGTTTTTCTCCCAAATCTGTTCCTCCCACTCCTGTTTCCGGCTCCTCGGACGTCTTCTCGGTCAAGGAAATTTTGGCTGCCAAAAAGGTCAGAGGGAAAAATTTTTTTTTAGTAGACTGGGAGGGTTGTGGTCCTGAAGAGAGATCCTGGGAACCTGAGGACAACATCCTTGACAAAAGTCTGCTCCTCAGGTTCTCAGGCTCCAAGAAGAGGGGGAGACCCAAGGGGGGGGGTACTGTTACGCCGAGCGCTCCGGGTCCCCGCTCCTCCCCGGAGCGCTCGCTTCACTCCCTCCGCTGCAGCGCTCCGGTCACGTCCTCTGACCCGGGGCGCTGCGATCCTGCTGCCAGCCGGGATGCGATTCGCGATGCGGGTAGCGCCCGCTCGCGATGCGCACCCCGGCTCCCCTACCTGACTCGCTCCCCGTCTGTTCTGTCCCGGCGCGCGCGGCCCCGCTCCCTAGGGCGCGCGCGCGCCGGGTCTCTGCGATTTAAAGGGCCACTGCGCCGCTGATTGGCGCAGTGGTTCCAATTAGGGTTTTCACCTGTGCACTTCCCTATATTACCTCACTTCCCTTGCACTCCCTTGCCGGATCTTGTTGCCTTAGTGCCAGTGAAAGCGTTCCTTGTGTGTTCCTTGCCTGTGTTTCCAGACCTTCTGCCGTTGCCCCTGACTACGATCCTTGCTGCCTGCCCCGACCTTCTGCTACGTCCGACCTTGCTTCTGCCTACTCCCTTGTACCGCGCCTATCTTCAGCAGCCAGAGAGGTGAGCCGTTGCTAGTGGATACGACCTGGTCACTACCGCCGCAGCAAGACCATCCCGCTTTGCGGCGGGCTCTGGTGAAAACCAGTAGTGGCTTAGAACCGGTCCACTAGCACGGTCCACGCCAATCCCTCTCTGGCACAGAGGGTCCACTACCTGCCAGCCGGCATCGTGACAATACCTAATAGACACTGATTTGAATAGAGACCTTCCATATGATAAGATATACCTTTTATCAAGTTCCATTTAAATATTGACTTACACTACAAAATAAACAGGCTGTCACCTATGGTTTAGCACGCATTTATCTTATTGCACTTGAGTATACGTAGTCTCTCAGGATAAACTCCATATAAAGTGAAAAAACTGTGTATAAAAACACACAAGATATATACACAAAGAATTCCAAAGGGAGGTATGGTCCAAGTTTATCTTCTATTCTGTTTCACTATTGGTGTTACATGACATAAATTCCTTTTATGTATCAATGTTCTCATTTATGCCACTGTTCACATGTAACTGTTTATTTACTGTATCTGACTACATTTATTCTGGGGATAAAGGAATTTATGTCATGTACAGAACAGAAGATAAACCTGGACCATACCTCCTGTTGGAATTTTTTGTGTGTATATTTTGTGTGTTTTTATACACTGTTTTTGCACTTTATATGAAGTTTATCCTGAGAAACTATTTATACTCAAGTGCAATAAGATAAATGTGTGCTAATCCATAGGTGGCAGCCTGTATATTTTGTAGTGTAAGTCGATATTTTATTGGAACGTAATAAAAGGTATATTTTATTGTATGGAAGGTCCCTATTCAAATCAGTGTCTATATTATTAATGTACTGGGAGACCCATCATTTTAACCTGAAAAGTGTTAATTCCTACCTGCTAATCTAGCTAACAACATACCTACCTTGTTTCCTACTTCCCTGGCTATCTAACTACCTGGCTACCTACATAGCAAGCTGGCTACTTGCCTACCTACCTGGCTATCTAGCAACCTGAATATCTACCTACCTAACTATCCATCTACCTAACTACCTGGCTACCTACCTAGCTATCTATCTACCTAACAACCTAACTACATGGCTACCTAGCTAGCTAGCTAACAACCTACCTAGCTAATTGCCTACCTGGCTACCTAGCTAGCTACCCACCTATGTTGCTAATAACCAACCTTACTACCTACCTAGCTATCTACCTAGCAACCTAACTACCTACCTGTATGTTAGCTAGCTAACAATCTACCTAGACACTTAACAAGCTATCTAGCTAACAACCAACCTAGCTATGAACATACCTAGCTACTGACATAGTTGCATCCTATCCATGTAGCTAGCTACCTAATTACCTGCCTACCTACCTATCTAGCTAGCTAACAACCTACCTACTTCCAGACGTATTTATCTAATGAGGGGGTCTATGGTGGGGGATAGGCCTACTTAATGGGGTACCTACTATTCCTTATTATGAGAGGGCATTGCACTGATAAAATGCAGAGTCAAACATGTTTTTCCTGCAGATGCTAAAGAGACGGTTTTTACCTGGAAGAAGTTGACATGTCAATCTGATCCAGATGCACAAGAAAAGGAAAGAGGACATCGCTGATCAGAAATGATGTTACCTGTGAGTAACTATAATCCCCTATATGGTATACAGATCCTTTGTACAGCTGATATCTACCTTTATATGATCCTGGATACAATTACTTATATGGTATACAGGTCCTGCAACAAAGTCCAAGACCACAGCACCAAAAATTATGAACTGATACGTGCAAAAGAGCTGTAGTTTATTGGTTCCCCAAAAGTTATTTTTTTGAGGAACCAATAAATAATAGCTCTTTTTTTCCAATTTTGGAGCTGTGGTCTTGGACTTTCTTGCATGTTTGGTATCCGGATTGGCTATCTGGATGACTACGGGGACAATGGATTTATCTAGTGCTGTCTTATCTGTTTATGTATGTGTGCAAGCAAGCAAGAGTGTATTTGTGTGTTTGTATATGTGTGTATGTATATATATATATATATATATATATATATATATATATATATATATATATACACACACGCATGTGTGCGGCGTGAGTTTGTGCTTTAGGGTGCACACCCTAATGCAATAGGCTGCGCACGCCTATGTGTGTTCATAGACGGCAATGCATTTCTAAGCAGATTCCACAGAAAGAATAGACAAGTCGATTCTTCCTGTGGATGCCAAAATCGTGATTTCAGTGGCAGAAACATCTGCTGTAGAAATTCCGCTGTGTGCACAGTGCAGCAGAACCCCCACAGAAATGTTTTTTTTTTTTAGGAATTCCACACGGACATTCTGCTGTGTGAACATGGCCTTATAGTGCTAAACCCCTTTCATAGTTTTTACCTTATGCAGTAACACTACACTGAGTGTGATAGTGTGTACATTAACAGGATATGGTAGAGTAAGGCTATGTTTACACGTCCGGAATGTCCGCACGGAAAATATCACACATTCCGCAGACTGTGGGTGCCAGCATAATATGATGCTGCAATGAAGAAAACTGTGTCTCTGTAATGGAATGTGACCCTCCTCATAATGACACAGTTTTCTGCTTTACAGCCCTCTTCCTCTCACTCCATCCTCACTTCCATCTCTCAGGTGGACGGGGGCACAGTTTCGCTGCACATCTCCCAGCCTTTCTCCTCCTGCCTGCGCATCCACCATCCATAAGCAAGCTGCTACAAGACTGCAACCCCCTACAGGTCCTCACTGTAAGGGCATGCTGTGGGAATTGTAGTCTTGCAACAGGTAGTGGGCGAATGGTAGATATGTATCCCGGGTGGGTGAGAGACATGCGGGCGGGTGGGAGAAAGGACGTGGGGCGCTCCACAGTCTGTCTAAGCGGTGGGAAGATGTGCGGAGAAACTGTGTCCCCGTTTCCCTGAGAGACCATAGCACGGATGGTGTGAGAGGGAGCGGGCTGTAAAGCAGAAAACTGTCCTTGTGTGGAAGTCAGCTTGTTATACGTTTTCATATATTCTTTTATATCACTCTTTTTATATTTTATTCTCCATCTTCTATATCATCAGCCATGTTGTCTATATGCAGTGATCTTGTCTGTATTTCTTTCATTATGAACGGATTATGAACTCCACTAGTAATATAACCAGGAAATCTATGATTCAAGGCCACAGTTCCTGAGCCTGCAAGAAGCTCCAATGCTACCTAGTTTGAAGACTTTTAAACATCTTGTCCTTCCTGCTTAGAGATAAGACACATCTGTTTGTAGCCATAGGCTGCTTGCACACTATAAAATTCATCCGTTTTAAAGATCTGTTTGATGTTCCGTTATGAAAACCCTGAAAATCGGCCATTAAACGTCCGTATGAAAACCCTGAAAATCGGCCATTAAACGTCCGTTAGAAAATCCCATATGTCCGTTAGAAAATCCCATTATAGTCTATGGGATTATTACATTATGCGTTTTAATCCGTTATAGTCCGTTATTAATAACGGACGTTATTTTGTGACGGAAGATAGTAACTGGAGAAATAGTGCATGCACTATTTCTTCCGTTCATTCTCCCGTCACAAAATAATGTCCGTTATTAATAAAGGACGATAACGGATTAAAACGGATAATGTAAAAATCCCATAGACTATAGTGGGATTTTCTAACGGACGTTTAATGGCCGATTTTCAGGGCTTTCATAACGGAACATCAAACGGATCTTTAAAACGGATTAATTTTATAGTGTGAAAGCAGCCATATATATATATTTTGGCAGTGTGCCATCCTTTGTTGTATAAGAATCATGCTTTTTGTAGTAAACGTCAGAAGAGTCTGTGTACAGCTTTGGAGTCTGTGTCTTTCTTCTCTTAGGCCTAGTAATTTATAACTATTGATTTAGAATCAAGCAACATATTGACGGAATCCATTGAATTCCCTATCAGGAAGGTCACATTTCACTACAGGGACACGGGGGCTAGGACCACATAGGAATGTGCCGTCTCATAGATAGCAATGCATTCCGTGCAGATTCCACAGAAAGAATGGACAGGTTCATTCTTTCTGCGGACACAGAAGTCGGAATTTCTGCCCATAAACATCCGGTGTGGAAATTCAGCCGAGTGCACTGCACAGCAGAATCCCATTGAATACAATGGGACTCTGCTGCTGCAGAATCTCCGGCGGAATTCCGCACAGAAATTCCGAACGTGTGACCTCGGCCTTAGAGGCATTCTGTAAACAATTTGCCAGAAGTTTTCCCTCTTTCCATTCTTTGAGAACTGGGTGGTATACCTAAGGGGTTAAACATCCAGGATCAGGGACAAGGAAAGAATAATATTAGGCCAGGATTTGCATATTTTTTGGTTTTGCGTATTAGTGCAGCACTATTGGAAGGAAAGTCCAATAACATCTCAGGCCCAAAAGGTCTTACAGTCCCATTGGAACCTTTGATTTGTGTCTTGGGTTCTTTATTAAACCAGACAATAGTCTCAATCCAGAAATGAAAGAGGAAATTTATCTCATACATATTATGGATATTATGGCTGTTCCCATAAACATCATAGAATTGAATCTAGAAGAGAGAAGGGCATATGGACGCCCACAATATACAGGGTTTGTTATGCCGAGCGCTCCGGGTTCCTGCTCCTCCCCGGAGCGCACGCAGCGTTCCCCTCTCTGCAGCACCCCGGTCAGACCCGCTGACCGGGAGCGCTGCACTGACACTGCCGACAGGGATGCGATTCGCATAGCGGGACGCGCCCGCTCGCGGATCGCATCCCAATCCACTTACTTGTCCTGGTCCCCGGCTGTCACGTCCTGGCGCGCACGGCTCCGCTCCCTAGGGTGCGCGCGTGCCAGCTCTCTAAGATTTAAAGGGCCAGTGCACCAATGATTGGTGCCTTGCCCAATCAGTCTAATTAGCTCCTACCTGCTCCACGCCTTTATAACCTCACTTCCTCTTCCCAGTATTGCCGGATCTTGTTGCCCTTGTGCCTAGTGAAAGCGTTTCCTGTGATTGCCGTACCAGTGTTTCCAGACCTTCTGCCGTTACCATTGACTACGAATCTTGCCGCCTGCCCTGATCTGCTACGTCTGACCTCGCCTCTATCTAGTCCTTCTGTCCCACGTCTTCTCAGCAGTCAGCGAGGTTGAGCCGTTACCGGTGGATACGACCTGGTTGCTACCGCCGCAGCAAGACCATCCCGCTTTGAGGCAGGCTCTGGTGAATACCAGTAGCAGCATAGACCCGGTCCACCGATACGGTCCACGCCAATCCCTCGCTGACACAGAGGATCCACATCCAGCCTGCCGAATCCTAACAGTAGATCCGGCCATGGATTCCGCTGAGGTGCCACTGCCAAGTCTCGCTGACCTATCCACAGTGGTCGCCCAGCAATCCCAACAGATCGCCCAACAAGGAAAGCAGCTGTCGAAGTTGACCGCCATGCTACAGCAACTTCTGCCACATCTACAGCAGCAACCATCTCCTCAGCCAGCTCCTGCACCTCCTCCGCAACGAGTGGCCGCTCCTAACCTCCGCTTGTCCCTGCCGGACAAATATGATGGGGACTCTAAACTCTGCCGTGGTTTCCTGTCTCAATGTTCCCTACATTTGGAGATGTTGTCGGACCGATTAACCACAAAAGCCACCTTTGACCGTTCTGTGGGAAGTCTCCTGTCTGGGAAGGCCTTGTCATGGGCCACACCGCTCTGGGACCGCAACGATCCTGTCACTGCCGCTGTTCAGTCCTTTTTCGCTGAGGTTCGTAGTGTCTTCAAGGAACCAGCCCGAGCCTCTCTTCTGCCGAAACTGCCTTGTTGAACCTTGTCCAAGGAGATTCTTCTGTGGGCGAATATGCCATCCAATTTTGTACCCTCGCCTCCGAAATATCTTGGAACAATGAGGTCCTCTGTGCGACCTTCAAAAAAGGCTTATCCAGTAACATCAAGGATGTGCTGGCCGCACAAGAAATTCCTGCCAACCTGCATGAACTTATCCACCTGCATTGACATGCGTTTTTCTGAAAGACACCAGGAGCTCCGCCAGGAAAAGGACCTTGATCTCTGGGCACCTCTCTCCCAGTATCCTTTGCAATCTATCCCTGTTCCTCCCGCCGAGGAGGCTATGCAAGTGGATCGGTCTCGCCTGACCCATGAAGAGAGGACTCGCCGCAGAGATAAAAATGTATGTCTGTACTGCGCTAGTACCGAACATTTCCTAGTGGATTGCCCTATTCGTCCTCCGTGTCTGGGAAACGCACGCACCCAGCTCACGTGGGAGTGGCGTCTCTTGGTGTGAAGTCTGTTTCTCCACGTCTCACTGTGCCCGTGCGGATTTCTCCTTCTGCCAACTCCTCCTTCTCAGCTGTGGCCTTCTTGGACTCTGGTTCTGTGGGAAATTTTATTTTGGCCTCTTTTGTTAATAGGTTCAGCATCCCAGTGACCCGTCTCGTCAAGCCGCTCTACATTTCTTCTGTCAACGGAGTAAAATTGGACTGCACTGTGCGTTACCGCACAGAACCCCTGCTTATGAGCATTGGACTGCATCACGAAAAAATTGAATTTTTTGTTCTGCCCAACTGCACCTCTGAAGTCCTCCTCGGTCTGCCAGGGCTCCAACGTCATTCTCCTACCCTTGACTGGACCACCGGGGAGAGCAAGAATTGGGGTCCTTCTTGTCACAAACGATGCCTCACATCTGCTCCCACCTGTCTAACTCCTGAGGTTCCACTCATACCGGCTCCTCCCAAGGCTTACCAGGATATTTTCGGCAAAAAGCAAGTTGGGATTTTGCCTCCTCATAGCCCCCTTCCTGGTAACACTCTGCCCCGTGGCAAGCTTCACCCTCTGCCCCCCTCCCCATTCCCACTTCTTCTGGATTGCCTGCCATTGATGAAGTTACCCAGGACTTCTCTGTCATCCGGAAGGAAACTCAAGAATAGCTCCCAATGGCCTCGTCTCATGTGAAGGGACAAGCAGACAAAAAGAGGGGGAGACCTAAGGGGGGGGGTACTTTTACGCCGAGCGCTCCGGGTTCCTGCTCCTCCCCGGAGCGCTCGCGGCGTTACCCTCTCTGCAGCACCCCGGTCAGACCCGCTGACCGGGAGCGCTGCACTGACACTACCGACGGGGATGCGATTCGCATAGCGGGACGCGCCCGCTCGCGGATCGCATCCCAATCCACTTACTTGTCCCGGTCCCCGGCTGCCACGTCCTGGCGCACGCGCGTCAGCTCTCTAAGATTTAAAGGGCCAGTGCACCAATGATTGGTGCCTTGCCCAATCAGTCTAATTAGCTCCCACCTGCTCCACGCCTTTATAACCTCACTTCCCCTTCCCTGTATTGCCGGATCTTGTTGCCCTTGTGCCTAGTGAAAGCGTTTCCTGTGATTGCCTTACCAGTGTTTCCAGACCTTCTGCCGTTGACTACGAACCTTGCCGCCTGCCCTGATCTTCTTCTACGTCTGACCTCGCCTCTGTCTAGTCCTTCTGTCCCACGTCTTCTCAGCAGTCAGCGAGGTTGAGCTGTTACCGGTGGATACGATCTGGTTGCTACCGCCGCAGCAAGACCATCCCGCTTTGCGGCGGGCTCTGGTGAATACCAGTAGCAGCTTAGACCCGGTCCACCGGTACGGTCCACGCCAATCCCTCGCTGACACAGAGGATCCACATCCAGCCTGCCGAATCCTAACGGGGTTAAGTGCATTTTCACCTGTGCAGATACCCAGAAGCAAGCGTTTGCTTTCCTTTTCAAATATCCAGGGCCAAGTGTACCCTCATCCACAGTCAGTGGTACACCCAATTGTCCAGGCTTTTAAGGGTATAAGGATTTTTTCACAACAGGGTCAGGCATGTTCACCTGTCCGAAGATAGAAGGCCAGCCAAAAACATTCTCTTCTAAACCTCAAGGCTGGTGTAGGTCTTTCGTTCTCTACTACTCGTTTACTGATGAGAGTCCTCTATGAATCAGTCATTATTGGATCAGTTCTACCCAAGCAAAGATTATTACAATGGGAAACTCCATTTTTAGCTAGAATTTCCCCTTAAGTAAAAGTAGTGCAAATGTACTGATGTGGGAAAATATTTTTTTCATTTACTTTATTTCTGCATTTCTCTTTATATTTGTCATCTTTTTTCATTTCTAAAAGTACAAATGGCATACCATTGTTTCCTTGTTCATTTCAAAACTTAGTTTCCTGTAAATTGACTATAATTCTAAAAAGCGCTTTGATGATTACATCATAGAGTTCTGTATATGCGCGTACGGAAAGAGTTTTCATTCTATAGCAAACAGATAGCAGATCATAATCAAAAAGGCCATGGTTGTCTACTGAAGTGCCTGGGGTAGACCAAAAAGTCAAAGTTGAGAAAAAATGCTCCTATCCTGCTGCTCATCTATTGGTTGTGCAGCCTCTAATCCTGACGGAGGCTGAGGGAAAATTTTCATTGAGTTTTTTGAGTTGGTAAATTGTCCCAAAATGTTTGCGCAACTCCTTTAGGTTCATTTAAGAAAACTGGAATGTAGTGAAGCATGGTTTTGCTTTTTTGCAGCGATCAGTGATTAATCATCTGCGACTTTTTTAAATTGTTGCAAATTTTTGCACATGTAACACCAATAATTGACCCAAAAGGGCAGTTAGAGGCCAAACTTACAATGTTCAAGACCCTGGGCCGAAGCCCGGGGTGAACCACACCTCAATTAACACACCCCTAAAATTTTACTTTTATTGATTAATTTGTTAAAAACCCAAACATGAAAAACATGAAAAAAGTTTAAAATAAAGGCAGTACAAAGTGAAAATAACTCGTCTGGACCTAATAATTCATTTATTGGTGTGGTTCACCCTGGGCTTTGACCCAGGGTCTTGTACATTAGGGTGTTTCATTTTGTAGGCCAAAAAGATTAAATGTACAATTTTTGCAGACTAGTCTCAGTGATGTAAAATATATATATGGCAAATTTCAAGAAGATTGGATAATATTTAGAGGTTGCACGCATTGATCATGTGGTGGCGGATGAGAGGTTAAAGTCTCGTGGGAGTGTAGGGTAGTTAGGGTGTTGCTGTTCAGGATAGTTAAGGGCGCTTTTAACCCTTGCCACTCGTGATGCCAGGGTGAGGGTTAAATGCTGTGTTCTTGATAGGCCTATTGCCACCCTTCCCAAGAGCAATAGGTGATTCAGAAATAAAGGATTGACCACAACCACTGTTAACTGAAAACTTGCTGGAACTTTTACTGAAGAATTTCTGTACATGTAGTAATAGTAACAGTCCAGATAACAGAGTCCCTTTTCATATAGCTTAAGCAGCGATTGACATTCGGTTGGGATCAGATAAGCCCAATTTAGCTTCTTAAGGATTGTATAGCAGAGATCTGATGGATTTAGAGGAGTATTTATGTCCAGTGATCTTGAGATGAGTAGCGGGGAATTGCTTAGTCTATCCACTATGTTAAAGGCCTAGGCCGCAAGGCTTTGGCCTAGCAAATCGTCTTGTAAGCTGCGGAGGTCCTACCTTTTCCAGAGTCAGCAACCCAAGAGAGGGATCAAGATGGCGCAGGTCCCTTATATGGGCAGGGGCTGGCTGTTTTTGATTGGTCCATAACGACTGTCATTCACCGTTACAGTGCATTGTGGGTGAACACGTCACAGGAACCTCCAAAGGTCCTGTAGTAAAACCATTGAGTTCTAACCTAATCACGTGACCCGCAGGTCCTGCTACTCTCGGAACAGGTAGATAACTAAATATATACATATCTATACTTATACTTATATTTATATTGATAAGAACTGCTATATAGTCATTGACTAACTGAGGGGTGACAAGGGGAAAACTACAAAAGAGGGACCCCGATGTCCTAGGGACTCTAACTATGGGGACCTCTATATAGGTAACGTATACAATACGGTATCGGGAAACCACAATCAATTTTGTAAAAGTAGGCAACAAATACCATTTTTCAATGTTAATTACTTTTATTGGGAAAAACTAGAAATCACAAACTTAAAATAATAAAATAATATAATATAAAATCTTGACACTAACATTAATAGGTAGTTAACATGTTATATTAATCAACTTTGAACAATGCAATCCCTTCTTTTGTTCGCTTGGTGACGACTTTTCTGTGATGCTCGACTACCCTCAACAAGAATTTTTTTGTTGTTCGTCCCTGACCGATTTGTTAAACTTCTTTTTATAAGAACAATTCCTCTTTTTGCGGTATCATTGACCACCTTAAGAGCATTCATGTGGCTGTTCTCGATCCCAAGTAGATGTGAGTGTCTGATCAAGAGGTTTTAATCTTTGACTTGAACGGAATTTTTTTGTTGCTGGAGGCAAAAACCTTGGCCTCTTCATCACTAGGTGCTTTTGATGTTGGAGATGAGTCTTCCAGTATAACTGTCTTATTGATTTCAGCGATAGCTTTATAATGATTATTCTTATATGAATAATTTTTGTCTTCTTTTGTACACTTAAGGGGAGATTTATCAAAACATTTCTAGAGGAGAAGTTGTTGAGTTGCCCAACCAATCAGATTGCTTCTTTCATTTCTGAAAAGGCCTCTGAAAAAAGAAAGAATCACTCTAATTGGTTGTTATGGGCAACTCAACAACTTTTCCTCTGGACAGGTTTTGATAAATCTCCCCCTTAGTACTTATTTTCAAGGCGAAAAAACCTTGTCTACTCCACTCATTGACAAACTCATACGTTCTCTTTGTGACCTAAGAAATTCTTTATCTTGCGCAAGTCCATCACATTTTGCCAGGGAAATGTCAAATAACTCGACAAGATCACCTTTCCAAATCTGCCGTTTCACATTTGCTTTATCCTTGTTTCTCGATTTCTCTTTACCCAGATTTTGGTATTCTTTGTACGGCTTCTGTATACCAGCACGGATATTCTCCTTTGTCTTAAGAGTGATATTTGCTTTCCTCTACAATTCCTTTAGTTTAGTACTGGTAGATATAGCAGCAGCCAAAAGTGTTTCTTTCATTTCCTTGTGATGGTAAATAAAAACTAAAAGTACTTGTTCCTTTTAAGGGAGCCGTGCTCCTGAAAACTCACCACTAGGCACCTTTTCTAGAAGCCACATTCCTCTTTTGGTTCCCATTGGTTTGGTTGAAAGAAATACATGAGAAACCCATTAGTGCAAAGCACTTCAATATTAGAAATTTTACTAGTTTGAGATAAAAGTGATCAATGTGTGCAACCCCTAAATATTATCCAATCTTCTTGAAATTTGGCATATATATTGTTTTCATCACTGAGACTCGGTGCATAAGCAAAGTCATATGAAAATAACATCTTTGGGAAAATGAAACACCCTATTGTACATTGTAAATTTTTGTTCACTCTCACGCCAGCCTGCACCATACTTAGAAACTTGTCTGCATCTGAACTATTTTTAAAGAAAGTGCACCTCTTTCATAAATGTTGAGGACTTACACCTAGCATATGCCCAGGCAAACATGTAGAAAAATAACTTGATTTACACTGACAATGATAAATTCCCCCAAAGTGTTGACAATTGGAAACCATTTTTTTACAGGTTGGTTTGAATATGGCAGTGGTCCTTCAAGTGTAGTTCTCTACTTGTCACAAAAATTCAACTCTCAGCATGTCCTATCAGCTTTTAAAGAGCCACTGGATGAAATTCAATGGCATAGTAAAAGTTTAGGCAGGGTTTTATTAACACCTTCTTTGCCAAAGGCAGGTCAGAAGGACCACAGGCAAAAGGAGAATATTCACTTATATGCAACCCGTAAAATGTTAGCATATACATCCAACAAATAAAAGAAATATTCACCTGGTTTCAGTGCCCTGCATGACATATACACATTCATAAATGTCCCTGCAAACAAGGTGTTGTCAGCAGGAAACCTATTTCTAGAGGTGGTTTGACAATGTGGCGGTCTCCATTCTAGCCCGTAGATTACATGCACCTAGTACACATTAATTGTCTTACTTCCTGGCAGTTCTTGTTTTTAAACTGACCTTGTGCCTGTGGTTTGTATGAATTCTGACAAACATCACATCAATGCTTATACAGCGGGTGAAATAAGTATTGAACACGTCAACATTTTTCTCACTAAATACTGGTCCATGAAAAATTTAAGGTGAAATGATTGTCTTTCCACTTCGGTATTATGGCCCCATCACTGTTCACTGGAACATTCAGAAGCTTAGAAATGTACCTGAAACCAACGCCATTGTTATGTTTCGCAACACTTTGGTCTCCAGACAGCACTTTGCTTTTGAGACATCATGAGATGTGTCTTGTGTGACACCTTGGCAATGAGGGGAAAGGAGACAAAAAGAACCACATAAGGCGCCTAGTGCATTATCCCAATGTACCAAATAGGGTTGTCAGAGTGCTAGTATTGTGCTCACCTTGAGCGCAACAAATATGCACATATCGCCCCAGTAACTTGGGTACAAAGTTGTAAAGGATTCCTGGGAGTGCTGCAATGCTGTAGGGAAGTGGAGACAGATGCAAGACTGTCCACAGGTAATGTGGGAAGAAGGATAAAATGGTCCCACTCTAGGTGCTGCTTCTACCAACGGATTCACTCAGACAAATGTTCATATAGAATGAATCTTTTATTACACCAATGACGCGTTTTGGGTATTAACCCTTCCTCAGATTGGCATAACTTGGACAACAGACAAGCAAGTATATATACACAATAAAAAAAATGCCAAAGATTTGGCAGGTGGAGCTAGAAGGGGGAGTGTCAGCAGTGGGGTCCTCCTGTGTCTCCTGCCATAGCTTAATTTCATTTAAATGTCAACGGATAGTTCGAGCTGACACTGATGCTCCTTGAGTCTTTAGGACAGCTTGAATATCTTTGGAACTTGTTTGAGGCTGCTTCTCCACCATCTGAACTATCCTACGTTGACACTTTTCATCAATTTTTCTCCACGCCCAGGGAGATTAGCTATAGTGCCATTGGTTGCAAACTTCTTGATAATGATGCGCACTGTGGATAAGGGCAAATCTAGATCTCTGGAGATGGACATGTACCTTTGAGATTGTCAATATTTTTCCCCAATTTTGGTTCTCAAGTCCTCAGACAGTTCTCTTCTCCTCTTTCTGTTGTCGACACTTAGTGTGGCATACACAGACACACAATGCAAAGACTAAGTGAACTACTTTCCTTTTTATCTGCTTTCAGTTGTTATTTTTATATTGCCCACACCTGTTACTTGCCCCAGGTGAGTTTAAAGGTGCATCACATGCTTGAAATAATCTTATTTTTCCACAATTTTAAAAGGGTGCCAATAATTTTGTCCAGCTCATTTTTGGAGTTTGGTTTGACATTATGTCCAATTTGCTTTTTTTCCTCCCTTTTTTGTTTAGTTTCAATACACACAAAGGGAATAAACATGTGTATAGCAAAACATGTGCTACTGCAATCCTTTTCTGTGAAAAATACTTCATTTCCTAGAAAAATTTCAGGAGTGCCAAAATTTACGACCATGACTGTACGTGTGTGTTAAAGTCCCAGTAGATCTGCAGTTTTTAAAATACTGAGACCAGCCTGACTTCATTAAATCATCTTAAAAATAATAACCTAAAAAAACTTCACTTCACTGTGTTTTTAGGTAAATGTTGTTTTTCTGCTTATACTTTTTTAAGATGATTTAATGAAGCCTTGCTTTTTAATATGGAAATACCATTTTTCCTGGAACCTGGATATTACCGTCTTAAATGATGCTGAATTTTACATGAGAAATGGCCCATTGCCACCCATGCCTCCGGACAAATATCTCTTGCCTTAGATTCATCCTATGCTTACATTGGTAGTGAGCTGATCTGCATTTTTGTGTTATAAATATTATAGATTATAGTTATTAAATTCCGATAATCAGACAGGCCCTGGTATGGATGTAAAAATGCCACATTAGGGCTGTGTCGTGGTGGACCTCAGGCGAGGGGACTTCTCTCCGATATTTACTCTTTGCTTATCCAACCTATGGGGGGTGTTCAGGTATCTCACCGATATATGTCTTGTTGGGAGGAAGTGCTTAATATGGCTATCACTCTCCCTCAGTGGAAAATAATATGGGAGCTGGCCTCTAGGGCATCCATATGTACTGCATATAAGGAGACTCAATACAAACTGATTATGGGTTGGTACCATACCCCAGAGTTATTGAATAGGCTGAATCCCGATATCCCCCCCCCCCCCAATGCTGGCATTGTGGGGTGGGTTTGGCTACATTGTTTCATATTTTTTGGTCTTGCCCTCTTATTACGGGATATTGGGAGTTAGGGAGTCGCTTACTTTCTGATGTTTTTGGAGTATCAGTCCCTCCTGACCCTCAGGTCTACCTTTTGCACCTCTCACACTCTGCTCTACCCAAGAAGCTGTTTAAACTGGCTATGCACATATTCTTGGCGGCTAAGACATTAGTTGCTAAATGCTTGGAAGAGGACTCTTCCTCCCTCTGAATCAGACCAACTCTCCCATATAAGTGAAATACGCTCTTTAGAATATTTCACCGCCTCTTTGAATAACACTATCCCCGCCTTCCTTTCAGTTTGGGAACTGTGGGACCGTTTCTCTGACAGGCAACCTCCTTGAGGCGATACTGAACTCTTTCCCAAACCCCCCCTCCTCCTCTCCCTCCTCCTCTTTCTTCCTTACTTCTCTATTGTGTTTGTGCTTTGTTGTCCCTGTCTCCTTCTGTCTTATGTTTGTCTCCTCTCTTGGTCCTTCATGTTGGAGAGTTTTCCAGTTCTCTCCTTTGAGTATTTAACTATATGACTTCTTATTTTATGTACATTTGCCCTGGTTTGATGGTTTAACTAAGGTCGAGGCTAGTCGTTCTGATGTACAACTGTTTTGTATGCCCTGGTCTCTATTTTGGATTGTCATTTACCCCCGTTGCGATTGTACCGGGCTGCGTCCGGATTCGGATTTCAGTGAGTCTTGTCGAACTCTTGTTTTCTTTTGTGAAAATCTTTAATAAAAACTACAGTTAAAAATAAAAATAAATGCCACATTAGGCAAATGTGAACCCAGGCTTAGGTGTGGGAATTTGTCTACCATTTCATGTAAGGTATTTTTGCCTTCCTCTTGATTAACATTGCAGGTTATTAGGCTAAAATGGATGCATTTCTCTTTTTAGCCGTACAATCTACGTTATTGAATTACAATTTTAAATATAAAAAAGGAATGATTTGCATTGCTTTTATTGAAGGCATAGCACATGTGGTGGAGCTCTCAGTACTAAGATACATTCAGATTTTCACGTGGGACTTTATGATTTCTGTGTATAAAAAACAAGTTAAAATCAATGAAACCATGATGCCAGTGGAAACACAGCCTTTGGCAGTATTTACAGTGGGGAAAAAAGTATTTAGTCAGCCACCAATTGTGCAAGTTCTCCCACTTAAAAAGAGAGAGGCCTGTAATTTTCATCATAGGTACACTTCAACTATGAGAGATATAAGGAGAAAAAAAATCCATAAAATCACATTTTTTTAAGAATTTATTTGCAAATTATGGTGGAAAATAAGTATTTGGTCAATAACAATAGTAATCTAAATACTTTGTTGGCAATTACAGAGGTCAAACGTTTTTTGAACGTCTTCTCACACTGTTGCTGGTATTTTGGCCCATTTCTCCATGCAGATCTCCTCTAAAGCAGTGATGTTTTGGAGCTGTCCCTGGGCAACACAGACTTTTAACTCCCTCCAAAGGTTTGCTATGGGGTTGAGATCTGGAGACTGACTAGGCCACTCCAGGACCTTGAAATGCTTCTTACGAAGCCACTTCTTCGTTGCCCGGGCGGTGTGTTTGGGATCATTGTCATGCTGAAACAGGGGCGGATCCAGAGTCGAGTCTCGGGAGGGGCACTATTAGAGTATTTTGTGTTGGCGGCCCCAAAAAAATGTGTTGCTTACGGAACTTACAATATTATTAAATGTTTGATACAGTCCTAACCTTGTTTAAGACTCTTAGGCCATGTTCACATGTCAGAATAATTATCAAATATACCAATTGCCACAGAATGGGAAAGTGCTAAAGAAGTTTTTACCATTTAAAGCTACAGCTTCCAGTATGACCTAAGTAGTGGTAAGGGGATGCTGGGAGTTGTTGTTTCACCCATCATTACTGCAGAACTTCTTCAGTGACTACAGCTCTGATGGGACACACACAGGAGGATACAGAATGATATCAGTGACTACAGGTGACGTCTTCTCTATAGTCTTTCCTTATCTAATTCAGATGTACATACCACCGGGACTTGTTTCAGCTAAATGTTCTCTCTGCAGAACTTGATGCCCAGACGTCTCCTCACTATGTCAGCGCATTCTGATCCTCTATATGAAAACAATAATTATTATAAACCTGCCAGACACTGTATTCTTCGAATATAATACTGGCACATACCTTCTGAATATAATTCTGACACACTGTACCTCCTGAATATACAACACACTGTACCCTCTGAATATAATACTGCCACACACCATACCCTCTGAATATAATACTACCACACACTGCGCCATCTAAATATAATACTACCACACACTGTGCCCTCTGAATATAACACTACCACACACTGTGCCCTCTAAATTTAATACTAGCAAACACTGCACTCTCTGAATATAATACTACCACACTGTGCCCTCTAAATGTAATACTACCACACACTGCACTCTCTGAATAGAATACTACCACACACTGCACTCTCTGAATATAATACTACCACACACTGTGCCCTCTAAATTTAATACTACCACACACTGCACTCTCTGAATAGAATACTACCACACACTGTACTCTCTGTATATAATACTACCAAACACTGCACTCTCTGAATATAATACTACCACACAGTGCACTCTCTGAATATAATACTACCACATACTGTGCCCTCTAAATTTAATACTACCACACACTGCACTCTCTGAATAGAATACTACCACACACTGTACCCTCTGTATATAATACTACCACACACTGCACTCTCTGAATATAATACTACCACACACTGTACCCTCTAAATTTAATACTACCACACACTGCACTCTCTGAATATAACTTGCTGTGCAGTGCACCCTCTGAATAAAATACCCAAATGTATTGTGGCCCCAGAAATTCCACCCCAGAAATTCCTCATAATCTACATTATACTTCTGAAATGCAGAACACTCTGTGCCTTCACATATAGTAATAATGCCCCATCTTGTGCCCCTACATATAATAATTATGACCCGTCCTGTTCCCCCCACATAATAATGCCCTGTGCCCCTAACATATATTGCCCCCTGTGCTGTGCCCTTCACATATAATTCCCCGTTCTTTGCCCCTCACATATAATGCCCCATCATGCGTCCCTCACATATAATGTCCCCTGTGCTGTGCCCCTCACATATAATGTCCCCTGTGCTGTTCCCCTCACATATAATGCCCCCTGTGCTGTTCCCCTCACATATAATGCCCCCTGTGCTGTGCCCCTCACATATAATGCCCCCCATGCTGTGCCCCTCACATATAATGCTCCTGTCATATGCCCCACACATATAATGCCCCCTGTGCTGTGCCCTTCACATATAATGCCCCCGTTCTTTGTTCCTCACATATAATGCCCCCATCATGCACCCCTCACATATAATGCCCCGTGCTTTGCCCTTCACATATAATGCCCCCGTTCTTTGCCCCTCACATATAATGCCCCCATCATGCGCCCCTCACATATAATGCCCCCTGTGCTGTCCAGTCAGGGGGCATTATATGTGAGGGGCACAGCACAGGGGGCATTATATGCTTGGGGCACATGACAGGAGCATTATATGTGAGGGGCACAGGACAGGGGGCATTATATGTGAGGGGCGCATGATGGCGCATTATATATGAGGGGCACAGGATGGGGGCATTATATATGAGGGGCGCATGATGGGGGCATTATTTGTGAGGGGCACAGCACAGGGGGCAGTATATGTGTGGGGCACAGCACAGGGGGCATTATATGTGATGGGCACAGAACAAGGGGCATTATATGTGTGGGGCACAGCACAGGCATTATATGTGAGGGGAACAGCACAGGAGACATTATGTGTGGGGCACAGCACAGCAGGCATTATATGTGTGGGGCACAGCACAGGGGGCATTATATGTGTGGGGCACAGCACAGGGGGCATTATATCATATAATGCCCCCTGTGCTGTGCCCCACACATATAATACCCCCTGTGCTGTGCCCCACACATATAATATCCCCTGTGCTGTGCCCCCCACACATATAATTTATATGTGTGGGCACAGCACAGGGGGCATTATATGTGTGGGGCACAGCACAGGGGGCATTATATGTGTGGGGCACAGCACAGGGAGAATTATGTGTGGGGCACAGCACAGGGGGCATTATATCATATAATGCCCCCTGTGCTGTGCCCCACACATATAATACCCCCTGTGCTGTGCCCCCCACACATATAATTTATATGTGTGGGCACAGCACAGGGGGCATTATATGCGAGGGGCACAGCACAGGGGGCCCCCCTGTCATGTGCTCTTAACATATAGTGCCCCCAGTGCTTTGCCCTGCAGCACCTCACATTAAAAATTCCCCTTTCTCTTCCCCCCCCCCCTAAGTTTTTAAATCCCCCTCCGATACAGTGCCCTTAACAGTGGCACATATTCTGTCCCCCAAATCCCCTGGGCCCTGAGCATACTCTTCTTACTTACTGTATGCTGGCTGCGGGGACGGGATTTCCGACACGCCGGCGCGATGATGTGACGTCATCGCGCCAGCCTGCAGAGGATCGCGTCCCCGCAGCTCACACGCTGTGTACTCACAGCGTGTGACTGCCTAGGTTAGTGAGTGGTGGAGCGGAAGCTTACAGCTTCAGCTCCACCATTCAAGCGGGCAGGGGGCAGCAATCTCGGGGGGGCAATTGCCCCGTTGCCCCCCCCCTGGATCCGCCACTGTGCTGAAAGACCAGCCACATTTCATCTTCAAAATATCTGCATAATTTGAGTCCCTGGCCGCGCAGTGTGTTACTGATGGTAGCCTTTGTTACTTTGGTCCAAGCTCTCTGCAGGTCATTCACTAGGTCCCACTGTGGTGTTCTAGGATTTTTGCTCACTGTTCTTGTGATCATTGTGTGGAGTGCCAGATCGAGGGAGATTATCAGTGGTCTTGTATGTCTTCCATTTTCTAATAATTGCTCCCACAGTTGTTTTCTTCACACCAAGCTGCATGCCTATTCCAGATTCAGTCTTCCCAGCCTGGTGCAGGTCTACAATTTTGATTCTGGTGTCCTTCGACAGCTCTTTGGTTTTGGCCATAGTGGAGTTTGGGGTGTGACTGTTTGAGGTTGTGGACAGGTGTCTTTTATACTGATAACAAGTTCAAACAGGTGCCATTAATTCAGGTAATGAGTGGAGGACAGAGGAGACTCTTAAAAAAGAAGTTACAGGTCTGTGAGAGCCAGAAATCTTACTTGTTTGTAGGTGACCAAATACTTATTTTACCGAGGAATTTACCAATTAATTCATTAGAAATCCTACAATGTGATTTCCTGTATTCTCCCCCCCATTTTGTCTCTCATAGTTGAAGTGTACCTATGATGGAAATTACAGGCGCCTCTCCTCTTTTTAAGTGGGAGAACTTGCACAATTGGTGGCTGATTAAATACGTTTTTTTGCCCCCTGTATAAATGAGGCACTATGTTCTATGTTATTATGTTCCTCAAACTGAGCTCAGATTTACAGCACAGGTTTATCTGTTTTAACGTGTGTTGTCTGCACTAACATGGAATAAGAAACAGATCTATTCCTCATGTTTCTTCCGACATTAGTCACCTGCTCCTTCCAGTTCCTGTTATCTGTAGACAGCTTGTGACATTAGCCTTGGAACATTTGTGCATGAGAAAGTTTCAGTATTATTATTATCGTTATTATAATGGGATAAAAAATATTTGCTTGAAAAGAAGCCCCAGGCTAGGTTTTTACACAGATTTTCTTTTGGCATTTTCTATGAAAACAGCCACTGCAATTGTTGAGCCAAAGTCAGAAGTGGATCCAGAAGGAAGGAAAAGTAGAAATCCTTCCTTTTTAAGATTTCCAGTGTTTTTAGATTTAACCCCCCCCCCCTTCCCTAATGAACTGTAAAAAGAGTAACATGGGTAACAAGGTAATGGAACCTTATAAAGATATCCAAAGTCTTGAAAATGCCAGTCAATACTGTGATGCGTGCAGTAAGCAAAGGCTAGTTCATACAGTTCATCAGACGATCTACTAAAGCCCAAATTGCTGAAAATGTTATAGCTGGCTATGAACACAGTGCATTACAGCTTTATGCCTATGGGATGGTGATGTACAGCTGCAGTCTGGCAAGAGTGCCCATGCTGACCCATCCACCATTAAATGTACCATCAATGGCAGCATAAACATCAAAATGGGACCTTGGAGCAAAAGATTTTCTTTTACAACATGTGCCTGGCTAGGTATGTGTGCTGCTTACCTAGAGAAGACATGTCACCAGTGTGCACTATGAGAAGAAGACAAGCTGGCACAAGCAGTGTGGTGCTATGGGCAATGTTATGCTGAGAAACATTAATACCTCTAAGGCCCAGACCCAGATGCAGGGCTGGCCTTAGGTGTTCAGGCACCCTGTGCGAGCTAACCTTGTGGCGTCCCCCATTACCCCATAAAGATACACAAAGAGGAAAAAGAACTCTTGTAACAAATATTTTTTTTTAAATTACAGATAATTTAAGTGCAAGTGCAAACAAGTACAATAATAAATAACTGGATTGACTGGTAACAATCATGTATATCAATGTATACATAAGTTATACATAAGTGTATGTATTGTAGAAACAAGAGCTATGTTGTCAGAACACTTTATCTAACTATTTTACAACACTAAGCATGCATAGACTCTCCCACATTTCTTCAACCAATGTTTTTGTTTGGCACCCTCTAGACAATTTGAAGCACACAATATGCCACCTTCATTCCCATCACCAAAACACTTGCCTCCCCTTAATCAGTCCCATGTCCCTTTTAATCAGTCCCCTGCCCCCCTTAATCAGTCCCCTGTCCCCCTTAATCAGTCTCCTGCCCCCTTAATCAGTCCCATATCCCCTGCCCCCCTTAATTAGATGCAGACCTCCTTAATCAGGCTCCCCCTTCACCAGTCCCACTTAAGCAGACTCAGACCCCCCTTCACCAGTCCCATGTTCTTATTACTCAGTCCCCTGTCACTCATAATCAGACTATCTTCACCCCTTAATCAGACCCTCCCCCCTTCACCAGTCCCCCCTTAATCAGACTCAGACCCCCCCTTGCCCGCACCCCCAAGCTCCTCCTCCACACTCCGGACCATGCTTCCTCCTTCAAAGCAGCTGCAGCCTGAAGCTCGCTTCTCCCCATCTTCGGCCGGCCTGTTACACTGCGAGCTGTGTCGGCCACCTGGCGCCCCTGTTGCTATGGCGCCCTGTGCGGCTGCACAGCACGCACACCCCAAAGGCCCAGATGCTATGACATATGAGATGCCATTTCAAGGATCTAGATAATCGTGGCTGTCTCCACAAAACCTGGGTACATTGCCTTCCTAACCGGTTGAAACTGAGGACTTGCATGTTACACTCCAACATTTGTTTAACTAAATTATAGAGCTCCTTGAGGACGCTTTAAAAATGGACAGGGTGCACCAAGCTCTCTGTAATTTTGTTGCATCATAGATATTTCAAGGGCATATTTTCACAGTGCTATGTGGCCTCTATTATTCTCCTGCTTGTGTTGTCCCACTTTCTCACAACCCTTCTTCAACTAGGCTCACCCCCTTTCCCCTTACTCAGCTGCAGTGGCTGTATGTGCCTGCTCTAACATCAGTGGCGTGATGATTCGTACTCGCCCTCTATGCAGACAATGTCCTTTTGACTTATACCAAACCTATGATTTCCCTTTCGTCTCTTTAACCCCTTTAAGGACCACGGGTTTTTCAGTTTTTGCGCTTTCGTTTTTTCTTCCTCACATTTTAAAAATCATAACCCTTTCAGTTTTGCACCTAAAAATCCATATTATGGCTTATTTTTTGTGCCACCAATTCTACTTTGCAATGACATCAGTCATTTTACCCAAAAATCTACGGTAAAACAGAAAAAAAAAATCATTGTGCGACGAAATTGAAGAAAAAAACGCCATTTTGTAATTTTTGGGGGCTTCTGTTTCTACGCAGTAAATTTTTCGGTAAAAATGACACCTTATCTTTATTCTGTAGGTCCATACGATTAAAATGATACCCTACTTATATAGGTTTGATTTTGTCGTACTTCTGGAAAAAATCATAACTACATGCAGAAAAATTTATACGTTTAAAATTGTCATCTTCTGACCCCTATTACTTTTTTATTTTACCACTTATGGGGCGGTATGAGGGCTCATTTTTTGCTCCGTGATCTGAAGTTTTTAGCGGTATGATTTTTGTATTGAACCAACTTTTTGATCGCTTTTTATTAATTTTTTCATGATATAAAAAGTGACCAAAAATATGTTATTTTGGACTTTGGAATTTTTTTCTGCGTTAATTAAAGGGGTACTCCGGTGCTTAAACATCTTATCCCTTATCCAAAGGATAGGGGATAAGATGCCTGATCGGAGGAGTCCCGCCGATGGGGACCCCCGTGATCTTGCACACGGCACCCCGTTTGTAATCAGTACCGAAGCGTGTTCGCTCCAGGTCTAATTACTGTGGACGGGGACGGCGGCGTGTGACAGCTATCACGCCCCCTCCCATAGGCTTGCATTGAGGGGTGGAGCGTGACGTCACACGGGGGCAGAGGCGTGACGTCACACGCCGTCGGCCCTGTGGTCGCCGCTAATGAGACCCGGAGCGAACACGCTCCGGGGACTGATTACAAACGGGGTGCCGCATGCAAGATCACGGGACCCCCGCGATCAGGCATCTTATCCCCTATCCTTTGGATAGGGGATAAGCTGTTTAAGCACCGTAGTACCCCTTTAATGATATATTTTTATAGTTTGGACATTTACGCATGCGGCGATACCACATATGTTTATATTTATTTTTATTTACATGGTTTTTTTATGGGAAAAGGGGGGTGATTCAAACTTTTATTAGGGAAAGGGTTAAATTACATTTATTGAGTATTTTTTTACACTTTTTTTTTTTGCAGTTATAACTCCCATAGGGGGCTATAACATTGCACACACTGATCTTATACCCTGTTCACTGCAAAGCCATAGCTTTGCATTGACCAGTGTTATCGGCAGTCGATTGCTCAAGCCTGAATCTCAGGCTTGGAGCAATCAATCACCGAAGGGACACGCCGGAGGACGGTAAGAGGACCCCCACTCGTGTCCCAGCTGATCGGGACACCGCATTTTCACTGCGGTGGTCCCAATCAGCCCCACTGAGCAGACGGGCAGCTTTCACTTTCGTTTTAGACGCGGCGTTCAACTTTGAATGCCGCGTCTAAAGGGTTAATAGCGCGTGGCACCGTGATCGCTGCCGTGCGCTATTAGCCCCGGGTCCCGGCTTCAGATACACACCATGTGACCCTGCGTTATATCACGGGAGCCGGCCAAGGTCGTAAATATACGTCCTTGGTCGTTAAGGGGTTAAGCCTTGAGCTACTTGAGTACGGTTGTCTGTCCAGCTAAAATATTAATACGTACAAAACAGATGTTCATCTTATTAATATACTTATTAAGCGCTGAACTGCTTGTCCACTGCTGGGAACAGCTTATTAGGATTCATTTGTAGACCTTGACTGGGAATAATATACCCCATAAATGGAAGACTGTTTTTTTCAAAAGTACATTTCTCTAGTTTAGCGTAGAGATGATTTTCACGGAAACACTTGGCGGAGGTGAGAGCGATGAGACTGGATATTGGGCGAGTAGATGAGTATGTCATCCAAATAAACAACAACACAGGAGTATAGGAGGTCACGAAAAATATCATTCACAAACTCCTGGAAGACTGCTGGAGCATTGCAGAGTCCGAATGGCATCACTAGATACAGTGGGGATCAAAAGTTTGAGCACTCCAGGTAAAAATTTGTATTAATGTGCATAAAGAAGCCAAGGAAAGATGGAAAAATCTCCAAAAGGCATCAAATTACAGATTAGACATTCTTATAATATGTCAACAAAAGTTAGATTTTATTTCCATCATTTACACATTCAAAATAACAGAAAACAAAAAAATGGCGTCTGCAAAAGTTTGGGCACCCTGCAGAATTTATAGCATGCACTGTGCCCTTTGCAAAGCTGAGACCTCAATCATCATCTGGGAAGACCAGGTGATGTCAATCTCAAAGTTTTTAAATGCCCAGATTCATCTGACCTTGCCCCAACAATCAGCACCATGGGTTCTTCTAAGCAGTTGTCTAGAAAGCTGGAGAAGGCTATGAGAAGATAGCAAAATGTCTTCAGATGTCAATATCCTCTGTTCTGAATGTAATTAAAGGGTACCTTTCATCAAAAAAAAACTTTTGATATATTATAGATTAATGTATGCAGAATAACTTTTCAAATGCATGTTATTAAAAAAATATGCTTCTTTCTATTTAATTTTCCACTTTGAAAAAATGACTACTATGGGTCTCCCTACCAGTCCTTTTTTTATAGATTCATGCAGGAGTCCTATATCTCAGACTGCAGCCGGAACACAGACAAACTCACCACTGCTCCCTGCCAGGGATTTTTTCTGTGTCCCGGCTGCAGTCTGAGATTTAGGACTCCTGCATGAGTCTGAAATCTATAAAAAAAAAGGACTGGTAGGGAGACCCCTAGTGGTCATTTTTTCAAAGAGGAAAATGAAATAGAAAGAAGCATATTTTTTAATAACATGCATTTGGAAAGTTATTCTGCATACATTAATCTATAATATATCAAAAGTTTTTTTGATGAAAGGTACCCTTTAAGAAATGGCAGTCATCAGGAACAGTGGAAGTTAAAGCAAGATCTGGAAGACCAAGAAAAATATCAGACAGAACAGCTCGCAGGATTGTGAGAAAAACAATTCAAAACCCACGTTTGACTGCACAATCCCTCCAGAAAGATCTGACAGACACTGGAGTTGTGGTACACTATTCCACTATAAAGAGATACTTGTACAAATATGGTCTTCATGGAAGAGTCATCAGAAGAAAACCTCTTCTACGTCCTCACCACAAAAATCAGCGTTTGAACTTTGCAAATGAACATATAGAAAAGCCTGATGCATTTTGGAAACAAGTTCTGTGGATCGATGAGGTTAAAATATAACTTTTTGTCCGGAATGAGCAAAGGTAAGTTTGGAGAAGGGGAACAGAATTTAATGAAAAGAACCTCTGTCCAACTGTTAAAGGGGTACTCCGGTGCTTAAACATCTTATCCCCTATCCAAAGGATAGGGGATAAGATGCCTGATTGCAGGAGTCCCACCGTGATCTTGCACACGGCACCATGTTTGTAATCAGTCCCGGGAGCGTGTTCGCTCCGGGTCTCATTAGCGGGGACCACAGGGCCGACGACGTGTGATGTCACGCCTCTGCCCCCGTGTGACGTCATGCTCCGCCCCTCAATGCAAGCCTATGGGAGGGGGCATGATAGCTGTCACGCCCCCTCCCATAGACTTGCATTGAGGGGCGGAGCGTGAGGTCACACGGGGGCGGAGGCGTGATGTCACACGCCGCCGGCCCTGTGATAAACAGTAATCAGACCCAGAGTGAACACGCTCCGGGGACTGATTACAAACGGGGTGCGGTGTGCAAGATCACGGGGGTCCCCATCGGCGGGACTCCTGCGATCAGGCATCTTATCCCCTATCCTTTGGATAGGGGATAAGATGTTTAAGCACCGGAGTACCCCTTTAAGCATGGGGGTGGATCAATCATGCTTTGGGGTTGTATTGCAGCCAGTGGCACAGGGAATATCTCACGAGTAGACGGAAAAACGAATACAATAAAATTTCAGCAAATTTTGGATGCTAACTTGATGCCATCTGTGAAAAAGCTGAAAATAAAGAGAGGATGGCTTCTACAAATGGATAATGATCCTAAACACACCTCGAAATCCATAGAGAATTACATCAAGAGGCGTAAACTGAAGGTTTTGCCATGGCCTTCACAATCTCCTGACCTCAACATAATTGAAAATCTATGGATAGACCTTGAAAGAGCAGTGCGTGACAGACAGCCCAGAAATCTCAAAGAACTGGAAGACTTGGCTTCTTTATGCACATTAATAAAATTTTTTACATGGGGTGCCCAAACTTTTGATCCACATTGTACTTGAAATGTCCATCAAGAGTATAAAATGCGGTCTTCCATTCGCCCCCTTCTCGTATGCGAATCAAATTATAGGCCCCACGGAGATCCAATTTAGAGAAGATTTTGGCACCTCGCAGACAATCAAACAACTCCGAGATTAAAGGAAGTGGGTAGTGGTTCTTTACTGTAATTTTATTCAGGCC
Organism: Hyla sarda; assembly: GCF_029499605.1. Classification (NCBI taxonomy): domain Eukaryota; kingdom Metazoa; phylum Chordata; class Amphibia; order Anura; family Hylidae; genus Hyla; species Hyla sarda. The sequence continues at coordinate 345,318,977 of NC_079191.1, read as the reverse complement.
TTGGTAGTCAGTGCAAGGTTGCAAAGACCTGTCTTTTTTTCCACAAAGAAGAAACCGACTCTGGCAGGGGAAGAGGACTTCCTGATAAATCCCTTCTGAAAGTTCTCCTAGATGTAATTAGACATGGCCAGAGTTTCAGGAACAGACAAAGGGTAGATTCTGGGAGGTGTGGTGCCGGGTAGCAAATCAAAGGGACAATCGTAGGGAGGATGCGGTGGTAACACTTCGGCTTGCTTTTCACTGAAGACATCAGCATAGTCCTGAAGAAATGAAGGCATACCAGGCAGTGGACAAGATGATAGTTCAATTTAAACATATGTATGTGAATACAGTGGTTGTTGCAATATCAAAGAACTTCTCCAGTCTTCCAATCCAGCTGCGGAGCATGGAGTTGCAACCAAGGTAGGCCAAGCAAGAGAGGAGAAGTACAATGAGGGAGAACATAGAAGGACAAGCTCTCCTTATGCAGAAATCCAACCTGCATAGACAATGGTTCTGTGCGATATAGCAGTCCAGTCTTTCACCATTGACCGTAGAGATGTACAAAGGCTTTAACAGGTGGGACACTGGCAGACGATGCCTATGTACTTGGGAAGCATCAATAAAATTTCCCGCTGAGCCAGAGTCCAGAAAGGCAAGAACGGAGATGATCTCTTTGGAGGGTAGGAAAATCTGACCGTCAAATTTAAGCTTGGAGAGGTGATATTCACACTTAGGGAGGCCTCTCCTACAAACTGTTAAGCCGACCGCTCCGGGTCCCTGATCCTTCCCGGAGCGCTTGCGGCATTCTCATGCATGCAGCGCCCCGGTCAGACCCGCTGACCGGGAGCGCTGCTCTAGTATCACCGGCGGGGATGCGATCCGCGTGGCGGGACGCGCCCGCCAGCAGGTCGCATCCCAATCTCCTCACCTGCCCCGTCCTCCTTCTGTCCCGTCCTGGTGCGCGCGGCCCCGCTCTCTAGGGCGCGCGCCGGCTCTCTGTAATTTAAAGGGCCAGTGCACCATTAATTGGTGCCTGGCCCAATTAAGTGTAATCACTCCCTACACATAAAAACCCACTCCCCCTTCCTGTCCTTGCCGGATCTTACATAGTTACATAGTTAGTACGGTCGAAAAAAGACATATGTCCATCAAGTTCAACCAGGGAATTAAGGGGTAGGGGTGTGGCGCGATATTGGGGAAGGGATGGGATTTTATATTTCTTCATAAGCATTAATGTTATTTTGTTCCAGGAATGTATCGAATCCTGTTTTAAAGCTGTTAATTGTTCCTGCTGTGACCAGTTCCTGAGGTAGACCGTTCCATAAATTCACAGTCCTCACGGTAAAGAAGGCGTGTCGCCCCTTGAGACTAAACTTTTTCTTCTCCAGACTAAGGGAGTGCCCCCTCGTCCTTTGGGGGGGGGGTTTAACCTGGAACAGTTTTTCTCCTTATTTTTTTGTAAGGGCCATTAATATACTTATATACGTTTATCATATCCCCCCTTAAACGTCTCTTCTCAAGACTAAACAATTGTAACTCCTTTAATCGCTCCTCATAGCTAAGATGATCCATGCCCCATATTAGTTTAGTTGCGCGTCTCTGCACCCTTTCCAACTCCGCAGTGTCCTTTTTATGGACAGGTGCCCAAAACTGAACAGCATATTCCAGGTGAGGCCGTACCAATGCTTTATAAAGGGGGAGTATTATGTCCCTTGAGTCCATGCCTCTTTTGATACATGACAATATCCTGCCGGCTTTGGAAGCAGCAGCCTGACATTGCATGCTATTCTGTAGTCTGTGATCTACAAGTACACCCAGATCCTTCTCTACCAGTGACTCTGCCAGTTTAATCCCCCCTAAGACATACGATGCATGCAGGTTATTAGTACCCAGATGCATAACTTTACATTTATCCACATTGAACCTCATTTGCCAAGTGGATGCCCAGACACTTAGTCTATCCAAGTCATTTTGTAACTTATGCACATCCTCTATAGACTGTACCGTGCTACAAAGCTTGGTGTCATCTGCAAAGATAGAAACAGAGCTGTTAATACCATCCTCTATATCATTGATAAATAAATTAAACAGCAGCGGTCCCAGTACTGAACCTTGGGGTACACCACTAATAACCGGGGACCAATCAGAGTACGAATCATTGACCACCACTCTCTGGGTACGATCCATGAGCCAGTGTTCAATCCAGTTACAAACTAAAATTTCCAAACCCAAAGACCTTAACTTACCTGTCAGACGTCTATGAGGGACAGTATCAAATGCTTTAGCAAAATCCAGAAACACTATATCCACAGCCATTCCTCTGTCAATGCTTCTACTCACCTCTTCATAAAAGCAAATTAGATTGGTTTGACAACTTCTATCCTTAGTAAACCCATGCTGGCTATCACTTATAATACAATTATCCCCTATGTATTCCTGTATGTAATCCCTTATAAGTCCTTCAAACAATTTACCCACAATGCACATTAAACTTACCGGTCTATAGTTTCCTGGGGAAGAGCTAGAGCCCTTTTTGAAGATTGGCACCACATTCGCCTTGCGCCAGTCCCTTGGCACAATACCAGACACCAGAGAATCTCTAAATATCATGAACAGGGGTACAGATATTACTGAACTTACCTCTCTAAGAACTCTTGGGTGAAATCCATCTGGCCCTGGAGATTTGCTTACATTTATATCACTTAACTTACCTTGTACCATCTCTACATTAAGCCAGTTCAGTACATTACATGATGTGTTACCAGCACTGACCTGGCCAATGTCAGCTCCTTTTTCCATAGTGTATACAGAACTAAAGAACCCATTCAGTAGCTCCGCTTTCTCTTGATCGCCCATGACAACCTCCCCATTATCATTATTAAGGGGTCCTACATGCTCTGTCCTTGGTTTTTTTGCATTTATATATCTAAAAAAAATATTTAGGATTAGTTTGCTTTCTTTGGCCACCTGTCTCTCGTTTTGAATTTTTGCTGTTTTTATTACATTTTTACAGATTTTATTAAGCTCTTTGTACTGTTTAAATGTTATCGCTGACCCATCAGATTTGTATTTTTTGAAGGCTATTTTTTTGTTGTTTATTGCTCTTTTAACATCATTTGTCAGCCATGTAGGATTTAGTTTTAATAGTTTATATTTGTTCCCCTTTGGTATATATTTAGCTGTATAGTTATTTAGAGTTGATTTAAAGATGTCCCATTTACCTTCTGTATCAGTATTTGACAACACCTCCCCCCAGTCTATGTCCTGTAGTGCAGCTCTCAGCCCAGGGAAATTTGCCTTTTTAAAGTTATATGTTTTTGCCTTCCCCGCCTGTCTTTGTTTTCTACATTTTAAGTCAAAAGTAACTATATTGTGGTCGCTATTACCAAGGTTTTCCCGCACAGTTACATTACCAACCAGCTCTTCGTTGTTGGAAATGATCAGATCCAACAAGGCATCACTTCTTGTTGGGTCCTCCACAAACTGGCCCATAAAATTATCCTGCAATAAATTTAGGAATTGACGCCCCTTTGTAGTTTTAGCCAACCCCGGACCCCAATCTATATCTGGATAGTTAAATCTCCCATTATTACCACTGTACCTGCCCGGGCGTCCCTCTCTATTTGTTTATGAAGCCGAACTTCTATCTCTTCAGTGATATTAGGGGGTCTGTAGATTACCCCAAATATTATTTTTTCAGTATTTCCCTCCTTTTGTAATTCTACCCACAGTGATTCCACCTCCTCAGAATCATCACACACTATGGCATCGTTCACACTGACTTTCATACCACTTCTAACATACAGACAGACTCCACCACCTTTTCTGTTCATTCTATCCTTGCGAAACAATGTAAACCCCTGGAGATTGACAGCCCAGTCATGCGAGGAGTCCAGCCATGTCTCAGTGACCCCAACTATATCAATATGTTCCTCCAGTATCAAGGCCTCCAGCTCCCCAATTTTATTTGCTAGGCTTCTGACATTTGTGAACATACACTTTACATTTCCATCCTTTATGTTATTGGGGTTAATGGGATTCAAGGGTGTAAGTTTTATTTTCCTATGAAGCCTATTCCTATTAACTATTCTAACCCCTCCCTCTGCTCCACCCCCAGGTACATTTATAATTCCCACCTCTCTATCTACACTATCTTCCCCCTCTTTGCTGTAGGTTCCCTCCCCCCAAGTCCCTAGTTTAAACACTCCTCCACCCTTCTAGCCATCTTTTTCAAAAGCAAAGCTGCACCCTCCCCATTTAGGTGCAGCCCGTCCCTACGGTAGAGCCGGTAACCGTCAGCGAAGTCAGCCCAGTTCTCCATGAACCCAAACCCTTCCTTCCTACACCAGCTTCTGAGCCACTTGTTTACCTCCCTGATCTCCCGCTGCCTCTCTGGTGTGGCTCGTGGTACTGGTAGTATTTCAGAAAATACTACCTTGGAGTTCCTTGCCTTAAGCTTGCGGCCTAAGTCCCTGAAATCATTTTTAAGGACACTCCACCTACCTCTTACTTTGTCATTGGTGCCAATATGTACCATGACTGCTGGGTCCTCTCCAGCCCCGCCCAGCAACCTGTCAACCCGATCCGCGATGTGCCGAACTCGTGCGCCAGGCAGACAACACACTGTTCGGCGATCCCGGTCTTTGTGACAGATTGCCCTGTCTGTCCCCCTAATAATTGAGTCCCCCACCACTAGTACCTGTCTGGCCTGCCCTGTACTCCTCCCTCCCTCCTTACTGGAGCAGACACCCCCCTGGCGGTCAGAGGCGGTATCCTGCTGCAGTTCTGCTAGCTCTGTAATGGCATCCCCCTCATCTGCCAAGCGGGCAAACTTGTTGGGGTGTGCCAGTTCAGGACTAGCCTCCCTGACACTTTTTCCCCTACCCCTCTTTCTAACTGTAACCCAGCTAACTGCCTGACTGTCCTGCAACTCCGTGCCACTGTCCTCCCCCACCTCTATTCCCGAGAGTGCCTGCTCAGTGAGCACGAGACTCCTCTCCATGTTGTTAATGCTTCTCATTGTTGCCAGTCGCCCCTCTAGATGCAGGATCTGGGCTTCCAAACGGACAACTAGCACACATCTCGCACAACAATATGCACCTTCAAACTGTTGTTCAAGGATTGCATACATTGAACAGGATGTACATTGGACTGCATTTTCCAACATGGAGGCCATCTAGTTATGGGGATTTCACAAATGTATAGGAAAAAACAGACAGTTAAAATTGCTAAATGTTTTTGTAGACCTTGTGGGTTCAGAAATTAACACTCACAGCGATCTCAACCTCCTGCTTTCAAACTCCAGTTTTTGTAACTCCTTTCACGCCCCCTCTTACACAGCAACACTCAGAAGAGCAAGCCCTAGTGCCCTGAGAAAGCGTTTTGTGTGTATCCCTAGCCTGTGTATCCAGACCCTTGCCGTTGCCCCTGACTACGAACCTTTGCCGCCTGCCTTGACCTCTTGCTATGTCCGACCTTGCCTTTGCCTTGTCCTTGTGTACCACGCCTATCTCAGCTGTCAGTGAGGTCGAGTCGCTATCAGGGGATACGACCTGGGAGTTACCGCCACAGCAAGTCCACCCCGCTTTGCGGCGGGCTCTGGTGAAAACCAGTAACTTCTTAGAACCGGTCCCCTGGTACGGCCCACACCATCGCCTCACTGACACGGAGGATCCACTACCCGTATCCTACCCGCATACCGGTCCGGTTCCTGACACAAACCCTGGATGCAAGCATTTCCCTGTGACTGAGGACACAGAGGACAATCTTTGAGGAAGTGATCTGATGGCGCAGTATAGGCATAGATTCTCTGTTCATCGGCGAGTTCTTTCCTGCAGGGTCAGGCGAGACCAATCCACCTGCATAGCCTCCACTGCGGGAGTAAAGGGAGAAGGTTGCGGTGGTTGCTGGAAGACAGGTGCCAGATGAGGAAAGCGCCGAGGTCGTGCAGACTCCCATTCTTGGCGTAGTTCCTCACGTCACACTGAGAAACGGATATCAATACGGGATGCCAACTGTATAAGCTCATTCAGATTAGATGGCAATTCCCGGGCATCAAGGATATTCTTTATTTGATAGCCCTCTCTTGAAGGTGGCACAACGAGCTTCATCATTCCATGATAACTCCGATGCCAGGGTACGGAATCTAATGGCATACTCTCCCACAGTGGAGTTACCCTGAGAAAGACTCAGTAATGCCATCTCAGCGGAGGAAGCTCGAGCAGGTTCTTTGAAGACACCCCAAAATTCCATCAGAAATGCCTGGGGATTGGTTGTGAGAGCATCACTGCGATCCCAAAGCGGAGTTGCCCAGGCCAAAGCCCTTCCAGTTAAAAGACTGAGGATGAAGGCGACCTTTGCTCGTTCCGTAGGGAACTGATCCGCCATGAGTTCAATGTGCGTGGAGCACTGACTCACAAACCACAACAGGACTTGGGATCCCCCTCATAGTTCCCCCTCAAGAGACAGGCAGAGTTTTGATCCGGAGATGACTGCAGGAGCAGGAGGCGACACCGGAGCAGGAGGAGGCAAGATTGCGGGGGTCCCCAGCGGCGGGACCCCCGTGGTAAGACATTTTACCCCCTATCCTTTGGATAGGGGATAAGATGTCTTAGGGCCGGAGTACTCCTTTAAGTATGTAAAAAAAGTTGCCAAATTGCATATTTTTTTGCCAATTTTTAGTTTTTTGGTACATTTAACCACTGGGGATGCAGGGCATACTGATACACCCCCCCCCCCCCCATTCCTGAGTCCCGTTACCAGCGTTTAAACCATTCTCACTAGCGGAAAACACTTTAAACCTGATGGGTCCCGACTGCTATCAGCAGCCAGGACCCAGGGTTAATGCTGGGCATCACCAATCAGGCCGATGCCCAGAATTAACCTTTTAGACACTACGATCAAAGTTGATTGCAGTGTGTAAAATGAAAGTGAAAGAATCCTGGCAGCTCAGCGGAGCTGATCGGGACTATCGCAATGAAAAAGTGAAAGTGAAAAAAAAGTGGAAAAAAAAAGTTTATACATGTGAATGAGCCCCTCCCTTAATAAAAGTTTGAATTACCTCCCATTTCCCATTTTTAAAATAAAATAATGTAATAAAAAAAAAAAAATAATTATATGCGGTACCGCCGCGTGCATAAATGTCCACACTATTAAAATATAAGAGTAGCGTATAAGGATGCTGAGCTCTCTGAGGAGGGCAGGAAGTGGGCATGGCGCAACGTCATCATAAGCCTGGCCGACCGGCTTCCGCCCGTCTTCCTGCACTGAGAAGAAGATGCAGGGGGCGGGGAAATTTTAATTACAGGTGCCGTGCGCGCACAAGCTGAACTGAGAAGAGGGAGATGCAGGGTGCAGGCATATTTAAATTACGCGTGCCGCGCTCGCTCTCTGCCTGTTTCATATACAGGCAGAGAGCAAGCTGAGGACGAGCATTTCGTACTACGCTACCCGGCCAGCTGTGGTCCGAACATGCTCAACGTGAGGGGGGTAGGGGGGGAAAGGATTCTGGAGCCATATAGGGTGACACCTAGTGGCCAGGTTTTCTAATGTAAAAAAAACTGTGAAAACTCTTTTTTTTTTATTAACATATATTAGAAAGATATTTATTTTGGCATAATTTTTTTTAATAAAAAAAATAAGTTTAATGAGAGTACCCATTTAAATAAAAGGTGTCATCACAAAGTTCAATTGCTCCCACAAAAGACAAGCCCTCACATGGGTTTGTGGAGGAGGAGGAAAAAATCTTCAAGGTTAAAATGAGTTGTGTCCTTAAAGGGGTTATCCAGGAATAGGAAAACAGAGCTAATTTCTTTCAAAAACAGCTCCACATCTCTCCCCAGGTTGTGTGTGGTATTACAACTTGGCTCCATTTACTTCAAAGAAACTGAGCTGCAGAACAACACCCAACCTGGAGAAAGATTAGGAGCAGTTTTTGAAAGAAATTAGCTCTATTTTTCTATTCCTGGACAACCCCTTTAAGAATGCTGATAATTCAACAAATTTAGTCATACTCATTGTTAGACTATGGGGGGAATTTATCATTGTTTGCCATTTTACTTTATACACATGGGGGGAGATTTATCAAAACCTGACCAGAGGAATAGTTGTCCAGTTGCCTATAGCAACCAATCAGATCGCTTCTTTCATTTTTAACAAGGACTCTGCAAAATGAAAGAAGCAATCGGATTGGTTGCTATGGGCAACTTTTCCTTTGTACAGGTTTTGATAAATCTCCCCCATGATGTGTACTTTGCCAAAATTTATCAAAAATGTTCATGTTCTTTATGAATAGTGAATAGCTTTTAACTTAGCAAGTTTTAAAGTGTGGTCTGGGCTGGAGTGAGACTGCACAAAAATGAACAACAACTATCAATTGTCTCATATGATAAATTAGCTACCATTGCAAAAATGAGAGCTCTTTTCATTTCAGCCACACTACTTATTAAAAAAGAATGCAAACTGTTTGCACAATTTACTCATTGCACAAATGTGTGCGAGAATTTAACAAAAAAAAAAAACAACAGGGTAAGCATAAGTTTCCACTTGTTTTGTTTTTTTTCCCACCAGCAAAAACACCAGAAAAACTGCCACAGATTTTTCCTGCGTTTTGGCAGTTTTTCTGCCTTCAGGGTACCACTCCATGGGTTGGATGCAGGCAAGTATTGATTTATAGCAGGCCGTATAGTATACACAGGTGCATAGTGCACATGTATACTATACAGGAGCCCGAATCCTGTCACTATACTGACTGGACTCCCTGCTACTATAGCCACTTTGGGGACTATACAGTATATTCAGACTATACATAACTATAGATCAGTGGTTCTCAACCTTTTCGGCGACCGTACCCCCAAGGCCTGAAAGTATGTCCGCGGGTACCCCCTCACGCGGAACTTGCGCGCGAGGGGTACCCGCGGACAAAAGGCGTGTTCTTACCTTTATACTAATGCATCCCCCCTCCATCTTTATCCCCTTGTGCCATTATTCCCACCTCCCTCTGATCCCCTTTTGCTGTTATTCCCCCTCCATCTTAATCCCCTTGTGCCATTATTATCCAATATGGCAAAAGGGGATTAAGATGGAGGGGGAATAATAGCAAAAGGGATCAGAGGGAGGGGGGAATAATGACACAAGTGGATTAAGGTGGAGGGGGGGGGGGTTGAGGATAATCAACCCCTCCTCCATCTTAATCTCTTGCGCCATTTTCCCACCTCCATCTTTATCCCCTTGCCCCATTATTGGCACAAGGGGATAGAGATGGAGGAGGAATAATAACACAAGGGGATTAAGATGGAAGGGGGGGGGGTAATCAACCCCCCCCCCTCCATCTTAATCCCTTTGTGTCATTATTTCCCCCCCCCCTCCCTCTGATCCCCTTTTGCCATTATTATCTGATATGGCAAAAGGGGATCAGAGGGAGGGGGAATGGTGCAAGGGGATTAATATGGAAGGGGAGAGGGATAATGGCGGAGGGGGGGGGGAGTAATAAAGCACAAGGCATTACATTTTAATGCCATGTGCTTTATTACTCCCCATCCCCCTCCGCCATTATCCCTCTCCCCCTTCATCTTAATGCCTTGTGCTCCGTCCCATACAGTCCCCCTCCGTCCCATACATCCCCCCTCCGTCCCATACAGTCCCCCCTCCGTCCCATACAATTGTTTACCTGGCGTCCTGCGGTCCCGTTGCCTGCTCCTTCACACCACGCAACGTCAGGGGAGGCCACACGTCTCCCCGGCAACCACACATGGCCGGTATTTGTCAGCGCTTTCGTGTACCCCGACAGCCCCTGGCATAGCCCTAGGGGTACACGTACCCCAGGTTGAGAACCCAGGCTATAGATGGCTGTATATACTGTATACCGAGGCCGACCTCCACTTAGCTCATCCTGCTGCTCCAGCCGGGTCCGTGTATCTTCAATCCTAGTGATGACATCATTAGGGACGGAGCTACAGCCAGGGTGGTAAGTGTAAGGCTCTTTTCACATTGTACATTGTGTATAATGTAAACAGACACTTCTGGCTGTGTCTTTCCAGACAGGGAGACTGCAGTTGTTGCTTAACTATAACTCCCAGCATGCTAAAGATGTACTAACCCATTATTCATGTTTTTTTTCTTCTTCTTGTTTCAGATCCATGTATGCAGAGGACTATGTCAGTTTCCGTGGTCTACGTCGATGACCAGTGTTTTTTTTCCCCTTTAGGGTGCGTTCCCACCTGGCGTATACGTAGCGTATTTCACGCTGCGCAAAATTGGCGGGAGCAGTGGGAAATACGCTGCGTATTCCTTGCTCACTATACACACAGGGCTTTCCGGAGACTGCCCTATGCGTGTAATGAGTTTTGGAGGTGGAGCCTCGTGGGCCTTTTTTTTATTTTTTCTATAAATTTTTTTTCAGTGTGCTGTGCTTTTTCAAATTACATTTTAGGCTTAGTAGTGGAAGCAGTCTTATAGATGGAATTCATTACTAAGCCGGGATTAGCATTAGCCTAAAAAACAGCTAGCGCTAGCTAGTGCTGGGCGGTATACCGGTTCAGACCAAATACCAATTTTTTTTTCCTCAACGATATGAGCAATACCAGTTGGGGCCCTACCCCCCCTCCCCCTCGAATGAATGAATTATCAGCCGCAGCAGCTGTCCCCCACATCTGGGAACTAATCATATGTCACCTGCTTCTCTCCCCCCCCCCCCGAATAATTATTAGCCGCTGCGCTGTACTGTACTATCCTGTGCCTGCAAGAATAAACAAAATAAACTTTAACTCACCTTCCGACGTTCCCCGCCTCACGGTCCCCCCCGCTGCGGTCCTGGGGATGGGAACGTCACAAAGCCATCAGCCTATCACCGGCCGCACCGATGCCCCGCCCCGGCCGGTGATAGGCTGAGCCCACTGTCATGTAAGGAGCCGGCCGGAGGAAGGGGAGTTAAAGTTTATTTTGTTTATTTTTGCAGCCCGGGCACAGGATGGTACAGTATAGTGCAGCGGCTAATAATTATTCGGGGGGGTCAGAGAAGCAGCGCTCGTGGGTGACATATAATTAGTTCCCCGATGTGAGGGACAGCGCAGCGCTGGGATGATAATTCATTGGGGGAGGGGGGAGAGAAGCAGAGCAGTGCCCACAGGTCACATGATTGGAGGGGGGTGGGGGGGTGGAAAATACCATTAAATACCGTGGAACCACCATAACTTACAAAAATACAGTGATACACATTTTTGGTCATACTGCCCAGCTCTAGCCCCCAAATATTACCCCTGTGGTGGTGGGTACCGGGGTATTTGGGATTTAGTGTTTCCCTATTGTTTCCTGCTTTGTGTTTCCCTATTTGCCCCAAAAAACTAAGTGGAAACTTATCCTAAAAGTGGTGATACATTTCCCCAAAAGTTCTGGCTGATGCTGCAAACAGTGTTTAATTTAAGAACAAACTATTTCCTCCTGTGACCTCCAAACCACAAAACTCCCCCATTGTTTCCTATTTTAATTTACTACCACATCTGAACACAATTCTCCCACTTCACAAAACTAAAACTTTCATAGGTTTTTATTATGAATAAGTTATAGGTGGGCACTTACCAATTGTATCACGTTTGTAAGATGCTTACTACAATCATTGGGTTTAGAGTCAACCAAAGGTGGCAAAAAAAATATTGCATAGCCATATACAGCTGGCTGAAAAAGGGGATAAAGCCAAAGGACTTTGGAGACAGAACATTAAAAGAATAATATAAGACTAAGACTATGTTCACACGGCAGAATTTCCAAGCAGAATTTTGGACGGATTCCGCTTGGAAATTCTGTCGTAGCACAGTCCCATTGTTTTTAATGGGATTTTGCTGCACAGTGCACAAGGCATAATTCCCACAGTGGAAACATCTGCTGCTGAAATTGTGATTCCAGCCTCCACAGAAAGAATTGACATGTCAATTCTTTCGGCGGAATCCACTTGGAAATAATTTGCAGTCTATGGCGACGGCGCATTCCCGAGCAGTCATAACACTGGCTATATTCTTCCGGCACTCACTGTCTACGTGATGCTGACCGTAAATTTTTGGGGGCGGACATTCCGTTGTGTTAACATAACCTTAGAGCTTATTCACACTATGGACATGTCACACAGTTCCATGGACCCCCACGATCAGACATCTTATCTCCTATTCTTTGGATAGAGGATAAGATGTCTAGCAACCTAGTACCTCTTAATAATTATAATTTAGAACTATAAAGAAATTTGGGTAAAAACCATAGCATTGCTATGAGAATTATTAGGGTGCGTTCAGACGGCCGTCTGTCCCTGTTTTTTTTCCCCCCATTTAGGTTCCGTTGTTGCTGCTAGTAAACGGATTACAAACGGTTGTAAAATAATCCAATCGATGTCAATGAGATTTGTTATTACAATCCTTTCACATCCGTTTGCACCTGTCTGTGCTAATTTTGTTTTTTTTATTTTTTTACTGGAGAATTTTTTCTCACGTCAAAAATAAAAAAAAACGAAGAGAAAACAGATACAGTAAATTTAACACTGAAGTCTATGAAAAACGGATGAGCCTTTAATGTCATCCGTTTGCATCCGTTTTTACTTCTGAGCATGCTCAGAACAAAAAAAAAGTTTATTTTTGTTTATTAACTGAACAATAATGTATCCAAATGGATAACATTTGTTTGCATCTGTTATTGCCTGTTTTTTTTTTAAAGTCTGTTTTATTTTACCCTCATGCCAATTTCAATTCATATTGTTGCTGATGGATTTGCTAATTTTTTTCTATGCACACTAAAAAAAAAAAAAAAAATCACTTTTTTGGCTGTGGTTTTGCTGTGATTATTTCAAACTGCAGTAAAAATGAAATATTTCCTGCGACTTGCACAACTGCAGTAAATACCATGCACACGCACCATAACTTTTTCTACAGCTCAATTTTTTTCACTTTAGGACAACTGCATCGATATACTATAACCCACAGAAATCAGTGTGTAATGTGTCAGCTGACTTCCAGGATGACATCATCACCTACCCCTCCCCCACCAAGTTCTATCTGTATACTGCTGCTGCTATACACCTCCTCTGAGGCTATGCTCACATACCGCCAGTGAGGTATGTTGCTGCGACATTACAACTAGTGTGAGAAAAGCTGTAGTGACATCATATCTAGTAGTGGGGTAGGCTGCTGTGACATCACAACTAGTGTAAAATAAGTTGCCGTAATATCACAACTTGTGTAAAATAAGCTGCTGTGACATCACAACTTGTGTGAGATAAGCTGCTATGACATCACAACTTGTGTAAGATAAGCTGCTGTGACATCACAACTAGAGATGAGCGAACTTACAGTAAATTCGATTTGTCACGAACTTCTCGGCTCGGCAGTTGATGACTTATCCTGCGTAAATTAGTTCAGCCTTCAGGTGCTCCGGTGGGCTGGAAAAGGTGGATACAGTCCTAGGAGACTCTTTCCTAGGACTGTATCCATCTTTTCCAGCCCACCGGAGCACCTGAAAGCTTAATTAATTTATGCAGGATAAGTCATCAACTGCCGAGCCGAGAAGTTCGTGACGAATCGAATTTACTGTAAGTTCGCTCATCTCTAATCACAACTTGAGTAAGATAAGCTGCTCTGATATCACAACTTGTGTAAGATAAGCTGCTGTGACATCACAACTTGTGTAAGATAAGCTGCTGTGACATCACAACTTGTGTAAGATAAGCTGCTGTGACATCACAACTTGTGTAAGATAAGCTGCTATGACATCACAACTTGTGTAAGATAAGCTGCTGTGACATCACAACTTGTGTAAGATAAGCTGCTATGACATCACAACTTGTGTAAGATAAGCTGCTGTGATATCACAACTTGTGTAAAATAAAATGCTGTGACATCCCAACTTGTGTGAGATAAGCTGCTATGACATCACAACTTGTGTGAGATAAGCTGCTATGACATCACAACTTGTGTGAGATAAGCTGCTATGACATCACAACTTTTGTAAAATAAGCTGCTATGACATCACAACTTGTGTAAGATAAGCTGCTGTGACATCACAACTTGTGTAAAATAAGCTGCTGTGATATCACAACTTGAGTAAAATAATCTGCTATGACATCACAACTTGTGTGAGATAAGCTGCTACGACATCACAACTTGTGTAAGATAAGCTGCTCTGATATCACAACTTGTGTAAGATAAGCTGCCCTGATATCACAACTTGTGTAAGATAAGCTGCTGTGACATCACAACTTGTGTAAGATAAGCTGCTATGACATCTCAACTTGTGTAAGATAAGCTGCTGTGATATCACAACTTGTGTAAGATAAGCTGCCGTGACATCACAACTTGTGTAAGATAAGCTGCTCTGATATCACAACTTGTGTAAGATAAGCTGCTGTGACATCAAAACTTGTGTAAGATAAGCTGCTGTGACATCACAACTTGTGTAAGATAAGCTGCTGTGACATCACAACTTGTGTAAGATAAGCTGCTGTGACATCTCAACTTGAGTAAGATAAGCTGCTGTGATATCACAACTTGTGTAAAATAAGCTGCTGTGATATCACAACTTGTGTAAGATAAGCTGCTGTGATATCACAAATTGTGTAAAATAAGCTGCTGTGATATCACAACTTGTGTAAAATAAGCTGCTGTGATATCACAACTTGTGTAAAATAAGCTGCTGTGACATCACAACTTGTGTAAGATAAGCTGCTGTGACATCACAACTTGTGTAAAATAAGCTGCTGTGATATCACACCTTGTGTAAGATAGGCTGCTGTGATATCACAACTTGTGTAAAATAAGCATCTGTGACATCACAACTTGTGTAAAATAAGCTGCTGTGATAACACAACTTGTGTAAAATAAGCTGCTGTGACATCACAACTTGTGTAAAATAAGCTGCTGTGATATCACAACTCGTGTAAAATAAGCTGCTATAACATCACAACTTGTGTAAGATAAGCTGCTATGACATCACAACTTGTGTAAGATAAGCTGCTGTGATATCACAACTTGTGTAAAATAAGCTGCTGTGATATCACAACTTGTGTAAAATAAGCTGCTGTGATATCACAACTTGTGTAAGATAAGCTGCTATGACATCACAACTTGTGTAAGATAAGCTGCTGTGATAACACAACTTGTGTAAAATAAGCTGCTGTGACATCACAACTTGTGTAAAATAAGCTGCTGTGATATCACAACTCGTGTAAAATAAGCTGCTATAACATCACAACTTATGTAAGATAAGCTGCTACGACATCACAACTAGTGTAAGATAAGCTGATGTGATATCACAACTTGTGTAAAATAAGCTGCTGTGATATCACAACTTGTGTAAGATAAGCTGCTGTGACATCACAACTTGTGTAAAATAAGCTGCTGTGATATCACAACTTGTGTAAAATAAGCTGCCGTGACATCACAACTTGTGTAAGATAAGCTGCTCTGATATCACAACTTGTGTAAGATAAGCTGCCCTGATATCACAACTTGTGTAAGATAAGCTGCCGTGACATCACAACTTGTGTAAGATAAGCTGCTATGACATCTCAACTTGTGTAAGATAAGCTGCTGTGACATCACAACTTGTGTAAGATAAGCTGCTGTGACATCACAACTTGTGTAAGATAAGCTGCTGTGACATCACAACTTGTGTAAGATAAGCTGCTGTGACATCACAACTTGTGTAAGATAAGCTGCTATGACATCTCAACTTGTGTAAAATAAGCTGCTGTGACATCACAACTTGTGTAAGATAAGCTGCTGTGATATCACAACTTGTGTAAAATAAGCTGCTGTGACATCACAACTTGTGTAAGATAAGCTGCTGTGATATCACAACTTGTGTAAAATAAGCTGCTGTGACATCACAACTTGTGTAAGATAAGCAGCTGTGATATCACAACTTGTGTAAAATAAGCTGCTGTGATATCACAACTTGTGTAAAATAAGCTGCTGTGACATCACAACTTGTGTAAAATAAGCTGCTGTGATATCACAACTTGTGTAAAATAAGCTGCTGAGAGATCACAACTTGTGTAAAATAAGCTGCTATGACATCACAACTTGTGTAAGATAAGCTGCTATGACATCACAACTTGTGTAAAATAAGCTGCTGTGATATCACAACTTGTGTAAGATAAGCTGACGTGATATCACAACTTGTGTAAGATAAGCTGACGTGATATCACAACTTGTGTAAGATAAGCTGCTGTGCTATCACAACTTGTGTAAGATAAGCTGCTGTGATATCACAACTTGGTGTGAGTGTAATATGCTGCTGTGACATCACAACTTGTGTAAGATAAGCTGCTATGACATCACAACTTGTGTAAGATAAGCTGCTGTGACATCACAACTTGTGTAAGATAAGCTGCTATGACATCACAACTTGTGTAAGATAAGCTGCTGTGATATCACAACTTGTGTAAAATAAAATGCTGTGACATCCCAACTTGTGTGAGATAAGCTGCTATGACATCACAACTTGTGTGAGATAAGCTGCTATGACATCGCAACTTGTGTAAGATAAGCTGCTATGACATCACACCTTTTGTAAGATAAGCTGCTATGACATCACAACTTGTGTAAGATAAGCTGCTGTGACATCACAACTTGTGTAAGATAAGCTGCTGTGACATCTCAACTTGAGTAAGATAAGCTGCTGTGATATCACAACTTGTGTAAAATAAGCTGCTGTGATATCACAACTTGTGTAAGATAAGCTGCTGTGATATCACAACTTGTGTAAAATAAGCTGCTGTGATATCACAACTTGTGTAAAATAAGCTGCTGTGATATCACACCTTGTGTAAGATAAGCTGCTGTGATATCACAACTTGTGTAAAATAAGCTGCTGTGACATCACAACTTGTGTAAAATAAGCTGCTGTGATAACACAACTTGTGTAAAATAAGCTGCTGTGACATCACAACTTGTGTAAAATAAGCTGCTGTGATATCACAACTCGTGTAAAATAAGCTGCTATAACATCACAACTTGTGTAAGATAAGCTGCTATGACATCACAACTTGTGTAAGATAAGCTGCTGTGATATCACAACTTGTGTAAAATAAGCTGCTGTGATATCACAACTTGTGTAAAATAAGCTGCTGTGATATCACAACTTGTGTAAGATAAGCTGCTATGACATCACAACTTGTGTAAGATAAGCTGCTGTGATAACACAACTTGTGTAAAATAAGCTGCTGTGACATCACAACTTGTGTAAGATAAGCTGCTGTGACATCACAACTTGTGTAAGATAAGCTGCTGTGATATCACAACTTGTGTAAAATAAGCTGCTGTGACATCACAACTTGTGTAAGATAAGCTGCTGTGATATCACAACTTGTGTAAAATAAGCTGCTGTGACATCACAACTTGTGTAAGATAAGCAGCTGTGATATCACAACTTGTGTAAAATAAGCTGCTGTGATATCACAACTTGTGTAAAATAAGCTGCTGTGACATCACAACTTGTGTAAAATAAGCTGCTGTGATATCACAACTTGTGTAAAATAAGCTGCTGAGAGATCACAACTTGTGTAAAATAAGCTGCTATGACATCACAACTTGTGTAAGATAAGCTGCTATGACATCACAACTTGTGTAAAATAAGCTGCTGTGATATCACAACTTGTGTAAGATAAGCTGACGTGATATCACAACTTGTGTAAGATAAGCTGACGTGATATCACAACTTGTGTAAGATAAGCTGCTGTGCTATCACAACTTGTGTAAGATAAGCTGCTGTGATATCACAACTTGGTGTGAGTGTAATATGCTGCTGTGACATCACAACTTGTGTAAGATAAGCTGCTATGACATCACAACTTGTGTAAGATAAGCTGCTGTGACATCACAACTTGTGTAAGATAAGCTGCTATGACATCACAACTTGTGTAAGATAAGCTGCTGTGATATCACAACTTGTGTAAAATAAAATGCTGTGACATCCCAACTTGTGTGAGATAAGCTGCTATGACATCACAACTTGTGTGAGATAAGCTGCTATGACATCACAACTTGTGTAAGATAAGCTGCTATGACATCACACCTTTTGTAAGATAAGCTGCTATGACATCACAACTTGTGTAAGATAAGCTGCTGTGACATCACAACTTGTGTAAGATAAGCTGCTGTGACATCTCAACTTGAGTAAGATAAGCTGCTGTGATATCACAACTTGTGTAAAATAAGCTGCTGTGATATCACAACTTGTGTAAGATAAGCTGCTGTGATATCACAACTTGTGTAAAATAAGCTGCTGTGATATCACAACTTGTGTAAAATAAGCTGCTGTGATATCACACCTTGTGTAAGATAAGCTGCTGTGATATCACAACTTGTGTAAAATAAGCTGCTGTGACATCACAACTTGTGTAAAATAAGCTGCTGTGATAACACAACTTGTGTAAAATAAGCTGCTGTGACATCACAACTTGTGTAAAATAAGCTGCTGTGATATCACAACTCGTGTAAAATAAGCTGCTATAACATCACAACTTGTGTAAGATAAGCTGCTATGACATCACAACTTGTGTAAGATAAGCTGCTGTGATATCACAACTTGTGTAAAATAAGCTGCTGTGATATCACAACTTGTGTAAAATAAGCTGCTGTGATATCACAACTTGTGTAAGATAAGCTGCTATGACATCACAACTTGTGTAAGATAAGCTGCTGTGATAACACAACTTGTGTAAAATAAGCTGCTGTGACATCACAACTTGTGTAAAATAAGCTGCTGTGATATCACAACTCGTGTAAAATAAGCTGCTATAACATCACAACTTATGTAAGATAAGCTGCTACGACATCACAACTAGTGTAAGATAAGCTGATGTGATATCACAACTTGTGTAAAATAAGCTGCTGTGATATCACAACTTGTGTAAGATAAGCTGCTGTGACATCACAACTTGTGTAAAATAAGCTGCTGTGATATCACAACTTGTGTAAAATAAGCTGCCGTGACATCACAACTTGTGTAAGATAAGCTGCTCTGATATCACAACTTGTGTAAGATAAGCTGCCCTGATATCACAACTTGTGTAAGATAAGCTGCCGTGACATCACAACTTGCGTAAGATAAGCTGCTATGACATCTCAACTTGTGTAAGATAAGCTGCTGTGACATCACAACTTGTGTAAGATAAGCTGCTGTGACATCACAACTTGTGTAAGATAAGCTGCTGTGACATCACAACTTGTGTAAGATAAGCTGCTGTGACATCACAACTTGTGTAAGATAAGCTGCTATGACATCTCAACTTGTGTAAAATAAGCTGCTGTGACATCACAACTTGTGTAAGATAAGCTGCTGTGATATCACAACTTGTGTAAAATAAGCTGCTGTGATATCACAGCTTGTGTAAGATAAGCTGCTGTGATATCACAACTTGTGTAAAATAAGTTGCTGTGACATCACAACTTGTGTAAGATAAGCTGCTGTGATATCACAACTTGTGTAAAATAAGCTGCTGTGACATCACAACTTGTGTAAGATAAGCTGCTGTGATATCACAACTGTTACGCCGAGCGCTCCGGGTCCCCGCTCCTCCCCGGAGCGCTCGCTACACTCTCGCTACTGCAGCGCTCCGGTCAGATCCACTGACCCGGTGCGCTGCGATACCGCCTCCAGCCGGGATGCGATTCGCGATGCGGGTGGCGCCCGCTCGCGATGCGCACCCCGGCTCCCGTACCTGACTCGCTCTCCGTCGGTCCTGTCCCGGCGCGCGCGGCCCCGCTCCCTAGGGCGCGCGCGCGCCGGGTCTCTGCGATTTAAAGGGCCACTGCGCCGCTGATTGGCGCAAGTGGTTCTAATTAGTGTGTTCACCTGTGCACTCCCTATGTATACCTCACTTCCCCTGCACTCCCTCGCCGGATCTTGTTGCCATTGTGCCAGTGAAAGCGTTTCCTTGTGTGTTCCTAGCCTGTGTTCCAGACCTCCTGCCGTTGCCCCTGACTACGATCCTTGCTGCCTGCCCCGACCTTCTGCTACGTCCGACCTTGCTTCTGTCTACTCCCTTGTACCGCACCTATCTTCAGCAGTCAGAGAGGTTGAGCCGTTGCTAGTGGATACGACCTGGTCACTACCGCCGCAGCAAGACCATCCCGCTTTGCGGCGGGCTCTGGTGAAAACCAGTAGTGACTTAGAACCGGTCCACTAGCACGGTCCACGCCAATCCCTCTCTGGCACAGAGGATCCACCTCCTGCCAGCCGGCATCGTGACAGTAGATCCGGCCATGGATCCCGCTGAAGTCCCTCTGCCAGTTGTCGCCGACCTCACCACGGTGGTCGCCCAGCAGTCACAACAGATAGCGCAACATGGCCACCAGCTGTCTCAACTGACCGTGATGCTACAGCAGCTACTACCACAGCTTCAGCAATCATCTCCTCCGCCAGCTCCTGCACCTCCTCCGCAGCGAGTGGCCGCTTCAGGCCTACGACTATCCTTGCCGGATAAATTTGATGGGGACTCTAAATTTTGCCGTGGCTTTCTTTCTCAATGTTCCCTGCACTTGGAGATGATGTCGGACCAGTTTCCTACTGAAAGGTCTAAGGTGGCTTTTGTAGTCAGCCTTCTGTCTGGAAAAGCTCTGTCATGGGCCACACCGCTCTGGGACCGCAATGACCCCGTCACTGCCTCTGTACACTCCTTCTTCTCGGAAATTCGAAGTGTCTTTGAGGAACCTGCCCGAGCCTCTTCTGCTGAGACTGCCCTGTTGAACCTGGTCCAGGGTAATTCTTCCGTTGGCGAGTACGCCGTACAATTCCGTACTCTTGCTTCTGAACTATCCTGGAATAATGAGGCCCTCTGCGCGACCTTTAAAAAAGGCCTATCCAGCAACATTAAAGATGTTCTGGCCGCACGAGAAATCCCTGCTAACCTACATGAACTCATTCATCTAGCCACTCGCATTGACATGCGTTTTTCCGAAAGGCGTCAGAAGCTCCGCCAGGATATGGACTTTGTTCGCACGAGGCGTTTTTTCTCCCCGGCTCCTCTCTCCTCTGGTCCCCTGCAATCCGTTCCTGTGCCTCCCGCCGTGGAGGCTATGCAGGTCGACCGGTCTCGCCTGACACCTCAAGAGGGGACACGACGCCGCATGGAGAATCTCTGCCTGTACTGTGCCGGTACCGAACACTTCCTGAAGGATTGTCCTATCCGTCCTCCCCGCCTGGAAAGACGTACGCTGACTCCGCACAAAGGTGAGACAGTCCTTGATGTCAACTCTGCTTCTCCACGTCTTACTGTGCCTGTGCGGATATCTGCCTCTACCTTCTCCTTCTCTACTATGGCCTTCTTGGATTCCGGATCTGCAGGAAATTTTATTTTGGCCTCTCTCATCAACAGGTTCAACATCCCGGTGACCAGTCTCGCCAGACCCCTCTACATCAATTGTGTTAACAATGAAAGATTGGACTGTACCATACGTTTCCGCACGGAGCCCCTCCTAATGTGCATCGGACCTCATCACGAGAAAATTGAGTTTTTGGTCCTCCCCAATTGCACTTCCGAAATTCTCCTCGGACTACCCTGGCTTCAACACCATTCCCCAACCCTGGATTGGTCCACTGGGGAGATCAAGAGTTGGGGTTCCTCTTGTTTCAAGGACTGCCTTAAACCGGTTCCCAGTTCTCCTTGCCGTGACCCTGTGGTTCCCCCTGTAACCGGTCTCCCTAAGGCCTATATGGACTTTGCGGATGTTTTTTGCAAAAAACAAGCTGAGACTCTACCTCCTCACAGGCCTTATGACTGTCCTATTGACCTCCTCCCGGGCACTACTCCACCCCGGGGCAGAATTTATCCTCTCTCTGCCCCAGAGACTCTTGCTATGTCTGAGTACATCCAGGAAAATTTAAAAAAGGGCTTTATACGCAAATCCTCCTCTCCTGCCGGAGCCGGATTTTTCTTTGTGTCCAAAAAAGATGGCTCCCTACGTCCTTGCATTGACTACCGCGGCCTTAATAAAATCACGGTAAAGAACCGCTACCCCCTACCTCTCATCTCTGAACTCTTTGATCGCCTCCAAGGTGCCCACATCTTTACCAAACTGGACTTAAGAGGTGCTTATAATCTCATCCGCATCAGAGAGGGGGATGAATGGAAAACGGCATTTAACACTAGAGATGGACACTTTGAGTATCTGGTCATGCCCTTTGGCCTGTGCAACGCCCCTGCCGTCTTCCAAGACTTTGTTAATGAAATTTTTCGTGATCTCTTATATTCCTGTGTTGTTGTGTATCTGGACGATATCCTGATTTTTTCTGCCAACCTAGAAGAACACCGCCAGCATGTCCGCATGGTTCTTCAGAGACTTCGTGACAATCAACTTTATGCCAAAATGGAGAAATGTCTGTTTGAATGTCAATCTCTTCCTTTCCTAGGATACTTGGTCTCTGGCCAGGGACTACAAATGGATCCAGACAAACTCTCTGCCGTCTTAGATTGGCCACGCCCCTCCGGACTCCGTGCTATCCAACGTTTTTTGGGGTTCGCCAATTATTACAGACAATTTATTCCACATTTTTCTACCATTGTGGCTCCTATCGTGGCTTTAACCAAAAAGAATGCCAATCCTAAGTCATGGCCTCCTCAAGCGGAAGACGCCTTTAAACAGCTCAAGTCTGCCTTTTCTTCGGCTCCCGTGCTCTCCAGACCTGACCCATCTAAACCCTTCCTATTGGAGGTTGATGCCTCCTCAGTAGGAGCTGGAGCGGTCCTTCTACAAAAAAATTCTTCCGGGCATGCTGTTACTTGTGGTTTTTTTTCTAGGACCTTATCTCCGGCGGAGAGGAACTACTCCATCGGGGATCGAGAGTTACTAGCCATTAAATTAGCACTTGAGGAATGGAGGCATCTGCTGGAGGGATCAAGATTTCCAGTTATTATTTACACCGATCACAAGAACCTCTCCTATCTCCAGTCTGCCCAACGGCTGAATCCTCGCCAGGCCAGGTGGTCTCTGTTCTTTGCCCGATTTAATTTTGAAATTCACTTTCGGCCTGCCGATAAGAACATTAGGGCCGATGCTCTCTCTCGTTCCTCGGATGCCTAGGAAGTAGAGCTCTCTCCGCAACACATCATTCCTCCTGACTGCCTGATCTCCACTTCTCCAGCCTCCATCAGGCAAACTCCTCCAGGGAAGGCCTTCGTCTCTCCACGCCAACGCCTCGGAATCCTCAAATGGGGTCACTCCTCCCATCTCGCAGGTCATGCGGGCATCAAGAAATCCGTGCAACTCATCTCTCGTTTCTATTGGTGGCCGACTCTGGAGACGGATGTTGTGGATTTTGTGCGAGCCTGCACTGTCTGTGCCCGGGATAAGACTCCTCGCCAGAAGCCCGCTGGTCTTCTTCATCCTCTGCCTGTCCCCGAACAGCCTTGGTCTTTGATTGGTATGGACTTTATTACAGACTTACCCCCATCCCGTGGCAACACTGTTGTTTGGGTGGTCGTTGATCGATTCTCCAAGATGGCACATTTCATCCCTCTTCCTGGTCTTCCTTCAGCGCCTCAGTTGGCAAAACAATTTTTTCTACACATTTTTCGTCTTCACGGGTTGCCCACGCAGATCGTCCCGGACAGAGGCGTCCAATTCGTGTCAAAATTCTGGAGGGCTCTCTGTAAACAACTCAAGATTAAATTAAACTTTTCTTCTGCCTATCATCCTCAATCCAATGGGCAAGTAGAAAGAATTAACCAGGTCCTGGGTGATTATTTACGGCATTTTGTTTCCTCCCGCCAGGATGACTGGGCAGATCTTCTACCATGGGCCGAATTCTTGTATAACTTCAGAGTCTCTGAATCTTCCTCCAAATCCCCATTTTTCGTGGTGTACGGCCGTCACCCTCTTCCCCCCCTCCCTACTCCCTTGCCCTCTGGTTTGCCCGCTGTGGATGAAATATCTCGTGATCTTTCCACCATATGGAAAGAGACCCAAAATTCTCTCTTACAGGCTTCATCACGCATGAAGAAGTTTGCTGATAAGAAAAGAAGAGCTCCCCCCATTTTTTCTCCTGGAGACAAGGTATGGCTCTCCGCTAAATATGTCCGCTTCCGTGTCCCTAGCTACAAATTGGGACCACGCTATCTTGGTCCTTTCAAAATTTTGTGCCAGATTAATCCTGTCTCTTACAAACTTCTTCTTCCTCCTTCTCTTCGTATTCCTAATGCCTTTCACGTTTCTCTTCTTAAACCACTCATCATCAACCGTTTCTCTCCCAAACTTGTTTCTCCCACTCCTGTTTCCGGCTCCTCGGACATCTTCTCCGTAAAGGAGATACTGGCCTCCAAGAAGGTCAGAGGGAAAACTTTTTTTTTGGTCGATTGGGAGGGTTGTGGTCCTGAAGAGAGATCCTGGGAACCTGAGGACAATATCCTAGACAAAAGTCTGCTCCTCAGGTTCTCAGGCTCTAAGAAGAGGGGGAGACCCAAGGGGGGGGGGTACTGTTACGCCGAGCGCTCCGGGTCCCCGCTCCTCCCCGGAGTGCTCGCTACACTCTCGCTACTGCAGCGCTCCGGTCAGATCCACTGACCCGGTGCGCTGCGATACCGCCTCCAGCCGGGATGCGATTCGCGATGCGGGTGGCGCCCGCTCGCGATGCGCACCCCGGCTCCCGTACCTGACTCGCTCTCCGTCGGTCCTGTCCCGGCGCGCGCGGCCCCGCTCCCTAGGGCGCGCGCGCGCCGGGTCTCTGCGATTTAAAGGGCCACTGCGCCGCTGATTGGCGCAAGTGGTTCTAATTAGTGTGTTCACCTGTGCACTCCCTATGTATACCTCACTTCCCCTGCACTCCCTCGCCGGATCTTGTTGCCATTGTGCCAGTGAAAGCGTTTCCTTGTGTGTTCCTAGCCTGTGTTCCAGACCTCCTGCCGTTGCCCCTGACTACGATCCTTGCTGCCTGCCCCGACCTTCTGCTACGTCCGACCTTGCTTCTGTCTACTCCCTTGTACCGCGCCTATCTTCAGCAGTCAGAGAGGTTGAGCCGTTGCTAGTGGATACGACCTGGTCACTACCGCCGCAGCAAGACCATCCCGCTTTGCGGCGGGCTCTGGTGAAAACCAGTAGTGACTTAGAACCGGTCCACTAGCACGGTCCACGCCAATCCCTCTCTGGCACAGAGGATCCACCTCCTGCCAGCCGGCATCGTGACAACAACTTGTGTAAAATAAGCTGCTGTGATATCACAACTTGTGTAAAATAAGCTGCTGTGACATCACAACTTGTGTAAAATAAGCTGCTGTGACATCACAACTTGTGTAAAATAAGCTGCTGAGAGATCACAACTTGTGTAAAATAAGCTGCTATGACATCACAACTTGTGTAAGATAAGCTGCTATGACATCACAACTTGTGTAAGATAAGCTGCTGTGATATCACAACTTGTGTAAAATAAGCTGCTGTGATATCACAACTTGTGTAAGATAAGCTGACGTGATATCACAACTTGTGTAAGATAAGCTGACGTGATATCAAAACTTGTGTAAGATAAGCTGCTGTGATATCACAACTTGTGTAAGATAAGCTGCTGTGATATCACAACTTGGTGTGAGTGTAATATGCTGCTGTGACATCACAACTTGTGTAAGATAAGCTGCTATGACATCACAACTTGTGTAAGATAAGCTGCTGTGACATCACAACTTGTGTAAGATAAGCTGCTATGACATCACAACTTGTGTAAGATAAGCTGCTGTGATATCACAACTTGTGTAAAATAAAATGCTGTGACATCCCAACTTGTGTGAGATAAGCTGCTATGACATCACAACTTGTGTGAGATAAGCTGCTATGACATCACAACTTGTGTAAGATAAGCTGCTATGACATCACAACTTTTGTAAGATAAGCTGCTATGACATCACAACTTGTGTAAGATAAGCTGCTGTGACATCACAACTTGTGTAAAATAAGCTGTGATATCACAACTTGAGTAAAATAAGCTGCTATGACATCACAACTTGTGTGAGATAAGCTGCTACGACATCACAACTTGTGTAAAATAAGCTGCTGTGACATCACAACTTGTGTAAGATAAGCTGCTATGACATCACAACTTGTGTAAGATAAGCTGCTCTGATATCACAACTTGTGTAAGATAAGCTGCTGTGACATCACAACTTGTGTAAGATAAGCTGCCGTGACATCACAACTTGTGTAAGATAAGCTGCTCTGATATCACAACTTGTGTAAGATAAGCTGCCCTGATATCACAACTTGTGTAAGATAAGCTGCTGTGACATCACAACTTGTGTAAGATAAGCTGCTATGACATCTCAACTTGTGTAAGATAAGCTGCTGTGATATCACAACTTGTGTAAGATAAGCTGCTGTGACATCAAAACTTGTGTAAGATAAGCTGCTGTGACATCACAACTTGTGTAAGATAAGCTGCTGTGACATCACAACTTGTGTAAGATAAGCTGCTATGACATCTCAACTTGAGTAAGATAAGCTGCTGTGATATCACAACTTGTGTAAAATAAGCTGCTGTGATATCACAACTTGTGTAAGATAAGCTGCTGTGATATCACAACTTGTGTAAAATAAGCTGCTGTGATATCACAACTTGTGTAAGATAAGCTGCTGTGATATCACAACTTGTGTAAAATAAGCTGCTGTGACATCACAACTTGTGTAAAATAAGCTGCTGTGACATCACAACTTGTGTAAAATAAGCTGCTGTGATATCACACCTTGTGTAAGATAAGCTGCTGTGATATCACAACTTGTGTAAAATAAGCTGCTGTGATATCACAACTTGTGTAAGATAAGCTGCTGTGATATCACAACTTGTGTAAAATAAGCTGCTGTGATATCACAACTTGTGTAAGATAAGCTGCTGTGATATCACAACTTGTGTAAAATAAGCTGCTGTGACATCACAACTTGTGTAAGATAAGCTGCTGTGACATCACAACTTGTGTAAAATAAGCTGCTGTGATATCACATCCTTGTGTAAGATAAGCTGCTGTGATATCACAACTTGTGTAAAATAAGCTGCTGTGACATCACAACTTGTGTAAAATAAGCTGCTGTGATATCACAACTCGTGTAAAATAAGCTGCTATAACATCACAACTTGTGTAAGATAAGCTGCTGTGACATCACAACTTGTGTAAAATAAGCTGCTGTGATATCACAACTTGTGTAAGATAAGCTGCTATGACATCACAACTTGTGTAAGATAAGCTGCTGTGATATCACAACTTGTGTAAAATAAGCTGCTGTGATATCACAACTTGTGTAAGATAAGCTGCTGTGACATCACAACTTGTGTAACATAAGCTGCTGTGACATCACAACCTAGTGTGAGTGTAGTATGCTGCTGTGATATCACAACTTGTGTAAGATAAGCTGCTGTGACATCACAACCTAGTGTGAGTGTAGTATGCTGCTGTGATATCACAACTTGTGTAAGATAAGCTGCTGTGATATCACAACTTGTGTAAGATAAGCTGCTGTGACATCACAACCTAGTGTGAGTGTAGTATGCTGCTGTGACATCACAACCTGGTGTGAGTGTAGTATGCCGCTGTGACATCACAACCTGGTGTGAGTGTAGTATGCTGCTGTGACATCACAACCTAGTGTGAGTGTAGTATGCCGCTGTGACATCACAACCTAGTGTGAGTGTAGTATGCCGCTGTGACATCACAACCTGGTGTGAGTGTAGTATGCTGCTGTGACATCACAACCTAGTGTGAGTGTAGTATGCCGCTGTGACATCACAACCTGGTGTGAGTGTAGTATGCTGCTGTGACATCACAACCTGGTGTGAGTGCAGTATGCCGCTGTGACATCACAACCTGGTGTGAGTGTAGTATGCCGCTGTGACATCACAACCTAGTGTGAGTGTAGTATGCTGCTGTGACATCACAACCTGGTGTGAGTGTAGTATGCTGCTGTGACATCACAACCTAGTGTGAGTGTAGTATGCCGCTGTGACATCACAACCTGGTGTGAGTGTAGTATGCTGCTGTGACATCACAACCTAGTGTGAGTGTAGTATGCCGCTGTGACATCACAACCTAGTGTGAGTGTAGTATGCCGCTGTGACATCACAACCTGGTGTGAGTGTAGTATGCTGCCGTGACATCACAACCTAGTGTGAGTGTAGTATGCTGCCGTGACATCACAACCTAGTGTGAGTGTAGTATGCTGCCGTGACATCACAACCTAGTGTGAGTGTAGTATGCTGCCGTGACATCACAACCTGGTGTGAGTGTAGTATGCTGCTGTGACATCACAACCTAGTGTGAGTGTAGTATGCTGCTGTGACATCACAACCTGGTGTGAGTGTAGTATGCTGCTGTGACATCACAACCTGGTGTGAGTGTAGTATGCTGCTGTGACATCACAACCTAGTGTGAGTGTAGTATGCTGCTGTGACATCACAACCTAGTGTGAGTGTAGTATGCTGCTGTGACATCACAACCTAGTGTGAGTGTAGTATGCTGCTGTGACATCACAACCTAGTGTGAGTGTAGTATGCCGCTGTGACATCACAACCAAGTGTGAGTGTAGTATGCTGCTGTGACATCACAACCTAGTGTGAGTGTAGTATGCTGCTGTGACATCACAACCTGGTGTGAGTGTAGTATGCTGCTGTGACATCACAACCTGGTGTGAGTGTAGTATGCTGCTGTGACATCACAACCTGGTGTGAGTGTAGTATGCTGCTGTGACATCGCAACCTAGTGTGAGTGTAGTATGCTGCTGTGACATCACAACCTAGTGTGAGTGTAGTATGCTGCTGTGACATCACAACCTGGTGTGAGTGTAGTATGCCGCTGTGACATCACAACCAAGTGTGAGTGTAGTATGCTGCTGTGACATCACAACCTAGTGTGAGTGTAGTATGCTGCTGTGACATCACAACCTAGTGTCAGTGTAGTATGCTGCTGTGACATCACAACCTAGTGTGAGTGTAGTATGCCGCTGTGACATCACAACCTAGTGTGAGTGTAGTATGCCGCTGTGACATCACAACCTAGTGTCAGTGTAGTATGCCGCTGTGACATCACAACCTAGTGTCAGTGTAGTATGCCGCTGTGACATCACAACCTAGTGTGAGTGTAGTATGCGGCTGTGACATCACAACCTAGTGTGAGTGTAGTATGCGGCTGTGACATCACAACCTAGTGTGAGTGTAGTATGCGGCTGTGACATCACAACCTGGTGTGAGTGTAGTATGCCGCTGTGACATCACAACCTAGTGTGAGTGTAGTATGCCGCTGTGACATCACAACCTGGTGTGAGTGTAGTATGCTGCTGTGACATCACAACCTAGTGTGAGTGTAGTATGCTGCTGTGACATCACAACCTGGTGTGAGTGTAGTATGCTGCTGTGACATCACAACCTGGTGTGAATGTAGTATGCGGCTGTGACATCACAACCTAGTGTGAGTGTAGTATGCTGCTGTGACATCACAACCTAGTGTGAGTGTAGTATGCTGCTGTGACATCACAACCTAGTGTGAGTGCAGTATGCCGCTGTGACATCACAACCTGGTGTGAGTGTAGTATGCTGCTGTGACATCACAACCTGGTGTGAGTGTAGTATGCTGCTGTGACATCACAACCTGGTGTGAATGTAGTATGCGGCTGTGACATCACAACCTAGTGTGAGTGTAGTATGCTGCTGTGACATCACAACCTAGTGTGAGTGCAGTATGCCGCTGTGACATCACAACCTGGTGTGAGTGTAGTATGCTGCTGTGACATCACAACCTGGTGTGAGTGTAGTATGCTGCTGTGACATCACAACCTGGTGTGAATGTAGTATGCGGCTGTGACATCACAACCTAGTGTGAGTGTAGTATGCTGCTGTGACATCACAACCTAGTGTGAGTGCAGTATGCCGCTGTGACATCACAACCTGGTGTGAGTGTAGTATGCCGCTGTGACATCACAACCTGGTGTGAGTGTAGTATGCTGCTGTGACATCACAACCTGGTGTGAATGTAGTATGCGGCTGTGACATCACAACCTAGTGTGAGTGTAGTATGCTGCTGTGACATCACAACCTAGTGTGAGTGTAGTATGCTGCTGTGACATCACAACCTGGTGTGAGTGTAGTATGCTGCTGTGACATCACAACCTAGTGTGAGTGTAGTATGCCGCTGTGACATCACAACCTAGTGTGAGTGTAGTATGCCGCTGTGACATCACAACCTAGTGTGAGTGTAGTATGCTGCTGTGACATCACAACCTAGTGTGAGTGTAGTATGCGGCTGTGACATCACAACCTAGTGTGAGTGTAGTATGCTGCTGTGACATCACAACCTGGTGTGAGTGTAGTATGCTGCTGTGACATCACAACCTGGTGTGAGTGTAGTATGCTGCTGTGACATCACAACCTAGTGTGAGTGTAGTATGCTGCTGTGACATCACAACCTAGTGTGAGTGTAGTATGCTGCTGTGACATCACAACCTAGTGTGAGTGTAGTATGCCGCTGTGACATCACAACCTAGTGTGAGTGTAGTATGCGGCTGTGACATCACAACCTAGTGTGAGTGTAGTATGCGGCTGTGACATCACAACCTAGTGTGAGTGTAGTATGCTGCTGTGACATCACAACCTAGTGTCAGTGTAGTATGCTGCTGTGACATCACAACCTGGTGTGAGTGTAGTATGCTGCTGTGACATCACAACCTGGTGTGAGTGTAGTATGCTGCTGTGACATCACAACCTGGTGTGAATGTAGTATGCGGCTGTGACATCACAACCTAGTGTGAGTGTAGTATGCTGCTGTGACATCACAACCTAGTGTGAGTGCAGTATGCCGCTGTGACATCACAACCTGGTGTGAGTGTAGTATGCTGCTGTGACATCACAACCTGGTGTGAGTGTAGTATGCTGCTGTGACATCACAACCTGGTGTGAATGTAGTATGCGGCTGTGACATCACAACCTAGTGTGAGTGTAGTATGCTGCTGTGACATCACAACCTAGTGTGAGTGTAGTATGCTGCTGTGACATCACAACCTGGTGTGAGTGTAGTATGCTGCTGTGACATCACAACCTAGTGTGAGTGTAGTATGCTGCTGTGACATCACAACCTAGTGTGAGTGTAGTATGCCGCTGTGACATCACAACCTAGTGTGAGTGTAGTATGCGGCTGTGACATCACAACCTAGTGTGAGTGTAGTATGCTGCTGTGACATCACAACCTGGTGTGAGTGTAGTATGCTGCTGTGACATCACAACCTGGTGTGAGTGTAGTATGCTGCTGTGACATCACAACCTAGTGTGAGTGTAGTATGCTGCTGTGACATCACAACCTAGTGTGAGTGTAGTATGCTGCTGTGACATCACAACCTAGTGTGAGTGTAGTATGGGGCTGTGACATCACAACCTAGTGTGAGTGTAGTATGCCGCTGTGACATCACAACCTAGTGTGAGTGTAGTATGCTGCTGTGACATCACAACCTGGTGTGAGTGTAGTATGCTGCTGTGACATCACAACCTAGTGTGAGTGTAGTATGCGGCTGTGACATCACAACCTGGTGTGAGTGTAGTATGCTGCTGTGACATCACAACCTGGTGTGAGTGTAGTATGCGGCTGTGACATCACAACCTAGTGTGAGTGTAGTATGCGGCTGTGACATCACAACCTGGTGTGAGTGTAGTATGCTGCTGTGACATCACAACCTGGTGTGAGTGTAGTATGCGGCTGTGACATCACAACCTAGTGTGAGTGTAGTATGCGGCTGTGACATCACAACCTGGTGTGAGTGTAGTATGCTGCTGTGACATCACAACCTGGTGTGAGTGTAGTATGCTGCTGTGACATCACAACCTAGTGTGAGTGTAGTATGCTGCTGTGACATCACAACCTAGTGTGAGTGTAGTATGCCGCTGTGACATCACAACCTAGTGTGAGTGTAGTATGCCGCTGTGACATCACAACCTAGTGTGAGTGTAGTATGCCGCTGTGACATCACAACCTGGTGTGAGTGTAGTATGCTGCTGTGACATCACAACCTAGTGTGAGTGTAGTATGCTGCTGTGACATCACAACCTAGTGTGAGTGTAGTATGCCGCTGTGACATCACAACCTAGTGTGAGTGTAGTATGCGGCTGTGACATCACAACCTGGTGTGAGTGTAGTATGCTGCTGTGACATCACAACCTGGTGTGAGTGTAGTATGCGGCTGTGACATCACAACCTAGTGTGAGTGTAGTATGCGGCTGTGACATCACAACCTGGTGTGAGTGTAGTATGCTGCTGTGACATCACAACCTGGTGTGAGTGTAGTATGCTGCTGTGACATCACAACCTGGTGTGAGTGTAGTATGCTGCTGTGACATCACAACCTAGTGTGAGTGTAGTATGCTGCTGTGACATCACAACCTAGTGTGAGTGTAGTATGCTGCTGTGACATCACAACCTAGTGTGAGTGTAGTATGCTGCTGTGACATACCTAGCGTCAATCAGGTACACTGCTGACATGACACATGGGTTTTAGCTGCTGTTCGCTTTCTATTACTGTTACATATCAGCCAACAGTCCTTTCTTCGCTCGTATTATGTAGCCTGTGCGCTTTTCAGTACCGACAGTTAGCGCTTTCTGTCAGGATCCAGCTGCCATAACCCATAACACACACAAGGGGCGATACACAATCCCTTAGAAGAAGAGAGATGACAGTCCACGAACTCCCAGTCGCTACTTTCCTCCAAATGCGCTGTCTTAGCATCACATGACCGTATCATGTGACCTCGTGACCACCCCCGCCTCCTGGGAGTCCATACACACCACTATCCGTTACCTTACACCTAGCAGTGAGAACTAAACATGATCGCCATAGCAACAAGCCTTCCAATAGCATAAGCTTGTCAGTGGGCGTGGCTCTCACCCTCCAGCTCCGCCCCGTGGGGCCGCTGGCGCTGAGAGACACGCGCACTATGCTTATAATTCCAAAATGGGGAAGGCATACAGCTGACAGGCCACGCCCATTCTGTTAGGCCCGCCCCTCTCCCGGTTGGATGGACGGTGAGTGTGTAGTGTCAGTCAGTGCGGGACAAAGGCGCCGCAGTCATGTCGTCTTCTTCATCCTCTGAGCAGAACGAGGAGGGCGAATACGAGAGTCAGCCCAAGAGGCTGAAGAGCAACCAGGAGGACGGGGAGCTGGACTATACCTCAGAGGAGCAGGACGAGTCCTATACCACCACCACCACAGAGGGCGCTGCTCGGGACTCAGCCAGCCATGGGGTAATATAGACGTGTGTTCTGCTGTGTACTGGGGTGCAGGGTAACATCTGCCTGCATTGGTGTCAGTGCTGAACATGGACTATGGCATTCTGCACGTTACACAGACATATATATATATTTACTATGGGGAGATCTATCGAAACCTGTCCAGAGGAAAAGTTGACCAGTTGCCCATAGCATCAAATCAGAGTGCATCTTTTATTTTTAACCCCTTAAGGACTCAGCGTTTTTCCGTTTTTGCACTTTCGTTTTTTCCTCCTTACCTTTTTAAAAATCATAACCCTCTCAATTTTCCACCTAAAAATCCATATTATGGCTTATTTTTTGCGTTGCCAATTCTACTTTGCAGTGACATTAGTCATTTTACCCAAAAATGCACGGCGAAACGGAAAAAAAAATCATTGTGCGACAAAATCGAAGAAAAAACGCCATTTTGTAAATTTTGGGGGCTTCCCTTTCTACGCAGTGCATATTTCGGTAAAAATGACACCTTATCATTATTCTGTAGGTCCATACGGTTAAAATGATACCCTACTTATATAGGTTTGATTTTGTCGCACTTCTGGAAAAAAATCATATCTACATGCAGGAAAATTTATACGTTTAAAAATGTCATCTTCTGACCCCTATAACTTTTTTTATTTTTCCACGTACAGGGCGGTATGAGGGCTCATTTTTTGCGCCGTAATCTGACGTTTTTATCGGTATGATTTTTGTTTTGATCGGACTTTTTGATCACTTTTTATTCATTTTTTGATGGTATAAAAAGTGACCAAAATACGCTTTTTTGGACTTTGGAATTTGTTTGCGCGTGCGCCATTGACCGTACGGTTTAATTAATGATATATTTTTATAGTTCGGCCATTTACGCACGCGGCGATACCACATATGTTTATTTATTTTTTTACACTGTTTTATTTTTTTTATGGGAAAAGGGGGGTGATTCAAACTTTTATTAGGGAAGGGGTTAAATGACCTTTATTAACACTTTTTTTTTTTAAACATTTTTTTTTTGCAGTGTTATAGGTCCCATAGGGACCTATAACACTGCACACACTGATCTTTTACACAGATCACAGGCGTGTATTAACACGCCTGTGATCAGTGTTATCGGCGCTTGACTGCTCCTGCCTGGATCTCAGGCACGGAGCAGTCATTCGCCAATCGAACACTGAGGAGGCAGGTAAGGGCCCTCCCGGTGTCCGGTCAGCTGTTCGGGACGCCGCGATTTCACCGCGGCGCTCCCGAACAGCCCGACTGAGCAGCCGGGTCACTTTCACTTTCACTTTAGAAGCGGCGGTCAGCTTTGACCGCCGCTTCTAAAGGATTAATACCGCACATCGCCGCGATCAGCGATGTGTGGTATTAGCCGCGGGTCCCGGCCGTTGATGAGCGCCGGGACCGACGCGATATGATGCGGGATGTCGGCGTAATCCCGCTTCATATCGCGGGAGCCGGCGCAAGACGTAAATATACGTCCTGCGTCGTTAAGGGGTTAAGAGGCATTTAACCCCTTCAGGACGGAGCCCATTTTGGCCTTAAGGACCGGAGCGTTTTTTGCACATCTGACCACTTTAAACATTAATAACTCTGGAATGCTTTTAGTTATCAATCTGATTCCGAGATTGTTTTTTCGTGACATATTCTACTTTAACATAGTGGTAAATTTTTGTCGATACTTGCATCCTTTCTTGGTGAAAAATCCGTAAATTTGATGAAAAATGTGAAAATTTTGCATTTTTCTAACTTTGAAGCGCTCTGCTTGTAAGGAAAATGGCTATTACGAATACATTTTGTTTTTGGTTCACATATACAATATGTCTACTTTATGTTTGCATCATAAAATTGACGTGTTTTTACTTTTGGAAGACACCAGAGGGCTTCAACGGTCAGCAGCAATTTTCCGATTTTTCACAAAATTTACAAACTCAGTATTTTTCAGGGACCAGTTCAGGTTTGAAGTGGATTTGAAGGGTCTTCATATTAGAAATACCCCATAAATGACCCCATTATAAAAACTACACCCCCCAAAGTATTCAAATTGACATTCAGTCAGCGTTTTAACCCTTTAGGTGTTTCACACGAATAGCAGCAAAGTGAAGGAGAAAATTCACAATCTTCATTTTTTACACTTACATGTTCTTGTAGACCCAATTTTTGAATTTTTACAAGGGGTAAAAGGACAAAATTTTTACTTGTATTTGTAGCCCGATTTCTCTCGAGTAAGCACATACCTCATATGTCTATGTAAAGTGTTCGGCGGGCGCAGTAGAGGGCTCAGAAGGGAAGGAGCGACAAGGGGATTTTGGAGAGTACGTTTTTCTGAAATGGTTTTTGGGGGGCATGTTACATTTAGGAAGCCTTTATGGTGCCAGAACAGCAAAAAAAAAACCACATGGCATACCATTTTGGAAACTAGACCCCTCGTGGAATGTAACATGGGATAAAGTGAACCTTAATACCCCACAGGTGTTTCACGACTTTTGCAAATGTAAAAAAAAAAAAAAATTTTTTTTACCTAAAATGCTTGTTTTCCCAAACATTTTTTATTTTTAAAAAGGGTAATAGCAGAAAATACCCCTAAAAATTTGAAGCCCAATTTCTCCCGATTCAGAAAACACCCCATATGGGGGTGAAAAGTGCTCTGCTGGCGCACTACAGGTCTCGGAAGAGAAGGAGTCACATTTGGCTTTTTGAAAGCAAATTTTGCTCTGGGGGCATGCCGCATTTAGGAAGCCCCTATGGTGCCAGGACAGCAAAAAAAACCCCACATGGCATACCATTTTGGAAACTAGACCCCTCGGGGAACGTAACAAGGGGTTAAGTGAACCTTTATACCCCACAGGTGTTTCACGACTTTTGCATATGTAAAAAAAAAATTTTTTTTTAACCTAAAATGCTTGTTTTCCCAAAAATTTAACATTTTTAAAATGGGTAAAAGCAGAAAATACCCCCCAAAATTTGTAACACAATTTCTCCCGAGTACGGCGATACCCCATATGTGACCCTAAACTGTTGTCTTGAAATACGACAGGGCTCCAACGTGAGAGCGCCATGCGCATTTGAGGCCTAAATTAGGGACTTGCATAGGGGTATTCTACGCCAGTGATTCCCAAACAGGGTGCCTCCAGCTGTTGCAAAACTCCCAGCATGCCTGGACAGTCAACGGCTGTCCGACAATACTGGGAGTTGTTTTGCAACAGCTGGATGCTCCGTTTTGGAAACAGTGGCGTACCAGACGTTTTTCATTTTTATTGGGGAGGGGAGGGGGGCTGTGTAGGGGTATGTGTATATATAGTGTTTTTTTACTTTTTATTTAATTTTTTGTTAGTGTAGTGTAGTGTTTTTAGGGTACAGTCGCAAGGGCGGGGGTTCACAGTAGTTTCTCGCTGGCAATTTGAGCTGCAGCAGAAAGTTTGCGGCAGCTCAAATTTGCAGCCAGATACTTACTGTAATCCTCCGCCCATGTGAGTGTACCCTGTACGTTCACATTGGGGGGGACATCCAGCTGTTGCATAACTACAACTCCCAGCATGCCCGTTGGCTGTCGGTGACTGCTGAGAGTTGCAGTTTTGCAACAACTGTAGGCACACTGGTTATGTATCACTGAGTTTGTGACCTAACTCAGTGTTTCACAACCAGTGTGCCTCCAGCTGTTGCAAAACTACAACTCCCAGCATGTACGGTGCATGGTGTACGGTGACTGCTGAGAGTTGTAGTTTGCAACAGCTGGAGGCACACCGGTCGTGAAACACTGAGTTAGGTAAAAAAAAACTCTGAGTTTCACAACCAGTGTGCCTTCAGCTGTTGCAAAACTACAACTCTCAGCAGTCACCGACAGCCAACGGGCATGCTGGGAATTGTAGTTATGCAACCAGCAGATGCACCACTACAACTCCCAGCATGCACTTTAGCTGTTTGTGCAAGCTGGGAGTTGTAGTTATACAACAGCTGAAGGTACACTTTTCCATAGAAAGAATGTGCCTCCAGCTGTTGCAAAACCAGAAGTCCCAGCATGCCCATAAGGGAATGCTGGGAGTTGTGGTGGTCTGCCTCCTGCTGTTGCATAACTACAGCTTCCAGCATGCCCTCTTTGCATGCTGGGAGCTGTTGCTAAGCAACAGCAGGAGGCTGTCACTCGCCTCCAACGATCCAGACGCTGCAGGTCAGTCCCGCCGCCGCCGCTGCTCCTGGGGCCCCGATCCCAACATTAACGCCGGGGATCGGGGTCCCCAGCACCCGGGGTGCACGTCCCGCACCCGCTCACGCCCTCCAGAAGAGGGGCGGAGCGGGTGCGGGAGTGACACCCGCAGCAGGCGCCCTGATTGGTCGGCCGGTAATCCGGCCGACGAATCAGGGCGATCGTGAGGTGGCACCAGTGCCACCTCACCCCTGCAGGCTCTGGCTGTTCAGGGCCGTCAGAGACGGCCCCGAACAGCCAGTAATTCCGGGTCACTGGAGACCCGATTGACCCGGAATCGCCGCAGATCGCTGGACTGAATTGTCCAGCGATCTGCGGCGATCGCCGACCCCCCTGGGCGATATGCCGGGATGCCTGCTGAACGATTTCAGCAGGCATCCGGCTCCGGTCCCCAACCGGCTAGCGGTGGGGGCCGGAATTCCCACGGGCGTATGGATACGCCCTCGGTCCTGAAGAGGTTAAAAAAAATAAAAAAAATAAAAAAACATGGTTGCTATGGGCAACTGTAACACTTTTTCCTCTGCTCATGTTTTTCTAAATCACCCCCTTTGTGTGTGTGTGTGTGTGTGTGTGTGTGTGTGTGTGTGTGTGTGTGTGTATATATATATATATCTGTAGCTGGGAGAAGTGTGCAGCAGGACACTTCACTCCCTGGCTCAGCATTCGATCTGACTCATTGCATTATAAATCTAAGCAGCAGATTGAGTGAGGAGCAAGGGAGTAAAGTGTATCTAAACCAGGGTGCCTCCAGCTGTTGCAAAACTACAAATCCTATAATGCCCGGACAGCTAAAGGGCTAAAGGCATTCCCTCCAGGGACTCACGATCTTCTCTGGAATTGTTAACTATTTCTCTTCTTCATTCCATCCAGACTGGAACAAAGACTTCTTACAGCTATGTCTCAACTAGGTAGAGTTAGCTGCCCAGAGACCTTTGGGTCTTCACTTTCTATTCTAGCTCCAGATATTGTCACATTGTGCACCTAATATTACCACACACTGCCCCCCTGAATATTATATTACCACACACTGCGTCCCCTGAATATTATATTACCACACACTGCCCCCCTGAATATTATATTACCACACACTGCCCCCTGAATATTATATTACCACACACTGCCCCCCTGAATATTATATTACCACACACTGACCCCCTGAATATTATATTACCACACACTGCCCCCCTGAATATTATATTACCACACACTGCGTCCCCTGAATATTATATTACCACACACTGCGTCCCCTGAATATTATATTACCACACACTGCCCCCCTGAATATTATATTGCCACACACTGCCCCCCTGAATATTATATTACCACACACTGCCCCCCTGAATATTATATTACCACACACTGCCCCCCTGAATATTATATTACCACACACTGCCCCCCTGATTATCATATTACCACACACTGCCCCCCTGAATATTATATTACCACACACTGCCCCCCTGAATATTATATTGCCACACACTGCCCCCCTGAATATTATATTACCACACACTGCGTCCCCTGAATATTATATTACCACACACTGCGTCCCCTGAATATTATATTGCCACATACTGCGTCCCCTAAATATAATATTGACACAGTGTGCCCTGATCTCAATAGTTATGCCACTGTGCCCCTTTATACAATGAATGATGTCCTGGTACCCCATAATGAACTGTGCCACTGTCCTCAATGGACTGACAGATGCTGCCAGTCTATTGACCTGCTATGAGGAGGAGTGCACTGCTGTAGAAGCCACTGCTCACAGCATGTGCCAGAAGAGTTGCTCTAGAGCAGAGTTTCCCAATCGGGGTGTCTCTAACTGTTGCAAAACTACAACTACCAGCATGCCCAGACAGCCGAAGAGCCGCCTGGTCACCTACTTTCTAATAACTCCCTCTTCTTGACAACTGCTATTGTTAATATTTACTATGGCTGATCTTTGTGTATACAGGGATCCCTCAACTTACAATGGCCTCAACATACAATAGTTTCCACATACAATGGTCTTTTCTGAACCATTGTAACTTGAAACCAGACTCAACATACAATGCTATGGAATCTGCGAAACGTGTCAATGGCTGGAAGAACCGACCAATCCGAATGGATATTTCACTTGTAAAACCCCTGTATTCCTAAAGTGCATGCACTGACTGGTGTCTGGTAGCGCCCCCTACAGTACAGGGAGGTATTACATGTTCTGTACTCTTTACCTGTATTACTGAAGTGTATGCACTGACTGGTGTCTGGTAGCGCCCCCTACAGTACAGGGAGGTATTACATGTTCTGTACTCTTTACCTGTACCAGGGTTAGCTGCTCCTTTGGGCATCAGGTGAGGGCGGCTCAATTTTCCTTTTTTTTTTTTAGGACATTGACCCTGAAGAAGCTTCTGTCCTCTACATAGACCATTGTTTCCCAAAGAGGTTGCCTCCAGCTGTTGCAAAACTACAACTCCCAGCATGCCCGGACAGCCTTTGGCTGTCCGGGCATGCTGGGAGTTGTAGTTTTGCAACAGCTGGAGGCACCTGGTTGGAAAACACTGACATAGACAGTGATTTACAGCTCCCAGCAGATCTTTCTTACTTTTATATGTAAGGATTTGCTTTATCTGTATTAGTTATCTACTTGTTTTTCTTTAATCCTCACTTTTATCTATTTTTGGATGACATTTTGGGGGCTTCAGAACCAATTACCAGGTTTCTGGTCTCAACATACAATGGTTTCAACATACAATGGTCGTCCTGGAACCAATTAATATTGTAACTTGAGGGACCACTGTATACAGTATACACTTTTGTATGGGTACATCTTATTAACCCCTTAAGGACTCAGCCCATTTTGGCCTTAAGGACTCAGACAATTTAATTTTTACGTTTTCATTTTTTCCTCCTCGCCTTCTAAAAATCATAACTCTTTTATATTTTCATCCACAGACTAGTATGAGGGCTTGTTTTTTGCGCGACCAGTTGTCCTTTGTAATGACATCACTCATTATATCATAAAATGTATGGCGCAACCAAAAAACACTATTTTTGTGGGGAAATTTTAAAAAATACGCAATTTTGCTAATTTTGGAAGGTTTCGTTTTCACGCCGTACAATTTACAGTAAAAATGATGCGTGTTCTTTATTCTGAGGGTCAATATGATTAAAATGATACCCATTATTACATACTTTTATATTATTGTTGTGCTTAAAAAAAAATCACAAACTTTTTAACCAAATTAGTACGTTTATAATCCCTTTATTTTGATGACCTATAACTTTTTTATTTTTCCGTATAAGCGGCGGTATGGGGGCTCATTTTTTGCGCCATGATCTGTACTTTTTTTTGATACCACATTTGCATATAAAAAACTTTTAATACATTTTTTATAATTTTTTTAAAATAAAATGTATTAAAAAAAAGTAGCAATTTTGGACTTTTTTTTTTTTATTTTTTTTTTTTTACGTTCACGCCGTTCACCGTACGGGATCATTAACATTCAGACATTTACGCACGCGGCGATACCAAATATGTCTATAAAATTAATTTTTTACGCTTTTTGGGGGTAAAATAGGAAAAAACGGACGTTTTACTTTTTTATTAGGGGAGGGGATTTTTCACTTTTTTTTTTTTACTTTTACATTTAAAAAAAAAATTTTTTTTTACACTTGAATAGTGCCCATAGGGGACTATTCATAGCAATACCATGATTGCTAATACTGATCTGTTCTATGTATAGGACATAGAACAGATCAGTGTTATCGGTCATCTTCTGCTCTGGTCTGCTCGATCTCAGACCAGAGCAGAAGACGCCGGGAGCCGGACGGAGGAAGGTGAGGGGACCTCCGTGCGGCGTTCTGAATGATCGGATCCCCGCAGCAGCACTGCAGGCGATCCGATCGTTCATTTAAATCGCGCACTGCCGCAGATGCCGGGATCTGTATTGATCCCGGCACCTGAGGGGTTAATGGCGGACGCCCGCGAGATCGCGGGCGTCTGCCATTGCCGGCGAGTCCCTGGCTGCGATTAGCAGCCGGGATCAGCCGTGCATGAAACGGGCATCGCTCCGATGCCCGCGGTTATGCACAGGACGTAAATGTGCGTCCTGGTGCGTTAAGTACCACCGCACCAGGACGTACATTTACGTCCTGCGTCCTTAAGGGGTTAATACTGTCCACTTTCATTGGCGGTCTTTGCAACATACTTTTAAAATGTCACAAATTTTTTTTAGAATATGATAGGCGCAGTGTAGCAGATTCTAGATTGTAGACTGACCACACAGTGCCACTTAGGCGAAGTTCACTTTGCCTTGTGCTCTGGCCCGTTAAGGGCCCATTCGTCTCTTTTTTTTTTTTTTTTTTTTTGCGCCCAACGGCTCCATAAACTGGTTGGAGCA
This sequence comes from Hyla sarda, assembly GCF_029499605.1. Lineage (NCBI taxonomy): Eukaryota > Metazoa > Chordata > Amphibia > Anura > Hylidae > Hyla > Hyla sarda. Next base: position 345,277,192 of record NC_079191.1, on the reverse strand, counting down.
CAACAGACTCCACTGGGTCCCAATGGATCCCATTGACTTGACTTTGGCAGGGATCTTGTAAGTGCGTGTAAAAAATAGTACATGCACTATTTATTTCTCCACTAAACTCCGTCATTGCGACATATTTGCTGATGGAGCTCCGTATAACTAGAGATGAGTGAAGTTACAGTGATTCAATTCGTCACAAACGCCTCGGCTCGGCAGTTGCTGACTTTAACCTGCATAAATTAGTTCAGCTTTAAGGTGCTCCTGTGGGCTGGAAAAGGTGGATACAGTCCTAGAAGACTCTCTCCTAGAACTTACCTGCAACGTTTTGTGAGAAATAAAATACAGGCTTAATGCTATAATAAATGCACGAGTTACAGTTCTCTAGCCACATAACTGTGTTACAACTACAGTATTTGATGTCCCATACAGTTTATAGAGTGTGACTTACTGATACATGTATGTAGTGTAATGATGCTCTATGGAGTATGAACATTCGGCATCCTCCACTGCATATGTTCTGGGCCTCTTACTGTGTGTCCACAGCTGGCACTTGCTGGGCACTACCCTATGTACATCACAAAAGCAATAGCTACAATGTATCAGCATCAACATTCTAGGATCCATCTGCTTTCAGTGAAGTAGTAATAATTTACACATTGTGGAAGTTAAAATAATAAGAAAAATATTAGATAACATCACTGTACAATCACATGTAGCTTAATAGGAATTTAATACAATTAAATGCAATTTGTGATTGTCATGACATTGCATGTTCATAAGCAATTTCATGAAATCCTATAGAAGTACATAGCACACTGATCTATTGTGATAAATCTCTCACAGTATAGCAGTAATGTTATCATCATGGAGCACTAGACATAGTGTACATTGTGTTATTTAATGTGTATGTGACATAATATGCATCTAGGACTTCTTTCACACTGCCGTTGCGCTCTGTTGAGAACGGCCGTTATATTTTGTTTCACGACCGTTATCTGGACGGGGCACAACAGCAACAACGGATCCCGATGGATCCCTTTATAGTCAGAGAGCTGTTGTTTTTCAGTGGGAGTAGCGGGAGAAAAAGACTGCGCTTGCAGTAATTTTTCTACCGCTATTCTCCCCTGATCTTCTGACGTGCGCTGCACTGTGATGTGACAACGGCCGTGTGAACGTAGCCTTATGCAGCTGCATCTTAGCTTCTGTATTACACTGATGTTAGATCACCGTAAGGTTCTCTAGGGTCAACAGACCCCGCTATTGAGTCCCCGCTATATTAGCATATATTATCCAGGGGTCACTTAGTTCGGGCCATTGAATTGAATGGGGCCTGCTGCTGTCTGCTTAAAGGGGTCCTCCGGTGAAAACCTTTTTTCTTTTAAATCAACTGGTGGCAGAAAGTTAAACATATTTGTAAATTACTTCTATTAAAAAATCTTAATCCTTCCAGTACTTATTAGCTGCTGAATGCTACAGAGGAAATTACTTTCTTTTTGGAACACTGATGACATCATGAGCACAGTGCTCTCTGCTGCCATCTCTGTCCATTTTAGCAACCATGCATAGCAGATGTATGCTAAGGGCAGCATGGTGGCTCAGCGGGTAGTACTGCTGCCTTGCAGTGCTGGGGACTTGGGTTCAAATCCCACTAAGGACAACAATAAATAAAGCATTATTATTATAATAACCTCAGCAGAGAGAACTGTGCTCGTGATGTCATCAGAGAGCATTCCAAAAAGAAAATAATTTCCTCTGTAGTATTCAGCAGCTAATAAGTACAGGAAGGATTAAGATTTTTTAATAGAAGTAATTTACAAGTATGTTTAACTTTCTGCCACCAGTTGATTTAAAAGAAAAAAGGTTTTCACCGGAGTACCCCTTTAAGTATACGGCTGCATCCTGTTCCCGTGGGTTACCTTTGACGAAAGGAACAAAGACCTGGTGTAAACTCATCCTTATGAATTACTCAGCAGCAGGTTTTCACCTGGACTGTCTGTGTTATTCATGGGTATACTGGATCCTCAAGAGAGTGTGAATTCACACATGGCACACAATCCAAGAAACCCCATTGCCACATTTGATAAGATTATCCACACCATTCTCCATGTCATATGTGACCAATTTGAGCCTTACTTCTTCCCACTTTGTATTGCAGCAGTCCGAACACTGTATTTTTTTATTCAATGAGAACTACACTGCTCAAAAAAATTAAGGGAACACTAAGATAACACATCCTAGATCTGAATGAATGAACTAGCCATATGAAATACTTTCGTCTTTACATAGTTCAATGTAATGACAACAAAGTCACACAAAAATAATCAAGGGAAATCAAATTTATCAACCCATGGAGGTCTGGATATGGAGTCACACTCAAAATCAAAGTGGAAAATCGCACTACAGGCTGATTCAACTTTATATAATGTCCTTAACCCCTTAAGGACTCAGGGTTTTTCCGTGTATTAACACGCCTGTGATCAGTGTTATCGGCGCTTGACTGCTCCTGCCTGGATCTCAGGCACGGAGCAGTCATTCGCCGAGCGGACACCGAGGAGGCAGGTAAGGGCCCTCCCGGTGTCCTGTCAGCTGTTCGGGACGCCACGATTTCACCGCGGCAGTCCCGAACAGCCCGACTGAGCAGCCGGGTCACTTCCACTTTAGAAGCGGCGGTCAGCTTTGACCGCCGCTTCTTAAAGGTTAATACCGCACATCGCCGCGATCGGCGATGTGTGGTATTAGCCGCGGGTCCCGGCCGTTGATGAGCGCCGGGACCGACGTCACATCGCGGGAGCCGGCGCAGGACATAAGTATACGTCCTGCGTCGTTAAGGGTTTAAGGACTGGGCGTTTTTCGGTCTTTCGTTTTTTCCTCCTTACCTTTAAAAAATCATAACTCTTAAAATGTTGCACCTAAAAATCTGTATTATGGCTTATTTTTTGCGCCACTAATTCTACTTTGTAATGATATCAGTCCTTTTACCCAAAAATCTACGGCGAAATGGGGAAAAAAATTATTGTGTGACAAAATTGAAAAAATACAGCCATTTTGTAACTTTTGGGGGCTTCCGTTTCTATGTAGTAAATTTTTTCGGTAAAAATGACACCTTATCATTATTCTGTTGGTCCATACGGTTAAAATGATACCCTACTTATATAGGTTGGATTTTGTCGTACTTCTGGGAAAAATCATAACTACATGCAGGAAAATGTATATGTTTAAAATTGTCATCTTCTGACCCCTATAACTTTTTTATTTTTCCGTGTTCAGGGCGGGATTAGGGTTCATTTTTTGCGCCGTGATCTGAAGTTTTTGTCGGTACCATTTTTGCATGGATTTGTCTTTGTGATCGCTTTTTATTAATCTTTTCATGATATAAAAAGTGACCAAAAATACGCTATTTTGGATTTTGGAATTTTTTTGCGCATACGCCATTGACTGTGCGGTTTAATTAGTGGTATATTTTTTTAAATCGGACATTTCCGCACGTGGCGATACCACATATGTTTATTTTATTTTTATTTATTAATAGCGTGCGGCACCGCGATCAGTGCCACGCGCTATTAGAGGCGGGTCCCAGCTTCACTATGATGCCGGGCCCGCCGTGATATGATGCGGGGACACCGTGGGACCCCGCGTTATATCACGGGAGCGGGACCAAGGACGTATTCATACGTCCTTGGTCCTTAAGGGGTTAAAACAAGTCGAAATGAGGCTCAGTAGTGTGTGTGGCCTCCACGTGCCTGTATGACCTCCCTACAATGCCTGGGCATACTCCAGATGAGGTGGACAGTTTGATTTCACAGAAGTGTGATTGACTTGGAGTTTTGAGCAGTGTATTTGGCAGTACATATAATGTACTGAATAACGTTGAGTGGGGAGAAAAAACTTTGCCAATGTTTTTTGGGAAATATTGTTTGCAGCCTCTTGATATAACATATATGTTAACTATTGGGAATATGTCAGAACTGTTGTAGTCCTTGTTGTGTTTTACAATTTTTGCACAATTACATTTATTTTTCTTTTATAAATTATTTGTGTTGCCAACATTTTGATATTTCTGTTGACAGAGCTGTATTAGGCTAGGATTCCACCTGTTTTTTTTTCTGGCTGTTTTTGGAAAACAGCCACTGCAGTTTTTGAGCCAAAGTCAGAAGTGGATCCATAAGGGAGGAGAAGTGTAAGTCCTTCCTTTATATTTCCAATTCCTTTTGAATTCACTTCTGGCTTCGGCTCAAAAATTGCAGTGGCAGTATTCCAAAAACTGCCAGAAAAAAAAACCAAGTGGAAACTTAGCCTGAAGGTGTTTTTTTTTTTCTGGATAATTTTCCGTCGGGACCCGTTGGAGTCCATTGTGCTCCGACTCGTTCATGGGACCATTCGCACAAAAAAGAGCCGAACTGGACTTTAATGGGCAAGAGCACATGGAAATATGAACTTGTCCTAAGTGACAGTCGCTGTGGTCAGTCTGCAATCTAGAATCTGATACATTGCATCTACCATAGTCTAAACAAATTTTGTGACCATTTTAAAAATATGCTGCAAAGATCGCCCATGAAAATACAGTATTAATAAGACATACCCATACAAAAGTGTATACTGTATATACACAAAGATCAGCCATAGTGAATATTAACATTAACAATGGCAGCTGTCAAGTATTGGGAGTTATTAGAAAGTAGGTGAGCAGGTGGCTCTTGAATTGGTAACATTTTTGGGAACATGCAAATGTTTGATTTACTTTTTATAACTTTTTCTGTGGAGGAGATGAAAATAAAATGATTTTTTTACATATAATCTGTGGGATAAATATGGTATTAAAACATTGTGTTAGGGGGGAAAAATATGATTTTTGTAAAACCACGTGCTGTAGTCAGCATTAACCCTACCTTCTTAGGAGTGACATAGATTGATGGGGTTCATGAGGTCAATACACAGCCTACTTAGTTGCAGAGGAGGGATTCGGCAAGAACTCCTCTATGACCATTTCTGAAGAAAAAATCTTTATCTAGTAGCAGTTCTGTGGCTGATGAGACTTGTATATATCTAGTGATGGTGATGTGAATGTGAAATTAAAATCTGAGGAAGTATATAGAAAATTGTGCACCTTGGCGATGATAAACCTGAAGGGCACTAATGGGGACATTTATGAATGTTGGTGTAAGGTAGTAAAGATTTTACCCCAGTTTGCTTGGTGTATTGTTCGCACAGTTGCTCAAAATTTACCAAAAAGGTGCAAAAGACTTAGAAACCAGCTGTCACGATCACACCCTATCGGTCCGGCCAAGACATCAGAGAGAGTATGATGGTGCAAGGGTTAAGGCCACCAGACCCCTGGGTATCCACTACTAGTTCAAGCAAGTCACCAAATTAACCCTTAGATAAACGTGTTTCACCAGAGCTTCCTTCAGAAAGGTGAGCTCATATATTTAGAGATCAAAGACCAGAGCTGATTAATTAAACATTTAATCTGATAAAAGGTATCACAGTGCTATGCATAAAAATAAACAAACGACACACAGGTACAAAAATATGAAAGAGTTTAGCAAGGCAAGTTCAGAAAACAAAAGATGAAGTTCTTACAGCATGATGATATAGCAGTCCATGAGAGTGAGTTCCAGCTGTTCTTAGGATGGTCTTGTCAGCTTTTGGCACAGCCTTGAACAACAGTTGAGTCCAGCATTTTAAGTCTTATATCTGCTTCTTTGGAGGGAAACTCCATTCCCCCCTCCCCTCTGATCCCACCAGGTGTGGCATCTCTCTTCCTGACCCCTTATCTGTTTGATTATATGATGGGACCAGAGTGCATGACTTCAAAGGAGACACCAAGCAGCCAGACCAAAGGATACACCGTCTGAATGACCCCTCACCCACGTCTTGGATAATACATTACACACAGATACAATTATAATACACATGTAGGATTCAATAATCAGACCTCGGGCCTGACACCAGCGGGCTGCAGAGATTGGTTTAAAGGGTAATCCATTGGAAAACATTTTTTTTTTTTAAATCAACTGGTGCCAGAAAGTTATATAGTATACAGAAGCTGATGAGTACTGAAAGGATTGGGATTTTTTTAACCCCTTAGGGACGGAGCCCATTATAACTTTAAGGACGGGAGCATTTTTTGCAAATCTGACCTCTATCACTTTATGTATTAATAACTCTGGGATGCTTTTACTTATACATTTTATTCCGAAATAGTTTTTTCGTGACATATTCTACTTTATGTTAGTGGTAAATTTACGTCAATACATGCATCATTTCTTGGTGAAAAATTCCAAAATTTCTTTAAAAATTTGTAGTAAATTTGAATTTGTAGTAAATTTGAGTAGCCGTATTAGTCCAGTGATGCAGATGCAAATCAAAAAATGTTGCAGTATCTTGTAATACCTTTTTTATTGGACTAACAGAATTTTGTAGAGAAGCTTTCAGGATTTCTCCCTTTATCAAATCCAAAGCAAATCTAAGCTCACAAGCAGAAGACACAGGTTACATCTCACAGATATGCAGGGGTTAAGACAATAGATGTGGAAAATTCACATTAAGATGGGCCATAAATTGTCCTGCTATAGGAACATAGACTACATAGATAAGGATGGGAAAAAGGGGGAGGAAGGGAGAGAGGAGCAGGAGAGAGTCTGGTAATTAAGCAGAACAAAGTGAGATGCAGAAGAGAAGACAGTACAGGTTATTTCAAAAACACTCAAGAGAGAAAGACATTTGAAGCCAAAATGATACTGTTTTTTGACTCGAAAAACAGAGGATTCAATGTGGATTTGAGCTTCTTATCTCATCAAAATTACTGTACTGTCTTCTCTTCTGCATCTCACTTTGTCCTGCTTAATTACAGTCTCTCCCCTGCTCCCCCCTCCCTCCCCCTTTTTCTCATCCTTATCTATGTAGTCTATGTTCCTATAACAGGGCAATTTATGGCCCATCTTAGTGTGAATTCTCCACATCTATTGTCTTAACCCCTCCATATTTGTGAGATGTAACCTGTGTCTTCTGCTTGTGAGCTTAGATTTGATCTGGACTGGATAAAGGGAGAAATCCCGAAAACTTCTCTACAAAACTGTTAGTCCAATAAAAAAGGTATTACAAGATACTGCAACATTTTTTGATTTGCATCTTAAAAAATTTGAAAATTTAGCATTTTCCTAACTTTGAAGCTCTCTGCTTGTAAGGAAAATAGACATTCCAAATAAATTGTATACTGATTCACATATACAATATGTCTACTTTATGTTTGCATCATAAAGTTGACATGTTTTTACTTCTTGAAGACATCAGAGGGCATAGCAATTTTTTTACATTTTTCCTGAAAATTTCAAAATCAGAATTTTTCAGGGACCAGTTAAGTATAGAAGTAAATTTGAGGATGTTTATTTTGGAAATCCCCTATAATGGACCCCATTATGAAAACTGCACCCCTCAAACTATTAAAAATGACATTCAAAAAGTGTGTTAACCCTTTTAGGTTTTCACAGGAATAGCAGCAAAATGGAGGAGAAAAATTTAAATCTCCATTTTTATACACTAAAATGTTATTGTAGCCCCATTTTTTTCATTTTTACAAGTGTTAAAAGATAAAGACCCACCAAAACTTGTAATTCATTTTCTCTTGAGTAAGGAAATGCCTCATATGTGGATGTAAAGTGCTCTGTGGGTGTACTAGAGGGCTCAGAAGGGAAGGAGCGACATTGGGCTTTTGGAGAGCAAATTTTGCTTAAATGGTTTTTGGGGGGGCATGTTCCATTTAGGACGCCTCCATGATGCCAGGACAGTAAAAAATAAACCACAGGGCATACCATTTTGGAAACTACACCCCTCAAGGAACGTAACAAGGGGTACAGTGAGCCTTAACACCCCAAAGGTGATTGACGAACTTTCCTTAAATTGGAATGTAAAAATAAAAACTTTTTTATTTTTTTATTTTATTTTTTTTAATAAAATGCTGGTGTTACCCCAAGTTTTTCATTTTCACAAGGGGTAATAGGAGAAATAGCCCCCAAAAATTTGTAACCCCATTTCTTCTGAGTATGGAAATACCCCATATGTGGCTGTAAAGAGCTCTGCGGGCGAACTACAATGCTCAGAAGGGAAGGAGCTCCATTGGGCTTTTAGAGAATTTGGTTGGAATGGAAGTCGTAGGGCCATGTGCATTTACAAAGCCCCCCCGTGGTGCCAGAACAGTGGACCCCCCACATGTGACCCCATTTTGGAAACTACACTCCTCTCAGAATTTAATAAGGGGTGCTTTGAGCATTTATACCCCACTGGCATTTGACAGATCTTTGGAACAGTAGGCTGTGCAAATGAAAAATAATTTTTTTTCATTTTTACAGACGACTGTTCAAAAAATCTGTCAGACACCTGTGGGGTGTGAATGCTCACTGTACCCCTTATTACATTCCGTGAGGGGTGTAGATTCCAAAATGGGGTCACATGTGGGGGGGTCCACTTTTCTGGCACCATGGGAGGCTTTGTAAAAGCACATGGCCTTCAATTCCAGCCTAATTCTCTCTTCAAAAGTCCAATGGCACTCGTTCTCTTCTGAGCATTGTAGTTTGCCCGCAGAGCTCTTTATATCCACATATGGGGTATTTCCATACTCAGGAAAAAAGCCTCCCAAAATTTTTTCTATTTGGGGTAACACCAGCATTATTAAACACGTGTGTAGGGCTATTAAGATGCTAACAGCACGCCAACTTTAAACAATATTTTTCGTGAGTGAAAATATGCAATAACTCACTTTTATCGGGAAGATTTTTCCAGCTTTATTTTCTTATTTCATATTGCACATAAACGGTCTCGCAGGACTCGGTAAGTTACATTTAGCAGCAACAAATAGCAGCAATGTCTGTACTTTCATCAGTCATGGCACAACGTTTCAGGGGCGGACCCCTTATTTCGCACATGAATAAAGGGGTCCGCCCCTGAAACGTTGTGCCATGACTGATGAAAGTACAGATATTGCTGCTATTCGTTGCTGCTAAATGTAACTTACCGAATCCTGCGAGACCGTTTATGTGCAATATGAAATAAGTAAATAAAGCTGGAAGAATCTTTCTGATAAAAGTGAGTTATTGCATATTTTCACTCACAAAAAATATTGTTTAAAGTTGGCGTGCTGTTAGCATCTTAATAGCCCTACACACGTGTTTAATTCAGTTGGTTGGAGCTCTGAATGTATGGGCTTTCTTTTCCATGTATTGAAAAAGAAAGTACTCGATTGATTCATGGTTTTGAGGTTAACACCAGCATTTCAGAAAAAACAAAACCACATTTTTAATTTTCATGTCCAACTTTAAAGGGGTACTCCCACCCTAGACATCTTATCCCCTATCCAAAGGATAGGGCATAAGATGTCTGATCGCGGGGGTCCCGCCGCTGGGGACCCCCGCATTATTGCATGTGGCACCCACCTGTTTTTTCACTGGAACCGCTGGAGGGTCTGAGTCGCGACTACGGGAACGGAAGTCCGAAGTCCGTCACGTCCCCTCCATTGACTTGGATAGGGGATAAGATGTCTAAGGTGGGAGTACCCCATTAACGAAAAATTTACAAAGACCTGTGGGGTGTTAAGGCTCACTATACCCCTTGTTACGTTCCGTGAGGGGTGTAGTTTCCAAATTGGGGTGACTACAGCTGTAGGCACACTGGTGGGGAACCACTGAGTTAGGAAACAGACTCTAGCTCATTGATTCCAACCTGTGTGCCTCCAGCTGTTGCAAAACTACAACTCTCAGCATGTACGGTCTGTCAGTGCATTCTGGGAGTTGTAGTTTTGCAACAGCTGGAGGCACACGGGTTGGAATCACTGAGCTAGAGTCTGTTTCCTAACTCAGTGGTTCCCCACCAGTGTGCCTCCAGCTGTTGCAAAAATACAACTCCCAACATGCCCAGACAGTCAGGGATGCTGGGCATGTAGTTCTGCAATATCTGGCTCTTCAGATGTTGCAGAACTACAACAGTCTGGGCATGCTAGGAGTTGTAGTTTATGCAACAACTGGGGAAGAACAGTTTGGAGACCACTAAGTAGTGGTCTTCAAACTGTAGCCCTCCAGATGTTGCAAAACTACAACTCCAAGCATGCCGAGTATGTCCAGGCATGCTGGGAGTTGTAGTTCTGCAATATATGAAGGGCCAGATATTGCAGAACTACATGCCCAGCATCCCTGACTGTCTGGGCATGCTGGGAATTGTAGTTTTGCAACATCTGGAGGGCTACAGTTTGGAGACCACTGTATAGTGGTCTGCAAGCTCTGCCACTTCAGATGTTGCAAAACTACAACTCCCAGCATGCCAGACAGTCAGTGCATGCTGAAAGTTGTAGTTTTCCAACATCTGGAGGACCACAGTTTAGAGACCACTACACAGTGTTCTCCAAACTGTGTGGCCCTCCAGATGTTGCAAAACAACAACTCCCAGCATGCCCAGGGGCGGGCAGAGTGGGGACTTCACCTTTAACCCCCCCGCCCCTAACTGTCATTGATCAGTTAGGCCTAACTGACTGACTAATGGCAGGGGATAGGAGGAGGTGGCACCACTGCCACCTCGCTCCTATCCTTCAGGATGATTGGAGCAGTCTCTGACAGCTTCGATCATCCCTATTTTCCAGGCTATCGGGTCATCAGAGACCCGATCAGCCCAGAAACGCCGCAAATCGCCGATCTGAATTTATCGTCGATTTGTGGCGATCGTCGACATGGGGATGCGGGATGCCTGCTGATAGATTTCAGCAGTCGGCCCTGTCCGGTCCCCGCCTTAAGTACCAGGATGCGAGGCCGCACCTGTACGCCCTTCGTCCCCAACAGGTTAATAGAAGTAATTTACAAATGTATTTAACTTTCTGGCACCAGTTGATTTAAGGGTGCGTTCCCACAGGGCGTATACGCAGCGTATTTGACGCTGCGCAAATTTTACGACAGCAGCGGGAAATACGCTGCGTATCCCTTGCTCACTATACAAACAGGGCTTTCCGGCGGCAGCCTTATGCGTGTAGTGAGTTTTGGAGGCGGGGCCGTGTGCCGGCGTGTCTGTGACGTGTGGCCCCGCCTCCAAAACTCACTACACACATAGAGCTGCCGCCGGAAAGCCCTGTGTGTATAGTGAGCAAGGGATACGCAGCGTATTTCCCACTGCTGCCATGAATTTGGCGCAGCGTCAAATACGCTGCGTATAAGCCCTGTGGGAACGCACCCTAAAAGAAAATTTTTTCCAGTGGAGGACCCCTTTTTAAGCTTTGTTCTCTGGCATAAACCTTTTGTGTCTCTTCTATTCTATATTTTTTTTGCATATCTTTAAATCGTGTCAACAACCCATTTGTGAAAAACTGGTCTACATAGATCAGACCTTTCTTATGCCAATAGTCATGTAACAGTAGACAACTTTGAAAGATGTTCTATGGATAATTGCACAAAAAAATGCAATTGCGCAAAATTTGCAGGGACATTTAGAACATTGAAGTGGTGTAAAGCCAATGATAAATCCCCCCCTAAGACTTTGACTCCCCATAAGATAACACATATGAAAGTTCACTTCTGTCACTGTCTATCTAGCTATTATATATACAATCATGTCACCTTTTTGCAAAGCTGCATGACAACTTAGATGATTGCCATTACAGATCTCACATGGTTTGTAACCTGCCTGTTCCAGATTAGAGAATGGTTTCTATTTATTAAATTATCCCCTGTCATTCTGGAATCTTAGATAGTGTGACAACACTTGGTGACTATAGAAGTGGCCACATTCTCTTCCCCTCTTTCTAAAATATAACTGTGAAAAAAATAAAAAAAATAATATGTATATAATTTTTTTTAAACCAAATTTTTCCCCAATCAATCTGCATTCAATACCCCATAATGAGAATCTTAAAACAGATTTTTAGAAATCTTTGCAAATATAGAGAAAATTTCAAATGGATGTTATTTAGAGCCTTTGCTGTGACACTCAAAATTTAAAGGGGTATTCCAGGCCCAAACTTTTTTTATATATCAACTGGCTCCGGAAAGTTAAACAGATTTGTAAATTACTTCTATTAAAAAATCTTAATCCTTCCAATAGTTATTAGCTTCTGAAGTTGAGTTGTTGTTTTCTGTCTAACTGCTCTCTGATGACTCACGTCCCGGGAGCTGGGCAGTTCCTATGGGGATATTCTCCCATCATGCACAGCTCCCGGGACGTGACATCATCATTGAGCAGTTAGACAGAAAACTTCAGAAGCTAATAACTATTGGAAGGATTAAGATTTTTTTTATAGAAGTAATTTACAAATCTGTTTAACTTTCCGGAGCCAGTTGATATATATAAAAAAAGGTTTTGCCTGGAATACCCCTCTAACTCTCGGTCCTCCCATTTCTACACCTTGACTGGAGTGACCTGTAGTAAATTCAGATAATTGGACATGGTTTGGAAAGACATATGAAGGTATATAAGGTCTGACAGATGACAATGTATATCAGAGCAAAAAACCTAGCCACAAGCTAGAAAGAACTTCCTGTAGAGCTCAGAGACAGAATTGTGTAGGGGCACAGGGGAACTTTCAAAGAAGGGCCTTGGCAAGAGAGGTTACCTAAAATCCAGTGGTCACTCTGGTTGAGGTCTAAAGATCCTTTGTGCAAATGGGAGAAACTTCCATAAAAGTCAATTGTCGCTGCAGCGCACTATCAATCTGGGCTTTATGGCAACGTGGTCAGAAAGAAGCCTCTCTTCAGTAAATAACCTCCTAAAAGCCCTCCTAGAGTTTGAAAAAAAAGTACCTAAAGGACTCTCTGACTGTTAGAAACAAGATTCTTTGATCTCATAAAATCAAGATTGAATATCTTGGCTTCAATCCTAAGTATCGTGTCTGGAGGAAAGCAGGCACTGCTCATCTTTAGATCCCTTCTTCAGTATACTACCTATGTTACATAATCCTTTGCCCAGCTCTGTTCGGAATTTACTCTGCCGCAGTCATTTTTCTATAGATATTTGCAGCTGCGACATTCCCTGGACACCCAGTTTAGTACTCAGAATGTTTCTATTGGCTTTTCAACTGCGGTGGATGGATTGCTTACTCATGATTCTACTAAGGGGGTGATTTCTGTGTTGTGTAGTGAATTGCTTTCCTCTTCTCATAGAGCCTACCCCTTGACTGTTAAGTGAGAAGTGGGAATAAGATATTGGTCCGAACATGTTTTATAAGGCTCATCCTTTTACGTCTTAGCAACTCTTTCATATGGTATAAGGCTGGGTTCACACTACAGTTTTAGGTCTGGTTGTAAAAGCGCATACGGCGCAAAAATGAGCCGACCGGACCGAACGTTTCACTCCGGCCGGCTCATTGAAATGAATGACATACGGGAGCGCATACGGTGACATACGGGAGAGCGAGCTTTTAGCTCCCCCCTGCCGTATGCGCTCCCGTATGGGAGAAAACGTAGTGTGAACCCAGCCTAACACGGTGCTGTAGTTTCTATGTTCTGTGGGAAGATATTGTTTGTGGTGGTGGGTGGTTCGGGGGGCTGTTTTGGTTTATCAATGTGTTTTTTTATGTTTTGAATGCAAAAAACTTTAATAAAACCTGATTTAAAAAAAATTACAACAAACCTATATTTTTTTGTTCCTTCTTAATGTCACGATTAAGAAAGTATACAAGATGTTATTTTTCTAAGTATAAAACCTGCACATAGGTTTACCGGAATACAGGAAGGTAGGTGGTATGCTGGTGAGAAATAGACACGTTCATACCATATCTTACATATAGTCACATCTTTATTAGTTTCATATAAGGTGTTGCTCCTCATTTCTTGAATATTATGTAACCTCAAGTTACGGCATTTTCAAGAGGCCTTTCCGGATCATTAATTCCGCAAAATCACATTCGGCTTATTTGCAAGTGACATAAACATTTCACTGCTATAACACACAACTTGACAAAAATCTGAAATAACGCACCAAGGACTTGACGGAATCTATTGAAACCTTACTCATGTGTGAATGTAGTGGCAATAGATTAGAAAGTGATTTTTCCTAGAGATAATAGGTAAATGTGCAGGCTTTGAATTATGTCCCATTGTAGAGGTTTCATCTGTAGGTTACAGCTAACACTCCTTGAGTGTTGAGCAGTAGGCCTTATTCTACAATGAATTTATCTACATAGAGTATTTGAAGTGTCTGAAACTGCATTTAGGAGTATTGCAATATGTGACATATATAATGTCCACTAGATGCGGGTCTCACCTTTTTAGGACCCTCATCCTGTGCATTTTGGAAAATACCCTTTTAAGGAAGTTCACCCTTTTGTGGCAGTTTTTCATTTAGTGTTTAAGACTAATCAGAAGTGGATCATTGTACAGTGATCCCTCAACTTGCAATGGCCTCAACATACAATAGTTTCAATATACAATGGTCTTTTCTGGACCATTGTAACTTGAAACCAGACTCAACATACAATACTACGGACAGTCCAGATCTGTGAAACGTGTCAATGGCCGGAAGAACCGACCAATTAGAATGGGCATTCACTGGTAAAACCCCTGTATTACTGAAGTGCATGCACTGACTGGTGTCTGGTAGCGCCCCCTACAGTACAGGGAGGTATTACATGTTCTGTACTCTTTACCTGGACCAGGGTTAGCTGCTCCTTTGGACACCAGGTGAGGGCGGCACCATTTTAAATTTTTAGGACATTGCATGTACTGCACAGGACCCTGAAGAAGCTCCTGTCCTCTACATAGATCAGTGTTTCCCAACCAGGGTGCCTCCAGCTGTTGCAAAACTACAACTCCCAGCATGCCCGGACAGCCTTTGGCTGTCCGGGCATGCTGGGAGTTGTAGTTTTGCAACAGCTGGAGGCACTCTAGTTGGGGAAACACTGACATAGACAGTGATTTACAGCTCCCAGCAGCTCTTTCTTACTTTTATATGTAAGGATTTGCTTTATCTATATTAGTTATCTACTTATTTTTGTTTAATCCTGACTTTTTCCTATTTTCGGATGACATTTTGGTGGCTTCAGAACCAATTACCAGGTTTCCATAGAGTTATGGTCTCAACATACAATGGTTTCAACATACAATGGTCGTCCTGGAACCAATTAATATTGTAACATGAGGGACCACTGTATATATCTGATTCCTTTTAATACCACTTTTGACCCCACCTCTTAGAGGTTTTCCCACTTCAAACATTTATGGCATATTTAAAAAGATGTGGCTGAAATTACACAGGGAGTGACTATTGATAAGTAATTACTTGTAACCTTGTATCAATAGAAGGGATTTGCTGTAATAACTCCTAAATTCTCTTCTTATGTCATCTACAGGATGGAGGTGGAAACTACCACAAAGTACCAGTCTCTCCGGTAGTTCATGTTCGAGGGCTCTGTGAGTCTGTGGTGGAAGCTGATCTGGTGGAGGCACTCTCTAAATTTGGCACAATAAGGTAGGCTTCATGTTTGTCCTAAAGTGTTACTGTCATTTAAAAGTAAACTTTTAATTGTGGCTCTAAATTGTCAAAGAGGTGTTAACTAGAGTCTGCTGTGTCCTTGGTCCTCAATGCCTCTCCACTCTGAAATTCTGCCTGCTCCAGGTTTAATACACAGTGCCACAGTGTATTACAGTGTCAGCCGTTTAGTAAGCATTTTGTATAACAGATGCTTAGTGATGCCCCTGTTTAAAACAAACCCAATAATAGACAAAAGAATTCACTAGTGGGCTCTGTTTCCTTTTTTTGTTGTTTCTGGGTTTAGTGACGTAATGTAACATGGACGCTCATTCAATCAGCGGGCGCAGCGATTGTGTGAGGGGCCTTGTGACATTACATCAATCACTAAAATGGAAGTGTCGGAACGAGGGAATGAACCGGTTAAAGGGGTACTCCACTGGAAAATATATTTTTTCAATCCACTGGTGCCCGAAAGTTAAACAGATTTGTAAATTAATAATATATAGAAAATAGGATAGGCTCCTATCTGCTAGTCACCTTGATCCGAGCAACTCAAATAGCACCTATACCCACGGTGTCGGAAAGTTAACGTGATTAAAAGGAAAATCGAGGCTCAGGCTCTTGAATACTGGATAGACCTTTATTAATTAATTGTTTAAAATATGTAATGTGCTTCGTGATGCACAGGGCCCTTGTGGGTCAGCGGGGACACAAAATACAATTTAATAAATTATAAAATGACATAGCATATAATACATTATAATATAAAAATATATAATAAAATACAATCAATATAAAAGCCACACAGCTTTAAAGCTGCTGAAGAAAAGTCCTATGGAGGACTTGAAACGCGTCCAGCTCCACCACTAACGCCACATATATCCAGCCTCTATATTGGAATACAGCTATTGCGCTTAAACGGCATCCGCTAAGTCCCAGGTACTTATGCGCATTGCCACGGCCACGAGGACGCCACATACCCGCTGACCGCATCGGGGATTACCTATACAGCCTCAAAAAAACTGGATCTTTCCTTATTTCTGAAACTTTTGAGACGGCTGAGTTTCTATCAGCATATGCGACACATAATAGAACCGTGAATTTGAACATTCTCTCCGCGCATTCTACGCGATTTGGAAAAATTCACGACTCATTGAAGCGCTGCAGTCCCCATCATTGAAGCCCACTATCACCGCTATCCATATGAGACGGCCGAGTCTCCAAGCGGTGATCTAGCCTTCAGCTCTTCAGTACTGCAAGTATACTTAACATTGCTACTATTTGCTCATAAACACTGCTAGTATACCAGACATTGCTACATTGTTACCATGCAATAATTGTTACATTGTTGCCAACGGATACCACTCATTCTACAAACCAGTGAATTGAACAGTACAATTCTGCACTTTACATATTCATTTCTATTCAAAAGACACGTGCACCACCATTTTATTCTTACAGGCTAAAATATCCACAAACGTGCGGCTTTTATATTTATTGCGTTTTATTATATATTTTTATATTATAATGTATTCTATGCTATCTATGTAATTTTATAATTTATTAAATTGTATTTTGTGTCCCACTGACCCACAAGGGCCCTGTGCGTCATGGAGCACATTACATATTTTAAACAATTAATTAATAAATGTCTATCCAGTATTCAAGATCCTGATCCTCGATTTTCCTTTTAATAGATTTGTAAATTACTTCTATTTAAAAATCTTAATCCTTCCAGTACTTATCAGCTGCTGTATGATCACAGGAAGTTCTTTTCTTTTTGAATTTCCTTTCTGCCTGACCACAGTGCTCTCTGCTGACACCTCTGTCCATGTCAGGAACTGTCGAAAGCAGGATAGATTTGCGCCTACTCTGGACAGTTTCTAAAATGGACAGAGGTGTCAGCAAAAAGCATTGTGGTCAGACAGAAAGGAAATTCAAAAGAAAAGAATTTCCTGTGGATCATACAGCAGTTGATAAGTACTGGAAGGATTAAGATTTTTAAGTAGAGGTAATTTATAAATCTGTTTAACTTTCTGGCACCAGTTGATAAAAAAAATAAATAAAAAGTTTTTCAGTAAAGTACCCCTTTAAGAAAGGTGTTTATTTATATATGTATATATAAACTCTCCTCCTTCCTGAGTGGATTTCAACCCCTTAAGGACACAGCCCATTTTGGCCTTAAGGACAAAGCCAGTTTTATTTTTTGTGTTTTTCAATTCTCCATCCACAGACCTAATATGAGGGCTTGTTTTTTGTGTAACAACTTGTTCTTTGTAATAACACCTTTTTATTTTACCATAAAATTTAGGGTCTAACCAAAAAATATTATTACGTGGGAAAGTGAAAAGAAAAATGCAATTTTGCAACTTTTGGAGGGTTTCGTTTTTACGCAGTGCACTTTACTACAAAAATGACATGTTCTATTTATTCTGTTGGTTAATATGTTTAAAATGAAACCCATATTTAAAAGCTAGCTTTACTATTATTGTACTGCAGTCTGTGGATAGGGGATAAGTGTCTGATCTGTATGGAGGGGGGTCCCAGCAGTTGGACCCCCCCACAATCTCCCATACAGGGACCCTGCATTGCCGAGGATCTGCATGGCTAGTGGGTGTGTCTCCGACCTCACTGAGGTTGACATCACGCCCCTTCCATACAGCTCTATGGGAGAGGCGGGGATGCACAAATGCTGCATCTCCACCTCTCCAATAGAGATACATGGAGGGAATGTGTCGGCCGTGGTGTCCTGCTGCATCTGACATGCCTCCAAGGGAGAACCCGGCAGAGAGATCGCAGGGGTCCCAGCGTTCGGACCCCCAGCAATCAGACACTTATCCCCTATCCTGCTCATAAGGGATAAGTGTCTATGCCAGCAGATCTCCTTTAACCCCCTTAAGGATATATATATATTTTTTTTTTTTTTGCATTTTCGTTTTTTTCCTCTTTATATTCTAAAAGCCATAACTCTCTTTAAATTTTCCAATTACAGACCCATATAAGGGATTTTTTTTATGCCACCAACTATACTGTGTAATGACATCACTAATTTTTCCACCAAATTTACAGTGGATTAAAAAATATATATATTTTTCGCAAGAAATGTAAAAAGAAAAAAAAAACAATTTAACAACTTTTGCGGGCTTATATTTCTACATAGTGCACTTTTCGGTACAAATGATGTATGATATACATGTTATATCTATTCTGTAGGTCCATATGATTAGAACAATAACCATTTATAGACTTTTGTTTTATTTTATTACTTTTTAAAAAATTATACATTTTTTGTATGAAAATTATCATGTTCAAAATTTCCAATTCTGACCCCTATAGCTTTTTATTTTTGCGTATACAGGGAAGTATGAGCACTTATTTTTTGTGCCATGGTCTTATGTTTTTAGTGTTACCATTCTTGATCAGTTCCACTAGACTACCGGGAACAGATTTTGGCACTTTTATACACTGATCAACTTTGATAGCGGGATCTAAAGGGTTAAAGCCAATGAGGCTGATGTCTGGCATTAGCCACGGGTCCTGACTGCTATGAAGCGAGCTCAGTTCCTGAGCTCACTTCATGCGCCACTGCACCGTTTAAAAACTGCATTTTGCGGCAAGGGGTTAAAAAAATATCAAACTTAAAAAAAAAAAATAGTTTGTTTAACCCCTTAAGGACCCAGGCACCCCGCGCAGATGCCAGGGGGGGGTTATCAGAGTGAATTCACACTGGCGATTTGCCGCTATTCCGGATCATACGGGTCTATGGATGACCTGGAAAATAAGGGGGATCGTGGTTGTCCAAGACACCTACGATCCCCCTGAAGGGATAGGAGTGAGGTGGCAGGGGTGCCACCCCTCCTATCCCTGCTATTGGTCCTATAGAAGCGACGACCAATAGCAGATCGGGGCGGGGGGGGTTAACTTTCGGTTTCCCCGTTCTGCCCACCCACAATAGGCGGGGCAGAACGGGGAAACCGACAGGGACCGGTGCGGAAGTCCACTTACCCATCGGCGGAGGCTGCGGGTGGCGATGTCGTGCGGCTGGCTCCTTGGATCCTACCGAAGCCGGTGAGTTGCCTAGCAACATCTGTTGCAAAAGTGCAACTCCCAGCATGCCCAGACAGCTGTTTGCTGTGTGGGCATGCTGGGATTTGTAGTTTTGGAACAGCTGGAGGGTCACAGTTTGGAGATCACTGTGCAGTGGTCTCTAAACTGTAGCCCTCCAGATGTTGCAAAACTACAAATCCCAGCATGCCCAAACAACTGTCTCAGCATGCTGGGAGTTGTAGTTGCGTACCTGCAGCTGTTGCATAACTACATCTCCCAGCATGCACGGCCTGTCAGTACATACATGTACAGGGTACATTCACACGGACGAGTTCACAGTAAGTTTCCTGCTTGAAGTTTGAGCTGCGGCAAATTTTTCATCGCAGCGCAAGCTCCTAGCGGGAAACTCACTGTAAACCTCCGCCAGTGTGAGTGTACCCTAAAAACACTACACTACACTAACACATAATAAAGGGTAAAACACAACATATACACCCCCTTACTGTCTCCCCCCAATAAAAATGAAAAACGTATTGTATGGCAGTGTTTCCAAAACGGAGCCTCCAGCTGTTGCAAAACAACAACTCCCAGCATTTCTGGACAGCCAATGACTGTCCAGGCATGCTGGGAGTTTAGCAACAGCTGGAGGCACCCTGTTTGGGAATCACTTGCGTAGACTACCCCTATGTCCACCCCTATGCAATCCCGAATTTAGTCCTCACATGCGCATGGCACTCTCTCACTTCGAAGCCCTCTCGTATTTCAAGGAAACAGTTTAGGGCCACATATGGGGTATTTCCGTACTCGGGAGAAATTGCACTACAAATTTTGGGGTGCTTTTTCTCCTTTTACCCTTTATGAAAATGAAAAGTTGGGGGCTACACCAGCCTGTTATTGTAAAAAAAAAATAAAAAAATAAACATTTTACACCAACCTGCTGGTTTTGCCCCATACCTTTTTATTTTCACAAGAGGTAAAAGGGAAAAAAAAGACCCCCAAAATTTGTAACGCAAATTCTCCTTTGCACTAAAATGCTGGTGTTACCCTATATTTTTCATTTTCACAAGGGAAAATAGGAAAAAAGCCCCCAAAATTTGTAACCCCATTTCTTCTGAGGAAGAACATACCCGATATGTGGATATAAAGTGCTCTACGGGTGAACTACAATGCTCAGAAGAGAAGGAGCGCCATTGGGCTTTTGAAGAGAAAATTTGTCCGGAACTGAAGGCCACGTGTGTTTACAAAGCCCCCATAGTGCCAGAACAATGGACCCCCCACACATGTGACCCCATTTTGGAAACTACACCCCTCATGTAATGTAATAAGGGGTACAGTGAGCATTTACGCCCCACAGGTGTCTGGCAGATTTTTGGAACAGTGGTCCATGAAAATGAAAAATTCACTCTCCAAAATTCCATTGTTGCTTCTGAGTCCTCTACTGCGCCCGCCGAACACTTGACATACACATATGAGCTATTTCCTTACTCAAGAGAAATTGGGTTACAAATTTTGGGGGACTTTTTCTCCTATTACCCCTTGCAAAAATTCAAAAACTGGGTCTACAAGAACATGCGAGTGTAAAAAATGAAGATTTTGAATTTTCTCCTTCACTTTGCTGCTATTCCTGTGAAACACCTAAAAGGTTAACACACTTACTGAATGTTATTTTGAATACTTTGAGGGGTGCAGTTTTTATAATGGGGTCATTTGTGGGGTATTTCTAATATGAAGGCCCTGCAAATCCACTTCAAAACTGAACTGGTCCCTGGAACATTTTGAAAATTTTGTGAAAAATTGGAAAACTGCTGCTTAACTTTGAAGCCCTCGGATGTCTTCCAAAAGTAAAAACATGTCACCTTTATGATGGAAACATAAAGTAGACATATTGTATATGTGAATCAATATATAATTTATTTGCTATGTCTATTTTCCTTACAAGCAGAGAGCTTCAAAGTAAAAAAAAAAGCAAAATTTTCACATTTTGGAATTTTTCACCAAGAAATGATGCAAGTATTGACGAAAATTTACCACTAACATAAAATTGAATATGTCATGAAAAAACATTCTCGGAATCAGAATGAAAGGTAAAAGCATCCCAGAGTTATTAATGCTTAAAGTGACAGTGGTTAGATGTCCTACACTGAAATTTGGCTGGGTCCTTAAGGGGTTAAAATCCCCCTATTCTGACCCTCTAACAATCTAATTTTGCCGTATATGGGGCTGTATGAGGGCTTTTTGTGTTATCTGTAGTTTCTTTCGGTAATACTTCTGCGTATATGTGACTTTTTGTTAACACTCTATTTTTCTGGGGTGTGATGTGGCCAAAAAGCAGCAATTTCTATATTTTAGTTTATTTACGTTTACGCCGTTCACCATACGGGTTCCTTAACATTTACGCACACGCCAATACCCAATATGTTTAATAATAATAATTATTATTTATTGTTGTTTATTTTTAATTTTTTATATAGGGAAAATGGGCAATTAAAATCTTTTATTTATTTATAGCAATCATTGATTATACTTTTCAGTGCTATGCATAGGGCATAGCACTGATCAGTATTATCGGCGATCGTCTGGTCTCTTGGAAGGACAGATGGAGGCAGGTGACGGCACCTCCGTCTGCCATCTTGACTGATCTGATCCCTGCGGCCATGCCGCAGGCGATCAGATCGGCCCATGAAATTGCTACATTGCCCCAGATGCCGTGATCTGTATTGATCATGTCATCTGAGGGGTTAATGGCGGACATCAGCTCTATTGCTAATGTCCAGCATTACTGGCTGTTCCCTGGCTGCTGATAGCAGCCAGGACCATCAGCCAGGACCTGCTGCGCATGATGTGAGCACCACTCCGGTGCTCGCGTTAATTACAGGACATACTTTGCGCAACAGGACGTAGATGTATCAGGGCATCAGGATGTACAGGGCATTATGTCCGTTGTCCTTAAGGGTTTAAATAAATGTTAATTACCATTACTACCCCTTTTATTGGTAACTGTGGAAATTATTAGTAAAGGGATAGAAGGAAGAGCCTATAACAAAGGCAACCAGTGTCTCTGATTATTACATTGGCGGTCCGTTGCATATTACCTGTTGGGGGGGTTGTCTTTATGCTGATCAGTGCTATCGGCGTCATATAAGGAACACACTGTTGTCAGCAGAGAAAATATGGCACAGAAGTGTTGTTTTATAGGACAACAAGGATTTATTAAAACAGACAGGTCAGGAGGGCTGTGGGTGGGGGTTGCTTTCCAGGAAAAAAAAATACTTTAACCCCTTAAGGACTGAGCCCTTTTTTGCAATTCTGACCACTGTCACTTTAAGAAT
Source organism: Hyla sarda (assembly GCF_029499605.1). NCBI lineage: Eukaryota > Metazoa > Chordata > Amphibia > Anura > Hylidae > Hyla > Hyla sarda. The sequence continues at coordinate 345,254,393 of NC_079191.1, read as the reverse complement.
TAATAACTCTGGGATGCTTTTACCGATTATTTTGCTTCCGAGATTTTTTTTTTTTGTGACTTATTCTACTTTAACACAGTGGTAAATTTTCGTCGTTACTTGCATCCTTTCTTGGTGAAAAATCCCCAAATTTCATGAAAATTTAGAAAATTTTGCGTTTTTCTAACTTTGAAACTCTCTGCTTGTAAAGAAAATGAATATTCCAAATAAATTATATATTGATTCACAAATAAAATGTTTACTTTATGTTGGCATCATAGAGTTGACATGTTTTTACTTTTGGAAGACATCAGAGGGCTTCAAAGTTCAGCAGCAATTTTCCAATTTTTCACATAATTTTCAAAATCGGAATTTTTCAGGGACCAGTTCAGTTTCGAAGTGGATTTGAGGGGTCTTCATATTAGAAATACCCCACAAGTGACCCCATTATAAAAACTGCACCCCTCCAAGTATTCAAAATGACATTCAGAAAGTGTGTTAACCCTTTAGGTGTTTCACAGGAATAGCAGCAAGGTAAAGGAGAAAATTCAAAATCTTCATTTTTTACACTTGCATGTTCTTGTAGACCCAGTTTTTCTAATTTTACAAGGGGTAAAAGGAGAAAAAGCCCCCCAAAATTTGTAACCCAATTTCTCTCGAGCAAGGAAATACCTCATGTGTATGTCAAGTGTTCGGCGGGTGCAGTAGAGGGCTCAGAAGGGAAGGAGCAACAATGGGATTTTGGAGAGTGAATTTTGCTGAAATTTTTTTGGGGGCATGTCACATTTAGAAAGCCCCTATGGTGCCAGAACAGCAGAAAACCCCACATGGCATACCATTTTGGAAACTTCACCCCTCAAGGCACGTAACAAGGGGTCCAGTGAGCCTTAACACCCCACAGGTGTTTGATGACTTTTCGTTAAAGTTGGATGTGTAAATAAATTTTTATTTTTTTTCACTAAAATGCTGGTTTTCCCCCAACTTTTACATTTTTACAAGGGGTTATAGGAGAAAATGCCCCCCAAAATTTGTAACCCCATTTCTTCGCAGTAGTATGGAAATACCCCATGTATGGATGTAAAGTGTTCTGCAGGCAAACTACAATGCTCAGAAGAGAAGGAGCGCCATTGAGCTTATGGCGAGAGAATTCGTTTGGAATGGAAGTCAGGGGCCATTTGCGTTTACAAAGCCCCCCGTGGTGCCAGAACAGTGGACCCCCCACATGTGACCCTATTTTGGAAACTACACCCCTCACAGAATTTAATAAGGGGTGCAGTGAGTATTTACACCCCACTGGCTTTTGACAGAAAAAATAAAAATTACATTTTTCATTTTCACGGACCACTGTTCCAAAAATCTGTCAGACACCTGTGAGGTGTAAATGCTCACTGCACCCCTTATTACAATACGTGAGGGGTGTAGTTTCCGAAATGGGGTCACATCTGGGTATTTATTGTTTTGCGTTTATGTCAAACCGCTGTAAAATCAGCCACCCCTGTGCAAATCACCAATTTAGACCTCAAATGTATATGGCACGCTCTCAATTCTGAGCCATGTTGTGCGCTCGCAGAGCATTTTACGTCCACATATGGGGAAGTTCTGTACTCAGGAGAAATTGTGTTACAAATTTTGGGAGTCTTTTTTTTTTTTTTTTTTTTCCTTTTACCGCTTGTGAAAATTAAAAGTATGGGGCAACACCAAAATGTTAGTGTAAAAAAAAAAATGTTTTTTTTACACTAACATGCTGGAGTAGACCCCAACTTTTCCTTTTCATAAGGGGTAAAAGGAGAAAAATCCCCCCAAAATTTGTAACGCAATTTCTCCCGAGTACGGAGATACCCCATATGTGGCCCTAAACTCTTTCCTTGAAATAAGACAGGGCTCCAAACTAAATAGGGTATTTGAATCCACCACAAAAATACCCTACGGCAGTGTTTCCCAAACAGGGTGTCTCCAGCTGTTGCAAAACTCCCAGCATGCCTTGACAGTCAGTGGCTGTCGGCAATACTGTGAGTTGTTGTTTTTCAACAGCTGGAGGCTCCGTTTTGGAAACACTGCCGTACAATAAGTTTTTTTTTTTTTTTTTTTTACTGGAGTGGGGGGGACTAGGGGTATGTGTATATGTAGTGTTTTACCCTTTATTATGTGTTAGTGTAGTGTTTTTAGGGTACATTCACACGGGCGCAGGTTTACAATGAGTTTCTCGCTGGGAGTTTGAGCTGCGGTGGAAAATTTGCCGCATCTCAAACTTGTAGCAGAACTCGCTGTAAACCCGCCCGTGTGAATGTATCCTGTACATTCATATTGGGGGGGGGGGGGGGGGCAAACTTCCATGCTGGGAGTTGTAGTTATGCAACAGATGGAGGCACATTGGTTGTAAAACAGAGTTTGTTACTTAACTCAGTGTTTCGCAACCAGTGTGCCTCCAGCTGTTGCAAAACTAGAACTCCCAGCATGTACAGTCTCTCAGTGCATGCTTGGAGTTGTATTTTTGCAACAGCTGGAGGCACACTGGTTGCAAAACACTGAGTTAGCTAACAAACTCAGTTTCACAACCAATGTGTGTCCAGCTGTCTGCACACTTTTTCATAGAAAAAAAGTGCCTCCAGCTGTTGCAAAACTACAACCCCCAGCATGCACAGACTACCGAAGGGCATGCTGGGAGTTGTATTTGGAACTCCAGCTGTTGCAAAACTACCACTCCCAGCATGCCCTTTGCCTCTACATGCTGCAATTTGTTGCTAAGTAACAGCAGGAAGTGGTCAGGCCTCACCTCCTGCTGGAGCCTTCTGCTGGGACGCCACCACTGCTGCCGCCGATCCTGCTGCTCCTGTCGCCGCCACCGATCCCAAGGGGACCCTGCCGGACCAGGGCAAGGTAGGAAACCCCCTCCAACGCCGATCTCCGCCATCTTCGCCGTCCCGATAGCCGCCCAGCAGGGTCATGATTGATCGGTCATTCCGACCGATCAATCACGTGATCGTGAGGCGGCACCCGTGCCACCTCACTCCTGCTGGGTAAGGGTGAATGGGGCTGTCTCGGACAGTCCCATTCACCCTTTTTTTCCAGGTCACCACTCACCAGAGACCCGATTGACCTGGAAAAGCCGCAAATCATTGGTCTGAATTGACCGATGATTTGCGGCAGTCGCCGACATGGGGGGGGGGTCTCGGGACCCCCCCAGGGGTTTGCACGGGGTGCCTGCTGAGCGGCGAGGACCGGAATTCCCACGGGCGTATCCATACGCCCTCAGTCCTTAAGGACTTTAAAACGGGGGCATATGGATACGCCCGGCGTCCTTAAGGGGTTAAATGGAAATTGTTTGCGATTTTCTACTTCTATGAGAAGCTGAATGCAGATTATCACTATATAGTTGTTGTTTCTTTTGTTTATTTTTTTTTCTTTTGCCTTGTATAGCTATGTTGTTATGATGCCTTTCAAGCGGCAAGCTCTGGTTGAATTTGAGGACACAGAATTTTCAAAGAAGTGTGTGACATTTGCTATTGAGGAACCAGTCTACATAGCAGGACAACAGGCATATTTCAACTACTCCACAAGCAATCGGATTACCAGACCAGCAAACACTGAAGACCCATCTGGTGGGAATAAAGTCCTTCTTCTTTCTATCCACAATCCCCTTTATCCAATCACAGTGGTAAGCCTGAATTATTTGTGTTATTCATGTTTTGGGAGCCACACTAAGAACCTGCTGTCTTTGGGGAGTCCTACTGTTGAAGATCAGGAGGCAGGAGTTGAAAAGTTGTGCATGCTAAACGTCCATCAATGGAAGCCAGACTGGGCAGAGATTGATCAATGGTTTGTAATTTTTACTTTGTTGTTCAAGACAACAACCTTCACAGATCAACTATAACAAGGTCATTTGGAAAATGGCTGTTGGAAATCCTTGATGTATGGCAGCTTTCTTTTCTTACACTGGACACACTATAGACCCTTTTTGAAAAGCAGTTCTCCTCCCCTTATCTGTTTCTTTCTCTAACACAGAGTCAGTCTCACAGATATAGCTTATTTTTCTTTGAGTAGCATCTAAATAATAAGGAATTTTAATAAAGACTATTTAGAAAGTTTATTTCAGAAAACAAATGAACAATTAAAAAAAATCAATGCACAGATGTCCATTGCCTTTAAGATGTGGTTGTTATCTAAACACCATATTTGTTGTCTGAGTGCCCAGATCTTGTGTCAACAGTAACATCCCTGAATTGCTCCAAGTATTGCTCACTGCAGACTATCTTACCATTAGGACCACTCTTAGTACCCACACATTGGTGCCATCTTTGCAGATATTCTGTATTGCCCAGAATATTATGACATTACAGTTATGCAAGCAGAACTGCATATAGAAATGTGCTGCCACAAAACAGGGAGTATACGATTATAACATAAAGGCCCATATTTATCAATCTGCCTGAAACCAAAACTGTCAGGATTTTCCCATAACAACCGATCACAGGTCAGCATTTTACTAGAGCTTGGTACGATATGAAAGCTGAGCTGTAATTGGTTGCTGTGGGCAAAACCAGACAGTTTTGGTTTTAGGCAGATTTGAGAAATCTTGGCCTATGTGCTCAAGCAGTGCCATTTCACATGCAACCAGCATGATTTTCACCTCCGTGGCCCTTCAACAGCAGGAGCTTATGTATGAACAGTCTATGGGACACTTTCCGTGAGCAGAGAACATCAATTTAAAATTTCGTCAGACCTGATGTGAAATATGAATAATATCTTCTGTTGAGACAGATATGTGGTATTACGTGACAAACCCAAGATACTTGGACTGTTTTACTGAACCCTATACACTTGCTTGACATGTTGGAAAGTCAACCTAGCCCATAGGGTGATGATAATGTACACAATGTGACTCCATATAACGATCAAAGTAGTTTTTTACGGGGTTTCCAATCTGATACACTTATGGCTTAACTACAGAATTTGCCATTAATGTGAAATGGATGCATGTCCTGCTTAGTGAGACACCCGCTGGCTGCAGCATCCATGTAGAGACTGAGCACAGGGACTACAGAAACCTCTGAGCTCACTGTTTCCTTATCTACCATAGAAGGGTGCATTCACACTGTCTGCTAATGGTGTCTGTTGTATCCCGCCAGGAACGGAATGCCAACGTATACTGTGGCCGGCACCATTCTTTTTAATGGCTACAATAGAGTCATCTAGTAAGTGCATTAGGGGCATATATACGCTAATTTAAAGGGACTCAATAGTGTGGTCTGCTGGCCTATAGAGTCCTGTTAAAATAGAGTATACCAGTGCAAAGCAGTATGAAAGAATCACTTGGTGATTCAGTTCAGGCCCTTGAAATAAATGGTGCCTGCTGCTATCCGCCAAAACATATAAAAAATAAAGCAATATGATGGCTTTGACCAAAAATATATTTGTCAGATGAGAATAACATTTTAATGTTATGGATGCATAAACATATAGGTGGTTACAATTTGTATTATTACAGGTTTGATAGACAGGTGGGTTCAGACGTATTTGGACAGCAGCACAGTGTCCGCAGATTAAAGGTGTACTCTGCTGGGAAAAGTTTTTTTTTTTTTTTTGTTTTTTTTTTATATCAACTGGTGCCAGAAAGTTAAACAGATTTGTAAATTACTTCTATTTTAAAATCTTGACCCTCCTTTTCAGCTGCTATATGCTCCACAGGAAGTTCTTTTTAATTTTTTATGGTTTTTTTTTCTGTCTGACCACAGTGTTCTCTGCTGACACATGGACAGTTCCTGATACGGACAAAGGTGTCAGCAGAGAGCACTATGGTAAGACAGAAAGGAAAATCAAAAATAAAATAACTTTCTCTGGAGCATACAGCTGCTGATAAATACTGGAAGGATTAAGATTTTTAAATAAAAGTAATTTACAAATCTGCTTAACTTTCGGGCATCAGTTGATTAAAAAATAAATAAAAAATGTACCCCTTTAACCTCTGTCACTAACGCAATGGATTTGAAACAAAGAAATCACTATGTAGAATTTCAGCTGTATAACCGTTTATTAAAATTGAAGCTATTGATAGTCTTTTTTATTTTTTTATTTTATTTTTTTAAACATCTGAAAAACAATATTGATTTTAAGGATGGAAATACTTTAATACACATTTTGTTATATTGCTTGTTTTTCTTTTTGTGCAGGATGTCCTTCATTCTGTCTGCAACCCTGTAGGAAAAGTGGAACGCATAGTCATTTTTAAGAGAAATGCAATCAAAGCCATGGTGGAATATCCTTTTATAGCAGTGGGGATCAGTCTGAAACAATACGGAGTCCTTAGATTAAGCTGTGGGACAAGGGATAGTTCTACATAAACATATAACCTTGTATACTTATAAAGAAACACTAGAGCCATAACTACTGATAAAACTAAAATAATTTTATTAATATTCTTTAAAATCACAATCACAAATATGACTGCTGAATATTGTCATAATACAAGGTCAATGGTTGTAGACAGATAACTAATCCGAAAAAAAGGGTGGTAAGACAGGCATAGTAAATGTTACCATATATATACAGGGGTGTGGAAATTTAAAAAAAAAACTACTTGTCCAAGGGACTAAAGCGGAACACAATCTACAATCAAAGAAAATCCACTTGTCCTGGTTGATGAAATAATTTCAACCAAAATAGTCTTATCCCCCTCCCCCCACTAGACCACCAGGGATGGATATAAGATCCTTTAGACACTGCTGACAGCGGTGATCTAATGGGTTAATAGGTGATCGCAGTATGCCAGGTTATTAGCGGCCAGAGAGCTGTAGATCCTCTTACACCCGAGCCAAGCCCAGAAAAGTCTACATGTAACTTTTTGATCACCTTATAAAAAATTTCTCATATGAAGTGACCAAAAATGAACAATTCTGGACTATTTTTTACATTTACACCGTTCACCGTATGGTTTAATTAACATTATATTTTAATAGCCTGGACATTTCCACATGCACTTATGTTTATTTTTGTACATTATTTTTATTTAAAGAAAATTGGAAACTTTTATTAGGAAAGGGGCTTATTCACATATATACGCACTTTTTAAAATATTTTAATCACTATTTTTCAGTCTCAATAGGGACTTATGTGTTACTGGGGGGTGTTCTGCTTCTCCAGTTTATATGGTGCATTTTGTGTCAGAAAATGCTGGAAGTTGCATTTAGTTAGTAGATAACTACAACTCCCAGCATGCCCTGATACAGTCTATGGTTGTGTGGGTGTTGCAGCATGTTGCACTGTATAGTAGGACAGTTAAGGTTATTGTGTAACATGCTGGGAGTTGTAGTTTTGGTTTGTGTCAGCTGCAGAGCCATAGTCTATGTCAAGGAATACTGGGAATTACAGTTAGTAACTACAACACCCAGCATGCCCTGATGCAGCCTATAGCTCTGCAGCTGACCCGAACCAAAACTACAACTCCCAGCATGTTGCACTTTATAGTTCTACAGTTTAGGTTATGGTCCAACATGCTGGGAGTTGTAGTTTTGGTTCGGGCGTGTTTGTGTGCATCCGTGGGGCTCTTGGTTGGCGGGTGAGTATGAAGGGCGGGATTCTGGGGGTGCAATTTACTGCGGGTGCCACTAAAAATAAATAAAATCAGATGCCCTAATGCCCGACGTGACAGTCCGCTCCTATACAAAACATTCATGCATACACATATCATACATGCACCAGCCACTGGCCCCATATCATGCATACACATATCATACATGCACCAGCCATTGCCCCATATACATACACACACACACACACCCGCCACTGCCCCCCCCACATCATACATTACATACACACATACACTCACGCCATACACTCACACCATACATACACCTGCCACTGCCCACCCCACATCATACATCACACTTAGACATTATACACACATCATACATTACATACACACATACACTCACGCCATACATATACACCATACATATGCACACATCATACATACACCCGCCGCTGCCCACCCCACATCATACATCACATACATACACATCACACTTAGACATTATACACACATCATACATTACATACACATCACACATAGACATCATACACACATACACTCACACTATACATATCCACCAGTGTTTCCCAACCAGGGTGCCTCCACCTGTTGCAAAACTACAACTCCCAGCATGCCCAGGGCATGCTGGGAGTTGTAGTTTTGCAACAGCTGGAGGCACCCTGGTTGGGAAACACTGATATACACCATACATATGCACACATCATACATACACCTGCCGCTGCCCCCCCATCATACATCACACATACACTCACACCATACATATACAACCACCCTTCCTGCCGCTGCCTGCATTCTTGGTCTCCTCACCTGAGCCGCCATGAGTGGACATCAGAGCTGTAGTCCCGGCCGGTGTGAGGTGAGATTTCCGTCCTCTCCCCTCCCCCCCCCCCCCCCCCCCCCCCCTGCTCTGTGTTTTCCCCGTGCAAACAAGCAACCTCCCCGTGGTGGATTAGGTCCTGTGGCGACAGAGCAGGGGGAGGGATAGAGCTGTGTGCGGGGGATGGAGCTGTGCACGGAGCTGTCTACGTCCTTTCTCTCACCCTGCTGTGTCTTCTGAGCTCCGTCCATCCTCCGGGAGGGGAGATAAGGGGACTCTGCAGTCAGCTGGAGGCCGCCGCCCCCTCCATACACCCTGAGCCCGGTGTGAGGTGTAGACTTCCATCGGCTCCTGCACCTCACACCGACATTAAAGAAAAATAAGGGGGACGTCTGTCTGTCCCTGCTCGCCCGATACAGGGCTAAATCTATAAACAATTCACCTGCCCGGCGCCCAAAACTACTTGTCCCGGGCGTCGGGCTATAGGATTTCCACATCCCTGTATATAGTGTATATGCAGTGAGATCTACAGCAGCAGTATGGGTGTCCACTAGTGATGTCTGATAGGACAAAGAAAGGGGCATATAACCTCTACCGATGTGATGTCCAGTTACCCACTCAGGATAACTGGAATGGACACTAACGGTGCATAAAAATAATAGCACTGAAAAGGCTGATGCTCACTTACCCATGATAGAAGCTTGTCACCACCGCCCCAACGTACGTTTCGTCAACCTGGACTTTCTCAAGGGACGCCCCTTGAGAAAGTCCAGGTTGACGAAACGTACGTTGGGGCGGTGGTGACAAGCTTCTATCATGGGTAAGTGAGCATCAGCCTTTTCAGTGCTATTATTTTTATGCACCGTTGGTGTCCATTCCAGTTATCCTGAGTGGGTAACTGGACATCACATCGGTAGAGGTTATATCCCCCTTTCTTTGTCCTATCAGACATCACTAGTGGACACCCATACTGCTGCTGTAGATCTCACTGCATATACACTATATATATATATGTTTACATTTACTATGCCTGTCTTACCACCCTTTTTTTCGGAGTAGTTATCTGTCTACAACCATTGACCTTGTATTATGACAATATTCAGCAGTCATATTTGTGATTGTGATTTTAAAGAATATTAATAAAATTATTTTAGTTTTATCAGTAGTTATGGCTCTAGTGTTTCTTTATAAGTATACAATATTAATTTGTTGAGCTATACTGTAGCATTGGTTATAGACCCGCAGTGAGTTCCAGATATGGTTTACACACCAGTAGTCTCTATGTATGCTATACTACAACGCTGCTATTTTTTGTTGCTAATTATAAACATATAACCTGCTCACATAGAGGAATTTGTGGTCTGTAATTTTACCATCCACGGAGTAAACACTGACCACAAAGCAACCCCATATGCATATACACATGAACATACACACCCTAACTCGTTTTGGAAATTTAAAATTTTAAAGTGCTCCTTAACAGAAATGAGAAATATTTGCTGTTAAGTGACAGCTAGTTTGCCTATTATAGTTAGGCTGGGTTTACATATAACTACCCTTTTTTTTTTTTTCTTTAAAAGCACATTTCACCTGTAAAAGCCACACAGCCAATAACATTCAAATAGCATTGCAGAACCTCAACAATACTCGGTAAAACATGTGTGGGTAAGACAGTTAAACACCAAAAGTGACCGCATCTTCCTTTCCCTGTGTCTTTTATATATCACTCCTCCTCCCTTTTCTGTAGACTTCTATGGGCAGCTGTAATCTGATCTCTCAGTTAAGCTAAGTGGAGAAAGAGGATCTTTTCTCTTCTATAACATACATATATAATAAAGTTTCTTATCTTGGCTTGTACTGGTCATTTATGGAAAGTGTTTTTTTTTTTGTTTTGTTTTTTTTGGAGTTAATAGTTAAGATATGGTAAAAGGATTTTCACATATTGTATTTGATTGTCTATTGCGAATACTATGAAAGCTCTTTTTTTAGGTGATAAGTAGAGATGAGCGAACTTACAGTAAATTCGATTTGTCACGAACTTCTCGGCTTGGCAGTCGATGACTTATCCTGCATAAATTAGTTCAGCTTTCAGGTGCTCCGGTGGGCTGGAAAAGGTGGATACAATTCTAGGAAAGAGTCTCCTAGGACTGTATCCACCTTTTCCAGCCCACGGGAGCACCTGAAAGCTGAACTCATTTATGCAGGATAAGTCATAAACTGCCGAGCCGAGAAGTTCGTGACAAATCGAATTTACTGTAAGTTCGCTCATCTCTAGTGATAAGTATTTTTATGTAAGCACTATTTATTTCTTTAGTTACCAGAACTGATTTTTTGCAATTTTCGGTTTTGACTAGTCATTGTTTATTGTGGGTTCATGCATTTTCCTGCGTTTTTGTTCCTTAACCCCATTGGACATTTGAGACAGTGCTTAGTGCCCAAAAGGCCAAAGCTGCACTGAATGGAGCAGACATTTATGCTGGATGCTGCACACTAAAAATAGAATATGCCAAGGTAAGTCTTGTTTACTCTTGTCTTTTTTCTTTTCTTACTGTTTTCGCAGCTGCAGTGACATTAACTACTTGTTTTATTGCTCACAGCCCACACGTCTCAATGTTCATCGGAACAACAATGATACTTGGGATTACAGCAAACCCAACCTGAACAGGCAAGGTAGGAGTTTCACACTATATTGGCTTCTTTTAGACATAGTTCGAGTTATGGTATGATTACTTTCTGGTTAAAGGGTTCCTGTAGCTTTAAAAAAAGAAAAATAATCACATGTCATAGAGACAAGTCGAAAGTGTTGATCGGTCGGGGTCTGAATACGCAAACTGCTACAGATCAAAACTAAATTGCTAGAATGAGCAGGGAGAGAAGCATGCGGCTGACTGAGACAATCCCCTAAGAATGTCATTGTAAGTTTGTCTCTCTTAGTGTGATCTTCTCTCAGCTAATTCTAGTGATCGGTTGGGGAACTGAACACTCAGACCCCAACCGATCAAAATTTTTCACATGTCCCTACAAAATGTCAAAGCATTTTGTTTAAATTGACAATGCCCATTTAAGGCCCTTTAGGTTTTGGTTTAGTAGTTTTTCTCTGTGGTGAACCATGCAGATACCAAGAGAAGTCCCCACATGCTGACATGCTTGCAGTGCCATTTCTCTGAACAGATTCGTACTGTCTGCCCCTCTTACTTTCTATCTATATGCTGAGGGAAGGAATGTATTATTAATCCATAAACTTGCGCACTGCATCTCAGCGGACAAGACTTTGTTCTGAAGCTGGACAAGGCATTCAGAAGTCTAGCGGAGGATCATCCGGCAGGCTGACTCTACACTTCTTCATGCACCACATCGGAATCCGCTCTCCGAAAATATTCTTCTCAAAACCACAGACTTGCAACTCACTTTGACTGCATTCTGCATGCATCATCACCACCACAGGCTCCTAGAGATGGACATTCCAAAGCCCTCTGCACACTTGCATGGATTGAATATGGTGTCATAGCTCCATGAAAGCTGTCACCTGGATATTTAATTGACTTAAGTCATGTGAGTGTATATCAGCATTTTCAGGACTTCTCTATCTTTTCATGGTATAGAACTTTTCGGCTACAGAATCCTTCTGATTTCTTGAATCTTGCGATATGTAAATTGAGTAACCCTTACAAAGGCAGTTCAGTCACATGGTACATAAATAAGGAAACATTTGGACTGTTTGTTTCCCCATTGGGCATTAGTCGTACACATGTACCTCATTTATTGATGTAATGAACATCTTGTATAAAGGTCTAGTAGCTCTTTAAGTTTGTTACAAAATATATTTCTCAAGATCCCTATTTCTTTGTGGTTTATGTGACTTGCAAATCTCCTTTTATAAGTTTATATTGAAAGACTATAACATTAATAAAACAAAGCATTTAGCGCTTACATGTTTATTTCTAGATGAGTGGAATTCAGGAGTCAACATCTCATGTATTTAGTAAAAGAGTAGTCAGTGAGTCTGCTGCTATAAATGTTACGTTCCGTATTCTATCTACATTAGTCACATTTCTCTTTAAAATGGTAACATTTTAATATATTAGAAAAAAACATTTCTGAGTATTGTGCTTGAAAAAGCTCTGCTGTATTGAGGCTCAGACTATCACTTCCCCCTTTGAAGATTGGATTTTAGAAGTAGTGTGTGGTTATGGCTACATCTGTCCCAATGACTACTGCTATAGTTTCAGGCTTTTTGTAATTTTTATAAACATTACAGCCACAACCCCCACAACCTCTGCATGTGGAAATTATGCCTTATACTGTTCAAGGAATGTGATGATCACATAGTAGCTAAGGCTAAGTTCACATCTGCATTTGGCAGCGCTGTCAAAGATGCAAAAGAACGGACCCAGATGCCTCATTGTATAACAGACACCAACTTGTGACATTGAATGGGGTTCATCAGGTTTCTGTCTAATCTAATCTTTTTTCTCCACTTAAAGGAGTAGTGCAGTGATAAAATAACGTATCCCCTATCCAAAGGGGATAGGGTATAAGTTATAGATTATAGATCACGGGGGGGGGGGGGGGGGGGGTTGGGTTCGACCGCTGGGACCCCCCGCGATCTCCTGAGCGGGGCCCCGGTAGTCTGCCAGAAGCAGCCGTTCCAACGCCCGCAGGAAGCCGCTCCTGACACGCCCCCTCCCGTGTATCTCTATGGTATACATGGAGGGGGCGTGTCGGCCGCCGCTCCATGTGGGGGGTCTGCCCCCTTCTAGCAGACTTCCAGGGCCCTGTTCAGGCGATCGCAGGGAGTCCCAGTAGTCGAACCCCCCGCAATCTATAACTTATACCCTATTCTTTGGATAGGTGATAACTTATATTTCACTACACTATTCCTTTAACGCCTGCCATTGGGGCATATTCTGTAAACAAAGTGTCGAATGCAGATGTGAACAAGTCCCAATATGATACACTGTCCTGTAGTTTGTAACAAGCTCTGCACCTGTGTTAATCATCATGGTGTAATTTACAGAAAACAATTTAGGCTTTGGCACCTGACCATTTCAAATTGACACCTCATTGAGTGCTTAAAGGGGTTCTCCACCATAAGGTAATTTTTGTACATACCTGGCAGACAGTAATGGACATGCTTAGGAAGGATCTGCGCTTTTCTTGGGGCTAAATGGCTGTTGTGAGATTACCATAACACTGTGGCTAGCTTTTTGTGAACTTGTATTTCCTGTTTGACTTTTCTTTTTTTGACTACAAATCCCACAATTCCATTTTCCTCCCTCCCACACAACAGCCACCCCACCTATTGAAACAAAAGACCTGTGGTTTTCAATCAGGGTGCCTACAGCTGTTGCATTAGTTGCAGATTGATCCCTCTACCCATTGAAGCAGACAGGCTCCCTGTCATCAGCTGACTAGTGAGTCAAGTCTCGTCTCGGCCACATTTCAAGCTGGGAAAAATCTGAGACAACAGTCATTTTGTATGCTGCTAAAAATAAATATTGGAGTGAAAATCACATAAGAATTGTGAGAAAACCGTCACTCACAGGTTCAGACACTATATATTATGAAATACACTAACTTTACAGCTCCTGTAGCATAGTCAAATAAAAAAAAAATCCTGGAATACCCCTTTTAAAGAAACAGTCGGAATTTATATTGTACTTCTACTACTTCCTTAAAGGGGTTATCCAGGAAAAAACTTATTTTTATATATCAACTGGCTCCAGAAAGTTAAACAGATTTGTAAATGACTTCTATTAAAAAATCTTAATCCTTTCAGTACTTATGAGCTGCTGAAGTTGAGCTGTTTTTTTTCTGTCTAAGTGCTCTCTGATGACACGTGTCTCGGGAACCGCCCAGTTTAGAAGCAAATCCCCATAGCAAACCTCTTCTACTCTGCTCTCTGCTGACATCTCTGCTTGTCTCGGGAACTGCACACTGCTGCCAGACAGAAAACAACAACTCAACTTCAGCAGTTGATAATTATTGAAAGGATTAAGATTTTTTAATAGAAGTAATTTACAAATCTGTTTAACTTTCTGGAGCCAGTTGATATATAAAAGAAAGTTTTTTTCATGGAATACCCCTTTAAGGTACACTGGACAAAATTTACTATTGGAAATGCACCAGAATTATGGTACACTTTGTGGGGGTGAAAAATGTATCTAAAAGTTACAGTTTGAGTACATTTCCCCACTGTCTCCAGATGACCACAGTTCAGTAGCCATGTTTCTTTGCCATTTCCTCACAGAGCCAGCTCCGCTGTGTCCATTCTGCCATATTGCCATTTTAAACAAAATGCTTCATAATTTTAAAGCTGTGCTAGTCTGCTGCTTATTCTTAAAACTGGCTTTTTTTTACCCTTTGTTAGAACTGTATATTGTCCCTACTTATTTTTCTTTTATTTATTTTTTAAGTATTTATTAGAAACTTTTTCAACTAACAGTGGACAAATACAGTACCAAACCAGTGTGATCAGTAAATAAATGCAGAGAAAAGAGAGATAACAAGCATATAAAATAGCGGTCAATCCTGAAGCCAAGCACTAGGCAGCCCAATAATACAACAGACATCCAGACACACCCCACTCACACACCCTAGCGCTCCTATCCAGCCTCTGCCTCAAAGGGAAAAATGTTTTACTGTGGAGAACTAAGTCTCTCCTATTTTTCACATTCTTATTATATGATCCCTATTTATTTTTATTATCCTTATTTGTTATCCTGTTCTAATGTGAATTGAAAGTTCATGTTTACTGGATTTATTTACAAAAACAATGTATTTTTCTGCATTTGCATGAGTTCTATTCAATATAGTTATTTAAATTGTTTATTGTATTACTGTGGATTGTTAATTGTGAAACCATGTAATACAGGTTAATATTGGATTATGCTGAGACCTCTTGAAAGGAGTCCTCTCTGAAAATCATGAAGCTTGTAGTATGAACAAGGTACTGTTTAAAGCATGTGATCTGTTGTTACATTACTATTTCTAAAATGTTATGTTACCAGTATAATGCAAAAAAATGTGATTTTTGTACCTTGATAACTAGCGTCCTAGAGGACCTGTCTTCTCTTCTAACACATTTTAGTAGATATTTATCATTTTCCCGAGGCTTTCTGGGTTACTGGTTCCTCTTGCAGAGATCATGCTGCTGTAGAGAGTTTTACATGCAATGCTTTCTGGGAAAAATATGCAAATAGCTCACCTATAAATCTGTAGAAATCTGTCTAGTGCCGTTTTATTGGTTGGTAATTGTCTGACCCATTTAAAGAGTCTTGAAACATGACTAGCGATATCAGCCAAACCAGGGACACTAAGCTATAGACAGCTAGTGTCATGTCTGGGCAGGGAAGGAGTGCATACTATTCTCACCCACACCCCTATCCCTGCCTACTTACGTACCCGCCCTATGTAGCAAGTCCGTAACCACAGTGACTGTCCCTACTTACAATAAGTGAGGGCAGTCCAGTCAAAATAATAAACTATAATGCAGACGGAGGTCAGGACACAGAACGGAATCACTCAGACTAACAGAAATAATAACTAAACATACACACAATAAGTCGCTGTCACCAGTGCGAGTTGATACCAAGAGGTTACAAATAAGCCAATACACAGAACCAGGAGAAGAGTCAGATTGCAGAGCCAAAGGGTCAAAATGCCAGATATCACAGATACAATATGAATGCTAGCTAGGAGTACACAGAGCTCTTTAGCAGGCAAGGATTGGGAGTAGACTGCCAGCTTATGTAGGCCCAGACGAGGTGCTCACATCAAGGTCAGCTGACCAGTCCAGACAGCTAAGTGAAACCATAGCAATAAAACCAAACAAAAGCTCTTAGTGTAGATTAACCCTTCAGGTCCTTGCAGCTATTTTAAGTTAATTGAAAATGGCTTTAATTTAATCAGTGGTCAAATACAAACATACAGTGTGCTGCAGTACAGCATAGAAGGGACTACAGTACAATATCACATGCGTATATTATAATACAAGACCATTGACTACAGTACGATCACGAAAGATGCCCTATATGTTACACATTGCACTATACTAACATTCTAAGAAAGCTACACAGTTTAAATAGCAAACAAAAAGGCAAGTACCAGGAGAGATGGGGGAGTAGGGAAAAAGGGAAAGGAATAAGATGCTTTACTGAAGGTCTGTCTGACCAATGGAAGAATAAATTCTATCTTCTCCTTTTATTGATTATCTGGTCTGTCCATGAAGACAAAGTCACTCCACAGGCTCTTAACCAGCCTGCAGCAGTCTTGAACTTACATCTTCTTAGAGTTAATGAGCAAGTATTTTCTCAGAGACCACAATGCATCCATAAAACAATTCACAAGGCGCCCGGCTTTCTTGATAACCTCAACTGTGTGAATTTCAGGGAGATTCTATAAAGTATTGTTTGATACAAAAGGCTGCTTCTTAGAACAGAGGAAGTGCAATAGTGTTTGCTCAGCTGAAAGGCACCTCGGGCAGTACCTTGTGTGGCATAGTCCACTTCAGGCATGAAAGTTCTCAGGAGCAGGTCTTCCTTGAAGTTGTTTTTCAGGAAAAAAAATATTGATAGTTATCCACTGGATAGGCTATCAATAAGTGATCAGCATAGTGCCTTCACCGGCACCCCTGCCGATCAGCTGTTCGGGATCCACAGTAAACCAAGAACTGGAAATCCCCTGTAATACCCAGTCATGCCATGTCTTTCTGATTGTTGGTACCCTGTTACTTTCTTGTAAATAGTTGTTGTAGTAGGAGCTTTCCCTCTTGTCCCAACCCAGGTTTCTCCAGACAGGAAGGAGATGCAGGAAATGTACAAGCTCAGCTATATTAATTTATTCTGTCCACATACAAGAGTTCCACAGCTGAGTTGGCTTGACTGGGACTCTTTCCTACTCTTGCAGGGCACTTTGTACATAACTGATCGTTTCAATCTGTCCAAATTAGAGCAGGAAATGAAGTGAAAGACTGTTTTGGCGATGTCCTGGCAAAGGGAGACAAAGGCCAGGCTTTTTCTATGTTTTGAAGCATAGGTAAAATCTCATTATGCAGTAAGAGGCTTTCCATTATTGGTTAGCTGTCTAAGGTTCCACAGTCCAATATTTCTTCCTTTTGCTGACTTTGGCCAAGCGATCTTGCCAGAATTTTAAGGCCTCTCCATCCTTGAGAATTTTGATGAATTCTGGTTTAATGGAGAAGGTGAAAGTGACGAAAAGTCAGGGGCCACTTTGCAGAGACCATAATCTGACTTCCTACAGTTGACATAGCCCAGCTAGATTTATTGGAGGTCTTGACGAGCACCACTACTAAATGCTGATCTGTACAGAAGACCGTATCGTTGTCCATGTAGAGCAAGCACTTGACCACTTTCTTGTTTAATCCTGGCACGATGATCCCTCTGTCCCCTGGATTTTTGCTTGAAAGACTCTGCTCTCTCGCATTTCTTTGTGTTATTGCAGCCATGTCTGACCCCAACTTGGACTTTCAATGTTAAAGAAGCAATCCAGAAAAATTGAGAAAGAATGGATGCTACAGGGGTGCTTATTGGCAGAATTACAGACTGATTGTGAAGATTTAAAATAATAAACGAAAATGTATTTTTATAATAAACAGATAATGTGTTGTGAGAGCCTGCTGCTCTGTTTGTCAAGTCTCAACTTGGACTGGAAATGTATCCGTTTTCCAGCTGTTCACCAACCAGTGCTGAAAATATCTAGATGCATATGGTTTTTTAACATTATTTACTTTAACCTGAATCTCTGTGGCACTCTTCCCATGAACCTCTGTGAACCTCATGATCATATGCCTGACCAGAGACTGTTCCTACCAAGGGTCTTAACCTGCCTGAAGGATTTAGTGGTAGATTTCAGTTTCTCAATCATCTATGTGCATTATTACCAGCAGGATGGGGATGTGGGGCGAGCGATACATGACACGAACTTATCAGGCGCGTTCAATCAGTGGTCATCAGAGATTAGAGGTTTCTCTATTTCCATAATCAATGAAGAGTGGTAATTTTACCCTTCTCCAGGTGGTCTGCTTTGGAATAAATCAGAACATATTTGTACTCCTCCTTGGCTTATTTGTTACCTCCTATTCTTACTGGCTAAGATACTGCATTGTACGTAGTACGTCTGTGAAAGTCCTTTAATTCCCTCCATCGCTCACAAAGTTTTTCATGGCCCTCTACCTGAAAAAGATGGCAAAACTTTATCATATTCCCACCATTCGCATGCATGCTTAAAAATATTCATTACCCAAAACAATATAGACATCCCTCAGTTCCTCCATTACCTCCTTCCTTTGCAACAAAGCACAGTCACATTTAAGGAGCCTGGGCTTAAGTTGAAACCATTGGCCCGGAATGCTGAATGGTCCAGAAGTTGATGCAATAGCATCACCAGCCTTTGGGAAGACTTTAGGATACAGAAGCAATCTTCATGGCACTCAGTGTTCAGTAAGTTAGTTGTTGCTGATGTGCGCCCACTTGCTTTTATGATAAGCATAGTGACCTTCTCTGCCCATGGTAGATCAGTAAAAAAAGGACCAGAGGACCACTGCCATGCCAAATGAGTTGTACATCCTGAAAGAACCCACACTGAAAGAACACTGAAGCATGTATACGTTACCGCCCTATCCAGGTAAAATGGTAAGAACAGTCTGCAGTTTGGACCTAGTGATTATGCCTCACGCTTATGCTAAAGATGTTGAGATTAACTATGCTGCAAGAGGAAAGGGAAGGTTTGCACAAACCATACCCCTTTTTAGTTATTATTCCTGTTGGGCAGTTTTCTGCTTTTTGGCTTAGATCAAGTGTAGTATCAGTTCGTATCAGTTCGCACCACTGGTCATGATGGATTGCTGCATGGAGGAGCAGGTGTACCAAGGCGTTCCTGGGGTGGGCTCACCAGCTCACAGCTGCCCCGATGAGACCTGTTACCTCCGTGCAGGCATTTGTCCTAGGATAGTACATGTATTCATGCCCCGTGAGACAACAAAGTGAGGTTTCATTCTGCAATGTGTATTTTCCACATTTAAACTGTCACTCTTCTCCCTTTTTGAATAGGGTAATTTTCCACAAAGAGCGTAAAAGATGAGTGACATTCTCCTCCTCCAAGTATTACTTGCAGTTGTTGATGGGAGTAAACTCCTGTTAGATAGGAAATGCCTTGGAAATTATATAGGACAGTCATACTTCTGAACACCTTAGGGCTTACATCTGGCAATAGCTTGATGACTTCTTTCAGTTTGAGAGCAACTGTCTCCATTATCCTAGGCACCAATCGGGTGGAGGGGGGGGGGGGGGGGCGGGGTTGGCAGGGCTTTAACTGGGAGGTCTAGAGGATGAGACTGTTGGAGTCCAAAGGTACAGAGTTAATGTGTTCATCCCTTGTTTCTCCTGGGCCTTGTTGAGGAACATTACAGTAGCTTTTTCTAGGTAGGTGAACTTTGCAAGTTTTGCTAGTTTCTTTATCTAATTATATGGAAAGGCTAGTATTTACTAAAGACATGTCAAGCGCTGACAGTACCTCTTTAGCAGAGCGCTGATGATGGGGTATACCTCCTCCCATTTGCATTTTTATTTTATTTATTTGATTCATGGTTGTCAGTTTTGTATATGCCTACCATGAGGGTTACATGTTCGTATAAATGTTGACTATAGAAAATATGTAAGAAACTATGTATTCTTAATAAGTATTTGTAATCTTGAAAATGGTGTATTTCTCTGTAGCCCAATTTAATCGGCCCCTAACTGTCTAAATGTTCCATATTTTGTTGAAAATGTTAAATTTCTCCACCATTCTCTAGATCTGAATTGTTATTATTGTGCATGTTTATTATGGCACTATTGGCTTTGCATGTGTATGATGCTACAAAATATTGTATAAAGAATTATTTTCATGGGGCTGTGCAGTTTGTGTAGCCTCTTACCATATGTCAGGCTTTGCAGGATAATTTATTTTTAACATAGTAACATAGTTCATAAGGTTGAAAAAACACCAGAGTCCATCAAGTTCAACCTATAACCCTAATGAGTCCCTACTGAGTTGACCCAGAGGAAGGCAAAAAAAAACCTCATAGTAGAGGTAAAAATTCCTTCCCGGCTCCAAACATGGCAGTCAGAATAAATCCCTGGATCAACGTTCTGTCCCTATAAATCTAGTATCCATAAGAACTTTTTAAGAAAGTGGTTCTCCAAACTGAACAACTCTTAAAGGAGATATCTCATCCCCCAAAATTCTAAAAAAAAAACATATCCCCTATCCGCAGAATTAAGGGGTGTTTTATTTTCATATGACAGATTCTTGAATCTGTCAGCTGGGCATGCATAACTATGATGAGCTGGAGGTATGGATGGGCTTATCTGGCATTTTAAATCTGTGCAATACATGCTCCCATCACTTCCTTATGACACAGTAAGTCTTGCGAGATCGGGCTGACTATGTTAGAAGGATGCGATGGAAGTGCATACTGCATGGATGTAAGTTATTCACGCAACCAGCTCTGATAAGCCCACCCATATCCCTGGTGCATTATGCACGCCCATCTGATAGATTCAAGAATCTGTCAGATGGAAATAGAAAAAATTGCATAACTCCGGAAGAGAAGGTGAGGGATTGACAAACCGTAAAAAGGTAAAGGAACCACTGGTTCTCTTTAAGTATTTAGAGGGTTCTGTGCAGTTTATCAAGACAAAAGTACTGTGTAATATTTACTCTAACTACTGCTCATAGTGTAGCCTAACTTATTATAATTATAATGTAAACTAAGAAAGCACTTATCTATAGTTAATTCCTATATTTTGATCTCTTTCAGACCAGGGCAATGGACGAAAGAGACAAGCCATTTTGGGAGACCATCCATCAACCTATAGATATGATGGATATGGTATGCTATGTTTTATGTCTACCATATCATATTGCCGGGAGCGCTGTAATCAGACCTTCTACTACTAGGATTACCTTTATTTGAATGGAGGAATGTGCCTTATTTGCCCCTATAAAATAACCATAGGGTAATGTATGTTTCCTCTTGATAATGCTTTGAAAACAGAAAGGGCCTGAGATGGTCATGTGATGTCCCATAATTTCCCATGATAAACAGGGTCCCTTATTAGTTTCCCTGATTGGCTACAATAAACACATGTCATATGGGTACTAACTGTTTACTGGAGAGTCTTTTCTGCATTATTTGAATATGGTGAACAATTTCCCCTAAGAAGGCTTTCTCACTTAAAGGGGTACTCCGCCCCTTGACATCTTATCCCCTATCCAAAGCATAGGGGATGAGATGTCTAGGGGCAGAGTACATCTACACCTTTTAAGGCATTGATGTAATCTAGCTAGTTGCTGAAATTAAGAGCAGCACTGGTCCTTCCTTCCAGCTTTGTTTAAATGGCTGCAGTGGTCACGTGAGTAGATGGGGCACATCATTGCTGAAACTATGTAAACAGAGTCTACCAGGAAGTTCAGCGCAGCCTCCTAACATGTCACGAGGGTTAAAGAGGTAGGTATAGCTTACATAGTAACGTAGTTTGTAAGGTTGAAAAGTGTCCATCGATTTCAACCTAAAACCCTACTATGTTGATCCAGAGGAAGGCAAAAAAGAAAAACATGAGGCTGATGCAAGTTGCCCCATGACAGAGGAAAAATTCCTTCCCAACACCAATATGGTTATCACAATAAATCCCTGGATCAACGTTCTATCCCCATCAATATAGTATCCATGACCTCTAATTACTCTTTAGTAAAACATCCAGCCCCCCTTTAACCTGTTTGAGTCAGACATCACAACATCATGTGGCAGAGAGTTCCATATTCTCGCTGCTCTTAGAATAAAGAATCCCCATCTTTGATGATGGTGAAACCTTCTTTCCTCTAGAAGCAGAGGATGCCCCCTTGTCATGGTTACTGGCCTAGGTATGAAAAGATCACTTCATTTTTTTGTTTAAGATGGACAACCTCTTTTAGTTGAGAAAACAATATTGTCAATACCATTTTAAAGCAATGTTATAGTTTTATGTATATATTCACTAAATAACTTACAAAATAGTACTTGTAATCTGCAATCCCTGATTGCTGATGGAACTGTGACAGTGTAGGTGGGGATGTTAAATCTAGGAAAAGCAGATGCATACATACACCCTTTAGGACACATTGCCACAGTCCCACAATTAGCACTCCAAAGAAATATTAACAAAACAAAGAATATATTAGGAACATAAAGCCCTCCTTGCACTGATCTAATGTAGTAACATTCTCTTAGAGCATAATATGGAAAAGCTTGAAAGGTATTGGCCACCATTTACATGTTTTTTAATATAGCACTACATAGTAACATAGTTCATAAGGTTGAAAAAAGACCAGAGTCCATCAAATTCAACCTATAAACCAACTCCCTACCGAGTTGAGTTGATCCAGAGGAAAGCGAAAAACCCTCATACTAGAGGTAAAAATTCCTTCCCGACTCAAATTAGGCAGGTAGAATAAATCCCTGGATCAACGTTCTGTCCCTATAAATCTAGTATACATAACCAGCAATGTTGTTATTCTCCAAAAATGCATCCAGACCCTTTTTTGAACTCTTACAGAGTTCACCATGGCCACCTCCTCAGGCAGAGAATTCCACAGTCTCACTGCTCTTACAGTAAAGAACCCCCGTCTGTGCTGGTGTAGAAACCTTCTTCTTTCCTCTAGACGTAGAGGATGCCCCTTTGTTAAAGATACAGTCATGGGTATAAATAGATCATGGGAGAATTCTCTGTACGATCCCCTGATATATTTATACATAGTTATTAGGTCTCCCCTAAGTCTTCTTTTTTTCTAAACTAAATAACCTTAATTCTGATAATCTTTCTGGGTACTGTAGTCCTCCCATTCCCCGTATTACTCTGTTTGCCCGTCTTTGAACCCTCTCCAGCTCCACTATATCTTTCTTGTACACTGGTGCCCAGTACTGTAAAAAGTATTCTATGTGTGGTCTGACTAGTGATTTTGTACAGCGGTAGAATTATTTCCTTGTCGTGGGCATCTATGCCCCTATTGATGCACCCCATGATTTTATTTGCCCTGGCAGCAACTGCCAGTCACTGGTCACTACAGCTACATTTACTGTTAACTAAGACTCCCAAGTCCTTTTCTACGTCAGTCGTCCCAAGTGTTCTCCCATTTAACACATAATCCCAGCCCGGATTTTTCTTCCCCATGTGCATGACCTTACATTTATCAGTGTTGAACTTCATCTGCCACTTCCCAGCCCAAACTTCCAACTTATCCAGATCTATTTGTAACAGTGCACTGTCCTCTATTGTGTTTACCGCTTTACAGAGTTTGGTGTCATCTGCAAAGATTGCTACTTCACTATTAAACCCCTCTACAAGGTCATTAATGAATATATTAAATAGGACAGGACCCAAGATGGACCCCTGTGGTACCCCATTAGTAACAGTCATCCAATCAGAATGAGTACCATATTAAAGTAGAATATTAAAAATAGGGGGTCTGTCTATTACATTACTTAATTCCTTTAGAACACGGTGGTGAATGCCATCTGGACCTGGTGATTTTTCTATTTTGATTTTTTTGTAGGCGGCACTGTACTTCTTCCTGTGTTAGACAGGTGACGTGTACTGGGGAGTTTACCTTATCTCGCTGTATTTCACCTGACAATTCATTTTGGAGAAGAATTTGTCTAATATATTTGCTTTTTCCTTATCCCCATTTATAATATCTTCCTCATAATTTTTTAAAGGGCCCACACTTTCATGTTTGACCTTTTTGCTATTTATATAGTTAAAGAACATTTTGGGGTTAGTTTTACTCTCTGTCTCTTGCCCAGTTCTCCATGAACCCAAACCCCTCCTTCCTACACCAGCTTCTGAGCCACTTGTTTACCTCCCTAATCTCCCGCTGCCTCTCTGGAGGACCATTACTGCTGGGTCCTATCCAGCCCCACCTAGCAACCTGTCAACCCGATCCGCGATGTGCTGAACTAGAGTGCCAGGAAGACAACACACTGTTCGGCGATCCCGGCCTTTGTGACAGACCGCCCTGTCTGTCCCCCTAATAATTGAGTCCCCCACTACCAGTACCTGTCTGGCCTGCCCTGCACTACTCCCTCCCTCCTTACTGGAGCAGACAATCCCCCACCCCCGGCGGTCAGAGGCAGAGTCCTGCTGCAGTACTGCTAGCTCTGAAATGGCATCCCCCTCATCTGCCAACCAAGCAAACTTGTTGGGGTGTGCCTCCCTGACTTTTTTCCCTCTACCCCATTTTCTACAGCGATTATAATAGGTTACTTACACATACAGTGAGGCTTCCCTGTGGCCTTGTTCTCTCTCGTAACCCGGCTCCACTCTGGCTCTTTTCCTAGTCCCCATATGCAGCTGAATGGCTCATGTTTTATACATAACTGTCTATGGCGGAACATGTGATCATATGTCACCGTGCCTCCTTTACTTCACTGACACTCCCTGCTTGAGCGCAGTGTACTGATATGGAGGAGGCACTATGACATGTATAGGCAGCCATGTATGGACAATGGGCTGTCCAACTGCATACAGGGACAAGGGACTGAGCGGGAGCAGTGACATGTGACAGAACGGGGCTGCAGAAAAGCCTTCGCTGTAGGTGTGAGTTGCTTAGTATAATCACTGTAGCTCTCTATAAAAAAAAAAAAACATGTTAAAGGTGACCAACCTATTTAAGGCTATACCAGAGGTAGCATTTGTAAGTATTTGGTGGTCAGGGCAGCTATTTAAACACAAAAAGGAAATACTGTGGTCACTTGGATTGCAGCTCTTAACATTTAAAAATTTCTTTCTTAAGGCATTTAATTTTTCTGCATTTAAGATTTTTTTTTCTGTTTTCAACAAATTTTTCTTGAAAATGTTTTTCAAATACATGAAAAAGCACAAAAATGCAGTAGTACAGCAAACGTTGAGTAAAGCAGGCGAGAAGGCACTAGACTTCTCAAAAGCTAATGGAATGCATAACCCATTGGATGGGAATAAGGGAGAAAAAGAACCCTCACATAGGCATCACGGGTACAGTAGGGCACTGTAGCCCATAAAGACTATCAAGCAGGGGTGGCAAAATCCATCCAAAGCCCAAACGGTATATCAAAGAACGCGAGAGAGAGGCACAAAACAAATAGAGAGGACACACAACAAAAAAAGGAAAGGGAAGGGGAAAGGAGTGGGGAGAGGTCTCACTGAGGTTAGGATTTGTTTTTATGATGTATGGCTGAAGATCTTCCTTTCTGTTAATCTTGGTCTTTAATAGGTTCTTTAAAAGAAAATTAATTTTAAATAATTATAAAACAGTGAAAACCTAAATACAAAAATTTTCTTGACACACATGCTGTATTTGCTGCTTCACATTTTACCAAAATCAGCTGCGTACTTTGCTAACCCTTACGGCACATGTGACCCTACCCTTAAGTGAACATTTCTTTGCTTCCATATTGGAACCTGTGTACAGTTCATCTGGACTCTGTAGAGTTATGTGATATAATCTGAGCTGTACCTGTAATTCTCCTAAGCTCCACAAAATACGCAACTTTGTGGTGACTGGGGTCCAGAAGTATTTTTTATTTAGTATTCTGTTTAAATAGGGAATACAAACCTAATGTAACGATAAACATGAAATTTCATATTGTACAAAGTCTTACATTTTTTTGTTTATAACTAATCATTGTTCAGTAACCTGCATCTTTATCTTTAGGAAATCATGGCCCACTGTTACCATTTCCAAACCGCTACAGGATGGGATCTAGAGACACTCCAGAGCTGGTTTCTTATCCTTTACCTCGGACCTCTTTTTCTTACATCCATGGTGGGCCTACTGTTGGTTCAGTAGCCATGGTTAGTGGACTCCACCAACAAAAGATGAACTGCTCTCGAGTGTTTAACATGTTCTGCTTATATGGAAATATTGAAAAGGTAGGGTTGAGCTGAGGTGCTATATACTACGTTCCTTTCTTAAAGTAAAGCTTTGTAAATAATACATGAAGCCTTCTTTTCTGTTTAGAACACATGGTTTTATTTAACATTAAAGGGCTATTGTCATTTGTAAAAAATTTTGACACGCAAGACATGTCAAATGTTTACATCGCACCATGTCTTAGACTGAGATCTGGTACGATCTAAACGTTTGACATGTCCTGATGACATGCCAAAAGTTTTTACAAATGACTGTAATGCTTGGACAAATTTTCAAGTGTATCTTAATGGCAGCTTCTACCATTAACAGGGACTGAACTTTGCACTCTAGCAACCCTTTTCAATATAGCTTCATGTTATTTTTGCTACATTCACAGTTCTATCATCTGACACGTGCTGTCTAACACTATAGCTAAATTGTTTGGAAATGTGTTTGAGCCTTTATTACTGGGCTGTAATTTTTCAGATTTTAATGCATAGAAGATTCTCTTATTTGCTATTTTACAAAATACTGCTTGTTGCCAATTTGTTTGGACAGTCAGAGTGCAGCTAGGAAGTCTCTGCAGCAGCATTGATAAGAGAAATTAGAGAATTTCCCACAAAATCCACTAATTCCATCCAAGATAGGACTGGAGGGGAGGAATGACCGGTATAACCTGTCACGTCATGGCACTACTGGGCCCTATATTGCAGTAGATGGACAGTGAATGCAAACCATGATCTGTTATAATGGTAGATGTAAGGACGCAAAATAGTGTACACCAAGTTTGGGGCCTCTACTAAAGTATGTTGGTGAACAGCTGATTTTCCTAGGGAATCCTTAGTGAGCCAAGCATTTTCCCCACCAGCCATCACAACCACTGCAGGTGGGACTAGTTGCTCTTGTTCTAGAAATTGATGCAGTTCCCACTTCTAGGACCTGCACCTGACATGCCATAGGATATCCATATACTGTCCCAAAGCCTTAAGACTGTATTGGTCCTGTGATAAAGCCAGGGCAACACACTCAGCTCTTGCTTCTCCCAGCTCGTTCTACTGATTGGTCAGGGTCAGAAAAACTTAACCAATGAAAACTTTTGACATGTCTCCATAACATAGTGAATGCTTTTTTTGTTTGTTTGTTTTTTAATGACAGTGCCTATAAAATGTTTTTTGTTTTTTTTAACTCCTTTTATGGACATTTAGCTGAAAAGCCTTGCAACTTGGTTGCTAACATTTTTACATGCACAAAACCTTCAATACTCAGTGTCCAGGAAGTGCTTTTACTTTGTATTGTTGAAGAGGCCTGAGAATTCAACCTCACATTAACCACACAGTAGTCTATTAATTTTGTCCCTCAACATACATTTATATTTTTTTATGCGGTTTGCTTTTTATCTTCTAAAGGATGTAGGTACTACATAACCGCACATATATACATAAATAATTCAGCGGTGTTATTTAAAAAAAATACGTCCATGTATAATACTTCAGTGTTACTGTCGTTAGAAACAACTTTTGTTAATTAAATACTTCCCTAAAAACTAAGCATTTTCATAATTTTCATAATTAAAAATTTTTTTATTGCTAAAGATGGGAAATGTTTAAAAAAAAATGGCCACTATGAGTCCCTGTCTCTAATTTTGAAAACAAACCTTAGTATCCAGGGTTCTTTTTGGTCCTGACTACTACCAAGAAAAGGACCAAAATTCTGAAGGGAGTGGGGGTGTGGTTTTCTCTCTCCTCTGCTCGCTCCCCTGCTTGAGTACAGTGTATCAGACGGCTTTCAACTGTGGTAGGACACCTGTGAGATCCAGACAGCTTGCAGCCTCTTCAGATGAGAAGCATTCCATAGCATGCACAGTGACAAGCAATAAAAGGTGCTAAACTATTATTTATATGCAAAATTATTTCTGTTTAGTAATTTTATGAACTTATTTCTTGTGTATTTGCACCATATAGGTTCCACATGGCTGCTTTAGTGTTATAAAAAGCATGCACTTTGGTCACAAAGCTGTGAAAATATTAAAATCTTAATTTTTTGGAACGAAATGCATATTTTTCTTCTGTCGTTGCACCATATAGTTTCACATGGCTGCATAAGAGCAGGAGTTGGGGTTTCAACACGGGGGTTGCGCAGATCCAGGTTTCGACACGGGGTTTTCAACACTTATTGTTTTCAACACAGGGTGCCTCCAGCTGTTTCCCCACTACAAATCCCAGCATGCCCTGACAGCCTATAGATGTCAGTGTGCAAGCTGGGAGTTGTAATGGTGAAACAGCTGGAGGCACCCTGTATAGATGAACTAAGGGCGGAAGTGTCTGCCCCAGCAGGCATCAGTGACGTCTGCCTGCTGGGGAAGTCTGCCTGGTAGTGAGCACACTACCAGGCAGACAAAAAGACCTTTTTAATACAGTAAAAAAAAAAAACTTAAAGCAGGGAGGGGGTTAGGGAGAGATTGGAAATAGGCAGGGACAGAAAAAAATATATATAGGATGGTGGGAGCTACCCTTTAACCCCTTAAGGACCCTTGACGTATGCCATGACACCCTGGTACTGGGCGGGGATCGGACCGGGATGCCTGCTGAAATCATTCAGCAGGCATCCCGTGCAAACGCCCAGGGGGGATAGACCCCCACCCCCCACCATGTCGGCGATCGCTAGTGAATTCACACTTGAGATTTACGCGATTCCGGGTCATTACGGGTCTATGGTGACCCGGAATATAAGGGGGATCGCGGTTGTCTAAGACACCTACGATCCTCCTGAAGGGATAGGAGTGAGGTGGCAGGGTGCTACCCCTCCTATCCCTGCTATTGGTGGTCTAGGCACGACCACCAATAGCAGATCGGGGGCGGGGGGGGGGGGTTAACTTTAGTTTTCCCCAACCTGCCCACCCACAATAGACGGGGCAGAACGGGGAAACGACGGGGACCAGCGCCGAAGATCCACCTACCGATCCGCATCGGCGTTGGAGGAAGCGGGCAACGGAGATCGGCGGGCGGCGATGTCGTGCGGCTGGATGAGACGGAAGCCGGTGAGTTGCCTAGCAACATCTGGAGGGTACAGTTTGAGACCATTATACAGTGGTCTCTAACTGTAGCCCTCCAGATGTTGCAAAACTACAACTCCCAGCATGCCCAGACAGCTGTTTGGGCATGCTGGAATATGTAGTTTTGCAACAGCTGGAGGGCTACAGTTTGAGACCGCTATATAGTGATCTCTAAACTGTATTCCTCCAGATCTTGCAAAACTACAACTCCTAGCATGCCCAAACAGCTGTTTGCTGTCTGGGCATGCTGGGATTTGTAGTTTTGCCACAGCTGGAGGACCACAGTTTGGAGATCACTTTGCAGTGTTCTCTAAAACTGTAGCCCTCCAGATGTTGCAAAACTGCAAATCCCAGCATGCCCAAACAGCTGTCTCGGCATGCTGGGAGTTGTAGTTATGCAATAGCTGGAGGTACACAACTACATCTCCCAGCATGCCCTTCGGCGATCAGTACATGCTGGGAGTTGTAGTTTTGCAACAGCTGGAGGCACACTGATTGGAAAATACTGAGTTAGGTAACAGAACCTAACTGGAAGTTTTCCAACCAGTGTGCCTCCAGCTGTTGCAAAAGTACAACTCCCAGCATGCACGGTCTGCCACTACATGCTAGGAGTTGTAGTTTTGAAACAGCTGGAGGTTTGCCCCCCCCCCCCCCCAGGTGAACGTACAGGGTACATTCACACAGGCAGGTTTACAGTAAGTTTCCTGCTTCAAGTTTGGGCTGCGGCAAATTTTTCGCCGCAGCCCAAACTCCTAGCGGAAAACTCACCGTAACACGCCAGTGCGAATGTACCCTAAAAACACTACACTACACTAACACATGATAAAGGGTAAAACACAACATATACACCCCCGTACACCCTATGTCCACCCCTATGCAATCCCGAATTTAGTCCTCAAATGCACATGGCGCTCTCTCACTTCGGAGCCCTGTCGTATTTCAAGGAAACAGTTTAGGGCCACATGTGGGGTATTTCCGTACTCGGGAGAAATTGCACTACAAATTTTGGGGTGCTTTTTCTCCTTTTACCCCTTAGGAAAAGGAAAAGTTTGGGGCTACACCAGCTTGTTAGTGTAAAAAAATAAAAAATAAATTACACGAACATGCTGGTGTTGTTCCATACTTTTTATTTTCACAAGCAGTAAAAGGAAAAAAAGACCCCCAAAATTTGTAACACAATTTCTCCTGAATACAGAAATACCCCATATGTGGGCGTAAAATGCTCTGCGGGCGCACAACAAGGCTCAGGAGTGAGAGCGCACCATGTACATTTGAGGCCTAAATTGGTGATTTGCACAGGGGTGGCTGATTTTAAAGCGGTTCTGACATAAATGCAAAAAAAGAAATACCGACATGTGACCCCATTTTGGAAACTACACCCCTCATGTAATGTAATAAGGGGTACAGTGAGCATTTACACCTCACAGGTGTCTGACAGATTTTTGAAATGAAAAATTTGATTTTTCATTTGCACAGCCCACTGTTCCAAAGATCTGTCAAACGCCAGTGGGGTGTAAATACTCACTGCTCCCCTTATTAAATTCTGTGAGGGGTGTAGTTTCCAAAATGGGGTCACATGTGGGGGGGGTCCACTGTTCTGGCACCACGGGGGGCTTTGTAAACGCACATAGCCCCTGACTTCCATTCCAAACAATTTTTTTTTTCCCAAAAGCTAAATGGCGCTCCTTCACTTCTGAGCATTGTAGTGCGCCAGCAGAGCACTTGACGTCCACACATGGGGTATTTCCATACTCAGAAGAGATGGGGTTACAAATTTTGGGGGGCAAATTTTTCCTATTACCCCTTGTAAAAAAATTAAAATTTGAGGGAAAACTGGCATTTTAGTGAAAAAAAAAATAATAATAATTTACACATCCAACTTTAACAAAAAGTCGTCAAACACCTGTGGGGTGTTAAGGCTCACTGGACCCCTTGTTACGTGCCTTGAGGGGTGTAGTTTCCATGTAGTATGTCATGTGTTTTTTTTTTTTTTTTTTTTTTTTTTTTTTTTCTGCTGTCCTGGCACCATAGTGGCTTCCCAAATGGGACATGCCCCCAAAAAAACATTTCAGCTAAATTTGCTTTTCAAAAGCCAAATGTGACTCCTTCTCTTCTGAGCATTGTAGTTCGCCCCCAAAGCATTTTACGTCCTAACATGGGGTATTTCCATACTCATAAGAGATGGGTTACAATTAGGGATCGACCGATTATCGGTTTGGCCGATATTATCGGCCGATAATCACGATTTTGGGCATTATCGGTATCGGCAATTACCTTGCCGATAAGCCGATAATGCCCCGCACCACCACACCGCGAACGCCCCCGCTGCACCGCAACCGACCCGTCGCAACCCCCACCGCACCGCCCCGGCCCCATTGCCTCCCCTATCCCCGGTTTTATAATTACCTGTTCCTGGGGCCCACGCTACTTCTGGCTCCTGCTGCGTCCTGCGTTACGCTGTGCGCAATGACGAGTGACGTGCGCGACGTGACTTCACTGTCAGTGCGCACAGTGACAGCTCAGGAGGACGCCACCGGAGCCAGATGTAGAGTGGACCCCGGGCACAGGTAATTATAAAACCGGGGATTTGGGAGGCAATGGGGCCGGGGCTGTGCGGTGGGGGATGTGACACGGGTCGGGGGGGGGGGGGATCGCGGGAGGGGGCGGTGGCGGTGGCGGTGATAGGACTCAGGACCCCCGGACAGGCAGGGGGAGAGAAGCGGGTGGTGGCGGCGGCCTATGGCACCACAAAAGCCACTGCAGTGCATTAATTTAAAGCGCCCGCTTTAAATCAATGATCTGCAGCGGTGTCGCGGGGGGATAAATAGCCGATAACTTATACCGGTATAAGTTATCGGCTATCGGCCCTAACCTCCACCGCTCCACCGATTATCGGTATCGGCCCTAACAAAACTATATCGGTCGATCCCTAACAAATAGCGGATAACTTATACCGGAATATCGGTATAAGCTATCGGCCCTAACCTCCACAGATTATCGGTATCGGCCCTAAAAAAAAACGATATCGGTCGATCCCTAGTTACAATTTTTGGGGGGCATTTTGTCCTATTATCCCTAGAGAAAAAAAAATCATTTACACATCCAACTTTAATGAAAAGTCGTCAAACACCTGTGGGGTGTTAAGGCTCACTGGACCCCTTGTTACATTCCTTGAGGGGTGTAGTTTACAAAATAGTATGCCATGTGTTTTTTTAGTTTTTTTTGTTTTTTTTGTTTTTTTTGCTGTTCTGGCACTATAGGGGCTTCCTAAATGTGACATGCCCCCCAAAAACCATTTCAGAAAAACTCACACTCTCCAAAATCCCACTGTCGCTCCTTCCCTTCTGAGCCCTCTACTGCGCCCGCCGATCCCTTGACATACACATATGAGGTATTTTCTTACTCAAGAGAAATTGGGTTACACATTTTAGGAAGATTTCTCTCCTTTTACCCCTTGTAAAAATTCAATAACTGGGTCTACAAGAACATGCGAGTGTAAAAAATGAAGATTTTGAATTTTCTCCTTCAATTTGCTGCTATTCCTGTGATACACCTAAAGGGTTAACAAACCTTTTGAATGTCATATTGAATACTTTGAGGGGTGCAGTTTGTATAATGGGGTCAATTTTACCACTAACATAAAGTAGAATATGTCACGAAAAAGCAGTCTCGGAATCAGAATGAAAGGTAAAAGCATCTAAGAGTTATTAATGTTTAAAGTGACAGTGGTCAGATGTGCAAACAATCAGAAGCTTTTTGAAATCTCAAAGGTTTTTATTTATGCAACATGCATAGCATACAGGGTAGGTACGCGTTACGGCTCAATAGCCTTTGTCAACCAGTACAGGTAACTGTTAGAATGCACCTTATATAATTACATCCGGTTCACAGGTACCACGTCATTAATTACTATCATTCAAAGCACATGATGTACTGTGAAGATGTATACATATTGAAAACAATATAAAATGAAAAAAGTAAAAAGACAAATCATTAATAGAAAATTTTCATAGCGGAGATTTCCGTAGAGTGCAGATTCATTTCCCGCTCTGTAAAGAAATTAGCAAATATATACATTAACTAATGCCATTCAGGTCAACATATATCTATAATAATCGTGAAAGTTCATAATCGCGGTTCATACCGCGCGGCTCCAGAGTCCCTAAACGGTGTATCCAAAACGCTTCCTTCTGGATGAGTAATTTTTTAATATCACCACCTCTCCGTGGTTGCACGACCTCATCAATCACCTGATACTGTAATTGTGATATGGAATGGTTTTTATTGCTGAAATGTGCAGGGATGGGGAGAAGAAGATTTTGGCATCTGATACTCGATTTATGGCGATTAATGCGGTCTCCCACACGCTGGGTGGTCTCCCCCACGTATAGGAGACCACACGGGCATTTTATTATGTATATGACATTACGAGATTGGCATGTGAAAAATTTGGTAATGGGGAATTTTTTTCCGGAATATGGATGTGTAATTTGATTGCCTTTGATCACATTGCTACATTGAGCGCAGTTCAAACACGGATAAGTACCGGTGCGTTGTGTTCCTAAAAAACTTTGGCGACTTTTTTGTTTACCCCCGATGTCTGCTCTTATTAAAGTATCTTTAATATTTTTAGATCGTTTATTGCAGATCAATGGTGGGGTTTTAAATTCTTCTATTTGGGGGTAAGATTTCTGAAGTATGTTCCAATAATTTTTTACAATCTTGTCTATTTTGAATGTAAGGGGATGGTATGTTCGAATAAATGGAATAATTTTGGTTTGCTTGTTACGTTTTTCTACATTATGAGGGTAGGAGGTAACGGTGGGTTGGAAAACTTTACTGGGGTAGCCCCTTCTGCTAAATTTGTCCTCCAATTCTTTACATCTCACAGCACGTAATTCGGGGTCCGTCACTATCCTTTCTATTCTTTTTTTCTGGGAAATGGGAATAGATTTTTTCATGGAAGGGGGGTGGGCACTGGTGTAATGAAGTAAGCTATTTTTATCAGTGGGCTTACGGTATAGGTCTGTACAAAGGCCTCCTTTTCCATCTTTCTGAATGAGTGTATCCAAAAAACTGACCTGTCATTGGTCAGCCATCATGGTAAATTTTAATTCTGCTCTTATGTTGTTTAATAAAAGAAAAAAACTCATCCAGTGTCGCACGTGGCCCCTCCCAAATGCATACAATGTCGTCAATAAATCGTCGCCAAATAATGGCATGTTTTTTAAAAAGGTCATGTGAGTACACATATTGATATTCAAAATGCGACATGTATGCATTTGCATATGGAGGGGCCACGTTCGCTCCCATCGCCGAACCCCTGCATTGCAAATAGTATGTATCTTCAAACAAAAAGTAATTCTCTCTCAGAACAATATTCAACAGGTCAAGAAAAAAGTTTTTTTTGTAACTCATCATAATCACTTTGATCAAGAATCCACTTAGTGGCCTCACAACCCCTATCATGTTCAATTGCAGTGTACAAACCAACTACATCAATGGTAACTAGCCATGTTTCACCTGTTATGTTTGTTACCCCTGACAACACATTCAAAAAATCACCGGTATCCAATAAAAATGCAGGAGTTTTCTGGATCAAAGGAGTTAACATCTTCTCCAATAAAACAGAAAGTGGGGAAAGTACAGAATCCATGGAGGAGACAATGGGGCGTCCCGGGGGATCGACCAAACTTTTATGAACCTTGGGCAAGATATAAAATACAGGTGTTATTGGATTCTGTATTTGTAAATAAGTGCACATCTTTTCCTCGATCACCCCAAGGTCCCTATGTCTCTCTACCATGGACCTGATCTTTTTCTGAGTTTTACCCAGAGGGTTATTTTCAAGTGGTAAATAAGTACCTGTGTCTGACAGCTGCCGCATCACCTCTTTTTTATATGAAGTGGTATCCATAATGACAATGGAACCTCCCTTGTCACCGGGTTTTATAGTAATGCTGCGGTCAGCTGCCAGATCAGATAAAGCTCGTCTCTCTAACACAGAAATGTTACCGTGGACTCTGTAGTCCCCTCTTTTTATTTCTTTTACCAAATTATCAATGTCAGTTTTCACCAACTTACAATAGGTCTCCACAGGATGATAATATTTAGGAGGCATATAATGACTTTTTTGTTTAAGATTGAAATCCTCCAATTTGAGGATTCCTGGCGATGGCACCGACTCCTCAAGTCTAGCCGAGGAGTCCTGTTGAGGTCTATCTGTGGAGAAATGGGCTTTTAAACGGATCATGCGAAAAAATCGCTCCAAGTCAATGTTCAGTTGAAAAGTATCTAATCTGTCCGTAGGACAAAATGAAAGCCCCTTTTGTAACACCCCTATCTCCACAGATGACAAGCATTTAGATGAAATGTTAATAACAATATTCTCAGAGGTTAAAGTCTCGGTATTACCTGTGACCTCGTTATCACCGGTCCGGTTGGTGCGCCGATGATGGCGGCCTCCCTGGCGTCCTCGCCTTCGCTGAAAAAAAAGGGGGGCGTCGGTCTCGGCGTGCCTGGAACTCGCTTCCCGAGCTGGAGGAGGAGTATCCTCCCCTGCCTTGAGAGGAGGGTCCCCGTTGTGCATACCCGGAGGTATCCCGCCATCGGTAGACTCGCTTGGCTAAGTAATCTTCTGTATCCCGCAAGAATTTCTTTCTTTTTCTTTCCTCTATATCGTATATATACGATTATTATAGATATATGTTGACCTGAATGGCATTAGTTAATGTATATATTTGCTAATTTCTTTACAGAGCGGGAAATGAATCTGCACTCTACGGAAATCTCTGCTATGAAAATTTTCTATTAATGATTTGTCTTTTTACTTTTTTCATTTTATATTGTTTTCAATATGTATACATCTTCACAGTACATCATGTGCTTTGAATGATAGTAATTAATGACGTGGTACCTGTGAACCGGATGTAATTATATAAGGTGCATTCTAACAGTTACCTGTACTGGTTGACAAAGGCTATTGAGCCGTAACGCGTACCTACCCTGTATGCTATGCATGTTGCATAAATAAAAACCTTTGAGATTTCAAAAAGCTTCTGAGTGCCGGGACCCTTCTTTCTACTGGATTCTTGTTACATTGGTCCTCGGGCACCAACTATTGGTTGCAGTGCCGACCTTCTTGGGATTTGGCTTTCGTTACTTGGTACAATCACGCACCTGAGGAATGTCTATGTTATCTTACAATGAGGATGAAGCCTCCAGGATAATTGCACAGACAACCACTTCAGCGGATTTCCTGCAGACACCTTCCCATGAATTGAGGAGACGAGCCTGGGAAAAAGAGACACGCCGTCTACTCTCCTATGAATTACATAATACGACTCTTACAGAATACTTTCGCACGGAACGGATTCCGCGCGGCTTAAGAGTAAATTTACGACCAACTTTATTTGCTGACGATGAGCTTTATTGTAAAGATTTTGAGAGAATTCTGAACAAATGTTCAATGGACATAATTGTACTAACAGTTGATCGCCTGCAAAAAGCGATTACGGAGATTAAAAAAGAAGTTGAGGCGACTGAACAACAATTGCGGGACACCTTGAACAGCGAGGAATTTCTGAAACTTAAAGAAAACCTTGATGCACAACTGACTACCTTGAGGAAAGATATAGAGGAAAGAAAAAGAAAGAAATTCTTACGGGATACAGAAGATTACTTAGCCAAGCGAGTCTACCGATGGCGGGATACCTCCGGGTATGCACAACGGGGACCCTCCTCTCAAGGTAGGGGAGGATACTCCTCCTCCAGCTCGGGAAGCGAGTTCCAGGCACGCCGAGACCGACGCCCCCCTTTTTTTCAGCGAAGGCGAGGACGCCAGGGAGGCGGGGAGGCCGCCATCATCGGCGCACCAACCGGACCGGTGATAACGAGGTCACAGGTAATACCGAGACTTTAACCTCTGAGAATATTGTTATTAACATTTCATCTAAATGCTTGTCATCTGTGGAGATAGGGGTGTTACAAAAGGGGCTTTCATTTTGTCCTACGGACAGATTAGATACTTTTCAACTGGACATTGACTTGGAGCGATTTTTTCGCATGATCCGTTTAAAAGCCCATTTCTCCACAGATAGACCTCAACAGGACTCCTCGGCTAGACTTGAGGAGTTGGTGCCATCGCCAGGAATCCTCAAATTGGAGGATTTCAATCTTAAACAAAAAAGTCATTATATGCCTCCTAAATATTATCATCCTGTGGAGACCTATTGTAAGTTGGTGAAAACTGACATTGATAATTTGGTAAAAGAAATAAAAAGAGGGGACTACAGAGTCCACGGTAACATTTCTGTGTTAGAGAGACGAGCTTTATCTGATCTGGCAGCTGACCGCAGCATTACTATAATTGTTCCATTGTCATTATGGATACCACTTCATATAAAAAAGAGGTGATGCGGCAGCTGTCAGACACAGGTACTTATTTACCACTTGAAAATAACCCTCTGGGTAAAACTCAGAAAAAGATCAGGTCCATGGTAGAGAGACATAGGGACCTTGGGGTGATCGATGAAAAGATGTGCACTTATTTACAAATACAGAATCCAATAACACCTGTATTTTATATCTTGCCCAAGGTTCATAAAAGTTTGGTCGATCCCCCGGGACGCCCCATTGTCTCCTCCATGGATTCTGTACTTTCCCCATTTTCTGTTTTATTGGAGAAGATGTTAACTCCTTTTGATCCAGAAAACTCCTGCATTTTTATTGGATACCGGTGATTTTTTGAATGTGTTGTCAGGGGTAACAAACATAACAGGTGAAACATGGCTAGTTACCATTGATGTAGTTGGTTTGTACACTGCAATTGAACATGATAGGGGTTGTGAGGCCACTAAGTGGATTCTTGATCAAAGTGATTATGATGAGTTACAAAAAAACTTTTTTCTTGACCTGTTGAATATTGTTCTGAGAGAGAATTACTTTTTGTTTGAAGATACATACTATTTGCAATGCAGGGGTTCGGCGATGGGAGCGAACGTGGTCCCTCCATATGCAAATGCATACATGTCGCATTTTGAATATCAATATGTGTACTCACATGACCTTTTTAAAAAACATGCCATTATTTGGCGACGATTTATTGACGACATTGTATGCATTTGGGAGGGGCCACGTGCGACACTGGATGAGTTTTTTTCTTTTATTAACAACATAAGAGCAGAATTAAAATTTACCATGATGGCTGACCAATGACAGGTCAGTTTTTTGGATACACTCATTCAGAAAGATGGAAAAGGAGGCCTTTGTACAGACCTATACCGTAAGCCCACTGATAAAAATAGCTTACTTCATTACACCAGTGCCCACCCCCCTTCCATGAAAAAATCTATTCCCATTTCCCAGAAAAAAAGAATAGAAAGGATAGTGACGGACCCCGAATTACGTGCTGTGAGATGTAAAGAATTGGAGGACAAATTTAGCAGAAGGGGCTACCCCAGTAAAGTTTTCCAACCCACCGTTACCTCCTACCCTCATAATGTAGAAAAACGTAACAAGCAAACCAAAATTATTCCATTTATTCGAACATACCATCCCCTTACATTCAAAATAGACAAGATTGTAAAAAATTATTGGAACATACTTCAGAAATCTTACCCCCAAATAGAAGAATTTAAAACCCCACCATTGATCTGCAATAAACAATCTAAAAATATTAAAGATACTTTAATAAGAGCAGACATCGGGGGTAAACAAAAAAGTCGCCAAAGTTTTTTAGGAACACAACGCACCGGTACTTATCCGTGTTTGAACTGCGCTCAATGTAGCAATGTGATCAAAGGCAATCAAATTACACATCCATATTCCGGAAAAAAATTCCCCATTACCAAATTTTTCACATGCCAATCTCGTAATGTCATATACATAATAAAATGCCCGTGCGGTCTCCTATACGTGGGGGAGACCACCCAGCGTGTGGGAGACCGCATTAATCGCCATAAATCGAGTATCAGATGCCAAAATCTTCTTCTCCCCATCCCTGCACATTTCAGCAATAAAAACCATTCCATATCACAATTACAGTATCAGGTGATTGATGAGGTCGTGCAACCACGGAGAGGTGGTGATATTAAAAAATTACTCATCCAGAAGGAAGGGTTTTGGATACACCGTTTAGGGACTCTGGAGCCGCGCGGTATGAACCGCGATTATGAACTTTCACGATTATTATAGATATATGTTGACCTGAATGGCATTAGTTAATGTATATATTTGCTAATTTCTTTACAGAGCGGGAAATGAATCTGCACTCTACGGAAATCTCCGCTATGAAAATTTTCTATTAATGATTTGTCTTTTTACTTTTTTCATTTTATATTGTTTTCAATATGTATACATCTTCACAGTACATCATGTGCTTTGAATGATAGTAATTAATGACGTGGTACCTGTGAACCGGATGTAATTATATAAGGTGCATTCTAACAGTTACCTGTACTGGTTGACAAAGGCTATTGAGCCGTAACGCGTACCTACCCTGTATGCTATGCATGTTGCATAAATAAAAACCTTTGAGATTTCAAAAAGCTTCTAAGTGCCGGGACCCTTCTTTCTACTGGATTCTTGTTACATTGGTCCTCGGGCACCAACTATTGGTTGCAGTGCCGACCTTCTTGGGATTTAGATGTGCAAACAATGGCCGGGTCCTACAGTGAAAATTGTCTGGGTCCTTAAATATAAAGTTTTTATATATTGTACATTAATAAATATATCCCTAAAAACTTCCTGAATGTATGTGATTAAAAAAGTTTCTTTCCATGTGTAATTTTAGTTTAAAAAAAAACACCACTAGGGGTCTCCCTACATAATCCGGTCTTATAGATTTCGGACTCTTGCTGGCCTGGCATGAGTCCGAAATCTCAGACACGTGACAAGCACAGCGCTGCTCCCTGCCTGTCAATCAGACAGGCGGGAGCTAGCGCTGTGTGCTGCTGGGCTTACGGCTCGCTCCCCCACCAGAGGAGAGGAGTTCCCCCACCAGAGGAGATTAGTTCAGGGACCCCTATGCCGATCACTGGTAAGTACGGGGGTGGACACGCCGACGGGCATCTGCAAGCTCGCGCCGCCAGCAGTGAGAACGAGCAGGAGATGGACACGCTGCCAACAGTAAGTAAGAGCAGGGGGTGGACACGCACTGGGCTCTGCTCAGCCAGTCAGTCATCACTGCAGCTCAGGGTCCAGGTGGCCCTCAGTGAAGGCACACAGGCCCAGGAGACCCCTGAGGAGCGGAGAGAGACATGTTACCTCCGCTGATAGGATATTGGGGCGCAGTGTGAAGGGAGCCCCCGTGGCAGGCAGCCCCTTACTTCATTTTGAGGTGTCTTGAGAGTGTACCTGAGACAGCTTGGGGGACCTACAGGATCCTTTGTGTGTGCTGAGAGGTGGATGGGAGTTGTTACCCTATCATAACATGACACCATGTAAGGGCGGAAGTGTTACTCGGCAGGCTTCATCTGACGTCACGCCTGCCGGGTAGCGCCCACTTCGGCCAGAGAAAAATGACAGGCAGTGAGTAGGCTTTGAAAGATAAATATGAAGGAAATACTGAGCGAAAATAAAAAAAAGGAAAACTGTTAATAAAGAGGGCAACATACCAACAGCATAATATAAAGCAGTGGAGATGGTGACAGGTATTCTTTAAGGGGTTAAGCATTTTTTTTTTAATGTTCTTACTAATGACAGTAACGCTTTAATGTTAAACCTAACACCCAGTACAAATTGCTTCTACAGCCTTAAAGATACAGGAAGAGTCTTGCAGCCTGCAACAGGTCTACTAATCTGCTACCCTTCCTCAGCGCCAACTGCAAATGAGTACTGCTTTTGTATCCAACCCTCTGTCTCAGACTGGGTTAAAGGGGTTATCCAGGGAAAAACTTTTTTTTTTATATATATCAACTGGCTCCAGAAAGTTAAACAGATTTGTAAATTACTTCTATTAGAAATCTTAATCCTTTCAGTACTTATGAGCTATTGAAGTTAAGGTTGTTCTTTTCGGTCTACATGCTCTCTGATGACGTGTCTCGGGAACCGCCCAGTTTAGAAGAGGTTTGCTATGGGGATTTGCTTCTAAACTGGGTGGTTCCCGAGACGTGTCATCAGAGACCACTTAGAAAAGAACAACCTTAACTGCAGAAGCTCATAAGTACTGAAAGGATTAAGATTTCTTAATAGAAGTAATTTAGAAATCTGTTTAACTTTCTGGAGCCAGTTGATATATATATAAAAAAAAGTTTTTTTTTCCTGGATAACCCCTTTAACCTCTTAACCCCTTAAGGACCAATGAGTCCTCTCCCTTTCTATAATGCGGGGCCATGGCCCGTGGCTAATAGCGTGCGGCAGTGATCGCAGTGCTGCGTGCTATTAACCCTTTAGACGCGGCGTTCAAAGTTGAACGCTGCATCTAAAGTGAAAGTGAAACCATGCCGGTTAGCTCAGGGAGCTGTTCGGGATCGCCGCGGCGAAATGGTTCTTATGAGAAACCACTGATCAATGTAAAAGATCAGTGTGTGCAGTGTTATTGCCACCTATGGGAGCTATAACACTGCAAAAAAAAGTGAATAAAGATCATTTAACCTCTCCCCTAATAAAAGTTTGAATCGCCCCCCTTTTCCCATAAAAAAAAACTGTTTAAATAAAAATAAACATATGTGGTATCGCCGCGTGCGGAAATGTCCGAATTATAAAAATATATTGTTAATTAAACCGCAGGGTCAACGACGTATGCGCAAAAAAATTCTAAAGTCCTAAATAGTGCATTTTTGGTCACTTTTTATATCATGAAAAAATGAATAAATAGCAATCAAGAAGTCCTATCAATGGTACCGCTAAAAACTTCAGATCACGGCGAAAAAAATTAGCACTCATACCGCCCAATACGCGGAAAAATAAGTATAATAAGTTATAGGGGTCAGAAGATGACCATTTTAAACGTATACAAAAACAAGGCGTGAACTTAAGCAGCTATCATATATGGAAGAAAAGAACTACTGTACTTAATTATCTTAACTAGTTAGGGAACCAATCGGAATAAGTCAGCCTTTCCATATTCCTTTATTATTGCATATGGACTTTTTAGATTCTATTAGCTAAAGAGGAGAGCACCTAACAAAGAGCAACATTTGCTACAGCGAACTCTGCTCAGCCACTTATAACAATTTCAGTAATTCATTTAAATGGCTTCTGTGTAAGTCTAGATTTTCCTCACTAGGAGTTTGTGATTGGTGGACTTTATTAATCTGAAAAGGGGGTTGGTCTTGATAAGACATCCATTTCAAGACTGGTTCATACTGAGGAATTACACTTAAAGATTCCGGTACAGCCGAATCCCGTTGCTGTTAATGGGATTTTGCTGCACAGTCTACACTTAGGAATTGTAGTGGTGTAACTTCTGCCGCTGGAATTGCGCCTTGCAAGAATGATCTTGTCATTCTTTAGGTGGATTCCGCATGGTATACA
Source organism: Hyla sarda (assembly GCF_029499605.1). Lineage (NCBI taxonomy): Eukaryota > Metazoa > Chordata > Amphibia > Anura > Hylidae > Hyla > Hyla sarda. The sequence goes on along the minus strand of NC_079191.1, from coordinate 345,211,598 downwards.
TACATGGATAGCAATGTCTGCGGTCCTAGTGCTGATTGATTCAGTTGGGGCCGGCCACCATCGGAGTCTCAATTCCTCAGTATGAACCCTGCCTAGGGAGTTCTAATCTGTCATGCTCCTAGAAACTGAGTTTATCCTCATGGTTTATGTATAAAGCACATAAAACAGAAAATGGATGATAATAATATTTTTCTTTTTATTTGCAGGTAAAGTTCATGAAGACTATTCCAGGCACTGCCCTCGTGGAGATGGGTGATGAGTATTCCGTGAAAAGAGCAGTTACTCATCTCAATAATGTGGAGGTTTTTGGAAAGAAACTTAATATTTGGTAAGACAGACTTGTAAATCACTAAAATGTACATTTATGCATCTTTGCCCTATGTTCAGGGACCTAATAATTATGCTTGAGATCAACCACCAATCCTTTACTATCCTCTCACAATATTTTTATCCCTCTCTCCCTCTCTTGCCCTTTCTTCTCACTCTCTCCAAAACAGTTACGAACTACAAAAATAAACAGGAGTTACAAAAAAGGAAGAGTAGTACAATATTTATCACTTGGCTAAATATTTAAAGTTGCCCGTTTTAAAGAGAGTGCCTAATATTTATATCTTTTTCTTTTTTCAGTGTGTCAAAACAACAATCTGTTGTTCCAAGTCAGATTTTTGAACTAGAAGATGGTACAAGTAGCTATAAAGATTTTGCAATGAGCAAGGATAATAGGTTTACGAGCACCGGCCAAGCTTCTAAGAATATAATCCAGCCACCGTCTTGTATTCTGCACTACTATAATGTTCCATTGTGCATGGAAGAAAGTACCTTTCAAAAAGTAAGTTAGATTTACAGTATGCTGCATAAAAAAATAAAGTGCAACCTGGCAATCCCTACCATATGCTTTACTGTTTTCTCCATTCATAGACATAGCTTCACAACATTCAGAACAGAGTAGCATTTGGCATTGCAGCAGGAATGTATGTACCTGTCTTTGTGGCAATTTAAAGGGGTACTCCGGCCCTAAGACATCTTATCCCCTATCCAAAGGATAGGGGATAAGATGTCGTCTGATTGCAGTGGGTCCTGCCGCTGGGGACATCCGCAATCTTTCATGCAGCACCCCCTATCATCAGCCGCACAGAGCGAAGATCGCTCCGTGTCTGATGACTCACGACTACAGGGCCGGAGTATCATGACATCACGGTTCCACCCCCTTGTGACGTCATGCCCCGCCTCCTCAATTCAAGCCTTTGGGAGGGGGGTGTGACGGCCACTACGCCCACTCCCATAGACTTGCATTGAGGGGGCAGGGCATGACGTCACAAGGATGTGGAGCCGTGATGTCAAAATACTCCGGCCCCAGGATCGTCAGTCATCAGACACAGAGCGATCTTCGCTCCGTTAGACTGATGATAGGGTGCTGCATGAGAGATTGCAGGGGTCCCCAGCAGCGGAGCCCCGGTTCTCTAGCACAGAAGTGCGTCACGTCCCCCGCCCGAAGCAGGAGCCGCCACGCCCCCTCTATAAAGCTCTATGGGAGAGCCGTTCGGCAATATTCGGCTCTCCTGTAGAGCTTTATGGAGGGGGCATGGCGGCTTTAGTTTGTTTGCTGGTCAAAATAAAAGGATACACTGCACCAGTATTTGACAGTATTTCTTCCCTCTTCTTTTCTTATTGCAGCTCTGTGAAGATCACAAAGTTCCGAAGTTTATCAAACACAAAGTATTCGATGCTAAACGTTCGTATAATCTAATAGCGCTTATGTTACAGCTTTGACAGAAACATAAAGTAACAAATAATGTTTGTGGTGTTATATTCACTGGCTGACTGTGAAATAAAATGTTCTAGATTACAAGCTTAAACCCCTTTAGCATTGCTAGGAGATTTCTGTTGCTAGATTATTGTCATGCCATTTTAAATCGTTACTGTCACCTTAAAATTTTTTTTTTATATCAGGCCCTTACCCATCACAGGAGAAGTGAGAGGCTGTACAATTAACTTCTCAGCCCCCCACTCGGTCTAGCTCATTGTATATTAAAACCTTTAAGTGACAGTAATTCTTTAACCCTTAGACAACACAGGGCAAATATACCCTTGTCGTGGCCAGGGTATATGAAGCACGCTCACAAGCTGAACGCATTTCATAATCAGTAAGTCACATCTGCTATAAGCAACAAGGGCATACCGCTAATGCCGAGCAATGGTCAAGCAAACATGCCGACGTCTGGCATTAACCGTTCTGATCAAAGTTGATTGCAGCACCTAAAGTGGTTAAATTTAGTTGCCTGTCCCCAAAAGGGACCTAAAGTGGTTAAATGTAGTTGCCTGTCCCCAAAAGGGACCTTCACGGTGCTTTTGCAGGGTCCTGATCAGGTCAGATATAGGCTCTGGTCCTCCAGAGTAGCAGAGTACCAATAAGGCTAGGTTCACATCATTGTTGAGCTCGGTTCAACGGAACTCCATTCAAATTACAAGACTTTACCAGAGAAAAAGCATAATTTTTATCTCCTCTCAACTCCACAAAATAACAAACACCTAAAGTAAACCCAACAGATCCCGTTCAATGGGTCGACCACTGTCCAGGTCCGTTGTCAAGAAGGTTTATATTCTCTGTGTAACTCTTTTTATCCTGGAAATTAGCAGTAACCCAATCAGCCTCCTTTTAGGACAATCCCTGCGCATGTGCCTATTTCCCCTGCTTGGGAACCCCCCATCCCTTCAAATGGTTCTAAGTGAAGAGTAGCCTAGAGCAGCCAGAGGCCTCAGGTCCTGCAATGATCGGTAGATCACTGTGACAAAAATCATATTATCATTAGATAACCCACATAACCAATGTGTTCTGTTCACTTTTATATATTACATATGAGAAGATAATTTGCACTGGATGTTCCCTTTGCAGCTATGACATGACTCCAATGAAAAGTGTGTTCCCTATTAAGTCACATACAACCTTATGACAGTATCACATTTTTTTTATAATTATTTGAAATTTAGCAGTTGTAACAAATTGCATGCATGCCATTCTTTTATTCCAAGTCTCTTGTTTAGGTTAAATCGTGTAGAATAATACTTTTAATATTATCTTGTGCGCATAGTTTTTTTTTTTTTTTTTTTTTTAAATCAACTGGTGCCTGAAAGTTAAACAAATTTGTAAATTACTTCTATTAAAAAAATCTTAATCCTTCCAGTACTTATTAGCTGCTGAATACTACAGAAGAAATTATTTTCTTTTTGGAACACAGTGCTCTCTGCTGTCATCTCTGTCCATTTTAGGAACTGTCCAGAGCAGCATATGTTTGCTATGGGGATTTTCTCCTACTCTGGACAGTTCTTAAAATGGACAGAGATGTCAGCAGAGGGCACTGTGCTCGTGATTCAGCAGAGAGCTCTGTGTTCCAAAAAGAAAAAAAAATCCTCTGCAGTATTCAGCAGCTGATAAGTACCGTATTTATCGGCGTATAACACGCACTTTTTAGGCTAAAATTTTTAGCCTAAAGTCTGTGTGCGTGTTATACGCCGATACACCCCCAGGAAAGGCAGGGGGAGAGAGGCCGTCGCTGCCCGCTTCTCTCCCCCTGCCTTTCCTGGGGTCTAGAGCGCTGCTGTCGGCCCTTCTCACCCCCTGGTTATCAGCCAAGGGGAGAGAAGGGGCAGCGGCACCCATTGCCAGCGCCGCTGCCCCGTTGCCTCCCCCCATCCCCGGTGGCATAATTACCTGAGTCGGGTCAGCGCTGCTGCAGGCCTCCGTCGTGCGTCCCCGGCGTCGTTGCTATGCGCTGAACGGCGCGGCGCATGACGTCAGTGCGCCGTGCCATGCATAGCAACGACGCTGGGGACGCACGACGGAGGCCTGCAGCAGCGCGGATCCGATTCAGGTAATTATGCCACCGGGGATGGGGGGAGGCAACGGGGCAGCGGCGCCGGCAATGGGTGCCGCTGCCCCTTCTCTCCCCCTGGCTGTCGGCGCCGCTTCTCTCCCCCTGGCTATCGGCGCCGGCACCGATAGTCAGGGGGACAGAACGGGCAGCGGCGCCGATAACCAGGGGGTGAAAAGGGCCGACAGCAGCGCTCTAGACCCCAGGAAAGGCAGGGGGAGAGAAGCGGGCAGCGACGGCCTCTCTCCCCCTGCCTTTCCTGGGGGTATATCGGGGTATACACGCGCACACACGCACCCTCATTTTACCATGGATATTTGGGTAAAAAACTTTTTTTACCCAAATATCCTTGGTAAAATGAGGGTGCGTGTTATAGGCCGGTGCGTGGTATACCCCGATAAATACGGTACTTGAAGGATTAAGATTTTTTAATAGTAGTAATTTACAAATCTGTTTAACTTTCTGGCAGCAGTTGATGTAAAAAAAAAATAAGTTTCCAACAGGAGTACCCCTTTAAGCTTATATTCTATGTCTTTTACAGCATCATCAAAAACTTTGTCTGGTCTACTTGAATGGGAAACAAAGACAGAAGCAGTTGAAGCCCTCACAGTATTAAATCACTGCCAAATAAGAGTACCTAGTAAGTGCTGCTGCCTTCATAAATGTTCTGTAGTGTATGGCAAACCAAACCTTCAAGTGAAACAATGTCTTAAGGTCATGTTCACATGGCCGAAAATATGTGGATGTCTGCTCAGAAATGCTTGTTTACTGCATTACTTGTACATTTTATATTGTATGGAATATAGGGATCCTGTTTCTTATGCATTATATTGTTCTTAAGAAGAGCATTTAAAACTTTGCTGCATCATACAGAAATTTGTTACTGCTGAGGATTCCTTTTGGGATGGGGGGGGGGATGGGCCCTGTTATGGTTGTAGGTTTAGGCAGAACCTTTTTTAAGTGTTTTTAAATGCATGTCTGGCCTATACACTGGAGATCAAAATTAGAGAACAATTTATGAACACTTAAATAATGTAATCTACATTGATCATTTGAAGGCTTTTGTGTAAGGGGTACATCATGCCATTAGAACAGTGTTTTACAAAATAACCAAAGTATATCAACATAAAACATTTATTTTTCAAAAAACGTGATGATCATAATCAGAGAACAGCAATGACTGTAGCACAGAGAAAGATTGTAAGTATATTTTCTGAAGGTTACAGCAGTCACCAATCAGTAGGAAGTGTACAGGCCTTTGCTTTGAATGACTTCAGCACATCTATGCCCCCACAGGACATCACTAGTCTCTCACACTGCTCTAGAGGGATATTGGTCCACTCTTCTTCCAGTCTCTTCCACAGTTCTGTGACTACAACAGTCACAGAACTGTGGAAGAGACTGGAAGAAGAGTGGACCAATATCCCACTAGAGCAGTGGGTTTCTTGGCCGTAACTTTGTCACCAAGTATTTTCCAGAGGTTTTCTATTGGGTTTAGATCAGGACATTCCCCAAACCATGACACTTCCTCCTCCACCTTTCACTGACTTCTTTACACACTTTCCCCAGTTTATCAACGAACGTAATGTTTCCCATCAGACTCAAATAAATATAACTTTCTTTCATCACTAAAATGAACTCTGGACCACTTCTCTTTCCACACAACATGCTCCTCAGCAAAGGTGAGTCTAGCCTTTTGATTCTTTCTTCTAATGAGAGGTTTGGTCACTGCAGATTGGGCTTTCATTCCAAATGCTCTTAAACGTTGAGACAATGTATGACGAGATCCTTACCCTGTTCAGTGCTGAACTGGCGAGCAATTCCTGCTGCAGTTTTGAAACGATTACCCATGGAGATTATCCGCATTATCCTGTCCTCCCTTACATTTGATGCCTGAGGAAGCTGTGCAAGTGCAGAGAAACTCGTTGCATCTTGGTCAATAAAATCCTCTTTTATCCTCCATACTTTGTCGTGGTTGGATGGGCCAGATTAAGGCTGCCTGGAAGACTGCCCCACTGTTCTGACCACTGGTCCGGGGACCGGGGTCACGATCTACTGTTATGGCCTATGGACCATACCAGTAGGTCCCGGGACTGTAGGAGCAGAGGTCGGAACACTGAAGATAACATGCCTCTGATAATTTACCATGCGCGCGCGTCCTCCTCGATGCTCCGCTGTTCTCCTATGGGTGCACGCACGGGACGTCAGTGACGTCCTTGCGTGCGCTGCCTCCTGGCGGCTCCTGCGTTTTTAAAGTAAATGCGGGGGCCACTGCAGAGAGGTAACCGCCGGGACATCCTTGTGTCCTGAAAAGATTTTTTCGGGACACAGGGATGTCCCGAATGTGACGGGGCCTGGAGCAGGTGCTCCATGAGCGCCAATGATGATCCGGCCCTGGTGGTCGGTCAGAGCCGTTTAAACCGGGTCCCTCCTCAAAGCCATCACTGTCCACTGCATATACCAGTAACCGGAGGGCAGAAAACAACCTACTATTTGTATGCTATCATGATTGTTGTATATGAAGCTACACATCCACCCAGTCATTCTCTTTTTACCGCACACTGGGGCTTAACAATATTACCCTATGGAACACTTGTTTTTCTACTCCCTTAAATTTGTCTTTTGAGGGCGACCAGCCTTTTTGAGGGATTTAAATGAGTTTGTGATGTTGTAAAGATGCCATATTTTAGAAATCACAGACTTGGAACAAACAACTTCTCTTGCTATGGCTGATAGGGTCAGCCCTTTGGCCGTCATCTGGACAACCAGCTGCCAAAGGGTTTCACTTTGGAACGGCACACCATTTTTGTGAAAACTTGAAAGTTAGACTGCCAGTTAAATAGGGTTTGTCAGATCATTAAGTTAAGACCAGTTGCCAGATTAACACCAATAACTTTCAGGTATCTGAAAGTGTTCTCTAATTTTGATCAGTGTTTTTTTTTTAAATCTAAATTTTTATTCTGTGCTTAAGCTTAATTCATAAATTGTATTTATTCTAAACCCCTTAAGGACGCAGGACGTATATTTATGTCCGCGGTCGGCTCTCATTGTGTTAAGCTATCAGCAACCAGGACCCGCGGCTAATATCGGACATCGCCGATCGGGCTGAGTCAAAGGTATAGTGAGGTCAGCGGTACCCAGAAGCAGCTCCATCTCAGAAAAGGCCGGAGTCACGTCAAGAGAGCCAAACTGTGCCACCACCGTGTGTCTCAGCTGGAAGTACCGAAACTGGGCACTCCGAGGGAGATGGAAGCGGCCACACATTTCTTGAAATTATGGGAAAGCAGGAAACTCCCCTAACAAGTGCATGGCAAATTTGACTCCATGAGCGCTCCAGAACCCGGCAACCTCCAACTCCTGCAGGTGCTCAAAGTGAGGATTCCCCCACAGAGGTGTACTGGGAGACATTACCGGTAGTGGAAAGCGTCTAGAAACCAATCACCACACCTCAGCCACAGTTCTAATAGGGGTCAACAACCTAGAAGTAGGAGTATAACTGTAGAGGGTATTGGTAAATGTTTTATACGAACCCATGAGAGCTCCCGCTAGAGCAGTAGAAGCGTTCACCAAATCCAGGTCGATCCACCAGGCAGCATACACCAGTTGAGAGGCTAAAAAATAATTGTGCCTGTTAGGAGCAACTAAGCCGCCCTTCAGTTTGGACACCTGGAGCAGCGCCTGACCTGGTCGCGGAGGTTTTAAATATATTTAATCCTGCAAGCCAGGGACAGGGGTAGAGGAGACCAGGCCTGCAGTTTAGCCATCACAGACAATAACACTGGATCTAAATTCAACTTAACATAGTCCTTCACACCAGCAGAAACCTCCACTCCCAAATATTTAAAGTGAGAGGCCGCCTGCAACCCATTAGGAAGTGATGGGATATGGACCGCCGTCACAGACAACGGCATTACGGCAGATTAGGCCCAGTTGACTTTCAGACCAGAAAAGGAACTAAACTCGTCCAGGAGAGCAAATAGGGCCACCAGGGAATTACAAACATCTGCTAAGTAAACTAAAGTATCATCAGCATACATGGACACCTTTTCTTCCGGAGAACCTCTACAAACCCCATGAATATTGGTAGATGCTCGGATGGCCGCAGCCAGGGCAAACAAAAAAGGAGATGGGGCACCCCTGCCTCATCCCTCTACCCAGCTGAAGGGAGTCAGAAACCTCCAGATTGGTGCGCACCCTAGCCCTAGGACTATCATATAACAGCTGTACCCACGCCTGGAACCGTGAACCAAACCGTAGGGTCCCCAAAACCCCCCCGCGAATACAGCCATTCCACAGAATCAAAGGCTTTATAGACATCCAAGCTAACCACATATATCCCCCTGAGGCATCCCCTTCTCCCGCAGCTATGTTAAGGTGCAGTCTTTGTACACTGATGTCCGTAGCCCTCCCTGGCATAAAACCTGTCTGGTCAGGATGGATGACAGCGGCTATAACCCTACGCAGGCGATTAGCCAATACTTTAGCCAGGAGTTTGATATCTACATTGAGGAGAGAAATGGGTCTATAGGAATCATTTAGAGTCGGATCCTTTCCTGGTTTGGGAAGAGCCACAATAAGGGCCTCTCTCATGGAGTCAGGGAGCCTCCCAGTCTCCTGGGCCACACTAAACAGATTCCTTAAAATAGGGATTAGCCGCTCCACATTCGCCCTGTACCAGTCACCAATCATGCCATCCAACCCCGGGGTCTTTCCCGAGATTTCCTCAACGGAGAAAGGGGCATCCAACGTGACAGCCTGAGCCGGATTTAAGGGTGTTAGAGGCAAACTCATCAAAAAGGACACTAAACCCGCCAGAACATTCGGTAATTGAGAGATATAAAGAGCACTATAGAAATCCCGAAACACTTTTATTAATAACTGGGTCAGTTTCTAGCATCCCGGATGCCCCCCTAGTACATGGGATAGCAGCGACAGGCCTACTCTCCCTAGCCAAGTACGCCAGCAGCCTACCATTTTTATCCCCAAATTCAAAAAATGCCGCCTCCCTCTCCACCAGTTTTTTTGAATCTTCTCCTTCTGAAGTATGAGGAGAGCCCTTTTAACATTCAACTATTTACTTTCATTGTCAGGGGAAGGATTCCTCACCACCTCTGCTTCCAAAGCCCCAACCTGCAAAGAACTTTCTCTAGCCGAGTAAGTCCTCCTTTGCCCTGAAACCCCCGCCATAAAGGCTCCTTGAACATGCACCTTATATGCGTCCTATTGTACTAACTGATAAGGGTGAGACATATTATTATGTTCCCAAAAACAATTATGGGCTTCTAGCAATGATGCCTCAACTACCTTCTACTGCAACCAGCCAGGATACTACTTCTCCTGCAACCAGCCAGGATGAATCTGCCAGACCATAGAAGACTGACGAGGGCCCAAACCCAAGGACAATACGAGAGCTGAGTGGTCAGAAATCCCCCTAGTGGTGTACCGGACATCTTTTATCAGAGGTAGAAGATCAGAGGAGGCATAAGCCAGATCTATCCTGGAAAATGATTTATGCACTGCCGAGTAATAGGAGAATAACCGGTCAGAAAGCTGCTTCCAGCGCCAAACCTCAGTCTGCGGCACCAGTGTGATTGACACCCGGATCTTGAATCGCATTGAAGTCACCAGTTTGGACGTGATATTTTCTAAGACCTCAACATGAAACGGAGGGGGGACATACACAGACACCAACAGAAAACAAAAGGAGTGTAGGGAACACTGTACAATCACAAACCAACCAAAATTATCACAAGCCACCTGATCAATGACCAGGGGAAGGGACTTAGTTACCAAAATAAAGACTTCCCTCTCCGAGAACGAATAAGTGGAGTGATATGCCCTCGCTATCCAAGCCCTCTTCAGTTCAAGTATTTTCTGACCAGTTTAGTGAGTTTCTTGTAAGCAAATCAGGTGTGGGAACTGCTTCTTGACAAAATCCAGACATAGAGCCGTTTGAATTTGGAGTTAAGGCCCCTAACATTCCAGCTCATGATTTTAAGGGACCCCATTTAACCATACCTGACCACACCATCGGCAGTATAAATGCCATCAGACAGGAAACACCTGCCCCCCCCCCCCCCCCCCCCCCCGAATTAGTTGAGCTGAAGGCGCACCTGGGAAACAACACCACCACCCGAGGGACTCCGGGAACACACACACACCTTGCATAACACGAGCTACACAAAGGACAGGACAGACAGACAAACCAAATACATCCCAAACAATACACTGTCTGACGCTAAAACTCGTGTAGACCTAGACCCTGAAACACTAACCTAGCGGAGGTAGCAAAAGTCCTAGTGACCTAAACAGTCCCACACCATCCAACCCCATTGAACTAAAAGAAACTAGGGCCAACTCACTAAGGGACCCATTATGAAGGCCAGAGAATGTAAAGAAAAAGTCCATGGTCAAAACTCAAGGGGGGAAACTAGAAGAAACATCCTAAAGGAGAGATCCTAACCCCCTACTCTCGCTAACTTAATACATTAAAGGGGTATTCCACGCCAAAACTTTTTTTTATATATCCACTGGCTCCGGAAAGTTAAACAGATTTGTAAATTACTTCTATTAAAAAATCTTAATCCTTCCAATAGTTATTAGCTTCTGAAGTTGAGTTGTTGTTTGCTCTCTGATGACTCAAGTCCCGGGAGCTGTGCAGTTCCTATGGGGATTTTCTCCCATCATGCACAGCTCCCGGGACGTGACAACATCATTGAGCTGTTAGAAAGAAAACTTCAGAAGCTAATAACTATTGGAAGGATTAATATTTTTTAATAGAAGTAATTTACAAATCTGTTAAACTTTCCGGAGCCAGTTGATAGATAGATAGATAGATATATATATATATATATATATATATATATATATATATAGATATATAGATATATAGATATATAGATATATATATATATATATAATATAAAAGGTTTTGCCTGGAATACCCCTTTAAGGCAAAACCAAGGATCTTTATAACTGGTCAGTCCGAAGGGACCGCAGCAGGAGCCGCGTCCACCCACTGCAGAGCCACTGTCTGAGACGTGAAGAATCGGGTGTTTGCCCCATCCACCACATGAAGATGGGCCGGAAACAGCATGGCATAGCGGTAGCCCATAGAATGGAGGCGGCTACGGACTTCAGTGAACTTGTTCCTCTGGTTACGCAGCTCCACTGAGAAATCCGTATAAAACGCCACCGTGGTATCATTAAAATGTACTTCTCCTTTAATGCGCACAGCTCTCAGGATATCGTCTGTCTCTGTAATGTACAAGCTTTGCCAGGAACGGTCTAGGAGGAGCCCCCGGCAGGGGGGGGTCGAAGCAGGACCCAATATGCCCTCTCCACCATAAAGTACGGTGAGAAGGTATCAGAAGGCAACCATTCCTTGAGCCAGGTCTCCAGAAAGGCCACCGGGTCCGAGCCCTCCGCTTTTTCGGGCAGGCCCACCAGACAGATATTATTGCGTCTCAGTCTGTTCTCCATGTCGTCTGCCCTGTCAAGTACAGATTTGATTTGTCACTGCATGGACGTCAATTGCGCTGGGATAGGTAGGAAAGGGGGGGGGGGTGAGAGCAGCATCTCTCTGAACCAGGAAAGCCAGGAAACATAGGAGGGGAGGGAACAGGAGACAAGCCCTCCGCCACCCCCCGAAGACCTCGTACATTGGCTGAGAGTTCTAGCAGCGCCTGCAGAGACCTTAGAGACCAAAGGAGTAGAGGTGCAAGAGTCACATCCAGCATGGTCACCGGCAGGCGGAGGACCCTCATCAGAGGAGCGAGCCCTCATCCTCTGTGGACTGTCAAATATAATGTTAATTAAACCACACAATCAATGGCAATGGTAATTTTGGTCACTTTATATACCCTAAAAAAATTATAAAAAGCAATCAAAAAGTCCCATCAAAACAAACATGGTACCGATAAAAACTACGGACCACGGTGCAAAAAAATGAGCCCTCATACTGCTTTGTATGCGGAAAAATAAAAAAGTTATAGGGGTCAGAAGATGACAATTTTAAACATACTAATGGTGCATGTAGTTATATATATATATATATATATATTTTTTTTTTTTTTTGTATAATAAAATAAATCTACATAAATTGGGTATTCTTGTAAACGTATGGACCTACAGAATAAAGATATGGTGTCCTTTTTTTACCGAAAAGTACAGTGCGTAGAATCGGAAGCCCCCAAAAGTTACAAAATGGCATGTTTTTTCAATTTTGCCCCACAAATATTTTTGTTTCTGGTTTCGCTGTAGTGGTGAAATGATTGATAGTACAATTGGTGGTGCAAATAATAAGCCCTCATATGGGTCTGTAGGTGCAAAATTGAAAGCCTTATGATTTTTAGAAGATGATGAGGAAAAAAACAAAAGTGAAGAAACGCTGCATCCTTAAGGGGTTAAAATACTGCTATTTTACTCATTTTAGCATATATTCACATATGACTACACTATGACCTTGACATTTAGGGAATTGTGGGTTGCTCGCTAATTTTGATCTCCAGTGTATATGTCAATAAAGATTGTTATATTGTATTTTTAACTATGGTGTGGCTTTTAGTGTGCCTTCTTTTCTTGTATTTGTGTATTGTCAAAAAAGGGTAAGGGTAAAAGGTGGCACCTTCTATGGCTATTGAAGCTGAGCCTGCTTACGTTTTGTTATATGCTCTGTAGAATGTGTCAGAACCCGAATTCCAGCTAGGGTTGCAACTGTTGTGCAAATTTCTCAATATCTGATAATGATGCTTCAGTCACATGTTGCATAAAACACAAACCGTTTTTTTATTTATTTATTTTATTTTATTTTTTTTAAATTTCAACGCATTTTGAGCCATTTACAGGGCCCTTCCTCAGGCATCTTGGCATGTCGAGCCTGGAATCATGCAGTGTCCATTGTGTTCTCACTTAATGCTGCTCTGTATATAAAAAGAACAAATGTGATATATTTACCTTTTTATTTCACAGCCCATACACAAGAGTGGCGCGGTTTATCGGAGTATTTGTTCTAATCCGATCTTTTAAAAGTGGTTGTACAGTGACCCCCCCCGACCTACGATGGCCCCGACATATGATGAAATCGACATACGATGGCCTCTCAGAGGCCATCGCATGTCGATGTCAGCATCGACATACGATGCTTTTTTATGTCGGGGCCATCGCATTAAGTGCTATCCGGCAGCGCCAAATGCTTAAGCTGCTGCCGGATAGCAGCTTAATGTTCCCGGTGTGGTGCGGTAAGTATTTCTTACCCCTCCGCGATGCTCCGGGGGGGCCCTCCGGGTCCAGCGCTGGTCTTCCGGTGTCTTCTCGGCCCTCTCCGATGACGTCAATACGCTGCTGCGCACATCATCCAATAGGAATGGCGTACGCAGCGGCGTAATGACGTCGCTACGCAGGCCCAGTAAGGCCTTGCGGAAGACAGCGGAGGACCGTAGAAGACAGCGGAGGACCGTAGAAGACAGCGGAGGACCGGAGAAGACAGCGGAGAGCCCATCGGAGGCCCGGGGACACCATCTCGAGCGGCGGGGACAGGTGAGTACAGCTTCCTATACTTTACATTGCACGAATCCCTCAACATTCGATGGATTCGACAAAGGATGGCTCATTTGGAACGAATTGCCATCGTATGTTGAGGGACCACTGTACAGTGAAAGAAACAAGGCTTCCTTCTGCCTTAAAATTTAATGAGCAGTAATATGAACTCCTCCCTTCATACTACTGGACTGGTCTCACCCTAAGCAAACAAGAGGGGAGGGAGGGGGGAGCAGAGACTAGATATGGAAGATCTGTGCATTATGGCTAATTATATTTGATTATTTAACTTTTTGACACCATACACAGGCTGTTTCCTTCGCTGGAAGACCATGGATGCGGTGATGTCTTCATGTTAAATTCAGAACACTGGAGTAGCTAGACTGACAGAGACACACAGACTGACTGAGACATATCAAAGTGCTCTGAAGTTAAACTTTAAACATTACTGAGAGGGTGTTGCAAATACATTTTAAACTCCATTCTCTACCCCCCCCCCCTCCCCATGTGTAATGTTGATCCACTGAGTTTTGCTAAAATATTTCTCATTTCATCTTCCCACAGATGGCTCTAATCCTTACACCCTGAAATTGTGTTTCTCCACCTCCTCTCACCTGTGAAACCTGGATCCCAGACGACTCTGAACACCCGCTCTGTTATGTACTCTGCATGACTATCGATGCCTCGCAAGGATTACATGTTTTTGGGTGTTCTGAGCAGCACTACATATTTCCGATACCAATTTACATTGATTTGTTTTTATAATTCTTAGCATTATGTTTAGTGAATGCCAACCATGTTGTTTTGCCTATGCCTCGTGTAGTCTGCTTGACCTCACAATTCCAGGTTTTTATCTCCTATACTGACCTGTTTTATTCAGTATTTTTAAGGAATATATTTTTTTGTCTTTTTTAAATATATGCTAATGGTTATCTTGGGTTAAGGTTAACATGTCACCAAATGTGTTTCAAAATATATATATATATATATATATATATATATATATATATATATATATATATATATATATATATATATATATAATATATAATGAGTATTTAACTCAGGGAGAGTTCACCACTCCTGGTGTGACGGAGCTTTCAAGGGCCACTAAGCACTCCGCAGGCATTCTGGGTAGGGGAATATGCAAATTGGCTCATTACATCACCTTTTCAGGCGATGTTCCCTGGTATCAGCTTAGCTCCAGTTACGGAATATAAAAAGCTAATCGGGATTAATGCCAAGCCAGAACTCTCTCTCCAGAAGGAAAGAGTACCCATCTGCAGACAGCTGTTTTGGGGTACTTGCCCCTCGTCAGAGGGGCCTTAGACCAACTACTCATCCCGTTTAGTTGGTCTGAGGCCCCTCATCTCAGCCAAGCCAGTTCACCCTGCTCTGTACTGACGAGGGGCAAGTACCCCGAAACAGCTGTCTGCAGATGGGTACTCTTTCCTTCTGGAGAGAGAGTTCTGGCTTGGCATTAATCCCGATTAGCTTTTTATATTCCGTAACTGGAGCTAAGCTGATACCAGGGAACATCGCCTGAAAAGGTGATGTAATGAGCTGATTTGCATATTCCTATATATAATATATATACACACAGAATTCTGTCCCTACACTTGTAGCTCCAGGGAAGAATTGCTGTTGGATGGAGGCCTATTCTTGCATCTAATAAAGAGAAGAAATGTCTTGGTGAGATTTAATTAATATGCAAAATTATGCAAATTGCACAAAAAATTGGTTTTTAGAAGCTCTTTTCAGCTTAAAGTGAAAAAGGCAACGCTCACACAAGTGTTTCCTAATAGATTCCACTCTGTAACTGCTTTTATAATTTAGTAAAATTAAATACATGCTAGAGCTAAAAGATTGTATTAAAGTGTTAGATTTTGGGTTCATGCACTTGGGGAAAAAAAAAACAGTGTGCAGGGCTGAACAGAGGCTGTGTGACTGTGTATGTACAGAGAGAATTTTCCCTAGGGGAAATGCTTGTCGAGAATACCTCCATGCATTCAGATTCCGATGGACTATGCCATAAATTTTATTGAAATAGAAAAAGCCTTTAGGGCAGGGTCACACGGGGCGCATCGGCAGCGGTGTTTCACGCTGTGAATGTGCCGATGTCAGTCAGAGAGGGACTGTAGAGCGAGCTTCCGGCTGCGGCCGGGTAGCTCTGTGTTTCCACTCGTAGTGGCAGATTTCCCACTGTAAAAATCTGCCACTACGAGTGGACACACAGAGCTGCCCAGGCCGCAGCCGAAAGCTTGCTCGGCAGCATCTCTCGGACTGCCGTCTGTGAATCCGCATCATGAAACACCTTGCAGATGTGCCTGTGTGACCCTGCCCTTAAAGTAGAGCTGAGCGACTCTGTAAATCTAATGAATTGGCTATCAATTTGTTTACTTCTGAAAGTGCCCCGACTAATATAGTCCTAGGAAATCTCAAAGTGTCATAGTATAGTAAGTCACATCACCCATCAAGAGAAGAAATTCACTGGGGGCTGCACTGCTTGTTGCTTTAAGCTGTCGATAACAGGCAACGTGTAAAGAGCTAGCTAGTTGTTAGTAACAATCTGTGTTCCTTATTGCAACTCTAGTACTTCTTCAGTAGGAAAAATGTTAATGTGTGCACTTGTAGAAGAACTATTACTAGTTATGCCAAGAAACAGTCACAAAATACTGTGTTTTCCCCAAAATAAGACAGTCTTATATTTATTTTTTCTCAAGAGGACACACTAGGGCTTATTTTCAGGGGATGTCTTATGGTACAACAATCTCCATTTCTCCTCCATTTCATGAACCATACCCACCTGGCCTGCTGTATGGTACTCTCCTTCCCATCCGGATGCACCATAGAGTAGGGATCGACCGATTATAGGTATAGGTAATCACGATTTTGGGCATTATCGGTATCGGCAATTACCTTGCCGATAAACCGATAATGCCCCGCACCGCGACCGCCCAACAACCCCCGTCACCCCGCCCCACCGCACCTCCCCGGCCCCATTGCCTCCTCCATCCCCGGTTTTATAATTACCTGTTCCCGGGGCCCACGCTTCTTCTTGCTCCTGCTGCGTCCTGCGTTGCGCTGTGCGCTGTGACGTGCGCGACGTGATGTCACCGTCAGTGCGCACAGTGACAGTTCAGGAGGACGCCACCGGAGCCAGATTTGTAGAGTGGACCCACGGGAACAGGTAATTATAAAACTGGGTATGGGGGAGGCAATGGGGCCGGGGTGGTGCGGCGGGTCGGGGGGGGGGGGCGGTGATAGGTCTCAGGACCCCCGGACAGGCAGGGGGAGAGAAGGGGGTGGCGGCGGCGGTCTATGGCACCGCAAAAGCCACTGCAGTGCATTGATTTAAAGCACCCGCTTTAAATCAATGATCTGCAGCGGTGTCACGGGGGGATAAATAGCCGATAACTTATACCGGAATATCGGTATAAGTTATCGGCCCTAACCTCCACCGATTATCGGTATCGGCCCTAAAAAAAACGATATCGGTCGATCCCTACCATAGAGTACTGGGAGGAAGTGGCTTTAACTATGCCTTTTATGTATTATGTCAACAGTAGTAAAACCTATAGGGAAAGCAATGTAGGCGTTCTTATTTCAAAATAGTTTACTTTAAGGCCGGTGTCACACACAATATTTTTAGGACAAAGCTGCCTTTTTTTGTGGCAGTTTTTCAAGCCAAAGTCAGGGGATTCAAATGTATGGGAAATATAAAGGAAGGGCTTAAACCTGTTGGATACACTCCGGGCTTTGGTTCAGAAAACTATAGTGGAAGTAAAAAAAAAAGCGTGAGTATATGTGCCCAAATTCTTCATAGAACTCCCACTTATTTGTGTATATATCTCTGATACTATATAAATGTGTTGATGTGTAGCATCAGTTGAGCTGATAATACATTGAATAATTGAAGGAATAAAAGTATCTTTTGTGCTAGTAGCAATCAGTATTCCTTATTGCAACTCTAGTACTTCTTCAATAGGACAAATGGTAAAGTGTGCACTTGTAGAACTGTTACTAGTTATGCCAAGAAACAGTCATGAAATAGTAATCCTACTAGATAGATGTTTACTGTGTGCACTAGTGAGGGTGAGACTTGGGTGGCAAAAGCATGTTTTGTGTCCATATTGCAAGCTGTACTAAGTACAGGTATGTAACTACACATGATATATACCCTTTCTCTATCAAGAGTGGGCTGCATTTACACACAGCTTATCTGTTAGAAAATGTGCTTAGAAATTCTGCAACAATGTAAGTGAATGAAGTTTTAGCAAAACTCACAGTATAAAAAAGATTCTAAATGTGCTGCAGGTGGTTTATTCTTTACTTGATGCAGTGGCCAAAAACTATACCTAAATCTGTAATTTTGTTAATGAATAATAGTTGCAGAATTTAGTACAGATTTCTAGTCTAGCTCAGTGGCATCCTGATAAACTGAGAGGACGGTGGGAGGTCTCTTACCTGGATCCCCGCCGTCTGACTGGTGCTCTGAGGCTCCAGTCAGCCATGGCATGCTGGAGCAATGGAGCGCCGATAACACTGATCAATGCTGCAAAATGGCATAACATTGAACAGTGTATGCAATCCAATGATTGCATGTAATCATCCCCTAGGGGGACAAAAAAAAAAAGGTGGGAAAAAAAGTTAATAAATGTGAATTAACCCCTTATAAAAGTTTTGAATCGCCCCCTTTCCCAATTTTTAAATACAATATTGTGAACAAAAAACAAAACAAATATATGTTGTGTGGCCGTGTGCATAACTGTCCAAACTATTAAAATATAATGTTAATTAACCCCTTGCCGCAGAACGCCGTGTTTTTACGGCAGTGCGGCATAGGAGGGTTATGAAGCGAGCTCAGCTCGCATCATACCCGCACGGTCCTGGCTCCTATCAGCAGCCAGGGCCCGTGGCTGATGCCGGACATCGCCGTTCCGGCAGATGTCCGGCATTAACTCTTTAGACGTGGTGAACAAAGTTGATCGCCCCGTCTAAAAGTGAAAATAAAAGCATCCCGGCAGCTCAGTCTGACTGATCGGGACTTTGCGATAAAATCGCGATGTCCCGATCAGCTAGGACACAGCAGGAGGGGAGGGTGTCTTACCTGCCTCCTGCGCGTCCGAACAGCGATTGATTGCTGAAATCCAGGCTTTAGCGATCAACCGCCGATAACACTGATCAATGCAAAGCTATGGCTTTGCAGTGATCTGTGTAAAAGTTCAGTGTGTGTGTGTGTAGTGTTTTATAGCCCCTTATGGGAGCTATAACACTGCAAAAAAAAGTTTAATAAAGATCATTTAACCCCTTCCCTAATAAGTTTGAATCGCCACCTTTTCTCTATAAAAAGAAAACTGTGTAATTAAAAATAAACATGTGGTATCGCCACGTGCGTAAATGTCTGAACTATAAAAATATATAGTTAATCTGCACAGTCAATGGCGTACACGCAAAAAAATTCCAAAGTCCAAAATAGCGTATTTTTGTTCACTTTTTATAACATTAAAAAAATTTATAAAAAGCGATCAAAAAGTCTGATCAAAACAAAAATGGTACCGATAAAAACTTCAGATCACGACACAAAATTTGCCCTCATACCGCCCCATACATGGAACAATAAAAAGTTATAGCGGTCAGAAGAGGACAATTTTAAACGTATACATTTTCCTGCTTGTAGTTATTTTTTTCCAAAGTACGACAATATCCAACCTATATAAGTAGGGTATGATTTTAATTGTATGGACCTACAGAATAAAGATAAGGTGTCATTTTTAATGAAAAATGTACTGCGTAGAAACGGAAGCCCCCAAAATTTACAAAATGACGTTTATTCTTCCATTTTGTCGCACAATTATTATTATTTTTTTCATTTCACTGTAGATTTTTTTGTAAAATGACTGATGTCATTACAAAGAAGAATTGGTGGCGCAACAAATAAGCCATCATATGGATTTTTAGGTGCAAAATCGAAAGGGTTATGATTTTTAAAATGTAAGGAGGAAAAAACGAAAGTGCAAAAAACAGAAAAACGCTATGTCCTTAAGGGGTTAATTACCCCCCCTCCCCCCCCCAAAAAAATATGTTTATTAAACCGCATGGTTAATGACGTGCATGTAAAAAAAAATACCAAAGTCTAAAAGTGCGAATTTTTGGTCACTTCATCATAAAAAATTAATAAATAGAGAATAAAAAAAAATCCCATTACAACAAAAATGGTACTGATAAAAACTACAGATCACAGTGCAAAAAATGAGCCCTTATATAGCCCTGTATATAGAAAAATGAAAAAGTATAAGGGGTCAGAATAGGACATACTCATTTTTGTACAAAAAGTTATGAATATTTTTTTGTTTGTTTTACCGTAGATTTTGTGGTAAAATGACTAACCTCATTACAAAGTACAATCGGTGGCGCAAAATAACAAGCCCTCAAATGGGTCTGTAGGTGTATAATTGAAAGCGTTATGATTTTTTTAAAAGGGAAGTGTAACACTCACGTTTCAGAAGACAGGAACCACGGTGGATGTGGATCTGCTGGACCTGTGTGGCAGATGACTTGGACCGTACCAGGGAGCGGAGTCTAAGGTGCCGCTGGTTTTCACTAGAGCCTGCCGCAAAGCAGGCTGGACTTGCTGTGGCAGGCGGCACCCAGGTTGCTACCCCTGGCACGGCTCGACCACAAAGGCAGCTGAGGAGATGCGAGGCACAGGAGGGATAAGGCAGCTCTTAGTCTGGATAGCAGAAGGTCAGGGCAGGCAGCACAGTTGCGCAGTCAGGACGTGGCAGGAGGTCAATAGGCAGGCGGCAGAGAAGCAATGTCAGGTCACAAAGAGAAGGATCAGATACACGGCAAGGCAGAAACAGGAATGCTTTCGCTCAGGCTCAAACAAAAAAAAAGCCAGACTGAAATACCATTAAGGATGCACACCCAAATCCATATCATGAAAAATAATATAACTTTATTGTAACATGAATCAAAAAATAAATGACAAGGGAAGACACAATTTAAATATACTTAAAAAGGCTCCAAAGAGCCACACTACAGCGGTGGAGCCAATAGTGGCCACCGCAGGACATGAGTGCATGTAAGGGTCCCTCCTTGCACTCAAAACAAAATATCTAACTCAATAACAATGTGGAAAGCAAACCAAGTTAATTTGTTCACCCCTAAAGTCAGTCATAAATAATAGACAATGCAATAAACGGACACTGAGGGGGACATAAGAAACATGGTCAAATCATGAATGATGGAATACAATCACCACAAGTGCAGACCACAGACGGAGGAAGGAGGGAGAATATCTCAGTCAACTAATGTCCATAAGGAAAGAACCCAAAGCGTTCCGTCAACGATGTGACTTCCTCAGGGGTTCTCTCAGGCTCAAGGCAACAAAGATCCGGCATGGGAGTGAAGAGGAATATATAAATGAGCCACAGGTGAATCACACTAATGAGCGCACTGGCCCTTTAAATCTTTAAGCTCCGGCACCAGGTGAGTGACGGACTTGGGCTCGCATGCGGGCGCGTCCCACTTGCGAGTCCCAGCCCCGCCGGCAGCAGCAGGTAACGGAATCATGCTCTCACAGCCAGCGTGTGCGGACGGAGCGCATAACGTAACAGTACCCCCCATTTGGTCTCCCCCTTCTTTTTCGACTAAGAAAACTTCTGAGAAGGTCACGGTCCAGGATATTCTCCTCAGGCTCCCAAGATGTCTCCTCAGGACCGTAACCCTCCCAGTCGACCAAAAAAAATTGTTTACCTCTCACAGTCTTAGTAGTAAGAATCTCTTTAACCTTGAATATGTCAGAAGTGCCAGAGACTGGTGTGGGGACAAGATTCTTCTGAGAAAACCGGGTTATGACAAGAGGCTTGAGGAGAGAGACGTGGAAGGTAGTTGGAGTTTGTAGGGTCGATCTGCTACCATGGGCTGAATTCTACAACCACAAGAATTTCGATTCCTCAGGTGCTTCTCCCTTCTATGTGGTCTCTGGACTTCACCCTCGTCCTCCTCTTCCATTGTCTTCTTCCTCTGGCGTTCCTGCCATTGACGAACAAGTACGGAATTTTTCTTCCATCTGGCGTAAAACACGTCTTTCACTTCTACAGGCCACTTCTCGTAGGAAAGTTCAGGCAGACAAGAAGAGACGTCCTCCTCCTGAATATTCTCCTGGTGACAAAGTCTGGCTATCTACTAAATATATCCGTTTTAAAGGGGTACGCCGGTGCTTAGACATCTTATCTCCTATCCAAAGGATAGGGGATAAGATGCCTGATCGAGGGAGACCCGCCGCTGGGGACCCCGTGATCTTGCACGCGGCACCCCGTTTGTAATCAGTCCCCGGAGCGTGTTCGCTCCGGGACTGATTACTGGCGACTTCAGGGCAGGCGGCGTGTGATGTCACGCTCCCGTGTGATGTCACGCTCCGCCCCTCAATGCAAGCCTACGGGTGGGGGCGTGACAGCTATCACGCCCCCTCCCATAGGCTTGCATTGAGGGGCGGAGCGTGACATCACACGGAGCGGGGGCATGACGTCACACGCCGCCCGCCCTGTAGTCGCTGGTAATCAGTCCCGGAGCAAACACGCTCCGGGGACTGATTACAAACTGGGAGCCGCGTGCAAGATCACGGGGGTCCCCAGGGGCGGGACTCCCACGATGAGGCATCTTATCCCCTATCCTTTGGATAGGGGATAAGATGTCTAAGCACCGGAGTACCGGGACTCCCGTGACGTCACAACGCTCCGTCCCCGTGATCGACAGTAATCAGACCCGGAGCGAACATGCTCCGGGGACTGATTTTAATGGGGTGCGGCGTGCAAGACCACTGGGTTCCCCAGAGCGGGACCCCCACGATCAGGCATCTTATCCCCTATCCTTTGGATAGGGGATAAGATGTCTAAGCACCGGAGTACCCCTTTAAGATACCCAGTTATAAACTAGGTCCTCGTTATGTGGGTCCCTATAAAGTCAAGAAACGGCTCAATCCTGTGGCTTATTCCCTCCATCTACCCTCCTCTCTCTGGATCTCGAACTTCTTCCATGTTTCTCTCCTGAAACCAGCCATTTTCAACCGTTTCTCTCCAAGGGACATCTCTCCTGCCCCAATCTCCAGAACCTCTGATGTGTAAGTTGTAAAGGAAATCTTGGATTCTAAGTTCATCAGAGGAAAACGCTTTTTTCTGGTTGATTGGAAAGGTTTCTGACCAGAGGAGAGGTCTTGGGAGCTGCAGGACAATATTCTGAACAAAGATCTTCTCAAGAAATTCCTGAGCCGCAAAAGGAGGGGGAGACCAAAAGGGAGGGGGGGGGGGGTACTGTTACTGCCTGCGCTTCGGTCACACATGTCGGCCGTGAGCGCATCTTCCTACTCCCGGCCTGTAACTCACCCAGTACTGCTGCCGCTTCCGCTCCTGTGTCTCGGCCCCGTCGCGCACGCCCCCATCTCCTAGGGCGCGCGCGCAACGGAGCTCTGAGATTTAAAGGGCCAGTACGCCCTTAATTACTGTTTGCACCTGACACTAACTAATAGTCCCTGCACCTCCCTAACTTCCCTGCCGGATCTTCAGTGCACATTGCCTAAGAGAAAGCGTTCCCATTGCCTGTTTTGCCTACCCGTGTTACCAGACTTACTTGCTACGTTTTTGACTACGAACCTTTGCCGTCTGTCTTGACCTTCTGCTACGTTGACTACGCCTCTGTCTCATCCTCCTGTACCTCGCCTTGCCCAGTACCTGTGTGGTTGAGCCGTTTCAGGGGTAGCGACCTGGGTGTCGCCTACTGTAGCAAATCCATCCTGCCTTGCGGCGGGCTCTGGTGAAGACCAGCGGCACCTTAGACTCCGCTTCCCGATACTGTCTGAGTCATTCACTACCTGCTCCGTGACATCCACTTCCAGGTACGTGACACTATAATTTATATCAAGGCACCGCATCAAAATAGCTCCAACCAGGGCCGCCATTATGGGAGTACAGCCAGTACAGCAGTAAGGGGCCCGGGCTCCCAGGTGGCCCAGATCCCAGCTGCACCCCCCCCCCCCTGCGGCATGCTGGCTGTGTAAAATCAGCGCAGGGGCCCTGCTGTCTGCCTGGAAAGAGAAGATCAGAGGAGGACAGCAGAGAGGAAAGCCCCTCCCCTCACACTATTGGTGGTGCAGGGGTACATGGTTTGTGTTTCGTGCACCACCACAGACCTTGCCACCAGCTCCCATCTGAGAAGAAGACTTTCAATGCCTTCAGCTGGGTTCCATCCAACAAAATTAAGTAACTCTCTGGGAGTGGGGGGGGGGAGGTAAATAGACACTATCTCATGCAACAGCTGAGGCACCCTGGTTAAGAAAGAACGAGATAGTGTCTATTTACCTCCATCTTATTGTTTCTCAACCAGGGTGCCTTCAGCTGTTGAAAAACTGCAGAACTACAACTCCCAGCATGCCTTTGGCTGTGTGGGCATGCTGAGAGTTGTAGTTTTGCAACAGCTAAAGGCACCCTGGTTAAGAAACAATTAGATAGTGTCCATTTACCTCCATCTCATTGTTTTTCAACCAGGGTGCCTCCAGCATTTGTAAAATGAAAACACCCAGCATGCCCACACAGCCAAAGGCAACTATCTATCTATCTATCCATCTATCCATTTATCTTTCTCCTATCTATCTATTTATCTATCTCTCCCTACCCGGGCCCCTACTTACTTAAACGCTGGAACTAACTGCAAGTCGTATCTATCTATCTATCTATCTCATATCTATCTCATATCTATCTATCTATCTCATATTTATCTATTTATCTCCTATCTATTTATTTATCTATCTATCTCATATCTATCTATCTCCTATGTCTATCTCATATCTATCTACACTCATGGCCATAAATGTTGGCACCCCTGAAATTTTTCAGGAAAATTAAGTTTTTCTCGCAGAAAAGGATTGCAGTAACACATGTTTTGCTATACACGTTTATTCCCTTTGTGTGTTTTGGAACTAAACCAAAAAAGGTAGGAAAAAAAGCAAATTGGACATAATGTCACACCAAACTCCAAAAATGGTCTGGACAAAATTATTCGCTTAACTTAATATTTGGTTGCACACCCTTTGGAAAAAATAACCGTAATCAGTCGCTTCCTATAACCATCAATAAGCTTCTTACACTTCTCAGACGGAATGTTGGACCACTCTTCCTTTGCAAACTGCTCCAGGTCTCTTATTGGAAGGGTGCCTTTTCCCAACAGCAATTATAGATAGCTACAGTGCCATGGGTTGCAAACTTCTTGATAATGTTGCGCACTGTGGACAAAGACAAATCTAGATCTCTGGAGATGGACTTTTAACTTTGAGATTGTTGATATTTTTCCACAATTTTGGTTCTTAAGTCCTCAGACAGTTCTCTTCTCCTCTTTCTGTTGTCCATGCTTAGTGTGGCACACACAGACACACAATGCAAAGACTAAGTGAACTTCTCTCCTTTTTATCTGCTTTCAGGTGTGATTTTTATATTGCCCACCCCTGTTACTTGCCGCAGGTGAGTTTAAAGGAGCATCACATGCTTGAAACAATCTTATTTTTCCAAAATTTTAAAAGGGTGCCAATAATTTTGTCCAGACCATTTTTGGAGTTTGGCGTGATATTATGTCCAATTTGCTTTTTTTCCCTCCCTTCTTTCGTTTAGTTGCAATACACACAAAGGGAATAAACATGTGTATAGCAAAACATGTGTTACTGCAATCATTTTCTGTGATAAATACTTAATTTTCTATAAAAATTTCAGGAGTGCCAACATTTACGGCCATGACTGTATCTATCTATCTATTAATCAATTTATCATATATCTATCTACCTTTCTGCTAGCCCCTTATCCCAGTTATCCCACCTAACACCGCTCTCCCTGTGCTCCTACTCACATAGACACCAGAACGAGCTGTGGGCTCTTTACATTTCGCACTGGCTGCTACTACAGGCTACTATCTACTGGCGGCATGACCTACCTCGGGGCACTATTTACAGGGGGAACTAACTACTGGGGCACTATCTACTGATGGTACTTCCTACTAGGACATTACCTACCTGGGGGGCACTATTGCACTGGGAGCATTATTTACTGAGGGGGCATTACCTACCTGGGGAAATAACTTACTACCTACTGGGGGCATTACCTATCTGGGGGCACTACTTATTACATACCTGCTGGGGACATTAACTACAACCTATCTGGTGGCATTACCTACTGCCTGACTACTGGAAATTATAATATTCCTCCTTGTATACTGGTATTATTGGTAATATTGGTCTCAGTATACAGGATTTGGTCAGTAACAGTATGATAGTAATATGTATAGTAATAATATTCCTCCTTGTATACTGGTATTATTGGTAATATTGGTCTCAGTACACAGGATTTGGTCAGTAACAGTATGATGGAAATATTTTTAGTGATATTTCCTCCTTTTCTCTTTGAACTAAATGGCTCTTGTTTTTCTTGTCCCGTGCTAAATATTAAAATATATATATATTTTTTTTATAGACGGTGGGTAAGATAGTGGGCAGGCACTGGGGGGTAGACTGGCTCCAACAGTAAAACACTCCATCTCCTCTCACTCACCTTCCACTTGGTTACAAATGAACGGTTTCTTTAGATGTGGTTCCTGTTCTGATTGTAGAGCCACAAATTTCCCTAGGAAAATTATTGAGATTTCATCTACATCAAATAACCACACACATAAAATATCTGAGCAAAACACAACACACACAATCAAAACACACCCTCTATCACTCCATTTCATTGAATATCACAATCAGGCCTAATCTTTTCTTTACAGCGTTAGACAATGCTGGAGAGGTAACAACTTTATTTTTATTTGTATCTTCATTTGCATCATTTTTTATCATCATTATTCATATTTCTATCTTATTTTCATTTCCATTTTTATTCCCATTACTGGTATTATTGCCATTTCTGATCTCTATATCTTTCACGTATTATACATTATTTGCTCTTATATTTAGCTTTATTTTTTTTCTCTCTCTATTTGTGTCCAGTAATGTTCTAACATTTATTTTTATACACATTTACATTGTTTCATTTTATTATGTAATGCTCATTATGCCTGTTTGTCCAAATCTCCTAATCTATATTGGGTATTATGAACTACCCCTTTCCCTTTTTCCCTCCCCCTTTCCCCATTTGTCCATTTATCATTGTTCATGATTATATAAGACCGCACTTTCAGGCTATTTTCATTCATCTCTTTCGAAAAAGGCCCACGGCCTTGAAACGCGTCTAGCCCTTTTAAAGTTATTAGACCCCTATTTACATCCCCAATGTGAATTGTTTCCTATTTGTGCACAAAGTTTAGCAAAGCATGCATTCCTACCATGAGGACGCCACTACTGCCCATGCCCTGCTGAACTACATCCACCACCTAATTCACAGGACTGCATATTGGCCATACATATTCCTCCAGGAGGTGCACACCCATTCCATACGAAGCAGCACTCGCTCCAGGAGGTCCTCACTGATCACGCGGCTACATCTGAAGCCGGACAGCTGCGCTGAAACCATGCAACCTCCCTGCTATCTTCCAATTGCAGCTCATCTCTCATACCGCTCATGCGGCTACTGTGCTGCGGGCGCACATCTCGCACTAACAGGCCGGCCAGGAGACTGGAGCCGTGCACAGAGGTCTGAGCCCAGCATCGCATGAACTTCCTTGGATCGGGTGAGCGGTGCAGTGTACCATAGCGTGTTCTATGTGACTATTACCAATATTGACTGTGTCTATGGCCATACAGTGATAAAAAGACTTGTTTACATCACATGGATATTCCATTATTATACTAGCCTTAGCCATTAACATTGGGAAGTTACCGATATTTAGTTGGTCTTATTTATTTTAATGTGTTATATTGTTGTAATCTGAGTCTGCCACAAGGGCCTGCAACAGTACTCCAAATATATGTTTATATTATTTATATTATCGATATAAAATTATTATCATTTTTATTTTTCAGAATGGACAACTTATTCTGTCTATCATTCCTTCATTTTACATACCTTCGAGTAACTGGTTTTTAACCCCCTTAAAGGGGTACTCTGCCCCTAGACATCTTATCCCCTATCCAAAGGATAGGGGATAAGATGTCATATCGCTGGGGTCCCGCTGCTGGGGACCCCGGGGATCGCTGCTGCAGCACCCCGCTATCATTACTGCGCAGAGCAAGATCGCTCTGCAAGTAATGATGGGTAATACAGGGGCCGGAACTTCATTACGTCAAGGCTCCGCCCCTCGTGACGTCACGGCCCACCCCCGTCAATACAAGTCTATGGGAGGGGGCGTGACGGTAGACTTGCCCCCTGCCATAGACTTGCATTAAGGGGACGGGCCGTGATGTCATGAGGGGCGGAGCCATGACATCACACTGCTCCGGCCCCTGTATCGCCCGTCATTACACACAGAGCGAACTCGCTCTGTGCAGTAATGATGGCGGGGTGCCGCAGTGGCGATCCCCGGGGTCCCCAGCAGCAGGACCGCGGCGGTCTAACATCTTATCCCCTATCCTTTGGATAGGGGATAAGATGCCAGGGGCGGAGTACCCCTTTAACCTCTTAAGGACCAAGCCCATTTTAACCTTAAGGACCAGGCCAATTTTATTTTAGCGTTTTCGTTTTTTCCTCCTCGCCTTCTAAAATCCATAACTCTTTTATATTTCCATCTATAGACCCATATAAGGGCTTGTTTTTTGCACGACCAATTGTACTTTGTAATGAAACAAAAAATGTACAGCGAACCCAAATAATAATTTTTTTTAGGGAGGATATTTAAATGAAAAACACAATTTAGCAAATTTTGGAGGGGTTTGTTTTCACACTGTACACTTTACGGTAAAAATTACACGTGTTGTTTATTCTGTGGGTCAATACGATTAGAATGATACCCATGGCTAGATACTTTTATATTTTTGTACCGCTTAAAATAAATCTAAAACTTTTTGTACAAAATCAGTAATCTAAAACTTTTTGTACAAAATCAGTAATCTCTGCCTATTTTGACCACCTATAACTTTTTTTTAAATTTTTCCGCATATATCGGGTGGTATGAGGGCTCATTTTTTGCGCCGTCATCTGTATTTTTTATTGATACCCCATTTGCATATATAAAACTTTTAGATAATTTTGTATAAATTTTTTGGGGAATAAAATGTGACTAAAAAGCAGCATTTTTGACTTTTTTATTAGATTTTTTACGTTTACGCAGTTCACCATACAGCATCATTAACATTATATTTTGATAGTTTGGACATTTCCCATTAAAATGGTAAAAACTGACAATTTTCATTTTTATTGGGGGAGGAGATTTTTCACTTTTTTAAAACTTTTTATTTTAAAATGTTTTAACTTTTTTTTTTTACACTTTTTATGCCCCATAGGGGACTATCTATAGCAATCATCACCAGGACGTACATTTACGTCCGTGGTCATTAAGGGGTTAAGGACTCAGCGTTTTTCAGTTTTTGCATTTTCTTTTTTTCTTCCTTACCTTTTAAAAATCATACCCCTTTCAATTTTCCACCTAAAAATCCATATTATGGCTTATTTTTTGTGTCACCAATTTTACTTTGCAGTGACATTAGACATTTCACCCAAAAATTCATGGCAAAACGGGACAAAAAATGATTGTGCGATAAAACTGAAGAAAAAATGCCATTTTGTAAATTTTGGGGGCTTCCCTTTTTACGCAGTGCATTTTTATTATTATTCTGTATTATTATGTCTGTCCATACGGTTAAAATGATACTCTACTCATATAGGTTTTATTTTGTCATCCTTCTGGAAAAAATCATAACTACATGCAGGAAAATGTATACGTTTAAAAATGTCCTCTTCTGACCCTTATAGCTTTTATATTTTTTTTTATCAGTACCATTTTTGTTTTGATTGGACTTTTTGATTGCTTTTTATTCATTTTTTAATGGTATAAAGAGTGACCAAAAATACGCTATTTTGGACTTTTTTTTACGTGTATGCCATTGACCATGCCGTTTAATTAATGATATATTTTTATAGTTTGGACATTTACGCATGCGGCGATACCACATATGTTTATATTTATTTACATAGTTTTTTTTTAATGGGAATAAAGAGGTGATTCTGACTTTTATTAGGGAAGGGGTTAAATCACATTTATTAACACTTTTTTTTGCAATGTTATAGCCCCCATAGGGGACTATAACATTGCACACACTGATTTCTTACACTATTCACTGCCATATATTAACATGGCATTGATCAGTCATTCAGTGATCGGACACGCAGGAGGCAGGTAGGGATCCTCTTGGTGTCCTGCAAGTTGTTCGGGATGCCACGATTTCACCGCGGCGGTCCCGAACAGCCCGACTGAGCTGCTGGGATGCTTTCGGTTTCCCTTCAGACGCGGCGGTCAACTTTGATCGCCATGTCTGAAGGGTTAATACCGGGCATAACCGTGATCAGTGATGTCCAGTATTAGCCGTCGATGGCCGCCGGGACTGGCCCGTGACTCGGGACCGACCGCGTGACCCCGCGTTATATCGCGGGAGCCGGCGAAGGACGTAAATATACGTCCTGCGTTGTTAAGGAGTTAATGTGGGCTACGGCCCTCTCTGCCCCCCCCCCCCCCCCCTTAGCGATGCCCCTGCCAGTGCTGACACTTATAGCAGGCATGATGCATCTAAATTAGCTTTCGAATTGTTAATGGTGCAATGGTCCGTATAGCAAGGAGATTGCGGTGGGGGGTAGGTGCTTCGTTGCTCCTGCAGCCTGTGGCCTCACCTGGCCTTCTGTTGCTGGTGTGGCTCTTCTATAGATAGAACTTTCCTGTTTTGACCTACAGAATAAAGATAACATGTCATTTTTAAGGAGGAAGCAAAGGTGGGTAAACAAAGTCACACTGGATGATAGAAAGGAGGCCTTAAGAAAAGTAGTGTAGTGGGGATTGTTTTGATTCCATTGTGTCAGGGCAGCAAAAAGTAAAAAAACAAACCTTAAAGGGGTACTCCGCCCCTAGACATCTTAAAGGGGTACTCTGGCGCTAAGACATCTTATCCCCTATCCAAAGGATAGGGGATAAGATGCCTGATCACGGGGGTCCCGTGATCTTGCACGCAGCTGGGGACCCCCTTGAGCTTGCACGCAGCACCCGTTACAATCAGTCCCCGGAGCAGGTTCGCTCGGGGTCTGATTACTGGCGATCACGGGGACGGAGCATTGTGACCCCCGTGTGACGTCACGCTCTGCCCCCTCAATGCAAGCCTATGGGGCCCCCGCGATCAGGCATCTTATCCGCTATCCTTTAGATAGGGGATAAGATGTCTGATAGGGGCCCCTGCAATCTCGGCTGCGGACCCCAGACATCTGGTGCACAGAGCGAACTTCGCCGTCACACCCCCTCGAATAGACTTTCAATGAGGGTGCGTGGCCGTGACGTGACAATCCTCCGGAACTCCGATGTTGCACCCGACGCTCTATACGTATGCCAGGTGCAGCAGGGAGATCAGGGGGGTCCCCAGTGATCAGACATATTATGCCCTATCCTAGGGGATAAGATGTCTAGGGTCAAAGTGCCCCTTTAACTCACCTTCTGTCACAGGTGTGCGGATATTGGTCTTCGATCCTCTGGTCCCAGTCTTCTTCCGGCTTCTGTGTGCATGGATCGTCACACTGCGATCAGCATATCGGCAGCCGCATCGATGTCCCGCCTCAGCTGGTGACAGGCTTAGCGCAGTGTCATGCAAGGAGCCTGGGTCCCACCTTCTTCGTTGTACCCGGGCATGACACTGCGCATAGCCTATCACTGGCCGAGCGGGACATCGCTGGGGCCTGTGATAGGCTGATCAGTGTGATGATCCTTGCACACAGAAGCAGGAAGGAGACAGGGACAGAAGGACCGAAGACCAATATCGGCGCAACAGTGGAGAGACGGAAGATGAGTTAAGGTTTTTTTTTTTTTTTTTTTACTTTTTGCAGCCCAGGCACAATTAAATCATAACAATTCCCATTACACTACTTCTTTAATTAATTCTTTAAGTCATATAACTTGTTTACACCCCACAACAGTTTCCAGCAGAATAAGTGGTGCCTGCATACATGGACAGCAAATGTATTGTACTGGAATCAGAGTGGCAAGACAAAGACAGGAGCCTTTTGTGGCACCACCATCTCACAGCCATCTTTTTTTTTTTTTTTTTTTCAGGACGTGCTGCATTGTTCATTTGCATTATTTTGAAGTATATTTTTATAAATTGTAAAACAAAGAGAAAAAGAAACACAGCCGCACATCCACAATTTGTATTTTGATCTACTTGCTTCTCAGCATAAATTCAAACACTAACAGGTTGTTAGTATATATTTTGATAAAAAGTACAAGCCCACTCGCCACGTCAAGGCCACCTATTTAGAGTGGGTCCCTAACCCAACATTGGCGTAACACCGGGCGGCGGCCACCACCACTGCAACACCATGCTCACAGGGGGAGCAACCCAGTGGCCAAGCAACCCCACTGCTGCCCGACCACGCCCCTGGATCTGTGCCACACCACCCAACAGACAAAGCATCACAGTAACAATGACCACCGCAGTGCAACCACACCAATGCGAATACCTACCAAGTGCTCCCTGCCAAAATGCAATTGGTTGATGTGCGGCCATGTTTCTCTATTTTTGTTGTACATTTATATAAATTGTGGTCATGAATCTCTCACCATATGGAATGGACTATGCATGAAAATAGTGAACAAGGGAACTAATATTGGCCTGAAGTGTGCCAAGGCCAACTATGTAGGTACAGCGAAAGGGGTTATACACAGTGGATGAATGAGATAACATAGGAAGGGAAGAGAGGAAGGAAGCTCCACTGAGCTACTGGCAAGTGAGTTTTCCCGTTTAAGATGCTGTGGTTCGGTGTCTAAATATATATAAATAAATAAAGTATCCCTCGGGTGCTAAAAGGAGGTGTATAAATAACATACTAGACCTAAAGCAAAAGAAAACACCTCACTAACAAGCAGCACACCAGAAAAAAACATTATTGACATCATCTGACACAAAAAATCACAATTTTACTGAACATGAATGCACATCAATAAATATACATGGACTTACATTTGAAAAACAATTAAAAATAACAAATAATTGGGTAACCCTGATACTCGTGGGGGCCAAAAGAGCACACCCTCTAGCGAGCACCCACCCTATGTGTAAGATGAATGAGTAAATCTCCACTGGTTCTCCAATAATAATGTACATTAAAATGGTGTCTCTAACAAGAAAAGAGTAATAATGCAAATTTATACTGCCCCCCAAATGATTTATACTGCCCCCCAAAGAGACAACCTGCACAGAAAATGGTCCCCGTCATTGGTATGCACTGGGCAATGTATATTACGGTGCAATGCACACTTTATAAATACACAAGATAAAGTATCAATACAAGCAAATGAACCACCAGAGATGACAAGAGACAAGCAGAGCACAGTTGGATTACCACAAACAATATACTCATCACGGGTTGGTGCCCACTCTGAAGCCCCATGAATTAATAAACGTCCTATTTATATATGAATATAATTACTTAATATCTGGCAGATGTTAGTGTCTGGGGAAGAGGTCCAATTAGTAACTGTGTAAAGTGTTAATGCCGGACATTGGCCCCATTGGCGATGTCCGACATTAGCCATGGGTCCTGGTTGCTGGCACAATCATCATTGTCCAGCATTAGCCGTGGGCTCTGGTTGCTGGACCCACCAGGTATGAAGCGCTTTCAGCTCCAGAGCATGCTTTATATTGTGTAGGCGGGCACAGGATGTACATTTACACTCTGCATCCTTAAGAGGGTAAATATCAAAGTCTCCTCCCACAAACACAGGTTAACTTCATTAAGTAACCTTAACACTTGTGGTAGTGGATCTCTCACAGTATGGAATGGGCTATGCCTGAACATACATATTGGGGACTAATATTGGCCTATGCTGTGTAGGTACACCTAATGAGGCACAATGATACAATTATATAGGTTATTATAAATGCCTCATTGAAATATCTATACCTACAGATGACAAACAGGAGCAACAATTCACTAAACACATGTGCCACACTGCTTGTGAATCAGAGATATCTTGAAAATAGCTGGCAGGCTTCTGGTGACCTAATGCCTTTGTCACGATGCCGGCTGGCAGGTAGTGGATCCTCTGTGCCAGAGAGGGATTGGCGTGGACCGTGCTAGTGGACCGGTTCTAAGCCACTACTGGTTTTCACCAGAGCCCGCCGCAAAGCGGGATGGTCTTGCTGCGGCGGTAGTGACCAGGTCGTATCCACTAGCAACGGCTCACCTCTCTGGCTGCTGAAGATAGGCGCGGTACAAGGGAGTAGGCAAAAGCAAGGTCGGACGTAGCAGAAGGTCGGGGCAGGCAGCAAGGATCGTAGTCAGGGGCAACGGCAGAAGGTCTGGAAACACAGGCAAGGAACACACAAGGAACGCTTTCACTGGCACTAAGGCAACAAGATCCGGCGAGGGAGTGAAGGGGAAGTGAGGTGATATAGGAAGTGCACAGGTGTAAACACTAATTGGAACCACTGCGCCAATCAGCGGCGCAGTGGCCCTTTAAATCGCAGAGACCCGGCGCGCGCGCGCCCTAGGGAGCGGGGCCGCGCGCCGGGACAGAACAGACGGAGAGCGAGTCAGGTAGGGGAGCCGGGGTGCGCATCGCGAGCGGGCGCTACCCGCATCGCGAATCGCATCCCGGCTGGCAGCGGAATCGCAGCGCCCCGGGTCAGAGGACGTGACCGGAGCGCTGCCGCGGGGAGAGTGAAGCGAGCGCTCCGGGGAGGAGCGGGGACCCGGAGCGCTCGGCGTAACAGTACCCCCCCCCTTGGGTCTCCCCCTCTTCTTAGAGCCTGAGAACCTGAGGAGCAGACCTTTGTCTAGGATGTTGTCCTCAGGTTCCCAGGATCTCTCTTCAGGACCACAACCCTCCCAGTCCACTAAAAAAAAAATTCTCCCTCTGACCTTTTTGGCAGCTAAAATTTCTTTGACCGAGAAGATGTCCGAGGAGCCGGAAACAGGAGTGGGAGGAACAGACTTGGGAGAAAAACGGTTGAGGATGAGTGGTTTGAGAAGAGAGACGTGAAAGGCATTAGGGATACGAAGAGAGGGAGGAAGAAGAAGTTTATAAGAGACAGGATTAATTTGACACAAAATTTTGAAAGGACCAAGATAGCGTGGTCCCAACTTGTAGCTAGGGACACGGAAGCGGACATATTTAGCGGAGAGCCATACCTTGTCTCCAGGGGAAAAAACGGGGGGAGCTCTTCTTTTCTTATCCGCGAACTTCTTCATGCGTGATGAAGCCTGTAAGAGAGAATTTTGGGTCTCTCTCCATATGATGGAAAGGTCACGAGAAATTTCATCCACAGCGGGCAGACCAGAGGGCAAGGGAGTAGGGAGGGGGGGAAGAGGGTGACGGCCGTACACCACGAAAAATGGGGATTTGGAGGAAGACTCAGAGACCCTGAAGTTATACGAGAATTCGGCCCATGGGAGGAGATCTGCCCAGTCATCCTGGCGGGAGGAAACAAAATGTCGCAAATAATCACCCAAGATCTGGTTAATCCTTTCTACTTGTCCATTGGACTGGGGATGATATGCAGAAGAAAAATTTAATTTAATCTTGAGTTGTTTACAGAGAGCCCTCCAGAATTTAGACACGAATTGGACGCCTCTATCCGAGACAATCTGCGTAGGCAATCCGTGAAGACGAAAAATGTGTACAAAAAATTGTTTAGCCAACTGAGGCGCAGAAGGAAGACCAGGAAGAGGGATGAAATGTGCCATTTTGGAGAATCGATCAACGACCACCCAAATAACAGTGTTGCCACGGGAAGGGGGTAAATCAGTAATAAAATCCATACCAATCAGAGACCAAGGCTGTTCGGGGACAGGCAGAGGATGAAGAAAACCAGCGGGCTTCTGGCGAGGAGTCTTATCCCGGGCACAGATAGTGCAGGCTCGCACAAAGTCCACAACATCCGTCTCCAGAGTCGGCCACCAATAGAAGCGGGAGATGAGTTGCACAGATTTCTTGATACCCGCATGACCTGCGAGATGGGAGGAGTGACCCCATTTGAGGATTCCGAGGCGTTGGCGAGGAGAAACAAAGGTCTTTCCTGGAGGAGTCTGCCTGATGGAGGCAGGAGAAGTGGAGATCAGGCAGTCAGGTGGAATGATGTGTTGCGGAGAGAGTTCAACTTCTGAGGCATCCGAGGAACGAGAGAGAGCATCGGCCCTAATGTTCTTATCGGCAGGACGAAAGTGAATCTCAAAATTAAATCGGGCAAAGAACAGAGACCACCGGGCCTGGCGAGGATTCAGCCGTTGGGCAGACTGGAGGTAGGAGAGGTTCTTGTGGTCGGTGTAGATAATAACAGGAGAACTTGATCCCTCCAGCAGATGCCTCCATTCCTCAAGTGCTAATTTAATGGCTAGAAGCTCTCGATCCCCGATGGAGTAGTTCCTCTCCGCTGGAGAGAAGGTCCTAGAGAAAAAACCACAAGTGACAGCATGCCCGGAAGAATTTTTTTGTAGAAGAACAGCTCCAGCTCCCACTGAGGAGGCATCAACCTCCAATAGGAAGGGTTTGGAAGGGTCAGGTCTGGAGAGGACGGGAGCCGAAGAAAAGGCAGACTTGAGTCGTTTAAAGGCGTCTTCTGCTTGAGGAGGCCAGGACTTGGGATCAGCATTTTTTTTGGTTAAAGCCACGATAGGAGCCACAATGGTAGAAAAATGTGGAATAAATTGCCTGTAATAATTGGCGAACCCCAAAAAGCGTTGGATAGCACGGAGTCCGGAGGGGCGTGGCCAATCTAAGACGGCAGAGAGTTTGTCTGGATCCATCTGTAGTCCCTGGCCAGAGACCAAATATCCTAGAAAAGGAAGAGATTGGCATTCAAACAGACATTTCTCAATTTTGGCATAGAGTTGGTTGTCACGAAGTCTCTGAAGAACCATACGGACATGCTGGCGGTGTTCTTCTAGATTGGCAGAAAAAATTAGGATATCGTCCAGATATACAACAACACAGGAGTATAACAGATCACGAAAAATTTCATTGACAAAGTCTTGGAAGACGGCAGGGGCGTTGCACAGTCCAAAGGGCATGACCAGATACTCAAAGTGTCCATCTCTGGTGTTAAATGCCGTTTTCCACTCGTCCCCCTCTCTGATGCGGATGAGGTTATAGGCGCCTCTTAAGTCCAATTTAGTGAAGATGTGGGCACCTTGGAGGCGATCAAAGAGTTCAGAGATGAGGGGTAAGGGGTAGCGGTTCTTAACCGTGATTTTATTAAGACCGCGGTAGTCAATGCAAGGACGTAGGGAGCCATCCTTTTTGGACACAAAGAAAAATCCGGCTCCGGCAGGAGAGGAGGATTTACGGATAAAGCCCTTTTTTAGATTCTCCTGGACGTATTCGGACATGGCAAGAGTCTCTGGGGCAGAGAGAGGATAAATTCTGCCCCGGGGTGGAGTAGTGCCCGGGAGGAGGTCGATAGGGCAATCATAAGGCCTGTGAGGAGGTAGAGTCTCAGCTTGTTTTTTGCAGAAAACATCCGCGAAGTCCATATAGGCCTTAGGGAGACCGGTTACTGGAGGAACCACAGAGTTACGGCAAGGGTTACTGGGAACCGG
This sequence comes from Hyla sarda, assembly GCF_029499605.1. Taxonomy (NCBI): domain Eukaryota; kingdom Metazoa; phylum Chordata; class Amphibia; order Anura; family Hylidae; genus Hyla; species Hyla sarda. Next base: position 345,174,487 of record NC_079191.1, on the reverse strand, counting down.
TTTTAGACAGTTCTTGGAACAAGAGGACCCCCAACTCTTGATCTCCCCAGTGGACCAATCCAGGGTAGGGGAATGAAGTTGAAGCCAGGGAAGTCCAAGGAGAATTTCCGAGGTGCAATTGGGGAGGACCAAAAGTTCAATCCTCTCATGATGAGATCCGATGCTCATAAGAAGGGGCTCCGTGCGGAAACGTATGGTACAGTCCAATCTTTCATTATTTACACAATTGATGTAGAGGGGTCTGGCGAGACTGGTCACCGGGATGTTGAACCTGTTGACGAGAGAGGCCAAAATAAAATTTCCTGCAGATCCAGAGTCCAAGAAGGCCACTGTAGAGAAGGAGAAGGCAGAGGCAGACATCCGCACAGGCACAGTAAGACGTGGAGAAGCTGAGTAGACATCAAGGACTGTCTCACCTTTGTGCGGAGTCAGCGTACGTCTTTCCAGGCGGGGAGGACGGATAGGACAATCTCTCAGGAAGTGTTCGGTACTAGCACAGTACAGGCAGAGGTTCTCCATACGGCGTCGTGTCCTCTCTTGAGGTGTCAGGCGAGACCGGTCGACCTGCATAGCCTCCACGGCGGGAGGCACAGGAACAGATTGCAGGGGACCAGAGGAGAGAGGAGCCGAGGAGAAGAAACGCCTCGTGCGAACAGAGTCCATATCTTGGCGGAGTTCCTGACGCCTTTCGGAAAAACGCATGTCAATGCGAGTGGCTAGGTGAATAAGTTCATGTAGATTAGCAGGAATTTCTCGTGCGGCCAGAACATCTTTAATGTTGCTGGATAGGCCTTTTTTGAAGGTCGCGCAGAGGGCCTCATTATTCCAGGACAATTCTGAAGCAAGAGTACGGAATTGTACGGCATACTCGCCAACGGAAGAATTACCCTGGACCAGGTTCAACAGGGCAGTCTCAGCAGAAGAGGCTCGGGCAGGTTCCTCAAAGACACTTCGGATTTCCGAGAAGGAGTGTACAGAGGCAGTGACGGGGTCATTGCGGTCCCAGAGCGGTGTGGCCCATGACAGGGCTTTTCCGGACAGAAGGCTGACTACGAAAGCCACCTTAGACCTTTCAGTGGGAAACAGGTCCGACATCATCTCCAGATGCAGGGAACATTGGGAAAGAAAGCCACGGCAAAACTTAGAGTCCCCATCAAATTTATCCGGCAAGGATAAGCGTATCCCAGGAGCGGCCACTCGCTGCGGAGGAGGTGCAGGAGCTGGCGGAGGAGATGACTGCTGAAGCTGTGGTAGTAACTGTTGTAGCATAACGGTCAGTTGAGACAGCTGTTGGCCTTGTTGCGCTATCTGTTGTGACTGCTGGGCGACCACCGTGGTGAGGTCAGCGACAACTGGCAGAGGAACTTCAGCGGGATCCATGGCCGGATCTACTGTCACGATGCCGGCTGGCAGGTAGTGGATCCTCTGTGCCAGAGAGGGATTGGCGTGGACCGTGCTAGTGGACCGGTTCTAAGCCACTACTGGTTTTCACCAGAGCCCGCCGCAAAGCGGGATGGTCTTGCTGCGGCGGTAGTGACCAGGTCGTATCCACTAGCAACGGCTCACCTCTCTGGCTGCTGAAGATAGGCGCGGTACAAGGGAGTAGGCAAAAGCAAGGTCGGACGTAGCAGAAGGTCGGGGCAGGCAGCAAGGATCGTAGTCAGGGGCAACGGCAGAAGGTCTGGAAACACAGGCAAGGAACACACAAGGAACGCTTTCACTGGCACTAAGGCAACAAGATCCGGCGAGGGAGTGAAGGGGAAGTGAGGTGATATAGGAAGTGCACAGGTGTAAACACTAATTGGAACCACTGCGCCAATCAGCGGCGCAGTGGCCCTTTAAATCGCAGAGACCCGGCGCGCGCGCGCCCTAGGGAGCGGGGCCGCGCGCGCCGGGACAGAACAGACGGAGAGCGAGTCAGGTAGGGGAGCCGGGGTGCGCATCGCGAGCGGGCGCTACCCGCATCGCGAATCGCATCCCGGCTGGCAGCGGAATCGCAGCGCCCCGGGTCAGAGGACGTGACCGGAGCGCTGCCGCGGGGAGAGTGAAGCGAGCGCTCCGGGGAGGAGCGGGGACCCGGAGCGCTCGGCGTAACAGCCTTAATAACATGACCAGCATGGAATGTCAGGATGCTATTGATACAGTGTCTATACGGAAGGCATGGCCTGATATGTGTGTGTGGGGGGTCAAGACCGTGAACTGTTGCTAATATCCAAACATCTAATGAATGTCGAGGATGGTGGCGGCTGCTAGGGGAAAAATATAGGCGGGTTATCAATGGCTTTGTCCTGAGGGACATGTAGTAATCTATCCCTTGAGAAGGGGTCTACTTATCGTTGTCAGGCTATTATGTAGAGACAACCTAGCTCCCCACTTGATGGTTTTTGGTATGGGGGTAGAGATAGAACATCATGATATCGAAACTTGTAAGAAGGCCTAACGAATAATCCTATATAAAGTTTAAGTATTGGGTGATGTAAAGGCCAAGATGTGCTCCTCCCAGTCTTGTCTCCTCCTGCCGCTGTCATCGTGCCGCCATTTTATGAACTCAGAGCACGCGCTCAGCCTACCCTGGAATGTGGTAGAGCAGCGTGCCCTGGGATGTGGTATCACCGTTGTGCGTACATGTCTGAACTATTAAATAATAATACTATTAAATAATGTTAATTAAATAATGTTAATTAAATTGCACGGTCGATAGAGTACCGTATATACTCGAGTATAAGCCGACCCGAGTATAAGCCGAGACCCCTAATTTCAACCCAAAATCCCAGGAAAAGTTATTGACTCGAGTATAAGCCTAGGGTGGGAAATACATCATCCCCCCCTGTCATCATCCAGACCCCCGTCATTAACATCCTCATCATCATCACCGCCTGTCATCATCCAGACCCTCATCATCATCACCTGTCATCATCCCACACCACCCCCCCCCCCTTCATCATCCCCTTGTCATCATCCCAACCCCCCTTTATCATCCCCTTGTCATCATCCCCACCCCCCTTCATCATCATCCCACACCCCCCCCTTCATCATCCCCACCCCCCTTCATCATCCCCTTGTCATCATCCCCACCCCCTTCATCATCCCCTTGTAATCATCCCACACCCCCCCTTCATCATCCCCTTGTCATCATCCCCACCCCCCTTCATCATCCCACACCCCCCCTTCATCATCCTCTTGTCATCATCCCACACCCCCCCCCCCCCTTCATCATCCTCTTGTCATCATCCGCCCGCAGTGGTCTTCAACCTGCGGACCTCCAGAGGTTTCAAAACTACAACACCCAGCAAGCCCGGGCAGCCATCGGCTGTCCGGGCTTGCTGGGAGTTGTAGTTTTGAAACCTCCGGAGGTCCGCAGGTTGAAGACCACTGCGGCCTTCGACATCATCCAGCCCCCTCCCACCCCCTTTAGTTCTGTACAGTACTCCCCTCCGCTCGGCGCTGGTCCGGTGCTGCAGGACTGTCCGGAGAGGAGGTGGTCCGGTGGGATAGTGGTTCCGGGCTGCTATCTTCACCGGGGGCGCCTCTTCTCCGCGCTGCGGGCCCAGAATAGAGGCGTTGCCTGGACGATGACACAGAAGTACGTTGGCAATGAACGTACCTCTGCGTCGTTGTCAAGGCAACGTGACTATTCTGGGGCCGGGCCCGAAGCGCTTAGAAGAGGCCTCCCCGGTGAAGATAGCAGCCCGGAACCACTATCCTACCGGACGACCTCCTCACCGGACAGTCCTGCAGCACCGGACCAGCGCCGAGCGGAGGTGAGTACTGTACAGAACTAAAGGGGGTGAGAGGGGGCTGGATGATGTCGAAGGCCGCAGTGGTCTTCAACCTGCGGACCTCCGGAGGTTTCAAAACTACAACTCCCAGCAAGCCCGGACAGCCGATGGCTGCCCGGGCTTGCTGGGAGTTGTAGTTTTGAAACCTCTGGAGGTCTGCAGGTTGAAGACCACTGCGGGTGGAGAGTTCACTCGAGTATAAGCCGAGGGGGGTGTTTTCAGCACGAAAAATCGTGCTGAAAAACTCGACTTATACTCAAGTATATACGGTACATGTTAAAAAATACTAAAGTCCAAAATTGCGCATTTTTTGTCACTTCATAGTTACATAGTTACATAGTTAGTACGGTCGAAAAAAGACATATGTCCATCAAGTTCAACCAGGGAATTAAGGGGTAGGGGTGTGGCCCGATATTGGGGAAGGGATGGGATTTTATATTTCTTCATAAGCATTAATGTTATTTTGTTCCATGAATGTATTTAATCCTGTTTTAAAGCTGTTAATTGTTCCTGCTGTGACCAGTTCCTGAGGTAGACCGTTCCATAAATTCACAGTCCTCACGGTAAAGAAGGCATGTCGCCCCTTGAGACTAAACTTTTTCTTCTCCAGACGGAGGGAGTGCCCCCTCGTCCTTTGGGGGGGTTTAACCTGGAACAGTTTTTCTCCATATTTTTTGTATGGGCCATTAATATACTTATATACGTTTATCATATCCCCCCTTAAACGTCTCTTCTCAAGACTAAACAATTGTAACTCCTTTAATCGCTCCTCATAGCTAAGATGTTCCATGCCCCATATTAGTTTAGTCGCGCGTCTCTGCACCCTTTCCAACTCCGCAGTGTCCCTTTTATGGACAGGTGCCCAAAACTGAACAGCATATTCCAGGTGAGGCCGTACCAATGCTTTATAAAGGGGGAGTATTATGTCCCTGTCCCTTGAGTCCACACCTCTTTTGATACATGACAATATCTTGCTGGCTTTGGAAGCAGCAGCCTGACATTGTATGCTATTCTGTAGTCTGTGATCTACAAGTACACCCAGATCCTTCTCTACCAGTGACTCTGCCAGTTTAATCCCCTCTAAGACATACGATGCATGCAGGTTATTAGTACCCAGATGCATAACTTTACATTTATCCACATTGAACCTCATTTGCCAAGTGGATGCCCAGACACTTAGTCTATCCAAGTCATTTTGTAACTTATGCACATCCTCTATAGACTGTACCGTGCTACAAAGCTTGGTGTCATCTGCAAAGATAGAAACAGAGCTGTTAATACCATCCTCATATCATTGATAAATAAATTAAACAACAGCGGTCCCAGTACAGAACCTTGGGGTACACCACTAATAACCGGGGACCAATCAGAGTACGAATCATTGACCACCACTCTCTGGGTACGATCCATGAGCCAGTGTTCAATCCAGTTACAAACTAAAATTTCCAAACCCAAAGACCTTAACTTACCTGTCAGACGTCTATGAGGGACAGTATCAAACGCTTTAGCAAAATCCAGAAACACTATATCCACAGCCATTCCTCTGTCAAGGCTTCTACTCACCTCTTCATAAAAGCAAATTAGATTGGTTTGACAACTTCTATCCTTAGTAAACCCATGCTGGCCATCACTTATAATACTATTATCCCCTATGTATTCCTGTATGTAATCCCTTATAAGTCCTTCAAACAATTTACCCACAATGCAAGTTAAACTTACCGGTCTATAGTTTCCTGGGGAAGAGCTAGAGCCCTTTTTGAAGATTGGCACCACATTCGCCTTGCGCCAGTCCCTTGGCACAATACCAGACACCAGAGAATCTCTAAATATCATGAACAGGGGTACAGATATTACTGAACTTACCTCTCTAAGAACTCTTGGGTGTAGTCCATCTGGCCCTGGGGATTTGCTTACATTTATATTACTTAACTTACCTTGTACCATCTCTACATTAAGCCAGTTCAGTACATTACATGATGTGTTACCAGCACTGACCTGGCCAATGTCAGCTCCTTTTTCCATAGTGTATACAGAACTAAAGAACCCATTCAGTAGCTCCGCTTTCTCTTGATCGCCTGTGACAACCTCCCCATTATCATTATTAAGGGGTCCTACATGCTCTGTCCTTGTTTTTTTTGCATTTATATATCTAAAAAAATATTTAGGATTAGTTTTGCTTTCTTTGGCCACCTGTCTCTCATTTTGAATTTTTGCTGTTTTTATTACATTTTTACAGATTTTATTAAGCTCTTTGTACTGTTTAAATGTTATAGCTGACCCATCAGATTTGTATTTTTTGAAGGCTATTTTTTTGTTGTTTATTGCTCTTTTAACATCATTTGTCAGCCATGTAGGATTTAGTTTTAATCGTTTATATTTGTTCCCCTTTGGTATATATTTAGCTGTATAGTTATTTAGAGTTGATTTAAAGATGTCCCATTTACCTTCTGTATCAGTATTTGACAACACCTCCCCCCAGTCTATGTCCTGTAGTGCAGCTCTCAGCCCAGGGAAGTTTGCCTTTTTAAAGTTATATGTTTTTGCCTTCCCCGCCTGTGTTAGTTTTCTACATTTTAAGTCAAAAGTAACTATATTGTGTTCGCTATTACCAAGGTTTTCCCGCACAGTTACATTACCAACCAGCTCTGCGTTGTTGGAAATGATCAGATCCAACAAGGCATCACTTCTTGTTGGGTCCTCCACAAACTGGCCATAACAAAATAATAAAAAGCGATCAAAAAGTCCAATCAAAACAAAAATGATACCAATAAAAACTACAGACCACAGCGCAAGAAATGAGCCCTCATACAACCCTGTATACGAAAAATTAAAAGATATAAGGGGTCAGAATAGGACCATTTTGAGCATACTAATTTTGGTGCATGTAGTTATAATTTTCTCAAAGTAGTAAAATAAAATAAAACCTATATAAAACGTACTACATACACTGCTGTACATGGGGTGAATGTGCAGAGCATTGCACCATAGTGTCTGTACATTCCTATGTTAGCGGGAGCTGGCGGCATTGGACAAACATTTTAGCAGGAGCGGGCAGGATTGGACACAAATGTTGCGGGAGCGGGAAGGAGCGGAGCAAACACCCTGCGGGAGCTGGCGGGGATGGTCAGAAAATTGATGGGAGTGGGATTGAAAAAAACAGTACTGTGCAGGGCTCTAGTCTGAACCCAACTTGGGTAACAGCACTGAAACTGTTGAACGGTGTGCAATGCAACTCTATGACGAGATACGACAGACATGGCAGCCTACTTATTAAACAGTATCACCAGCTGATCCTCTACTCATGACTATCAATGTCATAAATAAAACATAAATGATCCATGTTTAATATAATTGGAATTATACTGACTCATAGAATAAAGTTTGCATGTCAGTTATACCGTATTGTGTGCTCCAAAATAATATTGTCCCACAAAATTATTATTATATGCTAAAATAAAAAGTGTCAGTGAAAAGTACAACTTGTCTTATAAAAAAAAAATTCTGTGCCGGGCGCTGCTTCCAAGACGGGGACGTGACGTCACTACACACCCCCACGATTCATGTCTATGGTAGGGGGCGTGATGAGGGTTGAATGCTGCACCAAGATCGCGGGGGTCCCCAGAGGCGGGACCCCTGCGATCATACATCTTATCCCCTATGCTTTGGATAGGGGATAACATGTATAAACCCGGAATACCCCTTTAATACAACTTTGTCAGTGGCAAAATGAAAAAGGTCTTAGAAGGTGATGTAACTAATGCACACTGCTAGTTTTACCAGTGTGTTGCCAGTAAGGGACCAAACGTACCGCTACACCATGAATAACACTACCATACACCATACATATTGCCATATAGAGGTACATAAGAGCTGTAACCAGGATCTGTATACCAAATAAGTGATTACAGTTACATCCAGTGACCCAAAGATGACACATAGCTCCCAACTTTTGCCAAGCCACACCCCTAACCACACCCTCAGCCACGCCCTAACCAAGTCTGCAGCTGCAGAATGGGAATACCTCTTTAGGGTCTATTCACATGTACAGTATTCTACGCAGGAGTGGAAGCTGTATTTACTCATTTAATTTACATTGAAATATGTAGCTGAAAATCTTGTGCATCAAATCTGCGCAGAATACTGTACATGTGAATACACCATTAACAGCAATAAAGACCTCCTATACTGACAGACTGACAACAACCCTCATCATTACTACTACAGACCATATAAGTGATTACATACAGTTATACCAGGTGACTGACAACAACCCCCATCATTACCACTACAGACCATATAAGTGATTACATCCAGATATATCAGGTGACTGACAACAACCCCCATCATTACTACTACAGACCATATAAGTGATTACATACAGTTATACCAGGTGACTGACAACAACCCCCATCATTACTACTACAGACCATATAAGTGATTACATACAGTTATATCAGGTGACTCACAACAACCCCCATCATTACTACTACAGACCATATAAGTGATTACATACAGTTATATAAGGGGACTGAATACAACCCCTATCATTACCACTACAGATCATATAAGAGATTACATACAGTTATATCAGGTGACTGACAACAATCCCATCATTACCACTAGAAACCATATAAGAGATTATATACAGTTATATCAGGTGACTGACAACAACCCCCATCATTACAACTACAGACCATATAAGTGATTACATACAGTTATATCAGGTGACAGACAACAACCCCCATCATTACCACTACAGACCATATAAGTGATTACATCCAGATATATCAGGTGACTGACAACAACCCCCATCATTACCACTACAGATCATATAAGAGATTACATACAGTTATATCAGGTGACTGACAACAACCACCATCATTACCACTACAGACCATATAAGAGATTACATACAGTTATATCAGGTGACTGACAACAACCCTCATCATTACAACTAGAAACCAAATAAGAGATGACATACAGTTATATCAGGTGACTGACAACAACCCCCATCATTACCACTAGAAACCATATAAGAGATTACATATAGTTATATCAGGTGACTGACAACAACTCCCATCATTATCACTACAGACCATATAAGAGATTACATACAGTTATATCAGGTGACTGACAACAATCCCATCATTACCACTAGAAACCATATAAGAGATTACATACAGTTATATCAGGTGACTGACAACAACCCCCATCATTACCACTACAGACCATATAATTGATTACATACAGTTATATCAGGTGACTGACAACAACCCCCATCATTACTACTACAGACCATATAAGTGATTACATCCAGATATATCAGGTGACTGACAACAACCCCCATCATTACTACTACAGACCATATAAGTGATTACATACAGTTATATCAGGTGACTGACAACAACCCCCATCATTACCACTACAGACCATATAAGTGATTACATCCAGATATATCAGGTGACTGACAACAACCCCCATCATTACTACTACAGACCATATAAATGATTACATACAGTTATATCAGGTGACTGACAACAATCCCATCATTACCACTACAGACCATATAATTGATTACATACAGTTATATCAGGTGACTGACAACAACCCCCATCATTACTACTACAGACCATATAAGTGATTACATCCAGATATATCAGGTGACTGACAACAACCCCCATCATTACTACTACAGACCATATAAATGATTTCCTACAGTTATATCAGGTGACTGACAACAACCCCCATCATTACCACTACAGACCATATAATTGATTACATACAGTTATATCAGGTGACTGACAACAACCCCCATCATTACTACTACAGACCATATAAATGATTACATACAGTTATATCAGGTGACTGACAACAACCCCATCATTATGTGGTGTCCCGGTACCGTATGGTCAGAGTTACTTCATTCCAGTAGGGTCCTCCTAGTGGGATAGCCCCTAGTCACCTCATCCTTCTTTAATTTTGTGATGTTTACATGTATATTTAATTGTGAATATAGTGTTGCAGGACCTTAGGTCACACGACATGTTAATTCTATTATGGTATGTTAAAGGACCTTCCTAGGTCACGTGTGTGGTCACATGTTTAGACCATAATTCCTTGTAAAGTGATTGACAGATGGTATGGACCAATGAGCTCAAGGCCAGCCCCTGCACATAGAAGGGAGCTGCCAGCCAATCCTCGCTCTCTTGGATTCCGGACTAGCATAGAGTAGAGATCCGTGCAACTTTCAAAGACAAGACCAGGCCGAACCCTGATAATACCAAACTGTGAGTAATAATACAACTCCCCGCTAAAGTCCGCGTGACTGCTGGACCTAAACTCAATCCCCTAAATCCAGTTGAACAGCGCATATAAATCTCCTGAGCTTAAAACTCACAAGGTCCCAACCAACTGTCAGGATCCTCATAGACTCTAATTGTACAAAGACTGTTCCTGTTTAATTTTGCATAAAACCTGCAGTAAAAGTTCCAACAGTTTTCTGAAACCTCCGGTTGTGGACATTTATTATACCTCCCTATCGCTCTTGGGACGAGTGGCGATAGGACAAGCATATACAGAGGAGCCCTCACCCTGGCGTCTGGACAGTTAAGGGTTAAACCAGCACCCTTTCATCACTGCACAGCTACACCCCATATACCCTATACCCCCCACAAGCTTACCACAATTACCACTACAGACCATATAAGTGATTACATACAGTTATATCAGGTGAAGTCTTCTCTGATCAGAGTTGGTCACTTTCCTTTTTCTTCTCCAGCTCAGACGCCATGATGATTTCTTTCGGCTACAACTCTCTGGAGAACATGGTGAGAAAAAAACATTTTAGGCTCCGCACTTTTCCAATAACTATAATGCCTCTCTTAGTAGAGTGGGTAACAGCAGATATCTCCCACATTAGGTAGGCAGCAAAAGACCACCACATTAGGTAGGCAGCAAAAGTCGCCCACATTAGATTGCCAGCAGATTCCACCCATAGTAGGCAGCAGATGTCCCCCCCCCCCATAGTAGGCGGCAGATTCCCCCATAGTAGGCAGCAGATTCCCCATAGTAGGCGGCAGCAGCACACTAATCCCTTATCTATTCATCCAGCCCATCCGCCCCCGCCCGCCAGCATGCACAAATTTATACATACCTCCTGCGGCCGTCTTCCTCCCTGAAAGTCCTCTTCTTTACAGCAGCTCCCGCAGCATGGCCTCTTCTTTCCTCTACCTCTGCGCTCCAGCATCTGTTGATGTCACCAGTGCACCGGAGTGCAGAGAAAGATCTTGGCCCGACCTCTTGTGTAAACTGGCTAAATGTAGCCAGCGAGCACAATAGTGATTGACAGGGTGAGGAGCCAATAGCTCTTCACCCTGTTAAACTTTGCACAGAGCTCCACATTTAACTGTAGATGCCTCATAAGGAATGTCCCGCCAGATCTGGGATGGTTGCGAGGTATGGATGACATCTATTCTGATCCTCTTTCCTTTTCTTCTCCACCCAGATCAGACTGCTATGTCAACTTCTTCCAGACAAAACTCATCTCTTCAGCATCTTGAGAGATGTCTCCTATTGGGAAAAAAGTCTCAAAAAACTTTCACTCCAGAGTATATTTACCCATAAAACATGATAAAAAGCAATATTACAGTAGAATCTCCCAGTGCTGTTTAATCACCCCTTATCCCTACCCCCATATCCTTTCACTCCCCTTTTATACCCTGTGCCACCTTATTCCACCATGCCTTGTGCCAAATTATCCCCCCTTACCCTCTATGCCACATAATTTCCCCTTGATCCCCCCCTCCCCGTGCGATTTCACTCCCTATTTATTACTCTCCATGTAAATTCATCACCCCCCTCTTTATGAAGTGGCACAGGGGGGTAAAGGGGGAATGAAATGGCACAGGGGGTGGTAAAGATGGGATGATGAATTTGCACAGAGGGTTAGAGGAAATAATGTGGCAAAGGGGGTTAAAAAGGGCAGGGCCGTTTGAAGAAATTTGGGGGCCCCAAGCAAAATAGACATGGAGCCCCCCCCCCCATAGACAGGTAGTACCCCCAGATTAACCCACTCCCCCAGTAGGCAGGTAATACCCCCAGATTAACCTCCTCCCCCCAGTAGGCAGGTAGTACCCCCAGATTAACCCCCTTCCCCCAGTAGGCAGGTAGTATCCCCAGATTAACCCCCTTCCCCCAGTAGGCAGGTAGTATCCCCAGATTAACCCCTCCCCCCAGAAGGCAGGTAGTATCCCCAGATTAACCCCCTGCCCCCCAGTAGGCAGGTAGTATCCCCAGCGCGTAGTTGTATGGCACTTAACTGGGGGTGGGGACGTCCTGAGTGGGGAAACTACAGGTAAGCCGGGCACAAAAAGGAGATTTTTTATGCTTACCGTAAAATCTCTTTCTCGAAGGATCCATTGGGGGACACAGACCATGGGTGTATGCTACTCTCACTAGGAGGTTTGACACTATGGCAACAAAGAAAATCGGCTCCTCCCAGCAGTGTTCCACTGCCGCCTGCAGCACCTTTCGGCCCAGATTAGCATCAGCCGATGCGAAGGTATGAACCCGGTAGAACTTCAAGAAAGTGTGCAAAGACGACCAGGTAGCCACTTTGCAAATCTGCGAGGCCGAGGCTTTGTTCTGGAGAGCCCAGGATGCACCAACAGAACGGGTAGAATGAGCCAAAAACCCTTCCCCCTACAGCACTGACGAAAGGAAGAGGTGATAGAGAGGTAGGACCTAACAGCCCGAACCCCATCCAGTTTGTGGAGCAATCGCTCCTTAGGATGAGAAGGAGGAGGACAAAAGGACGGAAGGACAATGTCCTCATTGAGATGAAAGGACATTGACGAAACGACCTTAGGCAAAAAGGAAGGATCTGGCCGGAAAACAACCTTGTCCTGGTGAATCACCAGAAACGGAGAATGGCAGGAGAGAGCTGCCGAATCGGACACTCTCATAATGGAGGTGATAGCTATCAGAAATGCCACTTTCCAGGAAAGAAGGCGCAAGGGCACTTCCCTAAGAGGTTCAAAAGGGGGACCTTGGAGGACACCTAGAACCAGATTTAAGTCCCAAGGAGGAGAAGGAGACCGATAAGGAGGGGCAGCATGTGCCACTCCTTGAAGGAAGGTCCGGACATGAGAATTGGAAGCCAGAGGACACTGAAAAAGAATAGAAAGGGCCGAAACCTGACCCTTGAGGGAGCGGAGAGCCAACCCCTGTACCAATCCCGACTGCAAAAAGGAGAGAAGACAGGGAACGGAAAAGGTAACAGGAGAAAAACCCTGAGCTTCACACCAAGGAAAATAAGACCGCCAGGTACGGTGGTAAATTTTTGCCGAGGAGGGCTTACAAGCCCTGAGCATGGTGCGAATGACTTGAGAAGAGAAACCACGGGCTCTCAAAACCGCGGTCTCAACCGCCACGCCGTCAAATGCAGCGACTGTAAATTGGGGTGGCAAAGAGGACTCTGAGACAGCAGGTTCAGACGAAGTGGAAGGCGCAACGGAGCGTAGTCCAGGAGCCTGACTACGTCGGCGTACCACGTGCTTCGGGGCCAATCTGGAGCTACCAGCATGGCGGAAACGCCCTCCGCTTTGAGCTTCCTCAGAACCCTGAGAAGGAGCGGAAAAGGAGGGAACAGATAGGGCAGGGCAAACCCCGCCCAAGGAATCACTAGGGCGTCCACGGCTAGAGCCAGGGGGTCCCGGGACTTTGACACAAATGGAAGAATCTTCCGATTGTGCCGAGACACGAAGAGGTCCACGTCTGGAATGCCCCAGAGGTCGCAGATCTGCGCGAAGACCTCCGGATGTAGAGACCACTCGCTGGGATCGGCTGAGGACCGGCTGAGGAAGTCTGCTTCCCAGTTAAGCACACCTGGAATGTGAATCGCTGAAATGGCCGGAACCTTGTTTTCCGCCCAGAGGAGAATCTTTGTCACCTCGGCCATGGCTGCCGAGTTGCGAGTGCCGCCTTGCCGATTGATGTAAGCTACGGCCATGGCGTTGTCCGACTGGACGCGGACAGGGCGGGTCTGAAGCAGGGACTCCCAATGAAGAAGACAAAGAAGAATCGCCCTCAGTTCCAAAATGTTTATCGGAAGAAGGGCTTCCCGGGGAGACCAGAGGCATTGAACCGTCCAGTCCCTGAACACGCCGCCCCAGCCCGAAAGACTGACATCTGTTGTAACCACCTGCCAGTGGAGGGGAAGAAATGATCGTCCCTGAAGAAGAAGGGGGGAGTGGAGCCACCAGAGTAGAGACTGACTGATCCGATGAGGGAGAGCAGTCTTGCGATCGAGAGACAGAGGAGATCTGTCCCATCGAGAAAGAATCACCAAGGGGGCGGTAATGAAACTGGGCAAAAGGTACGACCTCCATGGCCGCTACCATCTGATCCAAAACTTCCATGCAAATGTGGAGAGTCAGACGTTTGTACAGTGGAAGGCAAATCCGGGCAGAGGCCGTGTTGAATAGAAGTTCCAAGAAGATCAGAGATTGGGTGGGAGAGAGGACAGACTTGTCCCGGTTGATCATCCACCCAAAGCGATCCAAGGTCTGGAGAGTGAGATTCACATTCTCCAGAGTCTGGATACTGGTGGGAGCCTTGATGAGAAGGTCATCCAGGTAAGGGATCACTGAGATTCCTCTTGACCGCAACAGGGGTATCACCGGCACAAGGATCTTGGTAAAGACCCCAGGAGCAGTGGCCAGACCAAAGGGGAGGGCTACGAATTGAAAATGCCCCTCCGGAACTGCAAAGCGGAGGTACCGCTGATGGCCGGGAAATATTGGAACATGGAGGTAGGCATCCTTGATGTCCACCAAAAGAAAGAAACTCCCCTTGTTCCATGGATGCCACTACTGAACAGAGAGATTCCATTCGGAAGTGGCGGATGAGAAGATGACGGTTGAGACGCTTGAGGTCCAAGATTGGCCGCACAGAACCGCCCTTCTTGGGGATCACAAAAAGATTGGAATAGAAACCCCGAAAACGTTCCCCGGGAGGAATGGGGACAATGACCCCGAAACTGCTTCGCAAGAGAAGGAGACCGGGGGGCCCGGGACTGAAAAAATCGATCCCTCGGAAGGGAGGCAAATTTGATGCGGTATCCGTTGGACACCACGTCCCTGACCCAGGAGTCCTGAATGTGTGTGGTCCAGATGTCTTGAAAAAGTAAGAGACAGCCTCCCACCCAAGAAAAATCTGCGGGTGGGGGCTTCACTTCATGCGGAAGTGGGTTTGCGGCTGCCCGATATGGCCGCAAAACGGCCAGAACGGTTGGTGTCCGACTTCCAAGACGGGTGCGCCCGGAACGAGGGAGCCTTCTTGTCCCGCGAAGGTGCCTGCCCAGACCCCTTATTGGGGCCAAAAGTCCGAAAGGACCGGAAGGAAGAGGACTTCCTCTGGGAAGTAGTGTGAGCCTTATTTTGAGGCAACAAGGAGCTCTTACCCCCCCCCCGTCGCCTCAGCGATAATCTCGTCAAGGCGCTTGCCAAAAAGACGGGTACCCGTAAAAGGAAGCTCGGTGAGAGACCTTTTGGTGGCGGCATCCACATCCCACGCCTTAAGCCACATGGAACGGCGGAGGGCCGCTAGGTGACCAACAGCAAAGGCAGCACAACGGGCTGACTGCATGGAAGCTGTACACAGAAAGTCCCCAGCTTTAGAGCATCGGAGAATCAAAGCAGACAGATCCTCTGGGGAGGATCCCGCCAGGATACCCTGACGGAGTTGTGAGCACCACACCGTAAGGGCCTTAAACACCCATGCAGAGGCGAAGGTGGGAAGCAGGGAAGAGCCTGCTGCTTCAGAGGCAAACTTCGCTAAGGACTCCACCTTCTTGTTCGTCGGATCCTTGAATGCAGCCGCGTCTGCTAGGGGCAGTGTAGTAGCCTTCGAGAGGCGGGAAACTGGTGGATCCACCGAGGGAGGGGAAACCACCTTAGAGACAAGGTCCTTGGCGAATGGATAACACGCTTGAACATTCTTCATTCCCGGGAACCTCTTGTCAGGATGTCTCCATGCAGATTCCAGAAGGGTGTGAAATTCAGCGTGAGAGCTGAACATTTGAGGTGCTGGTTTAGCACGATGAAAGGATACTTCAAGTACCACATCCGAAGATCCTGGGTCCTCTAAGTGAAAGGTGTCTCTTATGGCCGCAACCAATGAGTTTACCGTTTCAACTGTATCCGAGCGGTCCTCTGAGTCAGATGCCGATTAGGAATCCTCATCCTCCAGTTCACCAGGAGAATGTGAACGAGTGGAGGCAGCCCTGGAGGGGGGGCGGCCCTGATCGGGTACGCGGCTCTGGCGAGGCAGAGCAGCGACTCCGGGAACGTCCTCTGGAGGAGTGACGTTTGTGACCAGATGACACAGGGGGGCGGGACCCACAAGAGGAGCACCCACGTCTACCTGAAGACTCCATGGAAGAGTCCGAAGAAGCACCCCTAGTATGCTTGTGAGAGCGTGAAGCATGTGGAGAAGAGGAGCGAGACCCTTTAGAGGGCCGGCGTAGGGCAGACCTCTTCAAGGCAAACACCACGTCACGGGAGGCATCAGCCACCGAATGGGAGACTTGAGTCAAGTCAGCCATATACTGGGATAGGGAAGAATCCCAGGCTGGAGGGGCGAGGCTGGAGGGGCGGCCGAATCCACCGGGACTGAAAGAGCATCCGGGGGTGCCAGGGGGAGCAGTGGAGCAGGCAGAGCAAGTGGGTTCAGCAGAACCAGGCATTTTGGAATTACAGCTCTTACAGACAAAATGGTAAACTAACGCTCCAGTTGTCTGTTTAGAGGGAGGAACAGTTCTGGGTACGGACATAATGAAAAAAGAACTCTCTCACCCGAGTTTGTGTCCCCAGGGCAGCTGCTGTGAGGAGAACTCCGCTCTAGTGTAGATAGAGAGGGAGAGAAATCAGCTAATAGCCAGAGAGGGGCGTGCCAGGAGCAGGGACATTGCTGATTGCCCCTGCCACCTACAATCACGCGCACAGCGCTGATTAGAGGACAATTTGCGCCTCCTGTAAGCTCCGGCGGCCCTGTGGGCGGAGCTAAAGTGCCCCGGCCGCCGAAGTGCCGAGAAGAAATAGAGTAATGGCGACCGCTCCTTGTCCCGAGCGCACATGTCATTCGCATATGCGCTCGCGGAGGAGTGAGCGGGCGAGACACATATCCGCCGGTAGCAGTCTGCTGCCGAAAGTGAAAGTAAGTCGGCGCTTCATGCGCCCGTACAGATTAAACGCCGCGCCTGTCAGCCCCATAAGTAAAAACACACACACATAAGCCGCATGTGAATAAACTGAGCCCCTTCATCCAAAAATGCCACTGCTCGCCCAGAAATAAAGATAAAGCCCCTCATCCAGGCCAGCCCCATTAGCCCTGAAAGCTGGGCCAAAAACTGAGGTTCTCCAGAGGTTGCAAGTCTGCACCTAAGGGAGAAAGGGAATATATACTAACCTCAGTCAGAAGAACTTACCTAATGGAGTCTTCTGTGAGGACTTCAGTCAGCTTTCTGTCACCTGCATCATGCCGAGCTACCATGTGCGAGCGAGGCGAGCAGGGAATAGGGGGACCCGGACCGATGAGGTACAACCCCAGGTGCTGACCGTTGGCGAGAGGGGGTTAACAGCACATATACGCAATGTCTGTGCCCCCTCAATCGCAATGGGGAAACAGTGAGCCGCAGTTCCTGAGTCCCCACCTGAAAACATGAAAGAAAAAGGAATAAAAAACGAATACATCCCTAACTAGCAAAATAATGAAACATAAGACCTGGTCTGGAGAATTCCAGACCATGTCCACCTCCTTCAGACACTAAGCTAAAACTGATTAGCTCAGGGCCTGGAGGCGGGTATATCCTGCTGGGAGGAGCCGACTTTCTTTGTTGCCATAGTGTCAAACCTCCTAGTGACAGCAGCATACACCCATGGTCTGTGTCCCCCAATGGAGCCGATAGAGAAAATAGGAGCCGGAGGCCGAGTGGCTTTAGTCTCTACCTGCCGCTCCAGGCTCTTGCACTGCAAGCCCTGCCGGCGGACAGGGCGAGCTGCCCAACCAGGATAGGGGCAGGAAGACGGCCGATGGCCAGTCCGGGCCTGCTCCTGTACGCGGCCAGACTGACAGCCAGGAGGAAGAGGAGCTCGGCTACGCTAAAGGGAAGGGGAGGAACTCAGAAGGTGACCAGGAGTGCTGCAGCCGCCTGATGCTCTCTATAGAGCGCTCAGGTGGCTGCAGCCTTAAAGGAAGCACAACATACACCGGCTCTGCTTGGAGCCCCAGGCCAGCTCGAGGCCCCAAACAATTGCTTGGTTTGCCTGTCCTTTAGCGACAAGCCTGGAAAGGGGGGGGGGGATGATTTGGCAAAGGGGAATAAAATGGTACCCTTGGGGGAAGGAGGGGGTGAATGATGTGGCCGACGGACTTACAGAAGCAGGAGACCACTGTTTAAACATCGATCTTCTGCTTCTATGCTGGGGCTTCTATAGGAGGGTGTATTGGGGGCCTGGACCCCTTACTGGGGTATTGGGTGTACCATGGCAACCCTGTGTACAAGGTAGGGCCAGCACATTAGCCTGGTTGTCCCCTATCAGGAGTGTTTTGTCCCCTATTGAGAGTGTTTTGTCCCCTATTGGGTGTGCCTGTATCCGATATTGGGAATGTCCCCTGAGGTGTCCCGGTACCGTATTGCATACCGTACCTTGTATGGTGGTCCCCAAAGTCAGAGTTACTATGTTCAGGTAGGGTCCCCCAGGTGGGACAGCCCCTAGTCGCCTCCTCTTCTCTAATATTATAATGTTTATGTGTACATATTTAATAATGTATATATTTAATATAATGTATATTAGTATGCTTACCTTGGTAGTGTCGCAGGACCTTCGGTCATGTGACTATGTTAATTCCTCTATGGTATGTTGGAGGACCTTTGGAGGTCCTTGGGTCACATGTTTACCCATAACCCTTTGTAAAGATGATTGACAGAAGTATTGGACCAATGAGCTTAAGTCCAGCCCCTGCCCATATAAGAGAGCTGTAGCCAATTATCACCCCCTTGGGTTGCTGCTCTCGTGGATGCCGGACTATCAGGACGGATCTGCGCAACTTACAAAGACACTCTAGGCCTGAAGCCTGCCGGCCTCAGCCTCAATCAAACCGTGAGTCCTAAACTAAATCCCCGCTAAAGCTATTGTGACTGCCGGACCTCAACTAAATCCCCTAAATCCAGCGGAACAGCGCATATCAGTCCACGGACTCTAAAACGCATAAGGTCCCAACCACTGTCAATCTCTAAGAGGCTTTGCCTGTATAGATTTGTATTACAAAAAAGTGGGCTCTACCTCAAACAATAATCAAACAATTGGGTGCTTATCTCTGCTTGTATGCAAATCGTGCAAACAAATAGAAAAGAGCAAAGCAGACAATGATAGCACACCAGAAAATAATCAAAAATAGCTGTATTATCAAAAATTGCATATATCTGACACACTTAAAAACATTTAAAAAGGAGGTCCAAAGACCAAATGGAACCACCCTGAGCCAAAGAGAGGGACCCCAGAACTAATCTGGCCGTTCCCCCTCAGAAAGCAAGGACACGTATATAATTGCTAGTCTATAAGTGTAAACTTAATCCTCTCTATTGACCAATGGCCCCACAGAAATAAACTGCAATAAATACAAATGGCTGCTACTATGCAATTCACAATAAATATCAAATGAAGATAATGAATACCAAAGCTTAATCTACAATAATGCAAGAAATTGCCATGAGGAAATATAGAGCAGCTACAACAACAACAACAATATAGGTCTAACAAACAAGCATCATATGGTCAGAGGCACAATTGAATATACGTCACACTGTCATCTGAGAAGCGGGTGTCCCCCCCAACAAGACCCTCAGTCCCCACGCGTTCCGTCACTCTAGGTGACTTCCTCAGGGGCGCAACTGAGGGGGAATCGCCAGATTAGTTCTGGGGTCCCTCTCTGTGGCTCAGGGTGGTCCCATTTGGTCTTTGGACCTCCTTTTTAAATGTTTTTAAGTGTGTCAGATATATGTAATTTTTGATAATTAAGCATTTTTTGATTATTTTCTGGTGTGGTATCATTGTCTGTTTTGCTCTTTTCTATTTGTTTGTACGATTTGCCTGTATAGAGCCTGTTCCGGTTATGAAGCTTGCATAAAATCTTCAGTAAAAGTTTCGACTGTTTTCAGCAAACTCTCCGGTTGTGGACATTCAGCATACCTCCCTATCGCTCTTGGGAAAGGTGGCGGTAGGACAAGCATTGCAGAGGAGCCCTCACCCTGGCGTCACGAATAGAAGGGGTTAATCAGACACCCATTAATTACCGCACAGCTACACCCCATATACCCTACACCCCCCATATAGTCTTATGGACTCTGCCAGGGAATTAAAAACTGTCTGCTATTGGAATGTATCCTCTATTGGGAGGTGTCCACTATGGGAGATTTTACTGAACTGTAAAAAGATAATTCCATTGCAGTGGGTAGATGATGGTGTAAAAAAAACGCACATTGCACATTGTGTCTGTCACCACCCCGCCGCCATTACATCTAGCGGCGAGCAAAAGACACGATCGCCATGGCAACAAGCTTTCCAATAGAAAAAGGCAGACTATGGGGGCGTGGCTGTTATCTTCCAGCTCCGCCCCGTGAAGCTGCGTAAGGTTCCTACAAATTCAGCAGAAGCAAAGGGCTGACAGGCCACGCCCATTCTGTTAGGCCCGCCCCGCTCCCGGTTGGATGGACGGTGAGTGTGTAGTGTCAGTCAGTGCGGGACAAAGGCGCCGCAGTCATGTCGTCTTCTTCATCCTCTGAGCAGAACGAGGAGGGCGAATACGAGAGTCAGCCCAAGAGGCTGAAGAGCAACCAGGAGGACGGGGAGCTGGACTATACCTCAGAGGAGCAGGACGAGTCCTATACCACCACCACAGAGGGCGCTGCTCGGGACTCAGCCAGCCATGGGGTAATATAGACGTGTGTTCTGCTGTGTACTGGGGTGCAGGGTAACATCTGCCTGCATTGGTGTCAGTGCTGGAGCATTGCTTGTTCTGTTTTCGGGGAATATGAATCTTGTTCTATTGTATAAAGTCTTTTCTTTTATTGATGTTTTGTGTCTAGTCACGTCCAGTTTTATAACTTCTATAAGGTACAGTAGACTTCCTATGCATGTGATGGAGAGCGCTCACTGACACACAAGTTCCTATATGTATTGTAGTGATGCTCTGTGAGGTATGGACCTTGGTGTCATCTGTATATGTGCTGGGCATCCTCCTCTGTGTCCACGGCTGGACACCCTCCTCCTTTGTGTCCACGGCTGGGCATCCTCCTCTGTGTCCACGGCTGGGCACCCTCCTCCTCTGTGTCCACGGCTGGGCACCCTCCTCCTCTGTGTCCACGGCTGGGCATCCTCCTCTGTGTCCACGGCTGGGCATCCTCCTCTGTGTCCACGGCTGGGCACCCTCCTCCTCTGTGTCCACGGCTGGGCATCCTCCTCTGTGTCCACGGCTGGGCATCCTCCTCTGTGTCCACGGCTGGGCATCCTCCTCCTCTGTGTCCACGGCTGGGCATCCTCCTCCTCTGTGTCCACGGCTGGGCACCCTCCTCCTCTGTGTCCACGGCTGGGCACCCTCCTCCTCTGTGTCCACGGCTGGGCACCCTCCTCCTCTGTGTCCACGGCTGGGCACCCTCCTCCTCTGTGTCCACGGCTGGGCACCCTCCTCCTCTGTGTCCACGGCTGGGCACCCTCCTCCTCTGTGTCCACGGCTGGGCACCCTCCTCCTCTGTGTCCACGGCTGGGCATCCTCCTCCTCTGTGTCCACGGCTGGGCATCCTCCTCCTCTGTGTCCACGGCTGGGCACCCTCCTCCTCTGTGTCCACGGCTGGGCACCCTCCTCCTCTGTGTCCACGGCTGGGCACCCTCCTCCTCTGTGTCCACGGCTGGGCACCCTCCTCCTCTGTGTCCACGGCTGGGCACCCTCCTCCTCTGTGTCCACGGCTGGGCATCCTCCTCCTCTGTGTCCACGGCTGGGCATCCTCCTCCTCTGTGTCCACGGCTGGGCATCCTCCTCCTCTGTGTCCACGGCTGGACACCCTCCTCCTCTGTGTCCACGGCTGGACACCCTCCTCCTCTGTGTCCACAAATGGCACATGCTGGACATCCTCTTATGTATTCACAGCTGGGCATCTTCATCTGTATTCACAGTTGGCACATGCTGGATATCCTCTTATGTATTCACAGCTGGGCATCTTCATCTGTATTCACAGTTGGCACATGCTGGATATCCTCTTCTGTATCTACAGCTGGCACATACAGGACATCCTCCCCTGTGCCCACAGCTGGCAAATATTAGGCATTCTACTCTGTAATCACAGCTGGCCCATGCCGGGCATCCTCCTCTGTATCCACAGCTGGCAAATATCAGGCATCCTCCTTTGTGTCTACAGCTGGGCATCTTCCTTTGTATTCATATATGGCTTATGATGGGCATCCTCTTTTGTATCCACAACTGGGCATCCTCCTCTTTATTTACAGATGGAACATGCTGGGTATGCTACTCTGTATTCACAGATGGCACATGCTGGGCACTACCCCCAGTGCATCACATGCAGTAGTGACAATGTAGCATCATCAGCATCGCCATTCTCATAACGGAAACATTCTGCTATAAGTGAAGTAGTAGTAGTTCACACACTGTATTCCAGCACTAAGCAATGCATGGTTATACATGGGAGCTGAACATGATTCCTCATGTACGGCTGCAGGCATGATGACTTGTACAGACACATGTGGAACATAAGCAAGACGTGTGCTGTACTCACCATATAGGGATAATAGATGCATTGTTATGTTCTATCTGTATCAATGATCACAGCCTATTCTGTATTAGGAGCAGATAAACAATATTGTTCTCATTCGGCCTCTGGTGCATCCAGTCTTTTTGGCTGTTACTGAACCAATATATCAAGAGTGCACAAGAACTGGATTAACTGTGGAAAGACATCTGACAAAAGATCACACAGCGGCAGGCCACATGTGGGTGGCATGTTTGTTATCTCAGCAATGACATACCACAGTGAACCAACTGACCTAGCAGTAATACAGCAGGCAAATGGCACAGATTTCTACAATAACCATAAGGCTTACGTGGCATTGACTGGCATTGATAGTTGAAGACCAACAAGGATACCTCCGATTACTCCTCACCATTGCAAACAAAGCTTTACATGGGCCAAGGAGGGACAACAGTGGATCTTAGACACATGGCAGAAGGCCATCTGGAGAGACGAATCCAATTTCCTGCTGAACTATATAGATGGCTTAAAGGGGTACTCCACTGGCCAGAATACAGAACTAAATGTTCCGAACGCTGTTTTTATGCTGCGGGGGTCTGCCACGCCCCTCGTGATGTCATGGCCAAGGGGCGTCGCCAACCCCCATGGCGTAAAAACAGCGTCAGGGGTGTGGAAATAAAAAAAAATATATATATAAATACTACTTGTCCAAGGGACTAAAACGGAGCGCACTCTACTTGCCCCTCATGAAAATCCACTTGCCCTGGTAGATAAAATAATTTAATCAAAATAGTATGTAAATTTGGGGGTTTTCTTTTTTTTTCTCTATTCACCTTGTGGTCAAACTTACACATTATTTTAATACTTTAGGTCGGCCTGATACCAATACCAATTTTTTTTTTTCTTTATTAAAAAAAATAATTCCTGACCCCTATAACATTTTTATTTTTCCTTATACTGGGCTGTATAAGGGCTCAATTTTTGAGCCGTAATCTGCTGTATGTATCGGTACCATTTTGATATTCATCGGATTTTTTGAACACTTTTTACTTTTTTCTGGGATATGATGTTATAAACATAAAAAAACTAAATTCTATGATTTGTTTTTTTACGTGAACTCCATTGACTGTACGGGATATATTTTTTAATAATTCGGACAATTATTCACACGCCAATAGCGAATATGCTTTAT
Organism: Hyla sarda; assembly: GCF_029499605.1. NCBI lineage: Eukaryota > Metazoa > Chordata > Amphibia > Anura > Hylidae > Hyla > Hyla sarda. The sequence goes on along the minus strand of NC_079191.1, from coordinate 345,150,696 downwards.
TTTTATTATGTTTACATATTTTTTATATGGGAAAAGGGGGGTGATATGAACTTTTAATATGGAAGGGGTTAATGGGTGTTTTTTTTTTTTAAACCTTGTATTAAACTTTTTTTTTTAATATACTTCATTAGGAGGAATCATTAGATTCCTCATACAGATCAATGTAGTTCTATTAAACTCCATTGATCTGTGTTCATTTGGTTGGGCCTGTTCAAGGCAGGCTCAATCAAATGCAGATCTATGGGGGCAGCCGTGAATGCAGAGGTAAGCCCTCCTGCTACCTCCATAGTGGATGCAACTCATCCCCCCCCCCCCGTGGTCGCGTGCTGCATGGGGGGGGGGGGGGGATGATCAACCCTACTAGACCACCAGGGATGTTTATAAGAAACCTTTAGACTCCGCCGACAGCGGTGATCTAAAAGGTTAATAGCCAGCCGCAATATCTGAAATCAGCCGGGGCTCGAGTCAGGAGCCCGCTCTGTACACCCTGAGCGCCGGTGTGAGGTGCAGACTTGCGTCCCATGCAAGTCTGCGCCCGCTCCTCCCATCAGTCTGCACCTCACACCGGCCTTATAAAAATAAAGTCGGTCCGGCCCTGCTAGCCCGATACAAGGCTAAATGTATGAAAAATTCACCTGCCCAACACCTGGAACTACATGTCCTGGGCATCGGGCGATAGGATTTCCACATCCCTGAGCGTTCAGAACAATTAGTTCCAAATGCTGGCCAGTGGAGTACCCCTTTAATCTGCCTCTGGCATACATAAAACTGTATCCATTGGTTGCCAATAGTCCACTTGTGGTGATCTTATGGTCTGTGGAGCATTTTCCTGGCATGCCTTAGGACCATTGGATGTTATACTACAATCCCCATAGAGACCTGTTAGCTGCCCATCTGCACCCATATCTTCAGGAGGTCTTCCCTGATCGCAGTGTCCTCTTTCAACAGGACGCTGCGCCTTAATAATGAATTTTCCACACTGTCTTAGCCGCCAAACTATAGCTCCAAACGGGCTGTGAGATCTGCTTCCATTCCTCCTAAAAATGCACCAATTCATAGAGCTGCTGCAGGAGGCATAGGTTAAAGGGGTACTCCGCTCCTAAGACATCACGCCCCCTCCCATAGGCTTGCATTTAAGGGGTGGGGCGTGACGTCACAAGGGGGCGGATGTGTGACGTCATGATACTCCGGCCCCGTGGTCGTTAGTCTTCAGACATGGAGCAATCATCATTTCGTGCAACTGAGACAGGTGGGTGCTGCATGAGAGATTGCAGTGGTCCCCAGTGGCGGGATCCCCGAGATCAGACATCGTATCCCCTATCCTTTGGAAGGGAGTACCCCTTTAAGTTGAGTATTGGAAATGTTTACTGCTTTGTTAAATCTGTTCCAATATGAAAAGGGCCTGTGAAAAATGAAAGAGGCAATCTGATTGGTTGCTATGGGCAACTGGTTAACGTTTCCTCTACATAACGTTTCCTCTTGATTATTTTCCCCTTCATAAATTTAAGGCCCCTTTCACACTACAGGTATCATCCTGCTTTTTTACTGCCGTTATTTTACAATAACTGATGAAAAAAAAACTGGATGCAATAACTGGTAATAACGGATGATAACTGACGACCATCATCCATTATTTTTAATCAGGTTTTTAACACTTTTTTTGTAAAGATGTACTAAGTGTGGTCAGTACAAAAAAAAGGATGTTAAAAAATCTGACTAAGGCTGGGTTCACACTACGTTTTCTCCCATACGGGAGCGCATACGGCAGGGGGAAGCTAAAATCTCGCGCTCCCGTATGTCACCGTATGCGCTCCCGTATGTCATTCATTTCAATGAGCCGACCGGAGTGAAACGTTCGGTCCGGTCGGCTCATTTTTGCGCCGTATGCGCTTTTACAACCGGACCTAAAACTGTGGTCAACCACTGTTTTAGGTCCGGTTGTAAAAGCGCATACGGCGCAAAAATGAGCCGACCGGACCGAACGTTTCACTCCGGTCGGCTCATTGAAATGAATGACATACGGGAGCACATACGGTGACATACGGGAGCGTGAGCTTTTAGCTCCCCCCTGCCGTATGCGCTCCCGTATGGGAGAAAACGTAGTGTGAACCCAGCCTAACTGATATCGGATGTTTTATTTATTTATTTTTTTTTTTTTAACATCCGGTTCCCATGACTTCAATGTCCGGTTTTTCAAAAAATGTTTTTATTTTTTAGTTTTATTTGCTGGACCAAAAATTTGTGCATGCTCCATCTTATGTGGTGGAAAAAATAACTGACATTAGTAAAAACGGACATGTCTGATGCAAAAGGATGTTCAAAAAATCCCTTTGACATGAATGGGATTTTTTGCCGTCCGTTTTCAGGACTTTTTGCTGGGAGTAATAACCAAGGTTTTTTTTTTTTTTTTTTTTTTACAGGATGATACCTATAGTGTGAAAGGGGCCTTATATGTAATTTTAGACAGATTTATGCTCTTTAGGCTTCATCTATAATTTTTAGTTCTTCCAGAGCTGGTGGGTGGAGCCAAGCCTCTATGGTGTCTGCCATACACAGCACACACAGGAAGAGATCCTGCACCTCCTATGTCTTTTACACTGCCTAAACAGCAGCAGCCACAACATAAAAGGTGTGATAAGGAAGCAGTGAGCAGTCTAAACTGTGTATAAAGCCCTGGGTTCAAATTTTAGTTATATAGTTGTCTGTACTGCCTTCCTCTGCAGTGCGTGTTCCCAGGCACTGTCCCTCCTATTTCCCTCCTCCCTGATCAGGACTAACACTGCACTAAATAATACAGGACTAAACTGAGCTGATTTTTAGGGTATGTTCACACTGCAGAATTCCTGCGGAATTCCGCAAGTAGATTTCCACGCTGTGAACATTATCATCAATGTGAATGGGTCTTCAGCGAGACCCGTTCACACTGTGGAATTTCAGTTTCAATGTTTCTCATACTTTTGACTTATGCAAAGTTTATTGGAATGACAGTACCTTTTTAATTAAGTTTTCACATGTGTGATTTGATCTTGGTTTGCCATAGAAACATTTTCTAGGACTGCTTCTTTCCGCTAAAGTGCTGATAACAAACACAGTAAAGTCTCTGCAAAACTACGTGTACTGAGACATGGGAGAAATGGGGCGGTGGTTACTTTGTCTATGAATACACAGTAATGGGGCATTAATACTTGTTCGTGATAATGTGGCTTTATAAGGCATTTTGCACTAAATAATGCTGTGGGTGAGGACTTTTTATTCTGTGTGTTTATCAACCCCAGGTCCATGGATGCTTGCCAGTTTTAGACACATTCAGAGCAGGATGCTCAGCTGCTTAGCAAATGCTAGGAACGGTGTCACATCAGATTAAAAAAAACCATCACCATTATTAGTACAGTGGTCCCTCACGTTAAAATATTAAATGGTTCCAGGACAACCATTGTATGTTAAGACCATAACTCGGGGTCCTGTACAGTACACACAATGTCACAAGAAAGTAAAATGTAGCCGCCCTTACTTGGTTTCCAAAGGAGCAGCTAACTGTGGCATAGGTTAAGAGTAGTACAGAACATGTAATACCTCCCTGTATTGTAGGGAGGCGCTACCAGACAGGAATTCAGTGCATGCACTTAAAGGAGTAGTCCAGTGGTGAACAACTTATCCCCTATCCTAAGGATAGGGGATAAGTTGCAGATCGCGGGGGGTCCGACCGCTGGGGCTCCCTACGATCTCCTGTACGGAGCCCCGACAGCCCGCGGGAAGGGGGCGTGTCGACCTCTGCACGAAGCGGCGGCCGACACGCCCCCTCAATACAACTCTATGGCAGAGCCGAAGCGCTGCCTTCGGCAATCTCCGGCTCTGCCATAGAGATGTATTGAGGGGGTGTGTCGGCCGCCGCTTCGTGCGGGGGTCGACACCCGCTATCTGGCCGGAGAGCCTGGCCCCCGTACAGAAAGATCGCAGGGGGCCCCAGCGGTCGGATCCCCCGCGATCTCAAACTTATCCCCTATCCTAAGGAAATGCCCATTCTGATTGGTCTGTTCTCCCAGCCATTGACATGTTTCACAGATCTGGACTGTCCGTAGCATTGTATGTTGAGTATAGTTTCAAGTTACAATGGTCCAGGAAAGACCATTGTATGTTGAAACTCTTGTATGTTGAATCCATTGTAAGTTGAGGGATCACTGTATTAAATGGCCACTGTCATTAAAATAATTTTTTTTATATTGCATTCCTTTATTTAAAATATTAATGTTTCTAATATACTTGTTTTAAAATGTTTTACTTTTTTATACTTATTTTTTTCTTTTTTACTTCCAACCACTGTGGGTCTCCCTTCTAGCAGACCTGAGTTTGGTCTCTGGAATTCTGTATGCAGACAATCGCTGCAGGCCTGCTCTGACTCTTCCCCCCCCCCCCCCCCCCCTCCTCCTCCTCCTCCTCCTCCTCCTCCTCCTCCTCTTCCTCTCTGCGATACAAGTGCAGAGGATGAGAGAGAGAACTCCTAGTGTGAGCGCAGCATAGAAAAGTGAGGGTGAAAACAGAAAATGTGTTGGGGGGGGGGGTCGCTCTGGCTCTGTAACAAGTGACTTGTAGTCACAGGTGGGTGCTCAGCTTCAACAAGTTCAGACTCCAAAACCTTCCATCAATAGAATTCAAGAAAAAGCAGCACTCCTTCATTATGCAAAAAGCTGTGTCTTTTATTCACCCACCAGGTACAATGCGACGTTTTACCATGAGGCCCTTCTCAAGCAATTCAATAGTGTTACATCACTTCATTATATATGGTAACAATCAGTGACATCACATAACTTCATTTACATCAATTAAGCAAAGACATGTAAATATATATGACATTTCAATTCATAGTGCATCAATAAAATATCCAAATGTAGTCTTAACAAGTGTGTTCTCACACCATGTGTTCTGATCGTTTCATAAAATGACAGCCTCAGATCACATATGACATTATTTCTGCATATCCTAAAATAGGTGGTCCCTCACCTCCGTGACTATGTATTCAGGATCTGATTCGTTGTTCCACCTTCAATGTTTTGTAAACGTTGACAGAGCGCAAGTCCGCAAGTGCGCTCAACATCGAGTGCTCCTCCCGATTCGCCCTCAAAGCACGTCCAGGCTGTTGAGTTTCCAGCGTATTTGCTGGTCACTATCTGTAGTCGCCATATTTCTTAAGGGCAAGCAAAACAAGTGTGCATGCGCTCTCGTGCTCCCGATGCTTCGGAAGCCATCTTGATTAGTGGAAATGATGCCCACAGTGTGTTATGCGTGTCATCTCAATGTACAGGAAGTTGCTGATAAAAGTTAAAAAAGAATACACAATTCCAGGTCCCAGAACGGCAGTCAGACCAATAATATCATCATCAACACCTCCACCTATGTTAATTGATGTGCGGATAAGGGTAAGTATATACCTCAATGGTTGCCTGGGAGTCTCATAACCTCAAGACCAGTAACTACTGAAAAATTCATAAGGATTCAATAAAGCAAAAAATAAAATTCAATAAGGCTGGATGTTGTCCTGTGTATCAGTCTCAACTGTTCAACATGCATACATGCACACCAGTACCGTTATTCTTGTCAGTACATAATAATAATAATAATTTTATTTATATAGCGCCTACAGATTCCGCAGCACTTACAATTATGGGGTACAAACAAAGACAAGTATCAGACATAATATTACACAATAACTATTCAAACAAGAGGTGTGGGGATATGTTGACGATATGTTGAGGCCAATTAATGAATGTTATAGGCCTGTCTGAAGAGATGTGTTTTCAGGCCATGTTTGAAACTATGGATGTTGTTGTTGAGTCTGAGGGATTGAGGGATAGCATTCCAGAGAATCTGTGCAGCACGAGTGAAGTCTTGGAGACGGGAGTGAGCAGTTCCGATTATAGAAGATGTTCGTGTGAGATCATTAGCAGATCGGAGAGAACGTGTAGGATGGTAGACAGAGATGAGAGAGGAGATGTAGGGAGGTGCAGCTTTGTGGAGAGCTTTGTGTGTGAGACTGAGGATTTTGTACTGTATTCTGGACTGAATTGGTAACCAGTGTAGTGACTGGCACAGAGAGGAGGCATCGGTGTAGCGGCTGGAGAGGAAAATGAGTCTGGCTGCGGCATTAAGGATGGACTGGAGAGGAGAGAGTTTGGAGAAAGGAAGGCCTATTAGTAAAGAGTTACAGTAGTCGAGGCGGGAGTGAATCAAAGCAATAATGAGAGTTTTAGCAGATTTAGTAGTGAGAAACGGGCTGATTCTGGAAATGTTTTTGAGATGCAGGTGACAAGAACGTGAAAGGGACTGAATATGGGGAGTGAAAGACAGATCAGAGTCAAGTATAACTCCAAGACAGCGAGCCTGCTGCCCGGGAGTTATGGTAGTACCACATACCGAGATGGAAATGTCAGGGTTAGGTACAGTATCAGTTGATGGAGAAAAAACAAGAAGTTCTGTTTTCGAAAGATTTAGTTTCAGATATAAAGAGGACATGATGTCTGAGACGGCAGAGATACAGTCACTGGTATTCTGTAGGAGTGCAGGGGAGGTTGGTGGAAGAGGTATAGAGTTGGGTGTCATCAGCATAGAGGTGGTACTGGAAACCAAATCTACTGATGGTTTTTCCAATGGGGGATGTGTAGAGTGAAAAGAGTAGAGGACCCAGGACATATCCCTGGGGAACCCCAACAGCAAGGGAAAAAGGAGAAGTAGAGCCAGAAAACAAGACGCTAAAGGAGCGGCCAGAGAGATAGGAGGAAAACCAGGTGAGAGCAGAGACTACTGAGGAGGAGTTGGTGATCCACAGTGTCAAAAGCCGCAGAGATGTCCAAGAGAATCAGTAAAGAGAAATTGCCATTTGATTTGGCCGTCAGAAGATCGTCATTGACTTTGGTTAGGGCCGTTTCTGTGGAGTGAAGGGAGCGGAAACCAGACTGTAAGGGGTCAAGGAGAGAGTTCTCGGAGAGATAGCGGATGAGGCGGGAGTAGACCAAGCGTTCTAGGAGTTTTGAGATAAAGGGGAGATTTGAGACGGGTCGATAGTTGGCTGCACAGGACGGGTCCAGAGATGGTTTTTTCAATAGTGGGGTTATGATTGTGAGTGTTTGAAGGAGGAGGGAAAGACCCCAGAAGAGAGGGAGAGGTTAAAGATTTTAGTTAGGTGACAGCTGATAGCAGGAGAGAGAGACTGGATGAGGTGTGAAGGCATAGGGTCACTAGAGCAGGTAGTGGGGCGGGCGGAGGAGAGGAGCCTGGAAACCTCATCCTCCGTTACAGGCTCAAAAACTGAGAGTGATGAAGAGGAGACGTGGCTGGGAATTGGATCAGAACTTTTAGGGGACTGGGAGAGGATTTCATCACGAATGTCATTGATTTTAGTTTTGAAGTCATTGGCCAGGTCTTCAGCACAGAGATCAGTGATTGGGGTCTGTACTTTAGGCCGAAGGAGAGAGTTGAACGTTTCTAAAAGGCGTTTTGGGTTGTTAGACAGAGAGGAGATGAGGGAGGTAAAATATGTTTGTTTGGCGAGATGAAGAGCGGAGTAATAGGATTTAAGCATGAATTTATAGTGCAGATAGTCTGAAGAAGTCTTAGTTTTCCTCCACAGCCGTTCAGCCCACCTAGAGCATCGCCTGAGAAAGCGGGTTGTTTGCGTGTGCCAGGGTTGCTGCCGTCTGTGTTGGGAGGTTCGTGTTTTATGGGGTGTTATTTGATCCAGGGTAGACTTGAGGGTGTCATGGTAATGTTTGGCTGCTAGATTAGGGCAGGAGAGGGAAGAGATTGGTGATAGTGAAGATTGTAGAATGTCTATAAATTGATTGGTGTTTATAGCAAGCAGGTTTCTGTAAGTGTACAAGGTTGGAGTGTCTGGAAGAGGATAGGAGTTACTGATAGAGAAAGAGAGAAGGTTGTGGTCAGAGAGCTCAAAAGGAGAATTAGTGAATTTAGAGACAGAGCAAAGTCTAGAGAAGATCAAGTCCAGTGTATTCCCATCCTTGTGTGTGGGAAAGTCAGTAAGCTGTGAAAGGGCATAGGAGGAGGTTAGAGACAGAAGCAGAGAGGCAGAAGAGAAGATTGGGGTATCAATGGGGATATTAAAATCACCCATGATGAGTTTAAGTGTTTCTGAGGAAAGAAAGTGAGGGAGCCAGGTGGCAAAATGATCCAGGAACATTTGGGGAGAACCAGGAGGACGATAGATGACCGCCACTCTGAGAGACAATGGGCTGAAGAGCCTGAGGGTGTGGACCTCAAGAGGGAAACGTGAGTGAGGGAAGTGGGGGGTTGACTTGAAGCACCCCAACTCCTCCACCATGCCTGGTGTCAGATCTGGGGGTATGGGAAAAGTGAAGGTCACCATAAGATAAAGCAGCGAGAGAAGCAGTGTCAGAAGGTTGTATCCATGTTTCTGTGAGAGCCAGCAGAGAATTAGTGAGAAATAAGTCATGAATCTGGATGAGCTTATTGCACATAGATCGAGAGTTTAGGAGAGTGCAGTTAAAGTTTGTAGTGGTTCCGCAAGAGGCAGGTAGTGTAGAGCAAGTATTAGTGAAAGGTGGGCCAGGGTTAGGAGCAATGTCCCCAGCAGCTAAAAGCAGAAGAAAGAAGAGGGAGAGCAGATGGCTGGTTGAAGTGATGGAGCGACTTCTGTGCTGTACCATGGAATGAGGTGACTTTGGGTGGTTTATGATGGTGAGCAGTGCATGCGAGCAATACATAGGTGAGGGGGATAGAAGAGAAAATGTATCGCAATGATGTAAATAATAAGTGTGTGCATGATTGGTATTTTTTTTTTTCCTGAAAAAGAGTGACTTATTTTTGTAGTTATAATGTTGAGTTAGTTACCTTTTGTTCCCTTCTGGTCCAATTCTGGTATAGTTCTTGATATCACACTTAAGAGCACTTTAGATGGCAGTATTAGATGGCTCCTGACCTAAGGTCAACAGACCTATTGGCTCAAATATATAGTACCAGGCTGAGCCAGCAAATTGCCAGAGGATTGCAATCAGGTGTGAAAAGGGGGGGGGGGAGCAATAGCATTTGGAGAGTAAAGTTAAGAAAAAAAATAAACAGTTTGGGATCACTCAGGGGAAATGATTTGTGATCAAACAAAATAGAAACACATACCAAATAACAGTACTAAGTATACATGACAATGCAATGATGGGGGTAGTTGTTCAAGAGATGAATGATGACATACCTGTAAATGAAAGAAAAGGCTGGTGAGAAGATGAAGTGAATGAATGAATTCTGGTATAATTCTTGATATCACACTTAAGAGCACTTTAAATGGCAGTATTAGATGGCTCCAGACCTCATGATACATAATCATATACAGCCCGAACAGATATCATTGTCGGTACATGATATATAATCATATACAGCTCAAATATGTGTGCGCTAGATTAAAATACAGTATTAATACCCTGGTGGTTCATGTGGAGATTTAACTCCCCAGGCCCGTCCATCTGGGTTTTTCCGACTGTCGGTGTGGAGTTAATTCTCTACACTGTTAGAAACAGACTAGATAATATTTGTTAAGGATAGATAAGGCTGCAGGTGACTTGTTAAAATGTTGTTTATCCTGATCCCTGGTACACCCTTGGTAGACCCGGTATCATGATATGAGTGTTGGCTAGATTTTGAGTGTGAAGCTTTGAGTAGGCTCCTTGCACTAACTACACAGAATTTAAGAAAAACCCAGATGGACGGGCCTGGGGAGTTAAATCTCCACATGAACCACCAGGGTATTAATACTGTATTTTTTTTTATCTAGAACACTCACATATTTGAGCTTTATATGATTATATATCATGTACCGACGATGATATCTGTTCGGGCTGTATATGATTATGTATCATGTACTGACGAGAATAACTGTACAGGTGTGCATGTATGCATGTTGAACAGTTGAGACTGATACACCATCCAAGCCTTATTGAATTTTATTTTTCTCTTTAATTAATCCTTATGAATTTTTCAGTAGTTACTAGTCTTGAGGTTATGAGACTCCCAGGCAACCATGGAGGTATATACATACCCTTATCCCGCACATCCATTAACATAGGTGGAGGTGTTGATGATGATATTATTGGTCTGACTGCCGTTCTGGGACCTGGAATTGTGTATTATTTTTTTACTTTTATCAGCAACTTCCTGTGCATTGAGATGACACGCATAACACACTGGGGGCATCATTGCCACTAATCAAGATGGCATCGGGAGCACGAGAGCGCTTGCCCACTTGTTGTTTTGCTTGCCCTTAAGAAATATGGCGACTACAGATAGTGACCAGCGAATGCGCTGGAAACTCTCAACAGTCTGGACGCGCTGTGAGGGCGAATCGGGGGGAGCACTCTTGATGTTGAGCGCACTTCCGGACTTGCGCTCTGTCAATGTTTACAAACAATTGGAGGTTGTAGGTAAACAATTGGAGGTTGAAGGTGGAACAATGAATCAGATCCCTAATACATAGTCACAGAATTGAGGGACCACCTATTTTAGGATATGTAGAAATAATGTCACATGTGATCTGAGGCTTTGTCATTTTATGAAACGATCAGAACACATGGTGTGAGAATGCACTTGTTAAGCCTACATTACATTAATATCTGCAGCATCAAATATGCAGCAGACCTGTACTTGTGAATACACCCTTATGATTATTTGTGTGAGTGTGTGTGTATATATAATATATTAGGGATGTCCCGATACCCAAAATTTGCGTGGTATCGTGGACTCGTCTAATGTCCCCGATACCTGGTGGAGTGTTCCGCTGCTTCTCTGATCCGCATCATGTCGTAGCCCTGTTCTACCATTCCGATTACTGCTGCTGCTCCGTTCTGCCGTCTGCATCCTGTGGTCTTATGGAGGAGCATGTGACACCCACGTCACTCCACGTCCTCCCCTGCACCCAGCGTAACGCTACGGAGGAAGCAGAGTGACGTGTGTGTCACATGCTCCTCCATAAGACCACAGGATGCAGACAGCAGAACGGAGCAGTAGCAGTAAAGGGAGCGGCAGAACGGGACAGCGGAGCGGCGACAGGCAAATAAGCAACTATAAGTGGGGTCCTTCTGGCTACAAGGGGGGGGGGGTCCTTCTGGCTACAAGGGGGGGGGGGGTCCTTCTGGCTACAAGGGGGGGTCCTTCTGGCTAAAAGTCGGGTCCTTCTGGCTAAAAGGGGGGGGGTCCTGCTCACTAAAAGTCGGGTCCTGCTGGCTAAAAGGGGGGGGGGGTTCCTGCTCCTAAAGGAGGGGCCCTGCTGGCTAAACGGGGGGCCCTGCTGGCTAAACGGGGGGCCCTGCTGGCTAAACGGGGGGCCCTGCTGGCTAAAAGGGGGGCCTTACTGGCTAAAAGGGGGGTCTTGCTGGCTACAGGAGGGCTGATACAAAGGTCTGCAGGGGGGGGGGGGGTCTGCTGTCTACAGGGTGGGCTGCTGTCTAGTGTCTTCAACTATCTATACTACTTACAAGGGGATACTACCTACTATTAAAGGCAATCTTACAGCAGAGTCACCTGCACTAACTTGAATTTATAGGTAGATAGTTCAGGTGACCCGGTTTCTACCGCTGCTCACCATGTGATCATCAGTCATCATTCTTGCCGCCAATACAAATTCCCTGTTTTGCCCAATGGAGAAGAGAGGAATCTTGGCTCATATTACAGCAGCCGCCTCCATTGCGCACAACAAGGAACCACATATCAAACGGTAATCAGCGCCAGAAACTGGGTCACCCTGCTGTTAGATTCCCTTTAAAATATAAGTACTCGTACTTGGTATCGGCGAGTACTAGAATTAAAGTATCGGTACTCGTACTCTGTTAAAAAAATGGTATCGGGACATCCCTATAATGTATATGTGTATACTAACAATAAGATCAGAGACTGGACTGCATGGTGAGACAACTAGAGCATCCTTCCATGTTTTCAGATTCCAATAGGTTGCCTATCTCTGTTGAACTGTCTGTATGAATATTAACCCCTAGTCTAAATTTTGCATAAATGTACGTCCTTGCTTAATGCAAGAAAGGCATGAATGTATCCTCTGGAGTGTTTAAATGAGTATGAAGTGAGCGCAGTAGTACAAAAGTAGAATTTTTTTTATAAATTAAGTATAGAAAAAATGACATTTTCATTGACCTACAGTATAAAGAAAACATGTAGTTTGTACCATAAAGTGCTCTAAGAAAACACCCCTTTAGTTGAAATGCAGTTTTCCTTTCAATTACCCTCCCCCAAATATTTTTTATTTGTTTGTTTTGTCGTACATTGTATGGTAAAATAAAAAAATGTTACAAAGTACAATTGGTTGTGCAAAACACAAGCCCTTATATGGGTCTTTAGATGGAAAAAATAAAGAGTTCTGCCATAGATAGATAATTGGCTTGATAATAGGCTTTATAATGCCTGTGTGAGACAGACGAAACAGCTGCTTGTAACACAAGATGAATAAAGCCATGCATTGATTCATCTGAAGGAACGGAGTGCTGCTGATTTATTTTTTTATTTTTTGTTAGATACTGAATTTAAATTCTTTTTACTCTGCTTTATAGTATAGACTTCAGTGACATATTCATTTATGGAGTAAAGTCTTACATTAAATTGTTCTGCTATATTGTTTTTGTTCCTTTTTGGTCATGTTGTCAGAAATAGTTTTAAATGTTTGAACATTATGACAATAGAAGCTGATGTTTTATAACTTGTCACTTTACTGAAGCAGGACAAACTAAGAGGTTGCTGCAGGGTAGCAAAAAGTTTAACAATTGATTTCTTATTTTGTTGCTCATTACAATTTCTTTTTTAAACCAGTGTTTAAAAGAAAAGCTGGTAATACACTAGAAAATCTGGTTCCAAAGTGACGAGAACTCAGATATTCTTTACTATATACTCACTGGTTTTTAGGTTGAATTGCTACTAAACGTTTTGATTCAAAGCCAGAAGTGGATCCAGCAAGAAAGAAAAGTATTAGTCCTTTCTTTATGGTTCTCATTCCTTTTAACCGCTTAATGACCAAGCCCATTTTCACCTCAAGGACCAGGCTAATTTTATTTTAGCGTTTTCGTTTTTTTCTCCTCGCCTTCTAAAATCCATAACTCCTTTATATTTCCATGTACAGACCCATATAAGGGCTTGTTTTTTGCATGACCAGTTGTACTTTGTATTAAAACCTCTCATTTTACCATAAAATGTATGGCGGACCCAAAAAAAAATTTTTTTAGGGAGAAAATTTCTATGAAAACCAAAATGTTGCACATTTTGGAGGGTTTTGTTTTCACACTGTAAACTTTATGGTAAGAATGACATGTGTTCTTTATTCTGTGGGTCAATACGATTAAAATGATACCCATGGCTAGATACTTTTACATTTTTTTCAAGCGGTACAATAATATCAAACTTTTTGTACAAAATCAGTCAGTAATCTAAAATCGCCCTATTTTGACCACCTATAACTTTTTCATTTTTCCGTATATAGGGCGGTATGAGGGCTCATTTCTTGCGCCGTCATCTGTACTTTTTTTAGATACCACATTTGGATATATAAAACTTTTAGATCATTTTTTATAAATTTTTTTTGAATAAAATGTGACAAAAAAGCAGCATTTGTGGACTTTTTAAATTTTTTACGTTTACGCCATTCACCGTACGGGATCATTAACATTATATTTTGATAGTTCGGACATTTTCGCACACGGCGATACTAAATATGTTTATTTAAAAAAAAATACGCTTTTTGGGGGTAAAATGGGAAAAACTGACAATTTTCATTTTATTGGGGGAGGGGATTTTTCACTTTTTTTTTTAAAACTTTTTTATTTTTACATTTTTCAACTTTTTTTTACACTTTTTATGTCCCCATAGGGGACTATCTATAGCAATCGTTTGATTGCTAATACTGTGCAGTGCTATGCATAGGACACAGCACTGCTCAGTATTATCGGTGATCTTCTGCTCGATCGCAGACCAGAGCAGAAGACCCTGGGAGACGGCCGGAGTTAGGTAAGGGGACCTCCGGCTGTCATGCTGGATGATCAGATCCCTGCGGCAGCGCTGCGGGCATTCCGATCATCCAATCAAAATGCTGCAGATGCCGTGATCTGTATTGATCACGGCATCGAAGGGGTTAATGGCGGACATCCGCGCGATCGCTAGCAGCCGGAACCTGCCGTGTATGACGCAAGTACCCTTCCGATGCTCACGGTCATACACAGGACGTAAATGTACGTCCTGGTGCGGGAAGTCCCGCCAAATTTACATCCATGGTCGTTAAGGGGTTAAAGGACATCTGCAGCAAAAAAACACAGAGCCCGGCGTGTCCTCGGGGCACAGAGCCCGGCGTGTCCTCGGGGCACAGAGCCCGGCGTGTCCTCGGGGCACAGAGCCCGGCGTGTCCTCGGGGCACAGAGCCCGGCGTGTCCTCGGGGCACAGAGCCCGGCGTGTCCTCGGGGCACAGAGCCCGGCGTGTCCTCGGGGCACAGAGCCCGGCGTGTCCTCGGGGCACAGAGCCCGGCGTGTCCTTGGTGCACACCCACGATCAGACACTTATCCCCTATCCTGCAGATAGGGGATAAGTGTCTAAGACTGCAGTACTCCCTTTAAATCCTTCTTTTCCTGCTACCTGTCATCACAGGATAATCTGCACATCTCTATACACATAAGATAGTTGCCTGAAATTGGCGCATTTGGCTGACTTTGTTCTCTGTACCATTACAACTTTGTCTACAAAAACCGTATTCAAGTGTTGTGTGATCTCTGCCATTAGATGAAGAAATTTTTAGTGCTAGCATGTGTTTCTCAGCTGAACAACTGCTTTTCATATGAATCAATGTAGAGTTATTAAACAATGGGATCATCTGACATCTTTGGCCTAAGGGTAGTGGAAACAGCACTTTGCCTTGTAATTCTTGTACTATATCAGCTCCCTTTGCCACATACAGTACTTTTGATTATCTCGTGCCTTTATTTCCAGACCAGATAAAAGCGAATCATAACACACTGAGATATCAGCAACACTGCATGAGGTTTGATCCTAGTCTCTGTGTGCCTGATGTAAAGAAATTAATATTAGGGAATTATATTATAAAGCTTTCCTAATATAGGTTAATATTGGGATTACTCACAGACCCTGTCAGCAGAATTCAAGCAAGGTATGGTGTGTGTGTGTGTGTGTGTGTGTGTGTGTGTATATATATATATATATATATATATATATATATATATATATATATATATATATAGGAACTTCTGCACAGGATGGCTCAGGTGTGGTGCGGCGTAACCCCCAGTGTGCCACACTGGATCCACATAAATACTTCCTCCACCAGGAAACAGCACCCATGCTTGAAAAAGGCTTGTCAGCCGAAACGTCGCATTGTATATCTTGATGCAATAAAGACCCTGCAGCTTGCAATTTAAACTGGACCTCGTGTTGGGTGCTGTTTCCTGGTGGAGGAGGTATATAATATGTACAGTGCATAGTAAAAGTATTCGGCCCCCTTGAACTTTTCGACCTTTTGCCACATTTCAGGCTTCAAACATAAAGGTATAAAACTGTAATTTTTTTTGTGAAGCATCAAGAACAAGTGGGACACAATCATGAAGTGGATCACGAAATTCATTGGATATTTCAAACTTTTTTAACAAATATAAAACTGAATAATTGGGCATGCAAAATTATTCAGCCCCCTTAAATTAATACTTTGTAGCGCCACCTTTTGCTGCGATTACAGCTGTAAGTCGCTTGGGGTTTGTCTCTATCAGTTTTGCACATCGAGAGACTGAAATTTTTGCCCATTCCTCCTTGCAAAACAGCTCGAGCTCCGTGAGGTTGGATGGAGAGTGTTTGTGAACAGCAGTTTTCAGTTCTTTCCACAGATTCTCGATTGGATTTAGGTCTGGACTTTGACTTGGCCATTCTAATACCTGGATATGTTTATTTGTGAACCATTCCATTGTAGATTTTGCTTAATGTTTTGGATCATTGTCTTGTTGGAAGACAAATCTCCATCCCAGTCTCAGGTCTTTTGCATACTCCATCAGGTTTTCTTCCAGAATGGTCCTGTATTTGGCTCCATCCATCTTCCCATCAGTTTTAACCATCTTCCCTGTCCCTGCTGAAGAAAAGCAGGCCCAAACCATGATGCTGCCCCCACCATGTTTGACAGTGGGGATGGTGGGTTCAGGGAGATGAGCTGTGTTGCTTTTACGCCAAACGTTGTTGCAAAAAAGTTTGATTTTGGTTTCATCTGACCAGAGCACCTTCTTCCACATGTTTGGTGTGTCTCCCAGGTGGGTTGTGGCAAACTTTAAACAACACTTTTTATGGATATCTTTAAGAAATTGCTTTCTTCTTGCCACTCTTCCATAAAGGCCAGATTTGTGCAGTATACGACTGATTGTTGTACTATGGACAGAGTCTCCCACCTCAGCTGTAGATCTCTGCAGTTCATCCAGAGTGATCATGGGCCTCTTGGCTGCATCTCTGATCAGTCTTCTCCTTGTATGAGCTGAAAGTTTAGAGGGACGGCCAGGTCTTTGTAGATTTGCAGTGGTCTGATACTCCTTGCATTTCAATATTATCGCTTGCACAGTGCTCCTTGGGATGTTTAAAGCTTGGAAAATCTTTTTGTATCCAAATCCGGCTTTAAACTTCTCCTCAACAGTATCTCGGACCTGCCTGGTGTGTTCCTTGTTCTTCATGATGCTCTCTGCTCTTTAAACGGACCTCTGAGACTATCACAGTGCAGGTGCATTTATACGGAGACTTGATTACACACAGGTGGATTCTATTTATCATCATTAGTCATTTAGGTCAACATTGGATCATTCAGAGATCCTCACTGAACTTCTGGAGAGAGTTTGCTTCACTGAAAGTAAAGGGGCGGAATAATTTTGCACGCCCAATTTTTCAGTTTTTTATTTGTTAAAAAAGTTTGAAATATCCAATAAATTTCGTTTCACTTCATGATTGTGTCCCACTTGTTGTTGATTCTTCACCAAAAAATTACAGTTTTATGTCTTTATGTTTGAAGCCTGAAATGTGGCAAAAGGTAGAAAAGTTCAAGGGGGCCGAATACTTTCACTATGCTATGTGTGTGTGTGTGTGTGTGTATATATGTATGTATATATATATATATATATATATATATATATATATATATATGTGTGTGTATATATATATATATACATGATTATTTTAATTATTTTTTTTTGAGGCAAAAATAAATGTGTGGGAACATGGCCGTACCTGTATTAAAGCAGCTTTTAATAAACAGGTGTGGGTTTTTCCTTGATATAAATGCTTGAAGTATTATATATTAAATATTTGTTTTTACTTATTAAATTTATTTTAGATAATATCAGTTACTTATTCTGAAAAGCTATGGGCTATGGGTTAGACAGCTGGCAAGTGAAGCATATAGCCCTGAGATGCCAACAAATAAGTGCTGTGCAAATATCAAGAACAAGTGACACTAACAACAATATCCGTTTCAAACATAGTGCTACTGTATCCTGGACTTTCTCATACATATATAGATAACTGAGTGCATGCCACATTTACTGTAATACCTACAAAGCTATAAGAGTGCTATATTTGGGGGGTAAACCCAAAAGAAAAAGGAGCTACTCAAAGTATGTTTAAAAATATAATCTTTATTTCACAACATTTTAAAAACACACAGTGCAATTTAAAAAGGAGGAATACGTCACAGACAGGCGGCATACCTGGGACATTAAACAATAAATGTGCAAAGGATGCGAACACATATATAACTGCTGAATCACATAGTTGCAGATGAGAGCAGACTACTAATAGTGGTATGTTTAGAGAATATATCTAAATTGCAAGTGCAAACAGGATAAAGCCTAAACAACGGCCATATGGCATTGACATATATAGACATATACGTACTGCAGTATATATGGAAGGTACTACAGGTTCCAGGATTCCGCCACCTCTACACGTGTTTCGGTCTGCTGACCTTCATCCGGGGGTGACGGCATCCATGAAATTGTGGGTATTTATGTGCCCAAGGACCAATCAGGACTGAGCGTAATAATAGTTGTAATAATGAAGGTGCCTTACCCGGTCCACATATTGGCGCACATTCCCTGCATAATCTCCGGCATTCACGCTGCGGCATAGCACGTCATGTGACGGGCACGTGACAACAGTCACGTGACCGTACACATAGAGACGCGCCGCCGCGCGCACGGAGGCACAGAGAGGCAGGGTGCAGAGAGGATGGGCATACCATTAGAATAGTGACATCTGGTGGACAAATGAGATATTATAGTATACCTGAGCGCATTAGATTACATCAAGATGGTAACACCTAGAGGACAATATAATGTATTGCATAATTGTATTCAGAAGAAAGCACATATCTAATGATGTGCAAAGTAAGATGCAGATTATCTGGCACTACATTCAAATAGATCTGTTTGTGTAACCGCCTACGATCTTTTGGCAGGAGTGATGCAGTTCAGGTGGTGCTCTATCCTAGATAGCACAAGTTGCTTCCATGCAATGCTTCCAAGAAAGAAAATAAGGATGGCACTCACCAGGCTTCTGCTGTAAAACATTGCTTTTATTTGTGATGCTGTACAAAGTTCATAGTGCAACTAGATCCGCAGCGGGCGGTGATGCCGGGACCTCTCCCCTGGACTGTGCAACAGCTATTTCGTAGCTTAGAGCTACTTTATCAGACCACGCCTCCTGGCCACGTCAGTGCCGGTTATGCACCTGTTGAACCTGACGTCACCAGGTAGGCATGTTATACAAGAAAAGTGCTAGTGACTTTAAAATGTTCAAAAACATACCAAAATGCAATGTAGTTACTTCTGATCTTGTTCTATGCATATTACATCCTAAAAATACTCCTAAATCCAGCTTGTCATTCAAACCAAGGTTACCTTGCGCATTTGTGCGAAGGATCCATTTAGCTTCAGTACGGAGCAGGATTTTCTTCCTGTCCGTCCCTGGTTTGAATGGGATACTTTGAAAGCCAAAGCACTTCATTGCTGACAGATTCCCTTCGAGAATCTCATTAAAGTGTTGCATAACTCTAGGGGAGCCTTTTTCAGATTTCAGGGAATATATGTGTTCCCTAAAACGTGTATGCATGGGTCGGGTGGTATTACCCACATAGAACCGACCACAATCACATGTTAATGCATAAATAACGAAATCTGTACGGCAGCATATGAAGTCCTTGATCTATATGAGATGTCCTCCGATGTTATAACTTTTCCTTTGTATTAAATTGCTACACCAATTGCAGCCTTTACATTGGAAGTTCCCTGTCGGGGTCGCACTATTCAACCAATTAGATTTCTTCGTATGTAATCGGCTACGGGTTATCATGTCTCCTATATTGGGAACCTGTTATGAGAGGCTTTTTTTGTGTAAATTGACCTAATACCAGTTCTTTTTGTATTGCACTTTTTAGTTGATTCGCCATCGGGCTAAACTTGAACGCAAAACAAAAACGCTGGTCACTACTATCCTTCTGAATTTTATTTTTATTTTTGCTAGCTGAACTATCTAACATCCTAGATCGATTTGCCCTATTGGCTTTATTGTAGGCTTTTTCCAAGACTTGACTCGGGTAACCGCGATCTAATAGGTGCTCAAATAGATCACTAGCCTGGATTTCAAAATTTTCCTGTGAGCTATTAATCCTTTTTAATCTAAGGAATTGACTGTAGGGTACGGATGCCTTTGCATGGGATGAATGGTAGCTGTTGTGGTGCAGCAGGGAATTGCCTGCTGTGGGCTTTCTATAGCCCTCAGTGTGCAGCACGCCATCCCGCACCACAACCTTAACATCCAGGAATTCAAGCTCCTCTGGGCTAGTCTTGTGTGTACATTTAAGGTTCATGTCATTGATGGAATTGATATAATCCACAAATTCCGTGAATTCCGCTTCTGATCCTGTCCAAACAATTAAAACGTGATCAACAAATCTGACGTAATTTTTAATATGTTTCAAAAACCTGTTCTCAACAGAAAAAATTAATTTTTGTTCCAGAGCAGCTACATAAATGTTAGCTAGAGAGCAAGCTACTGGCGTACCCATAGCCACTCCGCTCTTTTGGCTATACCAAACATCATTAAACTGAAAAAAGTTGTTGGACAGGATCGGAAGCAAAATATCACAGATAAAGGTAATAAATGTTTGACTTTTATCAGTTTTCTGAAGCAGTTTGCGTACACAATTTATGGCCATTTCTTGTTTAATACTTGTGAATAAGCTCTCAATATCGAGGGAAGCCAACATCCATCCCTCGTGCCAGTTAATTTCATTCACTATGCTTCAAAACTCATTAGAATCTTTGACCATTGTCGGTATTTCTTTCAGGAGGGGGCGCAATAGCCAGTCTGCATACTGAGAGACTGGTTCAGTTAGAAACCCCACCCCGGAGACAATAGGTCTCCCTGGTGGGGCCTCTAACGTTTTTTGGACCTTTTGGTACAAAGTACCAACATGGATAGCTGGGGTTGGTGGGAAGCAGTTTGGTGGCTATGCCATGGGGGATGGTTCCAATTTCTACATATTTTCTAAGGAGGGTTTGTAATTTTGATGTTAATCTAGGAATGGGATTCTCTTTTAATAATTCATAATTATTTTCATCGGATAACTGGCGCTCTGCCTCTTGGAGGCAATATTGTTCTGTCATTAGGACAACATTACGTCCTTTGTCCGATTTTTTTTTTTTTAAATAATTACTCCTTTTAGATTTTTTTTTAAAAAAACTTTTTTTTTATATATCAACTGGCTCCAGAAAGTTAAGCAGATTTGTAAATTACTTCTATTAAAAAATCTTAATCCTTTCAGTACTTATGAGCTGCTGAAGTTAAGGTTGTTTTTTTCTGTCTAAGTGCTCTCTGATGACACCTGTCTCAGGAACCGCCCAGTTTAGAAGCAAATCTAATAGCAAACCTCTTCTTAACTGGGTGGTTCCAGAGACAGGTGTCATCAGAGAGCACTTAGACAGAAAAGAACAATCTTAACTTCAAAAGCTCATAAGTACTGAAAGGATTAAGATTTTTTAATAGAAGTAATTTACAAATCTGTTTAACTTTCTGGAGCCAGTTGATATATAAAAAAAAGTTTTTTCCTGGATAACCCCTTTAACCTTTCCAGTGCCTGTTTTTGCTTTTTAGTGAAATTGGAACCATCAATGGGATATCTCAATGCTTTTACATCTTCCAGAACTTTGTGATGAAATAAATTTAGATTAATGCCGGGGCTACCTGCGGATTTTATTTGAACTTCACCCCCCCTGTAAACACACAATGCGTTTTTTCTTTCATATGCATTTTACTTATATCTCCTCCTAACAATTCTAACCGTGTTGTCAAGCAGTCAATTTTCTGTTAGATTTTGGTTGCCAGAGATAATTGGCCTACCTGGTGGTTGAATCTGGTTCTTGTGCACCTTGGGCAGTAAATACAAAGTTGGTATCACTGGATGTAATACTTGTAATGCATCAGCCAAATCTTTAGTAATGATAGATGAAGATTTTGCAGTGTTTAATATCTCTTGTAGGCTGGATTGGAAAGTGGAAAGTGGATTAAATGTTAATTTAATGTCACGTAACTGATGGTAGGCTTCTGTTTCGTACATTTTCTTGGGCCAAACAACTATGTTTCCGCCTTTGTCACATGACGTGCCTGTCACATGACGGGCTATGCCACGGCGCGAACGCCGGAGATGATGCAGGGAATGTGCGCCGATATGTGGACCGGGTAAGGCGCCTATATTATTACAACTTCCACTTGCCCTCAGTCGAGATTGGTCCTTGGGCAGATAAATACCCACAATTTTCTCCTGGGACCTGTATTATATACTGCGGTACGTATATGTCTATATGTCAATGCCATATGGCTGTTGTTTAGGCTTTATCCTGTTTGCACTTCAGATATATTCTCTAAACATACCACTATTAGTAGTCTGTTCTCATCTGCAACTATGTGATTCAGCAGTTATATATGTGTTCGCATCCTTTGCACATTTATTGTTTAATGTCCCAGATATGCCGCCTGTCTGTGCCGTATTCCTCCTTTTTAAATTGCACTGTGTGTTTTTAAATGTTGTGAAATAAAGATTATATTTTTATTTTTTCACATACTTTGAGTAGCTCCTTTTTCTTTTGGGTTTATCATTATTTGGAGTCTATTATAAGGCGTATCCGCACACCTGGTAAGGGTTTTTTGGCATATACAGAATTATTTGGTATATCAATACCCAATAGAGGGCAGTACCTTACACGATCACTACCTATTGATTTGTTATACCCTACATGATAGTGCTGTATACATGTTTTTGTTTGTATATTTGGGGGGTGTAAAGATTTTCCATTTTTACATATATAATATACATACTTATTATTCTCCCCTTTTGATCTAGCAAAATCTGTGCTTCTTTTAAAATACTGTGTGGCTTGGACAGCTACAGTAATACAGTAGATTTTGCTAGTCACCATGTATGCTTTATTTTCCCTGTGCAGGTACTGCAGGAAATTGAACACTTACTGATGGTATCCTCTACAGTTTACTTACTTGCAGTCCCAGCATCAGGATGCCCTGTGGTTAGCTTATTGAAAAAAGGTTCTTTAAAGGGGTAGTCCAGTGGTGAAAAACGTATCCCCCATCCTAAGGATAGGGGATAAGTTTCACATCGCGGGGGGGGGGGGGTCCGGCCGCTGGCGCCCCCTGCGATCTCCTGTACGGGGCCCCGGCTCGCTGGCCAGATAGCGCGTGTTGACCACTGCATGAATCTATGGCAGAGTCTGAGATTGCCGCAGGCAGCGCTCTGGCTCTGCCATAGAGTTGTATTGAGGGGGCGTGTCAGATGCCGCTTCGTGCGGAGGTTAACACACCCCCTTCCCTGCGGGCTGTCGGGCCCCATGCAGGAGATCGCAGGGGGCCCCAGCGGTCGGATAAGGATAGGGGATACGTTTTTCACCACTGGATATCTCATTTAACGAACAGGGATTGTCCATAACAACACTTTTTAAAGCTTTGACTATTAAACATACTGTATAAGAAGCTGCATTTGCACCCACTCATTTTGTTCAGCTTATGTGAGTCTGAATTCCTGGCATTATATTTATTTATCATAAATATTCTGTCTATATAGGAAAACTTTTAAAACTTCTGAAGCTGCAGTGTATAGATTTTGGAAATACAGATTCAAAGCCAACATAATGTTTAAACAATGCTGGATCTGTTGCTGCAAGTCTATTTGACAATCTATTTCATTTATATGTACTTGGCAAGCTAATAAAAAACACTAAGTGCAAGGCAAATATTAGCGTGCCGTCATTGCATTTATTGGGGTATTAACGCTAAAAACATCTATGGTATATTGCTGTGCTAGCTTAGTGGCAATCTTTCCGATTGCTTGCAGTTAAGAAGAAAATATGCATATCCCGAGACTAAGTTACCATTATGGCATCTTGACCTTTAAGGGTTTATTCCCACGTACAGTATTCTGCACAGACTTGATGCGCAGGATTTTCTGCTGCAAATTTCAATGTAAACTAAATGACTGAACACAGCTTCAAATCCTGCGCATCAAATCTGCGCAGAATACTGTAAGTGATTCTGGCTCCGTAGAGATAGTTAGAGCATGCTCTGTACCAGAACCACTGTCCAGACTACTTATTCAGTGGGAGATTCCTTAGTCAGGAATAGCAGAAGATCACCACAACATAGTGATCAAAGAAAAGATGCTCCAGAATTGCTATTTTATGTGGAATACATGTACACAAAGCCTACCTGTCGGATTTTTCAGGATAAGCTGCCCTGTTTATTTACATGAGGAGCAGCACTATATCTGGCCATTATATAACTTGGATATAGCATTTTAGCAGATTTCTGCTCTGCAGTCATCATTATTTTTCAGTTCTCTCAGAGCTGGTGGGTGTCTTCCATACACTGCACAGACAGAGGAGAAGATCCTGTCCTTCTATTTTTAAGTAATAACAGGTCCTCTTTAGCATTTGATTTGCAGTGTGTGTGTGAGAGAGATGCAGACTACTTTCCCTAACATTAGGAGGCAATCTATCCTGGACACCATTTTTCTGTGCGAGAGACCTTCCTTTGCTGCATTGGCACAGAGAGGGGAAGGTAACTGTGAGTGACTATTGACATGTAACTGTTTGTAACCTTGTATTATATTAACTCCTAAATTCTCTTCATATGTTATCTACAGGATGGAGGTGGAAACCATCACAAAGTATCAGTCTCTCCAGTAGTTCATGTCCGAGGGCTCTGTGAGTCTGTGGTGGAAGCTGACCTGGTGGAGGCGCTTTCTAAATTTGGCACAATATGGTAGGCTTTATATTCATCCATATATATATATATATATATATATATATATATCTATCTCAATGACATTTATAAAAGTGTTTACCCGTTTTTTTTCTTATATTTGTCGCTAAAAAGTCGCAGTTGCAGACCTTTTTCTTTGCGACAATCCTTCTTCATAGCGAGAAAAGCAAAAATAATGATTTCAGCTTTTGTAAGCAACTTTCACAAATCAGCTTACGGAAGTTAGAGATTTATAAAATGCGAATGTTGCTAAAAAGTCGCAATAAAGTAAAAGTTTGCTTACATTTACTCTAGGAAAATCCTGGCTTACTAAAATACCTCACCTACTTTTGCTTACCTGTGGCATATTTCAAGATTTTGCTTACGCGCGACAATTTTATTAAGGCAGTGCAACATAATAATAAATTTGTCGCACGTAAGCAAAACGGCAGTCGAAAAAACTTGGTACAAACGTTACTAATATGTCAACTACAAAGATAGGATAGGTAATTTAACCCATTTGCGAGGGTCAGGGTTTTTCGTTTAAAGGGGTACTCACGTGATGTCACATCCCGCTCCCTTAACCACTTAAGGACGCAGGGCGTACAGGTACGCCCCTGTTCCTGAGTCCTTAAGGACTCAGGGCATACCTGTACGTTCTGTGTCCCACTAACAGGGTTTAAACCATTCTCACAAGCGGAGAAGGGGTTAAACCCCGTGGGTTCCGGTTGCTACGGGCAGCCAGGACCCACAGCTAATGATGGGCACCGCAGATTGGGCCGATGCCCGGTATCTAAACTGAAAATAAAACTATCCCAGTAGCTCAGCAGAGCTGATCGGGACTATAGCAACAGAATCGCGATGTCCTGGTCAGCTTACTGGACGATGGGAGGGTCCTCACCTGCCTCCTCGTCGTCCAATCGGCGATCTACTGCTCCATGCCTGCGCAGCAGAGCACCGGAAACACTGATCAATGCTATGCTATGGCATAGCATTGAACAGTGTATGCAATCAAAAGATTGCATGGTATAGGGCTAAAAAAAAATTAAGAAAAAAAGTAAAAGAGAATAAATGGGGATAAGCCCTCTCCTAATAAAAGTTTGAATCACCCCTTTATAAAATAATAATAAATGTAAAATCATATGGTACCGCCACATACGTAAATGTTCAAACTATTAACCCCTTAATGACCAAGGATGTAAATTTACGTCCTGGTGCTGCAGTACTTAGCGCACCAGGACGTATATTTACGTCCTGTACATGACCGCAAGCATCGGAGCGATGCTCGGATCATGCACGTCTGGTCCCGGCTGCTGATCGCAGCCAGGGACCCGCCGGTAATGGCTGACATCCGCGATTGCACGTATGTCCGCCATTAACCCTTCAGATGCCGTGATCAATACAGATCATGGCATCTGTGGGAGTGCGGTCATAAATATGGATGTTCAGATCGCACGCAGCGCTGCCGCAGCGATTAAATCATCCAGAATGGCGCACAGAGGTCCCCTTACCTGCCTCCACCTCCTTCCATGGGTCTTCTGCTCTGGTCTGAGATCGAGCAGACCAGAACAGAAGACAGCCGATAATACTGATCAGTGCTATGCCCTATGCATTGCACTGAACAGTATTAGCAATCAAGGGATTGCTATAAATAGTCCCCTATGGGGACTGTTAAAGTGTAAAAATTTTGAAAAATCCCCTCCCCCAATAAAAATTTAAAATGTCCTTTTTCCCCATTTTACCCCCATAAAGTGTAAAAAAAAAAATGTATACACATATTTGGTATCGCCATGTGCATAAATGTTAAAACTATTAAAATATAATGTTATTGATCCCGTACCGTGAACGATGTGAACGTAAAGAAAAAAAAGTGCAAAATTGTCACATTTTATTAAAAACATTTTTTTAATAAAAGTTTTATATACACAAATGTGGTATCAATAAAAAGTACAAATCATGGCGCAAAAAATTTGCCCTCATACCGCCGCTTATAGGTCATCAAAATAGAGGGATTTTAAACATACTAATTTGGTTAAAAAGTTAGCAATTTTTTTAAAGCGCAACAATAATAGAAAAGTATGTAATCATGGGTATCATTTTAATTGTGAATTCGGGTAGAAAAACAGACATAGATCATTTTAATTGTATTGACCCACAAAATTAAGAACACATGTCATTTTTACCGTAAATTGTATGGCGTGAAAACGAAAACTTTCAAAATGTGCAAAATTGCGGTCCTTTTAATTTCCCCACACACATAGTATTTATTTTGGTTGTGCCATACATTATATGGTAAAATGAGTGATGTCATAATGCAGGACAACTGGTCGCGCAAAAAACAAGCCCCAAATTTATAGAAGACGAGGAGGAAAAAGCGAAAATTTTAAATTAAATTGGCCTGGTCCTTAAGAGTAAAATGGGCATGGTCCTTAAGGGGTTAAAATATAAGGTTAGCTAAACCGCATGGTCGATGGCGTACACGTAAAAAAAAAATACCAAAGTCCAAAATTGTGAATTTTTGGTCACTTCATATACCATAAAAATATTAATAAAAAGCGATCAAAAAGTCCCATCATAACAAAAATGGTACCGATAAAAACTACAGACCACGGAGCAAAAAATAAGCCCTCATATAGCCCCATACCCGTAAAAATAAAAAAAGTTATAGGGGTCAGAAGATGGCAATTTTAAACATACAAATTTCGGTGCATGTAGTTTAAAAAAAAAACTGTAAAGTAGTAAAATAAATAAAACCTACATAAAGTTGGTATCCCTGTAACCATATGGACCTACAGAATAAAGATAATGGCCCTGATTTACTAAGAGTGGAGTGTTTATTCTGGAGTGATTTCAATATCACTGGTCTTTTTTTTCAAACTTATTTACTTTTCTGTCGCACATTTATTTTAATTTTTTTTTGTGTCGCACAGTTTTTTGTGTCGCACTGGTCAATTGTGTCGCACAAACTCCGAACTAAAGAAATTAGTTGCATGAGTCAAAATGGTTTAGACTTATTTGTTTACAAATGTTTTCATGAATCAAAAGTATTCATGTGTTATAATTTTTCAAACATTACAACAATTATCCTTGTTTATCAGCTTGGGGGGTTAAATTGATTTAAACCTAATATTGCAATTGTGTTAAAAAGAAAAAAAATATGTAACATTAACTATCACAAAAGCATTGAATATTTTATTCATAAAAGTGTTTAGTACAAAATGTTTTCAGGTTATAAAACAAGTTACTTTCACACAAAACACAATGGCAAACAGTCCCTTGTTAGAAATCACTCCATTTTTTGAATTTCACTCAATCTCTTGGCTGTCGGTTATTGTGTGAGGCAAACTCACACTTTTTCTCAAGTGATTTTGGAAGTACTCTGAGTATTTTTAGTTTTTTGTCGGTAACACGCCAATTTTTACATAAAACATGCCCATTTCAGAGAGAAAACACTCCGAGTGGTTTCTAAAGTGTCGGTTGTGCTGCGTAAAATTTGGTCGCATTAATAGTCGCACAGACGTTAAGACTAAAATTTAGGAGCTAGAAACGAGAAAAAGAGTCGGTTGGACTTAAGTAAATAAGGGCCAATTTTTACTGAAAAGTGCACTGCGTAGAAACTGAAGCCCTTAAAATTAGCAAATGGCATATTTTTTTTTTCATTTCACCCCACAAATAATTTTTGGGGGTTTCGCCGCAGATTACGTTATAAAATAAGTAATGTGTTACAAAGTACAATTGGTGACACAAAAAAAAGCCCTTACATGGGTCTGTAGGTGCAAAATTTTATGCGTTATGATTTTTAGAAGATAAGGAGGATAAAACAAAAGTGCAAAAACGAAGATTGTTTTGAGTCCCTAAGGTGAAAATGGGCTGAGTCCTTATGGGGTTAATACAATTCTGGTGCAGTCCAATAGGACAGGAGTGAGTTTAGAGATACTCAGGGTACATTCACTTCAAAAAGGCTGTTTCTGACACAAAAACTTTGTTGTTTTCCACAACAAATAATAGTGCAGTATCACTGCTCAAAACTCCCTCTAAGTCAGTGTGATACAAGAGCAAAAGACGGTCTTGGAGGCGCTGCTCAAAGAATGGTCACAAAAGGTAAGGACACAAGCCAGCACAGGACAATCTTATTTTATTTGTGGCATAGCGGACAACGCGTTTCGGCATGAGTGCCTTCTTCAGGTCAAAATATACAGCGCTATAGAAATAGATATAGCATTGTACAACTACCTAGTAGGATATATAGTGACACATATAAAAAATATAATTATCCAATTCAAATTAAAATTTGCTCCAATTACGGATAAAATTGTGTAAGTTGCTCAGTTATGCATATAAATAAATAGAGAATAAAACAATGTTTATAAAAGTTAGGTGATATGTTGTAAAGATGGTGAATAGTACATGTAGGCTCATATATTAGAGGGTTTATGTTCATAATGGGAGTTGCATCATTGTTAGTATAATGCTGATTTACAGGTAATATAGACAAGAACCGTGGTGTACAGTTAATAGGTAAAATGCTGGTTGTGGATTACAGATTGTGTGGACGGAGGCTGCATAGTACACGTAGATAGCTAATTGTAATCTACTCTGGTGTACATAGCTAATTATAATATACTCTGGTGGAGTTCTAACAGTATTGTTGTATACACTATCTAGATAGTGAAGAATACTATGTATAGCCACAGAAAGGATGTCAGTTACAATAAAATGCCCAGAGGTTATGGTGGTGTAGTGTGCAGGGTTTGTCATCAGTGGGTCAGAGCTAAGGACCTGTGCAATGTTTGGTAAAGGATAATGGACAACTGGACATAGCTGGAAGTATAAGTAAGGAGTGGTAAGTTTGACACTATATCTCCTAGCTGTCCATTATCCTATATATTTGGACCTGAAGAAGGCTCTCGTGCCAAAACGCATCATCTGCTTTGCCACAAATAAGATAAGATTGTCCTGTGCTGGCTTGTGTCCTTACCTTTTGTGACCATCCTTTGAGCAGCGCCTCCCAGACCGTCTTTTGCTCTTGTATCACACAATACTCTGCTGGTTTCCTTACAGAGTCCAGAACCGGTCCGAGTGCAGCAGCCCAAACTACATCCACTCCTATATACGCCTACAGCCACCTGTGAACCGCGACTCCCACGAGCCGCGTCTCATAGTGTCATCACCCCACAGGGGAGTATATCACTAAGGTGTGGTGGAGGGTTCACACCAAGTTGATATACATTTCAAGGGAGCGCCCTCTGTTTTTTCCTTTTTATCTTTCCCGATATCCTCTAAATCAATGGCATCTTCAGAGCTCTAACAGAGGGCTAATACAAAGAGTAACCAGTGCATCCAAGCCAAGCGTTACAAGTTTGGCCCAAAGCAGCAAGTTATGGGCTGTGTTCCTGTAAGTGCCAGACAATGTATAGACAGGCTTTTTATCATGAAATATAAAGCAGAATTTGTAATTGATGATGAAATTAACTATTTCAGAATAAATGGACTAGAATCCCTTATGTACTGTATATAAACACAGTAGTCTCTGATCAAAGAAAAAATGTCAGGGTCAATCTTTGCCACCTTTTAAAAGATGGATAATTATAACCCAGGGAACGTGATACTAGGGCCTGATACATTGCAACTAAGACTGTATAACTGGCTGCTAGCTCGAAGCAGAATATTTTAAGTAATGTGACAAGTTCTAGTAGGTGCTGCATGTAGGTCTGAACTTTAGACTAAGCTTTTATTCAAGGATACATGAGCAAGAAATAATATATTAGATGAGAAAAGAAATCCCTTTTGAACAGGAATATATCAAGGGATTCATACAGGTTTTTTGCAGTGAAAAGGGGCAAAAAAGTTGCACAAGCGTTGCGTGTGACTTTTTTTTTTTTTTTTTTTTTACCCTTTTCGACACAGATTCAAAGCATATTACTAAGCTATCACTGTAGACCAGTGTTTCCCAACCAGGGTGCCTCCAGGTGTTGCAAAACTACAACTCCCAGCTGTACATGTGCAATATCTGGAGGCATACTGGTTGGGAAACACTGCTGTAGACAGTCAAATCTGTCTTTGCAGATGCAGTGGTCAGGAATTTATCATTGCAACTTGTTGAAAAAATAAAATAAAATAAAAAGTTGCACAAAAAGTGGCAAACCCTTCCAAAACACCGCAAATGTACACCAGCCCAGACCTGGCTTACAAAACTGCCTTTTGAACATCATATTTTGGTGCAGTGGGTTAAAAAGTTGCACAAAAAGATGCAAAGGGATGAGCTAAAGTAAAAAATAAACATGTACCATCCTATATTTATCGCATGCCCTACACTATTTAACACATTTGGTGCATGTATACCTTTCCAACATTAAACATTGCAAATTAAGGTGTAAAAAAACTTCACCTATGTGGTACATAACTACAACTCCCAGCATGCCCTGACAGTGAGGACATGATGGGAGTTGTAGTTTTGCAACAGCTGGAGAGTCATGGGTTGGAAATTGCTGTCCTAACATGTGTCTGTCTTTATGGTGCACAACTAGAACTCCCATCATGCCCTGAGTTTTGAAGCATGTGAATTGGCCTTTCCCTCAAAAAAAAAAAAATAATAATTAGATTTTTTTTTCCTATTTTACAAAAAAAAATTATGTAACACAATGAAATAAATAAACCTATTTGGTATCGCCCATTGCCAAAATGTCCGAACTATTAAAATAAAATGTTAATGATCCAGTGCGGTGAATGGCATAAACGTAAACATAGATATACATTGCATACCCTTCGTATGGGAGACAGTGACAGGAATGGTTGTTGTGGATCCCTGTTTTTTCCTAAAGGTACCTGTTGCATGTGGATACCAGCTTTCTGGAAGCGCATATATCATATAGGGAAAGCTGAGTGAGAGATGGGATTTTGATGGGTTGAAAGGCAGGTTGGTAGTGGGGATGCTTCCTGAGCCACTCTAGATTTTCAGACTAGCCCACATCAGCACTGGTAGGTGAGAGTCAGTCTGCAAGTGAGGCTGTGGGGAATCTAAACCACTGAGGAATTTGATTCTGAGGTTTGCAGCCTCAAAAAGGAGACACTTTGACCTGTGTGAATAACTCATTTGTTGTTTACTTTATGTGGCTGGTACTAAGTCACTTGTATAGATATGGAAGTGTTCTGTATAGTTAGCCCTGGAGAAGCAGCATTTCTTTTGTTTATGCCTAAGTGTGAGGGCTGTATTGGTTTTGTTGCTGAAAAATAAAAACAGGAGAAGCCATGTTTAAACAGTTCTGTGTCTCTGTATCTGACTTTAATTTAGCCACTGCTACTTACGTCCTCCTCCTACACTTCCTACTGCTTCCATAAAACACAGGACTACACATCTTAATTTGCTGTTAATACAACATCTAGTATGAAGTAAGATAACAGCATAGATGCTCCCCTGTGTTTATTGCCCCCCCCCCTCCAACACACACAGTTGTCTCTTCCATCTTAGAAGCAGGAAGTCTAATAGAGCTGTCAATAGTGATATTTCACTGCTTCTAATTCCAGTCCCCTTTTTTAAAGCTGTATCGCTAAATATATAGAGGAAATGCCTTACTTTTCCTAATTCCAAATTTTTTTTGTTCTTGTAAAATTTAAGACTTCTATTGATTCATGAGTTTTTTATATATTTTTTTTAAATCTTTCATTGATTCAAATATTGTTAATGAACTTCTGTTTGGTAATAAACCAAATGCAAATTCTTACTGTAGTTTTTTTCCCCTTGTATAGCTATGTGATGATGATGCCTTTCAAGCGGCAAGCTCTGGTTGAATTTGAGGACACAGAATTTTCAAAGAAGTGTGTGACATTTGCTATTGAGGAACCAGTCTACATAGCAGGACAACAGGCATATTTCAACTACTCCACAAGCAAACGGATTACCAGACCAGCAAACACTGAAGATCCATCTGGTGGGAATAAAGTCCTTCTACTTTCTATCCAAAATCCCCTTTATCCAATCACAGTGGTAAGTCTGAGTAATAAACTGAGAAATTGCAGACTTTAAACGGGTTATCCAGGAATAGAAAAACAGAGCTCCTTTCTTTCAAAAATGCTCCCTGTCTGTCTCCAGGTTGGTTGTGATTCTGCAGCTCAGTTCCATTGAAGTGAATAGAGCCAAGTTATAAAACTGCACACAACCTGGAGACAGACGGGGAGCTGTTTTTGAAAGAAATTAGTTGTGTTTTTCTATTCCTTGATAAGGGCAGGGTCACACAGGGCGCATCCGCAGCATATTTCATGCTGTGTATAGGTTTCGGACTGGTAGCTCTGTGTGTCTGCTCGTAGTAGCAGATTTCCCACTGTAGAAATCTGCCGCTACAAGCAGACACGAAAAGCTACCCAGCTGAAGCTGGGAGATAGCTCTGCAGTCTCTCTGTGACTGCCATTGGTGCATCTGCAGCGTGAAATACACTCCGGATGTACCTGTGTTACCCTGCCCTAAAGGGGGAATATATCAATGTATTTACACAGCTTTTGTGTTGGTGATTTGTGCAAAAATGTTATCAAAATGAAATCAAATTTGCTTTCACTTTTGCATTGGTAGCTAATTTATTAAAGGCAACAATTTTAAAATTCTTGCAAATTTTTGCACAGTCTCACTCCAGCCTGGACCACACTTTGAAACTAATGGATCTAAGCTTTTAAGCTGTTTATAAAGACTGCATGATATAAGCACAGGCAAACAGCAGGAAAAATAATTTGATTTACACAATGATAAATTCCCCTCTTAGTCTTGGAAGCTGCATTAGATTATTATATATATATATATTTTTTTTTTATGTAAGTAAATCAATACGGTTATTTCTAATAACATTATGAGTACACATGCAGAAATGTACATTCTGTAACCTGAAACGTTTATGTAATTTATATTTCTATTAACGTGACATAAATCAATCTCTTTCTTCTAGGATGTTCTTTATTCTGTCTGCAATCCTGTAGGAAAAGTGGAACGCATAGTTATTTTTAAGAGGAATGGAATCCAAGCCATGGTGGAATATCCTTTTATAGCAGTGGTGATCAATCTGACACATTATTGGGGCCTCAGATGTAGCCGTGGGTCAAGAATCAGATCTATGTACACAGACGAGCTGCATGCAATGGAAAAATTGTGGTCTGTGTTTTTAACCATATTTGTTTTGCCATAAGACTTGGAAAAAGAAGAAACAGCTGATACAAAACGGGTCTTCTGAGATCTGTTCTTGTTTGAAGCAAAATATCTATGAAGAGTGCAAGGTAGATAGGGAAAATAGACCATCGATTCCAGGTGCTACGAGCTTAAACATCAGAGTCACGAAATTTCTTGTAAAAGATTAACATGTGGATCAGTTATATTGTTTAAAAAAAAAAAAAAACATTACAGATTGGATGATGCGTTTCGAGGGTATCTCTCTCTTCCTCAGATCAGCATAATCATACAACAGTTATCATAATGCTTAAATATAGTGTGAACTGGCGCCAAACAGAGTGTGGGAGTGGCCCAGTGGTCAAAGGTCATGTAAGGTAGCTTATACAATAGGTATACAGTGTCCTGTGAGCAGGTAACTACATGTGAAAATTAGTACAGTGACCCCCCCCCCCCCCCCCCGACACACGATAATTTCAACATACGATGGCCTCTCAGAGGCCATCGCATGTTGAAGGCAGCATCAACATACGATGCTTTTTTATGTCGGGGCCATCGCATAAAGTTATCCGGCAGCGCAGACTGCTTCAGCTGCTGCCGGATAGCCGTTTAAGGTGCCCCTTGTGGTCCAGTGATGGTCACCCCCTTTCCCTGGTGCTCCTTACCGTCCTGGGAGTTGTAGTTTTGCAACATCTTAAGTGGCACAGTTTGGAGACCACTATATGGTGGTCTCCAAACTGTGGCCCTCCAGATGTTGCAAAACTAAAATTCCCAGCATGCCCAGACAGTCAGGGATGCTGGGCGGTGTAGTTCTGCAATATCTGTCCCTGGACAGTCTGGGCATGTTTGGAGTTGTAGTTTTGCAAAATCTGGAGGGCTACAGTTTGGAGACCACTACTTAGCGGTCTCCAAATGGTTCTTCCCCAGTTGTTGCATATCTACTCCTAGCATGCCGGGAGTTGTAGTTTTGCAACAGCTGTAGGCACACTGGTTGGGAAACACTGAGCTAGAGTCTGTTTCCTAACTCAGTGATTCCAACCCGTGCCCTCCAGCTGTTGCACAACTACAACTCCCAGAATGCACTGACAGACCATACATGCTGGGATTTGTAGTTTAGCAACAGCTGGAGGCACACAGGTTGGAATCACTGAGCTAGAGTCTGTTTCCTAACTCAGTGGTTCCCCACCAGTGTGCCTACAGCTGTTGCAAAACTACAACTCCCAGCATGTACGGTCTGTCAGTGCATTCTGGGAGTTGAGTTTTGCAAAAGCTGAAGGTTTGGGGTGACCCCCCCCCCCCCCCCCCATGAGAATGTACAGGGTACATTCACATGGGCGGGGGTTTACAGTGGGCTTCCTTCTACAAATTTGAGCTGCGGCAAATTTTCCACCACAGCTGAAACTCCCAGCAGAAAACTCACCGTGAACCCCTCGCCTGTGTATATGTACCCCAAAACACACTACACTACACCAAAATAAAAAGTAAAACACTACATGCACACCCTTACACGTCCCCCCCCCCCCCCCCCCCCAAATAAAAATGAAAAATATCTCATATGGCAGTTTTTCCTAAACGGAGCCTCCAGCTGTTGAAAAACAATTGACTGTCCTTGCAGGCTGGGAGTTTTGCAACAGCTGGAGGCACCCTGTTTGGGAAACACTGCTATAGGGTTTTGGTGGAGACAAGCCCCATCCTTGTATCCGGGTCCGCCCCTATTGCAAATTCCTAATTTAGGCCTCAAATACGCATGACGCTCTCTCACTTCAGAGCCCTGTCGTATTTCAAGGCAACAGGTTAGTGCAAATTGCGTTTCAAATTTTGGGGGGATTTTTCTTTTACCCCTTATGAAAAGGAAAATTTAGGGGCTACACCAGCATGTTAGTGTAAAAAAAAAATTTAAAAAATTTACACTAACATGCTGGTGTTGCCCCATACTTTTAATTTTCACTAGAGGTAAAAGGAGAAAAAGATCCCCAAAATTTGTAACATAATTTCTTCAGAGTACGGAAATACCCCATATGCGGGCATAAAATGCTCTGTGGATGAACTACATGGCTCAGGAGTGAGAGAGCGCCATGTACATTTGAGGCCTAAATTGGTGATTTGCACAGAGGTGGCTGATCGTTACAGCAGCTCTGACATGAACGCAAAAAAACAAACACCCACATGTGACGTCATTTTGGACATTACACCCCTCAAGGAACGTAACAAGGGGTAAAGTGAGCCTTAAAGGGGTACTCCACCCCTCGACATCTTATCCCCTATCCAAAGAATAGGGGATAAGATGTTTGATTGCGGGGGGTCCCGCCGCTGGGGAACCCTGCAATATAGCATGTGGCACTCACCTGTTTCTGCTCCGGAAGCGCTGGATGGTCTGGGTCCCGACCACGGGAACGGAAGCAGAAACAGGTGGGTGCCGCATGCTATATTGCGGGGGTCCCCAGCAGAGGGACCCCTGCGATCAGACATCTTATCCCCTATGCTTTTCCACCCTATCCCACAGGTCTTTGACACATTTTTCGTTAAAGTTAGACGTGAAAATTAAAAATTAGTTTTTTTTCCCTAAAATGTTGGTGCTACCCCAAATTTTTCATTTTCACAAGGGAGATAATAGGAAAAAACTTCCCAAAATTTGTAACCCCATTTCTTCAGAGTAAGGAAACACCCCATATGTGGATGTAAAGTGCTCCACGAGCGAACTACAATGCTCAGAAGAGATGGAGCGCCATTGGGCTTTTGAAGAGAGAATTAGGCTGGAATTGAAGGCCATGTGCATTTACAAACCCCCATGGTGCCAGAACAGTGGACCCCCCCCATATGTGACCCCATTTTGGAAACTACACCCCTCACGGAATGTAACAAGGGGTGCAGTGAGCATTTACACCCCACTGGTGTCTGACAGATTTTTTGAACAGAAGTCCTTTAAAAATGAAAAATTTTATTTTTCATTGGCACAGCCCACTTTTCCAAAGATCTGTCAAACGCCAGTAGGGTGTAAATGCTCATTGCACCCCTTATTACATTCTGTGAGGGATGTAGTTTCCAAAATGGTGTCACATGTGGGGGGCGTCCACTGTTCTGGCACCATGGGGGCTTTGTAAACGTACATGGCCCCCGACTTCCATTCCAACCAAATTCTCTCTCCAAAAGCCCAATGGCGCTCGTTCTCTTCTGAGCATTGTAATTCGCCCGCAGAGCGCTTTATATCCACATATGAGGTATTTCTATACTCAGAAGAAATGGGGTTACAAATTTTTGGGGGCTTTTTCTCCTATTACCCCTTGTGGAAATTAAAAATTTGGGGTAACACCAGCATTTTATTGAAAAATATATATTTTTATATTCTTATGTCCCATTTTAACGAATGTTCTTCAATCACCTGTGGGGTTTTAAGACTCCCTTTACCCCTTGTTATGTTCCTTGAGGGGTTTAGTTTCCAAAATAGTGTGCCATGTGTTTTTTTTTTTTTGTTTTTTTTTACTGTTCTGGCATCATGGAGGCTTACTAAATGCGACATGCAAGCAAAATTCTCTCTCCAAAAGTCCAATGTTGCTCCTTCCCTTCTGAGCCCTCTAATGCACCCACAGAGCACTTTACATCCACATATGAAGTATTTCCTTACTTGAGAGAAAATTAATTACAAGTTTTGGGGGGGTCTTTTTACCTTTTACTCCTTGTAAAAATAACAAAAAATGGGGCTACAATAACAAGTTAGTGTAAAAAAATTTAGATTTAGATTTTTCTTCTCCATTTTGCTGCTATTCCTGTGAAACACCTAAAGGGTTAACAAACTTTTTGAATGTCATTTTTAATACTTTTAGGGGTGCTGTTTTGATAATGGGGTCCATTATAGGGGATTTCCAACAAAAAGACCCTCATATTCACTTCAAAACTTGGTCCCAGAAAAATTCAGATTTTTAACTTTTTGTGAAAATTTTGAAAATTGCTGCTATACTTTGAAGCCCTCTGATGTCTTCAAAAAGTAACAACATGTCAACTTTATGATGCCGACATAAAGTTAACATATTTTTTTATTTTATTTGAATCAATATGTAATTTATTTGACATGTCCCTTTTCCTTAAAAGCAGAGTGCTTCAAAGTTAGAAAAATGCTACATTTAAAAATTATTCCTGAAGTTTTGGAATTTTTCACCAAGAAATTATGCAAGTATCGCCAAAATTTACCACTAACATAAAGTAGAATATGTCACAAAAAAACTATCTCTGAATCAAATTTATAAGTAAAAGCATTTCAGAGTTATTAATGCATAAAGGGATAGAGGTCAGATTTTAAAAAAATGCTCCCGTCCTTAGGGTCATAATGGGCCCAAAGGGTTTAAAGGGGTACTCCGGTGGAAAACGTTTTTTTTTTTTTTTTAAATCAACTGGTGGCAGAAAGTTAAACACATTTGTAAATTACTTTAAAAAAAATAAATATATACTATTAAAAAAATCTCAATCCTTCCAGTACTTATTAGCTGCTGAATACTACAGAGGAAATTCTTTTCTTTTTGGAACACAGAGCTCTCTGCTGAATCATGAGCACAGTGCTCTCTGCTGACATATCTGTCCATTTTAAGAACTGTCCAGAGTAGGAGAAAATCCCCATAGCAAACATATGCTGCTCTGGACAGTTCCTAAAATGGACAGGGATGTCAGCAGAGAGCACTGTGCTCGTGATGTGTTCCAAAAAGAAAATAATTTCCTGTGTAGTATTCAGCAGCTAATAAGTACTGGAAGGATTAAGATTTTTTTTATAGAAGTAATTTACAAATCTGTTCAACTTTCTGGCACCAGTTAATTTAAAGAAAAAAAGTTTTCCACCGGAGTACCCCTTGAAGTATACGTAAACAGGAATATATATATGGTGAAGGGTCATATTCACAAGTCGGACACTCTATTATGTATTGTTAACGGACGTTTAATAACGGGTGAAGTAACGGATGCTAACAGCTGAATAATTTCTGTCCAAATAACAGGCATATTCATCCGTTAAGACCCATTATAACATCCGTCATGTACGAACGTTTTAACACCTCTGCCTACAGACTCCCACAGCCAGGACTACTACTACTACTCCCATCATGGAACAGACTTGTTTCCATGATGGGAGTAGTAGTTTCCCGGCTGCGGGAGTCTGCAGACAGTTGGGGAGGCTACATTGGTGTTTTTACTACTACCCACATCATGGAACAGAGTCTGTTCCATGATGGGGGTTGTAGTACAGGGGCTGAGGGATTGACCGCACCGGGTCTCACTTCTGAGACCCAGTGCGATCAGAAGTTATTAAGCAGGGGAGCGGGCAGCATGGTCCGCAACCCTGCGATCACGATGTATTTTTTACTTTCATTTTTAAATTCCCCGCTGGGAGCCCTGAATGGCCGGTACTAAGGAGCCATTCAGGGATCCCAGCAGGGTTTTTAAAATGGACAGTGTGAGGGGACATATGTATATTAAAAGTGTTGTTGGGGGGGGGGGGGGCATAGAGCGCTAAATATCTAGCCCCCAGCCTATTAATAAAAATATGACCCCCGCCAGCGCATTTATATGTATACATCTATACCCCCGCCAGCGCATAATGTGGGCCCGCCAGCGCATTTGTCTTCATTTTCCATTGCAGCGCTATATGTGAATGGTATATCTATCAGAACGCATCCAGCAGCCGCCGGCCAGATGATCCTGACAGATATACTATTCATTTATAGCATCGGCGGCTGCATATGTATATAGATGTGCTGGGGGGGGGCAGACATATAGCGTTATCTGACCCCCACAGCGCATA
This sequence comes from Hyla sarda, assembly GCF_029499605.1. NCBI lineage: Eukaryota > Metazoa > Chordata > Amphibia > Anura > Hylidae > Hyla > Hyla sarda. The sequence continues at coordinate 345,111,431 of NC_079191.1, read as the reverse complement.
TATACATATATATATATGCAGCCGCCGCGCTATGAATGAATATCCCATATAGCGCTGCACAAATGCGCTCTATGTGACAAGTATATACTATTATACTATTCATTCATAGCGTGGTGGCTGTATATGTATATAGAAGCGCTGTGGGGGGGCAGATAACGCTATATGTCTGCCCCCCCCCCCCCAGCACATCTATATACATTTGCAGCCGCCGGCGCTATGAATGAATAGTATATCTATCAGGATCATCTGGCCGGCGGCTGCTGGATGCGTTCTGATAGATATACAATTCACATATAGCGCTGCAATGGAAAATGAAGACAAATGCGCCGGTGGGGTCACATTATGCGCTGGCGAGGGTATAGATATATACATATAAATGCGCTGGTGGGGGTCATATTTTTATGAATGCACTGGCGGGGGTCATATTTTTATTAATGCGCTGGCGGGGGTATATATTTTTATTAATGTGCTGGCGGGAGACATATTATAAATGCACTGGGGGGCTAGATAAATAGCGCTCTATGATCCCACCCAAACCCCCCCCCCCCCCCCCCCCCACACACACACACACACACAACACTTTTAATATACATATGTCCCCTGACATTGTCCATTTAAAAATTTTTAAAACCCCGCTGGGATCCCTGAATGGCTCCTCAGTACCGGTCATAGTGTGAAAGCACCATAAAATATAAAGGTATATTGAAGTATGGGACACAAAAGGTAAGGGTGTATACAGACAGCCCTCTAGAGTCCAATAATTAGCTACTATAATAATGGAGATGTTAATAAATATATAAATACTTCATGTAAAAATATGTATAATAATAAATATATGAAAATAATACACATATCGATAATATAAAAATTATGTGAAACTTGTATAAAACTGGGCATGTGCCAAAGACTAAATGTTACACATGGGAGGATCGCATGAAGGATTCGATGAGTTTGTTCAAGCCAAACCGAGTGGGAGTCTGCAACCTATAGATCCAGTAATTCTCTTTTTTCTCAGGGTACTGAATCTGCATGGGGGGTCTTTTGAGATGCTCTCTATAGGACTAATAGTAATGCAGCCAAAATCACGGTTGTGTTCAAGGGTGAGGTGTCTTGACACACTGTGCAATAGGAAACCGTGGGCAGTGTTACTTTGGTGTTTGTTAATTCGTTCACGTAGGCAGCGAATAGTGCGACCTACATATTGGAGTTTACGTGAGTATTCAAACACATATATAACATACTGTGAGGAGCAGTTAAGAAATGTCTTTATATCAAATTGTTCACTGGTTTTGTTGGAGATGAAGTGTTTGCTTTTATTGTTGATGTTGGTGCAAAACTTACATCTAGAAATCCCATATGAAAAAGAGCCTGTGGTGCTCAAAAAATTATTGGTATTGGAGGTGGTTGTTCTAAGTCTGCTTGGGTCTATTCTATTGCATAATGTCCATCCTCTTCTAAAAGTAACTGTGGGTTTTGGAGGTAGAATGTTGCATAAGTAGGATAGGCCAATATTTGCACATGATCCCTTTAATTTGTGTGTGTTCCTTTGTATACGTGGTGACAAAGTTAGAGGAACAGTCACGGTTGTTCGATTTATTGAGGGTAGTTTTAGTCAGACAATCTGCCTGTGTGTGAGTACATTTGAAGACAGGCTCTGTGATGGCTCTAGGATACTTTTTAGCCTTGAAGCGTGTATTGAGTGTGTTGCTCTGTTTTTTAAAATCTTCTAATGAAGAGCAATTCCTTCAGACACGTTTGAACAGGAATATTGGAAATAAGGTAAGGAATATTGGAAATAAATTTTTTGTAGTGGGAACCGAAGACATTATGATAGCTGTTGCTATCGTGTGCTTAAAGTGGTGCCTCCATCTTGAAATATGACCACGTCGAGAAACTCTGCATGATTATTTAAAACGTTTTGAGTAAATTATAAACCGTAGGTGTTTGTGTTAAGATCACTTAAAAATTCTTCCAGTTGGCACCGAGATCCTCCCCAAATAATAAATATCATTGATTAAAACTTTTAAAAAATATGCATTTGGAAAACATTTGATGGCAGTACACAACTTTCTCCTCAAAGAGTCCCACAAAAATATTTGCAAAACTGGGTGCTACTTTAGACCCCATGGTAGTGCCAGTGTGCTGGGTATAAATTGTAGGTCTTTGAGAATAAAGTGACATTGTGCCGAGGGTAGTTCAGGATTATTATGAAGAAAATGGGATTCCTCCTCTATCCCCAGGTTGTGGTCAATGACAGTATACAAAGAAGTTATGTCCATAGTCACAAGCAGACAAGCATTATTCCACACCACTGGTAATATGGATTGGATAAAGTCATTGGTGTCCCTTAAAAATGTCAGGCACATGACATATTTTTGTAGCAGGGTATCAGGGTAATGAGCTAAGTTGGAGGAGACTGAGTTGATCCCTGACACGATAGGACGGCCTGTTTTTTTTCCCTTAATCTTATGAACCTTTGGCACATAATAAAATAAAGGTAGTGCAGGCTCTGTAATTAATTGTCCCTTTCAGACTTGTTCAGTATTCCTTGGTTGTATCCTTCTGTTACCAACTTCTTGAGTTCAATAGTGTATTTTTCTGTGGGGTTGTAGGATAATGGGCTGTAATATTTGGTGTCCGACAGAAGTCTTTCTGCTTCGAAGATGTAGTCAGTGTTATTTAAAATCGCAATCCCTCCCCCTTTATCCGCGGGACGTATAACTATGTCCCGATTAACTGATAAGGTGTTGAGCGCCACAATTTCAGGTTTACTTAGGTTGGATTGATAGCTTGTTTTGAATCGGTCATTATTTTTAGAAATGGATTGAAGGTCATCAAGGGGGAAATTTTGTGATTGATAGTGTTCTCATCAGGAGAACGGCCTGCGGGAGTGTAAAATGGCTGTCCATGCCTGGAATCAGGTTTGGAAGGGAATGGTGTGGCATGGAGGGTGAGGAGGGAGTCTTCCAACACGTCTGTGCCTGAAGAGAATCTGCCAGAGGGAAGACGTGTGTGGAAATTATGGTTGTCCCTGAGGTCTTGAATGAAGTCCAATAGTTCCTGAGGCGGTGGGCCCTTTGGTGGGAGATGTGGTAATGCGTTTGTCAGTGGGGGCAGGAAAACCCACCGTATTGTGTGTACTGACGGAAGGATGGGGATGTAAATTGGTCTCAGATGGTCTGGAGGAGGTGGGTTTAGAAACGGTGTGTATCAAATTGAGAAAGTATAGGGGTCTGGGTTGAAAGTGATTTGTTGGTTTGGACATTGGGTTTAGTAGTGGGGGATCGGAATGTCCAGGTGTCCGGGTAAATGTCCGGGTGAAGAGAACGTTGATCACATATATTAACAAGCCCATATGTATATACATATAAAAACTTCTTTTGCAGAGGAGAAAGATGCTGCAGTGTTCCCAGAATGGAGAGAAGAACTGATTTGCTGTTAAGTGACAGCTATTGTGTATGATATGGCTAGACAGGTAGTTCAGTATACAGGCATCTCCTGCCTGGTCATAAGCCAAGGATTAGCAGCTGCATGTCAGGACCTACATTCATCTGGGGCTCAGGTCGCTCAGAAACCACACAAGGGATGTATGCTGCCCTTGGGACCAGAACTCGGTATCACTGCAGCATCATACTAAGGCTTAGCATGTCCCACCTGTAAAATACAACCAATGATTACTGTATGCAGCAAAGTTATACTATTCTGAAAGTTTTACTACAGTAAGAGTGCTAGCATTCAGGCTCAATTTGCTCAAAAAATGGTGTCCATGCCTGGTTTACCAGGAAGAGAGTGTGACTTTAAATATACTTAAAATATTGATGGAAAACTGATCAATAGGCAGAACAGGGTTAGTTAAAACTGTCTACCATATCTAGCAAGGCACACCAACAAATCTGACATATCTTTAGACTGTCTGGTCTAAGTTTACACTGTTGCTATTAGGATAAGTAATTCAAGAATTCCTGTGTGTTTTATGTGTATTCCCAGTCCTAGACAGACTCTTCCCTAAAACTACTACAAAAATTAGATTTCCAAGTGCAGCTACTCTGCTCACAGCTGCATTGGAGGCTCAGTTTGGAGCCTTTGTCATGGATGTATTACTTATAAGTAGCAGTGAAAAATAAGGGCATCTCAACTGAAAGCATTGAATCAAATTATAAGACAAAAGGGTCCGACAAGTGCTGGTGGTATCCATTGTGTAGAAAATCTGGCAGAATTTTTTTATTCTTTCGATCTGTTATAAATTTTCTTTTTCTACTTATATATTTCTACTTTAGTTTTCAAACATCATTAGTTAAGAAGTCTTTTTATCTAAGCTATTTTTATTTCATCAGTTACTAAGATTGATAACTTTGCAAGGTTTGATGTCCATTTCTTATTGTTTGACATTATCTCCTTCAGGGGATTGTTTATTGTGGGTTCATGCTTTTACCTGCGTCTTTGTTCCTTAACCCCATTGTACATTTGAGACAGTGCTTAGTGCCCAGAAGGCCAAAGCTGCACTGAATGGAGCAGACATTTATGCTGGATGCTGCACACTAAAAATAGAATATGCCAGGGTAAGTCTTGATCACTCTATTTCCTTACTGCTTCCGCAGCTGCAGTGACATTAACTACTTGTTTCATTGCTCACAGCCCACACGTCTCAATGTTATTCGGAATGACAATGATAGCTGGGATTACAGCAAACCCTACTTGAACAGGCGAGGTAGGAATTTCATAAAATTTGCTTGTTTCAGACAAGGGTAAAAGGGGGGTATGTTTTCTTTCTGGTTAAGGTCCAGGGTATCTGCCCTGTAGGTTTTGGTTTAGTGGTTCTCACAGTGGTGTACCGGTCAGATCAAGTCCCCCACATGCTGACATGCTTGCATACTTACAGTTTCTCTGAACAGATTCGTCCCTGTTTTTCCCTCTTAATTTCTATCTATATGCTGAGGGAAGGAATGTATTATTAATCTATAAACTTGCACGCTGCATCTCAACGGACAAGACTTTGTTCTGAAGCTGGACAAGGCATTCAGAAGTCTAGCGGAGGATCATCCGGCAGGCTGACTCTACACTTCTTCATGCACCACATCGGAATCCGCTCTCCGAAAATATTCTTCTCAAAACCACAGACTTGCAACTCACTTTGACTGCATTCTGCATGCATCATCACCACCACAGGCTCCTAGAGATGGACATTTGAAAACACTCCATACTTGCATGGATTGAATATGGTGCCATTGCTCCTTGAAAGCTGGCACGTGGATATACATTGACTTAAGTCATGTAAGTGCAAAACAGCATTTCCAGGACTCTAGAGGAATGGCATATCTTCTCATTGTATATGTCTTTTCAGCTACAGAATCCTTTTGATTTATAGAATCTTACAGTATGTAAACTCAGTAAGATTAAGAAAAGCAGTTCAGGTAGATGGTACATAAACTGAACATTTTGTACTGTACATAATGTTACATAACTAGTGAACATGTTTCTCTGTTGTTGTTTAGTTAGACTTCATAGGAGATGTGATGTAAAACCCCTCTATTGTGAGAGCATACATTATTTAAAACATAGTACCATTCAGAAATAAAGGTATCAGGGCCTTCCTTGAAGGACTTGGTCACTACTATCCTAGTATCTCTATGAAGATAACTGGATGATATAGTAAATTAGGTATAAGTCTGGACTGTTCATGGATGTAATGAAAATTGTGTATGATGGTTTAGTAGCTCTTTAAGTTTGTTGTGAAATGTGCTTCTCAAGATCCCTATTCCTTTGTGGTTTACATGACTTGCAAATTTCATTTGAAGTTCAAATTAAAAGACTATAGAATTAGTAAAACACAAAGCATTTAGCACTTGCCGCATTACGTAGCTGAATATCCTCACACTTAGCTAGTTCTTTTGCAACAGACACTTTGTATACATTTTACATGCATCCCTCACTGCAATCATATACAATATCATATTAAAGTGCAAGGTGTATACAGTATATACATCTCAATATTCATGTATTTAACATTAAAGTGACCACACACATGAATAGTCTGTTGTGAAAAATATTTAATTAATTTCCCTAATCAATTTATATGCATAAAAATATTGCAATTTAATTCTGTAACTAATAAAAGCAGTCAAATACAGAAGTCAAGTGACATGTGCAATATAGTACAAATTACAGGATGAGCGCATATTAAAGTGTACCTGTCACTTGCAAAAATGTTTAATATAATGTAGATAATAACATTATATGTATATTTGTATTATACCTTTGTAAAAATAAAAATGTGTAAATTTTTGGGTGAAAAAGATCCCGGCTTGTCCCTGCTGCTATTGCTGGTGGAGACAAAATACAGGAAGAGTGGGTGGACAGGCAGGGCTCTGTGCACTAAGGCTCTATCACTAGGCGCTAGCCCTAATACAATACTGGGCAATTAACTAGCCTGATAAAAACACCCGCAACACCCCAATCTCAATTCCAGAAGGCTCAGAATCACATTCGATAAGGCCTTAGAGGCACGGTTTAGGTTCTAATAATACAGCAAACCAATATACTCTATGAAGGGACATAATTTTTTTCACCCAAAAATATATACACCTTTTTAAACCAATGTACGGTAATTAGAAATGTTCATATAATGTTATTATTTACATTATATACGTTTTTGTAAACAAGTACACTTTAATATGTTAGAAAAGTCCTTAGCAGGGGGATGTAACAAAGTTCTTATGTGCATTCACATCACATTGATCATTCCCTATGACATAGACTATGCCGTGACAATTGTAGTCTTTTTGCACTTTTCATACAAATAACCGTTCCGGGAAATGTTTAAACCTGCTGACTACAGAACTGTATTTATTGCTCCTGCAGTTTTTTTTTATTATATTTGATTTGTAGCTTAGTATAGTCACTGTTCATGCTGACTGGTAATGCTGAAAGAGTATTACTGACTCAGGTTATTAGACAGGAAGAGTAATCTAGTTAGGAAAATATCTCCTCTGTGACCACAAAATCCCCTGCATCTTAGCTTGCCCATAGTAACAGCAACACAATCTGTCAATAAGATTTTTTTTGTACCATGGAATAGTGTTTGCAACCTTCTAAGTGTCCCCTTTTATTGTATGTGTCCTGACAAATCGTATGTTTTTGTTATTAGGGTTACTTTTGACTAATTTAACATATTGAAACATTTTACAATTTATATTAAAGTATTGTGTCACTCCTTTTACTTAAAGGGGTATTCTATATCTAGCAAATACAATTCAAAAAGTTGTCTGGCCCGCATAATTTAATATGTCTTTAATATGATTGGGAATCTGTCTTGGGTATGTAATGATTACATAGATGCTTAGTTGATACATTGTACAGTAACAAGATGTTATTTACCGCAATAATGTATATCTTTCTGTTTTTCATAAATCCTGTTAAGCATTGATATCGCATTGTTTATTGTATTACTGTGGATTGTTAATTGTGAAACCATGTAATACAGGTTAATATTGGATTATGCTGAGACCTCTTGAAAGGAGTCCTCTTTGAAAATGGTGAAGCTTGTAGTATGAATAAGGTACTGTTTAAAGCATGTGAATGTTGTACTATTATTATGTTATGATGCTAAGTGATAAAATATTGTTGTGAATGTAAAAAAATATTTTTCTTATACAGAAACTGTCACTTAATTTATACTACAACAATACATAAGGGGAGAGAAGCTGAGCTGCATGTATAAATACATCTAATTTGGCAAAGTTATCCCCTATCCACAGGAGTGGATTGTTGGGGGGGGGGGGGGGGGCTTAGTTGTACCCTATCCTGTATCAAGATTACTTAGCAAGATGGGAAAACTCATTTAAATGGGTACTCCCCGCGATCTCTGGATTCAGGCTGCCTTGGTCGTGAAGTCATGCCACGCTACCTCCATTCATATCTATGGGAGTGGGTGTAACGTGCGGCAGTGTGATGCATTGAGCCCTGACACTGGTCACTTCTGGACAGGACTTCTCCAATAACAGGTATCTTATTGCTTCTTCTATGAGTCCAGTCAGGATTTAAAGGGGTTATCCAGGAATAAACTTTTCTTTATGTATCAACTGGCTCCAGAAAGTTAAACAGATTTGTAAATTACTTCTATTAAAAAATCTTAAGCCTTTCAATACGTATCAGCTGCTGAAGATGAGTTGTTCTTTTCTGTCTAAGGCTGGGTTCACACCACGTTTTGTTAAATACGGCTCCCGTATACGGTTGGGAGGAGGGGGGCGGGGCTTAATCGCGGTGCCCGCACTCAGCCGTTCTCGGGAACCGTATTTAATGTATATCTATGAGCCGACCGGAGTGACCCGCAGCCTCCGGTCGGCATCGTTTTCGGCAGTATGCGGTTTCCCGACCGCAGGCAAAAACGTGGTCGACCGCGTTTTTGCCTGCAGTCGGGAAACCGCGTACGGCTGAAAACGAAGCCGACCGGAGGCTGCGGGTCACTCCGGTCGGCTCATAGACATACATTAAAAACGGTTCCCGAATACGGCTGAGTGCGTGCGCCGCGATTAAGCCCCGCCCCCTCCTCCCAACCGTATACGGGAGCCGTATTTAAAAAAACGTGGTGTGAACCCAGCCTAAGTGCTCTCTGATGACACATGTCTCGGGAACCAACCAGTTTAGAAGCAAATCCCCATAGGAAACCTCTTCTACTCTGTGCAGTTCCTGAGACAAGCAGAGATGTCAGCAGAGAGCATTGTTGCCAGACAGAAAACAACAACTCAACTTCAGCAGCTGACAATTATTGAAAGGATTAAGATTTTTTAATAGAAGTAATTTACAAATCTGTTTAACTTTCTGGAGCCAGTTGATATATAAATTTTTTTTTTTTTTCCTGGAATACCCCTTTAATTTTCTCTTTACCAAGAATTCCTGCTCTAAATCCTATAAACCTATATATCACATGGATTAACTTCTTTCTCTTTATTATTTGCTGTTCTCAAATAGGCCAGCATACACACCTGATGAGTGTGCCTCAAATAGAACATGTCATTCCCCCTGACATATTTATAGTTAAGTCTTGTTTTCCTGATGAAATAACAATTTGTAGCATTTTTTTTTCTCTGAACTCTACATTATGCAATTTTCCTGTTTCTTCCAGAAATATTGATTTTAGTTGCGTAAATAGTTTTTTATGCAGAAATAAAAACTCCCAGTGGGGGAGGGTTCAAACTTTGATGCAAAGTATGAAGAGAGTAGCCAGATTATAGTTCCCTCCTTCTGCATCTTCTGGGTTCGGTTTTTGAAGCACTGACACCCATTAGGGACTCGCTAATCCATACTTAACAATCACATAATAATATACTGTAGTCTGAAAAGTTAGACATGATATAGTTTATAGTTTGATATAGCTCTTAAATGGTCACTGTTGTTTTCACTTCCCTCCATTTGATAGCCAAGGTGATTTGTAACATATTTGTAAATCACTTAATTTTCCAAAAAAGATTTCTTAACCACAGTTAAAACAAAAAACTCCTAAAGTCTCGGTCACTAAGTCTCACTTCCCTGCAGACTGCTGTCAAATTCCTGTTAGCAGAAATTCTGTCTCTAGCAGCAGAGAGATCAAGATGGAACACATGGGGCAAGGCTCAGCTCCTGCTATGTACAGGAGAGAGGAAGATAGGCTTACAGCTTGCAGGTAAACAGCCCAGGCTGTCTGCATTGTGCCTGAAAGGTACATGTCTTATCATGTCTTACCACCCATAAAGTTCTGGGCAGCTGTTTCTCAAGAACCATTGTCCCTACTACTATATGTACTCAGTGCTGACTCATGAATGTAATCTCCCCATCCTGCCTTTCCTATAGTCTGCAGGCTTGTCATTATTATCAATAAGCAGCAGTTCAGTGCTTAGTGTAACTTCTTCCTTGCTGTGTTGCTTGTGTTTTTCTTTGATTTCTGATTAAATAGCACCTTATAGACTCAGTGCATCTATAATACCATATTGTAAATGATCCACTAGCATAACACTCGTTTCTTCAGTACAGTGCACTTTTACAAGCACTATGTTGAGGAGTAGGTTCTGTCGTATTATTGGCCAAACAAGGGAAATGAAGTCAATGTTTATATACTGTTGACACACAACCCAGGTCTGGTCCTGCTCTTTGCAGTGGATAAAAATGGTTGTATAGGATGAAGCGGGCTCTCAGCGGTTCAATTACCACAGGGAAAGAACACTTAAATCACTTTGTCACCAGTCTGAAGGGTTAATCTAACAAAGCAATGCAGGTTTTGAAAATCTTTGGGAAGTACAGGTTGTCTTAAAATTATCCTTATATGTATATGTCACAAGACCTAACAAAAACTCACCAACCATATAACCTATCCTTACACGTTGCTATTCCTGTTAAGATTCCATACGATTAAAATGATACCCTACTTATATAGGTTTGATTTTGTCGTACTTCTGAAAAAAATCATAACTACATGCAGGAAAATGTATACATTTAAAATGGTCATCTTCTGACCCCTATAACTTTTTTATTTTACCGCTTATGGGTCGGTATGAGGGCTCATCTTTTGCGCCGTGATCTTAAGTTTTTAGCGGTACCTTTTTGTATTGATCGGACTTGTTGATCACTTTTTATTCATTTTTTCATGATATAAAAAGTGACCAAAAATACACTATTTTGGACTTTGGAATTTTTTTGCGCGTACGCCATTGACCGTGCGGTTTAATTAATGATATATTTTTATAATTCGGACATTTCCGCACGCGGCGATACCACAATGTTTGTTTTTTTTTTTTAAATGGGAAAAGGGGGGTGATTCAAACTTTTAATAGGGGAGGTGTTAAATGATCTTAAAGGGGTATTCCAGGAAAAAAATTTTTTTATATATCAACTGGCTCCAGAAAGTTAAACAGATTTGTAAATTACTTCTATTAAAAAATCTTAATCCCTTCAGTACTTATGAGCTTCTGAAGTTAAGGTTGTTCTTTTCTGTCTAAGTAATCTCTGATGACACGTGTCTCGGGAAACACCCAGTTTAGAAGCAAATTCCCATAGCAAACCTCTCCTAAACTGGGCGGTTCCTGAGACACGTGTCATCAGAGATTACTTAGACAGAAAAGAACAACCTTAACTTCAGAAGCTCATAAATTCTGAAAGGATTAAGATTTTTTAATAGAAGTAATTTACAAATCTGTTTAACTTTCTGGAGCCAGTTGATATATAAAAAAGTTTTTTCCTGGATAACCCCTTTAATTCCCTTATTTTTCCACTTTTTTTTTTTTTTTTGCAGTGTTATAGCTCCCATAGGGACATATAACACTGCACACACTGATCTTTTTACATTGATCACTGGTTTCTCATAGGAAACCAGTGATCGATGATTCTGCCGCTTGACTGCTCATGCCTGGATCTCAGGCACTGAGCAGTCATTCGGTGATCGGACACTAGGAGGCAAGGTAGGAGACCCTCCCCGTGTCTAACAGCTGTTCGGGAAGCGGTGATTTCGCCGCGGCGATCCCGAGCAGCTCCCTGAGCTAACCGGCATGGTTTCACTTTCACTTTAGACGCAGCGTTCAACTTTGAACGCCGCTTCTAAAGGGTTAATAGCGCTCGTCACCGCGATCACTGCCGCACTATTAGCATATGCTGCTCTGGACAGTTCCTAAAATGGACAGCAGAGCTCAGTAGAGAGCACTGTGGTCATGACATCAGAAGAAATGCATTTCATTTTTGGATTTCTCTTTAGTTTACAGCCACTAAAAAGTACTGGAAGGATTAAAAAACTTTTATAGAAGTGATTTACAAATCTGTTTAACTTTCTGGCACCAGTTGATTTAAAACAATAAGTTTTCCACGGGAGTACCCCTTTAACCCTTTAACGACGCAGGACGTATATTTACGTCCTGCGCCGGCTCCCGCGATATGAAGCGGGGTCGCGCTGCGACCCCACATCACATCGCGTCGGTCCCGGCGCTCATCAACGGCCGGGACCCGCGGCTAATACCACACATCGCCGTTCGCGGCGATGTGTGGTATTAACCGTTTAGAAGCGGCGGTCAAAGCTGACTGCCGCTTCTAAAGCGAAAGTGAAAGTATCCCGGCTAGTCAGTCGGACTGTTCGGGAGGGCCGCGGCGTCCCGAACAACTTGCAGGACACCGGGAGGGCCCTTACCTGCCTCCTCTGTGTCCGATCGACAAATGACTGCTCCGTGCCTGAGATCCAGGCAGGAGCAGTCAAGCGCCGATAATGCTGATCACAGGCGTGTTAATACACGCCAGTGATCAGCATAGGAGATCAGTGTGTGCAGTGTTATAGGTCCCTATGGGACCTATAACACTGCAAAAAAAAAAGTTTAAAAAAAGTGTTAATAAAGGTCATTTAACCCCTTCCCTAATAAGTTTGAATCACCCCCCTTTTCCCATAAAAAAAATAAAACAGTGTAAATAAAAATAAACATATGTGGTATCCCCGCGTGCGTAAATGTCGGAACTATAAAAATATATTGTTAATTAAACTGCACAGTCAATGGCGTACGCGCAAAAAAATTCCAAAGTCCTAAAAAGCGTCTTTTGGTCACTTTTTATACCATTAAAAAAATGAATAAAAAGTGATCAAAAAGTCTGATCAAAACAAAAATCGTACCGATAAAAACTTCAGATCACGATTTCACCACGATGGTCCCGATCAGCCGACTGGGCTGCCGGGAAGCTCTCACTTTCATTTTAAACACAGCGTTCAAATTTGAAAGCCGCGTCTTAAGGGTTAATAGTGTGCGGCACAACGATCGGTGCCACACGCTATTAGCCCAGGGTCCTGGCTTTCATATCCCCGGGTTATATACCGGGACCGGGTGCAGGGTGTACAGGTACACCCTGTGTCCTTAAGAGGTTAAAAATTTTAACCAGCACTTATCAGCTGAGGAAGTTCTTTTCTTTTTTAATTTCCTCTCTGTCTGACCACAGTGCTCTCTGCTGACACCTCTGTCCATTTTAGGAACTGTCCAGAGTAGGAGCTAATCCCCATAGCAAACCTCTCCTCCTGACAGTTCCTAAAATGGACAGAGGTGTCAGCAGAGAGCACTGTGATCAAACATAAAGGAAATTCAAAAAGAAAAGAACTTCCTGTGGAGCATACAGCTGCTGATAAGTACTAAAAGGGCTAAGATTTTTAAATAGAAGTAATTTACAAGTCTGTTTAACTTTCTGGCACCAGTTGATTTAAAAATAAAAATGTTTTCCAGGGGAGTACCCCTTTAAGAATGTCAGCATTGATTGGACTGACATTGTGAAAATGTTTAAGACCTACTCCATTGACACAATAAATAGTAACCTTCAGCTGTTAGTTTATTAATAAGTTTCCAGGAAGAATTACCAGAATTGTGCAACAATGTTGAAAGCAAAATGATCCATAATTGTTATTTTATGGAAAAGCAAATATTTACCAAATAAGACATTTCAGGAGATCTGACTAGTCTTCTTTAAAGTGTATTTGGCACCAGAAGGAAAACTTTCAAGCATTTGCTTCTTTCTTACCAATTTGTAATATGTCTACCGTAAAGGAAACCTGTTCATATATATTCATGGACTATTAAAAATATGTACAAAATAGTGTGGTGTTCTTGTATCTGGCATCTTAAGGACATTGTATTTCTCTGTAGCTTAAGGGAATTGTTTCCTGTCTATTCTACATTCAGTAAAAATATACGGTATTCAGCATCATCTGACAGATGACATGTTAGTTTTGTGCTATTTGCTTTGTATGTTTATGATTTATGTTTCCGCCAACTATTAAAATGGAAGATTATCTAAAAGGGGTTGTTCAGTTTGTATAACCTCTTACATGCCAGGACCTCCGGCAATTGGCTTATTCTTTTATTCTTGGGGACCTGTGAAGAGGATAGTTGTTGTCCAAACTAAACAACCACCGTAAGCTTTCCAGGGTTCAGTTGAGTTTTATAAGACAAAAGTGCTGTAACTATGTCATATGTACTCTTGATAAAATGCAGAGTAAGCTGTGGCTGCAGGGATTGTTGCCTATATCTGCTTGGCTACAGACATGGAATGCATTCATAATAATCCATATACATTCCTGTCTAGTCTCCTATTTTGTTTTTTAACCAGTTTTTTTTTTATTGTATGTGTTTAGGTGTTTGATAAATACAAATAAATAGAAAATAAATAATCACTTTTTTGTAGAATCTATGTTTAACTTTAATATTTTGCACTTACAGATCGGGGCAAGGGACGCCAGAGACAAGCCATTCTAGGAGACCATCCCTCATCCTATAGATATGATGGTTATGGTATGCTTTGTGAATATTACTTATGATTGCAGTGAGCACTATTATGAGACCTACTACTATGATGACCCTTCTTTGGGTTGCTAGAGGGCTGGTTGTCACATTTACTGATATGAAATAAACATATGATAGTGTATATATTTTCTGAATTAGAATAAACTGACTCCAGCACTGATGTATTCTTAGCTGTTTATTAACACTCTTCATTATTTGAATCCTCCCATTACAGTGTGCACAGTGTAAGGCTGGGATCACACTATATTTATCACATACAGGGACCGGATCCGTCTGGGAGATGGGAAAACCGGGCGCTCCCGTGTCCCAGCCGGGCCCAGCCTGCATCTCATTCATTTGAAGGAGCCGGCCAGAGTCAGTGATTTTGGTCGGCTCATTTTTGCCCGTATCCGGTTTTGTGACAGGACCTAAAACCGTGGTATACCACGGTTGTGTCACTATCTGATTCTGGTCGGCCCCTTCAAATGAATGAGATGCAAGCGGGGTCCGGCTGTGATACGGGAGCACCCGGTTTTCCCATTTCCCAGCTGGATCCAGCCCCTGTATGTGATAAATGTAGTGTGAACCCAGTCTAAGTAAGAAGCCTACCTGATTTGAGTACAACAACTAATGGCTAAAATCCAAAACACATTAAACTTCTTTTTGAGGTCCTGCTAATGATGACTAAATTTGCTTGTTCTGCTGGACACTATAACAGTGCCCAGATCAGTCAGATAATAAAAGCTTACTTCATGTGTTTACTACATATTAATATGTTATTATAGTTACTATTAGGAGTCCTCTTGAAAATTCTGTGTTTTACAAGTTTTCATTTAATAGATTACTTCATAGGGGTAGCGTTGAGCTTTATTATGTTTTCTACTGCTAGTGTAAATTATGCTTAAGCCTTTATTATTATATTTATTATTATTCATTTATTATTTCCTATGATAAGCTGGATTCTGTGGGGGAGATCTATCAAAACCTGTCCATAGAAAAAGTTGCTGAGTTACCCATAGCAACCAATCAGATTGCTTCTTTCATTCATGAAAAGGCCTCTGAAAAATGAAAGAAGAAATCTGATTGGTTGCAATGGGCAACTCAGCAACTTTTCCTCTGGACAGGTTTTGATAAATCTCCCCCTGTGTCTTGATGTGTATAGAGGCTTCCTGTCCTCCTGCTGATGGCAGTTGTAATGACAATGAAGGGTTTGACATTTGGATTTCAACATGCTCGCTCCTTGGCTTCCCATGTGAGATAAGCTGCTGTCTTATTTTTCTCTCCCCATTGCAAAAACATGCACCCCTGGTGGAAGAAGCATGTTTAGGCCGCTTTCACACTATAGAATGCTCCGTTTTAAAGATCTGATATAATGACCTGTTAACAAAACCATTAAAAATGGACATTAAACAGCCGTTACAAAATCCCATTATAGTCTATATTTTCATGCACTATTTCTCCCGTTACTTTCTCCCGTCACAAAATAAAGTTTGTTATTAATAATGGGCTATGACAGGTCAAAACGGGTAATGTAAAAATCCCATAGACTATAATGGGATTTTGTAATGGCCGTTTAACATCCGTTTTTAATGGTTTTGCTAACGGGTCATTATAACGGATCTTTAAAGCATAGCATTCTATATTGTGAAAGCGGCCTTATGGTGGAGTTGGGTGAAATAGCTGTTGGCTAAATGACATTGCATATGAATAGCCAGCTTAGGGGAATGTGTCATCTGAAAAAGGCCTGTTTTTAAATAAAAAAAATTACAATAAAAATAGAAACTGATTAGAAATTTATTTTTTCAGTATCTATATATTATTTTAATTGGTAAAAAAAAAATCAGGCAGTAAATACTGTAAGAAAAACAGTAGCTACAACATTTTATGTAGATTTTAAATGTGTATTGTTATAAAATTTCTTTTTTTTTAAATTTGAGTTTTTCAAAATGTATTTTGAAACCAACTAAGCAACTTGAAATAAAATATTGTTCAATAACAAGCAGCTCTGCATTTTTTTTCTTTAGGAAATCATGGCCCATTGTTGCCATTACCAAACCGCTACAGGATGGGATCTAGAGACACTCCAGAGCTGGTTTCTTATCCTTTACCTCAGACCTCGTCTTCATACATCCATGGTGGGCCTACTGTTGGTTCAGTAGCCATGGTTAGTGGACTCCACCAAGAAAAGATGAACTGCTCTCGGGTGTTTAACTTGTTCTGCTTATATGGGAATATTGAAAAGGTAGGGTTGAACCAAGGAACTGTTTTCCACTTTCTGTTCTTACAAAAGTGATTTATTAATTATACACTTTAACATTGCAAATAGGGCAACTACCCAGTCTTTTATTCTCTAGTTCACAAGTCCATTATGTATCTCTATAAGCCGTTCTCGGAATCAAATGGGTGAAGTTTCTCTTTGAGGAGAGCACTATAAGGCAGCTCTCTGACACCACCTTTTGGAGGTTGCTTTTCCTTCAAGTCAGTGTTAGACTTCTGTTGGAAGCCTTGGAACATGACTGGAGATTTAATAAGCCAGGCCAGAATCACTCAAAAAAAAAGTCAAGTTAGCCATCTGTAGTTAATTGTTTCGGGGGTTGTTTGTACCTAGTCAGTACAAAGCACTATGTTCGTCAACCTCAGCATCGATAATTTTTTTTTTTTTTTAAACTGTAATTTTTATTGAAATTTTATAATATAAGAACAATACAAACAAAGAAAAATATATATACCACAAATAGTATCACAAGAGGTCGTCAGACCCGAAACTAACATACCAGGCATAGAAAAATGGGCAGAAATCAGCCAATCAACACAGCAATGTAAGCAGCGCCTGTGTAGCTTAGACAGCCCAACAAAATACAAGTAGTATATAAAAAATTAAATCACCTCAGTGGGCGATACAAACCAAAGGAAGGTAGACAAACAAAAACAAACACAGCTGCTTAATCAGCCACAGACAAGGAAAAAGGGGGGGGGGGACAACCAGATGCTTAAAACCAACACAAGAGACAAAACACCAAGGGAAAGAGGAAAAGGGAGAGGCAGGGAAGGGAAGAGAAGAAAGAGACAAGAAAGAAAGTGCAGTAGTTCAAGGGGGTTGGCGATCAGAATAGAGGTCCCAAGGTTTCCACACAGAAAGAAACGATGTCACAGAGTTGTTCAGGTAAACTGTAAGAGATTCCTGAGCGCGGATCTCACGTACACGGGTTAATAAATCAAGTTCTCTTCCATACTTGGCTATGAGTGTCTTCGTGACTAGTACTATATGCATAAAAATCTTAAATGTTTTTTTAGCCAAGGACTGATAAGACAGATGCAAAAGGTAGTGACGGGGATCAGAAACACCTAATACATCAGCAAGCAAATGCTGCACCATACACCAATAATCCACTACAAGGGGGCAAGTCCAGAAGATATGGAAGACCGCCCCCCAACCCCACACCGCAGAACCAGCACAGAGGGGGGGATAGCAGGGTTCAGCCTATTCAATAACTCCAGGGTGTGGTACCACCCCATAAGCATTTTGTATTGAGTCTCCTTGTAGGCAGCGCAAATAGAGGCCTTAGACACCCTGTCCCAAATAAGCAATGATTTTTTTTTTTTTTTTTTTTTAAGTAGATGATGCACTCTGCTTTTTATCTCCCAGAGTATGCAGGAACTATATATTTAGCTTTCATAACACAATCATTATACATAAAAAAATTTCAGCTTTAAGTGGTGTTATAAATATGGCAATGTATAAACCTGCAATAGTCTTTGTACAAGATAGCACTAAATGTGAAATCTGACACACCTAGTACAAATTGCTTTTGTTGTGTTATTCTGTTGCTGTGTATTATTGTTGTTGTTATTATTATCATTATTTTTTATTTTAATTGCCCTTTTTTCCTGTGTTGTCTTAAATGATCATAACAAATTAAATCGCTATAGAGAACATTAATGTGGTCAGCTCTGACCTGCTAGACTTGACCATTGCTTTTATACAGATGTTTACATGTACAAGGCTACTTAAAAATACTGCATCCAGTTTTGGGCTTTCAGCTCTCACACATGAGAATTCTTTACTAGGGAACCAAACAGGTACTCTGTGCCCCTTCCCCTGATGTCAGAATACTTTACATACTGTTATACTTATGTAAACATTAGTTTTAAAACGATAATTCTCCAAATAAATTAATATGACATGAAAACAATCTTTAAGGCAAGATTCACACCACATTTAAAGCAGTATATTCAGCAGTATGCAGACTTATGGGGTAAACCTTAGAATAAGGTATTTTCACATTTAGACAATTTCCTTCTTAATGGCTCTAATCACAATAAAACAACTCTTTTCCACATATTACTAGTTTTTCCCCATGTGGAATCTCTAAATTTGGACCCACAGCTAATTGTTATGCTGCTTTCATTTCAAAGGATGGTTGTCAGAGCAAAACATCCCCTTTAATAACTAAACTTTAATACAGTGATTAACAACCTTATTTGTTCTTGTCCTTATTTAAAACAGTTTTCACTCCTTTGAAGCCTGGGATGTATTTGTTACATTGTTCTAATGTTTGTTTAATTGCAGGTAAAGTTCATGAAGACTATTCCAGGCACAGCCCTTGTAGAGATGGGTGACGAGTATGCTGTGGAAAGAGCAGTTACTCATCTCAATAATGTGAAGGTTTTTGGAAAGAGACTTAATGTTTGGTAAGACAGACGTGATTATTTATCCTTTTTGACCATGTACTATGTGATTCTACCTATATGTTCAACTTGCTGAAAATCATACTCTTAAAATCCACCATAATGTTTCCAATCATTTGGTTACCCCTTAAAGGGTACCTCTCATTAAATCTAATTTTTGGTATTGCACTCCTTATGGTAAATAAAAAATATTTCTAATATACTTTGTTTAAAAAAAAGGAAGTTTTCTATGGTTTTTTTTGTGCTTAAAAAAAGCTCAAGAGCACATTTTCCCCCATCTTATACACAGACTTTGGATCGAAGTCCAAACACAGAAAGTGTGTCCAGCCTCATGCAATCATAGCTCCTCTCACACTGAACTGCCATATGCTGTTGGTTGGACACCCCCCCCCCCCCCCATCAGCACTCCAGGCTGCACTTCCTGTGTTTGGAAGTGCAGCCTGGAGTGCTGATGGGGGGGGGGGGGGGTCCAGCCAACAGCATATGGCAGTTCAGTGTGAGAGGAGCTATGATTGCATGAGGCTGGACACGCTTTCTGTGTTTGGGCTTCGGTCCAAAGTCTGTGTATGAGATTGGGGGGGGGGGGGGGTTGAGGAATGTGCTCTTGAGCTTTTTTAAGCTTGTGCTTAAAACATAGAAAACTTGATTTTTTTTGTTAAGAAAGTATATTAGAAATATTTTTATTTACCATAAGGAGTGCTATAGCAAACATTTGTTTTAATGAGTAGGAGTGCTATAGTAAAAATTTGTTTTAATGAGTGCCCATTTTAAGTATAATAATTGTGAGAGTTTAGTTACAAGATATATTTTTAAATACAAAAAAAATACCCTGTGCATTTAAAAATGTATTTATTACACTTTATTAGTCCCCTTAGGGCACTTAGATTCCTCATACAGATCAATGGAGTTCCATAGAACTCAATTTATCTGTGTGATCTGTGCTCATTTGGTTGAGCCTGCTTAGGCTCAATCAAATGAAGTGCATAATTACATAAAATCACAGTTAAAATGGAAAAGCTACAGACAGAAAATGCAGGTGTCTCATTGGCTAAATAAGGTGAGTATTCTAGTGCAGGCAACTGGATAAACCACTCCAAATGTATATGGGTATAAGAATAGCTATATATAAATAATAGCAGAACCGCCCATATTAAACATATATGGAGTACAATACTAATGAAGCGCTATACTCAAACAATGGGCTTCTCTGAAGTTAATGTAAACATGTACAGGGAGCATAGTGTCTCATCACCAAACCAATAGAAGTTGTAGCCTTAGCATATATAGAGTGAAGACCCGCCAGTACGACCGGCACACATCACATCACAACACATGCTATGGCCCAAACCTAAGGAAAGGTCAGATGACACACACTGCCCATGTACAACCAAGACACCCTTACCAATGCGGACCGCAACCCCAACGCCGTTTCGCAATGAGCTTCTTCAGAAGCATCAGTACCTATTTAACTGAACTGTAATGTCTGTCCAACAAAATCCATGTAAGCCTCTAATTCTGGGAGGGGACTCATGGGAAATTGCTAGAATACCAGTCCTGGAACTCTGCAATAATAGTTTTACATTTGCATCAAGTTCTTGGTGTGGGTAAAAAAAAATTATCCAAACAATTTGAGTCCTCTCACAAACCTAGGAATGATGGCAACTGACTAGTCCTCAATTTACAATAATCTAGAGAGCTCAAAGTTCTGGTGAACCCTGGAAGTAATCTGCCATCCAAACCAGGGAACTTTATAGCTTTGATCCACTGCTGTAACACTCAGAAGCCAAGGTGTGCAAGGTCAGACTGATTATACCAAAAAAATCTGTTTTACTGGATCCTCTTTGGTCTTTAAGGAGACCTAATGTAGCAAGGAAGGAGGAAGGGATTGTATAAAGGTTACTCCCCTGTCCAACCCTTGAAGACAAATCTGGGAACCTGTATCATCGTTTTTTAAAGAGATTTGTTTTAGTTTCTCCGAAACACAATCTTCTTGAAAGGATAAAGGGGTACTCTGCCCCTAGACATCTTATCCCCTATCCAAAGTATAATCTCCCTGCTGCAAATCGCTGTCTGCGGCATTGGAAGCTTGTGATGTCACAGTCACTCCGCTCATGACGACACAGCCACGCCCCCTCAATGCAAGTCTATGGGAGAGAGCGTGGAGGCCATCACGCCCCCTCCCATAGACTTGCATTGAGGGGAAGGGCGTGACCATGATGTCACCCCCGCATCGCTAGTCATCAGGCAAGGAGCGAAGTTCGCTCTGTGCAATGGATAACTGCGGTGCCTTAGCAGAGATCCCCCGCCGCTGGGAACCCGCGCGATAAGACATCCTTTGGATAGGGGATAAGATGTCTAGGGGTGGAGTACCCCTTTAAGATTTTAGTTCCCCTGTTGGCAGAGACATTTTCTTCAGAGAGTTTCTGTCACCTTGTTTGACTGTCCTAGAATGTACTGGGCTCTCAAATGCATGTTGTTTCAATAAATCTAGAGCTTCTCTGTAGAGATTCTTCCATTTGGTGCCCACTATCTTATTGATATATGCCACCCCCATCCTACTTACCATTTGGACTAGCACTGAGCAGTAAAGGGGTGATGGGGAAACCAGTCTCTGTTATCACAACCTTGCTAACCCCAGTTTCATTAATTTGATATGGAATTCTTGACATTCAGTGCTTTTAGAAAATCTTTAGACTTTTTAACTTTTTTACATTTAAAAAATATATATTTTTATTTAACAATTTTTCAAAGTATGTAACAAATTAACTTCCTGAGGCCCATTAGTGTCCGACCCAGAGCATAACACACAGCTGAATTAAATATGGAGCACTTTTTTACATTTTATGTTGTGGCTTTGTGCTAACAAAAATCTTTCTGTTAGTTTTCCCCCCATTATACTGTAATTTTAGAAATATTTTCTGGTTTATTAAAAAAATTTAAATATTGCATTGACATTGACCTTTTACTTAGTACGTAGTTGAACAGACAATTTTATTTGCATGAGAAAATAAATTATAGTCATACAGTTACAAAATAACAATAGACTAAATGGTGAAAATATTCACCAGAAGAATATTGAGGTGTTTTCAGTTCTACAATCCTACCCCATTTATCTCTTCTACTACTACTAGAGGTAGCCAAGCTACTTTACGCCTCTTTGAAGGAGAGCGACAAACCAAAATTGCATTTGGTGCCAGATGGCTGCGTCTGAGCCTCAGTTGAGTAGCAACCGGCTCCCCAACCTTGTCTAAGACTAGAACACAGTAATGAGTTATTACTTTTCCTATTTGTTTTTTTGAAATTTTGTCAAAGGTGGCAGTGTTTAGAGAGAAATCTA
The DNA here is from genome assembly GCF_029499605.1 of Hyla sarda. Classification (NCBI taxonomy): domain Eukaryota; kingdom Metazoa; phylum Chordata; class Amphibia; order Anura; family Hylidae; genus Hyla; species Hyla sarda. The sequence goes on along the minus strand of NC_079191.1, from coordinate 345,089,141 downwards.
AGAATGTAAGGAATTTTATGGGAAAGAGAACAGACTTTTCAATGTTGACAGCAAAGCCAGTGTTTGTGAATTACTAAACAATTCTGTCCTTCTGACCTATCAAGGGTCTCATCACCCGAGGAAATATATATATGGCATGTCAACTGAACAACCTGAAACAACCAGCCCTTCCAAATAAACTGTAAAATGTGTCTGTTTTTTATGGCACTATAGAAATGGTATAAAACACTTCTTTAAAATCCACTGTTATTAGATTTCCTATACCTCCTATTGAGGATGGCCATTGGGTAGAGATCTTGGAGATGGCCCTGCAGCTTTCCTTGAGTGAGACCCATCAGCTCTCCCAACTTTACTTATTGCATGGGGTCTATAGGACTTGTAAATTCCTGTTCGATACTGGGCTCTGATCTGATTCTTACGGTCCTAGCTGTGCCCTGCCTGATGCTGACCTCCTTCAGGTGATGTGGTTGTGCAGCGCCCTGGAGTCCCTGTGAAAGGGGTCCACTGACATTATTTCTAGAGTCTATAAAGTCTTCGTTGATCTCTCCCTGCTGTTCTGTGGTATGTGGATGTTTTGTTTTTCTTCTTCTTGTTTTCAATAAGATACATATCACATTCACAATTTCTTAATACAAGTTTCACATTCCAATTTTTCTCCCTACCCCTAATAACCCACTCTCCACCCTGCCGACATGGGGGAAAGAATTTTTTTTTTTAAATTTCTTTTCCTGGACTTCCCTGCCCTTACTTTCTCGTATTTTTTAATTCTATCAGAAAGAGAAACCCATTGCTGAATGGTTGGAGGTGTAGCAGCAAACCAAGTTCTCAGTATTAAATGTTTGGCAAATATAACCAATCTAACCAACAAGTTTTCTAATAAACCCCAATCTGAACAAATACCAAGAATAGCTGATTTTATACTTAACTGGACATTGATTTTATTTTTATTTCTAATAGTATTATCTATTTATTTCCAAAAATAGTTCACTTTATCACATTTCCATATTAAATGCAAGAAATCTTCATTTTGTTGACCAAATTTTGGGCAGCTACTGTCAGTTCAGCAATTAGCCTTCCACAATGTCAAAGGGAAATAGTATAACTGATATATTATCCTTAAAGGGGTACTCCGCACCCTTAGACATCTTATCCTCTATCCAAAGGATAGGGGATAAGATGTCAGTTCGCCGGGGTTCCACTGCTGGGGACCCCCGGGATCTCGGCTGCAGCACCCACCTGGACGGCTTCCACCTCACACCGGCAACGCTGGAAGCCGTCCAGGTGGGTGCTGCAGGCGAGATCCCGGCGAACTGACATCTTATCCCCTTTCCAAAGGGGTGCGGAGTACCCCTTTAACTGTGAAAATTTATATATTTTTTTTTATTAGAAGAGCAGGTTAGAGCATTGTTTAAACATTTTTCCCAAGTTTGATCACTCAAGTCATCACACTCATTAAAAGCCATCTTGTTTTTATTTTCTCAATAAAAGTGACAGGTGCTTCTCTAACAAAACTTCTATATATTTATTTTATTGGTTTATTCCTTTTTGTCAGGTCTGCTATATATGTGATAAGCAGATGTGAAGTGATTTTAAGTGCATCTTTATTTAAAGTGTTTTTATACGCATCCCTTAATTGCATGTACCATAGTATTTTCTTTTCCAAGTAAATTCCTTGTGAAGTGATCAGATTACCATCCCTACTAATTTGATCCATATACTTCATACCCAACCGTGACCAAAACACATTATCTGTTGCTTCATTAATCTCTGGAAGATTAGAATTCCCCCATATCGGTGAAAATGAAGAACTATTTTTAATTTGGCAAATTTTACTTATTTTATCCCATACGTTATAATACAATCAAAAAAAATTGAGTGAATTACTTGAGTTATTTTTTTAGTTTAGCTTCCAAAACCTCAACTATTTCTTTAAATTTACCCCTAAAGGATTAAAGGGGTTATCCAGGGAAAAACTTTTTTCATATATCAACTGGCTCCAGAAAGTTAAACAGATTTATAAATTAATCCATGTGGTGAGAAAAGAGGACGGCACTTACCCAGGATAGTAGCTTCAAAAGTCCTTTATTCTATAAACACGGTGGCGGTGTCAGACAGGTGCAAGGGCAGGAATGCAGAGGGCCTCAACCTGCACGCTGAGGCCCTCGGCGTTCCTGCCCTTGTACCTGTCTGACACCGCCACAGTGTTTATAGAATAAAGGACTTTTGAAGCTACTATCGTGGGTGAGTGCCTCTTTTCTCACTACTTGGATTATTGCATATACTTGTTTTATCTGGACTGAGCACCATATGGAATAGTTGTGGCTTCTGATATCCACCTGGCAGCTTTGTAATTGCCGCACATACAGCAGTGCCGGTTTCTGTATCTATAGTCCGTAGATTTATAAATTACTTCTATTAAAAAATCTTAATCATTTCAATACTTATCAGCTGCTGAAGTTGAGTTGTTCTTTTCTGTCTAAGTGCTCTCTGATGACACCTGTCTTGGGAACAGTCCAGAGTAGGGGTTGACCGATATCGTTTTTTTTAGGGCCGATACCGATAGTCTGTGGACTTTCAGACCGATAACTTATACGGATATTCCGGTGTAAGATATTGTCTATTTCTCCACTATTTTCGTCGATACTTGCATCATTTCTTGGTGGAAAATTCCAAAATTTTATGAAAAATTTGAAAATGCAGCATGTTTTTTACTTTTAAACTCTCTGCTTATAAGGAAAATGGACATCCCAAATAAATTATATATTGATTCAAGTATACAATATGTCTACTTTATATTTTCATCATAAAGTTGACATGTTTTTACTTTTGTAAGACATCAGAGGGCTTCAAAGTTCAGCAGCAATTTTCCAATTTTTCACAATCAGAATTTTTCAGGGACCAGTTCAGTTTTGAAGTGGATTTGAAGGGCCTTCATATTAGAAATACCCCATAAATGACCCCATTATAAAAACTGCACTCTCAAAGTATTCAAAATTACACTCAGTAAGTGTGTTAACTAGGGATCGACCGATATTGATTTTTACAGCCGATGCCGATATTCTGCGAACTTTCCGGCCGATAGCCGATAACTTATGCCGATATTCCATGCATTTCCCCTGCCTGTCCTGGGGTCCTGAGTCCAACCACCGAAGCTGCCCGATCCCCCTCCCCATCCTCTGGCCACATGCCGCCTCCACAGCCGCTGCCCCATTACCTCCCCATCCTCTGGCCACATTCCGCCGCTGCCCCATCGCCTCCCCCATCCCCGGTGTTATAATTACCTGTTCCCGGGGTCCGCGCTACTTCTGGCTCCAGCGTCGTCCTGCGCTGTTGCTGTGCGCTGCGCAGTAACAATTGACATCCTCAACGCGACATCACCGTCAGTGCGCACAGTGACAGTGGCGGCATGTGGCCAGAGGATGGGGAGGCAATGGGGCAGCGGCGGTGGTGGTATGTGGCCAGAGGATAGGCAGGGGGATCAGGCGGCTGTGGTTGGACTCAGGACAGGCAGGGGGAGAGAAGCAGGCGGCTGCGGCGTTGGTCTCCGGCACCGCAAAAGCCGCTGCAGTTCATTGATTTAAAGCGCCGGCATTATCGGCAAGGTAATTGCCGATACCGATAACTTAGAAAATCGTGATAATATCGGCCAAACCGATAATCGGTCGATCCCTAGTGTTAACCCTTTAGGTGTTTCACAGGGATAGCAGCATTTTTTACACTCGCATGTTCTTGTAGACACAGTTTTTGAACTTTTACAAGGGGTAAAAAGGAGAGAAATCTTCCTATTCCTTATTTTATTTTTTTCACTAAAATGCTAGTTTTTCCCCAAATTTTACATTTTTACAAGGGGTAATAGGAGAAAATGCCCCCCAAAATTTGTAACCCCATTTCAGTCCAGTATGGAAATACCCCATGTGTGGACATACAGTGCTCAGAAGAGAAGGATCACCATTGCACTTTTGGAGAGAGAATTTGGTTTGAATAGAAGTTGGGGGCCATGTGCGTTTACAAAGCCCCCACATGTGACCCCATTTTGGAAACTACTAGAATTTTATAAGGCATGCAGTGAGCATTTACACCCCACTGGCATTTGACAGATCTTTGGAACAGTGGGCTGAGCAAATTAAAAATTACATTTTTCATTTTCACGGACCACTGTTCCAAAAATCTGTCAGACACCTGTGGGGTATAAATGCTCACTGCACCCCTTATTACATTAAATGAGGGGTATAGTTTCCAAAATGGGGTCACATGTGGGGTGGGGGTCCATTGTTCTGGCACTATGGGGGCTTTGTAAACACACGTGGCCTTCAATTCCGTACAAATTTTCTCTCTAAAAGCCCAATGGCGCTCCTTCTCTTCTGAGCATTGTAGTGCACCTGCAGAGCACTTTACATCCACATATGGGGTATGTTCTTGCTCAGAAGAAATGGAGTTACACATTTTTGGGGGCTTTTTTTCCTATCTATTCTCCCTTGTGAAAATGAAAAATTTAGGGTAACACCAGCATTTTAGTAAAAAAAAAAATATTTTTTTTTTCATTTTCCCATCCAACTTTAACGAAAATGCGTCAAACACCTGTGGGGTGTTAAGGCTCACTATATCCCTAGTTATGTTCCGTGAGGGATGTAGTTTCCAAAATGGGGTCACACGTGGGTATTTTTATTTTTTTGCCTTTGTGTCAGAACCGCTGTAAAATCAGCCACCCCTGTGCAAATCACCAATTTAGGCTTAAAATAAACATGGTGCACTCTCACTCCTGAGCCTTGTTGTGCGCCCGGAGACCATTTTACGCCCACATATGGGGTATTTCCGTACTCAGGAGCAATTGCGTTACAAATTTTGGGGGTCTTTTCCTTTTACCACTTGTGAAAATAAAAAGTATGGGGCAACACCAGCATGTTAGTGTAAACATTTTATTACACTAACAGGCTGGTATAGACCCCAACTTGTCCTTTTCATAAGGGGTAAAAGGAGAAAAAGACCCCCAAAATTTGTAATGCAATTGCTCCCGAGTACGGAAATACCCCATATGTGACCCTAAACTGTTTCCTTGAAATACGACAGGGCTCCGAAGTGAGAGAGCATCATGCGCATTTGAGGACTATATTAAGGATTGCATAGGGGTGGACATAGGGGTATTCTACGCCAGTGGTTCCCAAACAGGGTGCCTCCAGCTGTTGCTAAACTCCCAGCATGCCTGGACAGTCAGTGGCTGTCCGGAAATACTGGAAGTTGTTGCTCTGCAACAGCTGGATGCTCTGTTTTGGAAACACTGCCGTACGATATGTTTTTCATTTTTATTGGCGGGGAACAGTGTAAGTGGGTGTATATGTAGTGTTTTACCCTTTATTATGTGTTAGTGTAGTGTAGTGTTTTTAGGGTACATTCACACGGGCAGGGGTTTACAGTGAGTTTCCCCCTAGGAGTTTGCATTGCGGCGTAAAATTTGCCGCAGCTCAAACTTGAAGCAGGAAACTCACTGTAAACCCACCAGTGTTAATGTACCCTGACTCTGTACTGACAGACCATGCTTGCTGGGAGTTGTACTTCTGCAACAGCTGGAGGCATACTGGTTAGGTTACCTAACTCAGTATGTTCCAACCAGTGTGCCTCCAGCTGTTGCAAAACTATAACTCCCAGCATGTACTGATCGCCAAAGGGCATGCTGGGAGATGTAGTTATACAACAGCTGAAGGTACGCAACTACATCTTCCAGCATGGTGAGACAACCGTTTGCTGTTCGTGCATGCTGGGAGTTGTAGTTTTGCAAGATTTAGAGGGCCACGGTTTAGAAACCACCGCACAGTGATGTCCAAACTGTGGCCCTCCAGATGTTACAGAACTACAATTCCCAGCATGCCCAGACAGCAAACTGTTGTGTGGGCATGTTGGGAGTTGTAGTTTTGCAAGATCTAGAGGGCCACAGTTTAGAGACCACTGCACAGTGATCTCCAAACTGTAGCCCTCCAACTGTTGCATAACTACAAATCCCAGCATGCCCACACAGCAGTTTGCTGTCGGGGCATGCTGGGATTTGTAGTTTTGCAACATCTGAGGGCTACAGTTGAGAGACCACTGTATAGTGGTCTCCAAACTGTGGCCCTCCAGATGTTTCTAGGCAACTCACCGGCTTCCGTAGGATCGCCGCACCAGGGGGGAGAGAGGATTGCCGCCACCGATCGCCGGTAAGGGACCACCACCTCCGCTGCCGGTCACAGGACAGTTCCCCCGTTCTGCCCGAATTACCGTGGGTGGGCAGAACGAGGGGAAATGAACTTTAAATCCGCCCCCCCAATCTGCTATTGGTCGATCGCTTCTGATAGGTGGCACCCCTGCCACCTAACTCCTATCCCTTCAGGGGGACTGGGGGTGTCTTGTCACCCCAGATCCCCCTTATTTTCTGGGTCACCAGGACACTGGAGACCCGTATGACCGCCATCGCCGATATGGTGTTAGATAACAGCAGCCGATCGCTGTGTCCGGTGACGTGGCGATCACGGAACACCGCGTAAATGTACGGCGCTGTCTGCTAAGATGGGCTAAGCAGCGCCGTAAATTTACGATGCATGTCCTTAAGGGGTTAACATATAGTTTAACAAAAAAATTATTCCCTATTTTTAACATCTTGGGCCTTAGCTGCAAGGAAATATTTCTGAAGATGGGGGAGGATCCAGCCTCCCTCACCCTCAAACATGGTACAAATGCACATATTTCAAATGGACTTTTCCCCGGCCCCATATTAATTTATTCAACAAGGCTTCCATACCCCTGAACCAGTTTTAATTATTTACAAAATAATTCCTTTTTGCCGAGATATGAATCCCTAAATATTTTAAGGTTTCTTCTGCTTTCAAAACTTTGACACCTGACACCTTTAGAGGGGCTCCTTCCACTACCGGCAGCAAGAAAAACTTATCCCAATTAACCTTTAATCCAGCTACATCCCCAAATTCGGTTACTATCTCCATAACTTTGGGCACCATTATTACTGGATTACGTAAAAACAACAAAAGGTCGTCAGCGGTTTATCCCCTTCCAAACCGAATCCCCGAATATCTTTTGATCTAAGAGCTTCCTCCAAGGTTTCTATGTATAAAATAAATAGTAGTGGCGAAAGTGTGCACCCCTGACGGGTGCCCCTTGTGAGAGGGAATGAATCTGTTAACCTACGATTAACAACAATACTTGCCTTTAGGGTTTTCATAAAGCATTCGGATCCACTTTTTCATTCCCTCCCCTATATTAGATTTTTCCAAGACCTTCCAGAGGAACCCCCATTCCACCCTAAGGCCTTCATCGCGTCCAATGACTGGATGGAATGTTGGCCAATTGGCCAAAACTCTAGCAATATTCTCTTGGATTAGTCTACCCACGATAAATCCGGATTGGTTAACATTAATTAAATCTTATAAAAGAGAACAGGGTGCGCGCCCCTGGATGGACCTGATGGATGAGATAGTGAAGAGCCCAATCAAAACACACTCACCTATGTGAGTTGTGCGAATGGAGGCACAACACTCAATGCGCTTGATCAGGAATCCTGTAATCGCGGCTGCTGCGACTCCCAGCGTCCAGGCGCAAATGTAGATAAAGGAGATCCAAGAAAGGGAGATGTCGCGCTGCCACAAGAAGTATATATGGGTAAATTTATTGCACACAAAGGATCCACGCAATGCATTTCAAAGCCGTTCCGGCTTGTTCGTCAGGCGTGGTTACACATTACACAAAATCCAGTGCACCTTCACATCAGTATCAACTTCACTTAAGGCGACACAATTATATATCAGAGCAAAAAACGTATATACATAAATACACATGAAAATTACACATAATGATACTCAAAACAATAAAATGTGAGCATAAATAGGGATGTTCTAAAAATCAGTTTTTTCAATAACAGGGTTTTCAGACCTGCTGGGTATAATGTGTTAAGATTAAATATCCAGAAAGATTCTCTATTTATTAATCTTTGAAATTTGTTAGGGGCTTCTTCTGGGATTGTTTCGATCACTATTACGGACAAACCTTCAGCCACCCCATCGTGCATCAAAGCAATATGCCGGGACACGCTATGCTGCATAAATTTCACATGAATATTAAATCTATGCTTATTCATGTGGGCCCTCAGCGTTTGAATCGTGCGGCCAATATATTGCAGGCCACAGGTACATGTTAATAGATAGACCAAATAGGTAGAAGAACAATTGTTCACTTCTCTCAGGGCAAAAGATTCACCCGTAGAGAAGGATATCCCCTTTCTCGAATTGCACTGAGGAACCCATTTACAACACAAACCTCTAGAGACATTACATTTAAAGGTTCCTACTTTTTCCGTATTCACCACAGCATTTTTTATCTTTTTCTATTTTGAGACGACTGGACGCAAGGTAGTTCCGCAAACTCTTTGCCTCCGATATGTCATTGCTGGTGCTTTCGGGAGCTGCTGTTTAAAAATCGGATCTTGCATTAATATAGGCCAATGATTCTTCATAGTTTTTTGAATCTGGAAAGTGAAACTATTAAAATTGGTAATAAAATTAAATTTACATTTTTCTTTATTCTTATTCTCTTTTATTTTTGTTTTCGGGACTAACAAGTCCCCTTGTTCGATAGTGTTAGTTTTTTTAAACATTTTTTTAGGGTAGCCCTTTTCTCTAAAACGTGTATACAATAATTTAGATTGTGTTTTAAAATCAGCATCCAGGGTACAATTCTTTTTGATCCTTTGATACTGTCCAAAGGGTATATTCCTGACCCACTTTGGAAAATGACTGCTATCGTAATTTAAAAAACTATTCACATCAACTTTTTTTTAAATGGGTCCTTGTTTTAATAGTGCTGTTCAGATCCTTGAAAATTTCAAGATCTAAAAACACTATGGAAGTATCAGAATAATTTAAAGTAAAATTAAGACCCCATTCATTAAAATTAAGTTTCTGGACAAATTCAATGGCCTCCAATTCAGATCCCCCCCCCCCCCCCCCCCATAAAATAAACAGGTCATCAATAAATCTCTTATAAAAAAGTATACGTGGATGCGCGACATGTAAGTACTCGAATCGGCCAATGAACAAATTTGCATAACTGGGCGCGAAACGAGTACCCATCGCGCATCCACGTACTTGACGATATATATGCTCATTAAAAGAAAACACATTGTGTTGTAAGATAAAAGAAATAGCATTGCATATAAGGTGACTCGAGTACTTACATGTCGAGCATCCACGTATACTTTTTTATAAGAGATTTATTGATGACCTGTTTATTTTATGGGGGGGATCTGAATTGGAGGCCATTGAATTTGTCCAGAAACTTAATTATAATGAATGGGGTCTTAATTTTACTTTAAATTATTCTGATACTTCCATAGTGTTTTTAGATCTTGAAATTTTCAAGGATCTGAACAACACTATTAAAACAAGGACCCATTTAAAAAAAAGTTGATGTGAATAGTTTTTTTAAATTACGATAGCTGTCATTGTTAGTCCCAAAAACAAAAATAAAAGAGAATAAGAATAAAGAAAAACGTAAATTTAATTTTATTACCAATTTTAATAGTTTCACTAGAATCATTGGCCTATATTAATGCAAGATCCGATTTTAAAACAGCTGCTCCCGAAAGCACCAGCAATGACATATCGGAGGGCAAAGAGTTTGCGGAACTACCTTGCGCCCAGTCGTCTCAAAATAGAAAAAGATAAAAAATGCTGTGGTGAATACGAAAAAAGTAGGAACCTTTAAATGTAATGTCTCTAGATGTTTGTGTTGTAAATGGATTCCTCAGTGCCATTCGAGAAAGGTGATATCCTTCTCTACGGGTGAATCTTTTGCCCTGAGAGAAGTGAACAATTGTCCTTCTACCTATTTGGTCTATCTATTTGGTCTATCTATAAATTTTACTTTAAATTATTCTGATACTTCCATAGTGTTTTTAGATCTTGAAATTTTCAAGGATCTGAACAGCACTATGAAAACAAGGACCCATTTAAAAAAAGTTGATGTGAATAGTTTTTTAAATTACGATAGCTGTCATTTTCCAAAGTGGGTCAGGAATATACCCTTTGGACAGTATCAAAGGATCAAAAAGAATTGTACCCTGGATGCTGATTTTAAAACGCAATCTAAATTATTGTATACACGTTTTAGAGAAAAGGGCTACCCTAAAAAAATGTTTTAAAAAAACTAACACTATCAAACAAGGGGACTTTTTAGTCCCGAAAACAAAAATAAGAGAATAAGAATAAAGAAAAACGTAAATTTAATTTTATTACCAATTTTAATAGTTTCACTTTCCAGATTCAAAAAACTTTGAAGAATCATTGGCCTATATTAATGCAAGATCCGATTTTAAAACAGCTGCTCCCGAAAGCACCAGCAATGACATATCGGAGGGCAAAGAGTTTGCGGAACTACCTTGCGCCCAGTCGTCTCAAAATAGAAAAAGATAAAAAAATGCTGTGGTGAATACGGAAAAAGTAGGAACCTTTAAATGTAATGTCTCTAGATGTTTGTGTTGTAAATGGGTTCCTCAGTGCAATTCGAGAAAGGGGATATCCTTCTCTACGGGTGAATCTTTTCCCCTGAGAGTAGTGAACAATTGTTCTTCTACCTATTTGGTCTATCTATTAACATGTACCTGTGTCCTGCAATATATTGGCCGCACGATTCAAACGCTGAGGGGGCACATGAATAAGCATAGATTTAATATTCATGCAAAATTTATGCAGCATAGCGTGTCCCGGCATATTGCTTTGATGCACGATGGGGTGGCTGAAGGTTTGTCCGTAATAGTGATCGAAACAATCCCAGAAGAAGCCCCTAACAGATTTCAAAGATTAATAAATAGAGAATCTTTCTGGATATTTAATCTTAACACATTATCCCCGGCAGGTCTGAAAACCCTGTTATTGAAAAAAACTGATTTTTAGAACATCGCTATATATGCTCACATTTTATTGTTTTTAGTATCATTATGTGTAATTTTCATGTGTATTTATGTGTATAAGTTTTTACTCTGATATATAATTGTGTCGCCTTAAGTGAAGTTGATGCTGATGTAAAGGTGCCGCCTTAAGTTACGTTGATACTGATGTGAAGGTGCACTGGATTTTGTGTAATGTGTAACCACGCCTGACGAAAAAGCTGGAACGGCTTTGAAACGCGTTGCGTGGATCCTTTGTGTGCAATAAATTTACCCATATATACTTCTTGTGGCAGCGCGATTCATCTCCCTTTTTTGGATCTCCTTTTATTTTCATGAATTAAATCTTGGATAATATTAGATAGGCGTGAGGCCAGGATCTTAGCCAACAATTTAGCATTTACATTTAAAAGGGAAATGGGTCTCAAGGAAGTAGGATTAATTATATTTTCTTTTTTTTTTGACTTTTTTTTTATTAAAATGATGTTAGCTTCTAACATTGATGGAGGTAGTGCATTAACTACAGAGGATTTATTCAATACACAAAGTAATTTAGACAACACCTCCTCCCATTCTTTGTATACAGCAAAAGAAAGACCATCTGGCCCTGGAGCAGAAGAATTAGAGCTAGTTAGCAAAGGCCTCTTCAATTCCTCTATTGTTATGGATATGTAGATGATTTAGTTGTGGAGGATCCTCACAAATTGAGGATGCTGTATATAGTCTGTAATATCATTGCGTTACATTGGTTAGATGGTGCCCCTCCAACGGTTTCAGAATTCATTGCTAAGGTTAACTGGCTGATTAACTTGGAGAAGAATGTGTACGTTTGAAAAGCTGTGGGGAGCGTGGTTGGATGAGTGAACTGCAGAGGTTACGTTTAGGTTTGGTCTAACTTTCCTGCTCGGGATGCCTTTAGTTCGCTCATCTTTGCACTTTCTCTGTATGTTGTTGCGGATTTACTGCTGGTTATGTGTTTCTCTCAGTGAGAAACTGTATTTGCGTTCACTGATGTGTATTCTATCGTATTCATTTTGTATATTTTGGTATAGTCTATCTATATTTTGTCTATGTGGGGTGGGGGGGATGTGGGGTTGGGCCTCTCTAGATGTCCATCTATACTATCATGTTATTAGTCTGGGGGGGTATAATATCCATGACAGTTGCGCTTTAAGGAATAGAGAATGGAGCATCACTTGCTATTGAAATTAATTAAAATTACAAAAATCTTAAAGGAGTAGTCCAGTGGTGATTCAGTGGTGAGCAACTTATCCCCTATCTTAAGGATAGGGGTTAAGTTGCAGATCGCGGGGGGTCCGACCGCTGGGGCCCCCTGCGATCTCCTGTACGGAGCCCCGACAGCCCGCTGGAAGGGGGCGTGTCGACCTCCGCACGAGGCGGCGGCCGACACGCCCCCTCAATACAACTCTATGGCAGAGCCGAAGCGCTGCCTTCGGCAATCTCCGGCTCTGCCATAGAGATGTATTGAGGGGGCGTGTCGGCCGCCGCCTCGTGCGGGGGTCGACACCCGCTATCTCGGCGGAGAGCCGGGGCCCCGTACAGAGAGATCGCAGGGGGCCCCAGCGGTCGGACCCCCCGCGATCTCAAACTTATCCCCTATCCTTAGGATAGGGGATAAGTTTTTCACCACTGGACTACCCCTTTAAGTGAGAGAAGCAGAACATATTTTATTGTTGGCTAAATATTTAAAGTTGGCCATTTATGTGATTAGGCCCATTTAAAAAGGTATTGGCTAATGTATATGTTTTTTGGGTTTTTTTCAGTGTGTCAAAACAACACTCTGTTGTTCCAAGTCAGATTTTTGAACTAGAAGATGGTACAAGTAGCTATAAAGATTTTGCAATGAGCAAGAATAATCGGTTTACGAGCGCCGGCCAAGCTTCTAAAAACATAATTCAGCCGCCATCTTGTGTTCTGCACTACTATAATGTTCCATTGTGCATGGAAGAAAGTATCTTTCAAAAGGTAAGTTAGATTTACAGTATGCTGCATCAAAATGAATTGCAAGCAAACAATCCCTGCCATATGTTTTTTTTTTTTTTAGTTTATCCCAACCATCAACACGTGTTCAGACATCTATTGCTAAGAAGCATTTGGCATTTCAGCAGGATTACATGTATATATCTTAGGGTATGTGCACACTACGGAATATCCATCCAGAGAGAATTATAGGCTGTGTGTAGCAGACATTGCGGAATCCAGAATTTTCCGCTGCGGAAATTCAGCAGTGTTCACAGTGTAGCAGAATTCCTATGAAGACAATGGGAGCCTGCTGCACCTGAATCCCCAATTAGAATTTTTTAGTGTGCACATACTCTTAGTGACATACATACTCTTAGTGACACACGGCGTGTTTGTTGAAAGCTCATGAGGAATGGTATTTAGTGTTTTTTTCTGGCCAAAGTAATACTTTTTTTTAACACGATAGATAAGTTTACATGCATCACTAATTGTTATACTGATATTCTGAAATCAGTTACATATACTGTAACATTTTCATATTCTTATATTTTCTTCTTTTTTTATTGCAGCTCTGTGACGATCACCAAGTTCCAAAATTCATCAAGTTCAAAGTTTTTGATGCCAAACGTTAGTAAAATCCAATAACGCTGTAACAGCTTTCATGAAACATAAAATTATGTCTTTAAATGTTTGTGGTCTAAATTCAAACGCTGTTGATTTATTTCTTATAATTAGGAATTCATGTGAGGGCAATGTGGCAACACCAGAGGACCATGGGGGAAATTTATCAAGGGATTTAGATGGTTTTTTTTGCAGCAAAAAGGCGCAGAAAAGTCGCACAAGCATTGCATGCGACTTTTTGCGCCTTTTCATCGCACAGCAGATCAATAAATATCACTGTAGACGGTCAAATCTGTCTTTGTAGATCCAGTGATCAGGAATTTATCATTGCGACTTTTCAGAAAAAGTTGCAAGATCCTCCAATACACCGCAAATCTACACTAGCCCAGATCTGGCTTATAAAACTGCCTTTGAGCAGCATGTTGAAAAAGTCAAAAATGTTGGCGCAACAGGTTATAAAGTCCACAAAAAGTGGCAGGAGGCACCATATAAGGGAATGTACTGAAGTAAAAAACATGTACCTTCCCATATTTATCACAAAGCCTCCACCATTTAATACATAGACATTTGCAATACCACAAATAAAAGGTGTATAAAAACTACCAGCATGCCCTGACGGTGAGGACATACTGGGAGTTGTAGTTTTACAACAGCTCGAGAGTCATAGGTTGGGGATTTCTGCTCTAACGTGTCTCTTTATGGTATACAACTACAACTCCCAGCATGCCCTGCGTTTTAATAAATGTGAATAAGTCTGTCCCTCCCAAAAAAAATTAATTACCCTCTTTTCCCATTTTATAATAAAAAAACAAAACATTTAAACAGTTAAATAAATAAACATATTAACTACATATAAACTACAGATCATGGCACAAAAAATGGCCCTCCTACAGCCCTGTATACAGAAAATAAGAAAGTTATAGCAATGCAATACAGCAACATACAGCACTTTACGCAGCCAATTTCAAAGTGACTGTGCTGAGGTAATTTCCCCAAGCTCAAGAAAGAAAGGATGATCTAGCACTTGAACAAAACTTGCAGCTTTATTGGGTTCCATATCAAATAGACTTAACACAGTAAAAATGATAACTCCACTGTCATACACGTTTGAAGTGCATGCGCGCTCAGGGGTGTGGAAATTTGAAAAAAAACTACTTGTCCAAGGGACTAAAGCGGAACACAATCTACTTGTCCCTCAAGAAAATCCACTTGTCCTGGTAGATAAAATAATTTCAACCAAAATAGTACGATTCACCCCACTAGACCACCAGGGATGGATATAAGATCCCTTTAGACACTGCTGTCAACTTAGACAGCGGTGATCTAATGGTTTAATAGCGGCCACGGTGATCGCAGCATGCCAGGATATTAGCGGCAGGAGAGCTGTAGATAGCTCCTTTTACACCCGAGGCAAGCCTCCCCCCCCCCCCCCATCTGACCCCTATAACTCCAATTTTTCCATATACAGGGATGTATGAGGGTAATCTTGTGCGCCGGGATCTGTCGTTTTTATCGGAACCATTTATTATCAGAGCTTTTATTAGGAAAGGGGCTTATTCATATATATACGCACTTCTTAAAATATTTTAATCACAATTTTTCAGTCTTCATAGGGACTTATATATTTAGTCTTTTGATTGGATAACAGTGAACAGCGCTGTGTTACTGGGGGGGGGGTTCTGCTTCTCCAGTTTGTGTGGTGCATTTTATTTACTCTAATTTATGTGTCAGAAAATGCTGGAAGTTGCATTTAGTTAGTAGATAACTACAACACCCAGCATGCCCTGATACAGCCTATGGTTGTGTGGGTGTTGCAGCATGTTGCACTGTATAGTATTACAGTTAAGGTTATTGTGTAACATGCTGGGAGTTGTAGTTTTGGTTCGTGTCAGCTGCAGAGCCATAGGCTGTGTCAAGGAATACTGGGAATTGCAGTTAGTAACTACAACACCCAGCATGCCCTGATGCAGCCTATGGCTCTGCAGCTGACCCGAACCAAAATTACAACTCCCAGCATGCCTTGATACAGCCTATGGCTCTGCAGCTGACCCGAACCAAAACTACAACTCCCAGCATGTTGCACTTTATAGTTCTACAGTTCAGGTTATGGTGCAACATGCTGGGAGTTGTAGTTTTGGTTCGGGCGTGTTTGCGTGCATCCGTGGGGCTCTTGGTTGGCGGGTGAGTATGAAGGGGGTGGGATTCTGGGGGTGCAATTTAGTGCGAGTGGCCAGAAGCCACTAAAAATAAATTAAAAAAGCACAACTGGCAGCAGCACTTGTCCGCCCCTGTACAAAACATACATGCATACACATATCATACACTGGCCACTGCCCCCTATATTATACAGTATATACATACATCATACATACACATCATACATACACCAGCCACTGCCCCCTATATTATACAGTATATACATACATCATACATACATACACCGGCCACTGCCCCCTATATTATACAGTATATATACATACATCATACATAGACACATCATGCATACATACACCGGCCACTGCCCCCTATATTATACAGTATATATACATACATCATACATAGACACATCATACATACATACACCGGCCACTGCCCCCTATATTATACAGTATATACATATATCATACATAGACACATCATACATACATACAAACACCGGCCATTCCCCCCTATATTATACAGTATATACAGACATCATACATAGACACATCATACATACACCGGCCACTGCCCCCTATATTATACAGTATATACATACATAAACACATCATACATACATACACCGGCCACTGCCCCTATATTATACAGTATATACATAAACACATCATACATACATACACCGGCCACTGCCCCTATATTATACAGTATATACGTACATAGACACATCATACATACATACACCGGCCACTGCCCCCTATATTATACAGTATATACATACATAAACACATCATACATACATACATACATACACCGGCCACTGCCCCTATATTATACAGTATATACGTACATAGACACATCATACATACATACATACACCGGCCACTGCCCCCTATATTATACAGTATATACATACATAAACACATCATACATACATACACCGGCCACTGCCCCTATATTATACAGTATATACATACACAGGCCACTGCCCCTATATTATACAGTATATACATACATACAACGGCCAATGCCCCCTATATTATACAGTATATACATACATCATACATAGACACATCATACATACATACATACACTGGCCACTGCCCCCTATATTATACATTACATACATACAGACACATCATACATACACTCGCCACTGCCCCCCCATCATACATTACATACACACATCACACACAGACATCATACACATACACACATCACACACAGACATCATACACACAGTACACATACACTCAAACCATACATATACACCATACACATACACCATACATATGCACACATCATACATACACCCGCCGCTGATACAACCCCCCTAATTATACATTATATACATATACAACCACCCTTCCCACCGCCTGCATGCTCGGCCTCCTCACCTGAGCTTCACACTCACCAGCTTCTACATTACACATGAAGCAGGGGGAGAGCGAGGACGAACACAGCTCGATACACAGCTCCTCCCTCCCCCACACACAGCTCCATCCCCCCCTCCCCCTCCCCCTGCTCTGTCTCCTCAGGACCTAATCTACCACGGAGAGGTTGCAAGTTTGCACGGGGGAAACACAGAGCAGGGGGGGAGAGAGGACGTGCGTGCACAGCTCCTCCACCTCCATAATGACTGCTGTGTGTGAGGAGGACAGACTGCACTGCACTGCACGGGGAGGATTTCTGTGTGTGAAGGAGGACAGACTGGGGCACGGGGTGGGTTCTCTGAGCAGCGGCCCCCGGCTACTGAAATCAGCTGGGGGCCGCCGCCCCCTGCATACACTCTGAGCGCCGGTGTGAGGGGAGATTTCCGAAGTCGGTCTGTCCCTGCTAGCCCGATACAGGGCTAAATCTATGAAAAATTCACCTGCCCGGCGCCCAAAACTACTTGTCCCGGGCGTCGGGCGATAGGATTTCCACATCCCTGGTGCTCTTCATCGGTGACCTAATTTCCCCAAGCTGTCTATTGCTCAGACAAATTTATCATATACTCTGTGCTATTTCATAAATTTTACGCATGTCAGCACCTTCACAGCTAAAAATTGACTGTAAAACATGTCCACCACAGGCAATAATGATAAATCCCCCACTTGATCTTTAGATGACCTATATTGTGATCATGGGAGCCCAGTGGAGATAGATTTTTTTACTTTATTATTTTTTTATTATTAGTATTGTCACCATCTGAATTAAGCTTCTCTAACTGCTTTGTATGATCTTCCACCCAATGGGAGTGAATGAGTGGGTCTTGGGATCTGGTGATAAATGGTTGTTATTCCTTATTTAAGTACATATTCACATTTTATATGTCTTTTACAGCATCATCAAAAACTTTATCCGGTCTTCTTGAATGGGAAACAAAGACAGAAGCAGTTGAAGCCCTCACAGTATTAAATCACTACCAAATAAGAGTACCTAGTAAGTGCTGCTGCTTTTATAACTGATCCTTACTGAAGTCGACAGGTGGGTACAGACAGTAACACATTTTAGCCCCCTCAATGTGTGATTGAATCATACACTTTAAGCTTTAATTCAAGAAGTTTTACACAACAGTTGCATGAACCATTTAGGAATTATAGTATCATTATCCCAGATTAAATAATTATTGGGCACATGACCAATCAGCAGTTTCATAGTCCAGTACAGCCTGTTATGAAATGATTAAATGTCGAATTTTCATTTTGTAGCTATTCATGGAAAGAATATTTGGTCCAAATATCAAAATAAACATATTGATTTCTTTGTGCCAGTTCCACTCCTTGTTTTGGTAAAGAAAACAGGAAAACCATTATGTGACCAAAATGAGTACTAAATACTGACCGAAATACTATGTGTGAACCCAGATGTAGGCTTAAAAACAAATCAGATATTGAAGAACAATTTGGTACGTTCTTAAAAAGAAGGAAAGCACAGGTGAGCTCAGTAACATCAAAAGACCTGGAAGAGTGCAAATACCACTAAAGTTGGATGTAAGCAGAATAATTACTTTGGTAAAAATAAAAAATAAATAAGCTTAATGTGGGTTACCCTCCTGTCAGTTTCCCTTTAATATGCAAACTACTGGTAACACCAAATGAGAGAAAAAACAGATAAAACTTTTCTAGAAAACTATACATTGGACAGATTAAATCCATATAAACTATAACCAGAACTCTGGAATCTCATTTTTGATGCCCTTGTGACTTCTCATAGACAGCAATGCATTTCCGTGCAGACTTAGCAGAAAGAATAGACATGCGTATTCTTTCTGCGGACTCTGGAATCAGGATTTCCACAGCAGAAACATTTGCTGTGGAAATTCCACCGTATGCACAGTGCAGCAGAATCCCATTGATATCAATAGGATTTATAGTGCGGAATTCCACTCAGAAATTCCATTGTCTGAACCATTAAAGTTTTAAGATATGCAAAGGAGGCTGTGGAGCCCAATGGGCATTTCCTTTAGCCACTAGAGCTCAGCACAGTTTGGTCCCTTCACCGGAGAGGTAACTTCCAGTGTGCTGATACTCTACCCCTCAACTGACAGCCACTAGGCTGCACGATTACCTTGCCTATCTCATCATACCGAGTAAGTACCATAGAGAAGCAGGGTGGATCATCTCTGTGTTACAAGAGCGCACACTGCTCTCCAAGCTTTTTTTAACCACTGTTCCTTGTTGACAGATCGGGCAAGTGCAGAACATACCTGAAAACGTTGTTGTACAGTGGACTCCAAAGCTTAATTTGCATATCTTTTTAAACTCTCATATCTCGGCACTGGAAGTATCAGTTAACTAATGAGGGGTATGTATGGATTCAGGGTCAAAAGCCCTATACAGACATTCCTTAAAGGGGTACTCCGGTGAAAACCTTTTTTCTTTTAAATCAACTGGTGGCAGAAAAGTTAAACATATTTGTAAATTGGAACAAAGTAGAAAGAGACCGCACTCACCCGATCAACGTGCACAGATTTCTTTATTCCGTTGAGCATAAAACGTAGAACACAGAAGGACAAGTGGTCGGCAGGGACGCCGGGGAACAGGAGGTGTGGTTACAGCTGTTTCACGGGAACACAGCCCGCTTCGTCAGACTACGCCCTCTGATGACGCGTTGCAGGTTATATACACACCCACAGCTACGTCAGCAGAGGGGCGTTGCACACAGGTAAGTGCCTTAAAACCATAGAAAAGTAGAAAAACCTTAAAATCAACAACCCTCTG
The DNA here is from genome assembly GCF_029499605.1 of Hyla sarda. Taxonomy (NCBI): domain Eukaryota; kingdom Metazoa; phylum Chordata; class Amphibia; order Anura; family Hylidae; genus Hyla; species Hyla sarda. The sequence continues at coordinate 345,069,251 of NC_079191.1, read as the reverse complement.
CAGAATCAATCACATATATGGACTAACAGCTACTATTTATAGAAATACGCTAAAGTCTAGCTTATCATTAAGTTCAAGATTATCTTCGGCATCCGTGCGCAGGATGAACTCCGCCTTCGTGCGCAGTAATAGCTTTTTCCTATCGATCCCATCTTTGGGCATTATTCTCTTTATCCCAAAGAATTTTAATGCAGCCGGGTCATTATTTTGGGTGGTTTTATTATTACTGCGCACAGAGGCGGAGTTCATCCTGCGCACGGATGCCCAAGGTAATCTTGGACTTAATGATAAGCTAGACTTTAGCGTATTTCTATAAATAGTAGCTGTTAGTCCATATATGTCATTGATTCTGCAGAGGGTTGTTGATTTTAAGGTTTTTCTACTTTTCTATGGTTTTAAGTCACTTACCTGTGTGCAACGCCCCTCTGCTGACATAGCTGTGGGTGTGTATATAACCTGCGATGCGTCATCAGAGGGCGTAGTCTGACGAAGCGGGCTGTGTTCCCGTGAAACAGCTGTAACCACACCTCCTGTTCCCCGGCGTCCCTGCCGACCACTTGTCCTTCTGTGTTCTACGTTTTATGCTCAACGGAATTAAGAAATCTGTGCACGTTGATTGGGTGAGTGCGGTCTCTTTCTACTTTGTTCCGATTCCGTCAAGCTTTCCAAACCAGCACCCCGACATAGCACACACAGTCTAGTCTCTACCCATGCCTGACACAGCGGATACCACATCACTCAGTACATTGCCTTCACCTGCATAGCAGTGCAGGACTTGTACTTTCTCTACCTGCTCTAAGTATATTTGTAAATTACTTCTATTAAAAAATCTTAATCCTTCCTGTACTTATTAGCTCCTGAATACTACAGAGGAAATTATTTTCTTTTTGGAATGCTCTCTGATGACATCACAAGCACAGTTCTCTCTGCTGACGTTATTATAATAATAATAACACTAACCCAAGTCCCCAGCACTGCAAGGCAGCAGTGCTAACCACTGAGCCACCATGCTGCCCTTAGCATACATCTGCTATGCATCTGCTATGCATGGTTGCTAAAATGGACAGAGATGTCAGCAGAGAGCACTGTGCTCGTGATGTCATCAGTGTTCCAAAAAGAAAGGAATTTCCTCTGTAGCATTCAGCAGCTAATAAGTACTGGAAGGATTAAGATTTTTTTAATAGAAGTAATTTACAAATATGTTTAACTTTCTTACACCAGTTGATTTAAAAGAAAAAAGGGTTTTCACCGGAGTACCCCTTTAATTTACACCCTAAAAACATGCTGAGATGTCCGCTTTAAAAAGGGGACACATCAAGTGAAGGTATCTTTTATATGCTGACATTCTTTTTGTCTTTGTAATAGTGGGAAGGCATTGGGGTCAGTTGTTTATTGAATTCAAATGTTTTCTGTCCTAAATATTTACGAGGCCTAATCAGTTCAAGGAAAAACTACTTGATGTAGAGCTGAAATATTCAAAAAATTGCTAAATCTGAAGAAGCTACTAAATACTTAGGAATCTTTCAGAGACCTTTAAGTTTTTCACAAATTTTATATATATGCTACATAATTAATGATTAGTTATTTTCCAGCCCTAGATGCAGTTGTAGAAAGCTCTCCCCTTACGAAGGCAGAGTAGCAAATCAGCTAAATCATTTTTACAATTCCTGGGTAAAACATGTGGTCTTGCATTACAACAGTGGAAACTGCAATTATTATTATGGATTGGAGTGGCATTTATTATAATAAGTAGTACTGAAATGAAAAGATACAAATAAAATTACCCTTTTTTAACAAAACATGTCATTATTTTACTCAGTTTTTCCTGTGTGGGATTGTTTTTTGCAAGGAAATTTATATTTTTCCTCATTGTTAAGTACATTTTGGGTAAAATTGAAGACAATTAGACTCTGTGGTCACTAAGAACGGAAATTATGTCCTGTGTGTGATACAGACAGGAGAACATCATAGTGAGTACATGGCATGTTATCTAAGTTTGGTTAGTTTCAAAACAAAAACCCTCTGTCTTCTTATCCTTCAGTTATATTTCCCTCCATCTGTCCCCTTCTTTTTACAAAAACATTGTAGGTTTAAAGAGGACAGATGTAAAAGGGTTCAGCCTACACAAGGTTTGCTTGTAATCTGTTACCATGGAGATGAATAAATAAGTCTTTTAGCAGCTTTATTTATTTATTTTTCAGAAGCATGGGGGTTAAAAAAAAAAAGTGTTTGATTTGGAAATGGACTTTGCCTTAAGGAATTGATAAATGGATATTGCACATTAACCCCTTAAGGACTCAGCCCATTTGGGCCTTAAAGGGGTACTCCGGCACTTAGACATCTTATATCCTATCCAAAGCTGCAGCTGTCACGCTCCCCCCCATAGGTTTGCATTGAGGGGCGAAGTCGTGACGTCACAACGCTCCGTCCCCGTGATCGACAGTAATCAGACCCGGAGCGAACATGCTCCGGGGACTGATTTTAATGGGGGGCGGCGTGCAAGATCACAGGGTTCCCCAGAGCGGGACCCCCACAATCAGGCATCTTATCCCCTATCCTTTGGATAGGGGATAAGATGTCTAAGCGCCGGAGTACCCCTTTAAGGACTCAGACAATTTTTTATTTTTAGGTTTTTTTTTTTTTTCTTCCTCGCCTTCAAAAAAATCATAACTCTTTTTTTTATATTTTCATCCACAGACTAGTATTAGGGCTTGATTTTTGCACGACCAGTTGTCTGTTGTAGTGCCATCACTCACTTTACCAGAAAATGTATGGCGCAACCAAAAAAATACTATTTGTGTGGGGAAATTTAAAAACCCTCAATTTTACAAATTTTGGAAAGTTTCGTTTTCACGCCGTACAATTTACGGTAAAAATTACGTGTTCTTTATTCTTTGGGTCAATACGATTAAAATGATACCCATGATTAAACACTTTTCTATTACTGTTGCGCTTAAAAAAATGCGCAAACTGTTTAACCAAATTAGTATGTTTAAAATCCCCCTATTTTGAAGACCTATAACGGTTTAATTTTTCCTTTTAAGCGGTATGAGGGCTCATTTTTTGCGCCGTGATCTGTACTTTTTATTGCTACCATATTTGCTTATATAAAACTTTTAATACATTTTTTATAATTTTTTGGGGGAATAAACTGTTATAAAAAAAGCAGCTATTTTGGACTTTTTTTTTTTTTTTTTGAGTTCACGCCGTTCACCGTACGGTATCATTAACATTTTATTTTAATAGTTGGGATATTTACACACACAGCAATACCAAATATGTATGTAAAATTATTTTTTTTACACTTTTTGGGGGTGAATTAGGGAAAATGGGACAATTTAAGTGTTAATTGGGGGAGGGTTTTTTTCAATTATTTTTTACTTTTTTAAAAAACTTTTTTAACTTTTATTTTTACACTTTTTTATAGTCCCCTTAGGGGACTATTTATAGCAATCATTCGATTGCTAATACTGTTCAGTGCTATGCATAGGACATAGCACTGATCGGTATTATCGGTCATCTTCTGCTCTGGTCCGCACGATCGTAGACCAGAGCAGAAGACCCGTGGAAGGCAGCGGAGGCAGGTGAGGGGACCTCCGATCATCCATTTTAGTGTCCGCAATGCTGCAGATGCCGTGATCTGTATTGATCACGGCATCTGAGGGGTTAATGGCAGACATCCGCGGCGGTCTGCCATTACTGGGGGGTCCCTGGCCACTCCGATGCTCGCGGTTATGTATAGGACGTAAATGTACGTCCTGATGCGTTAAGTACCAGCTCACCAGGACGTACAGTTACGTCCTGCGTCGTTAAGGGGTTAAATGGGCACTGTCAGATTCAAAAACTTTTTATATGTTGTACATCTTGGCAAAACATTAACCTTTTTAATATACTTCATAAGAAAATGTTATTTCCTTTTTATAGAAATCATGGGTTATAAAATCATTTGCTTTGCGCAAGCTGAAGCACAGGCATGGACAAAGTCCAGTAAGTGAGAACAGAAGAGAGCACAGAGGAGTCCTATCAGGCAGGAGAGAGCACAGAGGAGTCCTATCAGACAGGAGAGAGCACAGAGGAGTCCGATCAGACAGGAGAGAGCACAGAGTCCTATCAGACAGGAGAGAGCATAGAGGAGTCCTATCAGACAGGAGAGCGCACAGAGGAGTCCTATCAGACAGGAGAGAGCACAGAGGAGTCCTATCAGACAGGAGAGAGCATAGAGGAGTCCTATCAGACAGGAGAGAGCACAGAGGAGTACTATCAGACAGGAGAGAGCACAGAGGAGTATGATCAGACAGGAGAGAGCACAGATGAGTGCTATCAGACAGGAGAGGGCACAGAGAAGTCCTATCAGACAGAAGAGAGGAGTGCTAGCCCACCCTCACTTACTGGACTTTGTCCAGGCCTGTGCTTCAGCTTGGACAAAGCCATGATTTCAAATGAAACAAGGAAATAACTATCGCATACAGTGTCTCAAACCTCTGCACATGCAGTGTCTCATACATGTGCGGAGGTTTGAGACACTGTATGTGATAGTTATTTCCTTGTTTCATTCGAAATTTATGTTTACTTTCTCTTTATATATTTATTCATATTATATTTTTTTATTTATATATATATATATATATATATATATATATATATATATATATATATATATATATGTTCTTTTGACATATATGGTGTTAGGTGTCCTTTTTTATTTGTACATGTTTCCTTTATGTATCCGTTATTTCCATGGGGTTCATTGAACCTTTTTGAATGTATTATTGAATAATATCATTGTATGTATACATTCTTCATTGATTCTGTTCCCTCCTCTGCGAAGGCATTGTAAGGGTCAATTGCTGTCTTTATAAATGAGTACCTTATGTGTATGTGTCATGCCTGATGAAGCTGCGTGATTGAAGTGAAACGCGTTTCATCTTGGGATTAAACCATTTCTTTTTACCTGATGGTCCTGCTGAGTTTGTCCTGCTCCTCGTGGAGCCGGCATCCTGTTTGAAGCCTATCTCTCCTTGTAACTCTACCAGTAGGTGGGCAGCGGACCACTCGCATATTTCACGGGCATACCATTGTTGTGTATGTTGGTACACAACCACCTGGGGTGAGCGGCTTTCATGTCTAGCCTTTTCTATCATACATATTTCTTTTAATGCAGCATGGAGTGTTCTCTTACTCTATTTTACACAACCTCAAGCAGTCACACTCCAACCTCCACTGTGGCCAAGACCAAAGAGCTGTCGAAGGACACCAGAAACAAAATTGTAGACCTGTACCCTGCTGGGAAGATTGAATCTTAAATAGGCAAGCAGCTTGGTGTGGAGAAATCAACTGTGGGAGCAATTATTAGAAAATGGAAAACCTACAAGACCACTGATAATCTCTCTCTATCTGGGGCTCAACGCAAGATCTCACCCCGTCGTGTCAAAATGATCACAAGAATGGTGAGCAAAAATCCCAGAACCACACGGGGGGACCTAGTGAATGACCTGCAGAGAGCTGAGACTAAAGTAACAAGGCTGCCATCAGGAACACACTACGCCGCCAGGGACTTAAATCATGCAGTGCCAGGTGTCGTCTCCCCCCTGCTTAAGCCAATCATGTCTGGGCCCATCTGAAGTTTGCTAGAGAGCATTTGGATGATCCAGAAGAGGGAGAATGGGAGAATGTCTTATGGTCAGATGAAACCAAAGTAGAACTTTTTTGTAAAAACTCAACTCGTCGTGTTTGGAAAAGAAAGAATGCTGAGATGCATTCAAAGAACACCATACCTACTGTCAAGCACCGGGTGGAAACATCATGCTTTGGGGCAGTATTTTTGCTAAGGGACCAGGACAACTGATCCGTGTAAAGGAAAGAATGAAGGGGGCCATGTATTGTGAGATTTTGAGTGAAAAGGTACTGGAGTGGTCTAACCACTCTCCAGATCTCAACCCCATAGAAAACTCTCTCTGCAAGAAGCTCAGGAACTGTTCCCAAGAGTTCTCAGAGAGTTCTGTTTATTACACGGAAGTACAGGGTGGGCCATTTATAAGGATACACCTTAATAAAATGGCAATGGTTGGTGATATTAACTTCCTGTTTGTGGCACATTAGTATATGTGAGGGGGGAAACTTTTCAAGATGGGGATAGGGAGAGGGTCATGTGACACATCAAACTTATTGGGAGTTTCACAAGAAAAACAATGATGTGCTTGGTTTTAACGTAACTTTATTCTTTCATGAGTTATTTACAAGTTTCTGACCACTTATAAAATGTATTCAATGTGCTGCCAATTGTGTTGGATTGTCAATGCAGCACAGGCTTCCAGTATCCGTGGTTTCAGGTGCTGCACATCTCGTATCTTCACAGCATAGACAATTGCCTTCAGATGACCGCAAAGATAAAAGTCTAAGGGGATCAGATTGGGAGACCCTGGGGGCCATTCAACTGGCCAACGACGACCAATCCACTTTCATCTAGGAATGCTCGGACCTGACACCAATAATGTGGTGGTGCACCATCTTGCTGGAAAAACTCAGGGAACATGCCAGCTTCAGTGCATAAAGAGGGAAACACATCATCATGTAGCAATTTCGCATATCCAGTGGCCTTGAGGTTTCCGTTGATGAAGAATGGCCCCACTATCTTTGTACCCCATATACCACACCATACCATAAATTTTTGTGTTCCAACAGTCTTGGAGGGATCTATCCAATGTATGAGCATTCCTAGATGAACAGTTTCCTAGAAAGTGGATTGGTCGTTGTGGGCCAGTTGAATGGCCCCCAAGGTCTCCCGATCTGACCCCCTTAGACTTTTATCTTTGGGGTCATCTGAAGGCAATTGTCTATGCTGTAAAGATACGAGATGTACAGCACCTGAAAATACAGATACTGGAAGCCTGTGCTAGCATTTCTCCTGTGGTGTTGCTATCAGTGTGTGAAGAGTGGGAGAAGAGGGTTGCATTGACAATCCAACACAATGGGCAGCACATTGAACACATTTTATAAGTAGTCAGAAACTTGTAAATAACTCATGAAAGAATAAAGTTACGTTAAAACCAAGCACATCCTTGTTTTTCTTGTGAAATTCCCAATAAGTTTGATGTGTCACATGACCCTCTTCCTGTTGAAAAAACAAAAGTTGGTTTTAAAATGGCCGACTTCAAAATGGCCACCATGGTCACCACCCATCTTGAAAAGTTTCCCCCCTCACATATACTAATGTGCCACAAACAGGAAGTTAATATCACCAACCATTTCCATTTTATTACGGTGTATCCATATAAATGGCTCACCCTGTACATTAGTTTTTACATTTGGCAAAAAGGGGAGGTTAGTTATCACGTGAAAATCATCATGTTATATTTTGATTGGTTATTTGAGTATTGCGTCTGTGTATATATTAGCATATTTAACCCCTTAAGGACTGATCCTTTTTCACCTTAAGGACTCAGCCCTTTTTCGCAATTCTGACCACTGTCACTTTATGCATTAATAACTCTGGGATGCTTTTACCAATTATTCTGATTCAGCGAATGTTTTTTTCGTGACCTATTCTACTTTAACATAGTGGTAAATTTTCGTTGTTACTTGCATCCTTTCTTGGTGAAAAATCCCCCAATTTCAAGAAAATGTTGAAAATGTTTCTAACTTTGAAACTTTGCTTATAAGGAAAATGAATATTCCAAATGAATTATATATTGATTCACATATACAATATGTCTACTTTATATATGCATCATAAAATTGACATGTTTTTACTTTTGGAAGACATCAGAGGGCTTCAAAGTTCAGCAGCATTTTCCAGTTTTTCACAAAAAAATTTTAATCGGAATTTTTCAGGGACCAGTTCAGTTTTGAAGTGGATTTGAGGGGTCTTCATATTAGAAATACCCCATAAATGACCCCATTATAAAAACTGCACCCCCAAAGTTTTCAAAATGACATTCAGAAAGTGGGTTAACCCTTTAGGTGTTTCACAGGAATAGCAGCAAAGTGAAGGAGAAAATTCAAAATCTTCATTTTTTTTACACTCGCATGTTCTTGTAGACCCAGTTTTTGAAATTTTAGAAGTGGTAAAAGGAGAAAGCCCCCAAAATTTGTCACCCAATTTCTCTCGAGTAAGGAAATACCTCATATGTGGATGTGAAGTGCTCTGTGGATGCACTACAAGGCTCAGATGGGAAGGAGCGACAATGGGATTTTGGAGAGTGAGTTTTTCTGAAATGGTTTTTGGGGGGCATGTCACATTTAGGAAGCCCCTAGGGTGCCAGAACAGCAATAAAAACAACAACATGGCATACTATTTTGGAAACTATACCCCTCAAGGAACGTAACAAGGGTTCCAGTAAGCCTTAACACCCCACAGGTGCTTGACGCCTTTTTTTTTTTTTTTACAAAAATGCTGGTTTTCCCCCAAATAAATCTTTTTTTCAAGGGGTTAAAGGAGAAAATGCCCCCCAAAATTTGTAACCCCATCTCTTCTGAGTATGGAAATACCCCATGTGTGGACGTCAAGTGCACTGCAGGCGCACTACAATGCTCAGAAGAGAAGAAGTCACATTTGGCTTTTGGAAAGCAAATTTTGCTGAAATGTTTTTTTTTTTTTGGGGGGGGGGGGGGGGGCATGTCGCATTTATGGTGCCAGGACAGCAAATAAAAAATCCACATGGCATACTATTTTGGAAGCTACCCTCAAGGAACGTAACAAGGGGTACAGTGAGCCTTAACACCCCACAGGTGCTTGACAAATTTCCGCTAAAGTTGGACGTGAAAATGAAAAATTTGATATTTTTTTCACTAAAATGCTGGTGTTACCCCAAATTTTTCATTTTCACAAGGGGTAATTGGAGAAAAAGCCTCCCAAAATTTGTAACCCCATTTCTTCTGAGTTTGGAAATACCCCATATGTGGATGTAAAGTGCTCTGCGGGCACGCTACAATGCTCAGAAGAGGAGCACCATTGAGCTTTTGGTGAGAGAATTTGGTTGGAATAGAAGTGGGAGGCCATGTGTGTTTACAAAGCCCCCCCATTGTGCCAGAACAGTGGAACCCCCCCCATGTGACCCCATTTTCGAAACTACACCCCTCACAGAAACGGTGGGCTGTGCAAATGAAAAATGTTATTTTTCATTTTCATGGAACACTGTTCCAAAAATCTGTCAGACACCTGTGGGGTGTAAATGCTCACTGCACCCCTTATTACATTCCGTGAGGGGTGTAGTTTCCAAAATGGGGTCACATGTGGGGGGTTCCACTGTTCTGGCACTACGGGGGCTTTGTAAACACACATGGCCTTCAATTTCGGACACATTCTCTCTCCAAAATATCAATGGTGCTCCTTCTCGTCTGAGCATTGCAGTTCGCCTGCAGAGCACTTTACATCCACATATGGGGTATGTTCTTACTGGGGCTACAAATTTTGGGGGGCTTTTTTCCTATTCTCCTTAGTGAAAATGGAAAATATAGGGTAACACCAGCATTTTAGTGAAAACTTTTTTTCCTTCATTTTCACATCCAACTTTAACGAAAATTCGTCAAACACCTGTGGGGTATTAAAGCTCACTATACCCCCTGTTACATTCCGTGAGGGGTATAGTTTCCAAAATGGGGGTCACATCTGGGTATTTATTTTGCGTTTGTCAGAACCGCTGTAAAATCAGCCAACCCTGTGCAAACCACCAATTCAGACCTCAAATGTACATGGCACGCTCTCACTCCTGAGCCATGTTGTGCGCCCGCAGAGCACTTTATGTCCACATATGGGGTAGTTCTGTACTCTTTTTTTTTTTTTTTTTTTTTTTTTCATAGAAAAAATGTGCCTCCAGCTATTGCATAACTACAACCCCCAGCATGCACAGACTACCAAAGGGCATGCTGGGAGTTGTAGTTGGAACTCCAGCTGTTGCAAAACTACAACTCCCAGCATGCCCTTTGGCTTTGCATGCTGAGAGTTGTTGCTAAGCAACAGCAGGAGGTGAACAGGCCTCACCTCCTGCTGTATCCTGCCGCCGAGACCGCCACCGCTGCTTCCGCCGATCCTGCTGCTCCTGTTGTTGCCACCACACCAGAGGGGACCCCCGCTGGACCAGGGAAAGGTAGGAGACCCCCGCCGTGCCCCAATCGCCACCATGATCGCCGTCCCAATCACCGCCCAGCAGGGTCGTGATTGGTCGGTTGTTCAGACCGATCAATCACGTGATTGTGAGGCCACCTCACTCCTGCTGGGTAAGGGTGAATGGGGCTGTCTAGTACCCGATTGACCCAGATCACCGACATGGGAGGTCTCAGGACCACCCCAGGGATTTGCACGGGGTGCCTGATGATAGATATCAGCAGTCACCCCGGTCCGGTCCCCCCCCCCCCCCCCCCCCCCCCCGGCGAGCGGCGGGGACCGGAATTCCCACAGGCATACCCATATGCCCTCAGTCCTTAAAGGGGTACTCCGCCCCTAGACATCTTATCCCCTTTCCAAAGGATAGGGGATAAGATGTCAGATCGCTGCGGTGCCGCTGCTGGGGATCCCCGGGATCCCCGCTGCGGCACTGCGCTATCATTACAGCACAGAGAGAGTTCGCTCTGTGCGTAATGACGGGCGATACAGGGGACAGAGCCGCGTGACGTCATGGCTCCGCGATTCGTGACATCACGGCCCGTCCCCTTAATGCAAGTCTATGGCAGGGGGCGTGACGACCACCGCGCCCCCTCCCATAGACTTTTATTGAAAGGGGCGGGCCGTGACATCACGAGGGGCGGAGCCGTGACGTAACTATGCTCCGGCCCCTGTATTGCGCGTCATTACGTGCAGAGCGAACTTGCTCTGTGCTGTAATGATGGCGCAGTGCCGCAGCGGGGATCCCGGGGATCCCCAGCAGCGGCACTGCGGCGATCTGACATCTTATCCCCTACCAGTTATGAAATTGGTATCCCACTGTCTTTGGTTCTCAGGCTTTTGTTTGGGCTTTATGCATTCCAATTGAGTAAGTTTTTTGGTAAGCATATGTGAGTAATTTTTCTGGGTATTTTTTCGCAGGTCTGTGGAGTCTATGAGATAGCTCGGAAGGGAGGTGACCTATTCCTGTAGAAATAAATCTAAAAAGTGAGAGAGATTACTGGTGTATGAATTGGTGCATGCAATGATAGGTCGACCAGGGGGAGCAGTAAGGGATTTGTGAATTTTCACCAACAAAAAAAAAATATATATATATATATATATATATATATATATATATATATATATATATATATATATATATATATATGGTTTATTGTACTTCTGTACAGTTAGGAATCGGAATTCTGAAATGCTGCTTGGAATAGATTGGACAATTCCTTGATTATACTGGTGAAAGGGTCTCCCTTGACCTTCTCATAGTAGTTGGTATCGGATAAGATCTTTATAGCTTTTTTATGGTATTACTGAAGACTCATAATGACCAATCCTCCGCCTTTATCGGCGGACCTAAATACTAAGTCTTGATTTTTTTTTTTTTAGATTTTTAAGGGCCTATTCTTCAGATTTAGAGAGGTTGTGGCTGGACTTGTACTTAGATAATTTGTGAAAATCCCGACGGACCAGTTCATGAAAAGTGGTTAATGTACCGTCCTTGTGAATGGACCGTATAGAAAGAAGGGGGCTTTAACATCCTGATGGATGATGATGTTTGTTTCCAATGGGGTTTCTTCTCCAATTGTCTCTCTATCGGTGGATTTTTGTTGGCCGGTTGAATCTCTAAAAAAAAAATGTCCAGCATGCATAGATATGTTCTCCGAGGTCTGGGGGGGATTCTCGGGGAGGAGTATGAACTAACTCCCTCCCTGTAAGGAGAAAGGGGACCAGAGTCGATTGATTGTTGGTGTTATCGATGGTAATTATGTTACCAGTAATATTCTCAGTGGGACATATCGGGGCTTGCAGGTCAGTGGCATCATGTATAGTAAGATCCAACAGATCCTGCACAGGGATGGAGAAATGTTCTATTTTCTCAAAATCCCTAGAATTGGTGGACGGAAAGCCAAGGCTAGATCTTCTGCTGATGTCACTTAGTCTCCTTCTAATGCTCTGACTGGCCTATAGGAATAGTAATATCGAGGTAAAGCAGTCTTCATTATTTTTATCCATCTTATTGGTGATATGAGTTATGTCATTAGATGGTGTTTTAGCCATTTTAGGTGTAGAAGGATTTGGATATAGAGTTACAGGTTGGGAATTATTGCGTTGTTTCTTACTTTTTGGAATCCCTACTCTCGGGATCCTTTTTAGGGGGAGGTGGTAGATTTATTCCCATGGTCTTTATGTACTATGTCCTTACGTTCTCCATCTCTCTTTTTAGATTTGTGGAGTTAGAAGGTAGAATTCGTGCTAGACACACTCCCTTTCCTTCCTTGGTGATTCTTGGTAACATTTGTCCTATTCTTAGCCCCACCTTCAGGGTTCAGATTTTTTGGACCATATTTTTGGACTGAGTGGGATGATGATTCCTGACTTTTAGAATTTGAATTGTCAGGGGCTCGGGAATCCCCCTCTAGAGGTGCATTGGAATTACAGGGATTGTGGTCCCTCCAATTCCAGGGATCGCCCCTAAAATAATCCCCCCGTTCCCTATTCAGTTTCTGTCCTTTTTTTTTCTCTATAATTTCGGTTTCTAATTTAGTCAGCCTGCCCGTAATGTTGTCATTTATGTAATTGAAACCTGGAAAGGTAGATTGCAGTTTTTCCAAAATAGCAGCGATTTTTGCATTTGCTTCCTTACATAAACACATTCTCTTATCAATAAGCATTCTTATCATATTAAAGTATTTTTGTCCAACAATTTATACCAGTTCTTGGAATATATCTCATCATCTGGAAAAGCTGGGTTAAATGTTAGTCTTAGCCCTCTAGGAATAATGCATTCTTTTAAATAAATATCTAGAAAAGACACCTCTACCTGATGTTGAAGTTTTATTTTGAGTTATGTTGAGTGAAAAAGTTCCATCATAGCGGCAGTCTCTGTTTCTGAAAAAGTTGCTTTTGTCTCCGCTGAGGTGGTGAGTTTGTCATGCCGACTGACCCAAGGCGGATACAGTCATATCAGTCGATCTCGAAGATTTACACGGTTCTTATAATATTCCATGATTCCCAAATATAATGTTCACCGAGGGCAGCTGTGGCCTGAGCTTCAGCTCAAACCAGGTTGATACACGATCTCCCTTTTATAAATGCAAAGGGAAGAGGAGAAAAAAGAGGGAGAGATACACAAGTGCCCCTGGTGGAGTATGAAAAGCACTGGTGGAGTATTACAGCATAAGGACACGTACCCTGTGACATTGAGCTGAGAGCACAACATCTATTTGTACGCATAATATAAACTGGGGTCCTGCAGCTTGGATCCTCCCGATCCGGGATGCCTTCTGGTTCGGTAATGGTAGACACAAGTAAAAGCAGAAAATGAAACTTTTTCAAGCGCCAGACCCAGTCACGTCATTGGTTCAACAGCATTATAAACCAGATTAATAAAATGCAGTTTATTGAAGGCACATATCAATGCGTTTCTTGCCCGGAGTGGGCCCTTCGTCAGGACAAGGTATATGAGGAATTACATTCTCCTCTAGTGATATCTTTTTGCTTTTATATTTTTACATTCCCTTTTAATTTTATTATCTATGCATACTAATTCTATCAATATATCCACATATCTTGGGAACAGAAGGGCATATGACAACAATGTAAAAAGGGGTGGGATCAGTGATCTCTACGCTTTTCAATGATAACATAATCAAATTTTTTTGGGTTGTCACAGGTCCTCTTTAAAAGTCCACACTTGTGGATTTAGCTGCGGATCTGTGGGGTTTCTTCTGCAAAATCTGCAACTCTGCAGATTAATGGATTTCAATATCCCCACAATAAATCCAACACGAATCTGGCACAGAAATTGTCATGATGCAGAATTTGAAATCCTCAATCCTGGCCAATTTCCACATGCTTTAATGTGGAATTTTCTGCAGAGTGTAGTTAATAATTTTAACTTTGCTGCTACTGTAAATTCTGTGCACAAAATCTTCAGCATTTCTGCCACATGTGGCCAAACCATAACACCTCTAAAACAGGCAAAAAAAAAGATATTTTACATCCATAAAAAAAGGGACGTTAATCTTGAAAAACTTCCTGTTGTTTCCAGTTTAATAAAAAAGTAGTTCACGCTAGTTAAGTCATCTTTGTTCAGGGTATATTGCAGAATTCCAGCAGAAAGATAATTTGCATCTGCTTCAGGCTTTTTGAGTTAAATGGACCAGAAGCTGTCCATTTGTTCATGATTATGTTCAGTCTATATCCAATGTTATTTTCTGGGATATAAAAGTGCAGCCTCGGGTAAAGCTGCCCCTACCAGTGTCCACTGTAGATTCTGCTTCTCTCATTGTAACAGGGTGATGTTACGTCCTTTGCAAGCTTAAGGGGATGACCGAGAATGACAATGAAAGGTCTGCATTGTTTCCAAAACCAGTGCCCCTCTTATTTATGGGCTGTTTGGTGATGCCTCATTCAATTAAATATGACTAAGCTACAATGCTCAACATAGTCCATGGACAATAGTGACACTGTTTGGGGAAGGAAGAGGAGTAGACAAGGGGGGAGATTTATCAAAAACTGTGCAGAGGAAGAATTGCCCCGTTGCCCATAGCAACCAATCAGATTGCTTCTTTCATTTTTAACAAGGCCTCTGTAAAATGAAAGAAGCGATCTGATTGGTTGCTATGGGCAACTGGGCAACTTTCCCTTGCACAGATTTTGATAAATCTCCCCCAATGTCTCGAACACAAATGGTGATGGTTGAAGTCCTAAAGCAGCTTCAACCAGTACATCTTCATGTTAAATTGATAACACTGGAATGGCCAGACACAGTCACGGTGCTCTGGAGAACATCTTTACGTTTCAGTATACAGATTATATATGGGGATAAAGAGTTTATATAAAAATACATAAAAAAAACTTTTTTTCATGTTGATCCCTTGAGTTATTACTAAAATGTCTCATTATTTTTTTCCACAGATGGCTCTAATCCTTACACCCTGAAATTGTGTTTCTCCACCTCCTCTCACCTGTGAAACCTGGATCCCAGAGGACTCTGAACACCCGCTCTGTTATGTACTCTGCATGACTATCAATGCTTCACAATGATTACATGTTATTGGGTGTTCTGAGCAGCACTATATATTTCTGACACCAATTTACATTGATTTGTTTTTATAATTCTTAGCATTATGTTTAGTGAATGCCAACCATGTTGTTTTACCCATGCCTTAAATAATATGCCTGACCTCACAATGCCAGGTCTTTATCTAATATGCTGACCTGTTTTATTTAGTATTTTTAAGTCATATTTTAATGTTTGGATGCACAGATTCAGTCTGTTTTAAATAAGTAATAATATATGCCAGTGGGTATCTTGTATATTGGGCATTTCACCTTTTCACTGGCAAATAGGAATGAACAGGTTAAAATGTCACTAGTTATACCAGGCCAATACATGTGTTATGAACTAGCAAATGCACAGAATTATGTTCCTGTGAGTAGTACTTATGGCTCTAGGAGGTTTACATAAGCATCTCTGTATGGATGTGATACAGATAAAATAATAACAATAATACATTATGGAGAAAAACTGGTGATTTTACTCTGCAAAATGACACAGAATTCTGTTACAAACCGCTTAAAAAATGTCATGGTGTGCCCCAAATTTATGATGTATTTTAGATGCTCTTTATTAGGGGTGTAAGAAAAAAATCGATTCAGTCAAGTATAGAGATATTTCATTAGACAATACTGTATCGATTCTAAATATTTCGAATTGTTCTTTTCAGGGATGTGGAATTCCTATCTCCCGACGCCCGGGACATGCAGTTCCGGGCGCCAGGCAGGTGAATTTTTCCGGCCCTTAGCCCTGCTTCGGGCAAGCAGGGCCAGACCGGACAGGCACGGCAGCGCTCAGCAGTCTGTCTGGAGCGGGCTCCTGACTCGTGCCCGCTACGTACTCTGCAGCCCAAAGCTGTTCTCAGTAGCTGGGAGCCGCCACTAATAGCCAGCATGCGGCTATAGAGGAAGCCGGAGGGCTTACCTCTGCTTCCCTGGTGTCCCAGCTCTGTCATTGATAGAGCCTGGCTGGACTAGGCTCTATCAATGGATCGCAGAGCACACAGATGAATGGACTAATAAAGTGTAAAAAAAAACATTTTTTTTATAAAAGTTTTAAAGACACACATTAACCCCTTCCATATTAAAAGTTCAAATCACCCACTATTCCTATATCAAAACATGTAATCATAATAAAAATAAACATATTTGGCGTGCGTAATTGTACGACCTATTAAAATATAACATTATGTATCCCGTACGGTAAATGACGTAAATGTAAAAACAAAAATTGAATTGAAATTTTTATAATATCCCAGAAAAAAAGTTGAGATTAAAAAGTCAGATCAATACCAAAATGGTACTGATACAAAAAACTGATTATGGCGCAAAAAATTTGCCCTCAAACAGCCTCATGCGAAAAAAATCGCAATATATCGTTTTTGAGACAGAATCGGGATATATTGTATTGTCATACGTGTCTCGTGATACGTATCGCCAGATGCTTGCCAATTCACACCTGTACGCTTTATACTTAGTTGGATTTTAAAAGTGTATCTTTATACTTAGTTGGATTTAAAAAGAAAAGTGGGATTGCTACAAGGAGCTATAACTTTTGGTAACTTTTACCAGGGGTAATATGTATCATTAATGGTGTGCAGAGCTTCAAAGGCCATTACTACTCTACTGGGGATTCTGGGGAGAGGGAATATGTAAAACAGCTCACTCACATCTCCTTTTCTCTAAACATCAGTTTTTCACTCCAACAAGAGTTCTACATATTCCCTCTTCCCAGAATTCCCAGTGGATTCCCGCTAACTTTTACTAAAGATGTACCAGTAGTTTCGGGAAGTAGATATGTCCACTATGCCGAGCAACTTGCACCAAATATATTTATATTTGAAACTGTTGGCACCATTTTTCGCGGACTTGTAAATGTGTGCATCCTATGACACTATTGCTAAATTTACCATGATGTATAGTATATATTACATCGCATAGGCTGCTATATGGATGTGTGTATACTGCATGAAGTACTGCATAGCCGAATAGAAAAAACTATTTAGTTTATGAATTAGAAAAACCAATTCAATCAATGCTAGAGCTGAAAGTTTGTATTAAAGTTTGATTACTATAAGATTTAGGGCACATGTACACAGCAGAACCTTGTGCATGGAGCTGTAAGTGGTAACTCACATGCAACAGATTTTAAAGCAGAATTTTTTCAAACTGTCCTATACAGTTAAATGGAATTTGAAGAAGTCCATGCAATTGCCACTAAAACAGGTTTATTTACATAAAAGGACTGATTTTCAGTCACAGAGGTTTTTGCAACAAAACTTAGCAATGTGTCAAGCAACCCCTATCATCACCATTAGACTCCATTGGGGAGATTTATCACAACTTGTGCAGCAAAAGATTGACCAGTTGCCCATAGCAACCAATCAGATTAATTATTTTATTTTTCAGAGGCCTTCTCCAAAATGAAAGAAGTGATCTGATTGGTTGCTACAGGCACCTTTGTTCGGCACACGTTTTGATAAATCTCCCCCGATGTGTAGAGATTTTTTTCCCCAAGGAGCAATACTTATAACTCCTCGATACATACAGTCCTATGAAGCATGCCATAATTTGTAAGACTATGTTTTTGTTTTGTTTTTACAAAAAGGCCTCTGTTTGAAACCTGATGCATATATTAGAATAGCAGAAGCCTTCTCTTGTACTGGCTCATAAATAATTGTTTAATCTGTTTTTATCAATGGCTACTAGGGGGCACTGCTCTGTTGCTTTTATATGTATATTTGAAATTCTTTCTGTAGTTTATAATATACAACTGTTCTGTTAACTCGTACCTGCTAGATTTTCCAATCACATTCTGGATTTAGGGCTTATAGAGACTAATTTATTAGTATATAAGTGTATGAGAGCCATGCAGACCATTAGGAATATTCTGTTCTCATATTATATGATATCATATTTTTAAAATATTTGATTCAGTGTATCATGATCACGTCCTATTACAATTCATACATACATTAAAACAAGTAATATGGGCATAAATCTACTAGTTAAAGATTAAAGAGGCTGACTCAGTAGGTCAGTGCTGTCCATATGCTTAGCTACCATTTACTTACTATATGGGCGCCTATCCACAGGCCCCACTCAGATACTGATTCTAATCTAAGGAAATATTTACATGAAAGGCGGTAAGTTTAGACAGTTTTTTCAGATCTGTAACAGAACAAGAGCATAAGTAAATTATGGACAATTGGTTGTCCTTGCTGTTTTTAATTTTTTTTTAAATTATTATTATTGTTACAAGATCGCTAAATACACAGCTCATATTTTCCAATATGTCCTAAATGGATCCTCATAATTTGAGGGACTTTTTAAAGTGTACCTATCACTTTTCAAACCTCTGACGTGTCAAATTGACGTGGGGGTCTGGGTGCTGAGTTCCCCACTAATTGCTAGAATGAAGGACAAAAGTATGTGGCTGCATCTCCTCTCTACACAGCTAAAGTCAATGGTATAAGGAATTACAATGGAAGTGTAGGAGAATTCTGGAATTTCTGTATACTGAAAGCTTTAGCTCTGCACAGGGCACGGCATGTGCAACCCTGCACCTCTGTCCTTCATTCTAGCAATTGGTGGGGAATTCAGCGGCTGAGTCCTACTGATACAAATATCTGACATGTCCCTATGACATGTCAGAGGTTTGTTAAAATGATAGGTACACTTTAAAGCACATCCACGCTACCAGTTATCCAGTATGGATGCTTCAAACTCTTTTTAGACCACTTTTACACTTGTGTGGTTTGGTTAGTGTTGCGCATCAGTATATAACTAAACATTGATCTTTCAATGAGATCTTTCTTTTATAGTTTTTTTCTTTGTAGGTTCCATTCCTGGTTTTGAGTTACAAATGCTGATGCAAAATACTGCTGTGACCTTAGTCAGTATGCAATCACTTATTAGGCTGCTTTCACACTATAGAATTCTCCGTTTTAAAGATCCGTTATAATGACCGTTAACAAAACCATTAAAAATGTCCTTTAAACTGCTGTGACAAAATTCCATAATAGCCTATGGGATTTTTACATTACCCGTTTTAACCCGTCCTAGCCCGTTATTAATAAAAGCATGCACCATTTCTCCCGTTACTTTCTCCCGTCACAAAATAATGTCAGTTATTAATAACTGGCTATGACGGGTTAAAACGAGTAATGTAAAAACCCATATACTATAATGGGATTTTGTAACGTTTTTAATGGTTTTGTTAACAGGTCATTATAACAGAGAATTCTATAGTGTGAAAGCAGCCTTAGGCTAGATTCACATAGACAATAGTGGTCGAGTTTTGACCCCCTTAAGTCGACTGGGAAGAAACTGTGTAAAAACTCCAACTTTAAAACAAAAAACTGTTGTATCACAAACCCCTGTGAGGTGAAAAGGAACAGGATATCATGAGATCCAGGGCTATAGCAGTACGTATACTTATGCACTGACAATTTGTGTTGCCTCAGAATTTTCCTAATTTTCCTAAGTCCATTTCCATACATAAAATTCTGTCATAAGTGCATTGTGATGGGGAGCTTCCTTACACTAATACTGTCATTGAATAAAGGTATGACATGTTGTCCAGACTTGTCAAAAGTTCAGATCCACTGGGACTCGCAAACCTGCTGCAATTGCGAGTTACAGTCGGGTGAAGTGGAAGCACCTCACTCGCCGGTTGTCATTTAAAGTAAGTCGATGGAGTAAAAAGGTTGGACGGAGTGGCCTTTAGGCTAGGACTCCACTGAGATTTTTGTGGCATAAAAACACCAGAAAAACTGCCACAGTTTTTTTCCCTGCGTTTTGGCGTTTTTTCTGGCGTTATTACCTTTGTGTGGAATTTGCCTTTTTTGGCCCCTTTTGCGTTTTTTTTTACAAAAAAAAGATGCTGTAGGGATGTAAATGTATTTAACTAAATGTTTATTTTTTATAACAAAGTTTTAATAAATTTTTTTGTAAAGTGTGTGTGTGTGTTTAACTTTTTTTATTTTTCAAATTTTTTATGTAGTACTACTACTCCCAGCATGGAACACACTGTTCCATGCTGGGAGTAGTAGTACCTGTACTATAGACATATCGCCCCGGGTGTCAGTCTGAAACCCGATGCGATCGTCCATTATATAGCAGAGAAGCAGAGCGGCTCTATGCAGCGCTCGCACCTCTGCTCTGTACTCTGAGTGATGTTCTATTCATATTTTCCGTCCAGAGCTGTGATTGGCCGGATGGTAGCTCTGAGGAAAATATCAATGAATGAGTGGCCGGCCCGGAGTACAGAGCAGAGCAGGGATGTGAGCAATGTATACAGCCGCTCTGCATCTCTGCTATAGACAGGACGATAACAGCGGGTGTCAGTAGTGACATCCACTGTGATGTCTGCAGGTACTACTACTCCCAACATGGAGCACATTCTGCTCCATGCTGGGAGCTGTAGTACCTGCATTAATAGACAGATCGCAGCGAGTGTAACTTCTGACACCCGCTGCGATCTGTCTATTAATGCAGGTACTACAGCTCCCAGCATGGAGCAGAGTGTGCTCCATGTTGGGAGTAGTAGTAGGAAAGATCACAGCGGTTATCACTCCTGACACCTGCTGTGATCCTCCGGTATAATGTATGGATGCAGCGGCCGGCGCTCTCCTATGATCCCCTGCACTGACGTATATATACACACATTCCGATTTCTCACAGAGAGCTGTGATTAGCTGGAACATCTGGCCAATTACAGCTCTATGCGGGAAATATGAATATGTGTATATATAAGCCAGTGCAGGGGACCATAGAAGAGCGGCTGGCCGCATCTATACATTATACAAGATCGCAACGGGCGATCTGTCAATTAGTACATGTACTACTACTCCCATTATGGAACAGTGTGTTCCATGCTGGGAGTAGTAGTACTAACTAAAAAAAATGTAAAAATAAAGTGAAAAACACACACACACTACATTTTATTATTGTCGGCTACATTTTTAGTGCTTTACCCGCTCACATAAATTGATCCCGGTTTAAAAATTAATAAACATTTCATAATAAAAAAAAGATACATTTCGTTAGATACAATTTTTTCCATCACTAATGTATCTTTTTTATTATTATTCTTTTATGGTACCCTACGAAATTTTTATAAAAAAGGTATCTCCATAATTTTTTAGGATCGCTAAAGTCCAAAAAAGAATAAAAATCGCCTGCAGAAACGCAAAATTTAAAACCAACATTCCTTCTATGGGAGGAAAACGCCACGATTTCAGGGCAAAAAAACGCCAAACTAGGTTTTGTCGGGCGTTTTGAAAATCCAGCCTCTGAGCCCGAAATTGCTGAAAAACGCCAAAAGGATTAAAACGCCAAACTGAAAAACGCCAAGTGAATCTGGCATTTTGCAGTTTACTATTGACTTGCAGCTAACATCTGGCCACTGAAAAAACGCTGTGCTGGAAAATTGGCGTTTTTAATGGCGTTTTTGCAAAAAAAAAACCTCAGTCGAATTCCAGCCTTAGGGGAGTGAAGAGCATTGCCGCATACTTCTTAGGGTCATAAAGCGCAATAGCAGTAGGTCCCAGTGCAATCTAAATTTTTCACATGTATGGACAGCATGTCAAAAGTTTCTTTAAATGCTCTTTAAAATAAAAAAATAAATAAATAAAAAACCATGTTTTATTTTTACTTCTGTATGTGCCAAAATTCTTCATGGAACTTCCAATTTGTGTATATTTCCCTGATACTATGTAAATGTTTTGATGTATAGCATCAGTTGAACTGATAATACACTTAATAAATGTGGACAAGTGTCTTTTTATTAAATGTTTGAATATATTTAAAGTGTTCTGACATTCTTAGGACCCCTGGAAACTAGTGTATTTGTCTAAGGACTGTTATTTTGTATGGCAAGAAACACTCATAGCTTGATGTGTAGTAGTCCAACAAGTGTGTGCTTTTTATTCTCTACAAAGGCTACTTCACATGGCCGAAAATGTGCAAAATGTCTGCTGGAAAATATGGCGGACCTTTCACATATTTACTTGAATTGGTGTCAATAGGACCACTTGGAAATGCCGTCTTCATAAATGGCACCGCATTTCCGAGCAGATTCCGCAGAAACATTAAACAGGTTTGTTTCTGCAGATTCTAAAATCTTCCGCAGCAGAAATATCCGTCATGTGCACAGTGCAGCAGAATCACTTGGAAATTCTGCCGTGTGAACATAGCCTTAGCTTGTGAATTGGGCAGCAAGAGTACGGCTGCTTTCACACTATAAAGTTCTTCCGTTTTAAAGAGCAGTTATAAAAACCCTTAAAAACGGCCATTAAAAAATCTCATACGGCCGTTACAAAATCCCATTAAAGTCTATGGGATTTTTACATTATCAGTTTTAACCAGTTTGTACCGTTTTTTCTCCAGTCACAAATAACGTCAGTTATTAATTACTGGCTATACAGTGGTCCCTCAACATACGATGGTAATTCGTTCCAAGCGACCCATCGTTTGTCGAATCCATCGTATGTTGAGGGATTCGTCCAATGTAAAGTATAGGAAGTTATACTCGCCTGTCCCCGCCGCTCCGGACCGCGTCCTCACCGCTCCCGATGCAGTCCCAGGGGCTCCCGATGCTGTCCCGCTGCTCCGGTGTCTTCTTCGCGATCCTCTGGCTTCTTCTGCAGGGTCCGGGCCTCGCTTTCTGGTGACATTATTACGCTTCTGCACCGGCACGGCGTGCGTAGCGACGTAATAAAGACGCCGGAAAGCGAGGCCCGGACCCTGGAGAAGATACAGAAGACACCGGAGAATCGCGAAGTGGACCCGGAGCAGCGGGGATAGGTAAGCGAACCTGTCCGGGATGCTTAAACTGCCACTATGGGGGCTTTGTAAACACACGTGGCCTTCAAATCCGGACAAATCTTCTCTTCAAAATTCCAGTGGCGCTCCTTCTCTTCTGAGCATTGTAGTGCACCCGCAGAGCACTTTACATCCTCATATGGGGTATTTTTTTACTCAGAAGAAATGGGGTTATCTCACTACGAGATCCCAGGACTTTCTGCCAGACTAGCCATGGAGCTAGATTTTTCCTAAGAGGAGTGGAGTTGTGATACTCTGGACTACAGTTGCTCACCTTCAACCTCAAGTGCTTGTATTAAGTGTTCCCTTAAAGTGAATTTCCTTTTGTTCTGATGTGCTTTTCTGACGAAAACAATAAAAATTTTGAATTTAAAAAAATAAAAATAAAGAAATGGGGTTACAAATTTTCCCTTGGGAAAATGAAAAATTTAGGGTAACCAGCATTTTAGTGAAATTTTTTTTTTTTCCCATCCAACTTTAATGAAAATTCATAAAACACCTGTGGGGTGTTAAGGCTCACTATACCCCTTGTCACGTTCCGTGAGGGGTGTAGTTTCCAAAAGGGGGTCACATGTGGGTATTTATTTTTTTGCGTTTATGTCAGAACCGCTGTAAAATCAGCCACCCCCTGTGCAAATCACCAATTTAGGCCTCAAACATGGTGCGCTCTCACTCCTGAGCCTTGTTGTGCGTCCGCAGAGCATTTTACGCCCACATATGGGGTATTTCCGTACTCAGGAGAAATTATGTTACAAATTTTGGGGATCTTTTTCTGCTTTTACCGCTTGTGAAAATAAAAAGTATGGGGCAAAACCAGCATGTTAGTGTAAAATTTTTTTACACTAACAGGCTGGTGTAGCCCCCAACTTTTCCTTTTCATAAGGGGTAAAAGGAGAAAAACAAAAAACAAAATTTGTTGTGCAATTTCTCCCGAGTACGGAAATACCCCATATGTGGCCCTAAACTGTTTCCTTGAAATACGACAGGGCTTCAAAGTGAGAGCGCCATGCGCAGTTGAGGACTACATAGGGGTATTCTATGCCATTGATTCCCAAACAGGGTGCCTCCAGCTGTTGCTTAACTCCCAGCATGCCTGGACAATCAGTGGCTGTCCTGAAATGCTGGGAGTTGTTGTTTTGCAACAGCTGGAGGCTCCGTTTTTGAAGCACTGATGTACAATACTTTTTTTTATTGGGGGGGGGGGGGGGGACAGTGTAAGGGGGTGTATATGTAGTGTTTTACCCTTTATTATGTGTCAGTGTAGTGTAGTGTGTTTAGGGTACATTTGCACTGGCGGGTTACGGTGAGTTTCCTGGTAGGAGTTTGCGCTGCAGCGAAAAATTTGCCACAGCCCAAACTTGAAGCAGGAAACTTACTGTAAACCTGCCCGCGTGAAAGTACCCTGTACATTCACATGGTGGGGGGGGGGGGGGGGGTCACTGTATATGTAGTGTTTTACCCCATAAATTGTGCTAGTGTAGTGTTTTTAGGGTACATTCACAGACTTGCAGTGGGAAACTCACTGTAAACCCCTGCCCGTGTGAATGTACCCTTCACATGGAGTGGGGGCAAACCTCCAGCTGTTTCAAAACTACTACTCCCAGCATGTACTGACAGACCGTGCATGCTGGGAGTTGTACTTTTGCAACAGCTGGAGGCACACTTGTTGGAAAACCTTCAGTTAGGTTCTGTTACCTAACTCAGTATTTTCCAACCAGCGTGCCTCCAGCTGTTGCAAAACTACAACTCCCAGCATGTACTGATCGCCAAAGGGCATGCTGGGAGATGTAGTTATGCAACAGCTGGAGGTACGCAACTACAACTCGCAGCATGCCGAGACAGCTGTTTGGGCATGCTGGGATTTGCAGTTTTCCAACATCTGGAGAGCTACAGTTTAGAGACCACTGCACTGTCATCTCCAAACTGCAGCCCTCCAGCTGTTGCAAAACTACAAATCCCAGCATGCCCACACAGCAAACAGCTGTCTGGGCAAGTTGGGAGTTGTAGTTTTGCAACAGCTGGAGGGCTACAGTTTAGAGACCACTGTATAGTGGTCTCAGACTGTAGCCCTCCAGATGTTGCTAGGCAACTCACCAGCTTCCGTAGGATCCAGGGAGCCGCATCGCTGTCCTCTTCTTCCGCAGATCTCCGCCGCCGATCACCACCCGCAAGCCTCCGCCGATGGGTAAGTGGACTTCAGCGCCGGTCCTCTAACGGTTTCCCCATTCTGCCCTGCCTATTGTGGATGGGCAGAGCAGGAAAACCGAAAGTTAACCCCTCTGCCCCGATCTGCTATTGGTCGTTGCTCTAGACGACCAACAGCATGGATAGGAGGGGTGGCATCCCTGTCCTTTCAGGGGGATCATGGCTGTTTTGGACAACTGCGATCCCCCTTATATTCGGGGTCACCATAGACCGGTATGACCCGGAATCAGTGCAAATCGCCGACATGGGGGGGGGATTGTGTCTGATGACCCCCCCCGGGCATTTGCGCGGGGTGCCTGCTGATCGATATCAGCAGTCACCTCGGTCTGGTCCTCGAAATTCCCACAGGCGTATGGATAAGTCCTGGGTCCTTAAGTAACAGGGAGCCAGGGCGTATCCATGCGCCCTAGGTCCTTAACCTGTTGGGGACGAAGGGCGTATGCATACGCCCTTGTGCCCTGGTACTTAAGGACGAAGGGCGTATCCATACGCCCATGGCAATTTCGGTCCCCGTGGCAATATCTATCAGCAGGCACCCCGTGCAAATGCCCAGGGGGGTCATTACGTGTCTATGGTGACCCGGAATATAAGGGGGATCGTGGGTGTCTAAGACACCCACGATCCCCCTAAAGCGATAGGAGTGAGGTGGCACGGGTGCCACCCCTCCTATCCCTGCTATTGGTGGTCTAGACGCGACCACCAATAGCAGATCGGGGGCGGGGGGGGTTTACTTTCGTTTTCCCCGTCCTGCCCACCCACAATAGGCGGGCCAGAACGGGGAAAACAAAGAGGAGCGGCGCCGGAGTCCACTTACCCATCCGGAGGCAGCGGAGCGACGCCGATTGGCGGGCGGCGACGGAAATCTGCAGGCGGTGTGCGGCAGAAGAGGACGGCTCCCTGGATGCGACGGAAGCCGGTGAGTTGCCTAGCAACATCTAGAGGGCTACAGTCTGAGACCACTATAGTGGTCTCTAGAATGTAGCCCTCCAGATGTTGCAAAACTACAACTCCCAGCATGCCCAGACAGCTGTTTGCTGCCTGGGCATGCTGGGAGTTGTAGTTTTGCAACATCTAGAGGTCCACAGTTTGGAGATCACTGTTCAGTGGTCTCTAAATTGTTGCACTCCAGATGTTGCAAAACTACAAATTATATAGCCAAAAACAAAGAGACCCACAATACTAATATTATTTCAAAAAGTATGACAATCTTTATTAGACAATATAAAACAAACAATTAAAAATAATTAAAAGGCAGAGGATAACCTTAGGCAGGAGACAACAAGTGCCAGTGAATCTGGTATGGGTAATGTAGGTATTCAGTCGAGAGCATATACAATATAAAACTGACACGGCTGCAAACTCATAATATAGTACAATGTAGATATAACATCTAACATACATCAGTATAACAGACAGAAATAGGGACCCAAAATTAGTAATACCTAAAGAGACTACCTGTCATATACCCACAAACCAGGAACACAAAGCACCAACACCCCAACGCACATTTCACGTATGGGCTTCGTCAGGGGGTTACAAATTTTGGGGGGCATTTTCTCCTATTACCCCTTGTAAAAAAAAAAAGTAAAATTTGGGGAAAAAACAGCATTTTAGTGAAAAATTTTTTTTTCATTTACACATCCGACTTTAACAAAAAGTTGTCAAACACCTGTGGGGTGTTAAGGCTCACTGTACCCCTTGTTACGTTCCTTGAGGGGTGTAGTTTCCATAATAGGGTGCGATGTGGGGGGGGTTTTGCTGTCCTGGCACCACAGGGGCTTCCTAAAGGGGACATGCCCCCCAATAACCATTTCAGAAAAACTCACTCTCCTAAATCCCATTGTCGCTCCCTGCCTTCTGAGCCCTCTAGTGCATGCGACGAACCCGAGAGGATTTTTTTTTCCTTTTACCCCTTGTAAAAATTCAAAAACTGGATCTACAAGAACACTCGAGTGTAAAAAATTAAGATTTTGAATTTCCTCCTTCACTTTGCTGCTATTCCTGTGAAACACCTAAAGGGTTAACACACTTACTGAATGTCATTTTGAATACTTTGAGGGGTGCAGTTTTTATAATGGGGTCATTTATGGGGTATTTCTAACCAGAAGACCCTTCAAATCCACTTCAAACCGGAACTGTTCCCTGAAAAATTCCGATTTTGAAAATTTTGCGAAAGATTGGAAAATTGCTGCTGAACTTTGAAGCCCTCTGATGTTTTCCAAAAGTAAAAACATGTCAACTTTATAATGCAAACAAAGTAGACATATTGTATATGTGAATCAATATATAATTTATTCGGGATGTCCATATTCCTTATAAGCAGAGAGCTTCAAAGTTAGAAAAATGCTACATTTTCAAATTTTTCATGAAATTTTTTAATTTTTCACCAAGAAATGATGCAAGTATCAACAAAAATTTACCACTAACATAAAGTAGAATATGTCACAAAAAAAAATCTCAGAATCAAATTTATAAGTAAAAGCATCCCAGAGTTATTAATGCTTAAAGTGACAGTGGTCAGATTTGCAAAAAATGCTCCCGTCCTTAGGGTCATAATGGGCTCCGTCCCCAAGGGGTTAAGGGGTTAAAGGGGTACTCCTCTGGAAAACATTTTCTTTTAAATCAACTGGTGCCAGAAAGTTAAACAGATTTGTAAATTACTTCTATTAAAAAATCCCAATCCTTCCTGTTCTTATCAGCTGCTGTATAATCCACAGGAAGTTCTTTTCTTTTTGAAATTCCTTTCTGTCTGATCACAGTGCTCTCTGCTCACAC
This sequence comes from Hyla sarda, assembly GCF_029499605.1. NCBI lineage: Eukaryota > Metazoa > Chordata > Amphibia > Anura > Hylidae > Hyla > Hyla sarda. Next base: position 345,041,287 of record NC_079191.1, on the reverse strand, counting down.
CTCTGTCCATGTCAGGAACTGTTCAGCGCAAGAGAGGTTTACTATGGGGATTGGCCCCCAACTCTGGACAGTTCCTAAAATGGACAGAGGTATCAGCAGAGAGCACTTGTAGTCATGCAGAAAGGAAATTCAAAAAGAAAAGTATGTCCTGTGGAACATACAGCAGCTGATAACTACTGGAAGGATTGGGATTTTTTTATAGAAGTAATTTACAAATATCTGTTTAACTTTCTGGCACCAGTTGATTTAGAAGAAAATGTTAAAGGGGTCCTCCTCTAGACCTCTGTCTATTGCTAATGGACGGCTACTTGATGGTGTCAGGGCCCACATTCAGCTCTTGCAATATACTGCTATTTGTGGGCTGCACCTGAACTTGCCTCAGTATATAAGAGTTAAGGTGCAATGTGCTATGCACCACTGTGCCGCTGTTGGAGGTAAATAGTGAGGCTACTTACCTCTTTAGGTGCTGCCACTTGGGCAAAAACTACTAATGTTAGACAAACATGGCATTGCCCCGTAGACTTCTATGGGAAAAAAAACACCATGATTTCTTTTTTTTTTTTTTAAACGCCATTGTCTCAGCATGCTGCAATTTTTGAAAACTGCCACTAAGCCCAGAAACACAGAGGACAGAAGAAATGACAAGTGGGTTTGGCGTTTCATAATTCCCTTCCTACTAACATCTGGCCACATCGTTTTTGCCACTAATTAACACTCTGCAGCAATTGTGGTGTTTATACCCCAAAAAAAGCCAAGTGAAAACTCAGCCTTATCATGTCTGGTTATCAATAGTGTTGAGCGGCATAGGCCATATTCGAATTTGCGATATTTCACCAATATATGGCCGAATATTCAGAATATATTTGCAAAATTCGCATATTCGTAATATTCACGTTTATTTTGGCATATACGAAATTTTGCATATGCGATAATTTGCATAAGCGGAAATTAGCATATGCGAAAATTAGCATATGCGAAAATTAGCATATGCGAAAATTAGAATAAGCGAAAATTCGAATATGCAAAAATTATCACTGTGATGTGTACTGTGAAAAAACCGAATATTCGTAATTACGAATATACAGTGCTATATTCGCGAATTCGCGAATATGCGATATTCGCAAATAAAATTTGCATTGCGAATATTCGCGAGCAACACTAGTTATCAATCTGACCTTAAATTACTATAATAATCACATTGACTGAAGTAAACTGCATAAAGTATGGAAAAAAAAATTGCATTTGTAATGAAACTGGTCTGTGTGATAAAGGACACATAGCAGCTCCCTGTTGCTGTGAAAAGTGCAGATCCTCCATTACTCATTCTTTTCACATCCCACATAATCTCCAAGTAAATACCACGTGTTCTTATTATGCTGCTGCAAGATGAAAAGTGCTGACCTCATCGCCTCCCGCAATGTGTTTACCATACACGTTTATATCTGCTTCTACATAGAGACAGATATCGAACTGAATGTGGGGTGGACAATAAAGGCAACTATATCTCCTCATGGACTGATCAAAGTGCAAGTTATCATGTCACAATTTTCATAGCTAGTCACTTGCTCCTTTGCTTAAATGGGCACTGTCATTAAACATGATTTTTTATATTTGATTCCTTAAGCCAAATAAATTATTTTTGTAATTGGCTTCCATAAAAATAAAAAATTTTTAGTTTTTCAGGTGTATACTTCTGGCCACCAGGGGTCTCCCTTCTTGGCCAGAACACTTTCTGTCTGGTCAAAATCTCAGATTTTGGTCTCCTGCTTGTAATGGCAGGAGACCAAATTCAGGAAGTGTTTCTCTGCACTGAGCTTGATTGACAGCTGCAAAGAGCTTAACTGAAAGCTGCACAGACTAAAAGCTGAACAGAACCTCACTGAAAGAAGCACAGACTGAAGCACAGCTGCTGCACAGAGCTTGAGGTCTTCTATTCATCACAATGCTGAAACGATGTGAGGGCGAAAGTGGTCCCCCAGCAGGCTTCAGTGATGTCATGCCTATGATGGCTTATTTTTTGCACCACCAATTCTTCTTTGTAGAGACATTAGTCATTTTACCCAAAAATCCACAGCGAAACGGAAAAAAAAATTCATTGTGCGACAAAATTGAAGAAAAAATGCCATTTTGTAACTTTTGGGGGCTTCTGTTTCTACGCAGTGCATTTTTCGGTAAAAATAATGCTGTATCTTTATTCTGTAAGTCCATACGGTTAAAATGATACCCTACTTATATAGGTTGGATATTGTCGTACTTTGGGAAAAAATCATAACTACATGCAGGAAAATTTATATGTAAAAAATTCTCATTTTCTAACCCCTATAACTTTTTTATTTTTCTGCATATGGGCCGTTATATGTCTCATTTTTTGCGCCGTGTTCTGAAGTTTTTATCGGTACCATTTTTGTATTGATCAGACTTTTTGATCGCTTTTTATTCATTTTTTCATGATATAAAAAGTGACCAAAAATATGCTATTTGAATTTTTTTGCGCGTACGCCATTGACCGTGCGATTTAATGAACGATATATTTTTATAGTTCGGACATTTTCGCACGCGGCGATGCCACATATGTTTATTTTTTTTATGGGAAAAGGAGGGGTGATTCAAACTTTTATTAGGGAAGGGGTTAAATGACCTTTGTTAACTTTTTTTTTTGCAGTGCTATAGCTCCCATAGGGACCTATAACACTGCACACACTGATCTCCTATGCTGATCCCTGCAAAGCCATAGTTTTGCACGGATCAGTAAGATAGGGGCTCGATTGCTCAAGCCTGTAGCTCAGGCTTGGAGCAATGAAACCCCAATCGGACGCCGCGGAGAGAGGTAAGGAGACCTCCACCTGCGTTCCAGCTGATCGGAACATCGCGATTTTATCGCAATGTCCCGATCAGCCCGACTGAGCTGCTGGGAACCGTTTACTTTCACTTTCAGACGCGGCGGTCAACTTTGACCGCAGCGTCTGAAGGGTTAATACCGCGCGGCACAACGATCGGTGCCGCACGCTGTTAGCCCAGGGTCCCGGCTATGAATAGCAGCCGGGACCGACCCGGTGTGATGCGGTGACCCCGTTTTAAACACCGGTACCGGGCTCAGGGCGTACAGGTACGCCCTGAGTCCTTAAGGATCGGGGATGCAGGGCGTATGCATACGCCCTGCGTCCCCAAGAGGTTGAACCCGACCTGTCAACAGGATGTCATGATTCCGGGCATAACATTTTGCACGGATCAGTGAGATAGGGACTCGATTGCTCAAGCCTGTAGCTCAGGCTTGAAGCAATCAAACCCCGATCGGACGCTGCGGAGACAGGTAAGGAGACCTCCGCCTGTGTCCCAGCTGATCGGAACATTGTGATTTTATCGCGATGTCCCGATCAGCCCGACTGAGCGTTTACTTTCACTTTCAGACGCGGTGGTCAACTTTGAGGGTTAATAGCGGGCGGCACAACGATCGGTGCCGCACGCTGTTAGCCCAGGGTCCCGGCTATGACTAGCAGCCGGGATCGACCCGTGTGATGCGGGGTCACGGCGTGACCCAGTTTTAAACACCGGGCTCAGGGCGTACAGGTACGCCCCGAGTCCTTAAGGATAGGGGATGCAGGGCGAATGCATACGCCCTGCATCCCCAAGAGGTTAAGGATATTTTTAACCTGTCCAGGACCAAGGTCTTACAGGTACACCCTTGCGTCCTGGAACGTAAGTACCATGGACATACCTGTACGCCCTTGGCATTTCCGTTCACCGCCGGTAACAAGGGGATGAACGGAATGGGATGCCTGCTGAAATCTTTCAGCAGGCATCCCGTGCCAACGACTGGGGGGGTCCTGATCCCCCCATGTTGATTCCGGGTCATAAAGGTCTCCGGTAATCTGCAATACAAGGGTGATTGAGGCTGTCCAAGACAGTTCCGATCACCCTGAAGGGATAGGAGTGAGGTTGCAGGGGTGTCACCCCTCCTATCCCTGCTATTGGTCAGTCAGGAGCGACCGACCAATAGCAGATCGGGGGTGGGGGGAGGTTGGTTTTAAATTTTGGTTCCCCCGCTCTGCCCATCCACGGTAGTCCGGGCAAAGCAGGGGAACTGTGCTGTGAACGGCGGCGGAGGTCCCTTACCGATGGCAATTGGCGGCGGGCAGCAATCCTCCTCTGGGTGCGGTGACTGCGATCCTGATGGTAACATGAGCCAAGAGGTGAGTAGTTACCTAGCAACATCTGGAGGGCCACAGTTTTGAGACCATGCAGTGGTCTCTAAACTGTGGCCCTCCAGATCTAGCAAAACTACAACTCCCAGCATGCCCACACAGCAGTTTTCTGCCTGGGCATGCTGGGATTTGTAGTTTTGCAAGATCTGGAGGGCTACAGTTTGGAGATCCCTGTGTAGTGGTCTCTAAACTGTGCCCCTCCAAATATTATGCCTTTTGGCATAAGTGCATGCTGGGATTTGTAGTTTTGCAACAGCTGGAGGCACACTGGTAGGAAAATACTGAAATCAGGTAACAGAACCTAACTTAAGGTTTTCCAACCAGTGTTCTTCCAGCTGTTGCAAAAGTACAACTCCCAGCATGCACGGTCTGTCAGTGCATGCTGAGAGTTGTACTTTTGCAACAGCTGTAGGTTTGCCCCCACTCCATGTGAAGGGTACCTTCACACGGGCGGGGGTTTACAGTGAGTTTCCCACTGCAAGTCTGTGAATGTACCCTAAAAACACTACACTAGCACAATTTAAAGGGTAAAACACTACATATATACAGTGACCCCCCAACTTACGATGGCCCCGACATACGATAATTTCAACATGCGAAGGCCTCTCACAATGCTTTTGTATGTCGGGGCCATCGCATAAACAGCTATCCACCAGCGCAGACTGCTTCAGCTGCAGCCGGATAGCCGTTTACGGTGTCCCGTGTGGTCCGGTGATGGTCTCCTACCTGTCCTCGGGGCTCCGGAGTGTCCTCTTCACGATCCCCTCCATCGCCGTCGCTCTCCATCGTCGTCATCACGTCGCACGCACACCGTCCCTTCATCCAATAGGAGCAGCGTGCGTAGTGACGTGATGACGGCAGCGGAGAGCAAGGATCCCGGGGAAGCAGAGACATCCGGAGCATCGGGGACACCAAGGAACGCAGCGACGGATTACCATCGTATGTTGAGGGACCACTGTAATATATATATATATATATATATATATATATATATATATATATAGATATATATAAAAGACACCGTTACACTGTCAAATAAAAATGAAAAACATTTGGTACAGCACTGTTTCCAAAACGGAGCCACCAGCTGTTACAAAGCAACAACATACTTTTCATTTTCACAAGAGGTAAATGGGGGGGAAAAAAGACCCCCAAAATTTGTAACACCATTTCCTCTGAGTAAGGAAATACCCTGTATGTAAATTTAAAGTGCTCTGCGGATGCACTACAATGCTCAGAAGAGAAGGAGCGCTATTGGGTTTTTAGAGAGAGATTTTGTCTGGAATTGAAGGCCATGTGTGTTTACAAAGCCCCCATGCTGGTAGAACAGTGGACACCTCCCCCCACATGTGACCCCATTTCGAAAAACTACACCCCTCACGGAGTGTAATAAGGTGGGCTGTAAGCATTTACACCCCCCAGGTGTCTGACAGATTTTTGGAACAGTGATCCGTGAAAATGACAAATTAAATTTTTCCTTTGCACAACCCACTGTTCCAAAGATCTGTCAAACGCCAGTGGGGTGTAAATGCTCACTGCCCCCCTTGTTACATTCTGTGAGGGGTGTAGTTTACGAAATGGGGTCACATGTGGGCAGGGTCCACTGTCCTGGCACCATGGGGGCTTTGTAAATGCACATGACCCCCCGACTTCCATTCCAACCAAATTCTCTCTCCAAAAGCTCAATGGTGCTCCTTCTCTTCTGAGCTTTGTAGTGCGCCTGCAGAGCACTGTACATCCACATATGGGGTATTTCCATATTCAGAAGAAATGGTGTCAAACATTTTGGGCAACATTTTCTCCTATTTCCCCATGTGAAAATGAAACATTTGGGTAACACCAGCATTTTAGTGAAAAAAAATAAAATTTTCCATTTTCACGTCCCACTTTAACGAAAGTTTGTCAATCACCTGTAGGGTTTTAAGGCTCACTGTACCCCTTGTTACATTCCTTGAGGGGTTTAGTTTCCCAAATAGTGTGCCATGTGTTTTTTTTCCTGCTGTTCTGGTACCATGGGGGCTTCCTAAATGCGACATGCCCACAGAACAGGAGAAAAGCCCCATAGCAAACATATGCTGCTCTGGACAGTTCCTAAAATGGACAGCAGAGGTCAGCAGAGAGCACTGTGGCCAGGACATCACAGGAAATGCATTTCTTTTTTGTATTTCTCTTCAGTATACAGCCCCTAAAAAGTACTGGAAGGATTAAGAATTTTTTTTATAGAAGTGATTTACAAATCTGTTTAACTTTCTGCCACCAGTTGATTTAAAAAAAAAAAAAAAGCTTTCCACGAAAGTACCCCTTTAAAGGACTGAGCCCTTTTTTGCAATTCTGACCACTGTCACTTTATGCATTAACCCCTTCCCGCAGAATGTCATATATAAATGTTCGCGCATCCCGGCGTTTATAAATGACATTCAGTTAACCCGGCGATGCGCAGCATTGCACGGGTTAACCAGCAGAAGTCCCGCTGTTTCACCCCCAGGACCATCCATTGATGGTCCTGGTCAGCGATCACTGTGATTGGTCCCTGTGGACCAATCACAGTGACCTGGGGTGAAAGTTCAGATCCCCCGCACTGCCCGCCCCTGGAAGTCGGGCAGAACGGGGGACGTTGGCTGCGGGGGCTCGCGGCATAGGTGGGGGAACACGTGGGGACCGGCGGACTTATCCGAACCAGCGGCGGGACCGAGGAGCAGCGCGGGACCGGCCACGTGGACGAGCAGCGACGGGACCGGCAGGTAAGTATGTGGTCCTCAGAAGCAGCAGTGAAGATCTTCACTGCTGCTTCTAGGAGTCTGAAAACTACAACTCCCAGCATGCCTAGACAGCCTTTGGCTGTCTGGGCATGCTGGGAGTTGTAGTTTTGCAACATCTGGAGGGCCCCAGTTTGGAGACCATTGTATAATGGTCTCCAATCTGTGCTCTTCCAGCTGTTGCAAAACTACAACTCCCAGTATGCACTGACTGTCCAGGCATGCTGGGAGTTTTAGTTCAGCAACATCTGGCCCTTCAGATGTTGCCAAACTACAACTCCCAGCATGCCCTTCAGCTGTCTGGGCATGCTGGGAGTTGTAGTTTTGCAACAACTGGAGACACACTGGTTGGGAAACATTGTCTGTTTCTAACTCAGTGTTTCCTAACCTGTGTGCCTCCAGCTGTTGCAAAACTATAACTCCCAGCATGCACTAACGGACCATGCATTCTGGGAGTTGTGGTTTTGCAACAGCTGGTGCAATCCCCCCCCCCCCCCCCCCCGCCCTGTGAATGTACAGGGTACATTCACATGGACGAGGGTTTTACAGTGGGTTTCTCGCTGCAAGTTTGAGATGCAGCAAATTTTGCACTGGGAAACTCGCTGTAATCCCCTGCCCATGTCACTGTACCCTAAAAACACTACACTACACCTACACAAAATAAAATAAAAAGTTGAAAACACTACATATACACATACCCCTACACAGCCCCCCTCCCCCAATCAGAACGTCAGGTACACCACTGTTTCCAAAGCAGAGCCTACAGCTGTTGAAAAACAACAACTCCCAGTATTGCCGGACAGCCGTTGACTGTCCAGGCATGCTGGGAGTTTTGCAACAGCTGGAGGCACCCTGTTTGGGAATCACTGGCATAGAATACCCCTATGTCCAACCCTATGCAAATCCCTAATTTAGGCCTCAAATGCACATGGCACTCTCACTTTGGAGCCCTGTCGTATTTCAGGGCAACAGTTTAGGGCCACATATGGGGTATCGCCGTACTCAGGAGAAATTGCGTTACAAGGTTTGGGGGGCTTTTTCTTCTTTAACCCTTCATGAAATGGAAATGTTGGGGTCTACACCAGAATGTTAGTGTAAAAAATTTAAATTTTTTACACTAACATGCTGATGTTGCCCTATACTTTACATTTTCACAAGAGGTAAAAGGGGAAAAAGCCCCCCAAAATTTGTAATGCAGTTTCTCCTGACTATGAAGATACCCCATATGTGGGCGTAAAGTCCTCTGGGGGCGCACAACAAGGCCCAGAAGGGAGAGTGCACCATGTACATTTGAGGTGATTTGCACAGGGGTGGCTGATTGTTACAGCGGTTTTGACAAACGCAAAAAAAACAAAACCCCACATGGGTTACAAATTTTTGGGGGTATTTTCTGCTATTAACCCTTGCAAAAATGTGAAATTTGGGGGGAAACACACATTTTAGTGGAAAAAAAATATTTTTTTTTTACATATGCAAAAGTCGTGAAACACCTGTGGGGTATTAAGGCTCACTTTATTCCTTATTACGTTCCTCAAGGGGTCTAGTTTCCAAAATGGTAGGCCATGTGTTTTTTTTTGCTGTTCTGGCACCATAGGGGCTTCCTAAATGCGACATGCCCCCCGAGCAAAATTTGCTCTCAAAAAGCCAAATATGACTCCTTCTCTTCTGAGCATTGGAGTTCGCCCGTAGTGTACTTCAGGTCAACTTATGGGGTACCTCCATACTCAGAAGAGAAGGGGTTACAAATATTGGGGGGTATTTCCTGCTATGAACCCTTGGAAAAATGTGAAATTTGGGGGGGAAACGCAAATTTTAGTGAAATTTTTTTTTTTTTTTTACATATGCAAAAGTTGTGAAACACCTGTGGAGTATTAAGGCTCACTTTATTCCTTGTTACGTTCCTCAAGGGGTCTAGTTTCCAAAATGGTATGCCATTTGAGGGTTTTTTGCTGTTCTGGCACCATAGGGGCTTCTTAAATGCAACATGCCCCCCAAAAACCATTTCAGAAAAACGTACTCTCCAAAATCCCCTTGTCGCTCTTTCCCTTCTGAGCCCTCTACTGCGCCCGCCGAACACTTTACATGGACATATGAGGTATGTCCTTACTCAAGAGAAATTGGGCTACAAATATAAGTATACATTTTCTCCTTTTACCTCTTGTAAAAATTCAAAAATTGGGTCTACAAGAACATGCGAGTGTAAAAAATGAAGATTGTGAATTTTCTCCTTCACTTTGCTTCTATTCCTGTGAAACACCTACCGTATATACTCGAGTATAAGCCGACCCGAGTATAAGCCGAGACCCCTAATTTCAACCCAAAATCCCAGGAAAAGTTATTGACTCGAGTATAAGCCTAGGGTGGGAAATACCTCATCCCCCCCTGTCATCATCCAGACCTGTCATTAACATCCTCATCATCCCCTTGTCATCATCCCACACATCCCCCCTTCATCATCCCCTTGTCATCATCCCACACATCCCCTTATCATCCCACACATCCCCCCTTCATCATCCCCTTGTCATCATCCCACACATCCCCTTATCATCCCACACATCCCCCCTTCATCATCCCCTTGTCATCATCCCACACATCCCCCCTTCATCATCCCCTTGTCATCATCCCACACATCCCCTTATCCCACACATCCCCCCTTCATCATCCCCTTGTAATCATCCCACACATCCCCCCTTCATCATCCCCTTGTCATCATCCCACACATCCCCCCTTCATCATCCCCTTGTCATCATCCCACACATCCCCTTATCATCCCACACATCCCCCCTTCATCATCATCCCCTTGTCATCATCCCACACATCCCCTTATCATCCCACACATCCCCCCTTCATCATCCCCTTGTCATCATCCCACACATCCCCCCTTCATCATCCCCTTGTCATCATCCCACACATCCCCTTATCATCCCACACATCCCCCCTTCATCATCCCCTTGTAATCATCCCACACCCCCCCCCCTTCATCATCCCCACACCCCCCCCCCCCTTCATCATCCTCTTCTCATCATTCGCCCTCAGTGGTCTTCAACCTGCGGACCTCCAGAGGTTTCAAAACTACAACTCCCAGCAAGCCCGGGCAGCCATCGGCTGTCCGGGCTTGCTGGGAGTTGTAGTTTTGAAACCTCCGGAGGTCCGCAGGTTGAAGACCACTGCGGCCTTCAACATCATCCAGCCCCCTCTCACCCCCTTTAGTTCTGAGTACTCACCTCCGCTCGGCGCTGGTCCGGTCCTGCAGGGCTGTCCAGTAAGGAGGTGGTCCGGTGAGGAGGTGGTCCGGGCTGCTATCTTCACCGGGGGCGCCTCTTCTCCGCGCTTCCGGCCCGGAATAGAGCCGTTGCCTTGACAACGACGTATCTGCGTCGTTGTCAAGGCAACGTGACTATTCTGAGGCCGGGCCCGAAGCGCTTAGAAGAGGCCTCCCCGGTGAAGATAGCAGCCCGGACCACCTCCTCACCGGACCACCTCCTCTCCGGACAGCCCTGCAGGACCGGACCAGCGCCGAGCGGAGGTGAGTACTCAGAACTAAAGGGGGTGAGAGGGGGCTGGATGATGTTGAAGGCCGCAGTGGTCTTCAACCTGCGGACCTCCGGAGGTTTCAAAACTACAACTCCCAGCAAGCCCGGACAGCCGATGGCTGCCCTGGCTTGCTGGGAGTTGTAGTTTTGAAACCTCTGGAAGTCCGCAGGTTGAAGACCACTGCGGGTGGGGGAGTTCACTCGAGTATAAGCCGAGGGGGGTGTTTTCAGCACGAAAAATCGTGCTGAAAAACTCGGCTTATACTCGAGTATATACGGTAAATGGTTAAAATGATGACTGAATGTCATTTTGAATACTTTGGGGGGTGCAGTTTTTATAATGGGGTCTTTTGTGGGGTATTTCTAATATGAAGACCCTTCAAATCCACTTCAAACCTGAACTGGTCCCTGAAAAATAGTGAGTTTGAAAATTTTGTGAAAAATTGGAAAATTGCTGCTGAACTTTGAAGCCCTCTGGTGTCTTCCAAAAGTAAAAACTCGTCAATTTTATGATGCAAACATAAAGTAGACATATTGCATATGTGAATAAAAAATTTTTTTATTTGTAATATACATTTTCCTTACAAGCAGAGAGCTTCAAAGTTAGAAAAATGCAAAATTTTCAAATTTTTCATCAAATTTTAGGATTTTTCACAAGGAAAGGATGCAAGTTACCACAAAAATTTACCACCATGTTAAAGTAGAATATGTCACGAAAAAACAATCTCGGAATCAGAATGATAACTAAAAGCATTCCAGAGTTATTAATGTTTAAAGTGACAGTGGTCAGAATTGCAAAAAACGCTCTGGTCCTTAAGGCCAAAATGGGCTTGGTCCTGAAGGGGTTAATAACTCTGGGATGCTTTTACCAATTATTCTGATTCCGAGATTGTTTTTTTTCGAGACATATTCTGCTTTAACATAGCATACTTGCATCATTTCTTGGTCAAAAATCACAAAATTTCATGAAAATTTAGCTTTTTTCTAACTTTGATACTCTCTGCTTGTAAGGAAAATGGATATTCCAAATAAATGTTATATTGATTCACAAATACAATGTGTCTTCTTTATGTTGGCATCATAAAAATGACCTATTTTTACTTTTTGAAGACATTGGAGGGCTTCAAAGTATAGCAGCAATTTTCATAATTTTCATGAAAAATTCAAAATCAGAATTTTTCAGAGACCAGTTAAGTTTGAACTGGATTTGAGGGGCCTTTCTGTGAGAAATACCCCATAAATGACCCCATTATAGAAACTACACCCCTCAAAGTTTTCCAAATGACTTTCAAAAAGTGTGTTAACCCTTTAGGTGTTTCACAAGAATTGCAGCAAAGTGGAGGAGAAAAATCTGCATTTTTTACACTAACATGTTCTTGTAGCCCCATCTTTTTCATTTTTAAAAGTGGTAAAAGGAGAAAAAGCCCCCAAAAATTTGTAGCCCAATTTCTCTCGAGTACGTAAATACCTCATATGTTGACATGAAGTGCTCTGTGGGCTTATAACATGGCTCAAGAGAGAAAGAGCAACTGTAGGATTTTTTAAAACAAATTTTGCAGTCATGGTTTTTGGGGGCCATGTTGCATTTAGGAAGCCCCCATGGTGCCAGAACAGCAAAAATCCCCCCACATGGCATACTATTTTGGAAACTACACCCCTCAAGGAACATAACAAGGGGTATAGTGTACCTTAACACCTCACAGGTGTTTGACGACTTTGCGTTGAAGTTGGATGGGAAAATGGAAAATTTGATTTTTAACACTAAAATGATGGCGTTACCTCATATTTTTTTTTATTAACAAGGGATAATAGGAGAAAATGGACCCCAAAATCTGAAGCCAAATTTCTCCTAATTAAGAAAACGGCCCATATGTGGACGTTAAGTGCTCTGCTGGCACACTACAATGCTTAGAAGAGAAGGAGCAAAATTTGGCTTTTTTTATGAGAATTTTGCTGAAATGGTTTTTGGGGGGCATGTTGCATTTAGAAAGTCAGGGTGCAAGAACAGCAAAAATCCCCCCACATGGCATACTATTTCGGAAACTACACCCCTCAAGGAACGTAACAAGTGGTATAGTGAACCTTAACCCCTCACAGGTGTTTGATGACTTTGCGTTGAAGTTGGAAAATGGAAAATTAGATTTTTAACACTAAAATGATGGTGTAACTCCCCATATGTGGATGTTAAGTGCTCTTCTGGCTCAGTACAGGTCTTGGACTTTTAGAGATCGAATTTTGCTGGAATTGAAGTCGGGGCCATGTACATTTACAAACCTCCCATGATGCCAGAACAGCAGAAACTCCCCACATGTGACCCCATTTTGGAAACTACACCCCTCACAGAATGTAATAAGGGGTGCAGTGAGCATTTACACCCCACTGGCGTTTGACAGATCTTTGGAACAGTGGGCTGTGCAAATGAAAAATTACATTTTTTCTTTTCACGGACCACTGTTCAAAAAATCTGTCAGACACCTGTGGGGTGTAAATGCTCACTGTACCCCTTATTAAATTCTGTGAGCGGTGTAGTTTCCAAAATGGGGTAAAATGTGCCCCCCCCCCCACATTTGGGGGGGGGGGGTTCACTGTTCTGGCACGATGGGGGCTTTGTAAACACACATGACCTTCAATTCCAGACACATTCTCTCTCCAAAAGCCCAATGGAGCTCCTTCTCTTCTGAGCATTGTAGTTTGCCCGCAGAGCACTTTACGTCCACACATGGGGTTACAAATTTTGGGGGGCTTTTTTCCTATTACCCCTTGTGAAAATGAAAAATTATGGATAACACCAGCATTTTAGTGAAGAAAATAAAATTTTTCATTTTCACGTCCAATTTTAACGAAAAATCGTCAAACACCTGTGGGGTGTTCAGGCTCACTATAGCCCTTGTTACGTTCTGTGAGGGGTGTAGTTTCCAAAATGGGGTCACTTGTGAGTATTTTTTTGCGTTTATGTCAGAACCGCAGTAAAATCAGCCACCCCTGTGCAAATCACCATTTTAGGCCTCAAATGTACATAGTGCGCTTTCACTCCTGAGCCTTGTGTGCCCGCAGAGCATTTTACATCCACATAAGGGGTATTTCTGTACTCAGGAGAAATTGCGTTACACATTTTTTTCCCCTTTCCTTGTGAAAATGAAAAGTAGGGGCCAACAGCAGCATGTAAGTGTAAATGTTTTTTTTTTCTACACTAACAGGCTGGAGTAGACCCCAACTTTACCTTTTTCATAAGGGGTAAAAAGAGAAAAAGCCCCCCAAAATTTGTTGGGCAATTTTTCCTGAGTATGGAAATACCCCATATGTGGCCCTATACTGTTGCCTTGAAATATGACAGGGCTCCGAAGTGAGAGAGCGCCATGCGCATTTGAGGCCTAAATTAAATATTTGCATAGGGACGGACCCGAGTTAGACTTGCCTCAGATACCAAAATTATCCTACGGCAGTGTTTCCCAAACAGGGCGCCTCCAGCTGTTGCAAAACTCCCAGCATGCCTGGACAGTCAATGGCTGTTCGGCAATACTGGAAGTTGTTGTTTTGCAACATATATATTACTCACACTATACACAGATCTTCCCTCGTTTGGTAACATAGTTGCCAACCTCAGTTTTTGTTTTTAAGCCAAATGTAATAGATAAAAAATATGGATCTGCAGAAGCATCCCCAGACATCTGGACACTGGCCAAAAGTTAGAGACTGTCCATGAATTTTACAGATGTTGTCAATTCTGCTTGGTCTGCACAGTAGCCCACACTGTGGTGTCATTTCTAAGAAAATCACTGAAGCTGAACAGGCCTGTAAAATCAAGGCTCTTCTCTCTGTTATCTGTACTTTATGGCTCTCATAGCTAAATAAACAAGCTACTGTCCTCCAACATACTGCATACAGATCAGCTTTATTATAAAATATATGATTATGGTCGACCTTTATCTTTCTAGCTCAGCTGCATTCATACATTTTGAGCCCTTTAATTATTGCAGCTGGGTCATGTGCCATTCAAACCCCTAGTAAATGACATGCTCAAAGCGTGGACAGGAGGTTCGACAGGAGAGCACTAGAGCCAGGCACATGGAAAACGGCAGCCAGATATTGGGGCAAGTGAGTATTCTTCTTTTTTTAATTTTTACTTTGGTCTGAGACAATTTACCTCCTTGCCAGGAAAACCCCTTCAGGTGACAGAGCAGGAGATCAGTGATGTATAGTCACATACACTGATCAGTTGTAGAGTTATACATCTCCCCCGGCTGTATACAAATATTTGTGTGTCCTATCAGATGGAGCTCAAAGGGAACCTGTCACCAGTTTTTTTGCTGCCTAAACCACTGTCAGCATAAAACTGGTGCAGGCAAAGCGATCCTGACACATTATTATTTACTCTGATACACTCGGATGCTTCAGAGAAATCATAGTTCAAAAATGCCCACTAGGACTTTGGTAAATAGTCACAGGGGTCGGTTCCTGATGGGTGCTCTCCACACTAAAAACGCTGAGTCACGTGTCTTAACTTATTTGTGTATAGGGAGTGAGTGACACATTGACTCAGCACTTGCAGTGCAGAGAGCAGTTGCCGACACCCTGACTGGTTACCTAGGTCCCAGCGATGATTTATCTGTGCCCGATTGTATCAGAGTAAATCATATTGTCTGGATTGTGCTGCCTGCCCCAGTTCTATTCTGGCAGTATAAAATTGATGACCGTTTCCTTTTAGGCAAGGGTAAGGTCACACGAGTCGTATGCATATTTCTGCAGCTGATTTGGCTGTCCATTGACTTTAATGGGTAAGAAAATACACATCCGCAATTACACAGCATAATACGGCATAAGCCTACCCTAAAAGGGAATCTCATTTGCAAAATGCATGCTAACCCCTCAGGGACATCGGGTGTACAGGTACGCTCTTGACACCTGGATCTTAAACGCACCAGGAAGTACCTGTAAGCCCTGCAGTGCTAAGTAACTCTGAAGCGAGCACATGAGCTAGACACTGACCGCAAATGATGGGCCACCGCTTCCCATCATTAAAGCTTTAGATGCCGTGATCAATGCCGATTACAGCGTCTAAAATGTAAAATTATCCATCCCGGTAACCTCAGGGCCCTTAACGAACCCCCTGCAAGGTGATCGAAGGGGTTAGATAAGGTAAAATGGCGGAGGGTCCATCTTACCTGCCTCCTGCTGCCTGCTCTGCTCTCCAGTGATGCAGCCTGGGAGAACCATAGTCAATCTCACTGTGTATTGCTTTTCAATAGGCATAAGACTGAACAGTGAGTGCAGTCTGATGATTGTATGTAAAAGATGTAACCCCTTAAGGACGCAGGGTTTTTCGGTTTTTGCATTTTAATTTTTTCCTCATCACCTTCTAAAAATCATAACCCATTCAATTTTGCACATAAAATTCCATATGATGGCTTCTTTTTTGCGCTACCAATTCTACTTTGCAGTGACATTAGTCATTTTACCCAAAAATCCACGGCGAAACGAAAAAAAAAATCATTGTGCGACAAAATTGAAGAAAAAATGCCATTTTGTAAATTTTGGGGGCTTCCGTTTCTACGCAGTGCATTTTTCGGTAAAAATAACACCTTATCTTTATTCCGTAGGTCCATACGGTTAAAATGATACCCTACTTATATAGGTTGGATATTGTCGTACTTCAGAAAAAAATCATAACTACATGCAGGAAAATTTATGTTAAAACTTCTCATCTTCTAACCCCTATAACTTTTTTATTTTTCCGCATACGGGCCGGTATGAGAACTCATTTTTTGTGCGGTGTTCTGAAGTGTTTATCGGTACCATTTTTGTATTGATTGGACTTTTTGATCGCTTTTTATTCATTTTTTCATGATATAAAAAGTGACCAAAAATATTTTGGACTTTGGAATTTTTTTGCGCGCACGCCATTGACCGTGCGATTTAATTAACAATATATTTTTATAGTTCGGACATTTTCGCACACAGCGATACCACATATGTTTATTTTTATTTACAGTTTTTTGTTATGGGAAAAGGGGGGTGATTCAAACTTTTATTAGGGAAGGGGTTAAATGACCTTTGTTAACTTTTTTTTTCATAGGGACCTATAACACTGCACACACTGATCTCCTATGCTGATCCCTGCAAAGCCATAGTCAGATAGGGGCTCGATTGCTCAAGCCTGTAGCTCAGGCTTGGAGCAATCAATCGGCGATCGGACGCCACGGAGACAGGCAAGGAGACCTCCGCCTGCGTCCCAGCTGATCGTAACATTGCGATTTTGTTGCAATGTCCCGATCAGCCCGACTGAGCTGCTGGGAAGCGTTTACTTTCGCTTTCAGACGCGGCGGTCAACTTTGATCGCCGTGTCTGCAGGGTTAACAGCGTTTTAAACACCGGGATCGGGCATAGGGCGTACAGGTACGCCCTACGTCCTTAAGGAGTTAAGGACACAGGGTTTTTCCGTTTTTGCATTTTCCTTTTTTCCTCATCACCTTCTAAAAATCATAACGCTTTCAATTTTGCACCTAAAATTCCATATGATGGCTTATTTTTTGCGCCACCAATTCTACTTTGCAGTGACAGTCATTTTACCAAAAATTCCACGGTGAAATGGAAAAAAAATTAATTGTGCGACAAAATTGGAGAAAAAAATGCCATTTTGTAACTTTTGGGGGCTTCCGTTTCTACGCAGTACATTTTCTGGTAAAAATGACACCTTATCTTTATTCAGTAGGTCCACACGGCCCTATTTATATAGGTTTGATTTTGTCGTACTTCTGAAAAAAAATCATAACTACATGCAAGAAAATTTATATGTTAAAAATTCATCTTCTGACTCCTATAACTTTATTTTTCCACTGTATTTTTGCACCGTAATCTGAAGATTTTATCGGTACCATTTTTGTATTGATCAGACTTTTTGATCGCTTTTTATTCATTTTTTCATTATATGAAAAGTGCCCAAAAATACGCTATTTTGGACTTTGGAATTTTTTTGCGCATACGCAATTGGCCGTGCGGTTTAATTATCGATATATTTTTATAATTCGGACATTTCCGAACGTGGCGATACCACATGTTTATTTTCATTTACACTGTTTTATTTTTTTTATGGGAAAAGGGGGGTGATTCAAACTTTTATTAGGAAAGGGGTTAAATGACCTTTATTAAATGACCATTTTGTATGCAGCCTGGGGACAATAATAAATTAACTGTTTCCACTGGACAACCCCTTTAAAATATACTCCATTAAAGGAAAACTGTCAGATATTTTCTCCCGCACTATCCACAGTACTGGTGGATAGTGCGGGAGACACTGATTAAAATGAGCCCTACCTTTCCCAGATCCGCCCGGCCGTTCGCCCGCAATTGTAGTTTTATTCTATGTGTATATCTTGCTGTAACTGGCACGGGCGGGGCTTCTGCAGGATAACTGGCACTGACGTCAGCGCCGCTTATGAATATTCACCCCCCCTGGAGGGAGGGGAATGAATATTCATAAGTGGCGCTGACGTCAGTGCCAGTTAACCTGCAGAAGCCCCGTCCGTGCCAGTTACAGCAAGATATACACATAGAATAAAACTACAATTGCGGGTGAACGGCCAGGCGGAGCTTGTTTTAATCAACGTCTCCCGCACTATCCACCAGTACTGTGGATAGTGGGAGGGGGGAGAAAATATCTGACAGTTTTCGTTTTAAAGGATACAGAAGATACCTGGGAAATTTGTGTCTTTATCCAGTGAGTCCGACAAACTAGGCATCAGCTTTAATAGCTCACTGTATCTTTGCCTCAATGATACACTATAGCACTGTAAACTGAGCCCTGCTTGAGTATCAATGAGCAGGGATAACCAGCACAGAGGCGCTGTGTCCATAGTGCACTGAAAACCAGAGGCCATGCCTTTCGAACATTTGAACATGCCATAAAAGTGCGATTTTAAGCAGAATAGAGACACGTTTTAAGCCTATAAAGCTGTATTTGTGTGAGGGGCGTGAGTATATAAACACCCCCTGCAACTGAAGGCGTACGTCATTGGCAGAATGTGCATACGTTCATAGCATTTATATGACACATACGTTCATAGTATTTACATTGTGCATGCGTTCATAGTGTTTATTGTGCAGACGTTCTCAGCATTTATTTTGTACATACGTTCATGGTATTTATTGTGCACACGGTCATAGCATGGGTTGTGCATATATTCATAGTATTTATACTGTGCATTCGTTTGTATTAGTTATATTGTGCACGTTCGTAGTATTTTATGTTGTGCATATGTTAGTTGTATAGTGTTGTGCATATGTTCATAGTATTTGTATTGTCCATGCGTTCATAGTATTGATATTGTGTGTAAATAGTATTTGTATTGTGTATACGTTCATTGTATATATATTGGGCATACGTTGATAGCATTCATATTGTGCATGCGTTTCTTAGTATTTATATTGTGCATACCTTCTTAGTATTTGTGCATACCTTCTTAGTATTTGTGCATACGTTCTTAATATTTACAATGTGCTTACTCTCATAGTATCTATATTGTGTATACATACATAGTATTTATAGTGTGTATACATTCATTAGTATCTATATTGTGTATACGTAGATAGTATTTATACAGTGGGGATCAAAAGTTTGGGCACCCCAGGTATAAATTTGTATTAAAGTGCATAAAGAAGCCAAGGAAAGATGGGAAAATCTCCAAAAGGGATCAAATTACAGATTAGACATTCTTATAATATGTCAACAAAAGTTAGATTTTACACTTTCAAAATAACAGAAAACAAAAAAATGGCGTCTACAGAATTTATAGCATGCACTGCCCCCTTTGCAAAGCTGAGACCTGCCAGTGTCATAGATTGTTCTCAATCATCATCTGGGAAGACCAGGTGATGTCAATCTCAAAGGTTTTAAATGCCCAGACTCATCTGACCTTGCCCCAACAATCAGCACCATGGGTTCTTCTAAGCAGTTGTCTAGAAATCTGAAACTGAAAATAGTTGATGCTCACAAAGCTGGAGAAGGCTATAAGAAGATAGCAAAACTTTTTCAGATGTCAATATCCTCTGTTCGGAATGTAATTAAGAAATGGCAGTCAACAGTGGAAGTTAAAGCAAGATCTGGAAGACCAAGAAAAATATGAGGCAGAACAGCTCGCAGGAATGTGAGAAAAACAATTCAAAACCCACTGTTGTGACTGCACAATCCCTCCAGAAAGATCTGGCAGACACTGGAGTTGTGGTACACTATCCCACTATAAAGAGATACTTGTACAAATATGGTCTTCATGGAAGAGCCATCAGAAGAAAACCTCTTCTACGTCCTCACCACAAAAATAAGCATTTGAACTTTGCAAATGAACATATAGGCAAGCCTGATGCATTTTGGAAACATGTTCTGTGGACCGATGAGGTTAAAATGTAACTTTTTGGCCGGAATGAGCAAAGGTATGTTTGGAGAAGGGGCACAAAATTTAATGAAAAGAACCTCTGTCCAACTGTTAAGCATGGGGGGTGGATCAATCATGCTTTGGGGTTGTATTGCAGCCAGTGGCACAGGGAACATCTCACAAGTAGAAGGAAAAATGGATTCAATAAAATTTCAGCAAATTTTGGATGCTCACTTGATGCCATCTGTAAAAAATCTGAAGTTAAAGAGAGGATGGCTTCTACAAATGGATAATGATCCTAAACACACCTCGAAATCCACGGGGGATTACATCAAGAGGTGTAAACTGAAGGTTTTGCCATGGCCTTCACAATCTCCTGACCTCAACATAATTGAAAATCTATGGATAGACCTTAAAAGGGCAGTGCGTGACAGACAGCCCAGAAATCTCGAAGAACGGGAAGACTTTTGTAAGGAAGAATGGGCAAAGATACCTCAAACAAGAATTGAAAGACTCTTGGCTGGCTACAAAAAGCGTTTACAAGCTGTGATACTTGCCAAAGTGGGCAGTACAAGATGTTAACTCTGCAGGGTGCCCAAAATTTGCAGATGCCACTTTCTTGTTTTCTGTTATTTTGAAAGTGTAAATGATGGAAATAAAATCTAACTTTTGTTGACATATTATAAGAATGTCTAATCTGTAATTTAAAGCTTTTTGGAGATTTTTCCATCTTTCCTTGGCTTCTTTATGCACATTAATACAAATTTTTACCTGGGTTGCCCAAACTTTTGATCCCCACTGTATTGAGTATACATTCATAGTATTTATATTGTGTATACGTTCAAAGTATTTATATCATATTCATATTCATAGTATTTATCGTGTATACGTTCACAACTTTTTTTATTGTGCATTGTAGTATTACATTGTGTTTATGTTTGTAGTATTTATATTGTGCATACATTCATTGTTTAGTGTTGTGCAAAAGTTCATAGTATTTCTATTATGCACAAGCATAGTATTTATATTATGCATATGTTTGTGGTATTCATATCATGCATACATTCATAGTGTTTATACTTTGCATGCTTTCATAGTGTTTATGTTGGTTGTGTAAGTAGTATTTATTTTGTGCATATGTTCGTAGTATTTATTATTGCACATACATTCATAGTATTTATATTGTGCAGATGTGCATAGTATTGTGCATACATTTATAGGCATTTACTTTGTGCATACGTTCATAGCATTATAGCGTGTTCTATAATGTTCATGGCATTATCATGCACACGCTTGTAGCACTTGTATTGTGCACACGTTCATAGCATTTATATTGTGCATTTGTTTATAGCATTTATATTGTGAATAGGTTTATAGCATTTACTTTGTGCTTAGGTTCATAGCATTTATATTGTGCATACGGTCATAGCATTTATATTTTGTATACGTTCATAACATTTACAGTGTACTTATGTTCATGGCATTATCATGCATACACTCATAGCATTTGTATTGTGCACACATTCATAGCATTTATATTGTGTATCATATCTTATACGTTCATATCACACATACGTTCATAGCATTGTTATACGTATACGTGCATACGCTCATAGTGTGCGTATGTTCAGGGCATTTGTATTATGCTTACACTCTTAGCTTTTAGTACACATGCTCATATCATCTATACGGTGCATAAGCTCAAAGCTTTTTATATTGTGCATACGTTCATTAGTGTTGATAGCGTGCACACATTCTTAATGTTCAAAGCAAGCATGCATTAGATTACAGCAGCTACATGGTGCATGTGTTCTTAGCATTTGTCGTGCATACATTCTTAGCGTTCCAGTATTTGTGATGCATACGTTCCTAGCACTTATGGCTCATGTACGTTCATAGCATTGAGGTTTAGGTTTATGTTTCATGGCAATTGTGATGGCATACATTCATAGCAGTTCATGTCATGTATACATTCATAGCATTTCAGTCATGTACACGTGCATAGCATTTACATCATGCACACGTTGATAACATTTATGTCATACACATGTTCATAGTGTTTATTCTCTATATATGTTTGTAACAGTCAGGTTATACATACCCTCATCATGTTTATACCATACGGGTGTTCATAGTGGTAGATTATGCATCTGGTCATAGCATTTATATCATATACACGTCCTGAGCACACATGCGTTCACAGCTTTTATCTTGCATACACTCATAGTATTCTTATTATGCTTCCGTTCACAGCAAATGTCATGCATATGTTCATAGCATTTATACCTCGTATAACTTCACAATGTTCATACCAGGCATACGTTCATAGCAGTCATAAATGCATATGTTCTTACCATTTGTACAGTGCTAACAGTGCTCAAAGCATTAAGCTACTCTACAGCTGTTGCATGCATTTGCATCATAGATTCATACCAGTCATGTGTCAGAGCCTTAGTCTTATGCGACTTATCGAGCACACATCAGGTACTTTTATGTCACGCATATTTTGATAACTTAATGTTACTGTGCATATGTTACTATAGCTGACATGTCACTCTTACGTCACTACGACATTTGCACCACATATATGTTACTAAGTTGGTATTGCAGTCATATTTTCAACCTACTATTCCTATAGAATGTGGGAAATATACTGCTCTAGTTACTATTGCTGACACATCTCCAGAGATATAACCTCACGACACATAGGTGGTGTATTACTGTTGTGCCTGCCATGTCAGCAGGGGGATGCACTCTTCCAGGTATTGTTGCTGACACGTCTTCAAAGCAATAACCTCACGTCACATAAGCAGCTGTATACCTGTAATACCTGCCACATCTGCAGAGGGATGCAATGCATAGTTGTTGTTACTGACACGTCTTCAGAGCAATAACATTGTTACACATAGACGGCTGTATACTCTTTATACCTTCCATTGGCTGTTCAGGCATGCTGGGAGTTGTAGTTTTGCAACACCTGGAGGCACACTGTTTGGGAAACACTGGCATAGGTTGTTGCCGACTCTTCTTCAGAGCAGTGACTTCATAATAAAAGTACTTGTATAGAAGCACTGTGGTTACACAAGACTTGTCAGCTAGAAGCTTGAGTTTTAGTTTTGTAGAAGACGTTGAGTTGACTTTATTATGTTACCATTCACGTTCAAGTGGTCGTGTTATACATTCCTACATTGGCTAAGTCGTCAGGTCAAATATGACTTAGACCGAATTAGGCTTTTTAATCAATTTCGACAAGTCAATTCTCGTTCCATCTCAGGAACTAGAATTTTTGGGTTTTCTGATCAATACCCGATCAGCCTTATTGAGTCTTCCCATGAAGAAATTGAAGACTATACGCAAAGAGATTCGGTCTCTTATCAACAAAGATATCATTTCTCTCCGGTCTATAGCACGTATCGTAGGACTCCTCTCCGCATCCATTCAGGCTATATTCCCAGACCCTTTACATTATCGGGCTCTTCAACGTCTGAAGATCCGACATCTCAGAGAAGGTCTTGGATATTCGGACGAGGTTCCCCTTTCTCCAGAAGCCAGAGAGGAACTTATATGGTGGCTTCAACACATACAAGAATGGAACGGGAAGGCAATTTTCAATTCCCTCCCAGATTTGGTTTTGGAGTCAGACGCGAGTCTCCTCGGTTGGGGAGCTCGCTGTGGGCCTCTTTCCACAGGGGGCAAATGGTCACCCTTAGAAACCAGTTACCATATCAACTGCTTAGAACTCTTAGCGGGTTTCTTCGCTTTGAAGAGTTTTGCGAAGGACAGTTTGCACCAATGTGTATTACTTCGTATGGACAATATTTCGGTGGTCCAATATATCAATCGTCTAGGAGGGACACAATCCTCTATGTTGTCCAATATTGCCAAGGATATATGGCACTTCTGTTTGGACAGGGACATTACCCTCAAAGCCGAATATCTTCCGGGTCTCTCCAACACCATTGCAGACTGGAATTCACGTTACCTAAAAGATTCCAGCGACTGGATGTTGGATAATTGCGTATTCCAACAAATACAACAGATTTGGGGTCCTCTGTATCTGGATCTATTCGCATCCAGACTCAACCGTCAACTCCCACGCTTCTTCAGTTGGCGTCCGGACCCGGAATCAACTGGGACGGACGCCTTCATCCAATCTTGGCCACAGGAAATGCTATATGCTTTCCCCCCTTTCAATCTGATCCCCAGGTTTCTGATCCAGGTGCTTATGCAAAAAGCAACTGTAGTCCTGATCACTCCATGGTGGCCTTCTCAACCATGGTTCCCACAGATCTTGGGTATGCTGATCGATTTCCCGAGGGTTCTTCCCACATTCCGGAATCTCCTACTAGATCCTCTAGGGAACCCTCATCCTCTAGTATTATCCCATCAACTTCCTTTGGTGGCATGGCTAATTTCGGGTCAATTCCCACGGAGACAGAATTTTCTCGAACAACTAGGGAAATTCTTTCTGACGCCTGGGCACCAGGTACCAGGATCGCTTACAGATCAGCCTGGAAACTTTGGGCTGATTGGTGCATACAACGGGAATTGGATCCCTTATCTGCACCTATTCCACACATCCTGAATTATCTGTCGGATGCTTTTGATTCGGGTAAAGCATACCGTACCATAAATCTTTATCGTTCGGCAATTTCCTTTTATCATACTCCTATTAACTCCATTGCTATTGGTAAACATCCTTTGATTTGTAAATTACTCAAAGGGATTCGTTTTAGACGACCTCCAGTTCCTAAGTATCAATCTATTTGGGACGTTAACCTTCTTCTTAACCTTTTTCAGAGTTGGGAGGATAATGATTCATTATCCTTAAAACTCTTGTCTTTTAAACTTACCACCTTACTTTGTCTTATCTCAATTAAAAGAGTTTCAGATGTCAAAGCTCTGGATATCTCCCATAGACAATTCTCTCCACAAGGGGTATCCTTTTTGGTTCATAGACGGACCAAAACCAACATCCATCAAGTATTTTATCCATCCTTCCCTCATAATGACAAACTCTGCGTTGTCCGTTGCTTACTCGCTTATGAGGACAAAACAAAATCTATTCGTCATCCTTCTCATTCTCAACTTCTTATTTCTTACTGTAGACCCCATTTACCTGTGTCTTCTACAACCTTAGCCAGATGGATTAGAACAGTCATGGTCATGGTTAATATCGATATATCAAGATTTGGAGCTCACTCCACCAGGAGTGCAGTTTCCACTAAACTCATCCAATCTGGAGGATCACTATCGGATCTCCTTAAGGCAGCCAACTGGGCTTCTGAATCCACTTTTAAATCTTTCTACTTCAGACCTGAACATCATGTTTCTATGTCTCTTCTGTAGATTGCTCTGTATTTACGGTTATCTTATTATTTATGTATAGACATTTTAGTATATATATATTTTAGCTTTGAACATGCACTATAATGCGAAGCCCTCCTGTCTTGTCATAAAATTGGAGATT
Source organism: Hyla sarda (assembly GCF_029499605.1). Classification (NCBI taxonomy): domain Eukaryota; kingdom Metazoa; phylum Chordata; class Amphibia; order Anura; family Hylidae; genus Hyla; species Hyla sarda. The sequence continues at coordinate 345,015,961 of NC_079191.1, read as the reverse complement.
TTCCTATCCTAGGTGACGGAAAATATAGATTTTATAAAAGACAGGAGGCGAGCATTATCCCTCCCTTATCCCACCCATTAACAATTTTTATTGAATTTCAGCCTACTAATCGTCAGGATATATGGACTTTCCTGGGCTACTTCTGTTCCTTTTGGATCATCTTGTCGTTCCTTACTCAAGTTTTTCTTCAGATTCATAGATGAATGAACCTTCTCCTTTGGCCGGATGTTTCTCTACAGAGGAATTTCAACCTTCAAGTTTTTCCCAGTTCTCTTTTTGGACTTTATCATATTTATGTATTCTTTATTTATTTTTTGGTTCATCAAAGAAAGAGGGATAGTTCTGTCAGTCTAGAGCTTATATTACCTGGGCTAGATGCTCATTGGTTGTTACTAGAGACAGCATGTTAGGTTGTGATTACCTATGATTGTACACCTGTATAACTGTGTATCTCAAAGTTTTTTTCTTGTTAACTATTGAAAAAACGTTTAATGTTGATGCTATATGTTTTGCAGTAAAGAAAGAAATGCACTATGATGCTCGCCTCCTGTCTTTCATAAAATCTATATTTTCCGTCACCTAGGATAGGAAAATCTCCAATTACCATTAACTTCTATTGAATTTTGCTCACGGATTTCGCTTGAAGAATGAACATGGGAAATGTACGCTGCATTAGGAATCCATATTGGGAGGGGGAATTGGTTATCACCCACTCAATATCGAAATTTCATGGGTTGTCAAGTAAGCAGACAACAGGTAGCATTTCTGCCCACCACATCAGGTACTTAAAGGGTAACTATCATTAAAACAAATGTTTTCTATTGCATTCCTTATGGTAAATAAAAAATATTTCTAATATACTTTGTTTAACCCCTTAAGGACCAAGCATTTTTCGTTTTTTCCTCCTTACCTTTTAAAAATCATAACTCTTTCAATTTTGCACCTAAAAATCCATATGAGGGCTTATTTTTTGTGCCACCAATTCTACTTTGGAATGACATCATTTTACACAAACATTTATGGCGAAACGGAAAAAAAAATCATTGTGCGACAAAATTTAAGAAAAAACCCCATTTAGTAAATTTTGGGGGCTTCTGTTTCTAGGCAGTACATTTTTCGGTAAAAATGACACTTTATCTTTATTCTGTAGGTCCATACGATTAAAATGATACCCTACTTATATAGGTTTGATATCGTCGTACTTCTGGAAAAAATCATAACTACATGCAGGAAAATTTATACATTTAAAATTGTCCTTTTCTGACCCCTATAACTTTTTGATTTTTCCACGTACAGGGTGGTTTGAGGGCTCATTTTTTGTGCCGTGATCTGAAGTTTTAATTGGTGCCATTTTTATTTTGATTGGACTTCTTGATCGCTTTTTATTCCTTTTTTTATGGTATGAAAAGTGACCAAAAATACACTATTTACGACTTTTAGAATTTTTTTGCGTGTACGCCATTGACCGTGTGGTTTAATTAATGATATATTTTTATAGTTCAGACATTTACGCACGCGGCGATACCACATATGTTTATTTTTATTATGGTTATATATTTTTAATATGGAATTTGGGAAAAGGGGGGTGATTTAAACTTTTAATAAGGAAGGGGTTAATGTGTGTGTTTTTAAACTTTTTTTTAAACTTTTTTTTTTTTACACTTTTAGTCCCCTTAGGGGACTTTTAGGAGGAATCATTAGATTCCTCATACAGATCATTGTGGTTTCATAAAACCACAATGATCTGTGTGCTCTGCGCTCTATTGATAAAGCCTGGCCCTGCCAGGCTTTATCATTCAGAGAGCCGGAGCCGCGGCAGCAGGAGAGGTAAGCCCTCAGGCTACCTCAGTAGGGGATCGCTCCCCTGCGATCGCGCTGAGGGGGAGGCGATACACCCCACTGGACCACCAGGGACTTAATACAGGCACCTTTAGACGCCGCTGTCAACTTTGACAGCGGCAATCTAAAGGGTTAATAGCCGTCCGCGGCGATCGCCGCATGTTGGCTATTAACGCCGGCCCCCAGCTACAAGAATCAGCTGGGGGCTGGCCGGTATGACGCGGGCTCGAGTCGGGAGCCCGCGTCATACCCCAGTAACGGCCATTGGACGAGTATAGACGTCCATGGTCGTTATCGGGTTAAAAAAAATAAAATATAAAAAGTTTTATTTGTGCTTAAAAAAGCTCAAGAGCACATTTTCCCTTATCTCATACACAGACTTTGGGCCGAAGCCCAAACACAGGAAGTGCAGCCTGGAGTGCTGAGAGGGGGGGGGGGGGTGTCCAGCCTCATCTAATCATAGCTCCTCTCACATTTAACTGTCATATGCTGTTGGTTGGACACACCCCCTCAGCACTCCAGGCTGCACTTCCTGTGTTTGGGCTTAGGTCCAAAGTCTGTGTATGAGATGGGGGGAAACGTGCTCTTGAGCTTTTTTAACCCCTTAACGACAATGGACATAAATGTACATCATGGTGCCGTGGTACTTAACGCACCATGACGTACATTTACGCTTCGCCATGACCGCAAGCACTGGTATGGCACAGCAGGTCCCAGCTGCTATTAGCAGCCAGGGACCTGCCGGTAATGGCGGACATCCGCGATCGCGCGGATGTCTGCCATTAATCCCCTCAGATGCCGTGAGCAATACAGATCACAGCATCTGCGGCAGTGCGGTACTTTAAATGGATGATCTCATCACCCGCAGCGCTGCTGTGGAGATCCGATCATCCAACATGGCAGCCGGAGGTCCCCTCACCTGCCTCCGGCTGTCTCCCGGGGTCTTCTGCTCTGATCTGAGATCAAGCAGAAGATCACCGATAATGCTGATCAGTGCTGATCACCTATGGGGTCTATTAAAATGTAATTTAAAAAAAATTTAAAATAAAAAAGTTACAAAAAGGTGAAAAATCCCCTCCCCCAATAAAAGATTTTTTGTCACATTTTATTCGCAAAAAATAATTATTAAAAATGTATAAAAAGTAAAACCTATGCAAAAGTGGTACTGATAAAAACTACAGATCATGGCGCAAAAAATGAGCCCTCATTCTGTCCCATATACAGAAAAATTTGAAGGTTATAGGTGGTCAAAATAGGGCAATTTCAAACATACTAATTTTGTTAAAATGGTTTGAGATTTTTTTAAAGCGGTACAATTATAGAAAAGCATATAACATGGATATCATTTTAATCATATTGACCCACAGAATAAATAAAACATGTAATTTTTACCAGAAAGTGTACAGCATGAATACAAAACCTTCCAAAATTTGCTAAATTGCGGTTTTCTTTTCAATTTTCGCACATAAATAATAATATTTGTTTGGTTGCGCTGTACATTTTATGGTCCCACGCCTTCTCAGCAGTCAGCGAGGTTGAGCCGTTGCCGCAGCAAGACCATCCCGCTTTGCGGCGGGCTCTGGTGAATACCAGTAGCAACCTAGAACCGGTCCACCGGTACGGTCCACGCCAATCCCTCGCTGACACAGAGGATCCACATCCAGCCTGCCGAATCCTAACATTATATAGGTTTGATTTTGTATTACTTCTAAAAAAAATAGTCATAACTACATGCAGGAAAATGTATACGTTTAAAATAGTCATCTTCTGACCCCTACCGTGTTTCTCCAAAAATAAGACAGGGTCTTATATTAATTTTAGTCCCAAAAAACACACTAGGGCTTATTTTCAGGGTAGGGCTTATTTATTTATGGGGGGGCTACAGGAGTGTGGAGGATGGGGGGCTGTAGCAGTGTGGAGGATGGGGGGGGGCTGTAGCAGTGAGGAGGATGGGGGGGCTGTAGCAGTGAGGAGGATGGGGGGGCTGTAGCAGTGTGGAGGATGGGGGGGCTGTAGCAGTGTGGAAGATGGGGGGGGGGGGGGTGCGGCATCCTCCACACTGCTACAGCCCCCCATCCTCCACACAGCACAGCTCGCGTTGTAGTTGACCGTGACATCGCGATTTCAACGCGATGGTCCCGATCAGCCCAACTTTACTTTCATTTTAGACGCGCGATCAAGTTTGAACGCCGCATCTAAAGGGTTAATAGCGTGCGGCACAACGATTGGTGAAGCACACTATTAGCCCAGGGTGCCGGCTGTCATTAGCCGCTGGGACTGACCCGGTATGACGTGATAAAATACTTTTTTTTTTTTTGCTACAAAACCCCTTTAAGGGTAGGTCTACACAGTGACTTTGACCAAATGACATGCATTGCTGCCAAAATCTGCTGTGTCATTCTGTTTCATCACATCTATGAATGTGCAACCTACTTGTTGCCACAGCAGTCTATCCTGGATGGATTCTGGTGACTTGTAGAGCTGTACACTCTTCTCACTGAGCTAATGCTGGAGAGGGCGGTGGGTAAGACCTGTATGCTCCCTGCTCACAATAGTGCCATACTGCTTTTCCCAGTTCGGCAACTGGCTGTCATGTTAACTGCTTCATGTGTGAGTCACATATACACTGGGAAAATCTTACAAATAGCCCAGTTGTGTGAAAATCTATGTATTCTTATGTATTTAAAAATTACCCTTATAGGGTGTATTCAGGGCAGCATGAGCTGTAAATATGGCCCAGCCAAACATGGTGTTGACAGAGCCTAAAAAGCTACACTCCGGTGCAAGGAAAGGTGCGCTGAGCACTGCTAATTCAATTTCATTAAAGATGAAGTATATGCATGTGCATGGCCAGAGTCATTCCACAAAGGGCGTAGCCCTTTGTGGAGTGATCTTGTCCATGCACATGTATATACTTTATCTTTAATAAAGAAGAATCTGCATAAGCATCAAGTGGGTGAGTGCCCTATACATTTCTAATGTTGGATAATCTTTAAAAAGCTATTGTGAAAGGGCCTCCTATGGATCCCAGACACACTCTTGTTTATTGAAAGAGCTTTATTGTCCATTCAGTCATTACAAGTCATACAATAAATTACAATCACACAAAGCATGACAGTACAATACACAGCAAAGGCTCCCTAAGCTATACATCGCACAGCATGCTACTCTAACACTCCGCTCAATCCTGTAATAGAAAAGCACAAGAAATTGAATAACAAAACAATACAATCTGTGATCGGGGTAGGGGCGACTATGTGAAGGTGGGGCGGGGGGGGGGGGGGGGGGGAAATCACAGGGCCAAACTGCTGGGCTGTATCTTCAAGGAGACATGGGAGAAGGAGAGAGGTCTTCACTCCTCCTCTTCCTCATCGATGGCCGGGCTGTCCAAGATGGAATAGTCTCTTAGCAGGCTTCTGATATACCTGCGGCAGTCCCGGACGGACATGTTCTCCCTGTTGATTACGAGGCGGTTCCTGGCAAGCCACACTGGGTCCTTAAAACAGTTCATAAGGCGCCAGGCCTCCTGGATGGCCTCCACGTCGTGGGTCCCAGGGAACAGACCGCAAAGCACCGAATGGTACGATAGGCAGTTCCTGGGTACAGAGTCTCTGAGTTCATGTTCCATGGCGTCCAACAGACCCTGAGCAAAGGGGCACTGCCAAAACATGTGCAAGGATGTTTCCTCCATGAAGGGGCACCGGGGGCAATACCGGGTTCTGCACAGGTTGTGGGCATGCATGAATGACCTGAGAGACAACCCTCCCTTGGACTCGACAGCACTGCAACTTTGCAGAAAGACTCAAGAGACAGAAGAGACTCCTCCCAGGACTTTTATAGGGGAGACTCTGGTGGGGTCCCATAGGTCTACCTTAAGTCACATGGTCACTGGGTTACACTCACATGACAACTGGTGATCACATGTTAACCTCTCAAAGTAATAACACTTACTATATGCATTATACAGTGTAACACATGGCAAACAATATATACATAAGGGGGGGGGGGGCAGGGGACACTGTAAGGAGGCTGCCTGACAGGGCAGCAAAGGTACTGGGCTACCACAGATAAATGACAAAACATATGTGGTAAGGCGGTGGGGGGTGCAGGGAAGATGTTGTTACCCTAGGGGCAGATGGTACTAACCCCTTATGTTCATGATGCCAGGGCGTGGTTTAGCCTTATCCACCTGAAGGTATACCGCTGGATCCTAGGCTAGGCACGGGGGCAATGAAGACACCAACGCCAAGTTATGGACAAAGGTAGCTTTACTGAAGGCAGACAGTTGTTACAGTCTAGGCAGTACAGCCTGGGCCCAAGGAGGGGACCAGTGACACAGGGGGACCTGGCAGGCTTGCTGGGACTTGTAGTAGACAGGAAAAGTTTGTGCAGGCCACGCTGAGTAGACAGAAGACTTGATTGATAGGACATTAACTTCAGCTTACTTGCACTTGACTTGAGGCCTCCACTGCTCTGAACACACTATATGTAGAAAGCCTATCAGGCTGCATTTGTGGGAGGGGCTTAGCATATTTAACCACCGCTGTCCCCTCCCTCGGTGCGTATGCTGGGTTGACATAGGGGGGCAGGAGGCTCATTGGGAGTGGTGGTACAGGTAAGTGCCGGGTAACCGGCTGGTTGGTCACTTACTGGGTGCCCTGGTCCGCGGCGTTTGCTCCCCTGATGAGGGCAGTCTCCGGCACCCAGGGTCTGCGGCGGCGGCACTCGGGATGCATCTGCTTGCCCAGGCTGTCCGTATCATACTGGAAATGTTGTGTGGCGAGCGGCCGCAGCATGGTGGGTGCAGGGAGAGACGCGGCCCACATGGGTCTCCCTGCTCCGGCATCCCACGAGCGTTCTCAGGCGGCAGCTGCCTTCGGGGGAGCTGCAGGGTGTCGGGCCAGGTCCTTACCGGTGGTGGTGCGGGCAGCGCTTGGTTTCAGCGGCCGGCACGGGGAGACGCGTCCCATGTGGGTCTCCCGGCTCCGGCGGATCACGTGACTCACAGGGACTCTGAGCGGGCGGAGTCACGGCGTGCCGGTGAGAGGACCGGCTCTCCTGGCTGCGGTAAAAAAATAATTGCGGCGGGGTAGTGCTGCCCGAGCGGACCGCATGTGTCCAGGTACCTGGACAGGGTTGCGATACCTGGCAGGCTTGTCCGGCGCGGGGAGTCGCGTCCCGCACCCCCAGCTGGGCGGAGTCTCGACGTGTCAGTGGGTATAGCAGACTTGTGCTGCAGTTTCGCCTCTGGTCTGTAGGTGGCGCTGCAGTAAAAGTAAATAAAATAAAAAATTCATAAATAAATACATAATAATATATACAAATAAATATACAAACATATAATATAGCAAGAAGAGTAATTGTTGTAAATATATGGTTGCAATGTGATTATGATAAGTCATGCATTGAGGGGTCTTGGTACACCGGTGTTGGTGCACGTTGCACCAATCACATGTATCGTTCTATAGGGGGGGGGGGGAGTTGAGGCAGGGGTTGCAGATACAATGTGGGATAAGGGTTTGTTGCAGTGGGTTGGGACAGATATACACGGGGGGGGGGGGGGGGTTAGGTTGAGGTTAGGCAAGTCAGATATCGGCTTGTTTTAGGCAGATTGTGCACGCAAGTGGTCAGGTAGCTTAGAACAACGTTTCTCCTCTCCTCCCCAGATTGGGTGGTCTGTATACGGTTGGTGGTCATTTCATTCCTGTTTTTCTTTTTCCAAAAACTACACCGGTGGCTACGGTCAGTACCAATCAGATATCGTTCCGTTTTATTCCTCATCTTGCACGGTCACTATTTTTTTGTGAGATCGGGTTCTCATTGTCACCACTTTTCATAACACTTCCATCACACTAGTTAAATGGTAAACACTGCAGCTGTTACACATAGGCGCTGAGTTACTGCTAAATCTCTTACGTTCATCAGATAGGGTTCAGTGCGTCGTTGCTACTGTCACGTACGCAGAGCATTCTCGTCACACGGGTAGTGGTCACTGCTATCTTGACTTATCTTCAAGGGTGACCACTTGCCTGCAGTAGTTGCTGACACTTCTTCAGAGCCATTCCTAGTTAATTAGGAATGGTGTTCACTATAATCTTGACTCGTAGTCAGGAGGTGGTCACTGTTCGTTAATTCATGGCTACACGTGCCATACTTTCATTCACGGTCAGACTCACTGTCATCTCCTGTTTCACACGCTTCAGGTGGTACTCTGGGATGGCACTTGCATCAAGGCAGCACGCTTTCATTCGCTTACGTTTGCACATTCAGTCACTCTCGGCATTACGTTCAACATTAAGTATGTATTCGGTTAATCTATACCGTGCAATCACTCACAGCGGCCATACCGTGCAGTCACTCGTAGCATCCATGCCTACACGGCCTACGCTCATATCTTCGCTCCACACATAACACATACACGGTAACTACTCATTGCACACTGCTTTCGCGACACATGGCAGTTTCCATACTGCACGTAGGTCACGGTGCGCGTAGGCACTCACAACGTTTCATATCGTGCAGTCACTCATAGCGTTTCATGCAGTCGTTCACAATGGTCATACCGTACACTCAAAAAAAATAAAAATAAAAATGCGTATATAGTACGTACATGCGTGGTAGCTTATATGCAGAAGGTGCAGTTACAGTGTCGCATACAGAACACAAGGTCATAGTAGCATGCAGTAGGTTACAGGGTTAGGCATAGCACATACGCTCGTTTCGTATTTGCAGTGGGTACATTGTAATAAATAACCTATAAATACGCCACTACAGCGTATAGGGTAAACCCACCAAAAGTAAAAGATGTATATAATAAAATGAATAGAAAATATATTAATCTGATAAATCAATAACCATAAAATTTAATAAATATGATTTTATTTTACAAAAAATACATATATCATACACAAGCAAGAAAAGTTGGTAATAATATATAGCTATATAACATACATAAAAATAGTAATCATTAGCGCAATTTGATAATGTGTATAATTATTTAAAAAATATATTTTATATATATATATATATATATATATATGTAAATAAATGAACTTAAAAAATGCAAAGGATGGCAGGGACGGGAAAAGGATATAAAAAAGGTTGTAAAGAAGGAAGACGTAAATGTCGGGGTCAACTGATCACCAATGGATCATAAAAGCACCTTTTGCTAAAAAATACGTGCAATGTGACACTCAATTTAAAGCATAACAAGTGTATTTAACCTTAAAGATAAAAATGCATAAAGTGCAATGTGCAACACAGAGATATACGTGTATACAATAGATATAAAAAAAGGAAAAAACAGTGCAAGAAACCAAAAAAAACCCCAAAAAAATCAAAAAAATAAGGTGCTAAAAGTAAAGGTGTCAGAATGTAAATACTTGACCCCACATGTAAAAAGAGGATGGGTTCCACGTCCCTGCAATCACCTCCAACGCGTTTCACCGTGACCGGCTTTGTCAAGGAGTGTGCATATACTAAATGGGAGCAAGGATATATAGGGTATTCAATAAAAAACTATTAACACACCTGTGGTATCAGGAAGCGCCTCAGCTAACTACCGGAAATGACCTACAACGCCAAAGATCTCTAGTGTCTAAAGGAACGCCCGGGCTACACCAAAATGGCACCCGACACCGTTCCTGCGCATGCGCATCTGCATGGAAAAGATTTATATATATATAGTAGGGGGAACAGAGACTCTGAAAAGATGAGGCGCTTCCTGATACCAAAGGTGTGTTAATAGTTTTTTATTGAATACCCTATATATCCTTGCTCCCATTTAGTATATGCACACTCCTTGACAAAGCCGGTCACGGTGAAACGCGTTGGAGGTGATTGCAGGGACGTGGAACCCATCCTCTTTTTACATGTGGGGTCAAGTATTTACATTCTGACACCTTTACTTTTAGCACCTTATTTTTTTGATTTTTTTTTGGTTTCTTGCACTGTTTTTTCCTTTTTTATATCTATTGTATACACGTATATCTCTGTGTTGCACATTGCACTTTATGCATTTTTATCTTTAAGGTTAAATACACTTGTTATGCTTTAAATTGAGTGTCACATTGCACGTATTTTTTAGCAAAAGGTGCTTTTATGATCCATTGGTGATCAGTTGACCCCGACATTTACGTCTTCCTTCTTTACAACCTTTTTTATATCCTTTTCCCGTCCCTGCCATCCTTTGCATTTTTTAAGTTCATTTATTTACATATATATATATATATATATATATATATAAAATATATTTTTTAAATAATTATACACATTATCAAATTGCGCTAATGATTACTATTTTTATGTATGTTATATAGCTATATATTATTACCAACTTTTCTTGCTTGTGTATGATATATGTATTTTTTGTAAAATAAAATCATATTTATAAAATTTTATGGTTATTGATTTATCAGATTAATATATTTTCTATTCATTTTATTATATACATCTTTTACTTTTGGTGGGTTTACCCTATACGCTGTAGTGGCGTATTTATAGGTTATTTAGTGGTTGTTTTGGGTTTTCCCCAATTTTATTTAGACCACAGTATACAGGACTTTTTTAGGTTGTTGTGGGTACATTGTAGTATCGTATACAGTACATACGCTCACAGGGTTATATTGCAGTGGGTAGTTAGTATTGTATACAGTCCATGTGCTCATAGTCTCGTTGCAGTGGGTATAGTTAGTTGTACACCAGTATATATGCTATAAGTGTCATTGGTAGGGGTCACAGTCATAGGTGCCATATACAGTAATATGCTCATAGGGTTGCAAGCAGTAGGTATAGTTAGGGTAGTTCGCAGTACATATGCGCAGTGTTATATGCAGTGGGTACAGTCATACTGGTATGGTATACAGTGCATATGCGCATAGTGCAATAGGCGGTAGGCACAGTTAGGTGGCATACAGTGCTTATGGTCAGTGTCATATGCAGCAGGTTCAGTTAGTGTTTTTGCTACAGCACGTATACTCATAGTGTCATATGCAGAACCCACAGTTAGTGTTGCATACAGTACATGTGCCCATAGTCTCTCACGCAGAAGGTACAGTTACTGTTGTGTATAGTGCATATGCTCGTTGTGTCACACGCTCCGTGTACAGACATAGGGTCATACAATCAGACCTTGAGCACTGTTCGTGTGCTTGTCGTGGTCATATTGCACTCACGTGTGCCGTCCTTCCATACATACGTGGGTTACTATCCAGAACATATGCTCATAAATGTTGTTGTATCTAGCTTCATACTGTCTTACCATACACATAGCTTGCACTGTTCATACGCTCATTGTGTTATATGCAAGGTGTACAGACAGTGTTAAACACTCAGGCCTTGAGCACTGTTCGTGTGCTTGTCGTTGTCATATTGCACTCACGTGTGCCGTCCTTTTCATACATACGCGGGTTGCTATACAGAACATATGCGCATAACTGTTGTTGTATCTAGCTTCATACTGTCGTACCATACACACAGTTCGCACTGTTCATACACTCATTGTGTTATATGCAGTGTGTACAGACAGTGTTAAACACTAAGGCCTTGAGCACTGTTTGTGTGCTTGTCGTGGTCATATTGCACTCACGCGGGCAGCTATTCAGATCATATGCTTATAACTGTTGTCGTAATTAGCTCATACTGGCTCACCATACACATAGCTTGCACTGGTCATGCGCTCATGGATGCATACGGAGTACACTACACATACGTTTGTAGCTTTCATACGGTACAGATGGTCATAGCTGGTACTCTACAATTACCAATAGGTACACCGCACATACCTCTGTGCCAGTGGACTTTGCATGCGTTTAAACTGGCACTGTCGGCATATCACGGGGCCTACAACACTTTCAGGTTTGTCTAACATAACACAGTATTCCTTTCTCTTTGACACTAATGTCATTCTATCTTGCATCGGGTTCTGCCACTCTTCTCTGCACTTATCTCATAGTACCATCAAATCTCATCTTTCTTGTATCCAGCACTTCATTTCTTTATCGCACCCGGACAGGCTTTCTATGCTTTCGTCTCAGGCTGTCAAGGCTGCGCTCAGAGGGGTCTTGGCCGTAGCTCCAGTATTTCGGCTCAGGAGGCCTATCAGCAGTGAACTGTTTAGGTCATTGTCTAACGTGTTTGATAATAACTCGTTCGGATTCGAGCACAGCCTGATACTGAAGTCAGCAGAGTACCTAGCGTTCTATGGTTCCTCTGACCGAGAGAATTCTCGTGTGCTGGGCGGGGTTCGGCACACTCACCGAAAGCTCACTTAAGGTGGCAGGGTTCTTGGTTTGAGGTTTCACTTTCTGTCACCAAAACTTCCCGGTGGGGTGCTGTGGTTGGTTTCTTCCTTTCAGGCAACAAGTGGTGCCCGGTGGCGGGGTTGTTGCAACTGGTAAACTTTCTCCGCGACAAGCCTTCGGAGTCGCCACTGTTGCCTTTCAGTGCGGGGGCTCTGTCCACCTCTTTATTCATATCACATGTCCGCACATTGCTTCATACATTAGGCTACAACCCTAGGAAATATTCAGGACACTCATTTCGGATAGGAGTTGCATCTGCGGCCTCCAGGCACAAAGTACCAACACATGTGATACAGAAGTTGGGCAGATGGCGCTCTGACACATACACCCCTCATGTCCCAGATCCCTCGAGGGAGATGGCAGATGCATTTCACTATTTGGCTTTATAATAAACATTACTCAAATGACCCTAAATGGTGTTGTCTTTTTTGCCCTCTAAAGGCGGACCCTCGGCGCGGTTTTCAGGCACACCACAACCATTGTTCTAGGGGGGCAGGTAGATGTTAAGTTACAGTGATGTTTATCATGTTTCTTTCAGGTTTCCCTGGTGGCAGGTAACAGGTAAGACTACGTACAGTGATAAGTCCTGACCACAAACACAAGTGGACTGGACATCAGCACAAAGAGAGGGCAGAGCTCGAAGAGAGAGAAGCTAGCTCCACCCAGGGTTTATATAGGGGAGACTAGCAGAGAGCCCATAGGTCACCTTAAGGGTCAGCTGGTCAATAGTACCTCCTGGGTAACAATCACATGGTACCTTTATTAAAAGGTACACTACACAATATAATAACCTATTTACATAGGGGGGGAGAGAGAGAGAGAGACAACTGCAGAGGGCCCTGGGGACACTGCCTGACAGGGAAGGGAAGGTACAGGGAAACACCATCCCGTACTGGGCCACCTAATATAAATAGCTAACCTTTAAGAGGCGCTGCAGCAGCTGTGTGTAATGTAGTAGGCTGTATTATCATTGTGACTCTCTTAGCACAGGCTGCTACTCCTCCTCCACATGATGACACTGGAGCAGGGAGGACAATGCCCGAAGAGCCCAGAGAGGCACACCCTAGCAGCCCTGCAGAGCCTGCCCCTCCTCTGTCTCTATAGGATGGAGCCAGGATCCGGGTGTCGCTTCCGTGTGTGTGTCCTGACAACCCCTCCTACCTGGGAGGAAGAGGCCCGGGCTGGGGAGCTGTGTGACTGGATGGAAGGTGACGGCTCCTACCTGCTGCCATAGACTGGACGCGGCTCTTCAGTCATGCACCGTGCGGGGAGCTGTGCTGGGATGGGAATGCGCAGTGTGTCCTGCAGGAGGCGCTGTCTATAGGCAGGGGCTGTAATTGCGCTGAGCAGCAACTGGAGGTTTGTGATTTGCGCCTGAACCAGGAGGTCGTTCAGAGTGCTGAGGGATTAGTGGTGCTGTGTGTGTGCTGACTGGAGTAGTGGAGCTGTGTGTGTGTGTGCTGCCTAGAGTAGTGGAGCTGTGTGTGCTGACTGGAGTAGTGGAGCTGTGTGTGCTGACTGGAGTAGTGGAGCTGTGTGTGTGTGCTGACTAGAGTAGTGGAGCTGTGTGTGTGTGCTGACTGGAGTAGTGGAGCTGTGTGTGCGCTGACTGGAGTAGTGGCGCTGTGTGTGCGCTGACTGGAGTAGTGGAGCTGTGTGTGCGCTGACTGGAGTAGTGGCGCTGTGTGTGCGCTCACTGGAGTAGTGGCGCTGTGTGTGCGCTCACTGGAGTAGTGGCGCTGTGTGTGCGCTCACTGGAGTAGTGGCGCTGTGTGTGCGCTCACTGGAGTAGTGGCGCTGTGTGTGCGCTCACTGGAGTAGTGGAGCTGTGTGTGCGCTGACTGGAGTAGTGGCGCTGTGTGTGCGCTGACTGGAGTAGTGGCGCTGTGTGTGCGCTGACTGGAGTAGTGGCGCTGTGTGTGCGCTGACTGGAGTAGTGGCGCTGTGTGTGCGCTGACTGGAGTAGTGGCGCTGTGTGTGCGCTGACTGGAGTAGTGGAGCTGTGTGTGCGCTCACTGGAGTAGTGGCGCTGTGTGTGCGCTCACTGGAGTAGTGGCGCTGTGTGTGCGCTGACTGGAGTAGTGGAGCTGTGTGTGCGCTGACTGGAGTAGTGGAGCTGTGTGTGTGCTGACTGGATTGCCCCATGGCTGCTCCCAGGCTCCTGTGTCTCCCCCTCCTGTCACTCCTGGCTCTGCTGCTCGCTTACTGGTTTGGCCATGTGGATAGGGATCACCTGCAGGACCGGTTGGATACAGTGCTGTCATCTCTGCTGCGGGCTGAGGAGAAAGTTGGCTTGGATGAGGAGCGACCCCCTCGTATAGCGATCGGTGAGTGTGGTGGGCACAGCCGATGACTACAGTGGGCATGGGAAATAAACTAGTGTATAGCTCAGTGTCTCCCAACCAGGGTGCCTCCAGCTGTTGCAAAACTACAACTTCCAGCATGCCCGGACAGCCAAAGGCTGTCCGAGCATGCTGGGAGTTGTAGTTTTGCAACATCTGGAGGCACCCTGGTTGGGAGACACTGGTATAGCTACCAGACTGCCATATGATGGGCACGGGGTGTGTAAGGATTGTTTCCACTTTCTGCAGTTTGTGGTGTGTGAATAGATCCCAGGGAATTGCTCTCCATGCAGTTTTCCAGGATATCAGCCTGGGTAGAGGACTGTATAGATAGCAGCTGCCTATAATCTGTGTACACAGGTTACAAGCTTCACACACAGCATTGTGCTGGAAAAACAAGTGAGCTCAGGTAAGTCCAGCCCATGTCCTCCAAATGACCACCCCCTGACCCACTTACATCCGCTTATTCTGTTTGACAGACAGCTTAGATAAAGATGAATTCGAGTAGAATACAGACATAGCGCACATCTACAATCTTGTATAATGATCTGATTGCTTCTCAGCATAATATCAAAAACTAACAGGTTGTTAGTATACATTTTTGATCAAAAAGTACAAGCCCACTCGCCACGTCAAGGCCACCTATTCAGAGAGGGTCCCTAGCGTCCCTAGCATAAAATGGCGTAGCACCAGGCGGCGACCACCACCGCCGCGACACAGGTGCCCACGGGGGGGGAAGCGACCCACTGGCAGAGCGGCCCCAATGCCTCTCAAACCAGTCTATAGGCCGCACCCGCCCGCAGACACAGCGCCACGGCAGCAACAGACGCCGCCCCGCACCACACCAGTGTGAACAAGGTGTAATGGCTCACTTACCTTGCTCTCCCAGTCAGACTGGGAGGCTGCTAGGAGTGAAATGATAAAGATGATGTGAGCTGGACTCTTACCGTACTGGGAAACGCCCCCTAGGCACTTGTTCATCATTTGGATACTCAAATAGGCTTCTATCTCACTAATGGAGAGGACTATTAAAGTGGTATTCCAGGAAACTGTTTAACTGGCTCCGGAAAGTTAAACAGATTTGTAAGTTACTTCTATTAAAAAATCTTAATCCTTCCAGTAGTTATCAGCTGCTGAAGTTGAGTTGTTCTTTTCTGTCTGACAACAGTGCTGTCTGCTGACATCTCTGCTTGACTCAGGAACTGTCCAGAGTAGGAGCAAATCCCCATAGCAAACTGCTAATGCCTCAGACAGTTCCTGAGACAAGCAGAGGTGTCAGCAGAGAGCACTGTTGTCAGAAAGGAAAGAACAATTCAACTTTAACTGCTGATAACTACTGGAAGGATTAAGATTTATCAGCTGCTAAAGTTGAGTTGTTCTTTCCTTTCTGACAACAGTGCTCTCTGCTGACACCTCTGCTTGTCTCAGGAAGTGTCTGAGGCATTAGCAGTTTGCTATGGGGATTTGCTCCTACTCTGGACAGTTCCTGAGACAAGCAGAGATGTCAGCAGACAGCACTGTTGTCAAACAGAAAAGAACAACTCAACTTCAGCAGCTGATAACTACTGGAAGGATTAAGATTTTTTTAATAGAAGTAATTTACAAATCTGTTTAACTTTCTGGAGTCATGATCACAGGGGGGAGTCCGACCACTGGAACCCCCAGGATTTCCTGCTCAGCGGGGCTCTCAGCATGAAAGGACCTGTGTTGACCATAGCAGGAAGGGTTGGCCAACATGCCCCCTCCATGCATCTCTATTGGAGAGCCAGAGATACCTTTTAAAAAATAAAAATAAAATAAATGCTAGTGAATGTGCATGTTATGCCAATATGACTCAACATTCTTGGCATTTGTTTTTCTTTTCTTTTTTAACAAACATATAAGTGTAAAAATAATTATTGGGGAGCTTTATCAAAACCTGTGGAGAGGAAAAGTTGACCAGTTGCCCATAGCAACCAATCAGATCGCTTCTTTCATTTTCCAGGGAGACTTAAAAAAAAAAAAAAAAAATGAAAGAAGCAATCTGATTGGTTGCTATGGGCAACTAGTCAACTTTTCCTCTGCACAGGTTTTAATAAATCTCCCTAAGGCTATGTTCACACGGGCGAATGTCCGCATGGAAAATTTCTGTTCGGACATTCCCCTGACAGTGGAGCACCAGCAGAACATGCATTTCCACGCAGACTCTGCAGAAAGAATAGACATGTCTATTCTGTCTGCGGACTCCAGAATCAGAAATTCTGCTGTGTGCACAATGCAGCAGAATTCAAATTGAAATGTTCTTGCAGAATTCTTTTGTTAAAGGGGTACTCCACTGGAAAACATTTTCTTTTAAATCAACTGGTGCCAGAAAGTTAAACAGATTTGTAAATTACTTCTATTAAAAAAATCTTAATCCTTCCACTACTTATCAGCTGCTGTTATGATCCACAGGAAGTTCTTTTCTTTTTGAATTTCCTTTCTGTCGGACCACAGTGCTCTCTGCTGACACCTCTGTCCATTTTAGGAACTGTGCAGATCAGGATAAGTTTTCTATGGGAATTTGCTTCTACTCTGGACAGTTCCTAAAATAGACAGAGGTGTCAGCAGAGAGCACTGTGGTCAGACAGAAAGGAAATTCAAAAAGAAAAGAACTTCCTTTGGATCATAACAGCAGCTGATAAGATTAAGATTTTTTTAATAGAAGTAATTTACAAATCTGTTTAACTTTCTGGCACCAGTTGATTTAAAAAATAATGTTTTCCTGGGGAGTACCCCTTTAAATTCCGAACGGAAATTTCATTTTGTGAACATGGCATTAATGTGCCTTATATTGGTAGTTTTGTAGGCAAATGTTCTGTCACCAGATGCTCTGCACATTAAGCAGGTTGATCAGCAAAATAACCCAGGCTACCTGCATTAAAAAAACAAACCTTTACTTGCCTTCCGTGTTTCCCTGCTGCCTCCTGGTGCCTGGGTTCGATACTTCACAGTGCAGCTCAGCAATGTGATGTTTTAAGCCCCAGCCCCAATCTTTTTTTTTCTACTGGGGCTCAATGTGTCTCACTGGTTGAGGAAGGAAAACGCTGCGACCAGCGTTTCGCACTGCGACATATTGACCCCCGACACCAGAAAGCAGATTGCATTGGAGGCAGCTAAGTAAAGGTGTGTTGAATGTTTGACTATTTTATAGGGGCTGAGCTACCCCATTTTTGGGATCAATGGATGCCCCAGCATATGGACACTTACTCATCAAAAACATCTATGATATATTAAATTGATATTACTGTAATTTCTTCAGTCAGAAGTTAAACATGATTATTTAGGTGGCTGCAATATAGTGCAGATTGAGTATATGTAGATGCCCCTAACACATTGTTTCCTAACCAGGGTGCCTCCAACTGTTGCAAAACTCCAACTCCCATCATGTCCGGATAGCCTTCGGCTGTCCGGGCATGCGCGGAGTTGTAGTTTTGCAACAGCTGAAGGCACCCTGGTTGGTGCCTTCCTTAAGGGCACGTTCCCAATTGGCGTATACACGGCGTTTTCACGCTGCGCAAAATCTGCAGAAGCATGGGGAAATACGCTGCGTATCCCTCGCTCACCATACACGCAGGGCTTTCCGGCGGCAGCCCTACGTATGCAGTGAGCTTTGGAGGTGGGGCCGGTAGTCGCGTACCCTAACAATGAACAAGATCATTCTTTCAGCAGTTGAATTTCTACAGCTGAACTTTTGTCGCAGAAATTTTGTAGTGTGCACTGTGCAGGGGAATCAGTGGAATTCTGCTGCACCATAATTCCTGTCTGAAATTCCGTAGTGTGAATCTAGCTGCCACGCCCCCTTCCATAGGGGCGAGGCTATGAGGGCATGAGCTCCAGGTTTCGGAACAGTTTGTTCCAAACGCTGAGCAGCGGAGTACCCTTTTTTTTTTTAAGGTCCCAATCAAATTTGATAAGTTGGCCAACTCTGCCAATTTCAGGACCAGACAGCTCTCTAATGGGGGCATTCTGACTGTCCCCAACAGATGATGTCAGGAGAGAGATGAGTGGGGCAGGGTGGATCTCATCTGGCCAACCATTTTTTTTTCTTCCCCCAGGAAATAATCCACTGCCAGAGCTATCTGGCAACAGCTTACCTCTCGTCTTCCCATTGCCCCATGGCCATCAGTGAAATTACCATTAGGCCAACAACTATCTTAAAGGAGATCTGTAGTGCTCTGAACTTTATCCTCTATCTGAAGCATAGGGGATAAGTTTTAGATTGCGGGGGTCCGAGCGCTGTGGCCCCCCCGCGATCTCCTGTACGGGGCCGCAGCAATGTACAGGAAAGGGGGTGTTCCTTTCTCGCCTGATGCGCCAGCCGACATGCCACTCCACGAATCCCGTAGAGAGACTATGAACAGACAATATTAAAGGGATACTCCGGTAGAGAAAAAAAATGTTTTTAAATCAACTGGTACAAGAAAGTTAAACAGATTTGTAAATCACTTCTATTTAAAAATCTTAACCCTTCCAGTACTTGAAATTTGTGAAGTTCTTTCCAGCTTAACTTTCTGGCACCAGTTGATTTGTAAACATTTGTTTTCTACTTGTATCCCCCAGAGTTCCCCTTTAATCCCCTGGTCTTCTCATGGGCTTTATCCAGTTACAACAGAAACTCGGACACACCTAGAGCTTTTCTCAAGGCATGGTAGGATGTAGTTTCAGGGAGTAGCCAATTGTCTCACTGGATTTGGCATATCATTTTGACTCCCACCATCTGCCCGCAGCATTTTTGGCCCAAAAATATATATATTTTTTACATGCCATATTTTGCATTAATATTTGTAACCCAAAACCAGGAGTGGGTCCAAAATGTGGAAAAGGTAAGTGTCTTTCTATTACATTTTTTCTCTCTTTATGTTCCACTGATTTTCTGCAGCTTGTATGTGTGAACATACCCTTAAAGGGGAACTCCAGTGGAAACAAGTAGAAAACAGATGTTTGCAAATCAACTTGTGCCAGAAAGTTAAACAGATTGGTAAATTACTACTAATAAAAAATCTTAATCCTTCCAGTACTTATTAGCTGCTGTATAAAACAGAGAAATTAATGAATTTCTTTACTGTCTGTCCGCAGTGCTCTCTGCTGACTCCTATGTCCATGTCAGGAACTGTCCAGATTAGAAGCATATCCCCATAGAAAACCTCTCCTGCTCTGGACAGTTCCTGACACTGTCAGAGGTGTCAGCATAGAGCACTGTGGTCAGACTGGAAAGAACTTCACAAATTTCTCTGTAGTATACAGCAGCTGATAAGTACTGGAAGGGCTAAGAGTTTTAAATAGAAGTAGTTTACAAACCTGTTTAACTTTTTTGCACCAGTTGATTAAAAAAAATATATATATTTCCTCCGGAGTACCCCATTTAAATATGGTGGAAGCATAGAAGCACATGGTCACTATTCCATATGATTCAGTTTGTTATATAGTTGGTGGTCTATGCAGCGCATGAGATACTACTACTGGTAAACAATGAAGCACCTCTAGAGATAGAGATGTAATATGCTTCGGGTGCATGAGGTCAGCGGCATCTATGTAAACAGTGGCTGCTATACTGGTTTTCTATTGCGGGAAGATCAAGTCAGGCAGCTTTGTTGCTTTAGGGATTTGTTTCCAACCCAACCAACTAGTATATTTACTTAGCGTCTTCAGCTACAGTTGTGCTATCTTAAAAATTGACTACATGTACAGAAGGGGGGGGGGGGGGGGTGGTATGTCATAGAATTTATACCATTCACACTTTTTAGCACGTTTGGTTTGTAAAAGTTTTCACACCGTTCTCTCAATTTTTAACAAAAACAAGTAGGGATTAACATAGGGTGCACGACCTCTTACAGCCCAGTCCATCAGAAATTAGCCTAAATTATGACAATCTATACCAGTTCAAAGCTGAGCCGAGAAGCGATAGTCCTGTAGTTTTTATGGAGCAGAATGCTAATGTGAACTTGTTTATTAAAGTTGTGTAATAAGTACAAACAATATAGCAAAAACATAACAATAAAAAATATAACAAACTTAACTTATGTGCCCAGGCTGTATACTACCTACAAATGAATGTGGATGTCACGTACATAAAAAAGACATAATTTCTATAAAAAATGTTACCTTGTGTAATTCATCAGATATTAAAAGTTTTTGTTTTTTATTACAATAAAGGGACATATCAAGAACACTGTAAGGGCTCACAACACTCAAGGTAACATGTGCCCTATTGCCGATTATATTTTTTTGTATACTGTCCCACTCCTACATTTGCTCACGCCTACATAAACTGTGCAAACAAGCATGTTATCTCCCTATGTGGGTCTCAAATGACTCATTCCCTCATTGGAATCCACACATAAAGTGCATGTGTATAAACCAGTGCATGCCAAGAGGGAGAAAGGACCAAGTGAAACTCAGTGCGCTTTTTGAACCCTTTGTCCGCCCTCTGACAAAGGGTTTGAAACATGCACATCAGGGTATATACCTAGGATGTCCATTGCTCTGGTAATGTGTATTGTTTAGTGTCTTTCCCTATTTCTGCTGCTCTCACGTGTTGTTGACTTATTTAAATTTTTTTCGGTATCTCTCTATATGTGGCTTTAGGTGGACCAGATAAATTGTATATTTTTCTATGAATTTCACTTGGTCCTTTTTCCCTCTTGGCATACACTGGTTTAAACACATGCACTTTACGTGTGGATTCCAATAAGGGAATTTATGTGAGTCAGTTGAGACCCACGTAGCGAGATTACATGCTTGTTCACACAGTTCATGTAGGAGTGGGACAGTTTACATGGGCACTAGCGTACTTTTATGTTTGTTTGTTACTATGAGTGTTGTGAGCCTATACAGTGTTCTTTGTACATCCCTTTGTGTTTGTGTCCGTTTACTTTAAAGGGGGATTCCAGAATTTTTTTTTTTTTATCAACTGGCTACAGAAAGTTAAACAGATTTGTAAATTACTTCTATTAAAAAATCTTAATCCTTTCAATAGTTATCAGCTGCTTAAGTTGAGTTGTTGTTTTCTGTCTGGAAACAGTGCTCTCTGCTGACATCTCTGCTTGTCTCGGAAACTGCACAGAGTAGAAGAGGTTTGCTATGATGATTTGCTTCTAAACTGGGCGGTTCCCGAGACACGTGTCACCAGAGAGCACTTAGAAAAGAACAACTCATCTTCATCAGCTCATAAGTTCTGAAAGGATTAAGATTTTTTTAATAGAAGTAATATACAAATCTGTTTAACTTTCTGGAGCCAGTTGATATATAAAAAATGTTTTTTTTTCCTGGATAACCCCTTTAAGATCAGCATTTTTGTAATATCATTTTTAAAAGTGTCACTGGTTGTCTATGTACCAACCCAGGCTGCATAATAAAACAGAAAAAGCATTTGCTTACCTCTCATATTGCCTACAGTAATGGCGTCAAGAGCTTCAGATGCTGCATCACTTTGGCTGCACGTGGCGTCTGCAGCTCTGTAAAATGCTGAGACCTGGCGCCATTACCGGAGGCTACGAGGAAGGTGAGTAAAGACCTTTTTGGTTTTATTTTGCAGCCTGGGCACACAGGTTAAATACCAAAAAATTGAGACCCTTTTTAGTCCCACCTGAGAAGACCATAAGGCTATGGTTGAACTTCCGAACGTAATCCGACAGAAAAATTCCCCTCGGAAATTCCGTTGCAGCATTGAGTCCCATTGTTTTCAATAGGATTCTGCTGCATCATGCGCACTGCAGAATTTCCATGGCGGACACCTCTGCCATGGAAATTCTGATTCCAGCCTACTCAGAAAGATTTGATGTGTCAATTCTTGCTGCAGAATCTGCTCGGAAATGCATTACCTTCTCTGACAAGAGCTGCATTTCCGAGTGGCCCTAGCATCGGCTTGTCCACTCGGAAATGTTTTGAGTGGAAATTCTGTTGTGTGGACGTAGCCTAAGGGCTCATGCACACTCAGGAAATTCAGCAGGGAATTTCCTGGAGCCAGTGCTTGCTTCTCGTAGAATTTTATCATGGAAATAAAGGGTAAAAAAAAAAAACACTTCAGGGCAAAACACTGGATAGAAACTTAACCAATTTTAGCATTTTGCACCGGTGGATTTATCTTTAGAGTAGCACCTGAAACCCCAGCCAAACAGTAAGTAGATGCCAGTCACTGGTCTTAGCTTATTGATGAAGTAATACATATTGGGTCACTTGCCTGCTATATAGGAAGCACATGCTATTTATCTGTCGGGGGTTGTAGCTCTCCAAAAGTGTTTCCCAACCAGTGTGTCTCCAGCTGTTTCAAAACTACAACTCCCAGCATGCCTTTGGCTGTCCAGGCATGCTGGGAGTTGTAGTTTTGCAACAGCTGGAGACACATTGGTTGGGAAACATTGTTTTACAATATGTAGAAGTACACAGATTACTCAATACTGTTTCAGAAAAACAAGTTCATAGGTTTATGGGAATGTCTATCCAGGTCAGGTAACGTCATCCAAATGACTTATAAGTCATCTTTATCTTAGTTTCTCATCTTGCCATTTCCCTAAATATTTGCTTGTTCATAATAAATCATTCTCTGTTCTTTAGAAATGTCTCAATACAATTTTTTTCCTTTTTTTTATTTTATTTCCTGCCCAGGTTTTGGAGGTTGCCTTGATATTATAGTAGATGGGGTGGCATTAATGCAGGAGGCAGCCATAAAGCCGAGCTACAACCCAGTCCACCACAACTTTATTGAGACCGAGACACAACTGGCCGAGAGCTTCAGCTACTTTTTTCCTCCTGGTGCTGCTTCAGAGTAAGTATATATTCTGTTTATAAATAATACTTGTGAATACTTTGAATAGATGGTTCCTCTAGTTTGTAGCAACTTGGCTTAGTGTCTAGTGAAAATCTAATTATGGGGAAATCTTTTCATGACGATCACCAAAAAATTGTATTCAGAAGTGGTTGTCTAGGGGGTTGGTCTTCTCAAAGAACATGGCCAGTATACATAAGGTATGGCGGAAGTAAAAGTTGGTTACAGGAAGTCTGGTCTGTAATCAAATTGTCTTTGGAGACTATCCGTAAACATTAAATAGCAGTTTATGGCAGTCTGTAATCTACCTGGAGGCAGATTACAGACTGTTGTATTATCAGTCTATACCCTTTTTACTGGCCGCAGGGAAGCTAGGTATTTTACCTACCTGTGGCGTCATCCCTACATTCTTAGGCCCCTTTCACACTGCCGGTATGCTTGGCAAATTCGGCCTTCAAACTCCCTCTTTTTATATATTTTTTTACATTTTGCCAGCCATAATTTTGCCCGAGCATACCGGCAAATAACGGGTACCGAAGGACCCCATTGTATTCAAAAGCATACGTTATTTTTGGAGAGAAAAACCGGAGAAAAAGACGGTGCAAGCACTATTTTTCCCCCCCCCCCCCCGGCTTTTCTCGATCCTAAAATAACGGGCTTCACACTGCCGGAGACAGCCGGCAGTGTGAACGTAGCCTCACGGCCTGTGTTTACTTAAAATATTGGGCCAGCTTCACATCACGATTTGTGCCTCCGAGGCATGAATACATTGGTGAACTGTCACAATGACATGTCGAAGTATCTATGCTTGGACAGGCAAAGGCCCCATTTATTTCAACATCCTGAATGTAGTAACTAGCATATTTTCTAACATACACAAGTTTTGTCTAGGATTGAAAAGTGCTTGTAGCAACGCATCTCAATCCGAACCAAAACTTGTATACGCTTGGAAGGTGTCCCAGATGTAGTCACTAGCTGACTACGTTCAGGTCATTAAACTGAATGGGGCCTATGCCTGTCCGAGCACGGGTACATCGTCGTGTCATTTTGACAGTTTCCTGTATCCATGCCTCGAAGGGAGAAATAGTGATGTAAAGAAAGCCTTCGACTATATTCACATGGCGACATTTGGGCAATTCAACACAAATTCTGTTCAGCAAAGCCTGCTAAATGGATTTGCTAAATTCTGCAGTATTTTGTATTCTCAAATCACAGAATTCTGCTGAAATTCAAACCCCCATTGACTTAAAGACAGGTCTTTAAATTTAGCAGAATTGATGTGCGAGTGGGACAGCGGAATCCTAATTAAAGGAAAACTGTCACCTTGATCACCCACACTAAACCCAATACACTGTGTTATAGTGTGGGTGAACAGGAATCCAAAGAGGGGTCACTTACTATAATTGGTGCTGTGGTTCCCGAAATATTAGCTGGCGAAGTTCCCCTTTTTGAATTCAGGGAGTCGCGCACTGCGGTATGGCGAAGCGGGGGTATCTCGCTGAGACCCCGGTGCTGGCTGCGATGTGGCGAAGCGGGGGTTTCTTGCTGGGTCCGTGGTGCTGGTTGCGGTGTGTAGTACTTCTTGCGCGGCGGTATGTGGTTCTTGTTGTGCTGGCCGCACATATGGCAGTGTGCAAGTACGGCAAATGAAGTACGGCCAGGTCTGAGGTTTCCCAAAAGGTACGGAAAAGGATTCCAAACAAAAAAATAAATAAAAATAGAAGAGAGCGATATAAGATAAAATGTAGTATAATAGTACTACAGATTTAGCACCACCACCGCTGTAGTACCACTATACTACATTTTACCTTATATCGCTCTCTGCTATTTATTTTTATTTTTTTTGAATCCTTGTCCGTACCTTTTGGGGAAACCTCAGACCCGGCGCGCAGACTTTACACAAGACAGACGCCGGCTCCCCAGCTTCATCTGCCGTACGTGCACACTGCCATATATATATGTGGACATACCGCAGCGCAAGAAGAACTACACACCGCAGCCAGCACCGCGGACCCAGCGAGCTACCCACTCTTCGCCACATCTAGGTCTGCATACTGAGAGGGCTTGGGGGACTCCGCTAGCAGCTGCTCTCACTGCAAGAACCAGGGAGGACTCGCTTGAACGGCTGAGGGTGAGTGGTACCGTGTACCAGTATCTATTACAAGATCATCTTTTATTTGATTTGCACATTGTAGATTCCATGAACTTTGTTGATTAAACAAATGTTTATTCCATGATTTAAATCATTCTGCATTACACATAGGACTAATCTTTCCCCCCCTTCATAGTGGAACATTGGAAATATTATTATCAGCATTGTTTTTACTGCATTTGAGTGGTGGCCCCCCTTTTTTTCAGCTTTTTAAGGTTTTAGATATATTTTATGCAGCTATCCTTATTTATTTTTTTATGTGTTTGTATATGTAATATATATAAATATTTATTTTTATTTTTTTTCTAATTTGTACGTTTATCTTACCATAACTACCCAGAAGGGCCCTGTGGGTGGACTGCGTATATGCATTTGACTACTTCTTTTATATACGGTAATACAATCAATTAATTGATTTTCAGCTCATCTTTATCCATATATTTTTTAGACCTTGAGCTCCAAATTCCTTTTCTTGTATTTAATGGGATTGTGCTGTCCCATTTACACAGTGAAATTTCAGAGGTGTGTGTGAACATAGCACCTTTTTCATTTAATTTTTGCTTTGTACTTTCTGAACTGTTTCATGGCCAGATCAAAGGTCAACTTTTTACTCAAGTCGGCTCACAAGTTTATTCAGGAGAGGAGAGTCAGGGATTGTATTTATCAGGGATTGAGACAACATTTTGTTAAAGCAATAATTGTGTTTTGATATTTTTCTGAACAGGCGATTCGTGTCCAATGACACCTTGTTTAGAAAACTTGTAGATGCATCAAAAAGACTTTCAGAAATGCGCTGGGCTCTTGGTGGGAATGCTCCAGTTATGGCCAATCGCTTAGCTGCTGAAGGATGTGACGTCCTTCTTGGGGGCCGTCTGAGTGCAGAAGAAATTAGTGTGTTGTCTGATCGTATCACAGGTAAGATCCCCTGACAACAACTACCAGTGAAAATTGTCAAGTGAAAAAAAAAATTAATCTGGGTTAAAAAAAAGTGATCCATAATGAGGCTTAGCTGCCATACCACATCGAACTTGTGGACAGGATTGGCACTTTTTTTGGGGGGAAAACAGCCATGTCTGTCTTATCCCGACTAACCTTTTTACTGTAAGCGGAGTCCATCAGGCAATATTTAAATGCCTGGTTGTTTGTTTCTCCTGGAGATAAGCAGCTGCCAGAGGTGTATGGCAGCAGCTAATCTCTGTATTGCAAACATGCATGTTCAGCTGATCTAAGAATACATGTTTATGGAGGAGATAAGATAATTGTTGGCTAAATTGTAACATACCTATGTGTATCATGGCCAGCTTTAGACATGTCAATACCTGCAGCTGTTTAACCCCTTAAGCACTCAGCCCATTTGGACCTTAAAGACTCAGACAATCTTATTTTTACGCTTTGTATAAGCAAATATGGTATTAATATACTATGGTATTAATATACTACATACTAGTCTGTGGATGACAATGTAAAAGAGTTATGATTTTTTGAAGGGGAGGAGGAAAAACTCCTCCCCTTCAAAAAATCATAACTCTTTTATATTGTCATCCACAGACTAGTATGAGGGCTTGTTTTGTGCGCGACCAGTTGTCCGTTGTAATGCCATCACTCACTTTACCATACAATGTATGGCGCAACCAAAAAAATACTATTTGTGTGGGGAAATTAAAAAGAAAATCGCAATTTTGCAAATTTTGGAAGGTTTTGTTTTTATGCCGTACAATTTATGGTAAAAATGACGTGTTTTTTATTCTCTGGGTCAATACGATTAAAATGATACCCATGATTATACACTTTTCTATTACTCTTGCGCTTAAAAAAAAAATTGCAAACTTTTTAACCAAATTAGTATGCTTAAAATCCCCTTATTTTGAAGACCTATAACTTTTTCATTTTTCCATATAAGCGGCAGTATGAGGGCTCATTTTTTGCGCCGTGATCTGTACTTTTTATTAATACCATATTTGCTTATACAAAACTTTTTTATTACATTTTTATTTTTTTTTAAATAAAATTTTATAAAAAAGCAGCTATTTTGGACTTTTTTTTTTTTTTACGTTCACGCCGTTCACCATACGGGATCATTTACATTTTATTTTAATAGTACGGATATTTACGCCCTCGGCGATAACAAATATGTATATAAAGTAATTTTGTTTACACTTTTTGGGGGTAAAATAGGGAAAATGGGACAATTTACGTTTTTATTGGGGAAGGGGGTTTTTCACATTTTTTTTTACTTTAACTTTAACTTTTATTTTTACACTCTTATAATCCCCATAGGGGACTATTTATAGCAACCATTCGATTGCTAATCCTGTTCAGTTCTATGTACCATTCGATTGCTAATCCTGTTCAGTGCTATGTATAGGACACAGCACTGATCAGGGTTATCGGTGATCTTCTGCTCTGGTCTGCGGGAAGGCAGATCAGAGCAGGAGACTCCCGGAAGACAGCGGAGGCAGGTGAAGGGACCTCCGTCTGCCGTGCAGGATGATCGGATTGCCGCGGACGATCCGATCATCCTGTTAAGTTTTTTACTTTAACTTTAACTTTTATTTTTACACTCTTATAATCCCCATAGGGGACTATTTATAGCAACCATTCGATTGCTAATCCTGTTCAGTTCTATGTACCATTCGATTGCTAATCCTGTTCAGTGCTATGTATAGGACACAGCACTGATCAGGGTTATCGGTGATCTTCTGCTCTGGTCTGCGGGAAGGCAGATCAGAGCAGGAGACTCCCGGAAGACAGCGGAGGCAGGTGAAGGGACCTCCGTCTGCCGTGCAGGATGATCGGATTGCCGCGGACGATCCGATCATCCTGTTAAGTGATCGCAATGCTGCAGATGCCGGGATCTGTATTGATCACGGCATCTGAGGGGTTAATGGCGGACATCCACGGGATTGCGGTTGTCCGCTATTACCGGCGGGTCCCTGGCTGCGATCCACAGTCGGGACCTGCCGCGCATGATGCCGATATCGCTCCGATGCCCGCGGTTATGCTCAGGATGTGAATGTACGTCCTGGTGCGTTAAGTACCACATCACCAGGACGTACATTTACGTCCTGCGTCGTTAAGGGGTTAAGAAGATTTTTTTTGTTAACATTTTTTTATGCAGATAAGTTAACTGTCTAATATTTAACTTAACTTCAGTGAATGCTAGTTAGTTAGTAACCAAAAATCCTGAAATGTGGTGATGCAGGTGTATGTTTTACCCTATGGCTAGAATCGCACAGGCAGTTCTTGTGGCGATTTTTAGAGCCAAATGCAGAAGCAGATACTTAGAATTGTAAAGGAAATACTGTGGGGGTTATTTAAACATTTTGCAAAGGAACAGTGGATCAGTTACCATTGCAACCATTAAGAGTGCTTCTTTTACTTTAATTTTTCAGATGCATTTTTTTTTTTTTTTTAAGTGGGAATCTTATTGGTTGCTATGGGCAGCTGCTTCACTGTTCCTCTGCACAAGGCTGGATAACTTTCCCCCTTGACTTTTCCACTCCACGTGGACCCACTGCATAAGAGATTCTGGCCCTTGAAGGGGTTTCAAACATAAAGCTTTTCTGAAACATATAGCAGCTTTGTAGCACTTCTTTTAGGCAAAGCCAAAAGTGGGTTCAAGAAGGGCGGGCAGGCAATCGACGAAAAGCTCTGGCAGTGTCTTATCTACCAAAAACAAAAGGGTTAGGCAGTTAAACAGTTAAAATCCAATATGCCCGATCCTTTTGCCAGAAAAATGATAATTTCAGAAAGGACCCCAGGTGATGCTGAAATACATAAATAACATACTTACTTGTCCTGATCCCACCGGCTTCCGGTTCTCTTAGCTGCTTCCTGTGATATGACAACTAAGCCAGTCACTGACAGGTCACCACTGTGGGCACTTACTACATGATCACCACATCACAGGAAGAAGCCAAGAGGACCAGAGAATGGGAGCCAGCAGGACTGCAGTGGTGGGGGATCAGGGCAGGTGAGTATGCTTTATGTTTTGTTTTTACAGCAATCGGTAGAGCTGTCAATTATAGTTGAGGGGAGGGACCAGAAAAGTGAAACCTTACATCTGAGTGTATACTTCTGTGCAAGGTTTACATCCATCAGGAGTATTTCTTGACATATACTCACAATGTATGCCACTGTGTAGGTAAACAAGGAGGCATTTGTCATTTATGGTCTACTCTCTGTGCAGTTTTAGAACAGAACTGTGGCGGTAATTTTGATGTGCGTGCAACAAATTCATCAAATGTAACACAGCTCTTGATAAATTTGTTGCATGGCCATATTGTGCTACCAGTTTTGATGCTTTTGTAGGGCTGGTGGCAGTTAGTCTGTGTTTGTGTGTAAAAGAGGCCATGGACAACAAATTTGCATCTTTTTCCAAAAAGTTACACTTGATAAATCAGTAACTACTGCAAAAACTCTTCTAAAGCAGCCACAATGTGGTTATGATTCTGAAATTCTCTTAATAAAAACTTGCAGAAAAGTCACATGGAAACTGGCTGCAACAATTTGAGACAAATTTAGACTTAACCATGTTTATTTAACATTTTGATGAATTCCCCCATCGTGACATAGTTTGGTCACTGACTGTAAATGTAAAACATAATGTAAATGTGTCTTCCATCCACCACATGGAGGTGGCCTCACTTCGGATGGGACCTTTACACGCTTACTCCACTCACCTCTACTGGGCATATGGCCTCTTACTGGGTGACATGCAGAATCCACTATAAATTTAAAAACCTCCTGTGAACACTTACTGTGTATATGCCATATATATAATAGCTGAGTACCCGGCGTTGCCCCGTTTTTCCTTCCTAATCCTTTTTGTGAAGGAAAATCAACAAAGGAGGAAGCTTTTGACCTCAGGTCCCGTCCTCAGGTCCCGTCCTCCTGTGGGACTGATTTGTGAGGAAGATATTGTAAGCTGAAAATAGAATGGGACATGGCTTTGTGGGACTGGGCGGGATTTGCAAGCCAGACTGATGCACAAAAAAAGGTAGATAATAATAAAAAGGGTGGGGTTTAAAATGTTGGCGTGTCTTTGTGAGATGGGGTGTTGCTTGCAAGCCGGATTGACACATTCACCAGGAGATGCAGAGCGGAGCTTGTGGAGTAAGGTTCTGGAAGTCCCATATACTTGCATGGGGCTTGATACAAAAACCCAACTTTTATGTAAGGGTGTAGGTAAGGGTTAATTTAACGATCATATCTTTTTATTTGACATATAAGTAATATGTGTACCAGGTATTATTGAAATATCTCCAGCCGTACGGAAGTTATGTGGGAACATACATTTCCCATTGATTTGCATGGGACTTTAAACAAAAACCCTGACCCTCACAAATGGGGGTAATTAAGGGTTAAATTAACTATCCTATATTTTAAGTGGACATATAAGTAACATGTGACCAAGTATTATCGAAATATCTCCAGCCTTTTGGAAGTTATGCAGTAACATATATTTCCCATAGACTTGTATGGGACTTTAAGCAAAAACCCCAACCCTGGCAAATGGGGGTGAGTAAGGGATAAATCACCTGTCCTATGTTTGTTGTTGACATATAAGTAACATGTGTGCCAAGTTTCATGTTAATATCTTGCGCTGTTTGGATGTGATGCTGGAACACACACACACACACACACACACACACACACATTGAGTTTTATATATATATAGATAGATAGATAGATTAACAGGCTCCTTTTTTGGCTGCGTACAGAAGCGATAAACATTGAGAGTCTTCACAGAAAATGAATACTCACATTTATGCACACAAGGACATAGAATAGTGTTGTAAATTTGACAAGTAATGTCTAGTAATGATTTTATTCTTCTGAGCTTCTGCCCTCTTTCACCTACATAGAGACTGCTAGTAGGATATTTGTTGTTGTATTTTTATATTTTCCACACACTATGCCCATATTCAGAAACAGCAGAGATGGTACTTTTGCCGTAGATGTCAACCTTTGTATGTAACTACATAACATATTACTGTAGTGATACTATATATATATAAATATATATATATATATATATATATATATATATATATATACACATTAATGGCTTCTTTTTTTCATGTAGTTGCTGGGGAGCCTATTACAGATGCTGATATTCACCTCATCCTGGAATATCCAGTTGGAGCCAAATGGGGAAATCACGTCTCACGTCGTGCGAACAGGTGAACACATGCCACCACAATCAATACAATGTTCCTCTCTCTATGAAATTATTACTATTATTATTATTTTTAAGTGTTTTATATTTTCTGAATGATTTCAAGTACATTCACCTATTCCTCTAACTTTGTTTCAGGGGGCTTAAAGGGGTACTCCGTTGGAAACTTTTTTTTATTTTTTAATGAAATGGTGCCAGAAAGTTAAACAGATTTTTTAATTACTTTTATTTGAAAATCTTAATCCTTCCAGTATTTTTTCAGCTGCTGTATACTACAGAGGAAGTTTAGTTGTTCTATTCTGTCTGACCACAGTGCTCTCTGCTGACATCTCTGTCCATGTCAGGAACTGTCCAGAGTAGGAGCAAATCCTCATAGCAAACCTATCCTGCTCTGGACAGTTCCTAACATGGACAGAGGTGTCAGCAGAGAGCACTGTGGTCAGACTGAAAAGAGATTCAAAAAGAAAAGAACTTCCTCTGTAGTATACAGCAGCTGAGAAGTACTGGAAGGATTAAGATTTTTAAATAGAAGTAATTTACAAACAGGGGCGTACTGACAACACTCTGGGCCAAAAAAATGCAAGGGCCCCTGCTATTCTCTGCAGTTTGTCAATCTTCTGCCACACCCTATTCCACCCAAATCACACACACAATAAACTAAAATTTATATATGTAAGAAACACTTAAACGTAGGTAAATTTCCATGACCAATAATACTGGTATACAAGGAGTAAATATATACCACCACACAATAACTGGATAATACCGCCAAACTGTGCTGAATAAAACCACTATACACAGACCACTATACTATAAAGGATCTGTATAATCGATTATCTACAGGACCATTTGGCGGTAGATATCAGCTGTGCACAGGATGTGTATACCATATAAGCGATTACAGTTACATTTTGGGACTCACAAGTACGTCTTTTCTGATCAGCGGCGTCCGCTTTCCTTTTCTTCTCTGTCCGGATAAGACCGCAATGTGGATCTCTTAACATCTGCATTTTTTTCAGTGCTCTCCTATACACAATCTTTCCATCTATAGGCCCACAAACTGTAATAATGCCCTCCTTGATGTCCTGCACAGTAAAAGGGCAGGTAGGTAGGTAGCCAGGTAAATAGGTAACTAGGTAGATCAGGAAGCCAGATATGTAGGTAGGTGACAAGCCAGGTAGGTAGGGGGCTAGCAAGGAAGTTAGGCAGCCGTGTATGAAGGCCAGGTACATAGTTAGATAGCTGGGTATGTAGGTAGTTAGCCTTGTATGTAGGTAAGTAGTTAGGCATCCAGGTATAAAGTTAGGTAGCCCCCCCCCTCGTAAGTATAGACAGTTACCCCTCTTTCCCTATAGGTATAGGCAGAGTTACCCCCCTCTTCCCCATTTGCATAGGCAGAGTTACCCCCCCTTCCCCATAGGTATAGGCAGTTACCCCACCCCCTTTCCCTATAGGCAGTTACCCCCTTCCCCTATAGGCAGTTTCCTCCTTTCCCTATAGGCAGAGTTACACCCTTTCCCTATAGGTATAGGAAGAGTTACCCCCCTTTCCCTATAGGCAGTTACTCCCCTTTCCCCATAGGTATAGGCAGAGTTACCCCCCCCCCCCTTTCCCTAAAGGCAGAGTTACCCCCCCCTCTTTCCCTAAAGGTATAGGAAGAGGTACCCCCCCCCCCCTTTCCCTAAAGGCAGAGATACCCGCCCCTTCCCCATAGGTGTAGGCAGAGTTACCCCCCCCCTTTCCCATAGGTGTAGGCAGAGTTACCCCCCCTTTCCTATAGGCATAGGCAGAGTTACCCCCCTTTCTCTATAGGCAGAGTTACTCCCCTCTTCCCCATAGGTATATGCATAGTTGAGAGAAAAGAAAAAAACAAAAAACAAAGAAAAAACAAAGAAATTATGCTCACCTGAGGTCCCACGCAGCGATCTCCTCAGCAGGAGGAGCCCGCGTCTTCTCCCCTCCACAGTACAGGCGCCGATGAGTGACATCATTGACGTCATCAGCGCCTGTACAGTGATCCCTCAACTTACAATGGCCTCAACATACAATGGTCTTTTCTGGACCATTGTAACTTGAAACCAGACTCAACATACAATGTACAGACAGTCCAGATCTGTGAAACGTGTCAATGGCCGGAAGAACCGACCAATCAGAATGGGCATTCACTGGTACAACACCTGTATTACTGAAGTGTATGGCCTGAATTCCTGTCTGGTAGCTCCTCCTACAGTAAAGGGAGGTATTACATGTTCTGTACTACTATTTACCTGTGCCACAGTTACCTGCTCCTTTGGACACCAAGTAAGGGTGGCTCCTTTTTTTAAAACTTTTTTAGGACATTGCGTGTACTGTAAAGGACCCTGAAGAAGCTCCTGTCCTCTACATAGACAGTAATTTACAGCTCCCAGCAGATCTTTCTTACTTTGATATAAAAGGACTTGCTTTATCTATATTAGTTATATACTTATTTTTGTTTAATCCTCACTTTTTTTCCTATTTTTGGATGACATTTTGGTGGCTTCAGAACCAATTACCAAGGTTACCATATTACCACAGAGTTCTGGTCTCAACATACAATGGTTTCAACATACAATGGTCGTCCTGGAACCAATTAATAGTGTAACTTGAGGGACCACTGTACTGCGTGGGGGTGGAGGTCGCGTCTCCTCTGTGTAGCTGCAGATGCGGCTCACACAGAGGGGATGCCTTCTCCTGTATGTGCGTGTATCGCGCATACAGGAGAAGGCAGCGCTGTCTGCTGGGGATCTGGGACGAATGTCCCGGATCCTCAGTAGCTGTGGCGGGCCCTTAACCAGGCCGGGCGGGGTCTACTCCCTGCGGGCAGTGAGCGGTGTTTGACAGGGAACCCGGGCCCTGTACTGGGGTACTGCCTGTACCCCCCTGATGGCGGCCCTGTTTACAAATCTGTACAACTCTCTGGCACAAGTTGATTTGAAAACCATTTTTGTTCCACCGGAGTATCCCTTTAAACCTTTTATGGTTATTTGATCACATAGCTCCATAGCGAATGAATAGAGGGCTGCTTGGTGTGCTCAGTTCATTCTGGGCCACAATTTTCCCGATCATCAGGAGTCCCAGCGTTGGGAGCCCCACCAATTCACTAGTTATCCCCATCTTCTTACTTAACTGCTTTCCGCTCGAGCTAGTACATGGGAATCTTGAGCAGAACATCCCTTTTTATGTCTTTTTCTCCTACTTTTACCAAAAAGAATATATCGCATTGACATAACTTTTAAAGAGTATGATATCCTCATAAATGGACATTCTGTATAGAGAATTAAATTGAAAGGATAATGCTATAAGTGTTTGACATGTTATAATTTCATATTGACAGATACATAGTCCACAGTGATTCACACAATCCAATGATCGATTCTCTGGAAGATTTTGAATCCAAACTGGAAAGTTTTAAACCGGATCTCCTTGTGATTGGAGGGTTACAGATGATGGACAGTTTTCCCTTTAAACAAGGTGAGGTCACTGATGGATTATCTAATACAGTCATTGCCGTAAATGTTGGCACCCCTGACATTTTTTCAAGAAAATTAAGTATTTCTTACAGAAAAGGATTGCAGTAACACATGTTTTGCTATACACGTTTATTCCCTTTGGGGGACATGTATCAAAGACTTCACCCCTTTGGTGTTTACATTTTTGCGCAAAATTCTGGTCTTTTTCTTTTTGCGCACATTCTGGTGTAGCATTTTCTCCAGATGTGGATGTTTGGGTTTACCTTGGAGTGACATATTTAGTACGCACAATTTTATTAACTGCGTACATTTCATTTACCCGCAGAAATCTTGCGCAATTACCATATTTTAAATGCAAATATGAGCCATCTTGGATTGCACATAGCAAGGTGCTCTAAATCATCGATTCTATTTTTCAAAGAGTGGAGGTATGAGGAGATTACTATGCTTCTGCCACCAGTCAGATAATCTCTGGGATACATAAAACCTTTCCATGTATCCTTTAAAAACAATGCAATGTTTATGGACCGCTTGTGAGCACCCTTCACCCGCAGTCTAACCCCATACACCGGGATAACACACCGGGTTATAGTGCAAGTGAAATACTTCCCGGCACAGTTCAAACTTGGAACTGTGTGTAAAATTCAAACTCCCCCCTGTTTTTAATGAGAGCAGGAGATTCCACCTGTGTAGTGTAACCATGGTGACCGTACAGCTAAGAATATACCACTGTATGTGCAGGGAGGGAGAAGGAGGTACAGCTGTTAGGTCTATGTTTGTGTGAGTGTGTATGCAGCAAAGTTGAGTGTGTGTGTGTGTGTGTATGTAGCAGAGCTGAGTGTGTGTGTGTATGTAGCAGAGCTGAGTGTGTGTGTGTATGTAGCAGAGCTGAGTGTGTGTGTGTATGTAGCAGAGCTGTGTGTGTGTATGGAGCAGAGCTGAGTGTGTGTGTGTGTATGTAGCAGAGCAGTGTGTGTGTGTGTGTGTGTGTGTATGTAGCAGAGCAGTGTGTGTGATCAGGTGTATGTAGCAGAGTTTAGTGTGTGCATGGTCATGCTTACACATAATCACACATTCAGCTCTGCTGCATACCCATGTCGCACACTAATTTCTGCTACCATGGTGCCTCCAGCTATTGCAAAACTGCAACTCCCAGCATGCCAAGTTTTGCAACACTTGGAGCATTCTGGTTGGTAAACACTGATATAGAGATAAGGGGATAGATTGTTCAGCAAAATTACATATTTTTTAAACCCAGACATTCTGGGGGAGATTCTCAAAAACTACTGTAATTTCTGTTCCAGCGATATTATTCACACCTTTTTTTTTTTCTCCTCACGTTTTCAAAGGTCTCTTTTGCTGCTTTGAAAAATTTGTTACAATTAATTTTTGCGACACTTTTTGTTTTTGTGCTCCAATATTTTTTTTCGCCAAACTTGCCGAGTTTCGTGCCAAAATTGTTGATTTTTGCACAACTTTTACATCTAAGAAAATTCTGGTGGAAACATCTCACGAAACATTCCATGGCTACTAATGCCCAGACAAATGATAACTGTATAAATAAAACATTTCTGAGCTTAAATGTGAGTGCAGGTGCAGTGTCACGAAAATACATAAAATATTATATATATATATATATATATATATATATATATATATATATATATATATATATATATATATATTAATATAAATATAAATATAAATTCTTTTTTTTTTTTAATAACATTAATCAATAATTTCTTTTTTTTTTTTTTTTTATAATTACTTACATAACCCGCCCCCCCCCCCCCCAAAAAAAAAAAAAAATTCTTAAAACTACAACCATTTCTTTGATTGCTACACTATCAAAAAGCTGGTATGAAATTTTGGATGTAAACTGGACTCTCACCCCTTTGAAAATAATATGTAAAGCAGACAATATACGTGGACACACCCACTTTTACAAAACTGACATGAACAGTGTAAACCGCGGCACACAGCTCTTTCAAAATGTGGCCGATACTTTTCGTGCCAAAATTGAGATATATAATTTTTTTTGGCGCAAAATTCTTTGAGAATTTCCCCCTCTGTGTACTTTATAAAGATTTATGATTTTACTATTGTCCAGACTTTTGTTCGGCACATACTACTGCTCCAGCACTTCTAGCTATGTGAGCAGTGTACCGCGGGAAAATGCCGCAGCTCTGTGAAGTTTACGGTAGAGAAGGAGTGCACGGTAGAGCGAGGGGGGGGGGGGGGTTCTATATTTGCACAACATTTATTGAAGGA
Organism: Hyla sarda; assembly: GCF_029499605.1. NCBI lineage: Eukaryota > Metazoa > Chordata > Amphibia > Anura > Hylidae > Hyla > Hyla sarda. Next base: position 344,978,599 of record NC_079191.1, on the reverse strand, counting down.
GTGCACAACTTTAGTAAATCTTGAGCAAGAGTGTAAATTAGACAAGCAGTGTAGAGGGGTAGATCTGTGTTTACATAAGACACCTAATGATAAATGTCTCCCTTTGTGTGTATTGGAACTAAACCAAAAAAGGTGGAAAAAAGACAAATTGGACATAATGCCACAACAAACTCCAAAAATGGGCTGGACAAAATTGTTGGCACCCTTTCAAAATTGTTGAAAAATAAGATTGTTTTAAGCATGTGATGCTCCTTTTAAGCTCACCTGGGGCAAGTAACAGGTGGGGGAAATATAAAAATCACACCTGAAAGCAGATAAAAAGGAGAGAAGTTCACTTAGTCTTTGCATTGTGTGTCTGTGTGTGCAACACTAAGCATGGACAACAGAAAGAGAAAAGAACTGTCTGAGGACTTGAGAACCAAAATTGTGGAAATATATCAACAATCTCAAGGTTACAAGTCCATCTCCTGAGATCTACAGGGTGGGCCCTTTATATAGATGCACCTTAATAAAATGGGAATGGTTGGTGATATTAACTTCCTGTTTGTGGCACATTAGTATATGTGAGGGGGGGAAACTTTTCAAGATGGGTGGTGACCATGGCGGCCATTTTGAAGTCAGTCATTTTGAATCCAACTTTTGTTTTTTCAATAGGAAGAGGGTCATGTGACACATCAAACCTATTGGGAATTTCACAAGATAAACAATGATGTGCTTAGTTTTAACGTAACTTTATTCTTTCATGAGTTATTTACATGTTTCTGACCACTTATAAAATGTGTTCAATGTGCTGCCCATTGTGTTGGATTGTCAATGCAACCCTCTTCTCCCAGTCTTCACACACTGATAGCAACACCGCAGGAGAAATTCTAGCACAGGTTTCCAGTATCCAGTATTATTGATGGTTATAGGAAGCAACTGATTTCAGTTATTTTTTCCAAAGGGTGTGCAACCAAATATTAAGTTAAGGGTGCAAATAATTTTGTCCAGCCCATTTTTGGAGTTTGGTGTGACATTATGTCCAATTTGCTTCTTTTCTTCCCTTTTTTGGTTTAGTTTCAATACACACAAAGGGAATAAATATATACTTCATAAATACTTCATTTTCTTGAAAAATTTAAGGGGTGTCAACATTTACGGCCATGACTGTGTATGTAATGTTTTATATTTGAATTTTAACTTTTTACAGAGTGTGCACAGTATATGGGCTAATGCTGGGTTTACATTGAGGATTCGTTGGCTGGAAATATTCCAGCCTAAGAATCCAAGGGCGTCCTAGGACTGATAATGTATTTTGTAGAAATAATGACAGAGATTTTTTTTGCTGTGAAACTCCACCACTTAAATTCTGTATTGTGGACTGTGCAGCAGAATCCAATTGACAGCACCTGAATTTCCGAATGTAATTTTTAAGTGGAATTATGCTTGGAAATTCCTCGGTCTGAACCCTGACACACCTTTTAGACAGCTCAATGGCTGTGCAGCCCATCACTTGCTGTAAGGTTGGCCACACATACTCTGTTTATATTAAAGATATGTGCAATCTACCAATGGTAATTTTTAGGGAACCCACCATCCCAGGGATCAGCCTATGAACATTAACTTGTTTGTTTGGCCTACAGTCCCCCAGTGTAAAAGGCCCTTAAAGGGGTACTCCGGCACTAAACATCTTATCCCTCTATCAAAAGGATAGGGGGATAAGATATTAGATTGCGGGGATCCTGCCGCTGGGGGCCCCCGTGATCTCTCCTGCAGCACCCCGGTTTTTCAGATGCACAGAGTGAGGATCACTCTGGCTGATGAAGTGCGGTGCAGGGGACGAAGTATCATGAGCTCCACGCACCCTCCCATAGACTTGCATTGAGGGGGCGGGGTGTGACGGCATGAGGGGGCAGAGCCGTGATGTCACAATACTCCGTCCCCCTGCACCACACGTCATCATCCACAGAGTGATCCTCGCACTGTGCAGCTGAAAAACAGGGGTGCTGCAGGAGAGATCGCACGGGTCCCCAGCGGCGGGATCCCCGCAATCTAACATCTTATCCCCTATCCTTTTGATAGGGGATAATATGTTTAGTGCTGGAGCTGGGTTCTAGGACAGTATTTGTTTTGTATACACACATATACACATTTTTTTATAGTTAGAACATACAGTTGCAAGAAAAAGTATGTGAACCCTTTGGAATTATATGGATTTCTGCACAAATTGGTCATAAAATGTGATCTGATCTTCATCTAAGTCACAACAATAGACAAGCACAGTCTGCTTAAACTAATAACACTCAAATAATTAATTAAATGTTACCATGTTTTTATTAAACACACAATGTAAACATTCACAGTGCATGTGGAAAAAGTATGTGAACCCCTAGACTAATGATATCTCCAAGAGCTAATTGGAGTGAGGTGTAATCCAACTGGAGTCCAATTAATGACATGAGATTAGAGGTGTTGGTTACAGCTGCCCTGCCCTATAAAAAAAAAAAAAATACCCACCAGTTCTAGGTTTACTTTTCACAAGAAGCATTGCCTGATGTGAGTGATGCCTCACACAAAAGATCTCTCAGAAGACATACGATTAAGAATTGTTGACTTGCATAAAGCTGGAAAGGGTTATAAAAGTATCTACAAAAGCCTTGCTGTTCATCAGTCCACAGTAAGACAAATTGTCTATAAATGGAGAAAGTTCAGCACTGCTGCTACTCTCCCTTGGAGTGGCTGTCCTGTAAAGATGACTGCTAGAGCACAGACTGCTGAATAAGGTGAAGAAGAATCCTAGAGTGTCTGCTAAAGACTAGAGATGAGCAAAGTTACAGTAATTTGATTTGTCACGAACCTTTTCGGCTCGGCAGTTGCTGACTTTAGCCTGCCTAAATTAGTTCAGCTTTCAGGTGCTCCGGTGGGCTGGAAAAGGTGGATACAGTCCTAGGATAGAGTCTCCTAGGACTGTATCCACGTTATCCAGCCCACGGGAGCTCCTGAAAGCTGATCTAATTTATGCAGGCTAAAGTCAGCAAACGCCGAGACGCGAGGTTCGTGACTAATCGACAGCCACTGCTGTCCAAAAAAACATTGCTCGTTTACAGTTTGCACAAGAGCACCTGGATGTTTCACAGCAGTAGTACATCCTGGTTTGGGGCTGCCTTGCTGTGTCAGGGCCTGGACGGATTGCTATCATTGAAGGAAAAATGTATTCCAAAGTTTATCAAGACATTTTGCAGGAGAACTTAAGGTCATCTGTCCGCCAGCTGAAGCTCAACAGAAGATGGGTGTTGCAACAGGACAACGACTCAAAGCATAGAAGTAAATCAACAACAGAATGGCTTAAACAGAAGAAAATGAGATGCTGTGGCATGACCTCAAGAAAGCGATTCACACCAGACATCCCAAGAATATTGCTGAACTGAAACTGTTCTGTTAGCAGGAATGGTAAAGAATTACTCCTGACCGTTCTGCAACTACAGGAAACATTTGGTTGAAGTTATTGCTGCCAAATTAAATCCAAGGGTTCACATACTTTTTCCACCTGCACTGTGAATATTTACATGGTGTGTTCAATAAAAACATGGTAACATTTAATTCTTGGTGTGTTGTTAGTTTAAGCAGACTGATTGTCTATTGTGACTTAGATGATCAGACCACATTTTATGACCAATTTGTGCAGAAATGAATATAATTCCAAAGGCTTCACATACTTTTTCTTGCAACTGTAATGTGATGCCCTGGAACTAAGTGTACCGTACCATTTAAAGTGTTCTTTCCAATACACATTACATATGTATTTCTAATAATGTCTATGACCGGTAAATTGATCTGTATTTTATATTGTTATATTTCTCATACAGGCCAGCGTGAGGCCAGGCTTAAAGCTCTTCAAGAAATGTTAATGTCCATGGATGAGAAGATAGGTAGCCACTTTGAGATGGCCTCTTTTGTAGAACATGGTCTTATGAAGGATTTGCTGGAGTATGTCATTCCTTATTCGGATTCCCTGGGTATGAATGAACAGGAGCTGCCCAATTTGCTGAGTCTTATTAAGGGTGGAAACATTACAGTGTTATCAGACCCTTACCCTCGTGTTGCCTCTATCCTGGACCAAATGCGTGAGCTGTATCGGCTACTCAGATCTCAAGAACCTAAAAGGGGTCAGAGACAACTGACACGACTACATGTCCACACTTTAGCTTTTCAAGCCATGATGGTGACCAAAGGATCTATGTGGAAGAACACAATGTCTGCTACAGCAAAGGCGTCTCTGACAGCCAACAGGCACGTGTGTGGATCTTCCCGGATTGACACACGCAAGGCTAAACTTATCATGGATGACTCTTTCTCTGTCAGCCGTGAAGTGGGCAGTCAGAGAATACCTTTCAAAGAAAGTCGCCCTGTGTCTTGTTGGGAAGAGGAGACGTACGAGATATGTCTAGCACCTGTTTTGGTCTGTACTGAAGTGTTTCAGACTGCAGGTGGAGGAGACAATATCTCTGCTGCAGGACTTGTTCTTCAAATTTAAAGCTACAGTCAATACACAATGACTAACATTCCGGAACTGGATAATTGAAATGTTGTGAATAAGGATACTTTGACAGAAACTGACACCATCTGAGCCATATTTTTATTTTCTTTAGAGAACTCTGTGGAGGTTACCCTGCTAAATAAGAGGTACAGGTTTGACCCTTTCTGACTGTATCTCAGGATTAGCTCATTCCTGCAGGGAATATACTACTATGGTAAAAAATTAAGATTGCATAAACATTGGTATGCGTATATACTGCGTGTACGAGTATAATATAAATTCAGAGTTTTTCTTGAAATGCAGAGGATCTGGGATTAAAAACATGAGTTCCTTAGGAAGAAGACACCAATGTGAACAGTCTTACATGTTTTATGTATGTACGTTGCTATGTTGCTTCCTGATTTTTTGTATTTGTTTCTCTATTCCTTTAACTGAAAACTAGGATATTTTGTGTATGTTGTTGCATTTCTTACCATTTCCATTTGGAATATTTCCAATGTATTCTGGACCATTTTATCATTTATTCTTCTTATTTCTTTTTTAAGGACCAAAGTCTTAGTTTCATTAGACATTGTTTAGAAGCAAATTTTGATCAAAACTGAAAGTTGAGTTTTGGGTGGAGTTGGGTAATGTACAAATATGTATCTGTGTTAAATAAAAAATAAATAAAAAAAATTAAAGTTTCCTGGGCCCTTCTATATTGGTAACTATTGAGTAAGAGAAGTTAGCATTTTGCGTAAAAGTTCAGGGTTGTAGAAAAACTACTCTTTTCTGTTAATATGACAGCAAATGGAAGAAGAAAATGGAGAACACACATGGAGTTCCTGCCTCATCAATTTATTTCAAGTTCAGTCAGAATGTAGATAGGACATCTCCCCAAGACACAAGCAGAGCTGGATGGCAGGAGTGTGCACCCGGTCGACAGCCACTGTTTCACGCCATTTGGGGTTTCATCAGGCCCCCGGTGATCTTTCTGTTAATTCTAAAGCAAACAGAGACCAGGGGGGAAATTTATCAAAACTTGTGTAGAGGAAGAGTGGTACAGTTTCCCATAGCAACCAATCAGCGTTTGTTTTTTGTTTTTTTTTTCGTTTTTAAAGAGGCCTGTGAAAAAATGGAAGGCACAATCTGATTGGTTGTTATGGGCATCTACATCACTATTCCTCTACACCGATTTTGATAAATCTAACTAATGGCCCCCCTCCCCCCCCTTGTCCACACGCTGTTTATTGTAACTGTTAAAATTGTCCGTATTTGAGAAAAGTGATTCCTATAGGAATTGATGTTAAAAAATTGTCCCTTTTTTTTTTTTTTTTTAAACCCTCTTCTCTTTGGGTAGAGGGCATTTGCTGGTCATCAGATTCAGGGCCTTTTGCAATGTTTTATTGTTTCTAACCACAGCATGCCAGGCTTGATGCATTGACTTAATTTAGAAAGCATTAAAAAACGTATGTAAAAATTGTGACCACTGTTTTTTAAATAAAGTACTGCTGCGTGTTCTACCTACACATTCTGCTTTGCTCGATAGGAACCTTTTCATCAGATTTTACCATATATAACACCTTATCTATGGTAAAATCTTCTTCCGTCCCCTTCCCCGGAAAATGTTCATGCCGGCAGGGATGGTGAGGATATAGTTTTAAGGGTGCATTGACACCTGGCAATTGAAATTGCGGCAGCAGCGGGAAATACGCTGCGTATTCCACTGTACACACAGGGCTTTCCAGCGGCAGCCCTATGCGTGTAGTGAGTTTTGGAGGTGGGGCCGTGTTTTGGTGTGACTGATGTGTGGCTCCGACTCCAAAACTCACTGCACACACAGGGCTGCCACCGGAAAGCCCTGTGTGTAAAGTGAACGCGGAATACGCAGCATATTTCCCGCTGCTGCCTGAAATTTTGCTCAACGTGAAATATGCTGCGTATACGCCAGGTGTGAACGCACCCTAAAAGAGCCCTGTAAGTATGGGACACTTTCAAACTGTGTACATCCTCACCATCGCTGCCAGCAGGAACATCTCTTAGGGATGGTGAAGAAGATGATTTAACACTACATAATGCATTATATATGGCAAAATCTAATGACCGGTTCCCTTCAGGAGAACTACATGCCCTGATGGGGTCTTCATGTTTTTTTTTATGTTTCTCCACTACCTTTTCATGCCCATAAAGTATGTGATCAATAGGAAAAAGAAATGTATTTTGTTTCCCTTTCCAAGGCTAAACTTTCAGTTTAATTACCAGCTCTTGAAGTACCGTCTTCATTGAAAGAGTTCTATATGCAAAATCAGGTTAACTTAACTGGATCTTAGATGTTCTCTGTATGAAAAATATGTTGTTTGGTCATTCATTCTAAGGACTTTAGCTAAAGGCACTGACTTATTAGCTAACATCCCGTTGCCTCCACACATAAGACAGTCTTGTTCAGGGCCGGACTGGCCATTGGGCACACCGGCCTGGCCTATTGGGCAACCAGGAAATATCCTGGTTCGGCCGCTGGGCCGGAAGTACAAGAGCTTGGTGCCGGAGCGGGAGGCAAAGAGTAAAAACACTCGGCTCCTATTTTCGTGCCCAGCATTTGCTCTCCGGTTCACCAGTAATTGCTCCGCCCCCCCAGATAAGGCACATCGGCCAGCCGCCGAGTAATGATGCTCGCTCATGTCACACTCCCAGAATTCAAGGGCTGGCGTCCTGACGCCGGCCCTAGGCATTCTGAGAGCGTGACGTGATCAAGTGTCATTACAAGGCAGCCGGCCGACGGGAAAGGTGCTACCCTGAATCCCTGGCAACTGCGGGGTACTACCTGTCTACTGGGGGGGTCTAATCTGGGGGTACTACCTGTCTACTGGGGGGGTCTAATCTGGGGGTACTACCGATCTACTGGGTGGGGAAGGGGGTTAATCTGTTGGTATAACTTGTCTACTGGGGGGGGGGGGGAGGGAGTTAATCTGGTGTTATTACCTGTCTACTGGGGGAAGGGGGTTAATATGGGGTACTACCTGTCTACTGGGGGGAAGGGGGTTAATATGGGGTACTACCTGTCTACTGGGGGGGATGGGGGTCTAATCTGGGGTACTACCGGTCTACTGAGGGGGCAAATCTGGGGGGACTACCTGCCTACAGGGGGAGGGGGGGGGGTCTAGTCTGAAGAAACTACCTGCCTACACACCATCCAACCTAAATATCGGGAGATGAGACATGGGGGGAGGAGAATGTGACATGGGGGAGATGTGAAATGGGTTGTGGACATGAAATGGGGGAATAGATGTGAAATGGGGGGAGATTGGAAATGAAATGGGAGGTTTTCACCTTTTGCTTATTATATCGAAATCACAATATTTAGGCCCATAATCGAAATTGCCCAGTTCCCCATATAGTGCAGCCCTACTAGCTATGTGCCTGGCTATTTAACTACCTACATCAGTGCTTCCCAACCAGGGTACAAAACTAAGACTCCATAGCCAGAGGCCGTCTGGGCATGCTTGGAGCTGTAGTTTCGCAACAGCTAGAGGCTAGAGGTTGGGGAAACGGTGACCTAGCTACCTGCCCTGTCACTGAGCGGGAAAACCAAGGGGGGCATTATTACAGGCCTATAGATGAGGAGATTGTGTAGCATTAAGGAGAGCACTGGAAAAATGCAGAGTTTAAGATGTTTGTTTTGCAGATGAAGAGAGATTAAGTTTTTTGGAAGAAGACATGGCGGTCTGAGTCGGACGGGGAAGAATAGGAAAGAGGATGACGCTGATCAGCAAAGACGTGACCTGTGAGTTCCTTTTATGTAGCTGTAATAACTTATATGGTATATATCCTGTGTACAGCTGGAATGTACCTCTATATCAGTGATGGCGAACCTATGGCACGCGTGCCACAGGTGGCAGGCCGAGCCCCCTCTGTGGGCACGCAGCCATAGTTCACCATGGATGCCTTTCAGGGCACACCGGTTGGCCGGGCCGTCTGTCTTGGCAGAATGTCAAAAAATGTATTTTTTTTTTTTTAAACAAACGCAGCACTTCACACACACACCACCCCTCAAACACAGCACCTCACACACACAGCACCCCTGAAACACACACACACATCACCCCCACACTCAGCACCTCAGACACACAGCACCCCTCAGGTAAATACACAGCACCCCTCAAACACATATCACCTCTCACACACAGCACCCCACAGACAAACACACAGCACCCCTCAGACACACACAGCACCCCTCAAACATACATCACCCCACACACATCAGTATTCTGATTTAATTGCTGTGCTGGCACTTTGAGGGAAAAAAAGGTTGGCGTGCATTACGGTTTGGGCACTTGGGCTCAAAAAGGTTTGCCATCACTGCTCTGTATGGTCCTGTATATAATTACCTACATGGTATATATCCTGTGTACAGCTGGTATGTACCTCCTATATGGTCCTGTATATAATCACTTATATGGTATATATCCTGTGTACAGCTGGTATGTACCTCTATATGGTCCTGTATATAATTACTTATATGGTACAGTGCATAGTGAAAGTATTTGGCCCCCTTGAAATTATCGACCTTTTGCCAAATTTCAGGCTTCAAACACAAAGATATAAAACTGTAATTTTTTTGTGAAGAATCAACAACAAGTGGGACACAATCATGAAGTGGAACGAAATTTATTGGAAATTTCAAACTTTTTAAACAAATATAAAACTGAAAAATTGGGCGTGCAAAATTATTCAGCCCCCTTAAGTTAATACTTTGTAGCGCCACCTTTTGCTGCGATTACAGCTGTAAGTCGCTTGGGGTTTGTCTCTATCAGTTTTGCACATCGAGAGACTGAAATTTTTGCCCATTCCTCCTTGCAAAACAGAGTGGAGAGTGGAGAGTGTTTGTGAACAGCAGTTTTCAGTTCTTTCCACAGATTCTCGATTGGATTCAGGTCTGGACTTTGACTTGGCCATTCTAACACCTGGATATGTTTATTTGTGAACCATTCCATTGTAGATTTTGCTTAATGTTTTGGATCATTGTCTTGTTGGAAGACATATCTCCGTCCTAGTCTCAGGTCTTTTGCAGACTCCATCTTCCAGAATGGTCCTGTATTTGGCTCCATCTATCTTCCCATCAATTTTAACCATCTTCCCTGTTGAAGAGAAGCAGGCCCAAACCATGATGCTGCCACCACCATGTTTGACAGTGGGGATGGTGTGTTCAGGGTGAAGAGCTGTGTTGCTTTTGCGCCAAACATAACGTTTTGCATTGTTGCCAAAAAGTTTGATTTTGGTTTCATCTGACCAGAGCACCTTCTTCCACATGTTTGGTGTGTCTCCCAGGTGGCTTGTGGCAAACTTTAAACAACACTTTTTATGGATATCTTTAAGAAATTGCTTTCTTCTTGCCACTCTTCCATAAAGGCCAGATTTGTGCATCTCTGATCAGTCTTCTTTTTGTATGAGCTGAAAGTTTAGAGGGACAGCCAGGTCTTCGTAGATTTGCAGTGGTCTGATACTCCTTTCATTTCAATATTATCGCTTGCACAGTGCTCCTTGGGATGTTTAAAGCTTGGGAAATCCTTTTGTATCCAAATCCGGCTTTAAACTTCTCCACAACAGTATCTCGGACCTGCCTGGTGTGTTCCTTGTTCTTCATGATCCTCTCTGCGCTTTAAACGGACCTCTGAGACTATCACAGTGCAGGTGCATTTATTCGGAGACTTGATTACACACAGGTGGATTCTATTTCTCATCATTAGTCATTTCGGTCAACATTGGATCATTCAGAGATCCTCACTGAACTTCTGGAGAGAGTTTGCTGCACTGAAAGTAAAGGGGCTGAATAATTTTGCACGCCCAATTTTTCAGTTTTTTATTTGTTAACAAAGTTTGAAACATCCAATAAATTTCGTTACACCTTATGATTGTGTCCCACTTGTTGTTGATTCTTCACAAAAAATTACAGTTTTATATCTTTATGTTTGAAGCCTGAAATGTGGCAAAAGGTCAAAAAGTTCAAGGGGGCCGAATACTTTCACTATGCACTGTATATATCCTGTGTACAGCTGGTATGTACCTCTATATGGTCCTGTATATAATCACTTATATGGTGTACATATCCTGTGCATAGGTGGTATCTACCTCTATATGGGGAATGTATGTGGGAATATTGGTCATTTGTATAGTCTATTTTATTCAGTAACAATATAGCGGTATAAATCAGTGGTAATGGTAGTGGTGGTCATGGTGTGACGGTATTATTTAGTAACACACAAAACTAGCACTGTGCACCTGTGCACGCATTCCATTTTGTTTGGAGATGCTGACCATTTTTTTTTTTCTTGTACTGATAATATTAGTAAGTATTATTGGTCTCAGATTTGGTCAGTAACAGTATGATGGTAATATGTATGATGAAGATATTTCTCCTTACATATCGGTGTTATTTGGTAACTGTATGATTTTATGTGATATATAAAAAAAAAATGTCATTATGTACCCTATAATAACCAACCATGATTGACATGTGGTCCCTTCTCTTTTTGGCTTCTCCTTCACATAGCCACACCCATGACCAATGTGGGCTGCTTAGTCTAAAATGGCTGGGCCTATTTTCTCTAAAATGCCTGCCCCTGATATATAATAATGTCCCGTGGTATATAATAATGTCCCCTTGATATATAATAATGTCCCCTGATATATAATAAGGCCTCATGATGTATAATAATGTCCCCTGATATATAATAATAATGTTCCCTGATATATAATAATTTCCTCCTGATATATAATAATGCCCCCTAATGTATTTAAAATGTCCCCTGATATATAATAATGTCCCCTGATATATAATAATGTCTCCTTATGTATAATAATGTCCCCCTGATATATAATAATGTCCCCTGGTGTATAATAATGTCCCTTGATATATAATAATGCTCCCTGATATATATTAAAGGGGTTATCCACCATAAGGTGATTTTAGTACGTACCTGGCAGGCAGTAATGGACATGCTAAGAAAGGATCTGCGCTTGTCTTGGGGCTAAATGGCTATGTCATGAGATTACCATAACACTGTGGTTAGCTTTTTGTGAACTGGTATTTCCTGTTTGACTTTTCTTTTTTTGACTATAAATACCACAATTCCATTTTCCTCCCTCCCACACTTCAGCCACCCCACCCATTGAAACATAAATGAGCTGCATCCATCAAAAGACCTGTGGTTTTCAATCAGGGTGCCTACAGCTGTTGCATTAGTTGTAGATTGATCTCTTTCCCACCAAGCGATCGCTCCACCCATTGAAGAAGACAGGCTCCCTGTCATCAGCTGACTAGTGAGTCAGGTCTCGGCCGCATTGCAAGCTGAGAAAAATCAACAGTCATTTTGTATGCTGAAAATCACAGAAGAATTGTGAGAAAACCGTCACACACAGGTACAGACACTATACAGGGTGGGCCATTTCTATGAATACACCTTAATAAAATGGGAATGGTTGGTGATATTAACTTCCTGTTTGTGGCACATTAGTATATGTGAGGGGGGAAACTTTTCAAGATGGGTGGTGACCATGGCGGCCATTTTGAAGTCAGTCATTTTGAATCCAACTTTAGTTTTTTCAATAGGAAGAGGGTCATGTGACACATCAAACTTAATGGGAATTTCACAAGAAAAACATTGGTGGGCTTGGTTCTAACATAACTTTATTCTTTCATGAGTTATTTACAAGTTTCTCTTCGTTTACAGCCATTGACATGTCGTCGAGGTTAACACGTGAGGAGCGGATAGAAATTGTGTTGATGTCTGGTGAACGCAGTAACCAGGTCATTGCAGCAGATTTCAATGCAAGACACCTTACAAGACCACCCATCTCCCATGCTACAGTTAGCAAACTGCTTGCTAAATTTCGTGAAACTGGTTCAGTGTTGGATTTGCCAAAATGTGGACGCCTGAAATCTGTCACTAATAAAGAAACATCACTGGCTGTCCTAGCTTCAAACAAAAATTGGAACAGGACCCTCAGTTTACGCAGAAGATTTTGTTCAGTGATGAGGCAAACTTTTATGTGAATGGTGAAGTTAACAAACAAAACCACCGTTATTGGTCTGACACTAACCCACATTGGATAGATCCCTCCAAGACTGTTGGAACACAAAAATTGATGGTATGGTGTGGTATATGGGGTACAAAGATAGTGGGGCCATTCTTTATCAATGGAAACCTCAAGGCCACTGGATATGTGAAATTGCTACATGATGATGTGTTTCCCTCTTTATGCACTGAAGCTGGCACGTTTCCTGAGTTTTTCCAGCACCAGGTGCACCACCACATTATGGGTGTCAGGTCCTAGATTAACAGTTTCCTGGAAAGTGGATTGGTCATCGTGGGCCAGTTGAATGGCCCCCAAGGTCTCCCGATCTGACCTCCTTAGACTTTTATCTTTGGGGTCATCTGAAGGCAATTGTCTATGCTGTGAAGATACCAGATGTGCAGCACCTGAAACTACGGATACTGGAAGCCTGTGCTAGCATTTCTCCTTCGGTGTTGCTATCAGTGTGTGAAGAGCGGGAGAAGAGGGTTGCATTGACAATCCAACACAATGGGCAGCACATTGAACACATTTTATAAGTGGTCAGAAACTTGTAAATAACTCATGAAAGAATAAAGTTACGTTAAAACCAAGCACATCAATGTTTTTCTTGTGAAATTCCCAATAAGTTTGATGTGTCACATGACCCTCTTCCTATTGAAAAAACAAAAGTTGGATTCAAAATGGCCGACTTCAAAATGACTGCCATGGTCACCACCCATCTTGAAAAGTTTCCCCCCTCACATATACTAATGTGCCACAAACAGGAAGTTAATATCACCAACCATTCCAATTTTATTAAGGTGTATCCATATAAATGGCCCACCCTGTATATTATGAACTACACTAACTTTACAGCCCCTGTAGCATAGTCAAATAAAAAATTCCTGGAATACCCCTTTAAGATTTTTTATATAAGTAATTTACAAATCTATTAAACTTTCTGGAGCCAGTTGATATATACCAAAATGTTTTCCCCTGGATAACCCCTTTAAATTGAAAGTAAAAAAAAAAAAAAAAACACCCATTAACCCCTTCCATATTAAAAGTTTAAATCACCCCCCTTTTCCAAAATTCCATATAAAAAATATGTAAACATAATAAAAATAAACGTGTGGTATCGGCGCGTGTGTAAATATCCGAACTATAAAAGTATAATATTAATTAAACTGCACGGTCAATAGCATACACGTAACAAAATTCCAAAGTACAAAATTGTGTACTTTTGGTCACTTTGCATACCCTAAAAAAATGTATAAAAAGCGATCAAAAAGTCCCATCAGAACAAGAATGGTACCGATAAAAACTTCAGATCATGGCACAGAAAATAAGCCCTCATACATCCCTGTAGATGGAAAAATAAAAAAGTTATAGGGGTCAGAAGATCACAATTTTACACATACTAATTTTGGTGCATGTAGTTATAATTTTTTTTAATTTGTAAAATAAAATAAAACCTTTTATAAACTAGGTATCCTTGTAACCATTTGGGCCTACAGAATAAAAATATGGTGTCAATTTTACCGAAAAGTGCATTGCATAGAATCGGAAGCCCCTCAAATGTTACACAAATATTATTTTTCTGTTTTCACCGTAAATTTTGTGGTGAAATGATTAATGTCATTATAAAGTACATTTGGTGGTGCAAAAAAAAAAAGCTCTCTTATGGGTCTTCATGTTTAAAATTTAAAGCATTATGATTTTTAGAAGGTGATGAGGAAAAAACGAAAGTGCAAAAATGGAAAAACCCTGCGTCCTTAAGGGGTTAAACAAAAACCCTGACCCTCACAATAAAGGCATGTTAGGGTTAAATTAACTATCCTATATTTTTAGTGGACATATAAGTAACATGTGACCGAGTATCATCAAAATATCTCCAGCTGTTTTGAAGTTATGCAGTAACATATGTTCCTTCCTTCTTAATCCTTGTTGGGGAGGAAAATCAACAAAGGAGGAAGCTTTTGACTTCATATCCCGTCCTCATATATTGTTGTCATATCCCAACCCCATATCCCGTCCTCATGTCTCAACCTCATATCCTATCCTCATATCCTGTCATAATATCACAACCTCATTTCCTGTCCTCATATCCCGACTTCATAGAATGTGTCGGCAGATGAGAACCATTTGGCCCATCCAGTATGCCCAATAATCTGAATCCTACCAATAGTCCCTGGCCCTGTCTTGTATGAAGGATAGCCTCATGCTTATCCCATGCATGTTTCACCCCTTAAGGACTGAGCGATTTCACGTTTTTCCATTTTCGTTTTGCCTTGCCTTTAAAAAATCATAACCCTTTAAATTTTGCACCTAAAAATCTGTATTATGGCTTATTTTTTGCGCCACCAATTCTACTTTACAGTGACATTAGTCCTTTTACCGAAAAATCCTTGGCGAAACAGAAGAAAAATTCATTGTGCGACAAACTTGAAGTAAAAATGCCATTTTGTAAATTTTGGGGGCTTCCGTTTCTACGCAGTCAGTTTTTCGGTAAAAATGACACCTTATCTTTATTCTGTAGGTTCATACGGTTAAACTGATACCCGACTTGTATAGGTTTGATTTTGTATTACTTCAGAAAAAAATCATAAATACATGCAGGAAAATTTATATGTTTAAAATTGTCATATTCTGAGCCATATAACTTTTTAATTTTTTTGTGTTCAGGGCACTATGTTGGCTCAGTTTTTGCACCGTGATCTGAAGTTTTTAGTGGTACCATTTTTGTTCTGATCAGACTTTTTGATCACTTTTTATTCACTTTTTTGTGGAATAAAAAGTGATCAAAAATTTGCTATTTTGGACTTTGGAATTTTTTTGCGCGTAAGCTATTGAACGTACGGTTTTAAAAGCAGTATATTTTTATAATTCGGACATTTCCGCACGTGTTGATACCACATATGTTTATTTTATTTACACTGTTTTATTTTGTTACTAGGAAATGCCGGGTGATTTAAACTTTTAATTCAGAAGGGAATACCTGAAAGGGTTAACTTTTTTTTTACACTTTTTTTTTTTTTTGCGAGCTCATAGCTCCTATAGGGACCTATGAGCTTGCAATGGCTGATTGCATACACAGATTGTTGCCTTGCCGTTGCATGGCCACAAGCTGTGTAATCGGAGGTTGATTGCTCCAGCCTGTAACTCAGGCATGGAGCAATCAATCAGAGCCGGGACTCCGACGGAAGAAGGTAGGGACCTTCTTCTCTCCGGGTAGCTGATCGGGGCATGGCGATTTTATCGCGATAACCCCGATCAGGCCGACTGAGCATCCGGGAAGCATTTACTTTCACCTTCAATGCGGCGCCGCATCGGAAGGGTTAATAGCGCGTGGCTGAATGATCAAGGCCGCGGGTCCCGGCTGTGAATAGGCGCCGGGACCATCCCGCTATGACCCCGCATTATAGACAGGGACCGGACTTAAGACGTACTCAGACGTCCTAAGTCCTTAAGGGGTTAAACTCCTTCACTGTATTTGCAGCAACCACTTCTGCAGCAAGGCTATTCCATGCATCTATTACTCTCTCAGTAAAGTAATACTTCCTCATATTACTTTTAAATCTTTGCCCCTCTAATTTAAAATGATGTCCTCTTGTGGTAGTTTTTCTTCTTTTAAATATGCTCTCCTCCTTTACCGTGTTGATTCCCTTTATGTATTTAAAAGTCTCTATCATATCACCTCCTATCCTGTCCTCCTATCTTGACCTTATATCCCATCCTCATATTCCATTCTCATATTCCATCCTCATATCTCAACCTCCTATCCCGACCTCCTATCCTGTCCTCATATTCTGTCCTCATATCTCAACCTCATATCCCGTACTCATATCCCAACCTCCTTGTCACGATTCGGCTGCTGGATGTGGATCCTCTGTGTCAGCGAGGGATTGGCGTGGACCGTGTCAGGGGACCGGTTCTAAGTTGCTACTGGTTTTCACCAGAGCCCGCCGCAAAGCGGGATGGTCTTGCTGCGGCGGTAGCAACCAAGTCGTATCCACCGGCAACGGCTCAACCTCGCTGACTGCTGAGAAGGCGTGGGACAGAAGGACTAGACAGAGGCAAGGTCAGACGTAGCAGAAGGTCGGGGAAGGCGGCAAGGTTCGTAGTCAATGTGGATAGCAGAAGATCTGGAACACAGGCTTTGGACAACACTAAACGCTTTCACTGACACAAAGCAACAAGATCCGGCAAGGAAGTGCAGGGGAAGTGAGGTAATATAGCCAGGGAGCAGGTGGAAGCTAATTAGGCTAATTGGGCCAGGCACCAATCATTGGTGCACTGGCCCTTTAAGTCTCAGAGAGCTGGCGCCCGCGCACCCTAGAGAGCGGAGCCACGCGTGCCAGCACATGACAGCCGGGGACCGGGACGGGTAAGTGACTTGGGATGCGATTCGCGAGCGGGCGCGTCCGCTATGCGAATCGCATTCCCGCCGGCAATGTCAGTGCAGCGCTCCCAGTCAGCGGGTCTGACCTGGGCGCTGCAGAGAGAGAGAGACGCCGTGAGCGCTCCGGGAAGGAGCAGGGACCCGGAGCGCTCGGCGTAACACTCCTATCTCGACCTTATGTCCTGTCCTCAAATCCCAACCTCCTATCCTGTCCTCATTACCTGTCCTCCTATCCCAACCTCATATCCCATTCTCATATCTCAACCTCCTATCCCGACCTCCTATCCAATCCTAATATCAACCTCATATCCCGCCCTAGCTGAGTACCCGGCGTTGCCCGTTTTTTCCTACCTTATCCTTGTGGAGAAAAAACAACAAAGGAGGAAGCTTTTGTCATCATATCCCATCCCAAAATCCCATATCCCCTCCTCATATCCCGACCCCTATAGTGGGATATTACATGGAGATGCTGATTAAAACCATAAACTGTCACACCCCAACATGTTTCTTGTGGCTTTGTCAAGGAGAATGACTGACTGGCAAATGGGGGTGGGTAAGGGTTATATCACCTATCCTATGTTTGTTGTTGACATATAAGTTACATGTGTGCCAAGTTTCAAGTTACTATCTTTAGTGGTTTGGACGTGATGCTGGAACATACATACACACACACACACACACACACACACACACACATACACACATTGGCTGACATTTATCATGGTCTTTAGACTTATGTCCCATCCTCATATCCTGTCCTCAGGTGGGACTGATTTGTGATGAAGATATTGTAAGCTGAAAATAGAAGGGGACATGGCTTTGTGGGACTTGGTGTGATTTGCAAGCCAGACCAATGTACAAAAAGGGTAGATAATAAAAGGGGTGGGGCTTAAACAATGGGCGTGTCTTTGTGAGATGGTGTGTGGCTTGCAAGCCGGACTGATGCATTCACCAGGAGATGCAGAGCAGAGCTTGTTGAGTACTGTACTGGAAGTCCCATATACTTTCATGGGACTTGAAACAAAAACCCATCTTTTATATGAGGGTGTAGGTGAGGGTTAATTTAACTATTATATATTTTTATTTGACATACTATGTTTCCCCAAAAATACACCCTAGCTGGATTATCTGGGTGGGCTGCAATATAAGCCCTACCCCGGAAATAAGACCTAGGCAATGCCCGGGCTGCAAATATTAAAAAACAAACTTTAACTTACCTTCGTCCTCCGTTCCCCCATTGCTAAGGAATCAGCCTCACTGTTCTCCACTGTTCTTGCTGCTTCCTGGTGTTGGGACGTCTCAGAGCCTTCAGCCTATCACCAGCCGCAGTGATGTCCCGCCTCTGCCGATGATAGGCTGAGCCCACTGTAATGTAAGGAGCCGGCCGGCTTCTTACATGACAGTTAGCTCAGCCTATCATCGGCAGAGGTGGGACATCACTGCAGCCAGTGATAGGCTGAAGGCTCTGAGACATCCCAACACCAGGAAGCAGCAAGAACAGTGGAGGGACCATGAGGCTGGTTCCTTAGCAACGGGGGAACAGAGGACAAAGGTAAGTTAATGTTTGTTTTTTAATATTTGCAGCCCGGGCACAGGAATACAAAGTACAGCGTAGCGGCTGATAATTATTTGGCGGGGGGGGGGGGGGAAGGAGCACTCGCGGGTGACATACGGTATGATTAGTCTCCCGATGTGGGGTGCAGTGCTGGGCTGATAAACCGGCGGGGGGGGGGGGGGGGGGGACGCTGGGGGGCAATGTATGTTGTTCACTGTACATACCTTAAATAAATAAGCCCTACCCTGAAAATAAGCCCTAGTGTGTTTTTTGTGACTAAAATTCATATAAGACCCAGTCTTATTTTCGGAGAAACACGGTATAAGTAATATGTGTATGTGTCCCAGGTGTTATCGAAATATCTCCAACCGTACGGAAGTTATGTGGGAACATAAATTTCCCATTGATTTGCATGGGTTTTTCCTACCTTATCCTTGTGGGGGAAAAGCTACAAAGGAGGAAGCTTTTGTCATCATATCCTGTCCCAAAATCCTGACCCCATATCCCCTCCTCATATCCCGACCCCAAATCCCCTCCTCATATTCCAACCTCATATCCTGTTCTCATATCCTGTCCCCATATCCCGTCCCCATGTCCCCACTCCATATCCCAACCTCATATCCCGCCCCCTATCCCAACCTCATATCCCGACCTCATATCCCGTCCCCATAGCTAATCCTCATTTCTAATCCTCATATCCCATCCTCAGGTGGGGCTACGTTGGGGTTAAGATATTGTAAGCTGAAAATAAAAGGGGTGTGGCTTAAAAGGTGGGCATTTTGTTGTGAGCCACACTGACACATTCACCAGGAGATGCAGAGCAGAGCTTGTAGTAAGGCACCAGAAGTCCTATATACTTGCATGGGACTTGAAACAAACAACCCGTTCCTTCACATATGGGGGCAAGTTAGAGGTTAATTTAAATATTATATATTTTTACTTGACATGTAAGTAATGTGACCAAGTATTATCGAAATATCACCAGGTGTTTGGAAGTTATGCAGTAAGATAAATTTCCCATAGACTTGTATGGGACTTTAAAGAAAAACCCCGATCCTGGCAAATGGGGGGTGGGTAAGGGTTAAATCACCTATCCTATGTTTGTTGTTGACATATAAGTAACATGTGTGCCAAGTTTCATGTTACTATCTTTAGTGCTTTGGACGTGATGCTGGAACATACACACATACATACACACACACACATTGGGGGGTATTTATCAAAGGATTTATGTGTTTTTTTCACGCATCTTTGGCGCAATACTTTGGCGCAGTGTCTTTTTGCGCCAAAGTTTGTCGCATTTTCTCCACTGTCATTTTTACAAATTTTAACTTTAGTCAGTAATTCATCATTTGCGCCAATCGATCTTTGGTGCGATTTTGGCGCAAATCACGTTTTTTTGGCGCAAATCCCCGCCAAGAAATTTTGCACATGGAAAACACACATAGCAATGTCAGAAAATGTAAAGGCGTCAAAATACATTCAAAATTTTTTTTTGTGAAAGCAGCGACGCCTCCAGGGCTACTCAATACTATCCTGCGACATAGTTGTCTCTGAGGAACCTTCACCCTCCGTTGAGCCAGCATTGGACATGGCCACACAGGTTCAGGAAAGGTAAGCACTAAAGCAGTGGTCTCCAACCTGCGGACCTCCAGATGTTGCAAAACTACAACTCCCAGCATGCCCGGACAGCCAACGGCTGTCCGGGCATGCTGGGAATTGTAGTTTTGCAACATCTGGAGGCCCGCAGGTTGAAGACCACTGCACTAAAGTAACAAGAAAAAAAAAAAAACAAGTTGAAAATAAAATCCATTTCACATGGTGGCTATAAACCCCACAAAAGAAAATAACTTCTGTCGCTTGCTGATATACTGCAGGAGGGACTCCGAAATGGCTGCTCTACAGGGTAAAATACGCTGTTCTCTGTGATGGTAAGTTCTGTGTAAAAGGCGCTGTGAACAGCTGATTTCAACATTTGAGCCAAAATTACTAATAACTTGCACCAAATGATAAATTTGGTGCATGTCCACGAAAACCAAAGTGAAAAAAAAAAAGGGTAAAAAGAAACTGTCAACAGGCAAAATTGATAAATGTCCCCCCATTGGCTGACATTTATCATGGTCTTTGGACTGTTTTTTTGTGTCTACAAGAGGCGCAAAACAGGCACAAGCAGGGTTTATTTGCGCCTTTTTTACGCCTTTTGGTTTACACATTTCTGCTGATTTTGAGTTGCGATCCACTGATTTTAGCAATACAAATGATATGGAAGGGATTTATCAACTGCACCTTTTTGTGAAAGGTGAAGAATAGGTGCAAAGCCACTGAAAAGTCTCTAAAACGACACCAGCCAAGACTTAGCTTAGATATTTGGTGTATGTGAAGAGAGAAATTTCAGAAAACGTGACCTGCATAAAATGTATCAAATGCTCTGTGACCATTTAATAAATTTGGCGCTCCTACACATTACCATAACCAAAAAAAAAAAAAAGTGTAGAAAAATACTTCACTTACACCTACAATGATAAATGCCGGCCATTGAGTTTTATATATATATATATATATATATATATATATATATATATATTTAAATTAGCTCCCCACACCACCTTCACAGGTAGTGTGTCCTGCAAAACAGCTCAGGCTCCATTTAAGAAGTCTCTTTTTTTACCCAGAAGCCCGCGGAGTGCTAAATGGTCTAACTTGAATCTCTGTTACACCTGAAGTGTCCTCTCCCCGAGGAAAGTACTGACCCCGTTTATATATATATATATATATATTTTTTTTTTCTACCATACAGAACATGCCAGCGCTAGTCCCGCTCGGAAATGCAGCGTCTCCTAGATGGCAATGCATTTCTGTGCAGACTCTGCAGAGAGAATAGACATGTCCATTTTTTGCAGACTGCAAAATCAGGATTTCCGCAGCAGAAACATCTACTGTGGAAATTCCGCCTTGTAAACCGTGCTGCAGAATCCCATTAATATCAATGCTCCGTGTTGAATTCCTTTGTGTGAACATTTGTTTTTGATATCTGATAGCAGAATATATTATTTTGCTTGTTACACAACAGTACTCTACACTACACTAAATTGGGTAAAAACAGAACACTAAATGAGGGAAATAAAGTGCGCAGCAAATAGTCCTACACTAAATTGCCATACAGTACATTTACCATTGGTATATGATCACAGGGTAGAAAAATGACTATTTCCACACACCAAAATCTTCTAAAAAAAAAAAAAAAAACTGAAGAAAAACTGCCAAAACCCAGTAAAAAGCTGTGGCAGTTTTTTGGGCATTTTTTTCTGGTGAAAAAAAACTTCAGTGGAATCCTAGCCTCTAAGTAATAGAGCAAAATACCTGTGTCCAGGACACAACACATCTCCTGTGAGGTGCAGCTCAGGTGTACATACAGAAGTGGAGATTTAGAACTTTGCACCAAATTTATCATGTGGCTTGCACAAGTATGGTAAATTTGGTGCAATCAAAACTAACTACAAAAAACATCTACAGCAACATTGATAAATGTCCCCTATTGAGTTTTATATATAGATTAAGGCAGGCAGAATGGAAGTGTTATGTAGAAGAAAATGGGGGGAAAATGCAAAAAAAAAAAAAACTCTTTTCCTTAGCAATAGTGATATGTATATGTGTGTGTGTGTTTTACATTTCTTCCCTCGCTTATAGAACTGTGAGACAAGGTTGGTGACATCACACATGTGACATCACAGGGGATCACCTGTATCTTTGCCTTTCTTATAATCAGGCAGCAAAGCAGACAAGACATTTCAAGGATCAGAGGGAGGATGGCCAGGAGCAGCAGAATACAACCAACAAAACCAAAAAGATTGGTTCCTAGCATGCCTTCAAAATGCCTAGGTCAGGATAAAGAAAACATTCAGCAAAGTGAGGTTGAAAGGGGTAATCCAGGATGAGAAAATCAGAGCTGATTTCTTCTGAAAACTGCACCACCTCTGTCCTTATGTTGTGTGTGATATCGCTGCTCAGTTCTTCTAAAGTGAATGGAGAAAACTTGTAATATTACATACAACATGAGGACAGGTATGGCGCTGTTTTCGGAAACAAATAGCTCTGTTTTCTATGCCCTTTTAACAAATTCCTAGGATCCAGCAACATTCATCTGATGGACGGCACAGGTAGGACACTACATGTCTTTCTATACATTTATTCACTATTAACACCAGATGCATGTAACTGACACAATCATTTCAGTGGCCTCAGTGCTGAACTTCTAAACACACGGGGGAGATTTATCAAAACCTATGTACAGGAAGAGTATCATCTTTCATCCTTTAGAGATTTTTGGGGAGATTTATTAAAATCTGTGCAAAGGAAAAGTTGCCCAGTTGCCAATAGCAACCAATCAGATTCAGGGGCATAGCTAGAAACCCAAGGGCCCCGGTGCAAAAAATTGTCTTGGGCCCCCCTACCACCTGACGACCCGCTTCCCCAATCCCGGACGACCCCTTACTCGGCCGCACAAACATATCAGTGACTACAGCACTGATGGGACACAGTCAGGAGAATATACAACTATATAAGTGACTAACAGGCAGGGCAAGACAGACAAAACATATGTCAAGGCATTTAAGAATAAGCAGCCCATTTTTCTAGTGGGGGTCCAACTGCTGGGACCCCCACCAATCACCTAATCACCTTAGTTCCAGTTGCTCTCCAGCTGTTTTAAAGCTATAACTCCTATCATGTCTGGAGAGCCTCCAGCATTATAGGAGTTGTAGTTTTGCAACAGCTGGAGAGTCACAGATTAGGGTACAGCGTCACCCATCATCACTGTGGAACTTACAAGTGACTCCAGCTGATAGGACAGCCAGGAGAAAACACAATGATATCAGTGACCTGAGTGATGTCTTCTCTGTTGTCTTTTCTTCTTCATCTGGTTCAGACGTCAGGACGTCTTCCACCTCCATCTTCTCTGCAGAGTCTGACGCCCGGACATCATTGGCTCCTCACATTGTCAGCAGATCCTCAACCTCTGTATGAAGACAATAATCATTATTATTCTGCTAAATACTGTACCCCCTGAATATAAAACTACCATCCACAGTTTTTTTTTTTTTTTTGCGTTTGTCAAAACCGCTGTAACAATCAGCCACCCCTGTGCAAATCACCTCAAATGTACATGGTGCACTCTCCCTTCTGGGCCTTGTTGTGCACCCCCAGAGCACTTTGTGCCCACATATGGGGTATCTCTGTACTCAGGAGAAATTGTGTTACAAATTTAGAGGGGCTTTTTTCCCTTTTACCTCTTCTGAAAATGTAAAGTATGGGGCAACACCAGCATGTTAGTGTAAATTTTTTTTATTTTTTACACTAACATTCTGGTGTAGACCCCAACATTTCCTTTTCATAAAGGGTTAAAGGAGAAATAGCATCCCCAAACCTTGTAACGCAATTTCTCCTGAGTACGGCGATACCCCATATGTGGCCCTAAACTGTTGACTTGAAATACGACAGGGCTCCGAAGTGAGAGCGCCATGCGCATTTGAGGCCTAAATTAGGGATTTCCATAGGGGTGGACATAGGGGTATTCTACGCCAGTGATTCCCAAACAGGGTGCCTCCAGCTGTTGCAAAACTCCCAGCATGCCTGGACAGTCAATGGCTGTCCGGCAATACTGGGAGTTGCTGTTTTGCAACAGCTGGAGGCTCCGCTTTGGAAACAGTGGCGTACCGGACGTTCTTATTGGGGGGTACTGTGTAGGGGTATGTGTATATGTAGTGTTTTTAACTTTTTATTTTATTTTGTGGTAGTGTAGTGTAATGTTTTTAGGGTACAGTCACGTGGGCAGGGGATTTCAGCGAGTTTCTCAGCGCAAAATTTGCTGCATCTCAAACCTGCAGGGAGAAACCCACTGTAAAACCCTCGCCCGTGTGAATGTACCCTGTACGGCGCACCAGCTGTTGCAAAACCACAACTCCCAGCATGCATGATCTGTTGCATGCTGGGAGTTATAGTTTTGCAACAGCTGGAGGCACACAGGTTAGGAAACACTGAGTTAGAAACAGACAATGTTTCCCAACCAGTGTGTCTCCAGTTGTTGCAAAACTACAACTTCCAGCATGCCCAGACAGCTGAAGGGCCAGATGTTGCAAAACTATAACTCCCAGCATGCCTGGACAGTCAGTGCATGTTGAGAGTTGTAGTTTTGCAACAGCTGGAAGAGTACAGATTGGAGACCATTATACAATGGTCTCCAAACTGGGGCCCTCCAGATGTTGCAAAACTACAACTCCCAGCATGCCCAGAAAGTTAAAGGCTGTATGGGCATGCTGGGAGTTGTAGTTTTACAACAGCTGAAGGCACCATGGTGGCTTCTGACATCAGAGGATGTCACTATGGCAACTACTATGAAGTGAGCGCCAGAGTTCCTGTGCTAACTTCATAGGCCTACCATAAATGAACTGCGCTGTGCGCTGCAGCGCCGTACATTTGGTTTACTAATACTGGGCGGAGGAAAGGGAAGCGGACAGACGGTCCCCTGGTGGCAGATTACCGGGCTGACGGGGCTGTGACTGACTGTCCGACTCCTGACTCCTGCGGGCGGCAGATCATATGTACTCCGTAGTGACACTGGCAGAGTGGCAGTCACTACAGAAGGAGAGAGGCAGGGCTTCCTGCTGGCGCCGAACGTGCCATGCCCCGCCTCCTCCACTCACTTAATGCGACGTAAAGACAGGGGTGGGAAGGGATAGTTGCTCAGGTCCCACCCCAGGTCCTTATCACGTAGACTGCGCTGCTGCCAGACGGACGGGTCTGGTAGCAGCGGCTGCAGTCATAATGATTAATTAACATGATGGCAGTGCCGGTCATCATGTGATTGTGGCAAGGCTAACGGGCCGGTCACCATGGCGACCGTTGCGACCTGTATAGCTACACCACTGATCAGATTGCTTCTTTCATTTTGCAGAGGCCTTGTTAAAAATGAAATAAGCGAGCTGATTGGTTGCTATGGGCAACTGGGTAACTTTTCCTCTGCACAGGTTTTGATAAATCTCCCCCCTTTATCTTTTAGAGGCCTTTTGAAAATGAAAGACTCTATTTGATTGGTTGCTATGGCCAACTGCACCACTCTTAGGCTGCACAGATTTTGATAAATATCCCCCACTGAGTCTCTAGGCCCCTCCAGCTGACCTCTATATATTGGTTTAATCATGCAGTGATAAGAACATTTCACTTAACCACTTAAGGACACATGGCGTACAGGTACGCCCTGGCTCCCTGATACTTAAGGACCCAGGGCGTACCTGTACGCCTGTGGGAATTCCGGTCCCTGCCACTCACCAGCCGGGGATCGGATCGGGATGCCTGCTGAAATCATTCAGTAGGCACCCTATGCAAACCCCTGGGGGGTCCTGAGACCAGTTTAGACCGGCAATCTGCGGCAATTTCGGGTCATATGGGTCTCTGTGACCAGAAAATAAGGGGGATCAGGGGTGTCCAAGACACCCCCTGATCCCTCTGAAGGGATAGGAGTGAGGTGGCAGGGGTGCCACCCCTCCTATCCCTGCTATTGGTCAGTCAGAAGCAACCGACCAATAGCAGATCGGGGGAGGTGGGAACAAAGTTCGGTTCCACACTCTCCACAGACCCACTGTAGTCCGGGCAGAGCGGGGGAACCGGCGGTGACCGGCGCCGGAGGTCACTGAACGGCAGCAGGTGTTGGTGGGCAACGATGAGGTGCGGCGATCCTAGGGAAGCCAGTGAGTTGATGCCTAGCAACATCTGAAGGGCTACAGTTTGGAGACCACCATACAGTGGTCTCTCAACTGTAGCCCTCCAGATGTTGCAAAACTACAACTCCCAGCATGCCCAGACAGCTTTTTGGGCATGCTGGGATTTGTAGTTTTGCAACATCTGGAAGGCTACAGTTTAGAGACCCAGTGCAGTGGTCTCTAAACTATGGCCCTCTAGAGCTTGCAAAACTACAACTCCCAGCATGCCCACACAGCAGTTTACTGTCTGGGCATGCTGGGATTTGTAGTTTTGCAACATCCGGAGGGCCACAGTTTGGAGATCACTGTGCAATGGCCCTCTAAATCTTGTAAAAGTACAACTCCCAGCATGCACGAACAGCAAATGGTCTCGCCATGCTGAGGGTAGTAGTTGCGTAGCTCCAGCTGTTGCATAACTACATCTTCCAGAATGCCCTTCAGCAATCAGTACATTCTTAGAGTTATAGTTTTGCAACAGCTGGAGGCACACTGGTTACAAAATACTGAGTTTGGAAAACCTTCACTTAGGTTCTGTTACCTATCGGTGTGCCTCCAGCTGTTGCAAAAGTACAACTCCCAGCATGCACGGTCTGTCAGTGCATGCTGGAAGTTGTAGTTTTGCAACAGCTGGAGGTTCCCCCCCATGTGAATATACAGTGTACATTCACACAGGTTCCTGCTTCAAGTTTGAGCTGTGGCAAATTTTCCACCGCAGTGCAAACTCCTAGTGGGAAACTCACCATAAACCCGCCCGTGTGAATGTTCCCTAAAAACACTACACTGCACTACACTAACACAAAATAATGGGTAAAACACTACATATACACCCCCTTACACTGTTCCCCCCAATAAAAATGAAAAACATATCGTACGTCAGTGTTTCCAAAATGGAGCCTTCAGCTGTTGCGAAACAACTCCCAGCATTTCCGGACAGCCACTGACTGTCCAGGCATGCTGGGAGTTTAGCAACAACTGGAGGCACCCTGTTTGGGAATCACTGGCGTAGAATACCCCTATGTCCACCCCTATGCAAATCCCTAATTTAGTCCTCAAATGTGCATGGCGCTCTCTCTCACTTCAGAGCCCTGTCATAGTTCAAGGAAACAGTTAAGGGCCACATATGGGGTATTTCCGTACTCTGGAGCAATTGCTTTACAAATTTTGGGGGGCTTTTTCTCCTTTTACCCTTTATGGAAAGGAAAAGTTGGGGTCTACACCTGACTGTTAGTGTAAAAAACTAAAAAATTTGACACTAACATGCTGGTGTTGTCCTATACTTTTTTATTTTCACAAGAGGTAAAAGAAAAAAAGACCCCCAAAATTTATGTATGGAAATACCCCATATGTGGGCATAAAATGCCCTGTGGACGCACAACATGGCTCAGGAGCGAGAGCGCACTAAGTACATTTGAGGCCTAAATTGGGGATTTGCACAGGGGTAGCTGATTTTACAGTGGTTCTGACATAAATGGAAAAAAAAATACCCACATGTGACCCCATTTTGGAAACTACACCCCTCACAGAAAGTAACAAGGGGTATAGTGAGCCTTAACACTCCACAGGTGTTTGGCGAATTTTTGTTAAAGTTGGATGGGAAAAGGAAAAAAAATGTTTTAACTAAAATGCTGATGTTACCCTAAAATTTTTCATTTTCATAAGGGAAAATAGGAAAAAAGCCCCCCCCAAAATTTGTAACCCCATTTCTTCTGAGTAAGAACATACCCCATATGCTGATGTAAAGTGCTCTGCGGGCGAACTACAATGATCAGAAGGAAAGGAGTGCCATTGGGCTTTTGGAGAGAAAATTTGTCCGGAATTGAAGGTCATATGTGTTTACAAAGCCCCCATAGTGCCAGAACAATGCAAGCTAAAATGCAGATTCCACTGTTCCAGCACCACGGGTGCTTTGTAAGCGGACATGGCCCTCGGCTTCCATTCCAAACAAATTCTCTCTCCAAAAGCTCAATGGCGCTCCTTCTCTCCTGAGCATTGTAGTGCACCAACAGAGAAGTTGACGTCCACATATGAGGTATTTCCACACTCAAAGGAAATGGAGTTACATATTTGGGGGGGGGGGGGGCATTTTTCCCTATTACCCATTGTAAAAATGTAAAATTTGGGGGGGGGGGGAACTGCATTTTAGTGAAAAAAAATTTCATTTACACATCCGACTTTAACAAAAAGTCGTCAAACACCTGTGGGGTGTTAAGGCTCACTGTACCCCTTATAACGTTCCTTGAGGTGTGTAGTTTCCAAAATAGTGTGCCATATGGGGGCTTTTTACTCTTATGGCACCTTGGGGGCTTCCTAAATGCCACATGCCCCCCAAAAACCATTTCAGCTAAATTCTCTCTCCAAAAGCCAAATGTGACTCCTTCTCTTCTGAGTATTGTAGTGCTTCAGCAGAGCACATGACGTCCACATATGGGGTATTTCTCTCCAAAAGCTCAATGGCGCTCCTTCTCTCCTGAGCATTGTAGTGCACCAACAGAGCAGTTGACGTCCACATATGGGGTATTTCCATACTCAGAAGAAATGGGGTTACAAATTTTGGGGGGCATTTTCTCCTATTACCTCTTGAGAAATGATAAATTTGGGGGGAAAAAGATTTTAGTGGCAAAAAAATTTCATATACACATCCGACTTTACTGAAAAGTCATCTAACACCTGTGGAGTGTTAAGGTTCACTTGACCCCTTGTTACGTGCCTTTAGGGGTGTAGTCTCCCAAATAGTATGCCATGTTTTTTTTTTTGCTGTTATGGCACCATAGGGGCTTTCTAAATGTGACATGCCCCCGAAAAACCATTTCAGCAAAATTCACTCTCCAAAATCCCATTGTCGCTCCTTCCCATCAGAGCCCTCTAGTGCACCCACAGAGCACTTTATGTTCACATATGAGGTATTTCCTTACTTGAGAGAAATTGGGTTACAAATTTTTGGGCTTGTTCTCCTTTTACCCCTTGTAAAAATTCAACAGCGGTGTCTACAAGAACATGTGAGTGTAAAAAAATGAAGATTTTGAATTTTCTCCTTCACTTTGCTGCTATTCTATGAAACACCTAAAGTGTTAACAAACTTTCTGAATGTCATTTTTTATACTTTGAGGGGTGCAGTTTTTATAATAATGTAATTTATGGGGTATTTCTTATATGAAGGCCCCTCAAATCTAGTTCAAAACTGAACTGGTCCCAGAAATAATCAGATTTTGTAAATGTTGTGAAATTGGAAAATTGCTGCTGAGCTTTGAAGCCCCCTGATGTCTTCCAAAAGTAAAAACATGTCAAGACATATTGTATATGTGAATCAATATATAATTTATTTGGTATGTCTATTTTACTTACAAGCAGAGAGCTTCGAAGTTAGAAAAATGCAACATTTTCAATTTTTTCATGAAATTTTGGAATTTTTCACAAAGAAATGATGCAAGTATCAACAAAAATTTACCAATTTGTTAAAGTAGAATATGTCATGAAAAAATTATCTCTGAATATTAATCCTTAAAGTGACAGATGTGTTCAGATGTGTTCAGATGTGCAAAAAATGCTCGGGTCCTTAAGGTGAAAATGGGCTGGGTCCTTAAAGGGGTACTCCTTGATATACTTTTATATCAACTAGTGCCAGAAAATTAAACAGATTTGTAAATTACTTCTATTAAAAAATCTTAATCCTTCCAGTACTTACTAGCTGCTGAATACTACAGAGGAAATTATTTTCTTTTTGGAACCCAGTGCTCTCTGCTGACATCTCTGTCCATTTTAGGAGCTGTCAAGAGCAGCATATGTTTGCTATGGGGATTTTCTCCCACTTTGGACAGTTCTTAAATGGACAGAAATGTCAGCAGAGAGCACTGTGCTCATGATTCAGCAGAGAGCTCTGTGTTCCAAAAAGAAAATAATTTCCTCTGTAGTATTCAGCAGCTAATAAGTACTGGAAGGATTAAGATTTTTTAATAGAAGTAATTTACAAATCTGTTAAAATTTCTGGCACCAGTTGATTAAAAAAAAGTTTTCCACCCCTTTAAGGGGTTAAATTCCATGTTAGGAGAGCCAACTAATGCCAAGATGTCCTTATCAGTAAAAGATTCCTATCACCTCTCCCCCAACGTTATATCAGTTATTTTACTTCACATTATAATAAAAGCATTACCATAGAATTCAGGTGCTTAGGATGAGATAATTGTTTAGAACTTGACCGAAGATGAAAACCTATGTATAATGGAGGCAGGGCTGCCCTCACACACACACACACACACACACACACTATTAGATCTATGGGGGGGGGGGGGGCTGCATAAAATGAAATGATGCATTGTTTATGTCTGAGTTGAATCTTCTTTAGATCTGGGAGAAATCTGTGCCCCTATATACTAATGTGGCCTATTGTAATGATGGAGGATAAATTACATGTTTTTTAACTACTCTAGGTATGCTTGGTAAGTGAATTCTTGGTTTATAATTTTTAGTGAAATATCCCCTGAATGAATGCTGCCTAGTTTTTTTATTCATCTCTTTTGAGACTGCCCTTAGTGTAAACCAGTATCAGGCTAGGTTTCCACACAGGTTTTTTTTCTGTCAGTTTTTGAAAAACTGCCAATGCAGTTTTTAAGCCAAAGCCAAAAGTGTATTAAAAAAAGAATAGGACATATAAAGGAAGGACTTAAACTTTTCCATCCTTATGGATCCACTTCTGATTTTTGCTCAAAAACTGCCAGAAAAAAACCTGTGTGGAAACCTATCCTCATGGTAGTACATATTGGCCCTAATTTACTAATTTCCACCTTTTTCTTTATCTTTTCAGTTTTCCCTCCTATGTGCTTTTCACAACTTTTGGTGCGCCTAAATAACAAAACAAAAGAGGTTTTAATTCATTTCACCTCTTATTTCTAAGTAAAAGTTTACAGGGGAAAAAGGTGCCAAAAACAGGGCGGATAATATTATAAATTACCCGAATTATTAAAAAAAAGAGGCTAGGTCCACATTTGGATTAATAGTGTGGATAGAAGATTTATTCATCCAGATGATATTAAATCTTATGTCTATGAGCCTGTTCAAGGTTTTGCATTGGGATTCAACTTCAATCCAGAAGTGTGAGCGAACTGCTGGAAGGGACTTTTTTGTGTGATCTTGGCGAGAAGTACTGGTTGGCTGGTCTTGGCTCCTCAATGTGAATTCAGTCAAATATATTCTACACCTCCCCCCATTTTCTTTATACTCTTTCTACCATATCTACCATATCTTTCACTCCCCTGCTATTTGGGGAAATTGGAGAAGGGAGTGCTTACATACATTTACTTACATACATACATACTTACATTGTCTTGGCTCAACAGGTGTCGTGTCAACTGTGTCCCTCCATACATACCAGGTGAGTTCTACTTTGCAGGACAAGCTATACTTTTTATTGGTATTACTGTTGGAACACATGTTACCTATTGATCATTTTTATTCCAGTTTTTGGAACAAAATTAGCAAATATTGCGTTTTTTTTTTTTTTTATCCTTTATGATATTTTATTATTGTTATTTTCAAGATACAATTATCGCACATATACATAAATAAGACTCAAAACAACCAAACCTCTACTTAACAACATCCTACAATCTCTCCCTCTCTCTCACCCCTCTCACCTAACCATCCTTCCGCCTCCCTTTTCCACTCACACCCAGAGTTCACCCCTAATATTTAGGGAGGTTCACACCAACTTATTTAATTGGGTTTCAAAAATTTCCCAGATCTCCTGCCATTTGTCTTTTGACTTATCCTTTACAATCCTATTTAATCTTAATTTCTCCATAATACATATTTGTTTCAATGTTCTAACAATGGAAATTATATTTGGAAGAGTTTGGCTATTCCAACAACTGGCTATTGCCTCCCTTGTTGTAACCAGTACATGGAAGGCTATCACTGAATATTTCAGTTGAAGGTGATTCAAACCCATTGATAATAACGCCATTCCTGGCCCCCAGGTAATATCCATAGTTTCACCCCACAATAGCTTCAGTAATTCATATATCTCATCCCAAAACCTTTTTATATGCCGGCAATCCCACCAAATATGTTTTAATGTACCCACCCCCAGCTTACACCGCCAACAAACCGAAGAGTTCTTTATATTGAATTTAGCCATTTTAACCGGGGTCAGGTACCACCTATATAGTAACTTGCGTGATGACTCCAAATGGGAGAGACAATGTGAAAACTTGACTGGGATAGTAAAGATACCCGACCATGTTTCTTCAGAGATAGAAAACCCTAGGTCAATTTCCCATTTGACCTGAAAATTCATTATTTTGGGCTCTGTTTGTTGTAAAGCTTTATATGATCTAGATATCCCACCTCTACCCCCCTTATTATTAAAGAAATACTCATTGTATCTTGACTTTACTTCAATTCTCCAATCAAAAGAGGAGACACAATGTCGCAGCTGCAAATACTTAAAAAAGTCTTTTGGAGGGATTTCAAATTTTTTAGTGATATGTTCAAATGGCAGCAGTCCTGTATCCCCCACAATATCTCCTAGTGTTAAAATACCCTTTTTCATCCAGGCAGCAAAATCTGTTGTTGGTATAAGGAACTGGACTACCGCCAGTGGAACATTCTCCAATATGCATGGGTTTAGGATTTGATGTTGCAACGCGTACCGCCATGCTTCCAAACCGGCGACAACCGTCGCAACATCCCTTCCCATTTTCTTATTTAATAAAGCTGATACCCACAATACTAACCCAGGGGGCACTCCCCCCATCAGCTCAGTTTCCAAGACTACCCAGTGCATCCCCACTTCATTATGCCATAATCTCTGAACCTGGGTTAAGAGGGAAGCGTAATAATATTTTAAAAGGTTTGGGCAGCCTAGTCCCCCTTCTTTAATTGGACGATATAGTATTTGAGCAGAGGTTCTTGGTTTCTTGTTTTTCCAAATATAGTTTAATATTATTTGCTGAAGGATTTTAATTGACTTATTTGGTATTTTGATTGGCATATTGCGAAAGATGTATAAAATCTTAGGCAGCAGCATCATTTTAACTATTGACACCCTCCCCAGCCATGAAATCGGCAGTCTGGAATAAGTTGCCACATCCAGCTTCATTTGAAGTATCAGTGAATCCACATTTAGTTTCCCCGTATACTGTAGCGTAGTCCCTAATTTTATGCCTAAGTAAGTTATGTTTTCCTCTGTCCACATGAATGAATATTTTTCCCCCAAGCACCTTCTAGTTACTTTATCAATATTAAGCATAAGGGCCACAGATTTTGTTATATTAAGTTTATAAAAACTTACTTTGCTGAACTCCTCTAATATCTTTACTATTGATTTTAAAGATTTCAGTGGGTCGACACATGAAATCAGTATATCATCTGCAAAAAGACTTATTCGATAGTCTCCAGTGCCTGTACCTACTGGGATACCTCGTATGTCACCCGACCTTCTCATTTGCTCCGCCAGTGGTTCTATTGCTAGAACAAAAAGCAGGGGAGACAGGGGGCAACCCTGCCTTGTACCATTAGAAATAAAGAAGGTTCTAGAGGTTGCCCCCTCTGTTCGCACCCTTGCACTGGGAACAGTGTACAAGGCCATGATTGCCCCAATAACCGCTGGTGACAATCCAAACCTCTCCATTACCGAACACAGATAGCCCCAATGAATGCGGTCGAATGCCTTCTCTGCGTCCAGACCCAGCAGGAGAGAAGGCATCCGACCGCGACCCACCCAGTCCATGAGGTCCAGCATGCGACGGGTCCCATCTGATGATTGTCTGCCTTTAACAAAACCCACTTGATCTACATGAATCAGTTCTGGTAATAGTGGACTCAATCTCGCTGCTAATAATTTAGCGTATATTTTTATATCTTCATTCAGCAGCAATATGGGTCTAAAATTGGATGTGATCGTGGGATCTTTCCCCTCCTTTGGGATTAATATAATCTGGGCCTCCAGCATCTCTTTCAGCACTATACCTTTATTAAAAATTTCATTGCAAAGCTTCGTAACCACTGGTGCTAGCCTTATTGCTTGTGTTTTGTAAATTTCGCCTATTAAACCATCCGGCCCTGGAGATTTAGCTAGTTTTAATTTATGTATTTGTTGGAACACTTCCTCTAGTTGGAATGGAGCTTCTAAACTCAACTTTTGATCATCGGAAAGTTGTGGTAAGGGTATTTTAGATAAAAAGTGTTTTATTATTTCAGGGGTGGGTTGAGTAGTTTCTAAGTTATTATTCAAATTGTATAGTTGCTCATAGTAATCTGCGAAAGCATTGGCTATACTTTTGGGATCAAAGATTCTAATATTATTTTGTAACGTAATGTATGTCATTTTCCCCCTTTTTTTATTGATTTTTGTTTGTCTAGCTAAATATCTCCCTGGTCTGTTAGCTAAGTAATATGTATCTGTTTTCTTGTTAATTAGAGCTCTGTTTAGTTTATATAAATCCATATTATGTAAATCAGCGGTAATACTTGATATGCGGGTTGCTATGGAATTATTAAATAAAATTTTGTTCCTTCTATGGAGATCTGCCAACTCCGTCGTTAGCGCTCTTCTCTTAGCTCTATCTTCTTTTTTATAATGAGCTGTTAAACTTATAATTTGTCCTCTGAGTGCT
This sequence comes from Hyla sarda, assembly GCF_029499605.1. NCBI lineage: Eukaryota > Metazoa > Chordata > Amphibia > Anura > Hylidae > Hyla > Hyla sarda. The sequence goes on along the minus strand of NC_079191.1, from coordinate 344,943,732 downwards.
GCTTTAAACGCACACCAGAGCATAGAGACAGAGTTAACTGATCCTGTATTTATTTCAAAAAAGGTATCAATAAAAGAAGCCAGGGATTTTTTACATTCTTCTTTATTAACAATATAAGAGCTAGCCCGCCATTGTCTATCTGGAATAACTAAGCCAGGGCCTTTTAATTCCAAGATAATTGGGGCATGGTCCGACCATGTTATTGTTTTTATTTCGGATACTACTACTGAGTCTAAGAGTGATCTATTAATAAGAAAAAAGTCTATGCGTGTATATACTTTATGCACGTGTGAGTAAAATGTAAAGTCTTTTTCCATAGGATGTTGGATCCTCCAAATGTCAAATAATTCCTACTTTGAAATGGTTTTTGATACTGGTGTCGGTTCTTTACCTATTACTTTAGATGATGAGTCTACTGAGGGCCAAATGGTTTGGTTAAAGTCCCCCATAATCACAACTCTGTCGCTAACTAAAAAAGGAGTTCTGCGAAGAACCATATTCAAAAATCGGTTTTGGTTACGATTTGGAGCATATAATCCAATAAATACATAGTAGATCCCTCCGATCTTGCACCTGAGGGACACATATCTTCCTTCCTTATCGATATCTACCACTGGGTCTATTAGTTGTATCGACTTACTGATAATTAGTGCCACCCCTCCTTTTTTACTCGGTGCTGGGGCCTGATAAATTACAGGGAACATTTTGTGGTTCAACCTAAAAGTATCTTTTATTGCTAAATGTGTCTCTTGTAAGCACATTATGTCTGCTTTAAGTTCTACCGCCTCGCTCCATACCTTAGATCTCTTGATCGGGGAATTCAATCCTTTACAGTTCAAAGATACCACCCGCAATGCCATACCTGATGTACTTCTTTTCTATCTTTCTTTTTTGGCGTGGACTCCCTATGGGTGACTCTGGGTGGGGGGAAGGAGAGGCAGTCATAAACAAACATACAAATCAAAACAACCCTTATGTCCCTTGAAATAATTTTATTCCCTGGACATTTCACAAAACATACTAAATTAACAAATGGCGTCCCGAAGAACGCTTGGTGGAGAGTATGGCTTACACCTTCTGCCATACTCCTGTGTCAGCTATACCGGCTTAGTGGTGGAGGGAAAGACAACTAATAACAGCTACACATATCTATCGTTTTTCCACCTTAGAGAACGAGCGGAAAATCAGAAAACTGCCAAAAAAAGGATAACGTCTATGGGCAATGACTCTCTGCTTTAATTCCATTAATCTTTTCCCCTATCTACTTTAAGAAGAAAAAAAAGGGGGGGGGGGGGGGAAAGAATTTTCACTAATACTTCATCTATCGGTTTATACTCTCTTAATTCCAATTTTAACCCATTTTCTGCTTAGCTACCGACCATTCTCTAGGTAGATAAGGATTTTTATCATGAGGTTCCTGTTGGGTTGGGTGAAAACCCCATCTTGCACATAGTTCCAATAGTTTAGCCGGGGAGTTCACCACAAAAATGTCACCCTTAAATGCTACCACCAGTTTAACCGGGAATCCCCATTTATAATTAACTCTGTTGTCTCTCAGAATACGAGTCCCCTCTGAGAATTGCCTTCTTCTCATCAAAGTAGCCGCTGAAAGATCCGAAAACAAGGACAGTTTTGAAAATTTTTCAGACAGTGGTGGGGGGTTCCTTAATGCTAACAATATTTTTTCTTTTGTTTCATAAAAGTGGACTCTCAAGATTATGTCTCTAGGTTTGGCCGGAGACAAATCTTTGGGTTTAGGGAGTCTATGAATTCTATCCATTGTTAGATCCAAGTCTGATAGTTGGGGTGACAGTTGTCTAAAAAATTCTATAAGAAATATGTATTTTTTTTAAAATAGTTTTTACTGTGCAGGATAAATAACATAATTTTAAAGTTAAAGTCATTATGAATGCGGCCTATTATGTATATTTTTTAAATTATTTTATAATACAGGGCTTTATTAGAAAAGGGGCATTTATATAATTTTTTTACACTATCTATTAAAAAACATTTTATTTTCACACTTTTCACCTGCTATACTATACTGCAGTACAAATTTACTACAGTATAGTATAACTGTTATGACAGTTCACCTGGCTAGGACTGGACCTTACAGGCTTCCATACTGAGAAGACAGGAAACCAGCCATGGTTACCAGCCAGGTCGCGTTGACAATCCTGCAGGAATGTAGACACAATTTTTCCTGGAATGAATGGAAAGTACCATTACCTGCGCAGCCACCGCTTTAATCATTGTGGGGCTAGTGGACATTTCCACGAATGGGGGCATACCTGTACACCACCGTCTTCAACTGGTTAAACCAATGCCTCTTGAGGAATAACATCCTGGAAAATTTTACTTCACTTTTTAAACTTATGTTGTTACATTTTTTAGCAATATACTAAAAAATACAAATACCCACATAAGTATTGGGTTAAAAATGTGTAATTTTCCCTTATGCTGCTATCCTTTCATAATCGATAATTTTTGGGCCAGGTAGTCCGATGACTTAGCCATCTTTATAATTTTTGACTCCGCAATCTTTATAATTTTTAGGTTCAGGTCATCGGGTTATTTGGGACTTTAGAGCAGTATGAATGTAGGACTGTTTGGAAATAACATGTTAGAGGCTCAAATTATGAGTTTTCCCAGAGGAAAATTTAAGTAAACAGGGGGACCATAGCTATAGAGGATAGGCTATTTGAAGGGTAAACTCCAGAAGTGAAGAGATATGGGGAGATTTATCAAAACCTGTTGAGAGGAAAAGTTGCCAAGTTGTCCATAGCAACCAATCAGATTCTTCTTTCATTTTGCAAAGGCCTTGTCAAAATATAAGAATGGATCTGATTGGTTGTTATGGTAAACTGGTTAACTTTTCCTTGGCGCAGATTTTGATAAATCTCCCTCCTAGTGTTTAGGAAATGAGGTAACTGTAAGATACTTTAGCACAAGCAACTAAGTTATTATTGTATTTGATAGTTTATGTATGAGATTTCTTACCCACCTCTCTCTAGTGTGTGAATGTGTGAGCCCTTGGAGCACAATGTTTCCAGGAGGGACTGGGCCTATTAGTTTTCTTATAGCGGTGTGAATAGTTGGTCTTTTATCGGATGCATCACAAACCTCACTTGTGTACTGTATCTGGTTTTTAAGAGTAAATAAAGGCCAACCATTTATGCCCACTATCTTCTAAAAAAGTTATGTCCCTCTGTCGTATGTCTTCCATGTCTATATATTAAGAAGGGCCTTCACATAAGGGCACCCTCTGGGATAATCTACTGACAATTTAACCTCCATTGTTCTCTTAAGGTAGTTTAACTATTTAGCCACATCAGACATGTATGCATGTAGGATGGTTTGAATTGGGAAAATAGGTCAATGACGACAATTATATAAAAGGATGGCAGCATACAGCAACTTTACTGTTTGCTTTTTTTTTTTTAAAGCAAAGGAGGAGTGTAAAATTGGTTAAAAACTCAAATGGGTTTTGGGGTTCAAAATGTGTAATTTTCCCTTATGCTGCAACCCTTTTATAATCCTTAATTTTTGGGTCAGGTAGTCAACTAACTTGGCGACATGAGAACAGTATGAGTATAGGATGGTTTGGGAAAATAGGTGTAAAAGGCCAAATGGATGTAAGGATGGCAGAACATGGCAACTTTACTGTTTGCTTATTTCACACAGGCTGAAGGGGAGGAGGTAGGTCTGTACTTTGAACTTAAAAACTCAAATGGATTTTTTGGGTTCAAAATGTGTAGTTTTCCCTTATGCTGCAACCCTTTTATAATCTAAAATTTTTTGGCCAGGTTGTCAACTAACTTGGTGACATGAGAACAGTATGAGTATAGGATAGTTTGGGAAAATAGGTGTAGAAGGACAAATGGTTGAAAGGAGGTCAGTATATGTCATCTTTACTGTTTACGTTTTTTCAAAGCAAAGAGGAGTGTATAATTAATAAAAAAAAGGCTATTTTTTGGAGATGGACAGGCAGGCTGAAGGGGAGGAGGTAGGCCTGTATTTTGAAGTTAAAAACTCAAATGGGTTTTTGGGTTCAAAATGTGTAATTTTCCCTTATGCTGCTACCCATTTTATAATCCATAATCTTTGGGCCAGGTAGTCTGATAACTAGGCAACATGAGAACAGTATGAGTGTAGTATGGTTTGGGAAAATAGGTGTAGAAGGCCAAATGGATGAAAGGATGGCAGCATATGGCAACTTTACTGATTGCTTTTTTTCAAAGCAAAAGAGGAGTGTATAAATCAGTGATTACCAACCACATGTGTGCAGTTCGGCACTGCCGTGGTGCTGCGGGATTTTGCTGTGATTTCTCTCTTATTTTTTAAATATCCCGCGCACTGTGCACACAGCGTCCCCCTCCCCCTGCGTCCCTCTTCTTCCTCTACCTTCCAGCGCAGTGAGCCGAAAATGATGCCCTGGGGTGGAACGAGCTTCATCTTCGCCAGACTCCCGTGCCTGCCGTGGACCTGCAAGCTGCACGGGCAGGCTTGCTTAAGGTACCATACCCTTTCCACCCCTCTTTTACCCCTTCTCAACCCTGTCCAAACCCCCCCACCACCGTCACCCAGGTCCACCCTGGGTGTCACCTAAGGCTGCATGATATATCGCAAAAGCAATCGAATCGCGATTTTTGTTTTTTGCGATATAGCGATACAGCCTGGGAAAACATGCAATTTTCTCCTCGGGCCGGCTCCCGTGGCGGGGCCGGACAGAGCAGGTAAAAGCAAATGTAAATACCCATATTTATCGGTGTATGACACGCACCCCTGCCTGCGTGTTATATGCCGATTAAACTTCTGGTCACTGATTTAAAGCGGCCGCAGTAGCAGCCCGGCCGCGGCCACTTTAAATCAGTGACCAGCGGCGGCTCCTCCCCGCTATGCTTTTAATTTTCCTTAACCCCCCCCCTCCCTCATCATTCCCCCTTTTCCACTGCTTTTTATAGTTTTTTTTAATTTTCCTTACCTGGCTGTGCTTCAGCAGGCCAGGTCAGATGGTGGGTCTTGCGGGCTGTGTGGTCATGAAGCAGATGAATGAAGTCCTCTCCCGGCTCCTCTGCGCGGCATCAGTGATGTCACTTTTCATTTCCTGCAGACGCCACGAGTCAGAGTTCGGAGTGCGGTGACTGCAGGAAATGAAAAGTGACATCACTGAAGCCGCCAGAGGAGCTGGGAGAGGACGTCATTCATCTGCTTCACTGTCCACACAGCCCTAAAGACCCACCGCCTGACCTGGCCTGCTGAAGCGCAGCCAAGTAAGAAAAGTAAAAAAATATATTAAAAGCAAGGGAAAAGGGGGAAGTGATGAGGGAGGGGGGAGGTAGGGAAAATAAAAAAATATATAAAGCAGGGGAAAAGGGGAAATGATGAAGCATGAGGTAGGAATGATGAGGCATGGGAAGAATGGCATAGGAGGAACATGATGGGGGGATGATGACACAGGGGGAAATAATGAGGGCCGATTATAAGACATGCGGGGAGGCGATGAGAGGGGTAAATGTGGCACAGGGACTGATAAAAGGGGAGGAATGATGTGACACTGGAGGGGGCGGGACCAAGCTGAGGTGCAGAAGAAATCAAAGTTGGGGGATGATGTGGCATTTAGTCCAAGTAATTTATATTGCATTCATTTATTTTTTACTTAAATTTCACTGTTAAAATGGGTGTGTGTGTTATATGCCAGTGTGTGTTATACACCGATAAATACAGCACTAAAAGTCAGTGTTTCCCAACCAGGGTGCCTCCAGTTGTTGCAAAATTACAATTCTCAGCATGCGTGGACCGGCAAAGGCTGTCCGGGGATGCTGGGAGTCGTAGTTTCACAACAACTGGAGGCACCCTGATAGAAAAACACTGAGCTAAGTAAAAGGGTGCAGGGAGAAAAATAAAAAATAAACTTCTGGTCACCTACTCCCGGTCCCTGCAGATGATGTTCCCCTCCATCCGGTCCGGGGTGTCCTCTCTTCACCATTCAACTAGTAGGACCTTACCCTTTTCAGCCAAACACTGGCTGCAGTGGTGTCACGTGTCAAGCCAGTGATTTGGCTGATGGGGAAAGGTCTTTTTCGGTAGCAAACACACTAGGTTTCCCGCAGAAGATTTGAAAACTGCCCGGGAAACCTAGTGTATTGCTGCAGTACAAGAATGTGACAAGGGGGAGGAGAATGTGACAGGGGGAGGAGAATGTGACAGGGGGAGGAGAATGTGATGGGTGGTAGAATGTGACAGGGGGGAAGAATGTAACAAGAGGGGGGAATGTAACAAGGGGGAAATGTGAAATGGGCGGTGGGCATAAAATGGATAGGTAGGTGTGAAATGGGGGCGATTGGACTTGAAATGGGGGGATTTTACAATTTTTTAATTATATCGCATCGCATATCAAAATCACAATTTTTATGCCGGCAGTCGCACATTTTCCCCATATCGTGCAGCCCTGGTGTCACCCATGTTCACCCTCCTGTCACCCATGTTCACCTCCCTGTCATCCATGTCACCCATGTCCACCCCCGTCACCCATGTTCACCCCTGTCCCCCATGTCCACCCCCCTGTCCCCCATGTTCACCCCCTGTCACCCATGTCCACCCCCTGTCACCCATGTCCATCCCCCGGTCACCCATGTCCACACACCCCTGTCACCCATGTCCACCCCCCTGTCACCCATGTCCACCCCCCCAGTCACCCATGTCCACCCCCCGGTCACCCATGTCCACACACCCCTGTCACCCATGTCTACCCCCCTGTCACCCATGTCCACCCCCCCTGTCACCCATGTCCATCCCCCTGTCACCCATGTCCACCCCCCCTGTCACCCATGTCCACCCCCCTTTCTCCCATGTCCACCCCCCCTGTCACCTATGTCCACCCCCCTGTCAACCATGTCCACCCCCCCCTGTCACCCATGTCCACCCCCCGGTCACCCATGTTTACCCCCTGTCACCCATGTCCACCCCCGTCACTCCTGTCAACCTCCGTCACCCCTGTCCACCCCCCATCACCCATGTTCACCAGCCTGTCATCCCTGTCACCCCCGTCCACCCTCCTTTCACCCATGTTAACCCTCCTGTCACCCGTGTTCACCCTCCTGTCATCCCTGTCATCCCCCCTGTCACTCATGTCCACCCCCTGTCATCCATGTCATCGATGTCCACCCCTCCCCTGTCACCCAGGTCCAGCCCCCCTGTCACCCATGCCCACCCCCCTTTCACCCATGTCCACTCCCCTTGTCACCCATGTCCACCCCCCTGTAACCCATGTCCACCCCCCCTGTCACCCATGTCCCCCCCGGTCGCCCATGTCCACCCCCCTGTCACCCCCGTCCACCCTCCTGTCACCCCGTTCACCCTCCTGTCATCCCCGTTCACCCTCCTGTCACCCATGTCCACCCCCCTGTCACCCCTTTCCACACCCATGTTCATCCTCCTGTCACCCATGTCCACCCCCCTGTCACCCATGTCACTCATGTTCACCCTCCTATCATTCCTGTCACCCATGTCCACCCCCCCATCACTCATGTCCACCCCCCGTCACTCATGTCCATCCCCCCTCTCACACATCTCCACCCTCCTATCATCCCCGTCACCCATGTCCACCCCCCCTCTCACCCATGTCCACCCTCCTGTCATCCATGTCCGCCTTGTCCACTCCCCTATCACCCATGTCCACCCCCCTTTCACCCATGTCCCTGTCACTCATGTTTACCCCCCTGTCTACCCCCGTCTACCCTGTCACCCATGTCCACCCTCCTGTTCACCCATCTGTCCCTTTGTCACCCCAGTCCACCCCTCTGTCACTCCTGTCACTCTTTTACCCCCTTGTCACCCTTGTCCACCCCTCTGACCCCCTGTCTCCCATGTCCACCCTCCTGTCATCCATGTCCAACCCCCCATCTAACCCTCTGTCACCCATGTTCACCCTCCATTGTCCACCCCTCTGACCACATCCTTGTGATCACCCCTCTGTCATTTTTCCTTATGCTGCTACCCTTTTATGATCCATAATTTTTGGGCCAGGTGGTACGATAACTAGGTGACATGAGTACACTATGAGTGTAGGATGGTTTGGGAAAATAGGTATCTAAGGATAAATGGATGCAAGGATGGCGGCATATGGCAAATGTGTAATTTTCCCTTATGCTGCTATCCTTTTATAATCCATAGTTTTTGGGCCTGGGCCAGGTAGTCCGATAACTTGGCGACATTAGAACAGTAAGAGTGTAACATGGATTGGGAAAATAGGTGTGGAAGGACAAATGGATGAAAGGATAGCAGCATATGGCAACCTTACTGTTTGCTTTTTTCAAAGCAAAAGAGAAGCATATAATTATTAGAAAGGCTATTTTTTGGAGATGGACAAACAAAATGAAGGATAGGAGGTAAGCCTGTACTTTGAACTTATGAATTCAAATGTGTTTTTGGGTTCAAAATGTGTAATTTTCCCTTATGCTGCTACCCTTTTATAATCCATAATTTTTGGGCCAGGTAGTCCGATAACTTGGCAAAGTGAGAACAGTATGAGTGTATGATGGTTTGGGAACATAGGTGTAGAAGGACAAATGGATGAAAGGATGGCAGCATAAGGTAACTTTACTGTTTTCTTTTTTTCAATACAAAGGAGGGGCACATAATTGTTAAAAAGTGTATTTTTGGAGATGGACAGGCAGGCTGAAGGGGAGGAGGTAGACCTTTATTTTGAACTTAAAAACTCAAATGGGTTTTTGGGTTCAAAATGTGTAATTTTCCCTTATGCTGCTACACTTTTAGAACCCATAATTTTTGGCCCAGGTAGTCTGATAACTTGGCTAAGTGAGAACAGTATGAGTGTGTGATGGTTTGGGTACATAGGTGTAGAAGGACAAATGGATGAAAGGATGTCAGCATATGGCAACTTTACTGTTTTCTTTTTTTCAATGCAAAGGAGGGGCGCATAATTGTCAAAAAGTGTATTTTTGGAGATGGACAGGCAGGCTGAAGGGGAGGAGGTAGGCCTGTATTTTGAACTTAAAAACTCAAATGGGTTTTTGGGTTCAAAATGTGTAATTTTCCCTTATGCTGCTACACTTTTATAATCCATAATTTTTGGGATAGGTTGTCTGATAACTTGGCGAATAATTGTAGAAGGACAAATAGATGAAAGGATAGCAGCAAATGGCAACTTTTCTGTTTGTTTTTCCAATGCAAAAGAGGAGCGTATAATTGTTAAAAAATATATTTTTGGACATGGACAGGCAGGCTGAAGGGGAGGAGGTAGGCCTGCATTTTGAACTTAAAAACTCAAATGGGTTTTTGGGTTCAAAATGTGTAATTTTCCCTAATGCTGCTACCCTTTTATAATCCATAATTTTGGGGCCAGGTAGTCCGAGAACTTGGTGATGTGAGAACATTGTGAGTGTATTATGGTTTGGGAAAATAAGTGTAGAAGGACAAAAGGATGAAAGGATAGCAGCATATGGCAACTTTACTGTTTGTTTTTCCAAAGCAAAAGAGGAGCGTATAATTGTTAAAAAGTGTATTTTTGGAGATGGACTGGCAGGCTGAAGGGGAGGAGGTAGGCCTAAATTTTAAACTTAAAAACTCAATGGGTTTTTTGGTTCAAAATGTGTAATTTTCCCTTATGCTGTTACCCTTTTATAATCGATAATTTTTGGGCCAGGTAGTCCGATAACTTGGCAACATGAAAAGAGTAAGTATGTAAGATAGATTGGGAAAATAGTTGTGTAAGGAATAATGGATGAAAGGATAGCAGCATATGGCAACCTGTTTGCTTTTTTTCAAAGCAAAGAGGAGCATATCATTGTTAAAAAAGGTATTTTTGGAGATGGACAGGCAGGCTGAAGGGGAGGAGGTAGGCCTATATTTTGAACTTAAAAACTCAAATGGGTTTTTGGATTCAAAATGTGTAATTTTCCCTTATGCTGCTACCCTTTTATAATCCATAATTTTTGGACCAGGTAGTCCGATAACTTAGCTAAGTGAGAACAGTATGAGTGTGTGATGGTTTGGGTACATAGGTGTAGAAGGACAAACGGATGAAAGGATGTCAGCATATGGCAACTTTACTGTTTTCTTTTTTTCAATGCAAAGGAGGGGCGCATAATTGTCAAAAAGTATATTTTTGGAGATGGACAGGTAGGCCTATATTTTGAACTTAAAAACTCAAATGGGTTTTTGGATTCAAAATGTCTAATTTTCCCTTATGCTGCTACCCTTTTATAATCCATAATTTTTGTGCCAGGTAGTCCGATATCTTGGCAACCTGAGAAGAGTATGAGTGCATGATTGTTCAGGAAAAAAGGTGTAGAAGGACAAAGGGATGAAAGGATAGCCGCATATGGTAACTTTACCGTTTGCTATTTTTCAATGCAAAAGAGGAATGTATAATTGTTAAAAAGTGTATTTTTGGAGAGGAACAGGCAGGCTGAAGGGGAGGAGGTAGGCCTGCATTTTGAACTTAAAAACTCAAATGGGTTTTTGGGTTCAAAATGTGTAATTTTCCCTTATGCTGCTACCCTTTTATAATCCATAATTTTGGGATAGGTAGGCTGATAACTTGGCGAATAATTGTAGAAGGACAAATGGATGAAAGGATAGCAGCAAATGGCAACTTTTCTGTTTGTTTTTGCAATGCAAAAGAGGAGCGTATAATTGTTATAAAAGATATTTTTGGAGATGGACAGGCAGGCTGAAGGGGAGGAGGTAGGCCTGTATTTTGACCTTTAAAAACTCAAATGGGTTTTTGGGTTCAAAATGTGTAATTTTCCCTAATGCTGCTACCCTTTTATAATCCATAATTTGGGGCCAGATAGTCCGAGAACTTGGCGATGTGAGGACAGTATGAATGCATGATGGTTTGGGAAAATAAGTGTACAAGGACAAAAGGATGAAAGGATAGCAGCATATGGCAACTTTACTGTTTGTTTTACCAAAGAATAAGAGGAGCATATAATTGTTAAATAAAGGTATTTTTGGAGATGGACAGGGAGGCTGAAGGGAGGATGTAGTCCTATATTTTGAACTTAAAAACTCAAATGTTTTTTTTGGTTCAAAATGTGTAATTTTCCCTAATGCTGCTAACCATTTATTATCCATCATTTTGGGGTCAGGTAGTCTAATAACTTGGCGACATGATAACATTATGAGTGCATGATAATTTGGGGAAATAGGTGTACAAGGACACATGGATAAAAGGATAGTAGCATATCTCAACTTTAGTCTTTGCTATTTTTTAATGCAAAAGAGGAGTGTATAATTGTTAAAAAAATTGTCTTTTTGGAGATGGACAGGCAGGCTGAAGGGGAGGAGGTAGGCCTGAATTTTGAACTTAAAAACTCAATGGGTTTTTTGGTTTAAAATGTGTAATTTTCCCTTATGTTGTTACCCTTTTATAATCGATAATTTTTGGGCCAGGTAGTCCGATAACTTGGCGACATTAGAAGAGTAAGTATGTAAGATGGATTGGAAAAATAGTTGTGGAAGGAAAAATGGATGACAGGATAGCAGCATATGGCAACCTGTTTGCTTTTTTTCAAAGCAAAGAGGAGCATATCATTGTAAAAAAAAGGTATTTTTGGAGATGGACAGGCAGGCTGAAGGGGAGGAGGTAGACCTATATTTTGAACTTAAAAACTCAAATGGGTTTTTGGATTCAAAATGTATAATTTTCCCTTATGCTGCTACCCTTTTATAATTCATAATGTTTGGGCCAGGTAGTCCGATAACTTAGCTAAGTGAGAACAGTATGAGTGTGTGATGGTTTGGGTACATAGGTGTAGAAGGACAAATGGATGAAAGGATGTCAGCATATGGCAACTTTACTGTTTTCTTTTTTTCAATGCAACGGAGGGGCGCATAATTGTCAAAAAGTATATTTTTGGAGATGGACAGGCAGGCTGAAGGGGAGGAGGTAGGCCTGAATTTTGAACTTAAAAACTCAATGGGTTTTTTGGTTCAAAATGTGTAATTTTCCCTTATGCTGTTACCCTTTTATAATCGATAATTTTTGGGCCAGGTAGTCCGATAACTTGGCGACATTAGAAGAGTAAATGTGTAAGATGGATTGGAAAAATAGTTGTGGAAGGAAAAATGGATGACAGGATAGCAGCATATGGCAACCTGTTTGCTTTTTTTCAAAGCATAGAGGAGCATATCATTGTTAAAAAATATATTTTTGGAGATGGACAGGCAGGCTGAAGGGGAGGAGGTAGGCCTATATTTTGAACTTAAAAACTCAAATGGGTTTTTGGATTCAAAATGTGTAATTTTCCCTTATGCTGCTACCCTTTTATAATCCATTATTTTTGGACCAGGTAGTCCGATAACTTAGCTAAGTGAAAACAGTATGAGTGTGTGATGGTTTGGGTACATAGGTGTAGAAGGACAAACGGATGAAAGGATGTCAGTATATGACAACTTTACTGTTTTCTTTTTTTCAATGAAACGGAGGGGCGCATAATTGTCAAAAAGTATATTTTTGGAGATGGACAGGCAGGCTGAAGGGGAGGAGGTAGGCCTGTATTTTGAACTTAAAAACTCAATGGGTTTTTTGGTTCAAAATGTGTAATTTTCCCTTATGCTGTTACCCTTTTATAATCGATCATTTTTGGGCCAGGTAGTCTGATAACTTGGCGACATTAGAACAGTAAGTATGTAAGATAGATTGGGAAAATAGTTGTGTAAGGAATAATGGATGAAAGGATGGCAGCATATGGCAACCTGTTTGCTTTTTTTCAAAGCAAAAGAGGAGCATATCATTGTTAAAAAAGGTATTTTTGGAGATGGACAGGCAGGCTGAAGGGGAGGAGGTAGGCCTATATTTTGAACTTAAAAACTCAAATGGGTTTTTGGATTCAAAATGTGTAATTTTCCCTTATGCTGCTACCCTTTTATAATCCATAAATTTTGGGCCAGGTAGTCCGATAACTTAGCTAAGTGAGAACAGTATGAGTGTGTGATGGTTTGGGTACATAGGTGTAGAAGGACAAACGGATGAAAGGATGTCAGCATATGACAACTTTACTGTTTTCTTTTTTTCAATGCAACGGAGGGGCGCATAATTGTCAAAAAGTATATTTTTGGAGATGGAGAGGCAGGCTGAAGGGGAGGAGGTAGGCCTGTATTTTGAACTTAAAAACTCAATGGGTTTTTTGGTTCAAAATGTGTAATTTTCCCTTATGCTGTTACCCTTTTATAATCAATAATTTTTGGGCCAGGTAGTCTGATAACTTGGCGACATCAGAACAGTAAGTATGTAAGATAGATTGGGAAAATAGTTGTGTAAGGAATAATGGATGAAAGGATAGCAGCATATGGCAACCTGTTTGCTTTTTTTCAAAGCAAAAGAGGAGCATATCATTGTTAAAAAAGGTATTTTTGGAGATGGACAGGCAGGCTGAAGGGGAGGAGGTAGGCCTATATTTTGAACTTAAAAACTCAAATGGGTTTTTGGATTCAAAATGTGTAATTTTCCCTTATGCTGCTACCCATTTATAATCCACAATTTTTGTGCCAGGTAGTCCGATATCTTGGCAACCTGAGAACAGTATGAGTGCATGATTGTTCAGGAAAAAAGGTGTAGAAGGACAAAGGGATGAAAGGATAGCCGCATATGGTAACTTTACCGTTTGCTATTTTTCAATGCAAAAGAGGAGTGTATAATTGTTAAAAAGTGTATTTTTGGAGAGGAACAGGCAGGCTGAAGGGGAGGAGGTAGGCTGGCATTTTGAACTTAAAAACTCAAATGGGTTTTTGGGTTCAAAATGTGTAATTTTCCCTTATGCTGCTACCCTTTTATAATCCATAATTTTGGGATAGGTAAGCTGATAACTTGGCGAATAATTGTAGAAGGACAAATGGATGAAAGGATAGCAGCATATGGCAACTTTTCTGTTTGTTTTTGCAATGCAAAAGAGGAGCGTATAATTGTTATAAAAGATATTTTTGGAGATGGACAGGCAGGCTGAAGGGGAGGAGGTAGGCCTGTATTTTGACCTTTAAAAACTCAAATGGGTTTTTGGGTTCAAAATGTATAATTTTCCCTAATGCTGTTACCCTTTTATAATCGATCATTTTTGGGCCAGGTAGTCTGATAACTTGGCGACATTAGAACAGTAAGTATGTAAGATAGATTGGGAAAATAGTTGTGTAAGGAATAATGGATGAAAGGATGGCAGCATATGGCAACCTGTTTGCTTTTTTTCAAAGCAAAAGAGGAGCATATCATTGTTAAAAAAGGTATTTTTGGAGATGGACAGGCAGGCTGAAGGGGAGGAGGTAGGCCTATATTTTGAACTTAAAAACTCAAATGGGTTTTTGGATTCAAAATGTGTAATTTTCCCTTATGCTGCTACCCTTTTATAATCCATAATTTTTGGGCCAGGTAGTCCGATAACTTAGTTAAGTGAGAACAGTATGAGTGTGTGATGGTTTGGGTACATAGGTGGAGAAGGACAAACGGATGAAAGGATGTCAACATATGACAACTTTACTGTTTTCTTTTTTTCAATGCAACGGAGGGGCGCATAATTGTCAAAAAGTATATTTTTGGAGATGGAGAGGCAGGCTGAAGGGGAGGAGGTAGGCCTGTATTTTGACCTTTAAAAACTCAAATGGGTTTTTGTGTTCAAAATGTGTAATTTTCCCTAATGCTGTTACCCTTTTATAATCGATCATTTTTGGGCCAGGTAGTCTGATAACTTGGCGACATTAGAACAGTAAGTATGTAAGATAGATTGGGAAAATAGTTGTGTAAGGAATAATGGATGAAAGGATGGCAGCATATGGCAACCTGTTTGCTTTTTTTCAAAGCAAAAGAGGAGCATATCATTGTTAAAAAAGGTATTTTTGGAGATGGACAGGCAGGCTGAAGGGGAGGAGGTAGGCCTATATTTTGAACTTAAAAACTCAAATGGGTTTTTGGATTCAAAATGTGTAATTTTCCCTTATGCTGCTACCCTTTTATAATCCATTATTTTTGGACCAGGTAGTCCGATAACTTAGCTAAGTGAGAACAGTATGAGTGTGTGATGGTTTGGGTACATAGGTGTAGAAGGACAAACGGATGAAAGGATGTCAGCATATGGCAACTTTACTGTTTTCTTTTTTTCAATGCAAAGGAGGGGCGCATAATTGTCAAAAAGTATATTTTTGGAGATGGACAGGCAGGCTGAAGGGGAGGAGGTAGGCCTGTATTTTGAACTTAAAAACTCAATGGGTTTTTTGGCTCAAAATGTGTAATTTTCCCTTATGCTGTTACCCTTTTATAATCGATCATTTTTGGGCCAGGTAGTCTGATAACTTGGCGACATTAGAACAGTAAGTATGTAAGATAGATTGGAAAATAGTTGTGTAAGGAATAATGGATGAAAGGATGGCAGCATATGGCAACCTGTTTGCTTTTTTTCAAAGCAAAAGAGGAGCATATCATTGTTAAAAAAGGTATTTTTGGAGATGGACAGGCAGGCTGAAGGGGAGGAGGTAGGCCTATATTTTGAACTTAAAAACTCAAATGGGTTTTTGGATTCAAAATGTGTAATTTTCCCTTATGCTGCTACCCTTTTATAATCCATTATTTTTGGACCAGGTAGTCCGATAACTTAGCTAAGTGAGAACAGTATGAGTGTGTGATGGTTTGGGTACATAGGTGTAGAAGGACAAATGGATGAAAGGATGTCAGCATATGGCAACTTTACTGTTTTCTTTTTTTCAATGCAAAGGAGGGGCGCATAATTGTCAAAAAGTATATTTTTGGAGATGGACAGGCAGGCTGAAGGGGAGGAGGTAGGCCTGTATTTTGAACTTAAAAACTCAATGGGTTTTTTGGCTCAAAATGTGTAATTTTCCCTTATGCTGTTACCCTTTTATAATCGATCATTTTTGGGCCAGGTAGTCTGATAACTTGGCGACATTAGAACAGTAAGTATGTAAGATAGATTGGGAAAATAGTTGTGTAAGGAATAATGGATGAAAGGATGGCAGCATATGGCAACCTGTTTGCTTTTTTTCAAAGCAAAAGAGGAGCATATCATTGTTAAAAAAGGTATTTTTGGAGATGGACAGGCAGACTGAAGGGGAGGAGGTAGGCCTATATTTTGAACTTAAAAACTCAAATGGGTTTTTGGCTTCAAAATGTGTAATTTTCCCTTATGCTGCTACCCTTTTATAATCCATAATTTTTGGGCCAGGTAGTCCGATAACTTAGCTAAGTGAAAACAGTATGAGTGTGTGATGGTTTGGGTACATAGGTGTAGAAGGACAAACGGATGAAAGGATGTCAGCATATGACAACTTTACTGTTTTCTTTTTTTCAATGCAACGGAGGGGCGCATAATTGTCAAAAAGTATATTTTTGGAGATGGAGAGGCAGGCTGAAGGGGAGGAGGTAGGCCTGTATTTTGAACTTAAAAACTCAATGGGTTTTTTGGTTCAAAATATGTAATTTTCCTTTATGCTGTCACCCTTTTATAATCGATCATTTTTGGGCCAGGTAGTCTGATAACTTGGCGACATTAGAACAGTAAGTATGTAAGATAGATTGGGAAAATAGTTGTGTAAGGAATAATGGATGAAAGGATGGCAGCATATGGCAACCTGTTTGCTTTTTTTCAAAGCAAAAGAGGAGCATATCATTGTTAAAAAAGGTATTTTTGGAGATGGACAGGCAGTCTGAAGGGGAGGAGGTAGGCCTATATTTTGAACTTAAAAACTCAAATGGGTTTTTGGATTCAAAATGTGTAATTTTCCCTTATGCTGCTACCCTTTTATAATCCATAATTTTTGGGCCAGGTAGTCCGATAACTTAGCTAAGTGAGAACAGTATGAGTGTGTGATGGTTTGGGTACATAGGTGTAGAAGGACAAACGGATGAAAGGATGTCAGCATATGACAACTTTACTGTTTTCTTTTTTTCAATGCAACGGAGGGGCGCATAATTGTCAAAAAGTATATTTTTGGAGATGGAGAGGCAGGCTTAAGGGGAGGAGGTAGGCCTGTATTTTGAACTTAAAAACTCAATGGGTTTTTTGGTTCAAAATGTGTAATTTTCCCTTATGCTGTTACCCTTTTATAATCGATAATTTTTGGGCCAGGTAGTCCGATAACTTGGCAACATGAAAAGAGTAAGTATGTAAGATAGATTGGGAAAATAGTTGTGTAAGGAATAATGGATGAAAGGATAGCAGCATATGGCAACCTGTTTGCTTTTTTTCAAAGCAAAGAGGAGCATATCATTGTTAAAAAAGGTATTTTTGGAGATGGACAGGCAGGCTGAAGGGGAGGAGGTAGGCCTATATTTTGAACTTAAAAACTCAAATGGGTTTTTGGATTCAAAATGTGTAATTTTCCCTTATGCTGCTACCCTTTTATAATCCGTAATTTTTGGACCAGGTAGTCCG
This sequence comes from Hyla sarda, assembly GCF_029499605.1. NCBI lineage: Eukaryota > Metazoa > Chordata > Amphibia > Anura > Hylidae > Hyla > Hyla sarda. The sequence goes on along the minus strand of NC_079191.1, from coordinate 344,926,330 downwards.
ATAACTTAGCTAAGTGAGAACAGTATGAGTGTGTGATGGTTTGGGTACATAGGTGTAGAAGGACAAACGGATGAAAGGATGTCAGCATATGGCAACTTTACTGTTTTCTTTTTTTCAATGCAAAGGAGGGGCGCATAATTGTCAAAAAGTATATTTTTGGAGATGGACAGGTAGGCCTATATTTTGAACTTAAAAACTCAAATGGGTTTTTGGATTCAAAATGTCTAATTTTCCCTTATGCTGCTACCCTTTTATAATCCATAATTTTTGTGCCAGGTAGTCCGATATCTTGGCAACCTGAGAAGAGTATGAGTGCATGATTGTTCAGGAAAAAAGGTGTAGAAGGACAAAGGGATGAAAGGATAGCCGCATATGGTAACTTTACCGTTTGCTATTTTTCAATGCAAAAGAGGAATGTATAATTGTTAAAAAGTGTATTTTTGGAGAGGAACAGGCAGGCTGAAGGGGAGGAGGTAGGCCTGCATTTTGAACTTAAAAACTCAAATGGGTTTTTGGGTTCAAAATGTGTAATTTTCCCTTATGCTGCTACCCTTTTATAATCCATAATTTTGGGATAGGTAGGCTGATAACTTGGCGAATAATTGTAGAAGGACAAATGGATGAAAGGATAGCAGCAAATGGCAACTTTTCTGTTTGTTTTTGCAATGCAAAAGAGGAGCGTATAATTGTTATAAAAGATATTTTTGGAGATGGACAGGCAGGCTGAAGGGGAGGAGGTAGGCCTGTATTTTGACCTTTAAAAACTCAAATGGGTTTTTGGGTTCAAAATGTGTAATTTTCCCTAATGCTGCTACCCTTTTATAATCCATAATTTTGGGGCCAGATAGTCCGAGAACTTGGCAATGTGAGGACAGTATGAATGCATGATGGTTTGGGAAAATAAGTGTACAAGGACAAAAGGATGAAAGGATAGCAGCATATGGCAACTTTACTGTTTGTTTTACCAAAGAATAAGAGGAGCATATAATTGTTAAATAAAGGTATTTTTGGAGATGGACAGGGAGGCTGAAGGGAGGATGTAGTCCTATATTTTGAACTTAAAAACTCAAATGTTTTTTTTGGTTCAAAATGTGTAATTTTCCCTAATGCTGCTAACCATTTATTATCCATCATTTTGGGGTCAGGTAGTCTGATAACTTGGCGACATTAGAACAGTAAGTATGTAAGATAGATTGGGAAAATAGTTGTGTAAGGAATAATGGATGAAAGGATGGCAGCATATGGCAACCTGTTTGCTTTTTTTCAAAGCAAAAGAGGAGCATATCGTTTGTTAAAAAAGGTATTTTTGGAGATGGACAGGCAGGCTGAAGGGGAGGAGGTAGGCCTATATTTTGAACTTAAAAACTCAAATGGGTTTTTGGATTCAAAATGTGTAATTTTCCCTTATGCTGCTACCCTTTTATAATCCATAATTTTTGGGCCAGGTAGTCCGATAACTTAGCTAAGTGAGAACAGTATGAGTGTGTGATGGTTTGGGTACATAGGTGTAGAAGGACAAACGGATGAAAGGATGTCAACATATGACAACTTTACTGTTTTCTTTTTTTCAATGCAACGGAGGGGCGCATAATTGTCAAAAAGTATATTTTTGGAGATGGAGAGGCAGGCTGAAGGGGAGGAGGTAGTCCTGTATTTTGACCTTTAAAAACTCAAATGGGTTTTTGTGTTCAAAATGTGTAATTTTCCCTAATGCTGTTACCCTTTTATAATCGATCATTTTTGGGCCAGGTAGTCTGATAACTTGGCGACATTAGAACAGTAAGTATGTAAGATAGATTGGGAAAATAGTTGTGTAAGGAATAATGGATGAAAGGATGGCAGCATATGGCAACTTTACTGTTTTCTTTTTTTCAATGCAACGGAGGGGCGCATAATTGTCAAAAAGTATATTTTTGGAGATGGAGAGGCAGGCTGAAGGGGAGGAGGTAGTCCTGTATTTTGACCTTTAAAAACTCAAATGGGTTTTTGTGTTCAAAATGTGTAATTTTCCCTAATGCTGTTACCCTTTTATAATCGATCATTTTTGGGCCAGGTAGTCTGATAACTTGGCGACATTAGAACAGTAAGTATGTAAGATAGATTGGGAAAATAGTTGTGTAAGGAATAATGGATGAAAGGATGGCAGCATATGGCAACCTGTTTGCTTTTTTTCAAAGCAAAAGAGGAGCATATCATTGTTAAAAAAGGTATTTTTGGAGATGGACAGGCAGGCTGAAGGGGAGGAGGTAGGCCTATATTTTGAACTTAAAAACTCAAATGGGTTTTTGGATTCAAAATGTGTAATTTTCCCTTATGCTGCTACCCTTTTATAATCCATAAATTTTGGGCCAGGTAGTCCGATAACTTAGCTAAGTGAGAACAGTATGAGTGTGTGATGGTTTGGGTACATAGGTGTAGAAGGACAAACGGATGAAAGGATGTCAGCATATGACAACTTTACTGTTTTCTTTTTTTCAATGCAACGGAGGGGCGCATAATTGTCAAAAAGTATATTTTTGGAGATGGAGAGGCAGGCTGAAGGGGAGGAGGTAGGCCTGTATTTTGAACTTAAAAACTCAATGGGTTTTTTGGTTCAAAATGTGTAATTTTCCCTTATGCTGTTACCCTTTTATAATCAATAATTTTTGGGCCAGGTAGTCTGATAACTTGGCGACATCAGAACAGTAAGTATGTAAGATAGATTGGGAAAATAGTTGTGTAAGGAATAATGGATGAAAGGATAGCAGCATATGGCAACCTGTTTGCTTTTTTTCAAAGCAAAAGAGGAGCATATCATTGTTAAAAAAGGTATTTTTGGAGATGGACAGGCAGGCTGAAGGGGAGGAGGTAGGCCTATATTTTGAACTTAAAAACTCAAATGGGTTTTTGGATTCAAAATGTGTAATTTTCCCTTATGCTGCTACCCATTTATAATCCACAATTTTTGTGCCAGGTAGTCCGATATCTTGGCAACCTGAGAACAGTATGAGTGCATGATTGTTCAGGAAAAAAGGTGTAGAAGGACAAAGGGATGAAAGGATAGCCGCATATGGTAACTTTACCGTTTGCTATTTTTCAATGCAAAAGAGGAGTGTATAATTGTTAAAAAGTGTATTTTTGGAGAGGAACAGGCAGGCTGAAGGGGAGGAGGTAGGCTGGCATTTTGAACTTAAAAACTCAAATGGGTTTTTGGGTTCAAAATGTGTAATTTTCCCTTATGCTGCTACCCTTTTATAATCCATAATTTTGGGATAGGTAAGCTGATAACTTGGCGAATAATTGTAGAAGGACAAATGGATGAAAGGATAGCAGCATATGGCAACTTTTCTGTTTGTTTTTGCAATGCAAAAGAGGAGCGTATAATTGTTATAAAAGATATTTTTGGAGATGGACAGGCAGGCTGAAGGGGAGGAGGTAGGCCTGTATTTTGACCTTTAAAAACTCAAATGGGTTTTTGGGTTCAAAATGTATAATTTTCCCTAATGCTGTTACCCTTTTATAATCGATCATTTTTGGGCCAGGTAGTCTGATAACTTGGCGACATTAGAACAGTAAGTATGTAAGATAGATTGGGAAAATAGTTGTGTAAGGAATAATGGATGAAAGGATGGCAGCATATGGCAACCTGTTTGCTTTTTTTCAAAGCAAAAGAGGAGCATATCATTGTTAAAAAAGGTATTTTTGGAGATGGACAGGCAGGCTGAAGGGGAGGAGGTAGGCCTATATTTTGAACTTAAAAACTCAAATGGGTTTTTGGATTCAAAATGTGTAATTTTCCCTTATGCTGCTACCCTTTTATAATCCATAATTTTTGGGCCAGGTAGTCCGATAACTTAGTTAAGTGAGAACAGTATGAGTGTGTGATGGTTTGGGTACATAGGTGGAGAAGGACAAACGGATGAAAGGATGTCAACATATGACAACTTTACTGTTTTCTTTTTTTCAATGCAACGGAGGGGCGCATAATTGTCAAAAAGTATATTTTTGGAGATGGAGAGGCAGGCTGAAGGGGAGGAGGTAGGCCTGTATTTTGACCTTTAAAAACTCAAATGGGTTTTTGTGTTCAAAATGTGTAATTTTCCCTAATGCTGTTACCCTTTTATAATCGATCATTTTTGGGCCAGGTAGTCTGATAACTTGGCGACATTAGAACAGTAAGTATGTAAGATAGATTGGGAAAATAGTTGTGTAAGGAATAATGGATGAAAGGATGGCAGCATATGGCAACCTGTTTGCTTTTTTTCAAAGCAAAAGAGGAGCATATCATTGTTAAAAAAGGTATTTTTGGAGATGGACAGGCAGGCTGAAGGGGAGGAGGTAGGCCTATATTTTGAACTTAAAAACTCAAATGGGTTTTTGGATTCAAAATGTGTAATTTTCCCTTATGCTGCTACCCTTTTATAATCCATTATTTTTGGACCAGGTAGTCCGATAACTTAGCTAAGTGAGAACAGTATGAGTGTGTGATGGTTTGGGTACATAGGTGTAGAAGGACAAACGGATGAAAGGATGTCAGCATATGGCAACTTTACTGTTTTCTTTTTTTCAATGCAAAGGAGGGGCGCATAATTGTCAAAAAGTATATTTTTGGAGATGGACAGGCAGGCTGAAGGGGAGGAGGTAGGCCTGTATTTTGAACTTAAAAACTCAATGGGTTTTTTGGCTCAAAATGTGTAATTTTCCCTTATGCTGTTACCCTTTTATAATCGATCATTTTTGGGCCAGGTAGTCTGATAACTTGGCGACATTAGAACAGTAAGTATGTAAGATAGATTGGAAAATAGTTGTGTAAGGAATAATGGATGAAAGGATGGCAGCATATGGCAACCTGTTTGCTTTTTTTCAAAGCAAAAGAGGAGCATATCATTGTTAAAAAAGGTATTTTTGGAGATGGACAGGCAGGCTGAAGGGGAGGAGGTAGGCCTATATTTTGAACTTAAAAACTCAAATGGGTTTTTGGATTCAAAATGTGTAATTTTCCCTTATGCTGCTACCCTTTTATAATCCATTATTTTTGGACCAGGTAGTCCGATAACTTAGCTAAGTGAGAACAGTATGAGTGTGTGATGGTTTGGGTACATAGGTGTAGAAGGACAAATGGATGAAAGGATGTCAGCATATGGCAACTTTACTGTTTTCTTTTTTTCAATGCAAAGGAGGGGCGCATAATTGTCAAAAAGTATATTTTTGGAGATGGACAGGCAGGCTGAAGGGGAGGAGGTAGGCCTGTATTTTGAACTTAAAAACTCAATGGGTTTTTTGGCTCAAAATGTGTAATTTTCCCTTATGCTGTTACCCTTTTATAATCGATCATTTTTGGGCCAGGTAGTCTGATAACTTGGCGACATTAGAACAGTAAGTATGTAAGATAGATTGGGAAAATAGTTGTGTAAGGAATAATGGATGAAAGGATGGCAGCATATGGCAACCTGTTTGCTTTTTTTCAAAGCAAAAGAGGAGCATATCATTGTTAAAAAAGGTATTTTTGGAGATGGACAGGCAGACTGAAGGGGAGGAGGTAGGCCTATATTTTGAACTTAAAAACTCAAATGGGTTTTTGGCTTCAAAATGTGTAATTTTCCCTTATGCTGCTACCCTTTTATAATCCATAATTTTTGGGCCAGGTAGTCCGATAACTTAGCTAAGTGAAAACAGTATGAGTGTGTGATGGTTTGGGTACATAGGTGTAGAAGGACAAACGGATGAAAGGATGTCAGCATATGACAACTTTACTGTTTTCTTTTTTTCAATGCAACGGAGGGGCGCATAATTGTCAAAAAGTATATTTTTGGAGATGGAGAGGCAGGCTGAAGGGGAGGAGGTAGGCCTGTATTTTGAACTTAAAAACTCAATGGGTTTTTTGGTTCAAAATATGTAATTTTCCTTTATGCTGTCACCCTTTTATAATCGATCATTTTTGGGCCAGGTAGTCTGATAACTTGGCGACATTAGAACAGTAAGTATGTAAGATAGATTGGGAAAATAGTTGTGTAAGGAATAATGGATGAAAGGATGGCAGCATATGGCAACCTGTTTGCTTTTTTTCAAAGCAAAAGAGGAGCATATCATTGTTAAAAAAGGTATTTTTGGAGATGGACAGGCAGTCTGAAGGGGAGGAGGTAGGCCTATATTTTGAACTTAAAAACTCAAATGGGTTTTTGGATTCAAAATGTGTAATTTTCCCTTATGCTGCTACCCTTTTATAATCCATAATTTTTGGGCCAGGTAGTCCGATAACTTAGCTAAGTGAGAACAGTATGAGTGTGTGATGGTTTGGGTACATAGGTGTAGAAGGACAAACGGATGAAAGGATGTCAGCATATGACAACTTTACTGTTTTCTTTTTTTCAATGCAACGGAGGGGCGCATAATTGTCAAAAAGTATATTTTTGGAGATGGAGAGGCAGGCTTAAGGGGAGGAGGTAGGCCTGTATTTTGAACTTAAAAACTCAATGGGTTTTTTGGTTCAAAATGTGTAATTTTCCCTTATGCTGTTACCCTTTTATAATCGATAATTTTTGGGCCAGGTAGTCCGATAACTTGGCAACATGAAAAGAGTAAGTATGTAAGATAGATTGGGAAAATAGTTGTGTAAGGAATAATGGATGAAAGGATAGCAGCATATGGCAACCTGTTTGCTTTTTTTCAAAGCAAAGAGGAGCATATCATTGTTAAAAAAGGTATTTTTGGAGATGGACAGGCAGGCTGAAGGGGAGGAGGTAGGCCTATATTTTGAACTTAAAAACTCAAATGGGTTTTTGGATTCAAAATGTGTAATTTTCCCTTATGCTGCTACCCTTTTATAATCCGTAATTTTTGGACCAGGTAGTCCGATAACTTAGCTAAGTGAGAACAGTATGAGTGTGTGATGGTTTGGGTACATAGGTGTAGAAGGACAAACGGATGAAAGGATGTCAGCATATGGCAACTTTACTGTTTTCTTTTTTTCAATGCAAAGGAGGGGCGCATAATTGTCAAAAAGTATATTTTTGGAGATGGACAGGTAGGCCTATATTTTGAACTTAAAAACTCAAATGGGTTTTTGGATTCAAAATGTCTAATTTTCCCTTATGCTGCTACCCTTTTATAATCCATAATTTTTGTGCCAGGTAGTCCGATATCTTGGCAACCTGAGAAGAGTATGAGTGCATGATTGTTCAGGAAAAAAGGTGTAGAAGGACAAAGGGATGAAAGGATAGCCGCATATGGTAACTTTACCGTTTGCTATTTTTCAATGCAAAAGAGGAATGTATAATTGTTAAAAAGTGTATTTTTGGAGAGGAACAGGCAGGCTGAAGGGGAGGAGGTAGGCCTGCATTTTGAACTTAAAAACTCAAATGGGTTTTTGGGTTCAAAATGTGTAATTTTCCCTTATGCTGCTACCCTTTTATAATCCATAATTTTGGGATAGGTAGGCTGATAACTTGGCGAATAATTGTAGAAGGACAAATGGATGAAAGGATAGCAGCAAATGGCAACTTTTCTGTTTGTTTTTGCAATGCAAAAGAGGAGCGTATAATTGTTATAAAAGATATTTTTGGAGATGGACAGGCAGGCTGAAGGGGAGGAGGTAGGCCTGTATTTTGACCTTTAAAAACTCAAATGGGTTTTTGGGTTCAAAATGTGTAATTTTCCCTAATGCTGCTACCCTTTTATAATCCATAATTTTGGGGCCAGATAGTCCGAGAACTTGGCAATGTGAGGACAGTATGAATGCATGATGGTTTGGGAAAATAAGTGTACAAGGACAAAAGGATGAAAGGATAGCAGCATATGGCAACTTTACTGTTTGTTTTACCAAAGAATAAGAGGAGCATATAATTGTTAAATAAAGGTATTTTTGGAGATGGACAGGGAGGCTGAAGGGAGGATGTAGTCCTATATTTTGAACTTAAAAACTCAAATGTTTTTTTTGGTTCAAAATGTGTAATTTTCCCTAATGCTGCTAACCATTTATTATCCATCATTTTGGGGTCAGGTAGTCTGATAACTTGGCGACATTAGAACAGTAAGTATGTAAGATAGATTGGGAAAATAGTTGTGTAAGGAATAATGGATGAAAGGATGGCAGCATATGGCAACCTGTTTGCTTTTTTTCAAAGCAAAAGAGGAGCATATCGTTTGTTAAAAAAGGTATTTTTGGAGATGGACAGGCAGGCTGAAGGGGAGGAGGTAGGCCTATATTTTGAACTTAAAAACTCAAATGGGTTTTTGGATTCAAAATGTGTAATTTTCCCTTATGCTGCTACCCTTTTATAATCCATAATTTTTGGGCCAGGTAGTCCGATAACTTAGCTAAGTGAGAACAGTATGAGTGTGTGATGGTTTGGGTACATAGGTGTAGAAGGACAAACGGATGAAAGGATGTCAACATATGACAACTTTACTGTTTTCTTTTTTTCAATGCAACGGAGGGGCGCATAATTGTCAAAAAGTATATTTTTGGAGATGGAGAGGCAGGCTGAAGGGGAGGAGGTAGTCCTGTATTTTGACCTTTAAAAACTCAAATGGGTTTTTGTGTTCAAAATGTGTAATTTTCCCTAATGCTGTTACCCTTTTATAATCGATCATTTTTGGGCCAGGTAGTCTGATAACTTGGCGACATTAGAACAGTAAGTATGTAAGATAGATTGGGAAAATAGTTGTGTAAGGAATAATGGATGAAAGGATGGCAGCATATGGCAACTTTACTGTTTTCTTTTTTTCAATGCAACGGAGGGGCGCATAATTGTCAAAAAGTATATTTTTGGAGATGGAGAGGCAGGCTGAAGGGGAGGAGGTAGTCCTGTATTTTGACCTTTAAAAACTCAAATGGGTTTTTGTGTTCAAAATGTGTAATTTTCCCTAATGCTGTTACCCTTTTATAATCGATCATTTTTGGGCCAGGTAGTCTGATAACTTGGCGACATTAGAACAGTAAGTATGTAAGATAGATTGGGAAAATAGTTGTGTAAGGAATAATGGATGAAAGGATGGCAGCATATGGCAACCTGTTTGCTTTTTTTCAAAGCAAAAGAGGAGCATATCATTGTTAAAAAAGGTATTTTTGGAGATGGACAGGCAGGCTGAAGGGGAGGAGGTAGGCCTATATTTTGAACTTAAAAACTCAAATGGGTTTTTGGATTCAAAATGTGTAATTTTCCCTTATGCTGCTACCCTTTTATAATCCATTATTTTTGGACCAGGTAGTCCGATAACTTAGCTAAGTGAGAACAGTATGAGTGTGTGATGGTTTGGGTACATAGGTGTAGAAGGACAAACGGATGAAAGGATGTCAGCATATGGCAACTTTACTGTTTTCTTTTTTTCAATGCAAAGGAGGGGCGCATAATTGTCAAAAAGTATATTTTTGGAGATGGACAGGCAGGCTGAAGGGGAGGAGGTAGGCCTGTATTTTGAACTTAAAAACTCAATGGGTTTTTTGGCTCAAAATGTGTAATTTTCCCTTATGCTGTTACCCTTTTATAATCGATCATTTTTGGGCCAGGTAGTCTGATAACTTGGCGACATTAGAACAGTAAGTATGTAAGATAGATTGGGAAAATAGTTGTGTAAGGAATAATGGATGAAAGGATGGCAGCATATGGCAATCTGTTTGCTTTTTTTCAAAGCAAAAGAGGAGCATATCATTGTTAAAAAAGGTATTTTTGGAGATGGACAGGCAGACTGAAGGGGAGGAGGTAGGCCTATATTTTGAACTTAAAAACTCAAATGGGTTTTTGGATTCAAAATGTGTAATTTTCCCTTATGCTGCTACCCTTTTATAATCCATAATTTTTGGGCCAGGTAGTCCGATAACTTAGCTAAGTGAAAACAGTATGAGTGTGTGATGGTTTGGGTACATAGGTGTAGAAGGACAAACGGATGAAAGGATGTCAGCATATGACAACTTTACTGTTTTATTTTTTTCAATGCAACGGAGGGGCGCATAATTGTCAAAAAGTATATTTTTGGAGATGGAGAGGCAGGCTGAAGGGGAGGAGGTAGGCCTGTATTTTGAACTTAAAAACTCAATGGGTTTTTTGGTTCAAAATGTGTAATTTTCCCTTATGCTGTCACCCTTTTATAATCGATCATTTTTGGGCCAGGTAGTCTGATAACTTGGCGACATTAGAACAGTAAGTATGTAAGATAGATTGGGAAAATAGTTGTGTAAGGAATAATGGATGAAAGGATGGCAGCATATGGCAACCTGTTTGCTTTTTTTCAAAGCAAAAGAGGAGCATATCATTGTTAAAAAAGGTATTTTTGGAGATGGACAGGCAGGCTGAAGGGGAGGAGGTAGGCCTATATTTTGAACTTAAAAACTCAAATGGGTTTTTGGATTCAAAATGTGTAATTTTCCCTTATGCTGCTACCCATTTATAATCCACAATTTTTGTGCCAGGTAGTCCGATATCTTGGCAACCTGAGAACAGTATGAGTGCATGATTGTTCAGGAAAAAAGGTGTAGAAGGACAAAGGGATGAAAGGATAGCCGCATATGGTAACTTTACCGTTTGCTATTTTTCAATGCAAAAGAGGAGTGTATAATTGTTAAAAAGTGTATTTTTGGAGAGGAACAGGCAGGCTGAAGGGGAGGAGGTAGGCCGGCATTTTGAACTTAAAAACTCAAGTGGGTTTTTGGGTTCAAAATGTGTAATTTTCCCTTATGCTGCTACCCTTTTATAATCCATAGTTTTGGGATAGGTAAGCTGATAACTTGGCGAATAATTGTAGAAGGACAAATGGATGAAAGGATAGCAGCAAATGGCAACTTTTCTGTTTGTTTTTGCAATGCAAAAGAGGAGCGTATAATTGTTATAAAAGATATTTTTGGAGATGGACAGGCAGGCTGAAGGGGAGGAGGTAGGCCTGTATTTTGACCTTAAAAAACTCAAATGGGTTTTTGGGTTCAAAATGTGTAATTTTCCCTAATGCTGCTACCCTTTTATAATCCATAATTCTGGGGCCAGATAGTCTGAGAACTTGGCGATGTGAGAACAGTATGAATGTTACTGTTTGTTTTTCCAAAGAATAAGAGGAGGATATAATTGTTAAATAAAGGTATTTTTGGAGATGGACAGGGAGGCTGAAGGGGAGGATGTAGTCCTATATTTTGAACTTAAAAACTCAAATGTTTTTTTTTGGTTCAAAATGTGTAATTTTCCCTAATGCTGCTAACCATTTATAATCCATCATTTTGGGGCCAGGTAGTCTAATAACTTGGCGACATGATAACATTATGAGTGCATGATAATTTGGGGAAATAGGTGTACAAGGACACACGGATAAAAGGATAGTAGCGTATCTCAACTTTAGTGTTTGCTATTTTTTAATGCAAAAGAGGAGTGTATAATTGTTAAAAAAAATGGTCTTTTTGGAGATGGACAGGCAGGCTGAAGGGGAGGAGGTAGGCCTGAATTTTGAACTTAAAAACTCAATGGGTTTTTTGGTTCAAAATGTGTAATTTCCCCTTATGCTGTTACCCTTTTATAATCGATAATTTTTGGGCCAGGTAGTCCGATAACTTGGTGACATTAGAAGAGTAAGTATGTAAGATGGATTGGAAAAATAGTTGTGGAAGGAAGAATGAATGACAGCATAGCAGCATATGGCAACCTGTTTGCTTTTTTTCAAAGCATAGAGGAGCATATCATTGTTAAAAAAGATATTTTTGGAGATGGACAGGCAGGCTGAAGGGGAGGAGGTAGACCTATATTTTGAACTTAAAAACTCAAATGGGTTTTTGGATTCAAAATGTATAATTTTCCCTTATGCTGCTACCCTTTTATAATCCATTATTTTTGGACCAGGTAGTCCGATAACTTAGCTAAGTGAGAACAGTATGAGTGTGTGATGGTTTGGGTACATAGGTGTAGAAGGACAAACGGATGAAAGGATGTCAGCATATGGCAACTTTACTGTTTTCTTTTTTTCAATGCAAAGGAGGGGCGCATAATTGTCAAAAAGTATATTTTTGGAGATGGACAGGCAGGCTGAAGGGGAGGAGGTAGGCCTGTATTTTGAACTTAAAAACTCAATGGGTTTTTTGGTTCAAAATGTGTAATTTTCCCTTATGCTGTTACCCTTTTATAATCGATAATTTTTGGGCCAGGTAGTCTGATAACTTGGCGACATTAGAACAGTAAGTATGTAAGATAGATTGGGAAAATAGTTGTGTAAGGAATAATGGATGAAAGGATGGCAGCATATGGCAACCTGTTTGCTTTTTTTCAAAGCAAAAGAGGAGCATATCATTGTTAAAAAAGGTATTTTTGGAGATGGACAGGCAGGCTGAAGGGGAGGAGGTAGGCCTATATTTTGAACTTAAAAACTCAAATGGGTTTTTGGATTCAAAATGTGTAATTTTCCCTTATGCTGCTACCCTTTTATAATCCAGAATTTTTGGGCCAGGTAGTCCGATAACTTAGCTAAGTGAGAACAGTATGAGTGTGTGATGGTTTGGGTACATAGGTGTAGAAGGACAAATGGATAAAAGGATGTCAGCATATGACAACTTTACTGTTTTCTTTTTTTCAATGCAACGGAGGGGCGCATAATTGTCAAAAAGTATATTTTTGGAGATGGAGAGGCAGGCTGAAGGGGAGGAGGTAGGCCTATATTTTGAACTTAAAAACTCAAATGGGTTTTTGGATTCAAAATGTTTAATTTTCCCTTATGCTGCTACCCTTTTATAATCCAGAATTTTTGGGCCAGGTAGTCCGATAACTTAGCTAAGGGAGAACAGTATGAGTGTGTGATGGTTTGGGTACATAGGTGTAGAAGGACAAATGGATAAAAGGATGTCAGCATATGGCAACTTTACTGTTTTCTTTTTTTCAATGCAAAGGAGGGGCGCATAATTGTCAAAAAGTATATTTTTGGAGATGGACAGGTAGGCCTATATTTTGAACTTAAAAACTCAAATGGGTTTTTGGATTCAAAATGTCTAATTTTCCCTTATGCTGCTACCCTTTTATAATCCATAATTTTTGTGCCAGGTAGTCCGATATCTTGGCAACCTGAGAAGAGTATGAGTGCATGATTGTTCAGGAAAAAAGGTGTAGAAGAACAAAGGGATGAAAGGATAGCCGCATATGGTAACTTTACCGTTTGCTATTTTTCAATGCAAAAGAGGAGTGTATAATTGTTAAAAAGTGTATTTTTGGAGAGGAACAGGCAGGCTGAAGGGGAGGAGGTAGGCCTGCATTTTGAACTTAAAAACTCAAATGGGTTTTTGGGTTCAAAATGTGTAATTTTCCCTTATGCTGCTACCCTTTTATAATCCATAATTTTGGGATAGGTAGGCTGATAACTTGGCGAATAATTGTAGAAGGACAAATGGATGAAAGGATAGCAGCACATGGCAACTTTTCTGTTTGTTTGTTTTTCCAATGCAAAAGAGGAGCGTATAATTGTTATAAAAGATATTTTTGGAGATGGACAGGCAGGCTGAAGGGGAGGAGGTAGGCCTGAATTATGAACTTAAAAACTCAATGGGTTTTTTGGTTTAAAATGTGTAATTTTCCCTTATGTTGTTACCCTTTTATAATCGATAATTTTTGGGCCAGGTAGTCCGATAACTTGGCGACATTAGAAGAGTAAGTATGTAAGATGGATTGGAAAAATAGTTGTGGAAGGAAAAATGGATGACAGGATAGCAGCATATGGCAACCTGTTTGCTTTTTTTCAAAGCAAAGAGGAGCATATCATTGTAAAAAAAAGGTATTTTTGGAGATGGACAGGCAGGCTGAAGGGGAGGAGGTAGACCTATATTTTGAACTTAAAAACTCAAATGGGTTTTTGGATTCAAAATGTATAATTTTCCCTTATGCTGCTACCCTTTTATAATTCATAATGTTTGGGCCAGGTAGTCCGATAACTTAGCTAAGTGAGAACAGTATGAGTGTGTGATGGTTTGGGTACATAGGTGTAGAAGGACAAATGGATGAAAGGATGTCAGCATATGGCAACTTTACTGTTTTCTTTTTTTCAATGCAACGGAGGGGCGCATAATTGTCAAAAAGTATATTTTTGGAGATGGACAGGCAGGCTGAAGGGGAGGAGGTAGGCCTGAATTTTGAACTTAAAAACTCAATGGGTTTTTTGGTTCAAAATGTGTAATTTTCCCTTATGCTGTTACCCTTTTATAATCGATAATTTTTGGGCCAGGTAGTCCGATAACTTGGCGACATTAGAAGAGTAAGTGTGTAAGATGGATTGGAAAAATAGTTGTGGAAGGAAAAATGGATGACAGGATAGCAGCATATGGCAACCTGTTTGCTTTTTTTCAAAGCATAGAGGAGCATATCATTGTTAAAAAATATATTTTTGGAGATGGACAGGCAGGCTGAAGGGGAGGAGGTAGGCCTATATTTTGAACTTAAAAACTCAAATGGGTTTTTGGATTCAAAATGTGTAATTTTCCCTTATGCTGCTACCCTTTTATAATCCATTATTTTTGGACCAGGTAGTCCGATAACTTAGCTAAGTGAAAACAGTATGAGTGTGTGATGGTTTGGGTACATAGGTGTAGAAGGACAAACGGATGAAAGGATGTCAGCATATGACAACTTTACTGTTTTCTTTTTTTCAATGAAACGGAGGGGCGCATAATTGTCAAAAAGTATATTTTTGGAGATGGACAGGCAGGCTGAAGGGGAGGAGGTAGGCCTGTATTTTGAACTTAAAAACTCAATGGGTTTTTTGGTTCAAAATGTGTAATTTTCCCTTATGCTGTTACCCTTTTATAATCGATCATTTTTGGGCCAGGTAGTCTGATAACTTGGCGACATTAGAACAGTAAGTATGTAAGATAGATTGGGAAAATAGTTGTATAAGGAATAATGGATGAAAGGATGGCAGCATATGGCAACCTGTTTGCTTTTTTTCAAAGCAAAAGAGGAGCATATCATTGTTAAAAAAGGTATTTTTGGAGATGGACAGGCAGGCTGAAGGGGAGGAGGTAGGCCTATATTTTGAACTTAAAAACTCAAATGGGTTTTTGGATTCAAAATGTGTAATTTTCCCTTATGCTGCTACCCTTTTATAATCCATAATTTTTGGGCCAGGTAGTCCGATAACTTAGCTAAGTGAGAACAGTATGAGTGTGTGATGGTTTGGGTACATAGGTGTAGAAGGACAAACGGATGAAAGGATGTCAGCATATGACAACTTTACTGTTTTCTTTTTTTCAATGCAACGGAGGGGCGCATAATTGTCAAAAAGTATATTTTTGGAGATGGAGAGGCAGGCTGAAGGGGAGGAGGTAGGCCTGTATTTTGAACTTAAAAACTCAATGGGTTTTTTGGTTCAAAATGTGTAATTTTCCCTTATGCTGTTACCCTTTTATAATCAATAATTTTTGGGCCAGGTAGTCTGATAACTTGGCGACATCAGAACAGTAAGTATGTAAGATAGATTGGGAAAATAGTTGTGTAAGGAATAATGGATGAAAGGATAGCAGCATATGGCAACCTGTTTGCTTTTTTTCAAAGCAAAAGAGGAGCATATCATTGTTAAAAAAGGTATTTTTGGAGATGGACAGGCAGGCTGAAGGGGAGGAGGTAGGCCTATATTTTGAACTTAAAAACTCAAATGGGTTTTTGGATTCAAAATGTGTAATTTTCCCTTATGCTGCTACCCATTTATAATCCACAATTTTTGTGCCAGGTAGTCCGATATCTTGGCAACCTGAGAACAGTATGAGTGCATGATTGTTCAGGAAAAAAGGTGTAGAAGGACAAAGGGATGAAAGGATAGCCGCATATGGTAACTTTACCGTTTGCTATTTTTCAATGCAAAAGAGGAGTGTATAATTGTTAAAAAGTGTATTTTTGGAGAGGAACAGGCAGGCTGAAGGGGAGGAGGTAGGCTGGCATTTTGAACTTAAAAACTCAAATGGGTTTTTGGGTTCAAAATGTGTAATTTTCCCTTATGCTGCTACCCTTTTATAATCCATAATTTTGGGGTAGGTAAGCTGATAACTTGGCGAATAATTGTAGAAGGACAAATGGATGAAAGGATAGCAGCATATGGCAACTTTTCTGTTTGTTTTTGCAATGCAAAAGAGGAGCGTATAATTGTTATAAAAGATATTTTTGGAGATGGACAGGCAGGCTGAAGGGGAGGAGGTAGGCCTGTATTTTGACCTTTAAAAACTCAAATGGGTTTTTGGGTTCAAAATGTATAATTTTCCCTAATGCTGTTACCCTTTTATAATCGATCATTTTTGGGCCAGGTAGTCTGATAACTTGGCGACATTAGAACAGTAAGTATGTAAGATAGATTGGGAAAATAGTTGTGTAAGGAATAATGGATGAAAGGATGGCAGCATATGGCAACCTGTTTGCTTTTTTTCAAAGCAAAAGAGGAGCATATCATTGTTAAAAAAGGTATTTTTGGAGATGGACAGGCAGGCTGAAGGGGAGGAGGTAGGCCTATATTTTGAACTTAAAAACTCAAATGGGTTTTTGGATTCAAAATGTGTAATTTTCCCTTATGCTGCTACCCTTTTATAATCCATAATTTTTGGGCCAGGTAGTCCGATAACTTAGTTAAGTGAGAACAGTATGAGTGTGTGATGGTTTGGGTACATAGGTGGAGAAGGACAAACGGATGAAAGGATGTCAACATATGACAACTTTACTGTTTTCTTTTTTTCAATGCAACGGAGGGGCGCATAATTGTCAAAAAGTATATTTTTGGAGATGGAGAGGCAGGCTGAAGGGGAGGAGGTAGGCCTGTATTTTGACCTTTAAAAACTCAAATGGGTTTTTGTGTTCAAAATGTGTAATTTTCCCTAATGCTGTTACCCTTTTATAATCGATCATTTTTGGGCCAGGTAGTCTGATAACTTGGCGACATTAGAACAGTAAGTATGTAAGATAGATTGGGAAAATAGTTGTGTAAGGAATAATGGATGAAAGGATGGCAGCATATGGCAACCTGTTTGCTTTTTTTCAAAGCAAAAGAGGAGCATATCATTGTTAAAAAAGGTATTTTTGGAGATGGACAGGCAGGCTGAAGGGGAGGAGGTAGGCCTATATTTTGAACTTAAAAACTCAAATGGGTTTTTGGATTCAAAATGTGTAATTTTCCCTTATGCTGCTACCCTTTTATAATCCATT
The DNA here is from genome assembly GCF_029499605.1 of Hyla sarda. Taxonomy (NCBI): domain Eukaryota; kingdom Metazoa; phylum Chordata; class Amphibia; order Anura; family Hylidae; genus Hyla; species Hyla sarda. The sequence continues at coordinate 344,909,219 of NC_079191.1, read as the reverse complement.
ATTTTTGGACCAGGTAGTCCGATAACTTAGCTAAGTGAGAACAGTATGAGTGTGTGATGGTTTGGGTACATAGGTGTAGAAGGACAAACGGATGAAAGGATGTCAGCATATGGCAACTTTACTGTTTTCTTTTTTTCAATGCAAAGGAGGGGCGCATAATTGTCAAAAAGTATATTTTTGGAGATGGACAGGCAGGCTGAAGGGGAGGAGGTAGGCCTGTATTTTGAACTTAAAAACTCAATGGGTTTTTTGGCTCAAAATGTGTAATTTTCCCTTATGCTGTTACCCTTTTATAATCGATCATTTTTGGGCCAGGTAGTCTGATAACTTGGCGACATTAGAACAGTAAGTATGTAAGATAGATTGGGAAAATAGTTGTGTAAGGAATAATGGATGAAAGGATGGCAGCATATGGCAACCTGTTTGCTTTTTTTCAAAGCAAAAGAGGAGCATATCATTGTTAAAAAAGGTATTTTTGGAGATGGACAGGCAGGCTGAAGGGGAGGAGGTAGGCCTATATTTTGAACTTAAAAACTCAAATGGGTTTTTGGATTCAAAATGTGTAATTTTCCCTTATGCTGCTACCCTTTTATAATCCATTATTTTTGGACCAGGTAGTCCGATAACTTAGCTAAGTGAGAACAGTATGAGTGTGTGATGGTTTGGGTACATAGGTGTAGAAGGACAAACGGATGAAAGGATGTCAGCATATGGCAACTTTACTGTTTTCTTTTTTTCAATGCAAAGGAGGGGCGCATAATTGTCAAAAAGTATATTTTTGGAGATGGACAGGCAGGCTGAAGGGGAGGAGGTAGGCCTGTATTTTGAACTTAAAAACTCAATGGGTTTTTTGGCTCAAAATGTGTAATTTTCCCTTATGCTGTTACCCTTTTATAATCGATCATTTTTGGGCCAGGTAGTCTGATAACTTGGCGACATTAGAACAGTAAGTATGTAAGATAGATTGGGAAAATAGTTGTGTAAGGAATAATGGATGAAAGGATGGCAGCATATGGCAACCTGTTTGCTTTTTTTCAAAGCAAAAGAGGAGCATATCATTGTTAAAAAAGGTATTTTTGGAGATGGACAGGCAGACTGAAGGGGAGGAGGTAGGCCTATATTTTGAACTTAAAAACTCAAATGGGTTTTTGGCTTCAAAATGTGTAATTTTCCCTTATGCTGCTACCCTTTTATAATCCATAATTTTTGGGCCAGGTAGTCCGATAACTTAGCTAAGTGAAAACAGTATGAGTGTGTGATGGTTTGGGTACATAGGTGTAGAAGGACAAACGGATGAAAGGATGTCAGCATATGACAACTTTACTGTTTTCTTTTTTTCAATGCAACGGAGGGGCGCATAATTGTCAAAAAGTATATTTTTGGAGATGGAGAGGCAGGCTGAAGGGGAGGAGGTAGGCCTGTATTTTGAACTTAAAAACTCAATGGGTTTTTTGGTTCAAAATGTGTAATTTTCCCTTATGCTGTCACCCTTTTATAATCGATCATTTTTGGGCCAGGTAGTCTGATAACTTGGCGACATTAGAACAGTAAGTATGTAAGATAGATTGGGAAAATAGTTGTGTAAGGAATAATGGATGAAAGGATGGCAGCATATGGCAACCTGTTTGCTTTTTTTCAAAGCAAAAGAGGAGCATATCATTGTTAAAAAAGGTATTTTTGGAGATGGACAGGCAGTCTGAAGGGGAGGAGGTAGGCCTATATTTTGAACTTAAAAACTCAAATGGGTTTTTGGATTCAAAATGTGTAATTTTCCCTTATGCTGCTACCCTTTTATAATCCATAATTTTTGGGCCAGGTAGTCCGATAACTTAGCTAAGTGAGAACAGTATGAGTGTGTGATGGTTTGGGTACATAGGTGTAGAAGGACAAACGGATGAAAGGATGTCAGCATATGACAACTTTACTGTTTTCTTTTTTTCAATGCAACGGAGGGGCGCATAATTGTCAAAAAGTATATTTTTGGAGATGGAGAGGCAGGCTTAAGGGGAGGAGGTAGGCCTGTATTTTGAACTTAAAAACTCAATGGGTTTTTTGGTTCAAAATGTGTAATTTTCCCTTATGCTGTTACCCTTTTATAACGATAATTTTTGGGCCAGGTAGTCCGATAACTTGGCAACATGAAAAGAGTAAGTATGTAAGATAGATTGGGAAAATAGTTGTGTAAGGAATAATGGATGAAAGGATAGCAGCATATGGCAACCTGTTTGCTTTTTTTCAAAGCAAAGAGGAGCATATCATTGTTAAAAAAGGTATTTTTGGAGATGGACAGGCAGGCTGAAGGGGAGGAGGTAGGCCTATATTTTGAACTTAAAAACTCAAATGGGTTTTTGGATTCAAAATGTGTAATTTTCCCTTATGCTGCTACCCTTTTATAATCCATAATTTTTGGACCAGTTAGTCCGATAACTTAGCTAAGTGAGAACAGTATGAGTGTGTGATGGTTTGGGTACATAGGTGTAGAAGGACAAACGGATGAAAGGATGTCAGCATATGGCAACTTTACTGTTTTCTTTTTTTCAATGCAAAGGAGGGGCGCATAATTGTCAAAAAGTATATTTTTGGAGATGGACAGGTAGGCCTATATTTTGAACTTAAAAACTCAAATGGGTTTTTGGATTCAAAATGTCTAATTTTCCCTTATGCTGCTACCCTTTTATAATCCATAATTTTTGTGCCAGGTAGTCCGATATCTTGGCAACCTGAGAAGAGTATGAGTGCATGATTGTTCAGGAAAAAAGGTGTAGAAGGACAAAGGGATGAAAGGATAGCCGCATATGGTAACTTTACCGTTTGCTATTTTTCAATGCAAAAGAGGAATGTATAATTGTTAAAAAGTGTATTTTTGGAGAGGAACAGGCAGGCTGAAGGGGAGGAGGTAGGCCTGCATTTTGAACTTAAAAACTCAAATGGGTTTTTGGGTTCAAAATGTGTAATTTTCCCTTATGCTGCTACCCTTTTATAATCCATAATTTTGGGATAGGTAGGCTGATAACTTGGCGAATAATTGTAGAAGGACAAATGGATGAAAGGATAGCAGCAAATGGCAACTTTTCTGTTTGTTTTTGCAATGCAAAAGAGGAGCGTATAATTGTTATAAAAGATATTTTTGGAGATGGACAGGCAGGCTGAAGGGGAGGAGGTAGGCCTGTATTTTGACCTTTAAAAACTCAAATGGGTTTTTGGGTTCAAAATGTGTAATTTTCCCTAATGCTGCTACCCTTTTATAATCCATAATTTTGGGGCCAGATAGTCCGAGAACTTGGCAATGTGAGGACAGTATGAATGCATGATGGTTTGGGAAAATAAGTGTACAAGGACAAAAGAATGAAAGGATAGCAGCATATGGCAACTTTACTGTTTGTTTTACCAAAGAATAAGAGGAGCATATAATTGTTAAATAAAGGTATTTTTGGAGATGGACAGGGAGGCTGAAGGGAGGATGTAGTCCTATATTTTGAACTTAAAAACTCAAATGTTTTTTTTGGTTCAAAATGTGTAATTTTCCCTAATGCTGCTAACCATTTATTATCCATGATTTTGGGGTCAGGTAGTCTGATAACTTGGCGACATTAGAACAGTAAGTATGTAAGATAGATTGGGAAAATAGTTGTGTATGGAATAATGGATGAAAGGATGGCAGCATATGGCAACCTGTTTGCTTTTTTTCAAAGCAAAAGAGGAGCATATCATTGTTAAAAAAGGTATTTTTGGAGATGGACAGGCAGGCTGAAGGGGAGGAGGTAGGCCTATATTTTGAACTTAAAAACTCAAATGGGTTTTTGGATTCAAAATGTGTAATTTTCCCTTATGCTGCTACCCTTTTATAATCCATAATTTTTGGGCCAGGTAGTCCGATAACTTAGCTAAGTGAGAACAGTATGAGTGTGTGATGGTTTGGGTACATAGGTGTAGAAGGACAAACGGATGAAAGGATGTCAACATATGACAACTTTACTGTTTTCTTTTTTTCAATGCAACGGAGGGGCGCATAATTGTCAAAAAGTATATTTTTGGAGATGGAGAGGCAGGCTGAAGGGGAGGAGGTAGTCCTGTATTTTGACCTTTAAAAACTCAAATGGGTTTTTGTGTTCAAAATGTGTAATTTTCCCTAATGCTGTTACCCTTTTATAATCGATCATTTTTGGGCCAGGTAGTCTGATAACTTGGCGACATTAGAACAGTAAGTATGTAAGATAGATTGGGAAAATAGTTGTGTAAGGAATAATGGATGAAAGGATGGCAGCATATGGCAACTTTACTGTTTTCTTTTTTTCAATGCAACGGAGGGGCGCATAATTGTCAAAAAGTATATTTTTGGAGATGGAGAGGCAGGCTGAAGGGGAGGAGGTAGTCCTGTATTTTGACCTTTAAAAACTCAAATGGGTTTTTGTGTTCAAAATGTGTAATTTTCCCTAATGCTGTTACCCTTTTATAATCGATAATTTTTGGGCCAGGTAGTCCGATAACTTGGCAACATGAAAAGAGTAAGTATGTAAGATAGATTGGGAAAATAGTTGTGTAAGGAATAATGGATGAAAGGATAGCAGCATATGGCAACCTGTTTGCTTTTTTTCAAAGCAAAGAGGAGCATATCATTGTTAAAAAAGGTATTTTTGGAGATGAACAGGCAGGCTGAAGGGGAGGAGGTAGGCCTATATTTTGAACTTAAAAACTCAAATGGGTGTTTGGATTCAAAATGTGTAATTTTCCCTTATGCTGCTACCCTTTTATAATCCATAATTTTTGGACCAGGTAGTCCGATAACTTAGCTAAGTGAGAACAGTATGAGTGTGTGATGGTTTGGGTACATAGGTGTAGAAGGACAAACGGATGAAAGGATGTCAGCATATGGCAACTTTACTGTTTTCTTTTTTTCAATGCAAAGGAGGGGCGCATAATTGTCAAAAAGTATATTTTTGGAGATGGACAGGTAGGCCTATATTTTGAACTTAAAAACTCAAATGGGTTTTTGGATTCAAAATGTCTAATTTTTCCTTATGCTGCTACCCTTTTATAATCCATAATTTTTGTGCCAGGTAGTCCGATATCTTGGCAACCTGAGAAGAGTATGAGTGCATGATTGTTCAGGAAAAAAGGTGTAGAAGGACAAAGGGATGAAAGGATAGCCGCATATGGTAACTTTACCGTTTGCTATTTTTCAATGCAAAAGAGGAATGTATAATTGTTAAAAAGTGTATTTTTGGAGAGGAACAGGCAGGCTGAAGGGGAGGAGGTAGGCCTGCATTTTGAACTTAAAAACTCAAATGGGTTTTTGGGTTCAAAATGTGTAATTTTCCCTTATGCTGCTACCCTTTTATAATCCATAATTTTGGGATAGGTAGGCTGATAACTTGGCGAATAATTGTAGAAGGACAAATGGATGAAAGGATAGCAGCAAATGGCAACTTTTCTGTTTGTTTTTGCAATGCAAAAGAGGAGCGTATAATTGTTATAAAAGATATTTTTGGAGATGGACAGGCAGGCTGAAGGGGAGGAGGTAGGCCTGTATTTTGACCTTTAAAAACTCAAATGGGTTTTTGGGTTCAAAATGTGTAATTTTCCCTAATGCTGCTACCCTTTTATAATCCATAATTTTGGGGCCAGATAGTCCGAGAACTTGGCGATGTGAGGACAGTATGAATGCATGATGGTTTGGGAAAATAAGTGTACAAGGACAAAAGGATGAAAGGATAGCAGCATATGGCAACTTTACTGTTTGTTTTACCAAAGAATAAGAGGAGCATATAATTGTTAAATAAAGGTATTTTTGGAGATGGACAGGGAGGCTGAAGGGAGGATGTAGTCCTATATTTTGAACTTAAAAACTCAAATGTTTTTTTTGGTTCAAAATGTGTAATTTTCCCTAATGCTGCTAACCATTTATTATCCATCATTTTGGGGTCAGGTAGTCTGATAACTTGGCGACATTAGAACAGTAAGTATGTAAGATAGATTGGGAAAATAGTTGTGTAAGGAATAATGGATGAAAGGATAGCAGCATATGGCAACCTGTTTGCTTTTTTTCAAAGCAAAAGAGGAGCATATCATTGTTAAAAAAGGTATTTTTGGAGATGGACAGGCAGGCTGAAGGGGAGGAGGTAGGCCTATATTTTGAACTTAAAAACTCAAATGGGTTTTTGGATTCAAAATGTGTAATTTTCCCTTATGCTGCTACCCTTTTATAATCCATAATTTTTGGGCCAGGTAGTCCGATAACTTAGCTAAGTGAGAACAGTATGAGTGTGTGATGGTTTGGGTACATAGGTGTAGAAGGACAAACGGATGAAAGGATGTCAACATATGACAACTTTACTGTTTTCTTTTTTTCAATGCAACGGAGGGGCGCATAATTGTCAAAAAGTATATTTTTGGAGATGGAGAGGCAGGCTGAAGGGGAGGAGGTAGGCCTGTATTTTGACCTTTAAAAACTCAAATGGGTTTTTGTGTTCAAAATGTGTAATTTTCCCTAATGCTGTTACCCTTTTATAATCGATCATTTTTGGGCCAGGTAGTCTGATAACTTGGCGACATTAGAACAGTAAGTATGTAAGATAGATTGGGAAAATAGTTGTGTAAGGAATAATGGATGAAAGGATGGCAGCATATGGCAACCTGTTTGCTTTTTTTCAAAGCAAAAGAGGAGCATATCATTGTTAAAAAAGGTATTTTTGGAGATGGACAGGCAGGCTGAAGGGGAGGAGGTAGGCCTATATTTTGAACTTAAAAACTCAAATGGGTTTTTGGATTCAAAATGTGTAATTTTCCCTTATGCTGCTACCCTTTTATAATCCATTATTTTTGGACCAGGTAGTCCGATAACTTAGCTAAGTGAGAACAGTATGAGTGTGTGATGGTTTGGGTACATAGGTGTAGAAGGACAAACGGATGAAAGGATGTCAGCATATGGCAACTTTACTGTTTTCTTTTTTTCAATGCAAAGGAGGGGCGCATAATTGTCAAAAAGTATATTTTTGGAGATGGACAGGCAGGCTGAAGGGGAGGAGGTAGGCCTGTATTTTGAACTTAAAAACTCAATGGGTTTTTTGGTTCAAAATGTGTAATTTTCCCTTATGCTGTTACCCTTTTATAATCGATCATTTTTGGGCCAGGTAGTCTGATAACTTGGCGACATTAGAACAGTAAGTATGTAAGATAGATTGGGAAAATAGTTGTGTAAGGAATAATGGATGAAAGGATGGCAGCATATGGCAACCTGTTTGCTTTTTTTCAAAGCAAAAGAGGAGCATATCATTGTTAAAAAAGGTATTTTTGGAGATGGACAGGCAGACTGAAGGGGAGGAGGTAGGCCTATATTTTGAACTTAAAAACTCAAATGGGTTTTTGGATTCAAAATGTGTAATTTTCCCTTATGCTGCTACCCTTTTATAATCCATAATTTTTGGGCCAGGTAGTCCGATAACTTAGCTAAGTGAAAACAGTATGAGTGTGTGATGGTTTGGGTACATAGGTGTAGAAGGACAAACGGATGAAAGGATGTCAGCATATGACAACTTTACTGTTTTCTTTTTTTCAATGCAACGGAGGGGCGCATAATTGTCAAAAAGTATATTTTTGGAGATGGAGAGGCAGGCTGAAGGGGAGGAGGTAGGCCTGTATTTTGAACTTAAAAACTCAATGGGTTTTTTGGTTCAAAATGTGTAATTTTCCCTTATGCTGTCACCCTTTTATAATCGATCATTTTTGGGCCAGGTAGTCTGATAACTTGGCGACATTAGAACAGTAAGTATGTAAGATAGATTGGGAAAATAGTTGTGTAAGGAATAATGGATGAAAGGATGGCAGCATATGGCAACCTGTTTGCTTTTTTTCAAAGCAAAAGAGGAGCATATCATTGTTAAAAAAGGTATTTTTGGAGATGGACAGGCAGGCTGAAGGGGAGGAGGTAGGCCTATATTTTGAACTTAAAAACTCAAATGGGTTTTTGGATTCAAAATGTGTAATTTTCCCTTATGCTGCTACCCTTTTATAATCCATAATTTTTGGGCCAGGTAGTCCGATAACTTAGCTAAGTGAGAACAGTATGAGTGTGTGATGGTTTGGGTACATAGGTGTAGAAGGACAAACGGATGAAAGGATGTAAGCATATGACAACTTTACTGTTTTCTTTTTTTCAATGCAACGGAGGGGCGCATAATTGTCAAAAAGTATATTTTTGGAGATGGAGAGGCAGGCTTAAGGGGAGGAGGTAGGCCTGTATTTTGAACTTAAAAACTCAATGGTTTTTTTGGTTCAAAATGTGTAATTTTCCCTTATGCTGTTACCCTTTTATAATCGATAATTTTTGGGCCAGGTAGTCCGATAACTTGGCAACATGAAAAGAGTAAGTATGTAAGATAGATTGGGAAAATAGTTGTGTAAGGAATAATGGATGAAAGGATAGCAGCATATGGCAACCTGTTTGCTTTTTTTCAAAGCAAAGAGGAGCATATCATTGTTAAAAAAAGGTATTTTTGGAGATGGACAGGCAGGCTGAAGGGGAGGAGGTAGGCCTATATTTTGAACTTAAAAACTCAAATGGGTTTTTGGATTCAAAATGTGTAATTTTCCCTTATGCTGCTACCCTTTTATAATCCATAATTTTTGGACCAGGTAGTCCGATAACTTAGCTAAGTGAGAACAGTATGAGTGTGTGATGGTTTGGGTACATAGGTGTAGAAGGACAAATGGATGAAAGGATGTCAGCATATGGCAACTTTACTGTTTTCTTTTTTTCAATGCAAAGGAGGGGCGCATAATTGTCAAAAAGTATATTTTTGGAGATGGACAGGTAGGCCTATATTTTGAACTTAAAAACTCAAATGGGTTTTTGGATTCAAAATGTCTAATTTTCCCTTATGCTGCTACCCTTTTATAATCCATAATTTTTGTGCCAGGTAGTCCGATATCTTGGCAACCTGAGAAGAGTATGAGTGCATGATTGTTCAGGAAAAAAGGTGTAGAAGGACAAAGGGATGAAAGGATAGCCGCATATGGTAACTTTACCGTTTGCTATTTTTCAATGCAAAAGAGGAATGTATAATTGTTAAAAAGTGTATTTTTGGAGAGGAACAGGCAGGCTGAAGGGGAGGAGGTAGGCCTGCATTTTGAACTTAAAAACTCAAATGGGTTTTTGGGTTCAAAATGTGTAATTTTCCCTTATGCTGCTACCCTTTTATAATCCATAATTTTGGGATAGGTAGGCTGATAACTTGGCGAATAATTGTAGAAGGACAAATGGATGAAAGGATAGCAGCAAATGGCAACTTTTCTGTTTGTTTTTGCAATGCAAAAGAGGAGCGTATAATTGTTATAAAAGATATTTTTGGAAATGGACAGGCAGGCTGAAGGGGAGGAGGTAGGCCTGTATTTTGACCTTTAAAAACTCAAATGGGTTTTTGGGTTCAAAATGTGTAATTTTCCCTAATGCTGCTACCCTTTTATAATCCATAATTTTGGGGCCAGATAGTCCGAGAACTTGGCGATGTGAGGACAGTATGAATGCATGATGGTTTGGGAAAATAAGTGTACAAGGACAAAAGGATGAAAGGATAGCAGCATATGGCAACTTTACTGTTTGTTTTACCAAAGAATAAGAGGAGCATATAATTGTTAAATAAAGGTATTTTTGGAGATGGACAGGGAGGCTGAAGGGAGGATGTAGTCCTATATTTTGAACTTAAAAACTCAAATGTTTTTTTTGGTTCAAAATGTGTAATTTTCCCTAATGCTGCTAACCATTTATTATCCATCATTTTGGGGTCAGGTAGTCTGATAACTTGGCGACATTAGAACAGTAAGTATGTAAGATAGATTGGGAAAATAGTTGTGTAAGGAATAATGGATGAAAGGATGGCAGCATATGGCAACCTGTTTGCTTTTTTTCAAAGCAAAAGAGGAGCATATCATTGTTAAAAAAGGTATTTTTGGAGATGGACAGGCAGGCTGAAGGGGAGGAGGTAGGCCTATATTTTGAACTTAAAAACTCAAATGGGTTTTTGGATTCAAAATGTGTAATTTTCCCTTATGCTGCTACCCTTTTATAATCCATAATTTTTGGGCCAGGTAGTCCGATAACTTAGCTAAGTGAGAACAGTATGAGTGTGTGATGGTTTGGGTACATAGGTGTAGAAGGACAAACGGATGAAAGGATGTCAACATATGACAACTTTACTGTTTTCTTTTTTTCAATGCAACGGAGGGGCGCATAATTGTCAAAAAGTATATTTTTGGAGATGGACAGGCAGGCTGAAGGGGAGGAGGTAGGCCTGTATTTTGAACTTAAAAACTCAATGGGTTTTTTGGCTCAAAATGTGTAATTTTCCCTTATGCTGTTACCCTTTTATAATCGATCATTTTTGGGCCAGGTAGTCTGATAACTTGGCGACATTAGAACAGTAAGTATGTAAGATAGATTGGGAAAATAGTTGTGTAAGGAATAATGGATGAAAGGATGGCAGCATATGGCAACCTGTTTGCTTTTTTTCAAAGCAAAAGAGGAGCATATCATTGTTAAAAAAGGTATTTTTGGAGATGGACAGGCAGACTGAAGGGGAGGAGGTAGGCCTATATTTTGAACTTAAAAACTCAAATGGGTTTTTGGTTCAAAATGTGTAATTTTCCCTTATGCTGTTACCCTTTTATAATCGATAATTTTTGGGCCAGGTAGTCCGATAACTTGGCAACATGAAAAGAGTAAGTATGTAAGATAGATTGGGAAAATTGTTGTGTAAGGAATAATGGATGAAAGGATAGCAGCATATGGCAACCTGTTTGCTTTTTTTCAAAGCAAAGAGGAGCATATCATTGTTAAAAAAGGTATTTTTGGAGATGGACAGGCAGGCTGAAGGGGAGGAGGTAGGCCTATATTTTGAACTTAAAAACTCAAATGGGTGTTTGGATTCAAAATGTGTAATTTTCCCTTATGCTGCTACCCTTTTATAATCCATAATTTTTGGACCAGGTAGTCCGATAACTTAGCTAAGTGAGAACAGTATGAGTGTGTGATGGTTTGGGTACATAGGTGTAGAAGGACAAATGGATGAAAGGATGTCAGCATATGGCAACTTTACTGTTTTCTTTTTTTCAATGCAAAGGAGGGGCGCATAATTGTCAAAAAGTATATTTTTGGAGATGGACAGGTAGGCCTATATTTTGAACTTAAAAACTCAAATGGGTTTTTGGATTCAAAATGTCTAATTTTTCCTTATGCTGCTACCCTTTTATAATCCATAATTTTTGTGCCAGGTAGTCCGATATCTTGGCAACCTGAGAAGAGTATGAGTGCATGATTGTTCAGGAAAAAAGGTGTAGAAGGACAAAGGGATGAAAGGATAGCCGCATATGGTAACTTTACCGTTTGCTATTTTTCAATGCAAAAGAGGAATGTATAATTGTTAAAAAGTGTATTTTTGGAGAGGAACAGGCAGGCTGAAGGGGAGGAGGTAGGCCTGCATTTTGAACTTAAAAACTCAAATGGGTTTTTGGGTTCAAAATGTGTAATTTTCCCTTATGCTGCTACCCTTTTATAATCCATAATTTTGGGATAGGTAGGCTGATAACTTGGCGAATAATTGTAGAAGGACAAATGGATGAAAGGATAGCAGCAAATGGCAACTTTTCTGTTTGTTTTTGCAATGCAAAAGAGGAGCGTATAATTGTTATAAAAGATATTTTTGGAGATGGACAGGCAGGCTGAAGGGGAGGAGGTAGGCCTGTATTTTGACCTTTAAAAACTCAAATGGGTTTTTGGGTTCAAAATGTGTAATTTTCCCTAATGCTGCTACCCTTTTATAATCCATAATTTTGGGGCCAGATAGTCCGAGAACTTGGCGATGTGAGGACAGTATGAATGCATGATGGTTTGGGAAAATAAGTGTACAAGGACAAAAGGATGAAAGGATAGCAGCATATGGCAACTTTACTGTTTGTTTTACCAAAGAATAAGAGGAGCATATAATTGTTAAATAAAGGTATTTTTGGAGATGGACAGGGAGGCTGAAGGGAGGATGTAGTCCTATATTTTGAACTTAAAAACTCAAATGTTTTTTTTGGTTCAAAATGTGTAATTTTCCCTAATGCTGCTAACCATTTATTATCCATCATTTTGGGGTCAGGTAGTCTGATAACTTGGCGACATTAGAACAGTAAGTATGTAAGATAGATTGGGAAAATAGTTGTGTAAGGAATAATGGATGAAAGGATAGCAGCATATGGCAACCTGTTTGCTTTTTTTCAAAGCAAAAGAGGAGCATATCATTGTTAAAAAAGGTATTTTTGGAGATGGACAGGCAGGCTGAAGGGGAGGAGGTAGGCCTATATTTTGAACTTAAAAACTCAAATGGGTTTTTGGATTCAAAATGTGTAATTTTCCCTTATGCTGCTACCCTTTTATAATCCATAATTTTTGGGCCAGGTAGTCCGATAACTTAGCTAAGTGAGAACAGTATGAGTGTGTGATGGTTTGGGTACATAGGTGTAGAAGGACAAACGGATGAAAGGATGTCAACATATGACAACTTTACTGTTTTCTTTTTTTCAATGCAACGGAGGGGCGCATAATTGTCAAAAAGTATATTTTTGGAGATGGAGAGGCAGGCTGAAGGGGAGGAGGTAGGCCTGTATTTTGACCTTTAAAAACTCAAATGGGTTTTTGTGTTCAAAATGTGTAATTTTCCCTAATGCTGTTACCCTTTTATAATCGATCATTTTTGGGCCAGGTAGTCTGATAACTTGGCGACATTAGAACAGTAAGTATGTAAGATAGATTGGGAAAATAGTTGTGTAAGGAATAATGGATGAAAGGATGGCAGCATATGGCAACCTGTTTGCTTTTTTCAAAGCAAAAGAGGAGCATATCATTGTTAAAAAAGGTATTTTTGGAGATGGACAGGCAGGCTGAAGGGGAGGAGGTAGGCCTATATTTTGAACTTAAAAACTCAAATGGGTTTTTGGATTCAAAATGTGTAATTTTCCCTTATGCTGCTACCCTTTTATAATCCATTATTTTTGGACCAGGTAGTCCGATAACTTAGCTAAGTGAGAACAGTATGAGTGTGTGATGGTTTGGGTACATAGGTGTAGAAGGACAAACGGATGAAAGGATGTCAGCATATGGCAACTTTACTGTTTTCTTTTTTTCAATGCAAAGGAGGGGCGCATAATTGTCAAAAAGTATATTTTTGGAGATGGACAGGCAGGCTGAAGGGGAGGAGGTAGGCCTGTATTTTGAACTTAAAAACTCAATGGGTTTTTTGGTTCAAAATGTGTAATTTTCCCTTATGCTGTTACCCTTTTATAATCGATCATTTTTGGGCCAGGTAGTCTGATAACTTGGCGACATTAGAACAGTAAGTATGTAAGATAGATTGGGAAAATAGTTGTGTAAGGAATAATGGATGAAAGGATGGCAGCATATGGCAACCTGTTTGCTTTTTTTCAAAGCAAAAGAGGAGCATATCATTGTTAAAAAAGGTATTTTTGGAGATGGACAGGCAGACTGAAGGGGAGGAGGTAGGCCTATATTTTGAACTTAAAAACTCAAATGGGTTTTTGGATTCAAAATGTGTAATTTTCCCTTATGCTGCTACCCTTTTATAATCCATAATTTTTGGGCCAGGTAGTCCGATAACTTAGCTAAGTGAAAACAGTATGAGTGTGTGATGGTTTGGGTACATAGGTGTAGAAGGACAAACGGATGAAAGGATGTCAGCATATGACAACTTTACTGTTTTCTTTTTTTCAATGCAACGGAGGGGCGCATAATTGTCAAAAAGTATATTTTTGGAGATGGAGAGGCAGGCTGAAGGGGAGGAGGTAGGCCTGTATTTTGAACTTAAAAACTCAATGGGTTTTTTGGTTCAAAATGTGTAATTTTCCCTTATGCTGTCACCCTTTTATAATCGATCATTTTTGGGCCAGGTAGTCTGATAACTTGGCGACATTAGAACAGTAAGTATGTAAGATAGATTGGGAAAATAGTTGTGTAAGGAATAATGGATGAAAGGATGGCAGCATATGGCAACCTGTTTGCTTTTTTTCAAAGCAAAAGAGGAGCATATCATTGTTAAAAAAGGTATTTTTGGAGATGGACAGGCAGGCTGAAGGGGAGGAGGTAGGCCTATATTTTGAACTTAAAAACTCAAATGGGTTTTTGGATTCAAAATGTGTAATTTTCCCTTATGCTGCTACCCTTTTATAATCCATAATTTTTGGGCCAGGTAGTCCGATAACTTAGCTAAGTGAGAACAGTATGAGTGTGTGATGGTTTGGGTACATAGGTGTAGAAGGACAAACGGATGAAAGGATGTCAGCATATGACAACTTTACTGTTTTCTTTTTTTCAATGCAACGGAGGGGCGCATAATTGTCAAAAAGTATATTTTTGGAGATGGAGAGGCAGGCTTAAGGGGAGGAGGTAGGCCTGTATTTTGAACTTAAAAACTCAATGGGTTTTTTGGTTCAAAATGTGTAATTTTCCCTTATGCTGTTACCCTTTTATAATCGATAATTTTTGGGCCAGGTAGTCCGATAACTTGGCAACATGAAAAGAGTAAGTATGTAAGATAGATTGGGAAAATAGTTGTGTAAGGAATAATGGATGAAAGGATAGCAGCATATGGCAACCTGTTTGCTTTTTTTCAAAGCAAAGAGGAGCATATCATTGTTAAAAAAGGTATTTTTGGAGATGGACAGGCAGGCTGAAGGGGAGGAGGTAGGCCTATATTTTGAACTTAAAAACTCAAATGGGTTTTTGGATTCAAAATGTGTAATTTTCCCTTATGCTGCTACCCTTTTATAATCCATAATTTTTGGACCAGGTAGTCCGATAACTTAGCTAAGTGAGAACAGTATGAGTGTGTGATGGTTTGGGTACATAGGTGTAGAAGGACAAATGGATGAAAGGATGTCAGCATATGGCAACTTTACTGTTTTCTTTTTTTCAATGCAAAGGAGGGGCGCATAATTGTCAAAAAGTATATTTTTGGAGATGGACAGGTAGGCCTATATTTTGAACTTAAAAACTCAAATGGGTTTTTGGATTCAAAATGTCTAATTTTCCCTTATGCTGCTACCCTTTTATAATCCATAATTTTTGTGCCAGGTAGTCCGATATCTTGGCAACCTGAGAAGAG
Source organism: Hyla sarda (assembly GCF_029499605.1). NCBI lineage: Eukaryota > Metazoa > Chordata > Amphibia > Anura > Hylidae > Hyla > Hyla sarda. The sequence continues at coordinate 344,894,067 of NC_079191.1, read as the reverse complement.
TATGAGTGCATGATTGTTCAGGAAAAAAGGTGTAGAAGGACAAAGGGATGAAAGGATAGCCGCATATGGTAACTTTACCGTTTGCTATTTTTCAATGCAAAAGAGGAATGTATAATTGTTAAAAAGTGTATTTTTGGAGAGGAACAGGCAGGCTGAAGGGGAGGAGGTAGGCCTGCATTTTGAACTTAAAAACTCAAATGGGTTTTTGGGTTCAAAATGTGTAATTTTCCCTTATGCTGCTACCCTTTTATAATCCATAATTTTGGGATAGGTAGGCTGATAACTTGGCGAATAATTGTAGAAGGACAAATGGATGAAAGGATAGCAGCAAATGGCAACTTTTCTGTTTGTTTTTGCAATGCAAAAGAGGAGCGTATAATTGTTATAAAAGATATTTTTGGAAATGGACAGGCAGGCTGAAGGGGAGGAGGTAGGCCTGTATTTTGACCTTTAAAAACTCAAATGGGTTTTTGGGTTCAAAATGTGTAATTTTCCCTAATGCTGCTACCCTTTTATAATCCATAATTTTGGGGCCAGATAGTCCGAGAACTTGGCGATGTGAGGACAGTATGAATGCATGATGGTTTGGGAAAATAAGTGTACAAGGACAAAAGGATGAAAGGATAGCAGCATATGGCAACTTTACTGTTTGTTTTACCAAAGAATAAGAGGAGCATATAATTGTTAAATAAAGGTATTTTTGGAGATGGACAGGGAGGCTGAAGGGAGGATGTAGTCCTATATTTTGAACTTAAAAACTCAAATGTTTTTTTTGGTTCAAAATGTGTAATTTTCCCTAATGCTGCTAACCATTTATTATCCATCATTTTGGGGTCAGGTAGTCTGATAACTTGGCGACATTAGAACAGTAAGTATGTAAGATAGATTGGGAAAATAGTTGTGTAAGGAATAATGGATGAAAGGATGGCAGCATATGGCAACCTGTTTGCTTTTTTTCAAAGCAAAAGAGGAGCATATCATTGTTAAAAAAGGTATTTTTGGAGATGGACAGGCAGGCTGAAGGGGAGGAGGTAGGCCTATATTTTGAACTTAAAAACTCAAATGGGTTTTTGGATTCAAAATGTGTAATTTTCCCTTATGCTGCTACCCTTTTATAATCCATAATTTTTGGGCCAGGTAGTCCGATAACTTAGCTAAGTGAGAACAGTATGAGTGTGTGATGGTTTGGGTACATAGGTGTAGAAGGACAAACGGATGAAAGGATGTCAACATATGACAACTTTACTGTTTTCTTTTTTTCAATGCAACGGAGGGGCGCATAATTGTCAAAAAGTATATTTTTGGAGATGGACAGGCAGGCTGAAGGGGAGGAGGTAGGCCTGTATTTTGAACTTAAAAACTCAATGGGTTTTTTGGCTCAAAATGTGTAATTTTCCCTTATGCTGTTACCCTTTTATAATCGATCATTTTTGGGCCAGGTAGTCTGATAACTTGGCGACATTAGAACAGTAAGTATGTAAGATAGATTGGGAAAATAGTTGTGTAAGGAATAATGGATGAAAGGATGGCAGCATATGGCAACCTGTTTGCTTTTTTTCAAAGCAAAAGAGGAGCATATCATTGTTAAAAAAGGTATTTTTGGAGATGGACAGGCAGACTGAAGGGGAGGAGGTAGGCCTATATTTTGAACTTAAAAACTCAAATGGGTTTTTGGATTCAAAATGTGTAATTTTCCCTTATGCTGCTACCCTTTTATAATCCATAATTTTTGGGCCAGGTAGTCCGATAACTTAGCTAAGTGAAAACAGTATGAGTGTGTGATGGTTTGGGTACATAGGTGTAGAAGGACAAACGGATGAAAGGATGTCAGCATATGACAACTTTACTGTTTTATTTTTTTCAATGCAACGGAGGGGCGCATAATTGTCAAAAAGTATATTTTTGGAGATGGAGAGGCAGGCTGAAGGGGAGGAGGTAGGCCTGTATTTTGAACTTAAAAACTCAATGGGTTTTTTGGTTCAAAATGTGTAATTTTCCCTTATGCTGTTACCCTTTTATAATCGATAATTTTTGGGCCAGGTAGTCTGATAACTTGGCGACATTAGAACAGTAAGTATGTTAGATAGATTGGGAAAATAGTTGTGTAAGGAATAATGGATGAAAGGATAGCAGCATATGGCAACCTGTTTGCTTTTTTTCAAAGCAAAAGAGGAGCATATCATTGTTAAAAAAGGTATTTTTGGAGATGGACAGGCAGGCTGAAGGGGAGGAGGTAGGCCTATATTTTGAACTTAAAAACTCAAATGGGTTTTTGGATTCAAAATGTGTAATTTTCCCTTATGCTGCTACCCATTTATAATCCACAATTTTTGTGCCAGGTAGTCCGATATCTTGGCAACCTGAGAACAGTATGAGTGCATGATTGTTCAGGAAAAAAGGTGTAGAAGGACAAAGGGATGAAAGGATAGCCGCATATGGTAACTTTACCGTTTGCTATTTTTCAATGCAAAAGAGGAGTGTATAATTGTTAAAAAGTGTATTTTTGGAGAGGAACAGGCAGGCTGAAGGGGAGGAGGTAGGCCGGCATTTTGAACTTAAAAACTCAAGTGGGTTTTTGGGTTCAAAATGTGTAATTTTCCCTTATGCTGCTACCCTTTTATAATCCATAATTTTGGGATAGGTAAGCTGATAACTTGGCGAATAATTGTAGAAGGACAAATGGATGAAAGGATAGCAGCAAATGGCAACTTTTCTGTTTGTTTTTGCAATGCAAAAGAGGAGCGTATAATTGTTATAAAAGATATTTTTGGAGATGGACAGGCAGGCTGAAGGGGAGGAGGTAGGCCTGTATTTTGACCTTTAAAAACTCAAATGGGTTTTTGGGTTCAAAATGTGTAATTTTCCCTAATGCTGTTACCCTTTTATAATCCATAATTTTGGGGCCAGATAGTCCGATAACTTGGCGATGTGAGAACAGTATGAATGCATGATGGTTTGGGAAAATAAGTGTACAAGGACAAAAGGATGAAAGGATAGCAGCATATGGCAACTTTACTGTTTGTTTTTCCAAAGAATAAGAGGAGCATATGATTGTTAAATAAAGGTATTTTTGAAGATGGACAGGGAGGCTGAAGGGGAGGATGTAGTCCTATATTTTGAACTTAACCTCTTAAGGACCCAGGGCGTATGGATACGCCCGCACACCCTGGGCCTAAAGGACCCAGGGCGTATCCATACGCCCTGGCGTTTTCCGGTCTTTGCCAAGCACCGGGCAGAGGTCCGAACTTGATGCATGATGAAATCCTTCAGCAGGCATCCAGGGCAAACGCCAAGGGGGGCCATGTAGGCCCCCCATGTCGGCGATCGCCGCAAATCGCAAGGGAAATCGCCCTTGCGATCTGCGGCGATACCGGGCTGATCGGGTCTCTGGGACCCGACCGCCCGGTAATTTCGCATGATCCCGGCTTTCACAGACAGCCAGGACCATGCTAACGTATAGGAGCGAGGTGGCAAGCCTGCCACCTCCTCCTATACCCTGCGATCTGTTGGTTAGTTAACCGACCAATCGCAGGAGGGGGGGCGGTTACTTCCTCCCGTCCTGCCCGGCCCCTAAAATTCCGGAGAGGACGGGAGGAAGACCGGAGGACGCGGCGGGGGACGGGGGAGTGCTGGGGACCGGCCCCGGTACTTACCTCGTCCCTGAAGACCCGGATCCTGGCGGCGGAGACGGCGGCGGCGACAGGTGAGTTGATCTTCAGCCGCGGTCGGGCCCTTTACAGCAATGCACGTCGCCGTAAAGCGACATGCATTGCTGTAATGGGACCCTGTAAACTACAACTCCCAGCATGCCCAGACAGCCCTTGGCGTCTGGGCATGCTGGGAGTTGCAGTTTTGCAACATCTGGAGGTTCACAGTTTGGAGACCACTGTGCCCTTCCAGATGTTGCAAAACTACACATCCTCAGCATGCCCTTACTGTCCAGGTATGCTGGGAGTTGTAGTTCTGTAACATCTGGCCCTTCAGATGTTGCAGAACTACAACTCCCAGCATGCCTGGACAGTTTTGACATACTGGGAGTGTTAGTTTTGCAACATCTGGAAGGGCACAGATTGGGAACCACTGTATTAGTGGTCTGCAAACTGTAGTCCTCCAGATGTTGCAAAACTACAACTCCAAGCATGCTGGGAGTTGTAGTTCGGCAACATCTGGCTCTAAAGATGTTGCCGAACTACTACTCCCAGCATGCCTGAGAATGTTTGGGAGTATTGGTTTTGCAACAACTGGAGGCATACTGGTTGGGAAACATTGTCTGTTTCCTAACTCAGTGTTTCCCAACCCGTGTGCCTCCAGCTGTTGCAAAACTATAACTACCAGCATGCACTGATAGACTGTGCATGCTGGGAGTTGTAGTATTGCAACAGCTGGAGGTCCCCCCCTGTGAATGTACAGGATACATTCACATGGGCAGGGGGCTTACAGTGAGTATCAGGCTGCAAGTTCGCGATGCAGCAAATTTTGCGCGGCAGCTCAAACTCGCTGTAACCCCCCGCCCATGTGACTGTACCCTAAAAACACTACACTACACTAACACAAAATAAAATAAAAAGTAAAAAACACTACATATACACATACCCCTACACAGCCCCCCTCCCCAATAAAAATGAAAAACGTCTGGTACGCCACTGTTTCCAAAATGGAGCCTCCAGCTGTTGCAAAACAACAACTCCCAGTATTGCCGGACAGCCGTTGACTGTCCAGGCATGCTGGGAGTTTTGCAACAGCTGGAGGCACCCTGTTTGGGAATCACTGGCGTAGAATACCCCTATGTCCACCCCTATGCAAATCCCTAATTTAGGCCTCAAATGCGCATTTCGCTCTCTCACTTTGGAGCCCTGTCGTATTTCAACGCAACAGTTTAGGGTCACATATGGGGTATCGCCGTACTCGGGAGAAATTGCCTAACAAATTTTGGGGGGCTTTTTCTCCTTTCACCCCTTATGAAAATGTGAAGTTGGGGTCTACACCAGCATGTTAGTGTAAAAAAATTAATTTTTTACACTAACATGCTGGTGTTCCCTATACTTTTCATTTTGACAAGAGGTAAAAGGGAAAAAAGCCCCCCAAAATTTGTAATGCAGTTTCTCCCGACTATAGAGATACCCCATATGTGGGCGCAAAGTGCTCTGGGGGTGCACAACAAGGCCCAGAAGGGAGAGTGCGCCATGTACATTTGAGGTGATTTGCACAGGGGTGGCTGATTGTTACAGCGGTTTTGACAAACGCAAAAAAAACAAAACCCCACATGTGACCCCATTTTGGAAACTACACCCCTCACGGAATGTAATGAGGGGTCCAGTGAGAATTTACACCCCACTGTTCCAAAGATCTGACAGACACCAGTGGGGGTAAATGCTCACTGTACCCCTTGTTACGTTCCTCAAGGGGTCTAGTTTCCAAAATGGTATGCCATGTGGGGATTATTTTGCTGTCCTGGCACCATAGGGGCTTCCTAAATGCGACATGCCCCCCGAGCAAAATTTGCTCTCAAAAAGCCAAATATGACTCCTTCTCTTCTGAGCATTGTAGTTCGCTCGTAGTGCACTTCAGGTCAACTTATGGGGTACCTCCATACTCAGAAGAGATGGGGTTTCAAATTTTGGGGGGTATTTTTTGCTATTAACCCTTGCAAAAATGTGAAATTTGGGGGGAAACACCCATTTTAATGAAATTTTTTTTTTTTTTTTTTATGTATGCAAAAGTCGTGAAACCCGTGTGGGGTATTAAGGCTCACTTAATTCCTTGTTACGTTCCTCAAGGGGTCTAGTTTCCAAAATGGTATGCCATGTGGGTATTTTTTGCTGTCCTGGCACCATAGGGGCTTCCTATATGGGACATGCCCCCGAGCAAAATTTGCTCTCAAAAAGCCAAATATGACTCCTTCTCTTCTGAGCATTGTAGTTCGCCCGTAGTGCACTTCAGGTCAACTTATGGGGTACCTCCATACTCAGAAGAGATGGGGTTACAAATTTTGGTGAGTATTTTCTGCTATTAACCCTTGCAAAAATGTGAAATTTGGGGGGAAACACACATTTTAGTGAAATTTTATTTTATTTTTTTTACATATGCAAAAGTCGTGAAACACATGTGGGGTATTAAGGCTCACTTAATTCCTTGTTACGTTCCTCAAGGGGTCCTGTTTCCAAAATGGTATGGCATGTGTCTTTTTTTTGCTGTTCTGGCACCATAGGGGCTTCCTAAATGCAACATGCCCCCAAAAACCATTTCAGAAAAACGTACTCTCCAAAATCCCCTTGTCACTCCTTCGGTTCTGAGCCCTCTACTGCGCCCACCGAACACTTTACATAGACATATGAGGTATGTGCTTACTCGAGAGAAATTGGGCTACAAATATAAGTAAATATTTTCTCCTTTTACCTCTCGTAAAAATTCAAAAATTGGGTCTACAAGAACATGCGAGTGTAAAAAATGAAGATTGTGAATTTTCTCCTTCACTTTCCTGCTATTCCTTTGAAACCCCTAAAGGGTTAAAAGGCTGACAGAATATCATTTTGTATACTTTGGTGGGTGCAGTTTTTATAATGGGGTCATTTGTGGGGTATTTCTAAGATGAAGACCCTTCAAATCCACTTCAAACCTGAACTGGTCCCTGAAAAATAGTGAGTTTGGAAATTTTGTGAAAAATTGGAAAATTGCTGCTGAACTTTGAAGCCCTCTGGTGTCTTCCAAAAGTAAAAACTTGTCAATTTTATGATGGAAACATAAAGTAGACATATTGTATATGTGACAAAAAAATTTAAATATTTTGAATATCCATTTTCCTTACAAACAGAGAGCTTCAAAGTTAGAAAAATGCAAAATTTTCAAATTTTTCATAAAATTTTCAAATTTTTCACCAAGAAAGGATGCAAGTTACATTTTTTTTTACCACTATGTTAAAGTAGAATATGTCACGAAAAAACAATCTCGGAATCAGAATGATAACTAAAAGCATTCCAGAGTTATTAATGTTTAAAGTGACAGCGGTCAGATGTTCAAAAAATGGCCGGGTCCTAAGGTGTAAAATGGCTGGGTCCTTAAGAGGTTAAAAACGCAAATGTTTTTTTTGGTTCAAAATGTGTAATTTTCTCTTATGCTGCTAACCATTTATAATCCATCATTTTGGGGCCAGGTAGTCTAATAACTTGGCGACATGATAACATTATGAGTGCATGATGGTTTGGGGAAATAGGTGTAGAAGTACACATGGATAAAAGGATAGTAGCATATCTCAACTTTAGTGTTTGCTATTTTTTAATGCAAAAGAGGAGTGTATAATTGTTAAAAAAATGGTCTTTTTGGAGATGGACAGGCAGGCTGAAGGGGAGGAGGTAGGCCTGAATTTTAAACTTAAAAACTCAATGGGTTTTTTGGTTCAAAATGTGTAATTTTCCCTTATGCTGTTACCCTTTTATAATCGATAATTTTTGGGCCAGGTAGTTTGATAACTTGGCGACATGAGAAGAGTAAGTATGTAAGATAGATTGGGAAAATAGTTGTGTAAGGAATAATGGATGAAAGGATAGCAGCATATGGCAACCTGTTTGCTTTTTTTCAAAGCAAAGAGGAGCATATCATTGTTAAAAAAGGTATTTTTGGAGATGGACAGGCAGGCTGAAGGGGAGGAGGTAGGCCTATATTTTGAACTTAAAAACTCAAATGGGTTTTTGGATTCAAAATGTGTAATTTTCCCTTATGCTGCTACCCTTTTATAATCCATTATTTTTGGACCAGGTAGTCCGATAACTTAGCTAAGTGAAAACAGTATGAGTGTGTGATGGTTTGGGTACATAGGTGTAGAAGGACAAACGGATGAAAGGATGTCAGCATATGACAACTTTACTGTTTTATTTTTTTCAATGAAACGGAGGGGCGCATAATTGTCAAAAAGTATATTTTTGGAGATGGACAGGCAGGCTGAAGGGGAGGAGGTAGGCCTGTATTTTGAACTTAAAAACTCAATGGGTTTTTTGGTTCAAAATGTGTAATTTTCCCTTATGCTGTTACCCTTTTATAATCGATCATTTTTGGGCCAGGTAGTCTGATAACTTGGCGACATTAGAACAGTAAGTATGTAAGATAGATTGGGAAAATAGTTGTGTAAGGAATAATGGATGAAAGGATGGCAGCATATGGCAACCTGTTTGCTTTTTTTCAAAGCAAAAGAGGAGCATATCATTGTTAAAAAAGGTATTTTTGGAGATGGACAGGCAGGCTGAAGGGGAGGAGGTAGGCCTATATTTTGAACTTAAAAACTCAAATGGGTTTTTGGATTCAAAATGTGTAATTTTCCCTTATGCTGCTACCCTTTTATAATCCATAATTTTTGGGCCAGGTAGTCCGATAACTTAGCTAAGTGAGAACAGTATGAGTGTGTGATGGTTTGGGTACATAGGTGTAGAAGGACAAACGGATGAAAGGATGTCAGCATATGACAACTTTACTGTTTTCTTTTTTTCAATGCAACGGAGGGGCGCATAATTGTCAAAAAGTATATTTTTGGAGATGGAGAGGCAGGCTGAAGGGGAGGAGGTAGGCCTGTATTTTGAACTTAAAAACTCAATGGGTTTTTTGGTTCAAAATGTGTAATTTTCCCTTATGCTGTTACCCTTTTATAATCAATAATTTTTGGGCCAGGTAGTCTGATAACTTGGCGACATTAGAACAGTAAGTATGTAAGATAGATTGGGAAAATAGTTGTGTAAGGAATAATGGATGAAAGGATAGCAGCATATGGCAACCTGTTTGCTTTTTTTCAAAGCAAAAGAGGAGCATATCATTGTTAAAAAAGGTATTTTTGGAGATGGACAGGCAGGCTGAAGGGGAGGAGGTAGGCCTATATTTTGAACTTAAAAACTCAAATGGGTTTTTGGATTCAAAATGTGTAATTTTCCCTTATGCTGCTACCCATTTATAATTCACAATTTTTGTGCCAGGTAGTCCGATATCTTGGCAACCTGAGAACAGTATGAGTGCATGATTGTTCAGGAAAAAAGGTGTAGAAGGACAAAGGGATGAAAGGATAGCCGCATATGGTAACTTTACCGTTTGCTATTTTTCAATGCAAAAGAGGAGTGTATAATTGTTAAAAAGTGTATTTTTGGAGAGGAACAGGCAGGCTGAAGGGGAGGAGGTAGGCTGGCATTTTGAACTTAAAAACTCAAATGGGTTTTTGGGTTCAAAATGTGTAATTTTCCCTTATGCTGCTACCCTTTTATAATCCATAATTTTGGGATAGGTAGGCTGATAACTTGGCGAATAATTGTAGAAGGACAAATGGATGAAAGGATAGCAGCAAATGGCAACTTTTCTGTTTGTTTTTGCAATGCAAAAGAGGAGCGTATAATTGTTATAAAAGATATTTTTGGAGATGGACAGGCAGGCTGAAGGGGAGGAGGTAGGCCTGTATTTTGACCTTTAAAAACTCAAATGGGTTTTTGGGTTCAAAATGTGTAATGGATGAAAAGGATGAAAGGATAGCAGCATATGGCAACTTTACTGTTTGTTTTTCCAAAGAATAAGAGGAGCATATAATTGTTAAATAAAGGTATTTTTGGAGATGGACAGGGAGGCTGAAGGGGAGGATGTAGTCCTATATTTTGAACTTAACCTCTTAAGGACCCAGGGCGTATGGATACGCCCTCACACCCTGGGCCTAAAGGACCCAGGGCGTATCCATACGCCCTGGCGTTTTCCGGTCTTTGCCGTGCACCGGGCAGAGGTCCGAACTGGATGCATGATGAAATCCTTCAGCAGGCATCCAGGGCAAACGCCAAGGGGGGGACGGGAGGAAGACCGGAGGACGCGGCGGGGGACGGGGGAGTGCTGGGGACCGGCCCCGGTACTTACCTCGTCCCTGAAGACCCGGATCCTGGCGGCGGAGACGGCGGCGGCGACAGGTGAGTTGATCTTCAGCCGCGGTCGGGCCCTTTACAGCAATGCACGTCGCCGTAAAGCGACATGCATTGCTGTAATGGGACCCTGTAAACTACAACTCCCAGCATGCCCAGACAGCCCTTGGCGTCTGGGCATGCTGGGAGTTGCAGTTTTGCAACATCTGGAGGTTCACAGTTTGGAGACCACTGTGCCCTTCCAGATGTTGCAAAACTACACATCCTCAGCATGCCCTTACTGTCCAGGTATGCTGGGAGTTGTAGTTCTGTAACATCTGGCCCTTCAGATGTTGCAGAACTACAACTCCCAGCATGCCTGGACAGTTTTGACATACTGGGAGTGTTAGTTTTGCAACATCTGGAAGGGCACAGATTGGGAACCACTGTATTAGTGGTCTGCAAACTGTAGTCCTCCAGATGTTGCAAAACTACAACTCCAAGCATGCTGGGAGTTGTAGTTCGGCAACATCTGGCTCTAAAGATGTTGCCGAACTACTACTCCCAGCATGCCTGAGAATGTTTGGGAGTATTGGTTTTGCAACAACTGGAGGCACACTGGTTGGGAAACATTGTCTGTTTCCTAACTCAGTGTTTCCCAACCCGTGTGCCTCCAGCTGTTGCAAAACTATAACTACCAGCATGCACTGATAGACTGTGCATGCTGGGAGTTGTAGTATTGCAACAGCTGGAGGTCCCCCCCTGTGAATGTACAGGATACATTCACATGGGCAGGGGGCTTACAGTGAGTATCAGGCTGCAAGTTCGCGATGCAGCAAATTTTGCGCGGCAGCTCAAACTTGCTGTAACCCCCCGCCCATGTGACTGTACCCTAAAAACACTACACTACACTAACACAAAATAAAATAAAAAGTAAAAAACACTACATATACACATACCCCTACACAGCCCCCCTCCCCAATAAAAATGAAAAACGTCTGGTACGCCACTGTTTCCAAAATGGAGCCTCCAGCTGTTGCAAAACAACAACTCCCAGTATTGCCGGACAGCCGTTGACTGTCCAGGCATGCTGGGAGTTTTGCAACAGCTGGAGGCACCCTGTTTGGGAATCACTGGCGTAGAATACCCCTATGTCCACCCCTATGCAAATCCCTAATTTAGGCCTCAAATGCGCATTTCGCTCTCTCACTTTGGAGCCCTGTCGTATTTCAACGCAACAGTTTAGGGTCACATATGGGGTATCGCCATACTCGGGAGAAATTGCCTAACAAATTTTGGGGGGCTTTTTCTCCTTTCACCCCTTATGAAAATGTGAAGTTGGGGTCTACACCAGCATGTTAGTGTAAAAAAATAAATTTTTTACACTAACATGCTGGTGTTCCCTATACTTTTCATTTTGACAAGAGGTAAAAGGGAAAAAAGCCCCCCAAAATTTGTAATGCAGTTTCTCCCGACTATAGAGATACCCCATATGTGGGCGCAAAGTGCTCTGGGGGTGCACAACAAGGCCCAGAAGGGAGAGTGCGCCATGTACATTTGAGGTGATTTGCACAGGGGTGGCTGATTGTTACAGCGGTTTTGACAAACGCAAAAAAACAAAACCCCACATGTGACCCCATTTTGGAAACTACACCCCTCACGGAATGTAATGAGGGGTCCAGTGAGAATTTACACCCCACTGGTGTCTGACAGATCTTTGGAACAGTGGGCTGTGCAAATTAAAAATGTTGTACAGACCACTGTTCCAAAGATCTGACAGACACCAGTGGGGGTAAATGCTCACTGTACCCCTTGTTACGTTCCTCAAGGGGTCTAGTTTCCAAAATGGTATGCCATGTGGGGATTATTTTGCTGTCCTGGCACCATAGGGGCTTCCTAAATGCGACATGCCCCCCGAGCAAAATTTGCTCTCAAAAAGCCAAATATGACTCCTTCTCTTCTGAGCATTGTAGTTCGCTCGTAGTGCACTTCAGGTCAACTTATGGGGTACCTCCATACTCAGAAGAGATGGGGTTTCAAATTTTGGGGGGTATTTTTTGCTATTAACCCTTGCAAAAATGTGAAATTTGGGGGGAAACACCCATTTTAATGAAATTTTTTTTTTTTTTTTATGTATGCAAAAGTCGTGAAACCCTTGTGGGGTATTAAGGCTCACTTAATTCCTGGTTACGTTCCTCAAGGGGTCTAGTTTCCAAAATGGTATGCCATGTGGGTATTTTTTGCTGTCCTGGCACCATAGGGGCTTCCTATATGGGACATGCCCCCGAGCAAAATTTGCTCTCAAAAAGCCAAATATGACTCCTTCTCTTCTGAGCATTGTAGTTCGCCCGTAGTGCACTTCAGGTCAACTTATGGGGTACCTCCATACTCAGAAGAGATGGGGTTACAAATTTTGGTGGGTATTTTCTGCTATTAACCCTTGCAAAAATGTGAAATTTGGGGGGAAACACACATTTTAGTGAAATTTTATTTTATTTTTTTTACATATGCAAAAGTCGTGAAACACATGTGGGGTATTAAGGCTCACTTAATTCCTTGTTACGTTCCTCAAGGGGTCCTGTTTCCAAAATGGTATGGCATGTGTCTTTTTTTTGCTGTTCTGGCACCATAGGGGCTTCCTAAATGCAACATGCCCCCAAAAACCATTTCAGAAAAACGTACTCTCCAAAATCCCCTTGTCACTCCTTCGGTTCTGAGCCCTCTACTGCGCCCACCGAACACTTTACATAGACATATGAGGTATGTGCTTACTCGAGAGAAATTGGGCTACAAATATAAGTAAATATTTTCTCCTTTTACCTCTCGTAAAAATTCAAAAATTGGGTCTACAAGAACATGCGAGTGTAAAAAATGAAGATTGTGAATTTTCTCCTTCACTTTCCTGCTATTCCTTTGAAACCCCTAAAGGGTAAAAAGGCTGACAGAATATCATTTTGTATACTTTGGTGGGTGCAGTTTTTATAATGGGGTCATTTGTGGGGTATTTCTAAGATGAAGACCCTTCAAATCCACTTCAAACCTGAACTGGTCCCTGAAAAATAGTGAGTTTGGAAATTTTGTGAAAAATTGGAAAATTGCTGCTGAACTTTGAAGCCCTCTGGTGTCTTCCAAAAGTAAAAACTTGTCAATTTTATGATGGAAACATAAAGTAGACATATTGTATATGTGACAAAAAATTTTTAATATTTTGAATATCCATTTTCCTTACAAACAGAGAGCTTCAAAGTTAGAAAAATGCAAAATTTTCAAATTTTTCATAAAATTTTCAAATTTTTCACCAAGAAAGGATGCAAGTTACATTTTTTTTACCACTATGTTAAAGTAGAATATGTCACGAAAAAACATTCTCGGAATCAGAATGATAACTAAAAGCATTCCAGAGTTATTAATGTTTAAAGTGACAGTGGTCAGATGTTCAAAAAATGGCCGGGTCCTAAGGTGTAAAATGGCTGGGTCCTTAAGAGGTTAAAAACGCAAATGTTTTTTTTGGTTCAAAATGTGTAATTTTCTCTTATGCTGCTAACCATTTATAATCCATCATTTTGGGGCCAGGTAGTCTAATAACTTGGCGACATGATAACATTATGAGTGCATGATGGTTTGGGGAAATAGGTGTAGAAGGACACATGGATAAAAGGATAGTAGCATATCTCAACTTTAGTGTTTGCTATTTTTTAATGCAAAAGAGGAGTGTATAATTGTTAAAAAAATGGTCTTTTTGGAGATGGACAGGCAGGCTGAAGGGGAGGAGGTAGGCCTGAATTTTAAACTTAAAAACTCAATGGGTTTTTTGGTTCAAAATGTGTAATTTTCCCTTATGCTGTTACCCTTTTATAATCGATAATTTTTGGGCCAGGTAGTCCGATAACTTGGCGACATGAGAAGAGTAAGTATGTAAGATAGATTGGGAAAATAGTTGTGTAAGGAATAATGGATGAAAGGATAGCAGCATATGGCAACCTGTTTGCTTTTTTTCAAAGCAAAGAGGAGCATATCATTGTTAAAAAAGGTATTTTTGGAGATGGACAGGCAGGCTGAAGGGGAGGAGGTAGGCCTATATTTTGAACTTAAAAACTCAAATGGGTTTTTGGATTCAAAATGTGTAATTTTCCCTTATGCTGCTAACCTTTTATAATCCATAATTTTTGGACCAGGTAGTCCGATAACTTAGCTAAGTGAGAACAGTATGAGTGTGTGATGGTTTGGGTACATAGGAGTAGAAGGACAAACGGATGAAAGGATGTCAGCATATGGCAACTTTACTGTTTTCTTTTTTTCAATGCAAAGGAGGGGCGCATAATTGTCAAAAAGTATATTTTTGGAGATGGACAGGTAGGCCTATATTTTGAACTTAAAAACTCAAATGGGTTTTTGGATTCAAAATGTCTAATTTTCCCTTATGCTGCTACCCTTTTATAATCCATAATTTTTGTGCCAGGTAGTCCGATATCTTGGCAACCTGAGAAGAGTATGAGTGCATGATTGTTCAGGAAAAAAGGTGTAGAAGGACAAAGGGATGAAAGGATAGCCGCATATGGTAACTTTACCGTTTGCTATTTTTCAATGCAAAAGAGGAGTGTATAATTGTTAAAAAGTGTATTTTTGGAGAGGAACAGGCAGGCTGAAGGGGAGGAGGTAGGCCTGCATTTTGAACTTAAAAACTCAAATGGGTTTTTGGGTTCAAAATGTGTAATTTTCCCTTATGCTGCTACCCTTTTATAATCCATAATTTTGGGATAGGTAGGCTGATAACTTGGCGAATAATTGTAGAAGGACAAATGGATGAAAGGATAGCAGCAAATGGCAACTTTTCTGTTTGTTTGTTTTTCCAATGCAAAAGAGGAGCGTATAATTGTTATAAAAGATATTTTTGGAGATGGACAGGCAGGCTGAAGGGGAGGAGGTAGGCCTGTATTTTGACCTTAAAAAACTCAAATGGGTTTTTGGGTTCAAAATGTGTAATTTTCCCTAATGCTGCTACCCTTTTATAATCCATAATTCTGGGGCCAGATAGTCCGAGATCTTGGCGATGTGAGAACAGTATGAATGTTACTGTTTGTTTTTCCAAAGAATAAGAGGAGGATATAATTGTTAAATAAAGGTATTTTTGGAGATGGACAGGGAGGCTGAAGGGGAGGATGTAGTCCTATATTTTGAACTTAAAAACTCAAATGTTTTTTTTTGGTTCAAAATGTGTAATTTTCCCTAATGCTGCTAACCATTTATAATCCATCATTTTGGGGCCAGGTAGTCTAATAACTTGGCGACATGATAACATTATGAGTGCATGATAATTTGGGGAAATAGGTGTACAAGGACACACGGATAAAAGGATAGTAGCGTATCTCAACTTTAGTGTTTGCTATTTTTTAATGCAAAAGAGGAGTGTATAATTGTTAAAAAAAATGGTCTTTTTGGAGATGGACAGGCAGGCTGAAGGGGAGGAGGTAGGCCTGAATTTTGAACTTAAAAACTCAATGGGTTTTTTGGTTCAAAATGTGTAATTTCCCCTTATGCTGTTACCCTTTTATAATCGATAATTTTTGGGCCAGGTAGTCCGATAACTTGGTGACATTAGAAGAGTAAGTATGTAAGATGGATTGGAAAAATAGTTGTGGAAGGAAGAATGAATGACAGCATAGCAGCATATGGCAACCTGTTTGCTTTTTTTCAAAGCATAGAGGAGCATATCATTGTTAAAAAAGATATTTTTGGAGATGGACAGGCAGGCTGAAGGGGAGGAGGTAGACCTATATTTTGAACTTAAAAACTCAAATGGGTTTTTGGATTCAAAATGTATAATTTTCCCTTATGCTGCTACCCTTTTATAATCCATTATTTTTGGACCAGGTAGTCCGATAACTTAGCTAAGTGAGAACAGTATGAGTGTGTGATGGTTTGGGTACATAGGTGTAGAAGGACAAACGGATGAAAGGATGTCAGCATATGGCAACTTTACTGTTTTCTTTTTTTCAATGCAAAGGAGGGGCGCATAATTGTCAAAAAGTATATTTTTGGAGATGGACAGGCAGGCTGAAGGGGAGGAGGTAGGCCTGTATTTTGAACTTAAAAACTCAATGGGTTTTTTGGTTCAAAATGTGTAATTTTCCCTTATGCTGTTACCCTTTTATAATCGATAATTTTTGGGCCAGGTAGTCTGATATCTTGGCGACATTAGAACAGTAAGTATGTAAGATAGATTGGGAAAATAGTTGTGTAAGGAATAATGGATGAAAGGATGGCAGCATATGGCAACCTGTTTGCTTTTTTTCAAAGCAAAAGAGGAGCATATCATTGTTAAAAAAGGTATTTTTGGAGATGGACAGGCAGGCTGAAGGGGAGGAGGTAGGCCTATATTTTGAACTTAAAAACTCAAATGGGTTTTTGGATTCAAAATGTGTAATTTTCCCTTATGCTGCTACCCTTTTATAATCCAGAATTTTTGGGCCAGGTAGTCCGATAACTTAGCTAAGTGAGAACAGTATGAGTGTGTGATGGTTTGGGTACATAGGT
Source organism: Hyla sarda (assembly GCF_029499605.1). NCBI lineage: Eukaryota > Metazoa > Chordata > Amphibia > Anura > Hylidae > Hyla > Hyla sarda. Next base: position 344,877,685 of record NC_079191.1, on the reverse strand, counting down.
GTAGAAGGACAAATGGATAAAAGGATGTCAGCATATGACAACTTTACTGTTTTCTTTTTTTCAATGCAACGGAGGGGCGCATAATTGTCAAAAAGTATATTTTTGGAGATGGAGAGGCAGGCTGAAGGGGAGGAGGTAGGCCTATATTTTGAATTTAAAAACTCAAATGGGTTTTTGGATTCAAAATGTGTAATTTTCCCTTATGCTGCTACCCTTTTATAATCCAGAATTTTTGGGCCAGGTAGTCCGATAACTTAGCTAAGGGAGAACAGTATGAGTGTGTGATGGTTTGTGTACATAGGTGTAGAAGGACGAATGGATAAAAGGATGTCAGCATATGGCAACTTTACTGTTTTCTTTTTTTCAATGCAAAGGAGGGGCGCATAATTGTCAAAAAGTATATTTTTGGAGATGGACAGGTAGGCCTATATTTTGAACTTAAAAACTCAAATGGGTTTTTGGATTCAAAATGTCTAATTTTCCCTTATGCTGCTACCCTTTTATAATCCATAATTTTTGTGCCAGGTAGTCCGATATCTTGGCAACCTGAGAAGAGTATGAGTGCATGATTGTTCAGGAAAAAAGGTGTAGAAGAACAAAGGGATGAAAGGATAGCCGCATATGGTAACTTTACCGTTTGCTATTTTTCAATGCAAAAGAGGAGTGTATAATTGTTAAAAAGTGTATTTTTGGAGAGGAACAGGCAGGCTGAAGGGGAGGAGGTAGGCCTGCATTTTGAACTTAAAAACTCAAATGGGTTTTTGGGTTCAAAATGTGTAATTTTCCCTTATGCTGCTACCCTTTTATAATCCATAATTTTGGGATAGGTAGGCTGATAACTTGGCGAATAATTGTAGAAGGACAAATGGATGAAAGGATAGCAGCACATGGCAACTTTTCTGTTTGTTTGTTTTTCCAATGCAAAAGAGGAGCGTATAATTGTTATAAAAGATATTTTTGGAGATGGACAGGCAGGCTGAAGGGGAGGAGGTAGGCCTGTATTTTGACCTTAAAAAACTCAAATGGGTTTTGGGGTTCAAAATGAGTAATTTTCCCTAATGCTGCTACCCTTTTATAATCCATAATTTTGGGACCAGATAGTCCGAGAACTTGGCGATGTGAGAACAGTATGAATGCATGATGGTTTGGGAAAATAAGTGTACAAGGACAAAAGGATGAAAGGATAGCAGCATATGGCAACTTTACTGTTTGTTTTTCCAAAGAATAAGAGGAGCATATAATTGTTAAATAAAGGTATTTTTGGAGATGGACAGGGAGGCTGAAGGGGAGGATGTAGTCCTATATTTTGAACTTAAAAACTCAAATGTTTTTTTTGGTTCAAAATGTGTAATTTTCCCTCATGCTGCTAACCATTTATAATTCATCATTTTGGGGCCAGGTAGTCTAATAACTTGGCGACATGATAACATTATGAGTGCATGATAATTTGGGGAAATAGGTGTACAAGGACACATGGATAAAAGGATAGTAGCATATCTCAACTTTAGTGTTGGCTATTTTTTTATGCTAAAGAGGAGTGTATAATTGTAAAAAAAAATGGTCTTTTTGGAGATGGACAGGCAGGCTGAAGGGGAGGAGGTAGGCCTGAATTTTAAACTTAAAAACTCAATGGGTTTTTTGGTTCAAAATGTGTAATTTTCCCTTATGCTGTTACCCTTTTATAATCGATAATTTTTGGGCCAGGTAGTCCGATAACTTGGCGACATTAGAAGAGTAAGTATGTAAGATGGATTGGAAAAAGTAGTTGTGGAAGGAAAAATGGATGACAGGATAGCAGCATAGGGCAAGCTGTTTGCTTTTTTTCAAAGCAAAGAGGAGCATATCATTGTTAAAAAAGGTATTTTTGGAGATGGACAGGCAGGCTGAAGGGGAGGAGGTAGGCCTATATTTTGAACTTATAAACTCAAATGGGTTTTTGGATTCAAAATGTGTAATTTTCCCTTATGCTGCTACCCTTTTATAATCCATAATTTTTGGACCAGGTAGTCCGATAACTTAGCTAAGTGAGAACAGTATGAGTGTGTGATGGTTTGGGTACATAGGTGTAGAATGACAAACGGATGAAAGGATGTCAGCATATGGCAACTTTCCTTTTTTCTTTTTTTCAATGCAAAGGAGGGGCGCATAATTGTCAAAAAGTATATTTTTGGAGATGGACAGGTAGGCCTATATTTTGAACTTAAAAACTCAAATGGGTTTTTGGATTCAAAATGTCTAATTTTCCCTTATGCTGCTACCCTTTTATAATCCATAATTTTTGTGCCAGGTAGTCCGATATCTTGGCAACCTGAGAAGAGTATGAGTGCATGATTGTTCAGGAAAAAAGGATAAGAAGGACAAAGGGATGAAAGGATAGCCGCATATGGTAACTTTACCGTTTGCTATTTTTCAATGCAAAAGAGGAGTGTATAATTGTTAAAAAGTGTATTTTTGGAGAGGAACAGGCAGGCTGAAGGGGAGGAGGTAGGCCTGCATTTTGAACTTAAAAACTCAAATGGGTTTTTGGGTTCAAAATGTGTAATTTTCCCTTATGCTGCTACCCTTTTATAATCCATAATTTTGGGATAGGTAGGCTGATAACTTGGCGAATAATTGTAGAAGGACAAATGGATGAAAGGATAGCAGCACATGGCAACTTTTCTGTTTGTTTGTTTTTCCAATGCAAAAGAGGAGCGTATAATTGTTATAAAAGATATTTTTGGAGATGGACAGGCAGGCTGAAGGGGAGGAGGTAGGCCTGTATTTTGACCTTAAAAAACTCAAATGGGTTTTTGGGTTCAAAATGAGTAATTTTCCCTAATGCTGCTACCCTTTTATAATCCATAATTTTGGGACCAGATAGTCCGAGAACTTGGCGATGTGAGAACAGTATGAATGCATGATGGTTTGGGAAAATAAGTGTACAAGGACAAAAGGATGAAAGGATAGCAGCATATGGCAACTTTACTGTTTGTTTTTCCAAAGAATAAGAGGAGCATATAATTGTTAAATAAAGGTATTTTTGGAGATGGACAGGGAGGCTGAAGGGGAGGATGTAGTCCTATATTTTGAACTTAAAAACTCAAATGTTTTTTTTGGTTCAAAATGTGTAATTTTCCCTCATGCTGCTAACCATTTATAATTCATCATTTTGGGGCCAGGTAGTCTAATAACTTGGCGACATGATAACATTATGAGTGCATGATAATTTGGGGAAATAGGTGTACAAGGACACATGGATAAAAGGATAGTAGCATATCTCAACTTTAGTGTTGGCTATTTTTTAATGCTAAAGAGGAGTGTATAATTGTAAAAAAAAATGGTCTTTTTGGAGATGGACAGGCAGGCTGAAGGGGAGGAGGTAGGCCTGAATTTTAAACTTAAAAACTCAATGGTTTTTTTGGTTCAAAATGTGTAATTTTCCCTTATGCTGTTACCCTTTTATAATCGATAATTTTTGGGCCAGGTAGTCCGATAACTTGGCGACATTAGAAGAGTAAGTATGTAAGATGGATTGGAAAAATAGTTGTGGAAGGAAAAATGGATGACAGGATAGCAGCATAGGGCAAGCTGTTTGCTTTTTTTCAAAGCAAAGAGGAGCATATCATTGTTAAAAAAGGTATTTTTGGAGATGGACAGGCAGGCTGAAGGGGAGGAGGTAGGCCTATATTTTGAACTTAAAAACTCAAATGGGTTTTTGGATTCAAAATGTGTAATTTTCCCTTATGCTGCTACCCTTTTATAATCCATAATTTTTGGACCAGGTAGTCCGATAACTTAGCTAAGTGAGAACAGTATGAGTGTGTGATGGTTTGGGTACATAGGTGTAGAAGGACAAACGGATGAAAGGATGTCAGCATATGGCAACTTTACTGTTTTCTTTTTTTCAATGCAAAGGAGTGACGCATAATTGTCAAAAAGTATATTTTTGGAGATGGACAGGCAGGCTGAAGGGGAGGAGGTAGGCCTGTATTTTGAACTTAAAAACTCAATGGGTTTTTTGGTTCAAAATGTGTAATTTTCCCTTATGCTTTTACCCTTTTATAATCGATAATTTTTGGGCCAGGTAGTCCGATAACTTGGCGACATGAGAAGAGTAAGTATGTAAGATAGATTGGGAAAATAGTTGTGTAAGGAATAATGGATGAAAGGATAGCAGCATATGGCAACCTGTTTGCTTTTTTTCAAAGCAAAAGAGGAGCATATCATTGTTAAAAAAGGTATTTTTGGAGATGGACAGGCAGGCTGAAGGGGAGGAGGTAGGCCTATGTTTTGAACTTTAAAAACTCAAATGGGTTTTTGGATTCAAAATGTGTAATTTTCCCATATGCTGCTACCCTTTTATAATCCAAAATTTTTGGGCCAGGTAGTCCGATAACTTAGCTAAGTGAGAACAGTATGAGTGTGTGATGGTTTGGGTACATAGGTGTAGAAGGACAAATGGATAAAAGGATGTCAGCATATGACAACTTTACTGTTTTCTTTTTTTCAATGCAACGGAGGGGCACATAATTGTCAAAAAGTATATTTTTGGAGATGGAGAGGCAGGCTGAAGGGGAGGAGGTAGGCCTGTATTTTGAACTTAAAAACTCAATGGGTTTTTTGGTTCAAAATGTGTAATTTTCCCTTATGCTGTTACCCTTTTATAATCGATAATTTTTGGGCCAGGTAGTCTGATAACTTGGCGACATTAGAACAGTAAGTATGTAAGATAGATTGGGAAAATAGTTGTGTAAGGAATAATGGATGAAAGGATAGCAGCATATGGCAACCTGTTTGCTTTTTTTCAAAGCAAAAGAGGAGCATATTATTGTTAAAAAAGGTATTTTTGGAGATGGACAGACAGGCTGAAGGGGAGGAGGTAGGCCTATATTTTGAACTTAAAAACTCAAATGGGTTTTTGGATTCAAAATGTGTAATTTTCCGTTATGCTGCTACCCTTTTATAATCCATAATTTTTGTGCCAGGTAGTCCGATATCTTGGCAACCTGAGAACAGTATGAGTGCATGATTGTTCAGGAAAAATGGTGTAGAAGGACAAAGGGATGAAAGGATAGCCGCATATGGTAACTTTACCGTTTGCTATTTTTCAATGCAAAAGAGGAGTGTATAATTGTTAAAAAGTGTATTTTTGGAGAGGAACAAGCAGGCTGAAGGGGAGGAGGTAGGCCTGCATTTTGAACTTAAAAACTCAAATGGGTTTTTGGGTTCAAAATTTTTAATTTTCCCTTATGCTGCTACCCTTTTATAATCCATAATTTTGGGATAGGTAGGCTGATAACTTGGCGAATAATTGTAGAAGGACAAATGGATGAAAGGATAGCAGCACATGGCAACTTTTCTGTTTGTTTTTGCAATGCAAAAGAGGAGCGTATAATTGTTATAAAAGATATTTTTGGAGATGGACAGGCAGGCTGAAGGGGAGGAGGTAGGCCTGTATTTTGACCTTAAAAAACTCAAATGGGTTTTTGGGTTCAAAATGAGTAATTTTCCCTAATGCTGCTACCCTTTTATAATCCATAATTTTGGGGCCAGATAGTCCGAGAACTTGGCGATGTGAGAACAGTATGAATGCATGATGGTTTGGGAAAATAAGTGTACAAGGACAAAAGCATGAAAGGATAGCAGCATATGGCAACTTTACTGTTTGTTTTTCCAAAGAATAAGAGGAGCATATAATTGTTAAATAAAGGTATTTTTGGAGATGGACAGGGAGGCTGAAGGGGAGGATGTAGTCCTATATTTTGAACTTAAAAACTCAAATGTTTTTTTTGGTTCAAAATGTGTAATTTTCCCTCATGCTGCTAACCATTTATAATTCATCATTTTGGGGCCAGGTAGTCTAATAACTTGGCGACATGATAACATTATGAGTGCATGATAATTTGGGGAAATAGGTGTACAAGGACACATGGATAAAAGGATAGTAGCATATCTCAACTTTAGTGTTGGCTATTTTTTAATGCTAAAGAGGAGTGTATAATTGTAAAAAAAAATGGTCTTTTTGGAGATAGACAGGCAGGTTGAAGGGGAGGAGGTAGGCCTGAATTTTGAACTTAAAAACTCAATGGGTTTTTTGATTCAAAATGTGTAATTTTCCCTTATGCTGTTACCCTTTTATAATCGATAATTTTTGGGCCAGGTAGTCCGATAACTTGGCGACATTAGAAGAGTAAGTATGTAAGATGGATTGGAAAAATAGTTGTGGAAGGAAAAATGGATGACAGGATAGCAGCATAGGGCAAGCTGTTTGCTTTTTTTCAAAGCAAAGAGGAGCATATCATTGTTAAAAAAGGTATTTTTGGAGATGGACAGGCAGGCTGAAGGGGAGGAGGTAGGCCTATATTTTGAACTTAAAAACTCAAATGGGTTTTTGGATTCAAAATGTGTAATTTTCCCTTATGCTGCTACCCTTTTATAATCCATAATTTTTGGACCAGGTAGTCCGATAACTTAGCTAAGTGAGAACAGTATGAGTGTGTGATGGTTTGGGTACATAGGTGTAGAATGACAAACGGATGAAAGGATGTCAGCATATGGCAACTTTCCTTTTTTCAATGCAAAGGAGGGGCGCATAATTGTCAAAAAGTATATTTTTGGAGATGGACAGGTAGGCCTATATTTTGAACTTAAAAACTCAAATGGGTTTTTGGATTCAAAATGTCTAATTTTCCCTTATGCTGCTACCCTTTTATAATCCATAATTTTTGTGCCAGGTAGTCCGATATCTTGGCAACCTGAGAAGAGTATGAGTGCATGATTGTTCAGGAAAAAAGGATAAGAAGGACAAAGGGATGAAAGGATAGCCGCATATGGTAACTTTACCGTTTGCTATTTTTCAATGCAAAAGAGGAGTGTATAATTGTTAAAAAGTGTATTTTTGGAGAGGAACAGGCAGGCTGAAGGGGAGGAGGTAGGCCTGCATTTTGAACTTAAAAACTCAAATGGGTTTTTGGGTTCAAAATGTGTAATTTTCCCTTATGCTGCTACCCTTTTATAATCCATAATTTTGGGATAGGTAGGCTGATAACTTGGCGAATAATTGTAGAAGGACAAATGGATGAAAGGATAGCAGCACATGGCAACTTTTCTGTTTGTTTGTTTTTCCAATGCAAAAGAGGAGCGTATAATTGTTATAAAAGATATTTTTGGAGATGGACAGGCAGGCTGAAGGGGAGGAGGTAGGCCTGTATTTTGACCTTAAAAAACTCAAATGGGTTTTTGGGTTCAAAATGAGTAATTTTCCCTAATGCTGCTACCCTTTTATAATCCATAATTTTGGGGCCAGATAGTCCGAGAACTTGGCGATGTGAGAACAGTATGAATGCATGATGGTTTGGGAAAATAAGTGTACAAGGACAAAAGGATGAAAGGATAGCAGCATATGGCAACTTTACTGTTTGTTTTTCCAAAGAATAAGAGGAGCATATAATTGTTAAATAAAGGTATTTTTGAAGATGGACAGGGAGGCTGAAGGGGAGGATGTAGTCCTATATTTTGAACTTAAAAACTCAAATGTTTTTTTTTGTTCAAAATGTGTAATTTTCCCTCATGCTGCTAACCATTTATAATTCATCATTTTGGGGCCAGGTAGTCTAATAACTTGGCGACATGATAACATTATGAGTGCATGATAATTTGGGGAAATAGGTGTACAAGGACACATGGATAAAAGAATAGTAGCATATCTCAACTTTAGTGTTGGCTATTTTTTAATGCTAAAGAGGAGTGTATAATTGTAAAAAAAAATGGTCTTTTTGGAGATGGACAGGCAGGCTGAAGGGGAGGAGGTAGGCCTGAATTTTGAACTTAAAAACTCAATGGGTTTTTTGATTCAAAATGTGTAATTTTCCCTTATGCTGTTACCCTTTTATAATCGATAATTTTCGGGCCAGGTAGTCCGATAACTTGGCGACATTAGAAGAGTAAGTATGTAAGATGGATTGGAAAAATAGTTGTGGAAGGAAAAATGGATGACAGGATAGCAGCATAGGGCAAGCTGTTTGCTTTTTTTCAAAGCAAAGAGGAGCATATCATTGTTAAAAAAGGTATTTTTGGAGATGGACAGGCAGGCTGAAGGGGAGGAGGTAGGCCTATATTTTGAACTTAAAAACTCAAATGGGTTTTTGGATTCAAAATGTGTAATTTTCCCTTATGCTGCTACCCTTTTATAATCCATAATTTTTGGACCAGGTAGTCCGATAACTTAGCTAAGTGAGAACAGTATGAGTGTGTGATGGTTTGAGTACATAGGTGTAGAAGGACAAACGGATGAAAGGATGTCAGCATATGGCAACTTTCCTTTTTTCTTTTTTTCAATGCAAAGGAGGGGCGCATAATTGTCAAAAAGTATATTTTTGGAGATGGACAGGTAGGCCTATATTTTGAACTTAAAAACTCAAATGGGTTTTTGGATTCAAAATGTCTAATTTTCCCTTATGCTGCTACCCTTTTATAATCCATAATTTTTGTGCCAGGTAGTCCGATATCTTGGCAACCTGAGAAGAGTATGAGTGCATGATTGTTCAGGAAAAAAGGTGTAGAAGGACAAAGGGATGAAAGGATAGCCGCATATGGTAACTTTACCGTTTGCTATTTTTCAATGCAAAAGAGGAGTGTATAATTGTTAAAAAGTGTATTTTTGGAGAGGAACAGGCAGGCTGAAGGGGAGGAGGTAGGCCTGCTTTTTGAACTTAAAAACTCAAATGGGTTTTTGGGTTCAAAATGTGTAATTTTCCCTTATGCTGCTACCCTTTTATAATCCATAATTTTGGGATAGGTAGGCTGATAACTTGGCGAATAATTGTAGAAGGACAAATGGATGAAAGGATAGCAGCAAATGGCAACTTTTCTGTTTGTTTTTGCAATGCAAAAGAGGAGCGTATAATTGTTATAAAAGATATTTTTGGAGATGGACAGGCAGGCTGAAGGGGAGGAGGTAGGCCTGTATTTTGAACTTAAAAACTCAAATGGGTTTTTGGGTTCAAAATGAGTAATTTTCCCTAATGCTGCTACCCTTTTATAATCCATAATTTTGGGGCCAGATAGTCCGAGAACTTGGCGATGTGAGAACAGTATGAATGCATGATGGTTTGGGAAAATAAGTGTACAAGGACAAAAGGATGAAAGGATAGCAGCATATGGCAACTTTACTGTTTGTTTTTCCAAAGAATAAGAGGAGCATATAATTGTTAAATAAAGGTATTTTTGGAGATGGACAGGGAGGCTGAAGGGGAGGATGTAGTCCTATATTTTGAACTTAAAAACTCAAATGTTTTTTTTTGTTCAAAATGTGTAATTTTCCCTCATGCTGCTAACCATTTATAATTCATCATTTTGGGGCCAGGTAGTCTAATAACTTGGCGACATGATAACATTATGAGTGCATGATAATTTGGGGAAATAGGTGTACAAGGACACATGGATAAAAGGATAGTAGCATATCTCAACTTTAGTGTTGGCTATTTTTTAATGCTAAAGAGGAGTGTATAATTGTAAAAAAAAATGGTCTTTTTGGAGATGGACAGGCAGGCTGAAGGGGAGGAGGTAGGCCTGAATTTTGAACTTAAAAACTCAATGGGTTTTTTGATTCAAAATGTGTAATTTTCCCTTATGCTGTTACCCTTTTATAATCGATAATTTTCGGGCCAGGTAGTCCGATAACTTGGCGACATTAGAAGAGTAAGTATGTAAGATGGATTGGAAAAATAGTTGTGGAAGGAAAAATGGATGACAGGATAGCAGCATAGGGCAAGCTGTTTGCTTTTTTTCAAAGCAAAGAGGAGCATATCATTGTTAAAAAAGGTATTTTTGGAGATGGACAGGCAGGCTGAAGGGGAGGAGGTAGGCCTATATTTTGAACTTAAAAACTCAAATGGGTTTTTGGATTCAAAATGTGTAATTTTCCCTTATGCTGCTACCCTTTTATAATCCATAATTTTTGGACCAGGTAGTCCGATAACTTAGCTAAGTGAGAACAGTATGAGTGTGTGATGGTTTGAGTACATAGGTGTAGAAGGACAAACGGATGAAAGGATGTCAGCATATGGCAACTTTCCTTTTTTCTTTTTTTCAATGCAAAGGAGGGGCGCATAATTGTCAAAAAGTATATTTTTGGAGATGGACAGGTAGGCCTATATTTTGAACTTAAAAACTCAAATGGGTTTTTGGATTCAAAATGTCTAATTTTCCCTTATGCTGCTACCCTTTTATAATCCATAATTTTTGTGCCAGGTAGTCCGATATCTTGGCAACCTGAGAAGAGTATGAGTGCATGATTGTTCAGGAAAAAAGGTGTAGAAGGACAAAGGGATGAAAGGATAGCCGCATATGGTAACTTTACCGTTTGCTATTTTTCAATGCAAAAGAGGAGTGTATAATTGTTAAAAAGTGTATTTTTGGAGAGGAACAGGCAGGCTGAAGGGGAGGAGGTAGGCCTGCTTTTTGAACTTAAAAACTCAAATGGGTTTTTGGGTTCAAAATGTGTAATTTTCCCTTATGCTGCTACCCTTTTATAATCCATAATTTTGGGATAGGTAGGCTGATAACTTGGCGAATAATTGTAGAAGGACAAATGGATGAAAGGATAGCAGCACATGGCAACTTTTCTGTTTGTTTGTTTTTCCAATGCAAAAGAGGAGCGTATAATTGTTATAAAAGATATTTTTGGAGATGGACAGGCAGGCTGAAGGGGAGGAGGTAGGCCTGTATTTTGACCTTAAAAAACTCAAATGGGTTTTTGGGTTCAAAATGAGTAATTTTCCCTAATGCTGCTACCCTTTTATAATCCATAATTTTGGGGCCAGATAGTCCGAGAACTTGGCGATGTGAGAACAGTATGAATGCATGATGGTTTGGGAAAATAAGTGTACAAGGACAAAAGGATGAAAGGATAGCAGCATATGGCAACTTTACTGTTTGTTTTTCCAAAGAATAAGAGGAGCATATAATTGTTAAATAAAGGTATTTTTGGAGATGGACAGGGAGGCTGAAGGGGAGGATGTAGTCCTATATTTTGAACTTAAAAACTCAAATGTTTTTTTTGGTTCAAAATGTGTAATTTTCCCTCATGCTGCTAACCATTTATAATTCATCATTTTGGGGCCAGGTAGTCTAATAACTTGGCGACATGATAACATTATGAGTGCATGATAATTTGGGGAAATAGGTGTACAAGGACACATGGATAAAAGGATAGTAGCATATCTCAACTTTAGTGTTGGCTATTTTTTAATGCTAAAGAGGAGTGTATAATTGTAAAAAAAAAATGGTCTTTTTGGAGATGGACAGGCAGGCTGAAGGGGAGGAGGTAGGCCTGAATTTTGAACTTAAAAACTCAATGGGTTTTTTGATTCAAAATGTGTAATTTTCCCTTATGCTGTTACCCTTTTATAATCGATAATTTTTGGGCCAGGTAGTCCGATAACTTGGCGACATTAGAAGAGTAAGTATGTAAGATGGATTGGAAAAATAGTTGTGGAAGGAAAAATGGATGACAGGATAGCAGCATAGGGCAAGCTGTTTGCTTTTTTTCAAAGCAAAGAGGAGCATATCATTAGTGTTGCTCGCGAATATTCGCAATTCGAATATTATTCGCGAATATCGCATATTCGCGAATTCGCGAATTTCGCGAATATAGCGCTATATATTCGTAATTACGAATATTCGTTTTTTTTTTTTTCTTTTCTTCACAGTACACATCACAGTGATCACCCCTCTCTGCTTCCAGCTTGTGTGGTGTAAAGAAGGCTGTAATACTACTGTGTGAGACTGGCGTGCGAAAATTCGCATATGTGAAAATTCGCATATGCTAATTTTCGCATATGCGAATTTCCACATATGCTAATTTTCGCATGCGCGTATTTTCGCATACGCGAAAATAAAACGAGAATATAACGAATATGCGAATATTCGCGAATATATGACGAATATTCGTCCATATATTCGCGAATATTCGCGAATTCGAATATGGCCTATGCCGCTCAACACTACATATCATTGTTAAAAAAGGTATTTTTGGAGATGGACAGGCAGGCTGAAGGGGAGGAGGTAGGCCTGTATTTTGAACTTAAAAACTCAATGGGTTTTTTGGTTCAAAATGTGTAATTTTCCCTTATGCTGTTACCCTTTTATAATCGATAATTTTTGGGCCAGGTAGTCCGATAACTTGGCGACATGAGAAGAGTAAGTATGTAAGATAGATTGGGAAAATAGTTGTGTAAGGAATAATGGATGAAAGGATAGCAGCATATGGCAACCTGTTTGCTTTTTTCAAAGCAAAAGAGGAGCATATCATTGTTAAAAAAGGTATTTTTGGAGATGGACAGGCAGGCTGAAGGGGAGGAGGTAGGCCTATGTTTTGAACTTAAAAACTCAAATGGGTTTTTGGATTCAAAATGTGTAATTTTCCCATATGCTGCTACCCTTTTATAATTCAAAATTTTTGGGCCAGGTAGTCCGATAACTTAGCTAAGTGAGAACAGTATGAGTGTGTGATGGTTTGGGTACATAGGTGTAGAAGGACAAATGGATGAAAGGATGTCAGCATATGGCAACTTTACTGTTTTCTTTTTTTCAATGCAAGGGAGGGGCGCATAATTGTCAAAAAGTATATTTTTGGAGATGGACAGGCAGGCTGAAGGGGAGGAGGTAGGCCTGTATTTTAAACTCAAAAACTCAATGGGTTTTTTGGTTCAAAATGTGTAATTTTCCCTTATGCTGTTACCCTTTTATAATCGATAATTTTTGGGCCAGGTAGTCCGATAAACTGGCGACATTAGAAGAGTAAGTATGTAAGATGGATTGGAAAAATAGTTGTGGAAGGAAAAATGGATGACAGGATAGCAGCATATGGCAACCTGTTTGTTTTTTTTTTTTAAAGCAAAGAGGAGCATATCATTGTTAAAAAAGGTATTTTTGGAGATGGAACGGCAGGCTGAAGGGGAGGATGTAGGCCTATATTTTAAACTTAAAAACTCGAATGGGTTTTTGGATTCACAATGTGTAATTTTCCCTTATGCTGCTACCCTTTTATAATCCATAATTTTTGGAACAGGTAGTCCGATAACTTAGCTAAGTGAGAACAGTATGAGTGAGTGATGGTTTGGGTACATAGGTGTAGAAGGACAAACGGATGAAAGGATGTCAGCATATGGCAACTTTACTGTTTTCTTTTTTTCAATGCAAAGGAGGGGCGCATAATTGTCAAAAAGTATATTTTTGGAGATGGACAGGCAGGCTGAAGGGGAGGAGGTAGGCCTGTATTTTGAACTTAAAAACTCAATGGGTTTTTTGGTTCAAAATGTGTAATTTTCCCTTATGCTGTTACCCTTTTATAATCGATAATTTTTGGGCCAGGTAGTCTGATAACTTGGCGACATTAGAACAGTAAGTATGCAAGATAGATTGGGAAAATAGTTGTGTAAGGAATAATGGATGAAAAGATAGCAGCATATGGCAACCTGTTTGCTTTTTTTCAAAGCAAAAGAGGAGCATATCATTGTTAAAAAAAGGTATTTTTGGAGATGGACAGGCAGGCTGAAGGGGAGGAGGTAGGCCTATATTTTGAACTTAAAAACTCAAATGGGTTTTTGGATTCAAAATGTGTAATTTTCCCTTATGCTGCTACCCTTTTATAATCCAGAATTTTTGGGCCAGGTAGTCCGATAACTTAGCTAAGTGAGAACAGTATGAGTGTGTGATGGTTCGGGTACATAGGTGTAGAAGGACAAATGGATGAAAGGATGTCAGCATATGACAACTTTACTGTTTTCTTTTTTTCAATGCAACGGAGGGGCGCATAATTATCAAAAAGTATATTTTTGGAGATGGAGAGGCAGGCTGAAGGGGAGGAGGTAGGCCTGTATTTTGAACTTAAAAACTCAATGGGTTTTTTGGTTCAAAATGTGTAATTTTCCCTTATGCTGTTACCCTTTTATAATCGATAATTTTTGGGCCAGGTAGTCTGATAACTTGGCGACATTAGAACAGTAAGTATGTAAGATAGATTGGGAAAATAGTTGTGTAAGGAATAATGGATGAAAGGATAGCAGCATATGGCAACCTGTTTGCTTTCTTTCAAAGCAAAAGAGGAGCATATCATTGGTAAAAAAGGTATTTTTGGAGATGGACAGACAGGCTGAAGGGGAGGAGGTAGGCCTATATTTTGAACTTAAAAACTCAAATGGGTTTTTGGATTCAAAATTTGTAAATTTCCCTTATGCTGCTACCCTTTTATAATCCATAATTTTTGTGCCAGGTAGTCCGATATCTTGGCAACCTGAGAACAGTATGAGTGCATGATTGTTCAGGAAAAAAGGTGTAGAAGGACAAAGGGATGAAAGGATAGCCGCATATGGTAACTTTACCGTTTGCTATTTTTCAATGCAAAAGAGGAGTGTATAATTGTTAAAAAGTGTATTTTTGGAGAGGAACAGGCAGGCTGAAGGAGAGGAGGTAGGCCTGCATTTTGAACTTAAAAACTCAAATGGGTTTTTGGGTTCAAAATGTGTAATTTTCCCTTATGCTGCTACCCTTTTATAATCAATAATTTTGGGATAGGTAGGCTGATAACTTGGCGAATAATTGTAGAAGGACAAATGGATGAAAGGATAGCAGCAAATGGCAACTTTTCTGTTTGTTTGTTTTTCCAATGCAAAAGAGGAGCGTATAATTGTTATAAAAGATATTTTTGGAGATGGACAGGCAGGCTGAAGGGGAGGAGGTAGGCCTGTATTTTGACCTTAAAAAACTCAAATGGGTTTTTGGGTTCAAAATGTGTAATTTACCCTAATGCTGCTACCCTTTTATAATCCATAATTTTGGGGCCAGATAGTCTGAGAACTTGGCGATGTGAGAACAGTATGAATGTTACTGTTTGTTTTTCCAAAGAATAAGAGGAGCATATAATTGTTAAATAAAGGTATTTTTGGAGATGGACAGGGAGGCTGAAGGGGAGGATGTAGTCCTATATTTTGAACTTAAAAACTCAAATGTTTTTTTTGGTTCAAAATGTGTAATTTTCCCTAATCCTGCTAACCATTTATTATCCATCATTTTGGGGCCAGGTAGTATAATAACTTGGCAACATGATAACATTATGAGTGCATGATAATTTGGGGAAATAGGTGTACAAGGACACATGGATAAAAGGATAGTAGCATATCTCAACTTTAGTGTTTGCTATTTTTTAATGCAAAAGAGGAGTGTATAATTGTTAAAAAAAATGGTCTTTTTGGAGATGGACAGGCAGGCTGAAGGGGAGGAGGTAGGCCTGAATTTTGAACTTAAAAACTCAATGGGTTTTTTGGTTCAAAATGTGTAATTTTCCCTTATGCTGTTACCCTTTTATAATCGATAATTTTTGGGCCAGGTAGTCCGATAACTTGGCGACATTAGAAGAGTAAGTATGTAAGATAGATTGGAAAAATAGTTGTGTAAGGAAAAATGGATGACAGGATAGCAGCTTATGGCAACCTGTTTGCTTTTTTTCAAAGCAAAGAGGAGCATATCATTGTAAAAAAAAAGTATTTTTGGAGACGGACAGGCAGGCTGAAGGGGAGGAGGTAGACCTATATTTTGAACTTAAAGACTCAAATGGGTTTTTGGATTCAAAATGTATAATTTTCCCTTATGCTGCTACCCTTTTATAATCAATAATTTTTGGGCCAGGTAGTCCGATAACTTAGCTAAGTGAGAACAGTATGAGTGTGTGATGGTTTGGGTACATAGGTGTAGAAGGACAAATGGATGAAAGGATGTCAGCATATGGCAACTTTACTGTTTTCTTTTTTTCAATGCAACGGAGGGGCGCATAATTGTCAAAAAGTATATTTTTGGAGATGGACAGGCAGGCTGAAGGGGAGGAGGTAGGCCTGAATTTTGAACTTAAAAACTCAATGGGTTTTTTGGTTCAAAATGTGTAATTTTCCCTTATGCTGTTACCTTTTATAATCGATATTTTTTGGGCCAGGTAGTCTGATAACTTGGCGACATTAGAACAGTAAGTATGTAAGATAGATTGGGAAAATAGTTGTGTAAGGAATAATGGATGAAAGGATGGCAGCATATGGCAACCTGTTTGCTTTTTTTCAAAGCAAAAGAGGAGCATATCATTGTTAAAAAAGGTATTTTTGGAGATGGACAGGCAGGATGAAGGGGAGGATGGAGGCCTATATTTTGAACTTAAAAACTCAAATGGGTTTTTGGATTCAAAATGTGTAATTTTCCCTTATGCTGCTACCCTTTTATTATCCATAATTTTTGGACCAGGAAGTCCGATAACTTAGCTAAGTGAGAACAGTATGAGTGTGTGATGGTTTGGGTACATAGGTGTAGAAGGACAAACGGATGAAAGGATGTCAGCATATGGCAACTTTACTGTTTTCTTTTTTTCAATGCAAACGAGGGGCGCATAATTGTCTAAAAGTATATTTTTGGAGATGGACAGGTAGGCCTATATTTTGAACTTAAAAACTCAAATGGGTTTTTGGATTCAAAATGTCTAATTTTCCCTTATGCTGCTACCCTTTTATAATCCATAATTTTTGTGCCAGGTAGTCCGATATCTTGGCAACCTGAGAAGAGTATGAGTGCATGATTGTTCAGGAAAAAAGGTGTAGAAGGACAAAGGGATGAAAGGATAGCCGCATATGATAACTTTACCGTTTGCTATTTTTCAATGCAAAAGAGGAGTGTATAATTGTTAAAAAGTGTATTTTTGGAGAGGAACAGGCAGGCTGAAGGGGAGGAGGTAGGCCTGCATTTTGAACTTAAAAACTCAAATGGGTTTTTGGGTTCAAAATGTGTAATTTTCCCTTATGCTGCTACCCTTTTATAATCCCTAATTTTGGGATAGGTAGGCTGATAACTTGGCGAATAATTGTAGAAGGACAAGTGGATGAAAGGATAGCAGCAAATGGCAACTTTTCTGTTTGTTTGTTTTTCCAATGCAAAAGAGGAGCGTATAATTGTTATAAAAGATATTTTTGGAGATGGACAGGCAGGCTGAAGGGGAGGAGGTAGGCCTGTATTTTGACCTTAAAAAACTCAAATGGGTTTTTGGGTTCAAAATGTGTAATTTTCCCTAATCCTGCTACCCTTTTATAATCCATAATTTTGGGGCCAGATAGTCCGAGAACTAGGCGATGTGAGAACAGTATGAATGTTACTGTTTGTTTTTCCAAAGAATAAGGGGAGCATATAATTGTTAAATAAAGGTATTTTTGGAGATGGACAGGGAGGCTGAAGGGGAGGATGTAGTCCTATATTTTGAACTTAAAAACTCAAATATTTTTTTGGGTTCAAAATGTGTAATTTTCCCTAATGCTGCTACCCATTTATTATCCATCATTTTGGGGCCAGGTAGTCTAATAACTTGGCGATATGATAACATTATGAGTGCATGATAATTTGGGGAAATAGGTGTACAAAGACACATGGATAAAAGGATAGTAGCATATCTCAACTTTAGTGTTTGCTATTTTTTTATGCAAAAGAGGAGTGTATAATTGTTAAAAAAATGGTCTTTTTGGAGATGGACAGGCAGGCTGAAGGGGAGGAGGTAGGCCTGAATTTTGAACTTAAAAACTCAAATGGGTTTTTGGATTCAAAATGTGTAATTTTCCCTTATGCTGCTACCCTTTTATAATCCATAATTTTTGTGCCAGGTAGTCCGATATCTTGGCAACCTGAGAACAGTATGAGTGCATGATTGTTCAGGAAAAAAGGTGTAGAAGGACAAAGGGATGAAAGGATAGCCGCATATGGTAACTTTACCGTTTGCTATTTTTCAATGCAAAAGAGGAGTGTATAATTGTTAAAAAGTGTATTTTTGGAGAGGAACAGGCAGGCTGAAGGGGAGGAGGTAGGCCTGCATTTTGAACTTAAAAACTCAAATGGGTTTTTGGGTTCAAAATGTGTAATTTTCCCTTATGCTGCTACCCTTTTATAATCCATAATTTTGGGATAGCTAGGCTGAGAACTTGGCGAATAATTGTAGAAGGACAAATGGATGAAAGGATAGCATTAAATGGCAACTTTTCTGTTTGTTTGTTTTTCTAATGTAAAAGAGGAGCGTATAATTGTTATAAAAGATATTTTTGGAGATGGACAGGCAGGCTGAAGGGGAGGAGGTAGGCCTGTATTTTGACCTTAAAAACCTCAAATGGGTTTTTGGGTTCAAAATGTGTAATTTTCCCTAATGCTGCTACCCTTTTATAATCCATAATTTTGGGGCCAGATAGTCCGAGAACTTGGCGATGTGAGAACAGTATGAATGTTACTGTTTGTTTTTCCAAAGAATAAGAGGAGCATATAATTGTTAAATAAAGGTATTTTTGGAGATGGACAGGGAGGCTGAAGGGGAGGATGTAGTCCTTTATTTTGAACTTAAAAACTCAAATGTTTTTTTTGGTTCAAAATGTGTAATTTTCCCTAATGCTGCTAACCATTTATTATCCATCATTTTGGGGCCAGGTAGTCTAATAACTTGGCGACATGATAACATTATGAGTGCATGATAATTTGGGGAAATAGGTGTACAAGGACACATGGATAAAAGGATAGTAGCATATCTCAACTTTAGTGTTTGCTATTTTTTAATGCAAAAGAGGAGTGTATAATTGTTAAAAAAAATGGTCTTTTTGGAGATGGACAGGCAGGCTGAAGGGGAGGAGGTAGGCCTGAATTTTGAACTTAAAAACTCAATGGGTTTTTTGGTTCAAAATGTGTAATTTTCCCTTATGCTGCTACCCTTTTATAATCCATAATTTTTGTGCCAGGTAGTCCGATATCTTGGCAACCTGAGAAGAGTATGAGTGCATGATTGTTCAGGAAAAAAGGTGTAGAAGGACAAAGGGATGAAAGGATAGCCGCATATGGTAACTTTACCATTTGCTATTTTTCAATGCAAAAGAGGAGTGTATAATTGTTAAAAAGTGTATTTTTGGAGAGGAACAGGCAGGCTGAAGGGGAGGAGGTAGGCCTGCATTTTGAACTTAAAAACTCAAATGGGTTTTTGGGTTCGAAATGTGTAATTTTCCCTTATGCTGCTACCCTTTTATAATCCCTAATTTTGGGATAGGTAGGCTGATAACTTGGCGAATAATTGTAGAAGGACAAATGGATGAAAGGATAGCAGCAAATGGCAACTTTTCTGTTTGTTTGTTTTTCCAATGCAAAAGAGGAGCGTGTAATTGTTATAAAAGATATTTTTGGAGATGGACAGGCAGGCTGAAGGGGAGGAGGTAGGCCTGTATTTTGACCTTAAAAACCTCAAATGGGTTTTTGGGTTCAAAATGTGTAATTTTCCCTAATGCTGCTACCCTTTTATAATCCATAATTTTGGGGCCAGATAGTCCGAGAACTTGACGATGTGAGAACAGTATGAATGTTACTGTTTGTTTTTCCAAAGAATAAGAGGAGCATATAATTGTTAAATAAAGGTATTTTTGGAGATGGACAGGGAGGCTGAAGGGGAGGATGTAGTCCTATATTTTGAACTTAAAAACTCAAATGTTTTTTTTGGTTCAAAATGTGTAATTTTCCCTAATGCTGCTAACCATTTATTATCCATCATTTTGGGGCCAGGTAGTCTAATAACTTGGCGACATGATAACATTATGAGTGCATGATAATTTGGGGAAATAGGTGTACAAGGACACATGGATAAAAGGATAGTAGCATATTTCAACTTTAGTGTTGGCTATTTTTAATGCAAAAGAGGAGTGTATAATTGTTTAAAAAAATGGTCTTTTTGGAGATGGACAGGCAGGCTGAAGGGGAGGAGGTAGGCCTGAATTTTGAACTTAAAAACTCAATGGGTTTTTTGGTTCAAAATGTGTAATTTTCCCTTATGCGTTTACCCTTTTATAATCGATAATTTTTGGGCCAGGTAGTCCGATAACTTGGCGACATTAGAAGAGTAAGTATGTAAGATAAATTGGAAAAATAGTTGTGGAAGGAAAAAATGGATGACAGGATAGCAGCTTATGGCAACCTGTTTGCTTTTTTTCAAAGCAAAGAGGAGCATATCATTGTAAAAAAAAAGTATTTTTGGAGATGGACAGGCAGGATGAAGGGGAGGAGGTAGGCCTATATTTTGAACTTAAAAACTCAAATGGGTTTTTGGATTCAAAATGTATAATTTTCCCTTATGCTGCTACCCTTTTATAATCCATAATTTTTGGGCCAGGTAGTCCGATAACTTAGCTAAGTGAGAACAGTATGAGTGTGTGATGGTTTGGGTACATAGGTGTAGAAGGACAAATGGATGAAAGGATGTCAGCATATGGCAACTTTACTGTTTTCTTTTTTTCAATGCAACGGAGGGGCGCATAATTGTCAAAAAGTATATTTTTGGAGATGGACAGGCAGGCTGAAGGGGAGGAGGTAGGCCTGAATTTTGAACTTAAAAACTCAATGGGTTTTTTGGTTCAAAATGTGTAATTTTCCCTTATGCTGTTACCCTTTTATAATCGATAATTTTTGGGCCAGGTAGTCTGATAACTTGGCGACATTAGAATAGTAAGTATGTAAAATAGATTGGGAAAAGAGTTGTGTAAGGAATAATGGATGAAAGGATGGCAGCATATGGCAACCTGTTTGCTTTTTTTCAAAGCAAAAGAGGAGCATATCATTGTTAAAAAAGGTATTTTTGGAGATGGACAGGCAGGCTGAAGGGGAGGAGGTAGGCCTATATTTTGAACTTAAAAACTCAAATGGGTTTTTGGATTCAAAATGTGTAATTTTCCCTTATGCTGCTACCCTTTTATTATCCATAATTTTTGGACCAGGAAGTCCGATAACTTAGCTAAGTGAGAACAGTATGAGTGTGTGATGGTTTGGGTACATAGGTGTAGAAGGACAAACGGATGAAAGGATGTCAGCATATGGCAACTTTACTGTTTTCTTTTTTTCAATGCAAACGAGGGGCGCATAATTGTCAAAAAGTATATTTTTGGAGATGGACAGGCAGGCTGAAGGGGAGGAGGTAGGCCTGTATTTTGAACTTAAAAACTCAATGGGTTTTTTGGTTCAAAATGTGTAATTTTCCCTTATGCTGTTACCCTTTTATAATCGATAATTTTTGGGCCAGGTAGTCTGATAACTTGGCGACATTAGAACAGTAAGTATGTAAGATAGATTAGGAAAATAGTTGTATAAGGAATAATAGATGAAAGGATGGCAGCATATGGCAACCTGTTTGCTTTTTTTCAAAGCAAAAGAGGAGCATATCATTGTTAAAAAAGGTATTTTTGGAGATGGACAGGCAGGCTGAAGGGGAGGAGGTAGGCCTACATTTTGAACTTAAAAACTCAAATGGGTTTTTGGATTCAAAATGTGTAATTTTCCCTTATGCTGCTACCCTTTTATAATCCATAATTTTTGTGCCAGGTAGTCCGATATCTTGGCAACCTGAGAACAGTATGAGTGCATGATTGTTCAGGAAAAAATGTGTAGAAGGACAAAGGGATGAAAGGATAGCCGCATATGGTAACTTTACCGTTTGCTATTTTTCAATGCAAAAGAGGAGTGTATAATTGTTAAAAAAGTGTATTTTTGGAGAGGAACAGGCAGGCTGAAGGGGAGGAGGTAGGCCTGCATTTTGAAGTTAAAAACTCAAATGGGTTTTTGGGTTCAAAATGTGTAATTTTCCCTTATGCTGCTACCCTTTTATAATCCATAATTTTGGGATAGGTAGGCTGATAACTTAGCGAATAATTGTAGAAGGACAAATGGATGAAAGGATAGCAGCACATGGCAACTTTTCTGTTTGTTTGTTTTTCCAATGCAAAAGAGGAGCGTATAATTGTTATAAAAGATATTTTTGGAGATGGACAGGCAGGCTGAAGGGGAGGAGGTAGGCCTGTATTTTGACCTTAAAAAACTCAAATGGGTTTTTGGGTTCAAAATGTGTAATTTTCCCTAATGCTGCTACCCTTTTATAATCCATAATTTTGGTGCCAGATAGTCCGAGAACTTGGCGATGTGAGAACAGTATGAATGCATGATGGTTTGGGAAAATAAGTGTACAAGGACAAAAGGATGAAAGGATAGCAGCATATGGCAACTTTACTGTTTGTTTTTCCAAAGAATAAGAGGAGCATATAATTGTTAAATAAAGGTATTTTTGGAGATGGACAGGGAGGCTGAAGGGGAGGATGTAGTCCTATATTTTGAACTTAAAAACTCAAATGTTTTTTTTGGTTCAAAATGTGTAATTTTCCCTCATGCTGCTAACCATTTATAATTCATCATTTTGGGGCCAGGTAGTCTAATAACTTGGCGACATGATAACATTATGAGTGCATGATAATTTGGGGAAATGGTGTACAAGGACACATGGATAAATGGATAGTAGCATATCTCAACTTTAGTGTTGGCTATTTTTTAATGCTAAAGAGGAGTGTATAATTGTAAAAAAATAAAAAGGTCTTTTTGGAGATGGACAGGCAGGCTGAAGGGGAGGAGGTAGGCCTGAATTTTGAACTTAAAAACTCAATGGTTTTTTTTATTCAAAATGTGTAATTTTCCCTTATGCTGTTACCCTTTTATAATCGATAATTTTTGGGCCAGGTAGTCCGATAACTTGGCGACATTAGAAGAGTAAGTATGTAAGATGGATTGGAAAAATAGTTGTGGAAGGAAAAATGGATGACAGGATAGCAGCATATGGCAACCTGTTTGCTTTTTTTTCAAAGCAAAGAGGAGCATATCATTGTTAAAAAAGGTATTTTTGGAGATGGACAGGCAGGCTGAAAGGGAGGAGGTAGGCCTATATTTTGAACTTAAAAACTCAAATGGGTTTTTGGATTCAAAATGTGTAATTTTCCCTTATGCTGCTACTCTTTTATAATCCATTATTTTTGGACCAGGTAGTCCGATAACTTAGCTAAGTGAGAACAGTATGAGTGTGTGATGGTTTGGGTACATGGGTGTAGAAGGACAAACGGATGAAAGGATGTCAGCATATGGCAACTTTACTGTTTTCTTTTTTTCAATGCAAAGGAGGGACGCATAATTGTCAAAAAGTATATTTTTGGAGATGGACAGACAGGCTGAAGGGGAGGAGGTAGGCCTACATTTTGAACTTAAAAACTCAAATGGGTTTTTGGATTCAAAATGTGTAATTTTCCCTTATGCTGCTACCCTTTTATAATCCATAATTTTTGGGCCAGGTAGTCCGATATCTTGGCAACCTGAGAACAGTATGAGTGCATGATTGTTCAGGAAAAAAGGTGTAGAAGGACAAAGGGATGAAAGGATAGCCGCATATGGTAACTTTACCGTTTGCTATTTTTCAATGCAAAAGAGGAGTGTATAATTGTTAAAAAGTGTATTTTTGGAGAGGAACAGGCAGGCTGAAGGGGAGGAGGTAGGCCTGCATTTTGAACTTAAAAACTCAAATGGTTTTTGGGTTCAAAATGTGTAATTTTCCCTTATGCTGCTATCCTTTTATAATCCATAATTTTGGGATAGGTAGGCTGATAACTTGGGGAATAATTGTAGAAGGACAAATGGATGAAAGGATAGCAGCAAATGGCAACTTTTCTGTTTGTTTTTGCAATGCAAAAGAGGAGCGTATAATTGTTATAAAAGATATTTTTGGAGATGGACAGGCAGGCTGAAGGGGAGGAGGTAGGCCTGTATTTTGACCTTTAAAAACTCAAATGGGTTTTTGGGTTCAAAATGTGTAATTTTCCCTAATGCTGCTAACCTTTTATAATCCATCATTTTGGGGCCAGGTAGTCTAATAACTTGGCGACATGATAACATTATGAGTGCATGATGGTTTGGGGAAATAGGTGTAGAAGGACACATGGATAAAAGGATAGTAGCATATCTCAACTTTAGTGTTTGCTATTTTTTAATGCAAAAGAGGAGTGTATAATTGTTTAAAAAAATGGTCTTTTTGGAGATGGACAGTCAGGCTGAAGGGGAGGAGGTAGGCCTGAATTTTAAACTTAAAAACTCAATGGGTTTTTTGGTTCAAAATGTGTAATTTTCCCTTATGCTGTTACCCTTTTATAATCGATAATTTTTGGGCCAGGTAGTCCGATAACTTGGCGACATGAGAAGAGTAAGTATGTAAGATAGATTGGGAAAATAGTTGTGTAAGGAATAATGGATGAAAGGATAGCAGCATATGGCAACCTGTTTGCTTTTTTTCAAAGCAAAAGAGGAGCATATCATTGTTAAAAAAGGTATTTTTGGAGATGGACAGGCAGGCTGAAGGGGAGGAGGTAGGCCTATGTTTTGAACTTAAAAACTCAAATGGGTTTTTGGATTCAAAATGTGTAATTTTCCCTTATGCTGCTACCTTTTTATAATCCAAAATATTTGGGCCAGGTAGTCCGATAACTTAGCTAAGTGAGAACAGTATGAGTGTGTGATGGTTTGGGTACATAGGTGTAGAAGGACAAATGGATGAAAGGATGTCAGCATATGGCAACTTTACTGTTTTCTTTCTTTCAATGCAAGGGAGGGGCTCATAATTGTCAAAAAGTATATTTTTGGAGATGGACAGGCAGGCTGAAGGGGAGGAGGTAGGCCTGTATTTTGAACTTAAAAACTCAATGTTTTTTTTGGTTCAAAATGTGTAATTTTCCCTTATGCTGTTACCCTTTTATAATCGATAATTTTTGGGCCAGGTAGTCCGATAAATTGGCGACATTAGAAGAGTAAGTATGTAAGATGGATTGGAAAAATAGTTGTGGAAGGAAAAATGGATGACAGGATAGCAGCATATGGCAACCTGTTTGTTTCTTTTTTTAAAGCAAAGAGGAGCATATCATTGTTAAAAAAGGTATTTTTGGAGATGGACAGGCAGGCTGAAGGGGAGGAGGTAGGCCTATATTTTGAACTTAAAAACTCGAATGGGTTTTTGGATTCAAAATGTGTAATTTTCCCTTTTGCTGCTACCCTTTTATAATCCATAATTTTTGGGCCAGGTAGTCTGATATCTTGGCGACCTGAGAACAGTATGAGTGCATGATGGTTCAGGAAAAAATGTGTAGAAGGACAAATGGATGAAAGGATAGCCGCATACGGTAACTTTACTGTTTTCTATTTTTCAATGCAAAAGAGGAGTGTATAATTGTTAAAAAGTGTATTTTTGGAGAGGAACAGGCAGGCTGAAGGGGAGGAGGTAGGCCTGCATTTTGAACTTAAAAATGCAAATGGGTTTTTGGATTCAAAATGTGTAATTTTCCCTTATGCTGTTACCCTTTTATAATCGATAATTTTTTGGGCCAGGTAGTCCGATAACTTGGCGACATTAGAACAGTAAGTGTGTAAGATGGATTGCGAAAATAGTTGTGGAAGGAAAAATGGATGAAAGGATATCATCATATGGCAACCTGTTTGCTTTTTTTCAAAGCAAAAGAGGAGCATATCATTGTTAAAAAGGTATTTTTGGAGATGGACAGGCAGGCTGAAGGGGAGGAGGTAGGCCTGAATTTTGAACTTAAAAACTCAAATGGGTTTTTGGGTTCAAAATGTGCAATTTTCCCTAATGCTGCTACCCTTTTATAATCCATAATTTTGGGGCCAGGTAGTCCGAGAACTTGGCGATGTGAGAACAGTATGAATGCATTATGGTTTGGGAAAATAAGTGTAGAAGGACAAAAGGATGAAAGGATAGCAGCATATGGCAACTTTACTGTTTGTTTTTCCAAAGCAAAAGAGGAGCGTATAATTGTTAAAAAAGTGTATTTTTGGAGATGGACAGGCAGGCTGAAGGGGAGGAGGTAGGCCTTTATTTTAAATTTAAAAACTCAAATCGGTTTTTGGGTTCAAAATGTGTAATTTTCCCTAATGCTGCTACCCTTTTATAATCCATAATTTTGGGGCCAGGTAGTCCGAGAACTTGGCGATGTGAGAACAGTATGAATGCATGATGGTTTGGGAAAATAAGTGTACAAGGACAAAAGCATGAAAGGATAGCAGCATATGGCAACTTTACTGTTTGTTTTTCCTAAGAATAAGAGGAGCATATCATTTTTAAATAAAGGTATTTTTGGAGATGGACAGGGAGCAGGAAGGGGAGGATGTAGTCCTATATTTTGAACTGAAAAACTCAAATGTTTTTTTTTTGTTCAACATGTGTAATTTTCCCTTATGCTGCTACCCATTTATAATCCATAATTTGTGGGCCAGGTAGTCTAATAACTTGGCGACATGATAACATTATGAGTGCATGATGGTTTTGGGAAATAGGTGTAGAAGCACAAATGGATAAAAGGATAGTAGCATATCTCAACTTTAGTGTTTGCTATTTTTTTATGCAAAAGTGGAGTGTATAATTGTTAAAAAAGTGGATTTTTGGAGAGGACAGGCAGGCTGAAGGGGAGGAGGTAGGCCTGAATTTTGAACTTAAAAACTCAAATGGGTTTTTGGGTTCAAAATGTGTAATTTTCCCTTATGCTGTTAGCCTTTTATAATTGATAATTTTTGGGCCAGGTAGTCCGATAACTTGGCGACATTAGAATAGTAAGTGTGTAAGATGGATTGGGAAAATAGTTGTGGAAGGAAAATGGATGAAAGGATAGATTCATATGGCAACCTGTTTGCTTTTTTTCAAAGCAAAAGAGGAGCATATCATTGTTAAAAAGGTATTTTTGGAGATTGACAGGCAGGCTGAAGGGGAGGAGGTAGGCCTATATTTTGAACTTAAAAACTCGAATGGGTTTTTGGATTCAAAATGTGTAATTTTCCCTTATGCTGCTACCCTTTTATAATCCATAATTTTTGGGCCAGGTAGTGTGATATCTTGGCGACCTGAGAACAGTATGAGTGCATGATGGTTCAGGAAAAAAGGTGTAGAAGGACAAATGGATGAAAGGATAGCCGCATACGGTAACTTTACTGTTTGCTATTTTTCAATGCAAAAGAGGAGTGCATAATTGTTAAAAAGTGTATTTTTGGAGAGGAACAGGCAGGCTGAAGGGGAGGAGGTAGGCCTGCATTTTGAACTTAAAAATTCAAATGGGTTTTTGGATTCAAAATGTGTAATTTTTCCTTATGCTGTTACCCTTTTATAATCGATAATTTTTGGGCCAGGTAGTCCGATAACTAGGCGACATTAGAACAGTAAGTGTGTAAGATGGATTGGGAAAATAGTTGTGGAAGGAAAAATGGATGAAAGGATAGCATCATATGGCAACCTGTTTGCTTTTTTTCAAAGCAAAAGAGGAGCATATCATTGTTAAAAAGGTATTTTTGGAGATGGACAGGCAGGCTGAAGGGGAGCAGGTAGGCCTGTATTTTGACCTTAAAAACTCAAATGGGTTTTTGGGTTCAAAATATGCAATCTTCCCTAATGCTGCTACCCTTTTATAATCCATAATTTTGGGGCCAGGTAGTCCGAGAACTTGGCGATGTGAGAACAGTATGAATGCATTATGGTTTGGGAAAATAAGTGTAGAAGGACAAAAGGATGAAAGGATAGCAGCATATGGCAACTTTACTGTTTGTTTTTCCAAAGCAAAAGAGGAGCATATAATTGTTAAAAAAGTGTATTTTTGGAGATGGACAGGCAGGCTGAAGGGGAGGAGGTAGGCCTTTATTTTTAATTTAAAAACTCAAATGGGTTTTTGGGTTCAAAATGTGTAATTTTCCCTAATGCTGCTACCCTTTTATAATCCATAATTTTGGGGCCAGGTAGTCCGAGAACTTGGCGATGTGAGAACAGTATGAATGCATGATGGTTTGGGAAAATAAGTGTACAAGGACAAAAGCATGAAAGGATAGCAGCATATGGCAACTTTACTGTTTGTTTTTCCTAAGAATAAGAGGAGAATATAATTGTTAAATAAAGGTATTTTTGGAGATGGACAGGGAGCAGGAAGGGGAGGATGTAGTCCTATATTTTGAACTTAAAAACTCAAATGGGTTTTTGGATTCAAAATGTGTAATTTTCCCTTATGCTGCTTTCCTTTTATAATCCATACTTTTTGGGCCAGGTAGTCCGATATCTTGTCGACCTGAGAACAGTATGAGTGCATGATGGTTCAGGAAAAAAGGTGTAGAAGGACAAATGGATAAAAGGATAGCCACATATGGTAACTTTACTGTTTGCTATTTTTCAATGCATAAGAGGAGTGTATAATTGTTAAAAAAGTGTATTTTTGGAGAGGAACAGGCAGGCTGAAGGGGAGGAGGTAGGCCTGCATTTTGAACTTAAAAATTCAAATGGGTTTTTGGGTTAAAAATGTGTAATTTTCCCTTATGCTGCTACCCTTTTATAATCCATAATTTTTTGGGATAGGTAGGCTGATAACTTGGCGAATAATTGTAGAAGGACAAATGGATGAAAGGATAGCAGCAAATGGCAACTTTTCTGTTTGTTTGTTTTTACAATGCAAAAGAGGAGCGTATAATTGTTAAAAAGTGTATTTTTGGAGATGGACAGGCAGGCTGAAGGGGAGGAGGTAGGCCTTTATTTTGAACTTAAAAACTCAAATGGGCTTTTGGGTTCAAAATGTGTAATTTTCCCTAATGCTGCTACCCTGTTATGATCCATAATTTTGGGGTCATTTAGTTTGAGAACTTGGCCATGTGAGAACAGTATGAATGCATGATGGTTTGGGAAAATAAGTGTACAAGGACAAAAGGATGAAAGGATAGCAGCATATGGCAACTTTACTGTTTGTTTTTCTAAAGAATAAGAGGAGCATATAATTGTTAAATAAAGGTATTTTTGGAGCTGGACAGGCAGGCTGAAGGGGAGGATGTAGTCCTATATTTTGAACTTAAAAACTCAAATAGGTTTTTTTGGTTCAAAATGTGTAATTTTCCCTTATGCTGCTATCCATTTATAATCCATAATTTTTGGGCCAGGTAGTCTAATAACTTGGCGACATGATAACATTATGAGTGCATGATGGTTTTGGGAAATAGGTGTAGACGGACAAATGGATAAAAGGATAGTAGCATATCTCAACTTTAGTGTTTGCTATTTTTTAATGCACAAGAGGAGTGTATAATTGTAAAAAAATGCTCTTTTTAGAGATGGACAGGCAGGCTGAAGGGGAGGAGATAGGCCTGAATTTTGAACTTAAAAACTCAATGGGTTTTTTGGTTCAAAATGTGTAATTTTCCCTTATGCTGTTACCCTTTTATAATCGATAATTTTTGGGCCAGGTAGTCCGATAACTTGGCGACATTAGAACAGTAAGTGTGTAATATGGATTGGGAAAATAGTTGTGGAAGGAAAAATGGATGAAAGGATAGCAGCATATGGCAACCTGTTTGCTTTTTTTCCAAAGCAAAAGAGGAGCGTATAATTGTTAAAAAGGTATTTTTGGAGATGGACAGGCAGGCTGAAGGGGAGGAGGTAGGCCTATATTTTGAACTTAAAAACTCAAATGGGTTTTTGAATTCAAAATGTGTAATTTTCCCTTATGCTTCTACCCTTTTATAATCCATAATTTTTGAGACAGGTAATCCGAGTGTAGGATGTTTGGGAAAATAGGTGTTGAAGGACAAATGGATAAAAGGATAGCAGCATATGGAAACTGTACTGTTTGCTTTTTTCAAAGCAATGGAGGAGTGTAAAATTGGTAAAATGGCCAATTTTGGTGATGGTCAGGAAGGCTGAAGGGAAGGCCTGCATTTTGAACCTGAAAACCCAAATGGGTTTTTGGGTTCAAAATGTGAAATTTTCCCTTATGCTACTACCCTTTTATAATCCATAATTTTTGGGCCAGGTAGTCCGATAACCTGGCGACATGAGGTCAATATGAGTGTAGGATGGTTTGGGAAAATAGGTGTAGAAGGACAAAATGGATCACATGTTGGCAGCATATAGGAACTTTACTGTTTGGCTTTTTTCAAAGCAAAAGGAGGAGTGTATAATTGTTAAAAAGGCTCTTTTTGGAGATGAACTGGCAGGCTGAAGGGTAGGAGGTAGGGCCTGTATTTTGAACTTTAAAAGTCAAATAGGTTTTTGGCTTCAAAATGTGTATTTTTTCCTTATGCTGCTACCCTTTTATAGTCCATAAAATTTGGGCCAGGTAGTCTGATAACTTGGCAGCATGAGAACAGTATGAGTGTAGGATGGAGTATGAGCGTAGGATGTTTGGGAAAATAGGTGTAGAAGGACGAATGAATAAAATGATGGCAGCATATTGAAACTGTACTCTTTGCTTTTTTCAAAGAGGCCAGTAAGTCTGGATGGACAGGCAGTCTGAAGGGGAGGAGGTAGACCTGTATTTTGAACTTTAAAACTCAAATAGGTTTTTAGCGTCAAAATGTGTCATTTTCCCTTATGCTGCTACCCTTTTATAATCCATAATTTTTGGGACAGGTAGTCCGATAACTTGGTGACATGAGGACAGTATGAGTGTAGGATGGAGTATGAGTGTAGGATGTTTGGGAAAATAGGTGTAGAAGGATGAATGGATGAAATATGCTGCCCTCCTTTTTTTTTTCCTCTTTCAACATTTCTTTATTAAAAACATTTATCATTTACATTTTAATAAATAACATTTTATACATTGAATTTCAAGATTTTTTTTTCCCACCCCCCTCACCTTTCTCCCCCATGACATATCTCCCCTTACTGGGTGGACGGGAGGCAGAGGGACAACACCTTCCCATTCTATTACTATTTCCATTATACTATATCAATTCGTTTTCTTTTCTCTTTCCTTTCCCTTCCCTTTCTCTCTCTCTTTTCTTTTCTTTGTTTTCCATTTTAGATCTTTGATATCTTCCCAATTATTTCTTCCCGCCTTTATTATTGTGTCCCCCTTGATTCCCGTCCCCCTCACATAATAGTAATGAATTAATGAAATCAAATAAAAATCTAATTTCTTTCTTTTAACCAAATAACCTTCCTGTCACCTCCCTCCACTCCCATACCTCTGGTTTAGTTGGGGCCAGCCATCTCCTGATTATTAATAAACTAGCATAAAAGAGCATCGTCAGTAGTTCCTTTCTTTATTTTGTTGTTTTATTTACTTTTCTATCATCACCCAAGATAATCAAAGCTATTTCATCTTTTATCTCACATTTTATTTTTCTCTCAATACCAATTATTGACACCCAATATTCTTGTATTTTTTCACATTCCCATATAATATGCAGGAATCCCGCGTTTTCCATTTTACATCTTGGACAGGTACCATTTTCCCTCCTACCAATCCTGAAGAAAAAGTTTGGTGTATAATAAATTCTATATACTATGTTCCATTGTATCAGTTGATGGTCTAAACTTGGGGAAATTCTTTTTATATTCCTGAATACATTCATCCAACCGCATTTGTTTCTCTCACCTAACTCTTCGTCCCATTGCTGGAAGCATTTATGTTTTAAGTTATTTTCTTTATTTATCAGTATTTCGGTATAAATTACTGCCATAACTTTCTTTACTATTTTTCCCTCCTCCATTTTTCTTATAGTTTCAGTTGCTTCCACTATCCGATTATCACTGTCTCTTAGTGACTCGCATATGGCACTTTTTAAACCCTGAAATTCCAACCACATACCTTTTCCTAGTTTAAATTCTTTCTGCACCTCTCTCCACTTTCTTAACTCTCCTTTTCTCCACACGTCTCTCAAAATTTTACATCCCCTACTTTGCAAGTTGTTAGTTTCCAGCTTAGCTACCTCTTTCAAGTTTACATTATGCCAAATTGGCGCTGTCTCTAATATTCCCGTTATTTTCATTTCTTTTTTTAAAGTTTTCCCAGGTTTTACAAATCCCTACTAATATAGCATTTTCCTTCCACCTCCCTTCTTTTAACTGGCCTGACTCAAGAACCTGATAAATATTTTCGTATTTCCCTTTTGTTGTTTTTCCATGATATTTTTTAAAGATTCCAAATCTCCTCCACTCCACCACATAGTACATCTGACTTGCTAAAAAATATCTCTGTATATCTGGAAGTTTCAGTCCTCCCTTCTCTCTTCCTTTACTTAAGTATTCTATTTTTATCCTCGTTCTTTTCCTTCCCCATATTAGGGCGTTTAGCATAGCTATTATCCTTCTAAAAATTCCTTTCTCACACCAGATAGGGGTCGCTTCAAAGATGAATAATAGTTTTGGTAGAATTACTGTTTTAATTAAACTGGCTCCGGAAAGTTAAACAGATTTGTAAATTACTTCTATAAAAAAAATCTTAATCCTTCCAATAGTTATTAGCTTCTGAAGTTGAGTTGTTGTTTTCTGTCTAACTGCTCTCTGATGACTCACGTCCCGGGACGTGACATCATCATTGAGCAGTTAGACAGAAAACTTCAGAAGCTAATAACTATTGGAAGGATTAAGATTTTTTAATAGAAGTAATTTACAAATCTGTTTAACTTTCCGGAGCCAGTTGATATATATAAAAAATGTTTTTGCCCGGAATACCCCTTTAACCACTTAAGGACCTAGGGCGTATGGATACGCCTTGACGTCCTGGTACTTAAGGACCCAGGGCGTATCCATACGCCCGTGGGAATTTCGGTCCCCGCCACGCGTCGGGCGGGGACCGTACCGGGATGCCTGCTGATATCGTTCAGCAGGCATCCCGCGCAAATGCCCAGGGGGGTCATTAGACCCCCCCATGTCGGCGATCGCGGCAGATCGTTGGTGAATTCACACTAACGATCTGCTGCGATTCGGGTCATACGGGTCACGTGTGACCCGCTGACCCGAAGATACAAGGTGATCGGGGGTGTACAATACAACCCCTATCACCCACTGTATCTATGGGGAGGTGGCGATTTCGTCACCCCCCAGGAGCGCTGCTATTGGCAGCCGGCGGGGGGAGGGGTTAACTGCATCTTCTTGCAGCTCTGCCCATTAGCTGAGTTCAGTCAGCGGGCAAAGCTGCTCGAAGGTGCCAGGGACCCCCCCCCGGTGAGGATTGGAGCCCCCTCAGGACCGACAATCCCCCATAGAGCAGGGACAGAAAAACCCCCAGTTAAAGGTAGGAAAAAATTGTGTAAAACAGTAAAATAAAAGTAAAAAAAAAATCCCCCCCCCCTGACCCCCTAATAGGTCCCCATGGGTCTGCCTGAGATTTTTTAGCTTGACCCGGGCCCTATTAGGGGTTCAGGGCGCTGCATTTGGCCCCCCATTTTTTTGGGGCCGCAGCTGTTTATTTTTGTTCATATAACGGTGTGTGATTTCTAATCACACACCGTTATATATAGTATACACCAAGCACACACACTACATACATCCCCGCCAGGTCCAATGAATGGTACGCCGTCAGTGCAGCCGAAATGAGGACATTTTGGGGCCTCGTGCTGCACATGGGCCTGGTCAAAAAGCCAAGTGTCAGGCAGTACTGGAGCGGGGACGTCCTACACCAGACCCCGCTGTACAGTATGGCCATGGCACGGAAGCGGTTCGAGGCCATTCGGAAATGCCTGCATTATGCAGATAATGCGGCATGTCCACCCCGAAGTGATCCCACCTATGACCGGCTTTACAAAGTGAGGCCGGTCATCGATCACTTTGGGGCCAAATTTTTAGAGGCCTATGTACCGCTTAGGGAGCTCTCTGTAGATGAGTCTCTCATCAGTTTTAAGGGGAGACTCATCTTCCGCCAGTATATTCCCTCGAAGCGGGCGCGATATGGCGTGAAGCTATATAAACTTTGTGGGAGTACCTCCGGGTACACTTTCAAGTTTAGGGTGTATGAGGGACGAGATTCCCATATTGAACCCCCAGATTGTTCCCCCACTCTGGGTGTTAGCGGGAAAATCGTTTGGGACCTTATGTACCCATTGCTGGATAAGGGTTACCACGTGTACGTGGACAACTTTTATACCAGCATTCCTCTCTTCACATCCCTTGCCGCCAGATCGAAGTCCGCTTGTGGGACCGTGCGGAAGAATCAGAGAGGCCTCCCTCTAAATTTTGTTCAGACACCTATGCCCAAGGGTGAGTCCCGTGCCCTTACCCATGAAAACCTGTTGCTGGTCAAGTATAAGGATAAGAGGGATGTCCTTATGCTGACCACTATTCATGGTAACGGCAGCTCACCTGTCCCTGTGCGAGGTACCACAACAACGGTCCTCAAGCCCGATTGTATTCTGGACTACAATCGGTATATGGGGGGAGTTGATCTTTCTGATCAAATCCTGAAGCTATATAACGCCATGCGGAAAACACGTGTATGGTACAAGAAAGTTGCGGTCTACTTGGTACAGGTTGCCATGTACAACTCTTTTGTACTGTACCAAAACGCTGGCAACACAGGGACATACCTTCAGTTCCAAGAAGAAGTCCTAAAGGACCTGATCTTTGCTGACTGGGAAAGAGCAGGCCGGAGTTCAGAAGGAACTGGAGTAATAGGTGCCAGGATCGTCCCAGGCCAACACTTTCCAGGTGAGGTCCCCCACACTGGAAAGAAGGGACGATCCCAGAAAAAATGCAGAGTGTGTAACAGGAGGGGGATACGGAAGGACACCACCTATCAATGTGACACTTGCCCTGATCATCCGGGCCTCTGCATTAAAAACTGCTTCAGGGAGTATCACACTTCCATGCAGTACTAAATTTTCCCTTTTCATTTTAATTTTCCATAATTTGACCCCAATGTACCAAGTCCAGAGTACATTCCAAGTTTTAACCCCATAAAACCACTAAATTGCCCAAAAAACTCTCATAAAAAAAAAAAACTGATAAGACCTCTGGGGGTATTTTTTTCTCTGTGTCATGGGTCACCGAGTCACTATCATCGGGGACTTTTTATGTTGCCTCAAATGCGCAGCGCTCTCTCTCTCCACCTGAGCGGGGTGCGCATTTGAGGCAACAGGTTAGGGACGGCCACACACATCACATTCCCAGAATGATGATTCAGAGCATAGGGTTTGGGGTGGGCATATTTTTTAGTTTTGGCTATGCTCTGGGTCATCATTCTGGGAACATAACCTGTTTTATCCTTTTATGTCCCACTGTACCCCTTGTTAGTTATTAGTGTACCCCATATAAGGCCCCTGACTGCCCTCCTGTTCCTCCGTGACCAGTGTGCACCTGGAGATCCGTTTTACGCCCAGATATGAGGTATGTCCTTTTTCCAAAGAAATGTATTTACAAATTTAATTTTTTTTTATTTTTTTGCTTTTCTGGCAGTAAATGCGACATGCCCCCCCCCCCCCCCCATTTCAGCAAAATTAGCAAATGTGACTCTTTCTCTTCTGAGCATTGTAGCGCTCCTGCAGTGCATTTGACGTCCACTTATGGGGTACCTCCATACTCAGAAGAGATGGGGTTACAAATTTTGGGGGGTATTTTCTGCTATTAACCCTTGCAAAAATGTGAAATTTGGGGGAAACACACATTTTAGTGAAAAAAATATATATATTTTTTTACATATGCAAAAGTCGTGAAACCCCTGTGAGGTATTCAGGCACACTTTATTCCTTGTTACGTTCCTCAAGGGGTCTAGTTTCCAAAATGGTATGCCATGTGTTTTTTTTTTGCTGTTTTCGCACCATAGGGGCTTCCTAAATGCAACATGCCCCCCGAGCAAAATTTGCTCTCAAAAAGCCAAATATGACTCCTTCTCTTCTGAGCATTGTAGTTTGCCCGAAGTGCACTTCAGGTCAACTTATGGGGTACCTCCATACTCAGAAGAGATGGGGTTACAAATTTTGGGGGGTATTCTGCTATTAACCCTTGCAAAAATGTGAAATTTGGGGGGAAACACACATTTTAGTGAAAAAAATATATATATTTTTTACATATGCAAAAGTCGTGAAACCCCTGTGGGGTATTAAGGCTCACTTTATTCCTTGTTACGTTCCTCAAGGGGTCTAGTTTCCAAAATGGTATGCCATGTGTTTTGTTTTTTTTTGCTGTTCTGGCACCATAGGGGCTTCCTAAATGCAACATGCCCTCCGAGCAAAATTTGCTCTCAAAAAGCCAAATATGACTCCTTCTCTTCTGAGCATTGTAGTTTGCCCGAAGTGCACTTCAGGTCAACTTATGGGGTACCTCCATACTCATAAGAGATGGGGTTACAAATTTTGTGGGGTATTTTCTGCTATTAACCCTTGCAAATGTTACGCCGAGCGCTCCGGGTCCCCGCTCCTCCCCGGAACGCTCGCTACACTCTCGCTACTGCAGTGCCCCGGTCAGATCCACTGACCCGGTGCGCTGCGATACCGCCTCCAGCCGGGATGCGATTCGCGATGCGGGTGGCGCCCGCTCGCGATGCGCACCCCGGCTCCCGTACCTGACTCGCTCTCCGTCGGTCCTGTCCCAGCGCGCGCGGCCCCGCTCCCTAGGGCGCGCGCGCGCCAGGTCTCTGCGATTTAAAGGACCACTGCGCCGCTGATTGGCGCAGTGGTTCTAATCAGTGTGTTCACCTGTGCACTCCCTATGTATACCTCACTTCCCCTGCACTCCCTCGCCGGATCTTGTTGCCATTGTGCCAGTGAAAGCGTTTCCTTGTGTGTTCCTAGCCTGTGTTCCAGACCTCCTGCCGTTGCCCCTGACTACGATCCTTGCTGCCTGCCCCGACCTTCTGCTACGTCCGACCTTGCTTCTGTCTACTCCCCTGTACCGCGCCTATCTTCAGCAGTCAGAGAGGTTGAGCCGTTGCTAGTGGATACGACCTGGTCACTACCGCCGCAGCAAGACCATCCCGCTTTGCGGCGGGCTCTGGTGAACACCAGTAGTGACTTAGAACCGGTCCACTAGCACGGTCCACGCCAATCCCTCTCTGGCACAGAGGATCCACCTCCTGCCAGCCGGCATCGTGACAGTAGATCCGGCCATGGATCCCGCTGAAGTTCCTCTGCCAGTTGTCGCCGACCTCACCACGGTGGTCGCCCAGCAGTCACAACAGATAGCGCAACAAGGCCACCAGCTGTCTCAACTGACCGTGATGCTACAGCAGCTACTACCACAGCTTCAGCAATCATCTCCTCCGCCAGCTCCTGCACATCCTCCGCAGCCAGTGGCCGCTTCAGGCCTACGACTATCCTTGCCGGATAAATTTGATGGGGACTCTAAATTTTGCCGTGGCTTTCTTTCACAATGTTCCCTGCACTTGGAGATGATGTCGGACCAGTTTCCTACTGAAAGGTCTAAGGTGGCTTTCGTAGTCAGCCTTCTGTCTGGAAAAGCCCTGTCTTGGGCCACACCGCTCTGGGACCGCAATGACCCCGTCACTGCCTCTGTACACTCCTTCTTCTCGGAAATTCGAAGTGTCTTTGAGGAACCTGCCCGAGCCTCTTCTGCTGAGACTGCCCTGCTGAACCTGGTCCAGGGTAATTCTTCCGTTGGCGAGTACGCCGTACAATTCCGTACTCTTGCTTCAGAACTATCCTGGAATAATGAGGCCCTCTGCGCGACCTTTAAAAAAGGCCTATCCAGCAACATTAAAGATGTTCTGGCCGCACGAGAAATCCCTGCTAACCTACATGAACTCATTCATCTAGCCACTCGCATTGACATGCGTTTTTCCGAAAGGCGTCAGGAGCTCCGCCAGGATATGGACTTTGTTCGCACGAGGCGTTTTTTCTCCCCGGCTCCTCTCTCCTCTGGTCCCCTGCAATCCGTTCCTGTGTCTCCCGCCGTGGAGGCTATGCAGGTTGACCGGTCTCGCCTGACACCTCAAGAGAGGACACGACGCCGCATGGAGAATCTCTGCCTGTACTGTGCCGGTACCGAACACTTCCTGAAGGATTGTCCTATCCGTCCTCCCCGCCTGGAAAGACGTACGCTGACTCCGCACAAAGGTGAGACAGTCCTTGATGTCAACTCTGCTTCTCCACGTCTTACTGTGCCTGTGCAGATATCTGCCTCTACCTTTTCCTTCTCTACCATGGCCTTCTTGGATTCCGGATCTGCAGGAAATTTTATTTTGGCCTCTCTCATCAACAGATTCAACATCCCGGTGACCAGTCTCGCCAGACCCCTCTACATCAATTGTGTTAACAATGAAAGATTGGACTGTACCATACGTTTCCGCACGGAGCCCCTCCTAATGTGCATCGGACCTCATCACAAAAAAATTGAGTTTTTGGTCCTCCCCAATTGCACTTCCGAAATTCTCCTTGGACTACCCTGGCTTCAACACCATTCCCCAACCCTGGATTGGTCCACAGGGGAGATCAAGAGCTGGGGTACCTCTTGTTTCAAGGACTGCCTTAAACCGGTTCCCAGTACTCCCTGCCGTGACCCTGTGGTTCCCCCTGTAACCGGTCTCCCTAAGGCCTATATGGACTTTGCTGATGTGTTTTGCAAAAAACAAGCTGAGACTCTACCTCCTCACAGGCCTTATGACTGTCCTATTGACCTCCTCCCGGGCACTACTCCACCCCGGGGCAGAATTTATCCTCTGTCCGCCCCAGAGACTCTTGCTATGTCTGAGTACATCCAGGAAAATTTAAAAAAGGGCTTTATCCGCAAATCCTCCTCTCCTGCCGGAGCTGGATTTTTCTTTGTGTCCAAAAAAGATGGCTCCCTACGTCCTTGCATTGACTACCGCGGTCTTAATAAAATCACGGTAAAGAACCGCTACCCTCTACCTCTTATCTCTGAACTCTTTGATCGCCTCCAAGATGCCCACATCTTTACCAAACTGGACTTAAGAGGTGCTTATAATCTCTTCCGCATCAGGGAGGGGGATGAATGGAAAACGGCATTTAACACTAGAGATGGACACTTTGAGTATTTGGTCATGCCCTTTGGCCTGTGCAACGCCCCTGCCGTCTTCCAAGACTTTGTTAATGAAGTTTTTCGTGATCTCTTATATTCCTGTGTTGTTGTGTATCTGGACGATATTCTGATTTTTTCTGCCAACCTAGAAGAACACCGCCAGCATGTCCGCATGGTTCTTCAGAGACTTCGTGACAACCAACTTTATGCCAAAATGGAGAAATGTCTGTTTGAATGTCAATCTCTTCCTTTCCTAGGATACTTGGTCTCTGGCCAGGGACTACAAATGGATCCAGACAAACTCTCTGCCGTCTTAGATTGGCCACGCCCCTCCGGACTCCGTGCTATCCAACGTTTTTTGGGGTTCGCCAATTATTACAGACAATTTATTCCACATTTTTCCACCATTGTGGCTCCTATCGTGGCTTTAACCAAAAAGAATGCCAATCCTAAGTCATGGCCTCCTCAAGCGGAAGACGCCTTTAAACGGCTCAAGTCTGCCTTTTCTTCTGCTCCCGTGCTCTCCAGACCTGACCCATCTAAACCCTTCCTATTGGAGGTTGATGCCTCCTCAGTAGGAGCTGGAGCGGTTCTTCTACAAAAAAATTCTTCCGGGCATGCTGTTACCTGTGGTTTTTTTTCTAGGACCTTCTCTCCGGCGGAGAGGAACTACTCCATCGGGGATCGAGAGCTACTGGCCATTAAATTAGCACTTGAGGAATGGAGGCATCTGCTGGAGGGATCAAAATTTCCAGTTATCATTTACACCGATCACAAGAATCTCTCCTATCTCCAGTCTGCCCTGTTCTTTGCCCGGTTTAATTTTGAAATTCACTTTCGCCCTGCCGATAAGAACATTAGGGCCGATGCTCTCTCTCGTTCCTCGGATGCCTCGGAAGTAGAGCTCTCTCCGCAACACATCATTCCTCCTGACTGCCTGATCTCCACTTCTCCAGCCTCCATCAGGCAAACTCCTCCAGGGAAGACATTCGTCTCTCCACGCCAACGCCTCGGAATCCTCAAATGGGGTCACTCCTCCCATCTCGCAGGCCATGCGGGCATCAAGAAATCCGTGCAACTCATCTCTCGTTTCTATTGGTGGCCGACTCTGGAGACGGATGTTGTTGATTTTGTGCGGGCCTGCACTGTCTGTGCCCGGGATAAGACTCCTCGCCAGAAGCCCGCTGGTCTTCTTCATCCTCTGCCTGTTCCCGAACAGCCTTGGTCTCTGATTGGTATGGACTTTATTACAGACTTACCCCCATCCCGTGGCAACACTGTTGTTTGGGTGGTCGTTGATCGATTTTCCAAGATGGCACATTTTATTCCTCTTCCGGGTCTTCCTTCAGCGCCTCAGTTGGCAAAACAATTTTTTGTACACATTTTTCGTCTTCACGGGTTGCCCACGCAGATCGTCTCGGATAGAGGCGTCCAATTCGTGTCAAAATTCTGGAGGGCTCTCTGTAAACAACTCAAGATTAAATTAAACTTTTCTTCTGCTTATCATCCTCAATCCAATGGGCAAGTAGAAAGAATTAACCAGGTCCTGGGTGATTATTTACGGCATTTTGTTTCCTCCCGCCAGGATGACTGGGCAGATCTTCTACCATGGGCCGAATTCTCGTATAACTTCAGAGTCTCTGAATCTTCTTCCAAATCCCCATTTTTCGTGGTGTACGGCCATCACCCTCTTCCCCCCCTCCCTACTCCCTTGCCCTCTGGTTTGCCCGCTGTGGATGAAATAACTCGTGATCTTTCCACCATATGGAAAGAGACCCAAAATTCTCTCTTACAGGCTTCATCACGCATGAAGAAGTTTGCTGATAAGAAAAGAAGAGCTCCCCCCATTTTTTCTCCCGGAGACAAGGTATGGCTCTCCGCTAAATATGTCCGCTTCCGTGTTCCCAGCTACAAATTGGGACCACGCTATCTTGGTCCTTTCAAAATTTTGTGCCAGATTAATCCTGTCTCTTACAAACTTCTTCTTCCTCCTTCTCTTCGTATTCCTAATGCCTTTCACGTTTCTCTTCTTAAACCACTCATCATCAACCGTTTCTCTCCCAAACTTGTTTCTCCCACTCCTGTTTCCGGCTCTTCGGACATCTTCTCCGTAAAGGAGATACTGGCCTCCAAGAAGGTCAGAGGGAAAACCTTTTTTTTGGTCGACTGGGAGGGCTGTGGTCCTGAAGAGAGATCCTGGGAACCTGAGGACAATATCCTAGACAAAAGTCTGGTCCTCAGGTTCTCAGGCTCCAAGAAGAGGGGGAGACCCAAGGGGGGGGGTACTGTTACGCCGAGCGCTCTGGGTCCCCGCTCCTCCCCGGAACGCTCGCTACACTCTCGCTACTGCAGCGCCCCGGTCAGATCCACTGACCCGGTGCGCTGCGATACCGCCTCCAGCCGGGATGCGATTCGCGATGCGGGTGGCACCCGCTCGCGATGCGCACCCCGGCTCCCGTACCTGACTCGCTCTCCGTCGGTCCTGTCCCGGCGCGCGCGGCCCCGCTCCCTAGGGCGCGCGCGCGCCGGGTCTCTGCGATTTAAAGGGCCACTGCGCCGCTGATTGGCGCAGTGGTTCTAATCAGTGGGTTCACCTGTGCACTCCCTATGTATACCTCACTTCCCCTGCACTCCCTCGCCGGATCTTGTTGCCATTGTGCCAGTGAAAGCGTTTCCTTGTGTGTTCCTAGCCTGTGTTCCAGACCTCCTGCCGTTGCCCCTGACTACGATCCTTGCTGCCTGCCCCGACCTTCTGCTACGTCCGACCTTGCTTCTGTCTACTCCCCTGTACCGCGCCTATCTTCAGCAGTCAGAGAGGTTGAGCCGTTGCTAGTGGATACGACCTGGTCACTACCGCCGCAGCAAGACCATCCCGCTTTGCGGCGGGCTCTGGTGAACACCAGTAGTGACTTAGAACCGGTCCACTAGCACGGTCCACGCCAATCCCTCTCTGGCACAGAGGATCCACCTCCTGCCAGCCGGCATCGTGACAGCAAAAATGTGAAATTTGGGGGGAAACACACATTTTAATGAAAAAAAATATTTTTTTACATATGCAAAAGTTGTGAAACCCCTGTGGGGTATTAAGGCTCACTTTATTCCTTGTTACGTTCCTCAAGGGGTCTAGTTCCAAAA
Source organism: Hyla sarda (assembly GCF_029499605.1). Taxonomy (NCBI): domain Eukaryota; kingdom Metazoa; phylum Chordata; class Amphibia; order Anura; family Hylidae; genus Hyla; species Hyla sarda. The sequence continues at coordinate 344,835,939 of NC_079191.1, read as the reverse complement.
TGGTATGCCATGTGTTTTTTTTTGCTGTTCTGGCACCATAGGGGCTTCCTAAATGCAACATGCCCCCCGAGCAAAATTTGCTCTCAAAAAGCCAAATATGACTCCTTTTCTTCTGAGCATTGTAGTTCGCCCGAAGTGCACTTCAGGTCAACTTATGGGGTACCTCCATACTCATAAGAGATGGGGTTACAAATTTTGGGGGTATTTTCTGCTATTAACCCTTGCAAAAATGGGAAATTTGGGGGGAAACACACATTTTTGTGAAAAATAAAATATTTTTTTTACATATGCAAAAGTCGTGAAACCCCTGTGGGGTATTAAGGCTCACTTTATTCCTTGTTACGTTCCTCAAGGGGTCTAGTTTCCAAAATGGTATGCCATGTGTTTTTTTTTTTTGCTGTTCTGGCACCATAGGGGCTTCCTAAATGTGACATGCCCCCCAAAAACCATTTCAGAAAAACTCACTCTCCAAAATGCCACTGTCGCTCCTTCCCTTAGGAGCCCTCTACTGCGCCCGCCGAACACTTGACATACACATATGAGGTATTTCCTTACTCGAGAGAAATTGGGTTACACATTTTAAGAAAATTTCTCTCTTTTTACCCCTTGTAAAAATGCAAAAACTGGGTTTACAAGAACATGCGAGTGTAAAAATGAAGATTTTGAATTTTCTCCTTCAACTTGCGGCTATTCCTGTGAAACACCAAAAGGGTTAACAAACCTTTTGAATGTCATTTTGAATACTTTGAGGGGTGCAGTTTTTATAATGGTGTCATTTATGGGGTATTTCTAATAAGAAGGCCCCTCAAATCCACTTCTAAACAGAACTGGTCCCTGAAAAAATAAAATTTTGAAAATTTTGCGAAAAATTGGAAAATTGCTGCTGAACTTTGAAGCCCTCTGATGTCTTTCAAAAGTAAAAACTTGTCAACTTTATGATGCAAACATAAAGTAGACATATTGTATATGTGAATCAATATATAATTTATTTGGAATATAGATTTTCCTTATAAGCAGAGAGCTTCAAAGTAAAAAAAAATGCAAAATTTTCTATTTTTTCATCAAATTTTGGAATTTTTCACCAAGAAATGATACAAGTATCGACAAAATTTTACTGCTAACATAAAGTAGAATATGTCACGAAAAAACAATCTCGGAATCAGAATGAAAGGTAAAAGCATCCCAGAGTTATTAATGCTTGAAGTGACAGTGGTCAGATGTTAAAAAAATGGCCGGGTCCTTAAGGTATATTTGGGCTGGGTCCTTAAGGGGTTAAGACTATCCTATCTGCTCTCGTAAGATTCAGTTTATTCCATGTTCTTACCTTGTTTTCCAATTTTTTTTATCAATGGGTATGTGTTTATTTTGTGATATTCTCCTATTTTCCCAGATATCTGTACGCCTAAATTAGAAAAACTCTCTCCTTTATCCAGGATTCTAAGCTCCTTAATTATTCCCATTTCTACTTTACCTAATGGAAGTAACACTGATTTCTCCCAGTTTATAGCCAAACCTGCATAGTTACCATATTCCCCAATCAATTCCATAACCTTCTCTGTGGAGTTTTCTGGCTTTTCCAAATATAATAATATGTCATCTGTGTAAAGTGATATTTTATCCCCATCCCCCTCCACTCCAAATCCTTTTATTTGCTGATCTTCTCTGACTTTAACCGCCAGGGGTTCGACCACTAGCGCAAAAAGTAGAGGAGATAAGGGGCATCCCTGCCTTGTACCTCGGGTCACTAAAAAACTCTCTGATCTTTTCCCTTCTATATTTATTCTAGCTTCCGCTCCATTATATAACATCTTGATCATTTCTATATATACCTTCTGAAACCCATATTTTTCCAGTACTCCCCATAGGAACTCCCATGGAGGGGGTATATATACAAACGCAATTATACAGGTTAGCCCCTCTAAATTTCCGTGCAAAACTACATACCTTCCGTAGTTATCTATACATTTGCCGTACAATTCCCATTTAATGTTTCTGTGAATTAAAACAGACTTGACCTTGACTTTGACGTAAAACATGAGTGATAACTATACGACCACCAATTTCTTTTTAACACCCCTATTGTTTCCTGCATTAGGTGGGTTTCTATTAATCCTACTACTCCCGGTAAGTGATTCTTTATAACTTCCATAACTGCAACTCTTTTTACCTTATCTCCTAATCCCCTAATAATCCACGCTATCAACCGTGTACCCAAATGTATCATTGTTACGCCTAGCGCTCCGGGTCCCCGCTCCTCCCCGGAGCGCTCACGGCGCCTTTCTCCCTGCAGCTCCCCGGTCAGCGCTGACCGGGAGCGCTGCCCTGTCATGGCCGTTGGGGATGCGATTCGCACAGCGGGACGCGCCCGCTCGCGAATCGCATCCCAGGTCACTTACCCGTTCCCGTCTCCTGCGGTCATGTGCTGGCGCGCGCGGCTCCGCTCTCTAGGGCGCGCGCGCGCCAGCTCCCTGAGACTTAAAGGGCCAGTGCACCAATGATTGGTGCCTGGCCCAATTAGCTTAATTGGTTCCCATCTGTTTCCTGGCTATATCTAGTCTCCTCCCTTGCACTTCCTTGCCGGATCTTGTTGCCCTAGAGCCTAGTGAAAGCGTTTTTGTGTGTTTATACCCTGTGTACCAGAACTTTGCTATCTCCCCTGACTACGAACCTTGCCGCCTGCCCCCGACCTTCTGCTACGTCCGACTTTGCTTCTGCCTACTCCCTTGTACCTCGCCTATCTTCAGCAGCCAGAGAGGTGAGCCGTTGCTAGTGGATACGACCTGGTCACTACCGCCGCAGCAAGACCATCCCGCTTTGCGGCGGGCTCTGGTGAAAACCTGTAGTGTCTTAGAACCGGTCCACTAGCACGGTCCTCGCTATCCCTCTCTGGCACAGAGGATCCACCTCCTGCCAGCCGGCATCGTGACAGTAGATCCGGCCATGGATCCCGCTGAGGTTCCCCTGCCAGTTGTCTCTGATATCGCCCGACAGATCGCCCATCTAACCCACCAGCTGTCGGAAGTGTCCACCATTGTGCGCCAACATTCGCAACTTCTTCAGCAATCATCTCCTTCGCCAGCTCCTGCACCTCCTCCGCTGCGAGTGGCCACTCCTAGCCTCCACCTGTCCTTGCCGGACAAATTTAATGGGGACTCTAAGTTTTGCCGTGGCTTTCTTTCGCAATGTTCATTGCACCTGGAGATGATGTCGGACCTGTTTCCCACTGAAAGGTCTAAGGTGGCTTTCGTAGTCAGCCTTCTGTCTGGAAAAGCTCTGTCTTGGGCCACACCGCTCTGGGACCGCAATGACCCCGTCACTGCCTCCGTACACTCCTTCTTCTCGGAAATCCGAAGTGTCTTTGAGGAACCTGCCCGAGCCTCTTCTGCTGAGACTGCCCTGTTGAACCTGGTCCAGGGTAATTCTTCCGTTGGCGAGTATGCCGTACAGTTCCGTACCCTTGCTTCAGAATTATCCTGGAATAATGAGGCACTCTGCGCGACCTTCAAAAAAGGCCTATCCAGTCGCATCAAGGATGTGCTGGCCGCACGAGAGATTCCTGCCAATCTGCAAGAACTCATCCATCTAGCTACCCGCATTGACATGCGTTTTTCTGAGCGACACCAAGAGCTCCGCCAGGAAAAAGACTTAGATCTCTGGGCACCTCTCCCACAGTATCCGTTGCAATCTACGCCTGGGCCTCCCGCCGAGGAGGCCATGCAAGTGGATAAGTCTCGCCTGACCCAGGAAGAGAGGAATCGCCGTAAGGAAGAGAATCTTTGTCTGTACTGTGCCAGTACCGAGCATTTCTTGGTGGATTGCCCTATCCGTCCTCCACGCCTGGGAAACGCACGCACGCACCCAGCTCACGTGGGTGTGGCGTCTCTTGGTTCCAAGTCTGCTCCTCCACGTCTCACGGTACCCGTGCGGATTTCTGCTTCAGCCAGCTCTTCTCTCTCAGCCGTGGCCTGCCTGGACTCTGGAGCTTCTGGAAATTTTATTCGAGAGTCCCTAGTGAATAAATTTCGCATTCCGGTGACCCGTCTTGTCAAGCCACTCCACGTTTCCGCGGTCAACGGAGCCAAGTTGGATTGCACCATACGTTTCCGCACGGAGCCCCTTCTTATGAGCATCGGATCTCATCATGAGAGGATTGAACTTTTGGTCCTCCCCAATTGCACCTCGGAAATTCTCCTTGGACTTCCCTGGCTTCAACTTCATTCCCCTACCCTGGATTGGTCCACTGGGGAGATCAGGAGTTGGGGGTCCTCTTGTTCCAAGAACTGTCTAAAACCGGTTCCCAGTACTCCCTGCCGTGACCCTGTGGTTCCTCCTGTTTCCGGTCCCCCTAAGGTCATTAAGGACTCTGCCTGCCACAGGAAATGCCCCTCCCCCCCTCCCAGTCCCGTCAGGCAAGCCTCTGTGCCACCCCATGGCCCCCGTCCTGGTGTCACACTGCCCCGTGCCAGGTCTCGCCCTCTGCCCTCTCTCCCCATTCCTACTCCTGCGGTTCTGCCTGCCGTTGAGGAATCCCTCCTTCCTTTCCCGGTGTCCTCATCCCAGGGGAGGCAGTTACCCGATAAAGAGAAGGGGAGACCTAAGGGGGGGGGGTACTGTTACGCCTAGCGCTCCGGGTCCCCGCTCCTCCCCGGAGCGCTCACGGCGCCTTTCTCCCTGCAGCTCCCCGGTCAGCGCTGACCGGGAGCGCTGCCCTGTCATGGCCGTTGGGGATGCGATTCGCACAGCGGGACGCGCCCGCTCGCGAATCGCATCCCAGGTCACTTACCCGTTCCCGTCTCCTGCGGTCATGTGCTGGCGCGCGCGGCTCCGCTCTCTAGGGCGCGCGCGCGCCAGCTCCCTGAGACTTAAAGGGCCAGTGCACCAATGATTGGTGCCTGGCCCAATTAGCTTAATTGGTTCCCATCTGTTTCCTGGCTATATCTAGTCTCCTCCCTTGCACTTCCTTGCCGGATCTTGTTGCCCTAGAGCCTAGTGAAAGCGTTTTTGTGTGTTTATACCCTGTGTACCAGAACTTTGCTATCTCCCCTGACTACGAACCTTGCCGCCTGCCCCCGACCTTCTGCTACGTCCGACTTTGCTTCTGCCTACTCCCTTGTACCTCGCCTATCTTCAGCAGCCAGAGAGGTGAGCCGTTGCTAGTGGATACGACCTGGTCACTACCGCCGCAGCAAGACCATCCCGCTTTGCGGCGGGCTCTGGTGAAAACCTGTAGTGTCTTAGAACCGGTCCACTAGCACGGTCCTCGCTATCCCTCTCTGGCACAGAGGATCCACCTCCTGCCAGCCGGCATCGTGACAATCATTTTATCCTTTTAGTTCTTCCTTCCCCCCCCCCCCCCTCCTCTCAGTAGAGAGAAAAGAGAAGGAGTAAGTATGGAGGTATGGAAGTGGACAAAACTGAGGGGGAAAAAAGGGAAGAAAGGTGCTTCCCCCCCCCCCCCCCCATTATGGCTTACCCCAATTCTTGGCAAGCCTAGCCTAGCATGTTTCCTGATCCTCAACCTCCTCTAAATTTACTCTATTACTACCTTTTGTAAGCCATCCATCCATTCTGTTGCTTCATCTACATTACTGAAAAAGAGAGTTTGCTCATTATACCTTACACGCATTCCTGCTGGAAATAACAGTGAAAATTTTACTCCGTTTTGATATAACCTTCTTTTTTCTGTTTTAAACAGCTCTCTCTTCCTCCAAGTTTCTGTAGGGGAAAATCATCACCTTTTTGTTTTCAAACATTATTTCTTGTAATCTGCATAAAGGTATCTCTGTCTCTAGCAGATAATTGCCCTTGGATATTTACTGCCTTGTGTGATCTGACTAGGTATTCTGTGTGCCCTTTCGATGTGGAAAAAATGTGAAAAGTTTTTTTCCTCACATATTGTGAACATCCACCGCCTTGGGAAACCTGTTAGATTATTTCCCTCTGCCCCTTCTTTAATCCCTACTATTCTTAAATTACTCCTTCTGGAGCGGTCCTCCATATCTATTACTTTCTTGGCCAGGGTTTTGTTCTCTTTTAATATTTTAGTTATCTGAGATTTAACTGCTTGTACTTCATCCTCTACTGAAGAAATCCTTTCCTCCATTTCTGAACATCTCTCCTTAATATTTTTCAAGTCATCCCTAATCGTTATTATATCTCCTCCAATCACTCCTACCTGATTTGCCAATTAATCTATAGACCAGTTACATTTAATTTATGGCCTCCAGTATTGTCTCCAGAGTGGTACTTGGGATTGCTTTTCCTGACTCCTTATCCCTTTCTAATATTGTTTCCTCCAAAGCACCACCTTTCCCATGTCCACGTTTTGATCCTGCAGCTGGTGTGGCAAAATATTTATCCATTTTTGCTGTCTTATCCTTGACTGGGCTAGTCGACTTTCTAGGTTTCGGAGCCATCTCTCTATGATTTGTCAGTAGACCTAGGATCGAGCTACCACTATTCTGTGGTCAGCTACAGTAGATGGCAAATACCCTGATATACTACAATTCTACAATTAGTAATATTAAATAATCATACCCAAGAGCATAGATTTAACACATTTCTGTGGTCAAAAGTCATTAGCACTTAACACACAAATAAATCTACCACAATACTGCGGTTAATGGCGACAATCGCTTAACATATAAATTTGCCACAATTCTGCTGTCCGTGATAGTGAGCACTCAGCCCACAAGTAAATTTGCCACAGTTCTGTAATAGTGGATAACTCAAAGCACACAGATAGATTTGCCACTATTCTGCTGTTAATAGTAGTGAGCCCTTAGCCCACGGGTAAGTTCACCACTGCTCTATAGATGATAATAGAAAGCGATTAACATACAGATGGATTTGCTGCAATTCTACTGTTAGACATGGATAAGTTCACCTCACTTCTGTAGGTAATAGTGTTGAGCGGCATAGGCCATATTCGAATTCGCGAATATTCGCGAATATATGGACGAATATTCGTCATATATTCGCGAATATTCGCATATTCGTTATATCCTCGTTTTATTTTCGCGTATGCGAAAATACGCGCATGCGAAAATTAATGTATGTGGAAATTCGCATATGCGAAAATTAGCATATGCTAATTTTCGCATATGCGAATTTTCGCACGCCAGTCTCACACAGTAGTATTACAGCCTTCTTTACACCACACAAGCTGGAAGCAGAGAGGGGTGATCACTGTGATGTGTACTGTGAAGAAAAAATAAAAATAAAAAAAAACGAATATTCGTAATTACGAATATATAGCGCTATATTCGCGAAATTCGCGAATTCGCGAATATGCGATATTCGCGAATAATATTCGAATTGCGAATATTCGCGAGCAACACTAGTAGGTAATATTAAAGAAACCCTTAGTCCACAGCTAGATTTACCACGGTTCTGCTGTCAGTAGTAAGTACAGTCCTGTAGTTAGTAGTGGGAAGCAGATTGATTTGCTACAGTTCTGGTGTTAGTAATAGCACACGCTTAACCCACCTCGGTTCTGTAGGCAATCATACACAGCACCTAAAGCATTCAGATAAATTTACCACAGTTCTGCAGTTAGTAGCGCTTAGAACACGAATGGATTCATCACAGTTCTATAGTAAGTAGTAGAAAGCACACAGCACCCCTGACGACTCATCACAGTTCTGCGGTTAGTATTGATAATCCCCTAACACATAGGTGGATTTTTCACAGTTCTGCAGTTAGCACATAGGTGGATTTGCCACAGTTTTGCAGTTGTAGATGGTAAGCTTTTAGCCCTTCAATAGATTTAGTAATAGGCAATCAGCATGCAGATAGGTCTATCACATCTCTGCCATTACCAATGGCAAGCACGAATAGATTTGCCCAGTTCTGTAATTGGTAGTGGATAACTCAAAGCACACAGATAGATTTGCCACTATTCTGCTGTTAATAATAGTGAGCCCTTAACCCACGGGTAAGTTCCCCACTGCTCTACAGATGATAATAGAGAGCGATTAACACACAGATGAATTTGCCGCAATTCTACTGTTGGACATGGATAAGTTCACCACACTTCTGTAGGTAATATTAAAGAAACCCTTAGCCCACAGCTAGATTTGCCACCGTTCTGGTGTCAGTAGTACTAAGCACAGTCCTGTAGTTAGTAGTGGGAAGCAGATTGGGAAGCACAGTTCTGCTGTTAGTGATCGCACACACTTAACCCACCTTGGTTCTGTAGGCAATCATACAAAGAACCTTAAGCATTCAGAAATTTACCACAGTTCTGCAATTAACACATAGGTGGATTTGTCACAGCTCTGCAGTTAGGGATAGTAAGCATTTAGCCCTTCAATAGGTTTAGTATTAGGCAATCAGCATGCAGATAGTTCAATCACATTTCTATTTAGCCCACTTTACCACCATTATGCAGGTAGTTGTTAGTATTAGCAGTAGAAAGAAAAAAAAAAGGCCTGGTTGGAGCATCACAGTTCTATCCCATGTGGTGCAACACAGAGAATGGAGTAGTCTCACCAATCTGACAGCCTGTAGTCCAATCCTTTCCTCCACACTGTAACCATTCAGATAAATTTACCACAGTTCTGCAGTTAGCACATAGATGGATTTGTCACAGCTCTGCAGTTAGGGATAGTAAGCATTTAGCCCTTCAATAGGTTTGGTAATAGGCAATCAGCATGCAGATAGGTCTATCACCTCTCTGCCGTTACCAATGGCAACCGCGAATAGGTTTGCACCAATACTGTAGATATTTTAAATAAATAAAAAAAAGCCTGGTTGGAGCATTCACAGTTCTATCCCATGTGGTGCAACGTAGAGAATGGTACCACTTGGTAATTATGAAATGCACTTTGTTCTGATTTTATGTTGTTTATTTGTTGTATTATTTGCAACATAGCAGCACCTTAATCATTCATATTTTTGCTATGCACTTTATTATTTATGTATTGTTATACCAATACAATACAGCTGATTGAGCGCCCACCTCCATATTTTCAGTGTCCTGTCTGTGTCTCCTTTTATGTTTTCCATATTTGGTGAACCATGGTGTTCATTTGCAATATGTATGTTTTATGAATTTGTTTCTCAATAAGACTTTATTAATTGTTTATCTTTACACGCTGCTTCTCTGTGGGTTTTTTATATAATAATGTAATCATTTTAAATTTTTCCCCTCCCCTTCCGCCCTCCCCATACAAACAGAACAAACAAAACTAAAGAAAAAAAAAAAAAAAGTTTCCTCTTCTACTTTAAAACTACCTATCAATTGCTTTTATATTCTCTTATCGTTTCTAACCATTCCCTTTTACTAGGTGGAAGCTTATCAATCCATTTTTTTTATAATCATAAATCTGGCGCAGAATAGCATTTTATGTAATTGCTGTCTTTTTCCTCTGCTTAATTCCATACCAGTTTCATCTCCTAGTATACTTACCAAAGGAGTGGGTTCAAGTACTATCCCTAAATGTTTCCATATTTCCTCGTATACAACCATCCAAAATTCCTGAATATTTGCACATTTCCACAACATATGCATAAATCCCGCTCCCTCTCTATCACATTTTAAGCATTTACTATCTGGTCTCTTTCCAATCTTACACAGAAAAGCTGGGGTATAATATACTCTATTTACTGTATTGAAATTAACCATTTTATGATTCTCATTCCGCCGTATCCAGTTAATCTTTCTATATATACCCTCCCATTGCTTATCTATTGTACCCAAATCCTCACACCATGCACATGTGCTACCATGTTTTACATTTTTCCCGATGCATTAATCATAGTTACATAGTTACATAGTTAGTATGGTTGAAAAAAGACATACGTCCATCAAGTCCAACCAGGGAATTGAAGGGAAGGGTGTAAGGGGATAAGGGAAAGGGATGCCGTTTTATAATTCTGCATAAGCATTAATGTTATTTTGTTCCAGGAATGTATCTAACCCTGTTTTAAAGCTGTTAATTGTTCCTGCTGTGACCAGTTCCTGAGGTAGAACGTTCCATAAATTCACAGTCCTCACGGTAAAGAAGGCTTGTCGCCCCTTTAGACTAAACGTTTTCTTCTCCAGACGGAGGGAGTGCCCCCTCGTCCTTTGGGGGGGGGGTTTAACCTGGAACAGTTTTTCTCCATATTTTTTGTATGGGCCATTTATATACTTATATACTTTTATCATATCCCCCCTTAAACTTCTCTTCTCAAGACTAAACAATTGTAACTCCTTTAATCGCTCCTCATAGCTAAGATGTTCCATGCCCCATATTAGTTTAGTCGCGCATCTCTGCACCCTTTCCAACTCCGCAGTGTCCCTTTTATGAACAGGCGACCAAAACTGAACAGCATATTCCAGGTGAGGCCGTACCAATGCATTATAAAGGGGGAGTATTATGTCCCTGTCCCTCGAGTCCATACCTCTTTTTATACATGACAATATCCTGCCGGCTTTGGAAGCAGCAGCCTGACATTGCATGCTATTCTGTAGTCTGTGATCTACAAGTACACCCAGATCCTTCTCTACCAGTGACTCTGCCAGTTTAATCCCCCCTAAGACATACGATGCATGCATGTTCTTAGTACCCAGATGCATAACTTTACATTTATCCACATTGAACCTCATTTGCCAAGTGGATGCCCAGACACTTAGTCTATCCAAGTCATCTTGTAACTTATGCACATCCTCTATAGACTGTACCGTGCTACAAAGCTTGGTGTCATCTGCAAAGATAGAAACAGAGCTGTTAATACCATCCTCTATATCATTGATAAATAAATTAAACAGCAGCGGGCCCAGTACTGAACCTTGGGGTACACCACTAATAACCGGGGACCAATCAGAGTACGAATCATTGACCACCACTCTCTGGGTACGATCCATGAGCCAGTGTTCAATCCAGTTACAAACTAAAGTTTCCAAGCCCAAGGACCTTAACTTACCTGTCAGACGTCTGTGAGGGACAGTATCAAACGCTTTGGCAAAATCCAGAAACACTATATCCACAGCCATTCCTCTGTCAAGGCTTCTACTCACCTCTTCATAAAAGCAAATTAGATTGGTTTGACAACTTCTATCCTTAGTAAACCCATGCTGGCTATCACTTATAATACTATTATCCCCTATGTATTCCTGTATGTAATCCCTTATAAGTCCTTCAAACAATTTACCCACAATGCACGTTAGACTTACCGGTCTATAATTGCCTGGCGAAGACCTAGAGCCCTTCTTGAAGATTGGTACCACATTAGCCTTGCGCCAGTCCCTTGGCACAATACCAGACACCAGAGAATCTCTAAATATCATGAACAGGGGTACAGATATTACTGAACTCACCTCTCTAAGAACTCTTGGGTGTAGTCCATCCGGCCCTGGAGATTTCCTTACATTTACTTCACTTAACTTACCTTGTTCCATCTCTACATTAAGCCAGTTCAGTACATTATATGATGTGTTACCAGCACTGACCTGGCCAATGTCAGCTCCTTTTTCCATAGTGTATACAGAACTAAAGAACCCATTCAGTAACTCCGCCTTCTCTTGATCGCCCGTGACAACCTCCCCATTGTCATTATTAAGGGGTCCTACATGCTCTGTCCTTGTTTTTTTTGTATTTATATTTCTAAAAAAATATTTAGGATTAGTTTTGCTTTCTTTGGCCACCTGTCTCTCATTTTGAATTTTTGCTGTTTTTATTACATTTTTACAGATTTTATTAAGCTCCTTGTACTGTTTAAATGTTATATCAATCAATACCATATACACACTTGTCATTATTTTTTCATTTACTCTACCTTCTATAATCCTCTTTACCACTTCCGGGGTACTAATAATCACCAATCCCTTCTCTACTGTCAGGATCCGGACTGGTATGTGGAGAGGACACGGGTGGTGGATCCTCTGTGTCAGTGAGGTGATGGCGTGGGCCGTACCAGGGGAACGGAATCTAAGGGGTTACTAGTTTTCACCAGAGCCCGCTGAAAAGCGGGATGGACTTACAGCGGCAGGTAACCCCCAGGTCGTTCCACCCGATAGCAACTCAACCTCACTGACAGCTGAGACAGGCGCGGTACATAAGGACAAGGCAAGAGCAAGGTCGGACATAGCAGAAGGTCTGGGCAGGCAGCAATGGTTCGTAGTCAATGGCAACGACAAGGGTCTGGATACACAGGCAATGGAACACACAGAAACGCTTTCTCAGGGCACAAGGCAACAAGATCCGGCAGGGACAGGAAGGGGAAGTGGGTTTATATAGTGTAGGGAGAGTTAGGAACTAATTGGGCCAGGCACCAATTAATGGTGCACTGGCCCTTTAAATCTGAGAGACCCGGTGCGCGTGCGCCCTAGAAAGCGGGGCCGCGCACACCGGGACTGAGCAGAAGGACGGGGCCGGTGAGTGACACGGGATGCGACCCGCGGGCGGGCACATCCCGCCACGGGGATCGCATCCCCGCCAAGGGACACAGAGCAGCGCTCCCGGTCAGACTCGCTGACCAGGGCGCTGCAAGCAGGGAAGTGACGCCGCGAGCGCTCCGGAGGGGAAGCGGGGTCCGGAGCGCTCGGCGTTACATCTACTGTGCTTCTTAATATACCTTCCATCCTTATATATTCAATCGAGGTCCCTATTCCATTCTATCATTAATCTGTCCCCATTCTATAAATTTCCCATTCTTCCATACATCTTTTACTAGATTTAACCCTAATTCCTGAAATGTTTTCATCTCCACCTGTCTCAAAACATTTGTGAACCCTGTGTTACCCCATATTGGGGCTATATCTAACATACCTACTATCCCCATTTCAAATTTAAAAAATTTCCCAAATTTAGTGTCAAAATGATAAAGTTTATTGAGTCGAATACAATACATCAGTATAGATATAGTGTAAAAAGAAAAAGAAAGTTATTGACATAGCATAAACCAAATGCTGATACTGAGCATGCAATACAGGCATTAGCAATCCAACGTGAAGAACAGTAATGATCATCCTATATAAACTAACAAAGGTAAAGGTGAGACCAACATATCCGGCATTAGATACACTAGGAACAGGGGGAGGAGAGGAGGTACAGTGGGAAGGTGAGGCTAGGAAAACGGGGAGGAGCACCAAAACCCCAAGGGGAAGGGAGAAATCAGGGTCTACAAATTCAGGTCAAGTAGTCCAGTTGGTCGTCATTATATCTAAACAATTACATCAGTCAATTAATTACAAAGAAAGGTAATAAGCAACATCAGGAGCATGTGAAGAAGACAACCATGGATTCCACACTTTTTCAAATGATAACATTGAGTCCTCGCGTATGGCATTCAATCGTTCCATGAGCATAATATCATTCACACGTGCAACCACCATAGATAGAGATAAATCGGGTGATTTCCACTTGGAAGCAATATGTATACTAGCCGCCTACAATATACATTGAGTAAGACGAAAAACTGCGTTCTGCATCCTACCAGGTTTATGTCCCAGGAGGCACACCGCTGGGTCACGAGGAACGGTTCTAGAGGTCACCGAAGATATCAGAGACATCACTTGGGTCCAAAAGTCAGAGACTCATGGGCAAGTCCACCAAATGTGAAGCATGTTCCCTACATCAGTGCATCCCCTGAAACAATGATGGGAGACCGATGGATATATAGCATGGAGCCTGGCGGGAACATAATATGATCAGTGTAGTATTCTCAAAGCCGTCTCAGCCAGTGACACCTGCCAACTACCCCTTCTTAGTTGGGTACAACAATCACTGTGACATAAAGGGGAGTTTAATCTCACTAGATGGTCGATTGAAAGTTGAGTATAGTAGTGAGAGGGAGCCTGAGCGAAGGGGAGAGTATAAAGCCAAAGCCTCGTAGGAGGTAGGAGAAATGAGGTTAGTAGGAGTAATCAGGGAAGTAAGGAAGGAGAAAATCTGGGTTAGCCAGAAGGATTCAGATGGAGGGGGGTGGAAGGTAGAGATTAGTAGGGACTTGGAGATTCATTTCTTCCCTACGCGGAAGTGGTGTAGAAGGAAGAGTTTTTGGGAAACCCACCAGGAAAAGTCAGAAGGTCCAAGTCCCAGTGGAAAAAGGGGATTACCAAGAATAGGCAATACAGGAGAAACAGGAGATTGTAGTTGTAGCTTGAAGCAGGCAGAGCGCCATAGAAGAAGAGAGTACAGAGAAATTGTAGCCACATAGGGAACATACGAAGAAGTTGGTTGAGTGGTCCACATGAGAGAGGATAGAGTGTATGGCGACAGGAGTGAGTTTTCAAGGTCCACCCATCTAGGGTAGGGTGACTGGGCGTTACAGAGTACTAACTGCGCCAATCTGGCCGCCTTATAATATTTAGCAAAGTTAGGTACCGATAAGCCGCCCAGTCTTTTATGGTAATACATTGTAGATTTAGGAATACGAGCAGGACGACCTCTCCAAATGAAACCAAACACGTCTGCCTGTAATCTATGAAGATCAGACATCCTGATTGGGATCGGTAGTGTTCTAAAGAGATATAGAAGACGGGGGAGTATTACCATCTTAATTGCATGCACGCGACCGAACCAGGAAATATGTGGCAAGTTCCATTTAGCAAGGTCCTCCCTAATGGATTTGCAAAGCGGTATATAATTCAATTTATATAGTTCCGATATGGAGGAAGAGATAGAGACACCCAGATAGGGAAGAAAAGAAGAAGAGGGATGAAGAGAAAAGTTTTGAGAAATAAGTTCCCGCACCTGTCAAGGAGTATTGCAGAACAGTACTTCAGATTTAGATTTGTTCACTATCAGGCCAGATACTTCAGAGAAACGATCCAGAACAGAGAAGAGGTTGGGTAGGGATACCAAAGGATTAGTGATCGTAAGGAGCAAGTCATCAGCAAAGAGGTTTACTAAATACTCGTCTGACCCTATGTGAGCTCCAGTTATGTCCGGTGCATTGCCGTGGAATGAGATTTGCCATAGAATGAGATGGTCCGCCTCCATCACATCCTATTGGCTCACTCTTGTCACGTGACATATTTAAACGTCACGCATCGATGCGCACAGTAGTGTCAGTTTGGCTATCACAGGGAGAGGGTCTCCTCTCCCTGTGATAGCTGAAGCTGTACGGAGCTCTCATGGCCTCTGTGGCCCGACAGAAGTTCACACATGTACGCAGCTCATACGGCTGCCTCATATACACTTACTCTATTATTACATGTACTGTTGATCCACAGCGCTATTGGGATCCCTATGCCCGATGGCGCTGTCATCAGTGTGCATCCCCGCGAGCGCCCCACGCCCGCAGCTGTACTCCCCGTCCCCCGCAGCTCTACTCCCCGTCCCCCGCCCCCCGCAGCTCTACTCCCCGTCCCCCGCCCCCCGCAGCTCTACTCCCCGTCCCCCGCAGCTCTTCTCCCCGTCCTACGCAGCTCTAAACCCCGTCCCCCGCATTTCTACTCCCCGTCCCCCGCAGCTCTACTCCCCGTCCCCTGTGAACGCTCAGGGAGCGATCCACAACGCTATGGGGATTCCTACGCCCGATGGCGCTGTCATCAGTGTGCGTCCCCGCGAGCGCCCCACGCCCGCAGCTCTACACCCCGTCCTCCGCAGCTCTACTCCCCGTCCCCTGTTAACGCTCAGGGAGCGATCCACAGCGCTATGGGGATTCCTATGCCCGATGGCGCTGTCATCAGTGTGCATCCCCGCGAGCGCCCCACGCCCGCAGCTGTACTCCCCGTCCCCCGCAGCTCTACTCCCCGTCCCCCGCCCCCCGCAGCTCTACTCCCCATCCCCCGCCCCCCGCAGCTCTACTCCCCGTCCCCCGCAGCTCTTCTCCCCGTCCTACGCAGCTCTAAACCCCGTCCCCCGCATTTCTACTCCCCGTCCCCCGCAGCTCTACTCCCCGTCCCATGTGAACGCTCAGGGAGCGATCCACAACGCTATGGGGATTCCTACGCCCGATGGCGCTGTCATCAGTGTGCGTCCCCGCGAGCACCCCACGCCCGCAGCTCTACACCCCGTCCTCCGCAGCTCTACTCCCCGTCCCCTGTTAACGCTCAGGGAGCGATCCACAGCGCTATGGGGATTCCTATGCCCGATGCCGCTGTCATCAGTGTGCGTCCCCGCGAGCGCCCCACGCCCGCAGCTCTACTCCCCGTCCCCCGCAGCTCTACTCCCCGTCCCGTTAATGCTCAGGTAGCGGGGAACAGAAAGTAGAGCATCGGGCGGAGGTAAAGTAGTACTGCGCATGCGCAGCACTACGCGAATAACTTGACCTGCGCCCGATGCTCTACTTTCTGTTCCCCGCTCCCTGAGCGTTAACGGGACGGGGAGTAGAGCTGCAGGGGGCGGAGGACGGGGAGTAGAGCTGCGGGCGTGGGGCGCTCGCGGGGACGCACACTGATGACAGCGCCATCGGGCATCGGGATCCCGATAGCGCTGTGGATCAACAGTAAATGTATATGAGGCAGCCGTATGAGCTGCGTACATGTGTGAACTTCTGTCGGGCCACAGAGGCCATGAGAGCTCCGTACAGCTTCAGCTATCACAGGGTGAGGAGATCCTCTCCCTGTGATAGCCAAACTGACACTGCTGTGCGCATCGATGCGTGACGTTTAAATATGTCACGTGACAAGAGAGAGCCAATAGGATGTGATGGAGGCGGACCATCTCATTCTATGGCAAATCTCATTCTACGGCAATGCACCGGGTTAGCGCGTAGGGCACTCGCCAGAGGCTCCATAGCCAATGCAAATAGTGCTGGAGAGAGAGGGCACCCCTGGCGAGTACCCCTGCATATTGGGATTGGAATGGATCATGGAGACGGTAATTTAAGGTAAGCTACTGGATTGGAATATGATAGGTGCAGAGATTGCACAAACGGTCCCGAGAAGCCCATAGCATGAAGGACTCCAAAGACAAAGGGCCAAAATACAGTGTCAAAGGCCTTCGCAATGTCTAGACCTAATAAAGTGAGTGGGGTGTTGGTAGCTGTCGCCCAGTGGACAACATTGAGTACTCTGTGAATATTGTCGGGCGCTTGCCTGCCAGGTATAAACCCCACCTGATCATTATGCACAAGGCCCGGCAATATGGCATTGAGACCTTTGGCAAGTATAGAGGTGAATATTTTGGAGTCCAGGTTAATAAGGGAAATGGGTCGATAATTGGACGGGAGCAAAGGGTCTTTATGGGGCTTTGGTATAACCACAATGGATGCATGTAGAAATTCCGGTGGCATAGAGGAGCCTGAGAGGAGTTTATTGCAATAAGAAACTATGTGGGGGGTCGGGATCGTTTTAAATTTTTTGAAGTAAAGGGCCGAGAGACCGTCAGGTCCTGGGGCCTTACCTAGTTTTAGACGAGCAATAGCGCCCGCTACCTCCTCTACCGTGACGGGAGAGTTGAGAAAATCCCTATTAGAGACAGATAGGGTGGGAAGAACGAGAGATTGCAGATATGCCGAAATAGTAGAGGGAGAGGGAGGAACAATAGAAGATTTATATAGGGAAGAACAGAAGAAGCGGAAGAGCTCATAGACCCTGGATGGGTCAGAAGTGGACACTCCCGGGCGTAGTTGTATTTTGTGTACCCTATTAATTCTCTGCTTTTGTCTAAGCATGGAGGCTAGGAGGCTAGGAGGCTTATTCGCCCACTTATAGTAGGAAGCCCTAGTCCATCTCAAGGCCTTTTCAGTGCGGTCAGAAAGAACTGCATCTAGCTGTAGTTTGGTAGTTTTAAGTGCTTGATAGAGATAGGGTGAGGGGCAAAGTTGGTGGGCTGTTGCTAGTTTCGCCAATTTATGTTCTAGGGTGGCCTGCGCTTTCGTTATGTCCTTCTTCAACTTAGAAGCCAGAGCTATTATCTTCCCCCTTACATAAGCTTTGTGCGCCATCCAAACCCATCCAGAATCAGCAGAGGGTGTAGAGTTGAGAGAAAAGTAGTCAGTCAGAGAGGGAGGAACAATAGAAGATTTATATAGGGAAGAATAGAAGAAGCGGAAGAGCTCATAGACCCTGGATGGGTCAGAAGTGGACACTCCCGGGCGTAGTTGTATTTTGTGTACCCTATTAATTCTCTGCTTTTGTCTAAGCATGGAGGCTAGGAGGCGATCCGGCTTATTCGCCCACTTATAGTAGGAAGCCCTAGTCCATCTCAAGGCCTTTTCAGTGCAGTCAGAAAGAACTGCATCTAGCTGTAGTTTGGTAGTTTTAAGTGCTTGATAGAGATAGGGTGAGGGGCAAAGTTGGTGGGCTGTTGCTAGTTTCGCCAATTTATGTTCTAGGGTGGCCTGCGCTTTTGTTATGTCCTTCTTCAACTTAGAAGCCAGAGCTATTATCTTCCCCCTTACATAAGCTTTGTGCGCCATCCAAACCCATCCAGAATCAGCAGAGGATGTAGAGTTGAGAGAAAAGTAGTCAGTCAGAGAGGGAGGAACAATAGAAGATTTATATAGGGAAGAATAGAAGAAGCGGAAGAGCTCATAGACCCTGGATGGGTCAGAAGTGGACACTCCCGGGCGTAGTTGTATTTTGTGTACCCTATTAATTCTCTGCTTTTGTCTAAGCATGGAGGCTAGGAGGCGATCCGGCTTATTCGCCCACTTATAGTAGGAAGCTCTAGTCCATCTCAAGGCCTTTTCAGTGCGGTCAGAAAGAACTGCATCTAGCTGTAGTTTGGTAGTTTTAAGTGCTTGATAGAGATAGGGTGAGGGGCAAAGATGGTGGGCTGTTGCTAGTTTTGCCAATTTATGTTCTAGGGTGGCCTGCGCTTTCGTTATGTCCTTCTTCAACTTAGAAGCCAGAGCTATTATCTTCCCCCTTACATAAGCTTTGTGCGCCATCCAAACCCATCCAGAATCAGCAGAGGGTGTAGAGTTGAGAGAAAAGTAGGACTGATTAAGTCTCCAAGTGAATGGAGTGGGGTAAGATTCCCCAAACTGAAAATGGGCATAGACCATGTCATGATCAGACCATGCGCATGATATGTGCCTTGCATATAATAAAGAGGTAAGCGAGGAGGTGTTAGTGAGCATCCAGTCGATGCGGGTGTATAGAGAGTGAGAGGGAGAATAGTAAGTGTATCCCCTTTGGGTCAAATTATGCTCCCGCCACACATCCGCCACATCAAGATCCACAAATTGCTGTAATAGAAGACGTTGTTGCATACCTGATCGTCGGAACCCAGCAGTGTGCGACCTGTCCCGCATGCCGTTGACAACCATATTGAAATCCCCCATCCACAACAAAACATCATAGGTAATGGACTTTAACCTGGTAACTAATTCAACAAAGAAGGAGAGGGGCTCATCATACGGTGCGTATGAATTAACAATACAGATGTTTCGTTCCAGAAGAACGCCCTCCAGGATGAGGAAGAGCCCCTCAGGATCCGAATATGAAGAATTTACCGTGAGTGGGAAATCATTATGCAAGAGTGTCAAGACCCCCCTAGCTTTAGAGACAAAAGATGCCATGTAACTGCGAGAATAGTTGGTATGGAAATATTTGTGGAAAGAAGATGTGGTAAAATGGGTTTCTTGTAGACTAATAATATCTGGAGAGTGTTTCAGGTAATCTATGAATGCCTTTTTCCGCTTCGTGGGGGAGTTCAAGCCTCTCACGTTATGAGAGAGAGAAGACGACACATAAGGAAACCGTGTGGTAGTTGTGAGGAAGCTGAGCGGAAATATCGAACAGCTAGAGAAGTACAAAGACCCAGGACATGACAGGAACGGGGGGCCGGACAAAATAAGACATAAAAAATGAGAAGAAGCAAAAAAAAAAAAAAATAGGAGAGAAATAACAAGAAGAGCAGAAGTCAGGAGAACCAATGGGAGTATAGACCTTATCATAGCGATCCAACAGTGATCCCTAGGGGTCCAACACTTCCCACACATCAGGGACAACATGAGAGTCCAACGGCCCAGGTGTATGGAGAACAGCAGACCCAAACCCCGGCAAGGGTTCAGTAGGGTGTGCGACAAGTTCAGGTCCTCTAAGTCGCCACAGTAATGGCAGTAGACCTGTAAACAAACATAGCTAACTACAACTCTGGTGAATGTTCACAATGAAGTCCCGGACTATAAGAAAGGAAAAAACACAGGGAAGTCCCAAACAGTAGATGAAAACCTGGAAGCAACTGGAGACAGGCATCATCCAGGTTTCTGCGGGTGAGAGCGATGCCTCTTATGCGGTACTTCAGAGAGCTGCCACATACGTTTGAGGGCTGGTGACTTAGAAGGGGGAGCAGCCTGGTCATCAAATGGAATGTTCTCCCGATATAGTATCTCCATGGCTTCAGAGGGGGTACGCACAACATGTGTCTGGGAGCTAATCTGAAATTGCAGGTTAAAGGGGAACCCCCACTTGTAGCGGATCTGGGCCTTCTGCAATGCAAGTGTAACCGGTCTCATGTGGCGTCTCCTCTCCAAGGTGGAGGGAGCCAAATCAGCATATAGGTGAACTGAAGGTGGTAGTCCCGGGAGTGGAGTGACATTACGTGCTGCTTGTAAAATCTTGTCCCGCATCTCCGGGTAGTGTAAGCGGAGAACAACGTCTCTGGGAATGTCGGGGCCTTTAGGGCGGCCTAAGCCCCAATGAATACGATCCAATTTTAGCAGTGTAGTGTCCACTTGTGGTAATAGTTTGGCAAATAAATCTAGCGCCGCTACTGCGAGGTCAGTGACCGATTCCGGCAGGCCGCGAATGCGTATGTTTGCTCTACGCGACCTGTTCTCCAAGTCCTCAATCTTTAGCTCAAGCATATCCATGCGCTCAGAATGATCTGACAGGAGCGTGCGGTCACTTTCCATGGCATCAGCCAGTTCATCCGCTCTCAGCTCAATATCTGACACTCTCTGTCCCAGTTCATCCACCTGCTTCGTGAAGTCCGCCACAGCCTTTCCCAGTTCGGTTTTGAAGAGTAGCTGGATGGAGCGGTAGAGATCGGCAGGATTCAGTGGGTCAGCAGGTAAGGGCAGTAGTGGTGTAGAGTCGGCTATGTCCTCCTCCTCGTCAGCCGGCGGGCTGGAGGCGCGCGAGGGGGTCGGCGCAATGTTGGATTTAGGGCCCGTTCTGAAGATCTCAGGAATAGTCTGCGAGAGCGACTTGTTCTTATCCATGCTGAGGATTTCACCGGAGCGTTCGGAGAGGTTTTAGGTCGGTGGAGCTTGATGAACAGCGCTAAGGAAGCTTTATCCCAGCCGGTGGTAAGGAGCTCACAGAGGACGCTTCCTTCCTAGTGAGCTGCGCACATGCACCCCCTAATTTCCAAGATTTAACCAAACTCTCAACCACTATGAGGGACATTTATCAATGTTTGCTTATGTATTCCTTTTTTTAGTACTTTTTTCTTTACTTTGTTTTTTTTAACTTATGTGTAACTTATTTATCAACTGATTTCAGCCTGTTGATAATTTTCTTTCTTGTAAGCTATTTTTTTCTTTTTTACTTTGGTAGTAACTTTTTCTGCTCCATGTTTGAGCTGGAGTAAATTTAGTAAATTTTTAACCTTGTTGCGACTTTTTTTTTTGCGCAGTTGCGACTGTCGCAGTTAATAAATACCAGATTACCCGTAGTCCATTTTAAAATTATTACTACGTAGTTAAGTTTTGGAAAACTTGCTTTTCTCATTTTCCAGTCAAAATGTCGCACGAAAAATCACGTAGTCGCAGGTGCGACATTTGTGCGACATTTTTAGTAAAAAAAATTTAACTAAATCGCTTGATAAATGCCTGTCTATGTTTCCTTTCCGTTTTACCCCTTCCAACTGTCCCGATTCCAATAACTGATAGATATTGGCATAATCCCCATTTGAGTTTTCCATCAAATATTGAAAAACGTGAAACCTCCTCCACTCTTTGATGAAGTATATTTGAGATGCCAAAAAATACTTTCAATGTGTGGAAAGGCTAATCTGCCTCTATTTATGGGCATATACAAATATTCTATCTTTATACAAGTCCATTTTCTACCCCATATAAGGGAGTTGAAAATAGCTGTAATTTTCCTAAATAGATGTTTATCGCACCATATAGGTTCTGCTCCGAACACATACAGTAGGAAGGAGACTAGTTTTCATCAGCGCGATGTTATCTTCTCTTGAAATTCTCAATTCCCCCCAAATTTTAGTTTTCCTTTCCATTTTCTCAATCAAGGGCTTCGTATTCCATTTATGGTATTCATTTACTCTCCCTGAAATCTCAATTCCTAGATTTCATACTTTTTGATCAAAACGTATATACGTTGCTGCCGTGGCGCGGTGTCTGCAGGGAGGTGCGACCCATGGACTGGTTTGAGTGGCATTGGGGCCGCTCTGCCAGTGGGTCGTTCCCCCTGTGGGCACTGGTGTCGCGGCGGTGGTGGTCGCCGCCCAGTGCTACACCATTTTATGCTAGGGATGTTAGGGACCCACTCTAAATAGGTGGCCTTGACGTGGCGAGTGGGCTTTGTACTTTTTGATCAAAATGTATATACTAACGGCCTGTTAGTTTTTGAAATTATGCTGAGAAGCAATTGAATCATTGTGCAAGATTGTAGATGTGCGACCATGTCTGTCTTCTACCTGAATTCTCAATTCCTAGATAGCTTAACTGTTCATCTTTTCCTAGTACTCTAATCCATGAGTCCTGAATCACTACCTCTGTTCCTAAGGGCAGGAGATTAGATTTTTCCCAATTTATCCTTAATCTGGAGTATTCTCCGTTTTCTCCAATAATTTCCATTAATCTTGATATTGACACTGTAGGGTTTTCCAAGAACAGTAGAATATCATCTGCATATAATGACAGTTTATCCTCTCCCTCCCCCTCACTCCAAAGCCGCTTATACCTTTCTTTAATCCTGCATTGAAAACCCTTACCAGTGCTGGGACCTGACCAAAATTTACGGTATATTTCAAAATGGAAACCATCCCCCCGGGAGATGTATTACCCTTTATGGTTCTTAACGTTAACTCTAATTCTCCTTCTGTTATAGGTATTTCCATTATCTCTCTATGTTCTTTAGTTATCTTAAGGGAGAACAATATTATCCAAATATTTTTTCAATTCAACCATACTTTTTTTATATTCTGATCTGTATAATCCTGCATAGTATTCCTCAAACTTCCCCATTATATCCCTCCTCTCT
This sequence comes from Hyla sarda, assembly GCF_029499605.1. Taxonomy (NCBI): domain Eukaryota; kingdom Metazoa; phylum Chordata; class Amphibia; order Anura; family Hylidae; genus Hyla; species Hyla sarda. The sequence continues at coordinate 344,812,880 of NC_079191.1, read as the reverse complement.
GTAAACCATTGTCTCGTTTCATCCTTTATAACCATTATTTTTTTACTTAAAGGGGTACTCCGGTGAAAACCTTTTTTCTTTTAAATCAACTGGAGGCAGAAAGATAAACATATTTGTAAATTACTTCTATTAAAAAATCTTAATCCTTCCTGTACTTATTAGCTGCTGAATACTACAGAGGAAATTCTTTTCTTTTTGGAATGCTCTCTGATGACATCACAAGCACAGTTCTCTCTGTTGACGTCATTATAATAACAATAACGCTTTATTTATTGTTGTCCTTAGTGGGATTGGAACCCAAGTCTCCAGCACTGCAAGGCAGCAGTGCTAACCACTGAGCCACCACACTGCCCTAAGCATACATCTGCTATGCATCTGCTATGCATGGTTGCTAAAATGGACAGAGATGTCAGCAGAGAGCACTGTGCTCGTGATGTTATCAGTGTTCCAAAAAGAAAGGAATTTCCTCTGTAGCATTCAGCAACTAATAAGTACTGGAAGGATTAAGATTTTTTAATAGAAGTAATTTACAAATATGTTTAACTTTCTGCCACCAGTTGATTTAAAAGAAAAAAGGTTTTCATCGGAGTACCCCTTTAATTGTTGGGTTTGAGCTATCTTTATCAAATATTTATTTGACCTCCCTGCTTGTATGAATTTTGTTGTCCCCTGAATAAATATTTATTCCTGTTTTTTTCCAGTATATATTCATTTAACTCATCCTGTTAATACCCTGTCTCTCTTCTCCCTCAGTTTTAACTATAATTTCTACGGCAACATGATCAGATAAGCATCTTGTTAAATAATTAATTTTACTGACAATATCTAAACCGAGTGTATTTGCCAGGCACATGTCTATCCATGACATGGTCTGGCTTGTTTTATACCAGCAGGAAAAGCCTTTCTTTTTGGGGTTCCGCATTCTCCAGATATCTTTAAATCCTAGCTCTCTGCATAGTTTTGCCAACAGAGTTTGTCCCAAATTGCTATCAATTGCTATCCAACTCCTCCATCCCGCAATTCATGTAGCCTTGAACCAGCACCGGACATGCATTTTTAGACGGATAAAATTAAAATAATTTTTTTTAGGGTGTCTGATGAATACACAAATGCTAATATGCATATCAAATTATATAACTTACCATATAGAAAAACAAATCTACCTTCCCGATCCAATAATTTTTCCTTTAATTCCCAATGTACATTCTTATGAACTAACACTGTAACCCCCCTTGAGCAGGAAGTGAAAAATTAATGATAGTAATGTGCCCAACGACTTTTTTTTAACCAAATGTGCTGTGTCCTTCGTTAAGTGGGTTTCCAATAACCCCACTATCCCTGGAGCGTGATTTTTCAAAACACCCATAATTGCCATTATTTTAACAGCATCCCTCATTCCCCTAATGTTCTATACTATTACCTTAGTACTCAGCCGTCACTCTTTCAATCACTTAAGTATCCCAAATACCAAATCCTACCCTCAGTGGAAGAAGAAAAAAAAATTCAGGCATCTTCTTTATATGCTGCCACCTACACCATCCTCTGAAACAGTCAGAATCCATATTGGAAGATCGTGATAGGAATCGTGATGCTCTATAGCGGGGATTAATAATAAAAAAATATGGGGACAATGAATTGCACATTTTAAGGGAGTAGTATAGTGTGTGGTTTTTATAATGCATATTTTTGCACAGTTTTTTTTTTCTATATGGTAGTGAGTAGGTATAAAAATCACTTGGATAAAGCAAGCATCTTTATCCCTTATTAATTAGTTGTAAACCCTCCCCCCCCCTGTTTTTAGGAGGTGGGGAGTATATTGATCTGTTGCAGCACTGAGGTATATTTATATGAATAATTCTATTCATATCACCTTATGCAATGGTATATATATGTTGATATTAAATTGTCACGCACCATCTGAGAACATGCCACTTCGCCAAACTTAAAAATAAAATAATACTGGCTATATAAACAAATAAATTGTTGGCAAAGGGAATTTTTTGACATGTTACTCAAGATGCTGCAATAATGTTATATAATTGGCATTCCATTGTACTGTTGTTTTTGCACTTCACTTGAATCTATTTTTAGCACAGTCACTTTAATCTATTTGTGGTAGCTGATGGTAACTACAGCACAATATTGATTATACTGTATTGTTCATTTTGCACTTTATTAGGCACTGTCACTTAAAATTTTGGTAGTAACTATGAGTAACTACAAATGTATTGATTTTTCTATGTTGCACTACATTGAGCACTGTCACTTTAACCCCTTAAGGACGCAGTCCTTTTTCACCTTAAGGACTAAGCCCTTTTTCACAATTCTGACCACCGTCACTTTACGAATTAATAACTCGAAAACGCTTTTACCGAATATTCTGATTCTGAGATTGTTTTTTCATGATATATTCTACTTTATTTTGGTGGTAAATTTTCGGCGTTACTTGCATCCTTTTTTGGTGAAAAATCCCCAAATTTCATGAAAATTTAGAAAATTTTGCATTTTTCTAACTTTTAAGCTCTCTACTTGTAAGGAAAATGGATATTCCAAATAAATTTTATTTTTATTTACAAATACAATATGTCCCCTTTATGTTGGCATCATAAAATTGACATATTTTTGCTTTTTGAAAAAATTTGAGGGCTTCAAAGTAGAGCAGCAATTTTCAAAAATGTCATGAAAATTGCAAAATCTGAAGGGGCAGATGTGACAGAACTACAACTCTCAGCATGCCTGGGCAGTCTGGGCATGCTGAGAGTTGTAGTTTGGCAACATCTGGATGGCTACCGTTTGGACACCACTGTAACAGTGGTCTCCAAACTGTGACCCTCCAGATGTTGCAAAACTACAACTCCCAGCATGCCCAGACACCCTTTGGCTGTCTGGGCATGCTGGGAGTTGCAGTTTGGCCTTCCTAGTGGTTGCCACAGTAAAGATCACTTTACTTTCACTTTCATTCCCCCACCGTCATTTCCCTACCTGTGCCTGTCTCCAGCGACGATCGTGGGTCCCCACGCATCTTCTCCTCCAGGTACCGACCTCCATCTTCTCCCCACATTCCCCACGACATCTAGGGGTGGGCAGAATGGGGGTTGCCATGGTAACCCACTGTCCTGCGCTGCCATTGGTCAGAATCAGTTCTGACCAATGGCAGGGGATAGGAGGAGTGAGACCTCACTCCTAGCCCTCAGGATGATCACGGCTGTCACTGACAGCTCCGATCATCCCTATTTTCCGGGTGATCAGGTCACCAGAGACCCGATCAGCCCGGAATAGCAGAAAATCGCATGTCTGAATTGACATGCGATCTTCTGCGATCGCCAACATGGGGGGGGGTCTCAGGACCCCCCTGGGCGATGTGCTGGGATGCCTACTGAATGATTTCAGCAGGCATCCCGGTCCGGTCCCCAACCGGCTAGCGGTGGGGACCGGAATTCCCACGGGCGCATGCATACACCCCACGTCCTTAAGGACTCGGGATGCAGGGTGTATGCATACGCCCGGCATCCTGAAGAGGTTAAAGATAGGTAGAAACTATAGATAACTGTAAAGCAGTACTTTCTAAAGACTTTATATATCCCCCTCATATTGAGCATCACAGTAGTTCTCTTGATCACAATGGGTGTGCACATCGTTGAGTTACAGTGGGAGCATTGGAGTAATTGGTGACTAGAAATGCGCTGCACATGATCGGTGAACATTTTGTCCGACGCATGCGCAGTGGCATTGTGACGCAAATAGACTCCGGCACAATCCTCTCACCTATCGCGTCATGTGCGCCGAATCATGTGATCCCTGCTGTGGCGGGCGGAAACTCAGTTAGCGCCCCAAAAATAGGATGCCGTCTAACAGTATATAAGAAGCCATCGGATAGACAGATAGTGAGCCCCCTGAGGAAGGAGCCGAAACAGCTGTAGGGGCCGTGGAGGTACACTGTTGCAGTCCCACATGGGTAAGAACATTTATGACTAGTCATGGCGATAGGATGTTGCTAGATTTATTAAAATGCGTAACACATAGTGTGTGGGATAGGAACAGGATAGCAATTGAGTTACTAGCATATGCACTTTTAGTAGATGCAGTATTGTTTAGCTGTTATACTTTGTCCACCCCTCCACTAAATTATTTGAATACAATACATGCACCTTTAGTAGGTGCAATGTCAGTTATCTGTTATTCTCTATTTGCCTTTGAATAAAATTATTGTATGTAATTTCTGCATCAGTGACCCCCGTTTTTGGGTACTTCTGCCTTTTTTTTAAACAATTTTAATGTTATTGTTGGTGTACTTATATGGAAGAAAATTTGTTCCTTATTGGAATTATTTCTCTAGTAAGTTTTCTTTTGTGTATAATGCTATATAGCGAGAGGATTCTGTTATGATGGCAATATAAGGGACAGGCTAGTAGATATGCATAGACAGCATTTCTGTCCAGAGAGACCTTTGTGTCTAACATGCTGGGAGTTGTAGTTTTGAAACAGCTGGAGGTTTGCTCTCCATGTGAATGTACAGGGTACATTCACACGGGCAGGTTTACAGTGAGTTTCCTGCTTCAAATATGAGCTGCGGCAAATTTTTCGCTGCAGCACAAACTCCTAGCGGGAAACTCACTGTAAACCTCCGCCCGTGTGAATGTACCCTAAAAACACTACACTAACACATAATAAAGGGTAAAACACTACATATACACCCCCTTACACTGTGTCCCCCCCCCCCCCCCCAATAAAAATGAAAAACGTATTGTATGGCAGTGTTTCCAAAATGGAGCCTCCAGCTATTGCAAAACAACAACCCCCAGCATTTCCGGACAGCCACTAACTGTCCAGGCATGTTGGGAGTTTAGCAACAGCTGGAGGCAACCTGTTTGGGAATCACTGGCGTAGAATACCCCTATGTCCACCCCTATGCAATACATAATTAAGTCCTCAAATGCGCATGGTGCTCTCGCACTTCGGAGCCCTGTGGCATTTCAAGGAAACAGTTTAGGGTCCCATGTGGGGTATTTCCGTACTCAGGAGAAATTGCGTTACAAATTTCGGTGGGCTTTTTCTCCTTTTACCCCTTATGAAAAGGAAAAGTTGGGGGCTACACCAGCCTGTTAGTGTAAAAAAAAAATTACACTAACATGCTGGTGTTGCTCCATACTTTTTATTTTCAAAAGCAGTAAAAGGAAAAAAAGACCCCAAAATTTGTAATGCAATTTCTCCTGAGTACGGAAATACCCCATATGTGAGCATAAAATGCTCTGCGGGTGCACAACAAGGCTCAGGAGTGAGAGCGCACTATGTACATTTGAGGCCTAAATTGGTGATTTGCTCAGGGGTGGCTGATTTTACAGCAGTTCTGACATAAACGCAAAAAAATAAATTAGTTACGGAATGTAACAAGGGGTATAGTGAGCCTTAACACCCCACAGGTGTTTTAAGAATTTTCGTTAAAGTTGGATGGGAAAATGAAAAAAAAAATTCTCTAAAATGCTTGTGTTACACTAAATTTTTCATTTTCACAAGGGAAAATTGGAAAAAAAGCCTCCCAAAATTTCTTCTGAGTAAGAACATACACCATATGTGGATTTATAGTGCTCTGCTGGCACACTACAATGCTCAGAAGAGAAGGAGCACCATTGGGGAATGGAAGGCCACGTGTGTTTACAAAGCTCCCATAGTGCCAGAACAATGGACCTCCCCCACATGTGACTCCATTTTGGAAACTACACCCCTCATGTAATGTAAAGGGGTACAGTGAGCATTTACGCCCCACAGGTGTCTGACAGATCTTTGGAACAGTGGGCTGTGCAAATGAAAAATTAAATTTTTCATTTTCACAGACCACTGTTCCAAAAATCTGTCAAACGCCAGTGGGGTGTAAATACTCACTGCACCCCTTATTAAATTCTGTGAGGGGTGTAGTTTCCAAAATGGGGTCACATTTGGGAGGGTCCACTGTGCTGGCACCACGGGGGGGGCTTTGTAAGCGCACATGGCCCCTGACTTCCATTCCAAACAAATTCTCTTTTCAAAAGCTCAATGGCCCTCCTCCTCTTCTGAGCATTATAGTGCACCAGCAGAGCACTTGATGTCCACAAATAGGCTATTTCCATACTCAGAAGAAATGGGGTTACAAATTTTGGGGGTAATTTTCTCCTATTACCCTTTGTAAAAATGTAAAACTTGGGGAAATTTTAAGCATTTTAGTGAAAAAAATAATTTTTCTTCATTTACACATCCAAATTTAATAAAAAGTCGTCAAACACCTGTGAGGTGTTAAGGCTCCGTGTACCCCTTGTTACATTTCTTGAGGGGTGTAGTTTCCAAAATAGTATGCCATGTGTTTTTTTTTTTTTGCTGATCTGGCACCATAGGGGCTTCCTAAATGTGACATGCCCCCCAAAAACCATTTCAGCTAAATTTGCTTTCCAAACACCAAATGTGACTCCTTCTCTTCTGAGCATTGTAGTTCGCCTGCAGAGCATTTTACGTCCTAACATGGGGTATTTCCATACTTAAAAGAGTTGGGGCTATATATTTTGGAGGGCATTTTCTCCCATTACCCTTTGTAAAAAAAACAACTGCACTGGCACCATAGGGGCTTCCTAAATGTGACATTCCCCCAAAAAACCATTTCAGAAAAACTCACTCTCCAAAATACCATTGTCGCTCCTTCCTTTCTGAGCCCTCTACTGCGTCCACCAAACACTTGACATACACATAAGAGGTTGGTGTTGTGTCCTTAAAAATTATTTCAGGGACTTAGGCCGCAAGCTTAAGGCAAGGACCTCCAAGGTAATATTTTCTTAAATATTACCTGTACCACGAGCCACACCAGAGAGGCAGCAGGAGATTAGGGAGGTAGACAAGTGGCTCAGAAGCTGGTGTAGGAAGGAGGGGTTTGGGTTCATCGAGAACTGGGACGACTTCATTGTCAGAAACAGGATCTACCGTAGGGACAGGCTGCATCCCAATGGGGAGGGTGCACCTGTGCTTGGGGGGAAGATGGCTAGCAGGGTGGAGTAGTGTTTAAACCTACAACATAGAGGGGGAAGATAGTGTGGATAGAGAGGGGGGGGACTTATTAATGTACCTGGGGTGGAGCGGCGGGAGGGGATAAAATAGTTAATAGGGATAGGCTTCATAGGAAAAAAAAACATACACCATTGAATTGCATGTTGACTAATGCCAGAAGTCTGACCAATAAAACTGACGAAATGGAGTTAAAAATGTCTGAGGAGGATTATGACATAGTGGGTATAACAGAGACTTGGTTGGACGATAGCTGTGACTCGGCTGTCAACATACAGGGTTATAGTCTATTCAGGAAGGATCGGACAAAATGGAAAAAGGGAGGAGTTTGTCTTTATGTAAAGTCCAATCTAAAGGCCACACTGCGGGAGGATATACGGGAGGGAAACGATAATGTGGAGTCATTATGGGTAGCAATATATGTAGATAATAAAATTCTGATAGGGGTTTGTTATAAGCCACCAAACATAATGGAAGAGCCAGAAGATCAATTACTGAGGCAAATAAACATGGCAGCAAATCAAAATGATGTAATAGTGGGCGACTTTAACTATCCTGATATAAACTGGGAGACTGAGTCCTGTGAATTTCATAAAGGAAATTATCTTTCCCAAAGACAATTATCTTTCCCAAATAGAGACGTCACTAATTGTTCGCCAGCTAACCGTTCCCAGCGAACATAGCTTGTTCACCGCACCATGCGAACATATGCGTTGTTCGATCCGCCCCCTATTCGTCATCATTGCAGTAAACTTTGACCCTGTTTGTCACAGTCAGCAGACACATTCCAGCCAATCAGAAGCAGACCCTCCCTCACAGACCCTCCCACCTCTCAGACAGACTCCATTTTAGCTTCATTCTGAAGCTGCAAGGTTAGTGAGAGGAGGGATAGTGAACCGGCTCCTGATTTAATAGGGAAAGCGATAGCTAGGTAGTTTATTCAGGGTCCACTACACTCCTGAAGGAGTAATCTGATCTCTGCTGTAAGGACAGCCCCCCAAAAAGCCCTTTTTAGGGCTCAAACATCAGTCTGCATTTTTTTCCCCCTGTGTAATCTTATTGCATTTGCCTGTCTGGCAGTGTGTGTGGCAGGCTCACATCGTATATTGTGCTCACTTGCCCAGTGCCACCACTCATATCTGGTGTCACAATAGCTTGCATTTTAAAAAAACTAAAAACTTTTTTGACTAATTTAATAGCAGTCAGTCACCTTCACACATGTGTTTTGCAACAGCTGGAGGCACCCTGGTTGGGAACCACTGGTTAAAAGGGGTACTCGGGTGGAAAACTTTTTTTTATTTCAAGCAACTACAGTAATCAGTGTCCACAAATGTCCTGAAGGACTCATCTGATCTCTGCTGTAAGGACAGCACCCAAAAAGCCCTTTTTAGTGCTCAAACATCAGTCTTCATCCCCCCCCCCCCCCCCCTGTGTAATCTAATTGCATTTGCCTGCCTGGCAGCGTGTGTGGCAGGCTCACAGCTTATATTGTGCCCACTTGCCCAGTGCCACTACTCATATCTGGTGTCACAATAGCTTGCATTTTAAACAAAAACACTTTTTTGACTGTGAAATAATAACAGTCAGTTTCCTTCACACAAGTGCGTTTCAGGGCCTGCAAGGGCACAGTGTTACACCAGTGCTACTCATATATGGTGTAACAGTAGTGTACATTTAAAAAATATATATACAATTTTGACTGTAATAGATTGAATAGCAGTCAGTTGTCTGCAAGCGTGTGTGTCAGGCCTACAGCGACTACTCTGCCAACTTCTGCCAGTGCACAGTGCCACTCATATCTGTTGTCACAGTAGCTTGCACGCATAGTACCAGTAATGGAAAAAAATAATGACAGGCAGAGGCAGGCCACCCCGCAGGGGCCATCATGGTGCTGTGATTCCCTTTGGCCCTAGAATAATGCCCAGTGTTCAGAGGCCACGTACCCTGAACTGGAAAAGTTCTGAGGACATAGTTGACTGGCTAACACAGGACACCAAATCTTTTACAGCTTCCGCTCGGAACCTTGATGCACCATCCTCCTCCAGCTTAGCTTCGGGCACCTCTCAAGTTACCACTTGCCCGCCTGCCGCCACCACCAACACTAGCACCACAGCCGCTTTACTTGATCCATCAGAGGAGTTATTTACACATCAGTTGGAAGAAATGAGTGATGCACAACCATTATTGCCAGAGGATGTAGATAACAGGGATATGTCTCAGTCAGGCAGCATTACACACATGGACGTACGGTGTGATGATGATGATGATGTTGTACCCGCTGCTGCTTCCTTTCTTTAGTTGTCAGATACAAGTGAAGCGCTTGATGATGATAATGCGTCCCTGGATATCACGTGGGTGCCCGCTAGAAGAGAAGAAAAAAAGGGGGAAAGTTCAGATGGGGAGACAGAGAGGAGGAGAAGACGAGTTCGAAGCAGGGGAAGGTCGTCGCAAGGAGCTAGTGGCACAGTCAGACAGCATGCATCGGCACCCAGGGTCAGCCAGACAGCACGCCAATCAACGCATGCTGTAGCCACCACCAGAATGCAGTCATTGCAGAGCTCAGCAGTGTGGCATATTTTTTGTGTGTCTGCCTCTGACAACAGCGATGCTATTTGCAACCTGTGCCATTTGCAACCTGAAACCGAGTCGTGGGAAGTCCAACACCCACCTAGGTACAACTGCTTTGCGAAGGCACATGATCTCACATCACAAACGCCTATAGGATCAACACATGAGTACAAGCAGCACACAAACTCAAAGCCGCCATTCTCCTGGTCCAGCATCTTCAGTCACGTCAACCACTGCTGTCCTCCTTGCCCCCTCTCAACCATCCGCCACTCTGTCTCTCGCCTTGAGCAGTTCCTGCTCATCTGCCCACAGTCAGGTATCTGTCAAGGACATGTTTGAGCGTAAGAAACCAAGGTCACAAAGTCACCCCCTTGCCCGGCGTCTGACAGCTGGCTTGTCTGAACTCTTAGCCTGCCAGCTTTTACCATACAAGCTGGTGGAGTCTGAGGCGTTCAAAAAATTTGTATCTATTGGGACACTGCAGTGGAAGGTACCCGGACAAAATTTCTTTGCACAAAAGGCAATCCCCAACCTGTATTCGAGTGTTGGGGCAAGGGTCCATCTGACCCCTGATACCTGGTCTGCAAAGCATGGTCAGGGCAGGTATATCACCTACACTGCACATTGGGTAAACTTGCAGACAACTGACAAGCATGGAATTCGTGGCCCGAATTCGTTACGAATTTCATGAAAAATTTGATTTGCAACAAATGCGAATATCGCCGCGATTCGATCGCACGAATCGCTTCATTAAACTCCATTTTACAGCGTTCCAGGCTATTGGAGACCTAAGTTGGCGGATCCACATGTGAGTACATGGGGCAGGGGATTATGGGAGGACGGGAAACAGCGACTGGAATGAAGGTAGGCGGGCTGACCCTGAATCACATGTGAGATGCAGCCTATCAGTGTTCACTGACCCCTGTGATGTCACAGCCCCTATATAATCAGTGGCCATCTTGCCTCTCTTCATTTAATCTATGCACTCTGATGGAGAGGACGGGACTGTGTGTGTGTGTGTGAATAGCTCATACCACAGCGTTACACTGCAACTTCTAGTCCCATCAGCATTAGGGAAAGACAGGAGTGCAGAGTGCTTTGCTGTTACACTGAGAAGGATCATTGATAGCTAAACCTCCTATTCACGTTATTGAGCATTGCAGCAGAGAGGGGCAGATAGCTGTCAGCTGCCTCATACAGCTGCCTGAACTTTCTGAAGCATCTTATCTACTAATTTTTCAGCCCAATTGAGTTAATTTTTTTTGCTCCACAAATCTTCTGCTGCTCAGAATTGTGTGACAGAGTGCAATTTAGGGTTTAATCCCTGGATTATTTTTTTTTTTTTTTTGTGGTGCTGCACTGTTGGGTCCTGCTGCTGTTCAGAAATATGTGATTGTTCAGTGGACTGTAGTGCATTTGTACCATTTTGTACCTGTTTATCTGTCAAGGGGCTACATACTGTGCAAGTCCAAACAATAGTATTCACCGGCAGTTTTTTTTTTTTAAATAGTTTTTTCTGCGTATAGTTACGCATATATAACTGTCCTCATCAGTGCATACCACATAGGTACATCCAAGTATTGTACCATTTAGTACCTGTTAAGCTGTCAAGGTGCTCCATACCGTCAAAGTCCAAACAATAGTATCCACCGGCTGGTGTTTTACAAAAATACAGATTTTTTTTCTGCTAATAGTTAGGCATATTACTGCCCTCATCAGTGCATACCGTATAGGTACATCCAAGTATTGTACCATTTAGTACCTGTTAAGCTGTCAAGGTGCTCCATACCGTCAAAGTCCAAACAATAGCATTCACCGGCTGGTGTTTTACAAAAATACAGAGTTTTTTCTGCGTATAGTTACGCTTATTACTGCCCTCATCAGTGCAGATGGCATAGGTACTTCCAAGTATTGTACCATTTAGTACCTGTTAAGTTGTCAAGGTGCTCCATACCGTCAAAGTCCAAACAATAGCATTCACCGGCTGGTGTTTTACAAAAATACTGAATTTTTCTGCATATAGTTAGGCATATTACTGCCCTCATCAATGCATACCGCATAGGTACATCCACGTATTGTACCATTTAGTACCTGTTAAGCTGTCAAGGTGCTCCATACCGCCAAAGTCCAAACAATAGTATTCACCAGCTGGTGTTTTACAAAAATACAGAGTTTTTTCTGCGTATAGTTAGGCATATTACTGCCCTCATCAGTGCATACCGCATAGGTACATCCAAGTATTGTTCCATCTAGTACCTGTTAATCTGTCAAGGGCCTACATACTGTGAAAGGACAGCCGTAAGTAATCACCTGCTGCTGTTCTAGACAAATACGGTTTAAAGAGTAGTGTAGTGTATTGTAATACCCTCATAAACGAACTAAGTATGTCAGGCAGAGAAGTGCCAGGACATGCACAGAGGAGTGGCAGAGGCCTAAATACTTCAGGCAGAGGCAGGTTCACGTAGCCACATGCAAGATCTGTCGGCAGAAGGTAAAGTGTGGCCAGGGTCCCAATGTCGGCACCACGGCCCTGCGTCAACACATGCTTTGCCACCATAAAGCGGCCTGGGAGAACCGTGGTCCGATGTAGTGGTCCAGCCTGCTGCATCACCCAGTGGACATCCGCTCCCTCCTTCATCCAGCCAAGGCTCCACCACCTCAGCCGAAGGGAGCTGTGTGTCAAACCCTCCTTCTGTCGCTCCTGCTTCTCCCGCTTTTAGTCAGCCATTCCGCCAACAATCCATCGGCGAAGCCATGTCCAAGAGACAACAGTATGCGCATACTCATCCAACGGCGCAGAAGTTGAATGTGCTCCTGTCCAAGTTGCTGGTGTTGCAGTCCCTCCCTTTTCAAGTGGTGGACTCTGCACCTTTCAGAGAGTTGATGGCTTGTGCAGAGCCGACGTGGAGAGTCCCAAGCCGTCATTTCTTTGCGAAGAAGGCAGTACCAGCCCTGCATAAGTTTGTACAAGAGAAGGTGGGCCAGTCCTTGAGCCTGTCGGTGTGTTCAAAAGTGCACGGCAGCGACGACGTGTGGAGCTGTAACTATGGGCAGGGACAATACTTGTCTTTTACGGCCCACTGGGTAAATGTGGTTCCTGCACAGCCACAACAGCAACTTGGACAGGTCACACAGCTTCCTCCTCCACGCTCTCGCTCCCAGGCAGTTGGTCCTGTTACAGCGTGCGCCGCCGCCTCCTCATCCTCCACCGTGTCCTCGGCCTCCACTGCACGTCCAAATCTCGGTGGCCCTTCATCGTACCATGTGTGTAGGGCACGGCGGTGTCAAGCTGTTCTTCACATGGTTTGCCTTGGCGAACGGGGTCACATAGGGGAGGAACTGCTAAAGTTCATTCGTAAAGAAATCCGAGTATGGCTTACTCCAGGAAATCTGGAAATGGGAACCATGTGACCGACAACGGAAAGAACATCGTGTCCGCGCTGCGACAAGGAAGTGTGAAACATGCGCCCTGCATGGCACATGTGTTGAATCTGGTTGTCAAGCACTTCTTCAGGTCTTCACCCCATTTGCAAAACATCCTGAAAATGGCAAGGAAACTGTGCATGCACTTCAGCCACTCATACACCGCCAAGCACACCTTCCTTGAGCTGCAGCGTCAGAACGGTACCCCACAACATAGTTGTCACGATGCCGGCTGGCAGGAGGTGGATCCTCTGTGCCAGAGAGGGATTGGCGTGGACCGTGCTAGTGGACCGGTTCTAAGTCACTACTGGTTTTCACCAGAGCCCGCCGCAAAGCGGGATGGTCTTGCTGCGGCGGTAGTGACCAGGTCGTATCCACTAGCAACGGCTCAACCTCTCTGACTGCTGAAGATAGGCGCGGTACAAGGGAGTAGACAGAAGCAAGGTCGGACGTAGCAGAAGGTCGGGGCAGGCAGCAAGGATCGTAGTCAGGGGCAACGGCAGGAGGTCTGGAACACAGGCTAGGAACACACAAGGAAACGCTTTCACTGGCACAATGGCAACAAGATCCGGCGAGGGAGTGCAGGGGAAGTGAGGTATAAATAGGGAGTGCACAGGTGAACACACTAATTAGAACCACTGCGCCAATCAGCGGCGCAGTGGCCCTTTAAATCGCAGAGACCCGGCGCGCGCCCTAGGGAGCGGGGCCGCGCGCGCCGGGACAGGACCGACGGAGAGCGAGTCAGGTACGGGAGCCGGGGTGCGCATCGCGAGCGGGCGCCACCCGCATCGCGAATCGCATCCCGGCTGGAGGCGGTATCGCAGCGCACCGGGTCAGTGGATCTGACCGGAGCGCTGCAGTAGCGAGAGTGTAGCGAGCGCTCCGGGGAGGAGCGGGGACCCGGAGCGCTCGGCGTAACAGTACCCCCCCCTTGGGTCTCCCCCTCTTCTTAGAGCCTGAGAACCTGAGGAGCAGACTTTTGTCTAGGATATTGTCCTCAGGTTCCCAGGATCTCTCTTCAGGACCACAACCCTCCCAATCGACTAAAAAAAAAGTTTTCCCTCTGACCTTCTTGGAGGCCAGTATCTTCTTTACGGAGAAGATGTCCGAGGAGCCGGAAACAGGAGTGGGAGAAACAAGTTTGGGAGAGAAACGGTTGATGATGAGTGGTTTAAGAAGAGAAACGTGAAAGGCATTAGGAATACGAAGAGAAGGAGGAAGAAGTTTGTAAGAGACAGGATTAATCTGGCACAAAATTTTGAAAGGACCAAGATAGCGTGGTCCCAATTTGTAGCTAGGGACACGGAAGCGGACATATTTAGCGGAGAGCCATACCTTGTCTCCAGGAGAAAAAATGGGGGGAGCTCTTCTTTTTTTATCAGCAAACTTCTTCATGCGTGATGAAGCCTGTAAGAGAGAATTTTGGGTCTCTTTCCATATGGTGGAAAGATCACGAGATATTTCATCCACAGCGGGCAAACCAGAGGGCAAGGGAGTAGGGAGGGGGGGAAGAGGGTGACGGCCGTACACCACGAAAAATGGGGATTTGGAGGAAGATTCAGAGATTCTGAAGTTATACGAGAATTCGGCCCATGGTAGAAGATCTGCCCAGTCATCCTGGCGGGAGGAAACAAAATGCCGTAAATAATCACCCAAGACCTGGTTAATTCTTTCTACTTGCCCATTGGATTGAGGATGATATGCAGAAGAAAAGTTTAATTTAATCTTGAGTTGTTTACAGAGAGCCCTCCAGAATTTTGACACGAATTGGACGCCTCTATCCGAGACGATCTGCGTGGGCAACCCGTGAAGACGAAAAATGTGTACAAAAAATTGTTTTGCCAACTGAGGCGCTGAAGGAAGACCAGGAAGAGGGATGAAATGTGCCATTTTGGAGAATCGATCAACGACCACCCAAACAACAGTGTTGCCACGGGATGGGGGTAAGTCTGTAATAAAGTCCATACCAATCAGAGACCAAGGCTGTTCGGGGACAGGCAGAGGATGAAGAAGACCAGCGGGCTTCTGGCGAGGAGTCTTATCCCGGGCACAGACAGTGCAGGCTCGCACAAAATCCACGACATCCGTCTCCAGAGTCGGCCACCAATAGAAACGAGAGATGAGTTGCACGGATTTCTTGATGCCCGCATGACCTGCGAGATGGGAGGAGTGACCCCATTTGAGGATTCCGAGACGTTGGCGTGGAGAGACGAAGGTCTTCCCTGGAGGAGTTTGCCTGATGGAGGCTGGAGAAGTGGAGATCAGGCAGTCAGGAGGAATGATGTGTTGCGGAGAGAGCTCTACTTCCGAGGCATCCGAGGAACGAGAGAGAGCATCGGCCCTAATGTTCTTATCGGCAGGCCGAAAGTGAATTTCAAAATTAAATCGGGCAGAGAACAGAGACCACCTGGCCTGGCGAGGATTCAGCCGTTGGGCAGACTGGAGATAGGAGAGGTTCTTGTGATCGGTGTAAATAATAACTGGAAATCTTGATCCCTCCAGCAGATGCCTCCATTCCTCAAGTGCTAATTTAATGGCTAGAAGCTCTCGATCCCCGATGGAGTAGTTCCTCTCCGCCGGAGAGAAGGTCCTAGAAAAAAAACCACAAGTAACAGCATGCCCGGAAGAATTTTTTTGTAGAAGAACCGCTCCAGCTCCTACTGAGGAGGCATCAACCTCCAATAGGAAGGGTTTAGATGGGTCAGGTCTGGAGAGCACGGGAGCCGAAGAAAAGGCAGACGAGCTGTTTAAAGGCGTCTTCCGCTTGAGGAGGCCATGACTTAGGATTGGCATTCTTTTTGGTTAAAGCCACGATAGGAGCCACAATGGTAGAAAAATGTGGAATAAATTGTCTATAATAATTGGCGAACCCCAAAAAACGTTGGATAGCACGGAGTCCGGAGGGGCGTGGCCAATTTAAGACGGCAGAGAGTTTGTCTGGATCCATTTGTAGTCCCTGGCCAGAGACCAAGTATCCTAGGAAAGGAAGAGATTGGCATTCAAACAGACATTTCTCCATCTTGGCATAAAGTTGATTGTCACGAAGTCTCTGAAGAACCATACGGACATGCTGGCGGTGTTCTTCTAGATTGGCAGAAAAAATCAGGATATCGTCCAGATATACAACAACACAGGAGTATAAGAGGTCACGAAAAATTTCATTAACAAAGTCTTGGAAGACGGCAGGGGCGTTGCACAGGCCAAAGGGCATGACCAGATACTCAAAGTGTCCATCTCTAGTGTTAAATGCCGTTTTCCATTCATCCCCCTCTCTGATGCGGATGAGATTATAAGCACCTCTTAAGTCCAGTTTGGTAAAGATGTGGGCACCTTGGAGGCGATCAAAGAGTTCAGAGATGAGAGGTAGGGGGTAGCGGTTCTTTACCGTGATTTTATTAAGACCACGGTAGTCAATGCAAGGACGTAGGGAGCCATCTTTTTTGGACACAAAGAAAAATCCGGCTCCGGCAGGAGAGGAGGATTTGCGGATAAAGCCCTTTTTTAAATTTTCCTGGATGTACTCAGACATAGCAAGAGTCTCTGGGGCAGAGAGAGGATAAATTCTGCCCCGGGGTGGAGTAGTGCCCGGGAGGAGGTCAATAGGACAGTCATAAGGCCTGTGAGGAGGTAGAGTCTCAGCTTGTTTTTTGCAAAAAACATCCGCAAAGTCCATATAGGCCTTAGGGAGACCGGTTACAGGGGGAACCACAGAGTCACGGCAAGGAGTACTGGGAACCGGTTTAAGGCAGTCCTTGAAACAAGAGGGGCCCCAACTCTTGATCTCTCCAGTGGACCAATCCAGGGTTGGGGAATGGTGTTGAAGCCAGGGTAGTCCAAGGAGAATTTCGGAAGTGCAATTGGGGAGGACCAAAAACTCAATTTTCTCGTGATGAGGTCCGATGCACATTAGGAGGGGCTCCGTGCGGAGACGTATGGTACAGTCCAATCTTTCATTGTTAACACAATTGATGTAGAGGGGTCTGGCGAGACTGGTCACCGGGATGTTGAACCTGTTGATGAGAGAGGCCAGAATAAAATTTCCTGCAGATCCGGAATCCAAGAAGGCCATAGTAGAGAAGGAGAAGGTAGAGGCAGATATCCGCACAGGCACAGTAAGACGTGGAGAAGCAGAGTTGACATCAAGGACTGTCTCACCTTTGTGCGGAGTCAGCGTACGTCTTTCCAGGCGGGGAGGACGGATAGGACAATCCTTCAGGAAGTGTTCGGTACCGGCACAGTACAGGCAGAGATTCTCCATGCGGTGTCGTGTCCTCTCTTGAGGTGTCAGGCGAGACCGGTCGACCTGCATAGCCTCCACGGCGGGAGGCACAGGAACGGATTGCAGGGGACCAGAGGAGAGAGGAGCCGGGGAGAGAAAACGCCTCGTGCGAACAAAGTCCATATCCTGGCGGAGCTCCTGACGCCTTTCGGAAAAACGCATGTCAATGCGAGTGGCTAGATGAATGAGTTCATGTAGGTTAGCAGGGATTTCTCGTGCGGCCAGAACATCTTTAATGTTGCTGGATAGGCCTTTTTTAAAGGTCGCGCAGAGGGCCTCATTATTCCAGGATAGTTCTGAAGCAAGAGTACGGAATTGTACGGCGTACTCGCCAACGGAAGAATTACCCTGGACCAGGTTCAACAGGGCAGTCTCAGCAGAAGAGGCTCGGGCAGGTTCCTCAAAGACACTTCGAATTTCTGAGAAGAAGGAGTGTACAGAGGCAGTGACGGGATCATTGCGGTCCCAGAGCGGTGTGGCCCATGACAGAGCTTTTCCAGACAGAAGGCTGACTACGAAAGCCACCTTAGACCTTTCAGTAGGAAACTGGTCCGACATCATCTCCAAGTGCAGGGAACATTGGGAAAGAAAGCCACGGCAAAATTTAGAGTCCCCATCAAATTTATCCGGCAAGGATAGTCGTAGGCCTGGAGCGGCCACTCGCTGCGGAGGAGGTGCAGGAGCTGGCGGAGGAGATGATTGCTGAAGCTGTGGTAGTAGCTGCTGTAGCATCACGGTCAGTTGAGACAGCTGGTGGCCTTGTTGCGCTATCTGTTGTGACTGCTGGGCGACCACCGTGGTGAGGTCGGCGACAACTGGCAGAGGAACTTCAGCGGGATCCATGGCCGGATCTACTGTCACGATGCCGGCTGGCAGGAGGTGGATCCTCTGTGCCAGAGAGGGATTGGCGTGGACCGTGCTAGTGGACCGGTTCTAAGTCACTACTGGTTTTCACCAGAGCCCGCCGCAAAGCGGGATGGTCTTGCTGCGGCGGTAGTGACCAGGTCGTATCCACTAGCAACGGCTCAACCTCTCTGACTGCTGAAGATAGGCGCGGTACAAGGGAGTAGACAGAAGCAAGGTCGGACGTAGCAGAAGGTCGGGGCAGGCAGCAAGGATCGTAGTCAGGGGCAACGGCAGGAGGTCTGGAACACAGGCTAGGAACACACAAGGAAACGCTTTCACTGGCACAATGGCAACAAGATCCGGCGAGGGAGTGCAGGGGAAGTGAGGTATAAATAGGGAGTGCACAGGTGAACACACTAATTAGAACCACTGCGCCAATCAGCGGCGCAGTGGCCCTTTAAATCGCAGAGACCCGGCGCGCGCGCGCCCTAGGGAGCGGGGCCGCGCGCGCCGGGACAGGACCGACGGAGAGCGAGTCAGGTACGGGAGCCGGGGTGCGCATCGCGAGCGGGCGCCACCCGCATCGCGAATCGCATCCCGGCTGGAGGCGGTATCGCAGCGCACCGGGTCAGTGGATCTGACCGGAGCGCTGCAGTAGCGAGAGTGTAGCGAGCGCTCCGGGGAGGAGCGGGGACCCGGAACGCTCGGCGTAACAATAGTCTTTTTTGTGACGTTGCCACACGTTGGAATTCCACCCTCCATATGTTGGACAGACTATACGAACAAAGAAAAGCCATCACCGATTTCTTGGTGATCTAAGCAGATAGGAGTACTCCCCTGTGTAACTTCAATGTGAACCAGTGGCAGCTCATACGTGACACCTGCCGTTTGCTGAGGCCCTTTGAGGAAGCCACATTATTTGTGAGTCGCCTGGATTACGCCATGAACAACGTAATTCCACTCCTACATTTCCTACAACAAATGATTGAAACCATGGCTGGTCACGACAATGGAGACATTGCGCCAACATCTCAAGGCTACATGAGCCCTGTGGGGGCTGAACTGGAGTAGGAGGATGATGAGGGGCAGAGTGGAGCACAGTTTAGGTTGGATGAGATGGCCGGTGTTTCTAGTCTTCGGACAGGAGAGGAGGAGCAGGAGCAGCCAGAGTAACTCGAGGGTTATGAGGAAGTTGAGACAGAGGACCCAGACACACCGTGGCAGTATGCAGTGGAGATGGAGGCAGGTAGTCCCTCCGAGTCACTGGCGCAAATGGCACGATGATGCTCAGTTGCTTGCGTAGTGACCCCCGAATTGTCAAAATTTGTCAGCGGGATGACTTCTGGATCTCCAGTCTACAGTCGCTGATGAGTGGCTTTCTTCACCCGCATAGTGAAGCAACTCATCAGCAGCAGGTAGACATGGAGCAAGTCTTGAACCAGCAGGTGGTGGCATACATTGACATGGCCATGCCAACAACCATTGAAGATCCACTGGACTTCTGGGCAGCCAAACTTGATTTATGGCCACAACTAGCAGAGTTTGCCCTGGAAAGCTGTCCTGCCCGGCCAGTAGTGTGCCATCAGAGCGGGTGTTTAGTGCGGCTGGGGCCATAGTCACCCCAAGGCAAACTCGTCTGTCCACTAAAAATGTGGAGAGACTGACGTTTGTCAAGATGAATCAGGGATGGATCAGCCAGGATTTCTAGCCACCAATGCCAGATGCCTCAGAGTAGATTGACCATGCTGCTACACCAACATTTCCCAATTATGGTTGGTTATGAAACCCTCTTGGGTATCAATTAGGGTTATGAAACCCTCTTTGATACTGCGATTGCCTGCTCCTGGCTCATCCTGTGTCTTTCAGGAACTACTTGCCTCACTGATGCTTCTAGCCTTGGGCCTTTCATTTTGGATGTTTAGCAGTAGCTAAATATATGCTTAATGCAAATGTCAACATTGATCTTTAAATGTAAGGGGTTATGAAATCCTCTTGGGTACTGCGAATGCCTGCTCCTGACTCATTCTGTGTCTTTCAGGAACTACTTGCCTCCCTGTCCTCAGGCCTTGGGCCTTCAATTTTTGGATGTTTAGCAGTAGCTAAATACATGCTTAATGCAAATTTCAACATTCATCTTTAAATGTAAGGGGATGGTTATGAAACCCTCTTGGGTACTGCGAATGCCTGCTCCTGACTCATTCTGTGTCTTTCAGGAATTACTTGCCTCCCTGTCCTCAGGCCTTGGGCCTTCAATTTTTGGATGTTTTGCAGTAGCTAAATACATGCTTAATGCAAATTTCAACATTGATCTTTAAATGTAAGGGGTTGGTTATGAAACCCTCTTGGGTACTGCTCCTGACTGCAACTGACTAATTTTGTGTCTTTCAGGAAATAATTGCCTCCCTGATGCCTCGGACCTTGGGTCTTCAATTTTTGGAAGTTTAGCAGTAGCTAATACATGCTTGATGCAAATTTCAACTATGATCTTTAAATTATTGGCACTCTGCTAGGGCCTTCTCCTACCCCACTGGGGCCGATCCGAGGACCTTACTAAACCATTGAATCGGTAGTAGAGACATGCGGTGTGTACAAAGGGCAGGGACTTAATGAACTCGAGCTTATGACCCGCGCTTAGTTGTGATTCTTCTTTCCTGGCAAATAATTGCATTCCCTGATCCCTATCGCGATCAGGGTTCAGCGGGTTACCCGCACCTGTCGGTGAAAGATAGACACACGCTGGTCCATTCAGTGTAGCGCGCGTGCAGCCCCGGACATCTGAGGGCATAACACACCTGTTATTGCTCGATCTCGCAAGTGATCGTGCAATGTAAGGGGTTATTAAAGCCTCTTGGGTACTGCTGATGCCTACTCCTAACTGCTCCTGTGTCTTTCAGGAACTACTTGACTTCATGATGCTTCTGGGCTTGGGCCTTTAATTTTAGGATTTTTGAAATACATACATACATGCTTAAATTTAAATATCAACATTTATGGTGTAATGTATGGGGTTATTAAACACTCTTGGGTATTGTTTTTTTCAAATTTTCTGATAATTATCACAGTAATAAACTTGAATTTTCCACAATAATAACCATTACACCATTGAACGATTGTTGCGTGTGATTTTTTAAGTAAAATAAAAAATGAAAATATATGCAGAGGGATGAACTCTGCTTCTTTATTTCATAAAAAAATATTTTATAGAAGAATGTCTTTTGGTGGTCCACCGTCCTGCAATATAGAGTCTTCTGGAGTCTTGGATATGCACTTGTTCTTAAACAAAGGTACAAAAACCAAAAATGGCCCGTCAGGGCTATGGAGCCCTGTGGGTGCTTGTGAGATTAGGTCCTTTGTACCCACACGGCAGGGTCCGGGACACCTATTTTGATTTAAATTTCAAAAATTAAAATCACACATTTCAATGGTCTCCTCATGCTGCAGCCAACTCCAGGCTGCGTCATTCTGGTAATATATAGAGAGCACTCGCTGTCCTAAATTTTTGTTAACATTTTTCGTTTATCTTTTTTATTAGGGATTGTGAAGCTTGGGTGCGTACTCATGCATCAGCCAACTCCAGCCTGTGTCATTCAGGCAATATATGGTTTACTGATGGCGCTGCTGGGCCTGGGTCTGGGAATTTCAAATTTTCTCATAGGTAGCACCCGCTATCCAAAAGTCTTCTTCAGAAATTTCTACAATTGTTGTGTTTTTTTGGAGGGATTGTGAAGCCCTAGTGTGTACTCATGCATCAGCCAACTCCAGGCTGTGTCATTCAGGCAATATATAGGTAGCACTCGCTGTCCTAAATATTCTTAAAATTATTTTAAAAATGTTTTGTTTTTCTTTGGGTTTCTGAAGCCCTGGTGTACTCAATGCTGTTTCCTGCTACACTCTGTCAGCCCGTTGGTCCTGCGACAGTGTGCTACTCCGCCTCCACATCTTCCACTGTGTCTTAAGCCTCCACTGCCCGGACAAATCTCAGTGGCCCTTCAGCATACCATGTGTGCAGGTCACGGCGGTGTCACGTTGTTCTTCACATGGATTGCCTTGGCGGAAAGTCTTGGAAACAATGGTCGGTCAAGGCAATGGAGACGCTGCGCCTAAATCTCACGGCCACATGAGCCCTTTGGGGGCTTGTTGGATTTTGTCATTCGTACCCACACGCTGGAGCTGGCACAAGCAAAGGTTGTTTTAAATTTCAAATAAAAAAATGATGGCGCTGCTGGGCCTGGGTCTGTTAATTTAAAATTTTCTCATGTGTAGCACCCGCTATCCAAAATCTTTTAAAAAAATTTCTAAAATTGTGGTGTTTTTTGGGGGGGATTGTGAAGCCCTGGTGTGAACTCGTACATCAGCCAACTCCAGGCTGTGTCATTCAGGCAATATATGGGTTACTGATGTCAGGATCCGGACTGGTATGCGGAGAGGACACAGGAGGTGGATCCTCTGTGTCAGTGAGGTGATGGCGTGGGCCGTACCAGGGGAACGGAGTCTAAGAGGTTACTGGTTTTCACCAGAGCCCGCCGCAAAGCGGGATGGACTTGCAGCGGCAGGTAACCCCCAGGTCGTTCCACCAGATAGCGACTCAACCTCACTGACAGCTGAGACAGGTGCGGTACACAAGGACTAGATGGAGGCGAGGTCAGACGTAGCAGAAGGTCAGGGCAGGCAGCGAGGTTCGTAGTCAGGGGCAACAGCAGACGATCTGGGTACACAGGCTTGGGAACACACTATAACGCTTTCTCAGGGCACAAGGCAACAAGATCTGGCAAGGACAGGAAGGGGAAGTGGGTTTTTATATGGAATGGGAGTGATTACAACTGATTGGGCCAGGCACCAATTAGTGGTGCACTGGCCCCTTAAATTACAGAGAGCCGGGCCGCGCGTGCCGGGACATGACAGCAGGGGAACGGGACAGGTGAGACGATTGGGATGCGACCCACGGGGGGGCGCGTCCCACTACGCGGATCGCATCCCCACCGGCAATAACAGTGCAGCGCTCCCGGTCAGCGGGTCTGACCGAGGCGCTGCAGACTGAAGAATGCCGCAAGCGCTCCAGGGAGGAGCAGGGACCCGGAGCACTCAGCGTAACAGTATCCCCCCCTTAGGTCTCCCCCTCTTTTTGGAGCCCAGGAATCTGCGGACAAGCTCCTTGTCAAAAATGTTGGGAGAGAGGTTCCCAGGACCTCTCTTCAGGGCCACAATTCTCCCAATCAATAAAAAAAATCTTTTACCTCGGACGATCTTGGAGGCAAGGATCTCTTTGACAGCGAAGACAGAGGAGCCAGAAACAGGAGCAGGAACAGTAACCTTGGGAGAAAAGCGGTTAAGCACAAGAGGTTTGAGAAGAGACACATGGAAAGAGTTAGGAATGCGAAGAGAAGAAGGAAGATGAAGTTTGTAAGAGACAGAATTAATTTGATTCTTGATTTTAAAAGGACCGAGGTAGCGAGGACCCAACTTGTAGCTAGGGACACGAAAGCGTATGTATTTGGCAGAGAGCCACACTTTGTCCCCAGGGAGAAAGACAGAAGGAGTTCTGCTTTTTTATCTGCATGTCTCTTCATTCGAAACGAGGTCAGTAGGAGCGACTTTTGAGTCTCCTTCCAGATAGCGGAGAAGTCCAAGGCAGGAACTCCAGAAGAAGTGGGAATGGGGAGGGGGGGGCAGAGGGTGACGGCCGTACACAACAAAGAATGGGGATTTGGCGGAGGATTCAGAATTTTTGAAATTGTATGAGAATTCAGCCCAGGGCAGAAGGTCGACCCAATCATCTTGGCGGGAGGAGACAAAATGTCGCAAGTAGTCACCAAGAATCTGGTTAACTCTTTTCACTTGTCCATTGTCCATCTAGCCTGGCGAGGATTCAGACGCTGAGCGGACTGGAGGTAAGAGAAATTCTTGTGGTCAGTGTAAATGACAATGGGGTGTTTGGAACCTTCCAAAAGATCTCTCCACTCCTCGAGTGCTAACTTGATGGCCAGGAGTTCACGATCTCCAATAGAGTAGTTCTTTTCTGCCGGAGAGAAAGTCTTTGAGAAAAAAACACAAGTAATGTTATGTCCGGTAGCCTTTTTTTGCAGAAGTATGGCTTCGGCTCCGACTGAGGAAGCATCTACTTCCAGGAAGAATGATTTCAACGGATCAGGTCTGGAAAAACTGGTGCAGATGCGAAGGCAGCTTTGAGAAGTTTGAAGGCCTCATCCGCTTGTGGAGGCCACGACTTTGGGTTAGCATTCTTCTTAGTCAGAGCCACAATAGGGGCCACAATGGTGGAGAAGTGGGGAATAAACTCTTGATAATAGTTGGCGAATCCCAGGAAGCGTTGGATAGCACGGAGTCCAGAAGGGCGTGGCCAATCCAAAACTGCTGACAGTTTATCTGTATCCATTTGAAGCCCTTGGCCAGAGACTAGATAACCTAGGAAAGGAAGACTGTTGCATTCAAAGAGACATTTTTCAAATTTAGCATACAGGTGGTTTTCACGGAGTCTTTGGAGCACTTGACGGACATGACGACGGTGTTCCTCTAAGTAAGAGGAAAAAATCAAGATGTCATCCAAGTAGACCACAACACAGGTATACAATAAGTCCCGAAAGATCTCATTAACAAAGTCCTGGAAGACTGCAGGGGCATTGCAGAGCCCAAAGGGCATAACTAGATTTTCAAAATGTCCATCTCTGGTATTGAAAGCGTTTTCCACTCATCACCTTTACGGATGCGAATAAGATTATACGCGCCCCTTAAGTCCAGTTTGGTGAAGATACTTGCTCCGCGTAGACGGTCAAAGAGTTCGGAGATCAAAGGCAGGGGATAGAGGTTTTTGATGGTAATCTTGTTTAACCCGCAGTAGTCAATACATGGGCGTAAGGATTCATCCTTTTTAGAAACAAAGAAGAACCCCGCTCCAGCAGGGGATGAGGATTTCTGAATAAAACCCCTCTTTAAGTTCTCCTGGATATACTCTGTCATGGCTTGAGTCTATGGGGCTGACAGAGGGTAAATCCTGCCACGGGGCGGAGTGGTACCAGGAAGAAGGTCAATGGGACAATCATAAGGTCTATGTGGAGGTAAGACCTCTGCTTGCTTTTTGCAGAATACATCTGAATAGTCCTGGTAAGCCTTGGGAAGGCCCGGTAAAGAAGAAGCCTCAGGGGTTTGACTAGAGGAAGCAGATGTGAGACATCGCTTGTGACAAGAAGGACCCCATCTTTTGATCTCCCCGGTGGTCCAGTCGAGGGTAGGAGCATGACGCTGGAGACATGGCAAGCCGAGAAGAACTTCAGAGGTGCAGTTAGGCAGAACGAAAAATTCAATTTTTTCATGGTGAAATCCAATGCTCAATGGCAGGGGTTCAGTGCAGTAGCGCACAGTGCAGTCCAATTTCTCTCCGTTTACTGAAGAGATGAAGAGCGGCTTGACGAGACGGGTTACTGGAATACTGAACCTATTAACGAAAGAGGCCAAGATAAAGTTTCCTGCAGAACCAGAGTCCAAGAAGGCCACTGCTGAGAAGGAGGAGTTGGCGGAAGGAGAAATCCGCACAGGTACAGTCAGACGTGGAGTGGCAGAATTCACACCAAGTGTCGTTTCACCCTTGTGAACTAGGTGCGTGCGTTTCTCCAGACGCGAAGGGCGGATAGGACAGTCTTTTAGGAAATGTTCGGTACTAGCACAGTACAGGCACAAATTCTCATTTCGGCGGCAAGTCCTCTCTTGTTGGGTCAGGCGAGACCGATCCACTTGCATAGCCTCCTCGGCGGAAGGCACAGGAACAGATTGCAAAGGACGTTGGAAGAGAGGAGCCTGTGAGAAAAACCGCCTGGTGCGAACAAGATCCTTTTCCTGACGAAGTTCCTGGTGTCTTTCCGAGAAACGCATGTCGATGCGGGTGGCCAAATGGATGAGTTCCGACAGATTAGCAGGAATTTCTCATGCGGCCAGGACATCTTTGATGTTACTGGATAAGCCTTTCTTGAAGGTCGTGCAGAGGGCCTCATTATTCCAGGATAGCTCTGAGGCAAGGGTGCGGAAATGGATGGCGTATTCGCCCACAGAAGAACTCCCTTGGACAAGGTTCAGCAAAGCAGTCTCGGCTGAGGAAGCCCGGGCTGGCTCCTCAAATACACTACGTACTTCAGAGAAGAAGGACTGGATTGTAGCAGTGGCAGGATCATTGCGGTCCCAAAGCGGTGTGGCCCATGACAAGGCCTTTCCAGACAGGAGGCTGACCACGAATGCCACCTTAGACCGTTCTGTAGGGAATTGATCTGACATCCTCTCCAGGTGTAGGGAACACTGGGACAGGAATCCACGGCACTGTTTAGAGTCCCCATCAAACTTATACGGTAGAGACAGGCGGAAGCTGGGAGCCGCCACTCGCTGTGGAGGAGATGCAGGAGCTGACGGGGGAGATGGTTGCTGTTGTTGCAGCAGAAGCTGTTGCAGCATAGCGGTCAACTGCTGTCCTTGTAGCGCGATCTGCTGTGATTGCTGGGCGACCACGGAGGTTGGTCAGCGACACTGGGCAGCAGAACCTCAGCGGGATCCATGGCCGGATCTACTGTCAGGATCCGGACTGGTATGGGGAGAGGACACTGGAGGTGGATCCTCTGTGTCAGTGAGGTGATGGCGTTGGCCGTACCAGGGGAACGGAGTCTAAGAGGTTATTGGTTTTCACCAGAGCCCACCGTAAAGCAGGATGGACCCCCAGGTCATTCCACCCGATAGCGACTCAACCTCACTGACAGCTGAGACAGGCGCGGTACACAAGGACTAGATGGAGGCGAGGTCAGACGTAGCAGAAGGTCAGGGCAGGCAGCGAGGTTCGTAGTCAGGGGCAACAGCAGATGGTCTGGGTACACAGGCTTGGGAACACACTATAATGCTTTCTCAGGGCACAAGGCAACAAGATCCGGCAAGGACAGGAAGGGGAAATGGGTTTTTATATGGAATGGGAGTGATTACAACTGATAGGGCCAGGCACCAATTAGTGGTGCAATGGCCATTTAAATTTCAGAGAGCCGGCGCGTGCGCCCTAGAGAGTGGGGCTGCGCGTGCCGGGACATGACAGCAGGGGAACGGGACAGGTGAGACGATTGGGATGCGACCCGCGGGCGGATCGCGTCCCGGTACACGGATCGCATCCCCGTCGGCAATAACAGTGCAGCGCTCCCGGTCAGCGGGTCTGACCGGGGCGCTGCAGACAGAAGAACGCCGCGAGCGCTCCGGGGAGGAGCAGAGACCCGGAGCGCTCGGCGTAACAACTGATGCCGCTGTGGGGCCTGGGTCTGGGAATTTCAAATTTTCTCATAGGTAGCACCCGCTATCCAAAATCTTTTTCAAAAAATTATAAAATTGTGGTGTTTTTTTGGGGGGATTGGGAAGCCCTGCTGTGTACTCGTGAATCAGCCAACCCCAGGCTGTGTCATTCAGGCAATATATGCTTTACTGTTGTTGCTGTGGGGGCTTGTTGGATTTGGTCCTTCATACCCACATAATGGGGTCCGGGACACTCAAAGTTTGTTTTAATTTTCAAATAACAAAATGATGGCGCTGCTGGGCCTGGGTCTGGGAATTTCAAGTTTTCTCATAGGTAGCACCCGCTATCCAAAATCTTTTTAAAAAATTTCAAAAATTGTGGTGTTTTTTGGGGGGGGGATTGTGAAGCCCTGGTTTGTACTTGTGCATCAGCCAACTCCAGGCTGTGTCATTCAGGCAATATATGGGTTACTGATGCTGCTGTGGGGCCTGGGTCTGGGTACTAATAACATGCATGCGTTGTAGGTCTTAGGGGGGATTAAACTGGCAGAGTCACTGGTAGAGAAGGATCTGGGTGTACTTGTAGATCACAGACTTCAGAATAGCATGCAATGTCAGGCTGCGGCTTCCAAAGCCAGCAGGATATTGTCATGTATAAAAAGAGGCATGGACTCGAGGGACAGGGACATAATACTCACCCTTCATAAAGCATTGGTACAGCCTCACCTGGAATATGCTGTTCAGTTTTGGTCGCCTGTCCATAAAAGGGACACTGCCGAGCTGGAAGGGGTGCAGAGACGTGTGACTAAACTAATATGGGGCATGGAACATCTTAGCTATGAGGAGCGATTAAAGGAGTTACAATTGTTTAGTCTTGAGAAGAGATGTTTAAGGGGAGATATGATAAACATATATAAATATATTAATGGCCCATACAAAACATATGGAGAAAAACTGTTCCAGGTTAAACCCCCCCCCCCCCCCCAAAGGACGAGGGGGCACTCTCTCCGTCTGGAGAAGAAAAGGTTTAGTCTAAAGGGGCGACACGCCTTCTTTACCATAAGAACTGTGAATTTATGGAACAGTCTACCTCAGGAACTGGTCACAGCAGGAGCAATTAATAGCTTTAAAACAGGGTTAGATACATTCCTGGAACAAAATAACATTAATGCTTATGCAGAATTATAAAACTACATCCCTTCCCCTTATCCCCTTACACCCTTCCCTTCAATTTCCTGGTCGGACTTGATGGACGTATGTCTTTTTTCAACCATACTAACTATGTAACTATGTAACAATGAATTTCAAATTTTCTCATAGTTTTTTTTCCAAAAATGTATAACATTGTTGTGTTTTTTTTTTTGGGGGGGGGGGGGGGGGGTGGATTGTGAAGCTCTGGTGTGTACTCGTGCATCAGCCAACTCCAGGCTGTGTTATTCAGGCAATATATGGGTTACTGATGCCGCTGTGGGGCCTGGGTCTGGTAATTTCAAATTTTCTCATAGGTAGCACCCGCTATCCAAAATCTTCGGTTTAAATTTCTTAATTCATCTTTTAATCTTAGGGATTGTGAAGGCCTAGTGCCTATTCATGCTGCTGGCAACTCCGGGCTGTGCCATTCATCCACTATATGGTCTCCTCATGCTGCCAACACCTCCATGCTGTGTCATTCAGCCACTATATGGTCTCCTCATGCTGCCAACACCTCCACGCTGTGTCATTCAGCCACTTTATGGTGTCCTCATTCTGCCAACGCCTTCACGCTGTGTCATTCAGTCACTATATGGTCTCCTGACACTGACGCCACCACCAGGCTCTGTAATTGTGCTGCTGTACGGCAGTGATTCTAAAAGCGATGCCGGCAATCTGCATGTTATTCTGAATAACAGTATTATTTCACTAACCCAGCACACTCCATATGCGTTTTAGAACACAGCAAAGTGTTCTATACCCCTATAGAGGCTGTATGTAGGCTAGAAATAGCCTTTTTTAATATAGATTCGCCGCGAAAAAATTCGGATCATAACTAACTTTATCGGAAAATTCGTCGAATCGGCCGAATCAAATTTTTGAAAAGTTTGCTCATCTCAGGCGTTACTACACGGCCATGGCGCAAAGCGTAAAGCACCGAATGGTACGATAGGCAGTTCCCGGGGACAGAGTCTCTGAGTTCGTGTTCCAGGGCATCCAACAGACCCTGTGCAAAGGGGCACTGCCAAAACACATGCAAAGAAGTTTCCTCAACATAGGGGCACCGGGGCAGTACCGGGTTCTGCATGAACGACCTGAGAGACCATCCTCTCTTAATGGCCAGCCAAGACAAGTCCTTATGTCCATTGGTAAGCCGCTTTGAAGCCACATGAGTCCAAACAGTCTCTGCCGTGGCGGTGGGGAGCCCCGGAACAAGCTCCAACAAGTCTTTAGCGCGGATGAGCTTGTAGATTGTCTTTGGTTTCCACAGGTCCGGTTTCAGACCCTCCAGCTGGTGCAACATCCCCATAGAACCAGGGCGTGTTCCACTTGTAAGGAATGGAGCGGTCCCACCTGTCCCAGCCCTGCTGTCTCCAGAGGGGAGGAACAAGCGAGACATGGACCTGCCCACTGAGCCAGTCTTTTCAACAAGAGTTCGCTGCACGCTGACACATGCAAAGGAGGCCCTCAGCAGAGTGGGGATATCGGGGATTCCTTTCCCAACCTTGCAGGGCTCCTTATACATCACAGGAATAGTACTACTTAACACACCACTCCTATCTGGTAGCACATTAGATTGCACGCGCAGTGCCCCAAATTTGAAGTAGGAGGACCGACCAAGCATCTTTTTCCATCTCCCGGTTCCTAAAATCGATGCCATATACATGTCCCCTGATAGGGGACATAACGGATTAAACTGATAAGAATCAAACTACTTAAACACACCACTCCTATCCGGTGGCACATTAGATTGCACGCGCAGTGCCCCAATCATTCAGCAGTCAAACCCATTTCCGAAAAACAGGTATTGAAAGACCTTTATTCGTCATTCACTCATCATTACAAATCATACAATAAAATTACAATCGCACAAGGCATGAAAGTACAATATACAGCACAGGTTCCCTAAGCTATACACCGTACCACATGCTACACTAGCACTCCGCTCCATCACTCAATATCGGAAAAACAAAGTCGAAAAACAACAACATATTACAGTCTGTGATCGGGGAGGGGCGTGGGAACAATGGGGTAGGGCGGATCACAGGGTCAAAATACTGGGCAACATATGGGGAGGTAGGGGAAGCAGAGGGGTGTTAGGCCTCTTCTTCATCGACGTCCGCACGATCCAAGATAGAATAGTCTCTAAGCCGGCTGTGGACCAACCTGCAGCAGTCCTGGACGGACATGTCCCCCCTGTTGAAGATGAGGCGATTCCTGGCCTGCCATATAGTGTCCTTAAAACAGTTCATAAAGGCGCCAGGCCTCCCGGATGGCCTCCACGTCGTGAACCCCAGGAAAAAGTCCATAAAGCACCGAATGGTACGATAGGTAGTTCCTGGGTACCGAGTCTCTAAGTTCAGGTTCCAGGGAGATCAATAGGCCCTGCGCAAAGGGGCACTGCCAAAAGATGTGCATAGATGTTTCCTCCACATAGGGGAACCTGGGGGCAGTACCTGGTTTTGCACAGGCCACGGACATGCATGAATGACCTCAGAGATAGTCCCCCCTGAATGCCATCCACGACAAGTCCTTGTGTCCATTGATTAGCCTTGCAGAGGCTACATTGCCCAAACAATCTCTGCCATGGCCTTAGGGAGCCCTGGAACTGGCTCCAGCAGGTCCTTAGCTCTGATGAGCTTGTAAACAGTCTTAGGCTTCCACAAATCGGGCTTGTGTCCCTCCAGATGGTGTTCCCCTATGAACCGAACAACATCCCCATAGTAACCAGGGAGTGTGCCAGTTGTAAGGGATGGAGCTGTCCCACTTGTCCCAGCCGATCCTCTTCCAGTGGGGCAGGAGAAACAGGTGGGACAAGGACCTGCCCACGGAGACTTTCTTTTCAACCAAAGTCCTCTACACGCTGAACACATGCAAAAGAAGCCCGCAGCAGAGTGGGCATATCGGGGACTCCCTTCCAAACCTTGCTTGGCACATAACAGTCCGTTTAATTCTGTCCATTTTGCCCCAGATGAAGCGAAACACGGTCTGGGTGATGGCCCTGCAAACGGTGGCAAGGGGGGGCCATTTCCGAAACACAGGTCCGAAGCAGAGGATCAGCGTCAGGCACCAAATGTAGTGCCACTCAATGGAATCAAAAGCCTTATAGATATCCAGGTGAGGAGACGGGCTTCAGTGGAATGCCAGCTTTCAGGTGGTGCAGGACACAGATGAACCAACAGGTAAGTAAAGTGCTTGAGTCGTTTATTCTCCCAACATGCTACAGCAGCTTCATCAGGCATAACAAGGAACATATGAGTGGTGAATTTATCCAGGTAGTGAAAGGATACGTAGGGGAAGGGGAGGGGAAGGAGAAACTGGATGAAAGGGGAGGAGAAAATGGAAAGTATCCTCACCACTGGGCAAATTGCACTGTACAAGTAGATATATATATATATATATATATATATATATATATATATATATTATTTTAATATTTTAATATTTCAATACAAAAAACAAGCAAAAACAAACCTCTGTTGAAATATATGTATAAAAATATGAATAAGAATAAAAAGAACAAAGAACAAAAATAAAAAATAAAGCTATGGTGAATGGGACAATAGAGGACGGGCAAAAAATTAGCGAGCGTTGTCTATGGTCTCATTCAAACCATGCGGTATTAAAGTAGAAAGTGTAAATATCCAATAAGATTCACAATTAATTAAATGCTGAAAATGGTTGGGTCTGGTGGATGGAATAGATTCTAAAATAATTAAATGTAGAGATGAGATGTCACTTTTATGAACTAAAAGTAAAATGACGTGAAACACTGTGAAGTGTGAATTTGTTCTTAATATTAGATCGATGTTTTGACATGCGGCAACGTACTGTTTGAATTGTGCGTCCGATGTATTGGATATTACAGCTGCAGGATAGCAGGTATATAGCATATTGGGTATTGCAGTTCAAACATTGTTTAATATTTAAAAAAAATTGTATAAAAAGAACAAAATTTATCCACAAATGGATCCATCATGCTACAACATAAACAACGAGTTTTGTTACACGGTGAACAACCTGTAGTAGAGGGAACAGCTAAAGTATTGATCATTGAAGGTTTTTTTTAATCTATTCGGAGCAAGTACATTTTGGAGATTTTTAGATCTCCGGTATGTAACACCTGGTTTGGAGGGGACTATATCTTTGAGTATTGGATCATTCCAAATAATATGCCAATTACTTTTAAAAATATTCGGGGACATTTATCATCGTTGCTTTGGTAAGCAAGTTCTGTAGTCATTTTTTTCTTGCTATTTTTTTGCTTATGTATGACATATTTATCATATTATCACAGGGGGTTGATAAATTTGGCTTACATGAGGAAAAACCAAGAAATCACTTTTAAATACCATTTTTTTTAGCACACAAGCAAAAACCAAATAATGACTACAGCACACCACTTTGCAGCTTTGAAAAAAAATGTGCATATATATAATGTGTGTGTGTGTGTGTGTGTGTGTGTTTATTACATTTTTTTAACACAGTTTTTTCTCCCTAAATGTACTTTTTTTTTTTTGTTACTTCTTCTACAGATCCGTGTATCCTGGGGACTCCTTCGGATTCGGTGGACTACTTCAACGACCAGTGTTTTTCTTTGCTTGATGTTAATAAAATGGTTAATGAGGGCTTGTGGGGGGGGGGGAGTGTTTT
The DNA here is from genome assembly GCF_029499605.1 of Hyla sarda. Classification (NCBI taxonomy): domain Eukaryota; kingdom Metazoa; phylum Chordata; class Amphibia; order Anura; family Hylidae; genus Hyla; species Hyla sarda. Next base: position 344,779,636 of record NC_079191.1, on the reverse strand, counting down.
TTACTTACTGGACAGGCTTAGTAGTGGAAGCTGTCTTACAGACGGAGTCCATTACTAAGCCAGGCTTAGCGTTAGCCACAAAAACAGCTAGCACTAACCCCCAATTATTACCCTGGCCAAAAATGGCGCTCCTGGGCCTAGGCGGTAATAGGCTGGCATTATTTAGGCTGTGGAGGGCCAGTAACAATGGTCCTCGCCCATCCTGGTAACGTCAGGCTATTACTGTTTGGTTGGTATTTGGCTGAGAATAAAAATAGGGGGGACTCTATGTGTTTGTTTTTTTTATATTTAATTATTTTACAAAAAAATGCATAAGATCCCCCTATTTTTATTCTCAGCCAAATACCAACCAAACAGTAACAGCCTGACGTTACCAGGGTGGGCGAGGACCATTGTTACTGGCCCTCCCCAGCCTAAATAACGCCAGCCTGTTACCGCCTAGGCCCAGGAGCGCCATTTTTGACGCTCCAAGCCTGTTGGTACCGGCTCTTCCCGGCACCCCTGTGGCGTTGGGTACCGGGGTAATAATTGGGGGTTAGCGCTAGCTGTTTTTGTGGCTAACGCTAAGCCTAGCTTAGTAATGAACTCCGTCTATAAGACAGCTTCCACTACTAAGCCTGTCAAGTAAAGTAAGGAAAAAACACAATAGGTTTAAAAAAAATTATTACAAAAAACACTCCCCCACAAGCCCTCGTTAACCATTTTATTAAAATCAAACAAAGAAAAATGCTGGTCATCGAAGTAGTCCACAGGATACACGGATCTGAAATGAGAAGAAAAAAAATAATAATAAAAAATGGGTAAGTATATTTATTATCACCTGCTCGCACATCTCCCGCCCCGCAAAACTACAACTCCCAGCATGCCCTTACAGTAAGGACATGCTGGGAGTTGTAGTTGTGTGGTGCAGGAGATGTGTGGGCAAGTGACAAGCTTGTCCCCTGCCCCCAGCTGCAGGACTACAACTCCCAGCATGCCCTTACAGTAAGGACATGCTGGGAGTTGTAGTCCTGCAGCTGGGGGCAGGGGACAAGCTTGTCATTCGCCTGCACTGCACAACTACAACTCCGAGCATGTCCTTACAGTAAGGGCATGCTGGGAGTTGTAGTCCTGCAAAGGGAGCCCAGGCACACACACACAGAGAGTCACACACAGTCACACACACACAAACACACACAGAGTCACACACAGACAGAGACACACAGACAGAGACACACAGACAGAGATAGAGACAGACAGAGAGAGAGAGACAAACACACACACTCACCCATCCAGCGCAGCGCTCCTTCTCTCCGGGCGCCCTGCGAGTGACGTCACTGACGGAGGGACGTCAGGCCGGCGCAACCGAAGACGTGGGAGCGGAGGCCGGCGCAACCGAAGACGTGGGAGCGGAGGCCGGGCACAGTGCAGGTAAAGGCCGGGGGGAGTAGAGGGGTACTGGTGGGGTGATGTGTATGCTGACGGACCCCCACTAACAGACTCCTATATCCCCTAATGTCACTGTTCCGGTCGGGTCCTGTGATTGGCTGCTGGTCCTGGCCAATCACAGTACCCAGTGGGAAATGTGAAATGACAGCAGGGGACTTAGGAGTCTGCGGCGCTGGTATATGTTATAAGGAGCCCGGGCTGACATTACAGTGCAGCCGCCCGGGCTCCTCATACTGCCTCCCCGCTACCCTCACTTAATAATGATGGGGACACTGATATACATCCCCCCCCCCTTGTCTCCCACCCGTGCCACTCAGCTCCCGCTGCTACAAGACTACAACTCCCAGCGTGTCCTCACTGTAAGGACATGCTGGGACTTGTAGTCTTGCAACAGTTAGCAGACAGATGGGAGTTATGTGGCGCTGGCAGGTGAGAGGGGGGGGGGGGGGATGAAAATCACTGCAGTGTCCCTGTAGCAAAGTGAGGGTAGCGGGAAGAAAGTATGTCGGAGCCCGGGCGGCAGTAGCTTTTCCTGCTCCATGTTGGAGCTGGAGTAAATATGGTCAATTTTTACGGCCGTTGTGACATTTTATTGCGCAGCTGCGACTGTCGCAGTTAATACCTGACTAAAGCAAATCCATTTTGAAAGATTTACTACGTAAGCAAGTTTGAATTTTCTTGCTTTTCTTGTTGTTCACACAAATTGTTGCACGAAAACACATGTAGTCGCATTTGCGACAATTTTGCGACAATTATAGTAAAGAAAACCTGACTAAACCCCTTGAAAAATGTCCCCCATTATGTATCAAAGGGGCCGCTCTATTATAATTAGTAATAAAATTGTATTTGAACTGATTGTTTTCTTTTTTATCTTTTTTCTGTTGTGTGGTAGTAGAAAGATTTATCTGTGTTTTATTTTTCACTTTGTGGTATGCTTGTGTAATTAATGAATCCGGTTAACCTTTTGATAAAAATCGTTGTTTTAATATTTGTGCCTGTAAAGAAAAATCATGATCGGTGGTGCAATTTTTACGAATTCTAAGGTACACTCCTCTCAATCAACTGGAATAGTGGGCGCTGGTGTAATCTAAAAAACTATTAACATCAACTGTTTTAAAGTGAGTTCTAGTATGTATTTGACCTGTATAGTTATTGATTTCCAAATCTAAAAAATGAATATTTGTGAGAGAAAAATTAATAGTGAATTGTAAGCCCCAAGTGTTGGAATTTAAATGATTCACGAAATCATGCGCTTATTTTTCTGTACCTGTCCAAAGGAAAAATAAATGATCAATAAAACGCCGGAAAAAATAAATGATGAATAGATCAGAGACTGTGCAATGTAGACTGCCTCAACTGGAACCCATAACTAAATTAGCATAACTGGGGGCGAAACGCGTCCCCATAGCACTGCCTCTGATCTGTTGATAAATAATATCATCAAATGAAAAAATATTGTGTTTGAGAATAAATTAAATCGATTGTAACAAAAAAGATGCTTGATCAAAGTGAAGAGAACTATCACCAAATAAAATGTCTTTTATAACTCGTAAACCCTAGTCTGTGTCAATGTTAGAGTATAAAGGAGCAAACATCAAGAGTCAAGAATGAATATGATGATGGTAAATTAATCTGTTGCAGTTCCGAAATTAGTTGAGAGGAGACCCTAATATAAGAGGGTAAATTTAGAACATAAGGTTGTAAGAACAAATCAACAAAGTGAGATAAATTAGAAGTTAAGGAAGAAATGCCTGAATTAATAGGTCAGCCCGGGGGATTGACTGGATTTTTATGCAATTTGGGTAGATAATAAAAATTAGGCAAAGAAAAATGTTTTACTGTAAGAAAAGATAATTCTTGTTTATTAAAAATATTTTTGTCCGATGCTGTATTAATATTATTAGTATAGATCTCATGAAACTTTTTGGAAGGATCTGAAGAAAGAGTTACGTAATAATTTGTATCGGACAAAATTCTTCGAGACTCAAGGATATAGTCCCCTCGGTTGAGAATGGTTATGCCACCCCCCTTGTCAGCGGGGCGTACAATAATTTGATCATTGCTTTGTAATGTTCTAATAGCATTACGTTCCATCCTGGTTAAATTATCGTTACCATTAATATTAATATCATGTTTTTCAATATGATTAAATTCGGTTATGACAACCGAGTAAAATGTGTCTAAATGGTTCCCACAATGGTGAAGTGGATAGAATGAAGAACTTGGTTTTACATTCACATGCTTGAATGGTGTTGTTGAACCTGTGGGGTTGTCTAACTGGATAGAGGATGGCGCTTCAATAGGGTTCAGACTATGTTGTATAGAAAAAGGTCTCATGAGTGTCAATTTTCTAATGTACTGATTTAAATCAAGAAATAATTGGAATGAATTAGGATTAGATACTGGACAGAAAGATAATCCCTTGGAAAGGAGATTAATTTCGCTCATAGATAATGTGTATGATGATAAATTAAAAAGTTTTCTTTTTTCTTTTTGAGGGTGGACAGGCTTGTGTTTATGAGACTGTCCTCCTCTACATCCTCTGTCAGTTCTTTTCTTTTTAGGTAGGATTTGTGTTGTGGGTTTTTGATGAGAGGTGGAAAGTAGTGAGTGATGTGTTGCGGGGAGGGGGGAGGCAATGAAGGATGGAGACTGGGTGTGTGAACAGGATCCGAACGGTAATCTAAAAAAGAAATATCTGAAATGGGTGATGGACATAGGGTGATAGAAGAGGTGTGTAATGAAGAAGTGTCAGGTAGCTGTGAAAATTAATGGTTAGAGTGTGTAGTGAGTATAGATGAATCAGGAGCAATGAGAAGAAGAAGCAGAATGAGAGTTAGGAATAGAAAGAAGAGCTAAAAGTGGATACACAACTCAACCAGGTGAGCCTCCTTGCTGTTTGCATATTCACCTTACAGGTCTCTCTTTTATTACACCATGGAGAGCTATATTTCTTATCTTTTGTAGTTATAGATATCCAGGCTGACCACGTAACCAGGGGAGACACTCTCCGCTGCGGAGATATTGAGCTGAAGACTCAGCACAGGCCAGCACAGAGTGGGTTAATAGAGCAGCAGCAGGATTAACTGTCAGCACCACTCAGGCTCCAGCAAGTCCTGCAGCCAGGACACTTCCTCAGCACGAGAACCCCACCGTCCCAGCAGCTGAAGGAACGGGGGTTGCACTGGAGACTTACACTACCTGATCGATACAACATCATACCTGATGTTTTAAACCACGTTATTCCAAACCATTTAGGAATGTTAGGTGATTTCTGCCCTTTATGGATTAACCCCTTAAGGACAAGGCCATTTTACACCTTAGGACCAGAGCGTTTTTTGAACATCTGACCACTGTCACTTTAAGCATTAATAACTAAGACGCTTTTACCTATCATTCTGATTCCGAGATTGTTTTTTCGTGACATATTCTACTTTATGTTATTGGTAAAATTTTGTCGATACTTGCATCATTTCTTAGTGAAAAATTCCAAAATTTGATGACAAAAATTGAAAATTTTGCATTTTTCTAACTTTGAAGCTCTCTGTTTGTAAGGAAAATGGATATTCCCAAAAAAAAATTTTATTCACATATACAATATGTCCACTTTATGTTTGCATCATTAAATTTACGTGTTTTTACTTTTGGAAGACACCAGAGGGCTTCAATGTTCAGCAGCAATTTTCCAATTTTTCACAAAATTTCCAAAATCACAATTTTTCAGGGACCAGTTCAGGTTTGAAGTGGATTTGAAGGGTCTTCATCTTAGAAATACCCCATAAATGACCCCATTATAAAAACTGCACCCCCCAAAGTATTCAAAATGACATTCAGTCAGCGTTTTAACCCTTTAGGTGTTTCACAGGAATAGCAGCAAAGTGAAGAAGAAAATTCACAATCTTCATTTTTTACACTTACATGTACTTGTAGACCCAATTTTTGAATTTTTACAAGGGGTAAAAGGAGAAAATGTATACTTATATTTGTAGCCCAATTTCTCTCGAGTAAGCACATACCTCATATGTCTATGTAAACTGTTCGGTGGGCGCAGTAGAGGGCTCAGAAGCGAAGGAGCGACGAGGGGATTTTGGAGAGTACGTTTTTCTGAAATGGTTTTTGGGGGGCATGTTGCATTTAGGAAGCCCCTATTTTGCCAGAACAGGAAAAAATACCCACATGGCATACCATTTTGGAAACTAGACCCCTTGAGGAACGTAACAAGGAATAAAGTGAGCCTTAATACCCCACAGGTGTTTCACGACTTTTGCATATGTAAAAAAATGTCACTAAAATGTGTGTTTCCCCCCAAATTTCACATTTATGCAAGGGTTAATAGCAGAAAATACCCCCCAAAATTTGTAACCCCATCTCTTCTGAGTATGGAGGTACCCCATAAGTTGACCTGAAGTGCACTACGGGCAAACTACAATGCTCAGAAGAGAAGGAGTGATATTTGGCTTTTTGAGAGCAAATTTTGCTCGGGGGCATGTCGCATTTAGGAAGCCCCTATGGTGCCAGGACAGCAAAAAATACCCACATGGCATACCATTTTGGAAACTAGACCCCTTGAGGAACGTAACAAGGAATAAAGTGAGCCTTAATACCCCACAGGGGTTTCACGACTTTTGCATACATAAAAAAAAAAAAAAAATTTCACTAAAATGTGTGTTTCCCCCCCCCAAATTTCACATTTTTGCATGGGTTAATAGCAGAAAATACCCCCCAAAATTTGTAACCCCATCTCTTCTGAGTATGGAGGTACCCCATAAGTTGACCTGAAGTGCACTACGGGCAAACTACAATGCTCAGAAGAGAAGGAGTCATATTTAGCTTTTTGAGAGCAAATTTTGCTCGGGGGGGCATGTCGCATTTAGGAAGCCCCTATGGTGCCAGGACAGCAAAATAACCCCCACATAGCATACCATTTTGGAAACTAGACCCCTTGAGGAACGTAACAAGGGGCACAGTGAGCATTTACCCCCCACTGGTGTCTGTTAGATCTTTGGAACAGTGGGCTGTACAAAATGTTTAATTTGCACAGCCCACTGTTCCAAAGATCTGTCAGACACCAGTGGGGTGTAAATTCTCACTGCACCCCTCATTACATTCCGTGAGGGGTGTAGTTTCCGAAATGGGGTCACGTGGGGTTTTGTTTTTTTTGCGTTTGTCAAAACCGCTGTAACAATCATCCAGCCCTGTGCAAATCACCTCAAATGTACATGGTGCACTCTCCCTTCTGGGCCTTGTTGTGCGTCCCCAGAGCACTTTGCGCCCACTTATGGGGTATCTCCGTAGTTGGGGGAAATTGCATTACAAATTTTGGGGGGCGTTTTTCCCTTTTACCTCTTGTCAAAATGAAAAGTATGGGGCAACACCAGCATGTTAGTGTAAAAAAAAAATTTTTTTACACTAACATGCTGGTGTAGACCCCCAACTTCACCTTTTCATAAGGGGTGAAAGGAGAAAAAGCCCCCCAAAATTTGTTAGGCAATTTCTCCCGAGTACGGCGATACCCCATATGTGACCCTAAACTGTTGCCTTGAAATACGACAGGGCTCCAAAGTGAGAGCGCCATGCGCATTTGAGGCCTGAATTAGGGATTTGCATAGGGGTATTCTACGCCAGTGATTCCCAAACAGGGTGCCTCCAGCTGTTGCAAAACTCCCAGCATGCCTGGACAGTCAACGGCTGTCCGGCAATACTGGGAGTTGTTGTTTTGCAACAGCTGGAGGCTCCATTTTGGAAACAGTGGCGTACCAGACGCTTTCATTTTTATTGGGGAGGGGAGGGGGACTGTGTAGGGGTATGTGTAGATGTAGTGTTTTTTACTTTTTATTTTATTTTGTGTTAGTGTAATGTAGTGTTTTTAGGGTACAGTCACACGGGCGGGGGGTTACAGCGAGTTTCCCGCTGCGAGTTTGAGCTGCCGCGCAAAATTTGCTGCATCGCAAACTTGCAGCCTGATACTCACTGTAAGCCCCCTGCCCATGTGAATGTACCCTGTACATTCACAGGGGGGGGGCCTCCAGCTGTTGCAAAACCACAACTCCCAGCATGCACAGTCCATCAGTGCATGCTGGTAGTTATAGTTTTGCAACAGCTGGAGGCACACGGGTTGGGAAACACTGAGTTAGGAAACAGACAATGTTTCCCAACCAGTGTGCCTCCAGATGTTGCAACACCACAACTCCCAAACATTCTCAGGCATGCTGGGAGTAGTAGTTCGGCAACATCTTTAGAGCCAGATGTTGCCGAACTACAACTCCCAGCATGCTTGGAGTTGTTGTTTTGCAACATCTGGAGGACTACAGTTTGCAGACCACTAATACAGTGGTTCCCAATCTGTGCCCTTCCAGATGTTGCAAAACTACAACTCCCAGTATGCCAAAACTGTCCAGGCATGCTGGGAGTTGTAGTTCTGCAACATCTGAAGGGCCAGATGTTACAGAACTACAACTCCCAGCATGCCTGGACAGTAAGGGCATGCTGAGGATGTGTAGTTTTGCAACATCTGGAAGGGCACAGTGGTCTCCAAACTGTGGACCTCCAGATGTTGCAAAACTGCAACTCCCAGCATGCCCAGACGCCAAGGGCTGTCTGGGCATGCTGGGAGTTGTAGCTTACAGGGTCCCATTACAGCCATGCATGTCGCTTTACGGCGACGTGCATTGCTGTAAAGGGCCCGACCGCGGCTGAAGATCAACTCACCTGTCGCCGCTGCCGCCGTCTCCGCCACCGGGATCCGGGTCTTCAGGGACGAGGTAAGTACCGGGGCCGGTCCCCAGCACTCCCCCGTCCCCCGCCGCGTCCTCCGGTCTTCCTCCCGTCCTCTCCGGACTTTCAGGGGCCGGGCAGGAGGGGAAGAAGTAACCGCCCCCCCCCCCCCTTGCGATTGGTCGGTTAGTTAACCGACGGATCACAGGGGATCGGAGGAGGTGGCAGGCTTGCCACCTCGCTCCTAGGCTCCAGCATGGTCCTGGCTGTCTGTGACAGCCGGGATCATGCAAAATTACCGGGCAGTCGGGTCCCAGAGACCGGATCAGCCCAGTATCGCCGCAGATCGCAAGGGCGATTTCCCTTGCGATTTGCGGCGATCGCCGACATGGGGGGTCTACATGGCCCCCCTCTGCGTTTGCCCTGGATGCCTGCTGAAGCATTTCAGCAGGCACCCGGTTCCGATCTCTGCCCGGCGAGCGGCAGAGACCGGAAAACACCATGACGTTGTGGAACGTCATTGGTCCTTAAAGCCCAGGGTGCCATGACGTTCCACAACGTCATTGGTCCTTAAGAGGTTAAAACCAGACTCTGCATCAACTATGTAATTTTCCATGGGAGTTTTGCCATGGATCCCCCTCCGGCATGCCACAGTCCAGGTGTTAGTCCCCTTGAAACAACTTTTCCATCACTATTGTGGCCATAAAGAGTCCCTGTGGGTTTTAAAATTCGCCTGCCTATTGAAGTCTATGGCGGTTCACCCGATTCGCGAACTTTTGCGGAAATTCGCTTTTGCCGTTCTCGAACGGAAAATTTTATATTCGCAACATCACTAGTCCCAAATGGTGCATGGCCCGACCAGAGGGGGCGCCCTACTAGACTTATTAACCAAGAGACATGATCGAGTAATTAATGTGCAAGTAGAAGGATATCTAGGAAATAGTGATCATAATATAATACATTATAACTTGTTCTTCAATAAGGAATCTCTCAAGGGGCCACAAAAACAATGAACTTTAGGAAGGCAAAGTTCGATCAACTCAGAGAAGCCCCTTAACAATATAAAATGGGATAATGTTCCCAAAAACAAGAATACTGATATTAAAATATCTTAAATTGTCACTGTAAGATGTATATACCTTATGGGAATAAAAGGGTCAGAAATAAAAGAAAACCAATCTGGATAAATAAGAATGTTAAGGGGGCAATAAATGACAAAAATAAAGCATTTAAAACTACTAAAACAGGACCGCAGTGAAGAACCACTAAAAAGCTATAGAGAAAAAAATTAAATATATGTAAAAAAAAAATGAAAAGCCACAAAAATAGAGACAGAAAGACTCATTGCCAAAGAGACTAAAACTAACCCCAAAATGTTCTTTAACTATATAAATAGCAAAAAGGTCAAAAAGGAGAGTGTAGGCCCCTTAAAAAATGATGAGGGAGAGATTATAAACGGGGATCAGAAAAAAGCAAATATATTAAACAAATTCTTCTCCACTGTATTCACCGAGGAAAATGAAATGACACGTGAAATACAATGAGATAAGGTACACTCCCCAGTACAGGTCACCTGTCTAACCCAGGAAGAAGTACAGTGCCGCCTACAAAAAAAATCAAAATAGACAAATCACCAGATCCAGATGGCATTCACCCCCGTGTTCTAAAGGAATTAAGTAATTTAATAGACAGACCCCTATTTTTAATATTCAGGGACTTGATAGTCACAGGGACTGTTCCCCAGGACTGGCGCATGGCAAGTGTGGTGCCAATATTTAACCCCTTAACAACGCAGGACGTATATTTACGTCCTGCGCCGGCTCCCGCGATATGAAGCGGGATCGCGCTGCGATCCCGCATCATATCGCGTCGGTCCCGGCGCTCATCAACGGCCAGGACCCGCGGCTAATACCACACATCGCCGATCGCGGCGATGTGTGGTATTAACCCTTTAGAAGCGGCGGTCAAAGCTGACCACCGCTTCTAAAGTGAAAGTGAAAGTGACCCGGCTGCTCAGTCGGGCTGTTCGGGACCGCCGCGGTGAAATCGCGGCGTCCCAAACAGCTGACCGGACACCGGGAGGGCCCTTACCTGCCTCCTCGGTGTCCGATCGGCGAATGACTGCTCCGTGCCTGAGATCCAGGCAGGAGCAGTCGAGCGCCGATAACACTGATCACAGGTGTGTTAATACACGCCTGTGATCTGTGTAAAAGATCAGTGTGTGCAGTGTTATAGGTCCCTATGGGACCTATAACACTGCAAAAAAAATGTAAAAAAAAAAAGTGTTAATAAAGGTCATTTAACCCCTTCCCCAATAAAAGTTTGAATCACCCCCCTTTTCCCATAAAAAAAATAAAAGTGTAAAAAAATAAATAAATAAACATATGTGGTATCGCCGCGTGCGTAAATGTCCAAACTATAAAAATATATCATTAATTAAACCGCACGGTCAATGGCGTACACGCAAAAAAATTCCAAAGTCCAAAAAAGCGTATTTTGGTCACTTTTTATACCATTAAAAAATGAATAAAAAGTGATCAAAAAGTCCGATCAAAACAAAAATCATACCGATAAAAACTTCAGATGACGGCGCAAAAAATGAGTCCTCATACCGCCCTGTACATGGAAAAATAAAGGGGTCAGAAGATGACATTTTTAAACGTATACATTTTCCTGCATGTAGTTATGATTTTTTCCAGAAGTGCGACAAAATTAAACCTATATAAGTAGGGTATCATTTTAACCGTATGGACCTACAGAATAATGATAAGGTGTAATTTTTACCGAAATATGCACTGCGTAGAAACGGAAGCCCCCAAAAGTAACAAAATGGCGTTTTTTCTTCGATTTTGTCATACAATGATTTTTTTTCCATTTCGCCGTGCATTTTTGGGTAAAATGACTAATGTCACTGCAAAATAGAATTAGCGACGCAAAAAATAAGCCATAATATGGATTTTTCGGTGGAAAATTGAAAGTGGAGGAAATAACGAAAGTGCAAAAACGGAAAAACCCTGAGTCCTTAAGGGGTTAAAAAGGTGTCAAAAGGTGACCTTGGGAATTATAGACCTGTTAGTTTAACCCCTTCCCGCTATTGGACGTATGCATACGTCCAGGCGAATTACACGTTCGCGCAAATGGACGTATGCATACGTCCAAGCGATCTCCTGCTCTGCCGCGGGCAGCGCAGGAGATCGCGGGTGGGACTCAGCTGTCAATCACAGCCGGAGTCCCACCGCAGCTGCCGGGGCCGCGATCGCGCCGGTCCCGGCAGCATTAACCCCATAGATGCCGTGATCAGTCTGATCACGGCATCTATGGTGTTTGCAGGGGGAGCGCTCTCCCCCTGCCCATCAATCGCGGCGCCGCGATAAAATAAGGGGGATCGGGGGTGTCCAAGACACCCTCGATCCCCCTTGAAGAGATAGGAGTGAGGTGGCAGGGTTGCCACCCCTCCTATCCCTGCTATTGATCGGCGGACCGGCCGACCAATAGCAGACTGGGGGCGGGGGGGTTAAAGTTCGGTTCCCCGCGCTATGCCCGCCCATCGGTGTCCGGGCACAGCGGGGGGAACCGTGTAGTAGCGGCGGCGGCGATCACTTACCCGGCGGCGGCGGCTGTGATCACGGCGGCGGTGGAGGTGAGTATGGCGCCGCGTGTCCATAGTCTGTTGCCTAGCAACATCTTGAGGGCGACAGTTTAGAGAGTGGTCTCTAAACTGTCGCCCTCCAGATGTTGCAAAACTACAACTCCCACCATGCCTTGACAGCTGTTTGCTGTGTTGGCATGCTGGGAGTTGTAGTTTTGCAAGATTTAGAGGGGTTCAGGCTAGAGATCACTGACAGTGGTCTCTAAACTGTAGCCCTCCAGATATTACAAAACTACAACTCCCAGCATGCTCAGACAGCAGTTTGCGGTCTTAGCATGCTGAGATTTGTAGTTTTGCAACATCTGGAGGGCCACAGTTTAGAGACCACTGTCAGTGATCTCCAGCCTGAACCCCTCTAAATCTTGCAAAACTACAACTCCCAGCATTCAGGAACAGCAAATGGCTGTCTCGGCATGCTGGGAGTTGTACTTGCGTGCCTTCAGCTGTTGCATAACTACATCTCCCAGCATTCTCTTTGGCAATCAGTACATGCTGAGAGTTGTAGTTCTGCAACAGCTGGAGGCACACTGGTTGGGAAATACCGAGTTAGGTAATAGGTTCTATTACCTAACTCAGTATTTTCCAACCAGTGTGCCTCCAGCTGTTGCAAAACTACAACTCCCAGCATGCACGTTCTGTCATTGCATGCTGGGAGTTGTAGTTTTGCCCCCCCCCCCCCCTCCCATGTGAATGTACAGGTTACATTCACACTGGCGGCGGATTACAGTGAATTCCCTGCTTCAGGTTTGAGCAGCAGCAGCTCAAACTCCTAGCGGGAGACTCAGTGTAATCCGCCGTCAGTGTGAATGTAACCTAAAAACACTACACTAACACAAAATAAAGAGTAAAACACTACATATACACACGTACACTGCCCCCCCCCCCACCACCCCTTCCCCCCCAATAAAAATGAAAAACGTATCCTACAGCAGTGTTTCCAAAACGGAGCCTCCAGCTGTTGCAAAACAAAAACTCCCAGCATTTCCGGACAGCCATTGACTGTCCAAGCATGCTGGAAGTTTAGCAACAGCTGGAGGCACCCTGTTTGAGAATCACTGGTGTAAAATACCCCTATGTCCACCCCTATGCAAATCCCTAATTTAGGCCTCAAATGCGCATGGCGCTCTCACTTTGGAGCCCTGGCGTATTTCAAGGCAACAGTTTAGGGCCACATATGGGGTATCGCCGTACTCGGGAGAAATTGCCTAACAAATTTTGGGGGGCTTTTTCTCCTTTTACCCCTTATGAAAAGGTAAAGTTGGGGTCTACACCAGCATGTTAGTGTAAAAAAAAAAACATTTTTGTACACTAACATACTGGTGTTGCCCCATACTTTAAAATTTCACAAGCGGTAAAAGAAAAAAAGCCTCCAAAATTTGTAACGCATTTTCTCCTGAGGACGGAGATACCCCATATGTGGGCGCAAAGTGTTCTGGGGGCGCACAACAAGGCTCAGAAGGGAGAGTGCACCATGTAAATTTGAGGTCTAAATTGGTGATTTGCACAGGGGTGGCTGATTTTACAGCGGTTCTGACATAAGTGCAAAACAATAAATACCCACATATGACCCCATTTTGGAAACTACACCCCTCACGGAATGTAACAAGGGGTACAGTGAGCATTTACGCCCCACAGGTGTCTGACAGATCTTTGAAACAGGGGTCTGTGAAAATGAAAAATAAAATTTTTAAATTTACACAGCCCACTGTTCCAAAGATCCGTCAAATGCCAGTGGGGTGTAAATTCTCCCTGCACCCCTTATTACCTTCCGTAAGGGGTGTAGTTTTAAAAATGGGGTCACATGTGGGGGGTCCACTGTTCTGGCACCACGGGGGGCTTTGGAAATGCACATGGCCAAATTCTCTCTCCAAAAGCTCAATGATGCTCCTTCTCTTCTGAGCATTGTAGTTCGCCCCCAGTGCACTTCACGTCCACTTATTGGGTATTTCCATACTCAGAAGAGATGGGGTTACAAATTTTGGGGGGTATTTTCTGCTATTATCCCTTGTAAAAATGTAAAATTTGGGGGAAAACAAGCATTTTAGTGTAAAAAAAACATTTATTTTTTTACATATGCAAAAGTCGTGAAACACCTGTGGGGTATTAAGGTTCACTTTACCCCTTGTTATGTTCCCCAAGGGGTCTAGTTTCCAAAATGGTATGCCATGTGGTTTTTTTTTTCTGTCCTGGCACCATAGGTGCTTCCTAAATGCGGCATGCCCCCAGAGCAAAATTTGCTTCCAAAAAGCCAAATGTGACTCCTCTTCTGAGACCTGTAGTGCGCCAGCAGAGCACTTTTCATCCCCATATTGGGTGTCTTCTGAATCGGGAGAAATTGGGCTTCAAATGTTGGGGGGTATTTTCTGCTATTACCTTTTTTAAAAATGTTAAATTTTTGCTAAACCAAGCATTTTTGGTAAAAAAAAAATTATTTTTTTTACATATGCAAAAGTCGTGAAACACCTGTGGGGTATTAAGGTTCACTTTATCCCTTGTTACGTTCCTCAAGGAGTCTAGTTTCCAAAATGGTATGCCATGTCGTTTTTTTTTTTGCTGTCCTGGCACCATAGGGGCTTCCTAAATGCGACATGCCCCCCGAGCAAAATTTGCTCTCAAAAAGCCAAATATGACTCCTTCTCTTCTGAGCATTGTAGTTCGCCCGTAATGCACTTCAGGTCAACTTATGGGGTACCTCCATTCTCAGAAGAGATGGGGTTACAAATTTTGGGGGGTATTTTCTGCTATTAACCCTTGCAAAAATGTGAAATTTGGGGGGAAACACACATTTTAGTGAAAAATTTTTTTTTTTTTTTACATATGCAAAAGTCATGAAACACCTGTGGGGTATTAAGGCTCACTTAATTCCTTTTTACGTTCCTCAAGGGGTCTAGTTTCCAAAATGGTATGCCATGTTTTTTTTATTTGCTGTTTTGGCACCATAGGGGCTTCCTAAATGCAACATGCCCCCAAAAAACCATTTCAGAAAAACGTACTCTCCAAAATCCCCTTGTCGCTCCTTCGCTTCTGAGCCCTCTACTGCGCCCGCCGAACAATTTACATAGACATATGAGGTATGTGCTTACTCGAGAGAAATTGGGCTACAAATTCAAGTATAAATTTTATCCTTTTACCCCTTGTAAAAATTCAAAAATTGGGTCTACAAGAACATGCAAGTGTAAAAAATGAAGATTTTGAATTTTCTCCTTCACTTTGCTGCTTTTCCTGTGAAACACCTAAAGGGTAACACACTTACTGAATGTCATTTTGAATACTTTGGGGGGTGCAGTTTTTGTAATGGGGTCATTTATGGGGTATTTCTAATATGAAGACCCTTCAAATCCACTTCAAACCTGAACTGGTCCATAAAAAATAGCGAGTTTGAAAATTTTGTGAAAAATTGTAAAATTGCTGCTGAACTTTGAAGCCCTCTGGTGTCTTCCAAAAGTAAAAACATGTCAATTTTATGATGAAAATATAAAGTAGACATATTGTGTATGTGAATCCAAAAAAAATAATATTTGGAATATCCATTTTCCTTACAAACAGAGAGCTTCAAAGTTAGAAAAATGCAAAATTTTCAATTTTTTCATCAAATTTTGGGATTTTTCACCAAGAAAGGATGCAAGTTACCACAAAAATTTACCACTATGTTAAAGTAGAATATGTCACGAAAAAACAATCTCGGAATCAGATTGATAAGTAAAAGCATTCCAGAGTTATTAATGTTTAAAGTGACAGTGGTCAGATGTGCAAAAAAAGGGCTGCGTCCTAGGGGTGAAAATGGGCTGTGTCCTTAAGGGGTTAACATCTGTTGTATGTAAATTGTTTGAGGGTTTTCTAAGGGATGTTATTTTGTATGACTCCATATCAGCATGGCATTATGAGGGATCAGTCCTGTCAAACTAACCTGATTAGCTTTACTGAGGAGGTGAGCTCCAGACTGGACCTGGGGAATCGCTGGATGTCGTATATATGGATTTTTCCAAAGCATTTGATACGGTTCCACATAAAAGGTTGGTGCATAAAATGAGAAGGATTGGGCTGGGGGAGAATGTGTGCAAGTGGCTAAGTAACTGGCTCAGTGATAGGAATCAGAGGGTGGTAATTAACCCCCATAACGACGCAGGACGTATATTTACGTCCTGCGCCGGCTCCCGCGATATGAAGCATCACATCGCGTCGGTCCCGGCGCTCATCAACGGCCGGGACCCGCGGCTAATACCCAGGCCCGTCGGAAGAGGACAGGCAAACCAAGCAATTGCTTGGGGCCTCGAGCTGGCCTGGGGCCCCGAAGCAGAGCCTGCGTTTGCCTGTCCTCCTTCCCTATCCCGTTCAGCAGGCAGCTCGCCCTGTCGGCCTGCCGGGCCAGCAGTGCTAGAGCTTGTCTGGAGCGGGAGGCAGAGACTGAAGTCGCTGCCTCCGGCTCCTTTTGTGCCCCGCCCCGGCTCACCTCTGGTCCGGACTTCATATGTTCGTGCGTCACATGACGTCACGTGACTGTGCGCGTCGTGTGGCGTCAGTTACATTTCAGTGACTGACTGGGGTGAGTACCCCTAACTACTTGCCTACTGGGTCTGGGGGGAGGGGAGGGGTTTAGTCTGGGGTACAACCTGCCTATTGGGGGGAAGGGGATTAATCTGGGGTACTACCTTCCTACTGGGGGAACTAACTGCCTACTGGGGGGAGGGGGGTTAATCTGGGCCCCCCCCCAGTAGTCAGGTAGTACCCCCAGATTAACCCCTCCCCCCCAGTAGGAAGGTAGCACCCCCAGATGAACCCCCTCCTGTGGTACAGGGGGTACTACCTGCCTACTGGGGGGGGGGTTAATCTGGGGTACTACCTTCCTACTGGGTGAGGAGGGAGTTAATCTGGGCCCCCCAGTAGTCAGGTAGTACCCCCAGATTAACCCCTCCCCTTCAGTAGGAAGGTAACACCCCCAGATGAACCCCCTCTGGGGTACAGGGGGTACTACCTGCATACTGGGGGGGGGGTTAATCTGGGGGTACTGGCGGCCTACTGGGGGGGGGGGTTAATCTGGGGGTACTACCTGCCTACTGGGGGGAGGGGGTAATCTGAGGCCCCCCAGTAGATAGGTAGTAACCCCCAGATTAACCCCCTCCCAACCAGTAGGAAGGTAGTACCCCCAGATTAACCCCACTCCCCCACCCTGTAGGAAGGTAGTACCCCCAGATTAACCCCCTCTTCCCCCCAGTAGGAAGGTAGCACCCCCAGATGAACCCCCACCTGGGGTGCGGGGGGTACTACCTGCCTACTGGGGGGGAGGGGGTTAATGTGGGGGTGCTACATGCCTACGGGGGTTAATCTGGGGGTACTACCTGCCTGCTGGGGGGAGGGCGTTAATCTAGGGGTACTACCTGCCTACTGTGGGGAGGGGGTTAATCTGGGGGTACTACATTGTATCGAATATACATTAAACATTTGCAAAAAACACCACTGTACCACACAATTTGCATGGTACAGTGGTGTTTTTCGCAAATGTTCATTTATTGAAAATGTTCAAATTTCATGCACATTAAATGCAACAGCAGTATTTGCACAGTGCAAATACTGCTATTGCATTTAATGTGCATGGAAATTGCAATGTTAATCTCCTTTTTTATTTATATAAATTGTGGGTAAACTTAAACTGTATGGCTATGCTGTGGTTCCTGTAGGCTTTGCGTGGGGGGGGGGCCTCCATGTCTATTTCGCTTCTAAAGCGAAAGTGAAAGTATCCCGGCTAGTCAGTCGGGCTGTTCGGGACCGCCACGGTGAAATCGCGGCGTCCCGAACAACTTACAGGACACCGGGAGGGCCCTTACCTGCCTCCTCGGTGTCCGATCGACGAATGACTGCTCCGTTCCTGAGATTCAGGCAGGAGTAGTCAAGCGCCGATAACACTGATCACGGGCGTGTTAATACACGCCAGTGATCAGCATAGGAGATCAGTGTGTGCAGTGTTATAGGTCCCTATGGGACCTATAACACTGCAAAAAAAAAAGTTACAAAAAAAAAGTGTTAATAAAGGTCATTTAACCCCTTCCCTAATAAAAGTTTGAATCACCCCCCTTTTCCCATAAAAAAATAAAACAGTGTAAATAAATGCGTAAATGTCCGAACTATAAAAATATATCATTAATTAAACCGCACGGTCAATGGCGTACGCGCAAAAAAATTCCAAAGTCCAAAAAAGCGTATTTGTCACTTTTTATACCATTAAAAATTGAATAAAAAGGGATCAAAAAGTCCGATCAAAACAAAAACCGTTAAAAACTTCAGATCACGGTGCAGAAAATGATAATACCGCCCTGCACGTGGAAAAATAAAAAAGTTATAGGGTCAGAAGATTACATTTTTAAACATATAAATTTTCCTGCATGTAGTTATGATTTTTTCCAGAAGCACGACGATATCCGACCTATATAAGTAGGGTATCATTTTAACCGTATGGACCTACAGAATAATGATAAGGTGTCATTTTTACCGAAATATGCACTGCGTAGAAACGGAAGCCCCCAAAAGTTACAAAATGGCGTTTTTTCTTCGATTTTGTCGCACAATGATTTTTTTCCGTTTCGCCGTGAATTTTTGGGTAAAATGACTAATGTCACTGGAAAGTAGAATTGGCGACGCAAAAAATAAGCTATAATATGGATTTTTAGGTGGAAAATTTAGAGGGTTATGATTTTTAAAAGGTAAGGAGGAAAAAACGAAAGTGCAAAAACGGAAAAACCCTGAGTCCTTAAGGGGTTAATGGTACTTATTCTGATTGGGTGACTATTATTAGTGGGGTACCACAGGGGTCCGTCTTGGGTCCTGTTCTATTTAATATATTCATTAATGACCTTGTAGAGGTGTTGAATAGTAAAGCAGCAATATTTGCAGATGACACTAAACTCTGTAAAGCGGTAAGCACAATAGAGGACAGTGTACTGTTACAAATGGATCTGGATAGGTTGGATATTTGGGCTGAGAAGTGGCAGATGAGATTCAACACTAATACTTTTAAGGTAATGCACATGTGGAAGAAAAATCCGGGCTGGGATTATATAGTAAATGGGAGAACACTTGGGACGACTCATGTGGAAAAGGACTTGGGAGTCTTAGTTAACAGTAAATTTTGCTGTAGTGACCAGTGTTGGGCAGCTGCTGCCAAGGCAAATAAAATCATGGGGTGCATCAATAAGGGCATAGATGCCCACGACATGGAAATAATTCTTCCACTGTACAAATCACTAGTCAGACCACACATAGAATACTGTGTACAGTACTGGGCACCAGTGTATAAGAAAGATATAGTGGAGCTGGAGAGGGTTCAAAGACGGGCAACCAGAGTAATATGGGGAATGGGAGAACTACAGTACCCAGAAAGATTATCAGAATTAGGGTTATTTCGTTTAGAAAAAAGAAGGCTTAGGGGAGACTTAGTTATTAAGTCTCCCCTAAGCCTTCTTTTTTATTAAGTCTCCCCTAAGCCTTCTTTTTTATTATGTATAAATATATCAGGGGGCAGTACAGAGATCTCTCCCATGATCTATTTATACCCAGGACTGTATCTATAACAAGGGGGCATCCTCTACGTCTAGAGGAAAGAAGGTTTCTACCCCAGCACACACGTGGGTTACTGTAAGAGCAGTGAAACTGCAGAGAATTCTCTGCCTGACGAGGTGGCCATGTAAAAGAGTCCAAAAAGGGGCTGGATGCATTTTTGGAGAATAACAACATCGCTGGTTATGAAAACTATATTTATAGGGACAGAACGTTGATCCAGGGATTTATTCTGACTGCCATATTTGGAGTCGGGAAGCAATTTTTACCTCCTAGTATGAGGTTTTTTGCCTTCCTCTGGATCAACACAGTAGGGACTCATTAGGGAGACAGACCAGAGTCCATCAAGTTCAACCTATTTTCAACCTTAGGAACTATATTACATATGAGGTATTTCCTTACTTGAGAGAAATTGGGTTACAAATTTTGAGAGGATTTTTCTTCTTTTACCCCTTGTAAAAATTCAAAAACTGGGTCTACAAGAACATGCAAGTGTAAAAAATGAAGATTTTGAATCGTCTCCTTGACTTTGCTGCTATTCCTGTGAAACACCAAGGGTTAACACACTTACTGAATGTTATTTAGAATACTTTGAGGGGTGCAGTTTTTTTTTTTTTTTTCATAATGGGGTCATTTATGGGGTATTTCTAATAAGAAAGCCCATCAAATCCACTTCAAACCTGAACTGGTCCATGAAAAATTCAGATTTTAAAAATTGTGAAAAATTGGAAAATCGCTGCGGAACTTTGAAGCCCTCTGATTTCTTCCAAAAGTAAAAACATGGCAACTGATAATGTTAAAGGGTGCAGTTTTCATAATGGGGTCCATTATAGGGAATTTCCTTCTAAACTGGTCCTAGAAAAATTCTGATTTTGAAATTTCCGGGAAAAATTTGAAAATTGCTGCTATACTTTGAAGCCCTCTGTCTTCAAAAAGTTAAAACATGTCAACTTTATGATGCAAACATAAAGTAGACATATTGCATATGTGAATTTATTTATAAGCAGAGTGCTTCAAAGTTAGAAAAATGAAAAATTTTCAATTCTTGCATCATTTCTTGGTGAAAAATTCCAAAATTTGATGAAAGTATCGACGAAAATTTAACACTAACAAAGTAGAATATGTCACGAAAAAAAACTCTCTCAGAATCAGAATGAAAGGTAAAAGCATCGCAGAGTTATTAATGCTTAAAGTGGCAGTGGTCAGATGTGCAAAAAACACTCTGGTTCTACAGTGAAAATTGGCCTGGTCCTTAAGAGGTTCAAAATGTGTAAATTTCCCTTATGCTGCTACCCTTTTATAATCCATAATTTTTGGGCCAGGTAGTCCGATAGCTTGGCGACATGAGAACAGTATGAGTGTAGGATGTTTGGGAAAGTAGGTGTAGAAGGACAAATAGATGAAAGGATGGCAGCATATGGAAACTTTGCTGTTTGCTTGTTTTTCAATGCAAAAAAGGAGGATACAATTGTTAAAAGGAGATATCCCATGCAGCAAAGAAAAAAAAATACCTAGCCATGCCATAGTATATTCACCTACCACCTCTCTGACATGTTTGTGATTTTTTTTTCCGGCCCCCATTCACCGGCTATTCAGCTCATAAATTCCAGTTACTTCCTGGTTATGGTGGCTATGCCTGTGATCTAAAAGACTACATTTCCCTGCATGCACTGCTCTCATTTCCTGCTCTCAGCTGCCTGAGCAGAGAGCTTGTTACCACCCCTAACTTATGTTAGTCACTCCCACAGCTCTGCTAGCTCACTCCCACATAACACTGAGCTCCAATCATAGCCCTATACAGCAGGGTGACCACGAGGAAACAAACTAATCTCAGTGCTCAGAGAGAGGGACCCGGGAGTTGAAGCTGCAGTTTTACACTGTAAAATCACTCCCTCCCCCTCCTCCTCTCAGTGAAACAGCTTTACAGTGGCACAATCACCTCCCCCTTCTCTGCCCTGCACTCCTCTCTCCCCAGTGCTCAGTGTGACAGCTCTACACTGGCAGCTCCCTCCCCTCCCCCTCTCCTCCGTTCTCAGTGTATAAACATTAGCAAGGAGAGGGGAGAGAATCAGCCTGTTTGCTTGAACTGCTGTGATCTGAATCAGCTGGCATATAGGCAGTGCTGCTCAGCCAATCACTGCAGAACAGAGGGAGGACAGTGTGAATATTCATCAGATGGGAGGGGCTAAGGCCGAGCACAGGGAGCTCTCTGCAGCACAGGGGTTTTCTGGGTAATTGTCACGTCACGGCCCCCGGGATGCTGCTGATAACAGCCTGAATAGGGGGTCGCAAGTCATGAAAACCTGAAACAGCTGAATTTCCTGTCAGACAGAAGAATGCAGAAAAAGCTTGTGTTTCTAAGCAGCATTGGTAATGGAAGTGATTTACAAACCTATATAACTTTACCTTCTGCACTAAAAGCTGAACAATTGTTTACTGTGAGACTTGTCCTTTAAAAGGCTATTTTTGGAAATGGACAGGCAGGCTGAAGGGGAGGAGGTAGGCCTGTATTTTGAACTTAAAAACTCAAATGGGTTTTTGGGTTCAAAATGTGTAAATTTCTCTTATGCTGCTACCCTTTTATAATCCATAATTATTGGGACATGTTATCCGATAACTTGGCGACATGAGAACAGTGAGGGACATTTATCAATGTTTGCTTATGTATTCCTTTTTTTTAGTACGTTTTTCTTTACTTTTTTTTTTTTTGCTTATGTGTGACTTATTTATCATCTGGTTTCAGCCTGTTGATAATTTTCTTTCACGTAAGCAATTTTCTCTTTTTTACTTTGGTAGTAACTTTTTCTGCTCCATGTTTGAGCTGGCGTAAATGTAGTACATTTTTAACCTTGTTGCGACTTTTTTTTGCGCAGTTGCGACTGTCGCAGTTAATAAATACCAGACTACCCGTAGTCCATTTTAAAATTATTACTACGTAGTTAAGTTTTGGAAAACTTGCTTTTCTCTCTTTCCAGTCAAAATGTCGCATGAAAAATCGCGTAGTCGCAGGTGCGACATTTGTGCGACATTTTTAGTAACAAAAATTTAACTAAATCGCTTGATAAATGTCTGTCAGTATGAGTGTAGGATGTTCGGAAAAATAGGTTTAGAAGGACAAATGGATGAAAGGATGGCAGCAAATGGAAACTTTACTGTTTGCTATATTTCAAAGCAAAGGAGGAGTGTAAAATTGGTAAAAAGACCAATTTTAGAGATGGAGAGGATGGCTGAAGGGGAGGCCTGCATTTTGAACCCGAAAACCCTCATGAGTTTTTGGGTTCAAAATGTGTAATTTTCCCTTCTGCTACTCTTTTATAATCCATAATTTTTGGGCCAGGTAGTCCGATAACTTGGAGGCATGAGAACAGTATGAGTGTAGGATGGTTTGGGAAAATAGGTGTAGTCGGACAAATGGATGAAAGGATGGTAGCATATGGCAACTTTACTGTTTGCTATTTTTTCAAAGCAAAAGAGGAGTGTATAATTAATAAAAAGGCTATTTTTGTAGATGGACAGGCAGGCTGAAGGGGGGGAGGTAGGCCTGCATTTTGAACTTAAAAACTCAGGTGTGTTTTTGGGTTCAAAATGTGTAATTTTCCCTTATGCTGCTACCCTTTTAAAATCCATAGTTTTTGGGCCAGGTAGTCCGATAACTTGGCGACATGAGAACAATATGAGTGTGGGATGTTTGGGAAAATAGGTGTACACAGACAAATGGATGAAAGGATGGCAGCCTATGGAAACTGTACTGTTTGCTTTTTTTCAAAGCAAAGGAGGAGTGTAAAATTGTTATAATGGCCAATTTTGGACAGGGACAGGAAGACTGAAGGAAAGGCCTGCATTTTGAACCTGAAAACCCTCATGTTTTTTTGGGTTAAAAATTTGTAATTTTCCCTTATGCTGCTACCCTTTTATAATCCATAATTTTTGGGCCAGATAGTCCGATAATTTGGCGACATGAGAGCATTGAGTATAGAATATTTGGGAAAATAGGTGTAGAAGGACCAATGGATGAAAGGATGGCAGCAAAAGGCCCATTTTGGAGATGGACAGGAAGGCTTAAGAGGAGGAGGAGGACTGCATTTTCAACCTAAAAACCCTCATTGGCTTTTGGTTTCAAAATGTGTAATTTTCCCTTATGCTACTACCCTTTTATAATCAATAATTTTTGGGCCAGGTAGTACGATAACTTGGTGTCATGAGGACAGTATGAGTGTAGGATGGTTTGGGAAAATAGGTGTAGAAGGACAAATGGATGAAAGGATGACAGCATATGGAAACTTTACTGTTTGCTCCATTTCAAAGCAAAAGAGAAGTGCAAAATTAATAAAAAGGCTATCTTTGGAGATGTACAGGCAGGCTGAAGGGAAGGAAGTAGACCTGTATTTTGAAATTTTAAACTCAAATGGGTTTTTGGGTTCAAAATGTGTAATTTTCCCTTATGCTGCTACCCTTTTATAAATCAATAATTTTTGGGCCAGGTAGTCCGATAACTTGGCAACATGAGGACAGTATGAGTGTAGTATGGTTTGAGAAAATAGGTCTAGAAGGAGAAGTGGATAAAACGATGGCAGCTTATGGCAACTTTGCTGTTCGCTTCTTTTTAAAGCAAAGGAGGAGCGTATAGTTGTTAAAAAGGCAATTTTTAGAGGTGGACTGGCAGGCAGAAGGGTAGGATGTAGGCCTGTATTTTGAACTTAAAACCTCAAATAGGTTTTTGGGTTCAAAATGTGTAATTTTCCCTTATGCTGCTACCCTTCTATAGCCCATAATATTTGGGCCAGGTAGTCTGATAACTTGCCGACATGAGGACAGTATGAGTGTAGGATGTTTGGGAAAATAGGTGTAGAAGGTCGAATGGATAATAGGATGGCAGCATATGGAAACTGTACTGTGACCTATCTTTAGAGTAAACCTTACATTATCAATGCACAGTAGCTTGTCTGTATCGGCAACAGTGTAATGTAATGCAGTTTATCCTATTCGAAGGGAACCTGTTATTAGTATTACCCACACTAACCTGTTGGTACTGGGTTATAATGAGGCTGACACTGATGAATACCATAATTACCAATATTCTGTCCCTGTGGCTCAGTTCTTCTGTAATCCTGGTATTTTGGATATAGTGTGGAGGTGCTTTGGGGGGGGGTTCTTGATTGGGGCCATGATTTCAAGACACTGATCTGAAAATATAAAAGGTCTGTTTTGCAATAGCCACATAGCTTTGGGGACAGGAAACTGCACAGATGATTTCTCAGAACAGAAAAAAAATTAAAGCATGGAGATCTCTCTTGTCTTGACTTAAATGGGCACTGTCAGATACAAAACCTTTTAATAAGTTTTGCAATTGCTTTCATTAGTAAATTTTCAGTATTTCATACTGAAAAAGCCAGTCAAACAACTGCCCCCCAACCTGCTTGGACACATACTAGTCCTGCTGTGTCCATGCAGCATCACCTACGTCATGGACACACTTCCTTGATTGACAGCTATAAGCGCAGGGCTCACAACTGGAGGAAAAATCCTCCCACTGTCAGCTTGTGTCCAACTACTGTCAGTGAGGACAAGCTGGGAGTTGTAGTTTTGCTAATGCTAGGGGAGATGTAAGCAGACAGCATACTGAGGGAGGGGGCGGAGACCTGTACAGCGAGGCCATGCCCCCTCCCTTTGAGAAGAATTCAGACTAGTGAGATAAATTAAAAAAGTTTTATTAAAAAAAATAAAGATTCTAGACACAAAAATTAGATGTACATGGTCAGGATTAGGTTCTGAGTGATATATTGAAAAAAAATGTGTTTGATCTGACGGGTACACTTTAATGTATGAATAGTCTGTGCACATAGGGGGAGATTTATCAAAACCTGTGCAAAGGAAAAGTTGCCCATAGCAACCAATTAGATTGCTTCTTTCATTTTGCAGAGGCCTTGTTAAAAGGGGTTCTCCGCTGCCCTGCCTTCCGGAGCTCCGCTCTCAGTGTCCGGAAGTTTATTACTCCGAACTCTGTGTGTGGCCTTCCGTGTTAGAGGCCGCCCCCTCAACGAAAGTCTATGGGAAGGGGGCATGGCCGCTGTCACGCCCCCTTCCCATAGACTTTTGTTGAGGGGGCGGGCTTGATGTCACAAGGGGGCGGCCTCGAACACGGAAGCCCGCACACAGCATTTGGAATAATCAACTTTCGAATGCTGCGATCAGAGCTCCAGAAGGCAGGGCAGCAGAGAACCCCTTTAAAAATGAAAGAAGCAGGCTGATTGGTTGCTATGGGCAACTGGGCAACTTTCTTTGGAAAGGTTTTGATAAATCTCCCCCATAATGTTGCTCCACAGAGAGCCAGAAGAAACCGCACTGGTTTCTGACATTATTAGAGGTATAGAATATTATGAAACGTAGCTACAGATTTTACTAAGTGCGTGTGTGTGTGTTTTGAATTCCAATGTTCTTCTCCACCAAACAGACCCCATGTTTTCTTGTTTTAATCTGACAATATAGCATTGCATGGTGTTCCTACTTTAACTTATATTAGGATGTAAGTTTTTATTCAGAGAAAAGACTGATTTATCAAAACAGAGAGGTACAGTTGTCCATAGCAACTTATCAAATGGAGTCTTTAAATGGGCACTGTCAGATATAAAAACTTTTGATATGTTGTAAAGCATGCAAAAATAATGAGTTTTGCAATTACTTTCATTAGAAAATCAAAGAACTGCCCCCTCTGCCTTCTGGAATGCATTCAGTCATTCTGTGAACACTGCAGAGACTCATGTGACGAGAAGGGGAGTGGGAGGAAGCCGGCTGCCGGTGTGAGGTGGTTTTTTGCGCCCCCGTAGATCCATGCGTCCGCTCCTCCCCCAGCTCTCCGAACATTTCCGAAGCTAGAGCTGGGGGAGGGCAGAGCAAGGGGAGGGAGGAGATTCACGCCCCCTCCCTCATCTCCCCTCCCTGGGCTCGGCTGGACGCAAATCTCTATGGCACGCCCCCTCCCTGAGGACATAGATCGCCACGGCAGGTCCCCTCCCTCATCTTCCCGAGTTGAGGACGTAAATCTCCACGGCAGGTCCCCTCCCTCATCTCCCCGCGCTGAGGGCGTGAGCTCTATGTGTAAAGGGGGACATACTGTACGGGCTAAAGGGGGACATACTGTACAGGCTAAATGTCCCCCTTTACACAGAGCTCATTGGGAGCACTGCTCTACGTCCTCAGCTCGGGGAGATGAGGGAGGGGACCTGCCGTGGAGATTTACGTCCTCAGCTCGGGGAGATGAGGGAGGGGACCTGCCATGGCGATCTATGGCCTCAGGTAGGGGGAGTGCCGTAGAGATCTGCGTCCAGTCGAGCTCAGGGAGGGGAGATGAGGGAGGGGGCGTGAACCTCCTCCCTCCCCTTGCTCTGCCCTCCCCCAGCTCTAGCTTCGGAAATGTTCGGAGAGCTGGGGGAGGAGCGGACACATGGATCTATGGGGGCGCAAAAAAACACCTCACACCGGCTCTCACACAGCAGACATCAATGAGAGAGGCAGAAACATGCATTACAGATGAAAAAGTAAGTGTCCAAGCATATGTGTGTGTGTGTGTGTATGTATGTGTGTATAATATATATATATATATATATATATATATATATATATATATATATATATATATATATATATATATATATATATAGTGTGTGTGTGTGTATATCAGTGTGTCTCTCTAATGTGTATGTGTAAGAATATATGAACCCAGTGTGTGTGTGTAATAAAGGGGGACTATAATCATATCCTCATGCTGTTTCAAAACTAAAACTCCCAGCATGCCTGCACAGCCAAATGATGTGTGGGCATGCTGGGAGCTGTAGTTTTGCAACAGCTGGAGGCACCCTGGTTCGGAAGCACTGGACTGAGGAGAGGGAGGGGGAGTGGTTATCACAGTGAGTACCCACCCCCCTGTTTCTGGTAGATAAAATTAAGGTATTTCAGAAATAATGTTAATTCTGAGAGAAATGTAGGTCACAGACACATACAAAGTACATGTACATGATCAGGATGAGATACTGAGCAACATATAACAGTTTTGTTTTTTTGAGTGATCTGACGGGTACGCTTTAAATTTTAAAAAGCAGCTGATTGATGCCGTTGCCCATAACAACCACTCTTCCTCTACACTACAGGTGTAAGCCATAGGTAATTTCTTGTCTCTTAACTCACAGACAAATATCACCTTTCTGAATTGCCCCACACAGTAGTAATGTCCACTTTGTGTCTTAATATACTAGTTCAGCCCACCTTTGTGCCCCCATGTAGTAGTTAAAGCCCATCTGAACTTATATGTCCCCTAGATTAAAAACAAAAAACAAACCAAACAACCTTAGTCACACGGTTCCAACAGTTCTTCTCCTGATGCAGGCAGCATGGTGCAGAGCAGGGGCAGACTGACAGGTCGGGCACTGCCTGAGGGTCTGAGCCTGGGGAGAAGCCCATTGTTGCCAGCTCTATTATATTTTAAGAAATTTAGGTTTAGGCATCCAACCCCTGGTACCCTCCTCACAAGCCCGCCCACTTGCTCGTTTGTTCCTCCGTCTGCGGGCCCGCTTGTTTCTTCACACTTCTATGCAGAGCGGGCCCTTTAACAACACTGAGGCTGGTGTTAAAGAGTATCTGTCACCAAATAAAACATTTAATATAGTGTCCCTTGTGTAATTAGCAGACACTTCAACATAAATGTTTAAAATGTGATATAAAAAAAAATGGCCACTAGGTGGCTCTGTTCGCTGCCACAATTAATACGGGAGTTTGGTCTCCTCCTGGCCTGGCAGGAGTCCAAACTCAGGAAGTGCTTCTCTGCACTGAGCTTGATTGACAGCTGCACAGAAAGTGAAAGCTCCACAGATTCTCACAGAAAGCTGCACAGACTGAAACCTGCAGGAGGGCCTCACTGATAGCAACACAGACTGAAGCATTAACAGAGCCTGAGGTCTGCTATTCATTCCAGCACTGCAACCATGTGAGGACAGAAGCGGGCCCCAGCAGGCTTAAGTGATGTCATGCCTGGTGGGAAACGCCCGTTTTCTCCTGCTGGGAAATCACACTATGCGAGCAAGAAGAAAGGTAGGATACACATCTTTTTAAAGCTCTGAAATTATTTTTAAGGGCAGAAGGGGTGTTAAAAGTAGTTAAGGAACATAGCCTGAGGTAGTTGAGAACAGTTTATTTGGTGACAGGTACTTTTTAACAGACGTGCGTGCCACTCACAAGCACGTGCTACAGGAAAGACATCAGTGACACAAGCACGCTGGAGGGGAGCGTAGTTTTCCTCACATCACCGGAATTTGCACCTCTGAATCGTCTGGCACATCCATATGAAGGGGAGAGTGGGTACAATGTTTTAAATACTGGAAGTTTTAATTTTTGGTTTGCTGCAGAGCTATTGGATCCATCAAGCCCTGCTGAGCATAGTTAGTAACTGCAACACCCAGCATTCATTGACACAGTCTATGACCCTGTAGTTGACCCAAAATAACAACTATAGCATGTTTCACTATATTGTAGCAAATTATACTACTATATAGTGCAACATGCTCGGAGTTGTAGTTAAGGTTCAGCTGCAGAGCCATAAGTTGAATCAGGGCATGCTGGACATTGTAGTTAGTAACCAACTTCCAGCATTTCTAGACACATCCTATGGCTCTGCAACAGACCCAGAACTACAACTACCAGCATGTTGCACCATAACCTATACCAGGCATAGGCAACCTTTGGCACTGAAGATGTTTTGAACTACATCTCCCATGATGCTCTTACAACGAAAATGCTACCAAAGCATCATGGGAAATGTAGTCCAAAACATCTGCAGTGCCGAAGGTTGCCTATGCCTGACCTACACTATACTGCAACATGCTGGAAGTTGTAGTTTTGGATTGGGGCTATGAACATATAGTCAGCAGAAGGGTTCCATGAAATCACCCCCCTTTAACCATTAAAAAAAAAAATTATATATATTAGTGAAAAAATAAACATATTTGGTATCCTGACGTACATAAATGTCCGAACTATTAAAGTATAATGTTTATAAAACCGCACGGTGAATGCTGTAAATGTAAAAAAATGAAAGAAATCTAAATTTCAGATTTTTGGTCATGTCATACCAAAAAACGTTTAAAAAGTCCCATCTAAATAAAAATGGTAGCGATAAAAACTACAGATCCCAGCACAAAAATAAGACCTCATGCAGCCGTACATACAGAAAAATAAAAAAGTTTTAGGGGTCAGAATGAGCACACTCTTTCTTACAAAAATGCGCACGTGGGGCCCCATGATTTGTCAGTCCACCTCTGGTGCAGAGAAATTACCTGCACCAGATGTCCTTGGCAGCCTCTGTTCCATGCAGCTCTTTCAACTGTGCGATTCTTCGGCCATATTCACACATCAGAGTTTCCATGCAGAATTCTGCTTGGAATGTCCGCACGGAAATTCCGCTGCAGCAGAGTCCTGCTGAATTCAACTGCTGCTCTGTGCACACAGCGGAATTTCCGTGTCAGCACAAAGAATGAACACGTTCATTCTTTGTGCAGAGTTCGCACGGAATGCCTAGCAGTCTTTGAGATGGCGCATTCCTGTGCGGTCCTAGCACTGGCATATTGTGCCAGCGCCCCGCATTCCGTTGCATGAACATAGCACAGTTGAAGGCTATGCTTGCCTGTTTATCAGGGCCCTCCTTCTACTGAAGGCCTGGTGGTGATTGCACCTTGTACAATTGTGGGACAGGAGGATCATATACCCCCTGCCCTGCCTACCCCAAAACTTACTGTAATGCTCGAAAAGGTTGTTGCACATCACATATTTTAGGCCATGCCCAGTTGAGGAGAAGGGTAGATTTTCTTGTTCTTTTAGGTACATCAGGCATAGTAAATGCAGACCATTGTGTCGGTGCTATATTAAAAAGGTGCCCCTACACCATCAATGGCTGCTGCTAAACTCCTCTAGTGGCGACTTATCTACACAAGAACATAAGGATTAGGGAGCTGAAATCCAAGATGCCCAGTTCCTTCTCTCCCCTAACTTAAAGGGATTCTTTAACCTTAAAGGTGATTTTAGTACTTATCTGCTGGATTTCATGTTGGATTTTGTTCTTGGAACTACACATCCCATCGTTCCATGCTTGTTAAGTTTGAGGTCACTTTCCTCCCTCCCACACATCAGCCAACCCACCCATTGAAACACAAAATGAGTTTCATTCTATTCAAAAGACCAGTGTTTTCTAACCAGGGTGCCTACAGCTGTTGCTTAATAATCTCTCCCCCACCAAGCGATCGCTCCACCCATTAAAGCAGACAGGCTCCCTGTCATCACCTGTCTAGTTAGGTCATGTCTCGACACACTGCAACCTTGGAAAACCCGAGTCTTTTTGTATGCTGTTAAATATTGGGGTGAAAATCACAGAAAAATTGCGAGACCAGTGTCACAGTCTTATAGACTGAATCCAATACTAAGCTGGGGCTTGGCGCTCTATTTTTTGTGGCTTACACTAATCCCCAAATATTACCAGGGGTGCTGGGAAGAGCTGGTGCCAACAGGCCCGAAGCGTAAAAAAATGTCACTCCTGGGTAACAGGCTGGCATTATTTAGGCTGGGGAGGGCCAGTAACAGTGATCCTCACCCACACCGGGAACGTCTATCTCAAAAAAAAAAAAAAAAGTCACTGCCACAAGCCCTCATTAACCATTAAAGAAAAAACGCTGGTCATCGACGTAGTCCACAGGATACACGGATCTCTAATGATAAGAAAGAAAAACACAGGCATAGGTAAAATAAATTTTTGAACCGCATGCACATCTCCCGCGCTGCAGGACTACAACTCCCAGCATGCCCTTACAGTAAGAACATGCAGGTGAGTGACAAGCATGTTACCCACCCCGCCGCACAGCTACAAGCCACAGCATGCCCTTACTGTAAGTACGGCAGGTGACAAGCAAGCCAGGGAAGCAGGCGGTAATGCGCTCCACTCCCTGGCCAGGGGGTGATAATAAAATCACTAATTTTATATTTCACATTTAGTGTCACGGGATCCGGCGGGAAATGTAAAATTACAGTAAACTCCCCAGCGCCGTAGCAAAGGGAGTCCGGGCTGACATAACATTGCAGCCGCTCGGGACTCCCACAGTTGAGCAGGGAAATGTATAGGAGCCGTCCCTGCCATCTCTCAGATGTACCTGCACATCTCCCGGTCTGTCTGTGGGAGTCCTGGGCAGCTGCAGAGTGATGCCAGCTCGGGCTCCTTTTAACATATAACGGAGCCGTGGAGTTTCTATATCCCCAACTCTAATATCAAATTTCCCACTGAGTCCAGTGATCGCCTGCTTGGGACCCAGCAGGAAATGTGTAATTACAAATAAATAGAGATACTCGCCGGTGCCGTTGTGCGTTAAAAGAGCCTGGGCTGGCATCACTCTGCAGCCGCCCGGGCTCCGTCATACTTTCTCCCGCTTCATTTCATTTCTACTGATGGGGACACTTATTTACATCCCCCTGCTTTTCTCCCACCAAAGCCCGCACCACACATCTCACGCCCACTACAACTCCAGTATGCCCTCACTGTAAGGGAATGCTGGGAGTTGTAGTCTTGCAACAGTTAAGAGACAGATGGGAGATATGCAGCGTGGGCAGGTGGGAGGAAATGTAAATCAGTGTCCCCATCATTAGAAGTGAGGAGAAAATATGACGGAGCCCGGGCGGCTGCAGAGTGATGCCAGCCTGGGCTCCTGTGCACCGTTGGAGCTGTGATCACGGCTGCCAGCGGGAAATATAAAAATCTGCTCTCCAAAGCAGTTTAAGCCAGGTCCGGGCTGGCTTACATTCACGGTGTTTATGTGTAACTTTCGAATTTGATAAATCCCCGACAACTGCAAAGTGAAAAATTAAATTCACTTTCGTAAGCTTTTTTTTTTTTTAGCTTTTTGCTTACAGCCAAAAGTCGCACAAAAATAGGTGCTCATGTGACTTTTGTAAGCAAAAAGAGCTCTAAATCCCTTGATAAATGTCCCACTTTGGGAATGGGAAATTAAGCACAAATAGATAGGAAAAAAAAAACTGACAGATGAATAATTATATTTATTTTTTACACAAACAAGATTGATAAGAGAAAAAAATATATACATTACGCCTGAAAATATCAGGTTCTCCCTTCTGTCACATTCCCCATTAGGCCAGCTGATTCCGCAGTATAATTACTTTACTGGGTAAGATAAAGATGGATCCCTCATATTTAATATCAGATTCTTTAAATAAGGGTTTTCAGCCCAATTCAGTCGGGAACTCAGGATGAGCCTCTGTCAAGAAAAATCAAAAGCTGATCAGCTCAGGAAGTCACATGAATAATTTATTGATTTCATGGTATGTTTTATACAAGTCTTATGTAGGTAAAAATGGTCAGAATGAAAATAAATGAATTCAATTAATTAATAAAGATCACTCTGTTCTATCTATCCACAACTGTGCTTCCTGATGTCATTTTCACAAGAATGGCCGACAACAAAGAACAGAATACTAACAATATCATCAAGTAAAAGAAAAGGACCTCTGCTCCAATGCCTTATTTAGTTAGTTTATGGCCAATTTTAATGCTCTTTAAATATGGAAGTCACATCATAGAGAAAGAGCCGAGTTGACATTTCTCCAGTTAAAAGGGGTTATCCCAAATTTATGGAGGACAATTATCCCCCAAAATATTGGCAGCAGCCAGAACTTCATTTTCTATAAGGTTTCTAAACACTACCAAGTTCAGTCCCCAATCCCCGTCCCAATATTTCAGATGGGAACCTACACCACATAAAGATTTGCAACTTCGCACACAGATGTAAAAAGTATGGTTCCAATACTGAGGCTGGCAGCTAGAACATGTATTAGCACTTATTAAACCTGCCACATACAGTGAAAAGCCACAGCAGAAAATTGTTGTGTAACATGCCCTCAAATTAGGATGTATTTGCTAAATATATTGAAAATAAATTAAACATTCAATTTGACTTTGAGATTTTTTACATGGGACTTTACCATTACCAATATACCAGCCACAAGTCATAATTTTCTATTATATACCTGAAAAATCTCGTGAACTATGATGATTTTGTTTGCATCACTTTGAATTGTTTCTCTTCCTTTATCATGTTTCTTTGCTTCCAAGTCTCGGATTTTACGGTTTGTTATTTCTGAATATTTAAGGCTTTGAAAGAGTTCCTGCTGTTTCATGCGTATTTCTGGAGTAAAATAATTTTAACGAAGACATTGTAAGGCATTTTTTTTCTTTTTTTAAAGGCATCTCATTACCAATATGTTTTTGAATTTATATGAGGTTATTAAAAATTAAAGAAAAAAAAAGGCTTAGGCAGTGTTTACACATTGGGGTTGATTCACTAAAAGTGGAGTATAGTTTTCTCCCCCCCCCCCCCCTCTGTGGTTCTGAGCTATTGGGTTTCCCAGAGTTCAAATCCACCACATTTTGTTTTGAAAACCTTAGTAAATATGTTGGGGGGCAAGTCCCTTTTTCCCTTTTTTCAGGGACAGACCCCATTTGTTGGTGTAGCACCCCTTTTAATCGGGAACATGCCCCTTTTATCCAGCAGACACTCCCTTTTTCCTTTGTTTTTCCTGAGAAAAGTCAAGAGTTGGTAGGGTTTATTGGATTCTTTTTGGCGCAAAATCTGGCACAAAAATGTAGCAGCACAAACCTGATAAAAAAACATCTGGAACAAGTTAGTAAAAAATCCCCATCGTATTTTGGTCGGTATTTTTACCAAAACTAAGGGTGGATCCAAAACACAGGTTTAGTCTTATGCCCCTCCCCATCCCACCATTGAACATGTCCGGACTATCTGCAAACTGCTTAGATCATGTGACAGCTGGGAGGCATAAAAATTGGCCGCAAACATCAGGAGGCTGGCTTGTCAGGGAATATGAGAAATAGCCAAGTCACCTGTAATCAGCTGATTTGTGAAGCGATGTTTTGAGAGACAAAGCAAGCCGGGAAAGGCTCAAGGCAACAGTAAGCCCTAGTGCACAAGAATGCAGAAGCTCTAGGTGCATGAACATACAATAAAAGTAAGGATCCACCCCAGATAGGGAATACAAGTTAATTAACACGATCCATAACTTGGCATAAAAAAATCCGGGAACACACCATGCCCCTTTTACTTTATGATGAGTTGAAAACTACTATTTGGTTTTGGGACCAAAAATTGAGTAAATGAATGGAAGCATTTTTTGTAGGGAAGAATTTTAAAACCTCTTGTATCCCTTAGGCCCCTACTGACAGAATATTACTGTTCATCCTGAGAAGTATGGGATGGATTAAAGAATATATATTTTTCCTCTTTTGGGTAGCTCCATCTCCTAGTTTTCTACCTTCACCCTTAGATACCCCAAGAGCGGAATGTCTGTGCAGAATTTCGACTGAATATTCAGCACGGATATTCCTCTGCTGCAGAGTCCCATTGATTTCAAAGGGATTCTGCTGCACTATACACACTGGAATTTCTGCAGCAGATGCTTCTGCCGCCAAAATCCCAATTCCAGCATCCGCAAAAAGACTAGATATGTCTATTCTTTTTGCAGATTTTGCTCGGAAATGCATTGCCTCTTTAAGACTGCATTTCCGAGCAGCCCTAGGAGGCGCTGGATTATTCAAATGTGCAGAATGTGCGTTTTTCATGCGGACATTCTGCACATTTTACACAGTGTTAACGTGGCCTTAAACTTTACTTCTCTATAGAAAACAATCTTTCTCCTGAAGGTCCTTTCTTCTTGGTAAGGACTTCTCTTTAGCTGCTTTTTTAAATTTTTGGGGACAAAACAGTTCACTTTGAAAGTGTTTGCACACAATTGTAATTTTGATGTGGTGTCCCCAGTGCACATGTTTAATGGCAAAGCCCAATGGATTTGAAATAGTCAATGCTGCTCCCTTAGCTGATACCCGAATAGATTCTAAAGAAAAAACCTGTGGCTATCTTAAGGAGAGTTATGGATGCTAAAATTTAATCGCTGGGTGTGTTGACCCTCAAATTGTTCTCCTGCTTGTCAATCCATATGCTCATGGACTTAGCTATGCACCTAGGGGCAATATATGAGGATTAAAGGGGTACTCCACTGCCCCAGCATTTGGAACATTTAGTTTTGAACACTGGGTGCGGGGGTCGTGACGCAAAGGCCATGCCCCTCGTGACATCATGCCACGTCTTTAAATGCAAGTCTATGGGAGGGGACGTGACAGCCGCCACACCCCCTCCCATAGACTTTCATTAAGGGGTGCGGCATGACGTCATGAGGGGCTTGGCCGTGATGTCACGACCCCCCGCAGCCTGCACCCAGCATCCTGAACTAAATGCTCAGAACGCTGGGGAAGTGGAGTACCCCTTTAAGATGATAACATGACATTTCTCATGAATGCCTTATTCATTCGGCAGAACTACGTGTGCACTGCATTGCCATCAACGGTGACAGCACAGGTCCACGCATTCCTACTGAAAGATTTTGGCAGCTGCTGCCAAATGAAATCCCCAAGCAGATTTCTTGATCAGAATTCTGTGAGTGGAGATTTCTCAGTGTGAACATACCCTGACAAGGAAGTAGTGAATTATGACATGGTAGGGGAGAGCCACTGACCAGCAGCCAGAAGATGAAAGGAAAAACACAGTAGGACTGGCTATTATGAGCAAATGGGCCTACTCCACTATAGTTTTACATTGTGCCGCTTCCACTCGTTGTTTAGGTAAAAATACTGTGGTGAGAGATTCTGCTGCATCATGCACACTGCAGAATTTCCCTGGTGGAAATTCAAATTCCAAAATCCTCCAAAACAATTAACATTTAACATAATTAACAGAACTTACAATTTTGGCATCACTTGCAGCAGCTGGAATCTCTGCCCCCAATATATCTCTTTCTAGGGCTTTCAAAAATGATTGTGCTTGCCACCCAAACAACTTTATTTAGATAATCTGTTTATTTCTCTCCAGTAAACTATAGGGACTAGGTGGTATTCTGGGTTAAATACTCTTGTGACAAGTGCATATATGTGTATGTGTAATAAAATCAGTTTTAGAGAAAACCAGAACAAAATACACCATTAACACTTACCTATTCTGCTCTTACGTGTGTTAACCAATTTCTCTTCCAATTGTCTGTTGTTCTAAATTAAAACCAGAAAGAGAAACATCTCAGATAGCTGCAAAGTACCACACAATGTCAACACTTACAAATAGAACTCGCATACAGTGACACAGGTCAAGTACATGACAATACAACCACTGTCAAGTCAACCTGCAAAACTGCTCAGGTGTGGAAGAGATTTTTTTTTCAGCATTCTAACCAAACATCGGTTAAAATATATGTTAACACGTATTGTGTATGGTGCAGGTTTTATACTGTGTATATCAAAAAAATTCATTGCTGAAGCATAAAATCTGCTGTGTATACAGAACGTGTGACCATGCGCCTAATGTTGACCAATTGTCTACCTAAAAAGAGAAGAGTCCTGTAGTAAGTGAAGGGGATCTATAAAAAAAAAAAATATTTATAAACAAAATAACCGCTTACTTGTTGTAGCACCATAATCTGCTTACAAATATCCTTAGAATGATTCATCACTCCCATTATTGATCTAAATAATGAAACAGGAAATAGAGAAGGTTAAAATGGATAAGGACAACTGTCTCACCATAAAATCTCAATTGTTCCAGTTGCCTTAGTTTTCTATTTTAACTAGGCCAATTGTGGAAATCTTACTGCAGCCTCTTAAAACTGTTCCAGCATTACAACAACCTATAATTTCCATCTTTAAAACGAGCAGAGGAGATATTCGGTAGTATCTTGCTATACAGAAACACTATAGGGGAGATTTATCAAAACCTGTGCAAAGGCAAAGTTGCCCAGTTGCCCATAGCAACCAATCAGATCTCTTCTTTCATTTTGCATAAGCCTTGTTAAGAAAGTAAGAAGAAAGCTGATTGGTTGCTATGGGCAACTGGGCAACTTTGCCTCTGCACAGGTTTTGATAAATCTCCCCTATATGTTCCATTTAGATAGACTAAAATTGTTTCTCTTACCGGCGTTGAGTGGTATCTTTCTGCAAGACATTCAGCAAGGCATTGAAAGTTTGCATCCTAAACAGACATACACCATGAATTACCAACAATGAATGAATGATTTCTGCATAATAATATTTAAATCAATGGCTATCCTGAGCAATTGGGTAGAGACTAAAAATTTAAAATTCCATGTTGCAGGACAATTCACACCACCTAACGGTAACACTGAAAAAGTGCATGAGCACCCTTCATCACCGACTACCTACTAACAGGTCTTCAATACACTTCACTTACATAGAATAAGATCCTGCTCCCATATATCTCTATAGTACACCATCAGAAGCAGCAGAAGCATGGAGGACTTTATAAAGCAGTACTGAGAAGCATGTAAGCTGTGAATGAAGCACTGGAGTGAGAATAGTTACTAAACCTTAAGCCACTTCTCTGTCTCTCTGCAGCTCTTGCCTCCTCCCTCATCATAGACATTATCTGCAGCATGTAACTTAATACCTCTGTGAGCTGAGTGTATCTCTCTCTTAAAAAGGGACTTTTAGCTGTTTTTTTTTTTAGACTGTTTAGATGGCATTAGGAGTGAGGGGGGGGGAAAGGAAAGGCCTGATAAGGGACAAAAGGCATTTTTCTCCAATAAGGTATTGCAAAAGTTTCTTCTATCATTTTTCCTACAAAATTATGCAGCATTTGTTAAAATTACAGAGAATATGATCCGTTGCTACAAGCATCCATTAAATAGCCAATGTTTTTTTCCCCCAACATAAGAATTACCAAGTGCACATGCAGTGCTAAATCAAACTTAGCACAGCAGAGAAAAAAAAAAAAAAAAAAAAAAAAAAAAGTACAAACAACATGTCCAGTAGAACAAGCAAATTTGAGATTGATATTCACCCTGACATATGCAGAGCTGAGTAAAAATTACTCACCTCATGAGAGCAAGCTCCTTGTTTTTCACAGAACAAATTTCATTTTCCAGCGGCACACAAGCAATGCTCAAACTAGCAAAGAAATAGTGAATTAGCAAGGGATTACACACAATGCTGCTGTCAGCCGGCTGACAGAAAAAAATAAAAAAAAAAGTCAAGAGACAAAATATACCTATAAACTGTGGGATGTGATTGTTTATAAGAGTGTGTAGGTATACACCGCTCACTTCCTTCGGGTCTCACTGCATCACCTATGCACGTACACGCCGGTCCCGCCCTTGTCTATGTGCACTAATAGAAGAAAGAAGGTTGTCCAGCACTCGGGATATGCAGGTAAAAATCAATGCTTGCTTTAGTGATAATCAAGACATTCTCTCTTTTTGAGCCATGTCCGAAGATTATCAATAAAGCAAGCATTGATTTTTACCTGCATATCCTGAGTGCTGGACACCCTTCTTTCTTCTAATAGTGATTGTTTATACCCTCAAATCAAAGTCAGCCAACTTCGGCTACATTCACACTTTGGAGTTTGACAGCCCATTGCCGGCAATAACTGGTCCAGATTGACCCCATTATAGTCAATGGGGTCCGTTAGTTGCCGCTATTTTCAGAGAGAATAGCGGGAGAAAAAGACGGTGCAAGCACTCTCTTTTTCTCCCTGATGGTCCTGACAGCCGTCACACTACCGGATCATAACAGTAGTGTGAAAGGGACCTTAGTCATCTGTAGGACCCATAAGAGCAGTCCTATAGCAATTTTGAAAATATTGATCACACCAATGACTGGGACACTAAAACCAGGACAGTATTAGAATAATGGGTTCTCTTTTGTGCACTGGTCACTAACCCTGGAAAGATCTAGGCTTTGTATAACCGGGTGCACTTAATTGTTTGGTCCCTCCTTACTTTTATAGAAAGAAACCTGTCAATCAGTGACTGCCTCACAGACACTTCACCTGGCACCATGGCTTAGGTAAAATAAACAAAAACAAAAAAAAAAAATGGTATGCTTGTTAAAGTGACACTCTCTACAATAAAGCCTTTATTGCATAAAGAAAGACAATTATGAAACTGTGTACACAACTCTAGTACAATTTTCTGTCTGCGTAGTTATTTAGATGATATTGGGAGAACAGAGTGTTCCATATAAAGTGACATAACTGTGTGGCTAAGTTCACCTCCAGATTTTTTGATGTGGTCTTTCACTAAAGTAATTTATTGCTTATTGAGATAGGAGTTTCAAAAATTCTGCTCAAACAATGCAAATAAAAAAAAAAATATCTATATTTTACATGGACAGCCATTTATGTGTAATGCTGCTGTGGTGACAATGAATGGCCAGACAGCCTCCCCAGCTCAGATAAAACAAAGTGGCCTTAAGAAAAATGTATACCATGTGAATAAGGACTATGAAAACATACCTTCCATTTAAAGAAGCATCAACATTTTCTATGGATTCTCCTCCTACAATGTTAATGTACATTAATTGTTCATGGTGAACTTAAAAATACTATTTATACATTATATCAATATCTCTATATATGCATATACATCCTTAGGGGTACCCCGCCCCTAGACATCTTATCCCCTATCCAAAGGATCCCCAGCAGCGGGACCCCCGGGATCTCGGCTGCAGCACCCCGCTGTCATTACTGCACAGTGCAAGCTTGCTTTGTGCGTATTGATGGGCAATACAGGGGCCGGAGCATCGTGACGTCACGGTTACGCCCCTTGTGACATCATGGTCCGCCCCCTCAATACAAGGCCCCCCTCCCATAGACTTTCATTAAGGGGGCGGGCTGTGACATCACACTGCTCCGGCCCCTGTATCACCCATCATTACGCGATCAGACATCTTATCCCCTATCCTATGGATAGGGGATAAAATGTCTAGGGGCGGAGTACCCATTTAAAGATACAGTTTCTCACATTAGTGAGTCCACCCTTCAAATTTTTGTAAATAGTTTTCTTATCTTAATGTGACAACCCTGAAGAAATGAAACTTTACAATGTAAAGTAGTAAGTGCACAGCCATTGTTGTGTCCCCTCAAAATAACTCACATAGCCATTAAGGTCTAAACCTTGGCAATAAAAGTGAGTACACCCCTAAATGGAAATGTCCAAATTGGGCCCAGAGTTAATATTTTGTATGTCTCAGTACATGTTGGCATTTATCAGTGAACTGTAGTTCCCCATTACCATCAGCACTCATGCAGGCCCAGACCATGACACTCCCATAACCATGTTTGACTTCATGTAGGCAAGACACACTTTTCTTTGTACTCCTCACCTAGTTGCCACCACACACTTGACACCATCTGAACCAAATAAGTATCTTAGTCTAAAGACACGGATTACTGGAACCATGCCTTGTGGTCCACTGAGACAGCTTGTGGGCTTTCTAGTGCATCAATTTTAGATGAGGCTTCATTCTGAGATGACAGCCATGCAGACCAATTTGATGCAATGTGCGGCATATACAGGCATTGACAGCCTGACCCCACCCCTTTAACCCCTCAAGGACTCAGGGTTTTTCCACTTTTGATTTTTAAAAGGCAAGGAGGAAAAAACTAAACCCTTTCCATTTTCCACCTAAAAATCCATATTATGGCTTATTTTTTGCGTCGCCAATTCTACTTTGCAGTGACATTAGTCATTTTACCCAAAAATGCACGGCGAAACGAAAAAAAAAATCATTGTGCGACAAAATCGAAAAAAAACGCCATTTTGTAACTTTTGGGGGCTTCCGTTTCTATGCAGTGCATATTTCAGTAAAAATTACACCTTATTATTATTCTGTAGGTCCATACGGTTAAAATGATACCCTACTTATATAGGTTTGATTTTGTCGCACTTCTGGAAAAAATCATAACTACATGCAGGAAAATGTATACGTTTAAAAATGTCATCTTCTGACCCCTATAACTTTTTTATTTTTCCACGTACAGGGCGGTATGAGGACTCATTTTTTGCGCCGTGATCTGAAGTTTTTATCGGTATGATTTTTGTTTTGATCTGACTTTTTGATCACTTTTTATTCATTTTTTTTAATGGTATAAAAAGTGACCAAAATACGCTTTTTTTGACTTTGGAA
Source organism: Hyla sarda (assembly GCF_029499605.1). Lineage (NCBI taxonomy): Eukaryota > Metazoa > Chordata > Amphibia > Anura > Hylidae > Hyla > Hyla sarda. The sequence goes on along the minus strand of NC_079191.1, from coordinate 344,738,216 downwards.
TTTTTTTGCGCGTACGCCATTGACCGTGCGGTTTAATTAATGACATATTTTTATAGTTCGGACATTTACGCACGCGGCGATACCACATATATTTATTTATTTTTTTACACTGTTTTATTTTTTTTATGGGAAAAGGGGGGTGATTCAAACTTATTAGGGAAGGGGTTAAATGACCTTTATTAACACTTTTTTTTTACTTTTTTTTGCAGCGTTATAGCTCCCATAGGGACCTATAACACTGCACACACTGATCTCCTATGCTGATCACTGGAGTGTATTAACACGCCTGTGATCAGCATTATCGGCGCTTGACTGCTCGTGCCTGGATCTCAGGCACGGAGCAGTCATTCGTCGATCGGACACCGAGGAGGCAGGTAAGGGCCCTCCCGGTGTCCGGTCAGCTGTTCGGGACGCCGCAATTTCACCGCGGCGGTCCCGAACAGCCCGACTGAGCAGCCGGGTCACTTTCACTTTCGAAGCGGCGGTCAGCTTTGACCGCCGCTTCTAAAGGGTTAATACCGCACATCGCCGCGATCGGCGATGTGTGGTATTAGCCGCGGGTCCCGGCCGTTGATGAGCGCTGGGACCGACGCGATATGATGCAGGATCGCGGCGCGATCCCGCTTTATATCGCGGGAGCCGGCGCAGGACGTAAATATACGTCCTGTGTCGTTAAGGAGTTAAAATATGAGTGCTGCCAGGATTGCTGCAGGTTAATTTCCCCAAAAAATACCTCTGGATATGATGCTGAGCACATGTACTCTTTGGTCAACCATGGTGAGGCCTGGTCATAGTAAAACCTATCTTGTGAAACCACTGTATGGTCTTGCCCACTGTGCTGCAGCTCTGTTTCAGGGTCTTGGCAATCTTCTTATAGACTAGGTCATCTTTATGTAAAGCAACAATTAGTTTTATTCTGATCCTCAGCGTTCTTTGCCATGAAGTGCCATGCTGAACTTCTAGTAACCAGTATTTCAGAGTGTGAGAGCCATAACACCAGATTTAAGACACCTGCTTCCCAATGAAACCTGAGATCTTGTAACCCTAACAAATCACATGATAGTGGAGGTAAAATGGCTAATTGAGCCAATTTTGACATTTCTACTTAGAGGTGTACTCCCCTTTGTTGCCTAGGTTTAGACATTAAGGGCTGTTATTTTTTAGGGGACAGCAAGATTAACCCCTTAAAGGACCAAGCCTATTTTGACCTTAAAGGGGTACTCCGGTGAAGACCTTTTTTCTTTTAAATCAACTGGTGGCAGAAAGTTAAACATATTTGTAAATTATACAAAAACAAAAAAGATAGTATGCACTCACCGCTGGTAAGTTGCTGCGGGCTCCGAGTCCGGGATCACCACGGCATAGGTGTAGACGATAAGGGGCGCTCAGAGGCGCCCCTTAAATCTATTAAAATCTTAATCCTTCCTGTACTTATTAGCTGCTGAATACTACAGAGGAAATTATTTTCTTTTTGGAATGCTCTCTGATGACATCACGACCACAGTTCTCTCTGCTGACGTTATTATAATAATAATGCTTTATTTAATGTCCTTAGTGGGATTTGAACCCAAGTCCCCAGCACTGCAAGGCAGCAGTGCTAACCACTGAGCCACCATGCTGCCCTTAACATACAACTGCTATGCATGGTTGCTAAAATGGACAGAGATGTCAGCAGAGAGCACTGTGCTCGTGATGTCATCAGTGTTCCAATAAGAAAGGAATTTCCTCTGTAGCATTCAGCAGCTAATAAGTACTGGAAGGATTAAGATTTTTTTAATAGAAGTAATTTACAAATATGTTTAACTTTCTGCCACCTGTTGATTTAACCCCTTAAGGACACATGACGTACTGGAACGTCATGTGTCCACTCCCGATCTATAACGCGGGGCCACGGCGTGGCCCCGCGTCATAGCGGTTCGGGCCCGGCCTCTAACAACGGCCGGGACCCGTGGCTAATAGCGCGCGGCATTGATCGCTGTGCCGCGCGCTATTAACCCTTTAGACGCGGCGTTCAAAGTTGAACGCCGCGTCTAAAGTGAAACCGAAAGCATGCCGGCTAGCTCAGTGGGCTGTTCGGGATAGCCGCGGTGAAATCGCGGCATCCCGAACAGCTGACAGGACAGCGGGAGGGCCCCTACCTGCCTCCTCGCTGTCCGATCGCCGAATGACTGCTCAGTGCCTGAGATCCAGGCATGAGCAGTCATGCGGCAGAATCATCGATCACTGGTTTCTTATGAGAAACCAGTGATCAATGTAAAAGATCAGTGTGTGCAGTGTTATAGGTCCCTATGGGACCTATAACATTGCAAAAAAAAAGTGCAAAAAAAAAGTGAATAAACATCATTTAACCCCTTCCCTATTAAAAGTTTGAATCACCCCCCTTTTCCCATAAAAGAAAAAACAGTGTAAATAAAAATAAAAATAAACATAAATGGTATCGCCGCGTGCGGAAATGTCCGAATTATAAAAATATATCGTTAATTAAACCGCACGGTCAATGGCGTGCGCGCAAAAAAATTCCAAAGTCCAAAATAGTGCATTTTTGGTCACTTTTTATATCATGAAAAAATGAATAAAAAGCGATCAATAAGTCCTATCAATGCAAAAAACCGTTAAAAACTTCAGATCACGGCGCAAAAAATGAGCCCTCATACCGCCCCATACACGGAAAAATAAAAAAGTTATAGGGGTCAGAAGATGACAATTTTAAACGTATAAATTTTTCTGCATGAAGTTATGATTTTTTCCAGAAGTGCGACAAATTCAAACCTGTATAAGTAGGGTATCATTTTAATCATATGGACCTACAGAATAAAGGTAAGGTGTCATTTTTACCGAAAAATGTACTACGTAGAAACGGAAGCCCCCAAAAGTTACAAAATGGCGGGTTTTTTTTTCAATTTTGTCTCACAATGATTTTTTTTCCCGTTTCACCGTAGATTTTTGGGCACAATGACTGACGTCATTACAAAGTAGAATTGGTGGTGCAAAAAATAAGCCATCATATGGATTTTTAGGTGCAAAATTGAAAGAGTTATGATTTTTTAAAGGCAAGGAGCAAAAAACGAAAATGCAAAAACGGAAAAAACCCCGGTCCTTAAGGGGTTAAAAGAAAAAAGGTTATCACCGGATTACCCCTTTAAGGACGAGTCCTATTTTGACCTTAACCCCTTGGGGACGGAGCCCATTATAACCCTAATAACGGGAGCATTTTTTGCAAATCTGACCACTATCACTTTATGCACTAAAGGGGTATTCCTGGAAAAAAACTTTTTTTTTTATATATCAACTGGCTCCAGAAAGTTAAACAGATTTGTAAATGACTTCCATTAAAAAAAAAAAATCTTATTTTTTCAGTACTTAGCTGCTGAAGTTGAGATGTTCTTTTCTGTCTTAGTGCTCTCTTATGACACCTGTCTCGGGAACTGTCCAGAGTAGAAGTAAATCCCCATAGCAAACCTCTTCTACTCTGTGCAGTTCCCGAGACAAGCAGAGAGCACTGTTGCCAGACAGAAAAGAACAACTCAACTTCAGCAGCTGGTAATTATTGGAACGATTAAGATGTTTTAATAGAAGTAATTTACAAATCTTTCTGGAGCCAGTTGATATATAAAAAATAACTGGAATACCCCTTTAATAACTCTGGGATGCTTTTACTTATGAATTTGATTCAGAGATTGTTTGTTCATGACATATTCTACTTTGTTAGTGTTAAATTTACTAACTTTGAAGCACTCTGCTTATAAATAAATTACATATTGATTCACATATACAATATGTCTACTTTATGTTTGCATCATAAAGTTGACATGTTTAACATTTTTGAAGACATCAGAGGGCTTCAAAGTATAGCAGCAATTTTCAAATTTTTCCCGAAAATTTCAAAATCTGAATTTTTCAGGGACCAGTTTACAAGTGAATTTGAGGGTCTTAATGGGGTCCATTATAGGGAATTTCCAACATAATGAAAACTGAACCCTTTATCGTTATCAAAATGACATTCAAAAAGTTTATTAACTCTTTAGCTGTTTCACAGGAATAGCAGCAAAAAATGGAGAAAAATCTAAATTTTTTATTTTTTTATTTAATTTTTTTTACACTAAAATGTTACTGTAGCCCCATTTTTTTGTAAAAGGTAAAAAGGCCCCCCCAAAACATGTAATTCATCTTCTCTCGATTAAGGAAATACCTCATATGTGGATGTAAAGTGCTTTATGGGTTCATTAGAGGGCTCAGAAGGGAAGGAGCAACAATGGCATTTTGGAGAGCGAATTTTGCTGAAATGGTTTTGGGGGGGCATGTCGCATTTAGGAAGCCCCCATGATGCCAGAACAGTAAAAAATTAAAAACCACATGGCATACAATTTTGGAAACTACATCCCTCAAGGAACGTAACAAGGGGTATAGTGAGCCTTAACACCCCACAGGTGATTGATGAACTTTCATTAAAGTGGGATGTGAAAATGAAAAATATGATTAACACTAAAATGCTGGTGTTACCCTAAACTTTTCATTTTCACAAGGAGCAATAGGAAAAAATTCCCCACAAAATTTGTAACCCCATTTCTCTCAAGTAAGGAAATACCTCATATGTGGATGTAAAGTGGTCGGTGGGCGCACTAGAGGGCTCAAAAGGGAAGGAGCGACATTACGCTTTGGGAGAGCGAATTTTGCTTAAGTCGTTTTTCGGTGACATATCGCATTTAGGAAGCCCCCATGATGCCAGAACAGTAAAAAAAAAAAAAAAAAAAAACACATGGCATACTATTTTGGAAACTACACCCCTTAAGGAACGTAACAAGGGGTACAGTGAGCCTTAACACCCCACAGGTGATTGACGAACTTTCGTAAAATTGGGACGAAAAAAAAAAAAAAAAAAAAAAAGCTGGTGTTACCCCTTGTGAAAATGCAAAAATTTGGGGTAATGGGAGAGAAAGCCCCCAAGAATGTTTGATCCAATTTCTTCTCAGTAAGGAAATACCCCGTGGATGTAAAGTGCTCTGTGGGCGAACTGCAATGCTCAGAAGAGAAGGAGCGCCATTGAGCTTTTAGAGAGAATTTGTTTGGAATGGAATTCGGGGGCCATGTGCATTTACAAAGCCCCCTGTGGTGCCACAACAGTGGACACACACACACACACACACCCCCATTTTGGAAACTACAGACCTCACATTTAATTACTTGTCTCAGATTTTTCCCAGCTTGCAATGCGGCCGAGACCTGACTCACTAGTCAGCTGATGACAGGGAGCCTGTCTGCATCAATGAGTGGAGGGATCGCTTGGTGGGAGAGAGATCAATCTGCAACTAATGCAACAGCTGTGTCACGATTCGGCTGGCTGGAGGTGGATCCTCTGTGCCAGAGAGGGATTGGCGTGGACCGTGTTGGTGGACCGGTTCTAAGTTGCTACTGGTATTCACCAGAGCCCGCCGCAAAGCGGGATGGTCTTGCAGCGGCGGTAGCAACCAGGTCGTATCCACCAGCAACGGCTCAACCTCTCTGACTGCTGAAGATAGGCGCGGTACAAGGGAGTAGACAAGAGCAAGGTCGGACGTAGCAGAAGGTCAGGGCAGGCAGCAAGGATCGTAGTCAGGGGCAACGGCAGGAGGTCTGGAACACAGGCTAGGAACACACAAGGAAACGCTTTCACTGGCACAATGGCAACAAGATCCGGCGAGGGAGTGCAGGGGAAGTGAGGTATAAGTAGGGAGTGCACAGGTGAACACACTGATTAAGCCTGCTGCGCCAATCAGTGGCGCAGTGGCCCTTTAAATTGCAGAGACCCGGCGCGCGCGCCCTAAGGAGCGGGGCCACGCGCGCCGGGACACGAGTCAGGTACGGGAGCCGGGATGCGCATCGCAAGCGGGCGCCTCCCGCATCGCGAATCGCATCCCGGCTGAGAGGGATATTGCAGCGCACCCGGTCAGCAGGTCTGACCGGGGCGCTGCAAATGAGAGGATGCTGCGAGGGCTCCGGGGAGGAGCGGGGACCCGGAGCACTCGGCGTAACAAGCTGAAGGCACCCCGATTGAAAACCACAGTTCTTTTGAATGGATGCAGCTCATTTAGGTTTCAATGGGTGGGGTGGCTGATGTGTGGGAGGGAGGAAAATGGAATTGTGGGATTTGTAGTCAAAGAAGGAAAGTCAAACAGGAAATACCAGTTCACAAAAAGCTAGCCACAGTTTTATGGTAATCTCACAACATAGCCATTTATCCCCAAAACAAGCGCAGATCCTTCCTAAGCATGTCCATTACTGTCTGCCAGGTACTTACTAAAATCACCTTATGGTGGATAACCCCTTTAATGGTGGACATACCCGTGATCGTGGATGTCGGCCATTACCAGTGGGTCCCTGGCTGATATCAGCAGCCGGGACCTGCCGTGCATGACCCGAGCATCGCTCCAATGCTCGTGGTCATGTATAGGACGTAAATGTAAATCCTGGTGCACGAAGTACCGCCTCATCAAGATGTATATTTACGTTGGTGGTCGTTAAGGGGTTAAAAGGGAACCAGTTATCAGATTTTACCATATACAACACTTGGCAATGTATTATATTTAGTAAAACCTTCAGAAGCACAGAGAAAAGGGCCGGGGAAGCTTATAAAGCAGTTTCCTGCCTCCACTGAGCAAAGGGAAATATTTGCATACTAGGAAAGGGGCCTTTAACTCCAAAATGGCTGGACTGATTGTATTAAGTAATACATTTTGTGCAGGTTCATTGTGTTTCTCTTTAAATGATTTTTGTAACATGTCCAATGCACACAGTTTTGTAGTAGTAAAAAATATTTTGTTAGTCACTGTATTGACAATATAATTGACATAGATTACAAAGTTCATCAAATGAAAACGTCCTCCAAAACATACACCCAAGCGTTATCGATGTCTAAGCAGCAGGTATAAGGATTGTCTGGATTTTCGACAAAAAGGGGTATTCCAGGATTTTTATTACCTGTGGGCCTTGTCGTCAGTTTTTATGCAGGGGACCCACACCCGGAAGTGCTGTAGTGAGTCCTTTACTGTTGTCTCTGACCTTTCCCAGCATTCCATTCGACCAAAGACAATATGTCTAGGTCACATGGTATTCAGGGGGCGTGGCTATGCTGCGGTATAAAGCCCAACACCCCTGTGTAATATATTTTTACATTTCAAGCTCAAATCCAGAATTTAAAAAAAATAAAATACGAAATAATCTACATAAAATGTTAATACCTTTTTAATGTATTTCCTATATTCCTATATTGATCCTCCGTTATGCCAGTGTTATAGCCCAAAACTGCTCAAATATTTCTGCTAGACAAGAAGCTGATAACACTACATTCTTTGCTGACTCAAATGTCTGCACAAAGGTTTAGTCTTAACACCTGACACTGTGCAGTAAATCTAAGGCAGGAAAAACAAGCAGTAATACACATGGATTCATAAAAGCTCACACATAGAAAAGCACTCATCTGTTCTTGGCACCATTTACTATACACTGGGTGTTGACTTCAGCCAGTGTCAAGATGTACTTCCCTGGACAGAGTCAGGCTATATTCACACAGCAGAATTTCCACATGCGGGATTCCGCATCAAATTAAAGCCCAATAGACTTAAATGGGATTCTGCACTCCCATTCACACTTAAGAATTTTCGCATGGGAAACCAAAACTGTATATTTTAGTTAAAAGTTGATTAATACAAACTTGTATGAAAGTCCGTTTTCATTTCCATCAATTGCTGTTTCACTTGCCTTCCAAGTCTGCAGAAAAAAACATGGATCAAATATATTATATGTATGGCACAATACACTGCATCCTAAAAAATACTGGTTTAGCAAGACATTTAGGGACGCTTACAACAGACTATATTTTTTTGATGAGACAACCCCTTTAAGGATGCAGCGATTTGTTTTAAACTTTCTTCCCACCACTCAGGATTATGATAAAATAAGGCTGTACTCAGCAATTTTATCCTTGCCGCTTCTAGAGCCCCAATCTTCCCTGCAGTCACTGTTTACAACCAACGAATGGCCTCAGTGGTCTCATGCTATATACCATTGAGACCAGTGATTGACTGCAGTGGTGACATGAGAATGTCAAGTGAATAAAGTCTGGAGGGTAGTAACAAAATGATGGAATCAGCAAGGATTGAACTGGTGAATATAGTTTGGTTTGTTATTTTATCACAATCCCAGATGGTGGGCACATTTTTAAATTAGGCCCCATTTACATTATACCCCAATATACGGTACATTGGTGGTGCCATGTGCTGTGTTTTACCTCATATTTTCCTACCCATTGAAGTCAATGGATAGCAAAATATGCAGCTGATTTAGCTATACATTGACTTCAATGGGTAGGAAAATATGCAGCAGAAAATACACATCAAAATACGGCACAAGTGACCCTAGCCTTAGGGCATATTCACACAAAAAAATAAGTAGTAAAAACTGTAGATCTGGTATTGACGTAAAAGCACAACAACCTGCGTTAAGGGTGTATTCATATTTGATGCGCAGGATTTGAACCTGCAGATAATATAAATGATTAAATACCGCTTCAAATCTGCAGCATCAAATCCTGCACAAATATGAATACACCCTTAACGCAGGTTGTTGTGATTTTATGTCAATACCAGATCTACACAGTTTTTAGGTTTTACTACTTATTTTTCCTATAATAAAGTATTTTGCAAGTGAATAAAGGTTTCTCTTGTTTTTCTAAAAGCTTCACTGAAGCTTTATTGAATGTCATTGAGGCCGTTTGGGAGCCTAAGGCCAAGTTCACACAGCAGAAAGTGCCCAGAAATCAGGATGGACCTTCCGTACATTGCACATTCCGGTGAGCGCAAGGACTGTTAGGAAATGAGTCGTCTGATAGACTAATGCATTTCCAGGCAGAATCCGCAGAAAGAATAGACATGGCTATTCTTTCTACGGGTGCCAGAATCAAAGTTTCTATGGCGGAAACATCTGTGGAGGAAAATCTGCCATGTAAGCAGTGCAGCAAAATGTCACTGAAATCAATGGGACATTCCGCACAAATTCCACTGTATCAACATTAGGGTCCCAAACAAGCTGATGTCCCCCTGTGTAATAGGGCCAGCGATCAGCTGATGAATGTGCAAATGCTCAATGGTTGGCTGATCAAGTAATTTTGACCTGGTTAAAATCATTGTCCATTAGATGCAAATCTCCCTGTGTAACTGAGCATGTGGGGCCAACAGCTGATCGCTCATACAGCCCTCCTTCCCCAATAATAGAGACATCTTCTAGGGACCTTACTTAACCCCTTAAGGACCCGGGCTTTGTCCGTTTTTTCATTTTCAATTTTTCCTCCTCAACTTTTTCACCTAAAATTCTATACGATGGCTTATTTTTTGCGTCACTAATTCTACTTTGTAATGACATTAGTCATTTTACCCAAAAATCTACGGTGAAACAGGAAAAAAAAAATCAATATGTGACAAAATTGATGAAAAAACACTATTTTATAAGTTTTGGGGGCTTCCGTTTTTACGCAGTACATTTTCCGGCAAAAATGACACCTTATCTTTATTCTGTAGGTCCATACAGTTAAAATGATACCCTACTTATATAGGTTTGATTTTGTATCACTTCAGAAAACAATCATGAATACATGCAGGAAAATGTATACGTTTAAAATGGTCATCTTCTGACCCCTATAACTTTTTTATTGTTCTGTGTTCAGGGTGCTATGAGGGCTTTTTTTTTGCGCTGTGATCTGAAGTTTTTAGTGGTACCATTTTTGTTCTGATCAGACTTTTTGATCACTTTTTATTAACTTTTTTGTGGTATAAAAAGTGATCAAAAATACGCCATTTTGGACTTTGGAATTTTTTTGCGCGTACGCCATTGAACGTGCGGTTTAAAAAGTAGTATATTTTTATCATTTGGACATTTCCACACGCGGCGATACCACATATGTTTATTTTTATTTACACTTTTTTTTCTTGGAAATGCCGGGTGATTCAAACTTTTATTAGGGGAAGGGATAATTCAAAGGGTTAATGAATTATTATTATTTTTTTTTTTTGTTTTTTTTACACTTTTCTTATGCAATATTATAGCTCCCATAGGGGGCTATAACATTGCATTAACTGATCTTTAACACTGATTGATGCATCTCCATAGGAATGGATCAATCAGTGTTTTCGGCGATTGAATGCTCAAGCCTGGATCTCAGTCTTGAAGCATTCATTCGGCGATCGGACAGCGCAGGAGAAGGTAAGAGACCTTCCTCCTGTACTACAGCTGTTCAGGATGTTGCGATTATGCCACGGCGATCCCGAACAGCTCCCTGAGCTAACTGGCAACTTTTACTTTCGTTTTTAGCTGCGTGGCTCAGCTTTGAGCGCGCGGCTAAAGGGTTAATAGAGCGCGGCACCGCAATCAGTGCTGTGCGCTATTAGCAGCGGGTCCCGGCTTCACTATGACGCTGGGCCCGCCGCGATATGATGCGGGGTCACCGTTATATCGCAGGACCGGGACCCAGGATGTACCCATACGTCCTGGGTCCTTAACAGGTTAAAGGAGTACTCCGCTGCTCAGAATTTGGAACAAACTGTTCCGAACACTGGAGCCGGGAGCTTGTGACATCATATCCCCGCCACCTCATGATGTCAGGTCCCTCAATGCAAGTCTGTGGGAGGGGGCGTGATGGCTGTCACATCACGAGCTCCCGGCACCAGCGTTCGGAACAGTTTGTTCCAAACACTGAGAAGCGGAATACCCCTTTAAAAGGGAGTTCTCCAGGAATAGCTAGGTTCTTCCAGAAACAGCACCACACCTGTCCGCAGTAGGTGTGTGGCTTTACAACTTGGCTCCATTAACTTCAATGGAATTGAGCTGCAGAACCACAAACAACCTGAAGAGAGGTATGGTGCTTTTTTTGCTCTGAGAAATAAAAGAAGCAATCTGATTGGATGTCATGGGCAGCTCAACAACTTTACCTCTGGACAGATTTTGATAAATCTCCCCCAATATGTTTAATTTTGCAGTATGCAAAAACAGCCAACTAAGCTATTGTGTTTGCAAAAAAATTATATTGTATGGCATACAGCAGCCTCCCCTATATTTGAGATGAGAACACAGTTGGATCAATTGTACAACAAACTAACTGATTCCATTGACTTAACGGCCTATTATGTGGAGGACACCTCTAATAGCTGACATGGCGTACCTGGCTATTAACCATTTAGATGCCGCTGTGTATTTTTTTACTACGATTTCAGCCATTTGCGGAAAAAAAAAATGCATGCGGTACTGCTATTTAGCAGCAACGTGTGGATACAGCCTTAGTGAATTTAAGTGTAAAAGAAAAAAAAAGAAAAAATTTACACATACATTAACAAGTACAAATATACATTAACCCTTTTTTAATACACATACATTAACCCCTTCCATACTAAGTGTTTAAATCACTCCCCTTTTCCTCATAAATTTTAATAAACATATTGGCCCTGATTTACTAAGAGTAAAGTGTAGGTTTCTGTTTCTTTTCAGACCCTATACAACAGTGTTTCCCAACCAAAGTGCCTCCAGCGGTTGCAAAACTACAACTCTCAGCATGCTCGGACAGCCAAAGGCTGTCCAAACATGCTGGGAGTTGTAGTTTTGCAACCGCTGGAGGCACTCTGGTTGGGTAACACTGCCTTAGGCCCGTTTCACACTATAGGTATCATCCTGTAAAAAAAACAAAAAAAAAAAACCTCCGTTATTATTCCCAGCTAAAAGTCCACAAACCAGCCGTCAAAAAATCCCATTCATGTCAATGGGATTTTTTGAACATCCTTCTGCATCAGGCATGTCCGTTTTTGCTGAGATCAGTTATTTTTGCCGGCACAAAAAACGGTGCATGCACTAATTTTTGGTCCGACAAAAAAATAAGGTGAAAAAAACGGACGTTAAAATTTAACATTGAAGTCTATGGGAACTAGGTGTTAAATAATACATTATCAGGTTTTTTAACACCCATTTTTTTGTACTGCTTAGTACAGCTTTACAAAAAAGAAAGGATTAAAACCTGATTAAAAAAAATAAATGGATTTAACTGGTAATAACAGATAAACAACATCAGGTTTTTTAAGAAAAAACCCATTATAAATAACGGATTATTACCAGTTATCGCATCCGTTTATTTTTTCTGTTATTTTAAAATAACAGCAATAAAAAAGCAGGGCGATACCTGTAGTGTGAAAGGGGCCTTACAAGAATGAAGCTCATGAAACTGTAATGGAAGGTACATGAAGACTTGATAAAGCTCAGACTAAGGCTTTCACACTACAAAATTCTCTGTTTTTAAACATCTGTATGAATTTCCGCCTGAAAACGGCAGTAACAAAATCCTATACGTCCGTTAGAAAATCCCATTATAGTCTATGGGATTTTCTAATAGCCGTTTGAATCAGTTATAATCAGTTATTGATAACGGACGTTATTTTGTGATGGATGATAGTTCGGAAGAAAATAGTTCATGAACTCTCTTCAGTCACAAAATAACGTCCATTATCAATAACGGATTCAAACGGCTATTCGAAAATCCCATAGACTATAATGGGATTTTCTAACGGACGTATAGGATTTTGTTACTGCCGTTTTTAGACGGAACTTCATACGGATGTTTAATAACGGAGAATTTTGTAGTGTGAAAGAAGCCTAACTTCATCCTATTTACCATGGGCTTTATATACACACAAGAAACACAATTATCAGGTATAGAACAGTATTATAGCTCACCGGATCAACTGCATGCAGGATTTAGAGGTTTCAGCTGGGGGGGAATCTTCATGTCCTCTTTGAGTATAGGGAAGGCTGCTTTGCAGGCATCTGATACTTGTGTTACGCAGCTGGACAAACAATTCAGGCATATGCTCCCTGCCAACAAAACCATACATTTTATACTAAACATTTCTATGTGCGTAGTAAAACATTTTATTTTACATAGGTCTAGTGGTTTCCATATTGGAACATTTTTTGGATGCCATTTTTGTTGCATTCCACTTCTGCAAGCAAAGATACTCAAAGCTGATGTGAGACGAAGGTCCAAGGCAGTTTCTCTTTTTGTTGGCCCTTTTTCTTAGCAGATACAAATAGTAGGTGGATAAGTCAATCATTACTGATCCTGACCTCTTTACAGGTTTTTTTGCTGCCTTCTTTTTAGAGGACATGTTCCACCAAGTAGCTTTCCTGAGAACACTGCACAGTTCCTACCCTAAGGCAGGGATCCTTATTATAGCATTTAGACATCCTCCCACAATTTAGGTATAAGCCAGTAAGGTACTACTTGTGCCTTCAAAGCCAACGGAAGTGAGCCATAGATTAACCCATTCCCCCCAACACACTTTCTGCCTCCTCACCTTCGTTCACACTGCATTAGGGCTTTTGTCAGACATATCCTTTTCGGGCCATATGCCCTATTTGCGGGATGCCGGCAGATACGTCTAAGGCTGGGTTCACACCACGTTTTGTTAAGTACGGTTCCCGTATTCGGCTGGGAGGAGGAGGAGCGGGGCTTAATCGCGGCGCCCGCACTCAGCCGTATTCGGGAACCGTATTTAATGCATGTCTATGAGCCGACCAGAGTGAACCGCAGCCTCCGGTCGGCTTCGTTTTCAGCCGTATGCGGTTTCCCGACCGCAGGCAAAAACGTGGTCGACTGCGTTTTTGCCTGCGGTCGGGAAACTGCATACGGCCGAAAACGAAGCCGACCGGAGGCTGCGGTTCACTCCGGTCGGCTCATAGACATGCATTAAATACGGTTCCCGAATACGGCTGAGTGCGGGCGCCGCAATTAAGCCCCGCCCCCCTCCTCCCAGCCGTATACGGGAACCGTAGTTAACAAAACGTGGTGTGAACCCAGCCTAACAAAAGCCCAAACGCAGTGTGGACCTAGTCTAAGGCTGCATTCACACCATGTTTTTGCAATACAGTGCCCATATACGTTTTCAATTTGAAAACCGTACAGAACCGTATTTAAAACCGTATGCATTGACTCTCCATTGAAAACCATATGCCAAATGATGCATCGGGTTGCATCAGTTTTGCGTCTTGTACGTTTTTTTTTTTTCCCCGTACCCATAACCGTAGCCTACCACGGTTTTTGGTCCGGGTGAAAAATCGGATTGAAACCGTATATGTTTTTTTAAAGGGGTAGTCCAGTGGTGAAAAACTTATCCCCTATCCTAAGGATAGGGGATAAGTTTGAGATCGCGGGGGGTCCGACCGCTGGGGCCCCCTGCGATCTCTCTGTACGGGGCCCCGGCTCTCCGCCGAGATAGCGGGTGTCGACCCCCGCACGAGGCGGCGGCCGACATGCCCCCTCAATACATCTCTATGGCAGAGCCGGAGATTGCCGAAGGCAGCGCTTCGGCTCTGCCATAGTGTTGTATTGAGGGGGCGTGTCGGCCGCCGCCTCGTGCGGAGGTCGACACGCCCCCTTCCCGCGGGCTGTCGGGGCTCGCAGGGGATCTCACAGGAGATCGCAGGGGGCCCCAGCGGTCAGACCCCCCGCGATCTGCAACTTATCCCCTATCCTTAGGATAGGGGATAAGTTGCTCACCACTGAATCACCACTGGACTACTCCTTTAACATGGGTGTCAATGGGAACGGTAGAGAACCGTATGTGCGTACAGTTCCATTCGGTTTGCACCATACAGTTTTTTACTTTGCACAGTTGTTTTCTTAGAATTTCCATCAAACAAGCAAAACTTTATTCATAATGGGGTGAAAAGTTAAAAACGTATACGTTTTTTTCTTAAAAAACGGATGCAACTGGACATCATTTTTCAAACCGTATACTTTTTTTTAACCATATACGGGTTGAAATTTGTACACACGTTTTGATACAGTTTAGTCTGGTTTTGAGGATCTGTTTCTCATCAAAAACCTGATACGGGAACTGTATTGCAAAAATGTGGTGTGAATGCAGCAAGACCGGAAACTTGTTGTTTAAGGGTTTATTTATTGCTGGACGAGTTGTACCTTTTACTGGCCCCCTTTATATTACCATATAAAGTATTAAAGCCAGGAAAAAAAAAAATTATTGTAGGGCAAAATTGAAAATAAATAAATAAAATAAAAATGTAATTGCCCAATTCTGCCGCTGTTTTTTGCAGCATTTTTTACTGACATTTTATAACGTTTAGTGTTAAAACGCCAATTTTTTTACCCTGTAGCAATTTTTCACTGGCTTCAGGGTAACTAAGGAGGTAACTAATGATGCATAGTGCACCGCTGTATACTGTACTGGAGCCTGGACTCCTGTCACTTTACTGACAAGGGTCCCTGCTCGGAGCAGGGCTGTGAGTACAGCTTGTGCTGGGCAGAAAGCAGAGGTGTAGCTTGTTGCTCCTGGGCCCCGATGCAAAATCTACAAACAGGGCTCCATATGTCAATTATAATACTGGTTTATTATGGGGAAGATGTGCTTTGGGGCCCCCTTAGGCACCAGGGCCCCCGATGCGACTGCTACCTCTATAGCTATGCTCGTAGCAGAAAGTATACAGTTCACTGTATACCTTCTGCCCAGCCAGGAAAGAGTTAAAGGGATACTCTGTCCCTAGAAATCTTATTCCCTATCCAAAGGAAAGGGGATAAGATGTCTAATTGCGGGGCTCTCTCCGCTGGGGAACCCCGCAATCTCCCTGCTGCACCCAGCATTCGTTTAGAGTGTCAGGTGCAACTCCAGAGGCTCATGATGTCACTGTCACACCCCGCTCGTGACATCACAGCCACGCCCCCTCAATGCAAGTCTATGGGAGGGAGCATGACGACCGTCACGCCCCCTCTTGTCGGCTTGCATTGAGGGGATGTGGCCGTGACGTTTCGAGCCTCCGCCCGACATCCCCAGTCAGCAGGCACGGAGCTATGTCTGGGGTGCCGCGGACAAAATCACGGGGGTCCCCAGTGTTGAGACCCCCGCGATCAGACAACTTCTCCCCTATCCTTTCGATCCTTTAAATGGGCACTGTCCTTAAAACAAATTTTTGCTATTGCACTCCTTATGGAAAATAAAAAAATCTTTCTAATGTACTTTGTTAAAAAAAAAAAAAAGCTGTCACTAGGTGTCTCTCTACTTGTCCAGAGCACATTTCTTGTACAGAAATCTCTTGTACAGACTTTGGACTCCTGCTGGCCTGGCAGAAGTCCAAAATCACGAAATGCAGTTTGGAGTGCTAAGGAGGGTGTGTGCAGCCATAGTCAATCATAGCTCATCTCACACTGAACTGCTCTGGGCTGTGTGTAGCAGAGTGAGGGAGGAAGCTCTCCCCTGAATGGCTTCAGATGATGTCACGCCTGCTGGGTAACGCCCTTTCCCAATCTGTGAATCTGACTGAGACTGAGCAGAAAATACAGAGCAATATCAAGGTAGATGAAAATTTAAAATAAAATAAAAGCAGGGGGTGGTTTATCATGATGGGGCAGTGATCTGGGAGGATTATAACATTTAAAAAGATCATGACAGGTACTCTTTAAAGGTACTCTTTAAAGGTACCCCTAAACATCTTATCTCCTATTCTGATAGCAGCCGGAACCTGCCGCGCATGACGCGAGCACCGCTTCGGTGCTCGGGATCATGGCGGCGCATAAATGTACGTCATGGTGCGTTACGTACCACGTCACCATGACGTACATCAACGTCCATTGTCATTAAGGGGTTAAGTGTTGAATTTCGAAAAATCCTTTCTTATTCCTCGTCTACGTCGTAAAAGCAACACCTGTGAAAAAAATTCAGCTTTCTAGGTCCAAGGGTTTAGGCTGGGCGTTGATGAGTCAGTGAGTCAGGCCTTCTCTTTTTATATATATATATATATATATATATATATATATATAGCTAGATATATAATCGCTGAGTGTTTGTGAACTTTAGAAAATGGATGACCAACTAATTGACCAACCGATTAATTGATTATGAATATAGTTGACAACTATTTACATAATCGATTAATTGCCGATTAATCGTTTCAGCCCTAGTCGGCAGTACTGTATACAGTGGTGCATAGAGCACTGCAGTATACTGTTCAGGAGCCCGGACTCCCATCACTATACTGAGGAAAGTCCCTCCTCCAAACGGGGCTGCACTATGTGAAAATAGGGGGGACCCTGTATGAGGTTTCCCCTATTTTCATTATCAACCCGATACTAACCAAGCAGCAGCCTGACATTACCAGTGAGGGCGAGGACTGATGTTTTTGGCTCTCCCCAGCCTAAATAACCTCAGCCTGTCTGTATCCTGCAGCAGATGTATGTGTGAAAGAACCCTAAAAGAAGACAACTATGGGCAAATAGTCCGAAAAAAGCACCATCCCTAGAACATGCTGCATTAAAAGACATGTCCATTTTATATACCTATGTTAATCCAAAGTGGTGTTTCCCAACCAGGGTGCCTCCAGCTGTTGCAAAACTACAACTCCCAGCATACCCGGACAGCCATTGGCTGTCCAGGCATGCTGGGAGTTGTAGTTTTGCAACAGCCAGAGGCACCCTGGTTGGGAAACACTGATCCAAAGGCTGACTGGGCCTGCTGAGGTTGTAGTTTTGCAACAGCTGAAGCCATCCTGGTTGGGAATTACTGTTTGATACTATTGATTCTTATTTTTATATGGAAGACCTTTATACACACACAAAGTATATACACACGGAGTGACGTATGCACACAAATAGGTGTCCCCATTAAAACTGTTTCTCAGTTTCGATTTCTCACACATCACGTCACACACACACACACACACAGCCTGGAGCTCTGGAGTTTCCAGCATTTCTCAATTTTCGTTTTGTTGATGTGCCGACAGACAGTGTCCGCATCCTATCAGCCATTTTCTTGGCGTTCGCCCTATACAAAGAATGGTGAGTGGTCTTCACAAATATGGCCGCTTGCGGATCCTCTGTTAGCCGCGGTGGAGACAGATTTCTTCTGGACACAAGAGGCATATCTAGGTAATATATGACCCATAGAAAAAAAAATGTATATGACGCAGACAAAATAGTGCATCAGATGTTGGGCAGGGATTCAGTAATGGGCGGAGCACGATCCTCCCACTCTGCTGCTGTACACGGAAACTGCGAGGTGGTACGGCACAGCACCGCAACGTGAAGACTGAGGGGGTCGGTATTGTGTCACGTGATGTGTGTGCTTGTCTATGTATGAGGTCAGGGTCATAGATAAGTGTATGAAGCTAATATATAAGGTGGGAATGGTTGTATTATATTGTAATATTATTCACCACTAATGCTGTGATAATCACTATGATTATGCAATGGGGGAGTTTGAAGCCATTTCTTCTCTTTTATTTGGTGTAGGTCATGGCATTAGGACTCTCGCTGTTTATAAGTTATGATGTATCCTATAGAAACCTTTTCTGGCGTGGAGACCCCTATAAAGTTTGGCTATCGCGTTAAAAACAAAATGCAAAACCACTTTTGACAAGTCATTGTTATGTGTCAGAAGTTGTGTTATAAGGTGGTCTGGGGCTCTGACCCCCAAGAATTGCTGAAACTAATGGACAGGGGAGAGGACTCCAGGGACCATGCCAATGACTGGTGGTTAGGGGGAAACTAAATTGCTGACAGTTCCCTTTAATCACCTTTTTATTTCTAGTGTCAAGGAGATGGGGCTAAGCTATTCTAGTGCCATAGCCCAGCCACTCCTCCTCACTCACCCTTACCTCCCAACCCCTCCTTGGCGGACACATACAGGGCTCTGAACATTAATCAATGAGGGGCCGAGTGGTGAGCGAGAAGGCAGCTCTTACCAGCAAATACAGCTCACAGATTTCCTTTTGGGTAAGTTTCCACTTTTTTCTGGCAGTTTTTGAGCCAAAGCCAGAAGTGTACTCAAAAGGAATAGGACATATAAAGGAAGGACTTACACTTCTCCTCCCTTATGGATCCACTTCTGACTTTGGCTCAAAAACTGCAGTGGCAGTTTTCCAAAAACTGCCAGAAAAATAAAAGTGGAAACTTAGCCTGAGGGTACGTTCACACGTGTGAATTTACAGCGTATTTTACGCTGCAGATCCGCCGCTGAAGGACCTCTGTATGGTGCCCTTAAATGTGCCTGCTCTGAGTTGCTATACGCCGCTCTGAGCAGACACACTGCGATGTATGATTCGCCACGCATGCGCGGTGTACTCGCACACATCCCGGCTGCTTCCCCTGCTAAATGAGCTAGGCTGAGAGCTGCCGCGATGTGCGAGTATACTGCGCATGCGCTCGGTGACTAGCACATCGCAGTGTATCTGCTCGTAGCGGCGTATTGCCGCACCGAGCAGACACATATAAAGGCAGCATATAGGAGATCCTTCAGCACGTCTGAACGTACCCTAAGGGAGGAGAAGTGTAAGTCCTTTCATTATATGTCCTATTCCTTCTGAATCCACTTCTGGCTTTGGCTCAGAAACTGCAGTGGCGGTTTTCCAAAAACTGTCAGAAAAAAAACCAAGTCGAAACAGCCTTAGGCTAAGTATCCACTGGTTTTTTTTCAGGCAGTTTTTGGAATACTGCCACTACAGTTTTTGAGCCAAAGCCAGAAGTGTATTCAAAAGGAATAGGACATATAATGAAAGGACTTACACTTCTCCTCCCTTATGAATCCACTTCTGACTTTGGCTCAAAAACTGCAGTGGCAGTTTTCCAAAAACTGCCAGAAAAAAAACCAAGTGGAAACTTAGCCTTAGGGTAGGTCAGAAGTTGTAAGGGGAATTTCCATGGCAGTGCAAACAAAATGTTAATAATACCCCTAATTTGAACGGCGCATACCTAAAAAAAATTCTAAATTGCCGATCACTTCCCAGAAAAAAATGAAATAAAAAGTGATCAAAAAGTTAAGGAGGAAAAAATGTAAATAGCAAAAATGAAAATTAGATGTGTCCTCAAGGCTAAAATGGGCCATATCCTTAAGGGGTTAATACATTTGATGCACATACACATTACCACCACACACATTATAATTGATCAATTCCTCATCACCAGATTTTATCCTATATAACTGTTGGCAACACGTTATATAGGGTAAAATAGGGTTTCTTACCAGGTCCTGATCTCCTCCTTTAGCGTCTGCTAAAGTTTTGAAAATGAAGTTTGTAAATGTCCTGCACAGTATAGTAATCGCCCCCCCAAACCCCCCCCCGCAGCGCGATCACGGGCTGGCAATCCACCGTGTAGGTAGCCAGAGGGCTTACCTCTGCTTCCTGCTGTCCCGTAGCTCTGTCATTGATAGATTCTGGCTTGACCAGGCTCTATCAATGGATCGCAGATCAGTGGAGTTCAATAGAACTCTATTCATCTGTCTGCGGAATCTAATGATTCCTCCTAAAAGTCTAATAAAGTGTATACATTTTTTTTTAAATAAAAGTGTAAAAGACATTGTTTCTGAGACAGAATCGGGATATATTGCGATATATCGTCCCATAAACCAGGATCGGGATATATTGTATCGTCATACGTGTATCGCGATTCGTATCGCATCGCCAAATTCTTGCCGATTCACACCCCTAATTAACAGATACTCTGGCGTGATTGACAGCCCATGCAACGCTGACGTCACTGATCTGTCAAGCAGTTTTAAGCTGCTCAAACCACAGGCACCATAAAAGTTTCAAAGAGATCATAGTTTAAAAAATGTCACTAGAACCTAGCTAGGTAGTTAAAGGGGAGCGGTCCCCTTGGCTGCTCTCTGTCCTGCCAACCCTGAGTGATGCGTTCCTCCTTAGGCCCCTTTCACACTATAAAGTTGTTCCGTTAAAAGATCCGTTATAAACATCAGTTAGAAAAGCCTTAATAACGGATGTTAAACGTCCGTTACAAAATCCCATTCAAGTCTATGGGATTTTTTTGATTATCCGTTATGACCCGTTATAGTCCTTCATGAATAACGGCCGTTTGTTGTGATGGAAGAATAAACGGAACATGCACACATTTTTCTTCCGTCACAAGAAACGGGTAAATTAACGGCCATTATTTTTAACATTGAAGTCTATGGCAGGCGGATGAGCATTTATGTCATCCATTTGCACCTGGTTTATAATATCCATTATAACTTCTGAGCATGCTCAGAAGAGGTGACATCAGCAGACTCCTGCAGTGCTGAGGGACTACTACTCCCATCATGGAACAGATTTATTTCCATAATGGGAGTAGTAATTCCCAAGTGGCGGGAGTCCGCCGGTGGCTGGGGTGGCTACATTAGTGTTTGTACTACTACCCCCATCATGGAACAGACTCTGCTCCATGAGGGGGTTGTAGTACAGAGGCTGAGAGATTGATCGCACCGGGTCTCACTTCTGAGACCTGATGCGATTAGAAGTTATTAAACAGGGGAGCGGGCAGCATGCTGTGCTCCCCTGCGATGTACAATGTATTTACTTTCATTTTTAAAGTCCCGCCGGGAGACCTGAATGGCCGGTACTGAGGAGCCATTTAGGGCTCCCGGCGGCGGGGTGGAGAATGATATATAGAATTGCTGGGGGGTATATATCTGGCTCCCACAGCGCTTCTATATATCTTGCCCCCCCCCCCCGCAGCACATTTATATATGTTCCCCCTGCAGCGCCTTTATATATGTTTTCCTCTGCAGCGCAGTTATATATATTCCCCTCGCAACGCTATCATAAGCCCCTGGCAGCGCATATATATATGTTCCCCCCCCTACAGCGCTATCATAAGTCCGGCAAGCCACATGTGCTGCTGTAGAATACTTTTCATTCATAGCACTGCCAAGGCATTTGATTATAGAAGCGCTGTGGGGGCCAGACATATGGATATATGTCTGACCCCTGCAGGGCATCTATATACAGATGCCGCTGCAGCTCTATGAATGACAAGTATTCTTTCAGCAGCACATCGCGCCGGCCAGATGTGCTGCTGTAGAATAGTTTTCATTCATAGCGCTGCCGGGGAATTATGGGGTGGTAACATATATAACTGCGCTGCGGAGGGGAACATATATAAAGGCGCTGCGGGGGGCAAGATATATACCCCCCAAATGAAAACCCCGCCAGGAGCCCTGAATGGCTCCTCAGTACTGGCCATTCAGGGCTCCCGGCGGGGAATTTTAAAATGAATGTAAATACATCGTACATCGCAGGGGAGCGCAGCATGCCGCCCGCTCCCCTGTTTAATAACTTCTAATCGCATCGGGTCTCAGAAGTGAGACTCGGTGCAATCAATCCCTCAGCCTCTGTACTACAACCCCCATCATGAGTCTGTTCCATGATGGGGGTAGTAGTACAAACACTAATGTAGCCTCCACAGCTGTCTGCAGACTCCTGCAGGCAGGGAATTACTACTCCCATCATGGAAACAAGTCTGTTCCATGATGGGGGGAGTAGTAGTCCCGGCTGTTGGAGACTGTAGGCAGAGGTGTTAAAACGGCCATACATGAGGGATGTTATAATGGGTCTTAACGGATGAATATTTATTCAGACGTTAGCACCCGTTATTTCATCCGTTATTATACATCCATTTTTACACAGAAAACAGACTTTTAATAATAACGGATGAATGCTCATAGTGTGAAAGGAGCCTTAGTAGTGTATAACGAGAGATGCGTCACTCAGTGCCAATGGGGCAGAGAGCAGCCGCAGGGACTGCCCCAATGACTAGGTGCCTGTGTCCTGGCAGCATTTTTAAACAGTGGTCTTCTGAAATGCCCAAACATTTCTGAGTGGATCACAGAATGTGGGGATTGCGCTCCTGCACCTGTTTCATGCTGCCTATGGTGGGTAGCTTAAAACTGATGATAGGTTCCCTTTAAATAGAGGGCACAATTGCACTTGATAAATGTCCTTCCTAAGTGGGAATTAGGTCTTGTAAGCAACCAGGAATTTTCACCAATAAAAACAAAAGACCTGGTATTACATGATAAACCCCATGAATCTGTAAATACATATGGTGCCATTCAGTAGAGGATCAGTCACAGCGCCAATGTTCATTTGAATCCAGCCAAACCAAGGAATCCTGCCTGACTTTGTTCTCTTTCCTGTGGGTTTTCTAAGAAGATGCCCCTAATGATGGGATACATTTATTACAGATAGTTAAAATAAGCAAAATTTTTATAATGATCCACATTTATGTTTTTTTTCTTTTTATAGTTAATAGGAGACATGTCTGGTGATGGACCTTATCATACCATATTGGATCCGGTAATGACTGTTTTTGATACCAATAAAAAAAATAATAAAGTTTAGTTTTTTATGTTGACAAATAGCCATCCCTGCATAGTTAAATGGGTTCTCTCACCGGAACAATCCCTTCTTAAAATTAAAGGGGTATTCTCATGTCATCACATTATCCCCTATTCCTATGGGATAACTTGCGGATTAGTTGGGGTCAGACCTCTCGGACTCTGAGGATCCCCAGAATGCCATAACATTATGTCCCCCATTGAACGTAGCATGCAAGGCCACAGCTCCATTCATTCTATATGAACTTTCAGAATATTGCTGAGTGCTATATTCGGAATCCCCATAGAGCAGTCCTAAAGCCCACCAACATTCTGTTAATGTTTTTTTCTGTTACTCCACTGGAAAGGGTAAACTGGGAAAAATTAGGGACTGTAGGTGGGCATTGAGGAACGGGTTTGGGACCTCTCCCAAACAGATAAATGGAGCGGTGGCCCACTTCCCTTATTAGAGGCTCTAATATTATGGCGTTCTGGGAATCATCAGGGTCCAAGCCCAAAACCAATCCACTAGTTATCCTTTAACCTATAAATAGGGGAAAACTGAAAAGCTTCTATAATCAGTTTCTACTACAGGAGATACACAGTACTTAAAAGTGATGTTCTGGTTGTAAAGCTTGTGGCCTATCCCCCATCCATAGATGTGCCATCAAAAAAAAATAAAAAATAAGTCTGTATGATCTGTGTGTACGACTCTGTTTCACCCCATCTCCAGTAGGCACATCCTTCAGTCCTCATCTTAGGACAGGCCATTGGTTTGTGATGTAAATCCCCTGGCAACCCAACTGAGCAGAGCAAGTGCCATAATGCCTTCACTGCATTAACCAACACAGCACTGTCCATGTTTGTGTGGCAGTGTCTGGTACTGTAGCATTATTCATTCTTGTGTTCCGTACACAACATAGATAGGAGCAGCACAGTAAGTGTCTGTTGCACTTGGTTGAATATTGCTGGCTCTTTGGTGCCCTTGATCAGACTCTTACTGACTGCTGCCCAATGTTACATACTTTAAAACACCCTTATAGGGCCTTTTCCACAACAGACATCTATGGCATATTCCTTGTAAGACCATTTTCTAGACATGTTACACAGGAAAAATGTTTGACTGAAGTTTTTTTTATTTTTTATTAAAGAATGAATATAGAAAATCCCAACATAGTTACAGACCAGTATAATATTTTATATTGTCCATCTTGGCAAAACATTAACCTTTCTAATATACTTCATATGAAAAATGTATTTACTTTTTATAGAAATCATAGCTTAGAATGGCTATGATAATGTGTGAGCTAGCTCTCCTCTGATTGTACTCTCCGATCTGATAGCACTCCTCTGTGCTCTCTCCTGTCTGATAGTACTCCTCTGTGCTCTCTCCTGTCTGATAGCACTCCTCTGTGCTCTCTCATGTCTGATAGTACTCCTCTGTGCTCTCTCCTGTCTGATAGCACTCCTCTGTGCTCTCTCCCATCTGATAGAATTCATATGTGCTCTCTCCTGTCTGATAGGACTCCTCTGTGCTCTCTCCTGTCTGATAGTACTCCTCTGTGCTCTCTCCTGTCTGATAGTACTCCCCTGTGCTCTCTCCCGTCTGATAGGACTCCTCTGTGCTCTCTCCCGTCTGATCGGACTCCTCTGTGCTCTCTCCTGTTTGATAGGACTCCTCTGTGCTCTCTCCCGTCTGATAGGACTCCTCTGTGCTCTCTCCCGTCTGATCGGACTCCTCTGTGCTCTCTCCTGTTTGATAGGACTCCTCTGTGCTCTCTCTCCTGTCTTATAGTACTCCTCTGTACTCCATCCTATCTGATAGGACTCCTCTGTGCTGTCTCCTGTCCTATCGGAGTGCTATAAGAGAGGAGAGAGCACAGAGGAGTGCAAGCCCACCCTCACTTACTAGACTTTGTCCATACCAGTGCTTCAGCTTAGACAAAACCATGATTTCTATAAAAGGGAAATACTATTTTCTTATGAAGTATATTAGAAAGGTTAATGTTTTGCCAAGATGTACAACATCTGTTGAAATGTTTTTATATCTGACAGTGCCCGTTTAAATGCCTGTGGAGTCAAATGCCAGTAACTACACACTTTTACTTTTACAGTTCATCCCGTATGTTGGCACTATCTTTCCAAGTCTGGAACCAGGAAGCATGGTGGTGATTCATGGTTCTGTAGTTCATAATGCAGACAGGTATTTGTAGACATCATTTTAATCTTTTTATTAAGAAATTGTTAAATAAATACATGCCTTCCTTTTATTTCATTTTATAAGATGCTTACTCCATGGTTACTGGTGTTATTATTTAACTTGTCATAAAATAAAAAATGTATATAAATAATTAGCTTGGGCAAGGAGAAATCACTGCAGCACTCCATAGTTTTAAGATGAAGTGAGTAGCTTTATTTCATCAGATGTAAGGTGCAACGTTTCAGCTGCCCATACAGCCTTTGTTGAGTATGATGCATGACAAAGGCTGCATGGACAGCTGAAACGTTGTGCCTTATACCTGATGGAATTAGGTTGCTCACGACATTTTATAACTATGGAGTGCTGCAGTGATTTATCCTTGTTTACCACTGGATACCTGTGACCGGGGTTGTATAGCTTGTAGCACCCTTGCATTTTTTTGGATGTGCTGCTTTTCTTCTAAACTATAAATATTCAGTGTGGATATTGTGAACATTTCAAATGGAAATTCTTCTGATGGTCATTAGTAATTCTCTCAAAATAAATGTGTAACATTACTTGCTTAGGATGGGCTGGAAAAAAACAGACAGACACACAATCATTTTTCCATTCAGTCTGCAAGCTGCAAGTCTAGATGTTGAAGTTTTGCCATAAAATGTTGGGAAGACTCTTTTTTTTTTTTTTTTTTTCTCCATCTGATGTCCTTGGATAGGGCAGCATTAACCTAGTGACACATTCCCTAACAGTTCAATCCCTCTGGATTCACTAATAGAATCTGTACAGCTGAGGGTATGTTCACAAGTCAGACAGTAAAACACATACTAGAACCTGCAGCATTTTTGTGTGTTTAAGCAGTAACCTCCTTACTTTTCCCCTCCCTATTTCTGTAGACTTTTATGGGCAGCTGTAACATGATCTCTAAGTGAAGTTGCAAATCCATCTTCTCTCTGCTCCACAGATTCTTTTTGTGAGTGATCAGTTAACCCCTTAACGACCAATGACGTATATTTACTTCCTTGGCCGGCTCCCGCAATATAACGCGGGGTCACGCGGTGACCCCGCGTCATATCGGGTCGGTCCCGGCATGTATCTGATGCCGGGACCCGGGGCTAATAGCGCGCGGTGGTGATTGCGGTGGCGCGCGCTATTAACCCTTAGACGCGGCGTTCAAATTTGAACGCCGCGTCTAAAACAAAAGTGAAAGCTGCCCGGCTGCTCAGCGGGGCTGATCGGGACTACCACAGCGAAAATGCGGTGTCCCGATCAGCTGGGACACGAGCGGAGGTCCTCTTACCTGCCTCCGGCGTGTCCCCTCGGCGATTGATTGCTCCAAGCCTGAGATGCAGGCTTGAGCAAACGACAGTCGATAATGCTGATCATTGCAAAGCTATGGCTTTGCAGTGAACAGTGCTGGCAATCAGTGTGTGCAGTGTTATAGGTCCCTATGGGAGCTCTAACACTGCAAAAAAAAAGTGTAAAAAAAAAAGTTAATAAGTGTGATTTAACCCTTTCCTTAATAAAAGTTCAAATCATCCCCCTTTTCCCATAAAAAAAAAAAACACCATGTAAATAAAAATAAATATAAACATATGTGGTGTCGCCGCATGCGTAAATGTCCGAACTATAAAAATATATAATAAATTAAACCGCACGGTCAATGGCGTACGCGCAAAAAAATTCCAAAATCCAAAATAACGTATTTTTGGTCGCTTTTTATATCATGAAAAAATGAATAAAAAGCGATCAAAAAGTCAGATCAATACAAAAATGGTACCTCTAAAAACTTCAGATCACGGCGCAAAAAATTAGCCCTCATACCGCCCCATATGCAGTAAAATAAAAAAGTTATAGGGGTCAGAAGATGACAATTTTAAACGTATAAATTTTCCTGCATGTAGTTATGATTTTTTACATACCGTATATACTCGAGTATAAGCCGAGTTTTTCAGCACGATTTTTCGTGCTGAAAACACCCCCCTCGGCTTATATTCGAGTGAACTCCCCCACCCGCAGTGGTCTTCAACCTGCGGACTTCCAGAGGTTTCAAAACTACATCTCCCAGCAAGCCCGGGCAGCCATCGGCTGTCCGGGCTTGCTGGGAGTTGTAGTTTTGAAACCTTCGGAGGTCCGCAGGTTGAAGACCACTGCGGCCTTCAACATCATCCAGCCCCCTCTCACCCCCTTTAGTTCTGAGTACTCACCTCCGCTCGGCGCTGGTCCGGTCCTGCAGGACTGTCCGGTGAGGAGGTGGTCCGGTGGGATAGTGGTTCCGGGCTGCTATCTTCACCGGGGGCGCCTCTTCTCCACGCTTCGGGCCCGGCCTCAGAATAGTCACGTTGCCGTGACAACGACGCAGAGGTGCGTTCATTGCCAACGTACTTCTGCGTCATTGTCAAGGCAACGCCTCTATTCCGGGCCGGAAGCGCGGAGAAGAGGCGCCCCCGGTGAAGATAGCAGCCCGGACCACCTCCTCTCCGGACAGCCCTGCAGGACCGGACCAGCGCCGAGCGGAGGTGAGTACTCAGAACTAAAGGGGGGTGAGAGGGGGCTGGATGATGTTGAAGGCCGCAGTGGTCTTCAACCTGCGGACCTCCGGAGGTTTCAAAACTACAACTCCCAGCAAGCCCGGACAGCCGATGGCTGCCCGGGCTTGCTGGGAGTTGTAGTTTTGAAACCTCTGGAGGTCCGCAGGTTGAAGACCACTGAGGGCGAATGATGAGAAGAGGATGATGAAGGGGGGGTGTGGGGATGATGAAGGGGGGTGGGGATGATGAAGGGGGGGTGTGGGATGATTACAAGGGGATGATGAAGGGGGGATGTGCGGGATGATAAGGGGATGATAAGGGGATGATGAAGGGGGGGATGTGTGGGATGATAAGGGGATGATGAAGGGGGGATGTGTGGGATGATGACAAGGGGGGATGTGTGGGATGATGACAAGGGGATGATGAAGGGGGGATGTGTGGGATGATGACAAGGGGATGATGATGAGGATGTTAATGACGGGTCTGGATGATGACAGGGGGGGATGAGGTATTTCCCACCCTAGGCTTATACTCGAGTCAATAACTTTTCCTGGGATTTTGGGTTGAAATTAGGGGTCTCGGCTTATACTCGGGTCGGCTTATACTCGAGTATATACGGTAAGTACTACAAAATCAAACCTATATAAGTAGGGTATCATTTTAATCGTATGGACCTACAGAATAAAGATAAGGTGTCATTTTTACCGAAAAATGTAGTGCGTAGAAACGGAAGTCCCCAAAATTTACAAAATGGCGTTTTGTCTTCAATTTCATTGCACAATGATTTTTTTTTTTCCGTTTCGACGTAGATTTTTGGGTAAAATGACTGATGTCAATGCAAAGTAGAATTGTTGGCGCAAAAAATAAGCCATCATATGGATTTTTAGGTGCAAAATTGAAAGAGTTATGATTTTTAAAAGGTGAGGAGGAAAAAACGAAAGTGCAAAAAACGGAAAAACCCGTGGTCCTTAAGGGGTTAAAGGGAATCTGTCACCAAGTTTAAGATTCCATATCTGAGGGCAGCATAGATAAATCATAGAGACCCTAATTATTATGATGCGTAACTTACATCTTTTCATGCATCCATTTACAGAAATTGCCAAACTCTTTTCTTCTAGGCTGACAAATTGTATTCATATTTGGCTTGAAATGTTTCCTCTCTAGGTTTCAGATAGACTTCCAGTGTGGGAGCAGTCAGAAACCCCGTTCAGATGTGGCCTTTCATTTCAATCCACGATTTAAAGGTTCAGGAGTCATAATCTGCAACACTCTACAAAATGAAACATGGGGTTGGGAAGAAAAAACATACGAGTTCCCTTTTAAAAAGGGCAAGCCATTTGAAATCATATTTCTTGTTTTACCTAATAAATTCCAGGTGAGTTTTTAGTTATCTTCACATGCCAGACATAAAATCACTAACTAGAGCCTATGGCATCTGTGTGTCTCTCAACAGCAGTTCTCTTCTCTGTTTTCCCCCTTCCTACTGATTTTGTTCATAAGTGAACAGTTAAAAAGAATATGTCACCAGTTTTTAGCTTTCATAGAAGACTAGTGCTAGAGACCCTGATTTCTTATAATATCCTGGTTTGTAGCTAGGACATAGAGTGAAATGCCCTGGCCTGCTTGATTATGTTCGCATGCCGAGATGTCCTGGATATTCATGAGCTGCCGCTTCCTTGGCTGAATAATGGATTTCTGTCTCTACACAGTATAGATGGAAAGCTGTACATCATTGGCAGGTGGGCAAAGGGAGCAGCATTGTTCTGCGCTTGAGTCTAGCATATAAACCTGAATATCATAAGAAATGCCGTTTACTAAGTACTAAATTGCTGTAACCAATATCTTGAAGACTAGTTTATGCTATACTTAGATAGAGTAGCATAAGCCTACAGGCAGAGTTGCTTTAAGGAGGAGAGGGAGGGGAGTCAGCTAAGCGAAGAAAGAGGCAGTAAATTTTAAACTTTATGCTCTCTAAGACAGTTTCAGTGTTTACAGTTCAAGGTTGCACTTAAATTTCTTAATTAAAAATTAAAGAAGTAAAGTTAAAAAAAAAACTTCCAGCAGAAAATGTAAGAACATCAAAAACATTACCTGTTAAATCCTTAGTCCACTAGTCTTTTTTTGGCATGTATGGCATATGGCTGCTACTGGAACATAAGTGCTGGAATGGCAGGGGATTTAACAGGTCAGTAACACTGTTATCTTCTGCTGGCAGTTTTGTTTTATACTCGTCTGGTTGATTTATTGATCCACGTTGTCACATTTATAACTGCATTTGCTTCTCTCAATAAATATTTCACAGTACACATCACTGCCATTAGATTTTACACTGGCTAGTTACAACCCTTTTTCTACACCAGGGTCTGTGTGGAATAGAGATAAGTATATTTTTTTATGCTTACCATAAAATCTCTTTCTCGGAGGATCCATTGGGGGACACAGACCGTGGGTATATGCTGCTGCCACTAGGAGGCTTGACAAAAGTCGGCCCCTCCCAGTGTCAAGGTTGGCTGCTGATGAAGCCTTAAAATGTGCATGAGTGTCGACACAAGAAATATACACCAGACAAAAAGTTGGTATAAAACTTTCTCAGCAGGAAGCTCAGGAGCTGTCCCAAAGAGTTCTGAGAGTTCTTTTTATTACACGGAAGTACATTGGTTTTTACATTTGACAAAAAGGGAGGTTAGTTATCACGTCAAAATCATCATGTTCTATTTCGATTGGTTATTTGAGTATTGTGTCTGTATATATTAGCAGATTTAAGCATTCATTTCTCTCTTGACCATAGTTCACTTATGTTGCCCTCTCACTCTTCTACCGGAAAATCCGGATTTCTCTGTCCTTCTATATTTCTTCAAATAATTTGTCTTTTGACTTCTTATCTTGCTTCTTTTGGCCTCGTTCCAGGGTCTTCATCTTAGTCACAAGCAAATAGCAAGCTGAAATGTCTCATTAGGAAAATAATGTTTTTCTGCAGCAAATTAGCATATTTATCTATTTTTAATTATATTTATCTATTTTTAATTATATAACTCAGGCAACTGAGCTAATCCACTGAATAAAAATTAACTGAAAACACCCTTGGACAAGTAACCAAACCAGGAACACCAGAATAAATGGGTGTACAAAAAAGAAGATTGCAGCAGCACACATTGGTCAAAAAATTGAGGCTCTTAGCGCACTTTTTTTGATCAAAAATGTGTCCCCCCTCCACCACGGGGAGGTGGCCTCATTTAGGATGGCCTCATTTTAGGATAGGGTCCCATCCTAAATGAGGCCACCTCCCCGTGGTGGATGGGGGACACGTTTTTGATCAAAAAAGTGCGCTAAGAGCCTAAATTTTTTGACCAATGTGTGCTGCTGCAATCTTCTTTTTTGTATACTCTGTATCTGCCACAGCAGTGTGCACCCGTGTATTAGGTTGTTGTGCTGGCTATTTTTCTTTTTGCTTGTATTTACTACACAGGGGGAATGGCACCCTCTTTAGCTGTGCACCCCTCCCCCTTTCTCACAGGTGGTGTTTTAAATTGTATATATATCCAGCATGTCACCCAGTCAGAGGCTATATGCCCAGCAGAGGTGAGTTGGTTTCTGAGTGTTAGGCTCAGAATGTGTGTTAGGGTCCCATCCTAAATGAGGCCACCTCCCCGTGGTGGATGGGGGACACGTTTTTGATCAAAAAAGTGCACTAAGAGCCTCAATTTGTTGACCAATGTGTGCTGCTGCAATCTTCTTTTTTGTATACTCTGTATCTGCCACAGTAGTGTGCACCCGTGTATTAGGTTGTTGTGCTGGCTATTTTTCTTTTTGCTAGAATAAATGTCAGTTCTGGGCTCGGACATAGTGCTTGCAAAAGTAAAAATGGAGCAGTCTAACCCAGTGTCTATGGCCCTCAGGAAGAGAAGAAGCAGGCTGTGTGAGGGAACATCGGTCCTCACCAGAGGGGAGGGGGGAGGGCTAGCCCAATGAGAAGGAGGGGGCAGGACCCTCATTGGATCAAATGACCCCTTTGGCGCGCAACCAAAGCCCCCAATACGCACGCTGTAGCGCTGTAGGGCCAGAATCCCCGCCAGCGGGGAGTGGGCGGCGCTAAACTCTGTGAGGAGAATGGGCCACGGTCATCATTTAAAAAAAAAAAAAAAAACTAAATACCTTGTGTACTAGTGCGGCCGGGAGAAAGGAGAGATGTCGGCTGTGCGCGAACAGCGTGGCCCACAAAACAGAAGCTCCGGCAATCCGGTCGCATTGCATATTTGAAAATATGTCAAGCGCATGGGCACAAAGCAGGCGCCGAGCAGGGCTTTGAAAATGCCCTTCATAATGTAAAAACACATATTGAAATGTCCTGCACCACCATTTCTGTCCAAAATGTTCAGAATGGCTGAGCAGGAGACTGTCCCCAGAGTGAATAAAAAGGAGTGGGCTCCAAATAGGGGGGCTACAGAGGTTTGGAATCTTGAGAAGGGCTAGAAACCTGAAAAGAAAGGGAGATAAATACTCACCTTGTCCTTAGAAAACTTACCTAATGAAATCTTCAGTCAGCTAGTGAACACCTGCATCATGCCAGGCTGAAACAGCGAGACGAGCAGGGAAGGTAGGGGAGACCCGGACCCAGAGATACAACCCCAGGTGCTGACCGGTGGCGAGAAGTGGTTGACCGTGCATAACTCGATGCCTGTGCTCCTTCTTCACCAATGGGGAAACAGTGAACGCTATGTTCCTGAGACCCCACCAAAAAAGAGAGAAATAAAAGGGAGACAAAATTCTAACTATACGTCTCTAATCTGAAAAATAAGCTACCAGGTCTGGAGAACTCCAGACCTGTGTCTGCCTCCTACTGACACTAAGCTAAAACTGATTAGCTCAGGTGCCTGTAGGTGGGGTATATCCTGCTGGGAAGAACCAACTTTTCTTGTTGCCTAATGTCAAGCCTCCTAGTGGCAGCAGCATATACCCACGGTCTGTGTCCCCCAACAGAGCCAATCGAGAAACAGCTTTTTTGCAACTTGTTCGCCACGGTGTATGTCCGTGATGACAGTAAATCACATAAATTGTTTCTAATATTTGTTCATGGCTGTCGAACCCTGTTATTAAAATCTGTAAAGCCTCTTTGACGTCATTGGGAAATATGTAAATAACCTTAACTTTTACTGTATATTCACTGCTTTTTGTGACAATTTTAATTGTCTATTTTTATTCAATCAAGGTATCTTCAAATGGGAAGCACTTATTGACTTACAAACATAGGATCAACCTGGAAAGAGTTGATACACTCAGTATATCTGGAATGGTGGAAATTCACACAATTGGATTTGCTCACACAGTAAGTCCATAGTTGTCTGTAAGCCAGATTGCACAGAATTAGTTCAATAATGCAGCAGGCCCTGGTGCAAAATCTAGCAGATACAGTAAATTTTACATAAAACAGGTCCATCACGTTTTTAAAATGTAATTAAATTGGAATTATTATCTTTAATCAATTTAAAAACCTTTACATGAAAATGTGGTGTGTTACACTAGCTCTTAGGACCCAGCACATCAAGGCAACAATGCTAACCACTGATCCACTGTGCTGTTACACTAGCTCTTAGTTAAAGCATAGTGTCCTGAATGTAGAAGGAGCCTGTCAAATCCCTAGTATCCCACACATCGGCAGGACCAGACAGATAACTAGAACATTGGGGGAGATTTATTGAAACCTGTGCAGATGAAAAGTTGCCCATAGCAACCAATTAGATTGCTTCTTTGATTTTTCACAGGTCTCTTTGAAAATGAAAGAAGCGATCTGATTGGTTGCCATGGGCAACTTTTCCTCTGCAAAGGTTTCGTAAAATCTCCCCCATTGTTCTTATGCTGTTCTTTTTTCTTTGCCACCATCCAAACAGCAGAAAAATGACTTTAATCCTCAACGACCAAGGACGTATATTTACATCCTTGGCCGGCTCCCGCGATATAACGTGGGGTAGCCCGTGGCAGCGATCTCTGTGCCACACACTATTAACCCTTTAGCTTTACTTTCGTTTTAGAGGCGGCGTTCAACTTTGAACGCCGTGTCTAAAACGAAAGTAAAAGCTTCCCGGATGCTCAATGGGGCTGATCAGAACCACCACAGTGAAAATGCGGTGTCCCGATCAGCTGGGACGCGAGCAGAGGTCCTCTTACCTTCCTCCGGCGCGTCCCTTCGGCGATTGATTGCTCCAAGCCGGAGATGCAGGCTTGACTAATCGACCGCTGATAACACTGATCAATGCAAAGCTATGGCTTTGCAGTGATCAGTGTAAGAGATCAGTGTGTGCAGTGTTATAGCCCTCTATGGGAGCTATAACACTGCAAAAAAAAAGTGTGAAAAAAAAAAAGTTAATGTCATTTAACCCTTTCCTTAATAAAAGTCCAAATCACCCCCCTTTTCTTATTTAAAAAAAAAAAAAAAAAACATGTAAATAAATATAAACATATGTGGCATCGCTGCGTGCGTAAATGTCCGAACTATAAAAATAGATCATTAAACCACACGGTCAATGGCGTATGCTCAAAAAAATTCCAAACACCAAAATAACATATTTTTGGTCACTTTTTATATCATGAAAAAATGAATAAAAAGTGATCAAAAAGTCCAATCAATACAAAAATGGTACCGCTAAAAACGTCAGATCAGGGCGCAATAAATGAGCCCTCATACCCCCCCACATGGTAAAATAAAAAGTTATAGTGGTCAGAAAATGACAATTTTAAACATATACATTTTCCTGCATGTATTTATGATTTTTTCCACAGAATAAAGATAAGGTGTCATTTTTACCGAAAAATTTACTGCGTAGAAACGGAAGCCCCCAAAAGTTAGAAAATTGCGTTTTTTCTTAAATTTCGTTGCATAATGATATTTTTTTTCCGTTTCGCCGTAGATTTTTGGGTAAAATGACTGATGCCACTGCAAAGTAGAATTAGTGGCCCAAAAAATAAACCATCATATGGATTTTTAGGTGCAAAATTGAAAGGGTTATGACTTTTAAAAGGTGAGGAGGGAAAAACGAAAGTGCAAAAAAGGGAAAAACACGTGGTCCTTAAGGGGTTAAATAGCGCGTGCCATATGCTACTGGTATCCAGTCCCCAGGGAGCTGCTGCATGCCCTGGGATCACATATCAATCAATATCCTACAGTGAACAAACCAAGTTGTTTTCTGCTGTTTGCAGCATTGCAGGCAGCGTAGGAGAACAATATCAGGACACTATTCTGCTCAGCTGTCAGGCCATATATTGCCTAGTTCATAAACATTCACCCAGTGTGAACGCATAAAGGGATCAATAATAAAACTATGGTTTATCCTTGATGTGCTGCCATAAAATTATTATTGATACGATTGGTAGGTGCTGTTCATAGTGAAAAGTACAGCTCCTAACAATAGGAACCACTGGCGGTAACATTATGAATAAATTACGTTTATTTGTTTTATTAGTAAAACTTGCATACAATTTACATTTGTGTGTTATATTGGCATTCATGTCTAAAAAAAATGTTATTGTCAGAATTCCTTACTGTCTAATGCTTTATTTTCTTTCTTTCTGAAGACACAGGGTGGTTCACAACCAGCATCTCTTGCACCTAGTTCAATAAATTCCACTCAGGTATATATATAGATTTTTTTTAAATAAATGTTATTTTTAAATAAATAATGCTGCAAATTATTCAGCTGATAAAAATATATTTTTCTCCCTTTATACTTACTACCAGGTATCACAGGAGAGCTTGATTTTTGTGAGTATTTTTTACTGTAGTTTACACTTTGCAAACAAATGGACATTGGTTACAGTATATTGGTTGCCTATTTATTTATTTATTTTTTGTTTGTTTGTTTGTAAGTAACAGTGGCAATTACAGGATTCGCTTGAATTGGCCATTGGATTTGATTAGGATTTGATGGCCAATTGGATTTGTACAGGAGCAGGGACTCTTGTCGGAAGGCGGAAGTCCCTGCTTCTGCATACTGTATGCCTCAACTCTGTTAGTATTTGCTAGTTAGGGTTGACAGCCACACTTTAGCCACTTGGTGTACAAGAGCCGTTGTCAGGAGTTCCTGCTCCTGTACTTACTTCCCTAAGCTATGTTCAGGAGCAGGGATTTAAAAAAAATACTCTGTCAATTAGTGCTGGGTGGTATGGCCTAAAATTAATATCACAGTATTTTTTTTTATTATCGCGGTATTACCGCCTGTCCCCCCGCCAACCCCCCACCCCGCGAGCGGGGTCCCTGTGCCCGCTAGTGGTGTCAAATGTGCCCCCCGCGAGCGCGATCGCTACCTTCACCGCTAGGGGGGTCCCTGTGCCCACTAGCGGTATCACAAGAATGCCGAGCGCAGCTCTGTTCCCCCTCCCTGTCAGCTCTCAGGGTACGGGAACAGATTTAAAAGCCTCGCACGCAGCTAATGTAGTACAGCGCATGCACAGTACTACGCAAATAGCGTAGGGCTAACACTAGGCTCCTAGTGCTGCCTACGTTAGCCCTACGCTATTTGCGCAGTGCTGTGCCTGCGCAGTACTATGTTAGCCGAGCGCAAGGCTTTTAAATCTGTTCCCGTACCCTGAGAGCTGACAGGGACGTGGAACAGAGCCGCGCTCTGCATTCTTGTGACACCGCTAGTGGGCACAGGGACCCCGCTAGCGGTGATGGTAGCGCTCGCGGGAGGCATTCTTGTGACCTCGTTAGTGGGCACATGGATCCTGCTAGCGGTGGGGACACTGGCTGACAGGCGCAGCGGGGGGACACAGTAAATGGATTAGCTTCTGTGGCCCGATTCCGCTCTCGGAATCGGGCCAGAGAAGCACACTGGGACAAGTGAGAGCACCGCACTGGGCTCTACAATTCATCCGGAGGGTGGGGGAGGGGGGAGGGTCCCAACCGGTAAAGCGGTATGGGCAAAAATCCATACCGTGGGAGAAAAAAAAAAACGGTATCCGGTTCATACCGGTATACCGCCCAGCACTACTGTCAATGGCATTTTTTTTCAATATGCAACAGGTACCATAGGATCTACATTAGTAATAAAAATGAGTTGAATAAAAAAAAATAATTTTTTTGTATAGTTCACATGTGCATATTTCTTTTGGTTTTTTTATTTTTATAATCCATATTACAGCAAGAATAGCAAACATATTTTTTAATTCTTTAACAAAAAAGTAAAAATAAACAATCAGTATGTAACTAGCAAATCGCCTACTGAATGTTTTTTTTTTTTTCTTTTAATTTATTTTATTACAGTTGCCATTGAAAAAAGGAACTTTAGTTCTGTATAGCCTAGTGCATAGTAAAGTGGTTGGCATATCAAGATAAGTGTTTTTCCAGTATTTTATGATGATTTTTTTTTTTTCAGGAAGTTCCTTACACCGGAAACCTTCCTATTGCTCTGACTCCAGGAAGAACTGTGGTTGTGAAGGGTGAAATAAACAAAAATGCTAAAAGGTAATGTAATAAATGATCTGCCTATTGTTATGTTTTTGTTCGTGAATGTAAAACCCTGCAGTGGAGCCTTATTATATTACAGTACTGCATTATGAGCATCTGCTGAAGTGCTAAGGGTGTATTTATACCCCATCACATGCTGCAGTCATATTGTAGTTCTGCAACCAGTCATTGGCCTTTTTATAAAAAAAAAACAAAAAAAGCCCTATGCTGGCTCAATTGCAAAACAACAAACAAACAAATGTTTACAAATGTCAAGGCTACATTCACACTACAGAATTTCTGAGCAGAGAAATTCCGCTCTAAAACCCTGGTGCAGCGGCCTCCGATTGTCAATGCAGAATTTTGTGTCTTATCTGTGATTAATGTATTTGCCGTGACATAAAAAGCTAGACTATCCATCATTGTTTCCAGGCGTTTGTAACTTCTTCCTTTCTGCAGCCCTCCAACAGATGCCTACAGACAGGCCTTCTATAGTAGTATAGTATTGTGAGTGGGAATAAATGTCATTCTGTAGCATTCTGTTTCCAATCTATTGAATTTTTTTTGTTACTTATCATGTTCCTTTTGTTTGAATATTAACAGGTTTGCCATTGATCTTAAGCCTAATGGCTCCAAAGACATTGCTTTGCACTTAAATCCACGCATGAAGGAGAGGGTGTTTGTGAGGAACACATACTTGCACGATAGTTGGGGAGAGGAAGAACGGCAACTGCACGAATTTCCATTCTTTCCAGATATGTATTTTGAGGTTGGTTTATGTTTCTTTTCCAATGTAGATAAATACATTTATTATAAGTGCAATGAAATGCCTTTCTGATATGGAAAGATAAGTAAACCTGCTGAGATCACTATAAAACTCTACACCAAAGGAGTTATACAGCTTTGTAAAATTGGTAGCCCATCCCTAGGATAGGCCATCAATATTAGATTGGTGGGGGATACAGCTGTGGATGTATATGCTGTAAACATTAAAAGGGGTATTCTGGGGAAAAACTATTTTTTTTATTTTCATATCAACTGGCTCCAGAAAGTTAAACAGATTGGTTAATTACTTCTATAAAAAAAAAAATCTTAATCCTAGCAGTACGTATTAGCTGCTGTAGTTGATTTGTTGTTTTCTGTCTGACCACAATGCTCTCTGCTGACACCTCTGTCTGTCTCGGGACCAGTCCACAGTAGCCGCAAATCCCCATAGCAAACCTCTCCTGCTCTGGACAGTTCCTGAGACAGACAGAGGTGTCAGCAGAGAGCACTGTTGTCAGACAGAAAAGAACAACTCAACTTCAGCAGCTGATACGTACTGGTAGGATTAAGATTGTTTAAAAGAAGTAATTTACAAATCTGTTTAACTTTCTGGAGCCAGGTGATATGAATTTTTTTTATTTTTAAGAAGCTGCAGCGCTCGAGCAAGTGGAGTCCTGCCCATCTAGTGTTTATTGCCACCAATTTTACAAAGCTGGATAAACCCTTTAACCCTGTTAACTGCCCCTCCTCAAAATTAAAAGTTTTTCTCACATTTTCCTTTCTTAACCTAACAAATTTGTCTACATTTTTGTTTTGCTTTACTATCAAAAAAGAATGAAAAACTGTTTTAAACCCTTGAGGAGACCATTTTTCATTTTTGCACTTTTGTTTTTTTCCTCCTCCCCTTTGAGTTTTCCACCTACAGACCCATATGAGGGCTTGTTTTTTGCACCACAAATTGTTCTTTGTAATTACATCAATCATTTCACTACAAAATCTATGGCGAAACAAAAAAAATATATTTATGGGGCAAAATTTTGTAGCTTTTGGGAGCTTTCGATTTTAAGCAGTTACACCATATCTTTATTCTGTAGGTCCATACAATTAAAATGATACCCAACTTATATAACTTTATTTTGTTTTACGTCTTTAAAAAAATTATAACTTTTTGTACGAAGATAAGCATATTTAAAAATGTCCTCTTCTGACCCCTATAACTTTTTTATTTTTCCTTATACAGAGATGTGTGAGGGATCACTTTTTGCGCCATGAATGTATTGTTTATCTGTATAATTTTTGTTTTGATGGGACTTTTTGATAGTTTTTTTTAATACATTTTTAGGGTATACAAAGTGACAAAAATACTCAATTCTGGACTTTTGGTATTTTTTTTATTTTTTTACTTATACGCCATTGACCGTGCGGTTAAAGTAACGTTTTATTTTTTTTAGTTCAGACATGTACGCACACAGCGATACCACATATGTTTATTTTTGTTAAATCACTTTTTATTAACTTTTTTTTACACTATTTTATAGTCCTCATAGGGGACTATTACATGCAATCTTCAGATTGCATACACTGTTCAATGCTATGCCAAAGCATAGCATTAATCAATGTTATCGGCGCTCCTTTGCTCCAGCCTGCCATGGCTGGCTGTAGCTTTGGATTACTGATTAGACGGCGAGGAGGCAGTTAAGGGCCCTCCCGCAGTCCTCTCAGCTAATCACCACTGTGGTCCCTATTAGCACTGCTGAGCAGCCGGGAAGTGTTTTTTAAAGTTTTTGAGCCAATGCTATGTAAACTAAAAACCTAACTTAATAAAAGCACACATGTCTTCTCTGTCATCATAGTTTGAAGTAAAGGTAAATGTATCAGCATGAAAACTGGTGAATTTTCAGAACATTGCCTATATGCGATATAGCTGCATGCTGTGAGGAACAACACTAGGTGGTGCAAACAGTTATTTTTTTTTTGTCTGTCAGATGCTGCTCATAGAAACAGAACTAAAGAAATAGACTAAATTTAAGTTAATGGGTTCCATTGGTGTCCATTGTGCAACAGACTATTTGGCTCCATTTTCTTACCCAAAATGAAGTCTCTTAATGAGGCCTGGTGCAGATGTGAATGACTGCTTAACTGGATTTGCAGCTGTAAAAAAAAAAAATTGTAATAATTTCTTTGCTCCTAGCTCTCCCTGGGGGGAGATGATATGCCTGTAATGAGAATGAATTTAATGTTGGGTCCCAGAGTATTTTGTAGATTTAGGATATGTTCACACTCTGCATATTTGCTGCTGATTTTGTGGAAAACATCTGCAACTGATTTTGAAAGAACTTGTGTCTGTTTTGGTGCAGAAACACTTATCATTTTCTGCAACTGATCTGCAACAGATCTGCAGCGTGTGAACATGCCCTTAGTGTTACTTTAAGTTCTTTTTGGTAGCTCATCAGTAGGTGGAATAGGCTTGTCTATAGTGCCACATACAAAGAA
Source organism: Hyla sarda (assembly GCF_029499605.1). NCBI lineage: Eukaryota > Metazoa > Chordata > Amphibia > Anura > Hylidae > Hyla > Hyla sarda. The sequence continues at coordinate 344,697,632 of NC_079191.1, read as the reverse complement.
AGATGATATACCAAAAAGCGGACACCCATTATTTATGTGTAGTGAAAAATATATTTTATTACAATTCCAACACAATGATATAGCAGAAAACAACACTTAAAAACATCTTAAAACAAAAGACCCAAAGGCCCCACACAAAAGGCCCAAAGGGGTTCAGGGGGGCACCTGCGAGGTTACTCCTCATCTGTTGTCCATAGCCCCGCTTTCTCAGTGTTAGCACCTATTGATTGCATACAGGTTGTATCTACATTTATTGTTCATAGGTTGATTATTTATCTGATGAATGCTGTATTCATGCTGTCTATGCTGTATTGTGGTTTTCTGACTAGGGCTATTGGGAAGAGTGCAATAGACAGACTGTCATTTAGCAGGTGCCCCGGGAGTGGTCTTCCCCCTCTATAGGGGGGTGACCCTGTTTGTTGAGGCCTTTTTGGCCTTTTTTTTTTTTTTTCTGCTATATCATTGTGTTGGAATTGTGATAAAATATATTTTTCACTATACATAAATAGTGGGTGTGCGCTTTTTGGTATATCATCTTTCCTTGTGTTGTATGGGCTTGTCTATAGAGCACCTTTAGTACTGCTGTCCAGGTTTGTTAATATTTAAATGGATACTCTGCCCCTAGACATCTTATCCCCTATCCAAAGGATCGGGGATAAGATGTCTGATCTCCCTGCTGCATCCGGCGCTCATTTAGAGCGTCTGATGCATCTCCGGAGACTCGTGATGTCACAACCACGCCCCCTCCCATAGACTTGCATTGAGGGGGCATGGACGTGACATCACGAGCCTCCGCCCCACATCACCAGTCCTCCGGCACGGAGCGAAGTTTGCTCCGTGCACCAGATGTCTGGAGTGCCGCAGCCGCGATCGCGGGAGTCTCCAGCCACGAGACCCCCTCAATCAGACATCCCCTTGGATAGGGGATACAATGTCTAGGGGCGGAGTACCCCTTTAATGACACATGTATTCTTTTTTTTTCTCTTGCAGATTCTCATCTACTGTGAAGCCCACCAGTATAAGGTTGCAGTTAATGGACAGCATCTCTTGGAGTATAAGCACAGATTCAAAGACTTGGCCAAGATCAGCGAGATATCAGTTAATGGAGATATTGAGCTGTGTGACGTCAGGGCCTGGTAGTCAAGAATGTGATATCTGGCAACAGAGGACTTATAATATTCACAGGAGATTTTCATTGGAACGTTTAGTCTGATCCTGTGATACACTGTGAACCTGAATAATCCAGAGGCATTACATTGATCAAAATGGCTTCCTTTTTTCTCCAATGAGCATAACCCTATCCTAAAATAACTGTATAAACTAAATTGCTGTGTTACCTTAAAAACAATAATAATGAGAAATGCTGACTATGAATATTGATTATGGAATTTAACACACAGACAAGACTGCTGCCCTCACCTAAAGGGTACACTGTGTTCTCATTTAGATGGACGTACTGCTGTGTGCATTCAGGCTGTAACATCTAGATCCCTGGCACTTTTGTTGAATCAGATTCACAGCACTATAGGGATCTGGTCTTCTATCTGGAAAATGGATAGTTAAACATGGATGCAGTACATCCAGCTAAATGATGCCTTAATCTGTATTATCGGGTTTAGAAAAGGGATTATTATATTAAAATATATATTTCTATTGTTCGTTACAATTATGTTTTTAATGTCATCTTCATTTTAATATGATGTTTTCCTGTGGATGTGCTAATTTTTGGATCATGGAAAACTGAGTAGATTAAAGGGGTATCCTGGCTTTATACATCTTATCCCCTATCTAAAGGACTGGGGATAAAATGTATGATCGCAGGGGTCACGCTGCTGGGACCCTCGCGATCTCGGTGCAGCCCCCTTTAAGGCACAACCCAAATTAAAGGGGGTGTCTTCTTTAAACTAAGCCCAGGATCACCGCCTGCGTTAATGCACTGTTTAATTTAACATTCCTGCAAAAAAGGGATGCCAACATATACTGTGGTGCAGTACTGCAAGCCTTTTCTCTTGTATGTCCTGAACATTGTCTGCTATCGACTACATTCAGGCAACTTCCCTCACATACATATACCATAAACATGCTGTATACTTGCAGCTGTATGATATAAATCGACTCCACAGCAGATATCTTCAACATTAGTCCTGTCTGTGCTGTCACGTTCCATGCCCAAGTTTGCATTGAAAAGTGACATTACTCCCCCATTATATTGCAATCTGTAAAACACACAGGTTAATTGTGAATTTGTATAGTCACTATTTTGTTTACAAATAGCAATTATAATTATATTATATACTGTTTATATAATTGTACACCGATCACTACTGAGAACTTCATAGAACTGGTTTAAAACTATACTTTTATTGTACATAATTGTTCTAAAATTTCTTTAAAAATGACATTAATTTTTATAGATTACCTTGTGTTAACAGGGTTGTCTGAGACTTTTCAATGAACTAACATTGTATTGACTGTATTGAGTGTGTTGTATGTTCTATATACACTTATGTTTATTTTTTTAGCGCTTCTTGCCTTCTCAGGCCAGGTCACCGATGGTGGAGCTCTGGTCGAAGCCAAGTAAAAGCTGCAGCAGAAAAGGTAGCATGATGTCGAAGAGATCCGGTTCTGTAACTACCGTGAGTGTAGGTCAGTAGTTAAAGGGGTATTCCAAGAATTATTATTTTTTTTTTATATCTACTGGCTCCAGAAAGTTGAACAGATTTGTAAATGACTTCTATTAAAAAATCTTAATCCTTTTTTCCACGTTTGTGTGTATTCTATCCGAAAACAGTGAATTTGGTGTTTAGAATTGTGAGCTGCATAGTAACAAAGCTTCAAAAATCCATCAAGTTTAACCTACTAAATTGATACAGAGGATGGCAAAAAACCTGTATGAGGCTAGGATTCCACTGAGGTTTTGTCCTTGCGTTTTTCTAGGGAAAAAAAACACAAAAACTGCCACTGTTTTTCCCTGCGGTTTGGTGTGTTTTTTTCTGGGCTTTTTGCCTTTTGTGTAGAAATAGCATTTTTGCCCCTTTGGCAGTTTCCCTGTGGGCATTTTTATTTTATTTTGTTGGGTATCAAAAAAATAAAATTAAATGATGCAGTAGGGATAGAAAAAATAGTAGGGAACGAAATTTATATTTTTTATTACAAAATTTTTATAAATTTTCAATCGGGAACCAATTTATGCAAGCAGGCAGGGACCTTCAAAATGTAGCCAACAATATTAATAATATATAAAGGGGCCATGTAATCGTAAAAATATATATTTTTAATTAATTTTGGAAACTTTTTATTAAAAAGGTGTTTTAATTATGTGTTTTATTATGTGTGTGATTTAAAAAAAAATACTTTTAAACTTCTCTTTATTTTAGCCATTATTTAGGAACTACTATTCCTAGCATGGAACAGACTGTTCCATGCTGGGAGCTGTAGTACCTGCACTAAGGACAGGTCGCCCTGGGTGTCACTCTTGACACCCATTGCGATCGTCCTTTATATTGCTGAGATGCAGAAATGCTCTCTGCAGCGCTCGCATCTCTGCTCTGTGAAGAAAATGGTGCCCTGCAGCCGAATATCACCATACAGCTGAGTCATTAGAGCCACTGTGATTGGCTGAGATGCGCCAACCCGCCCCATACTATTGGTTGAATCCCAGTGGCTCTGAGGACTCAGCACTTTTGATCAGCTGTGCGGTCACATTTGGCTGCCATAGCTTTCTATGGGTGCCTGCTTCTCAATAGTCTTTTCTGTATTCTCTGCTGCCATCTAGTGGGGAGATCTAGTGGTACAGGTTGAATGCCTATTACAGTTTTCTCAGCATTGTAATCCTAGAGCCCTGTTTATTATCTTCTATAGCAGTGGTTCTCAACCTGGGGTACAAGCACCTCCAGGGGTACTTTGCAGGTCTCCAGGGGGTACATGGGAAAAAAAAAATCCGTAATGGTGGCTGGAGCTACTGGTCACTACTTTTAAAGTGGCAGGGCCACTTTAAAAGAAATAGGCCATGGATCTTGGTAGGATGACGTCACTGCACCGAGGAGTGGAGCAGGAGAACAGCAGAGGAGAAGCGTTGGCATCGGGCTACTGTGGGCAGAGACTATCGTTAGCTTCAGTGCTCCACTGTGGGCCTATTGCTATGAGCCACAGGGGCCTAAAATTATATATGAGGGCACAGAGGTGGCCTAACTACTTAAAGGTGATACAAAGTGGGAACTATTACTGTGTGGGGCAATAAACATGGGGAGTTTGTAAAGAGGTGGGTATTGTATTGGAGAAAGGAGCCTTAAAAGTTGTCTGGTTCTGTGGAGACAAGTCTTGGTCGAGAGAAATCTTAATGGCGGTCTAGGCCAGATAGTGAAGAAAAGGAAAATAAAATAAAAACCCTCATGAGAGAAGTCGTCAACCGTGAATCGGGGGACTGGGGAGATAGGGAGACGAGCAGGGTACATTTTTTGGAACGGGCTGTCAAGGCGTACTCGGAGGGGGGGGGGGGGGGACGGGGGGAGGCTGGGAACCACTGTTCTATAGGAATTGATTTAACAATGGAGAGAGAAGGATCTTATGCCAGGTCTCTATTACAATATATTTGGAAGCTGAAAACAAGCGGATTTATTAGAATATTACAACCAGAATAATAGGGTGTGTGTGTGTATATATATATATATATATATATATATATATATATATGTGTATGTGTGTATATATATGTATATATATGTATATATATGTATATATATGTGTGTGTGTGTATATGCGTAGATATTTTATAATTATTATCTATATATATTTTCTATTTTATTTTTTTGTGCTCATGCATTTTATATACTATATACATCCCCCTAATAGTGACGGCCCTACAGCCCCATAACAGTGACAGCCATATATCCCTCATTATAGTGACAGCCTTACATGCCCCATAATAGTGAAAGCCTTATATCACTCACAATAGTAACAGCTATACACCTCCATAATAATGACATTATTATTAAAGGGGTACTCCCGTGGAAACTTTTTTTTTTTTTTTAAATCAACTAGTGCCAGAAAGTTAAACAGATTAGTAAATTACTTCTATTAAAAAAATCTTAATCCTTCCAGTACTTTTTAGGGGCTGTATACTACAGGAGAAATGCTTTTTCTTTTTGGATTTCTCTTATGTCACAACCACAGTGCTCTCTGCTAACCTCTGCTGTCCATTTTAGGAACTGTCCAGAGCAGCATGTGTTTGCTATGGGGATTTTCTCCTGCTTTGGACAGTTCCTAAAATGGACAGCAGTGAGCACTGTGGTCGTGACATAAGAGAAAGCGAAAAAGAAAAACATTTCTTCTGTAGTATATAGCCCCTATAAAGTACTGGAAGGATTAAGATTTTTTAATAGAAGTAATTTACAAATCTGTTTAACTTTCTGGCACCAGTTGATTTAAAAAATAAAAGGTTTCCACGGGAGTACCCCTTTAACATTATCATGTACCTCAGGTGTCATTATCCTGTACACTAAGTGTCAGTATTCTGTACCCCTAGTGCAAGTGTCATTATCCTGTATCCCAACTGTCAGTATCATTGTCCATTATATCTGACTGTATTGTTCTATAACTTATAATATTGCAGTGCCATTGTTCTTTTGTCCCTAGTGTTATTGTGTACAAATGAGAAAAATAATTCTAATACAATTAACTTCACTTCAAAAGTCCAAAACAACTGTTCTATAAGTCTAGTATGACACTGTCCATGTCATTCCTCGTTTCAGACTTCTCCAGGAAACAGAATTCTTGGAAAGCAGAACAACTGTGGATTTATTTCTAAAGTGCTTTACGGTGTTGGTTTTGGTAAACTTGTTTTGTTGTCCCAGGTGCCTTACATTTCTTATATTCATCGACATTAAAGGGATATTCCAAAGGACAGGGGATAAGATGTATGATCGCAGGGTTCCCGCTGCTGGGACCCGCGATCTTGGTGCAGCCACCGGCATTCTGCGCCGGGCACTGCCTGCGAGACCTGATGTCATGCTACGCCCCCCCTATTCATGTCTAAGGGAGGGGGCATGACAGCCATCACGCCCCCTTCCTATAGACATGGATAATATGTATAAAGCCGGAATACCCCTTTAAACTTGATTTGCCACTTCCCTGTCCCAGCCTCAAGCTTCCTTTAAATGCCTCTGTAATATACAGTAGATATCCTCCTAGGTGTGGGCTATGGGACATACACACAGAACATCACTGGTGATATTCCATGTGCAGTGTTTGTAAAGAGACATCACTACTGACATTCTCCCTGCTATCAGATTAGGGGATTTGCTGTATAAAACAGCAAAGCCTGGGCGAATGGCATTGTACTGTAGACTGATTGGGTGCAGCGCAACTAGTTAGGCTACCTACCCACTGGGGAATGCAGCTAGCTAATGGGGGGCTACTATCTACATATTGGGGTTGTTCCTAACTAAGGACTGACAGCTCATGGGGCCCCTGGGCAATAGAGGATCATGGGGCCCCCATGTGCCAACCCATGTGTAAGCCACACCCATATAGATGCCTTACACACATACAATAAGTAAATCTTTTAATGACTGAAGAAAAGAATTGAAAAGAAACAATGCAATTGTCCTTCGTCTCTACACAGTATATTTTATGGTTGAAATTAAACATTTTCTTTATTCTGTGGTTCCATATGATTGCAGTGATACACAATTTATAACAATTTTGTTTTATTTAATTGTTTTAAAAAAATAACTTTTTGTAAGAAAGGGATATTTGTTTTGCGCAATGATCTGTTTTTTTATCTGTACCATTTTTGTTTAGATGAGACTTTTTGATCACTTTTTATAAATTTATAAAATATGAAGTGACCAAAAATCGGCAATTCTGGAATTTGTTTTTTTTATTGTTACGCCCCCTGACATCACTACTGAGTGATCACTGCCATCACCCTATGACGTCACTCTCGGTATTTTTAATTTTAGTAACTAACCAACAGCCGGCACGAAGGACCAGAAATGGAGTCTGTTGTGTTTACTGCTGAAGATACAAGGCAGAGGCAGGTTCTCCTTCGTGCTCCCCTCTGCTGCTTTTTATCAGATATGCCTGCATAAGGTACACAGTACATGATAGTAATGTATGTACACAGTGACCCCACCAGCAGAATAGTGAGTCCAGCTCTGGAGTCTGGCCACTAGAGGGAGCATCTTCCTGTTTGGGTCTGCGTTTGGTGTGCTTGGCTGGAGAGAGATCAATCTGTCTCCCAGGAACGACCTTCCTTTCCCCAGAAGGCGGGTTCGTTTCCTGGTATGAGCGAGGAATGGAGAACCCCAACACCTGCCCCCCGAAGTAGGTCCGCGAGGGGCAGGGGGAGCCAGTGACCAGTTGCAGAGGGACCAGCGTCAGGAACTGCACCAGAGGTCTCCGGGTTAAGGCACTCTGCCAGGAGATGCAGCAATGTATTTCCAGCACCTCCTGAGCCCATGGAGACAAAGAGTAGCCGCAAGGCTGCTCCAACAAGCAGCAAAGCTATAAAAGGTACTTCAGGTACTATCTCCTGGAGCAAAGCCAAATGCCCGTGGAGGAGGATTGGGCAATGCCAAGGGCCCGGGAGCCTGGAACCACCTATGGGTCCTGGGTGGCAGACATACTTCAGGGAAATGAAGAAGCAAGAAACACCTTGTATAGGCTCCAGGAGGAGGTACAGGAGGCAAAAGCCTTAACCTCTTAAGGACATAGGGCGTATGCATAGTGACCTGTGGGGTGTTAAGGCTCACTGTACCCCTTGTTACGTTCCCTCAGGGGTGTAGTTTCCAAAATAGTATGCCATGTGGGGTTTTTCTTGCTGTTCTGGCACCATAGGGACTTTCTAAATATGACATGCCCCCCGAAAACCATTTCAAAAAAACTCACTCTCCAAAATCCCATTGTCGCTCCTTCCCTTCTGAGCCCTCTACTGCGCACGCTGAACACTTGACATACACATATGAGGTATTTCCTTACTCGAGAGAAATTGGGTTACAAATTTTAGGAAGATTTTTCTCCTTTTATCCATTGTAAAAATTCAAAAACTGGGTCTACAAGAACATGCGAGTGTAAAAAATAAAGATTTTGAATTTTCTCCTTCACTTTGCTGCTATTCCTGTGAAACACCTAAAGGGTTAACACACTTACTGAATGTCATTTTGAATACTTTGAGGGGTGCAGTTTTTATAATGGGGTCATTTGTGGGGTATTTCTTATATGAAGGCCCCTCAAATCCCACACAAAACTGAACTGGTCCCTGAAAAATTCTGATTTTGAAAATTTTGTGGAAAATTGCTGCTATACATTTGAAGCCCTCTGATGTCTTCCAAAAGTAAAAACATGTCAACTTTATGATGCAATCATAAAGTAGACATATTGTACATGTGAATCAATATAACATTTATTTGGGATGTCCATTTTCCTTATAAGCAGAGAGTTTCAAAGTAAAAAAAAAGCAAAATTTTCAAATTTTTCATCAAATTTGGGAATTTTTCACCAAGAAATGATGCAAGTATCGACGAAAGTTTACCGCTAACATAAAGTAGAATATGAATTCAGGTAGAAGAAACAGACATGGTCGCACATCTACAATCTTGTATAATGATCTAATTGCTTCTCAGCATAATTTCAAAAACTAACAGGTTGTTAGTATACGTTTTGATCAAAAAGTACAAAGCCCACTCGCCACGTCAAGGCCACCTATTTAGAGTGGGTCCCTAACGTCCCTAGCATAAAATGGCGTAGCACTGGGCGGCGACAACCACCGCCGCGACACCAGTGCCCACAGGGGGAACGACCCACTGGCAGAGCGGCCCCAATGCCACTCAAACCAGTCTATGGGTCGCACCTCCCCACAGACACTGCGCCACGGCAGTGACAGATGCCGCACAGCACCACACCAGTGTGAACAGGGTGCTACAGCTCACTTACCATGCTCTCCCAGTCAGACTGGGAGGCTGATAGGAAGTGCTACGCCATTTTATGCTAGGGACGTTAGGGACCCACTCTAAATAGGTGGCCTTGACGTGGCGAGTGGGCTTTGTACTTTTTGATCAAAAATGTATACTAACAACCTGGTAGTATTTGATATTATGCTGAGAAGCAATTAGATCATTATACAAGATTGTAGATGTGCGACCATTTCTGTTTCTTAAAGTAGAATATGTCACGAAAAAACTATCTCGGAATCAGAATGAAAAGTAAAAGCATCCCAGAGTTATTAATGCTTAAAGTGACAGTGGTCAGTTTTGCAAAAAAGGCCTGCGTCCTTAAGGTGAAAATGAGCTGCGTCCTTAAGGGGTTAATGGACACTGCGTCCAAACGCCAGAAGGCTGAGCTGTCAGCCCGGATTAAACAGTTAAAAACCAGCATCAGCAATCTAAAGAAAAGAAAAACTTTTATTTTGGAGAACAGCGGGCCATTAAACCCCTTAAGGACTCAGGGTTTTTCCGTTTTTGCACTTTCGTTTTTTCCTCCTTACCTTTTAAAAATCATAACCCTTTCAATTTTCCACCTAAAAATCCATATTATGGCTTATTTTTTGCGTCGCCAATTCTACTTTGCAGTGACATTAGTCATTTTACCCAAAAATGCACGGCGAAACGAAAAAAAAAATAATTGTGCGACAAAATCGAAAAAAAACGCCATTTTGTAACTTTTGGGGGCTTCCGTTTCTACGCAGTGCATATTTCGGTAAAAATTACACCTTATCATTATTCTGTAGGTCCATACGGTTAAAATGATACCCTACTTATATAGGTTTGATTTTGTCGCACTTCTGGAAAAAATCATAACTACATGCGTAAACTTATACGTTTAAAAAGGTCATCTTCTGACCACTATAACTTTTTTATTTTTCCACATACGGGGCGGTATAAGGACTAATTTTTTGCGCCGTGATCTGAAGTTTTTATTGGTATGATTTTTGTTTTGATCTGACTTTTTGATCACTTTTTATTCATTTTTTAATGTTATAAAAAGTTACCAAAATACGCTTTTTTGGACTTTGTAATTTTTTTGCGCGTACGCCATTGACCGTACGGCTTAATTAATGATATATTTTTATAGTTCGGACATTTACGCACGCGGCGATACCACATATGTTTATTTTTATTTATTTTTTACACTGTTTTATTTTTTTTATGGGAAAAGGGGGGTGATTCAAACTTTTATTAGGGAAGGGGTTAAATGACCTTTATTAACACTTTTTTTTTACTTTTTTTTTGCAGTGTTATAGGTCCCATAGGGACCTATAACACTGCACACACTGATCTCTCATCCTGATCACAGGCGTGTATTAACACCCTTGTGATCAGCATTATCGGCGCTTGACTGCTCCTGCCTGGATCTCAGGCACGGAGCAGTCATTCGTCGATCGGACACCGAGGAGGCAGGTAAGAGCCCTCCCGGTGTCCGATCAGCTGTTCGGGACGCCGCGATTTCACCGCGGCGGTCCCGAACAGCCCGACTGAGCAGCCGGGATACTTTCAGTTTCACTTTAGAAGCGGCGGTCAGCTCTGACCGCCGCTTCTAAAGGGTTAATACCGCACATCGCCGCGATCGGCGATGTGTGGTATTAGCCACGGGTCCTGGCCGTTGATTAGCGCCGGGACCGACGCGATATGATGCGGGATATACGTCCTGCGTCGTTAAGGGGTTAAAGAAAAGCTTCAGAATTAAGATCGCTTTGCAGAAAAGGAGAGGGAGAAGCAAAGAAAGCTGAGGGGGCTTCAGCCACGGGTGGAGGAGGAAGGAGACGTTGTGGAGGCCAATAATGTTGAGCCAAATCCACCCGGGGGTCTGCAACATCTGACCCCATACAGTGGGCTCCCTGCAGGGCAAGTGGCAATGTCATCTGGCAACGGCTCTGGCTGTTGGGGGGATGAGAGCAGCACCAGTCACCAGGGAGGGGCGCTGATGGCCCAGATCCAGCTCCTGGAGTCCCCAGGTCGCCTCCAGGATTTCACGTTTGGGAATGAGTTACCAGAAGAGGCACCTGGGGGAAGGAAAAAGAAATCAAACAAAACCAAGCTCCAGGAGCAGGTAACATTTGTATATACCCCCCTCCCTGAGCCCCCTGGACTGGCCGCAGGGTCAGCTCACTATGTGAACCCCATTTCTCAGCCCAGCCTGAGTTCTGCTGTGGACTTTGTGCAGGAGAGTGGGGAGAGTATGGAGTCTAGTGTGGCAGTGAGCTCCGTTGCTGTTTGCAGTAACAGTGGTGGAGCAGACAATGTATCGGCTGTGAGGTCGGACAGTGATATTGGCCCAGCGATGGGCAGTAAAGGCTCTGGCACATTGGGTTGCTCCCTAACGGGAGGGGGGGGGGCAGCTTTGTGCCAGAGTCGGCTGCGGGAGCTCCGGTGGCTCTGAGCGTTGGCACTGCTGTTCCTTTGGAGCAGCGGTGTCATCGTGGAGGAGCTGCCGAGGCTAAGATGTCTTTGCCTCCCAGAAAGACTGGACTTAAACCCCTATTTTGTATTGGCGCCGCTTATCCGGATCAGCAGCGCCCAGGAGCAGGAAACTCCAGTACTGATGAGGCAGAGGGTACCAGTAAAAACAGGGCTGGGGCTGCTAATAAACAGGCTAGGCAGGCTTCCCGGTCCTTGTATAAGGGACCGGTGGCCTGTCCTGTGACAGTGGCTCCAGCTCTGGTACCCAGTGATGCTGATGGTACAATATCTGCACCAGAACACACCGGTCCAGCTAGTATGAATGAGAAGGTGAATGTTGGAGTGAATGGTGGTATGGGCTGTAGCACGGGTGGAGGTATTGGGGGCACATCAGCTAAAACAGGTATAAATGGTATGAATATGGATTATATGGAGGAGGGTGGTGAATGGGCACAAATTAGTGGTGGGGATATAGGGCCTGGTCCAGCTGCACCCCCAGCGGTGGCAGCACAGGTACGCAGCTTCGCAAATGTCGCCGCTGGGGGGAGGGGGCACCTTCCTCATCTTCTGGCTCTGGGGAGAGCAATTTGCAGCAGCGTCTCCTGGAGGCCTTAGGGAGAGGGGAGAGATCAATCAATGTAGAGGGTAGGGAGGTTGATCTATCCTTTTGGATAGAGAGGCATGGTCTTTCGGCCTTCCCGAGAGGAAAGAGGGGGGAATACTGTGTGGTCCCTCCCGACAGCCGGGCCAGGTGGTCTCCGAAGGAATGTGGTCCTGCTGAGGTGGAGAGGCAGTTATACATGTCCCCCAAGATCTAAAGTTGTTGAGCTTCTGCTGAAGTTGGGCTTTAAGGCAGCTGATATTTACGCCTTGATACATCCTTATGGTACCCCTGAGTTCGATATCAGCTTTGTTCGGCTGGAGGGGCTTGAGCTCTTCTAGTCGAATTAAGAGCTGGTAAAGGATGAACCTGGCTGGCGAGACTGCCATTCAGGCGGTGTCTCGCCAAAACAATGTCAAGAAAGTGACTGTTTTAACCCGTAACGAATCACTCTCTTGTATTGATATCATGACGTGGCTAGTTCAGTATGGAGAGGTGGTGGAAGTCCCAAAAAAGAACAGGGATGAATATGGCATCTAGTCAGGGGCCTGGACATTTATGGTCAAGCTTAGGCATTCAGGAAACACTGTTACCCATATACCATCTGCGACCTTTCTCGGAAGAGATTGTATTCAGATCTTCTACCAGGGTCAGCCGAAGCACTGTCACAGATGTGGTGACCTCACACATTTTAGCGCCCGTTGAACTGTGCAGAAGTGTGTGGGGAAATAGGCCATCTCGCTGCATCTTGTGCGGAGATTAGGTGTCACCTGTGTGGTGATTTAGGTCACCCATTCAGTCGCTGCCCTCGTTCCTTTGTCAACGCAGTTGTTGCCCCGGTGGGAGTTAGCCATGAGGTGGACTCTGCTGGGGGGACGGCTGGCGGGGATGAAGGGGTGCAGGGGCCAGGGAAGAAAAGTAAGCAGAAGACGCCTGCCCAACTGAGGCGTCTCAAGAAGCGCCAAAGGAATAGGGAGATTCAGGAGTAGCAGGAGTGTCTGCCAACTGATGTGACTTCTGATCCTGTCCCTGCGACCAGTCTTACTGCTGAGGCCCTGGGGGGATAGTGAACTGGATGAGGAGGTTGGGAGGATTCACAAAGAGGAAGATGCCGTCTCATCGCTGTCCTCCCACCTCCTTTCTGACGCCACAACCTGCAGTGTTTGTGTGTGTGTGTGTGAAGTATACTGTTGTGGTGTGCCACTGTGGTGAGTGGCAGGGCCACGGGTGTTGTGGTGATGAGTGTTGGGATCGGATGTTATTTATCCCGGGGGTCGGATGGTATTAACTAGGGATGTCCCGATACCATTTTGTTAAGACCGAGTATGTGTACCGATACTTTAAGTCTAGTACTCGCTGATACCAAGTACGCGTACTTCTATTTTAAAGGGAATCTGACAGCAGGGTGACGCGGTTTCTGGCGCTGTTTACCGTATGATATGTGGGTCCTTGTGTAAAATGGAGGCGGCTGCTGTAGTAAGAGCCAAGATTTCTCTCTTCTCCATTGGGCAGAACAGGGAATTTGCATTGGCGGCGAGACCGATGTCTCCGGAGTGATTGCGCTGATGTTCACATGGTGAGCAGCGATAGAAACCGGGTCACCTGCACTATCTACCTATAAATTCCAGTTTTGCCTTTAAAAGATTGCCTTTAATAGTAGGTAGTATCCCCTTGTAGGTAGTATAGATAGTTGCAGACAGACAGCAGGACCCCCCTTGTAGCCAACAGGAACCCCACCTGTAGCCAGCAGTGCCCCCTGTAGCCAGCAGTGCCCCCCTGTAGACAGCAGTGCCACCCTGTAGACAGCAGTGCCCCCTTTATATACAGCAGTGCCCCCCTGTAGACAGCAGTGCCCCCCTGTAGACAGCAGTGCCCCCATTTGTAGACAGCAGTGCCCCCCTTTGTAGCCAGCAGTGCCCCCCTTTGTAGCCAGCAGTACCCCCCTTTGTAGCCAGCAGTGCCCCCATTAGTAGCCAGCAGTGCCCCCTTTGTAGACAGCAGTGCCCCCCTTTGTAGCCAGCAGTGCCCCATTAGTAGCCAGCAGTGCCCCCCTTTGTAGCCAGCAGTGCCCCCTTTGTAGCCAGCAGCACCCCCCTGTAGACAGCAGTGCCCCCCTTTGTAGCCAGCAGGACTCCCTGTAGACAGCAGCACCCCCCTTTGTAGCCAGCAGGACCCCCCTGTAGACAGCAGTGCCCACCTTTGTAGCCAGCAGGACCCCCCTGTAGACAGCAGCGCCCCCTTTGTAGCCAGCAGGACCCCCCTGTAGACAGCAGGGCCCCCCTTTGTAGCCAGCAGGACCCCCCTGTAGACAGCAGTGCCCCCCTTTGTAGCCAGCAGGACCCCCCTGTAGACAGCAGCACCCCCCTTTTTAGCCAGAAGCATCACCTGTAGACAGCAGCACCCCCTGTAGACAGCAAGACCCCCTGTAGACAGCAGTGCCCCCCCCTTTGTAGCCAGCAGCACCCCCCTGTAGCCAGCAGGGCCCCCCTTTGTAGCTGCTCACTGTCGGGTGTCGCCGCTCTGCAGCTCCGTTCTCATAACTGCCTCTGCCCCCATTCTGCTGTCCGCATAATGGCGTCTTATGAAGGACCATGTGACATACACGTAACCCTGCTTCCTCCGTAGCGTTACACTGGGCGCAGTGGAGTGACGTGTATGTCACATGCTCCTCCATAAGATGCCATTATGCCGACGGCAGAACGGGGGCAGTGGTAATGATGCGAACCGGAGGATGGGGCAGCAGAGCGAAGCACTCCACCAGGAATCGGATTTGGTATTGGGGACATTAGACGAGTCCCCGATACCATGCAGATACCTGGTATCGGCCCCAATACTGATACTAGTATTGGTATCGGAACGTCCCTAGAATTAACCCCTATGTGTTCATGACGCCAGTGTGGTTTTCGGGTTCTGGAACACCACACGCCTGGATTCTCCGCTATCCCACGGGCGAGTAGTGAATAAAGAGTCCACAACCAGTTGAGGGTTAACAGAGGCTTTACTGAAGACAGGTGTAATTATCTTCACAGCTACTGGGAAGTTGTAGCTTTGGGGTACTATGGATGCTGAATACTTGTACTTGAGATTCTCTAGTAGCTGGTTCAACAAAGACTTTGATGTTGTAGCTATGAGCACTTAACTCAAAGAGAGTTGGTAGCAAAGATACTGAATTAAAGATGGCCACCCCTTTATATAGTGGGGGGCTGGACTAAACCCCCTTGGTCAAGCTGTGGGTGATAGGTTAAAGCTGGTGCTCTCTGGGAGTTGAAACAAATCATATAACTACATAATATAACATGTGACAGGCTTACTCACAGGTCCTTGAGTCCTCCAAAGGTCCTGTATACTATCTAGACATAAGGATCCTGTCTATGCTCTTAAAGATACACATACCACATTTAATAAATTAACAAGAGAACAAGGGGAGTCCCTGCAGGGGAGCCCCCAGGTCACTGAGGGACTCAACCTGACAGGGCCCACAGGTAGTACAGTACCATGTACCTGTAGTGGAACATCACGAACCCCCTCACTTAACAAAAGTCGTCATCGACGTAAGGTTCTGTCAGGCTTGAGGAACGAAGTGGCTGTGGGAGCCAAATGCAGTCCTGAGGCATTTTATGCACAAACGTCCATTTCAGGCTGGTGAAATCACAAATAACATTAGAGTCTTTGTATAACAGTCTATACACTCTCTTGTAGTTGAACAGGATTGCGAACAGGATTTATGAATGGGACGATGAACAGGATTGTTGTTTATAGATAACTTGTACATATATAAATTTACTTGTAAGGACCTTTTCTATGCACTTTATAGCTGGACTATGCATTTTATAGCTGGACCATGCATAATATAATTAACTATACACAACTGACACTTTTGACTATGCAGTTACTGACTTGCATAACTGGTTACTAGACATGACATGACATTCTTGACTATGCATATGACATACTATGCATGTGATATACTGTACACGACTAGACATTATTTACTAGACATTATACTACTGTACATGACTAGACATTAGATACATGACTTTGTATACACATCTAGACTTATGACTGTAGACTTATAGTTGTGGATTGGGTTGCGGAGGCTTTCTGCCCAATGCCTTGGCTACTGGGGTCCCTTGGCATAAAACACTTCTCCCCAGAACACTATTTTTATTTTATGCTAGAAATTTCTATGCTAGACATTTGATACAGATAACACTTTGACATTCATGTTACCTTTACTGTTTACGTGCTTTAGGTTAGTTTCAGGAATACTTACTGGCCAATAAAGTTTCCTGTGCACGAACAGGAAGATATATGACATAAGATACATTAGACATGTAACTTTTAGTAGACTGTGTAATCTGAGTGATACAGCTCTACTTTATGTGACTAAAAAATACTTGACTTGTGTATACTGGACTATGTGTACTGTAGTATATTTACACATACTATTTACATTTGTTTGTACTTTAGTTCTTGTATCTAGCAGGCATCTGCCCTAATGTGGACCGTTGGGACCTACGCAGCACCATTTCCGGAGACTTGGGAACAGCAACCTCTTCAGGAGCTCTTGAATCTGCTAGGCTGACAGTAGGTTCTTCTCTTTCCACAGCTGGAACTGGTGATAACTCTTGACTGACAGGTTGGACACTTGGAGTTGGGAATTCTGACATGGGTGAAGCAGACGGACTGGAGATTGGAGTAAACTCCTGTACAATTGATGACAGAACTTGGCCTGGCGGAGTGACTAGTGTTGGCTGCACAGGCCCACAGACTGGTATGAACCCGAAGACTGCAGTTTGGTCCAAAGGGAACATGGGATCATTCCTCCTCTGGGCACATACTCCCTCACAGGGTGGACTGGGAGTGAAGGAGACTGCAGTGACACTGGCAAGTCTTCTTTGCGACCCAACTTGATTCGATTACGGTGAACAACTTGGGGCTTGTACCCTGACTTCTGAATTGCATATACATCTGTATCAGGATAGGGTATGTCAGTCAGATGCTCTGTTTCCCAGATGGATTCCAATTTATGGGTTCTCAGGAATTTCTTCAACCAGACCTTATCACCTATCTGGAGTGGCTTGGCGGAGGCATGACAATTTTAGTCTTGCTGCTGCCTCTGTTGTGCCTCACCCATTTTTCTGTTGACAATTTCCTTTGCCTCCTGGATCCTCTTCTGGTGTTCGGAGACCCATTCCATGGAGGCCTGTGGAGAATTATTAAAAGGTGCTTGGAGTCCAAATGTTCTATCCTTGGGTAGCTGGCCATGTCAACCCATCATCAGATAGAATGGAGTGTATCCGGTGGAGCAATGTACAGTGTTGTTATAGATCTCCAACAGTTCTGGTAACAGCCGAGGCCATTCTTCATGTCTGGACACAGACGCTGCACACAGCATGTGAATGAAGACTTGGTTGATCCTTTCACAGAGTCCATTCCCTTGAGGGTGATAAGCAGTTGTCCTGAGCTTCTTACAGGCATGAAATTGGCATAATTCCTGGAAGAGCTGGGCTTCAAAAGCCATTCCCCGGTTGGTCAGGACAGACTCTGGACATCCGAGGATTTGCACCCAATGGGAGTAGAACATCTGTGCTGTGGTTTTGGCTGTAAGATCTTTAACTGGTAAGAATACAACCCACTTGGAATAGTGATCCACCATGGTGGGAGCATACGAATACCCGGACCGGGTAGGAGACAACTTGACATGGTCTCGTGCGACCAACTGGTTAGGTCTTTTACTCTGGATGGAATGGAGGGTGCTCTGACATCCTTGCGGCCATCCTTGGTGACATTGCAGACTGCACATTCGCTGCACCATTTTTCGATTTCACTTTGCATTCCAACCCAGTAGAACCATTGTCTAACAGTGGCTTCGGTCTTGTGGACCCCAAAGTGTCCCGACTGGTCATGGTAGGAATTGAGGACCATCGCCGAGTCCCTTCGGGGAACCAGAATCTGATGAAATCTTTCACCTGACATCGGATCCAAAAAGTTTCGGTACAACAGTCCTTTGTGCACGAACAGCCGTTTCCTTTGTCGCCACAGATGCTTTAATTCATAGTCACTTTGAGCCCGGCGTAGACGGGTTGGTACCCTTCTTGTCAGCAGGTAATCCAACAGATCCGCCATGACTTGACTCTCTTCTTGCAGAGTCCTCCAGGTGTATAAGTCTTCCTGGACTTTCTTGGATCTAGCATTCTGACCCATGAATCTCTGGTAAAAGGGGGGCATCTCCATGTTCTCCTCTTCTTCAACAGGTGGTTCCTCGCCAGGGGCCATCCAAGACAATACATTTGCATTGACATTGGACTTGCCACTTCTGTACTTGATAGTGAATTCGTAATTGGCTAGTCTCGAGGCCCACCGCTGTTCAATAGCACTCAGTTTGGCAGTGGATTATTGTCCGTATAGACAGTGAACGGGGTGGCAGCCAACTAGTCCTTAAACTTCTCTGTCACTGCCCATACGAGGGCTAGGAGCTACAACTTGAATGAGCTGTAGTTGGCATCGTTCTTCTCAGCTCCTCACAGATTACGACT
Source organism: Hyla sarda (assembly GCF_029499605.1). Classification (NCBI taxonomy): domain Eukaryota; kingdom Metazoa; phylum Chordata; class Amphibia; order Anura; family Hylidae; genus Hyla; species Hyla sarda. Next base: position 344,679,096 of record NC_079191.1, on the reverse strand, counting down.
GGCATAGTCTATTGCCCGTTCCTGTCCTCCTTGGACTTGGGATAAGACTGCCCCTAATCCTTCAAAGCTGGCATCCGTATACAACCGGAATGGCTGAGTGTAGTCTGGATACGCTAGGATGGGGGGCTTCTGTCAACAGGTGCTTCAGGGCTTTGAATGCCGTTTTTTGTTCCTTGGTCCATTCCACAGGTAGCTTCCCACTGTAGTTTTGCTTCGCTGTGCCTCCCAGGAGAAAGGTTAGGGGCTAGGCAATCTGAGCGAAGTGAGGAATATAGTGGCGGTAATAGCCAGCAAATCCCAGGAAGCTCCTTACATCTTTCACCATGCGCGGGATAGGCCAGTTCTTGACGATTTCCCCCTTGTCAGGATTAAGCTGGACTCCCTCAGCGCTGACAACATGACCAAGGTAGTGCACTTGTGGCTTGAGCAGATGGCACTTGGACGGCTTGACCTTCAGTCCATGTTTGATCAACACTTGGAAGACATCAGACAGGTGACCAAGGTGTTCCTGGTAGGACTTGGAGTATACGATTACATCGTCAAGGTACAGTAGAACACTCTGGTAGTTGAGATGTCCCAAACATCGCACCATCAGCCGCTGGAAAGTCGCAGGGGCATTGCACAGCGAAACGGCATACTCTTGAACTTGAACAAACCCATGGGGGTCATGAAGGCCGTCTTCTCTCGGTCTTCCACGGCCATGGGTACTTGCCAGTACCCGCTGGTCAGATCCAAGGTGGAGAAGTAGGCGGCCGATCCCAGGGAGGTGAGTGACTCCTCGATCCTTGGGAGAGGACAAGCATCTTTGTGAGTAATGTCATTCAACTTCTTATAATCAACACAGAAACGGATGGTTCCGTCCTTCTTGACTAAAACCATGGGACTCTGACTTTCCTGGATAATGTCTGCATCCTTCATCTCGACTAACATTTTTTTTACGGTCTGGTAAATGCCCGGTGTGACCGGACGGTGTCTCTCCTTAATGGGTGGTTTGTCACTGGTCGAAATTCGATGTTGTATCATGGACCGTTGGATGTTGACCTGAAGCTACGTCCACCAGGGTTCCGGGGGATTTCCTGTGGAATCCGAGGTTACTTGGGCAGCTCGCTGCCGGGCCATCTTACGTTCGGACAAGACATCACTAGGTTCCAGGAAATGTAGTTGGGCCACCGGCGTGTACTTGGGCAGAACAGTAGCCACACTGGATAAATAGACCAAGTGAACTGGAACTCTCCCATTGACTACCATAACTAAGCTTCTTGCAGCTCGAATCATCGGTTTATCTTCGGACTCCATTGGTTCCAGTAGGGCTTGATAGTCTTGGTGCCTCACTCCCGGGCGCGCTCGGCACCACAGAATTGTCTCCGTTTTCGGCTGCAAGATCACTGACCTGATATCTTGAGCCCGGCAACATATCAGCCAACTTGGGTGGGGCTTATAGTCTGCCTCCCTCCTCCCATTGTATGTCTGGAGGTAACTGGGAGCAGGCTGTGAGTCGGACCTAATACTGCTGTAATTGCCCACTGGCCCCTGGTTTTGCTTATCACGTACAGGTAGGTTAGTGTTAGGTCCCGTGCCACTTGAGAAACCTTGGTGTTGGTGTGCGGGCTCAGGTATGTCCTTCATATAAGGATATGCTTGCCAATGTCTCATTTTTAACATCAGTGTTGAGGGTTAGCCAATGTCATTGTTTACATCTACCACAGTAGTGCACCTAAATTCTTGTATTGTATTATTCTAATTGTTACACATCCACACTGTTTATCTGGTGTAGGATGCCATTGTGGCACTTGTAGTCTGTTGCAGGCATCCCCCATTGTATGCATTTTTATGCTGGGGATCACCCTTAGCAACAACCACAAGGGCATGATCTGCTCCCCCAGTATATATGCACAACCACATTTGGGGTTGAGCACCTCCTGCCTGCCAGTTGCTCTTTTTTGAAGCCTGTGTAAATCCCAACATTGCATCTTCCAATGTCCGGTTTTGTTACGGTAAGTGCAAAAGGGCCTTGAGGACCCTGGAGGTCTGTTGGGTGGACCCTGACGAGGACCATTTTGATGGGGAGGAGGAGCAGATACATGTCTCTTAGATGAAGGTGTCTCTCTGTTGGCCTGAGGGGCCTGACTAGCAAGTTCCTTCACAGCCTGAGTCAATTGGGCAATGTCTTGTTTGACACTCTGAATTTCTGAGGCTGTGGAGGAGGGCAGGGCGTTGACCACTGGTGCGGGAGCTGGTGGTGGTGGTATAGGGCTGGCTTCTGCACCCAGTGGTTCTGACATAGGGGTAAGACTTTCTTCAGAATCTTTCCCAGGCTCTATAACTTGGATAGCCAATCGTTTAAAGGCAGAAAAGGACGAATTGGGGTTCTGCACCGCTAACATTCTTAACTGAGCTTTGTCCCATTTGTTGTGAGCCCCATCTATGAACCTGACCATTAAGACTTTATTACCCTGATCGGGAGTTATACCATCTAACGGTAATAAGCTACCAGTATAGTGAGGGCAAGTTAAAGTGTTTAGTAAGTGGTTGACAAGCAGGTTTTTGTTTGTTTTGTGCCAATGTGAACATGGCTGTATTTTGTGTTTGGAAATATAGAGCAGGAGAAAGATGCAGGAGAAAGACGTGTCACTCTCTCAGACTGCTGTTTACTGCTGTTTGCCCATCTCTACCAAGCTAAAACCCCTATACTATTTAAGGATAATATATAAAAAAGACATCTATAATAGGGACCCATTAGATGCCTCCCCCCCCCCCCCCCCATGAAAGCAACAGTGTGTAGCAATACAGTACATATTACTCTGACTGTCTAATAGCACCTTTCAGGTATAGCAGAATTAGTGCATGCAGTGGCATACATAGAAAAAGGGGGCCTCATAGCAAATATTAAAATGGGCCTCCTATTATGGCATCTGATATTGCTAGGACAGAAGAATATGACATTTATTTTCCCTTCCTTTCCATGACCCATTGGTAAAATCCCCCCCACCCCCTCCTTCATTCCTTTACTGACAATGCAGTTCCCTAGAGAGAGTTCTGCACAGTCACTTACCTATAAAAAAAGGGTTTAGACCAAAAAGAACAGGGACCCATAGCAGCCACATTGTCTGCCACTATGGTATGTACACTCTTCAGTGCATGCACTTCAGTAATACAGCACCCACCGCCATTACATTGTAATTTGAATGGGACTACCTGGCAACTTTGATCACGCAACATGAAGGTGACAGTGTCACATGCAGTGTTGCATTTACAGTTAGTGAATTATGTCATGTTGTGACATAGTGTGACTGTGATTCAAGCACCACTTAGTTTAAACACCATTCGAGTTAGGTTAAAACGTAGCTTTTACTGATATTAGTAAAAAATAATAACAAGGGGTACACACATGAATTGGGGGCATAAGAAAAAAAGGGGTACAGGTGAAACCCTATTCTTAACGTCCCTAATCAGTTCTACTCCTAATATAAGTGTGGAAATAGAAAAAGAACAATATAAAGGGGGTAGTACAATACAATCTTAAAATTGTGGTAGGTCTCTTTTACCTACGCGTTTCGCCCTCCTTAATGAAGGGGGGACTCATCAGGGATAAGAGAACAACATAACACAAATGATATAGATGGGTGTACCTAATAAGACATATACAATAAAGTAATCAATAGTATGATAAAGGGTGACAGAAATTAGCAGGCGTCTCAGAAAGGAAGTCTGTGTCAGTCTTAGTCAGAGATCTGTCTTTGAAGATATGGTCAAATTGACATAATAGATGATGCAGATATAACGAACATATATATCCAATAAGTGATACAGATGCATTAATGATACACATCCACTATAGAAATTGATGGCTTCAGAGGGTATTACACAAATAATAGCCTGTATTGTGCATATAAAAGGTAACAGCCGCACTGTTGATAAAAATAGAGAGAGACAATTTCACTTAGAGATAAATGTTCATAGGTTGAAATTAATGATATCACTCATAGAACGTTTAGAGGGCTTACCCAAAATTGGATATTGCACAGCAGGCTGCCAAATATATTATTCAAATAACCACATACATGACCACAGATTCCTACAGATAACAATAATAGAAAGAATTATAGATAGACCCCCATTAGATGTAAAGGGAACACTGTGTTTAACAAGAATTTATGTATGGCTCACCTGGATAGTAGGCCAGAATGCAGTTAAATATGTGGCACATCCAGTGGAAAACAGATGTAGGTTAGTCTAGGGCTCTAGATCAAAACAAGATCACGGCATAACCACAGTATAAAATGAGCTTTTATAAAAAATAAGCCAGTTAAATACAAACCAGTAGCAATTCAAAAGAAAATCCTACCTGAGATATTTATGGTAGGAAAAACTACACCTGATGCTGGTGGTAGAATTGTGCTCTATGGCGGTGTGGTATCCCGCACTATAAAGTAAAATCCAGCATGGATTTAATAAGACATGAATACTGGCAAAAAGATATACCAAGGAAAAAATATATATTTGCAAACCTGATAGTGATGCCGTGTAGAGGATCTGGATGTGCCACGAGGACGCCGCATACTGTCTTGGTAAGCGCTCAGGTTTAAATACCCTGCCCGGATATTGGTAGGCAGTGTTATTTCCGGTCTTATGGAACGCATGCTGCGTTCCACATACACGCAAAAAGGCGCAGGTGGCTAGACCGGAAATAGGCGCAAGTTGCCGAACCGGAAGTTGACGAATATCGTCACTTCCAGGGCCGTGGAGCGCAATATGCGTTCCACAGCCGGAAAATATACTTCCGATACGTAATGTTTGGAACGCAAAGCGTTCCACATTAACAGATAGAATATCCCAAATATAGAAGTACATCAAATCGTTCTGTATGGATGTACAAAGTTGTTGGCTTAGATAGAGACATACTAGGCATACTGTATGTATGCGATATACACAGTCAGGGGGAAAAAAGAGTAAAAAGAGACAAATTAATAGACAATATGTCAAATAGAATAAGCCAAAAAAAGCCTGCATTACTGTCAGATGAACCAGATATGTTAGGGCGAGAAAGTTTTTCCGATACATGTCACGATAGACCTGGAGTAAGTGAAATAAGGCTGTTCAAATGAATGAGGTAAATGATAGACAATCATTGAGTCCAGAAGGTGTAACCGTATGGAGGCGATAGATCCATCTGGCCTCCGTTTGTAAAAGTAATTTGTCCACGTCACCTCCTCTAGTATCTAGTTTAACAGTTTCTATCATCTGAAATCGAATTTGGAGGGGGGCACTGGCATGAAACCTGTGCATATGATTCGCCAAGGTTTTGTCGCGTTTATTTTTAATATATAGTGTGACTGTGACATAACTTTCACAAAAAAAAAAAAAAAAACATTTTCTTTGGATTTTTGGTCGCAAGTTGCGTGCGAATTCTGTGCACTTTTATTTACAGCCAAATCTCAACTTTAATAAAGCTATGTGGCAGCATGTCGCAGAGAAATCCGACAAATATTTTGGTTACGTGACTGAGCTGTTATTCCCTTTTGCATGACTCAATGTCCCCTTATAGTCCTAGCCTTACATAGGCTTACTGCTCTTATATTTCAAGTGTCGATGGAAGGTTAAGTTCCTAGGAGTGTCATTTAAACCTCTAAAACAGATCAGAATATATTTTATATATACTGAATTCCCCATTAAAGTCTATTACTATCACTCCTGGCCACTTCTACGTTATTCAGTATAATTCTAGTCTCCGTTTCTAGCAGCTTCCATAGTCTTTCTAGGAGAAACGAAACTGAATCCTGCTTTCAAGGCTGAAGTCATTGAACAGATGACATTTGAGGCTGGCTTCATCTTATCCCGCCCAATATGTTCACGTCACAGTCTGAATTAACCCCTAGAGTGCTAAACACTGTACTTATAATGCTGATTCACTGTTACATACTGGCAGGGAAAGAGTTCAATGGGACGTTTCCTTCTTTTCCTCATATGAAAGCCCTGTTTCCTGAACTAGCTTGTGCAGAGTGTCTGGGGACAGCACAGGAGACAGGTGAGACCATACTGGGGTTTGGAATGATTGTAATAATTCTTTATTAAAATGCAAAACATAAAAACTATGTGTTCTGTAGATGTAGCCTGTGACACAGAATGTAAATGTTTGTCAATAATGAAAAATATACAGTATATGATTAAAACCACAGATTGGGGGGGAATCAGTTACAATGTATAATTTACAATGTGTGCACTCATTTTTAATGCTTGCACTTTCGTCTTTATGCCTGTTCCCACTGCGCAAAACGTGTTATATTGTTACATCATGTATGATGAATTTGTGTTTATTTTGTTTTTTTGGTTTGTATGCTAACTATTGAGTGGAGAGGAGTTGTGCAAAAGTAAGGCAACTTTTTGAAAAGTCACAGCTGCATGGATTGTGTTGAGCATTGTGCTTAGATTCATCAGAGGGAGCTGTGCTGGGGGTGGAAGAATTAGTCATTCTAGGGATTTCCCACTACTATTTAGCCACTAATAGAAGAATGGTGTCAGACCTCTGTTCAAAACATCTTTAGAAACTGTGAATTAAAGGGGTACTCCAAAGTGTAGGGGATAAGATGTCTGATCGCAGGGGTCCCGCCGCTGGGGACTCCCACAATCTTTCCTGCAGCACCCCCATTCTTTAGCTGCATGGAACGAACATCTCTCCGTGGCTGATGACTGGTGATACAGGGGCCGGAGTACGGTGATGTCACAGCCCTGCGACCAGAGACCCCTGCGATCAGACCTCTTATCCCCTATCCTTTGGATAAGGGATAAGATGTCTAGGGGCAGAGTACCCCTTTAAGTTAGGAATCTGACTGGTATTGGATTTAAATTTAATTTCAGGGCCTGGTTTAGGGTCTGCACTAATTTTAGGGGATCTGTATTAATTTTGGGATAGTCTGAATTGATTGAAAGGTTTTATTTTAAAGGGGTACTCCGCCCCTGGCATCTTATCCCCTATCCAAAGGATAGGGGATAAGATGTTAGATTGCCGCGGTCCCGCTGCTGGGGACCCCCGTGATCGCCGCTGCGGCACCCCGCTGTCATTACTGCACAGAGCGAGTTCGCTCTGTGCGTAATGACGGGCGATACAGGGGCCGGAGCAGCGTGATGTCATGGCTCCGCCCCTCATGACATCACGGCCCGTCCCCTTAATGCAAGTCTATGGCAGGGGGCGTGACGACTGCCACGCCCCCTCCCATAGACTTGTATTGACGGGGCGGGCCGTGACATCACGAGGGGCGGAGCCGTGATGTAACGATGCTCTGGCCCCTGTATTGACAGTCATTACGTGCAGAGCGAACTCGCTCTGTGCTGTAATGATAGCGGGGTGCCGCAGCGGCGATCCCCGGGGTCCCCAGCAGCGGCACCGCGGCGATCTGACATCTTATCCCCTATCCTTTGGATAGGGGATAAGATGTCTAGGGGCGGAGTACCCCTTTAAGGTCTGAATCTATTAAGGGACTCTGGTCTAGGGTGTTGTCTGAGGTCTGTATTAACCCCTTAAGGACACAGCTCATTTTCACTTTAAGGACGCAGACCTTTTTTGCAATTCTGACCACTGTCACTTTATGCATTAATAACTCTAAGATGCTTTTACCAATTATTCTGATTCTGAGATTGTTTTTTCGTGACATATTATACTTTATTTTAGCGGTAAATTTGCGTTGTTACTTGCATACTTTCTTGGTGAAAAATCCCCAAATTTCAAGAAAATTTTGAAAATTTAGCATTTTTCTAACTTTGAAACTCTCTACTTGTAAGGAAAATGGATATTCCAAAGAAATGTTATATTGATTCACTAATACAATATGTCTACTTTATGTTGGCATCATAAAATGCACATATTTTTTACTTTTTGAAAACATTAGAGGGCTTCAAAGTATAGCAGCAATTTTCATGAAAATTGCAAAATCTGAAGGGACAGATGTTACAGAACTACAACTCCCAGCATGCTTGGGCAGTCTAGGCATGCTGAGAGTTGTAGTTTTGCAACATCTGGAGGGCTACCGTTTGAGCACCACTGTAATAGTGGTCTCCAAACTGTGACCCTCCAGATGTTGCAAAACTACAACTCCCAGCATGCCCAGACAGCCTTTGGCTGTCTGGGCATGCTGGGAATGCAGTTTGGCAACCACTAGGAAGGCAGCAGTAAAGATCGCTTTACTGCCACCTCCCTTGATGCTCCACACCGTCGCCTCCCTACCTGCGCCGCTGATCTCCGCTGTTGCCACCGATGATCGCAGGTCCCCACCGCATCTTCTTCACAGGTACCGGCCTCCATCTTCTCCCCCCGTTCTGCCCGACATCCAGGGTTGGGCAGAGCTGGGGGGTTTCCATGGCAACCCCCCGTCTTCAACCGCCATTAGTCAGTACTCAGTGCTGACTAATGGCAGGGGATAGGAGGAGGTTGCACCACTGCAACCTCGCTCCTATCCCTTAGGATGATCGGGGCTGTCACTGACAGCTCTGATCATCCCTATTTTCCGGGCGATGTGCCGGGATGCCTGCTGAATGATTTTAGCAGGAATCCCGGTCCGGTCCCCAACCGGCTAGCGGCGGGGACCAGAATTCCCACGGGTGTATCCATACGCCCTACATCCTTAAGGACTGGGGATGCAGGGCGTATGCATACACCCTGTGTCCTGAACAGGTTAATTTTGGGATCTGGTCTTGGGTCTGAATTAATCTTTGGGTCTGATCTGGGGTTTGATGACCCATTATACATTTTCTACTTAGGTAGCGGATACCATATGATACCATATATGATACCATATTTTGTATTTTTTTCCCTCATTAGCTTTTATTCCTGAACGCAATACGTCAAAGCAGCCAGTCATTTCAGCCTGAATAGAAGAACAAAGGCTGCCTTACAGAGAGAGAAAGAAAGAAAGAGCTGGATAATGGTGAGTATGGCTGGCTTTGGTACTCTTCACATGCATCTTTACTTTTTTTTTTTTGGCACAAGCTACCAGATAACTACAACTCAGTTGGACATAAGTAACTTACTTAGCTACAGCGTGACGGCCCCCTCCCATAGACTTGCATTGAGGGGACGGGGGCGTTTCGTCACACGGGGGCGGAGTCCTGACGCCACAGACTTCCGTCCAAGACTCGCGACTCAGAGCCTCCAGCGGTTCCGGCGTAAAAAGAGGTGGGTGCCACATGCAATAATGCGGGGGTCCCCAGCGGCAGGACCCCCGCGATCAGACATCTTATCCCCTATCCTTTGGATAGGGTATAAGATGTCTAGGGTGGGAGTACCCCTTTAATAGGTATATATAAGAAAATTGCTAATATCATCCATTAACCCCTTAAGGACCAGGTACGTATGAGTACGTCCCTGCGCCCTGGGTCTTAAGGACCAGGCACATACTCATACGTCCGTGGGAATTTCGCATCCTGCTGGGCGGGTTGCGAAACCGGACGCCTGCTGAAATCGTTCAGCAGGTGTCCGAGGCAAACGCCGAGGGGGTCCTGAGACCCCCCCATGTCGGCAATCGCAGAAAATCGCATGTCAATTCAGACATGCGATTTTCTGCTATCCCGGGCTGATCGGGTCTCCGGTGACACGATCACTCGGAAAATAGTGATGATCTGACCTGTCAGTGACAGCCCAGATCATCTTGCAGGGTAGGAGTGAGGTCGCAGTGATGCGATTTCCTCCTATCCCCTGCCATTGGTCAGAACTGATTCTGACCAATGGCAGAGCAGGACAGTGGGTTGCCATGGCAACCCCCATTCTGCCCACCCCTGGATGTTGCGGGGAACATGGGGAGAAGATGGAGGTCGGTACCTGCAGGAGAAGGGGAACAGCTGATCGTCGCTGCAGACTGCTGGATCCTGGCTCGGGTAGGGAAGCGACGTGGGGGGGGGGGGGGAATGAAAGTAAAGTGATCTTTACTGTGGCAACCACTAGGAAGGCCAAACTGCAACTCCCAGCATGCCCAGACAGCCAAAGGCTGTCTGGGCATGCTGGGAGTTGTAGTTTTGCAACATCTGGAGGGTCACAGTTTGGGGACCACTGTTACAGCGGTGCCCAAACTGTAGCCCTCCAGATTTTGCCAAACTACAACTCTCAGCATGCCTAGACTGCCCAGGCATGCTGGGAGTTGTAGTGCTGTAACATCTGTCCCTTCAGATTTTGCAATTTTCATGACATTTTTGAAAATTGCTGCTCTACTTTGAAGCCCTCTAATTTTTTCAAAAAGTAAAAATATGTCCATTTTATGATGCCAACATAAAATAAACATATTGTATTTGTGAATAAAAATAACATTTTTTGTGAATATCCATTTTCCTTATAAGCAGAGAGCTTCAAAGTTAGAAAAATGCAAAATTTAAAAAATTTTCATGATATTTGGGGATTTTTCACCAAAAAAGGATGCAAGTAACGACGAAAATTTACCACCAAAATAAAGTAGAATATGTCACGAAAAAACAAACTCAGAATCAGAATGTTCGGTAAAAGCATTTTAGAGATATTAATTCTTAAAGTGACAGTGGTCAGATGTGCAAAAAAACGCTCTGGTCCTACAGTGAAAATTGGCCTGGTCCTTAAGGGGGTTAAACGGGTTAAACAGGATTAGGATAATATAGCAGTTTTTTTCCAGAGAGAGTGCCACTCTTGTCCTCAGTTTGGATGCAGTAGTAAGTTGTAATATCATACCCAACCTGAGGACAGGTATGGCACTGTTTTTGGAAGTAAGCAGCTATGTTTTTCTAATCTTGGATAACCCCTTTAACCACTTAAGGACCCATGACGTACTGGAACGTCATGTGTCCGCTCCCGATCTATAATGCGGGGCCACGCCGTGGCCCCGCATCATAGCGGGTCGGGCCCGGCCTCTAACAACGGCCGGGACCCGTGGCTAATAGCGCGCGGCATTGATCACGGTGCCACGCGCTATTAACCCTTTAGATGCGGCATTCAAAGTTGAACGCCGCGTCTAAAGTGAAAGTATGCCGGTTAGCCCAGTGGGCTGTTCGGGATAGCGGCAGCGAAATCGCGGCATCACGAACAGCTTACAGGACAGCTGGAGGGCCCCTACCTGAATCCTCGCTGTCCGATCGCCGAATGACTGCTCAGTGCCTGATATCCAGGCATGAGCAGTCATGCGGCAGAATCGTTGATCACTGGTTTCCTATGAGAAACCAGTGATCAATGATAAAGATCAGTGTGTGCAGTGTTATAGGTCCCTATGGGACCTATAACACTGCAAAAAAAAAGTGAAAAAAAAGTGAATAAAGATCATTTAACCCCTTCCCTATTAAAAGTTTGAATCACCCCCCTTTTCCCATAAAAAAAAAAAAACACAGTGTAAATAAAAATAAACATATATGGTATCGCCGCGTGCAGAAATGTCCGAATTATAAAAATATATCGTTAATTAAACCACACGGTCAATGGTGTGCGTGCAAAAAAATTCCAAAGTCCAAAATAGTGCATTTTTGGTCACTTTTTATATCATGAAAAAATTATCAATAAGTCCTATCAATGCAAAAATGGTACCATAGGGGTCAGAAGATGACAATTTTAAACGTATTAATTTTCCTGCAAGTAGTTATGATTTTTTCCAGAAGTACGACAAAATCAAACCTATATAAGTAGAATATCATTTTAACCATATGGACCTACAGAATAATGATAAGGTGTGATTTTTACCGAAAAATGTACTACGTAGAAACGGAAGCCCCCAAAAGTTACAAAACAGCGTTTTTTTTTTTTCAATTTTGTCTCACAATGATTTTTTACCCGTTTCGCCGTAGATTTTTGGGCAAAATGACTGACGTCATTACAAACTAGAATTGGTGGCGCAAAAAATAAGCCATCATATGGATTTTTAGGTGCAAAATTGAAAGAGTTATGATTTTTTTAAAGGCAAGGAGCAAAAACGAAAATGCAAAAATGGAAAAACCCTCGGTCCTTAAAGGGTTAATCTATTAAAGAGAGTATCTTACCAAATTGAGTGCATCAGATCAGAGACAGTCCAAGCAGGAGTCTGGAATGCTATACTGCAGTGGCAATGGCTTGTAACAGAATACCTTTAAATGGCTACATAGAGAAAACTTTATATTAGAAGAGCACACCATTTTGATAACCAAGATCTCTTATTATTTGACTTGATATGACAGGAACATTATTGTCCCTTTACTCCATGACCTCTACTTCAAGTATTACATTACTAAATACAGCACTGTTTTATTGTAATAAAAAATACTGTGTATGTGATATAGGAAAGGTAGGCAGAATTTTAAAGTGTTACTATCATTTAATTAAACATTTTGACTGTAGATCTGTCAGGGCCACAGTGCAGATACCCCCTCTGATCATTAGATATAGCTGGGTGAACTGTACTACAGCTCGCTTCACTCCTCAGTTTGGCGCTTAAAGGGGAACTCTGGTACTTAACAACTTATCCCCTATCTACAGGATAGAGGATAAGTGTCTGATCGCAAGGGGTCAAGCTGCTGAGACCCCTGCGATCTCCTTCCCAGCAGTACTCGTGTGTCTCCGGCTCTTCTATTGAGATGCATGGAGGCGGGATGTAGACCACCGTTCCCTGCGATGGTCGACACAGCTCTCTGCATGGAGAGGTGGCCACTCTGTGCATGTGGAGAGCCGGCGCGTTAGGCCAAAAATTGCAGGGGGACCACCCGTGATCAGACACCTATCTCCTATCCTGTAGATAGGGGATGAGTTGTTAAGTACTGGACTTCCCCTAAATCTGTCTAATTGCAGGAGATGGATTCTATAGATTATAATGGAGCCCGACTCCTGCAGTCAGTCAAACTGAGCTTTCTTCCGAACTGAAGATAGGTTTTTTGGGGTGTGCTTTTATGACCTGCAAAAATGTCAAAAAAAGGGTCAAACAACTGCCACTGCTTCTTCCAGTGTTTTGAAATTAAACCCTGTAATTCCCCCTGCAAGTCCCGTTGAAAATGGGCTTTTCTGGGCAGAATTTTGCCAGAAGAATGAACAAGTTCATTTTTCTGGCTGAATACAAATCCACATTGGAAGTTCCACTATTAAACTTCCAAAGTGTGCACAGAGCAGCAGAATCCCAATAAAGGGGTACTCCGCCCCTAGACATCTTTTCCCCTATTCAAAGGATAGGGGATAAGATGTCTGATCGCGGGGGTCCCGCCACTGGGAACCCCCGTGATCTCTCCTGCAGCATCCCTGTCATCTGATGTACGGAGCAGGCTTCACTCTGTGCCTGATGACTGGTGATGCAGGGGCCGGAGGATTGTGACGTCACGTCCCCTCCCCCTCGTGACATCATGTCCCCGCGCCTTCGTGACATCACGTCCCCGTCCCCCCTCGTGACATCACGTCCCGTCCCTCAATGCAAGTCTATGGGACGGGGCGTGACGGCATAGACTTGCATTAAGGGGGTAGAGTGTGACGACACGAAGGGGCGGGGCTGTGACGCCCCTGCATCGCCGGTCATTAGGAAGTTCGCTCCGTGCACCAGAGGATAGGGGGTGCTGCAGGAGAGATTGCGGGGGTTCCCAGCGACGGGACCCCGCGATCAGACATATTATCCTCTATCCTTTGGATAGGGGATAAGATGTCTAGAGGAGGAGTACCCCTTTAGGATCAATGGGATTCTACTGCAAGCAGAAATTAATTCAAAGCAGTAAATCTGTTGCATGCATGGGACTTTACTGTCTCACAAAGAGTGCTGGATTTACAGGTTAGATTGCTTAGTACTTCTCTATATCTTGCTGCCCCATCTGAGGGTTTGTTACACAGAGGTAGGGAAGCAGGATCCCCTATGTTTTGTGTGTAATGTATAGTATCATAGAGGCTAGTCTGTAGCCACTCTGCAACTGAGCTCGGGGAAAGCTGACTCAAGGATGGAGCATGCATTAATCATATAAATGGTGCTAGTACTCGGGACAAAAAAAATGCCATATACTAGTCATATAAATGGCGCTAGTCCTTGGGACAGCTTAATCTGAAAAGTCATCTGAAATGACAGTTTACACTTTAATGCTATTTATTTGTCAATTGTTTTTTTTACAGCCTTTTAATATGGCCACCATAGCTGTGGGAGAAAAGAACTGCAAAGGACAGCTAATAGAGTTCTGTTTAAAAAATAACAAGCCAAGCCCTAAGTTTGAAATATCTGATCAAACAGGACCACCACATAACCCTGTGTAAGTTTTTAATAAGTTTTGATACTTTAATAAGTTTTGATACTTGAGGGAACATATACTTTTCAATGATGGGTGATAATACAATTCATAAGAAATTCATGTGGCTGATATGAAATTAAAGGGGTTATTCAACATAAGGTGACCTTACCTGCCAGACAGAAATGGACATGCTTACCAAGGATCCATGTTTGTTGGTAGTAAATGGCCATGTCCTGAGTCCTCCATAATGCTGCTGGCTTGTTTATATGAACTGGCTATGTCCTGTTTCTGTGCCCTCCTTCGACCTACAATCCCAAAGATCCTTTGTTTATCAGTGGGAGGTGACTTATCTCCCTCCCACACATAAACCATCTCCACCGATTGCAGCATAGCTAGGTTCGCCTCCATGTGTGCTTGAAACTACAATTCCCTGCAGCCCGGTAGAGAATGATATCCTTCCCATCCAGAAATCGCTTCACCCATTGAAGCACAGACACGCTCCTGTGTGCTGGTGTGTGATGCACCACTGTATAGGAGAGCTGGGGCTCTAAACAGGAGATCGTGGGGGCCCCAGCGCTTGGACCCCGCAATCTAAAACTTATCCCCTATCCTAGGGGATGTTTGTTTTTTTTTTACATGATACTTGTCCTGTAACAGCCCCTGTAGTGCAGTCAAATAATAAGAAAAAAGTAAAAGAATACCTGTATAGAGAAGTGGGGGGGGGGGGGGGGGAGACAAACTAGTGGACATAGCCCAAAGTTCAGATTTGGCAGGAAAGGGAGCTACAAGAACCCAGGATGGAGGAGTGCAAAGACACATGTTGAATCTTGATGGCCCCAATGCAACATTTTGAAACAAGATTTCCTCTTACATGGTGGAGGGACTTTTGCGCCCCCTGAGGCACCAGGGTATGGGTGGAGCTGCTGCTTCCCTGAGGGAATATAATGGCAGGGAACAACACCCAGAAACCAGTTCTGTTTTTATTTATTTATTTATTTTTTTTGCATCGGCCTCCCTTCTATTCTATGTAAGGCTCCTTTCACACTAGTGATTTTTGCATGCAGTAATTTTTCTGCCACGATGTCCCGTCACTGTATAACGTCGGCAATGAATTACGGGCATATACAGGTGCAAACGGGCAGTTACAAAATCCCATAGGCTGCAATGCGATTTAGTCTTGGCTATCAGGGGTTTTGTAACGGCCGGGTTTCGCCGAAAATCGTGACGGAACAGGCGACGGAACTTCTATAACGGAAAAATCACTAGTGTGAAAGGAGCCTAAACCCCTGATGGTGGGGTTATAGTGACATAATTTTATGCAATATCATGAGGGAGATTATTCAAAACCTGTCCTCATGTCCTGTGGCTGCTGCGGCTCTGACAATGATAAAGCCTGGCAGGACCAGGCTTTATCAATCGAGCGCAAAGCACACAGATCAATGTGGTTCTATGAAACCTCATTGATCTGTATGAAGAATCTAATGATTCCTCCTAAAAGTCCCCTAAGGGGACTAAAAGTGTACAAAAAAGTTGAATAAAAAGTAAAAAAAAAAAAAACACCCTTTAACCACCTCCTTATTAAAAGTTTAAATTGCCCCCCTTTTCCCAAATTCCATATAAAAAATATGTAACCATAATAAAAATAAACATATGTGGTATCGCCGCCTGTGTAAATGTCCGAACTATACAAATATATCATCAATTAAACTGCACGGTTAATGGCGTACGCGCAATAAATTCCAAAGTCCAAACTAACGTATTTTGGTCACTTTTTATATCATGAAAAAATGAATAAAAAGCCTGATCAATACAAAAAATGGTACTGCTAAAAACTTCAGGTCATGGCTTAAAAAATGAGCCCTCATACTGCCCTGTACGCAGAAAAAAATAAAAGTTATAGGGGTCAGAAGATGACAGTTTTAAACATATTAATTTTTGTGCATGTAGTTATGATTTTTTTTCCAGAAGTACAACAAAATCAAATATGATAGGGTATCATTTTAATCGTATGGACCTACAGAATAAAGATAACCTGTAATTTTTACCGAAAAATTTTCTGCATAGAAATGGAAGCCCCAAAAATTACATAATGGTGTTTTTGTCGCACAATTATAATTTTTTTTTTTTTGTTTCGCCATAGATTTTTGGGTAAAATGACTGATGTCATTACAAAGTAGAATTGGTGGCTCAAAGAATAAGTCATCACATGCATTTTTTAGGTGCAAAATATAGAGGGTTATGATTTTTAAAAGGTAAGGAGGAAAAAAAAAGTGCAAAAATGGAAAAACGCTTGGTCCTTAACCCCTTGGGGACGGAGGGTTTTTCCGTTTTTGCACTTTCGTTTTTTTTCTCCTTACCTTTTAAAAATCATACCCCTTTCAACTTTGCACCTAAAAATCCATATGATGGCTTATTTTTTGCGCCACCAATGCAACTTTGTAATGACTACAGCCATTTTACCCAAAAATCTATGGCGAAACGGGAAAAAAAATCAATGTGAGACAAAATTGAAGAAAAAATGCCATTTTGTAAATTTTGGGGGCTTCCGTTTCTACACAGTACATTTTTCAGTAAAAATGACACCTTATCTTTATTCTTTATCCATACGATTAAAATGATCCCTTACTTATATAGGTATGATTTTGTTGTACTTCTGGAAAAAATCGTCACTACATTAAGGAAAATGTATACGTTTAAAATTGTCATCTTCTGACCCCTATAACTTTTTTATTTTTCCGCGTACGGGGCGGTAAGAGGGTTAATTTTTTGCACAGTGATCTAAAGTTTTTACCGGTACCATTTATGTATTGATCGGTTTTTATTAATTTTTTCATGATGTAAAAAGTGACCAAAAATACGCTATTTTGGACTTTGGAATTGCGCGTACGTCATTGTCCATGCGGTTTAATTAACGATCTAATTGGTTGCTATGGGCAACTCAGCAACTTTTCCTCTGGACAGGTTTTGATAAATCTCCCCCCATATGTTTATCAAAGTCATCATGCTGTTACCTGGTGTTTTTAAGGGGTTGTCCCATGTTCAAATTGAATCTTTAGTAGGTCACTGGCGGTGGACAAATTAGGTGGACGTTCTGAAATAGAATCAAAAGAACATCAGGGATGCCATAACAAATATATAACATATCTAGAAAAAGACAATTTTTTTGTAATGAATTCAATTAAAATTAGTTTTTTTTTTTTTTTTCCTTTTGCTTTTAGCAGAGGACATGTACGCTTAACCCCTTCCCGCTAAAGGACGTATGCATACGTCCAAGCATTTGACACGTTTGCACAATTTGACTTATGCATACGTCCTAGCGATCTCCGAGCCACGGGCAACGCAGGAGATCGGCAATGGGACCCCGGCTGTAATCACAGCCGGAATCCCGCTGCAGCTGCCAGAGCCGCGATCGCGCCGGTCCCAGCAGCATTAACCCCCTAGATTCTGTGATCAATCCTGATCACGGCATCTATGGGGTTGACAGGGGGAGTGCTCTCCCCCTGTTCACCAACGGCGGCGGAGCGATACGATCGCGGGACGCCGTTGGTTGCTATGGCAGCAGGAGGTCAGATCATGACCTCCTGTATGCCTTCTACTGAAGCCTGTGAAATCCAGCCAGAGGCTGGATCGCACAGGCTGTAGTGTGTGTAGCTCATCAGGTCATACTGTGCAAATGTATTGCAGCATAGTATAACCTGTAAAAAGTGTAAAAAAAATTAATAAAAAGTTCTTCAATAAAAGTATGAAGTGTAAAAAAAAATGTATAAAAAAAGCCCCTTTCCCAATAAAAGGCATGTATTATCACCAAAAAAGATCAAAAACACAAATCATATACATAATAGGTATTGCCACGTCTGTAATGACGTGTACTATAAAACTATAATGTAAATTATCACGCACGGTGAACGCGGTAAAAAAAAAAAAAACATTAAAAAGCGCAAAATTCGCCAATTTTGGTACAAATAGCGGAATAAAAAAGATCAAAAGGTAGCACATAGCACAAAAATTATATCAATACCAAAAAGTACAGCTCATCCCGCAAAAAATAAACCCTTACTCAATGGAGTTGGATGAAAAATAAAAAAGTTAAGGCTGTTGGAAAATGAATGGCAGAAAAAGAATTTAGCTCAGAAAAGGAAGAAGAACATAGAAAGGTATATAAAATGGGTATCGCCATAATCGTACTGATCCACAGAATAAATATAACATCACTTTTACCCCACAGTGTACACCCAAAAAAAAAAATTTTTTAAACACCAGAAATTTTCTAGTTTTTCACAATATTTTGAAGTTTTTCACACAAAATGCTGCATGTGTCAACAAAAATGCACCACTTCTATAAAGTACAACATGTCACAAAAAAACATTCTCAGAACCGCTCTGCTCAGAAAAAGCATTCTAAAGTTATTACCATTTAAAGAGATACATGTCAAATTAAAAAAAAAGAGCCTGGTCATTGAGGTAAAAAATAGGTCCGTCCTTAGGGGTTAAAGGGGCATTCCAGGAATTTTTTTATTTGACTATGCTACAGGGGCTGTAAAGTTAGTGTAGTTCATAATATAGTGTCTGTACCTGTGTGTGATGGTTTTCTCACAATTCTTATGTGATTTACACCCCAATATTTATTTTTAATAGCATACAAAATGACTGTTGTCTCAGATTTTTCCCAGCTTGCAATGCGTCCGAGACCTGACTCACTAGTCAGCTGATGACAGGGAGCCTGTCTGCTTCAATGAGTGGAGCGATCGCTTGGTGGGAGAGAGATCAATCTGCAACTAATGCAACAGCTGTAGGCACTCTAATTGAAAACCACAGGTCTTTTGAATGGATGCAGCTCATTTATGTTTCAATGGGTGTGGTGGCTGATGTATGGGAGGGATGAAAATTGAATTATGGGATTTGTAGGCAAAAAAAGAAAACTCAAACAGGAAATACCAGTTCACAAAAAAGCTAGCCACAGTATTATGGTAATTTCACAACATAGCCATTAGCCCCAAGACAAGCGCATGTCCTAAGCATGTCCATTACTGTCTGCCAGGTACGTACTAAAATCACCTTATGGTGGATAACCCCTTTAATTGTGGTACAACTCTATTAAACCGAAATCTTTATGTCAGATTGAAATGAAAATATGTTTTTAGTTTTGTTTGCAGCGTTTTTATCGATAATACACTGGTTGCAAAAGTGGAAGACAAAAATAAGAAGTCAGCAGAGAACACAGCAGCCAAACTGGCTTTGCAAGCTCTTGGAATGCAAGACAATCCAGTGAGTTTTGATTATTCTTTCCTTTATTCACATTAAAAACTGTAGAGACATTCTGTATAACCAAAAAAGCCATTTATAACAACGGGGGGTGGGGGGATTGTAGAGGTATAAAAATAAAGATATATTGGTATAGTACAATGTTATCATGAAAACCACTACTAGCAATCAAATAGCCTTAGGGTGTGTTCACAAGAACAGGGTATTACTTTTCAAACTTACAGTGTGAGTTTCCACTGTGAGTTTGAAAGGGGGCGGGCTCTCCGCCGGCTGTCCGCAGCAGATTTTCAGCTAAGGATTTCCGCTGTTGAAAATCCGACGCAGACCCTATTGATTTCAATGTGGTCTGCAGTGGATTTTCTGCAGCGGAGATTTCCCACGGACCACCCACCCCTTTCAATTTCTCAGCGGGAAACGCGGTGTGAATTTGAAAGGTAATAAACTTGTGTGAACAGTATGCTCAAAGTGTACATGCCACTTGAACTGTTCACATGTCCTAGCGAGATGTCAAAAGTTTTGGTCAGCGGGAGTGTTCAGAGCTTTGCCAATCAGGAGAATGAGCTGGAAGTCCACAATGCTATACGCTCCTCTTCCTGCTCTATACGCTTTGTAGACTTACACTATGAGACTGTCTTGATCATGTGTAACAGAGCAAGAAGAGAAAGTGCTAATGGCAGATCCAGAGTCTAGTCTGAGGAGGGGCACTATCAGAGTATTTTGTGTTGGCGGATAGAAAATAAGGTGTTTATGGAACGTACAATAAATTAATTGCTAAAGAGATCGTAATAATGTTTGGTCATTTTCAGGGTAAAAGCACATGAGCAGATGAAATATGATTAAGGCAGCACAGGTTTGGGGTCAGGGTGGATTCAAATGGTTAATTTTTTCCCACATTTCTATTTCAATTTGAAGGTCAGGGAAAAACCTGTCCTTTTACTACAAATTGCAACAGTTTTGTGATGCAGTTATTGACAGTACAGTTTCAAAAGATGAAACTTTTAAAAATTAAAGCACATGCAAGAGGAAAAAGCGGGGTGGCACCACCACTAACCAGTATTTAAAAAATAGCATACATTTTCATTAACATATTTATTGGGTGAAGGGAAGCCGGGTAACTATAGGGGTGCACAATGACAAGAAAAAAACATCCAGTTAATAGAAACAAAATTAGAGGGCCTTTGGCACTCGCCTATTAAAAACAGTCTCTATTTCATTACTTTAAAAACGACTGGCCAGCGTTATTTATGGGTTTTTTTTAAGTGATGAAATAAAGAGACTGTTTTTAATAGGTGAGTGCCAATGACCCTTTCTACTTTTGTTTCTATTTAATAAAATGTATTGCACATACGGTAATAAAGCCGCACTGCATCACAAAACTGCAGCGAATCCCGGTAAAATGCATGTGAGTTCTGCAATGTATTTTTTGCCTGATCCTCAAATAATAAAAAAAAAAAACACATTTAAAAAAAGATTGCACTGTGTTTAGCCATTTAGCAAGCTATATGAAAATCCCCCCTCCCCCCACTGTGTGTGGTATTGACTGCATGACACAGCTGCACCGTGTGTTCTTACCCTTAAAGGGGTTTAGCCACCATAGATACTTATTCCCTTTCCATACCATACGGCAAAAGTTGTATGATCACGGATCGAGAACACCCTAGTCAAAACCTCATTTTGATTATTCGTGCAGAGTTAAAGGGGTACTCCGCCCCTGGCATCTTATCCCCTATCCAAAGGATAGGGGATAAGATGTTAGATCGCCGTGGTCCCGCTGCTGGGGAACCCGGGGATCACCGCTGCTGCACCCCACCATCATTAATGCACAGAGCGAGTTCGCTCTGTGCGTAATGACGGGCGATACAGGGGCCGGAGCAGCGTGACGTCATGGCTCCGCCCCTCATGACATCACGGCCCGTCCCCTTAATGCAAGTCTATGGCAGGGGGCGTCCACGGCCGCCACGCCCCCTTCCCATAGACTTGTATTGACGGGGCGGGCCGTGACATCACGAGGGGCGGAGCCGTGACGTAACGATGCTCCGGCCACTGTATTGCCCGTCATTACGTGCAGAGCGATCTCGCTCTGCGCAGTAATGATAGCGGGGTGCTGCAGCAGCGATCCCCGGGGTCCCCAGCAGTGGGACCCTAGCAATCTGACATCTTATCCCCTATCCTTTGAATAGGGGATAAGATGTCTAGGGGCGGAGTACCCCTTTAAGTACTATGCAGTATATTGTATTGCAGTTACTTGGACATATTGCACTGGTGATTGGGTTCTATACTGTGTTTTTATTCAGGAGGAGCACTACCAGTGCTGTCACTGTCAGTAAGGAAGAGCTTTGTCAGGACCTGAATGCGCTTCTTTATTCCTGCCTAACAATCATGTGTGTCTGCCTGCTCCTTGGAGGAGTAGCTAGCTCTTCTATGCCAGCAGTCAGACCCTCACAAAAATAAAATAGGCTGCATAGTCTAAAATCAAACTGGTTCAAGTAGCTGTCCAACTGTTGCAAAGGTACAACTCCCATCATGCCTGGAGAGCTTCAGGCATGGCGGGAGTTGTAGTTTTGCAACAGCTGGAGAGCAAGAGATAGGGTACAGTTTTACTCATCATCACTGCAGAACTTACAAGTGACTACAGCTCTGATGGGACAGTCAGGAGAATATACAATTATATAATGACCTGAGTGATGTCTTCTCTTTTGTATTTTCGTTTCTCTTCTTATTCATCTGGTCCAGACTGTAGTGTCTTCTTTCAGCTATATCTTCCTATGCAGAGTCTGAAGCTCGGACACCATTGGTTCCTCACTCAGCAGATCTTCATCCTCTGTATGAAGACAATAATCATTATAACCCTGCCAGATACTGTGCCCTTAAATATACCCATGCCACACACTGCGTCCCCCACCAAATATAACTCTGCCAAACAACATGCTCCCTGAAAATAATGCTGCCACACAATGTTTCATCTGTTTGGCAGAAACCCACTCCTGTACTGTCCTTCTCCAGACCCCTAAGTCCCCCTAGACGCATCTCTCCACTCATCCTTCAGACCCATAGGGACTCGTCCACACTGCGAACATTGAGCTGGCTGAATGTCCCTTTGCAGTAGGCATCACCAAAGTCATCAGCAGTGCTATGCGGACGTGCACCACATCTTAGACAGCAATGCAGTCTGGAAGAATTCCGCCCAAAGAATGTCCATGTTCATTCTTTGGGCGGTCATCCATTTCACCGGCAGAGTTCTGCAGCGTGCACAGAGTAGCAGAATCCCATTGAAAACAATGGGACTTTGCTGCAAGTGGAATTCCACAGCAGAATTTCACCAGTGGAATGTCCACTCAGACCCCTTAGTCATTCTCCTCCAGACCCCTCCGCCTTCCCAGAGTGCCCTGCCCTTAGTCCTTCTTCAGACCTCATTGTCCCCTTCTCCTCCCCACTATTTTGACCCCTTCCTCTTCAGTTTTCAGCCCCCCCACCATTTCTTTCATCCTCCACACTCCTCAGCCCACCCCCCTGTCATCCTCCACGTTCCTCTGTAATCCCCAGCCAAATTTTTAAAGGGTTAAAGTGTTATTCCCATGTGAGATTGGGTGCTCCCTGGCTCTATCTAGCCTGCTTGTGGTTGTCAGAGTTTGTCGAGAAGATGAGAATAGCAAAATAATTTGTGTAACTCTCATTGTCTTTAACACCTGCTCTGCTTTTTTCAGCTTGCTGACCACTTCTGGTAGCTGCAAAGCAGGCTGGAGGGGGTCGGGGAGCCCTTGATCCCAGATGGGAACTGCCCTTTAAGTTATATGACCGCATAAAAGATACAAAAAATTAGATTGTAATTTACTTTAGCTATTTTTCCAGTAACTTTTTCTTTCTTCTTCTGCTTTAACATTTACTATGCATACAGACTAAAATTGTATGCATTTGTGTGACCTTATGATTAGTGTGTCTTTTTATGTGGTATAGGTTCAACTAGATTATGTTGCACTACTACATGAATTCTCTCAGGGGACAACAATTTCAATGTTTCAACGTTTCAACTTCGTGTCAATGTCTCGTGAAGGACCTGATCACACTCCTGAGTAAGAACTTAATTATAAAAAATATTGTTTACACCAATGAACATATGTGGGGGGGATTTACTAAGCTTTTTCTGTCTTTTTTGTGTGCAATTTGCACAATTTTTCTGTCACAGCACATGCACAGGACCCACATCTGGAAGTGCTGTAGTGCAAGTCTTTATTTTAATGTTGTCTCTGACCTTTTCCAGCATTCTATATGGCCAAAGACAATGACCCTGATTTACTATTGTAAACCCGACATGTTTGCATTGCGCCAGAAATTCTGTCTGTGCCAGAATTTGCACCAGAATTGAAAAAAAAAAAAGACCAACTCTCCATTTTACTTTTAAAAAGCAGCGAGGCTGTTAGGAAAATGGACGCGGCCACCGAAAAGGGGGGCGTGTCCTGGACATTTTCACAAAAAAAATTACATATTTACTAAGGTTTCCACAGAAAATGTGGTGGATTTGAGCTGAGGAAAACCCTACAGATCAGAGTGTGGTGCCCCGGAACAGGACTTGGTCCTGTTCCTCTGTCGAAAGTCCCCTCAGCCAGAGCCCTTCCATGACAAGAGGGCTCTCCTGTAGGGCTTACCCCTAGTCGCCTCCTAGCAGTGTTGTTTAATGTATCAATAAATATATATATATATATATATATATATATATATATATATATATATTTAATATGTTATATAGGAATACCTCTGTATAGGACCTTAGAGGTCACGTGCCTTTAATTAAATTGTATTATGGTTTAAGGACCTTTGGGTCATGTGATAACCAGAGTTCACCGGGTCAGGACTGACATGTTCTGCTGACCAATGAGCTGTTGTTCCACCCCCTTAATATATATAAGGGGCTGCTGCCACTAAATTCTCTCTCTTAGTTCCGGATTATCAGAGAAAGCACCTCTCATATCATCTGCATCAATTCAAGCTAGGCCTGAAACCTAACCTTCAGCAGCCACAAAACCGTGAGTTATTCAAGCTCAACCTACAAATCCTGTGTGACTACTACAAATCCAAGTCTTCCAAAATAGTAGCACAGTGGCTAGCATCAAAGCTCATTGATCCCAGAGTCCCAGCAAACCTGTGTGGAATCTGTTCCATGGTTCGCTCTTGCAAGGACTGATCTGTTACATGCAGTTGCATAAAATCTGCAGTAAAGTTTCTTCCGTTTATTCATCCAAATCTGCTGTGGACATTCAATTATTTCTCCCTACCGTTTATGGGTCGGTTGGCGGTAGGACTATTACATTAAGGAAACCTCACCCTGGCATCACGACAATCAAGGTTTAATAACAAATATACCCTATACTATCACTGCAACACCCCAGACACCATTACCCTCCCAGGTACCACAAGAGCATGTGTGAAAAAAAAAAAAGAAAGAAAAATGTAGGGTAAAGTGCAAAATGTAGGGAAACCTTAGTAAATACCATGGAAAAAAATTGTAGGGAATTAAAACCCACAAAGAAAACTACACTCCAATCTTAGTAAATCAGGGCCAATATGTCATAAGTCGTATGGTTTCCAGGGTGCACAGATATGCCAAAGTGGGTGGGTGGATAATAGGGATGAAAGGATTTTCGAAAGTTATTAGTGCCAATTTCATGTGATTTTGGAGGAATCACATATAAATGAAAATAGAATAAGATGCAGTAAAAGTGTAAATACAGCCTCAGATGATGTGTATAACTGCTATATACTGCATATCCTGATCCAATAGAGACAGCTGTAACATACAGATGGAGCTGCTAGAAATGATCTGGTAGGTCACAGGAAGTCCCCAGGACTGACCATTTCCTGACACACAGATTTTCTGTGGGTCAGGCTGGTGTCAACTTGACCAAGTTGCAGAAATGGAACGTATAAATGCCAGTGTGCCGGTATGAAACCAATGATGTGGTATGACATGGGCAACAGAAAACCTGGAAGGCCTCTTTATATAAGGATTGCTCCTTTATTGTGTTCTGGATATGTGATGGAAGTTAGCTATGAAAATCTCTTTTGTCTAAAGAAAGTCTTTGTTGTTTTTTCTGTGATCATTTTTAGATCATTTTGGCTTTTAGAAATCTAACTCCCCCTGTCCTTATTGCTCAATCTGTTTGTGACACTAGAAAGTTGTTTTGTACAGCTGTTAGGATATATATATATATATATATATATATATATATATTTAAGGCCTGTATTTATTGGAGGGGTCGGCTGTTAAAAATAACGGCATGTGCAGGTTCAGGGGGCATGTTTATTTATATAATCAATTAAGCTTGCATCTATGGTGTATATCTCACAACAACAACCACATTTTAAGTAAAGTTGTGTTTTTTTTTAGGTTTACCATGAGGGTGGAAATGAAAGGTAAAATCTTTCCAACATCAAGTGCGAAAAGAAATAAAAAACAGGCCAAAAAAGAGGCAGCCTATCTTGCTCTACAAGAGATCAGAAAAGAGTTCCCACATGAGATTCCGGTATAATATTATTATTTTGACTATTAAACTTTGAAATGTATAGTATATAGAAATATTATTAGAAACTAATCATTATTGATATCATCATTAAGCAATAGACAGCAGGTTTCTTTTAAAGACAGTTTTTCAAACTGTCCAAATCTATGTCCAAATGGTTTTTGTGTAGAAATGTGAACCATAGATCAAAAATTTTTGGACACCTAGGCAGGTAGTTATTAACCTTTCCCTGGCGCACAGGCTCCTCGTCCAGTGCACAGGCTTGCTGGATTTATGTAGAGCCAGACTCCTCTACATAAATCCAGAAAACCCATGCACCCATACTGAAATTTCCTCTAGCTCCAAGCTAGCAGTGCTTTCAGCAGCAATCTATCACAGTCTGTTTAGCCAGCATACATTTTCTGCAAATATTGGGAGTGGTGGCGGGCTTGATAGAACGCCCCTTTCTCTCTAAGAAACCCCCTCTGTGTCTTGCCGAAAATGGAAAAAAATTCACAACATTTGCAGCTAGCACAGAAATTGTGATTTTTAAAAAATTCGCACATGATAACTACCCCTAATTTGTATTAAGAAATATATATTTCAAGCTTCTTTAAAGGAGGCCGTACACATAAGATAGTAAGTTTGTTCGTCTAACAGAAAAGTGTGTTTCAATTGGGAAGTTAGCCATTGACAGACACCTTACGGCTTATGAAGCACCAGATGGAACAAAGGATTGGACATGTTGAATTCCAACATGCCCCAACCCTCTTTTCCCTGACATCTGCTCTTGGGGGGCACTAGGCATGCCTCCATACACTTATTTGTGGACAAAGTTAATAGCAGTGATGATGTAATGCCTAAGGAACTAGTTTAAGAAAACAGAGGTAAACACTTTAAGGGTGTGTTCACATGTGCATATTTTTGCTGCGGATCTGCTACAGATTTGCTTCTTCATATTTTGCTGCTCGTTGACTTCAATGGTTAGAAAAATCGGCTACAGCAAATCTGTAGCAGAAAATACTCACGTGTGAACGCACCCTAAGAGAGTATTCAAATACACACTGGTGAACACACCTTAAGAGAGTATTCCCACATGCATATATTTGCTGCAGATCTGCTGAAGATTTTGTTGCCCAATGAAGTCAATAGGCAGCAGCATCTTCACGTGTCAATGTTCCCCTTAGAGAGTTTTAGATGACTTCATGACCTGAAACAAATGAACTGCCTATGTATATGGTGGAAGTTGTTTTTTCTCTATCGGCTCCATTGGGGGACACAGACCGTGGGTGTATCTTGCTGCCTCTAGGAGGTGTGACACTATGTTTTTTATTTTGCTAGTATAGGGACGTGTTAGTTTTTTTTATTCCCTTTCTTTTCCGTTTTCAGGTGGGGACTCAGGAACTGCGGTTCACTGTTTCCCCATTGCGAGTACAGGGGCACAGACATTGCGTAAATGCGCCCCCTCGCCAACGGTCAGCGCCTGGGTGGTACCTCATGGGTCTGGGTCGCCCTATTTTCCTGCTCGCCTCGCTTGCGCATAGCAGACAGGTGTGATGCAGGTAACTAAAGCTGACTTCACTGAAGACTTCATTAGGTAAGTTCTTCTGACTGAGGTAAGTACTTTCCCTCTTTCTCCTCAGGTAAGCGGACTTGCAACTGCTGGAGCCCCCCTGTTTTTGGCCCACCTTTTCAGGTTGGGCTGGCTTACTGGGAATGGACTTTTATTGGGGACTTTATTCTGGGGGAGCAGTGGCACTTTGAGGGGGCATGTATGTTATGTTTGGCACTGTGTGTGTGTGTAGTGTGTTACGTTGAACAGCGCCTTATATGCGGCTTACAGCCGTGGCGCTAGTACGGGCCGGCTTACTTTCGTTTTCGCCGGCAGCGCCTTATATGCGGCTGACAGCCGCGGCGCTGGTACGAGCCGGGTGCTCTCAGCGCCGGCTTACTTTCATTTTCTCCGGCAGTCTCTGCCAGCGTATTTACCGCCCGCTCTGTTCTCCCGAGCGCATATGAGAATGACATGTGCGCTCGGGACAAGGAGCGGGCGCCATTACAGCTCCTTCTCGGCCTGGTTTTAGCTCTGCCCACAGGGCTGTCGGAGCTCTTCTGAGGCACGCATGAGCCTCCAATCAGCGCCGTGGGCGCGAATTTCAGTCAGAGGGGGGGGCCAACTAGTTAGTGCCTCTGCTGCAGGCATGCCCCCCTCTACCATTGGCTGTCCCTTTCTCACTCTAGCTGCGTGGAGCTGTTCTCCTCTCTACAGCTGCCAGGATACGTATACTTATTTGGTCTGTAAACACTGTAGTACCTAAATGCCTGGCTCTGCCGAGCCCACTTGCCTGCCTGCTCCGCTGCTCCCCCAGACCCCCTGGTACCCCCTGATGCCCTTTCAGTCCCGGTGGGTTCAGCCGCTCCACCCCCCTGGGTTTCTCCCTGACCCAGTATATGGCTGACTTGACCCAAGTCTCCCGTTCGGTGGCTGAGGCCTCCTGGGTAGTGGTGTCTGCCCTGAAGGGGTCTTCCCTGTGCAGGACCACTGAGAGGGTCCGCTCCTCTTTTCCTCATGCTTCACACTCTCACAAGCGTACTAGGGGTGCCTCGTCTGACTCTTCCATTGAGTCTTCAGATAGACGTGGGCGTTCCCCTCGTGGGTCCCGCCCCCCCACCCCTGTCATCTGGGCACAAACATCATTCCTCCAGAGGACGTTCTCGGAATCACCGCTCTGCCTCGCCAGAGCTGCGTACCCGGTCAGGTTCGCCCCCTCCAGGAATGCCTCTACTCATTCACTTCCCCTGGTGAACTGGTGGACGAGGCTTCCGAGCCAGCATCTGACTCAGAGGACCACTCGGACTCAATTGCAACGGTGAACTCATTGGTGACAGCCATAAGAGACACCTTTCACCTAGATGACCCAGGATCTTCGGATGTCTATCCAGAAGTATCCTTTCATCGTGCTAAGCCAGCACCTCAAAGGTTCAGCTCTCACGCTGACTTTGACGACATTCTGGAATCTGCATGGAAACATCAAGACAAGAGGTTCCCGGGAATCAAGAACATTATCCATTTGTCAAGGACTTTGTCGCAAAGGTGGTTTCCCCTCCCTCAGTGGATCCACCAATCTCCCGGATCTCTAGGGCGACTACACTGCCACTGGCAGTTGCCGCTGCCTTCAAGGATCCCACAGACAAGAAGGTAGAATTCTTAGCGAAGTTTGCTTCTGAAGCAGCTGGCTCTTCTCTTCTTCCCATCTTCGCCTCGACATGGGTGTCCAAGGCCCTGTCGGAGTGGTGCCAAAAGCTTCATCAGGATATCTTAGCGGGATCTGCTCTGGCTCTCCAATGCTCTAAAGCTGGGGACTTTCTGTGCGCAGCTTCCATGTAGTCAAGCCATTGTTCTGCCTTTGCTGTGGGTCACCTAGCGGCTCTCTGCTGCTTTATGTGGCTTAAAGTTTGGAATGCGGATGCCGCTTCCAAAAGGTCTCTCACTGAGCTTCCCTTTATGGGTGGCCATCCTTTTGCCAAACGCCTCAATGAGATTATCTCTTAGGCAACGGGAGGTAAGAGTTCCTTCTTACCTCAAAATAAGGCTCGCCCTTCTTCCCAAAGGAAGTCCTTTTTCCTTTCTGATTCCAGCTAAGGGTCCGGGCAGGCGCCCTCGTGGGACAAGAATGCTCCCTCGTGCCGGGCACGCCCGGCTTGGAAGTCGGACTCCAACCGGTCCGGCCGTTTTGCTCCCAAATCGGGCAACCGCAAGCCCACTTCTGCATGAAGTGAGGCCCCCACCGTGGTTTCTTTCGGGTGGGAGGTAGTCTCTTGTTTTCCGAGACATCTGGACTTCACACATTCAGGACTCTGGGGTCAGGGATGTGGTATCCAACGCTTACTGGATCGAATTCGCCTCCCTTCCGAGGGATCGCGTTTTTCGATCCCAGGCCCACCCGGTCTCCTCCTCTGGCGAAGCAATTTCGAGCGGCTCTCCAGTCTCTGCTTCTCCAGGGGGTTATCGTCTTCCTTCCTCCAGGGGAATGTTTTCAGGGTTTCTATTCAAATTATTATTATTTTTTTTGTGGTCCCCAAGATGGATGGTTCTGTGTGACCAATCCAACCTTCACCTTCTCATCCACCACTTCAGAATGTAATCTCTCCGTTCGGTGGTGGCGTCCCTTGAACAAAGGGAGTTCCCATCATCGGTGGACATCAAGGATGTCTACCTCCATGTGCCAATATTTCCGGGCCATCATCGGTACCTCCGCTTGCGGTTCCGGAGGGGCACTTTCAATTCGTAGCCCTCCCCTTTGGTTTGGCCACAACTCCTCGGGTCCTTACAAAGATCCTTGCGCCAGTGTCGGGCCTGTTTGGTCGAGGGGAATCTCGGTGATATCCTATCTGGACGACCCTCTCATCAAGGCTCCGACCAGAGCCCAGAGTCTGGAGAATCTGGACGTCAATCTCCACTATCTGACTCGCTTCGGGTGGATGGTCAACCGGGACAAGTCAGTCTCCTGTCCTACCCAGTCTCTAACCTTCCTTGGACTTCGATTCAACAGCCTCTGCCCGCATTTGTCTTCTGTCAGACAAACGTCTGGCGCTCTGGTCGGGGTTCCGCTCCCTTCGGACTCAGGTATCAGTCTCCATCTGCACTTGTATGGAAGTCCTGGGTCGGGTGGTGGCAACTATGGTGGCCGTACCCTTTGCCCAGTTTCATTACCACCCCCTTCAACTGGCGATTCTCTCTCGATGGAACAGGTCTCCTCTTTCCCTCGATTGTCAGATTGTTCTCCCTCTCAGGGTCCATCAGTCTCTGCTCTGGTGGCTCCGCTCCCCCCTTCTTCTCCAAGGGTGCTCCTTTCTTCCCCTTCTCTGGCAGGTTGTTACAATGGTTGCCAGCCTGTCGGGCTGGGGTGGCATGTTCAGGGATTGGATGGTCCAGGGACTCTGGTCTCCCCTGGAGACCCTTCTTCCGATAAATATATTGGAATTACGGGCGATTCTTCTTTGTCTTCTTCATTGGGAGTCCCGTCTTCAGTCCCGTCTTGTTATAATCGACAGGGCGGCGCCCGCAGCTCGGCAGCCAAGGTCGAGGAGTCCAAGATTCTCACCTGGGCGGAGAGTAAGGTTCCGGCCATTTCGGCATTTCACATTCCGGGAGTGTTCAACTGGGAAGCGGACTTTCTCAGTCGGTCTCTTCGTACGGAGGTCTTCGCGCAGCTCTGCGACCTCTGGGGCTTTCCGGACAGGGTTGGAGCTGGGGTTGTCTCTCAGTTCCCTTAAGGGTCGGGTTTCGGCCCCTGGTTTCTATTTCTCATGTCCGGACCTTCCTGCAAGGAGTGGCGCACGCTGTTCCTCCTTATCGGTCACCTTCTCCCCCTTGGGTCTTAAACTTGGTTCTGAGTGCCCTCCAGGGTGAACCCTTTGAGCCCCTTAGAGAGGTGTCTCTCCGCCTCCTTTCTTGGAAAGTGGCGTTTCTTGTTGCTATCACCTCCTGCTGTTCTCGGTTTCTGGTGATCCACCAGGACGAGGTCGTTTTCCGCCCAGTTCCTTCCTTTTTGCCTAAGGTGGTCTCGGCCTTTCATCTCAATGAGGACATTGTCCTCCCGTCCTTTTGTCCTGCTTCTTTTCATCCTAAGGAGCGCTTACTACGCAAGCTGGATGTAGTTTGGGCTGTTCGGTCTTATCGCTCCATCACTTCTTCGTTTTGTCAGTGTGATTCCTTTTTTGTCCTTACGGAAGGTCGTCGCAAGGGACAACCTGTTTCCAAGGCCACCATTTCTCGATGGATTTGGTCCGCCATTGCGGAAGCCTGTCGCTGTAAGGGAAAGATTCCTCCTTTCAGGGTTGTGGCTCATTCAACACGTTCTGTTCGGCTAACTGGGCTCTCCAGAATAGAGCCTCGGCCTCGCAGATTTGCAAGGCGGCTACCTGGTCGTCTTTGCACACTTTCTCGAGTTTTTTCCCGAGTTCATACTTTCGCATCGGCTGATGCTAGTCTGGGTCGTAAAGTGTTGCAGTGGATCGGCCGTTTGCCTGATTACTTATCTGCCCACCCAAGGGACAGCTTTGGTACGTCCCACGGTCTGTGTCCCCCAATGGAGCCAATAGAGAAAAGGAGATTTTTTAACACTTACCGTAAAATCTCTTTCTCGAAGGATCCATTGGGGGACACAGCTTCCGCCCTTTTTGGGTTTTTTCCTTTGGTTCTCTGTCCGAGGGTGTGTTCATTTATGTTTTTTCTTGTGGTTCTCGGACAGTTTTGGGTTTTTCTTTGCCCTATTGGTCTCCTCCTATTGCTCTGGAACTTAAACTGACTAGCTCAGAGCCTGAAGGCGGGTATATCCTGCTGGGAGGAGCTGACTTTAAAAAAAAAAATTATCATAGTGTCACACCTCCTAGAGACAGCAAGATACACCCACGGTCTGTGTCCCCCAATGGATCCTTCGAGAAAAAGATTTTACGGTAAGTGTTAAAAAATCTCCTTTTTTTTTTTTTACCTTTTTAAGACAGTCTGTCTTATGTCTGAGGTTAGAATAAGACATTCCATTTTCTCTGCAGTAAGTTATTAGCTGGAAGTCAGTAGAGAAATATATGATGCCATACCTACAATAGGGTTTTTGTCTGCAACATTTTTGTACAGCAGGGCGTTATTTCTCACATTCTTTTTTTTTTTCTTCTAGGAGTTGCCAGATGTTTTCATAGATGAGTCTGGTTCTCAAAATTCTTCT
Source organism: Hyla sarda (assembly GCF_029499605.1). Taxonomy (NCBI): domain Eukaryota; kingdom Metazoa; phylum Chordata; class Amphibia; order Anura; family Hylidae; genus Hyla; species Hyla sarda. The sequence goes on along the minus strand of NC_079191.1, from coordinate 344,646,458 downwards.
CTGTCTGAAAGGTATGAAAATACTTAATGCTTCAGTTAAACTTTTCATTTAAAAGGGGCTATGTATCCAGGGGAGAGACTAAAGGGGTTATATTAAGGCTCAACTTTCCACTGACCAGTGGGGGGTGTGACTGAAATTAAAATGAAGGAGTTTTATTACTAGTTAGGGTCTTATTCAGGGTTGGGCCAAGACATTGTGCTGCCCTGGGTCCAAGAGTGAAATGCCATCAAAAACGTTGCCACATCTATTATAGATACAGCGGCAGGGGCGTAGCTGTAGAGGTAGCAGCCGCACCGGGGCCCTGGTGCCTAAGGGGGCCCCAAAGCACATCTGCCCCATAAGAGAGAAGTACAAAATTTGGCATATGGGGCCCTGTTGCACATTTTGCATCAGGGCCCCCGAAACTATATTATCAAATGAATAAAATAGGTAAAGATGAAATTTGAAGGAATAAGGATGGTATGAAAATGTATAATATGTAAAAATAAAAGAGAAAATCTGTGTGTGTGTGTGTATATATATATATATATATATATATATATATATATATATATATATATACATATATACGACAGAAACAAAAGGAATATTTATAAAATGAAAGGGGGAATAAAATAAGGGGGAAAATGGAAATTGAAATTTATTAAGAAGAAATGGAATATATAAATAAAATAAAAATATCTTATTTATAAATAAATATGAATAGATGTATATTAATAAATGAATACATTATAAGTATAATTAAATAAATATATATCAACAAATCTGTAAATAATTTTTTTTTTGGAAGAGCAAAATATACTTATCCCAACACACTGCTGAGCAACAAAGAAGAAGGAAGTTACCTGGGCGATAATTACCTATATTGCCTACACTATGATCTGATTGGTTACTGTAATGGTGCAGCACATTAGGTTGCATATTGGATAACATGTTTGTCTGCACCTTTATATGTAAAGTTTTTTCTTTAATACATACAGTACTTATTTGTTGCTGAGTTCAGTAAAAGAAGTTAAAAGCATAATAGAAGCGTCTTGTCTTGCCTTAAAATCTCCTGCACTCTGGTCTTTCCTCTCACCTCAGCAGGCCTCTGTATGAGTCTGTGATCACATGACCAGCAGGGGGAAGAGCTGAGCAGGCAGGCCGAGATCGCTCAGTGTATGGCAGTGTTTCCCAAGCAGAGTTTTTCATAAGATTACATTTACCAATGATAATGTTTCACCCTTAAAAGGTTGTCTGGAATTTTTCTGTTGATGGCCAATCTTTAGGATAGACATTAATATCTGATCAGTGAGAGTCCAACAGCCAGCACTCCAGTCAACCAGCTGTTTGCCAGAGCAAAAGCCCCCACAAACACAGTGAATGGAGCCAGAAGCAGACACAGAGCACATTGTGTAGTGTCCAGGATTGCCACTGTACCAGTGACAGCAGCTCCATGAATGCTGGCCAGCACTTCTATGGAAGGGGGCCAACTCAACATCATCCAATGAGGACAGTCTAATTTTAGGTGATGCAAGGAAGGGCCGTGTCTGCCTCCTTATTAGATGATGCTGAGCTGGTGGCAGTGCTATGCTTGTTATGCATGCTAGCGGTGTCCAATCCCCAACCCCCCTGCCTCTCTGGGGTTATCCAAAGATTATAAAGCCTACTCATACCACTATTGACAGCAGTAAAAACATAACACTTTCAGTTTGTAAAAGTTCATAATATAAATGAATATTTATTTTTCAGTGCTGGGGGTGAATTCAGTGGTAATAGAAGTTTTTCTGAAAATGGATTCTCTGATTCAGGATCTGCAACTTCTGAGGTAATTCCAAGCAAATGAGAAAGTGCAAGTATTGGGCATATCTTTTGAAATGTGGCATAGTGCTTAACTTTCAGATAAGAAACTATCACTATCAATGTTGATTTTAGGGTTACAAAAGGACCCGTCCTATTAAACACTGTGTTCATACTTGCATTCATTCTTTTCTAAATCCAGTGGAAAAAATATAGAAATCCTGATTTTAAAGGGGTACTCCGGCGCTTAGACATCTTATCCCCTATCCAAAGGATAGGGGATAAGATGCCTGAATGTTGGGGTCCAGCCCCTGGGGACCCCCGTGATCTTGCATGCCGCACCCCGTTAAAATCAGTCCCCAGAGCATGTTCGCTCCGGGTATGATTACTGGCGATCACGGGGCCGGAGCATTGTCACTGCTCCGCCCCCGTGTGACGTCACGCTCTGCCCCCACAATGCAAGCCTATGGGAAGGGGTGTGACAGCTGTCAATCAGACATCTTATCCTTTATCCTTTTGGATAGTGGATCAGATTTCTAGAGGCAGAGTACCCTTTTAATTAAAAACAGAAACAGATGTGTAGGAGGCTTTAAACTTTGTGACGAAAACCAGACTTTTGTATCAGAGAAGTCTGGCCAAAAGTGTTCTTTATGTAAGAATTAAAGGCAACAAGTCATATTTTTCATGTGGAAACAAGACTAAGTGACCCAAATATGCATAACAAAATGGGTACTGGATTACAAAAAAAAGGAAAAATGTTACCATATCTGGACAATAATGCTGTTGCAACTCTCATAAAGGGCAATCTTTCGGACCCCCCCAAAAGGATAATTTTTTCACCTTTTCATACGAAAGCTTTTTATTCATGATTTCAGGACACCAATCCTGTTGCAACTCCCAAAAGGCAGAATTTTTGCAACGCTTGGAAAAATCCAATGTGTTTTCTTTCTTGATAATTTCTCCAGCTTTTTAATAATTACAAAAGCTATTTCTTCACTTTTTACTATTTCTTCACTATTTTGAGACATTGTCACCAATCCTTTTGCAACTTCTAAAAAGGATTTCTCAGCAGAAAGGGATACTTTATGCATCTTTTTTAGAGTTAAATAACAAAATTCGCTAGTGTAGTGTATTTTTAAACACGCTGTTAGTTACCATGGGTTACTGCACGTCACCGTAACTTTGACATTAACTTAGCCTTAAAACCTCGGGGTGTGGCATGGAGGTTGAGAGGAGCGGTCGCACGCTGTAAGCGCTCCCGCTCAGAACCTGCTTTTTACTTATCCTGAGCCAAATCCTAGAGTCCCTGATGCCGGTAACCCGTTCTATGTTCCAAAATATGGCCCCTAAAACAGATCCCTCCAAAGGAAAGGACCGTACAGCGGTCAACAAGCTACAAGATTATGCCCGCTCAGACAAACAAGATGGCGCCAGGCAGGCTGCAGCGCATTCCTCTACCTCAGCTGCTGCTGCGCGGGAGGCTTCCTCGCTGGGAGGACTGAAGGACTCACCCGAAGCGACGCTGAAGCGGTGAGCTATCCATGCCTGCAAAACCTCCCTAACTGGGAAAATGGAGGAAGTGAAGATAGATGTGGGCCTATTGAGACAAGATCTCCAAAACCTTAGAGAATGGGTCACTGAAACAGAGACGGGGATCTCCAACATCGAGGACACTATTGTCCCCCTCCCTGCCTCCCTCACCACTGTGCAGGAACAGCTTGAATTGGCCAGGCAAAAGAACGATGATTTGGAGAATAGACTGCGCCGGGATAACAGGGTGATTGGCTTAGCCGAGCGCACAGAGGGCTTTTGTGGAGGAGTGGATTAAGGACTTGTTCCCTGAGGTATCCTTCTCCTCTGCATTCGTGGCTGAACGCGCATATCATGTACCCTCCAGACCACAGATACCAGGGACATCGCCGTGTTCGCTTCTAGCCAGGCTCCTGAACTGCAACGACCGCGATTGATACTCTGCTCTGCACGGAGATTACTGGAGATTACCTTCAATTCTAGTATGGTCCCCATATTTCCAGACTTCTCCTCTGAGTTACAACGCCACAGAGCTACTTTCACATCTATCACGGCTGAGAGAGAAGGGGGTCTCTTACTCCAAGCGGGTGGTAGACGGAGACAGAGCTATTTTCTTTACTATGCCTCAAGAGGTGGACGACTGGCTGAATAGAAGATGGAGAGCCCAGTGATGTGCCTGTTACTCTCTGCTGCAGAACCATGAAGCCTATACTGCGTGACCCTCTACGGAAACCTCACCGTGGATGCCCTTGTTTGGATGTGCCCTTGCGTGATTCCTTTGCTGATCCGGTTCACAACGGTTAAGACACAGTTGACTCTGTTGCCTCTTCGGAATGTTTGAACTTGAACTGGTAAGGTATTGAGTTTTCCCCCTGGCTGCACACCCTCTATCCTTTGGCCCACTTCACTTTACATCTGGACCCTCTCCCCCTTCTGGTTGGGTGGGTTCACCTTACCCCCCTGACCTCCTGTGGACCTCGGATGGGCCATAGCAGCATGTCCTTATACCCCCGGATCGCCCTCCCTTCATGCCCCCCTTCCCCCCTCTCAACTGACAGTCCCCCTCTCTCTTGTTCACCCTCCCCTGTTCCCTATCCCCTAAACTGCCCTCAGTACCCACCTCCTTGAGATGGGGTACTCATCTGAAAGCTATGCAGCATTTGGGTGCACTTGGACTTATGGACTGGGGTATCCTACTATGTGTACCTTATTGCTGTGTGGGGCGGTGGGGATACTACCATAACAATTGCACATGGTACTGTCCCTTTGGTTATATACTCCCTGAGCTGGGAGTGCTTACATTGGCTATGATTCTCTTTTTGTCCCACTATCAATCCCTGGATTTCCCTCCCCCTACATCATCTTGTTCCTTTTCTCCTTTCTCCGCTCCTTTGCTTTTCTCTTTCCTTTCTACCCCTCCCTTTTTTTTCTCCCCCCTCCCCCCCCCCTTCTCCTTTCTCTTCTTACCCTTTTTTTCTCCCCTACTCCCTTTCGTTTTCTCCTTCCCTTATCTCTTCTCATAATTGTCTTTTCCTCCCTTAGTGCTTCTCCTCTCCTCTTCCCCTTGCCAGTACTCTTTTTCCTCTGTATGGTTCCTCCTTCTCCCATCTGTGCTTTATGTGGGGCTTTAATGATACTACTCAGGGACTTCTCAATCTCTATATACCAGCAGGTTCTCCCCCCTAGATAGAGCTGTTGCTCTACTGATGCTTCCTTTGCATTATTACCGTTACTCTAGTTACTTCTTGTTATTTGTTTTCTGTCCCACATATAGGTGGGTGTACTGTTTTATGCTTTATGCTTTGTGGTCTCCTGCGTCCCTCCACCTCTAATTTACCATACTCATGGTTCTATGCACCTTTATCACCTTTTTATTTGCTATTTTTATTATTTTATGGACAGGCACTGACGTTTTTCCTTACTTTTAGTTTTTTACTGTGGCGGATCTCAGACTGATGTCCTGGAATATCCGAGGTGCTCGCACCCCGCAGAAAAGGGCTTTGATTTTTGCTCACATTAGAAGGTACCACCCACATATTGTCACCCTACAGGAAACACATCTCACTCTGGATAGGGCCAATCAACTATCTCAGCCCTGGGTTCAGTGGTCCCTACATTCTTACCATACCTCTTATTCTAGGGGTGTCACAGTCTTTTTTAGTCGTAAGGTGAGGTGGGAACCAGTTACTGTCCGCAAGGATCCCTTAGGTCGTTATATATTCATACGTGCCTTCTTGAACAATGTCCAGTTTGTGTTTTGATTTATTTATAACCCCCCTCTGGCCTCTATGGAAATATTCCATCTTGCTGTTACATTTGCGGCGGGGTACCCGTCAGCCCTGGTTAACCTGGTCTCAGACCCTCTAATGAACCCTCTAATGGACAGATACAACCCCAGGGGAATACCTCTCCACTCACCCTCTGATGCTAGAACTTCTCCCCTTATGCAGTTTTTTTTGGAGGTGGGGTGGATAGATGTTTTTGTTACCCTATGACCAAACAATATTTGTGTCATACATTTGTGTCATACTTTTGAGCACGGGAACCAGTCCAGCAAATTACTGGCCCATATTGTAGGGCAAAATTCCTCTTAATTCTCCAATTCCTAAACTTAGAGCCTCAGACGGATTTCTTCTACTGGGTAACGAGGAACTGGTCCTCAGCTTTTCCTCTTTTTATTCTAACCTTTATACTTCTCAGGTTCCGCTATGACACAAATCAGCTCCACTCCTATCATAACCTTCCCTACTCTCTTGGTAGAGGACTGTGACTTCCTAGAGGCTCCAATTACCCTATAGGAGGTGCAGGAGGCTATCACTGATCTACTGCCAAGAGTATGTCTCTGGGCCCTGACAGCCTTTCGCTGGAGGTTTACCTGAGGTTCTCAGACGTGCTCCTCCCATCCCTTCTTCATATGTACCAATCTGTATTCACTGAGGGGGTACTCCCAGCGTCTTTATATGACGCCACTATAGTTGTAATATTAAAACCAGATAAAGACCCTTTGGATTGCAGCTCTTACAGGCCAATCTCCTTGCTAAATTTAGACAAAATATTGCCCAAAGTTCTTGCAAATCGTGTTATTCTTACCATTATATATAATGACCAAACTGGTTTCATGTAAAATCCACCTCGGATAATATCCGGAGAGTTCAGTCGGCTGTCCAGGTGGGAGTGGCGTTGGGGAATGACTGGGCCTTGGCATCGTTAGACGCTGCAAAGGCATTTGACTCTGTAGAGTGGGGTTATCTCCTTGAAGTCCTTGCCAGGTTTGGATTTGGCCCTCATTTTCAGCGGTGGGTCTCTATCCTCTACAAACATCCCAAGGCTCAGGTCCTTGTGAATGGTATCTGCTCTCTTCCATTCACTTGGGCCGCGGGACGTGGCAGGTCTGCCCTCATTCCTCACTTCTGTTCGCGGTGGCAGTGGAGCCCCTTGCTTTGCGTATTCGGTAAGACCCTGATTACCTTGGAATGTGGCTGGGAGGGAGAGAGGAGCGTACTGGGCTGTATGTTGATGATACGATTTTATATCTATCTAACCCAAAACTAACATTACCCCATGCTATTACATTGAGGTTTGGTTATTTTTCTGGGCTGTTCATTAATTGGACAAAATCGGATATAATGCCGTTGTTAGACAAACCCTGGCCCTCAGTTATGTGTGGACTTCCAGTGGTGACAGAGTTTAAGTATCTAGGGGTGTTTATCAATAGAAACTCCTTGTTGGACTTGGCCACCAATATTCTTTCCCGCTTGCCATATATTAAGAACAAGTTTCGAATATGGGGGACATTGCCTCTCATGGTCTCTGGCCGTATTAACCTTATAAAACTTATCATCCTACCTAAATGACTTTATGCCTTAGAAAATGCCTCTGTTCCAGTGCCTAAGTCTTTTTTTGCCACATTGCACTCCCTTTTATCCCCCTTCATATGGGGTCCCCATAGACCTAAAATTCGCCTTACGACATTGCAACGTCCTAAGTTAGATGCCGGAATATCCCTTCCTGATTTTTACCTTTACTACCCGGCCGGCCAACTCCACTACATTTGTCATTGGCTATTAGACTCCCCGATGTCTGATGCGGCTCAGTCTCTTTCTAGCACCTTAACGACCATGGACTTGTATACTTGTCCATGTGCCATTAAGGTGGTATGGCGTGGGCTCCCGACTCGAGCCCGCATCATACCGGCCGGCCCCCAGCTGATTCCTGAGGACGGCGTTAGTAGCCAACATGCGACGATCGCTGCGGCCGAAGCAGAAACCCCAGTTGCCCGTAGTGATAACAAATAATCGGTAGTAATAGCAAAATGCATATCATCACCTAGAAAAACATCCCAAGAGCCAGCCGAAAGCAGCCAGTCCTTCCAAGCCTTACCATGAGCAGACCAGGTGGCCGGCGCCACCAAGGACGCAATCAGCGGCATCAGTCCCGAGACACCAGCTCCCACATCTCCGGCAGGCAAGGCAAGCCCTCTGGGGCAGCTCCCTGTGCACAGCTCCCGAAACTCCTGAAAATGTAAATGAGATAAGTCAGCCAAAACATTATTAACCCCGGGCACATGACAGGAACGGAACCAAATGTTATGCTCCAAACACCTGAGAACCAAGTGGCGAAGCAAGGCCAAAACTGAGAGAAAGGAGGAGGATAGGCCGTTAATTGATTGTCCGTCCAAAAACAGACCTTCCGATCCTTTAACCTAGGACCCCAGAGCTCGACAGCCACAATGATGGGGAACAATTCCAACAGTGTCATATTATGACATAACCCCTCCTCTCTCCACACCTCAGGCCAAGGCGCAGCACTCCACTCATTACCGAAAAGGGCCCCATAACCTGCAAATGATGCTGCATCAGTAAACAATGCTAGTTCCGAATTACAGACTTCGGGAGCTTGAAAACAAGTGCGGCCGTTGTAGCAGTGCAGAAACTCGCGCCACACCAACAGGTCTGCCCTTAACTGGGAAGTAATACGAATCCTGTGCTGGGATCTCTTGACTCCCTTCGTAGCCAAGGAAAGGCGCCTGGAAAAAACACGGCCCATAGACATGATACGACAAGCAAAGACAAGGAGACCCAAGAGGGACTGCATCTGTTTCAAAGTAATCTTGGAAACCCCACAGAAGCCAGCAATAAGCCCCAACAATTTTTCCAATTTGTCATCAGGAAGCCGAAACACCATGCCCACAGAGTCGATTTCAATCCCCAGGAACGACAGGGTTTGTACGAGGACCCTCCATCTTGTCAGACGAGAGAGGTACACCAAGCCGACTCATGAGGAAACAAAACAAATCCAGGATGAACTTACAGCGTGGAGAATCCCCCGGAGGCGCAAAGAAAAAATCGTCCAGATAATGAATTATGGACGCGCAACCAGTTTCAAATCGCGCTATCCACTCCAAGAACGAACTAAACATCTCGAAGTAGTGGCACGATATGGAACAGCCCATAGGCTGGTAAGAATCATAGTAGTACATACCATCCACACAGTAACCCAGATGATAGCATTCCGGGTGTACCGGGAGGAGTCCAAAATGTCGGATTTCGCCATAAGGGCGCCCCTGCTCGCCCGCCGAACCAACAACATTGCCTTGTCAAAGGATACGTAGGACACAGAAGAGGGATCCTTAGGGATGCCGTCATTCACCGTCTCACCCTTCGGATACGAGAGGTGATGTATCAAGCGAAACATGCCGCACTCCTTTTGGGAATGACCCTCAGGGGGGAAACCCTCAAATTGGAGAAAAGGGGGGGGGGGATCAAAAGGGCCCTGAAAACGACCCAAATTAACTTCCTTACTGACTTTTTCCTGCAGTGCATCAGGGTAAAGGGAAGCGGACTGCAAATTCGAGGCCGGCTGTGAAAAAACAGAGGGAACATATGGAATGAAAAAACCATAGGTAAAACCAAGATACAACTGCTCAGCCTCTGACCTACTGGGGTAAAGCTCTAGCCAGGACAACATCACGGGCACGCTCACCGGCGTCTTTCCTGTCGGCAGGGGAAGGCCCCTTGACCGGCAGTTTCGCCACATGGGGACATCTGACTGCTGCATGAGGGCCCCCGCAGGTGAAACATTCATGTTTGAACCTGCACAGCCCGAAGAACTTACAGTGACGCTCATTGAAGAGCCAGCAAGATCCGGGACAACGTGCGTCCACTGCGCCCTGGGAGGCAGTGGCCCCCGCTGGAAAGGGACATCATTAACCTAAGCCAAACATCAGTAGCCCTGGGATCCCAACCAACCTCAGGCTGCAGAGCTAACCGCCTCCTGAACTCCTCATCATACTTCCACCACGCAGAGCCGCCATGCGACTTGTATGCACCATAGATGGAATGCATGTATATGAAGAGCGCAGAATAGCGCTCAGGGTGCTGCTGACCCATGATACATCCCAGAGCCTGTAACCAATTACCCACCATTTTCCCAATTCGCGGCGAGCGTTCGGTCGATTTTTCCGAAAAGGGTCGGGGTTCTTTTTCTACGATACTCTGGTCAACAGAAATTACGGACCATATATCAATGTATTGATTTGCCCATATCTTTTTCTTAATCTCTTCATCAACATGAGCCCCTAGGGGGCTGATGCCGCAAAAAAAAGGCCTCTTTGTGCATTCCCGCCCGAAGCAGAGAAAGAGCCTGCTTCGCCAAGGAGTAAGGAGAATATCCCGCCCCCTGTGAACCAGGCTCCAACTGCGCCAGTAACGCCCTAAGGGCCGGAACCAATGACCTCTGACCCTCTCCCGTACCCCAAGCCCCAGCAAAGTTGCACTCACCAGAAGATGCAGAGGGTGGAGGAGCCGGTCCAGAAGAAGACTGAGACACCAACGGAACCTGGGGGAGGAGCAGGAATCGATGAGGGAGCCGCAGCCGACAGGCACAGAACCGGCTAAATGTGAGGGCTCCCGTCACCCCCTAGAAGAACACACATGACCCTGCGGGCTCCTGGAGCGGCTGTGTGAGGAAGAAGGGGACCGCCATCTGGAGGACCTGGAAGGCGGGAGCAACTCCTCCACCGACTAGATCCATGGCGGCCATGCCTACAGCTCCTACTGGAACCACTGGTCCTGCTGTGGCGGTGACGGCTGAAATTGCCTAAAGAACCAGAGGACAAGGAGCGCCGCCTCCTGGAAGACTCACCGCGAAGGCCGCTGCAGCCGTCCACCAGAACACACTGCCTGGAAGCGGAGGCTGGGTGGGAGGGATGGACTGCAGGGCATCATGAAAAACAGCTCCCTGGGCCTCATGTGCCTCCAGGGCGGAGGGGGGGGGGGTTGAGTGCTGCGGAAGTTGCTGGCACAGGGTCAGGGGGCACAGACTCCTCTACTGAGGAACTGGACAGAGGAGCCAATTTATTGCCCATATTAAGCTGCGGCAAAACAAGGTGCAGGGAGCAGGCAAGGGGAACCACGGGCACAGGGGAACGCAGGCTGCTACTAACCTCGGTGTAAGAAGGGGGAGGGGCCTTGGCGCTCCCATGCTCCACTGCACCACCCCTTCCACCTGCCCCAGAAGGACACATGGCGGCAGCGCGGCCCCTGCGCCGGGAAATTCTGAGAGGACTGGGGGGCAGACGTTCAGGCGCCCGCGCTTGGGGCGGGGACATAAACACTCGGCGAGAGGGCCGGACGGGAGGGCCCCATCTCCGCCATCATGCGGGCCAGGAACCCGGGTTCCGCCACTGCCTGCTCCCAGAGCACAGATAACAGTTCTTCAGCCATACCAGCCAGGCGCCCATCTCCTGCTGTGACCACAAGGTAAGAGGAAGGAGAGGGGGGAATACGGGGCTTTTATCCCCTAACCCAACCACCCCTTCCTGCCACCAGACCAGTCCCCCTTTATCCCCTAAAACCCCTACTAATAAAACCTATGGGGGGGAAGGATAGAAAAGGGAAATTAGCTACCCCTCTCCTACATTCGCCCAGGCCATGCCCCATGGCCCTATACGGACCGGGGGCACCCATTTCCTTTGGCTTATAAAATTAATGCTTGGTCCAAGCTGAGCACAGACATGAACAAAGTCCAGTAAGTGAGGATGGGCTAGCACTCCTCTGTACTTTCTACTGTCTGACAGGAGAGAGTACAGAGGAGTCCTATCAGACAGGAGAGAGCACAGAGAAGTACCATCAGACAGGAGAGAGCACAGGCGAGTACTATCAGACAGGAGAGTGCACAGAGGAATCCTATCAGATAGGAGAGAGCACAGAGGAGGGCTATCAGACAGGCGAGAGCACAGAGGAGTCCTATGAGACAGGATAGAACACAAAGGAATACTATCAGACAGGGAGAGCACAGAGGAGTGTAAGCACACCCTCACTTACTGGACTTTGTCCATACATGTGCTTCAGCTTTTATAAGCCATGATTTTATAAGCCCAAATTTCTATAAAAAGGAAATAAAAATGTGTTTATGAATTACAGGGTGGGCCATTTATATGGATACACCTTAATAAAATGGGAATGGTTGGTGATATTAACTTCCTGTTTGTGTCACATTAGTATATGTGAGGGGGGAAACTTTTCAAGATGGGTGGGGACCATGGCGGCCATTATGAAGTCGGCCATTTTGAATCCAACTTTTGTTTTTTCAATAGGAAGAGGGTCATGTGACACATCAAACTTATTGAGAATTTCACAAGAGAAACAATGATGTGCTTGGTTTTAACGTAACTTTTATTCTTTCATGAGTTATTTACAAGTTTCTGACCACTTATAAAATGTGTTCAATGTGCTGCCCATTGTGTTGGATTGTCAATGCAACCCTCTTCTCCCACTCTTCACACACTGATAGCAACACCGCAGGAGAAATGCTAGCACAGGCTTCCAGTATCCAGAGTTTTGGGTGCTGCACATCTCGTATCTTCACAGCATAGACAGTTGCCTTCAGATGACCCCAAAAATAAAAGTCAACTAGCCCACGATGACCAATCCACTTTCCAGGAAACTGTTCATCCAGGAATGCTCGAACCTGACACCGGTGCATCACCACATTATGGGTGTCAGGTCCTAGATGAACAGTTTCCTGGAAAGTGGATTGGTCGTCGTAGGCCAGTTGAATGGCCCCCAAGGTCTCCGGATCTGACCCCCTTAGACTTTTATCTTTGGGGTCATCTGAAGGCAATTGTCTATGCTGTGAAGATACGAGATGTGCAACACCTGAAACTACGGATACTGGAAGCCTGTGCTAGCATTTCTCCTGCGGTGTTGCTATCAGTGTGTGAAGAGTGGGAGAAGAGGGTTGCATTGACAATCCAACACAATGGGCAGCACATTGAACACATTTTATAAGTGGTCAGAAACTTGTAAATAACTCATGAAAGAATAAAGTTACATTAAAACCAAGCACATCATTGTTTTTCTTGTGAAATTCCCAATAAGTTTGCTGTGAGGGTGTGACCCTCCAAATGGCCGCCATGGTCACCACCCATCTTGAAAAGTTTCCCCCCTCACATTTACTAATGTGCCACAAACAGGAAGTTAATATCACCAACCATTCCCATTTTATTAAGGTGTATCCATATAAATGGCCCACCCTGTATACTAGAAAGGTTAATGTTTTGCTAATATGTACAACATATCAAAAGTTGTTGAATCTGACAGTGCTCATTTAAACTAGACGTGGTTCTAAACTACATATCTGAGGTTCTAAAAATCATAAAGGAAATAAAGATTGCAGTCTGAAATGTAGTGTCTTTTTTTTCTCTATATTTCCTAACATACAATTAAATATTTTTCAAAGGTGTTCATAACATGGTGTCAAGGTATCCACTAACCTACATGAAAATATTTGTCACAGATGTCTATAACTAGAGATGAGCGAACTTGCAGTAAATTCGATTCGTCACAAACTTCTCGGCTCGGCAGTTGATGGCTTTTCCTGCATAAATTAGTTCAGCTTTCAGGTGCTCCCGTGGGCTGGAAAAGGTGGATACAGTCCTAGGAGACTCTTTCCTAGGAATGTATCCACCTTTTCCAGCCCACCGGAGCACCTGAAAGCTGAACTAATTTATGCAGGATAAGTCATCAACTGCCGAGCCGAGAAGTTCGTGACAAATCGAATTTACTGTAAGTTCGCTCATCTCTATCTATAACCATTTTAGTGAAATATCCCAGTCATATTCAGATAAGCTCATTATAGGTATTTTCTACTGAAAATTATTTTCTATGTGTTATTATTTTGCTTTATTTTTTTATGTTGTAGTTAAAGAGAGCTTTCTATTAGCGCATGTCTGCTAGTCAGGAAATACTGTTATGGTCTGAAGAATGCATACAAGTATATGAAATGCAACTATTGCATGTAAGAGATCCATATAATTGAAAATCTGGCATGCTGTACAAATGCCAATATTTAAAAACTGATTATATAATTGACACTTTTATATTGTTCACAGTGCCAGTATCGGCAGGACCCTGTGGCATTACTCAATCTTTTCTGTCAGAAAAATAAATGGCTACCTGAATTTGAGGATAGTGGGCGGAGTGGACCATCTCATAATCTGCAGTAAGTAAATTGATGCTAATTATTTAATGGGAAAACTAGGACCTCTTTGGTGATGCTGGTCTTCCTGATGTGTTCTGTAAACTGGAATTTCAGCTCTAGAGAAATATGTATGTTTTGCAAAGTGTGCAGAAATCCTGACTTCTTACCAACATGCATCACACAGGTGATTTACACCAAACCTATTCAGAGATTAATACAGAAAAAAGGGTTGTGGGAACTCAACATGGATCAAGAAAATATCCCAACCGAGGATACTGTGTTACACACTACCCTATGTGTCAAATAATTATACCTAAAACAACAATACTATACAGTCCTACTAGGTTGACAATGGAAAAGGAATAAAGGAAAGGATATACAGTAGAATAAGTCAGATGTGGTCTAAAATTATTTATTGGTTAATAATTATGCTACAGTGTCCTCTGCAGGGCCCTTGCATTGGACATAACAGACAATTTAAATAAAAGCAATAAATATGGCATTAATAAAAAAAATCGTGAACTTGATTAAATAGCAAACAACTAGTTCATGTTCCCCAAAAGGTAAGCAATTACTTATAGTATTAGCAATGTCTCTTTGATGGGTCACGCTGTAGATACACACTTTTGTATCTCGCTGTAGTGTGATTATATTAAAGTCAATATGCAGCGCTGCAGGTACACTCTTTTTGTCCCACACTATAGTGTGATTGCGCTATAAGTTAAAGGGTACCTCTCATCAAAAAAACTTTTGATATATTATAGATTTATGTATGCAGAATAACTTCACAATTGCATGTTATAAAAAAAATATGCTTCTTTCTATTTAATTTTCCACTTTGAAGAAATGACCACTAGGGGTCTCCCTACCACTCCTGGCAGCAAGCATTTCAGACTCATGCTGGAGTCCTAAACACTACGAGCTGCCAGTCTGCTTTGTTCACAAAGGAGAACACTCAGAGCTGCCAGCCTGCTTTGTTCACAGCCTGTTTGGCTGTGAACAAAGCATACTGGCAGCTCTGAGTGTTTAGGACTCCAGCATGAGTCAGAAATGCTTGCTGACAGGACTGATCGGGAAAAATACAATAGAAAGAAGCATATTTTTCATTAACATGCTATTGGAAAGTTATTCAACATTCATTAATCTAAAATATATCAAAAGTTTATTTCATGAGAGGTACCCTTTAATAGGTTTATATTAAGTAACAGAGTTTACTAGAGATGTCGTGACCATGTGTCCGATGGTCCGTCTCTGATGTTGATGGCTCGGGTGGCGCTGAGCCTTTAAGTCTATTGCTGAGAACAACTGGTATTTAGCAGGGTAAGTGCGCTCTGCAGCACTGTAGCCCCCCTGTTTGCAGCCCACTCTGCCCTGGCGGCACAGGGCTAGTTTGAATGTAAGTCACGAGTGGGGTGGCGATTGGTACCAAGTACCTCTTACCCGTGGTGTCAGTGAAGGATGCTCCTTCTTTCAATCTGGAGGATTGATGTCCCGGATGAGTCTCACGTTGTTACTCAGCAAAGTAAGTGAGGTTCCGAGGAGCGTGGGATGATGTTCACCAAAGTTTACAGTGTAGTAAGGGTGAAGAGTGATTCAAGCTTGCCTGTATTAGAGTGTTTGCAATGATAGGGTGGCCGGCTAGACGCGTTTCGGGGAGCCAGGTCCCCTTTTTTAATAGCTGATCGCTCCAGTAGTATGAATGAAATTAAAACAATGGCATTATATAACCCCTGCATCAATTTGTTTGCCAGGTAACAGGTGTAACCTGGACTGGATCTGGATGGGGTATGTATTTCCACTGGGAATATATAAGACCAAATAGTGTCAATAGATGGGAAGGAGAAAAAAGAAAAGGAAAATATAAGAATGGAGAATAGGTTCTAAGACTTATAAGATTATATATATTAAGAAATTACATATTAAAAAATTACAGATTCAAATATTCAGTCATGCAATGGGAGAATCGTTATATAACGACAGATATAGACAGAAATATGAAACATAACATATAGCTCTTTGTATCAATATGTGAAATTAGTATCAATGGATAAATAGGAAGTATAAGAATTAAGAATAGGTTACAAACTCAAAAATGTAATTAGATATAAATATTAAATATAAATGTAAAGAAAAAGACCTTACAATATGTACTAGATAAATTACTATATGTTAACAAGGTATAGTGCGATATGACTGATAATTAAAAAAATATATATACATAAAAAAAAAAAATAATATATATATATAAATATAAAAATATTTTAGATGTAAAAAATTAAAATATGGGAAGGAGTGCAGAAAGGGGATTGGCTAGAAACTACAGATGGAATTGTCATGAGGACTAGGTCACAGGGTCCGTTCAGGCATTGAGTACGCGACCAGGCTCAGAGTGTTCTGAGCCTGGTCGCGTACTTCCTATTTATCCATTGATACTATTTCACATATTGATACAAAGAGCTATATCTTATGTGTCATATTTCTGTCTATTATAGAACGATTCTTTCATTGCATGACTAAATATTTTAATCTATAATTTTTTAATATGTAATTTTTTTATATATATAATCTTATAAATCTTAGAACCTATTCTCCATTATTATATTTTCCTTTTCTATTTTCTCTTTCCCATCTATTGACACTATTTGGTCTTATATATTCCCAGTGGAAATACATACCCCATCCAGATCCAGTCCAGGTTACACCTGTTACCTGGCAAACAAATTGATGCAGGGGTTATATAATGCCATTGTTTTCATTTCATTCATACTACTGGAGCGATCAGCTATTAAAAAGGGGACCTGGCTCCCCGAAACGCGTCTAGCCGGCCACCCTATCATTGCAAACACTCTAATACAGGCAAGCTTGAATCACTATTCACCCTTACTACACAGTAAACTTTGGTGAACATCATCCCACGCTCCTCGGAACCTCACTTACTTTGCTGAGTAGCAACGTGAGACTCATCCGGGACATCAATCCTCCAGATTGAAATCCTCCAGATTTTCCGAGCATTTCATTCATACTACTGGAGCCATCAGCTATTGAAAAAGGGGACCTGGCTCCCCAAAACGCGTCTAGCCGGCCACCCTATCATCGCAAACACCCCAATACAAGCAAGCTTGAATCACTATTCACCCTTACTACACTGTAAACTATGGAGAACATCATTCATCCTGCGGAGCGCACGCTCCTCGGAACCTCACTTACTTTGCTGAGACTCATCCGGGACATCGGTCCTCCAGATTGAAAGAAGGAGCACCTTTCACTGGCACCATGGGTAAGAGGTACTTGGTACCAATCCCCACCCCACTCATGACTTAACATTCAAACTAGCCCTGTGCCGCCAGGGCAGAGTGGGCTGCAAACAGGGGGGCTACAGCGCTGCAGAGCGCACTTACCCTGCTAAATACCAGTTGTTCTCAGCAATAGACTTAAAGGCTCAGCGCCACCCGAGCCATCAACATCAGAGACGGACCATCGGACACATGGTCACGACATCTCTAGTAAACTCTGTTACTTAATATAAACCTATTAAAGGGTACCTCTCATGAAATAAACTTTTGATATATTTTAGATTAATGAATGTTGAATAACTTTCCAATAGCATGTTAATGAAAAATATGCTTCTTTCTATTGTATTTTTCCCGATCAGTCCTGTCAGCAAGCATTTCTGACTCATGCTGGAGTCCTAAACACTCAGAGCTGCCAGTATGCTTTGTTCACAGCCAAACAGGCTGTGAACAAAGCAGGCTGGCAGCTCTGAGTGTTCTCCTTTGTGAACAAAGCAGACTGGCAGCTCGTAGTGTTTAGGACTCCAGCATGAGTCTGAAATGCTTGCTGCCAGGAGTGGTAGGGAGTGACTTAACATTCAAACTAGCCCTGTGCCGCCAGGGCAGAGTGGGCTGCAAACAGGGGGGCTACAGCGCTGCAGAGCGCACTTACCCTGCTATATACCAGTTGTTCCCAGCAATAGACTTACGGCTCAGCGCCTCCCGAGCCATCAACATCAGAGACGGACCATCAGACACACGGTCACGACATCTCTAGTAAACTCTGCTACTTAATATAAACCTATTAACTTATAGCGCAATCACACTATAGTGTGGGACAAAAAGAGTGCACCTGCAGCGCTGCATATTGACTTTAATATAATTACACTACAGCGAGATACAAGAGTGTGTATCTACAGCGTGACCCATCAAAGAGACATTGCTAATACTATAAGTAATTGCTTACCTTTTTGGGGAACATGAACTAGTTGTTTGCTATTTACCGTATTTTTCGTCCTATAGGACGCACCGGTGTATAAGACGCACCCAATTTTTAGGGGCAAAATTTAAAAAAATAAAAATTTTGAACCCAATAGTGGTCTTCAACCTGCGGACCTCCAGATGTTGCAAAACTACAACTCCCAGCATGCCCGGACAGCCGTTGGCTGTCCGGGCATGCTGGGAGTTGTAGTTTTGCAACATCTGGAGGTCCGCAGATTGAAGACCACTGCAGGAGATGGTAATACTCACGTGTCCCCGCCGCTCCGGACCCGTCACCGCTGCCCTAGAAGTCGCTCCATCGCTGTCGCCGTGTCCCCGTCGCTCCGGAACGTCTCTGCTGCCGGCCGGGTATTCGCGCTCTCCGTCGCCGCCGTCACGTCGTAACGCACGCCGACGCACGTACGCGACGTGATGACGAGGAAGGAGAGCGCCGGCCATACAGGGGATCCCTGAACGGAGAAGACACCGAGGAGGCAGGTAAGGTCCCCCCCCCGGTGTCCTGTAAGCACTAACCCGGCTATTCAGTCGGGCTGTTCGGGACCGCCACGGTGAAATCGCGGCGGTCCCGAACAGCCCGACTGAACAGCCGGGTTAGTGTTACTTTCCCTTCAGACGCGGCGGTCAGCTTTGATCGCCGCGTCTGAAGGGTTAATACAGGGCATCACCGCGATCGGTGATGTCCTGTATTAGCCGCGGGTCCCGGCCGTTGATGGCCGCAGGGACCGCCGCGATAGGGGTGTATTCGCCGTATAAGACGCACCAACTTTTCCCCCCCAGTTTTGGGGAAGAAAAAGTGCGTCTTATACGGCGAAAAATACGGTAATCAAGTTCACGATTTTTTATTAATGCCATATTTATTGCTTTTATTTAAATTGTCTGTTATGTCCTATACAAGGGCCCTGCAGAGGACACTGTAGCATAATTATTAACCAATAAATAATTTTAGAGCACATCTGACTTATTCTACTGTATATCTTATTCTATTGCATATTTCCTTTGTTCCTTTTCTATTCTCAACCTAGTAGGACTGTATAGTATTGTTGTTTTAGGTATAATTATTTGACACATAGGGTAGTGCAGTGGTGGGCAACCTTTTTTTTTCAACTGAGCCAAATCTCGCCAAAACCACGATTGAAATTTATTTTGAGAGCCACATTTTTCAAACCGAAAATACATAGGATGGTACACTGTTTTTATTGAGGGGCTCATGACAGGGGGCATTATAAGTGAGGGGCACATGTCAGGGGGGCATTATATATAAGGGGCACATGACAGGGGGGGGGGGGGGGGGGTCTTGTCATGTGCCCCCACATATAATGTCCCCTGACATGTTCCCCTCACATATAATGCCCCCCTGACATGTGCCCCTTATATATAATACCCCATGTCCTGTGCCCCTCACAATATAATGCCCCCCCTGACATGTGCCCCTCACTTATAATGCCCCGTCATGTGCCCCCACATATTATGCCCCCTGACATGTGCCCCTCAAATATAATGCCCCCTGACATGTGCCCATTACATATACCGTATATGCAGGCGTATAAGACGACTCCCAACTTTCACAGTTAAAATATAGAGTTTGGGATATACTCGCAGTATAAAACTACCCCTGCTATGGTGATGTACGGTACCTTGTAGTTCCCCCCCCCCATTAGGTAGGCAGTATAGTTCCCCCCCCCCCCCCACATTAGGTAGGCAGCATGTTCCCCCACAATAGTAGGCAGCTCCCACACATTAGGTCAGCGGTTCCCCCACAATAGTAGACAGCTCCCCCACATTAGGTCAGCAGTTCTCCCACATTAGGTCAGCAGCTCCCCCACATTAGGTCAGCAGTTCCCCCACAATAGTAGACAGCTCCCCCACATTAGTTCAGCAGTTCCCCCACATTAGGTCAGCAGCTCCCCCACATTAGGTCAGCATCTCCCCCACATTATGTCAGCAGCTCCCCCACAATAGTAGGCAGCTCCCCCACAATAGTTGGCAGCTTCCCCCCCACCACAATATTAGGAAGTTCCCCCACAATAGTAGGCAGCTCCCCCCCCCACAATAGTAGGCAGCTCCCCCCCACAATAGTTGGCAGTATAGTTCCCCCACAATGGTAGGCAGCTCCCTCCCACAATAGTTGGCAGCATAGTTCCCCCACAATGGTAGGCAGCTCCCCCCCCCCACAATAGTTGGCAGTATAGTTCCCCCACAATGGTAGGCAGCTCCCCCCCCCCACAATAGTTGGCAGTATAGTTCCCCCACAATGGTAGGCCGCTCCCCCCACAATAGTTGGCAGTATAGTCCCCCCACAATGATAGGCAGCTCCCCCCTCAGACATACAGCTTCTAGCCATATACAGTGTATGGCTGGAGGCTGTATGTCTGTATACTGCCCCCCACAGTGTTCCGGTCACCGCTCCTCCGGCCCGGGTCACCATCTACTACTATGGCCTATGGACCATAACAGTAGGTGCCGAGACCGGACGAGCGGTGACCGGAACACTGAAGATGACGTGCCGCCGGTAACTTACCAGGCTCCGGCCGGCGCGCGTCTTCCTCCGGTCCTCCTGGTACTCCTGCGCCTCTATGGTTGTACGCATGGGACGTCACTGACGTCTCGTGCGTACAACCATAGAGAGGCGGAGGATCGCAGGAAGACCGAAGGAGGACGTGCGCCAGCCGGGGAATGGTAAGTGACCGGCGGACATCCTTATGTCCCGAAAAGATTTTTCGGGACACAGGGATGTCCGGCATAGGAAAACCTATGATTATCTGCCCGGGCCAGCTCCCGTGTGCGGCTGCAGGCGGGGGCCGGCCAGAGCAGGTAAAAACTAATACTGTATACTAAAAACCAGGGGGCCTCCAGCTGTTGTGAAACAACTACCAGGATGCCCGGACAGCCTTTGCCAGTCCGGGCATGCTGGGAGTTGTAGTTTCACAACAGCTGGAGGCACCCTGGTTTTTAGTATACAGCAGTGGTCTGCACTATGCGGCCGCTGCTGCTCTGCATACAAGGGCCTGATACTAGTATCAGGCCCTTGTATGTTACCAGTGTGCATGGGCGGCCACCGCGGCCCTACCGCACTGCAAGAGCCGCATTAAAGTGTGTCAAGAGCCGCATGTGGCTCGCGAGCCGCAGCTTGCCGACCACTGGGGTAGTGTGTAACACAGTATCCTCGGTTGGGATATTTTCTTGATCCATGTTGAGTTCCCACAACCCTTTTTTCTGTATTAATCTCTGAATAGGTTTGGTGTAAATCACCTGTGTGATGTGTGATGTCATGTTGGTAAGAAGTCAGGATTTCTGCACACTTTGCAAAAAATATATATTTCTCTAGAGCTGAAACTCCAGTATACAGAACACAGGAAGACCAGCATCACCAAAGAGGTCCTAGTTGTTGTTTTAGGTACACTTTGTAATTCATTGTAAATAACTTGATTCAAATAACTGTGAAAGGCAGCTGTATCATTGTATTGCTCATTTGCTGACGTAAAATGCAAGAAAGGCATTTTTTTTTGCCATTTTTTCCACTACAATTATAAGTGCTGAAGTTTTTCCTGACATGATGATGATAATAAATAATAATACATCCTATAGCTACTGGGGGGGGGGGGGGGGGGGATAAATAAAAACAGGACTAATACTTACTTTAGACTGAACATTCTACAAATGTATTTAAAATCTATTTAAAAATTTGGTGCATCTTTAGATTGTCCAGTTATAATTTGAATCATCTTTAGTTTTGCTTAGATTATGGTGCACTTGTTTGCACAATTTTGGTGCATTTAAGCCCCGTCCCCTTTTATGCAAACCACTCCAATTTTTCCTAAGCACCACCCACATCAGACAAAACTCTAGTTCTCTCATCTGTATCTTTAACATCTTAGAGTAAATAATATTTTTTTTCATATTCTAACAACGTGAATATACAGGATGTCATGCAAAGTAAAGATTGGAACAAGATACTTTCCAGAAAGTAGTATGAGAAAAACAAAGAAACAGGCAAAAAAAGAGGCTGCATTTCTTGCACTGAAAGAGCTCAAAGGAGAGTTTCCTCAGGATATTCCGGTAAGATGGGCTTCTTTATATTGGTTGAGCCCTACAAGGCCAAAGCATTTCCAACAGCACAGATGTTTGTTTGATCTGTTGACAGATTTTCCACCTGGTAAACTTGCCTCAATGCAAAGTATATTTATAGGAGACTTTTCTGTTTATATGAAAATGGCTACAAAAAAGGATGAAATTGCAAAAAAGTCTCATGTAGATATTACCCCCATATAACTTAGATTTTTTACACACAAGCCAACTACTCCTACTGGTCATTGCAAGTTTATCCAAATTCCCATTGGTAATCTTGTCACTTACAAACACCAATGAAAAGAACAAGGGACCCCTTCTGATCTCCAGAAGAGGGCCCTGGCTCTACAACAGTGGCGTTGCTATGGAGAACATTTTCTTTTAAATCAACTGGTGCCAGAAAGTTAAACAGATTTGTAAACTACTTCTATTTTAATCCTTTCAGTACTTATCAGCTGTTATATGCTCCATAGGAAGTTCTTTTCTTTATGAATTTCCTTTCTGTCTGACCACAGTGCTCTCTGCTGACACCTCTGTCCATGTCCGGACAGTCCAGAGAATGAGAGGTTTGCTATGGGGATTTGCTCCTATGGACAGCTCCTAAAATGTACAGAGGTGTCAGCAGAGAGCACTGTGGTCAGATAGAAAGTAAATTAAAAAAGAAAAGAACTTCCCGTGGAGCATACAGCAGCTGATAAGTACTGGAAGGATTAAGATTTTAAACAGAAGTAATTTACAAATCTGTTTAAAGAGGTATTCCAGGATTTTTTTTTATTTTTTATTTGACTATGCTACAGGAGCTGTAAAGTTAGTGTAGTTCATAATATAGTGTCTGTACCTGTGTGTGACGGTTTTCTCACAATTCTTATGTTATTTTCACCCCAATATTTATTATATTATTTATATTATAATATTAAACAGTTTACAAAATGACTGTTGTCTCACTAGTCAGCTGATGACAGGGAGCCTGTCTGCTTCAATGGGTGGAGCGATCGCTTGGTGGGAGAGAAATCAATCTGCAACTAATGCAACAGCTCTAGGCACCATGATTGTAAACCACAGATTTTTTTTAATGGATGCAGCTCATTTATGTTTCAATGGATGGGGTGGCTGATGTGTCGGAGGGAGGAAAACGGAATTATGGGATTTGTAGGCAAAATAGAAAAACTCAAACGGGAAATACCAGTTCACAAAAAGCTAGCCACAATGTTATGGTGGACTCACAACATAGCCATTTAGCCCCAAGACAAGTGCAGATCCTTCCTAAGCATGTCCATTACTGTCTGACAGGTACGTACTAAAATCACCTTATGGTGGATAATCCCTTTAACTTTCTGGCACCAGTTGATTAAAAGAAAATGTTTTCCAGTAGAGTACCCCTTTAAGCAGCGGTAAGGTAATGCGCGAAGTTGTAGTTTCACTCATCATAACTGTAGAACTTACAAGTGACTACAGCTCTGATAGGACATAACGAGGAGAATATACAATAATATCAGTGACTGTAGGTGACGTCTTCTCTATAGTCTTTCCTCATCTAATTCAGATGGAACATACCACCATGACTTCTTCCAGCTAAATCTTCTCTCTGCAGAATGTGATGCCCAGATGGCATTGGCTCCTCACTATGTCAGCGGATTCTGATCCTCTATATGAAAACAATTATAATTATAAACCTGTCCGACACTGTATCCTCTAAATATAACACTACTATACACTGCACTCATTGAATATAAACCTTCTACACACCGTACCCTCTGAATATAAATCTGCCACATACTGTACCCTCTGAATATAAATCTGCCACATACTGTACCCTCTAAATATAATACTGTCACACACCGTACCCACTGAATATAATACTACCACACACTGTACCCACTGAATATAATGCTATGACACACTGTACCCTCTGAATATACTACCACACACTGTACCCACTGATATTATGACACACTGTACCCTCTGAATATAATACTACCACACACTGTACCCTCCGAATACTACCATACACTGTACATTCTGAATACAATACTATCATACACTGCACTCTCTGAATATAATACTACCCCCACACACTGTACCCTCTGAATATACTACCACACACTGCGCCCTCTGAATATAACCTTGCCATACAGTGCACCCTCTGAATACAATACCAGAATAGCAGTAGCACCCTTCAGCATCCGTTAGCTGATGCTATTACCACGGGATGGGGGGAGGGGGGTTGTTGGTGTTGCTGTTGGATGATGTGGGTGCTACTGCTGGGGGGGGGTGTTGCTTGTGGATGATGAGGTTTCCCCACATTAGGTAGCAGGTTCTGTACATTAGGAAGCAGGCTCCCAATATTAGGTTGTATAATCCAGTGAACTTCGTAAAGAGTAGGGATTCTCAGGTGCTGACAGGAACAAAAGAGGCTTCAGGTAGGAGGATTCAGGTATAAAAAGCTTTATTCAGCCAAGGTGAAACACGTTTCACTGCGCAAGCGCAGCTTCCTTGCCTGAGCAAGCTGTGCTTGCGCAGTGAAACGCGTTTCATCTTGGCTGAATAAAGCTTTTTATACCTGAATCCTCCTACCTGAAGCCTCTTTTGTTCCTTTCAGCGCCTGAGAATCCCTACGCTTTACGAAGTTCACTGGATTATATAAGCTTTTATGGGAAGGCTGCAGACGAACATAATAATCCTTCTTTCTACACGCGCTGACCATTTTTGTTGTGTATGTCGGTACACAACCAGAGCGGGTAAGAGACCACCTGTTTCCCCGTCCCTGTCCAGCATTAGCATGTGTGATCCTCCACAGGGAGCACCTTTTGCTTTGTATTTTTAGGCTCCCAATATTAGGTAGCAGTTCCTCACATTAGGTAGCAGGTTCCCCACATCAGGAAGCAGTTTCCCCACATCAGGTAGCAGTTTCCCCACAATAGGTAACATAGGTTCCCCACATCAGGCAAGATAGTTTCCCCACATTAGGTAGCAGGTTCCCCACATTAGGTAGCATAGTCTCTCCCCCCCCCCCCCCCCGACACACACAGACAGACACACACACAGAAACACACACACAGACAATCACCTGGCCTGCGCCGGCGGCGGCCTGAGGAGTGACGTCACTGACGTCCTCCTGCGCGGGTCTGCAGAGTAACGTCTCTTACGCGACGTCCCTCATCAGACATTGCTGCTGGCGGCGGTCATACGGGAGCGGACGCAGCTGAAGACGGAGGGGGGCTGTAGCATGGACACAGCCAAACGCAGCGGAGGGGGAGGGGGGCTGCTGAGAGCGGCATGGTGTCACCCGGTGTGGCCCGCATTCTGTTCGCTACGCCACTGCTCTCCAAACAGCATGAAGCGGTACATGGCACACGCTTTATGCATTGCCTATGGGAGCACCAAAGATACCCAAGTGCTGTACTTTCGTTGATACCCTTTTCCTAGCAAAGGCCATTAATATAAGGTCAGTGGTTGACTTCCGGTCCCGGCGCTGCCCTGGCTAGACACGGCTGAAAGAGCTCCCCGCGTCTCCCGGCCCCGACCTGCACATTATAACGGCGGTGTGGCCCCACGGCACCCCAGGGGACTCTCCTTACCTCCCTGCATGCTCCGAGGTCTGCATGGAGCGTTATCTCCTCCGCAGCACCCAGAAGCAATCGGCCCTGCTCCTCTCCCACCAGATGGCCTCCGCTCCCAAAATGGCAACGGCCGCGATCCACAAGGATCGCTGCCGGGCTGTCACACTGTGCTGCACTGATTTTGAGAGACTGGAGGGAAGCAAGCCCTCCGCCCGAGGACCGGCTCCTCTTGCTCAGCCGCCTGTTTCTACCAGCGGTGTCCTCGCGGTTGTGATCACCGGCTTACACTCCACGTGTGCTGCGATAGCGCAGCTGAAGGATCGCAGCGCGGACTGTCAGCTGCGCCACGGTATGTCTGACGGGCGGGGGGTTGATGTCCACGCTGCACAGCCACCTGCTCCTCCTGCCCAATGCCAGGTCCCTGTCAGTGATTCTCCCCCAGGACTCACCTCCTTGGGACTTAACCCCTGCCATACTGCAGTCCAGTGGTATAGGGGAGATCACACTTCCTGCTTCTCCCCAGGACTTGGACTTTGATTCCCTTGGAGCGGGCTTGCTACCTCACCCCTCTATCGCCCCAGCTTTCCCACCATTGGTCTCACCATCAGTATTGGACTTTAAACAACTGGCAGCTGAAGTCACAGCCAGGATTATGCCCAGTATTCAAAGTTCCCTGGAAACATCGCTGCAGGCTTCTTTCCAACAATTGCGCACTGAATTGGCGGATACTACCGCAAGAGTGGTGACCGTCCAAACTGATGTTCATTCTCTGCGCCAGAACTTTCTTTCTCACTCCGATGATATCACTGAACTGCAAAAGGAAAATGCCGCTTTATGGGCTAAGCTGGACGACCTGGAGAATCGCTCCAGGTGCAACAATTTGAGACTAGTGGGGCTTTCAGAGCGGATTAAGCCTATGGATCTACAAAGGTTATGCGAGGTGGAACTTTCGGAGGCTTTGGGCCTGGACTATTATTGCAGAGTCGAAAGAGCCCACCGATTGGGTCCGGACTGTGGACCACAAGAACAGCTTCTGCCCTCCTCGCCGGCGAATCTACGTAACAGACCGTGCCAGGTTATCTTTAAACTCCTGGATTACAACAACCGCCAAGCTCTATTACGCGCATTCAGAAAGCGCAACTCTCCACTGCTGCTTAGTGGATGTCGGGTGCTTCTTTTTGAAGACTTTTCGGTGCCTGTGGCGAATCGCAGGCGCGAATTTAGTAAAGTGTGCACGGAGCAGTTCCAGCGGAAGCTGAAGTTCCAACTTCAATACCCGGCCACTCTCCAGATCTATCATGATGATGGGACTTCTTCAGTTTTCCACAGTCCGGCAGCCAGGAGAGTGGAGGGGGCGCCCGGAGAGTGGAGTGACTTATTGGTTTGGTCTTACTGCCTGACCCTTATTAGATGCACAAAGTATTGCCTCGTGCTCCTGATGTGTATTTTGGGCCTTCTCTGGACATCCTCATCTGTTATAAATGGGGGGGACAAAGACGCTGTGGAGTTGGGTGGGGTAGTTCCTGGTTGGGTTTAAACATGGTTGCCCTCTACTTGTTAGCCACTTGGGTCCTTAATTTTACATTACTTTGCACCGGATTCTCAGGGGTCTCCTTATGGTACTGCACTGTTGTTACGCTTCTCTTTGATGCTCTATGGGGGGGGCGGTATTGCCTGGGGCTGTTGTTCCGCTCGATTACTGTTTACTATGGCCGGGGGATGGGGGTTCTCTAGTAGGGGTAGAAAAAAGGAAGTTCCAAACACAGTGTTAGGCATAAATTGTGTTGCCATAGTACACGTGTCTTCAGGTTTACTTGTCGCTGTGCTCGGTACTTGGGTGCATCCCCTCTTCCTCTTGGTTGGGATTCACCTACTTACCCTAATTAGCTTGCCTACTGCCAGTGAGCAGCGCGAGCAGTGTTTGAGTGAGTGCCTCGTCCTATTTGTTCCCCCTGGTACCCTTCCTACCCGCTTACCTTACCTTTTGTGTGTGTGGTGTGTTTTTTTTTTCTCTCCTTCTTTCTCTCTCTCTATCTTTCTCTAGGTCTCTTTTCCTCGGGACACCTTCAAGATGAGACTGGCCTCGTGGAATGTCAAGGGCTTACGTTCGCCTAATAAGCGAACCCAAATCCTCCGACATCTTAAACGACTGCGGCTGGACGTGGCCTTGCTGCAGGAAACACATCTCTCCGCTCAGGATCTGGTTCGTATGCAGAGGTTGTGGGTGGGAGAAGTGATTGGGGCCCCAGTGGTAGGGAACAAGGCAGGAGTACTTACTCTTGTTAGTAGAAGCTTCGGCGGTTTAGTGGTTAACAGGGCGACAGCCGACAACGGACGTTGGGACTGGGTTCACGTGAGACACGAAGGGCATGACTATAGTATCTATAACTGCTATGCTCCTAATGGAGATAACAAGGATTACTTTAACGATATCGAGACTTGTGTTCTTTGTGACCCCATCTCCAACAAAATAGTGGGAGGGGACATGAATGCAGTTTCTTCCCTAGCTGAGGACTGTAGAGGAGGTGTGGCAGACCGCTCCCAGATTAGACAAAGTGATAGAACCTTTTCTGTGTTCTTGGACACGTCTGGGCTACGGGATCCCTGGAGGCTGCCGCATCCCGACAGCAGGGACTTTACCCACTACTCGCATAGTCATTCCTCATGGTCACACATAGACTATTTCCTCACCTCGCCCGAGCTTCTCTCTCGGCTGGACAGTGTGGACATGCATGACATGGTCATTTCTGACCATTCCCCCATTTCCCTCTCCCTGATCGACACTTATCCGAAGGGGAGTGATTATCAGTGGAGATTCCCAGCGTACATGATCAAAGACGGCAACTTAATTGATTCCCTGCGGAGTTGGTGGATGGAGTTCTCCTGGGACAATTCTACCCGTGTTCATGATGCCCGCCTGTATTGGGAGTCGGCGAAATCTGTGCTTAGAGGTAGGTTGATAGCGTTCATGTCTACTGTTAAAAAGAAGTCCCTCCACCACTTTCAGGAATCGAGTAGGACTTTAAGAGAGGCCTATACTAGCTACGTTGCACCTCCCACAGCCATGACGTTGCAGACGTGGAAGGAGGCCAAGGCCACTTTTGTCTTGTGGTCGGAGCGCCGATGTATGGCATCTTTTTCCAAATTTAAGGCCGAACTCTTCCGGTTTGGCAACAAGTCCGGCCGCCTC
This sequence comes from Hyla sarda, assembly GCF_029499605.1. Lineage (NCBI taxonomy): Eukaryota > Metazoa > Chordata > Amphibia > Anura > Hylidae > Hyla > Hyla sarda. Next base: position 344,617,581 of record NC_079191.1, on the reverse strand, counting down.
CTTGCACGCCTGGCTAAGGGCAGACGGCCCCCTCAGCGCTTCCCTTCATTGCGTGATGGTCAGCGAGCAGTTCATTCTTACCCGAAACAGATTAACAACATATTCCGGGATTTCTACCAATCACTTTACTCCGGTTCCACGGCCGATATGTCCCAAGGTGGGGCGTTCTTGGGGACGCTACATCTACCGTCATTAACTGCTGATCAATGCTCGGCCCTAAATGCAGACTTTTCTGAGGCTGAAGTGACACAGGCAATCAAAAATCTACATAATGGAAAGGCCCCGGGACCAGATGGGTTCACGGGGGAATTCTTTAAAATTCCGAGGGACAACGTGGCGACTCCATTGACGCACTACTTTAATCATTTGTTACATACTGGTTCCCTGCCCCTGCATACCAATGTGGCCACCATAAAATTGCTACGGAAGCCAAACAAAGACCCGCTTCAACCTCACTCATACCGACCTATTTCGCTCATTAACCAGGACCTCAAGCTGGCGATTAAAATATTGGCGGACCGCCTCAGTGCCTTTCTCCCTTCGCTCATAGGTCCCTCGCAAGTTGGTTTTGTCCGAATAGGTCGGCTGTTTCCAACATACGTAAGGTGCTTACTGTTCTGGACAGAGTCCATCACCGTCCTCAGCCGGGGGAAACGCCCTTGCTTTTAGCTCTCGACGCTGAAAAGGCTTTCGATAATGTTCGATGGGACTGGCTGGGGATGGTGATGGATAAGATGGGGATCACGGGTTCCTTTCCTACCTTTCTAGGAGGGCTGTACTCCTCCCCTCAAGCCCGGGTTCACACCTCAGGTTTTCTCTCCCGACCTTTCTCGCTCCATAAAGGAACGAGGCAGGGCTGTCCTCTCTCCCCTCTCCTCTTTAATTTGGCTCTTGAACCTCTGGCGCATTACCTGGAGGACTCTGCTCTATTCCAGGGGGTCAGGATCCAATGTACAGAGGTCAAGCTGACTCTCTTCGCGGATGACGTACTGATCTTTATGGCAAACCCAAGGGATCACTATGGCCCTTTAATGTCCACCCTAGAACACTTTGGCCAATTCTCTGGCTACAAGATTAATCCTCTGAAAAGTGAAGCCCTCCCTCTGGGCCCGCCCAGATCAGCCTCTTTCTGGACCGCTGTGGGTGTCCCAGCTGCCATTATAAAATCGCACATTACATATCTAGGGATTAAAATTGGTAAGCTTCCCTCTTCTTTGTACACCCTTAATTATCCGCCCCTTCTAAAGACAATAATGGATGAACTGCACCGTTGGTCTCACGTCCCCCTCTCGCTCTTAGGTCGTTGTCACTTGGGGGAAAATAACTTTCCCTCGAATATTATATCACCTTCAAACTTTGCGATTCCACTTCGGAAGTGTCTCCCTCACCTTTTGAGGACCTGGTAGGTACACAAGTTCGTAAGCTATCTCTTTCACACCTGTATACATGCCTTAACACTTATTTTCTGAGGATCTCTCGAACGGGGGTGTTTAGAAAATGGGAATCCATAGTTACGGACGATGACTTGCGGTCGAAAATCTTAGGAGGATGGACAAATGTTATCAGTGAGCGTTGGAGGGAGACCTATTTCAAGTTGATGCATTATGGCTACCTGGGCTTCAATCTCCCGACCACTACCTCATGTCCCGACAGAATTACTGCGTGCCCCAAGTGCTCCAGCCCTGGTACTGATTTTTTTCATGGGATATGGAGCTGCCCTTCCTCACAGTCCTATTGGACTGACCAAGTGAATTATGTTGCCCGCTTCTGGAAACTTAGAATCCCTATGAGCCCGAAGGGTCTCCTGTTCCAATCTGTTGATCCCGAGACTGCCGAGACGGCAGGCTTACGTAATGTGCCACGCTTTATCCATGTGATTTTACTGGTGGCTAAACGAGTTATTCTCAGAGAGTGGATCCACTTGCGCATGCCGACTTTGTCGGACGTGATGACAGAACTAAAAATTTTTATGGAGCTTGACAGGTTGGAAACGGAGAGACACAGGGAACGTAATGCAAAAAGTTTTTTTTGCCAAATGGTGCACTTTCATGGCTGCCCATTTTGACAGATCGCAAATTGAGGCGTTTGTCCTGCCCTTCCGTCACACGGAGTGGTATTGTATGGCCTCACTCTGGGCCCTCTCCGCCTCTCAGAGGATGTAGGCTAAATGTCTAGGTCGATGATTTCGTTATGGGTGTCCTCGTGGGTCTACCATGCTCCTCCTCAGATTAGTCTCATCTACGCCTTTTCTTTCTACTTTTCTATTTTTTCTTATTTATGATTTGTCCTTCTTAGTCGTTCCCCCCCTTGTGTTTTTACCCTTTGATGTTGTCTAGTGTTGTTGTGCTTGTTATCAGTCGAGGCTTGAGTGCGTGTGGGGGGACAGGGGGGTGGAAAGGGGGGTTTGGGTTTGCTAAGCTCTGTGCAATGATATGTCTACTGGATGATAGTATTGTGTTGAGGCACCCTGGGTACTGCGTTACCCACCTGTGCCTGTCTATATTGCATTTACTTATTTGCATTTTGTGTTTCTCGCTACTTATAAAATATGTAAAATTCAATAAACAAAGTTTAAAAAAAATAATAATAATAATATCAGGTCAGTGGTGGTTTGACTCCTAGTATCCTTGCAGATTAGCTGATTGAAGGCACTACTATGCTTGTGTCAATGCTGTAGCCTCTTCACTTCCTACCAGGTACACTGTTAACCATTCGTACCCGTACCCGGTATTGTAGCTTGTCCCATTCACTTCAGTGTCAGACCTCCAACAGTCCAGAAAAACACATCTCAAATAAGCTATGAATCGATTTGCATTTTTTCCCAGTGAAATAAATATTTTTTCTCCTATCAATCAACAAGATTTCTGCCTCCCAGGTGTCTTTATACAGATAACTAGCTGAGATTAGAAGCACTTTCTTAAAGGGAGTGTTCCTTATCTCAGCTTTTTTACCAGTATAAAAGATACTTTTTCACAGAAGTAATCAGTCAGATTACAAACTCTCCACCATGACCAAGACCAAAGAGCTGTCCAAAGATGTCAGGGACAAGAGTGTAGACCTACACAAGGCTGGAATGGACTACTAGACCATTGCCAAGCAGCTTGGTAAGAAAGTTACAACAGCTGGAGTGATTATTTGCGAATGCAAGAAACGCTAAATAACTGACAAGCCCCATTTTCAAGGTTTCCATGCAAAATCTCACCTCGTAGAGTTTCAATGATCATGAGAGCAGTGAGGAATCAGATGAGAACTACACAGGAGTATCTTGCCAATGATCTCAAGGCAGCTGGGACTATAGTCACCAAGAAAACAATTTGTAACACACTACACCATGAAGGACTTAAATTCTGCAGTGCCCACAAGGTCTCCCTGCTCAAAAAAAGTACATGCATAGGCCCGTCTGAAGTTTGCCAATGAACATCTGAATGATTTAGAGGAGAACTGAGTGAAAATGTTGTGGTCAGATGTGACCAAAATCGAGCTCTTTCAACTCAATTAACTGTGTTTGGAGGAGGAGGAATGATGCCTATGACCCCAGGAACACCATCATTGCTATCAAACAGAGGTGTAAACATTATGCTTTGGAGATGTTTTTCTGCTATGGTATTTTGCTTTTAACAGTGTGTTAATTTGGTTTTAGGACTTGACAGAAGTTTTCACAGATGAAGCAGAGACAAGACATTCTTCGGTCTCAAGGTGAGAATTGGAGGGGGCGTGACGTGCCGCTCCAGGGGAGAGCTGCAGCGCTCGGACAGCAACCCTCCCCCCTTCCCCGTGATCTAAAACGTATCCCCTATTAGGGGATTAGTTTTATTCCATGTGACTACTCCTTTAACCTTTTTTTGCAAAATAGGTACGTTTAAAATTGCCCTGTTTTGACCTATCGCATTCTCATTTTTCTGTATACGGGGCTGTATCAGGGCTCATTTTTTGCGCAATGATCTGTGGTTTTTATCGGTACCCCTTTTGCATATGTGTGACTTTTTAATAGCTTTTAATTAATTTTTTTTAAGCGGATGTGACCAAAAAAGCATCAATTTTGTCACTTTTTTTTACGTTTGCGCTGTTCACCGTACGGAATTATTAACATTTTATTTTGATACAACGGACATTTAAGCATGCACTGATACCAAATATGTTTCTTAATTTTATTTTTTTTAAACGTTTTTTGGGGTAAAATGGGGCCATTTAAATTTTTATTGGGGAAGGGGCTTTTTCACATTTTTTTTCTACACTGTTTATGTCTCCATAGGGGACTATTTTTTAGCAATTCTTATACTAACAGTGCTATGCATATGCATTGCACTGATCAGTATTATCAGCAATCTAATTCTATGGTCTGCTGGAATGCAGACCAGAGAAAAAGACCCCGTGATGACGGCCGAAGCAGGTGAGGAGACCTCTGTCCGACATCTTGGATGATCGGATCCCCGCAGCCGTGCCGCGGGCGATCAGATCATCCATTAGAACGCCCGTAGATACCGTGATTAGTATTGATCACGGAATCTGAGGGGTTAATGGCGGACATCAGTGCCATAATTGTTATATTCAGTACTATGGGTTGAAATAAAGACTTAGAATGATGTAGAATTGCAGTTTCTAATGCATGTGCAATGTGCAGTAGTGAAGTGAAGTACTTGTACTGTACATCTGCTTACCAGGGGCGGACACAGACAGCATAGGGCCCCTGTGCAAAGAACGTGCCTGGGCCCCCCCATACATCAATCGTTCAGGTAGGAGATAAATATGAGATATGAGATAGATAGATAGATAGACAGATATGAGTTGGATATGAGATGGATGGAGAGATAGATATGAGATAGAAGATAGATAGATAGATAGATAGATAGATATGAGATAGATAGAAAGATATTAGATAGATGATAGATAGATATGAGATAGATAGATATTAGATAGATACGATAGATAGATAGATGGATAGATGGATGGATGGATAGAAAGATAGATAGAAAGATAGATAGATATGAGATGGATGGATAGTTAGATAGATAGATAGATAGATAGATAGATAGATAGATAGATGTGAGATAGATAGATAGATATGGGATAGATAGATATTAGATGGATAGATGATAGATAGATATAAGATAGATACAGTAGATAGATAGATGATAGATAAATGACAGATAGGACATGGATATCTTTTTACCAACCAGGGTGCCTCCAGATGTTGCAAAACTAAAAAACTACAACTCCTGGGCCTTTGGCTGTTGAGGTATGCTGGGAGTTGTAGTTTTGCTGGAGCTGGAGGCACCCTGTGGGATGAATAGATCGATAGGTAGATAGTGTTTTCCAACCAGGGTGTCTCCAGCTGTTGCAAAACTACAACTCCCAGCATGCCTGGACTGTAGTTTTGCAACAGCTGGAGGCACCATGGTAGGAAAACACTGATCTATGCCCAGTCAATCTATCTCAGTGTTTACCAACCAGTGTGCCTCCAGCTATTGCAAAACTACAACACCCAGCATGCCCGGACAGTCTTTAGCTGTCCGGAAGTTGTAGTTTTGCAACAGCTGGAGGCTCCCTGGTTGGGAAACACTGCCTTAATGGATTAATGATAAATAAACAAGCAGTGTGTCCACATGTTGTGGCCCCAGTGGGGTCACTTTCCCTCCTCCGGGGTCCACAGGTCACCTACAGGTCACATTACAAGAACAATTTTTTGAAAAATTGTGGCAAAAATGGCGCAGTTTTACCGCAATTTCAAAAAATCGTGGTAAAACCGCGCCATTTTTGCCGGAATTTTTCCCAAAAATTGTTCTTGTAATGTGAATTGTAGGTGACCTGTGGACCCCGGAGCAGGGAAAGTGACCCCACTGGGCTGCTACCCCCCAGCCCCAGGTATACTGCTAGTGAGAAGAGAGGCAGGACAGGGGATATAACTTCCCCTCATAGCCGCTGTGCTCCTGGGAGGCCTGTCAGCTCTCTGCCTCCGTCCTCTTCCTGTGCTGGGGGCGGAGCCATGAATCAGATACCTTCATTACTGCGCTACTACCTGTCTCCCTAATGATACCAGAGCAGGAGCAGCTGCACCTCTCTCTCAAGGGGGCCCTTGGCCAGTGCCTGAGGGCCCATGTGTAGTGGCGGGCCCCTGTGCAGCTGAACATGCTGCACATGTGATTTGTCCGCCCCTGCTGTTTACATATAAGAGCACAAGTCATTGTTGTCTTATGCTGTTCCATTCACAATGATCTTTACCCAACATTCCAATATGTTAGAAACATTTTCTGAGAAGCCTTTATCCATATGTACTTGTGCACTTTTTCTGTTTATGCATTGTGTCCATACAGATTGCTATGGACGTTTATCTACTGTTTACAAAAGCTACAGTCAGTCCTTTTAAAGGGGTTCTCCGGTGCTAAGACATCTTATCCCCTATCCAAAGGATAGGGGATAAGATGCCTGATCGCGGAAGTCCCGCCGCTGGGGACCCCCGTGATCTTGCACGCGGCACCCCGTTTGTTATCAGTCCCCGGAGCGTGTTCACTCCGGGTCTGATTACCGGCGACCACAGGGCCGGTGGCGTGTGACGTCACGCCTTCGCCCCGTGTGATGTCACGCTCCGCCCCTCAATGCAAGCCTATGGAAGGGGGCGTGATGGCTGTCACGCCCCCTCCCGTAGGCTTGCATTAAGGGGCAGAGCGTGACGTCACACGGGGGCGGAGGCGTGACGTCACACGTCGCCGGCCCTGTGGTCGCCGGTAATCAGACCCGGAGCGAACACACTCCGGGGACTGATTACAAACGGGGTGCCGCATGCAAGATCACGGGGGTCCCCAGCGGCGGGACTCCCGCGATCAGGCATCTTATCCCCTATCCTTTGCATAGGGGATAAGATGTCTAAGCACCGGAGAACCCCTTTAACTTGTATTGTATTGTATAATTGTAAACTCTTTAATGCTATTTGTGTATATTTTCTTACAGTCATATGAACAGTGACCATATTAAGCCATCATCAGAAAGCGGACTGCATAGCAGTACAACCTCTAATTCTGAGGTAATAAACTTTACTGGTCCCTCATTTCACATTTCCAGTGCTCTGTAAGTAACTACTGTACTGTAATATACACATTTAGGGTACTTTCACATAGTAAGGCTTTGCTACAGCAGGTATAGCTGTGAATATGTAATAAAAAAAAAAGTGTGCATTTTAATCATGCTTATTTACCATTGAAATCAGACGATGTCCAGCAATGCAATCAAAACTGACAGAAACAAGTGGGACCCATGTATACCTATCTACTTTCCAGAGAAGTCTGGCCAGAAGTGTTCTTTACAGAGTACGAAAAAAATGTAAAAATGTCACTACAACTGGACACTAATCCTGTTGCAACTACCATAAAGGGAAAGTTTTCACATGAAAGAGTAAAGGACCTGTATTGTTAGTCACATGATTATGTCACATGTTTAAGTCATATGATTGTATTGTTACCCAGAGAACACCAGTGACCAGGTGACATCACTAGTAACCTATCACCACAGATATATGCTACTAACATAAATACTAATATTTAAATGCCTATTTTTCCTATGATGCATACCAAAGTCTTCGCTGAACTAAGAGAGAGCACAGAGGAGTTCTATCAGACAGGAGAGAGCACAGAGGAGTACTATCAGACAGGAGAGAGCACAGAGGAGTCCTATCAGACAGGAGAGAGCACAGAGGAGTCCTATCAGACAGGAGAGAGCACAGAGGAGTCCTTTCAGACAGGAGAGAGCACAGAGGAGTCCTATCAGACAGGAGAGAGCACAGAGGAGTCCTATCAGATAGAAGAGAGCACAGAGGAGTCCTATCAGACAGGAGAGAGCACAGAGGAGTCCTATCAGACAGGAGAGAGCACAGATGAGTCCTATCAGACAAGAGAGAGCACAGAGGAGTACTATCAGGAGAGAGCACAGAGGAGTACTATCAGGAGAGAGCACAGAAGAGTACTATCAGACAGGAAAGAGTGCAGAGGAGTGCTAGCCCACCCTCACTTACTGGACTTTGACCATGCCTGTTCTTCAGCTTGGACAAAGACAGCTTGAACATGATTTTTATAAGCCATAACTTTTCTATAAAAAGGAAATTAAATCTGTTTATAAAGTATATTAGAAAGGTTAATGTTTTGCCAAGATGATATCCCAGTAATATTCAGATAAGCTCATTATAGGTATTTTCTACTATAAATTCTTTTCTATGTGTTATTATTTTGCCTTATTTTTGATGTTGTAGCTAAAAAGAGAGCTTTCTATTAGTGCATGTCTGCTAGTCAGGAAATACTGTTATGGTCTGAATAATGCATACAAGTATATGAAACGCAAGAATTGCATGTAAGAAATCCATACAATTGAAAATCTGGCATGCTGTACAAATGCCAATATTTAAAACTGATTACATAATTGACACTTTTATTGTTGTTCACAGTGCCAGTATTGGCAGGACCCTGTGGCATTACTCAATCTTTTCTGTCAGAAAAAGAAATTGCTACCTGAATTTGAGGATAGTGGGCGGAGTGGACCATCTCATAATCTGCAGTAAGTAAATTGATGCTAATTATTTAATGGGAAACATATTCACTTAGAAAGGCAGATAGCGGAGCGCTCACCGTGTGAGGTGGAAGGCAGGTTACTTCGGCCACATCCGTACACGGGACCTGTTTGGTCCTAGCAGGGGGGCGGCGGATGACTTCAAGGGGAGCTCAGACGCCAGGCCACCGTCCGTATCGTGCCGTTAGGCGCTTCGTCAGGCTGGCTGCTGAGACATATTTAATGGGAAAATTAGGACCTCTTTGGTGATGCTGGTCTTCCTGATGTGTTCTGTAAACTGTAATTTAAGCTCTAGAGAAATATATATTTTTGCAAAGTGTATGGGTGCTTTGCATTAATTAATGATAGTCTTACAAGATTTGTAACAATCTATTTTCCCATCTGATATAACACTGTGGCTCTGTATTTCTGACAAACTTTGTAATTAATTGTAAATAACTTGATTCAAATGACTGTGACAAAACTCTAGTTCTCTCATCTGTATCTTTAACATCTTAGAGTAAATAATATTTTTTCCCATATTCTAACAACGTGAATATACAGGATGTCATGCAAAGTAAAGATTGGAACAAGATACTTTCCAGAAAGTAGTATGAGAAAAACAAAGAAACAGGCAAAAAAAGAGGCTGCACTTCTTGCACTGAAAGAACTCAAAGGAGAGTTTCCTCAGGATATTCCGGTAAGATGGGCTTCTTTATATTGGTTGAGCATTTTGATACAATGCATACAGGGCCAAAACATTTCCAACAGCACAGATGTTTGTTTGATCTGTTGACAGATTTTCCACATGGTAAACTTACCTCAATGCAAAGTATATTTACAGGAGACTTCAAAAAATGATGAAATTGCAAAAAAGTCTTATGTAAATATTACCCCATATAACTTACTGGTCGTTGCAAGTTAATGCAAATTCCCATTGGTAATCTTGTCACTTACAAACCACAATTAGAAGAACATTTAAAAGGGGTAATCCAAGCAAAAAAAACAAAAATAAATCTTATCCCAACACCACAGAATAGGGGAAAAGCATCTGATCTGTACTGTACTGGGACCCCTTTTGATCTCCAGAACAAGGCCCTGGCTCTCCCAACTGCATGAAGCGGTAGATGGCACTAGCATTACGCATTGTCTATGGGAGCACCAAAGATACCCAAGTGCTGTACTTTCGTTGATACCCTATCTCTAGCAAAGGCCATCAATATCAGGTCAATGGTGGTCTGACTCCTTGTACCCTTGAAGATAAGCTGAATGTATGCACCACTGCGCTTGTGCCAGTGCTGTAGCCTCTTCACTCCCTACCAGGTACACTGTTAAACCTTTTTTACCTGTACCTGGTATTGTAGCTCGTCATATTCACTTTAGTGTCAGACCCCCAATGATTTGATATTAATAGACAGATTAACAATAAAACAATCCAGAAAAACACATTACTGTATAAATATGTTATGAATCGATTTGCATTTTTCCCAGTGAAATAAATATTTTTGTTCTCCTATCAATCAACAAGATTTCTGGCTCCCAGGTGTCTTTATACAGATTACTAGCTGAGATTAGAAGCACTCTCTTAAAGGGAGTGCTCCTTATCTCAGCCTTTTACCTGTATAAAAGATACATTTTCACAGAAGTAATCAATCAATGAGATTCCAAACTCTCCACCATGGCGAAGACCAAAGAGCTGTCCAAAGATGTCAGGGACAAGATTGTAGACCTACACAAGGCTGGAATGGACTAATAGACCATTGCCAAGCAGCTTGGTGAGAAGGTTACAACAGCTGGAGCGATTATTTGCAAATGCAAGAAACGCTAAATAACTGACAAGCCCCATTGTCAAGGCCTCATCATGAGAGCGGTGAGGAATCAGATGAGAACTTCACAGGAGTATCTTGCCAATGATCTCAAGGCAACTGGGACTACAGTCACCAAGAAAACAATTTGTAACACACTAAGCCATGAAGGACTTAAATTCTGCCAACAAGGTGTCCCTGTTTAAAAAAAAAAAAAAAAAATACATGCATAGGCCCGTCTGAATTTTGCCAATGAACATCTGAATGATTTAGAGGAGAACTGAGTGAAAGTGTTGTGGTCAGATGTGACCAAAATCGAGTTCTTTCAACTCAATTCATTGTGTTTGGAGGAGGAATGATGCCTATGACTCCAGGACCTCATCATTATCATCAAACATAGAGGTGTAAACATTATGCTTTTGAGGTGTTTTTCTGCTATGGACAGCTTCACCACATCAAAAGAGACAATGGTATTTGGCTTTTAACAGTGTTTTAATTTGCTTTTAGGACTTGACAAAAGTATTTATAGATGAATCAGAGACAAGACATTCTTCGGCCTCAAGGTGAGAAATTTTGTAGATATATGGAGGGAGTATGGCGGCCCTCACTTTGGGTGGGGGTAGCTGGAGCACCATACAGGAGATCGCGGGGGGGGGGGGGGACGTTTGTCCAAGCGCTCGGATAGGGGTTAATTTTATTTCATGAGACTACTCCTTTAAATAAGTATGTTTAAAATCGCCCTATTTTGACCTATACCTTTCAAATTTCTCCGTGTATGGGGCTGTTTCAAGGCAAATTTTTTGCGCTTTGATCTGTAGTTTTTATCGGTACCCCTTTTGCATATATATGACTTTTTAATCACTTCTTATTACATTTTTTTTTTAATGGAATGTGGAAAAAAAATGCAATTTTGTCACTTTTTTTTTTAACGTTTACGCTGTTCACCTTACAGGATCATTAACATTTTATTTTGAAAGTTTGGACATTTAAGCATGCACCGATACCAAATGTTTATTAATATTTGTTTTTACTCTTTTTGGGGTAAAATGGGGAAAAAGGGGCCATTTCAATTTTTATTGAGAGCGGGGCTTTTGAAAAAAAAATTCTACACTGTTTATATTTTTTAGCAATCCTTAGATTGCAGATACTGAACAGTGCTATGCATATTCATAGCACTGATCAGTTTTATCGACAATCTAATTCTATTGTCTGTTGGAAATGCAGACCAGAGAAGAGACCCCGTGATGACAGCTGAAGCAGGTGAGGAGACCCCTGTCTGACATCTTAGATGATCAGATCACCGCAGCCATGCCACGGGCGATCCGATCATCCATTAGAACGCCCACAGATACAGTGATTAGTATTGATCACGCAGCTGAGGGGTTAATGGCGGATATCAGCGCCATAATTGTGAGATTCAGTAGTATGGGTTGAAATAAAGACTTATAATGATGTAGAATTTCCTGTGAGTTTCTAATGCATGTGCAGTAGTGAACTGAAGTACTTGTACTGTACATCTGCTTACATATATGAACACAAGTCATTGTTGTCTTATGCTGTTCCATTCACAGTGATCTTTACCCAACATTCCAATATGTTAGAAACATTTTCTGAGAAGCCTTTATCCATATGTACTTGTGCACTTTTTCTCTGTTTATGCACTGTGTCCATATAGATTGCTATGGACGTTTGTACAGTACAGTACACAGAACACAACCCCTTCTACAGTTTACAAAAGCTACAGTCAGTCCTTTAAACTTATATTGTACAATTGCAAACCCTTTAATGCTATTTGTGTATATTTTCTTGCAGTCATATGAACAGTGACCCTTTTAAGCCATCATCAGAAAGCGGACTGCATAGAAGTACTACCTCTAATTCTGAGGTAATAAACTTTACTGGTCCCTCATTTCACATTTCCAGTGCTCTGTAAGTAACTACTGTACTGTAATATACACATTTAGGGTACTTTCACATAGTAAGGCTTTGCTACAGCAGGTATAGATGTGAATATGTAAGTAAAAAAAAAAAATCTGTGCATTTTAATCTACACTTGTCGATTTTGCTGTGGATCCGCAGCATTCATGCAGCAAAATCGGCAATACTGTGGATTATTTGTAGATTTGTACTTGAAGTCAATGGGGAAAGACCTGCAACATAAATTGAAATTGTGCAGTGCACCATTTATTCTAGGGACAATTTTGTCTCTGTTCTCAGGATTGGGGGAGGTCCCAATGGTTGAATACCTACTGATAAGCTTGTTATCACCTGTCCTGTGGATTACCAATTCAGATGGGACTACCCCTTTATGTCCTTATTTACATCATACCACTAGGGATGTTAGTATTATTCCCTATAGACCACTATAGCACAGGGACGTCTTGCAGGATGCCGAAGAAGGTGCGAGTGAGCGCCGAAACGCGTTGTCCATTTTAATCTTTTCATGAATACATATTTATGTCCTGTGCATCCGTGCAGGGCTGTGGAGTCGGTAGATAAATGTTCTGACTCAGACGCCACAGTTTTTTGTACTTCCGACTCCCTGACTCCTCTGTATTAATATGCAAATGTATTTTATACATTCCTTGAAGGAAAGAAAGGCAACATACATGTCATTACCACAGGACTACTGGTTGGGAAGCCAACAGTCTACTGTATTCAACAGTTTAAGCCCACCAAGCTCTTCTAGCAGAGAGAGGTAGTTGGGCAGAAGCTGCTGCCTTCTCCTTTTTGTGTGCTGATCTGCTGCTGAAGATAGGGTAGTGGGAGGATCCAGGAAGGTGCATTTATTATAAAACATGATTTCCCTAGTAGAATCCCATAGTCATGTTTAAAGTTTAAGCTAACAATCTGAGTTTACAAGTTTTTAAAGCCTTAGCTGAATGACAGCAGTTTTTCCAATGGTTTACAGCTTCAGTCTTGAACTATTGACCCTCCATTCCCTTCACTTATACAAGTGTCTCTAGCCCTGCAAAAAAACATATTTACTTAATCCCTTATCAGTGAGAGGCTAGGTTACCTATGGGTTCCCTGTAACAGCAGAACACAACACTATGGAAAGTTTAAGTATTGCCGCTCCTAATTGTGCGCTGCGTGCCAAATAGTGAAGCACATGAAAAGAATGCTTCTTCACAGTCATTTAACGTGTTCGTTTTGCGGTTACGTGAGGAACTGCATGCAGTAGAGAAGTCATTAATTATAACTTTTTGTCAATTGGGACATTCCAATTTAAATTAAGTAGGAGCCGACTGACTCCTCGACTGCGACTCCACAGCCCTGCAACCGTGGTGGCTTAAACTTTCTGTGTATACCCAGCAGTAGCGCTCATATCAGACCCTAATTTTTTTCTCGCAACCTCCATATTACTGAATATTACTGTTAACCCTTCACACTCTATACCACAAGAAATGATGGCATTAACAAATTCACAACCCGAAACTACCAAGAATGTTGGCGTTAACTTTTCTTACCCTAGACTACCAAGGTTATTACTAGTAACCTCTATAAAGCATCAGGGGGACAAAATGGCATTAGCAGAGTTGAAACAAAATGATGCTGCATCAGAGGCCTTAACAGTTCTATTGAAATGAGAAATGTACTTATTCTAACATGTGGTGTATGTTAATATTTCTATTGTTTAACAATCCTGATATTTCCTTATTTTAGCTTACACCACAGTCTTCAGGCCTGACACCTTCAAATCTTCAGAGGCAAGTCCTTATTTTTTCAATAATCTGTATGATGTTAATATTTATGTAATTCATGCGTCTGATAACACATTTGCTTTGACAACACTCATATCATTTGCTAGATATAAAACTGATGAGTGCAGTGGCGTCACTAGAACTAGGCATCTACTATTCTAGATCCCATTTTCATTTGTATCCATGTCTTTAGGTACATAGTTCCTATACGGCCTTTGTATAATTGTTTTTTCAGTATGGTGGTTTTATGTGCTCATGGTCTGGCAGTACTATTTGTCCCTCATATGGTATTATTATTGGTAATGTTGGGCTTGGTATAGTAAGATGGTGGGAATATGTATGATAATATTTGTTCCTTGTATAGTGTTCTTGACTGTTTTATTTAGAAATATACTATCATACATAGATTAGTGCTTTTGAAGAGGCAAGTTATATGTTGTCGTCACTGCACTATTATTCATAGAAAGTATATCCAGGGACAGTGTTATGTTTTATTTTATTACGGGGTTAGGGGGAGGAATCAAGACATATGCCTTGGGGCTTTTGCCCCTGATCTTACAAGACTCTACTAACATCCTTGGTTGTCTCCTTTTTTATATATAAAACTAAACAATTCAAATGCTTAATAATTTTTTTTATTTTTGAAAAATAGAACTTGACTGTTGTAAAGTATAACCTCAAAATAAATTCTAAAGCTGCTTTCACACTATGAGCATTCATCCGTTATGAAATGTCCGTTTTCTGTGTAAAAACGGACGTTTAATAACGGATGAAATAACGAGTGCTAACGGCTGAATAAATATTCATCCGTTAAGACCCGTTATCCCGCATGTATGGCCGAACACCTCTGCCTACAGACTCCGGCAGCCGGAACTACTACTACCATCATGGAACAGACTTCTTTCAATGATGGGAGTAGTAATTCCCTGGCTGCAGGAGTCTGCAGACAACTGGGGAGGCTACATTAGTGTTTGTACTACAACCCCCATCATGGAACAGAGTCTGTTCCACAATGGGGGTGGTAGTACAGGGGCTGAGGGAATGAACGCACCGGGTTTCACTTCTGAGACCCGATGCAATCTGAAGTTATTAAGCAGGGGAGCGGGCGGCATGCTCCGTAACCCTGCGATGTATCAGTGTGTTTTACCTTTAATTTTTGAATCCCCCGCGGGGAGCCCTGAATGGCCGGTACTGAGGAGCCAATCAGGGCTCTCAGCGGGAGATTTAAAAATGAACATTGGGAGTAGCAGGGGCCATATCTATATTAAAAGCACTGTGGGGGCAAGATATATAGCGCTGCAGAGGGGGCAGACATATAGCCTATATATCTAGCCCACCAGCAGCGCATTAGATAGGACCTCCGCCTGCGCATTAAATATATATCCCCCGCCTGCGCATTAAATATATACCCCCCGAAGCGCATTAAATATATACCCCCCAGCGCATGTATATGTGCCCTCACGCTTCTATATACCTATGCCACTGCAGCGCTATATGTTAAAAATCACTCTAGCAGCAGCATCGGCCGCCCGATGCTGCTAATAGAAATACTTTTCATACATAGCGCTGCAGCGGCATATGTATATAGAAGCGCTGTGGGTGGCAGATAACGCTATATGTCTGCCCCCCCCAGCTCTTCTATATACATATACCCCTGCTGCCATATGAATGAAAGGTATTTCTATTAGCAGCGCATAGAGCCGGGAGCCGGCACTATGTGCTGCTAATAGAAATACTTTTGATTCATATGGCGGCAGCTGTATAAGTATATAGAAGTGCTGGGGGGGGGGCAGACATATAGCGTTATCTGCCCCCCCCCCCAGCTCTTCTATATACATATACTCCTGCTGCCATATGAATGAAAGGTATTTCTTTTAGCAGTGCATAGTGCCGGCTCCCGGCTCTATGCGCTGCTAATAGAAATACCTTTCATTCATATGGCAGCAGGGGTATATGTATATAGAAGAGCTGGGGGGGCAGACATATAGGGTTATCTGCCCCCCACAGCACTTCTATATACATATGCCACTACAGCACTATGTATGAAAAGTATTTCTATCAGCAGCATCGGGCGGCCGATGCTGCTGCTAGAATGCTTTTCACATATAGCGCTGCAGTGGCATAGGTATATAGAAGCGCTGCGAGGGCACATATACATGCGCTGCAGGGGAATATATGTAATGCTCCGGCGGGGGGTATATATTTAATGCGCCGGCGGGGGTCATATCTAATGCGCTGCTGGGGGGCTAGATATATAGGCTTTATGTCTGCCCCCCCTCAGCAGCTCTATATATCTTGCCCCCCACAGTGCTCCTTGGCCCCTGCTACTCCCAAAGTTCATTTTTAAATCTCCCACTGAGAGCCATTCAGGGCTCCCCGCAATTCGAAAATGAAAGTTAAAACACACTGATACATCGCAGGGTTGCGGAGCATGCCGGCTGCTCCCCTGCTTAATAACTTCGGATCGCATCGGGTCTCAGAAGTGAAACCCGGTGTGATCAATCCCTCAGCCCCTGTACTACAACCCACATCATGGAACAGACTCTGTTCCATGATGGGGGTTGTATTACAAACACTAATCTAGCCTCCCCAGCTGTCTGCAGACTCCCACAGCTAGGGAATTACTACTCCCATCATGGAAAGAAGTCTGTTCCATGATGGGAGTAGTAGTAGTCCCTCAGCACTGCATGCTCAGAAGTAATAACGGATATAATAAACTGTGGACAAACGGATGGCATAAAGGCTCATTCGTCAGCCATAGACTTCAATGTTAAAAATAACGGCCGTTAAGTTACCAGTTTCTTGTGACGGAAGAAAAATTAGTGCATGTGCCGTTATTTCTTCCGTCACAACTAACGGCAGTTATTCATGATGGACTATAACGGGTCATAACGGATAATCAAAAAAATCCCATAGACTTTAATGGGATTGTTTAACGGCCGTTTAACAGGGCTTTTCTAACGGACGTTTGTAACGGATGAATTTTTCTAGTGTGAAAGCAGCCTAAACCTGACAAGGCCTCCTGGATCAACACGTTCTGTTTTTTAGGTGGTACTATGTTTATCTTCTGGTTCTGACTTCAATGTTTTTTATAAAAATTTTAGTAAAAAGGGAACAAAATGTAAACTGTGTTGTTGAAGGCTCACATGCTTTATGTAAAGCCAGACTAAACAACATTGGCCATAAGAAACAACCATAATGGTCCATTATCAATGCAATAGAAAACAATCTTATAAATACATAGAATATTAAACATAATGAGGGGAAAAACAGAAGAAAATAAAACACCCAAAAATAGTCACTTTCAGTGGGTAAACATTATATTATTATTATATAATAATAATTATAATAATAATCATGTAAATGAAGAGTATATTATTATTTAATAATAATGATCATGTAAATGAAGAGACTTACAGTAGGGAAAAATTTATTTAGTCGGCCCCCAATTGTGTAAGTTCTCCCACTTAAAAAGATGAGAGAGGCCTGTAATTTTCATCATAGGTATACCTCAACTATGAGAAACAAAGTGAAAAAAATCCATAAAATCACATTGTAGACCAAATATAGCTCACCATGCAGACGCCCTTGCTCAGACCTTGCCGTGGCAGGCACACAATGCAATGTAGTAAACAAAGGAAGTTGTCCAGCGAGGAATTAGTGCCAAAAATCTTCTTTATTGTATAAAAGCAAGCAAAACAGGAATAAAGTAACACGTTTCAGGTGTCCATATGCACCCTTAGTTGTACTACTAAGGGTGCATATGGGCACGTGAAACGCGTTACTTTATTCCTGTTTTGCTGGGTTTTATACTATAAAGAAGATTTTTGGCACTAATTCCTCGCTGGACAACTTCCTTTGTTTGCTACATAAAATCACATTGTCTGATTTTTTTAAAGAATTTATTTGCAAATTATGGTGGAAAATAAGTATTTGGTCAAAAACAAAAGTTCATCTCAATACTTTGTTATATACCCTTTGTTGGCAATGACAGAGGTCAAACGTTTTCTGTAAGTCTTCACAAGGTTTTCACACACTGTTGCTGGTGCTTTGGCCCATTCCTCCATGCATCCTCCATCCTTTAAAGTAGTGATGCTTTGGGGCTGTCGCTGGGCAACACGGACTTACAACTACCTCCAAAGGTTTTCTATGGGGTTGAAATCTGGAGACTGGCTAGGCCACTCCAGGACCTTGAAATGCTTCTTACGAAGCCACTCCTTCGTTGCCCGAGCGGTGTGTTTGGGATCATTGTCATGCTGAAAGACCCAGGCACATTTCATCTTCAGTGCCCTTGCTGATGGAAGGAGGTTTTCATTCCATTCTCACAATACATGGCCCAATTCATTCTTTTTTTTTTTTTTTTTTTTACACGGATCAGTCATCCTGGTCCCTTTGCTGAAAAACCGCCCCTAAGCATGATGTTTCCACCCCCATGCTTCACAGTAGGTATGGTGTTCTTTGGATGCAACTCAGGATTCTTTCTCCTCCAAACAAGACGAGTTGAGTTTTACCAAAAAGTTCTACTTTGGTTTCATCTGACCGTATGACATTCTCCCAATTCTCTTGTGGATCATTCAAATGCTCTCTAGAAAACTTCAGACGGGCCCAGACATATACTGGCTTAAGCAGGGGGACCCGTCTGGCACTGTATGATTTGGGTCCCTGGCAGCTTAGTGTGTTACTGATGGTAGCCTTTGTTACTTTGGTCCTAGCTCTCTGCAGGTCATTCACTAGGTCCCTTTGTGTGGTTCTGGGATTTTTGCTCACCATTCTTGTGATCATTTTGACACCACGGGGTTAGATCTTGTGTGGAGCCCCTGATCGAGGGAGATTATCAGTGGTCTTGTAGGTCTTCTATTTTCTAATGATTTCTCCCACAGTTGATTTTTTTCACACCGAGCTGCTTGCCTATTGCAGATTCAGTCTTCCCAGCCTGGTGCAGGTCTGCAATCTTGTTTCTGGTGTCCTTCGACATCTCTTTGGTCTTGGCCATAGTGGAGTTTGGAGTGTGACTGTTTGAGGTTGTGGACAGGTGTCTTTTATAGTGATAACAAGTTCAGACAGGTGCCATTAATACAGGTAATGAGTGGAGGACAGAGGAGACTCTTAAAGAAGAAGTTACAGGTCTGTGAGAGCCAGAAATCATCTTTATTTGTAGGTGACCAAATACTTATTTCACCGAGGAATTTACCAATTAATTCATTAGAAATCCTACAATGTGATTTCCTGTATTCTTTCCCCCCAATTCTTTCTCTCATAGTTGAAGTGTACCTATAATGAAAATTACAGGCCTCTCTCGTCTTTTTAAGTGGGAGAACTTGCACTTTTTTCTCCACTGTATGTACCGATCCAAAGGCTCCTATTTTTACTCCACCTATTTACAAAGACATTTATTAAACTATTTGTCTTGCTCAGATAGAAAATGCTGGTTGCCGGAATAATGAAGAAAATGAGGGAAATGTACAGGATTGGATTTTTTATAATATGGTGTAGATCAACCTGGGTAGAATTAAAATGTCAATCAAAGGATAAAATTGTAGATGGCGGAGGTACCGTTTTTAATGAGTCCCTATACTTTCAGGTGATTTATCATGATGAGCTGTCATGTATGTGTACATAAAAAATTGCAGTATTTCTGACCATTACAGCTGAAACTTGAAAAATTAGAATAATCGTGCAAAGGTGAATTTAATTAGTGGCTCTCTAATTGGGTAAGATGTCCACTGGGGACATGGCTGTTGTGCTGTAGCTTCCAACATACCTTCATGAGCTTTTTGTGTAGGACTAAATAGGATCACCACTTGGGTATTCCCTGTGTTGTGACCTCTACTTCTACCCTGTTTCCCCAAAAATACACCCTACCCCAAAAATAAGCCCTAGCTGGATTATCGGGGTGGGCTGCAATATAAGCCCTACCCCGAAAATAAGACCTACGGCAAGGGGTACTCCACTGGTGGACCGCGGCCGCCAGTAATGCGGGCCCCCCTCCCTCCCCCCTTTGGCTGGTCCCTTGGCAAAATAAATGAGCCGGGGCAGGGACGCTGCCACTTTAAAATGCCCATGCATATCCCTGCCCCGGCTGCTACTGGTAAGCAGCAGAAGGAGATCCCATCGCCGCCGAGAGCTGCAGCTTCAGTTGCGGATGCTATGAAGGTGGGGAAGTGCTGGTTTATTATGGCAGAGGGGTGGGGGGCACTGTAGGAGTGTAGAGGATGACGGGGGATGGGGGGCTGTAGCAGTGTGGAGGATGGGGGGGGCGGCAGTTGTGTGGAGGATGAGGGGGCTGCGGGAGGAGGGGGGCTGTATAGCAGTGTGGAGGATGGGGGGCTGTAGCAGTGTGGAAGATGGGGGGGTGCTGCATCCTCCACACTGCTACAGCCCCCCATTCTCCACACTCCCACAGCCCCCCATCCTCCACACTCCCACAGCCCCCCATCCTCCACACTCCCATAGCCCCCATCCTCCACACTCCCACAGCCCCCCATCCTCCACACTCCTGCAGCCCCCCATCCTCCACACTCCTGCAGCCCCCCATAAATAAGTAAGCCCTACCCTGAAAATAAACCCTAGTGTGTTTTTCGTGACTAAAATTAATATAAGACCCGGTCTTATTTTCGGAGAAACACGGTACCTAGTCCTGTACTTTGTTCAGCATATCATACCATGCCTGCCTGTTAACTCTTTCCCTGCGGTCCTCTTCTTTGAGGGAGTAATTGTGAAGTCACTAATGTTGTTTTGTGCGTGTATACCCAGATATATTTTTGTACGACTGCTAGTATTTTTATACAGCTATTGCTGATTATATGTGTATACATCACTAAGTATATTTTGTTATTTGGATCTCTTCTTTGCACTAGATACTCACCTTAATACCCATGTTGAGATGCCTTTGTAGTCTGTCTGCTACTGTTCCATTTTAATAGTTTTTATGTATTTTTGCACTTGAATAGATTATCCACTTTTGCATAATATTGTCTCAGTGTGTTGTGATAGGCGATTTATTAGTTTGGTTTACACCAGAGACATTGATTGATATTGTTGATATCTGAGCGCCCTTTTTGTTTGGCTTATTAGAATAATCATGCAAAAGTTCATTTATTTCAGTAATGCAACTCCTCTGTGGAAGGAAGCATGAAGTGCTCCAAAATCTCCTGGTAGACGGATACGTTGACCCTGGACTTAATAAAGCACAGTGGACCAACACCAGCAGATGACATGGCTCCCCAATTATATAATATATTGGGGATTTGGGGTTTTCATGAGCTGTAAGCCATAATCATCAGAATTAGGACAAATCATGGCTTGAACTATCTTGCTTTGCATGTAATGAGTCTCTCTCATATATTCGTTTCACCTTTTAAAGGGGTTCTCCACTGACTTAACCTACTTGTGGCAGTTAGTTTGTACTGTGGCTATATGTTATTATGGCTTTTTTTCCCGGTTGCTCACGGCCTTCGGCTGTCTGGGCATGCTGGGAGTTGTAGTTTGGCAACAGCTGGAGGCACCCTGGTTGGGAAACACTGCCATAGCAAACCTTCGGGAGCTGTCCAGCGCTCAGGGACTCCCCTCTGGCAAGGTTAGGGTTAACAATCCCCCAGCGCGTCAGGCCCGAGGCTGACGTCCCAATGGCACATGCGCAGATGACCCTCCTGAGCGAGGACGAACAGCCCAATCCACATTCAGCTTAGAAGAAGCTGAAAGTAAGAAGGTGCGCGCTGATGATGCCAGAGGATTCAGTCGTGCGGGAGGCGGGCACGTGCGGAGCGAGGGGCAGGCCAGCCTCCCACACTCCACGGTGACGTCCCAATGGCAAAATGGCGGCGGAAAAAAAAATGGTCGAGGCAAGGCAGGAAGCAAATGAAGAAACCAGCTTCCGGGTCTGGAACCAAGGTAAGAAAAACACCATATACAGTACCGTGAGAAACCGGAAAAAAAGGCATAATAACATATAGCCACAGTACTAACTAACTGCCACAAGTAAGTTAAGGCAGTGGAGAACCCCTTTAAATTGCATTACTGAAAGAAATTAACTTTTGCACGATATTCAAATTTTTCGAGTTTCACCTGTATATAACATGCATATGGCATTTTTCACCAGTAGTATCCCCTGCAGGCTAAGGGGCAGAGTTAAAATTGCACAAGTCTATACTTGCAATACTGAAGTTATGTGTACGTGGGCCAAATTTATTAAAATGTCTCACATAGTATGATAAATTTGTCATAAAGTGTAGGATTTTTGCTTTTGTTGTTGTTAACAAGTTTTGTAAGTAAAAAGATTGCTGGTATTGGTGTGCAACATTTGGAGCCCTCTGCCACAACATTTGCGACATTTGGAGAAAAGTCGCACATGAGAGATTCACAAACACTGCAAAGTCGAAGGGTAAAATTGTTCAATTACACAAGTGTGGCAAAAATCACATTGGGACAAAAAGTCGCAAAACCATCGATGCAACAAATTTGTGCCTTTTTTATCCACAAGAAGTGTGAAATGCTGTATAAAGTTCCCCCTACATCTCCCACTGCACCAGGTGTCTGTGGCCAGCACATAACTCTGTGAGCTCAGAATTGTGCAGTAAATTAACCAGTGCAAGAGGGTGTGTGTGTGTGTGTGTATGTGTGTGGTGGGGGTAGTAGTTCATAAGTGGTGAAAGATGCAATTATCTCTCATAGAGAATATTACAAAGTTTCTTAAATTTGCATGTGTTTGCATGAGTAGGAGTTGGTTCTGCTCTAAGGGTTAAGTGTTCTGTTAATTGGCTAGCATCATGGGTAGTTGGGACAACACCGGTCCCATCAGAGGACTTGGATCCTATCACATCGGCTCTCTGCATCCATACCCACCTCAGGTGCATATAACTCCCCAGGCAGCCTGCCAACTTGCCATGACTAATGATGAGGATATTGGGGGAGATTTATCAAAACTTGTCCAGAGGAAAAGTTGCCCAGTTGCCCATAGAAACCAATCAGATCACTTCTTTTACTCTTCAGAGGCCTTGTTATAAATGAAAGAAGCGATCTGATTGGTTGCTATGGGCAACTGGGCAAATTTTCCTCTGGACAGGTTTTGATAAATCTCCCCCATTATTTATATATATATATATAAAATTAAGTCACTGTTGACAACTTTAATTTCACCACTGATTAAACCTGCTTTTTCTGTGTTCTGTAAGGTTTATGTATGTATGTATTCACCTATTTAATTAGAATCAAGAATATGTGCATCAGTTAGGATCCTTTTTTCTCTCTTAGTTATCTTTGTCACTTTTTATATTAATTAACATAGGTTTTGTGTCTTCTTTGTCCTTCCAGGAAAAACTTAAATATTGGGCTAAACCAACCAACTACAGACTCAGGGGTAAGGACTAAATACTAAAATGAAGAGATAAATAGTGGAACAATGTAGAACGAACATAAAACATAAAATACAGATTATAAAAGGAAATCTATGAAAAAGCTACTTAATCTATGGAAAGAATCTTACATTCATTGGATCATCAGCCAAATTAATGAGATAAGGAAGAAAGATATAGTAAAAGATAGGAAATGAAAACTAGGGAACAAGAATAAACATTACAGTCATGAGAATGTAGGGAGTGGCACCATTACAGCTATGGTTTATTTTAGCTTTTACTTCCTTTTTTTGTGATTTAAATTTTGTGTTTTTCACCTATTGAAGTTATTGTCAGTGAATAAGTACATGAAACTCCAATTTTATATGATTGGTAAGGATTTACCAGCAGTCCTGATAAAAATGTTTTGTTTATTTCTAGGGAGGATCTTTACTATCTCCCAGTGCAAGAAGCAGTAGCAATGATTTAAGCAGAGCACAAAGGTATCATTGTTGTTTTTATGTACTATGATAAAGAATATTCATGTGTTTGTTGTACACTGTATGAGAACAAATCCAAAATGTTATTCTTGCATTGTCTTTTTAATACTGGTATGCTCATTGTAGGTGCCATGACCGGGCCCTAATGTATTAGTGCCATTCACATTGAAACTAGAGCTATGGGGTGACATTTCCTTTGACACGGATTGCATTGCTGTAGTAATATAAACAGCATCTCAATTTACCATAAAGAGGAGTCTGATTTTGCTCGTTCTGTTCAGGGCCAATGTGAAATTTGGGCTCTAGAAAGATTTGTGGGGCCCCAACAGCCCCCTCACCCCGCATGCATGGAGGGGGAATGTAGAACACCGCTTTATGTGGTGGTCGACACAGCTCCATACATGGGGACAGTTGGGGCACTGGGCAGGATATCGAGGGGGGTCCCAGGGGTCGGACCCCCCGCGATCGGACACATCCCCTATCCTGTGGATAGGGTATTAGTTGTTCAGTACCGGAGTACCCCTTTAATACCAGTACAAATTTAATTAAATTGATTCTGTATTTTACATAAAGGCAATACTGGATCCAAGCTTACTAAATTTATACAGCACCAGGACCAAGCTCAGTACATATAGTACCAGAACTAAACACATTACATATCTATATAGTACCAGAACTATAGTTATTATACCAACAATACAGTCACATACTATATGCTATGGTCAGTTACTATACAAAGACTACTACTAACAATAATACCATTACATAAGGCCAAATAATATCACCACTTAAGAACCCCCCTTTTGTGCCCCACACAGGGTAGGTGGAGAGTTGGCAGGTCCCACTTTGGGTAGGTAAGTTGTTCCCCTATTACGCAGGTATTAAGGTTCCCTCATTAAGTATGTAGGTTCTCCCCATTAAAGAAGTTGTATGGGCTCATCCCCATAAGGTGAGTAAGGCCCAAAGTAAGGAAGGCCCCTTGCGGTAGCCAGACACAGATCGTTAGGTAATTTTACCCCAACCTCCCTGCACAGTAACAGTGCTGCCGTTTGTGTCAAAAAAACAAACAAAAAAAAACCTCTACCAGCAGAGATTACTCATCTGCCTCCTCCATTCTGGCAAAAGCTATAAAATAGCAATTATGGCAAATTATGGTGTTTTTGTGGTTTTCTTATGTTTTCTGCAAAAAAGAAAATGGGTTATTTATCATTACAAAAATGACTGAAATCTGCTTGATTTTTCTGCGTAACATGACCTGTGAGTGCAATTTGTCTTGCATAGAAAAGACAATTTCTGGTAACCTATTAGAAAAGTATTTTAGTTAATACCCTGAGAGAGGGGGAAGAGTGGCTCCCAAAACATTGTTTGCTTGGATGGGCCCTGCACATCAGTGCATTACACAAACAGCCAACTTTAATGTGTACTATGTAACGGTTCATTTTACCTATGGTGACTCTGCATGAGACTTGGAATGATGCTGAGTTTTTTCACAAAGCCTGTAATAAAAATAGACTGATCATTATTTTGTATTTTGACAAGATGTCAAGTATATTTACCATTTTGAAAATAGAAGACCATTGTAAGCATTTCTAACTAAAAAATATTTGTTATTTATGTTCTTTTAGTCCACTGGCACAGTTTGACAACATTGATAAGCTTGATAAGGGAGCATTTGGTCAAGTGGTAAAAGCCAGGAAAATACTTGATGACAAGTTCTATGCTGTAAAAATAGTGCAGGTGCGCGACAAGTAAGTATCGTATAATATTAAAAAAAAATTGAACTGTAGTCTTACATAAAATGATGGCTAGTCTAAACAACATTCCAGTGGAATCTCTCCAAAAGATCTCCTCTTTATGAAGAATAACCCTATAGCCATACCAGATTTCCTGTCACAGATTTTCATTTGCGTCATACAAATTTGCCATCTTCTATGAGATGACAACCACCAACTTGGTTGTGTGTCAATTTATAGAGCTTATTTTCATTAACATAATTTATTTAACCCCATTTAACAGTTGTTAGGTCTTTATATTGTTGTATAACAATGACAATCCACATTTGCTTATTTGTATATAGTAAAGTTCTACAAGAAGTAACCACCTTAGCTCGCCTTGAACATCCAAACATTGTCCGCTATTACAATGCCTGGTTGGGCGTGGATGACTTTTGTGACGGCAGTGAAAGCAGTTATAGTAGTTCAAGGTAATTATTTGGTTGAGAATTTTTTTTTGTTTTTGTCACAAAAAAGTGGTTTTTTTTTTTCCTTACACTTGTTCCAATATTTCCCTGGTTTTATCACTACTAACATCTAGATATTAAGGCTAGACTATACCCAAATTGCCTACTTTTTGCTAGTGCTCCACAGGAACAGGTGACCTTCTGCAATTTTTAATTTAACACAGCATTAGCATGATATGATGAAAAATTGGGCATTTTATCACATGTCGACTTGTTGCAATAGAGTCCAAATAAATAGAACCTAAATAAATCAGCAACATAAGTTCCATTCTATGAAAGACATAAATACCTTTTAGCAGACAACAGATTGTTCTCATGAATAGAATAAAGTTGGGCGACGAAGTTGCATCACAATGTAGATTTTCAAGTAGATTTACTAATACTGTTTATTTTCTAGGCTGTGTAAACTTAGACTTCACAACTTAAAATGGGTTGTATAAATCTGGCAATATGTCTGAAATTTGTTTGTAGGTAATCCTAAGACTTGTAGTGCACAAATTAATAGCAATATCTGTCATGATGGTCATTACGTTCATAATGACTGAATTGTACACATATGGAAAAGAAAAGCAGATGTTTCAAATGCATCTACACAAAGAACCCGATCAACATGGACAAAAACATAGATTAAACATTTAAACATTTTACACAAATGTCTCATCATACCTGATATGACATCCTAAAGCTTTTGCTTTTGGTGTATTGCAGCGACTTCAGTAGAACTGGGACTTGCCTTTATATTCAAATGGAACTGTGTGAAGGAGGGAGCTTAAAAAGGTGGATCAGAAAAAGGAATTCGCAAAATAACATTAACAAGTCAGAGAGTCTTGACATATTTCGGCAGATTATTGAAGGAGTAAGTTACATCCATTCCCAAAAACTTATCCACAGAGACTTGAAGGTGAGTATGGTGTATACAAGAAATCAGATTACTGTAAATTTAAACTGTGTTTTTTGTTCCCATTTTTCTAGTTATAAGAAAATGTAGGCAGTACAGAAAAAAAAACTGGGATGTTGTTTCTCTTCAAAATGTTTTATAATAAAAGATTCAGAAAGTACCTCCATGATAACAGACAACAAACAAACCTTTGTATTCTGATTCTGCAGTCATGCTCTCGTTCATGCTCACTTACAGTATCTCTTGCTATACTGCTGAATGCATGTTAGCATAAAGTAGAGAATTAATGGAATTAAATTGGTTATCCCAAGATCAAAATTTATAATGCATCCACAGGATAAGGGATAAGTAGCTGATTGGTGAGGGTCTGACCAATGGGTTTTAAAGGGGTACTCTGGTGGAAAACTTTTATTTATTTATTTATTTTAAATCAACTGGTGCCAGAAAGTTAAACAGATTTGTGAATTACTTCAATTATAAAATCTTTACCCTTCCAGTACTTTTTAGCAGCTGTATGCTACAGAGGAAATTCTTTTCTTTTTTAACCCCTTAAGGACCGGAGGTTTTTCCGTTTTTGCATTTTCGTTTTTTGCTCCTTGCCTTTAAAAAATCATAACTCTTTCAAATTTACACCTAAAAATCCATATGATGGCTTATTTTTTGCGCCACCAATTCTACTTTGTAATGACGTCAGTCACTTTGCCCAAAAATCTATGGTGAAGCGGGAAAAAAAATCATTGTGCGACAAAATTGAAAAAAAACGCTGTTTTGTAACTTTTGGGGGCTTCCGTTTCTACGTAGTACATTTTTCGGTAAAAATGACACCTGATATGTATTTTGTAGGTCCATACGATTAAAATGATACCCTACTTATATAGGTTTGATTTTGTCGGACTTCTGGAAAAAATCATAACTACATGCAGGAAAATTAATACGTTTAAAATTGTCATCTTCTGACCCCTATAACTTTTTTATTTTTCCGTGTATGGGGCGGTATGAGCGCTCATTTTTTGCGCCGTGATCTGAAGTTTTTAACGGTAACATTTTTGCATTGATAGGACTTATTTTTAAATGATATAAAAAGTGACCAAAAATGCACTATTTTGGACTTTGGAATTTTTTTGCGCGCACGCCATTGACCGAGCGGTTTAATTAATGATATATTTTTATAATTCGGACATTTCCGCATGCGGTGATACCACATATGTTTATTTTTATTTACACAGTTTTTTTTTTTATTGGAAAAGGGGGGTGATTCAAACTTTTAATAGGGGAGGAGTTAAATGATCTTTATTCACTTTTTTTTTCCACTTTTTTTTTGCAGTGTTATAGGTCCCATAGGGACCTATAACACTGCACACACTGATCTTCTATGTTGATCACTGGTTTCTCATAAGAAACCAGTGATCAACGATTCTGCCGGATGACTGCTCATGCCTGGATCTCAGGCACTGAGCAGTCATTCGGCGATCGGACAGCGAGGAGGCAGGACGGAGCCCTCCCGCTGTCCTGTCAGCTGTTCGGGATGCCGCGATTAGCCGTGGCTATCCCGAACAGCCCGACTGAGCTAGCCAGGAACTTTCACTTTTAGCCGCGCGGCTAAAGGGTTAATAGCGCGCGGCGCCGCGATCAGCGCTGCGCGCTATTAGAGGCGGGTCCCGGCTTCACTATGACGCCGGGCCCGCCATGATATGACGCGGGGTTACTGTGTAACCCCGCGTTATATCAGAAGAGCAGGACCAAGGACGTACCGGTACGTCCTTGGTCCTTAAGGGGTTAATTTCTTTTTTGTCTTGTCCACAGTGCTCTCTGCTGACACCTGATGCCCGTATCAGGAACTGTCCAGAGCAGGAGAAAATCCCCATAGCAAACTTATGCTGCTCTTGACAGTTCCTGACACAGACAGAAGTGTCAGCAGAGAGCACTGGAAGGGTAAATATTTTATAATAGAAGTAATTTACAAATCTGGAAGTATCAGCTCACCTGGATCCACGGTGCGCGGCAATCCTCAATACGAATACCATACAAGTGGAACAACAGCCAGCACCTGTTAAAGCTTCAGATTTATTGTAATCCTTAAAAGTCCATATAGACAGCAGTGAGGGAAAACATAAGAACAATAAAATCCAGAAAGTAGCTTGGAGAATTATTTCATAGCCGACATGTTTCAGGCTCAATAGCCTTTAGTCATGGCATACCTGTTTGCACATTAGTCTTCCATTTTGTACTAACCGAAGTACCTGCTACTCCACCCCACCCAATAGGGAAGGGGGGGGGGAGAGGAGGCACTCAGGTGCACAATACACAAATACAACTTAATTGTTCTGTGTGACTAAAAACAACAAAACATACGAAACAAATGAAAATAGAGAAGAAAAAAAAAAAAAAAAAAGAGACATTCTTCAATAGTGTAATATTAGGTCAGTCCTATTGTTAAGACCATGTGGCTGTATGCTGTTTAAAAGATATATCCACATTGTCTCCTTATTCCGGAGATATTGCACAAGGTCACCACTACTTATGGATGGTGTTACCCTCTCAATCCCTGAAAACTTTAGAGAAGAAACGTTTCCTTGATGATGAATACAAATTTTAAAAATTTTTAAATGGACAACATTTTCTAAAACGCATGTTTTAAAAAAATATAAAAACGGACGGAGCTGTATGCACTTTTAAAACAGTATACGGTTTAAAAAAGCATACGGTTTACTTTTTCCCATACTGTTCCATCTGTTTTTTTTGCCATACGGTTTTCTTTAGAAAAACAGATTGAAAACAGTATGGCAAAAACGTGATGTGAACCCAGCCTATCATGTTCTTGTATTCGCTTTTTAAGTTTCCTTTTAGTGCTTCCTATATAGTTCATACGACATTCAGTGCAGGTGATTTTATACACTACATATCACTGTTGCAATTAATAAAGGATTTCACAAGATGTTAGGTGTTATCTATTGTACCTTCAATACTCAAACACTGAAGATCTGCTTACAGAAGGTGTATGATTGTCCATCTCCAAACAGGAGATGAAATACATGTATGTAGAACAACCTGTGGTCCCTATTTTTCACATGCTGACGAAAATACATAAGAACCGATTCCCGCCACCGGTACGTCCCATTGTAGAGGGGATCGGTTCTTTAAATAAAAAAGCTATGCTAATGGCTCGATTCTGTCCTTCAGCCTTTGGCCAATAAATGTCCAAGCCACATAAAGGATTCCAAACACTTGTTAAATATTATGCGCAAGTTCACATGGTGCGATTCTTTTTTGTGGCTTACGTGCGATATTGAATCCTTATACTCCTCCATCACCCACCACTTAGCGATCAGGGCTATACAAAAAATTATAGACATGTAAACCAATTATAGTTGTGAATTTGAATTACATACTGGATGTGTTAAGTATTTTATGTTTAATGATGTTTTTTACCTTCAAAAGACGGGAGTGTCTATGCGGGCTATGTCCTCCCCAGCCCTAGCGAACCTGTTAGTTTTCTGGTGGGAGGAGAGACAAATTTTTTGTGACAGCGATCCTTTTTGTGATTGCATAGCGTGGTTCGGCAGGTATATACTGCCTCGAGATCGGATGAGGGTAATGCGATAAAATTTATGGAATATATTAACAATAATTCCTGCAACCTAAAATGTACTTATTCTTTGCAAAAGAGCTCTGTTCCATTTTTAGATATTGTTCTAACAGCGAAGGGTGATACAGTAGAAATCATTCCTTACCGTAAACCGATCTCAGGCAACACCACATTAAGGGCCAATTCCTGCCATCCCAGGTATACTATTGAAAGTATATCTGTGGGGGAACTTATATACGTATTAAACGGAACAGTTCCAACAATGATGTGTACCTGGGGGAAGCAGATAAAGTATGCAACAGACTCAAGCTAAGAGGTTATCCATGGTGGACATCGAGCCCGGAGACGTGTGGATCCTATGGATCGCTCACAACTTCTTGATATGGCTATGACATTTGTACCTACTTATAGTTGCAAATTCAACCAGATTAGAAACATTATAACACGTCACTTACCTATGTTGTCTTGCGATCCGGATCTAGGCTGAGTACTATAAGGGGTTTGTTTTTCTAGTCGTAGGGCACCTACCTTATCATCTATGCTATCATCTATGTCACCCAGTTTAGTTAGTGATGCAAAGCAAAAGGAATCTTGGTTATCTTCCAGGGGTTTCTACAAATGTTGTTGAGGCGCGTTGTCTGCAAATTTGCTGAGAAGTGTTTTAGTATTGAAGTTACAATAGATAACACCAAACATCTTGTGAAATCCTTTATTAATTGCAACAGTGAATATGAAGTGTACAAAATCACCTGCACTGAATGTTGTATGAACTATTTAGGAAGCACTAAAAGGAAACTTAAAAAGGGATTACAAGAACATGTCAGACATGCTGCTGGTCCTCTCACCAGCAGCATGTCAAATGTCTCTAAACATTTTTTTATTCATCATCAAGGAAACGTTTCTTCTCTAAAGTTTTCAGGGATTGAGAAGGTAACACCATCCAAAAGGGGTGGTCACCTTGTGCAATATCTCCTGAATAAGGAGACAATGTGTATATATCTTTTAAACAGCATACAGCCACATGGTCTTAACAATGGCACTGACCTAATATTACACTATTGAAGAATGTCTCTTTTTTTTCATTTGTATTTGTTTTGTATGTTTTGTTGTTTTTAGTCACACAGAACAATAAAGTAATATCTGTGTACTGTGCACCTGAGTGCCTCCTCCTCCCCCCCCCCCCTTCCCTTTTGGGCGGGGTGGAGTAGCAGGTACTTCGGTTAGTACATAAAGGAAGACTAATGTGCAAACAGGTATGCCATGACTAAAGGCTATTGAGCCTGAAACATGTCGGCTATGAAATAATTCTCCAAGCTACTTTCTGGATTTTATTGTTCTTATGTTTTCCCTCAACGCTGTCTATACGGACTTTTAACCCCTTAAGGACGCAGGGTTTTTCCGTTATTGCATTTTCATTTTTTCCTCATCCCCTTCCAAAAATCATAACGCTTTCAATTTTGCACATAAAATTCCATATGATGGCTTATTTTTTGCGCCACCAATTCTTCTTTGCAGTGACATTAGTCATTTTACCCAAAAATCTATGGTGAAACAGAAAAAAATTCATTGTGCGACAAAATTGAAGAAACAAATGTCATTTTGTAACTTTTGGGGGCTTCCATTTCTAAGCTGTGCATTTTTCGGTAAAAATAACACCTTATCTTTATTCTGTAGATCCATACGGATAAAATGATACCCTACTTATATAGGTTAGATATTGTCGTACTTCGGAAAAAAATCATAACTACATGCAGGAAAATGTATATGTTAAAAATTCTCATCTTCTAACCCCTATAACTTTTTTATTTTTCTGCGTACGGGACGTTTTGAGGGCTTATTTTTTGCGCCGTGTTGTGAAGTTTTTATATTTTATTTTATATATTTTTGTATTGATCAGCCTTTTTGATCGCTTTTTATTCATTTTTTCATTATATAAAAAGTGACCAAAAATACACTATTTTGGACTTTGGAATTGTTTTGCGCGCACGCCATTGACCGTGCGATTTAATTAATGATATATTTTTATAGTTCGGACATTTCCGCACCCGGCGATACCACATATGTTTATTTTTATTTACACAGTTTTTTTTTATGGGAAAAAGGGGGTGATTCAAACTTTTATTAGGGAAGGGGTTAAATTACCTTTGTTAACTTTTTTTTTCACTTTTTTTTTTTTGCAGTGTTATAGCTCCCATAGGGACATATAGCACTGCACACATTGATCTCCTATGCTGATCCCTGCAAAGCCATAGCTTTGCACGGATCAGTGAGATAGGGGCTCGATTGCTCAAGCCTTTAGCTCATGCGCTATATTTTAACATTTACAGAACTAATAAATTCACGTTGAACTAATTTCAAGTAGGTTGTTATTGTTGTAATATGTCATAACTGGTGTCAAAGAACATGGGATCGTCTGTGATCTATAGTTTTGATTTTAATGGCAAAAATATATTTTATTCTTGTCTGAATAAAGCTTATCATATTCTTGCAAAAGTAAAAAAAAAAGGGGTATTTTGAATTACACATGAGAGGGTCCTTTCAGAAATCTAATTAATGATTACACTTTTGTTACAGCCTGGAAATATATTATTTACTAAGAA
Organism: Hyla sarda; assembly: GCF_029499605.1. Taxonomy (NCBI): domain Eukaryota; kingdom Metazoa; phylum Chordata; class Amphibia; order Anura; family Hylidae; genus Hyla; species Hyla sarda. The sequence goes on along the minus strand of NC_079191.1, from coordinate 344,584,391 downwards.
CATGATAGTGAAAATAGGAGATTTTGGCCTAGTGACTCGAATGACTGGTGAGGAAGAGAAAAAAGCACTTGAGCGGACTCGTGGAACTGGTACTCGGAGCTATATGGCTCCAGAACAGGTGAATGCTATGTAACACAAAGTTTTCTTCTTCTTTTTGGGGTTCAGTTATACGACTATTATTCTCTTTTTTTTCTTATGTTGACAAGGGTAGAGGTTATTCAAATTATCAGTTTATCTGTTATGGCTTGTATGGCTTATAGGCTTATTATGTACATCATCTGATGTATACAGCAGGATTCTAAGGAGCACCCATTTTAACCTCCCCTAAATAATAACAGGCTTGACCGCATTCCAGATCAAAATACAAGATTTGAAGGCCAGGTTGTGGCAAAACCTTCTGAAAAAAATAAATACAAATATATCTTAAAGAAGCCTAACCCAGATGATGCTTATGTTGCTAGCCAGGCCTCCTTGTTCAAAGTCAATTCTTCACCAGACAAATATGTTGCCATCTGAACCTCACTGATCCAGCTTATTCGGGTCAGCTGCTGGCCACCTGTGGTGACTTGACCCCCACAGTGAAGAATGAGCCATCTAGTTATACTTCTTTTCTTCTAGGGGCTAGCTTACTGTGCAGTCAATGCCTTGCATTCCATGAGATCACCAGATACCATGAGAGACAATCTCATCGGTTGAACACCACAATTGTGTCTTACATAGCAGAAGTGTGAGCTAAGAAACCAAGACATTTATGTCTTGCTTCTTTTTTGTCCCACACAAGAGAAGGGAAGGCCAGGTAGGTAACTTCAACCAGTTGTACTGTGTAGACCTTCCTTGGACCAATAGTCCCCACTGATATTTATGCCCTCCACCACTCTTTACAGCTCCATCATATTTACCCATCCAGTGCTGTAAAACTCACTTCCTTTCATATCTCTGTGAACCTTAGAGGATCTCAATACCTCCTCTATGGTTTCTTGCCCTTAATTTCCACTACTCACTCTTCTAAGCTAAAATGTGGATCCTTGCTGCATATATTGACATATTAATTGGAAATTATACATTTGAGATAAGAGATGCTAAGCACTTTGGTTAAACATGGTTACTTCAATGAGTAGGATGGACACAATACAACATGACTAAAGCTAGCCATACAATTCAAGTAGATGTTGGCCGACAACAATTTTGACCACTATCTATCTCTGCTAAACCCCCACACACTTGCATGATTGGGTTGGCTGAGTGTAGCCGTGTTTTCTTAAACTCTAAAAGATGCAGGGTACCAGCTCCCAGTCTATGAAGCTGACTCAGGAACTGGGACCCATAGTTAACCCGTTAAGGACACAGTGCGTACAGGACACAGGGTGTACCTGTGGGAATTTCGGTCCGTGCCGGGCGGGGACGGGACTGGGATGCCTGCATAATGTCATTCAGCAGGCACCCCGTGCAAACGCCTGGGAGTCCTGAGACCCCCCCATCAATACAGGTCCGCGATTTGCTGTGATTCCGGTTAATCGGGTCCCCGGTGACCTGGAAAAAAGGGTGATAGGTGCGGTCTGACACGGCACCTATCACCCTTTAGCAGCAGGAGTGAGGTGGCACTGGTGCCACCTCACGTTCGTCCTGATTCGGTGGCAGGCAGGATCCGGCCTGTGCAGTAGCAGGAGGTAAGGCCGTACCTCCTGCTGTTGCTTAGCAACAACTCTGATAGACCGTACATGCTGGGGGTTGTAATTTTGCAACTGCTGGAGGCACACTGGTTGCGAAACACTGAGTTAGGTAACAAACTCTGTGTTTCGCAACCAGTGTGCCTTCAGCTGTTGCAAAACTACAACTCTTAGCATGCATTTACAGCCGGAACTTGTTGTTATGTAACAGGGCATGCTGGAACTTGTTGTTATGTAACAGCAGAACGCACAACTACAACTCCCAGCATGCCCTTTGGTAGTTTGTGCATGCTGGGGGCTGTAGATAAGCAACAGCTGGAGGCACATTTTTTCTATGAAAAAAGTGTGCCTCCAGCAATTGCATAATTACAACCTCCAGCATGCGCAAACTACCAAAGGGCATGCTGGGAGTTGCAGTACTGTGCCTCCAGCTGTTGCATAACTACAAGTTCCAGTATGCCCTTCGGCTGTAAATGCATGCTAAGAGTTGTAGTTTTGCAACAGCTGAAGGCACACTGGTTGCGAAACAGAGTTTGTTACCTAACTCAGTGTTTCGCAACCAGTGTGCCTCCAGCCGTTGCAAAACTACAACCCCCAGCATGTACGGTCTATCAGTGCATGCTGGGAGTTGTAGTTTGTAACAGCTGGAGGCACACCAGGGTTAAAAATTTTGCAAGGCTTTTTCTCCTATTACCCCTTGTGAAAATGAAAAATTTGGGGTAACACCAGCATTTTAGTGAAAAAAAAAAATAATTCAATTTTCACATCCAACTTTAGCGGAAATTTGTGTAACGTCTGTGGGGTTTTAAGGCTCACTGTACCCCTTGTTACATTCCTTGAGGGGGTGTTGTTTCCCAAATAGTGTGTCATGTGGGACTTTTTTTCTGTTCTGGCACCATAGGGGCTTCCTAAATGCGACATGCCCCCCAAAAACCATTTCAGCAAAATTTGCTTTCCAAAAGCCAAATGTGACTCCTTCTCTTCTTTCTTTCCATACTCAGAAGAGATGGGGTTACAAATTGGGGGGGGGGGGGATTTTCTCCTATTACCCCTTGTAAAAATGTAAAATTTGTGGAAAAACCAGCATTTTAGTGAAAATAAAAAATCATTTACACAACCGACTTTAGTGAAAAGTCGTCAAACACCTGTGGGGTGTTAAGGCTCACTGTACCCCTTGTTATGTTCCTTGATGGATATAGTTTCCAAAATAGTATGCCATGTGTTTATTTTAGTTTTTTTGCTGCTCTGGCACCATAGGGGCTTCCTAAATGTGACATGCCCCCCAAAAACCATTTCAGAAAAACTCATTCTCCAAAATCCCATTGTCGCTCCTTCCCTTCTGAGCCTTGAAGTGCACACGCAGAGTATTTGACATCCACATATGAGGTATTCACTTACTTGAGAGCAATTGTGTTACAAATTTTTTGGGGGGGATTTCTCTCATTTTACCCCTTGTAAAAATTCAAAAACTGGGTCTACAAGAACATGCGAGTGTAAAAAACGAAGATTTGAAATTTTCTCCTTCACTTTGCTGCTATTTCTGTGAAACACCTAAAGGGTTAACACACTTTCTGAATGTCATTTTGAATACTTTGAGGGGTGCAGTTTTTATAATGGGGTATTTCTAATATGAAGACCCTTCAAATTCACTTCAAAACTGAACTGGTCCCTGAAAAATTCAGATTTTGAAAATGTTGTGAAAAATTGGAAAATTGCTGCTGAACTTTGAAGCCCTGTGATGTCTTCCAAAAGTAAAAACATGGAGATAATTGTGTAGACAAGTTCCTCTCAAGAAGGCGCTGGTACCCGGGGATGGAGATAACTTCTTTATTAGCAACGCATTTCGATCCCGAATCGGGATCGAAACGGGTTGCAAATAAAGAAGTTATCTCCATCCTCGGGTACCAGCGCCTTCTTGAGAGGAACTTGTCTACACAATTATCTCCATTGCTATCCACCGGACTGATGGACGTCACACCGGGTTGTTCCTCGTGGCAGCGGTTTCCCTTGATTTTCTGCACATAGACGCTACTGTAGGTGTTGTGCTCTGAGCGCAACACCTAGGGGTAAGAACCCATCTTTGCGTTAACTCTTTATTATAGTCAAACGGTCCTCACTAGGGGCGCACCTCCTGTTGTTTTTTCTCGTTTATATTTATTAAAAGTAAAAACATGTCAACTTTATGATGCAAACATTAAGTAGACATATTGTATATGTGAATCAATATATAGCTTATTTGGTATGTATATTTTCCTTATAAGCAGAGTTTCAAAGTTTTTTGAATTTTTCACCAAGAAATGATACAAGTATCAACGAAAATTTACCACTGACATAAAGTAGAATATGTCACGAAAAAATAATCTCGGAATCAGAATGAAAAGTAAAAGCATTCCAGAGTTATTAATGTTTAAAGTGACAGTGGTCAGATTTACAAAAAAAACCTCTGGTCCTTAAGGGGAAAATGGGCTGTGTCCTTAAGGGGTTAAAGGGGTACTCCCCTGGAAAGCATTTTGTTTTTAAATCAACTGGTGCCAGAAAGTTAAACAGATTTTTAAATTGCTTCTATTTAAAAATCTTAATCCTTCCAGAATGTATCAGCTTCTATATGCTCCACAGGTTCTTTTGTTGAATTTCCTTTCTGTCTGACCACAGTGCTCTCTGCTGACATCTCTCTCCATTTAAGGAACTGTTCGGAGCAGGATAGGTTTTCTATGGGGATTTGCTTCTACTCTGGACAGTTCCTAAAATGACCAGAGGTGTCAACACAGAGCAATGTGGTCAGACAGAAAGGAAATTCAAAAAGAAAAGAACGTCCTCTGTAGCATACAGCAGCTGATAAGTACTGGAAGGAATACTATTTTTAAATAGAAGTAATTTACAAATCTGTTTAACTTTCTGGCACCGGTTGAAAAAAAAAAAAAAGTTTTCCAGTGGAGTACCTCTAAATGCCGAACATCAAAAATCAGAGTGATGGCTGGAATTAACCCTTTTGATGCTGCGATCAAAGCTGATTACGGCATCTAAAAGTGCCGAAAATCATTGCAGGTAGCAGAGTGGAGCTGAAAGGATGGTTGGAGGGTACCTACCTTTGACCTGTCCGATCGGTGCTGCGGCACTGCAGGCAGCCTGTAGTAATAGAGTGCTGATACTACTGATCAATGCTTTGGCACAGCACTGTTGAGTGTATGCACTCGAAAGACTGCATGCAATAGCAATAGTCCCCTATGATACAATGAATCCCCTCTTCTTTGAATTTAAATCCCCATCCTTTACCCATTTTTATATAAAATGTAAACAAAAATAAAGATAAATTCTTCCCCATAAATAATATATTTTTGGTTTTACTGTAGATTTTGTGGTAAGTGAGTGATGTTATAACAGCATACAATTGTTGACATTAACAACAAGCCCTCATATGGGTCTCTAGGTAAAAAATTTAAAGCGTATTGGCTATTAGAATGTGAGGAGGAAAAAACAAAAGTGCAAAAATGAAAAATTGGTGTGTACTTAAGGGGTTTAGAACAAATTGCTGGGACATGTTGAAATCCAATTGCACTTTTCTGTAGGGGAGAGCTGGGAGGTCACACATATTTCCGATTATCTTAGGAACCGAGAGACCGCTCCTATATCAGTCTCCGACAGGAGCGGGCTGACCGGCCGGTCTGGCCAGTTTGGATGTGGTCCAAGGGCCCAACCAGGTAAAGGGCCCGTGCCGCTGCTACCGATGATTCAGAATATTTGTTCTGGATCCCCAGGCAGACAGCGCTGAGAACCACTGCTCTAGGGGTCGAGCGGAAGGAATGATAAAACATGAACTGTAGATCTTCAGTAGTATGTAATTGGTATAAAGAATATGTTTGTGTCTCTGGTTACATTGTTAATCTCATTTTATATCATTATTTTGTTTTTCTTTTCAACAGAAAGATAACAAGTATGAAAATGAAGTAGACATATACCCATTAGGACTAATATTATTTGAACTTTTATGGATATTTCACTCTGATCATGAGAAAGCAAAAGTACGTGGTAATTAGTTATTCTAAGGAAGGGCTCTTCATGCTACCATAAGGCTAAATACCTGGTGACATGTTTTTCATTTGTCATATAGGGTCACACATGCAGTTTTTTTTTAACAATATTTTACTTCTTTTTCTCCTAAGCACTGGCCCGATGTTCGTCAAGGTATATATCCTAGTGGATTTGAAGAGCAACACCCCTTGGAGGTAAACAATTGGTTATATTTACATGTGGAATATTGCCTCTGAGTGTGGTCTTTCAAAACCTTATTGATATGCATGCTTTGAACTCTGTTTTTTGAGCCAGTCAAACGTGGATCCAGTGTGAATGAGAAGTGCAGGGTCATACAAGGCACATCCGCAGTGTATTTCACACTGCAGATGCGCCAACAGCAATCACAGAGGGACTGCAGAGCATGCTCTCGGCTGCAGCCAGATATCTCTGTGTGTTCACTTGTAGTGGTAGATTTCTGCTTTAGAAATCCCGACTGCAGTGGGGAGCTCGCTCTGCAGTCCCTCTATGACTGCCGTTGGCGCATCCGCAGCATGAAGATGCTGTGGTGCGCTCCCTGTGACCCTGCCCTAAGTCATTTGTTTATATTTACCATTTCTTTGGAATCTACTTTAGGCTTTGACTAAAAAAATAAATAAAATAAAAAACACAAAGCTGTCACAAAATGATGTTAATGAGCCTTCTAAGGGATTCCTGAATATGCCATGAATTTCACGCTTTAATGGGTTTCACCATTCCTTCTTGCATATAATTTACTCAAATTTTTCTTTATCTCTAAATTATGTTTTCACAGAAACCTTACATCAGCAAAATGTTGTCACATGACCATAAGGAACGACCATTGGCTGAAGATTTAGCCAGATCTTTTCAAAAAAGAAAAATACTTAATTCTCAAACCCACTAAGCATGTTATAACATTTATTTTATTATTCCCGGAGAGGTGGAGGACAAAAGCCTTTAAAATCCTACAGATCCATTTGAAATCCATTTAAAAATAAAAATTTATATAAAATGGATATCTGAAAAGGTTACTCAAATAGATGTGAACAGGTACTAAAGCTCAGCTTCTCCTCCACTGCATTCCCAATCTGTACAGACAAGAAGATAAATGCTTGTTTTAAACCCATGTAAGGCTGGGTCCACACTACGTTTTGTCCCATACGGGAGCGCATACGGCAGGAGGGAGCTAAAACCTCGCGCTCCCGTATGTTACCGTATGCGCTCCCGTATGTCATTCATTTCAATGAGCCGACCGGAGTGAAACGTACGGTCCGGTCGGCTCATTTTTGCGCCGTATGCGCTTTTACAACCGGACCTAAAACCGTGGTTTAAGAATGTTATGGGTGGAGAGGAAGGGAGGTTAAAGGGAGTTTAACCTTTTCTATTTGTAATAATGTATATAGATTGTGTAAGTCTTATAAAAATGTGTTAATGTAATACAAACTTTCTGAGCACTAAATAAAACAATCACTGAAAATGGGACAAAAATTAATCAAAAATCTCAGAGAAAAGCCATATTTACTGGTTTCTGATACAAGGACACCCATTCCCACTATGATGCAGATCAGACACAATGCTATAATGGGGGAGGGCGCAGAGGTCTCACGCGCTTACTATTCATGAGGGGGTAGCTGCTTAGTATTATAGTTGCACTCAGATAAGGCTACAAACACACTACATTTTTGCCCCCGTTAATCGTATCTATCAGCATTCTGTGGTCTGATCCTTGCGGTCGTGCTATAGAAGTACATTAGGTATATTAACCTCATAATGACCAGTGAATATTTAGCCAGTCTCTCTCATACATAAGTATGTAAGTGAACTGTATGCAGTGTAGCAGCTGTAAGCTATTTGGCTGTATATTCACTGTGTGTGAGGAGAACTGAGCATGCCTGACCGCAAGAGGAAATTGCCTACAGGACGTATCCCATGGCAACATGCAAAAAACAAGAGAGCATCCAGCCTATATTGGTAGGGCTACCTTTCAAAAACAATTGATTTCTGATAATAATTTGTTATTGAAAATATGTTTAATTTCACATAATGCATCACTTTAGATATATTTATGGTAAACGCCCTTGTACATGTGCAATTAAATTTAACAATCCCACCACAGTAAAGTTACAACCAATACATACAGCAGAACCCGTGCTGGTGCGGCACGAGTGCCACATGTCATGTAGTGTTGTTATGCATGCAAAAGAATGATTATTATACCTGGATTACTGTATCCTGCATGATACTTTTAACAATACCAACTTCAGCAATATTAATATTATCATATGTGATCACAGTCACAATACAATCGTATTATCATATGTAAACACGATCACAATGTATCATTATGTACTTTGGAGGATGTCCCTTTATGCTGGTACATGGTATTTATAGTGGAAGAGCCATTATTTTCTTATGTTTAACCCCTTAAAGGGGTACTCCGGTGGAAAACCTTTTATTTTTTAAATCGACTGGTGCAAGATAGTTAAAAAGATTTGTAAATTACTTCTATAAAAAAAAAAAAATCTTAATCCTTTCAGTACTTATTATCTGCTGAATACTACAGAGGAAATTCTTTTCTTTTTGGAACACAGAGCTCTCTGCTGACATCACGAGCACAGTGCTCTCTGCTGACATCTATGTCCATTTTAAGAACTGTCCAGAGTAAGAGAAAATCCCCATAGCAAACATATGATGCTCTGGACAGTTCCTAAAATGGCTGTGCTCGTGATGTCAGCAGAGAGCACTGTGTTCCAAAAAGAAAATAATTTCTTCTGTAGTATTCAGAAGCTAATAAGTACTGGAAGGATTAAAAAAAATTAATAGAAGTAGTTTACAAACTACTGGTCACGTGGATAATTGCTTATCTTGTAACAGATATAAAAAGGCAGCGTTAGTAGCAACATGTACCTTGATTAAGGGCTTGTAACAGCCCGAAACGCGTCGGTCTGTGCGTTTTTTAACTCACTATGCACAGGTGTTTTTTGTTCATTGTCCTATTTCTTCAATTTTAATGGAATTATAATAAAACTATATTTTTACTCCAAGAGGAGCTGCGTTTCCCCCACCCCCTATGTTCCTTCTATAAAGTTTACAAATCTGTTTAACTTTCTGGCACCAGTTGATTTAAAAAAAAAAATAAAAATAGGTTTTCCACCGGAGTACCCCTTTAAGGACCAGGCCCTTTTTGGCCTTAAGGACCAGGGCCATTTTATTTTTGAGAGGAAAAATATGAATTGGGTTACTGCACACTAATATAAATACGTTGCGTCTAGACCGAGGTACTGAGTTGCGCTATACCCAAAAGTGCCAAAAAATAAGTAATAACCAAAACAGAGGGAATTCAGGCCTCAAGGTGTAAACTTATTACTTATTAAAATGTAACCTTCCAATTATGGAAATGAAGAGAAATATGATGTAACTGGTTTAAATAAAATATGTGATTTATTAAATAAATGTGGTGTCCCAGTACCGTACCTTGTACCGTACCTTGTGTGCTAAGTCTCAAAAATCAGAGTTCCTATGTACCAGTAGGATCCTCCTGGTGGGATAACCCCTAGTCACCTCTTCCTTCTTTTTTTAAAATCAGATAGTTTTTATTAAGTTTTTTCACAGTTTAACAATAACAGCCATCACCCAACACCCCCCCCCACCCCCCACACAAAACAGATCCGTCTCAACCCTCCCCCACAAAAGCTCCTCCGCCCATACCATATATAAGCCATAAACAAGCTCCAACTTAAGTACCACATTGACAGAAAAGAACAGATGAGCACATTCCACCAGACCCCTTTATAAATACCACCCCAATTTCCGTCCAACAGGACACACATCCTTCCACATCATACATCCCAGGAGGGTAAGCACACATAGAATCTGCCACTTCAGCATCTCACTTAGCAACCAGACCGCACGCAGCCACACATTTAGAAACATCCTACTAAGAAGAGGCGCCCTAAGGGGGGTCAAATCTCTGCACCCAGGGCCCCCAAATACCCTCAAACTTCCGCTCCACCTTGCGCTTAATGTATATACCTTTTTCCAATTTCACTACATGGGTTACCCTAGTTATAAGATCAGCCACCCCCTGAGGGGAGGATCTGATCCAGAGTTGTGCAATCAGCTTCCTGGCCTGGTATAAGACTTTCAGAATCCCAACTTCCACCATAGAGGGCTCTCGACTGCAGCCTATCAGTCCCAGCAAGCATTCCTTGGGGGCCCTAGATATAGTCACTCCATAGACCGTCTTAATGAGTTGTAGTACCCCTGTCCAATACACAGCTGGGCAGGGGCACGTCCACATCATATGAACCAGGTGTGCCCCTAACTCCCCACAACGTGGACAAGCAGAGTCAGACCTAACACCTATCTTGTGTAGAAACAGTGGAGTCTTGTACACCCTATGTAGAAAGAACAGCTGGGATAGCCGGTTAGATTCCGACGCAGACAAAAAGGGGGTAAGCGCCAATACAACACACCATTCCTCATCAGTCAGTACCCCAAGGTCCCCCTCCCATTTAGAACGGACCATCAGAGGGAAGCCCTCGTGATAAAAACTAAGTAACTCCACATAAAGCCAAGAAATCACACCGGCTGACTCTCTCTTAGTGACAAGAGACTCTAGTACAGGATTAGACTGTACAGTTAACAGTCCCAACCTATTCTGCGTTTCATAGGCGTGGCGGATCTGCAAGTAATGGTAAAAAGAGGAGTGAGGTAGGGCAAAGTCTTCTTGTAAGTGCTCAAAAGACCTAACCACCCCCTGATCAACCAATTGACCCAGTTCACAGAGTCCCCTCCTCTCCCAGAACTCAGCCTCAGCATACGAATTAAAGACAGGCAAACCAGGGTTACGCCACAGCGATGTGAATTTAAGATAACTTGTTATGCCTAGCAGTTTCCTCGCGTGGCCCCATAGTTTACAAAGTAATAGAGTTGCGGGAGAAGAGTCAGGAGGTCTGGTGAGAGCCCAATCTCCAGAATGTGTAGCGGTATTCTACCTCCATGCTTAGTCATAAACAGTCGACCCGTAGGACCCAATGTGGAAAGAGATACCCAGCCCCTCACCTGATGTAGCTGCGACGCAATATAGTACAGCCACGGATTCGGTAGTGCTAGTCCCCCCGATGATTTACCCCTCTGTAACGTCTCCAATTTAATTCTGGCAGTCCCACCCCCCAAACCAAATGTTGGAAAAGTCGCTGAATCCTTTGAAAGTGGGCCATCGCAATCCACACCAGAGAGTTCTGCAAAATGTACAACAGTTGCGGCATAAGGACCATTTTAGCTAGATTTGTACAGCCAACCACTGAAATTGGGAGCTTGCACCAGATAGATATTTTTGGGGAGCTCTTATCTAGAAGAGGGATTAGATTACGAGGGACGAAATCATGTACGGAGGGAGTAATATATATCCACAGGTACTTAAAGCTAGAGGCCACCTGTATCTTAGAGACACCAATTTGAGGTATATCTGGCAAGGGGTCCAGAGGCATCAGAACGGACTTGTCCCAGTTAATAAGCAAACCCGAAAAGGAACCACATTCTGCAATAAGAGACATAGCTGGGGTTAGCGAATGGGCCGTATCTCCCAGAAATAATAACATGTCATCGGCATAGAGTGTCACCCTCTCCTCCACATCAATAGGCAAGCTAGGGGCTCAATGGCTATGGCAAAAAGCAAGGCAATAGGGGGCATCCCTGTCTGGTACCCCTCTGCAGAGCAAACGATGGTGAGAGCGTACCATTGACTCTGAGGCGGGCAACCGGGCTCTGGCAAAGAAGCTTAACATAGGAAAGGAATCTATCTCCAAACCCCATAGCACTCATCACACTCCATAGATATTCCCATTCGACGCTATTGAATGCTTTGGCAGCGTCCAAGGAGAAAACCGAGCGAGCTCCCGTACCATCCTGAGACATCTGTAAATTTAGATACACCCTCCTGATATTATCAACAGTAGATTTACCGGGCATAAAACCAGTCTGATCACCATGGATCAGAGAAAGTATGACCCCAGCCAACCTGTTAGCGAGCACCCGAGCCAGCAGCTTCACATCGGCACATAAGAGAGATATTGGTCTATAGGAACCCGCACACTGAGGGTCCTTTCCAGGTTTTGAAATGAGTACAATGATGGCTTCCATCATGGAGCGAGGCAAAGAACCCTCTAAAAGCGCTGACTCCACCACCTGCAACAGTTGTGGTAGCAGAACACCCGAGAATCTTTTATATACCTCACTGGGGAGGCCATCAGGGCCCGGGGCTTTCTCATTATTGGCATCTTTTAGTGCACGTTCCAATTCCTCTAGAGAGACAGGCGAGTCCAGCTCACTCCGCTGCTCCAGAGTAAGGGAAGGCAACCTAGCCCTACGCACATACTCCCTCAGGGCTGTCTCAGAACATGAGGCCCTAGAGGAATATGCATCCTGATAGAAGGCCAACATCACGTCCAAAATCCCTCTATCATCAGTGATCTCACGTCCCTCCCTGTCCCGCAAACAACTGATAAACGAAATGCCTTGCTGTGCCCTGGAAATGGAAGCCAACAGTTTACCAGTACTTTCACCACATTCAAAATAACGTTGCTTAACAAAAAAGCGTTTATGTTCAGCTGACTCTTCCATGTACGCTTTATAGTCTCCCTGTGCCCTCAGCCAAGTCTCCTCAGCCACCGGGGAGGGAGCCGAGACATATGCATTCTCAGCTTCAACCACCCTCAATCGGAGCCTCTCGCCCCTATCCCTTGTAAACGATTTATGTATACTGATATCACGTATGAATAAGCCTCGCAAATACGCTTTAAGGGAGTCCCATACTGCGGAGACCGAAGCCGAACCCACATTCAAAGCAAAATATTCTCTAAGTGCAGCACAGGTGATTTCAGCCGTGGTCAGTACTTGTAGCCAGAACGGGTTCAGTCTCCACAGAGGGCGCACCCCACCAGCACCATCTGCAAGATCAAGCTGCAACCTAAGAGGGGAGTGATCAGAGAGGCCTCTAGCCAAGTATTCTATGCGCCTAACCATTCTAGCCATATCCCCATCTCCTATTGCCAAATCAATTCTAGAAAGGGTCCTGTGCGTGGCCGAGTAACAAGAGTATTGCAGGGTGGTGGGATTGCGACAGCGCCACAAATCAAAAAGATCAACCTCAGATAGTATGTTAGCAAGTCCAGTCGACCTAGAGCAAGGGGGGGGGGGGGGGTCGGAGGCCCCAAAACCGATCTACAGAAGCATCCAGGACCTGGTTAAAGTCTCCACATATAAGAACAGGGGCTACTGGAAAACCTGAAATTATAGAGAACACTCGATGCACAACATCTCCACTATACGGGAGAGGGATATACAGTCCTACAAGTATAAACATACGGTGAGACACCATGCCCAGTAGACAGATATATCTACCTTCCGGGTCAATGCTAGAGGAGAGTACACTAAACGGAATAGATTTATGGACCAATATACTGACCCCTCTAGCATGAGTGGAATAAGTATAATGGAACGAGTGACCAACCCAGGCTCTATGAAGAACTTCTGTGGTGGCCCCCGTCAGGTGGGTTTCAGTAAGACATAATATAGCGGGATGATAGTGTCTCACCGCATTAAAAACAGCATAACGTTTGGACACATCACCCAGCCCCCTAACATTCCATCCTATCAAATTAAAAGTTGCAATCATGCATCAATAAACAGATACCAGCCCCAAAAGCAACAAACCTGCACATTTGGTTCAGGAGTACACATATAGGGAGCATTCTTGAAGAGCACATAGCAGTGGAGGGAGAGACGAAAAACAAAAACAAAAAACAGGTGAAAACAGACCAACACCCAGACTCAACACACTGACCCAACAACCCTAAGCGCCGCGGCACACGACATCCAGGAGCGCAAACATGCCCACACCAGCCATCAACACTCTTCAGACACAGCCAGAAAATATATCAGGATAAGCAGAGCAAGGCGAATGCACGTCGCAACCAGTCAGACAGCCAATCAAGCATTTGCAAACATCCCACACGAGCACTCCTGCATAAACAAAAAAAAAAAAGAACATTAGTGAACATATCCCTTATGGACACACATCAGTATAGCCTAACTCAGAAGACCCCCCCCCCCAGAGGACCAAAACAAGTATGAATATACAATTAACAGAGATATTTCAAAAGGGTAGAGTTACATCTTTGTATTTCCGCAAACACTGCAGCCAGAGTGGGTTCAGCAGCAGGCACAGTCGGGGCAGCAACCATCATACCAGACAGAGCAGGAGGGGTATTAGGCAGTGACACATGTGAGTCCACAGCAGAAGCCTGCATGAAAGCGTCATAGTCCTCCAGCGGGTCAATGGGGGCTCCCACATCAATCATAGGAGGGGGGGTCACCTCACGGACCGGCGAGTCAGGGGAAGGCTGTCTTAATGCGAACCTCTCCAGCTTGGCAGCAACTTCCTGCTGCAGCGTCAATGTATTCCTAGATGAGGAGGACCCACCGGCCCCCTGCTGTGAGGGACCGGCTCCCTCCTTATTCCTCCGGCCCATAGGTATGGACAGTCAATGTAATAGTAGGTAGATACAAGAAGGTATTATGTGCAGTTCAGGATCCCTTTCAGCAGGACAAATCCACAGTGCAGCACCACTTCAGCAGGGAGGGGGGCTGGGGGGGAGCACAGAGGCTTCAGGAGCAAGGGTGTAAGGTAGAGGAGAAGAGGGGTCAGGGATTACCTCCAACCACCCAGGGGGACGCCCAGGTGCAATATGCAGGCCAGAGGGGGGCTCCTCCTACGTTCAATTGCAGTTCAGTGGGGCATCACCTCAATACAGCAGCACCCCGTATGGTGTTCAGCCCAGATGTCCAGGGGCTCCCCCCACCGCTCTCCCAGCACGGCAGTCCATCCCTCTCCCCCCTGCACAGAGCCGTACTCACAAGATGGCCGAGCAGAGACTCCAGCAAGAGCCCCCTCACCTCCAGCGGCAGCACAGCCTCTTCTCCACGGGGCTCCGCTCTGCCCGCACCGCCAGCACAGTCCCGACCAGCGTAGCGACAGCAGGCTAGAAGGACCCAGCCGCCGCTCCTCTGCGCAGGATCACCTTCTCCGCCAGTCAAGGCCCGGACCGAAAGCCGCGGACAACCGCGCCAGAACACCCTCCAGGATCCCCGGCGGGACCAGACACCAGAATCTGCAGCAGAGAGGCCCCGGGTCTGGTAAGTAGAGCTCCCGCTCCTCCAGGAGCGCTGCAGCAGGGATTCCGGTGCGGAGGTGGGAACGGAGGGCCGCAGGCTTTGCGGCCTAGATCACCACAGGCCGCAGTGCACTCCCCAAACTCCACCGATCCGTCCAAGAAAGGCACCACAGGGGGTCCCAAGGCAGCAGGGGTCACACCGAGAGGGGGAGAAGCCAGGAACAAGCAGGATGGCAGGGATATATTCAGGATTTGGGCACAGGATGGCAGGAGCTCAGCGTCCGCACGTCCTCTCAGTCAGCCATGCAGACCACGCCCCACCTCTTACTTCTTTAATTTTATTGTGTTTGATGTATATAAATTGTATATATTTTATTATATGTATAGTACTTCCAGGACCTTAGGTCACATGACTAATAAGTCTAATGTTAAGTTAAGCTTAAGGACCTTCCAGGGCACGTAATGTGGTCACATGATGTACCATAATGCTGACAGCTGGTGGGAACCAATAAGCTCTAAGCCTGGCTCTCTCCATATAGGGGCGCTGTAACCAATCTCGCTCTCTTTTCCCCGGGATATGACAGCGAGCGGAGCTCAGCACAAATCTAAAGACAGAACTAGGCCTGAAGCCTATAACTGCTGCAACTTACTAACTGTGAGTTTACCAACTCTAAATCCCGTTAATCCTGCGTGACTGCTGGACCTAAATAATTCCCCTAAATCCAGCGGAACAGCGTAATTCCAGACTCAGAGCTTATATACTACAAGGTCCCAACCAACTGTGAGGAACTTACAGACTACTCTTCTGTATAGACTGTTTGCCGTTATCAACCTGCATAAAAGCTGAAGTAAAGTTATCTACAGTTTACTAAACTTCCGGTTGTGGACAATCCTTGATTCCTTCCTATCGTTCCTGGGACAGGTGGCGGTAAGATATATATCTATAGAGGAAGAACCCGCACCCTGGCGTCACGACAATTAAGGCTTAATCCAACACCCTTTCATCACTGCACAGCTACATCACCTACACCCCCAAGCTACCACATAAATATCAATAATATACACTTAGTCTGGTATCTGTGCAGGGCCCATGCTACAGATCCAGTAAAATTAGTTAAAATAACATTAAAACATGGTATCAATACCAGTATTTGTAATAATTATTACAGCAATTAAATGTTCACAGTATGCCACCTTTGTATTGTGTCTCAGTTATAGATCCTTATAGACACGTATGATTAGATCCAATGATGTAGTCTATGCAAAAAAAAAAAAAAAAAAAAAATTATCCTGTGTGCTAGTAATTAAACTAAGCAGAGTTGCGATGTGAGCGCTGGATGATGCAAAAGTTATAGTACAATTGCACACTGTCCAGTTATCGGGACTTGGCCTTTAGCGGTGGGTATGTGATACAGGTTGGCACGGGCTGCGCCCGGCCTGTATGTGCAGAGTACCTGAGTACTCAGAAGACATTGACACATGCATCCAAACTCTGCTCTCTTATAGTTTATTCTAGAGACTTATAAGCTTTGGATGGTTGATACCCATTAGCTATTATTTTAATGCATTCTGATACTTTCATTGTCATGTCCAGCATTGAGACAGCTTATCCAGTACAATCACTTCCATTATGTATATTATGCAATTTCTAATCCGTTCTAACAGGACTCTTACCACATTTTGCAACCACCTTGAACTGGTTACCAATTAGCAAGGCACATTATAAAAGCCCACCATGCCAAGGACATGCATACTAAGCCTTTGAGAAAGGGGGACCCCCCCCCCTGAAATGCATCTGCCCTCCCCATCACAGCACACAGTCCAGTATTGCCACCAAATCGCTACTGCATATAGCTATTGCACATTTGCACCCTAATCCCTTACAAGCTCTGGAGTCCCCATATCTGGAGACCGCTGCAAGGTTTACTACACGCTATAAAGCCTCCAACTGCCAAACAAGGACACCACTGACAAGGTCTGCACTCACCTCTCCTGCCTGACAGGATTGTTACAGCTAGCCGGACACAGTGCCATGTCACCTAGCAGCAGAAGTTGACAACCCCCTGCAGTTCGTGGAGCCTGTATCGCATACCCTCCGCTAAAGGCCACGTCCTGATAATGGGACAGTGTGCAATTATACTATAACTTTTGCATCATCCAGCGCTCACATCGCAACTCTGCTTAGTTTAACCCCTTAACGACGCAGGACGTATATTTACGTCCTGCGCCGGCTCCCGCGATATGAAGCGGGATCGCGCCGCGATCCCGCATCATATCGCGTCGGTCCCGGCGCTAATCAACGGCCGGGACCCGCGGCTAATACCACACATCGCCGATCGCGGCGATGTGCGGTATTAACCCTTTAGAAGCGGCGGTCAAAGCTGACCGCCGCTTCTAAAGTGAAACTGAAAGTATCCCGGCTGCTCAGTCGGGCTGTTCGGGACCGCCGCGGTGAAATCGCGGCGTCCCCAACAGCTGATCGGACACCGGGAGGGCCCTTACCTGCCTCCTCGGTGTCCGATCGACGAATGACTGCTCCGTGCCTGAGATCCAGGCAGGAGCAGTCAAGCGCCGATAATGCTGATCACAGGCGTGTTAATACACGCCTGTGATCAGGATGAGCGATCAGTGTGTGCAGTGTTATAGGTCCCTATGGGACCTATAACACTGCAAAAAAAAAGTAAAAAAAAAAAGTGTTAATAAAGGTCATTTAACCCCTTCCCTAATAAAAGTTTGAATCACCCCCCTTTTCCCATAAAAAAAATAAAACAGTGTAAAAAAAATAATAAATAAACATATGTGGTATCGCCGCGTGCGTAAATGTCCGAACTATAAAAATATATCATTAATTAATTAAGCCGTACGGTCAATGGCGTACGCGCAAAAAAATTCCAAAGTCCAAAACAGCGTATTTTGGTCACTTTTTATAACATAAAAAAATGAATAAAAAGTGATCAAAAAGTCCGATCAAAACAAAAATCATACCGATAAAAACTTCAGATCACGGCGCAAAAAATGAGTCCTCATACCACCCCGTACGTGGAAAAATAAAAAAGTTATAGGGATCAGAAGATGACATTTTTAAACGTATAAATTTTCCTGCATGTAGTTATGATTTTTTCCAGAAGTGCGACAAAATCAAACCTATATAAGTAGGGTATCATTTTAACCGTATGGACCTACAGAATAATGATAAGGTGTAATTTTTACCGAAATATGCACTGCGTAGAAACGGAAGCCCCCAAAATTTACAAAATGGCGTTTTTTTCCGATTTTGTCGCACTATGATTTTTTTTTCCGTTTCGCCGTGCATTTTTGGGTAAAATGACTAATGTCACTGCAAAGTAGAATTGGCGACGCAAAAAATAAGCCATAATATGGATTTTTAGGTGGAAAATTGAAAGGGTTATGATTTTTAAAAGGTAAGGAGGAAAAAACGAAAGTGCAAAAACGGAAAAACCCTGAGTCCTTAAGGGGTTAATTACTGGCACACAGGATTATTTTTTTGATTTTTTTGCTTAGACTACTGTGGTGAGGGGGTGGTGCTGGTGATAGTGTAGGGTCTATTGGTGTTAACCCTTAGTTGTCGTGACACCAGGGTGAAGTTTCCTAAATGTAATGGTCCTACCACCAACCTTCCCACAAATGGCAGAGAGAAATAACGGAATGTCCACAGTAGATTTTATGAAGTAAACATGAAGTAACTTTACTGTATATTTTATGCAACGGCATGTAACAGAACAGTCTTTGAGAGAAAGAACCGTGGTACAGGTTCCTCACAGGTTTGCTGGGACTCCGGGATCAATGAGCTTTGTTTGCTAGCCACAGTGCTACTATTTTTTAGGAGATTTGAGTTTCTAGTAGTCACACTGGATTCAGTGATTTGAGCTTTGAATAACTCACGTTTAGTGGCTTCGGATTCTTAGGCTTTGGACCTAGCTTGAATTGATGATGCTGATGATATGAGATGTGCTTGGCTTTATAATCCGGAACTAAGAGAGAGCATTTAGTGGCAACAGCCCCTTATATATTAAGGGGGTGGGACAAAACTCATTGGTCAGCATAATCTGTCAGCCCTGACCCAGTGAACTCTGGGTATCACATGACCCAAAGGTCCTTAAACCATAATACAATCAATTTAAGGCACGTGACCTCTAAGGTCCTATACAGAGGTATTCCTATATAACATCTTAAATATATATATTTGTACATTAAGTACAATCTATATGAGGCGACTAGGGGTTAGTCCTACAGGAGAGCCCTATTGTCATGGAGGGGTTGTGGCTGAGGGGACTTTAGACAGAGGGACAGGACCAGGTCTTGTTCCGGGACACCACACTACATCATTAGATCTAATCATACAATGGGGATCAAAAGTTTGGGCACCCCAGGTACAAATTTGTATTAATGTGCATAAAGAAGCCAAGGAAAGATGGAAAAGTCTCCAAAAGGCATTAGTACAAGCATCCCAGAGTTATTAATGCTTAAAGTAATGCTCTGGTCCTTAGCGTCAAAATTGGCTCGGTCCCCAAGGGGTTAATCCTTTGGTTATGGTATTTTTAATAAAAATGAATAACGTAAATATCTCATCATTACACCAGTGTTTCTCAAGCATGGCGCCTCCATCTGTTGCTAAATTACAACTACCAGCATGCCCAGACAGCCAAAGGCGGTCCGGGCATGCTGGGAGTTGTAGTTTTGCCATAGCTGGAGGAACACTGGTTTGGAAACACTGCATTTCATAGAGAGAAGCGGTAACCTTGAGGTGTTTTTCTGTAGCGTACGGAATCTTCCCTTAGCCCACACCCGCTGTCACGTGACTTTCCCCTCCCTCTCTCTGTGACGACTATTTCGGGAGAAACGAAACCGAAACCGGCGTCTGTGCAGTCACTCCACATCTCGGTCCTTCCTTCTGTTCTCCAGCGTTGTCTGTGCATAATTCCTCCTGACGCGGCGGAAGTGTGACCGGAAGACCCGCTGCCAGCCTGAGGCCGGGAGAGCAGGTGAGGACGTGGTGCCCGGGACACGGCACGCTCTATGGAAGCGTTCCCAAGCAGGGTGCCTCCAGCTGTTGCAAAGCTACCACTGCCAGGATGCCCGGAAAGCCTTTGGCTGTTTGGACATGTTGGGAGTTGTAGTTTTGCAACAGCTGTAGGCACCCTGGTTAGGGAACACTGCTCTATGTAGTGAGATATAGCTGTGGCTATTGAGAAACTGCATCCTCTGGTAACACTGCTTGTCCAAACTTCTTTCAAAGCATGGTGGAAGTTGTAGTTTTATGAAAGCTTAAGAACTACAGGTTGGGGATAATCGCTTTACAGCAGGGTGCCTCCAGCTGTTGTAATCTACAACTCCCAGCATGCCTAGACAGTCAAAGGCTGTCCCGGCATGCTGGGAACTGTAGTTTTGCAACACCTGAAAGGAAAATGGTCACTTGTTCACCCATACTAAACCCAATACACCGGGTTATAGTGCGAGTAAACAGGAGACTGATGTGGGCTCTCTGACTATTAATATACATATCTGCAGTCCGGCCCCCGGTCCCTCGGAAGATCCTCCTCTTCTTTCTGCGCAGAATTGAAAGAATATTGATGTCAAGTGAGCGCTTGTGCCTACTGAGCATTCACGTGACCAGCGACCATGAATATTCAAATCCAGCCGGCGAGCCCGCCTCCAGCGCGCAATTCAGCGCAGAAAGAAGCCAATCTTCAGAGGGATCGGGTACCGGACTGCAGGTATGTATATTAGTATACATCGGCCTCCTGTTCACCCGCACTATGTTCCGGTGTATTGAGTTTAGTGTGGGTAAACGGGTGACTGTTCTCCTTGAAGGCACCCTGGTGGGGAACACTGCTGTACACTGCCATTACTCACACGGCAGTGTGACGCCCATCAGAGGAGCCTGGGGAAATTGCAGGAGAAAATTACTACTTGCGATGCCTTTTTCTCCCGCTGTTCCTGTCAAAAATAAAGGCACCCGGCGGCCCCCATAAGAGTAAATGGGTGCTGCCAGGACCCTCTGTTGCCCGTTGCTCCACGTCAAGTGAACGGCTGTTTAAGTCACACAAAAAAACAACTTTAAGAGACTTTCGTTCTCGACGTGGGGCAACGTTAGTGTGTATGGGGCCTTAAGTGGCACCAGTGATGGAGACGGACGGGCACACACCTTGTGCCATATGTTATTTATCAGCCAGCCCACCTGTAATTCTTCTCGATGTTGCCTGGTTCTTACCTGTCCTTGTTTCCTGATACTTTTCTACTAGATAAAACGTGACACTGTAAATCCTGTCATCCTAAAGCAGTGTTTCTTAACCAGGGTTCCCCAAGCTGTTGCAAAACTAAAACTCCCAGCATGCCCGGAGTTGTTGTCTTGCAACAGCTAGAGGTATCCAGGTTGGGAAACACTGTCCTAAATGTGAGGCTGAGTTATGTCATCTATTGTATATATCAGAACCCGTCCAAACATGGATGCCGATAAATATTCTGTGACACACTGCAGTGGGCTCTATTCACTTTAAACTTGAATCTGGACAGTGAGTGACTACAATCTGGCTCAATAATGTGGTCTTCTCCAGTAAATGTAACATATAATCCACTGCAAGTTTCCTGCTGAAGAATTCTGCAAGAGGATTTGCTGTAGACCCATTGAAGTCAATGGGTAGCAACATAAGAAGAGTAACATAAGAGGTATTTAAAGGGGTACTCCGGTGAAAACCTTTTTTCTTTTAAATCAACTGGTGGCAGAAAGTTAAACATATTTGTAAATTACTTCTATTAAAAAATCTTAATCCTTCCTGTACTTATTAGCTGCTGAATATTACAGAGGAAATTCTTTTCTTTTTGGAATGCTCTCTGATGACATCACGAGCACAGTTCTCTCTGCTGACGTTATTATAATAATAGTAACGCTTTATTTATTGTTGTCCTTAGTGGGATTTGAACCCAAGTCCCCAGCACTGCAAGGCAGCAGTGCTAACCACTGAGCCACCATGCTGCCCTTAGCCTACATCTGCTATGCATGGTTGCTAAAATGGACAGAGATGTCAGCAGAGAGCACTGTGCTCGTGATGTCATCAGTGTTCCAAAAAGAAAGGAATTTCCTCTGTAGCATTCAGCAGCTAATAAGTACTGGAAGGATTAAGATTTTTTTATAGAAGTAATTTACAAATATGTTTAACTTTCTGCCACCAGTTGATTTAAAAGAAAAAAGGTTTTCACCGGAGTACCCCTTTAAACCCAGTGATGCTGACATATACAGGCCCAATTCATTTTAATGGCAATAAGTGTCTGATCCTCTGCAATCTTCAGAAGGGGGCCCTGACTGTCCCTGCTGCATGGAGTGGTCTGCTGGCACTGCTCCATGCATTGTCTATAGGAGCACTGAAGATGCCCGAGTACAGGTATCTCCGGTGCTCCCAAAAACAATGTATAGAGCACTTGCCAGCACACCACGCAATGCAGCGGGGACAGTCGCAGCCCCCTTCCACAGGGGATCAGACACTTATCGCTATTAAAATGAATTGGGCCAGCTGCAGTGCTGCAACAGTAAATGTCTGAATCCATCTTTTAACTGGATCTGACATATAGCTGGGACGCAATGCATTAACGTAGTGTGAACGCAGCCTTGCATGCGTAACAATGTAGTATTCTATACCTTTGTGACTATATGCACATGTACTCAGTTTTTTTTTTTTTTTTTTCTTAAAAGTTCTTTATCGAGTTGCATTATGGAAGAACAGAACTATAAAGGAATGCTTATAAACCACTGTTTTTTGTCTGGGCTGACCTATCGCTTTAATAACTCCAGGACAGGACCATCTCATGATCCAAGGTACTGAGGAATCTCTAGTTTTATCTTTTTAAAGGGGTACTCAAAAACATAGGGGAAAAGATGTTATATTGCGGGGGTCCCTCTGCTGAGGACCCCTGCGATCTCTGGGCCGGCAACAGCGGTGTCCAGAACACGGAAGCGTGGAGCCCCCTCCATTCATGGCTATGGGAGGGTCCCTAATACGTAGCCGCCATGCCTCCTCCCATAGACCTGAATTGTGGGGGTGCGGCTGCTGTAGTCACCAGTCATCCGGCATGGAGCAAATTTCGCTCCATGCACGGATGACCGGGGTGCCGCGCCAGCGATTGTGGGGGTCCCCAGTGATCGCGGTACCCCCTCGATCATACATCTTATCCCCTATCCTTTTGATAGGGGATAAAATGTTTTTGCTGAAGTACCTCTTTGAGGCTGTTTTGGGTAATTCAGACCAGTTATCCTCTTTTAAGGCTAGGTTCACACAACGGAATTTCCGCCTGCAATTCTGCTTTGAAATTGGAGGCAGAAATTCCGCTTAATAAAATGTATAGTGTAGTGAATGGTTTTCCGTTCACAAATTCACACTTCAGAATTTGTGAAGCAGAATTTGTGAATGGAAAATCCGCTTGGAAACCTAGCCTTACTCTTTTCTTGGTTTCAGTGTGAACCTAGCCTTACTCTTTTCTTGGTTTCAGGTTATTCTTATATACATCATAATATGTGTTCAGTGTGTTTCAGGTTTAAAACGAAAGCAAACAAACACACAAAAAAAAAGTTTCTCATTTATTTCTTTACTTTTAGATTTACCGCCTATGCATTTGTAAATGAAGAAGTACGTGGAGAAGGACAAGACAGAACGAAAAAGGCGGCTGAGAACCTTGCATGCAAAATGGCTTTGCTCTCTCTGCAAAACAAAGATCAGAAAAACATTGAGGCGGTGAGCTCTTGGAGTAGAGTAACAGAATATTAATGACCCCTAATTACCAGAACAATTTTGATCTTAAAGGGGTACTCTAGGAAAATAAAACATATCCCCTGTTCACAGGATAGACAAAGGAAATTTTGTATAAAAAGTTTTTCAGCCTCTAGCCTACCGATGTATACTGTTAACGAAAGCAGCCGACCTTATTGATTTCTATGCCCTAAGGGAGACACCTAGTTACTTAGTTCGGGACTAGTTGTTCCAGACTCAAAAACACGGGCTGCTGCGCTATTTGGGCATATGTCCTGAATGGAGTCACAAGGTGACTCCGTTTAGCCATAGAAATCAATGGGGTCTGCTGCTCTTGTTAACAATATATGTTGGCACTGATGTAGTATGAACCTACCCTAATTCAGCTCTTACAAGATTTTCTCGGTCGCTCTTCATTGAGGGACACCTAACTGATGGGTATATGCTCTTGCCACTAGGCGGCGCTGACACTAGAAAGAAAAAAAAGTCAGCTCCTCCCTTGCAGGATATACCCGCCCACTGGAAGTGAGGTAATCAGTTTTAGCTAGTGTCAGCAAGGAGGCAAGACACAGGTCTGGGAGCTCCCCAGACCTGGTCTTTTTTTAAATATTTTCTAGTAAGGGCTGTTTAGTCAGGTTCTTTACTCCTTTTTGTTTCCCTTTTTCAGGTGGGGGTTCAGGAGCATGGCGCTACCTGTTCTCCCCCCCCCATATGCAACTAAGGGGCACGGGACATTAATGAATGCATTGTTAACCCCCTTCCCTCCAACGGCCAGCGCGTGGGCTTGCACCTTGGGTCCAGGTCCCCCTATTTTCCCTGCTCGTCCCGCTGACGCAGCCTGACGTGATGCAGGTGACTAAAAATCCGACTGAAGACATCTCTAGGTGAGTATGTGAAGATAGGCAAGTATGTGCTCATGGTCGGGTGAGTATGTTTCCCCCCCCCCCTCCCCGCACAGAACTTAAGGGGTTAATATCTGTTTTGGCTGGGGGGGGGGGTGACGGGGGTAGGGCAATTAGCCTATCGGCCTATCTTTATTGGGGTCGGGACTCCCTCTGGTAGTCTAACCTGCCGTTTCTGTATGGGGCAGCCGCCGACTTTTGCGGCGGCTCCCTGTACTTTTTCACCACAGTCTCGGCTCCACACCTCCGGCGCTGTGTCGGCCGGCGGGAGCCATTATGGAGGCAGGTAACTCCTCCCCTCTTCTTGCTTCAGAGCGGGATCCTGAGAGTCAACGGTGGGCAGCGGGCTGACTCTCTCCCTGCTCTGGCGGCGCTGCAGGCCCGACAGGAAAGGGTCTGGGCCGCTACTACAGAGCTTAGCTCCGCCCCTCCCCGCAGCGAGCCCTCTGGACTCGGCGCGCGGCAGGGGTCATTGGTGTTACCAGGGATGTCAGAGGCTTTTTCCTCTACACTCTCTGTTTTTTTGGGCCGTAGTCCTCCAGCCTGCGGGCTCCTTCCCAGCCAGGCACCACTTTCCCTCTTTTGCCGCCAGAGAGGCACAGACTTGGAGCGTAGCTCCACCCCCGTCCTTTCTCCCTCAGAGCGGGACCCGTTTCTCTCCCGGGGCCTTCTGGTGAGGGGAAGACATGGCTCCGCCGTCCTTTCCCTCGCAGGTGCCGGCGGGCAGTGCTTCTGTCGGAGTCTCTGTATATATCTCCCCCCTTACATTAGTGCAGTGGGGTTTTATTCCCCACCCCAGCTGGTCGCTCTTTTGGAGGTGGGGGAGTGGTCATAGCCCCACCTTCCTTACCCCCCCCCCCCCCCCAGTAGGTGGAAAGCACATTCAAAGAAATAAATTAAATTAATTAATAAAAAAATATATATATAAAAAAAAAAAAAAGTGAATCTCTTTTGCTGGCTTTAAGACCATTTAGTGGGGGTTGGTGCCCTCTTGTGGCCTATAATTGGATTGTGCCTTCTTCTTTTCCTGGCACCCTTGTGACCTCTGGGGATGCAAAAATTGCAGCCTTAACCTGGATTATCTTTCACTTCTGGCCTATTGACTAAGATCAAGTGCAGTTTAGGTTCTTATCAGTTTAATATCTGATACTTCCCCTATACGGACACCATATAGCACATGGATTTTTCAGTACGTGGGCCGATGTGGAAGCTTGCTTTTGTTGACCCACTATGGTGGTATCTTCGGGTACAGTACACCAAAAGATATCTGTTGGGCCCTCTTTTTTTCTGGGTATATGGGGACCCTCCCTTCCTGTCTCTATTACCCTGTATGAGTCCTGATATGACACACTGCATTGAGTCAGTGTAGATATGCCTCTGGTATTCCTGCTTTCTCCAGGTTTCTCACTCTGTTGGAGGCATACGTGACTCGCTGTAGCGGGTCGTGCACGGGATTTCGGGATTCCTTAATTACCCAGGTTACGGTCAGGACTGTTTCTCCTCTACCACCGGTCGCCAGGACATGTTTGCCGTGTCCGCAGGTGTTCTTGACGTGTACATACATTATTCCCTCCTCCACAGGATTCCACATCCGCGGTTGCTGTCCCGGATCCCCATGTCCAGTGCCCATGGATTGCACCTGCTCTCATTGGGCCAGACAGTAGTGTCACCTGTCACTCATCTCACAACTGCCGCATCCGTGGCTGGATTTCGGTACCCCACTATCAGTGTGAGGCGACCGTCGGAGTGCACCGTTGTCTACATGGACCCATACCAGTAAGCCAGACAGTAGTCTGCATGGTTTTCTCTGCCGCCTGTCGTTTCTTCAAGGGCTGAAGTGTCTATGGCTGCAGTTCCGGTACCTCACTGCTAGTGCGCGGTGTCCGGTGGAGTGACCTGGCGTGTCCTGTGGACCCTATGCTGGGTGAAGGGGGATACCATCCACGGCTCCTAAGCCTCCCCCCAATCTCCCAGGAATTCTATTCGTGGCTTCTCAGCTTCACTGCCTTTACACAGGCGTCTAGGGGCCCAGTTATTGCTATCTGACTGTGTTCCCTTATCACCAGCATCTGGAGGGGCACTCATTACGCCAGACTGTGGTCTACACAGTGTCCTCCGCTGTTGGTCTCCCATCTTTGGACTGCCGTGTGCAACTGTCTAAGGGTTCCTGCAGGCAAGCCAGTCTGCAGGGTCTCCTACACCACTGGGTCGCCCAGAAGTTTGGCCGCACTCCTGTGCCCCACTGTCTGTGGGAGGTTTCGAAGACGTGTTCCTGTGTACTCAGGAAGCCTTCACCTGTCACCCGGGTGGCTGTCTCCGTAGTTTCCTGCTGCATCTGGTCAACTACCATACACTTCCCACTGTGTGGGGAAGTTCTGGTAACCCACTGCTTAGGTGTTGTTCCGAGTGAGTCTCCCCATGTTGCTCTGTGAGCCCTCTGCAATGCACCACATGCTTATTCATGGGGTTTCCTAATTTACCAGGTCCCTCTCCACATGCCTGCCGCTCTCATGGCTCAAGGCTAGCCCACTTTTGGTTTGTGGTTTTGGATGCAGGACCCAGTGTGACCATGGCCTCTCTGCCAGGTAGCCAGACTGTGTCTGCAGGACTTTCGAATCCACCAGGTCTCCTCCCCCCATTCCTGCCGCTTCCGTGGCCGCAGTCCGATGTCTCCTTCCATGGAAAGTTAAACAAACTGGGCCTATGGGTTCATGGGACCTCTTCTGGGTCTGCATGTTTCCTGCCCCACATGCATCCCTGATCTCTTGCAACAGTGGCACTCTCTGTTCCCCTGCTGACACACCTTTTGAGTGCTGTGTGTTTTCCATTCTGTCGGACTTTGGGATGTCTGCAGTTTCCTTCGTGTCTGCTTTTTTGTTCCCCTCTCCTATTGTGAGGTAACCATGTCTGTGGCCCTACGTATGCTAGTCCGCCCTCCCTTTTGCTCGTTGTGGTGTGCCTCGGGCCTTCCTTTGGTCTTGTTCGGCAGTTCTGCGATGGTTGAGCACCTCTGTTCTGGCAGGGGGCCTGTTGGGGAGACATAGTCAGTTCAGGCCACCCTCTGCCTCCAGGTATCTTCCTGTTTATCTATGCAGAGCGGCTCAGGCATCTGCTCTGT
Organism: Hyla sarda; assembly: GCF_029499605.1. Taxonomy (NCBI): domain Eukaryota; kingdom Metazoa; phylum Chordata; class Amphibia; order Anura; family Hylidae; genus Hyla; species Hyla sarda. Next base: position 344,556,740 of record NC_079191.1, on the reverse strand, counting down.
TGCCTTGGACACGTCTAGGATGGCTCAGTTGGCTACCATCTGGTCCAGGGTTTCACCCTGTTGGGGTGTTCCCCCTCAACGCTGTTGGTTGCTGTGTGCGTGTGTTTCTTACTCGCATTTCTAGCCATGTCTTGGTTTCTTGCCCTGCACCTGTTTCCAGGATTCCGATCCCTTCATGTTTCTGTATGTTGTCGTAGGGTTCCTGGGGGACTAAGCCTACCCAGTTTTTTGTCCTGTTGCCATAGGGTGGCATTTCCCTGCTTCGACAGTGCCTGACGCAACTTGTCAATTCTCCCTCCACAGGTTGTACGGGGATCAGGGGCTGGCTTGGTCGGTGCCAGGGTTTGTTTCTCTCAACCACCCCTTATTTTTCCCCTTCACTAGGGGAACTATTTCCTGAGCGCTATCTTCTGCTTGGATGAAGCTCTCTCCTTCTGTTTTTTTTTTTTTTGGTTATCTACTGCTGCTCCTGCAGCCTTGGCACTCTCCTCTGTTTGAGGAGTTTACACACTCATATATGGCTCAGCGTCAGCCAGTCTAGCCACTACCTGTTGTTTGGGTCCTACCATTACTCTCCTCATCCTTTGACGCAATGTCCCTGGGATTTATCCTTGACGGTGTCGTTTGTGCGACACTGACACCACAGTCTCGGACGCGGTCCAGAAGTTTCCTCTCATTGTGCCCGACCTCTTCCAGGGCTGCCTCGCCTCCTTCCCATTCACCTGGAGAACTTGCGGATGAGGTTTCTGATTCGGCCTCCGACTTAAAGGAACGCACGGATGCCTGATGTGGTGTACTCATTGGTTTCGGCCATAAGATACACCTTCCATCTAAAGGACCCAGGAACTTCGGACATGGCTCCAGAAGTCTCCTTTTCTTCGTGCCCGACCGGCACCCAGGACCTTCAGCTCTCACGCTGAATTTTACGCCCTGCTGGTATCCGCCTGGAGGCACCCTGACAAGACGTTTCAGGAAACATAGAAGGTTCAAGCGCGGTATCCCTTTGCCAAGGACCTCATTGCTCGGTGGACCTCCTCTCCAACTGTGGATCTGCCGGTCTCCCGCCTCTCTAAGGCGCCTACCGGGCCTTTGGCTGATGCAACTGCCTTCAAGATCCAGCTGACCTGAAGGTGGAGACTTTGGCAAACTTGGCCTTTGAGACAGCAGGATCTCCTGATTTTGCTTCGGCCTGGGGGTCAAGGGCCCTTTCAGTATGGTCTCCCATCTCCGCCAGGGTAGTCTTCAAGATCCCTCTGGAGGATTTATTTAATCTAGCTCCCGATGTTCCGCAGCTGGAGACTTTCTGTTCCATGCGCAGCCACTGTGCTGCCTTTGCCACAAGCTACCTGGTAGCCACCGTCCCTCCATGTGGCTTAAAGCCTGGAATGTGGACGCCACCTTCAGGAAGTGAGGTGTCGGGTGGAAAAGAGTTCTTTATTACCTCTTGATACGGCTCACAGAACCGTTTTCCGTCATAAGTCCTCCTTCGGGTTCTGCGGACCTTTGGTGCCACCACAGGGTACCAACAAAGGGTCCAGCCAGGCGCCTTCACAGGAAGAGGGCTCCCTCCTTCCGGACCTGTCCCTCCCAGAGGTCGGCTATCCATTCAGGCCGTTTTGCGGCCCCATCAGGCACCCGTAGGCCTTCCTCGATCTGATGGGTCGCCCCCACCCGTCGACCTTTCTCGAGTGGTTGGTCTCCTCTTACTCTTCCGGGATGCCTGGACCATGCACATTCATTGTCCCGGTTCCTTCAGGGGAATGTTTTCAAGGTTTATTCCAACCTCTTTGTGGTCCCCAAGAAAGGCGTTTCTGTTCGCCCAATCTTGGTTCTCGAGTATCTCAGCCAGCATCTTCTGTTTCTCATCCCGAATGGAGTCTCTCTGTTCGGTGCTGGCGTCCCTGGTTCATGGGGAATTTTCGTTCCTCGGTGGACATCAAGGATGCCTGCCTCCACATCTCATTGTTCCGGTCATCAGCGGTACCTCCGCTTTGTAGTTCCGGACGGTCATTTTCTATTGTGGCTCTCCATTTCGGTCTGGCCACTTCACCGCGGACCTTTAACAAAGTCCTGGCGCCTGTGATGGCCCCTTTTACGGACAACAGTTGTTTCCGTGATTCCTTACTTGGACGACCTTCTGATCAGAGCTCCAGCCAGGGCCCAGATGGGCGCCCTGCTCCAGTTTCCATTTGCTTTTGCATGGATGTCCTGGGTTGGTTAGCGGCGGCCGTGCCATTTGCCCAGTTTCATCACCGACCTCTTCAATTGGTGATTCTCTTCCGGTGGGACAGGTCTCCATTGTCACTCGACAGTCTTGTCGGTCCCTTCTCTGGTGGCTTCGTTCCCCCCCTGCTTTTTCGGGGGCGCCCCTCCCTGCCAGTCTGTCGGGCTGGGGAGGTGTTTTCAAGGACCGGCCGGTCTGGGGCCTTGGTCCCTCGAGAAGCCCTTTTCCCCTTCAACATGTTGGGGCCTAGGGCAATCCTTTCTTTGCTTGCTTCTTGGGAAATTCCCTTCTGGGCGGAACTCGGGTTTCTGGCCATCTCAGCGCTTTTCATTCCGGGCGTTTCTGGGATGTGGTCTTTCTCAGCCGGTCCTCAGCCATCCAAGGCGAGTGGCCCCTACATCCGGAGGTTTTTGCAGTGATCTGCAACCTCTGGGGCGCTCAAGACGTGGAGCTCTGCATGTCCCGCCACAACCAAGCGTTCCTCTTTCTTGGTCGGACTTTGCCCTACCTTATCTGTTTATTGGTCGGGCTTTGCCCTACCTTATCTGCTTCCTCCCCTTCCTCTCTTTTCGGGGTCCCGAGGAAACTCACAGCAGAGGGCATTCCCGCCATTCTCGTGGCCCAGACTGGCCCCGACGGGGTGTGGTATGTCGTCGTGGTCAGGCTCCTGAACTACTTACCTCTGCACCTTCCCTATCGTCCAGACCTCCTATATCAGGTCTCCTGTGCCACCCCTATTTTCCTTCTCTGCTTTTGATGGTGTGGCGGTTGAGACAGCGGTTCTGAGGACCCGCGGTTTCTCTTCCCAAGTGGTTCACACCATGCTGAGGGCTCACAGGCCTTCCTCTGCAACGATTTACCAACATACCTGGCGGTCTTATTTCTGTTGGTGTGAAACTCAGCCTTTTTCTCCGGTTTGGCCGTTTCCATTCTTTTTCAATGTTCTTTGGCGTTCAATTATCATGTCCGAACCTAGTTCAGGGAGTGGCACAAGCTGCCCCTCCTTATCAGTCCCCTTTTTTTCCCTTGGGACTTACACTTGGTCTTAGGTGCTCTGCAAGATGCCCCTTTTGACCCTCTCAGGGACATTTCTCTTCGCCTCCTTCCCCGGAAGGTGGAGTTCCTTATTGCTCTTACCTCTGTTAGGAGGGTGTCAGAGCTGGTAGCTCTCTCCTGCCGTTCTATCTTCCTGGTGGTATACCAGGACAAGTTGTTTTCCGTCCAGGTCCGTCCTTCTTACCTGAGATTGTTTTTGACTTTTCATCTCAATGAGAACATCTTCCTACCGTCCTCTTGTCCGGCCCCTTTTCATCCCTGGAAGCGTTTGTTCCACAACCTGGTTGTGGTGAGGGCTGTTCGGACTTATCTCTCAGTCACTCTTTCCTTTCGGCAGTGTGACCCCCTTTTTTGTTTTTCCGGAAGGTTGTTGTATAGGACAACCTTCTTCTACGACCACCATTTTTCGGTGGATCTGGTCTGCTCTTTTTGGGAGCTTACCGCTGCAAGGGGAACATCCCACCCTTCAGGGGTTTGGCTCATTCCACCCGTTTTTCGGGGCATCCGCTATGTGGATTCGGCCTTGCGGTTCTGTAAGGCGTCCGCATGGTCGTCTTTGTACACTTTCTCAAGGTGCTACCAGATTCATGCCTTCTCATCGGTTGATGCTACTCTGGGCTGTAAGATGTTGCAGACGGCGGTGGTTCAACCGTCCACCTGTCTGATTCCTTACCCACTCAAGGGACAGCTTTGGTACGTCCCATGGTCTGTGTCCCCCAATGGAGCCGATAGAGAAAAGGAGATTTTTTTTTATGCTTACCGTAAAATCTTTCTCGAAGGATCCATTGGGGGACACAGCTCCCACCCTTTTTTCTGGTGTTCCTATTTCAGTTATCTGTCCGAAGGTGTGTTCAGTTGCCTTTTCTTCTGATTGCTCGGACAGTTTGTGGTTTTCTCTTGACCTGTCGGTCTTCTCCTATTGCTCTGGGACTAAAACTGATTACCTTAGGTGCCTGTGGGCAGGTATACGCTGCTCAGAGGAGCCGACTTCTCTTGTTGCCATAGTGTTGAGCCTCCTAGTGACAGCAGCATACACCCATGGTCTCTGTCCCCCAATGGATCCTTCGAGAAAGTTTTTATGGTAAGCATAAATCTCCTTTTTTCACAAAAATGCTGGTGTTACCCTAAATTTTTCATTTTCACAAGGGAAAATAGGAAAAAAGCCCCTCAAAATTTGTAACCCCATTTCTTCTGAGTAAGAACATACCCCATATGTAGATGTAAAGTGCTCTGCGGGCGAACTACAATGCTCAGAAGAGTAGGAGTGCCATTGGGATTTTGAAGAGAAAATTGGTCCGGAATTGAAGGCCACGTGTGTTTACAAAGCCCCCATAGTGCCAGAACAATGGACCCCCCCCCCCCCCACATGTGACCCCATTTTGGAAACTACACTCTCACGTAATGTAATAAGGAGTACAGTGAGCATTTACACACCACAGGTGTCTGACAGATTTTTAGAACAGTGATCCATGAAAATGAAAAATGTAATTTTTCATTTGCACAGCCCACTGTTCCAAAGATAAAATTCTGTGAGGGGTGTAGTTTCCAAAATGGGGTCACATGGGGGGTGGGGTCCAATGTTCTGGCACCACGGGGGGCTTTGTAAACGCACATGGTCCAGACTTTCATTCCAAACGAATTCTCTTTCAAAAAGCTCAATGGCGCTCCTTCTCTTCTGAGCATTGTAGTTTGCCAGCAGAGCACTTGACGTCTACACATGGGGTATTTCCATACTCAGAAGAAATGGGGTTACAAATTTTGGCGGGCATTTTGTCCTATTTTTCCTTGTAAAAATTTTAAATTTGAGGGAAAACTAGCATTTTAGTGAAAAATAAATAAAAATAATTTCCAACATCCAACTTTAACGAAAAGTCGTCAAACACCTGTGGGGTGTTAAGGCTCACCGGACCCCTTGTTACGTGCCTTGAGGGGTGTAGTTTCCAAAATAGTATGCCATGTGGTTTTTTTCTTTGCTTTTCTGGCACCATAGGGGCTTCCTAAATGTGACATGCCCCCCAAAAACCATTTCAGAAAAACTCACTCTCCAAAATCCCACTGTCGCTCCTTCCCTTCTGAGCCCTCTACTGCGCCCGCCGAACACTTGACATACACATATGAGGTATTTTCGTACTCAAGAGAAATTGGGTTACACATTTTAGGAAGATTTCTCTCCTTTTACCCCTTGTAAAAATTCAATAACTGGGTCTACAAGAACATGCCAGTGTAAAAAAAAATGAAGATTTTGAATTTTCTCCTTCAATTTGCTGCTATTCCTGTGAAACACCTTAAGGGTTAACAAACCTTTTGCATGTCATTTTGAATACTTTGAGGGTTGCAGTTTTTATAATGGGGTCATTTAGTGGGTATTTCTAATACAAAAGCCCTTCAAATCCACTTCAAAACTGAACTGGTCCCTGAAAAATTTAGATTTTTAAAATTTTGTGAAAAATTGGAAAATTGCTGCTAAACTTTGAAGCCCTCGGATGTCTTCCAAAAGTAAAAACATGTCAACTTTATGATGCAAACATAAAGTAGACATATTGTATATGTGAATCAATATATAATTTATTTGGAATAATCATTTTCCTTATTAGCAGTGAGCTTCAAAGTAAAAAAAAAAATGCAAAATTTTCCATTTTTTCATCAAATTTTGGAATTTTTCACCAAGAAATTATGCAAGTATCGACAAAATTTTACCACTAACATAAAGTAGAATATGTCATGAAATAAACAATCTCGGAATTAGAATGAAAGGTAAAAGCATCCCAGAGTTATGAATGCATAAAGTGACAGTGGTCAGATGTGCAAAAAATGGGCGGGTCCTACAGTGAAAATTGGCTGGGTGTTTAAGGGCTCGTTCACACGAGCGGATTTTGCTGCATTGGTTTGGTGCATATTTTGTTGCAGATCAGCTGCGGAAAATCCGCAAAAAAAAAATCTCGTGTGAACGAGCCCAAACTCCTTAAAATACAAATGTCTCTCTCTCCCGCAGTAAGAAGAGGTAGGCAGATGCATGGTGGTCAAAGTCAAAATTATAAAAATATGAAACTGATTATGCAATGGAGGACACTGTATACACAAGTGCTTCTCAACCAGTGTGCCCCCAGCTGTTGCAAAACTACAACTGCCAGCGTGGCCAGACAGCCACTCGTATACACTTTTGAGGGGCACTTGATGTAAAGGAGAATTCGAGCCAAATTAAATTACTTTTTATATAGCTGCACATGATAAAGTTATATAACTTTGCGATGTGTAATCTTTGCGGAGTACAGGCAGGAAGTCCATGATATTTTATCACACTGATGGCTCGTATCTACCTTAGAGGACATTTCACACTCCCTTCTCCTCAGCTCAGACAACTGACAGCTTCAGTGTCCCGTGAGTGTCCCTGATTGGCAGACGGGCTACACACCCCCTCCCTGCCCTTCTCCGCAGCTCGCACAGGAAACAAGCCCAGCATGTTAAGTTTTTTTGCTGACACAGCAGGATTTTCACAGGCTCTTTATGGGGGCTATAGGGGTCTGATTTTAAAACAAACCAGCTGAGATGCCTTGTGAAGTCATGGTGAGCATATATATATATATATATATATATATATATATATATATATATATATATAATGTCCAAAAAAATGCAGCACTACTATACCACAGTAGACGGGTGCCAGCTCCTCAGGCTCGATCACAGCCAATTGATAACTTCAAAATAATGAATTAATTAATTTTAATTAATTATTTTTATTTTTATTATTTATTATTTATTTTTTATTTTACCTTTTACATATTGCTAGCTATATGATATTCAGTCATACAGACACAGACACACTACATGTATTCATTTATTGCACATTGGATGTTTTTCTACTTATTTACTTAGTCTTCCTTGCCCACGGCCACTGCATTTGCACGTCAGTGGGCTGGACCCGAGTGCTGGGCATCCATGTTAGAAGTGTTCCCGACGGGTGGTCTCCATGGAGACGGCGGTGCTGTAAGCGCCGCAGTTGCCATGGAGGCTTTCGGTTGGTGGTCACGTGTTAGCTCCTGTGGTCATGTGATCGCATGGCGCCCCACGTGACTGGCCAGGCATCCCGGAAACAGGATGTGAATAGATTAAGAGATTTTTTTGGCACAGGCGCATACTGTTTGTATATAAGCCAAACGTGGCGAACGGCATGGCAACAGAGCGGGTAGGCGTTTTCTGTATATGTATATTTAATCAATGTTTATATGCATCAGTGGTGTATTATTAACTATTATTATGATGGAGTTTTGTATATTCAAGCCACATTGCTTTTAAACTTTCACTGTGAAACTGTACACAATATGTATGTACCTATGGTACTCTTAAGCACTTTATTTTTTGTAAATTGCACTGTAATTTTATGTATTTTTATCACTGTATTGATTAATTATGTAATTACTGTTTATTACTGGGCTGGGTATATAACCCCAGCCTGTGTGTGGTATCACTATGCTTGAAAAAAGCTCCATTGAGGGGCTGACACGTCGCACTGTTTGACATGTGGAATAAATAAGTTATTTTTCGGATATTTGGAGTGCCGCACCATTTTTTGAAGATATATAGATATAGATATAGATATATAGATATAGATAGAGATATATAGATATATAGATAGAGATATATAGATAGATATAGATAGATAGATATAGAGATATATATATATATATATATATATATATATATAGATACACACACAGTCGTGGCTGTAAATGTTGACACCCCTAAAAGTTTTCAAGAAAATGAAGTATTTCTCACAGAAAATGATTGCAGTAACACAAGTTTTGCTATAAACACGTTTATTCCCTTTGTGTGTATTGGAACTAAACCAAAAAAGGGAGGGAAAAAAAGCAAATTGGACATAATGTCACACCAAACTCCAAAAATGGTCTGGACAAAATTATTGGTACACTTAACTTTAATATTTGGTTGCACACCCTTTGGAAAAAATAACTGAAATCATTGGCTTTCTATAACCATCAATAAGCTTCTTACACCTCTCAGCCAGAATGTTTGACCACTCTTCCTTTGCAAACTGCTCCAGGTCTCTCTTATTGGAAGGGTGCCTTTTCCCAACAGCAATTTTAAGATCTCTCCACAGGTGTTCAATGGGATTTAGATCTGGACTCATTGCTGGCCACTTCAGAACTCTCCAGCGCTTTGTTTCCATCCGTTTCTGGGTGTTTTTTGACGTATGTTTGGGGTCATTGTCCTGCTGGAAGACCCAAGATCTTGGACGCAAACCCAGCTTTCTGACACTGGGCTGTACAGTGCAACCCAAAATCTGTTGGTAATCCTCAGATTTCATGATGCCTTGCACACCTTCAAGGCACCCAGTGCCAGAGGCAGCAAAACAACCCCAAAACATCATTGAACCTCCACCATATTTCACTGTAGGTACTGTTCTTTTTTTTTTGTAGGCCTCATTCCATTTTCGGTAAACAGTAGAATGATGTGCTTTACCAAAAAGCTCTATCTTGGTCTCATCTGTCCACAAGACGTTTTCCCAGAAGGATTTTGGCCTACTCAAGTTCATTTTGGCAAAATGTAGTCTTGCTTTTTTATGTCTCTGTGTCAGCAGTGGGGTCCTCCTAGGTCTCCTGCCATAGCGTTTAATTAAATTTAAATGTTGACGGATAGTACACGCTGACACTGATGCTCCCTGAGCCTGCAGAACAGCTTAAATATCTTTGGAACTTGTTTGGTGCTGCTTATCCACCATCCGGACTATCCTGCGTTGACACCTCTCGTCAATTTTTCTCTTCTGTCCATGCCCAGGGAGATTAGCTACAGTGCCATGGGTTGCAAACTTCATGATAATGTTGTGCACTGTGGACAAAGGCAAATCTAGATCTCTGGAGATGGACTTGTAACCTTGAGATTGTTGATATTTTTCCACAATTTTGGTTCTCAAGTCCTCACAGTTCTCTTCTCCTCTTTCTGTTGTCCATGCTTAGTGTGACAGACACAGACACACAATGCAAAGACTAAGTGAACTTCTCTCCTTTTTAATCTGCTTTCAGGTGTGATTTTTATATTGCCCACACCAGTAACTTGCCCCAGGGGAGTTTAAAGGAGCATCACATGCTTGAAACAATCTTATTTTTCCACAGTTTTGAAAGGGTGCCAATAATTATGTCCAGCCCATTTTTGGAGTTTGGTGTGACATTATGTCCAATTTGCTTTTTTTTCCTCCCTTTTTTGGTTTAGTTCCAATACACACAAAGGGGATAAACGTGTATAGCAAAACATGTGTTACTGCAATCCTTTTCTGTGCGAAATACTTCATTTTCTTGAAAATTTTTAGGGGTGCCAACATTTACGGCCATAACTGTGTGTATGTGTGTGTATATGTATGTGTGTGTATATGTGTGTGTGTGTATATATATATATATATATATATATATGAAATATACATACACACACACTCGCAATGACTCTACAAGGCATCTCAGCTGGTTTGTTTTAAAGTCAGACCCCAATAGCCCCCATAAAGAGCCTGTGAAAATCCAATTGTACTTTGTATTGACATTACTCATTTTACCATAAAATGTACAGCAAACCCAAAATATTATTTTGTGTGAGGAAACTGAAAAGAAAACTGAAATTTTGGAGGTTTTAGGGCTGAACACTTTACGGTAAAAATTGCATTTTTTCTTTTATTCTGTGGGTTAATGTGATTAAATTGATACCTATGATTACATACTTTTCTATTATTGTACTGCTTTAAAAAAAAAAAAAACCTCAAACTTTTTTCACAAAATAAGTATGTTTAAAATTGCCCTATTTTGATCACCTATAACTTTTCTAATTTTTAGTTCGGAAATTATTATTATTTTTTATTGATTGCTAATACTGTTTAGTGCTATGCCTATGCAGTATTATTGGTGATCTTCTTCTCTGGTCTGCTCGAAGATGCCAGACAAGAACACGCCCCTGTGTCGTGGGTGATCAGATCAGCCATTTAAAGCGCCTTATTGCCCCAGATGCAGTGATCTCTATTGATGCATCTCAGGGGTCAATGGCTGACATCAGTGCGATTGCTGATGTCTGCCATTACTGCAGGGTCCCCGGTGCTCGCATCATATATATTACATAAATGTACGTCCTGGTTCTAGCGCATCAGGACGTTCATCTACGCCCTATGTCCTTAAGGGGTTAATGGAGCTGCATGTTTCTCCCAGCAGCAGCAAGCTTCTCCTATGCACTGCCATTTAGGGTGCCTCATGCCAGACAGGGGTCTCTAGAGCCCATTCCCACACCAGATACTATAACTGACCCTAGGAAATATTTGTGATCACTTCCTTAGCTTGTTCTTGCAGGCGCCACCTCCATGCGCATTTCCTGGCGATTATTATCATGACGAGAATGATTGTACGCAGTCCTGCAACTTTTTTCAGTGTTGCTAAATGCCTCCGTATTTTCGCTACCTCTGCTTGTTTTACTGCATGGCTGATCCGGTCCATCACGTGTCACCAAGTGCATATTTTTGTTGAGAAGGAATTAAATGGGGCATCTGTTACGTTTTTTGAAAAATCTTGTTTCTCACTTGTCTGATTTTTCTTTTCTTTTAAACAAGACTATGGCAACAGAATGTTGCCAAATAAATTTCCTATGGCACCATCTTGTCTGTTTTAGAAAATCAATGGGGCTTTTCAAAGGATGAAAAAATGTAGTGGGAACCTAGTCTTATAGATGAAGAATGGGGACACACTCTAACTTTAAGTTTCCTAATATAATTTTCTTAATTTAACATTTTCCAAAATAGTGTTTCATTGGACACTACTTTACTACATAATGCCTACATAGCGTTCTTCCACCCATACTTTTTCCTTTAAATCTTCTTCCCTCCTTGGTTGAAATTGATGGACATACTATTTTGTAGTTACATATTATGGTTAAAAAAAAAAAAAAGACTTCTTGATTCTTGTCTAAATATTAATTGATATCTGCTAATTCTGCTTTTTTATTTTGCAGGCTCAACCAGCAGGAAATCCTGCATCCCTCGGCAATCCTGTAGCATTAAATATAAGGTAATTCAGATACGAATAATAGCTGTAGTTCTAGAAACACTGCAAAAACATCTATAGCGTTAATACATTGCTATAATTAAAATAAAAACTTTTGACATGTTCTACAGATGTGTCAAAAGGTTTGATCGGTCGCGGTCTGGGTGTTTAGACTCCACTGACTGCTAGAAAGATTGTTTATCTCATCCTCTTGCTGCAGGAGAAAGATTCTATAGTAAAATCTATGGAGCCTACCTCCTGCAGTTTGATGGGAAAATCATCTCCTGTCTTGTTCCTACAATTGGTGGGGGTCTGAACACCCAGACCTCAACCTATCAAAACTTTTAACACTATGTTTTTGCATCCTGTTAAAGGGTATTACAGTATTTCTTCTTAGGCATATTTACCCCTAAAACAGGATGCACCAGGATACCAAATGGTGATCTTTTTTCTGTACTTTTTAAGCACAGGCTTAAGATGAAACCTTGGTATTGTTTTTGCTTTTTCTTTTGTAAAATAGAAGTCAATGGCAACAGACTGCAACAGGTTTTATCGGTACCTTTTTAATATCTTAAAAAGGGAAACAGGTCATACCCATAGGAAACAAAGTTTTCAAATATAATTTCCAAGACTGATAAGACTGATGTTGAAGATATATTCAGAGGTTATGTTGTTAAATAAGAGACAAAAACATGTTGTGCTTTTTTATTTTTTATGTTTTTGTTATTTTTTAACCATATAAATCTTAACATGAACTGAAATTAGTCTTTTGTTTTTATTTTCTATCCATTATGTTAGTTATTTCAGTGCTATTGTGACACTTCTTTTCATTATGTTCTCCATTAGGTGTGAAGCAGTAGATTTTACTATATATAACATGTTACCAAGTGTTATATATGGTAAAATATACTGCTTGGTTCCCTTTAAAGGGATTCTCCGGATAAAAGTGTATATGTATATGTGTGTGTATGTATATATATATATATATATATATATATATATATATATATATAATATAAATTTGCGAGCTAAGTGCCTCACTATTTCATAGTTTCACATTTGCATCTGTTACACCATAGCTGTCTAGCTCTCCATGTTTTAACTGCATATTCATGTTGCACCTATATCTTTGTGCTGGCAGTGTGCTGCTGCATTCTTCTGTTGCTGTATATCTAGCCTAGTAGCGTGCACCTGTAGGCCAGGTCCATATAATAGTTTGGTATCAACTAAAGTGCTGGCTGACTTATTCATTGTCTATATATATATATAATACTTTTATCCGGATAATCCCTTTAAAGGGAACCAAGCAGTATATTTTACCATATATAACACTTGGTAACATGTTATATATAGTAAAATCTACTGCTTCACACCTAATGGAGAACATAATGAAAAGAAGTGTCACAATATATATATATCCTGACAGCTTGACCGAAGTGTCAATTTAAATAAAGCTGACCTGATGCACTGTCTCTGGCAATGTGAACAGGTAAAAGTATACTGGAAATCTGTTCAAGAACTTATCTTTCAGGTGTGGAGTAGAAGAATACAATTAGACCCTTTGCATTATATATATTCCACTATATCCCCATAGTCACTTCGTCAGGTGAGGGGTCTACATTAGCGGCCAAGGATATACATTTACTGATGTTAGTGGGGGTCAAATGCTTGCTACGACACTGGTTGGTAGCTACAATGCCAGGAATACCAGAGGTGACGTCCACATTTTTGCACTTGCTGGACATGGAGTCTAGAGCAGTGGTTCTCAACCTTTTTGACGACTGTACCCCCAAAGGCTGAAAGTATATCCGCGGGTACCCCCTCGCACGGAACTTGCGCGCGAGTGGTACCCGCGGACAAAAGGCGTGTTCTTACCTTTATACTAATGCTTCCCCCCTCCATCTTTATCCCCTTGTGTCATTATTCCTCCTCCATCTTTATCCCCTTCTGTCATTATTCCTCCTCCATCTTTATCCCCTTGTGTTATTATTCCCCCTCCATCTTTATCCCCTTGTGCTATTATTCCCCCTCCATCTTTATCCCCTTGTGTTATTATTCCCCCTCCATCTTTATCCCTTGTGTTATTATTCCTCCTCCATCTTTATCCCCTTGTGTTATTATTCCTCCTCCATCTTTATCCCCTTGTGTTATTATTCCTCCTCCATCTTTATCCCCTTGTGTTATTATTCCTCCTCCATCTTTATCCCCTTGTGTTATTATTCCTCCTCCATCTTTATCCCTTGTGTTATTATTCCTCCTTTATCTTAATCCCCTTGTGCCATTATTATCTGATATGGCAAAAGGGAATCATAGGAAGGGGGAATGGCGCAAGGGGATTAAGATGGAAGGGGAGAGGGATAATGGCGGAGGGGGGATGAGGAGTATTAAAGCACAAGGCATTAAGATGGAGGGGGGAGAGGGATAATGACGGAGGGGGGATGAGGGAGAAATAAAGCACAAGGCATTAAAATGTAATGCCTTGTGCTTTATTACTTCCCCCACCCCCGCCGCCATTATCCCTCTCCCCCTCCATCCTAATGCCTTGTGCTCCGTCCAATACACTTCCCCCCCCCCCCCCTACCTCGTCCAATACACTCCTCCCCCCCCACCTCGTCCAATACACTCCTCCCCCCCCACCTCGTCCAATACACTCCTCCCCCCCCACCTCGTCCAATACACTCCTCCCCCCCACCTCGTCCAATACACTCCTCCCCCCACCTCGTCCAATACACTCCCCCCCCCCCTCCTCGTCCGATACACTCCCCCCCCCCCTCCTCGTCCAATACACTCCCCCCCCCCCCTCCAATACACCTCCCCCCCCCTCCAATACACCTCCCCCCCCTCCAATACACTTCCCCCCCCCCCTCCAATACACCTTCCCCCCCCCTCCAATACACTTCCCCCCCCCCCCTCCAATACACTTCCCCCCCCCCTCCAATACACTTCCCCCCCCCCCCCTCTCCAATACACTTCCCCCCCCCCCCTCCAATACACTTCCCCCCCCCCCCTCTCCAATACACTTTCCCCCCCCTCCTATACAGTTCCCCCCCCCCCTCCCAATACACTTCCCCCCCCCCTCCAATACACTCCCCTCCAATACACTTCCCCCCTCTGGCCCACACAGTTGTTAACTTTCTTTTTTACCTTGCCTCTGGCGGGACCCTGTATGCTGCTGCTTGATGCAGTGCGACCCGTTCGGCGGGACCGCACTGACGTATGACGTCTTCCTGCATTGTGCGACGACTCCGCGCAACGTAAGGGGAGGTCACATGTCTCCCCGGCAACCAGGCAGCTCACTCACAGTAGCAAAAAAGTGTGCGCTGTCAAATACTGGCCAATGCATGGCCGGTATTTGACAGCGCTTTCGCGTACCCCCGCTCAACCCGTGGCATACCCCTTGGGGTACGCGTACCACGGGTTGAGAACCCAGGGTCTAGAGGGACACTCAGGGATCCAGATAAGGGCACTAAGGCATTTTTCAAAAAATGGAGAGTGGTTATCTCGAAACTAATGTCTGAGGAGGACAGACAGCGTCTGATAAATAAATATAAAATGACAGAATGGTATGCCTTGGAATCTCTTAAGGGTACCTTGGACAACTTAGCGGTGGATTAAACAAGTGAAGCGCTCGGGGATGATGATTTTGCCTATAATGATATGAGACAGGTATGCAGTTTCAGAGATCTTTCTTAACAAGTATGTAGACTACTATTGTTAGATGTTGGGTTTTCATAAATTGTCCGACTGATGTACACAACCAGGAATGGGTTGCACGGCTATCTTAGCAGATTCGTACAAATTGGATGGCGTTACTTGAGAATTTTGACTTCAAAAGGGTCAAAGACCGTATGTAATGTATGCCGGGGCAAGGTATGTGTGACATGTCTGTTACTGTATTACCATTGGATGTATATTTCCTTGTTTGTATTTTTTGAAAAACAATAAAAAATGTTGTTTAAAAAAACCTTTACATATCTTCCGCACTCCCTCGCTTCCTTTGGTACCAGTGCTCCCTGTGTCCGGTGCATTCCTTTCTTGGGTGCAGTGATTCAGCACCTGGAAGAGGAGAACACAGGAGACCTGGAGCAGCAATACCAGATTCAGCGGTGGAGTGCAAAAGGTATGTACAAGTTTGTTTTATATTTTTCTCATTACTACTGCATTTTTATTTTCACAGAGATGTAGCAAGTCCATCATCACTGGTTAATGGAGCTGCCAGTAACATTATGGTATGTTACAGGATTTTTATTACACATCATTTTAAATCAGCTTTTTTCACATTTCAGTTTGTTTGTTCATAATATACAGTACAGACCAAAAGTGTGGACACACCTTCTCATTCAGAGTTTTCTTTATTTTCATGACTATGAAAATTGTAGATTCACACTGAAGGCATCAAAACTATGAATTAACACGTGTGGAATTATATACATAACAAAAAAGTGTGAAACAACTGAGAATGTCATATTCTAGGTTATACAAAGTAGCCACCTTTTGCTTTGATTACTGCTTTGCACACTCTTGGCATTCTCTTGTTGAGATGAGAGAGTCACCTGAAATGGGTTTTCACTTCACAGGTGTGATGGTGTGGGGGTGCTTTGCTGGTGACACTGTTGGGGATTTATTCAAAATTGAAGGCATACTGAACCAGCATGGCTACCACAGCATCTTGCAGTGGCATGCTATTCCATCCGGTTTGCGTTTAGTTGGACCATCATTTATTTTTCAACAGGACAATGACCCCAACACACACCTCCAGGCTGTGTAAGGGCTATTTGACCAAGAAGGAGAGTGATGGGGTGCTGCGTCAGATGACCTGGCCTCCACAGTCACCGGACCTGAACCCAATCGAGATGGTTTGGGGTGAGCTGGACCGCAGAGTGAAGGCAAAAAGGGCCAACAAGTGCTAAGCATCTCTGGGAACTCCTTCAAGACTGTTGGAAGACCATTTCAGGTGACTACCTCTTGAAGCTCATCAAAAGAATGCCAAGTGTGCAAAGCAGTAATCAAAGCAAAAGGTGGCTAGAACCTAGAATATGACATATTTTAACACTTTTTTTATTATGTATATAATTCCACATGTGTTAATTCATAGTTTTGATGCCTTCAGTGTGAATCTACAATTTTCATAGTCATGAAAATAAAGAAAACTCTGAATGAGAAGGTGTGTCCAAACTTTTGGTCTGTACTGTAACTCTATAATTTTACTTTTGTCAATTAATGGAGTTCTCTTAACTGTATAATGCATGACTATAGGCTCCATTAATGTGTACAGATGTGACAGGTCCTCTGTCCATTCTATTAGGCAGGGAGCTGCTACTCGCCTTCTAAAATCCATAACTCTTTTATATTTCCATCTACAGACCCATATAAGGGCTTGTTTTTTGCGTGACCAATTGTACTTTGTAATGAAACCTCTCATTTTACCATAAAATGAACGGCGAACCCCCAAAAAATTTTTTTTAAGGAGGAAATTTTAATGAAAATTTTGTACATTTTGGAGGGGTTCGTTTTCACACAGTACAATTTACGGTAAAAAATTATATGTGTTCTTTATTTTGTGGGTCAATAAGATTAAAATAATACCCATGGATAGATACTTTTAGATTTTTTTTTAAGCGGTACAAAAATATAAAACTTTTTGTACAAAATCAGTAATCTAAAACCGCCCCATTTTGACCACCTATAACTTTTTCATTTTTCTGTATATAGGGCGGTATGAGAGCTCATTTTTTGCACCGTCATCTGTACTTTTTTTTTTTAGATACCACATTTGCATATATAAAACTTTTAGATCATTTTTAATTATTTTTTAAATAAAATGTGACAAAAGCAGCATTTTTGGACTTTTGTTTATTTTTTACGTTTACGCCATTCACCGTACGGGACCATTAACATTATATTTTGATAGTTCGGACATTTACGCACGCGGCGATACCAAATATGTTTATAAAAAAAAAATATTTCCCGTTTTTTGGGGGTAAAATGGGAAAAAAGGTACATTTTCATTTCTTATTGGGGGAGGGGATTTTTCACTTTTATTTTTTTTTTACACTTTTTATGTCCCCATAGGGGACTATCTATAGCAATCCTTTGATTGCTAATACTGTGCAGTGCTATGCATAGGACACAGCACTGCTCAGTATTATCGGTGCTCTGCTCTGGTCTGCTCAATCTCAGACCAGAGCAGAAGACCCGGGAGCCGGCCGGAGCCAGGTGAGAGGACCTCCGGCCGCCATGCTGGATGATCGGATCCCCGCGGCAGCGCTGCGGGTGATCCGATCATCCAATCAAAGTACCGCAATGCTGCAGATGTCATTTTCTGTATTGATCACAGAATCTGAGGGGTTAATGGCGGACATCCGCGCGATCGTGGATGTCGGCCATTTCGGGCGGGTCCCCGGGAGCTGCTAGCAGCCGGAACCTGCCGTGTATGATGCGAGCACCGTTCCGATGCTCGCGGTCATACACAGGACGTAAATGTACGTCCTGGTGCGCTAAGTCCCGCCAAGCCAGGACGTACATTTACGTCCCTGGTCGTAAAGGGGTTAAAGAGACAAATTCTGGCCCAAATATAGTTATAGTGCGCACAGGGCTCAATAAGGACTGTGTAGTATACTGAGGCTGTGGCAATGTCAATTGTCTGTTGGATCCAGTAATCACATAATTCCTGTGTACTCCACACTGTTGTCCATTATGTACAAAACATTTTAAACTGTAAAAATTAAAGCAACATAATATAATATAACATAATATAATATAAAATAATATACACATAGTCAAATACAATTAAAAAAAAAGCTGCACTTCTGTCACTATAACTACCCCACTACTGTTCACTGCATCTAACCCATTATTGGGGCTATGTGAGACTCATCAGACCACCCACAGTGCGATTGCGGGGTCCAATGAGTCAAGATGGCTGCTGGAGGTAGTCTTACCTTCCTCTGCTGCCATCCTGTGATATGGCCATACAAGTAGATCACAAATAGTTCTGATCAGTGACTGCTGCAAATAGTCCCCTATGGGGAGATAAAGATATGAAGTCTTTAAAACAAAACAAACATTTTTAAAAAAATTTAAAAATGTGAATAAGCCTCTTGCGCAATAAAAATGAAAATCACCCCTTTTCATGTCACGCCTCCTCTATTCATGTCTATGAAAGGAAGCGTAATGGCTAGTACACGCTAGGGTGCCAGCCTGGAGATCACAGTGGGTCCCGGCAGCTAGATAGACATCAAGATGTCTAGGGGCAGAGTACCTCTTTAATGGTAAAACTAAGGATGTCCCGATACCATTTTCTTAAGACCGAGTACGGGTACCAATACTTTAATTCTAGTACTCGCCGATAACAATTACAAGTACTTTTATTTTAAAAGGAATCTGACACCAGGGTGACCCGATTTCTGGCGCTGTTTACCGTGCTTATATGTGGGTTCTTGTTCTTCTGTGCAATGGAGGCTGCTGCTGTAGTATGAGCCAAGATTTCTCTCTTCTCCGTTGGACAGAACAGGAAATTTGCATTGGCGGCGAGACCGAGGTCTCCGGAATGATTGCGCTAATGATCACATGGTGAGCAGCGGTAGAAACCGGGTCACCTGCACTATCTGCCTATAAATTCAAGTTACTGCAGATTACTCTGCTGTAAGATTGTCTTTAATAGTAGGTAGTAGCCCCTTGTAGGTAGTATAGATAGGGGCAGACATTAGGGCTGCCCCTTGTAGCCAGCAGGACCCCCTCTTGTAGTTTCTCACTTGCGCCTGTCCGGTGTGGCCGCTCCACAGCCCCGTACTCTAGGGATCGACCGATTATCGCGATTTTGGGCATTATCAGTATCGCACTGCGACCACCGCACCGCGACCGCCCCCCCGACCCACCGCGTCGCACCCCCCACCGTAGTGCTGGGCGGTATACCGGTATGGATTTTTGCCCATACGGGCATCTATGCAGCGTACTAGGCCGGAGCCTGCCCGGAGTGGAGAAGATGACCCCCGGAGAAGGACACCCCGGACCGGTTCACCCTCCACCCGGAATGCCGCCGGACACTACAGGAAGGAAGGAAGGATGGCCCGGACCACCCTGACAGGTAGGGGGAGAGAAACCGGTGGTGGCGGCGGCCTATGGCACCGCAAAAGCCACTGCAGTGCATTGATTTAAAGCTCCCGCTTTAAATCAATGATCTGCAGCGGTGTCGAGGGGGGATAAATAGCCGATAACTTATACCGGAATATCGGTATAAGTTATCAGCTATCGGCCCTAGCCTCCACCGATTATCGGTATCGGCCCTAAAAAAACGATATAGGTCGATCCCTACCGTACTCATCACAAATTGCCCCCTTCTGCCGTCCGCATCATGGCGTCTTATGGAGGAGCATGTGACATACACGTCACTCTGCTTCCTCTGTAGCGTTACGCTGGGCGCAGTGGAGTGACGTGTGTGTTACATGCTCCTTCATAAGACGCCATAATGCGGACGGCAGAACGGGGCAGCGGCAGTGATGCCGACCAGAGAACAGGGCAGCGGAGCACTTCACCAGGGATTTGGTATCAGGGACATTAGAAAAGTCCCCGGTACCATGCAAATACCTGGTATCTGCCCGATACCAATACTAGTATTGGTATCGGGACATCCCTAGGTAAAACTGCCATGTTTTATTCTGTGAGTTAATACGATTAAAATTATACCCATGTTTATATGCTTTACTATAATTATACTTAAAGGGGGTACTCCACTGGAAAACTTTTTTTCTCGAGCGCTTCATTGGGGGACACAGGACCATGGGTTATATACTGCTGACACTAGGCAAAACAATAAACAGTCGGCTCCTCCCAGCAGGGTATATAACCCGCCTCTGGACACAGCATACCTCAGTTTTGAGCTTAGTGTCAAGGAGGCAGACACAGGTCTGGTTTCTCCAGACCTGGTCTTTTTTTATTATTTTCTTAGTTAGGGAAAAGTTAGATTTTCTTTCCCTTTTTTTATTTTTTCTAGCGTGGGGCGACTGGAGCATGGCACTACCTGATCCCCCAGTTGCGAGCATTTCTGAATGACCCGTTAACCCCTCCTCGCCAACGGCCAGCGGCAGGTGTACACCCTGGGTCCGGGTTCCCCAAGACCCCTGTTCGCCCCTTGGGGCTAAAGGCAGGGCGGGATCTTCCCACCATAGTCCCTCTCGGGATCACCGGACGCCTTCTCCCAGAGAGCGCTCTCGATCTCCTTTTCCCTGCTCCCAGGCTTCCTCCCGGTCCAGGATCCCCTCGGGGCGTTCCCGGTCTCCGGGTGAATTAGAGTATTCAGACGCAGAACCCTCTGCTGACTCGGAAGAACTTTCCCGTATGTCAGACATGGTGGAAACTCTGATGTCAGCAGTCAGAGACACTTTCCACCTTCAGGACCCTAACGCCTCCGAGGCTACTCCCGGAGTCTCTTTCCGCCCGGTTCCCAGGGCTACCCCTCTTTTTAGCCCTCATAATGAATTTGAGGAGCTATTAGAAGTGGCATGGAAGCATCCACATAGACTGTTCAACGGAACCAGAAAGATGAGGACTTTGTTTCCCTTTCCTCCGGTTCTTGTGTCCAAGTGGTCTTCACCTCCTCAGGTGGACCCTCCCGTATCACGGCTCTCCAAGACCACTACTCTACCGCTCGCTGATGCGGCTTCCCTCAAGGATCCGTCAGATAAACGTATTGAGAATCTGGTGAAATTCGCCTTCGAAGCAGCGGGATCCCGCTTGTCCCCGGCTTTCGCTTCTACCTGGGTTGCCAGAGCGCTCTCAGCCTGGGCCAGCCAATTACGCCAGGGAATCTTGGCAGGCGCTTCCGCTAGTGACTTGTTGGCATTAACTCAGCAAGTCTCTTTAGCTGGGGACTATCTTTGTGTGGCCTCTTTGGATTCCGCTCGCTGCATGGCCTCTGCCACGGGTAACCTGGTGGCCCTGCGGCATTCCATGTGGCTTAAGGCTTGGAACGCTGATCCAGCTTAGAAGAATTCCCTCACAGAGCTTCCTTTTACAGGATCTCGGCTCTTTGGTAAACGCTTGGATGAAATCATCTCCGATGCCACAGGAGGCAAAAGTTCCCTTTTGCCCCAAAAGCGTCCGCTGTTCTGACTCACGGCGTAAAGCTCCTCCCTTTAGCTCCTTTCGCTTTTCAGGGCATACGGATAAACCGGCGGCCCACCAGGAAAGGAGGGTCCCTTCCTTCAAGACTCGCACCTGGAAGTCGGGCCCCTCTAGCCGCCCTGCTTCTTCCAGGTCCGGACCTCGTAAGCCCCCTTCTGCCTGAAGGGACGCCCCCATCCGAGGCATCGCCTCGGGTGGGGGGACGTCTGTCCCTTTTTTCAGGACGTCTGGCTGGTGCAGGTTCAAGACGCCTGGGTTCGGGAGGTCATCTCCCAGGGCTATCACATAGAGTTCACTTCTATTCCCCAGAATTGTTTTTTCCGGTCCCGTCCTCCACGGTCCCCCGAGCGTGCAGCAGCCTTTCAGGTGGCCCTTCATTCTCTGTTGTCCCAGCGCGTGATCATACCTGTTACTCCTCAGGAACGGTTTTTGGGTTTTTACTCAAACCTTTTTGTGGTCCCCAAGAAGGATGGAGCGGTCCGCCCGATTCTCGATGTCAGACTCTTGAACCGCCATATCTGTCTGCGACAGTTTCGGATGGAATCCCTACGGTCCGTGGTGGCTTCCATGGATCAGGGGGAGTTCCTTTCCTCTGTGGACATTCGGGATGCTTATCTACACATCCCAATCTTTCCAACCCACCAACATTTACTCAGGTTTGCGGTTCCTGCGGGTCATTTTCAATTTGCGGCACTTCCCTTCGGTCTGTCGACAGCACCCCGGGTAATCACCAAGGTACTAGCCGCAGTGGTAGCTCTTCTCCACTCCCGGGGCGTCTCGATTATCCCCTATCTGGACGACCTGCTTATCAAGGCACCCTCTTGGGAGCAGAACCAGGTCAATCTAGACATCACCCTGGACACTCTGACCAGGTTCGGATGGATTATCAACCGTGCAAAGTCCAACCTGTCCCCATCCCAGTCCCTGGTATTTCTGGGACTTCGCTTTGACACGGCATCAGCTCGTCTCTCCCTTCTGGAGAACTAGCTACAGGAGCTCCTCTCCAAAATTCATTTTCTCCAGCGACCAGGGCAGGTGACTATCCACACCTGCATGTCGATCCTCGGCAAGATGGTCGCCTCAATGGAGGCGATTCCTTTTGCACAGTTTCGTTACCGCCCACTTCAGTGGGCCATTCTCTCTCAATGGGACAAATCTCCAACAGAGCATCCGGCTCTCTCTTCGCCGGTCTCTTCTTTGGTGGCTTCCCTACCCCCTCATCCAGGGGGGTCGCTCCTTCCTGCCTCTCAATTGGCATGTCTTAACAGACGCAAGCCTGCTGGGGTGGGGAGGCATATTTCGGGACAGGGTCGCTGGACTCTTTCAGAGGCTAGGCTCCCCATCAACATCCTGGATCTCAGATCGATCTTCCTGTGCCTCCTACATTGGAGCCCCCTGCTTCAGGGTCTCCCGGTCCGAGTACAAACGGACAACGCCACGGCCGTGGCATACATAAACCACCAGGGAGCTCACGGGCCATGAAGGAGACATCAAAGATTCTCAGTTGGGTGGAACTTCACGTTCCAGCCATTTCCGAAGTACACATTCCCGGGGTCGACAATTGGGAAGCAGACTTTCTCAGTCGCTCCACCGCCGATCCGGGTGAATGGTCGCTTCACCCGGAAGTTTTCAATCAGATTTGCCACCTGTGGGGGATTCCTGACGTCGACCTGTTCGCGTCACGTCTCAACAGAAAGGTCCATCACTTTGTATCCAGGTCCCGGGATCCTCTGGCTCTAGGGGTGGACGCGCTCGTCGTCCCTTGGACTCCCTTCGTCCTCCCCTACCTCTTTCCGCCACTTCCGCTTCTCCCCAGGGTGATGAGGAAGCTCAAAGCGGAGGGGTTCTCGGCAATTCTAGTGGCTCCGGATTGGCCCCGTCGCGTGTGGTACACAGACGTGGTCAGTCTCGTGGCAGATGTTCCCTTCCGTCTTCCGGTTCGGCCCGATCTTCTCTCTCAGGGGCCCTTCTGCCACCCCAATTCACTTCCGCTTTGTTTGACGGTGTGGCTGTTGAGACCGCGGTTTTGAAGGCACGGGGGTTTTCTCCTCAGGTAATTCGGACTATGCTCCGTGCTCGGAAACCTTCCTCTGCCAAGATTTATCATCGTACTTGGCGGGCGTACTTCCGTTGGTGTGCGGCTCGCTCTCTCTCTCTCCCACCATTTTCTTCTTGCCAAATCTCTTGTCCTTCTTACAATCTGGGCTGGAGACGTGTCTCGCCCTCAGTTCCCTTAAAGGGCAGGTTTCGGCTCTTTCCGTGCTCTTCCAACGCCCTCTTGCAACAGATCGCCATGTTCGCACTTTTTTACAGGGTGTTGCTCACGGGATTCCTCCATTTCGGTCCCCTACAGCTCCTTGGGACCTTAACCTGGTGCTGGATGCCCTGAAGGGCTATCCCTTTGAACCCTTGAGTCAGGTCTCACTCTGCTTCCTCTCCTGGAAAGTGGCCTTCCTCGTGGCGATCACCTCAATTCGCCGCGTCTCTGAATTAGCGGCTCTTTCTTGCCGTTCTCCTTTCCTGGTTATTCACCAGGACAAAGTGGTACTTCGCCCTGTACCTTCCTTTCAGCCCAAGGTGGTGACTTCCTTTCACCTGAATGAGGACATCATCTTGCCTTCCTTCTGTCCTTCCCCTTCTCATCTGAGGGAGCACAAGCTTCACAGGCTGGACTTGGTTTGAGCGATTCAAACCTATTTGTCGGTCACTTCTTCCTTTCGGCAGTGTGACTCCCTGTTCGTGCTCCCTGACGGTCGGCGGAAGGGACTTCCGGCCTCCAAGGCTACCATCTCCCGATGGATTCGCTCAGCCATTTCGGAGGCGTATTGCTGCAAGGGACAGGTGCCTCCCTTTCGGGTTATGGCTCATTCAACCCGTGCAGTGGGGGCCTCCTGGCCAGTCAGCCATGGGGCTTCGACTCTTCAGGTTTGCAAGGCGGCCACCTGGTCGTCTCTTCACATGTTTGCTAAGTTTTATCGTGTGCACACCTTTGCGTCCTCTCATGCCAGTTTAGGCCGCAGGGTCTTGCAGGCAGCAGTTCAGTCATCTGCCTGAGTTGTCTTTTCCTTTGGGTTGAGTTCTTTCCCTCCCCAGGGACGGCTTTTGGACGTCCCGTGGTCCGGTGTCCCCTATTGAAGTGCTCGAGAAAAGTAGATTTTTTACTTACCGTAAAGTCTCTTTCTCTGATCTTCTATTGGGGGACACAGCACCCACCCATTGGTTGGTTTGTGTTCACTTGGTGTTCCCCTTCCTGGAAGGGGTATATTTTGGTGGTCAGATGTTTTCTGTTTATTTCAGTCCTAGCTTCTTGCTTTGGTACAAAACTGAGGTATGCTGTGTCCACAGGAGGGTTATATACCCTGCTGGGAGGAGCCGACTGTTTTTTGTTTTGCCTAGTGTCAGCCTCCTAGTGGCAGCAGCATATAACCCATGGTCCTGTGTCCCCCAATAGAAGCCCCGAGAAAGAGATTTTACAGTAAGTAAAAAATCTACTTTTTTTTTATTTTTATTTTTTTATCAAATTGTGCCAGAAAGTTAAACAGATTTGTAAATTACCTCTATTTAAAAATCTTAATCCTTCAGCTGCTGTATGATCCACAGGAAGTTCTTTTCTTTTTTGAATTTCCTTTCTGTCTGACCACGGTGCTCTCTGCTGACCTCTCTGTCCATGTTAGGAACTGTCCAAAGCAGGAGAGGTTTTCTATGGGGATTTGCTCCTACTCCTAAAATGGACAGAGGTGTCAGCAGAGAGCACTGTGGTCAGACAGAAAGGAAATTCAAAAATAACTTCTTGTGGATCATACAGCAGCTGATAAGTAGTGGAAGGGTTAAGATTTTTTTTTATAGAAGTAATTTATAAATCTGTTTTAACTTTCTGGCACCAGTTGATATTAAAAAAAATGTATTCCAGTGGAGTACCCCTTTAAAAAAAAAAAAAAACATACTGTTTTAACAAAATAACTGTTTTAAGATTGCCCCATTCTGACCCCCTATAAGATACTAATTTTACATCTTTTTTGCACCGTGATCTGTAGTTTTTAGCGGTATTTTTGTGTTGATGAAACTCTTTGATCGCTTTTTAATATTTTTTCTGACGTGATTTGACCAAAAATCTGAAATTTTGGAGTTTAGAAATGTTTATTTTATTCTTTTTATGGCGTTCACTGTGCAGCATAGTAAACATTGTATGTTAACAGAACAGACATTAAACACCAGCGATCCCAAATATGTTTTTTTGTTTTTATAAAATAATTTAATTAAATTTTAGTGAGAAAAGGATATAATTGATATTTTTCTTTGGGGAGGGGGGGGGGGCGGTGGCCCCCCCCTTGGGGGGCTTTTACTAGCAATCAAAAGATTGCTATGTACTGTTCAGTGCTAAGTAATATGATAATACTGATCAGTACTATTGCCAATCTTCTTGTATAGCCTGTCTGTCCAGGCTGCGCAAAAAGCTCGGCGATCCTGCACGCCAGAGGGAGGTAAGAGACCTCTGGTGGCCATTTGCATGTTATGACTCTCTTAGAAGGCAAGGAAGAAAAAACAAAAGCGCAAAAATGAAGTCGACTGTGTCCTTAAGGCCAAATGTATAGTTAAGCTATGCACCTAGAGTGTAAAATAACATCTCAAAAACAACAGTGGCTCTTAGACTTAAAAATAATTTAAATCAATCAAATTGAATATAAAAAGGTGCTGATTGGTTCCTATAAACAACTGTTCTATGTTAGTACCATTTGGCTAAAGGAGAAACCATCCATGCATTTGTTACTATTTTGTAGAAAAAGTTTCTGCTTTTAGGTTTCAAAAATGGAAAAAAAAAAGGTTGTTTAAATTTGATATAGAATTGACCAAATATATTTTTTTCGGATGCTTCAGACAACCAGATTTTTTATGCATAAAGTAATTAAAGGATAACTATCTTGTTCTAGCGGCTGTATACACAATCAAATTCCCAGTGACTCCGTATTCCGCTCCTAGAGAGAACCAAATTGCCAGACATGCCATAGACTTGCATTGGACTTTTGGATGCGAACGGTACATGGAGTTGCCACCACAACACAATGATAGTTATCCCTTAATGTACTTTGAATATTTACTATAGAATTATTATTAAATCATTGTATTTGTTTTATTCTTATGCAGTTTCTTTATGTTTTTTATGCCTTTATTTATCGGGTAGCTTTGTTACCTTGTCTAAGTACACCATGTGCACCTAATTTTTAGGATGTGCATCCATTTTCCCCTCTCTCCCTTACCTTTGTCTGTTTCCCGTTTGTACCTCTCCCGCCCCCCCTTATTACCTTGCCCCATGGTTATCTGGGCATGTTTAGCTATGTCATGCTGTGTTAATTGCATTGCTCAGTTGGTTGTTTCTTGTCACTATTGAAATTTGATAAAGTTTGGAAAAAAAAATAATTAATTGTATTTTTTTTTTTTTTTTTTAGTATGACGTAAATTATGTTGGACTCTTCAATGAGTTTTGCCAGAGAAATAAATGCTTGGATGCTAGTTTTGTGGATACACGCAGAGGACTTTCTCATATGCCGGAGTAAGTGACAAATAATATTTAAGAATCCTTTTTTTTTTTTTTGTTTTTTTTTTACTCTGATCCTACATCCTGATCCTAAATGTTAATCACATGGTGTCTGAGATGGTCCTTGTGCTTGCAGCCCATTAATAAACATAACGGGGGAGATTTATCAAAACCTGTCCAGAGGAAAAGGTGCCCATAGCAACCAATCAGATCGCTGCTTTCATTTTTAACAAGCCTCTGGAAAATGAAAGAAGCAATTGGATTGGTTACTATGGGCAACTGGGCAACTTTTCCTTTGCACAGGTTTTGATAAATCTCCTCCAACTAGGTTTGACAGCTCTGCACATGCTTGACCAAAGAGCAGTCAATAGGATCAGGCTGTCATGCAGAGAGCCAAATCCTGAACAGGTAATTAAAAAATGAATCCTGTTCCCTAAGCACAGCAGTCTTGTCAGTGCATTTTACATGGTCACTAGAAGCTTAGGCTTTAAAGGGGTACTCCACCCCTAGACATCTTGTTCCCTATCCAAAGCAATTGCGGAGGGGGTCAGGCCACTGGGACTCCCTTCCATCTCTGGCCTTGCACCCTGGCATTCTGAACATTTGTGCTAGGCTTCGGGCGGCCGTGGTCGTCATCCCCCCCCCCCCCCCCCAGTTAATGTCTTTGGGAGGAGGCGTGACAGCTGTGGTCGCTGTTAATCTGGCACAGAGTAGAATTCGCGCTGTGCAGTAGATTACTGGGGTTCCAGGCTGGAGATCGCCAAGGGGCCCCAACAGCCCGACACCCCGTGATCAGACATCCAACCCCAATCCTTTAAATTGGAAATAAGATATCGAGGGGCAGAGTACCCCCTTTAACATGTTTCTGTTACATAGAATGTGCATTGCATCAAAAATAAAACAATCATCCCCAGCCATTTAATTCTTCCCTAGCCCCATATGCTTCTGTGTTTTTACTTAATATGTTCTGTACTTGATGATTATCACCCATGTACAGAGGTTGCATTTAAAGCTAAGTTAGGGTGTGCATTTAAAGAGTACCTGTCACCAAAAAAACTTTTTATATTTTGTTAATCAATGTATTAGAAACAACTTTCTAATACTATGCGATTAACAAAAATGTATCTTTATATTATATTGTATCTCCCTACATGTCCCGATTCAGTGATTTTGGACTCCTGCCAGCCTGGCAGCATGAGTCCGAACCCTCAGTGCAGCCGGGACACTGAAAAGCACAGCGCAGCGCCCTACCCTTCGTTATTTCAGCAGCAGATTCGCGGGGCTAACAGCCCCCCCCCCTCGATTATAAGTACAGCAGCACTAGGATCACGGGGCTGAAAGCTCCATGTGATTATAAGCACAGCAGCAGGATCGCGGGGCTAACAGCACCCTCCCAGGGACCATAAACGCAGCAGCAGCAGGATCGCAAGGCTGAAAGCTCCCCCCGTGATCATAAGCGCAGCGGCAGTAGGATCGCGCAGCTAACAACCCCTAACCCCCCAGAAATTGATTACTGCTAGACATGCTTCTATGATGCATATAAAGACATTTTGCTAAGTTGACAGACTTTTAGAGAGGGCACATCATTGGACTGAGAGAAGCGGGACGGTAATTTTTATAAATTTCCCACCATCTAGGACATCCTAACCTGTTAGGAGGTGTTGGGGGCAGTGAATATGTAAGAGCACTCACACACAGCAAACAGGCTCCAGACAGCCCAAACAGGCCATGAGTGGAGACGATTGTTTGATCCGACTACAAGCACAAGCAGCTCCCACATTTTTATGGTCAGTCATCCATTTTATTACACACCTCTGTCTCTACCCAGACTATTTCCAGGTGCTTAATGAATTTGAGTGTTGTGCCGCCCATTATGTGTCCTGCCATTGACAGACAGCCAACGTTGCCTTTGTTTGCAGTGGTGTTGTAAATGAGAAACCTGGACTGCTATAGACTGAAACTGTATTGTCTTTAGTAACAAATCCGGGTTATGTTTGTGATCCGGCGACCGTCAGGTTCAAGTATGGAGGCCTTTTGGTTAGCACTTCTATCCTGCACCATCTGCTCATGTGGTGCTCCTGGGAGCCATCACATATGACAGGCAGTCACCCCTAGTAGTGGTAACAGGGACACTAACAGCTCAGTGATATGTGCAGGACAACCTACTGCCGCATGTGTTGCCTCTCATGGCAGGATGATGCTTGCCCACACTCATCCAGGTTTCCCAGAAATGTTTCTGCCAGATTGCAACACTTTCTTGGCTTGCCTTGTCACCAGATTTATCACTATTCGTACCCGTCAGATCCAACAAAAAAACATAATTTTTTTAAAATAAGTCACTCAGTACTTAATCCTGACATGTAAGTTTTATGTATCTAGCACCTCTTATTTATTTTTTTATTACATTTTTAATTTAGCTCACTAGTCTGAATTCCTCTGGGGGGGGGCGTGGCCTCACTGTGCAGGTCTCCGCCCCCTCCCTCAGTATGCTGTCTCCCCTAGCATTAGCAAAACTACAACTCCTAGCTTGTCCTCACTGACAGTAGCCAGGAAACAAGCTGACAGTGGGAGGATTTTTCCTCCAGCTCTGAGCCGTTCACCCACAGCTGTCAATCAAGGAAGTGTGTCCATGACATAGGTGATGATGCATGGACACAGCAGGACTAGTATGTGTCCAAGCAGGCAGGGGGGCAGTTGTTTGACTGTCTTTTTCAGTATGAAATACAGAAAATTTTCTAATGAAAGCAATTGCAAAGCCGATTGGTTTTGCATGCTTTACAACATATCAAAAGTTTTTGTATCTGGCAGTGCCCATTTAACATACGAGTGTGTAGATTCTACAGGTCCAGCTGCAACATATGTGGGCGAATGCCGTAGGGTACCTGAATGCCTCTATGCCCAACTGAATCTCATATAGTGTCCAGGCTAGCAGTGGCCTAATGGAGTATAAGATCCTCCTTTTAATTGTACGGTTTTCTCCAATAAATGTATCCTTTTTCAATTCCTTTTTGGTGCATTATTTGGATCTTATTTTTTGTCATTAGTGCATTTTGCCCTGTTTAATAAGATGTTTTTATTGTTGGATTACTTGTTTAAACACATTCTTGTTTTGTAGATTTTTCTGCCATGCATTAATTGGTCAAAGGAAATTTCCAGAAGCTACAGGAAAAAACAAGAAAGAAGCAAAGAAGAATGCTGCACAACTGGCATTAAAAGTGCTAAAGCCGGAATATTTGGAGGATCTTCAGGTATACTATTTTAAAAGTTACGATGTTTGGCCATCTTAACATCTGCATCCCATACAGATTCAGAACCCCTGGAGGATAAATACTCAATTTGGCAATGGATGAGCAATGTGAATTGACTTTAGTTCAGAGATGTGATATTTCCAATTTCTCTGGACAAGATTCCTTAGATGCTTTATCATGACATATAAATCCTTGGGACTGATTGAGTCTTGTGTTCCATTGTGTCAAAACTGTAAAAACTGTCTCTCTTGAATTTGAGATGGCCTTTTAATACAGTAACTTTCATTCTTCATTTTGTTCTGGGCTGCAACAATGTTTGAACACCAATAAATGTGTCCTACGATAATTTATTGTGTGGTGATGGAACCTTGTCCTTGTTTAAAGATTCTGTCCTGTTTTAGAGACCCCAACAGGACGTTAAGTGTACAGAATTAAGTATAGATCATAAGGTGGATATCCCCAAAATATAGCACTGGGGATTCATATCCTATCTGTGGTCAGTGTTTCTTCAGATACTTTGTATATCATGCCTGATGAAGAGACTGAAGTTGTGTTGAATGCTTGCTGTTCAAAGTGTACAGGCTCTCTCTCTACCCTGCATAGCACAATCTAAGTTAT
This sequence comes from Hyla sarda, assembly GCF_029499605.1. Lineage (NCBI taxonomy): Eukaryota > Metazoa > Chordata > Amphibia > Anura > Hylidae > Hyla > Hyla sarda. Next base: position 344,525,912 of record NC_079191.1, on the reverse strand, counting down.
GTCCCCACTTCCTGTCTTCCTTCTTGGTCTCTTTGCTGTTAGATACCTAATGGCAAATACTTAACCTCTTAAGGATGCAGGGCGTATGGATACGCCCTGCATTCCGAGTCCTTAAGGACGCAGGGCGTATCCATACGCCCGTGGTAATTCCGTTCCCCACCGCTAGCCGGTTGGGGACCGGAGCCGGATGCCTGCTGAAATCATTCAGCAGGCATCCCGGCATATCGCCCAGGGGGGTCATTATGCCCCCCCATGTCAGTGATGGCCGCAGATCGCTGGACAATTCAGTCCAGCGATCTGCGGCGATTCCGGGTCAATCGGGTCTCCAGTGACCCGGAATTACTGGCTGATCGGGGCCGTCTCTGACAGCCCCGAACAGCCAGAGCCAGCAGGGGTGAGGTGGCACTGGTGCCACCTCACGATCGCCCTGATTCGTCGGCCGGTTTACCGGCCGACCAATCAGGGCGCCTGCTGCGGGTGTCACTCCTGCACCCGCTCCGCCCCTCTTCCGGAGGACGTGAGTGGATGCGGGAAGACGACCCTGGGTGCTGGGGACCCCGATCCCCGTCGTCCCTGTTGGGATCGGGGCCCCAGGAGCGGCGGCGGCGAGGGACTGTCCTGCGACGGAGCAGCAGCAGGAGGTGAGTGACAGCCTCCTGCTGTTGCTTAGCAACAGCTCCCAGCATGCAAAAAGGGCATGCTGGGAGCTGTAGTTGTGCAACAGCAGGAGGCAGACCACCACAACTCCCAGCATTCCCTTATGGGCATGCTGGGACTTATGGTTTTGCAACAGCTGGAGGCACATTTTTTCTATGGAAAAGTGTACCTTCAGCTGTTGTATAACTACAACTCCCAGCTTGCACAAAATAAAAATGAAAAACGTCTGGTACGCCACGGTTTCCAAAACGGAGCCTCCAGCTGTTGCAAAACAACTACTCCAAGTATTGCCAGATAGCCACTGACTGTCCAGGCATGCTGGGAGTTTTACAACAGCTGAAGGCACCCTGTTTGGGAATCACTGGCATAGAATTCCCCTATGTCCACCCCTATGCAATCCCTAATTTAGGCCTCAAATGCGCATGGCGCTCTCACTTTGGAGCCCTGTCGTATTTCAAGGCAACAGTTTAGGGTCACATATGGGGTATCGCCGTACTCGGGAGAAATTGTGTTACAAATTTTGGGGGGTATTTACTGCTATTACCCTTTTTAAAAATGTAAAATTTTTGGAAAAAGAAGCATTTTAGGTAAAAAAAAAAAATTTTTTTTACATATGCAAAAGTCGTGAAACACCTGTAGGGTATTAAGGTTCACTTTACCCCTTGTTACGTTCCCCAAGGGGTCTAGTTTCCAAAATGCTATGCCATGTGTTTTTTTTTTGCTGTCCTGGCACTATAGGGGCTTCCTAAATGCGGCATGCCCCCAGAGCAAAATTTCCTTCAAAAAAGCCAAATGTGACTCCTTCTCTTCTGAGACCTGTAGTGCGCCAGCAGAGCACTTTTCACCCCCATATGGGGTGTTTTCTGAATTGGGAGAAATTGGGCTTCAAATTTTGGGGGGTATTTTCTGCTATTACCCTTTTTAAAAATGTAAAACTTTTGGGAAGCCAAGCATTTTTTTTTTTTTTACATATGCAAAAGTCGTGAATCACCTGTGGGGTATTAAGGTTTACTTTACCCCTTGTTATGTTCCCCGAGGGGTCTAGTTTCCAAAATGGTATGCCATGTGTTTTTTTTTGCTGTTCTGGCACCATAGGGGCTTCCTACAGGTGACATGCCCCCCAAAAACCATTTGTCGCTCCTTCCCTTCTGAGCCCTCTACTGCGCCCGCCGAACAATTAACATAGACATATGAGGTATGTCCTTACTAGAGAAAAATTGGGTTTCAAATACAAGTAAAAATTTTCTCCTTTTTAACCCTTGCAAAAATTCAAAAATTGGGTCTACAAGAACAGGCGAGTGTAAAAAGTGAAGATTGTGAATTTTCTCCTTCACTTTGCTGCTATTCCTGTGAAACCCCTAAAGGGTTAAAACGCTTACTGAATGTCATTTTGAATACTTTGGGGGGTGCAGTTTTTATAATGGGGTAATTTATGGGGTATTTGTAATATGAAGACCCTTCAAATCCACTTCAAACCTGAACTGGTCCCTGAAAAAAAGTTTCAAAATTTTGTGAAAAATTGGAAAATTGCTGCTGAACGTTGAAGCCCTCTGGTGTCTTCCAAAAGTAAAAACTCATCAATTTTATGATGCAAACATAAAGTAGACATATTGTATATGTGAATACAAAATTTTCATCAAATTTGGGGATTTTTCACCAAGAAAGGATGCAAGTTACCACAAAATTTTACCACTATGTTAAAGTAGAATATGTCACGAAAAAACAAGGTGAAAAAGGGCTCAGTCCTTAAGGGGTTAAAGGGGAACTCCGTTGCCAGACATCTTATCCCTAACCATAGGGGATAAAATTTCTGATTGATAGGGGATAAAATGTCTAGCAACTGAGTACCCATTTAAGGGCTTTTTTTATGGGGGTAAGGAGACAAAAAAAAATAAATTTACAAATATGTTAGAAATCACATAGCCTATTAAAGGGATTTTAGCTGTTTAACATAATTTGTTTTATTTTGGCAGTAATCGAAAGTTATCATATTTGCAAGGTTGCTGTTATGTGTCTGTCACTGAGAACAATAAACTATACACAAGTACAGATTTATCAAATGTCCAAAGTAAGCATCTCCAACTTCCTTTAATATTACAGGGTTTTCCATTTATTTGGATACACCTTAATAAAATGTGAATGGTTGGTGATATTAACTTCCTGTTTGTGGCACATTAGTATATGTGAGGGGGGGGGGAAAACTTTTCAAGATGGGTGGTGACCATGGCGGACATTTTGAATTCAACTTTTGTTTTTTCAGTAGGAAGAGGGTCATGTGACACATCATACTTATTGGGAATTTCAAAAGAAAAACAATGATGTGCTTGGTTTTAACGTAACTTTATTCTTTCATGAGTTATTTACAAGTTTCTGACCACTTATAAAATGTGTTCAATGTGCTGCCCATTGTGTTGGATTGTCAATGCAACCCTCTTCTCCCACTCTTCACACACTGATAGCAACACCGCAGGAGAAATGCTAGCACAGGCTTCCAGTATCCGTAGTTTCAGGTGCTGCACATCCCTTATCTTCACAGCATAGACAATTGCCTTCAGATGACCCCAAAGATAAAAGTCTAAGGGGTCATATCTGGAGACCTTGGGGGCCACGACGACCAATCCACTTTCCAGGAAACTGTTCATCTAGGAATGCTCGGACCTGACACCCATAATGTGGTGGTGCACCATCTTGCTGGAAAAACTCAGGGAACGTGTCAGGTTCAGTGTATACCGTATTTATCCGCGTATAACACGCACTTTTTAGGCTAAAATTTTTAGCCTAAAGTCTGTGTGCGTGATATACGCCGATACACCCCCAGGAAAGGCAGGGGGAGAGAGGCCGTCGCTGCCCGCTTCTCTCCCCCTGCCTTTCCTGGGGTCTAGAGCGCTGCTGTCGGCCCTTCTCACCCCCTGGCTATCGGCGCCGCTGCCCGTTATGTCCCCCTGACTATCGGTGCCGGCGCCCCATTGCCGGCGCCGATAGCCAGGGGGAGAGAAGCGGCGCCGACAGCCAGGGGGAGGGAAGGGGCAGCGGCACCCATTGCCGGCGCCGCTGCCCCGTTGCCTCCCCCCATCCCTGGTGGCATAATTACCTGAGTCGGGTCCGCGCTGCTGCAGGCCTCCGGCGTGCGTCCCCGGCGTTGTTGCTATGCGCTGCACGGCGCAGGGGACGCACGCCGGAGGCCTGCAGCAGCGCGGACCCGACTCAGGTAATTATGCCACCAGGGATGGGGGGAGGCAACGGGGCAGCGGAGCCGGCAATGGGTGCCGCTGCCCCTTCTCTCCCCCTGGCTGTCGGCGCCGCTTCTCTCCCCCTGGCTATCGGCGCCGGCAATGGGGCGCCGGCACCGATAGTCAGGGGGACATAACGGGCAGCGGCGCCGATAGCCAGGGGGTGAGAAGGGCCGACAGCAGTGCTCTAGACCCCAGGAAAGGCAGGGGGAGAGAAGCGGGCAGCGACGGCCTCTCTCCCCCTGCCTTTCCTGGGGGTGTATCGGGGTATACACGCGCGCACACACGCACCCTCATTTTACCATCGATATTTGGGTAAAAAATTTTTTTTACCCAAATATCCTTGGTAAAATGAGGGTGCGTGTTATAGGCCGGTGCGTGGTATACCCCGATAAATACGGTATGTTACGCTGAGCGCTCCGGGTCCCTGCTCTTCCCCGGAGCGCTCATGGCGTTCACCTCCGTGCAGCACCCCGGTCGGACCCGCTGACCGGGAGCGCTGCACTAATGTCACTGGCGGGGATGCGATCCGCGTAGCGGGACGCGCCCGCCCGCGGCTCGCATCCCAATCTCCTCACCTGCTCCGTCCTCCGTCAGCTCTGTCCCGGCGGGCGCGGCCCCGCTCCCTAGGGCGCGCGCGCGCGCCAACACTCTGAGATTTAAAGGCGCCTGGCCCAATCAGTCCTGCACCTGTGCCCTCCTTATAAAAACCCACTTCCCCTTCCTGTCATCGCCGGATCTTGTTGCCTAGTGCCCAGTGAAAGCGTTTTATGTGTTCCCAAGCCTGTGTTCCAGACCTTCTGCTGTTGCCCCTGACTACGACCCTTGCTGCCTGCCCTGACCTTCTGCTACGTCCGACCTTGCTCTTGCCTTGTCCTTCTGTACCACGCCTGTCTCAGCTGTCAGCTGGGGTTGAGTCGCTATCGGGTGGAACGACCTGGGGGTTACCTGCCGCTGCAAGTCCATCCCGCTTTGCGGCGGGCTCTGGTGAAAACCAGTAACCCCTTAGACTCCGTTCCCCTGGTACGGCCCACGTCATCACCCCACTGACACAGAGGATCCACCACCAGTGTCCTCGCTGCATACCCATCCGGATCCTGACAGTATAAAGAGGGAAACACATCATCATGTAGCAATTTTGCATATCCAGTGGCCTTGAGGTTTCCATTGATGAAGAATGGCCCCACTATCATTGTACCCTATATACCACACCATACCATCAATTTTTGTGCTCCAACAGTCTTGGAGGGATCTATCCAATGTAGGTTAGTGTCAGACCAATAGTGGTGGTTTTGTTTGTTAACTTCACCATTCACATAAGAGTTTGCCTCATTACTGAACAAAATCTTCTGCATAAACTGAGGGTCCTGTTCCAATTTTTGTTTTGCCCATTCTGCAGCACCTGAAACTACTGATACTGGAAGCCTGTGCTAGCATTTCTCCTGCGGTGTATATAGTAGTATATAGCAGTGTATACGGATACTGGAAGCCTGTGCTAGCATTTCTCCTGCGGTGTTGCTATCAGTGTGTGAAGAGTGGGAGAAGAGGGTTGCATTGACAATCCAACACAATGGGCAGCACATTGAAAACATTTTATAAGTGGTCAGAAACTTGTAAATAACTCATGAAATAATAAAGTTACCTTAAAACCAAGCACATCATTGTTTTTCTTTTGAAATTCCCAATAAGTTTGATGTGTCACATGACCCTCTTCCTATTGAAAAAACAAAAGTTGGATTCAAAATGGCCGACTTCAAAATGTCCGCCATGGTCACCACCCATCTTGAAAAGTTTCCCCCCTCACATATACTAATGTGCCACAAACAGGAAGTTAACCCCTTCACGACGAGCGACGTACATGTACGGCACCGCGAAGTGTCGCTTGGCGTGCGGCGACATACATGTACGTCGCGGGGTTCCGGGAGCTCCGCGTCACCGGTAGCGGTGATCGGGCCGGGATGACTGCTGTTATCTAACAGCAGGCATCCCGGCACATCGCCGAGGGGGGTCCTGAGACCCCCCCATGACCGTGATGGGCGCAATTACAGTGAGTTCCCTGCTACAAATTTGAGCTGCGGCGGAAGCTCAAACTCCTATCGGGAGACTCAGTGTAATCTGCCTCCAGTGTGAATGTAACCTAAAAACACTACACTACACCAACATAAAATAAAGAGAAAAACACTACATATACACACGTACACTGCCCCCCCTACCACCCCCCTCCCCAATAAAAATGAAAAACGTATTGTACGGCAGTGTTTCTAAGATGGAGCCTCCAGCTGTTGCAAAACAAAAACTCCCAGCATTTCTGGACAGCAATTGACTGTCCAAGCATGCTGGGAGTTTTACAACAGCTGGAGGCACCCTGTTTGGGATTCACTGGCTTAGAATACCCCTATTTCCACCCCTATGCAAATCCCTAATTCAGGCCTCAAATGCGCATGGCGCTCTCACTTTGGAGCCCTGTCGTATTTCAAGGCAACAGAATAGGGTCTCATATGGGGTGTCGCCGTACTCGGGAGAAATTGCCTAACAAATTTTGGGGGGCTTTTTCCCCTTTTACCCCTTATGAAAAGGAACAGTTGGGGTCTACACCAGCATGTTAGTGTAAAAAAAAATAAACATTTTTACACTAACATGCTGGTGTTGCCCTATACTTTTAATTTTCACAAGAGGTAAAAGGGAAAAACGCCCCCCAAAATTTGTAACGCAATTTCTCCCGAGTACGGAGATACCCCATATGTGGGCGCAAAGTGCTCTGGGGGCGCACAACAAGGCCTAGAAGGTAGAGTGCGCCATGTACATTTGAGGTGATTTGCACAGGGGTGGCTGATTGTTACAGCGGTTCTGACAAATGCAAAAAAAAAAAAACCCACATGTGACCCCATTTTGGAAACTACACCCCTCATGGAATGTAATAAGGGGTGCAGTGAGAATTTACACCCCACAGGTGCCTGACGGATCTTTGGAACAGTGGTCCGTGAAAATGAAAAATTTTGCACAGGCCACTGTTCCAAAGATCTGTCAGACACCAGTGGGGGGTAAATGCTCACTGTACCCCTCATTACATTCTGTGAGGAGTCTAGTTTCCAAAATGGTATGCCATGTGTTTTTTTTTTTTTTTTTTTTGCTGTCCTGGCACCATAGGGGCTTCCTAAATTCGACATGCCCCCCCGAGCAAAATTTGCTCTCAAAAAGCCAAATATGACGCCTTCTCTTCTGAGCATTGTAGTTCGCCCACAGTGCACTTGAGGTCCACTTATGGGGTACCTCCATACTCAGAAGAGATGGGGTTACAAATTTTAGGGGGTCTTTTCTGCTATTAACCCTTGCAAAAATTTGAAATTTGGGGGAAAACCAACATTTTAGTGAAAAAATATATATTTTTTTTACTTATGCAAAAGTCGTGAAACACCTGTGGGGTATTAAGGCTCACTTTATTACTTGTTATGTTCCTCAAGGGGTCTAGTTTCCAAAATGGTATGCCATGTGTTTTTTTTTTGTTTTTTTTTTTGTTTTTTTTTGCTGTTCTGGCACCATCGGGGCTTCCTAAATGCGACATGCCCCCCAAAAACCATTTCAGAAAAACGTACTCTCTAAAATCCCCTTGTTGCTCCTTCGCTTCTGAGCCCTCTACTGCGCCTGCCGAAAACTTTACATAGACATATGAGGTATGTGATTACTCAAGAGAAATTGGGTTACACAAAGAAGTATTCATTTTCTCCTTTTACCCCTGTAAAAATTCAAAAATTGGGTCTACAAGAACATGCGAGTGTAAAAAATGAAGATTTTGAATTTTCCACTTCACTTTGCTGCTTTTCCTGTGAAACACCTAAAGGTTTAAAACATTTACTGAATGTCATTTTGAATACTTTGGGGGGTGCAGTTTTTATATTGGGGTCATTTATGGGGTATTTCTAATATTATTTGAAGTATTTATTTGGGGTATTTGAAGACCCTTCAAATCAACTTCAAACCTGAACTGGTCCCTGAAAAATTGTGAGTTTGAAAATTTTGTGAAAAATTGGAAAATTGCTGCTGAACTTTGAAGCCCTCTGGTGTCTTCCAAAAGTAAAAACTCATAAATTTTATGATGCAAACATAAAGTAGACATATTGTATATGTGAATCCAAAAAATTTTTTTATTGGAATATCCATTTTTCTTACAAGCAGAGAGCTTCAAAGTTAGAAAAATGCAAAAAAAAAAATTTTTTTTTCATAAAATTTGGGGATTTTTCACCAAGAAAGGATGCAAGTTACCACAAAATTTTACCACTATGTTAAAGTAGAATATGTCACGAAAAAACAATCTCAGAATGAGAAGTAAAAGCATTCCAGAGTTTTTAATGTTTAAAGTGACAGTGGTCAGATTTGCAAAAAAAAGGGCTTCGTCCTAGAGGTGAAAATTGGCTCCGTCCTTAAGGGGTTAATATCACCAACCATTCCCATTTTATTAAGGTGTATCCATATAAATGGCCCAACCTGTAGAATGATGATTGAGATGGGGGCAGAAAGAAGCAGAGATTTCTATCACTATATGCACGTTAAAAGTGAACCTGTCATAAAAAAAAAAACTTTTGACAAGCCTTTGAGACTAAATATCTGATCGGTGTTCAGACCCTCACCAATAGCTAAAACTGTAAGCACAGAAATGCACGTGACTGAATGCTTCCCGCTGGACACGTCCAAAGTTTTTTTTACAGTGGCAGTGTCTTTAAAAATATACAGCTATGAATAGCCAAAGTATACCCCGATGAAAATATATTCTGTGATATTTAATGTGTACGTATACTACAAAAAAATGTTGGCCATTCCAACATTTCATGTATTTGCTAAAAATGTATCTATAATACATGAAGAATTTAAAGTTTAAAGACTAAAGGACAAATCAATTTTATGGTAAATAAGCAGACCTTGAATTTTTATTGAACAGGCTAGACATACAATTTGACCATAATGTCATTTTTTCCAGTAAAGCCCCTCAGGGTAATGTTTTTTTTTTTTTTTTTTTTTTTAGTATTTTGGGAGCCTCAAAACCCCTTTCAGATCTGGGCATGATAAAACAAAGGTCATTTAATTTGAATTGAGAAGTGTTCCAACAGGGTAGGTCAATGGACTGCTGTGCAGAAGAACTGCTCATGTGATATATGTTCCATTCATTAAGGCATCAGTGGGGGTCCCAGAGGACTAACTAGCATAGGAATCTTTATAAATCTGCTGTTTTGACTTGGAGCAGTGTAAATACAGTAACTAACTGCTAACAAAAAAAAAGGTAGCATTAGTGTGAAGATTTTCTAAGCATTCAGGATCTGGTATAGGGTTGAGCATTCTACAATGCTGTTGTATATAGAAATATGCAAAACAAATCCTTAAAATCAGAATGATCTAGTATTATAACCTTTTGATTATTTTAGCTCCAGAGGATCCCTGGACTAGATGATATAGAAGAAGCAAAAGAAAACAATTCCAAATCTGAAAGGTAATTCCATTTCCATTAGGACATGCATGATTCAGCTGTTTTATTGTACTTACAGATATTGTAACATTCTGATTACCTGTGTAATATGTAAATATTCACGTTTGCAGGTTATTTGTGGGTTATTAAAGTAATTTTTGTATCTTTAGGACAATAACTGTTCATAATTTTTAGCATGTTTTTTTAAGCAATTTTGACATTTAACGTGAAAAAAATAAATACCATTTTACTGAGGCAATTAAAATCAAGGTATTTGGAGCCTTTTTTTTTTTTTTTTTTGCTTAAAGGGTAGCTCCCATCATCCTATTTATTTATTTATTTATTTTTTGCTAGCCCATTAACCACCCCTCCCCCCCCTCGCTACGGCACTAGCCCGTTCCCTCTCACCCCCCCCCCGACCCGCATACCCCGTTCCCTCATTACACTTGCAGTTACTGCAGAGTCCGGCAGCGGGCGTGCAGGGACAGCGGCGGCAACGAGGCGGCGGCGATGTGCGGGAGGAGTGGCCTCCCAGCCAGAGGCCGGGGAGCCAATGCGCTCACTCCCGCCTGTCTGATTGACAGGCAGGGAGCGAGTGCAGCCTAACTGAAAAAGGACTGATTGCCACTCCAAAATCGGTCCTTTTTCAGTAGCCGGTTTTTAAATGTAAATTAAACCTTTTTAATGAAAAAAAATAATAATAAAAGTATATTAGAGATCTGTTGTAGTACATAAGTACTACAACATATCAAAAAATAAAGTTGGTGACAGTGCCCATTTTAAGCACAAAGTTACAAACAGCTTTACCTAAGCAAATTTCAGTTTTTACTTTGCAGTGGTCATGTATTTATGATGTGAAAAATCGCACATAAACCGAAAAAAAAGTCTTAAAACCCTTACAAAAAGTCGCCAGTCTACTCCAGGTCCGACCCCAGTATGTGAGCAAAAAGTCTCACAAAAGTCTCAGCTGCATTTTTTTTGTTTTGCTTATGTGCTCCAAATTTATCAACCCCCAGTGATAGTATGATAAATATGTAGTACACAAGCAAAACTAAAGCAAAAAAAATGCCTTCAGAACTTGTTTACCAGAGCAAACAATGATAAATGTCCCCCCATGTGTCCAGGATCTGACGGTGGACTAATTTAGCATGGGTAAAGTCTTAGGTAAACTGGTGTACTAACCCCCACCCCTTAATAAGCACATAATCAATCAACTTTATTAACAAGTAACAAAATGTACGTAAATATACCTATGTGCAAACCTTAAAGTGTAGTTGTCATTAACAAAAACTTTTTAGATAATGTAGATAATACCATTATACAGTCAGGTCCATAAATATTGGGACATCGACACAATTCTAAAATTTTTGGCTCTATACACCACCACAATGGATATAAAATGAAATGAACAAGATGTACTTTAACTGCAGACTGTCAGCTTTAATTTAAGGACATTTACATCCAAATCAGGTGAACGGTGTAGGAATTACAACAGTTTGCATATGTGCCTCCCACTTGTTAAGGGACCAAAAGTAATGGGACAAATTGGCTTCTCAGCTGTTCCATGGCCAGGTGTGTGTTATTCCCTCATTATCCCAATTACAATGAGCAGATAAAAGGTCCAGATTTCATTTCAAGTGTATTTGCATTTGGAATCTGTTGCTGCCAACTCTTAAGATGAGATCCAAAGAGCTGTTATGATCTGTGAAGCAAGCCATCATTAGGCTGAAAAAACAAAACAAACCCATCAGAGAGAGAGTTATATTAGCATGATCTAAAGGTGATACAAGGTGCTCAACCCCAAATGCAGTTGTGCACCTACATTGGAGTGGAGAACCCGCACCTATGGATCACAATATGGATTCACTACTGTGGCAGATGTAAACAATGACATTAGCTAACCCTCAAAACTGATGTAAAATTCAGACATTAGCCAGTATATCCTTATATGATGGACACACCTGAGCCCGCACACCACGCCAAGGTTTCTCAAGTGGTGCGGGACCTATCAACTAACCTACCTGGCCAGATAAATAAAACCAGGAACCGATTTACAGCAGCCTTAGGTCCGACTTGCAGATTGCTCCCCAGTTATCCCCAGTGTGAACTAAGCACACATACAATGGGAGGTGGGAGACAAGCTGCAAGCCCCCCCTTGGTTGGTTTATTTATAGCAGGCCTCAGAGAGAGTGCCAAAACATTAGGCGTGGTCAATACAACGTTTTGGAACATTCTTAAAAAGAAGGAACACACCGGTGAGCTCAGCAACACCAAAAGACCCGAAAGACCAAGGAAAAAATGTGGTGGATGACCGAAGAATTCTTTCTCTGGTGACGAAAACATACTTAACAGTTGGCCAGATCAAGAACACTCTCCAGGAGGTAGGTGTATGTGTCTCAAAATCAACAATCAAGGGAAGACTTTACCAGAGTTCACCACAAGATGTAAACCATTGGTGAGCCTCAAAAACAGGAAGAAGTATAGGCAAAAAAGCTGCAATGGCGCTCCCAAGGAAGTAACCCGAAGTCGTGGGTATTGGTGAAAAATAAATAATTTATTTACAGCATAAGAAAATAATAAATAAAGCAAGAAGCGTTTCGGGAGTCACAGCTCCCTTTCTCAATTGCAGGTGGTTGCTGTATCATACAGCAACCACCTGCAATTGAGAAAGGGAACTTTGACTCCCGAAACGCATCTTGCTTTATTTATTATTTTCTTTATTTTTCACCAATATCCACGACTTCGGGTTACTTCCTTGGGAGCGCCATCCGTCCTCACGCTGCAGGCCTGCACACCAAGCTACCATCACCGGCAAGGGATACATTACCCCCACCTGGGTACCTACCTACACCGGATAAAGACCTACACCGCACCCGGCGCTACCTCCGCTTTTTTTCCTCCATATACTGCTCAAAAACAGGAAGGCCAGATTAGAGTTTGCCAAACGACATGTAAAAAAGCCTTCACAGTTCTGGAACAACATCCAATGGACAGATGAGACGAAGATCAACTTGTACCAGAGTCATGGGAAGAGAAGAGTATGGAGAAGGAAGGGAACTGCTCATGAAACTAAGCATACACCTTATCAATGAAGCATGGTGGTGGTAGTGTCATAGCGTGGACATGTGTGGCTGCCAATGGAACTGGTTCTCTTGGTTTTCATTGATGATGTGACTGCTGACAAAAGCACCAGGATGAATTCTGAAGTGTTTCGGGCAATATTATCTACTCATATTCAGCAAAATGCTTCAGAACTCATTGGACGGCGTTGGTAAAATTATATTTTGATATCTATGTTCCCATTATTCATTATATATATGAATAATGGGAACATAGAGATGTATAAAGTCCATAAGAAGCAGCACATCCAGATTAGGTGAGGTGGGTGCAGGCACAATTGAACCTCGGAGCCCTGGTTCCTCGTGATAGGTAAAGTATAACGGCAGCACACCAAAGTAGTGAATCAATATTGTATTATTTTATTCCAGGGATATAGAGACAACGTTTCAGCGGTCTCTCACCACCATTTTATATATATATATATATATATATATATATATATATATATATATATATATATATAAATTCATTGCCGTAAATGTTGACACCCCTGAAATTTTTAAAGAAAATGAAGTATTTATCTAGGGCTGGGGGCGGTATGACCAAATATGTGTATCATGGTATTTTTTTAACTTTACAGCGGTTCCACGGTATATAACGGTATTTTCTCACTCCCCCCCCCACCCCCCAATCATGTGACCCGCCAGCGCTGTTCTGTCCCCCCAACTCCCCCCCCCCCCCCAATCATGTGACCCGCCAGCGCTGTTCTGTCCCCCCAATAATGTAACCTGCGCGCGGTGTTCGGCTCCCCCCCCCCCCAAATCATCTGACCTGCCAGCGCTGTTCTGTCCCCCCCCCCAAAACCATGTGACCCGCGCGCGGTGTTCGGCTCCCCCTCCCCCAAATCATCTGACCCGCCAGCGCTGTTCTGTCCCCCCCAACCCCCCCTCAATCATGTGACCCGCGTGCGGTGTTCTGCTCCCCCCCCCCCCAATTAATGATCAGACCAGCAGGGTACCAGTGGTCTCCAACCTGTCTCCAACCTGCGGACCTCCAGTTGTTGCAAAACTACAACTCCCAGCATGCCCGGACTGCCAACGGCGGTCCGGGCATGCTGGGAGTTGTAGTTTTGCAACAGCTGGATGTCGCAGGTTTGGGACCACTGCTGTACGCTGTATACCTATGCCCGGGCTGCAAAAGAAACAGAAAATAAACTTTTAACTTACCTACATCGGCAGCAGGCAGGGTACTGGAACGTGGACAGCCGTCAGCCTATCACCGGCCGGAGCGATGTCCTGCCCCGGCCAGTGATAGGCTGAGCCCATTGTCATGTAAGAAGCCGGCTTCTTGCATGACAGTGGGCTCAGCCTATCACTGGCAGGGGCGGGACATCGCTCCGGCCGGTGATAGGCTGACGGCTGTCCGGCGTTCCAGGACAGACATAGGCAAGTTAAAAGTTTATTTTCTTTATCTTTTGCAGCCGGCATAGGGATACAGCGTACAGCAGTGGTCTCCAACCTGCGGACCTCCAGCTATTGCAAAACTACAACTCCCAGTATGCCCGAACAGCTATCCGGGCATGCTGGGAATTGGAGTTTTGCAACATCTGGAGGTCCGCAGGTTGGAGACCACTGGCGTACAGTATAGAGTTCAGAGCAGTGATAATACATTCCCAAGGGGGAGGGGCCCAACCGGTATTGCGGTATGGGCTAAAATTCATATCGTGCAGCCCAAAAATTTCTGTATTCGGTATGAACCGGTATAGCGCCCAGCCCTATATTTCTCACAGAAAAGGATTGTAGTAACATGTTTTACTATACACGTTTATTCCCTTTGTGTGTATTGGAGCCAAACCAAAAAAGGGAGTAAAAAAGTAAATTTGACATAATGTTACACCAAACTCCAAAAATGGTCTGGACAAAATTATTGGCACCCTTTCAAAATTGTGGAAAAATAAGATTGTTTCAAGCATGTGATGCTCCTTTCTGAAAGCAGATAAATAGGAGAAAAGTTCACTTAGGCTAGGTTCAGACTACGGAATTTCCGCCTGAATTTTCGCTTTGAAATTTCAGGAAGAAATTCCGCTTACTATAATGCATAGTGTAGTGAATGGTTTTCCGTTCACATATTCAAACTTCGGAATTTGTGAAGCGGAAAATCCGCTTAGTTAATCCGCTTAGAAACTTCTGCCTGAAGAAAGGCGGTGCTCTTTCTTCAGGCGGAATTCCTTGCGGAACACATTGCAGTCTATGGGAGACTGCAGTGTCCGCGCAGTCCTAGTGCCGACTTATTCAGTCAGCGCAAGTGGAACTCAGGATCTCTGGTCGGAAATTTTCTGCCCGGAGATTCCGTAGTCTGAACCTAGCCTTAGTCTTTGCATTGTGTATCTGTGTGTGCCACACTAAGCATGGACAACAGAAAGAGGAGTAGAGAACTGTCTGAGGACTTGAGAACCAAAATTGTGGAAATGTGGATAAGCTGCCCCAAACAAGTTCCAAAGATATTCAAGCTTTCCTGCAGGCTCAGGGAGCATCAGTGTCAGCGCAAACTATCCGTTCAGTGCGAACTATGACATTTAAATGAAATGAAACGCTATGGCAGGAGACCCAGGAGGACCACACTGCTGACACAGAGACATCAAAAAGCAAGACTACATTTTGCTAAAATGAACTTGAGTAAGCCAAAATCCTTCTGGGAAAACGTCTTGTGGACAGATGAGACAAAGATAGAGCTTTTTGGTAAAGCACACCATTCATCTGTTTACCGAAAATGGAATGAGGCCTACAAAGAAAAGAACACAGTACCTACAGTGAAATATGGTGGAGGTTCAATAATGTTTTGGGGTTGTTTCGCTGCCTCTGGCACTGGGTGCCTTGAATGTGTGCAAGGCATCATGAAATCTGAGTATTACCAATGGCTTTTGGGTCGCACTGTACAGCCCAGTGTTAGAAAGCTGGGTTTGTGTCCCAGATCTTGGGTCTTCCAGCAGGACAATAACCCCAAACACATGAAATGGATGGTCACAAAGCAATGGAGCTTTTTGAAGTGGCCAGCAATGAGTCCAGATCTAAATCCCAATGAACACCTGTGGAGAGATCTTAAAATTGCTGTTGGGAAAAGGCGCCCTTCCAATGAGCGAGACCTGGAGCAGTTTGCAAAGGAAGAGTGGTCCAACATTCCGGCTGAGAGGTGTAAGAAGCTTATTGATGGTTAAAGGAAGCGACTGATTTCAGTAATTTTTCCAAAGGGTGTGCAACCAAATATTAAGTTATGGGTGCCAATAATTTTGTCCAGCCCATTTTTGGAGTTTGGTGAGACATTGGGCCTCATTTACTAAGCTGAAACCGACCGGTTTTTGTCTGGTTATTTTGGCGCAGAGTGCCTGAGACATGTCTGCGCCAGTCTGCGACAGTGTGCGCCTGAAAAATCCAACAAACCTGAAATTGCACTGTGAAAAGCCGAAAAGGGGGCGTGGTCTGTCGCAAAGGGGGCATGGTCGACTTGAAAAGGGGCGTGGCTTCACAACCCGACCGATTTACTATTTAATTCACAGAAAATCCTGTGGGTAAATTGCTGGAAATATCGACCTAGAAAAAGCTGGTCAGTAGTAAATGGAGAGGAATCCTGCAAGTCTGAAACAACTTTTCCCACTAGTAAAAACCCAAAACTCTTAGTAAATGAAGCCCATTATGTCCAATTTGGTTTAGTTCCAACACACAAAGGCAATAAACATGTGTATAACAAAACATATGTTACTGCAATCCTTTTTGTGTAAGAAATACTTCATTTTCTTGAAAAATTTCAGGGGTGAAATCGTTCAGCAGGCATCGCGGCATATCGCCCAGGGGGGTCATTATGCCCCCCCCCCCATGTCGGCGATGGCCGCAGATCGCTGGACAATTCAGTCCAGCGATCTGCGGCGATTCCGGGTCAATCGGGTCTCCATCCGTCTCTGGCGGCCCCGAACAGCCAGAGCCTGCAGGGGTGAGGTGGCACTGGTGCCACCTCACGATTGCCCTGATTCGTCGGCCAGATTACCGGCCGACCAATCAGTTCGCCTGCTGCGGGTGTCACTCCCGCACCCGCTCCGCCCCTCTTCCAGAGGACGTGAGCGGGTGCGGGACGTGCACTCCGGGTGCTGGGGACTCCGATCCCCAGCGTCAATATTGGGATTGGGGCCCCAGGAGCAGCGGCGGCGACGACGAGGGACTGACCTGCGCGGCGAGGATCGTTGGAGGTGAGTGACGGCCTCCTGCTGTTGCTTTGCAAAAGCTCCCCAGCATGCAAAAAGGGCATGCTGGGAGCTGTAGTTAGGCAACAGCAGGAGGCAGACCACCACAACTCCCAGCATTCCCTTATGGGGCATGCTGGGACTTATGGGTTTTGCAACAGCTGGAGGCACATTTTTTTCTATGGAAAAGTGTACCTTCAGCTGTTGTGTAACTACAGCTCCAGCTTGCACAAACAGCTAAAGTGCATGCTGGGAGTTGTAGTGGTGCATCTGCTGGTTGCATAACTACAACTCCCAGCATGCCCGTTGGCTGTCGGTGACTGCTGAGAGTTGTAGTTTTGCAACAGCTGAAGGCACACTGGTTGTGAAACTTAGTTTTTTTTTTTAACCTAACTCAGTGTTTCACGACCGGTGTGCCTCCAGCTGTTGCAAACTCCAACTCTCAGCAGTCAATGTACACCATGCACCGTACATGCTGGGAGTTGTAGTTTTGCAACAGCTGGAGGCACACTGGTTGTGAAACATCGAGTTAGGTCGCAAACTCAGTGATACATAACCATTGTGCCTACAGCTGTTGCAAAACTAAAACTCTCAGCATGTACAGTCTGTCAGCGCATGCTGGGAGTGAGGGTACACGCCCGAGTGAGGGTACACTCACTCGGGCGGAGGTTTACAGCAAGTATCTGGCTGCAAGTTTGAGCTGCGGCAAATTTTCTGCCGCAGCTCAAACTGCCAGCGAGAAACTACTGTGAACCCCCGCCCGTGTGATTGTACACTAAAAACACTACACTACACTAACAAAAAATTAAATAAAAAGTAAAAAACACTACATATACACATACCCCTACACAGCCCCCCTCCCCTCCCCAATAAAAATGAAAGCGTCTGGTACGCCACTGTTTCCAAAACGGAGCCTCCAGCTGTTGCAAAACAACAACTCCCAGTATTGTCGGACAGCCGTTGACTGTCCAGGCATGCTGGGAGTTTTGCAACAGCTGGAGGCACCCTGTTTGGGAATCACTGGCGTAGAATTCCCCTATGTCCACCCCTATGCAAGTCCCTAATTTAGGCCTCAAATGCGCATGGAGCCCTGTCGTATTTCAAGACAACAGTTAAGGGTCACATATGGGGTATCGCTGTACTCGGGAGAAATTGTGTTACAAATTTTGGGGGGTATTTTCTGCTTTTACCCTTTTTAAAAATGTAAATTTTTTGGGAAAACAAGCATTTTAGGTAAAAAAATTATTTTTTTTTTTTTTACAAATGCAAAAGTCGTGAAACACCTGTGGGGTATAAAGGTTCACTTAACCCCTTGTTACGTTCCCCGAGGGGTCTAGTTTCCAAAATGGTATGCCATGTGTTTTTTTTTTTTTTGCTGTTCTGGCACCATAAGGGCTTCCTAAATGCAACATGCCCCCCAAAAACCATTTCAGAAAAACGTACTCTCAAAAATCCCCTTGTCGCTCCTTCCATTCTGAGCCCTCCACTGCGCCCGCCGAACACTTTACATAGACATATGAGGTATGTGCTTACTCGAGAGAAATTGGGCTACAAATCAAAGTAAAAATTTTCTCCTTTTACCCCTTGTAAAAATTTAAAAATTGGGTCTACAAGAACATGTGAGTGTAAAAAATGAAGATTGTGAATTTTCTCCTTCACTTTGCTGCTATTCGTGTGAAACACCTAAAGATTTAAAATGCTGACTGAATGTCATATTGAATACTTTGGGGGGGTGTAGTTTTTATAATGGGGTCATTTATGGGGTATTTCTAATATGAAGACCCTTCAAATCCACTTCAAACCTGAACTGGTCCCTGAAAAATATAGTTTGAAAATTTTGTGAAAAATCGGAAAATTGCTGCTGAACTTTGAAGCCCTCTGGAGTCTTCCAAAAGTAAAAACTCATCAATTTTATGATGCAAACATAAAGTAGACATATTGTATATGTGAACCAAAAAAAAAAATGTATTCGTAATATCCATTTTTCCTTACAAGCAGAAAGCTTCAAAGTTAGAAAAATGCTAAATTTTCAAATTTTTCATCAAATTTACGGATTTTTCACCAAGAAAGGATGCAAGTATCGACAAACATTTACCACTATGTTAAAGTAGAATATGTCCCGAAAAAACAGTCTCGGAATCAGAATGATAACTAAAAGCATTCCAGAGTTATTAATGTTTAAAGTGACAGTGGTCAGATGTGCAAAAAAACGCTCCGGTCCTTAAAGGGGTATTCTGCCCCTACACATTTTATCCCCTATCCAAAGGATAGGGGATAAGATATCAGATCGCCGCGGTCCCGCTGCTGGGGACCCCGGAGATCCCCGGTTCGGCACCGCGCTATCATTACAGCACAGAGCGAGTTCGCTCTGTGCGTAATGATGGGCGATACAGGGGACGGAGCCGCGTGACGTCATGGCGCCGCCCCTCGTGACATCACGGCCCGTCCCCTTAATGCAAGTCTATGGGAGGGGGCGTGACGACCGCCACGCCCCCTCCCATAGACTTGTATTGAAAGGGGCGGGTCGTGACATCACGAGGGGCGGAGCTGTGACGTAACGATGCTCCGGCCCCTGTACCACCCATCATTACGTGCAGAGCGAACTCGCTCTGTGCTGTAATGATAGCGCGTGCCGCAGCTGGGATCCCGGGGGTCCCCAGCAGCGGGACCGCGGTTATCTGACATCTTATCCCCTATCCTTTGGATAGGGGATAAAATGTCTAGGGGCGGAATACCCCTTTAAGGCCAAAATGGGCGTGGTCCTGAAGGGGTTAAAACTGTTAGTATAAATAAAAAGTGGTATAATGAATAATTTCAAACTAGCAAAAAGATAAAGAAAA
This sequence comes from Hyla sarda, assembly GCF_029499605.1. NCBI lineage: Eukaryota > Metazoa > Chordata > Amphibia > Anura > Hylidae > Hyla > Hyla sarda. The sequence continues at coordinate 344,506,439 of NC_079191.1, read as the reverse complement.
ATCCATGTGGTATTAATTGAATGTTATGTGAATATATTTGCATAATTGTATCCTTTTTTTACTTTTGTGAATGTATGAAGAGCCCTTTTGTGTGTATCCTATCTGTTATTATGTTATCTCTTGTATATGATTATTTGTGTTTGCAGTCTTTGTGTTATTAGTTGTTACAAAAGAAAAGAATGCTTGTAGATAGTGTTGTGTATACTGTAATACAGCCCTCCTCATCTCCTCTCTGCCTGGAGTCTGTGTACATGCGTGAGTGTATGATGTTGTGAAATCTGTGTTATTTACTGTATATACAGTGCTTGCTATATCTAAAATGCTACATTTTAAAGTGAGTATTGTATTTCTATGGTAATGGAAGGCAAAGTCAAACTTCTTTTTCCCATCTCTTATGTGAGATATAACATGTTTAATCTTTGTTGTAAAAAAAATATATAGATTTTTCAAAGCACAGGCATAGTGCTATGTTTCAAAATGGTGTCTCAGGACTAGCGAATGCCCAAGGAACCAAAAGGAAGGGCTTGTATCTTATACAAAGGGATGTGTAATCAACATAGGAGAATTTGTGAATGGTATTAATAAATGCAAAAGAAGTATTATAGTAGGATCAGGTATTCAATGCTTTGCAGTACATACATTTAGTAAATATAAAAGTTGCCAGATTAGTGGAAATTCTGGAGTATGCAATGTCTAGTTGAATAATTATAGCAGAATACAGTTTCTCAGCGAGGTTATATCAGGCTGGTGATTTTTAGTTTAACTTCTGTGTCTCTGAGTATGTTCACACTGTATATGTGTCAGTCCTGTTATTGTTTTGTTATAATTCTGGATCTCCGCAGATAAAATTCTGGTTTGTACTTTGTTCTATTTTGCTTGTGATGCTATTTCTGTTTGTGTTCTGATTCTCTTCTATTTGTGTTTCTCCATGTTTAATCCAGTGTGTATTTTGTTCTAGGTTTGTATGTAATCAGTGAGTCTTTAGATGTTGTTGACATGCTTTGTTTTGGGTTTTGCGTACTGTATACTATTCCTAATAATGCTTGATATCTGTTTATTATGTAGTGTTCTGTTGTAGTGCAGGAATGGACTGGTGACCAGTTGTCATGCGACCTGTGGTTTACTGCTTTTGTAGTGGACCCTTTGCCTATGGGGGTCCCCTTCCTGTGTCCGTACTTTTAAGGCAATTACAGATACTCCGTTAAAGAGCTGCAATAGTGCTCAACCTGGTGTATGAGCTGCCCGATGCTGCAGAGGGGGGCTGCCCCCCCCCCCCCCCCCCACACACACACACCTCCCTGTCTTTTTCTCAGAACCTCTGTGTGAGAGCGCCATTCATAGTTTTATTTTTTTAATTATTGTACTGTTTTTGTCAGTCTAAAAGTGCTGCTTTTTAAACAATGTTGTCCCATTGGGTTACATTTCTGTCCCTGAAATTTCCAGTACTGTATCTTATTTTGTTGTTTACGCAGTCACCCTGTAGATTCCATTCACTGACATTGTAGCAACGTTGGTGCTTTAAGGAATTCCAAAATCAGCACACCACAGTCCCACTCCATGCCTAGACCCTTTACCTTATGCTTAGAGAACACGTTCATGAATGCAGAATCTCCTTAGCTTCTAGAGGAGGGAGAGGGTGAGGTATTTTAGAAACAAACTCTTAAGAAAAAAACAAAACAAAGGATGTAGGCTAATTAATGGCATCTGCAGATCACCTGACACCAAACCAATCTTGCCAAAGTCCCTATTTTTAATTATGCTGCAGTATTGATACATGGGGTGACCCATGTCTCAAGAGGGGGGCGGTATGGGGCACTAATAGAACTTTATGCCTGGCATACGGCTTCACAAACTACTAAAAACTTTTGCTCCCAATGTCTGATATGTGCAAGACACAATCCACAAGGAAGTATTAGACCAATGAGTGGCAAATTTCCAACCCCAAAATACCCATTCTAGCACATCTGTATGGATTTTATTGAACTTCATAATTGTGAGAAATAGAAATATTGCCTAGTGATAATTGATGCATTGCCCAAATAGATAGAAGTATTTCCCACAGGAAGTGCTGATGCCATAACAGCATCTAAAGATTTACTAAAAGACATCATTCCACAATTTGGGATTCCAGAAATGATCTATAGTGATAATAGTCCACATTTTGTAAACCAAACTATAAAACACCTAATAGAAGTAATGGGTATAGAAGTGAATAATCACTGTGCATACCACCCCCAGTCAGCAGGGCTTGTAGAAAGCCCTAATTGTATACTGAAAAGAAAACAGAGAAGCTATGGAAGAGACAGGAAAAAAGTTGGATGTACTGTTTCCCATGAGCTGTTCTGAGTATGTATATTACACCCACTAAAGATGGATTAAGCCCTTTTGGAGATGATGTATGGTAGACCACATAACATACCTTTTTGTTACCAAATGAGACACATATTGAGGAGGCAGAGAGAACCATAGCAGAATATATGTCCAGACTTTAGGAACAGAAACAAATTAACCAAGTCTGTTCTAAAGCTGGGCGGTATGAACAAAAACGTGTATCACAGTATTTTTGTAAGTGACGGTGGTTCCACAGTATCTAACGGTATCCCCCCCCCCCATGTGTCCTGGGCCCCGCTTCTCTTCCAACCCCCCCCCCCCCAATGAATTATCAGCTGCGCTGTCCCCACATCATGTCACCGCAAGTGCTTCTCTGCTCATCCTCCTAGGAGTTGCGGGCCGCCGGCGCTAGAAATCTGTACTGTACTCTGTACTACAAATAACGTTTCCTGGGCTCTGGTACCATCTTCACTGTCCTGCGCTGCAGTCCTCTTGCTGTTTACTAGGGATGGGAAAGTCAAAGAACCGCCAGTCTATTATCGGCTGGGGCGGGACATCGCTGTGGCCAGTGATAGGCTGAGCGCACTGTCATGTATGGAGCCGGACTGCTCCTTACAGGACAGTGGGCTCAGCCTATGAGTGGCCGAGGCAGGACATTGCTGCGGCCGGTGATATGCTGACGGCTCTGTGACGTTCCGATCCCCAGGACCGCAGCAGAGGGACAGTGAGGCCGGTATCAGGGAACGTCGGAAGGGGAATTAAAGTTTATTTTGTTTATTTTTGCAGCCCGGGCAACGTTATTTGTAGCACAGATTTCTAGCGCCGGCGTCCCGCAACTCATAGGAGGATGAGCAGAGGAGCGCTTGCGGGTGACATGATGTGGGGACAGCGCAGCTGATAATTCATTGGGGGGGTGGAAGAAGGCAGAACAGCGATTGCTGGTCACATATTAGTTCCCCGACGTGGGGACAGCGCGCTGCGGCGGATAATTCACTCATTCGAGGGGGGAGGGGCCCAGCCGGTATTGCGGTATGGGCAAAATTCATATCGTGCAGGAAAAAAAAATCTGTATTCGGTATGAACCGGTATACTGCCTAGCAATAGTCTGTTTCATTCCAGAAGGGCCCATAAAAGAAGAAAAGGTTTAAATTGTAGACTGGGTCCTCATAAAAGTGATCAAAAAGAAACACTGACATTCACCTAAGTAGAAGAGACCCTACCAAGTCCTACTAACCACAACTACAGCAATAAGGATAGCTGAGAGGAATAGCTGGATCAATCAGTCTCACTGGAAAAAGGTTCTGCAGGGAGAGAAGGCTGAGGGGACTCCAATAAGTCTGGCTACAAAGGGAGATTCTGCTTAAGGCGGAAACTGTCTCAAACTGGTGAAGCCTCCAATACCCTACTCCTTGGAGCTCCTCAGCTGGATAGGATGATAGGAATAATACTTATGGTGGGTCTGGTGGGAATTCCAGGAATCCTAGGAGGGACATTCTCAAACCTTTTATTATAGACACCATGATCAGACACAACTAATAGACTGGGTGGCTGTAGGTAGACCTTTCAATTTGACATTCCCGGAGGGAACCAGCAGTACAATACTGGTTGACCTGTGCCAGTTGATTGAGTGTGGGGATTTTAGACAGGCAAAAGTGATAGGAAATAGTACTGTATGTGTGTATGTACGTGTGTGTGTGTGTGTGTGTGTGTATGTGTGTATATATATGTGTGTGTGTGTGTTATGCTCTAATTGGGAAAGAATGTAACCTATGGCAACAAGCCTTGTGGACGACAGCGAACCCAGTTAGGGATATGACATGCAAGGGTTAACTGGCCCAAAACAAAGATTATCTGTTGTAAGAGCCAGTTAATCCCAATGTACTGAGATTAGGAAATGTAACCTATTATTATTAATCACTCTATAGCAGCGGTACTCAACTGGCGGACCGCGGTCCAGATCCGGACTGCGGCCGCCAGTCATCCGGACCTCCGGCCGGTTCAGGGAACAGGCCAGAGGAGGCAGCCGCTGTCCTGGCATTCATATGTATCGGTGTCTTTAAGACACCAATACAAATGAATAGCTGAGCGCTGCCGGAGCAAGGGAACACTGTGCTCCCTGCCTGGCCAGCGCTTCTCCTATGATGCAGGCTGCGCGATAAACACTGCCTGCATCATCTGCCCTGGCCAGGCCTGACAAGAAGAGGCCAAAGCAGCGGAGCAGCATGGGACCTGAGAAGCAGCAGGACCACAGGGCCAGCCATCTGTGTCCGGCGCCATAAAAGTGAAAGTAAGGATGCAGGGGTTTGGGGGGGGGGGGGGGGTGTTAGGGCAGAAGGGAATAAATGGGTCTGGGGGGGTTAAAAGTGAAAATATGAATGGTGCAGGGGTCTTGGTGTGGCGTTAGGGTTTGAAGGGGATAAAGGGGTCTGGGGAATGGGGTAGGGGGGCATAAGAATGATGCAGGGGTCGGGGGGGGTGTTAGGGCAAAAGGGGATAAAAACGTCTGGGGTGAGAGCATAAAAGTGAAAATAAGAATGATGCAGGGGTCTTGGGGGGGCGTTAGGGCAGAAGGGCATAACAGGGTCTGGGACATAAAAGTGAAAATAAGAATGATGCAGGGGTCTTGGAGGGGGGGTTAGGGCAGAAGGGGATAAAGGGGTCTGGGACATAAAAGTGAAAATAAGAATGATGCAGGGGTCTTGGAGGGGGGGTTAGGGCAGAAGGGGATAAAGGGGTCTGAGGGGGGCATAAAAATGAAAATAAGAATTATGCATGGGGTCTTGGGTGGGGGAAATGGGTCTGGGGGGCAGAAAAGTGTAAAGAGGAATGATGCAGGGGTCTTGGGAGGTGGAGGGTATTAGTTCAGAAGGGGATGGAGGGGTCTGTGGGGGGGGGGGGGGGGAGAAAAGTTTATAGAAGAATGATGCAGAGGTCTTGGCAGGTGGGGAGTGTTAGGGCAGAAGGGGACAGAGGTCTTGGGGGGGGGGGAAGAAAAATGTAAAAAAGGATAATGCAGGGGTCTTGGGGGGGGCAGTGGAATCTAGAGGAGGATTGGGGGTCGGGGGCAGAGGAGTCTGGATGAGTACTTGAGGGTCAGGGGGGGGGCAGAGGTGTCTGGGGATATCTATAGGAGGGTGGGGGGAGGGGTCTGGAAGAGGACCTAGGGGTCTGGGGGGACTTAAGGCCCATCCACGTTGAGGACATTCCTCCGGTGGAAATCTGCTTGCAGCAGAGTCCAAATGGTTTTCTGCTCAGGGCATACTGTGGAATTGCCACAGTGGAATTCCCCCCAGCAGAATGTTCTTTGGGTGGACGTTCGTTCTGCTGTTGGAATTCCACCAGACTGCATTGTCATCTATAGAGATGGCGCACATCTGTGCAGTCCTACCGCCAATGGCTTCAGAGGTGCCTGCAGCAAGCGGCCATTCCGCCGACTAAATGTCCACAGTGTGAAGAAGCACTTAGGGGTCTGCAGGAGGAGGGGGGAGTGGGTCTGAGGGGAGAACAGGGGGGGGGGATTCTGACAGAGGAAACAGTGTCTGGCAGTATCATTTTAGGGGTCATGATGTCTGGCAGGGTTATAATGATTATTGTTGTCATACAGAGTATGAGGATCTGCTTATAAAGTAACCAATGATGTCTGGGCATCAGACTCTGCAGAGAAGATGGAGCTGAAAGAAGACAAAAACCAGAGAAAGAAAAAAGTAAAGACAACAGAGAAGACGTCTCCTGTGAGTCATTATACAATTGTTTATGCTGCCTAATTATGCACCATCAGAGCTGGAGTCACTTGTAATTTCTGCTGTGATGATGGGTCACACTGTTCCCCAATCTGTGTTACAAAACTACAACTCCCATAATGCCTGAAGCTTTGCAGGCATGGTGGGAGTTGTAGCTTTGCAACAGCTGGAGAGCCACTTAAACCGAGGTGATTTTAGAGTATGCAGCCTATTTTATTTTAATGCGTGTCTGACTTCTGCGACACCCACTTAAAAAAAAAAAAATGGGCTGCATAGTTCAATATGCCCGGGCCTATTTTTGCTCTCAGTCTGACCCTGGAAGTAAGTGTATTACAGGAATTTCCCAACCTTTATCTCTACAGTTGTTTCAAAACTAAAGCTCACATCATGCTCTTCTGTCTGCATGATGGCAGTTGTAGTTTTGCAACAGCTGGAGAGTTCATATGAGGGGGGTGGGCACCTCATTCATTATTTTAAGGGACACAGAGGTATAATTCGCTTCAGGGCAAGTGGCAATATTATATTTGGGGCCCAGCATGTGGTAGTTTTATACTCAGGGGCACAGTGTGAATCAGCATTATAATCAGAGTCACAATTAGTGTCAGTATTATACTCAGGGGCATGGTGTATGGCAGTATTATACTCAAGGGCACGGTGTGTGGCAGTATTATACTAAGGGGAATGGTGTGTGGCAGTATTATACTCGGGGGCACAGTGTTTGACAGCATTCTATTTAGGTATACAGCATGTGGCAGTATTATATTCAGGGGCATAGTGTGCAACAGTATTATACCAGGGGAACAGTATGTGGCAGTTATATATTTAGGGGCACTGTGTGTGGCAGTTATATATTCAGGGGCACAGTGTGTGGCAGTATTATACCAGGGGCACAATGTGTGGCAGTATTATACCAGGGGCACAGTGTGTGGCAGTTAGAGAACATTTATGACTTATTAAGTACTAATTATGTTCTACAACAGGCAGTGCCTATTTCTGGCATGGCCCTGTGGTCGCCAGGTGTGAACCAGGTCTTAGGGTTTCGCTTGGACCTTTACCGGATGGCAGACCTTGAAAAGTGGACCCCTACTAAAAGTAGTTGAGTACCCCTGCTCTATAGGATGCCTAAAAAAAAGATCAGAGACCTTGCCCTATAGGAGAGTAGAAGTATCAGGAACAGATCCTATAGGAGGGTTTTTCTTACAAGTCAGACCTAGAGGAAAAGAAGTACCTAAAAGTGATATCCTAGAAAAGGGAAGTGCCTTATACCACATTTGAAATATTAAATAAAACTATAAGGTTCAGCATAGAGGATCCCATAGCCCTAGAGACAGGGTATCAAGATAAAAATTTGTGGCTAGAATGGCTAATCTATAAAGCCAAAACATTAAAAAGCGAAAATTGCCTAGTCTGTGTGGTTGCCAGGCCCCAATTAGCTACAGCAACCTTTCCTTTAAACCCAAGTACAGATCCAGAAGGTTTAAATTGTATGTTGAAACTGTTCCAAAAAGAATACAAACCTTATACTTACACAACCTGTCATATATTGAGTTTATTGTTTCCTCAGGTCCAGAGATCTCAAATACCCTCAGCGGTAATGGCATTTCCTGGCAATTCTACTCTCTTTGCCACCCAGGAAATGAGAGCGGTGCAAACCTGGGATCATTGCCCGGTGATTACTGTATGGAGAGGATTAACAAAATAGGGAAAGATGGTTTCTGGGTTGAGCATGATACCCAAAGGGCTGACGTCTGGTGGTTATGTGGAGATAAACGGCTAAGAGGATCCCAGCCAATGCCCGAGGGGATTGTGCTGTGGTTCAACTGGCTATGCCCCTCCATATCCTGTCAGTCACCCTGGAAAGGAGGCCACCCTCGTAGCCGAAGGGACACCTCTCCTAAAGGGTCTTTTGTTTCTCAGGTGCACATTGATAAAGCCAGAGATCAAGTGGCAGCAGGGTTTGAGTCTCTGTTCTTTTGGGGGATTACAGTAAACAAAAATGTTGACTGGATAAATTACATGTACTATAACCAACAGAAATTTGTAAATTATACAAGGGATGCAATAAAATGCTTAGCAGAACAATTGGCCCCCACCTCATTTATTCCCAACAATACAGCCACAGGAAGAATCGTGACCAGAGCAATCAAAGGAATGACTGCATTATCAAATGAGCTGGCCAAGAATTCAGGAATAAGTGACCCATTCACCCACTGGCTTGAGGCATGGTTTGGAAGATGGACTGGATTGTGATGTCAACTCTCAACTCCATCGCAATTGTGTTGGCCATCTTGGTGACCTGTGGGTATTGTTGCATTCCCTGCATCCGAGGACTCTCTCAAAACTGATTGAGACTGCAATGACAAGAACTATGTATCAAACTATTCCTCTGGAATAAGATGTTTATGATGATACCCCCTCTCTATGAAGTGAAATCCAAGAAACCAACTGAGGGACTAATGCTGAACAATGAGGAAGTGAACATAGATATCAGAGGAGGGAATGTTGGTAAAATAATTTTTTGACATCTATGTTCCCTGTATATATGTGTGTGTGTGTGTGTGTGTGTGTATATCAGGTGTGTGGAAATTTTATATAAAAAAAACTACTTTTCCACGGGACTAAAATGGAGCAAAATCTACTTGTCCCTCATGACGATCCACTTGGCCGGGCCAATTTTCGCTTTTACGCTCTAATTTTTTCCTCCTCGCCCTATAATAGCCATAACTACCTACTATAAGGATACCATTACATTTTTCAATAACCTATTCTCTGAACCAAAAAATATATATTAGGTGAAGTGAAATTGTAAAGGATAATTCTGCAGATTTGGTGGTTTTCTTTTCTACGACATTTACCTTGTGGTTGAGATAACATGTTAGTTTCGTACTTTAGGCCGGCCTGATTACAGCGATACCAGATTTCTATAATTTCCGTCATGTTTTACAAATTTAAAAAAAATTCTTAACTTTTTTGAATTTTTTTTAATTGCCATTTTTTGACTCCTGTAAGCTTTATTTTTTTTCCACATACCAGGCTGTATGAGGGCAAATTTTTTGCTCAATAATCTGTTTTTGTATCGGTACCATTTTGGTATTGATCTGACTTTTTAATCACTTTTAAACTTTTTTTTTCTGGGATATTATAAAAATTGCAATTTTGTGGTTTGGTATTTTTTTTTACATTTACCGCACGGGATACATAATGTTATATTTTAATAGGTCGTACATTTACGCACGAAGCGATACCAAATATGTTTATTTTTATTATGTTTGCATGTTTTTATATAGGAAAAGGGGGTGATTTGAACTTTTAACATGGAAGGGTTAATGTGTGTTTTTTTTTACTTTTATTAAAACTTTTTTTTTTTTTTTTACACTTTATTAGACTTATAGGAGGAATCATTAGACTCCTCATACAGATGAATAGAGTTCTATTGAACTCAATTGATCTGTGTGCTTTGCGATTCATTGGTAGAGCCTGGTCCAGCCTGGCTCTATCAATGACAGAGCCACTGGACAGCAGGGAACAGAGGTATGCCCTCCAGCTACCTCCATAGTGAATCGCCCCCCTCGCGATCGCGCTGCGGGGGGGGGGGGGGGCGGCAAAGGCAGAGGACGCAGGTCTGCACGGGGAGAAGCCACGCCGCCTCATCTCCCCCTCGCACGTCTGCATGGCAGAAAGAAGGCAGAGCAGGGGAGAGACAGCTTCTCATCTCCCCTGCTCTGCTTCGGAGGAAGCAAGTTTCCACAGCCGGGGGCTGCAGAGTATGGAGTGGGCAGGAGTCGGGAGCCCGCTCCATTCAGACTGCAGAGCGCCGCAGCGCTTGCCAGGTCCGGCCCTGCTTGCCCGGGCTAAGGGCCGGAAAAAATTCACCTGCCCGGCGCCCGGAACTGCATGTCCCGGGCGTCGGGTGATAGGAATTCCACATCCCTGTATGTGTGTGTATGTGTGTGTGTATATATATATATATATATATATATATATATATATATATATATATATATATATATGTATGTATATATATATATATATATCGGCCAAACCAATAATCGGTCGATCCTGTTTTATTTATATTTATATATATATATATATATATATATATATATATATATATATATATATATAAAAAATAGGATCGACCGATTATTGGTTTGGCCGATATTATCGGCCGATAATCACGATTTTGGGTATTATCGGTATCGGCAATTACCTTGCCGATAAGTCGATAATGCACCGCCCCCCGCACCACCCCCACCGCACCGCAACCGCCCACCACCGACCCGCCGCACGGCATCGCACCCCCCACCGCTCCACCCCGGCCCCATTGCCTCCCACATCCCAGGTTTTATAATTACCTGTTCCCAGAACACTGGGTCCACGCTACTTCTGGCTCCTGCTGCGTCCTGCGTTACGCTGTGCGCAATGACGAGTGACGTGATGCGACGTGACGTTACCGTCAGTGCGCACAGTGACAGCTCAGGAGGACACCACCGGAGCCAGATGTAGAGTGGACCCGGGCCCCGGGAACAGGTAATTATAAAACCGGGGATGGGGGAGGCAATGGGGCCGGTGCGGTGGGGGGGTGCGACGCGGGGCGGTGGGGGGTTGCGACGTTTTTCGGCCCTAGAGAAACTATATCGGTCGATCCCTAACACACATATATATATATATATATATATATATATGTATATATATATACACACATATATATATACACACATATATGTGTGTGTGTGTGTGTGTGTGTGTGTGTGTAAATATGTCTTCCTAGCTTTAGTTAACTTTAATCTTCGTTCTGGCCAGCACCCAGTGATGATTGAAACTATGCAACTTACCTCTGGGTAGTAGAATAATGAGATGTATCTACTTTTATTAGTTTTAAGTTTCTATTTTCTCACTGTGTAGTTGTAAATCACAATATGGAGCTTGCTTCTTGTAACGCGCACTGTTAAAATCGAAACTAGCGAGTGGCCTTGAAGGTAATGAAGCTTGTATGTACAGGTTTGCTGTGCAGACAATAAAGAGCTGACAGCATTACCAACTTATCAGTTATGATTAGAGATGAGTGAATCTGACGAATTTGTTGTGAATTTCAGGAAAAGTTTGATTCGCAACTAATGCGAATATAACGTGCAAATCGCTTCATTAAACTCTATTTAGTGCGGTCCAGGCTGCAGGGCATCTAAAATGGCGGATCCACATCTGAGGACATGGGGCAAGAAATCCTGGAAAGGCGGGAACAAGGGTAGGCAGGATGAATCACATGCAGGATACAGCCTATCAGCATCCAGTCACCCATGTGATTTAACAGCCCTATATAATCGGCAGCCATATTCCGGCTAGTCCCGTCGTCCTTTCACTGCAGAGCGATAGGACAGACAGCGTGGTGTGTTACACAGAAAAGCTTTTTCCAGCAGCGTTTCACCTCCTAGTCAAGTCCGCGTTCTGTTTGACAGAGAGCAGTGCATTTTTCACTGAAAATAGCATTGTATTACAGAGAGGGGCAGAGAGCTGTGTGTTGCATCATATATTTGAACAAGCTGGCTCAGCTGGAGAAACATTAGCAGTGGAGGGAGGAATAATTTTTTAGCGCAACTCTGTGTCTTTGTTCCACAACAAATGGTCTGCTGGTTATACTACTCTGTAGACGGTATAATACATACCCAGCAGTCTATTCCTAATAGTCTTTGAGAGAGAGAGAGAGAGAGAGTGCAATTTTGGGTTTAGTACACAGCGACTGTGTGCTGCAGCACTTTTGTGTACTGCTGGTGTTGTGCACAAATACTTATTTAAGCGTACTGTAGCACATTTTCCTGCCCTCATAAGTGCATACCACATACCTACATTTAAGTAGTGTACTATTTTGTACCTGTTAATCTCTCAAGGGCCTAGATACTGTGAAAGGACAGCCAAAAGTACTCATGGGCTGGTGTTCTAGACAAATACTGTTAAGTGTAGTGGAGCACATTCTACTGCCCTCATAAGTGCATACCACATAAGTACATCAAAGTGTTATACCATTTTGTTCCTGAAAAAGTCTTAAGGGCCTAGTTACTGTAAAAGGCCAGCCAAAAGTACACACATGCTGCTGTTCTAGACAAATACTGTTTTAAGCGTAGTGAAGCATATTGTACTCCCCTCATATACGCACTAAGTATGTCAGGCAGAGAAGTGCCAGGACATGCACAGAGGAGTGGCAGAGGCCTAAATTCATCATACGCTGGCAGAGGTCGCAGCAGAGTAGGGGCATGTGACAGCAAAAGTCGCAGCGAGAGGTCTGAGCTCCCAGTGTCAGCTAGCAGGCGTGTCTCGACCAGCATCCCAGCAGCCGTGATTGATTGGTTCACTCGGCCATCCACTTCATCCCAAGTGACATCCAACACCCCCAGTCAACAGTCGGTGGGTTCCTCAGACTCAACCCTCAGTTGGCATGGCCCTCATGCTGCTGCTGCCACCTCCAGCCTCTGTCATTGTGCCGCCATATGGTCTCCTGATACTGCCACCTCCAGGCTTTCTCATTGTGCTGCTATATGGTCTCATCATGCTGATGATGCCACCTCCAGGCTCTCTTCATTGTGCCGCCATATGGTCTCCTCATGCTAATGCTACCACCTCCAGGCTCTCTTCATTGTGCTGCCATGGATACTGCAAAACATAATTAAATGGGCACTGTCAGATACAAAAACTTTTGATATGCTGTAAAGCATGCAAAACCAATAGGTTTTGCAATTGCTTTCATTAGAAAATTTTCAGTATTTTATACTGAAAAAGCCAGTCAAACAACTGTCCCCCTTGCCTGCTTGGACACATACTAGTCCTTCTGTGTCATGCATCATCACCTACGTCATGGACACACTTCCTTGATTGACAGCTGTGAGTGCAGGGCTCACAGTTGGAGGAAAAATCCTCCCACTGTCAGCTTGTGTCCCACTACTGTCAGTGAGGACAAGCTGGGAGTTGTAGTTTTGCTAATGCTAGGGGAGATGTGAGCAGACAGCATACTGAGGGAGGGGGCGGAGACCTGCACAGTGAGGCCACACCCCCTCCCTTTGAGAGGAGTTCAGACTAGTGAGCTAAATTAAAAGTGTAATAAAAAAATAAAGGTGCTAGACACATAAAAATTAGATATTCATGGTCAGGATTAGGTACTGAGTGATATATTTAAAAAAAAAATTTTTTTTTTTTTTTTGGATCTGACGGGTACGCTTTAAGGTGCTGGTGCCCAGTTACAGAAATTCTTCTGCATTAGACCACAAGTAAGTAATCAGGATATGCATTAGCTAAAACTTAACTCTTCTTAGGATAAAATATATGGACCCATATTTTTTTTCAAATGTAGTTAAAGGAAAGGTGTGCATAAAACACCATTTGCCACCTACACCCCCAAGTATTGATGCGATGCCAAGACCTCTAAAAGGTGGAAGGGAACAACGTATGGTCCATTGTAACAGGTGGGGGTAAAAACTTCCCCTGTAAGGCCTTACTCTCGCACTATTAATTCCCTTCTTGGCAAGTGTTACTCGTCCTATAAAGGGTAGCCCCACAAAGCAACCTCTCCCTATTTCCAACTAAGAACCCTGGGAAATGGCAGTGTTTTTAGGTGGAAATAGGGAGAGGTTCCTGTGTGGGGCTGCCCTTTATAGGACTAATAACACTTGCCAATAAGGGAATTAATAGTGCAAGTGTAGGGCCTTACAGGGGAAGTTTTATTCGCCGTGAATAAATTCGGTCCTAACCAAAGTTTTTCAGAAATTCGCTCATCTCTAGTTATTATGTAATGCTTACTTGCTTAGATAAAAGTTGTTGAATGCCTTAGCTCGGGGGATTGTTTACTTGACTTTCTCTATGTAAGGATCACCCATACATTGATGTATGTAATAAACCTATTGCCTTGACAGACGGCGCTTCACAATGCAGATGGACAATGACCCAAAGTATACTGCAAAAGCAACCAAAGAGTTTTTTTTAAGGGAAAGAAGTGGAATGTTATGCAATGGCCAAGTCAATAACCCGACCTGAATCCGATTGAGCATGTATTTCACTTGCTGAAGACAAAACTGAAGTCAAAATGCCCCAAGAACAAGAAGGAATTTCCAGTAGAGGCCTGGCAGAGCATCACCAGGGATGAAACTCAGCGTCTGGTGATGTCTATGCAGGCTTCAGGCTGTAATTGACTGCAAAGGATTTCCAACCAAGTATTAAAAAAGTAAAAGTTTGATTTATGATTATTATTCTGTCCCATTACTTTTGGTCCCTTAACCCCTTCCCGACCTATGACATACCTGTACGTCATGGGTGGCAAGGTGTTCCCGACCCATGACATACAGGTACGTCATGAACATTTTTGCCGCTACTCGCGGCATCCCGCAGCGCCCGGTAAGATGGTGGCTATCACGGATAGCCAGCCACCTTACCATGCGACCACGGGGGGTTTCATCCCCCACCCCCCCCAGCGATCGCTGCTATCAGCTGGTCAAATCTGACTAGCTGATAGCAGCGTTTCGCTATGAAAATACTTAGCAGCGCGGTGTGTGAGTCCGGATCACTGCTAAGTGTCCCTGACCCGTCCCCCGGCGTCACTTACCCGGCCATGCGATGTCCCGAGCGGTCCCGGCGTCCTCCAGGCGGTCCCGGCGGCGCTGCGTCCCTGCGGTGAGTTTCCGGCAGCAGTGCGGCATCTTCATTGGCAGCAGTGAGATCGCCGTAAAGCGATCTCACTGCTGCCTCTGGGAGTTTCAAAACTGCAACTCCCAGCATGCCCAGACAGCCTTTGGCTTTCTGGGCATGCTGGGAGTTGTAGTTTGGCAACATCTGGAGGTCCTCAGTTTGGAGACCACTGTATAATGGTCTCCAATCTGTGCTCTTCCAGATGTTGCAAAACTACAAATCTCAGCATGCTCAGTCTGTCCAGGCATGCTGGGAGTTGTAGTTCTCTAACATCTGGAAGAGCACAGATTGGAGACCATTATACAGTGGTCTCCAAACTGTGGACCTCCAGATGTTGCAAAACTACAACTCCCAGCATGCCCAGACTGCCCAAGCATGCTGGAAGTTGTAGTTGGGCAACATCTGATCCTTCAGATATTGCCGAACTACAACTTCCAGCATGCCTGGGCAGTCTGGGCATGCTGGGAGTTGTAGTTTTGCAACAACTGGAGGCACACTAGTTGGGAAACATTGTCCGTTTCCTACCTCAGTGCCTCCAGCTGTTGCAATTGTTGCAAAACTATAACTCCCAGCATGCACTGACAGACCATGCATGCTGGGAGTTGTAGTTTTGCAACAGCTGGAGGCACACTGGTTTGGAAACACTAAGTTTGTTTGCAAAACACTTGAAAGTTTATTACTTAACTTAGTGTTGCAAAACTACAACTCCCAGCATGCACGGACAGCCAAAGGGCATGCTCGGAGTTTGCAACAGCTGGATGTTTACAGGGTACACTCACATGGGCGGAGGTTCACAGTGAGTGCTGCAAGTTTGAGATGGCGCAAATTTTGCGCTGCAGCTCAAACTCCCAGCGGCAAACTTGCTGTGAACCTCTGCCCATGTGACTGTACCCTAAAAACACTACACTACACTAACACTAACCTAAAATAAAAAGTAAAAAACACTACATATACACATACCCCTACACAGCCCCCCTCCCCCAAAAAAATGAAAAACGTCTGGTACACTACTGTTTCCAAAATGGAGCCTCCAGCTGTTGCAAAATAATAACTCCCAGTATTGCCGGATAGCCATTGACTGTCCAGGCATGCTGGGAGTTTTGCAACAGCTGGAGGCACCCTGTTTGGGAATCATTGGCATAGAATACCCCTATGTCCACCCCTATGCAAATCCCTAATTCAGGCCTCAAATGCGCATGGCGCTCTCTCACTTTGGAGCCCTGTCGTATTTCAGGCAACAGTTTTTGGACACATATGGGGTATCGCCGTACTCTGAAGAAATTGCCTTACAAATTTTGGGGGGCTTTTTCTTCTTTAACCCCTTATGAAAAGGTGAAGTTGGGGTCTACACCGGCATGTTAGTGTAAAAAAATAAATTTTTTACACTGACATGCTGGTGTTGCCCTATACTTTTCATTTTCACAAGAGGTAAAAGGGAAAAAAGACCCTCTAAATTTGTAATGCAATTTCTCCCGAGTACGGAGATACCCCATATGTGGGTGCAAAGTGCTCTGGGGGCGCACAACAAGGCCCAGAAGGGAGAGTGCACCATGTACATTTGAGGTGATTTGCACAGGGGTGGCTGATTGTTACAGCAGTTCTGACAAACGCAAAACAATAAATATCCATATGTAACCCCATTTTGGAAACTACACCCCTCACGAAATGTAACAAGGGGTGCAGTGAGCATTCACACCCCACTGGTGTATGACAGATTTTTGGAACAGTGGTCTGTGAAAATGAAAAATAAAATTTTTCATTTGCACAGTCCACCGTTTCAAATATCTGTCAAACGCCAGTGGGGTGTAAATGCTCACTGCACCCCTTATTAAATTCCATGAGGGGTGTAGTTTCCAAAATGGGGTCACATGTGGGGGGGTCCACTGTTCTGGCACCATAGGGGCTTCCTAAATGGGACATGCCCCCCAAAAACCCTTTCAGAAAAACTCGCTCTCCAAAATCCCATTGTCGCTCCTTCCCTTCTGAGCCCTCTACTGCGCCCGCCGAACACTTTACATACACATATGAGGTATGTGCTTACTCGAGAGAAATTGGGTTACAAATTTTAGGGTGATTTCTCTCCTTTTACCCCTTGTAAAAATTCAAAAATTGGGTCTACAAGAAAATGCGAGTGTAAAAAAATGAAGATTTAGAATTTTCTCCTTCACTTTGCTGCTATTCCTGTGAAACACCTAAAGGGTTAAAACACTTACTGAATGTCATTTTGAATACTTTGGGGGGTTCAGTTTTTATAATGGGGTCATTTATGGGGTATTTCTAATATGAAGACCCTTAAAATCCACTTCCAACCTGAACTGGGCCCTGAAAAATTACGATTTTGAAAATCTTGAGAAAAATTGGAAAATTGCTGCGGAACTTTGAAGCCCTCTGGTGTCTTCCAAAAGTAAAAACTTGTCAATTTTTTTATGCAAACACAAAGTAGACATATTGTATATGTGAATCAATATGTAATTTATTTGGAATATCCATTTTCCTTTCAAGCAGAGACTTTCAAAGTTAGAAAAATGCAAAATTTTTCTAAATTTTCATGAAATTTTTAGATTTTTTACCAAGAAAGGATGCAAATATCAGTGAAATTTTACCAATAACATAGAATATGTCACGAAAAAACAATCTCTGAATCAGAATAAGTAAAAGCATTCCAGAGTTATTAATGTTTAAAGTGACAGTAGTCAGATTTTCAAAAAATGCCCAGGTCCTGAAGGTGAAAATGGGCTGGGTCATGAAGGGGTTAAGGACTCAGGGTTTTTCCGTTTTTGCACTTTCGTTTTTTCCTCCTTACCTTTTAAAAATCATAACCCTTTAAATTTTCCACCTAAAAATCCATATTATGGCTTATTTTTTGCGTCGCCAATTCTACCAATTTTACCCAAAAATGCACGGCGAAAGGGAAAAAAAAATCATTGTGCGACAAAATCGAAGAAAAAATTCAATTTTGTAACTTTTGGGGGCTTCCGTTTCTACGCAGTGCATATTTCGGTAAAAATGACACCTTATCATTATTCTGTAGGTCCATACGGTTAAAATGATACCCTACTTATATAGGTTTGATTTTGTCGCACTTCTGGAAAAAATCATAACTACGGTACATGCAGGAACATTTATACGTTTAAAAATGTCGTCTTCTGACCCCTATAACTTTTTATTTTTCCACGTACAGGGCGGTATGAGGACTCATTTTTTGCGCCGTGATCTGAAGTTTTTATCGGTATGATTTTTGTTTTGATCGGACTTTTTGATCACTTTTTATTAATTCTTTAATGGTATAAAAAGTGACCAAAAATGCGCTGTTTTGACTTTGGAATTTTTTTGCGCGTACGCCATTGACCGTACGGTTTAATTAATGATATATTTTTATAGTTCGGACATTTACGCACGGGGCGATACCACATATGTTTATTTATTTATTTTTTTACACTGTTTTATTTTTTTTTTATGGGAAAAGGGGGGTGATTCAAACTTTTATTAGGGAAGGGGTTAAATGACCTTTATTAACACTTTTTTTTTACTTTTTTTTGCAGTGTTATAGGTCCCATAGGGACCTATAACACTGCACACACTCATCTTTTACACAGATCACAGGCGTGTATTAACACGCCTGTGATCAGGGTTATCGGCGCTTGACTGCTCCTGCCTGGATCTCAGGCACGGAGCAGTCATTCGCCGATCGGACACCGAGGAGGCAGGTAAGGGCCCTCCCGGTGTCCTGCCAGCTGTTCGGGATGCCGCGATTTCAACGCGGCGGTCCCGAACAGCCCGACTGAGCAGCCGGGTCACTTTCGCTTTAGAAGCGGCGGTCAGCTTTGACTGCCGCTTCTAAAGGGTTAATACCGCACATCGCCGCGATCGGCGATGTGTGGTGTTAGCCGCGGGTCCCGGCCGTTGATGAGCGCCGGGACCGACGCGATATGATGCGGGATCGCGGCGCGATTCCACTTCATATCGCGGGAGCCGGTGCAGGATGTAAATATACGTCCTGCGTCGTTAAGGGGTTAACACGTGGGAGGCACATATGCAAACTGTTGTAATTCCTACACCATTCACCTGATTTGGATGTAAATACCCTCAAATTAAAGCTGACAATCTGCAGTTAAAGCACATCATATTTTATTTCATTTCAAATCCATTGTGGTGGTATATAGAGCCAAAAATTCTAGAATTGTGTCAATGTCCCAATATTAATGGACCTGACTGTGAGTATATTTGTAAGATACATTGTAAGATACAATTTATATATTTTTGTCCCTACAGCTATTGTCTTTGTGAGGAGTCCAAATAAAGAAAGTGTGGGTGGTCAGGCAGGGCTCTGTGCACTGAGGACATGCAGGGCTCGGTGCAGTGATGCTACGTGACATGCTCCCAGGCTCACACAGCAGGATGATTGACAAGCCAGGAGCCTGCACAGAGCCCTACTTGTCCTGGCCACACGTCCTGTATTAGGTCTCCTCATAGAGACACACAGGCTATAGCTGCAGGGACAGAATTTTTTCACCCAAAAATTAGGGATCGACCGATATCGATTTTTTTTTTTAGGAGCGATACCGATAATCTGTGGCCTTTCATGCCGATAGCCGATAACTTATGCCGGAATATCGGTATAAGTTATCGGCTATTTCTCTCTTTTTTTAGCTTCTTTTTTTTTTTAAAACACATACTTCACCTATTTTGTTAGAAAGCCTGGCACCCAACCTAAAATAAAGCCCTCATGGCTGCAATATAATTTTTTTTTTATTTGTGCTCATTAAGGTTTCAATTTACAGTCCGGCCTAAGGGTGCATTCACACGGAGTAAATGAAGAGTAATTCATGCCGAAAAATTTACGGGTGGAAAAAATAATTTTATTTTTGCGGGAAATTTGCGCAGAATTGCGCGCGGACATGGGGTAGAAAGAAGTGAAGGGTTTTTCAGCCATTTCTGTGCGAATTGCGCACAAATTGCGTGCGAATTCCGCACGATAACGATGTTGGGCGGAATTTTTTTTTACCATTGACTTCATTTGATTTCTGCTAGCGGATTCTGCTTGAAGAATGAACATGTTCTTTCTTCAAGCGGAACGGAATTCAGCGTCAGAATTCTGCTAGCAGAATTTCTGCAGTGTGAACAGGCCAGCAGAAATAACATTAAAGTCAATGGGCAGAGGAGATGTGTATTAATTTGGAGCGGAGAATTCAAGAGGAATTACTCGAGTAAATTCCTCTTGAATTACTCCGTGTGAACGCACCCTTATAAGGACAGTGCTGAGGACGTGCAGCCCTATACCACCTTCCCACTCTTGTGACTGCCTACTGGTGACAGTCCCTTTTATGCAGACGTGTGTACACAGTGCTAGGGATCCTTCTATTCCCTGGATGAGGAAAATAACAAATGGAATGGGACATTGTCCTCTTTGGCAGGCTCTGCTATAAAGACATAAGCCTCAGCCTAAAATATCTTCCTGATTTTTTACATTTTATTACATGGGGGTATATGTGGTATGCATCAATATGCGTGTTGAGTGGGTATATGTGTGTGTGTGTGTGTATGTATATATATATATGTGTGTGTGTATATATAATTTTTTTTTTTTTTTTTTATATTTCATAAAATAAAAATAAGCAACAGGACTGCAATGTGGAAGTAACTGGTTTCAAATGCATTACAATGAAAACATTGAATGTTTTCATATAGAAAACTGCACAGAAATTCACTAATCCGCACAAAATTGTCTAGATTTGGTTTTGGCCTTCCGTATAAAGAAAAAAATGTTAATTTATAATCCACATTTACTGATTATTGTGGTAGGTCTGAGGGTAATTCACAGCAATTAGGTTGCCAGCATATGCTCACTTCCCCATTAAAGTCTATGGAGAAAATCTGCAATAAAATCTTGAACAGTTCACAACAGAAATTGACATCCTTTAGATTAAAAAATCTGCACCACAGGTGAAATTTGTCATGGAAAATTTACAGCCTCTGTAAATGAGATTCCAAAAAGCATATCTACCTGGCTGTTACTCTATTCACAAATATGTATGGAAAATCTGTCCATTTGGGCATTTACCCAAAATTTGATAGTGGGGGATGCTGCAGGAAAAGCAGTGTAGGTCTTTTGCTCATGCAGCCATCGGGCATCGAAAGGTCACTTAATCTAAATTATATTTTTATTGTGCACTAAATGAATTGATTGGGGAGAAATCATTTACCTAACACTGTTTGTTATTTTGTAGTTCTGAAGACACTTCTGCAAGTGCACAGAAGACAGAAAATGAACCTTTACAGTCAGAAAGCAGTGATTTCCAGGTACTGTAAAATTTGTATACTTAGTAAGAAGTTTTCACTCCCCCGGCCCGTTTTATTTTATAATAACATTAAATCACATTGGATGTCACTAGGGCTTTTTGACGTGAAGGAAAAATTTAGAAGAAAAAAAAAAAGGTGTATTGAGCAAATTGGAACTGTTGCAAAATCCAAAAGTTTTGGTTGGAGGTGTTGGAGACTAGAGATGAGCGAACTTACAGTAAATTCGATTCGTCACGAACTTCTCAGCTCGGCAGTTGCTGACTTTTCCTGTATAAATTAGTTCAGCTTTCAGGTGCTCCCGTGAGCTGGAAAAGGTGGATACAGTCCTAGGAGACTCTTTCCTAGGACTGTATCCACCTTTTCCAGCCCACCGAAGCACCGGAAAGCTGAACTAATTTATGCAGGAAAAGTCAGCAACCGCCGAGCCGAGAAGTTCGTGACGAATCGAATTTACTGTAAGTTCGCTCATCTCTATTGGATTAATTTACAGTTCCAAGTGAAAATAAGATATGACTTGAAAACTGTAATACTATGATTAAACTTGGAAGGATATAAATATAAAAAGATAATCCTGAAGTTGCTAGGATTAGCAAAAATTATACTTTTGAGAAAACGGATGGCCCAGAAAGCTCCAAGTAAACAAGAATGGTTAGAGTTGTCTAGGAAAGTAAGGGTGTATGAAAAAATGTATTATAAAACAACAAAAGAAAGTAAGAAAATAGTAGATGAATGGGCGAAAATGGAAGAAATAGATAGTGTGTCAGGCTGACGAGGGAAGAGGGGGGGAAGGGGATAGGGGGAGGGGTTAAAATATTGTCTGTTTACACAAATGTAAATGTTACGTATCTTAGTTTTTTGTATGTGATGGGAAAAAAAAATCTTTGTTTCTGCTGTCATTAAAGAGAAACTGACAGC
Source organism: Hyla sarda (assembly GCF_029499605.1). Classification (NCBI taxonomy): domain Eukaryota; kingdom Metazoa; phylum Chordata; class Amphibia; order Anura; family Hylidae; genus Hyla; species Hyla sarda. The sequence goes on along the minus strand of NC_079191.1, from coordinate 344,484,486 downwards.
TTGTTAACCCAATATATTAGGTTATACAGTGTGGATGAACAGCTTTAAAAAGAGGGGTTACTCCCATTTTGAAGTACTTGCAGAGTTATGTCCATCTATATATCTGTTACTAGTGCACTGCTGTGCGCAATGGAGGCAGGGAGCCGGCTGGCTGAGCTCCCCTGCCTCATCAATATTTACCCTGCCTCCATTGCATGCAGCAGTGCAATAGGAATATATAAACGAACAGAACTCTGCAAGTACTTCACCGATAAATGTGAGTAAACCCCACTTTTTAAAGCTGTTCACCCACACTATAACCTAGCTATTATGCAGGAAAAATAATGATTCAATATTGCTACAGTATAAGACATGAAGTTTAAGGGGGAGAGCGTAAATACTTTTTCAGAGGTGCTGTGAGAACAGTTTTAAGTATTTCTCACTAGAAGATGACTTTTTAACTTCTTAATTCATTAGAAATAATAATTACCTATAAGTATTTATTTGGTTTAGATCACATTTCGCTCCTCAGCCACTGGAACTCCATCAGGACAAAGCAGACCACAGAGGTAAACTAATTTCTTATTTTAAAATGCAGTAAATATTAAACCAAATATTACCCTTATCATAAGCACAAAATGTTTAATTTCTTTTTAGACGTATTGAGTTAGCAGCTAACTTTACAAACCTTGAGCCAGTATCAGCTGGTGGGACCACTCAAGACACAATGTAAGTTACATCAAGAACATTATGGGGGGGGGGCATTCATCATTGTAGGTGAAGTGAAGCATTTTTCTACACTTCTTTTGTGTGCTGGTAATGTGTAGGAGCACCAAATTTATTAAATGGTTACAGAGCATTTGATCAATTTTGTGCAGGTCACATTTTTGGAAATTTCACTCTTCACATACACCAAAAGCTAAGCTAAGTCTGGGCTGGTGTAGACTTCTTGGTGGTTTGGTGCCTTTTTTGCGTCTCTTCACAAAAAGGCGCAGTTCATAAAACCTGTCCATATTATGCGTATTGCCAAAATCAGTGGATTACAACTCGAAATCAGAAGAAATTTCTAAATCAGAAGGCGCAAAAAAGGATACTTGCGTCAAAATAGCGCCAAATATAGATGGGGAAAAAAAGGGTAAACACAATGATAAATGCCGACCTATATGCTTTGAGATCTGTTTTAAAACTTGTGCTATAGTTATGGTTAGATTTCACTATTGCGTCTTTGTATTATTTCTCAGATTTCATATACAGAGTAGATCTGCTTGCACCAATATCTTTTTGGTATCAGCCCCTTAAAGAAAAATCACATATATGTACGCTGGGGGATGAGGTGCCCTTGCGCCTTCTTGTGTATATGTACAACTTCGTAGACTTCAACGACTTTTCCGAACACCATGTGCTTTCCGTTCCGTTCCTGCATTTTTTCCACAGCAGGAACACCATTCCCATTAGCAGGAGTCCTGCAGGACCAGCCCTTGAGTGGCAATCTTGGGTGAGCTCCCACACTTTTTTTTTCCAGGACTTGACCGCTGTACCTGATACAATTAAACTATCACTGCACAAATTAACATGACAGCTTAACTTAGACCGTTGTCACAAGGACCAATCTGACATTGTTTATTGATGAATTGCTGTATAGATTGACCAATCACAGTAAACAGTGCCTTGATAGGCTGGTTTTATCACCCCATTCCCCTCTGTTGTGTGTGGGAGAAGATTTGAGGCAGTCATAAAGAGTTAAAGGAGTACTCCAGGATTGGAGTTTTAGATCGGGGGGGGGTTGACTGCTGGGACCCCCAAGTGATCTCCTGTACAGGACCCCGGCAGTCCGCGGGAAGGGAGCGTGTCGACCACCGCTCGAAGCAGCGGCTGGCAAGTTCCCTCAATACAGCTCTGAGGGATAGCCGGGGCGCTACCTTCGGCAATCTCTGACTCTGCCATAGTGCAGAATTGAGGGGACATGTTGTCTGCCACTTCATGTGGTGGTTGACATGCGCTATCTGGCCGGAGAGCTGGGGCCCTGTACGGGAGGTCGCGGGGGGTTCTAGTGGTCGGACTCTCGGTGATCTAAAACGTATCCCCTATTCTTAGGATAGGTGATACATTTCCAATACTGGACTACTCCTTTATGCCCCTGAATAGGTATGCAATTACATCTCCTGTGTTCCTGTGCTTGCTTTATCCTTTGCCAGGCATAATACATTGCAATATTATTTTTATTACTATTTGATTCCAGGATACTTTATTTCAGAGCACTTTACATATAATAAGCGGGGGTCCCAGCGGTCGCCCCCCCACGTGATAGGGGATACATTTTTTTTTTTTGCTGGACATCTTCTTTAACTTGCCAACTGACATAGAGGGGAGAGGTCTCTGCCCGCAAGGGCTTACAATCTACAAGAAGAAAGGATGTAGGTGAGGGTGGCAGCTGCTCATCTGTGAGCAGGTGAGAAAGTAGCTGTTCATAGTGCTTTGGCAGCAGGATTATTGAAGGTCATAGGCTTGCTTGATGTACTATATTATATGTAAGTAATTATATTGTAACTACTTTAATGTATTATAAGAGCAATTAAGTGCACACAATTTTCTTTAACCTCATTACAAATGCATTTTCTCGTTCAGCTCCATTGGGGGACACAGGAACCGTGGGTATATCTTGCTGCCACTAGGAGGCTGACACTAGGCATAACAAAAAAGGTTGGCTCCTCCCAGCAGGATATATCCCACCTACTGACTCAGAGACACTCAGTTTTAGCTTAGTGTCCTAGGAGGCAGGAACAGGTCTGGTTTTCTCCAGACCTGGTCTATTTTATTATTTTCTAGTGTTAGAGTTTAGATTGTCTCTCCTTTTTTATTTTTCTAGGTAGGGGCGACAGGAGCATGGTGCTGCCTGATTTCCCCACATGCGACTGAAGGGCACGGTCCATAGAGTATGGTCAGTTAACCCTTCCTCGCCACCGACCAGCACCAGGTTGTACTTTGGGTCCAGGTCACCTATTGCCTCTGTTCACCCCGCTTACTGAAGCCTGGCATGATGCAATTGGCCTAGACTGGTTGAAGACTTCTGGGGAGAAGACTTCTAGGGAGGTAAGTATACCTTCCACAGTTAGGTGAGTATGCACCCCTTCTCCCCTCCCCCCTCTCTCTGTTGGGGCCTCTCAGGGGTTAATTTGTGAGCCTGCAGGGTTCCTACAGCTTTATTGGGACTTTGTGTTGAGGGGGCACTTTTTGTGGGGCCTGCTGCAGTTGCAACAGTTAGCCGTTCAGCATCTGACCGCTACTGCGGCATGCTTGTGTCTTCTGGCAGCCGCCCCCACAGTTGAGAGATCGCTGCCGGCTTCTCCTACCTCCGTGCGTCCGGCGGCGTTTGCGGGTGTCCGGCCTGGGGCCTGCCCGCTACTTTAGTCCACGGCTTTGGCCTAGTCTCGGCCGCGCTTTGCTCCGCCCACTTTGGACGCGCAGTAAGCGCGAAACCATTTCAGCGCAGCGCGCTCTCGAGGAGGGCATATTCTGCCTATCCTGAGACAGCGCGGGCACGTCAGGCATTTTTCAGCCTCTCCTGTGCTAGCGCGCGCTGTGGGGTCTCCTCACCTATGGGAATCACGTGACGCGGCTCCGGAGTCCAGCACTGCTCCCTCACAGACTGCTGCTGCACTCTGCTCCTGTGGGTCTCCTATTCTGTCTTCTGCTGCTGCATATCTGCTGCTGCAGCTCAAGCCTCGTGTTTCCTGATACAGCCAGCTGTCCTGCACTCCTGAAGGCGACAGGGACCTGGGCGAGCTTGTTCCTTTTTCTTCTGTCTCTGTGTTTTGCAATGTCCGCCCCCAGCTTTGAACCTTCTCTCAGACAGGCGGCTACTTACTATGCTTGCACAGGGTGTAAGGTTAAATTGTCTGGGGGTTCGGCTGATCCCACTTGTTCTGCCTGCTCTTCCTCCCGCCCTACTCCCCGTACCCAGGTTAGCCCCCCGGAGCACGTGGCCCCTAAACCCTGCGGGTTTGGGTGTCTTCCCTCTACCAAACGATTTCTCATCTCGCGCAGGTTTCCAGTGAGGTGGCTACGGCCTTAAAGCAGTCCTCCTTGCGTCCTCCTCGGGAGACAAGTTCGGCGTCTTCGGACCGTCGGCACTCCCACAGACGTCCCAGGGTTATTTATTCTGACTCCTCTCCTGAGCACAGGTCTTCCCGCCGCTCGCGCTCCAGGTCCCCCCTCCTAGGCAGCGCCCTTGGTCACTCGGCCGCTCTCCTAGGGGCCGTTCCCAATCCTCGGCCCGCCTTACCAGATCCAGGTCACCTAGATCAGGAGCCTCCACTAACCGTTCCCAGTCTTCGGGTGAGCTGGCGGACTCGGACTCTGCTCCGCAATCGGATTCTGATGAGCTGTCATCCATGTCTGACTTGGTGGACAGCTTGGTGTCAGCTGTCAGGGACACCTTCCATCTACAGGACCCTGGAACTTCGGACCCTGCTCCTGAAGTTTCCTTTACATGTACTCATCGCTCTCCCAAGGTCTTCCATCCTCATAAGGAGTTTGATGATCTTCTGGAGACCGCCTGGAAATCCGTTGGCGGATGCCGCTTCCTTCAAAGATCCCGCAGACAAGCGGGTTGAGAATCTGGCGTAGTACGCTTTTGAGGCGGTGGGCTCCTCCCTGCTCCCAGCCTTCTCATCGACCTGGGTCTCAAAGGCCTTATCTGTTTGGGCTTCACAGCTCCGCCAAGGGGTGTTGTCCGGGGCCTCCCCTGATGATCTGGCTGAGATTGCTCTCCAAATCTCAAAGGCAGATGACTATTTATGCCAGGTTTCCTTGGAGTCAGCACGCTGTGCGGCTGTTGCGTCCGGCAATCTAGTCGCCATTCGCCACTATATGTGGCTGAAAGTTTGCAACGCCGACTCGGCTTCCAAAAAATCTCTGACGGAAATGGCCTTTACTGGCAGCCGTCTTTTTGGAAAAAGGCTGGACGACATCATTTCTAAGGCTACGGGCAGTAAGAGTTCTTCACTTCCCCAGAACAAGGCGCTCCGCCCCGCGGCTCGCGGGGGATTTCGCAATACGACTTCCTTTCGGTCCTTTCACTCCCTGGGCGCCAGGACAAATCGGGTTCCTCGCAAGCTAGGCAGGCCCCGTCCTTCAAACCTCGCCCCTCCTGGAAGCAGGATGGCCGTTCCAACCGTTTTTCCGCGAAATTGGGGACTCGCAAGCCTACCGAAGCCTGAAGGGGCGCCCCCACCCGAGACTATCCCTCGTGTGGGAGGTCGCTTATCCCTCTTTCGGGATGTCTGGTTGGCACAAGTCCAGGATTCCTGGGTTCGGGACGTCCTCTCTGACTGTTACCGTATCCAGTTCGCTTCTCTTCCCCAGGATCGTTTTTTTCGGTCCCGGCCTTCTCGTTCGCCCGCCCTGGCTGCAGGTTTTCACTCTGCTATTCCCACTCTGCTGCAGCAAGGTGCCTGTTCCTTCTCAGGACCGTTTTCAAGGGTTTCTTTTCAAACCTCTTTGTTGTTCCCAAGAAGGAGGGTACAGTCCGTCCGATTTTGGATCTGAAACTCCTCAATCTTCACCTTTTGACTTCACCACTTCTGGATGGAGTCGCTATGGACGATTGTTGCATCTGTGGATCAGGGCGAATTCCTGTCTTCAGTGGACATTCGGGATGCGTATCTCCACATCCCGATTTTTCCTCCTCATCAGCAGTTTCTGCGGTTTGCCATTCCGCAGGGTCACTTTCAGTTTGTGGCTCTGCCCTTCTGCCTGAGCCCCCAGAGTCTTTTCCAAGGTCCTGGCTGCTGTCTTGGCCATCCTCCGGTCTCGGGGGGGGGGGGGGGGGGTGTCTGTTGTCCTCCCTTACCTGGACGACCTGCTTATCAAGGCCCCGTCTGGGGTCCAGAACGAGGAGAGTCTCCACATCATCCTGCTGACTCTGTCCAGTTTCGGATGGCTGATCAATGAGGAGAAATCCAATCTTTCTCCCTCCCGGTCTCTGTTTTTTCTGGGCCTCCGGTTTGATACCGGGAGCGCCCGGGTTTTCCTCCCTCCGGACAAGCGGAATGCTCTGCTGTCCGATGTCCGACTCCTGAGGCGCCCTCATCCAGTGTCCATTCATTCCTGCATGGCAGTACTGGGCAGAATGATGGCGGCCATTCCGTTTGCACAGTTTCGTTGCCGCCCGCTTCAGTGGGCCATTCTGTCTCTCTGGGATGGATCCCCCCCTGTCCTTGGATCGCCGGATCCGTCTGCCCACCTCGACTCACCAGTCACTTCTTTGGTGGCTCCGCTCTACTCTCCTTCTGAGTGGTCGCTCGTTCCTTCCATTGAACTGGCTGGTGCGGACGACGGACGCGAGTCTCCTCGGTTGGGGGGCGTTCTTCTGGACCGGCCGGTCCTGGGCCGCTGATCCCCTCAGGAATCCAGGCTTCCTATCAATGTCTTAGAGATCCGGGCAACCTTCCTTTGTCTCCGGCACTGGGATTCTCTTCTCCGGGGCCGCCCAGTTCGCATTCAGTCAGACAACGCCACGGCCGTGGCGTGTGTCAACCGTCAAGGGGGCACTCGCAGCAGCGCTGCCATGACCGAGGTGTCCAAGATCTTGAGCTGGGCGGAGCGCCTGGTTCCCTCCATATCAGCGACCCACATCCCGGGGGTGGACAACTAGGAAGCGGACTTTCTAAATCGCTCCTCTCCCGACCCCGGGGAGTGGTCTCTTCACCCGGAGGTGTTCGAGTCCGTTTGCCATCGCTGGGGGATTCCGGACGTGAACCTCTTTGCGTCCCGCCTGAACTTTCGTGGCAAAGTCCAGAGATCCTCTGGCTCTGGCCGCGGATGCCCTCGTCATTCCCTGGTCTCGGTTCACTCTCCCGTATCTGTTTCTGCCACTTCCTCTTCTGCCCCGAGTGCTCAGGAAACTCAAGGCGGAAGGCGTCTCGGCCATCCTGGTGGCTCCGGTTTGGCCCCGCCGCTCTTGGTACGCCGACGTGGTTCGGCTCATGGCGGACGTTCCCTTTCGGCTGCCAGATCGCCTCGATCTTCTTTCTCAGGGCCTTCTTTGCCACCCCAATTCACTGCCGCCACGTTTGACGGCGTGGCGGTTGAAACAGCGGTGTTGAAGGCTTGTGGTTTCTCATCCGGGTTTATTCGCACGATGCTCAGGGCGCGTAAACCGTCCTCGGCTAGGGTTTATCATAGGACTTGGTGGGCCTATTTTCTGTGGTGTGAGGCTCGCTCTCTTTCTCCGGTTCGTTTTTCTCTGCCGATCCTTCTGGCGTCTTTGCAGTTGGGTCCGTTTGGCTCTTAGTTCTCTCAAGGATCAAGTGTCGGCGCTGTTGTTACGCCGAGCGCTCCGGGTCCCTGCTCCTCCCCGAAGCGCTCGTGGCGTTGCTCTCTCTGCAGCGCCCCGGTCAGACCCGCGGACCAGGAGCGCTGCACTGACACTGCCGACGGGGATGCGATTCGCATAGCGGGACGTGCCCGCTCGCGAATCGCATCCCAAATCACTCACCGGTCCCCGGCTGTCACGTCCTGGCACGCGTGGCACCGCTCCTTAGAGTGCGCGCGCGCACCAGCTCTCTAAGATTTAAAGGGCCAGTGCACCAATGATTGGTGCCTGGCCCAATCCCTGCTCATATAACCTCACTTCCCCTTCACTTCCTTGCCGGATCTTGTTGCCTTGTGCCAGAGAAAGCGTTTATAGTGTTTGCCTTACCAGTGTTCCTGACCTCTTGCTATCGCCATTGACTACGAACCTTGCCGCCTGCCCCGACCTTCTGCTTCGTCTGACCTTGCCTCTGTCTAGTCCTTCTGTCCCACGCCTTCTCAGCAGTCAGCGATGTTGAGCCGTTGACGGTGGATACAACCTGGTTGCTGCCGCCGCAGCAAGACCATCCCGCTTTGCGGCGGGCTCTGGTGAATACCAGTAGCAACCTAGAACCGGTCCACTGACACGGTCCACGCCAATCCCTCGCTGACACAGAGGATCCACATCCAGCCTGCCGAATCCTAACAGTAGATCCGGCCATGGATCCCGCTGAGGTCCCGCTGCCAGTTGTCGCTGACCTTACCACGGTGGTCGCCCAGCAGTCTCAACAGATAGAGCAACTTGGACAACAGTTCGCCCAACAAGGACAGCAGCTGTCGCAGTTGACCGCCATGCTACAGCAACTTCTGCCACAGCTACAGCAGCAACCATCTCCTCCGCCAGCTCCTGCACCACCTCCGCAGCAAGTGCCCGCTCCTGGCCTCCGCTTGTCCCTGCCGGACAAATTTGATGGGGACTCTAGACTTTGCCGTGGTTTCCTGTCACAATGTTCCCTACATTTGGAGATACTGTCGGACCAATTTCCTACAGAACGGTCGAAGGTGGCTTTCGTGGTTAGTCTCCTGTCTGGGAAGGCCCTGTCATGGGCCACACCACTCTGGGACCGCAATGATCCTATCACTGCCACTGTACAGTCCTTCTTCGCTGAGGTTCGTAGTGTCTTCGAGGAACCAGCCCGAGCTTCCTCTGCTGAAACTGCCTTGCTGAACCTGGTCCAGGGAAATTCTTCAGTAGGAGAATACGCCATCCAATTTCGTACCCTCTCCTCTGAATTATCTTGGAACAACGAGGCCCTCTGCGCGACCTTTAAAAAAGGCCTATCCAGTAACATCAAGGATGTGCTGGCCGCACGAGAAATTCCTGCCAACCTGCATGAACTTATCCATTTGGCCACCCGCATTGACATGCGTTTTTCTGGAAGACACCAGGAGCTCCGCCAGGAAAAAGACCTTGATCTCTGGGCCCCTCTCTCACAGTATCCTTTGCAATCTACCCCTGTGCCTCCCGCCGAGGAGGCTATGCAAGTGGATTGGTCTCGCCTGACCCATGAAGAGAGGGCTCGCCATAGAGATAAAAATGTATGTCTGTATTGCGCTAGTACCGAACATTTCTTGGTGGATTGCCCTATTCGTCCTCCACGTCTGGGAAACACACGCACGCACCCAGCTCACGTGGGTGTGGCGTCTCTTGGTATGAAGTCTGCTTCTCCACGTCTCACTGTGCCCGTGCGGATTTCTCCTTCTGCCAACTCTTCCTTCTCAGCTATGGCCTTCTTGGACTCTGGTTCTGCGGGAAATTTCATTTTGGCCTCTTTTGTTAATAAATTCAACATCCCTGTGACCCGTCTCGTCAAGCCGCTCTACATTTCCTCGGTCAACGGAGTAAAGTTGGACTGCACTGTGCGTTACCGCACAGAACCCCTGCTCATGAGCATTGGACGGCATCACGAAAAAATTGAATTTCTTGTTTTGCCCAACTGCACATCTGAAGTCCTCCTCGGTCTGCCATGGCTCCAACGCCACTCTCCTACCCTTGACTAAACCACCGGGGAGATTAAGAGCTGGGGTGCTTCTTGCCACAAAAAATGCCTCACGTCTACTCCCAGTCCCGTCAGTCAAACCTCAGTGTCTCCTCCTCATAGCCCCCGTCCTGGTAACACTCTGGCCCGTGCCAAGCTTCACCCTCTGCCCCCCCCTCCCCATTCCCACTCCTTCTGAACTGCCTGCCGTTGATGTGTATACCCAGGACTTCTCTGTCCTCCAGAAGGAGACTCTACAATCGCTCCCAATGTCCTCGTCCCTTGTGGAGCGACAACCGGACAAAAAGAGGGGGAGACCTAAGGGGGGGTACTGTTACGCCGAGCGCTCCGGGTCCCTGCTCCTCCCCGGAGCGCTCGCGGCGTTCCTCTCTCTGCAGCGCCCCGGTCAGACCCGCTGACCGGGAGCGCTGCACTGACACTGCCGGCGGGGATGCGATTCGCATAGCGGGACGCGCCCGCTCGCGAATCGCATCCCAAGTCACTCACCGGTCCCCGGCTGTCATGTCCTGGCGCGCGCGGCTCCGCTCCTTCGGGCGCGCCTGGCCCAATCAGTCTAATTAGCCTCCACCTGCTCCCTGCTCATATAACCTCACTTCCCCTTCACTTCCTTGCCGGATCTTGTTTCCTTGTGCCAGAGAAAGCGTTTATAGTGTTTGCCTTACCAGTGTTCCTGACCTCTTGCTATCGCCATTGACTACGAACCTTGCCGCCTGCCCCGACCTTCTGCTTCGTCTGACCTTGCCTCTGTCTAGTCCTTCTGTCCCACGCCTTCTCAGCATTCAGCGAGGTTGAGCCATTGCCTGTGGATACGACCTGCTTGCTGCCGCCGCAGCAAGACCATCCCGCTTTGCGACTGGCTCTGGTGAATACCAGTAGCAACCTAGAACCGGTCCACCGACACGGTCCACGCCAATCCCTCGCTGACACAGAGGATCCACATCCAGCCTGCCGAATCCTAACAGCTGTCTATTCTTTTTCAGCGGCCTCTAGCTTCCGACTCTTCTGTTCGCACCTTCCTTCAAGGGGTAGCTCATGAGATTCCTCCTAACAGGTCTCCTACTCCCCCTTGGGACTTGAATTTTGGTCCTGAGCGCTTTGCAGTCCGCTCCGTTCTAGCCTATCCGCGACATTTCCCTTTGTTTCTTTTCTTGGAAGGTAGCCTTCTTGGTTGCTGTGACCTCAATCCGACGGGTGTCAGAATTGGCAGCTCTCTCTTGTCAACCCCCTTTCCTGATTCTTCATCAGGACAAGGCAGTGCTCCGGCCAGTGCCTTCTTTTCAGCCGAAGGTGGTTTCTTCCTTTCATCTGAACAAGGATATCGTTCTTCCTCCCTTCTGCCCTGCTCCGTCTCATCCTAGGGAGCACTCTCTCCACAATCTAGATGTGGTCCGGGCCTTGCGGGTTTACCTTTCGGCCACCTCTTCCTTCCGGCGGTCGGATTCGCTGTTCGTCCTTACGGAGGGCCGACGCAAGGGTTTCCCGGCTTCTAAGGCCACCATCTCCAGGTGGATCCGGTCCGCCATTTCTGAAGCGTATCGTTCCAAGGGGAAGGATCCTCCTTTCCGGGTTACGGCTCACTCCACTCGCTCTGTGGGGGACGCTTGGGCGATCTTTAACAGGGCTTCTGCCCTACAGGTGTGTAAGGCGGCCACTTGGTCTTCGGTGCACACGTTCACCAAGTTTTACCAAGTGCACACTTCTGCATCCGCCGACGCCTGTTTGGGGCATAAGGTTTTGCAGGCAGAGGTGGCTCTGCCGTCCGCTTGATTGCGGGTTGCATTGTTTTCCTGCCCCGGGGACTGCTTTGGAATGTCCCACGGTTCCTGTGTCCCCCAATGGAGCTGAACGAGAAAAGGAGATTTTTTACACTTACCATAAAATCTTTTTCTCGGAAGATCCATTGGGGGACACAGCTCCCACCCCGTTGTTTTAGTTTGTTGTCTGAGAGTCGGTCGCCTGTCAGTCTGTTGGTTCATTTTTTTTGACTGGGCTCCCTCCAGACTCTGTGTATTTTTTTTTCGGTTGCTCCTATTGCTTTGGGACTAAAACTGAGTGTTTCCGAGTCAGTAGGTGGGATATATCCTGCTTGCAGGAGCCAACCTTTTTTGTTATGCCTAGTGTCAGCCTCCTAGTGGCAGCAAGATATACCCACGGTTCCTGTGTCCCCCAGTGGATCTTCAGAGAAAAAGATTTTACGGTAAGTGTAAAAAATCTCCTTTTTGTAGAAACAAAATTGTGTTTGATGTGTCTGTACAGTCACAATGAGGGGTTTTAGTCATGCTCAACACACGCCCCACTGTTAGTTAGGCATGATTGATGTCCTGAGTGCAAGGCTTCTTCCTGCTTTTAGGTTGTTAGTTACCACCTTCCGCCCGGAGGTGGGGTAAGTGTGAAAACAAGTGCTGTACTCAATCACTCTAACCGCTGTGATTGGTGGTATTCATTATGAATACATTTTTATTATTTATGCCATGCTACATTTCATACTCTTGAATGAATGTTGTTAAGTTTCATTTTTTAGTGCAATAAAAAGGTAAGGACATTCCAGCATCCAGGATCACACCTCTATCTAAACTTCACATCTTTATTCAAAAATCTGTAAAAGCTTCATACAGGGTTAGAACTAAGAATGAGTAGAACATGGAAAAATGTGTTTGGAGTCTAGAAACGTATCTTATTTAAAGTTTAGAGTAACTTTTTGTTTGCAGTAAATTAAGTAAAAAGTGCAGTTATTTTATTTCATATTCTCATTTTTAGCTTTCTACGAGATTTTGACGATATTAAATCTCTTGATTCTGGTGGATATGGAAAAGTATACAAGGCAAGAAAAAAACTTGACCAAAAATACTATGTTGTCAAAGAAATAAAGTGGCGTTCAGAGTAAGTATTATGTATAGAAATAATTATTACCACATTAACCAAAACTTTTTTTATAGGGTGGCCTGTCTACTTTCATACAATAGATCATATAGGTTATCATACAGTAGAAGTTATAATAAAGTAAGAACTGCCCTCCAGAAAAAGAAAAACATGGTAAATAGGTTGATGTATACATGATCCTGAAGATGTGGGCCTTGTACAACTTGGCAGTGCCCTCCCACCGGCATTCTTTTCATCACCGCCTCAGTGTTACCTGTCATAGGTGTTTTCCAATCTGATTCTCTGCCTTGCTGGAGTTCTCCATGATCCCGCTGACGTTTCCTGGTCTGTACATAGGGTGCATTTTGCATGCTGTCAGAGATCCTTACCCGTTGCCACAAATGGACGTTCATTAACGTCCATCTGCAACTCCCGAGGTATGATGTGTGCTCAGCGGGTCAGCGCGCATCATACCTGGTGGGTCCCGGTTGCTATAGGCAACCTGGACCCACAGTTAATGCCAGACATCGCCGATGGGGCTGATGTCGGCATTAAAGGGGTTCTCCCTTGTTTATACTGTTTTTTGTTATTATGTTTGTGTGTTATGTGTGTATAAGTATGTGTTTTTTTTATGTGGGTTGTGATTATGTATATATGTTTTTTCTTACCTTTTGTGAAGATCCGGAAGCTGGTCCCTTTTTCTTTCAGTGGCTTGCTGTGTACCTCGGCCTCCGCCATGTTGTGTTCGGTAAGTGGGATGTCGGGGGGTGTGTTCTTTCTTCTGTCCTTCCTATCTTCTGACGTCCGAGGCGAATCTTTTCTTCCTGTTTCTTCCGTGGCTCAGCGACGAATCTTCGGCCTCTTCCGGCGCGTGCGCAGGTATTATTATTTTTTTTTTGTATACAATAAAGTTTTTTTGGTCTAATTGACAAACTGTCTGCGCTTGCGCAAAGCTACGCTATTAATGTAGACCTAACGTACGCTATGCTGTTAGCGTAGCACTTGCATACTGGCGCATGCGCAGACAGTTTGTCAATTAGACAAAAAAACTTTATTGGTAAACAAACAAACTACCTGTGCATGCACCAGAAGAGGCTGGAGATTCGTCGCTGAGCCACGGAAGAAACAGGAAGAAAAGATTTGCCTCAGACGTCAGAAGATAGGAAGGACAGAAGCAAAAACACACCCCCGACATCCCACATACCGAACACAACATGGCGGAGGCCGAGGTTCACAGCAAGCCACTGGAAGAAAAAGGGACCAGCTTCCGGATCTTCACAAAAGGTAAGAAAAAACATATATACATAATCACAACACACATAAAAAAAACACATACTTATACACACATAACACACAAACATAATAACAAAAAACAGTATAAACAAGGGAGAATCCCTTTAACCCTTTAGACGCGGCGAAAGTAAACATTGCCGGTTAACTCAGTGCTTCTGTTCGGGACCGCCGCGGTGAAATCGCAGCATCCCGAACAGCTTGCGGGACGCAAGGAGGATCCCTACCTACCTCCTCGCTGTCTGATTGCCAAATGACTGCTCTGTGCCTGAGATCCAGGCAGGAGCAGTCGTGCAGCGATAACAGTGATCAGTGTAGGAAATCAGTGTGTGCAATGTTATAGTATCCTATGGGGGCTATAACATTGCAAAAAAAAAAAAAAAGTGAAAATAAAGTGTTAATAAATGTGATTTAACCCCTTCCCTAATAAAAGTTGGAATCACCCCCCTTTTCCCATAAAAAAAAGTGTAAATAAAAATAAACATGTGGTATGGCCGCTTGCGTAAATGTCTGAACTATAAAAATATATTGTTAACCCCTTAAGGACCAGCACAAGTAAACCTGTACGCCCCTGAAAGACCAGGCCTGTTTTTTCAAATGGAGGATGTCTGTCTTTATTAGAGAATAACTCTGGTAAAATTTTGCCAATCACGACAATTCTGACATAGTTTTTTTGTCACAAGTTGTCCTTCATGTACATAGTAAAAGTAAGCCGATATCATTTGTAGTTTTTTTTTTTTTTTTACAATGCAAAAAATCATTTTTTGCTATTTTAACACTAATAGGTTGCATATATTTATACTTACTGACCAAATAGTTTACGAAACTTATACTTTCAGATGTCAACTTTATTTTGACAGCATATTTTTGTTTTTAATTAACATTTTAAATTAATTAGAAGCCTAACAATTTAACTTGAAATTTTGAAAATTTGAAAAGTATATATTTTTTTATGTGCTATGCAAGGTTTGCAGAAGTTTGAAGGTGGTAGAACATAGGAACACCCCCCCAAATGACCCCATTTTAAAAACTAGACCCCTCAAGGTATTCATTAGGGGGTACAGTGAGTATTTTAACACTATAGTTTTTTGGCAGGAATTATTACAAAGTCAGTGTTAAAAATTCGAAATTTGCATTTTTTCACAAATGCATCATTTGTGGGACATATTTTTTGTACATCACTTCTGATATTGCAAGAAATGCACCCTATATTTTGTTAAGCTACTCGGCCCGTGTTTGGAAATATCCCCGCTTAGGCCATATTTGGTTCCTTGGCGGCGTGGTGGGACCCAGAATCAGAGGAGCGCCATTTGGCTTTCAAGGCATAATTTTAGGCCGAATGGATTGTAGGCCGCACTTCATGCCTGCAAAGGGTTTTAGCTGCCAGAACCATACCGCACCCCCACAAGTGACCCCATTTTGGAAACTACACCCCCTAAAGTATTCATCTAGACCAAAAGCGAGTACTTTGAGTCCTTTTTGTGTGGCTGGAATGGATACAAAGTCAGTGGAAAAATGTAAAAAAAAATTTTTTTTCACAAATGCATTATTTGTGGGACATATTTTTTGTACATTGCATCTGAAAAGTAGAAAATGCACCCCATATTTTGTTACGCTGTTCGTCCCGTGTTCGGTAATACCCCCGCTTAGCCCATATTTGGTTGCATGGCCACACGGTGGGACCCAAAAGGAGAGGAGCACCATTTGGCTTTCAGGATATCATTATACAAATTATAGTCCGCACGTCATCTTGCAAAGCATTCCAGCTGTCAGAACAATACCGCACCCCCAGATGTGACCCCATTTTCAAAACTACACTCTCTAAAGTATTCACCTAGGGCAAAAGTGAGCACGTTGAGCCCTTATTGTGTGGCTAGAATTATTTTAAAGTCAATGGAAAAAATAGAAATTAGCTTTTTTTCCCCACAAATTCTTTATTTGTTGAACATCATTTTGGTACGTCGCTTTTGAAATGGAGGAAATGCGCCCATATTTTATCACTGTGTACGTCCCGGGCTGGGCAGTACCCCTACCCAGGCCATATCTGGTTGCCTGACCGCCTGGTAGGACCAAGGAGGAGAGGAGCCCCCTTTGGCTTTCAGGGCATCATTATATGAATAGTCCCCCCATTCATACTGCGTTTCTGCAGTATCGGTGTCCGTTGTCATGTCAAAAAAGGGATGCCAATTTATACTGTACCCGTCTCATTCAGAAATGGATGGAGCTGCTACAGTATACGTCAGCATCATTCTTTTTGACGTGATGCTGACGGATACCTCTAACACTGCGGAAACGCAGTATGAACGGGACGCAGTGTAGGGGCACATAGAGCACATCTGCGGCTTATTTCACACCTCGGATGCCCCCCAGCAGTCACAAGGGCGAGATCACTGCTGTGGCTGGGTAGCTCAATGTGTCCGCTCATGACTGCCGTCGGGAAATCCGCCGCTATGAGTGGACACATAAAGCTACCTATCCGCAGCAGGGAGCTCATTATTGTGACTGTTGGCGGGCGTCCGCAGCACGTAATATGCTGCGGATGTGCGCCGTGTGATCCCACACATTATGCATTTTTATTTTTGATTATATTTATCTAATATATTTTTATTTTTTTACACTTTTTTTAATTTTTTTTACATATTTCCACTTTTTTTTTACACTTATTGTCTTTACACTTTCTTTTTTACACTTTTATTTATTTTATATTTTTTTACACTTTTTTTTTAATGCTTTGGAATACTTAGTATTCCAAAGCATTGCAACTATATGCTGCCTGCTAGTTTTACACAAGCAGGCAGCATATGAGGACGTGCCTCTGGCACGTCCTCACAGGCAATAACCAGAGCAGACCTGAGGGTCCTAGTAAAGACCCCCGGCTGCCCAGGTAAGCAGCAGCACCCTGCGGTCGTTGCAGGGTGCTATAGGAGAGACAGAGGGAGCTCCGTCCCTCTGTCAAAACTCCTTACAGCTCGCAGTCGCTTCCGACCGCTGCTGTAAGGGTTAATTTGTGGCAGGGTTAAACAGTGTGGCAGGTCCCCGCCCACCGGGGATCACACACAGCACCCCGCGATCGCGCTGCGGGGTGCTGCACGGGTGACAGAGGGAGCTCCCTCCCTCTGTCAATTACACTTCCGACCGTGGCTGTAAGGGTTAAACTGCCGGGACCGAAGTTTAGTTCGGTCCCGGCAGTGCGGCAGGGTCCCGGCTGTGTGTTACAGCCGAGTCCCTGCCGCGATCTCGTGGGTGCACTGGGCACGTATACACGTCCATGGTCCTCAAGGTGTTAATTAAACCGCATGGTCAATGGCGTACAAAAAAATTACCAAATAGCGTATTTTTGGTCACTTTTTATACCATAAAAAAATGAATAAAAAGTGATCAAAAAGTCAGATCAAAACAAAAATGGTACCGATAAAAACTTCAGATCAGAGCGCAAAAAATTAGCCCTCATACCGCCCCTTAAACGGGGAAAATAAAAACGTTATAGGTGTCAGAAGAGGACATTTTTCAACGTATTAATTTTTTTTTTTTTTTTTTATAGTAATAGAAAATCTGACCCATATAAATTGGGTATCCTTGCGACCGTATGAACCTACAGAATAAATATAAGGTGCAATTTTACCGAAAACTGCACTGGTTGGAAACGGAAGCCGCAAAAAACTACAAAATGTTTTTTTTGTTTTTTTTTGCCCCACAAATATTTTTAGTTGGCGCAAAGAAAAAGCCCTCATATGGATTTTTAGGTGGAAAATTGAAAGTGTTATGATTTTTAGAAGGTGAGGATGAAAAAGCAAAAGTGCAAATATGGAAAATCGCAAAAGAGGGAAGGGGTTAAAGGGCCTGCATGCACTCCCAAAATCAATCCTCAACTAACAGTCACCCATTACCTGCTACTCCAGGCTTCCACTCCCACTTCACATTGTCTGACCAAACATTTGTAGCTTTTTCTAGTGAATGTTCTGTATATACTGTTTTATTTCAGTGTGTGCTTTCTGCCTGTTTCCTGACTTCATTCCTGCCTGCTCCCTTGGAGCCCATTGCTTCTCCTGTGTATGATCCAGCCTGTTGACTACAAACCAGTGTTGCCCACCCTGCCTGTCTTACTAATCCAGTACGCTGCCTGTCCTCGGCATGTACTTTGGCTTGCCTCTACCTGTCCCCCCGGCGCTTTGCACCAGTGTCTCTTGGGCCTCCGGTACAGCCACCACCCACAACTTGACTATACGGAGGTAGCCACTTGGTAGCCTGAAGAAGCAAAGATGAGGGCCCAGATTTATCAAACTGAGTGAGAGAAATAATAGTGATCTTCCCACCGCAACCACTCACATCTCAGCTAACGAGCTCTGGTAAAGTGAAACCTGAACTGTGATTGGACAAGATTCTTATAAGATAATTATAAAGGGTTATAACCTAGAGGATACTTAGGCCGGGTTCACACTGTGGAATCTCCGGATGGAATTTACACTGTAAATCTCGCAAACAGCGCTAGGACCATGCGAATTATGGGAATTGCATATAGAAACCAATGCATTTCTGAGCAGATCTTTAACGGATCGGCTCAAAAATGTTTTGCCATCAATGGGGACGGCAATGCTATCCGCGTGGTCCTGGCGCTGCCTGCGGGATCGCTGATGGAAATCCTGTCCAAAGATTCTGCAGTGTGAACCTGGCCTTAGAAAACACCGTAGAGAGTGGTCCAAAGCTAAACCAGTTTGGTGGTACAGTGGGTCCACACCCATTGCTTGTTACAGACTGCATATGAATTAAATAAAATACATACACTATATAGTAGTGCAGGACAGCAGTCCTATTAGGTAAGAACAGGACAAATGCCCTGCTCTCCAGCAGCTTAGGGTTCACGTTACACTTAGGAAAGGAACATGAAGTCTAGTTAGTTGTTAGCATGGAACATGACTCTTTATTAGAACATATAATAAAAGACAAACAATACAGTGATCCCACACTGGAAAAATAGACAATAGAAAAAAAAAAGCAATGTAATCTAATACTCTCTGGCAGATTTTCATTTTGCTGTTTCTACACTTTCCATAGAATTGTATAGAGCTAAAATACACATGCTTGACACTTGCTCTATACAACTCTTCCTCACTATGGAAGTGCTGATGGTAGGGAGCTGGGTCCCCGATCTACTGGTCAATTAAGTCCCAGCAGATAAATCTAAAAACTGTGTTCACACGTTGCGGATACTTAGCAGTACTACAACTATTTACGACATGAATTTTTGCCACAAATGGTTAAAATTGTGGTAAAAATTAAGGCATTTTACAGAGCTTATGCAATAATTCGGTAATTTGTGGTAAAACACAGTGAAAATGCCTGCGGTAAGTAGTTGCGATGCCGCTTATAACTGCAATGTGTGAACACAGTCTGAGATAATCTTATAACAGACTATAATTTTATAAACTATTATTACAAAATATTGGTTTACTAAAGATTTTTGTCACTTTATTACAAAGGCATTTTTTCCCCACTTATCTATAAATATTTATCAACTAGGAGTTGCAGTTACTAATGGCAAAGGAGCATGGCTGAAAGTTGCTATTTCACCTTATAGGAACTGGAGGTCTGATAATAAACAAATAAGCTTGGAGTGTAGATGACTTGCACTATTCCTCATAACATGTATTTTGAACTGTTTATTCATAGGGGAATATTATGTTCTGACAAATGAAGGCTCAAGTAAAAGAGTATTGGAAAATGCCTTTATAGTAACCACTTTTACAGTGATCTAAATAATTCGATTTTTCATACCTAAATTTTATGTACAGTTTGTACTGTAGAACAGTGTGTGTTCAGGTACATTGTCAGATGGTATTTTGTTGTGCAATCCTCTCCTGCTAATATTTTATGTTTTGAAACAGAAAAGATGTCAATGAGATCCAGACGTTAGCTCAGTTAGAACATAAGAACATTGTCCGGTACTATCATTCCTGGGCTGGAGAAGACTTCATTCAAGATAGTAGCAGCAGTGGCAGGTAATAATGTTCTTGCTTATTGTTTGGGCTTAAGACTTTAAACCTACAAGTTTAAAAACTTTGACCTGCACAGAAATGAAATGTGAACAGAATTTAACATTGGGTGTATTTCCTGTCAAGTACTTCTGACGTGTCCACGGGATCTCGTACACCGAGCATATGACAGGAGTGTCCTATTGGCAGAACACTGTGTGTGTCAACATTCATTTTGTTGTCACTATATACCTTTAGTCTGAGGAAAGTTCTTCAGGAAGATGCAAAATGTATTGATAAGACACCTTTCACATAGGGCAAATACAAAAGTTGCGTGTTTCAATTGTCCAAGCGATCTTAATTGACTAAGATAAATAAAAACACGTCCGTTTTCTCTTTGCCCCATGTGAACAGTGTATTATTGATACATTTTGCATCTTCATGCAGAGCTGCTGTGCTGGACAATCCTTTCCTTGGACTATTTACATTGTGGTGTGTCACCATACCAGTCCGAGTCACGGCAAGGCATATGGGGGTGTGTGGAATTGCTTCTTTCTCTGTACTATATACCTTTTGTATTTAAATGCGTATTTGTATTTAAAGCCATGCGGGAGCTGCCTTACCCCTCCTTTTATCCTTTGACTACACATGAACATTCATTGTAACTAATGTTAGGGAATAGGGTTACATTGCTATTGACCAACAAGTGGCCGTGGCCATGACCTAACAACCACCAGAAGTATATCCAGGCCGTGGTCACTTGTAGACAACAGCGAGACTTAATTTACTCACATTAGCTGCAATGCAGCTCGATTCATAGAGCGTGACATAGGGGACATAGGCCATATAACCTGTATTGTGGCCAAAGTTGCAATGAAGCAGTCAATTGATTTCATTTCCTATTGGGGCATTTCAAATTTCTATAGTATAGATGTAAACAAAAACGCAATTAGGGAGATTTATCAAAACCTATGCAGAAGAAAGTTGCCCACAGCAACCAATCAGAGCGCTTCTTTAATTTTTCAGAGGCCTTTTTAAAAATTAAAGAAGTATTTTGATTGGTTGCTATGGGCAACTGGTCAACTTTTCTTCTGCACAGGCTCCTTTTAATATCCATACAGCTAAATTCTACTCAACTATTAGCGTCCATATAGTACTTGTCTTAAAGTAAATGTATACACATGAATACTGTTATGTTTTTAGATCTAGATAGAATCAACATTTTGTATGTGTGGTATTTGTTAATATATCTGCTTTCAGTAGCATTAGTAGGTTGTATTCACATTGTGTCATGTGCTTGAGGAAGCTCCTATGGTACATAAATATACTCCTCAAAACATGCACAAGTACACATAAATGGAGGATCGTATAAATATGCTAATAATAGGAAAGGGAAGGCGCTCACTTGATTTCTAAACACCTATAACTGAGCAGACCGTTAAACACTTATACCCTTAGTGTTAAAAAGCAAAAAATATAAAAAGTAAAAATTGTAAAGTGCTTTTTCAAATAATGGGTTTATTAAATTAATTCACACATTATTGATGCCTTCAGATAGCCACAGGGCCCTTGTGGCTTACTTCGGGCTAGGTAACAATGATTTCCTGAAAATGCAATAATATAGCAATGAATAAAAAGCATAAAAATACAATAGAATAAAATGGGAGATACTGCTGTGAATGTTCAAAGTGCACGACAGTCACCATATAGTAGCTACAAAGGCATTATGTGACTTGTAATCCTAAAGGTTTATAGTTTTCCTCTATGTGGGCAATATGTGACTTGTAGTCCTTAAGAATTTTGCATGCATGTTTAACTTTTTTTTATTTTTTCCTATGAATTCCATAGCTTTAGCACTTTTGTACATTATTGATGTCCTATTTTGGACTGCTCTGTTTACAGCGGTGTATAATTGTTTACCCATAAGTATTGCATATGCCCTTGTACCTCCAATCTTAAAAGTTTTTTTGTCATATCAACAATAAGAAAAAGAGAGAGAGAGACCGGGCACTGCCTGTGTGGATTCCTATTCAAACTGATAGCAGGCAACAGGGAAGGGTGAAGATCCTTAGCAGACCAGGAACAAATTAGGGCTGCTGCACATTAGTAGATGTATGTAATATCACAGCAAAAGAAGAAGGAACGGAGCACACATTTGGTAATCCTACTGCATCGATTTATTTTAAGTTCAACTGGAACATAGACACAGGGGCGTACCTAGAGCAGTTGGCACCCTTTGTTTGGCACCCCCCCCCCCCCCCCCCCCACACACACACACACACACACACACACACACACACCCTTAATTACACCCCCTACCCCCAGGGGCGGACTGACAACACTCGGGGCCCCCGGACCAAAAAAAAGGCAAGGGCCCCTGCTAGGCTCTGCAGCTCGTCAATCTTTTGCCACGCTCCTATTCCACCCAAATCCCCCACACAATAAATTTAAATTGATATATGTAAGAAACACTTTAACGTAGGTAAATTTCCATGACCAATAATACTGGTATACAAGGAGTAAATATATACCACCACACAATAACTGGATAATACTGCCATACTGTACTGAATAAAACCACTATACACAGACCAGTATACTATAAAGGATCTGTATAAGTGATTATATACAGGACCATATGGCGGTAGATATCAGCTGTACGCAGGATGTGTATACCATATAAGTGATGACAGTTACATTTTGGGACTCACAATTACGTATTTTCTGATCAGCGGCGTCCTCTTTCCTTTTCTTCTCCGTCCGGATAAGACCACCATGTGGATGTCTTAACATCTGCAGGAAAAACATGTCAGACTCTGCATATATTCAGTGCCCTCCTCTACACAATCTTTCCATCTATAGGCCCACAAACTGTAATAATGCCCTCCTTGGTGTCCTGCACAGTAAAAGGGCAGGTAGGTAAGTAGCCAGGTAACCCCCTCTTTCCCATAGGTATGTGCAGAGTTACACCCCCCCCCCTTTCCCATAGGTATATGCAGAGCTACGCTACACCCCCCCTCTTTCCCATAGGTATATGCAGAGTTACACCCCCCCTCTTTCCCATAGGTATATGCAGAGTTACACCCCCCCCCCTTTCCCATAGGTATATGCAGAGTTACACCCCCCTCTTCCCCATAGGTATATGCAGAGCTACACCCCCCCTCTTCCCCATAGGTATATGCAGAGCTACACCCCCCCCCCCTCTTCCCCATAGGTATATGCAGAGCTACACCCCCCCCTTCCTCATAGGTATATGCAGAGCTACACCCCCTCTCCCTCCCTTTCCCATAGGTATATGCAGAGCACCCCCCCTCTCCCTCCCTTCCCTATAGGTATATGCAGAGCACCCCCCCTCTCCCTCCCTTCCCTATAGGTATATGCAGAGCACCCCCCCCCTCTCCCTCCCTTCCCTATAGGTACGGTATATGCAGAGCCCCCCCTCTCCCCCCCTTCCCTATAGGTACGGTATATGCAGAGCACCCCCCCTCTCTCCCCCCTTCCCTATAGGTACAGTATATGCAGAGCACCCCCCCTCTCCCCCCCCCCCTTCCCTATGCAGAGCACCCCCCCCCCCCTTCCAGGGTAGGGTTAAAAAAAAAAAAAAAAAAGGATGCTTACCTGATATCCCACGCAGCGATCTCCTCAGCAGCAGGGCCCTCGTCTTCTCCCCTCCACAGTACAGGCGCCGATGAGTGACGTCACCGGCGCCTGTACTGCGTGCTGCGTAGGGGCGGAGGTCACGTCTCCTCTGTGTAGCTGCAGATGCGACTCACACAGAGGGGACGCCTTCTCCTGTATGTGCGTGTATCGCGCATACAGGAGAATGTAGCGCTGTCTGCTGGGGATCTGGGACGAGCGTCCCGGACCTCAACAGTGGCGGCGGCGAGTCAGTCCGCCCCTGGCACCCCCCTTGAGAGCGGCACCCCCCCCCCCTTGGTACGCCACTGCATAGACAGGACATCACCCCGTGTGAGCTGGATGGCAGGAGCATGCACCCAGACGACAGCCGCTGTTTCATCAGGCCCCAGCTCTGCTTGTGACACTGGGTCATGTCCTGTCTATGTTCCAGTTGAACTTGAAATAAATTGATGCAGCTGTGATTTTTGTCATATATTGACCTCTGTTACTTATGCAGTAGTCCTGGTGATGCTGCCCTTCTTGATGACCATTTCTCCACTTTTTATGTAATTTTTATTGTCTGTCACTTCTGTCTCAATAAAATGTATTTAATTTTTCACACTGATTTTTGAGTAGCTCCAATTCTTTGTACTTGTATTTATCCTGTATTACATATTAAACTCATCCATAGACTCTCATGGAGGCCAAAAATATTGGCCTAAACGACACTGTAAAAACACATACTGTGTGGAATACAGGTTATAGTGCATAAAAAAAAACACAAGACCTCACACTACTCTGTAGACAAACAGAAAATTTATAAATATGCAAATATCGGCGTAGAACACGCACCCCCATTTTAATCGAGAAATTTAAGTAAAAAAAAATAAATACATAATATAAATGACAGACTAAATGCCATATCATCACTCTAACTTTGATTTTGCCTGAACTTCAGTTTGGTCCCCCCTTCCTGTGCCACATTTACACCCATCCCCTCACCCTTACCCTCTCATCATGCCCCCACTGTCTCATCATGCCCCCGCTGTCTCATCATGCCCCCGCTGTCTCATCATGCCCCCCTGCTCATCATGCCCTTTCTCCCCTGTTTTTGATATATATATTTTTCCCCATCTTCCTTACCTAGCCGCGCTCGGCAGGCCAGGTCCGGTGTCGGGTCTTGCGGGCTGCGGTCAGTGAAGCAGGATGAGTGATGTCCTCTGCCGGCTGCACAGCATCAGGGACGTCACTCATCATTCGCTGCAGCCGCTGATGGTCAGTGTGGGCGCAGCAACCGCAGCCATTAGAATAGTCACAGCGGCAGCAGCATTGAATGAGTGATGTCCCTGATTTTGTGCAGTGGAGCTAGCAGAGGACGTCACTCATCATGCTTCACTGACCGCAGCCAACACCGCACCTGGCCTGCTGAGCGCGGCTAGGTAAGGAAGATTTAAAAAAATACAATAAAAAGCAGGGGGGAAAGGGAGGGAAATAATTTTAAAAAAAAAAAGCGGGAGCCGCGCGCTGGTCACTGATTTAAAGGGGCCTAGGCCAGGCTGCTAATCCTTAACAAGCAGCCACTTCTGCGGCCACTTTAAATCAGTGACAAAAAGATTTTTCTCTATCTGCTCCATTGGGGGACACAGACCATGGGTGTATGCTGCTGTCACTAGGAGGCTTGACACTATGGTAACAAAAAAAAGTCGGCTCCTCCCAGGAGGATATACCCGCCTACTGGCCACTGAGCTAATCAGTTTTAGCTTAGTGTCCTAAAGAGGTGGACATGGTCTGCAGTTCTCTCCAGACCAGGTCTTATGTTTTATTATTTTCCTAGTTTTAGGGATGTGTTAGGTTTTTTATTTCGTTTATTTTCTGTTTTCAGGTGGGGATTCAGGAACTGCGGCTCACTGTCTGACCATTGCGATTGAGGGGGCACAGACCTTGCGTATATGGGCTGTCAACCCCCTCTCGCCAACGGTCAGCGCCTGGGGTTTGTACCCCATAGGTCCGGATCCCCCTATTTCCCTGCTCGCCTCGCTCGCACATGGTAGCTTGGCGTGTTGCAGGTTACAGAAAGCTGACTGAAGACCTCACAGAAGACTTCATTAGGTAAGTTCTTCTGACTGAGGTGAGTATATTTTCCCTTCTCCTTTAGGTACAGTCTTGCAACCTCTGGAGACCCACATTTTTTGGTCCACCTTTTATCAATAAAGCTGGCATGGACAGGGTTTTTTTCTTTATTACATTCTGGGGTAAGCAGTGGCATTTTGGAAGGGGGCACAGTTTATTTTTCATCCTTTTAAGGATGTGTTTGAGCTTACTGTATGCGGCTGACAGCCGCTGCGTTTTTTCTATGCGGGTGCATGAAACGCCGGTTTACTTTTGCTTTCGGCCACGAACTGCTGCCGGCAGCATCTCGCTCGCCTCCCCGCGAGCGCATATGCGAATGACATGTGTGCTCGGGGCAAGGAGCGGATGCCATTACTGACCTTCTTGTTCAGTATTTCGGCAGAGGGCGCCGTAGCTCCGCCCACCCAGGCCATCGGAGCTTCTGTGAGGCACGAATTTTCCTCCAATCAGCGCTGTGCGCGCGATTGGAGGTGGCAGGGGCCAATCAGCAGTGCTCCTGCTTCTGGCACGCCCCCCTCTAGCTATTTGCCGGCATGTTTTTCCTTCTCTTACTAAGCTAGAGCTGACTTCTCCTCACAGCAGCTGCCCTGGGGTCACAGACTTGGGTGACAGAGTTCTTTTTTTCACTATGTCCTTGCCCAGAACTGTTCCTCCCTCTGCACAGACAACTGGAGCGTTAGTTTATAATTTTGTCTGTAACAGCTGTAATTCCAAAATGCCTGGTTCTGCTGAACCCATTTGCTCTGCCTGCTCCACTGCTCGCCCAGACCCCCTGGCTCCCTCGGATGCTCTTACAGACCCGGTGGATTCGGCCGCCCCTCCAGCCTGGGTTTCTTCCCGATCTATATGGTTGATTTGACTCAGGTCTCCCGTTCGGTGGCTGAGGCCTCCCGTAATGTGGTGTCTGCCTTGGAGAGGTCTGCCCTACACCGCCCCCCTAGAGGGACCCGCTCCCCTTCTCCACATACTTCACGCTCTCACAAGCGTGCTAGGGGTGCCTCCTCTGACTCTTCCCGTGAGTCTTCAGGTAGACGTGGGCGTTCCCCTCGTGGGTCCCGCCCCTCCGTTTCATCTGGGCACAAGCGTCGCTCTTCCAGAGGACGTTCCCGGGGTCGCCGCTCTGCCTCTCCAGAGCTGCGTACCCGGTCGGTGTCTCCTTCCTCCAGGGCTGCCTCCACTCGTTCACATTCTCCTGGTGAACTTGCAGAAGAGGCTTCCGAATCGGCATCTGACTCAGAGGACCGCTCGAATACAGCTGTGACGGGGAACTCATTGGTTGCAGCCATAAGAGACACCTTTCATTTAAAGGATCTTCGGACGTGACTCCTGAAGTATCCTTTCATTGTGCTAAACCAGCACCTCAAATATTCAGCTCTCACGCTGAGTTTAACACCCTTCTGGAATCTGCCTTGAGAAATCCTGACAAGAGGTTCCCGGGGTTAAAGAAGGTTCAAATACAGTATCCATTCGCCAAGGACCTTGTCTCAAAGGAGACCTCCCCTCCTGTGGTGGATCCACCAGTTTCCCGCCTCTCTAAGGCTACTACACTGCCGGCTGCCTTCAAAGATCCGGCAGACAAGAAGATAGAGTCCTTAGGGAAGTGTGCCTCTGGAGCAGCAGGCTCTTCCCTTCTTCCCACCTTCGCCTCTGCCTGGGTGTCCAAGGCCCTTACAGTTTGGTGTTCCCAACTCCGTCAGGGTATCCTAGCGGGATCCTCCCCGGAGAATCTCTCTGCACTGGTTCTCCAATGCTCTAAAGCTGGGGACTTTCTGTGTACAGCTTCTATGCAATCAGCCCACTGCATGCCTTTGCTGTTGGTAACCTAGCGGCTCTCCGCCGTTCCATGTAGCTTAAGGCTTGGGATGCGGATGCCGCCTCCAAGAAGTCTCTCACTGAGCTTCCATTTACTGGTTCCCATCTTTTTGGCAAGCGCCTTGACGAGATTATCTCTGAGGCGACGGGGGGTAAGAGTTCTTTATTGCCTCAAAATAAGGCTTGCACTACCTCTCAGAGGAAGTCCTCCTCTTTACGGTCCTTTCAGACTTTTGGCCCCAATAAAGGGTCTAGACAGGCGCCTTCGCGGGACAAGAAAGCTCCCTCATTCCGAGCACGCCCTTCTTGGAAGTCGGATACCACCCGTTCCGGCCGTTATGCGGCCAAATTGGGCAACCGCAAACCCACTTCCGCATGAAGGGAAACCCCCACCCGCAGATTTTTCTCGGGTGGGAGGTCGTCTCTTACTCTTTCGAGACATCTGGACCGCACACATTCAGGACTCCTGGGTTAGGGACGTGGTGTCCAATGGATACCGCATCGAATTTGCCTCCCTTCCGAGGGATCGATTTTTTTTTTCAGTCCCGGGCCCCACGGTCTCCTTTACTAGCGAAGCAGTTTCGGGAGACTCTCCAGTCTCTACTTCTCCAAGGAGTCATTGTTCCCGTTCCTGCCAAGGAACATTTTCGGGGTTTCTATTCCAATATTTTCGTGGTCCCCAAGAAAGGCGGGTCTGTGCTACCAATATTGGATCTCAAGCGTCTCAACCGACATCTTCTCATTCGCCACTTCCGAATGGAATCTCTCCGTTCAGTAGTGGCGTCCATGGAACAAGGGGAGTTTCTTTCTTCGGTAGACATCAAGGATGCCTACCTCCACGCTTCAATATTTCCCGGCCATCAGCGGTACCTCTGCTTTGCAGTTTCTGAGGGTCATTTTCAATTCGTAGCCCTCCCCTTTGGCCTGGCCACTGATCCTCGGGTCTTTACCAAGATCCTTGCGACGGTGATAGCCCTGTTACGGTCAAGAGGGGTCTCAGTGATCCCTTACCTGGAAGACCTTCTCATCAAGGTTCCCACCAGGGTCCAGACTCTGGAGAATGTGACTCTCACTCTCCAGACCTTAAATTGCTTCGGGTTGATGGTCAACAGGGACAAGTCTGTCCTCTCTCCCACCCAATCTCTGATCTTCTTGGGGCTTCAATTCAACACGGCCGCTGCCCGGATTTGCCTTCTGCCTGACAAACGTCTGACTCTCCTGTCAGGTGTTCGCTCCCTTCGGGCGCCTTCACCAGTCTCCATCCGCATTTGCATGGAAGTTCTGGGTCAGATGGTGGCGGCCATGGAGGCCTTACCCTTTGCTCAGTTTCATTACCGCCACCTTCAACTGGCGATACTCTCCCGGTGGGACATGTCTCCTCTGTTCTCCCTCATCGGACTCGGCAGTCTCTGTTCTGGTGGCTCCGCTCCCCTCTTCTTCTTCAGGGGAAATCATTTCTTCCCCTCCATTGGCAGGTGGTCACAACAGATGCCAGTCTGTCGGGCTGGGGCGGTGTCTTCAGGGACCGGATGGTTCAAGGCCTCTGGTCTCCTTGGGAGGCCCTTCTTCCGATAAACATCTTGGAACTGAGGGTGATCCTTCTTTGTCCCTTTCATTGGGAGTCCCTACTTCAGTCCCGTCCTGTCCGCGTCCAGTCGGACAATGCCACGGCCGTGGCTTACATCAATCGGCAGGGCGGCACTCGCAGCTTGGCAGCCATGGTCGAGGTGCCAAAGGTTCTCCTCTGGGCGGACCACAAGGTTCCGGCCATTTCAGCGATTCACATTCCAGGTGTGCTCAATTGGGAAGGGGACTTCCTCAGCCGGTCCTCAGCCGGTCCTCAGCCGACCCTGGCGAGTGGTCCCTACAGCCGGAGGTCTTCGCGCAGATCTGCGACCTCTGGGGCGCTCCATACGTGGACCTCTTCGCATCCCAACACAATCGGAAAATTCCTCCATTTGTGTCGAAGTCCCGGGACCCACTGGCCCTAGCCGTGGATGCCCTAGTGATTCCTTGGGCAGGGTTTGTTCTGCCCTATCTGTTCCCTCCCCTTCCACTCCTTCCCAGGGTTCTGAGGAAGCTCAAAGCGGAGGGCGTTCCCGCCATTCTAGTAGCTCCAGACTGGCCTCGAAGGACGTGGTACGCCGACGTGGTTAGGCTCCTGGACGACGTTCCGTTCCGTCTTCCTCTTTGTCCGGACCTGCTGTCTCAGGGTCCTCTTTGCCACCCCAATTTATAAACACTGCATTTGACGGCATGGCGGTTGAGACCACGGTTTTGGGACCCCGCGGTTTCTTTTCCCAAATCATTCGCACCATGCTCAAGGCTCGCAAGCCCTCTTCAGCAAAAATTTACCACCGTACCTGGCGGTCTTATTTTCGTTGGTGTGAAGCTCAGGTTTTTTCTCCTGTTACTTTTTCCGTTCCCCGTCTTCTCTCATTTTTGCAGTCGGGATTGGAACTGGGGTTGGCTCTCAGTTCCCTCAAGGGTCAGGTTTCGGCCCTTTCTATTCTTTTTCAGCATTTTTCGTTCCTTACAGAAGGTCGTCCTAAGGGACAACCGGCTTCCAAGGCCACCATTTCTCTGTGGATCTGGTCTGCCATTTCGGAAGCCTATCGCTGCAGGGGGGAGATCCCTCCCTTCAGGGTTTTGGCTCATTTTACCTGTTCTGTTGGGGCATCTTGGGCTCTCCAGAACAAGGCCTTGGCCTTGCAGATCTGCAAAGCGGCTACCTGGTCGTCTTTGCATACTTTCTGGAGGTTTTACCAGGTTGATACCTTTGCATCGGCTGATGCTAGTCTGGGCCGGAAGGTGCTGCAGGCGGCGGTGGTTCAGCCGTCTGAATAACTGGGTTTTCTTCTACCCACCCAAGGGATGGCTTTGGTACGTCCCATGGTCTGTGTCCCCCAATGGAGCCGATAGAGAAAAGGAGATTTTTTTATGCTTACCGTAAAATCTATTTCTCGAAGGATCCATTGGTGGACACAGCTCCCGCCCTTTTTGGGTTTCTCTTTGGTTGTCTGTCCGAGGGTGTGTTCAGTTATCATTTTTCTTCTGGTTCTTGGACAGTTTGTGCTTTTCCTTGACCTGTCGGTCCTCTCCTATTGCTCTGGGACTAAAACTGATTAGCTCAGTGGCCAGTAGGCGGGTATATCCTGCTGGGAGGAGCCGACTTTTTTTGTTACCATAGTGTCAAGCCTCCTAGTGACATCAGCATACACCTATGGTCTGTGTCCCCCAATGGATCCTTCGAGAAAGAGATTTTACGGTAAGCATAAAAAATCTCCTTATTGGCGTATAACACGCAGGCAGACTTTTTGCCTTGAATTTAAAGGGGTATTCCAGGCAAAAACTTTTTTTTATATATCAACTGGCTCCGGAAAGTTAAACAGATTTGTAAATTACTTCTATTAAAAAATCTTAATCCTTCAAATAGTTATTAGCTTCTGAAGTTTTCTGTCTAACTGCTCAATGATGATGTCAAGTCACGGGAGCTGTGCATGATGGGAGAATATCCCCATAGAAGCTGGACAGCTCCCGGGATGTGAGTCATCAGAAAGCAGTTAGACAGAAAACAGCAACTCAACTTCAGAAGCTAATAACTATTGGAAGGATTAAGATTTTTTTATGGAAGAAATTTACAAATCTGTTTAACTTTCCGGAGCCAGTTGATATATAAAAAAAGTTTTTGCCTGGAATACCCCTTTAAGTTTTAAGAGTGCGTCTTATACTCCGATAAATACGGTATATATATATATATATATATATATATATATATATATATATATATATATATATACTAATTTTGCCAGGTCTGGAGAGGTCAAGAAACTAATACTCACTGAATTTTTGGTCTAAAGAAGTTATTCCCTATTCACAAAATTGGGAATAACCTGATCCGATTGAGTCTGTATGCTGGGACCCCACTGATCCTCTGCATTAATTTGTTATCCACTTCCCTGTGTGTACGGGATAATTTCTTAAAAACTACATAGCATTTAAAGGTGGACTTTTATGTGAAGAAATAGAACTCATATGTGCTGTATTTGTAAAATTCTAAAATCATATTGTAATGTTTTACTTTTAACCAATAGACATAAAGTTAAGGCCCTATTCATTCAGATGGAATTTTGTGCAAATGGAACATTGGAAAAGTGGATCAAAACCATGAAAACAATTGATAAGTGCAAAAGTCTTAACATTTTCAGGCAAATCATTGATGGAGTGGAGTACATTCACAGTAATAATCTAATCCACAGAGACTTGAAAGTAAGTTAATAATCTCCCCTTTTGTTTCCCAATCTTGAACATTTGTTTTAAAATGACTGCACTCTTATCAAATTTACCACTATAGATGGTTATTACCATCTGAGACATTTATGACATAGCCCCAGGATATTCTATAAATGTCTCATTGATATGGATACGATAGACCCTGTGCTATTGGGAGAACAGCTCTAGTAATTCCCAAAGATTCCATTGTGCTGCTTCTGTTGATTCTGTGGTACCCACACTCTCTGACATAGATGACTGCTTTGAAGCATTGAATGTGGGTCATGACATGCCTGGTTTACTGGTAGACTGAGTTCCCACCTCCTGGGCCCTAACCTATAATAGTTTTATGGCTGGATATGCCATAAATGCTCTACATGGAGATATGAGATTTTAGCACCAGTGCACTGTTTCTCATTTTTTACCTATCATCATTTCAGCACTCTTAACTTTATTCACATATTTCTATGATACCATATATGTATGTATGTGTGTGTGTGTGTGTGTGTGTATATATATATATATATATATATATATATATATATATATATATATATATAACTTCAAGAAAGTGGTGGATCTTTGACACAAAGACGTACACTTCTAAACTTCATTATTAGCTTCATAGTTGTATGAACCCTACAGTGCCAAGATCCAGCACTCATATTAAAGTGGTACTTCGGCAGGATAGGGAATAAGTTTTAAAGTACTGGAGTACCCCTTTAATTGTATAATGGTACCTATAAACCACTTTACAGTGTGAAGTCCTTTTTGTTGGATTCTAGTCTCTTATCTTCTGTAAATAACGGGTTGTCCTTATTTTTCACAGCCAGCAAATATATTGTTTGCACAAGATATGACTGTGAAAATAGCAGATTTTGGACTGGTGACTCCAATAAGTGCTAACCACAAAAAAGAACCCCTTTTGCGAACTGTTGGACGGGGAACTGAAAGTTACATGGCACCAGAACAGGTGACTCATACATGAATGGCTGTCATACTTCACACTGATGACCAAGTGAAAGACAACTTAGCTGTGCTGGTGCCTCCTTGCTGAGACCAGCTATGGTTTTCAAAGAATTAGTGTTACCATTTCTTGTGTACAAATAAAATTTGACAATATGGATTGACCAATGACAGAATAGGATCAAATGGGAAGATAGGAATTGCTTTAAAATATTTCCTTTTCTCATTCGGCTCCATTGGGGGACACAGAGACCGTGGGGTATATGCTGCTGCCACTAGGAGGCTGACACTAGGCAACAAAAAGAAAGTCTGCCCCTCCCAGCAGGATATACCCCTCCTACAGACCCTGAGCTATCAGTTTTAGCTTAGGCTGCTTTCACACTATAGAATTCTCAGTTTTAAAGATCGGTTATAATGACCCGTTAACAAAACCATTAAAAACGGACGTTAAATGGCTGTTACAAAATCCCATTATAGTCTATGGGATTCTCAATCTCTCTCACTCACACTCTCACTCTCTCTCCAGAGAGGCTCGCTCCCCTTCCCCTGATACTTATTTCGGGCGATCTCACAAGCGCCCTCGGGTATTCTCCTCTGACTCTTCTCCATAATCCGGAGCTTGGGACAGACGCTCTCCTCATGGGTCTTGCTTTTCCTCCCTGGCCCCCCGGAAGCACCCCTAGGGGTCTCTCTTCTGGTCGCCGTCCTAGGTCTCCAGGTCTGCAAGCCAGGTCCGCCTCGCTTTCATCTAAGGCTGCCTCCACCCGCTCCCATACTCCTGGGGAGCTGGAAGATGAGGCGTCAGGTTCTGTCTCTGATCCAGAGGACCGAGCCAGCGTGTCCAACATGGTGGACAACTTGGTGTCAGCCATCAGGGACACCTTTCACCTAGAGGACCTCGGAACTTCGGACCCGGCTCCACAGGTATCATTTCATCACTCGCGTCGCTCTCCTAATGTGTTCAGCTCTCATGCTGAATTTGATACCTTACTAGAAATGGCATGGAAGCATCCAGATAAACGCTTTCAGGGGACTAAGAAGGTTCAGGCGCAATTTCCCTTTGCCCAGGACCTTATTGCGTCACTGTCGGCTGTGGATCCTCCGGTTTCCCGTCTGTCGAAATCGATTACTCTACCATTGGCGGATGTAGCATCCTTTAAGGACCCGGCGGACAAGAGGATTGAGAATCTGGCCAAGTTCGCCTTTGAAGCGGCGGTTCATCCTTGCTTCCTGCTTTTGCTTCTCCTTGGGTGTCCAAAGCCCTTTCTGTAATGGAAAAGAGAAGGAGCGCTCCCTGTGCGGTATTGGTGATGGCACAACACTTGGAAGAGCGTGGATGAGGAGGAGACTGCAGCGGCTTCCCACGCTGACAAGCAGACGTGAAGTAACTGAAAATCGGAGGGAGCAGGCTAGAAATGGAAGCTGGATCGCGGAGGTAAGTCAAGACTTTTAGGATAAGGTGCTTTATTCTTCAAACGTGCAACGCGTTTCAAAACCATCTGTTTTTTTCATCAGGCATGATGCCTGATGAAAATCCGGATGGTTTTGAAACGCTTTCATTTCCAAAGCCCTTTCTGTCTGGGCTTCCCAGCTCCGCCAGGGCATTTTGTCTGGGGTCCCTCCGGAAGATTTGGCAGACTACTTGTGCTCTGCTTCACTGCAGTATGCCCATTGTACGGCTTTTGCCACAGATAACCTGGTGGCGATTCGTCACTCCATGTGGTGCAAGGCCTGGGCTTCCTTTCTCTGGGACCCGCCTCTTCAGGAAACACCTGGATGAGATTATCTCTGAGGCTACTGCTCCTTATTGCCGCAGAACAAGTCTCGCCGTACCGATTCCCCCAGGAAGTCAACCTCCTTCCGGCCCTTCCAGTCTTTTGGCTCGGGTTGGGCAGCAAGACCGGTGCCGTCACAGGCTCGCCCCTCCTGGAAGTCAGATAACCGTTCTGGCCATTTTGCGGCCAAGTCGGGCACCCGTAAGCCTCCCTTCGCCTGATGGGATGCCCCCCACCCGGACATTCTTTTCGGGAGGGATGTCGTTTGTCCCTGTTCCGGGATGTTTGGATTGCCCACGTGCAGGACTCTTGGGTCCGAGATGTTGTTTCCGACGGCTATCGGATCGAGTGTGCTTCCCTTCCAAGGGACTGCTTTTTTTTGTTCTCGCACTTCTTGCTCTCCTACCTTGGCGGCGGCTTTTCGGGTCACGCTTCAGTGATCGTCTCAGTTCCACCCAAGTAGCCATTTTCAGTTTGTGGACCTTCCTTTTGGCCTTACCATTGCCCCAAGGGTCTTCACCAAGACCCTTGGGGCGGTGATTGCCTTGCTGCGAGCCCGGGGTGTGTCCTTAATCCCCTACCTGGACGATCTCCTGGTCAAGGCTCCAACCAGGGACCAGAATCTGGAGTTTTCAGGGATCGAACGGTCCAGGGCCGTTGATCCTCCAAGGAAGCTCTTCTCTCGATCAACATCCTGGAACTTCGGACAATTTACCTTTTGCCTTCTTCATTGGGGGAGCGCCTTCTCTAGGACCGTCCTGATCGTGTCCAGTTGGACAACTCCACGGCTGTGGCATATGTCAATCGCTAGGGCCGCATTCGCAGCCCTGCAGCGATGGCCAAGGTCTCCAGGATCCTGCTCTGGTCGGAACTCTGAGTTCCCTCCATCTCGGCGATTCCCATCCCGGGGGTGGAAAATTGGGAGGCGGACTTCCTCAGTCACTTCTCTGCTGACCCCGTCAAGCGGTCTCTTCATCCAGAGTTGTTTGCAGAGATCTGCAACCTCTGGGGCACCCCGGACGTGGACCTCTTCGCGTCTCGCCACAACCAGAAAGTTAATCGCGAAGTCCTGAGATCCTCTGGCCCTAGTCGTTGACGCATTAGTGATCCCCTGGTCGCACTTCGTCCTACCCTATCTCTTCCCTCCTCTTCCTCTCCTTCCCAAGGTCCTGAGGAAACTCAAAGCGGAGGGCGTCCCCGCCATTCTCGTGGCTCCGGACTGGCCCAGGCGTGCATGGTACACCGACATGGTTTGCCTAGTGGCTGACATACCACTGAGCCTCCCATTTTGTCCCGACCTGCTCTATCAGGGTCCCCTTTGCAACCACAATTTACTGTCGCTGCATTTGACGGCGTGGTGGTTGAAACTGCAGTTCTTAGGGCCAGGGGGTTCTCTCACCAGGTGATTCACACAATGATCAGGGCACGCAAGCCTTCCTCTGCGAAGATTTATCACCGTACTTGGCGGTCCTACTTTCGATGGTGTGAGTCTCAATCCTTCTCCCCAGTTGTTTTCTCCCTTCCTTGCCTTATTTCCTTTTTACAATCTGGGCTGGGACAATGCTTGGCTCTCAGTTCCTTTAAGGGTCAGGTGTCTGCTCTCTCCATTGTCTTTCAGCGCCCCCTGGCATCCGATCCTCACATCTGCACTTTTCTGCAGGATCTTGCTCATGCGGCTCCACCGTAACAGATCCCCTACTCCTCCGTGGGATCTAAATCTGGTTCTCAGTGTTTTGCAGGGTACTCCCTTCGAACCTCTCCGGGACGTTTCTCTTAGGATCCTTTCCTGGAAGGTGGCCTTCCTCATTGTGGTCACGTCCATTAGGAGAGTTTTGGTGCTGGCGGCTCTCTCCTGCTGTTCCCCCTACCTGGTCTTGCACCAGGACAAAGTTGTTTTCCGTCCGGTCCCATCTTTTTTGCCTAAGGTGGTCTCCGCCTTTCACCTAAATGAGGATATCACCCTCCCATCCTTTTGCCCAGTTCCATCCTATCCCAGGGAACAGGTGCTTCATGGTCTTGACGTGGTACGGGCCATTTGGATTTACCTTTCGGTCACTTCATCCTTTCACCAGTGTGACTAATTTCTTTGTGCTTACGGAGGGTCGTCATAAGGGATTTCCTGCTTCGAAGGCGACCATTTCGCAGTGGATCCTTTCTGCTATGTCGGAAGCTTACCGCTGCAAAGGGAAGAATCCGCCTTTACGGGTCTCAGCTCATTATACTCGTTCCGTCGGGGCCTCCTGGGCTCTCCGCAACAGGGCTTCGGCCTTGCAAGTCTGTAAGGTGGCTACCTGGTCGTCCTTGCAGACTTTCACAAAATATTATCAGGTGCACACTTTTGCATCCGCTGACACTGGTTTGGGTTGCAAGGTGTTGCAGGCGGCTGTGGCCCAGCCTTCCACCTGAGTTGCTTGGGTTCTCTCCCACCCACCCATTTGTTCTGGTGTCCTTGGTTCGGTTGCCTGTCTGAGGGTTGGTTCGGTAATTTTTTTGTCTGTGGTTTTTTCTTTCCCTGTCGGTCTTCTCCTACAGCTTTGGGACTAAACTGATAGCTCAGAGTCTGTAGGCAGGGCATATCCTGCTGGGAGGGGCCGACTCTTTTTGTTGCCTAGTGTCAGCAGCAGCATATACCCCACGGTCTCTGTCCCCCAATGGATCGTCTGAGAGAGATTTTTCAGTAAGCATAAAAATCTACTTTTTGTGTATATCCTATTTTAGTGTTACATTTATGTAACTATTCAATTCCCAAAACAAAGACTAGTATATTTGGGCACATTTATTGTATTTTCTTACATTCCTATATATACTCAATAGCGCCACCATATTCTACAGTGTTGTACAGAAGGTTTTACTGTGCAG
Source organism: Hyla sarda (assembly GCF_029499605.1). Taxonomy (NCBI): domain Eukaryota; kingdom Metazoa; phylum Chordata; class Amphibia; order Anura; family Hylidae; genus Hyla; species Hyla sarda. Next base: position 344,447,604 of record NC_079191.1, on the reverse strand, counting down.
TAAATAACACTGAACAATAGGTTATTGAACAGCAGACAAAACATTATTGATATATGTTAATACGTAGTACCTTATTGACAACTAAAAATATGTTCTTTTCTTTGCAGGAGAATGCAACCTATGAAAATGAAGTTGATATCTTCCCATTGGGACTGATATTGATTGAACTCTTCTGGAAGTTTGACTTTAAATACAAATATCTAGTAGGTTCTGAGTATATAACAGGTTTACATTGTTTCCATCCATTCTTTTTCTGGTTTTTGTTTACATCCAGTTCTGAAAGTAAAGAAAGGGATTAGGATTTATAGATGATCAATGGCACGTCCTTAGGTTACTAAAAAATTAGGATACGTATGCACGGTACACAATACTTTCAAGAGTTTCAGATAGGGAAATTAGGTTTTGAGGTCTTATTGGGAACTGCTACCTACATGAATGGTGAAACCCTGTTGTACTGTGACATTGGATATATTTGAAGCAAAAAGGATGTCGAATCAGCTCACTCAGTTGGCTCAAAAGATATGAAAGTCGTTCTAACAATTATTAACTTGTCCCATAAAGCCCACCCCTTTCCATGTAAATGTCATTGGGTAAAGTCACACAAGGGACACAGTGGAGGGGTGCTCACAAATTGCTTACATAGGACAAATATATTCAGTATGAAAAGACACAAGAGCTCCAGCTCGGTTTCAGATCCACATGATAGATTTTATTCACATGCTTCTACATGAATGACAAGTACGTGGCAGTAAGTGACGCGTTTCCGCCAGGTGCTGGCCTTAGTCATGAATAAGGCCAGCACCTGGCCGAAACGCGTCACTTCCTGCCACGTACTTGTCATTCATGTAGAAGCATGTGAATAAAATCTATCATGTGGATCATAAACAGAGCTGGAGCTCTCGTGTCTTTTCATACTGAATATATTTATCCTATGTAAGCAATTTGTGAGCACCCCCTCCACTGTGTCCCTTGTGTGACTTTACCCAATGACATTTACATGGAAAGGGGTGGGCTTTATGGGACAAGTTCATAATTGTTAGAACGACTTTCATATCTTTTGAGCCACTGTAGAGATCAAGACACATTTATTGCCAGGAAGGGCACCACAGTGACTTGTGGCCACATTACCTATGATTGTACTGACGTTGGTACATAACTTGAGACCTATGACACATCAGTTGACAGAAATAGAAACATGTTGGATATCTGCATGACATAATTACTATCATTAATTGCGATTTCAGCAGTGCAACATTGCAATATAATGTCACATGTTGCCATTGATGCAGAGCCTAAATATTAATGATGTTCCTTGCTCATAGCAAGTTGTGGATTATGTGATACTAAAAAAAAATTTTGTGTTTAGGAATGGGAGAAACTAAGAAATGCTGAATTGCCCCAAGAATTTGTACAACAATTTCCTACTGAGGTATAGCAAGATATTTTGTTTGTTTTATTACGTTCATCTTTTTAATCAAAACTGTGAGGGGAGAAAGTATAGATCAGAGGTATCCAAACTTATTTGTCCTACCAAACCATTTTAGAAAAAAAAAATATTTAAAGTAATTAACTGTATGAAAATGCTCACGTGTAAATTGCTGTTTTATTGAATCAACCATCTTGACCCGGAAAGATTAAAAGTATCAAAAAAATAAACAAAAATGTAAAAAAAATAAATAAATGTATTTCACACACTAATACTAACTGCTTGTCGCACAGTTCAGAAACATTCTAAATTAGATTTCATACATGTTGTCTGCCCATAGTATCATATTATTAAGTCTTTACATGCACATATTACTGCACATGCATGCCATATTAGAAACCTAAAAAGCAGTGTATTTACATTAGAAGATCCATAACATATTTTTTTTTTTTTTTTAGCTGATGGTGATATGTTAGGGCTTATTATTTACAAAAAAAAACCTGTTAAATTATGTTGGTACCATTTTGGAATAAATACGTATAACTTTTTGATTGTTTTCGTTTCTGTTTTTTGGGAGGCGCATTAACAAAATACCACAATCATGGCCTTTCACTATCATAGTGTTAGGCTCTAACTTTCATGGCAAATAAAAAATAAAAAAATCACATATTTGGTATCGCCAGGTCCGTAACAATCCAAATAATAAAATAATTTTATTATCTATAAGAAGGGATATAAAGGAAAAATATTAATTTTTTTATTTAATTTCTTTCTTTCTTTTCTTTATTAATTTTTTTTATTATACATTATTATATGAACATTTTATTTGTTAATTTTTTTTTCACTATTCCCACATGGGGACTGACAGCAATCTCCAGATCGCTGGTATAATACGCACATAATGCAGAGTATTCTGCCTGTTAGCATAATGATGACAGACAATGTTCTGGCCATGCTGCATACCATGGTTGTACACACAGACACCCATGGCAAGTCTGGGGTCCTTCACAAGACCCCTGGCTGCCATGGAAACCATAGCCAGGGATTGCAGGAGTCAGGGTTGATGCCAGAGTTAAGCGGCGCTCTTCACATGCAGCAGTCATGGTTTACCAGTGGAATGTGAAGGGTTAAACTACAGGAGCGGATGTTTTTTTGCTCTTGGTATTCACAGGAGGAGTCCAGCTATCATACTGATGGCCAAGTTCCCGTGATCTCTGTACGCAAGAGCTGCACTGCCTTATTCTAGTCCCACAGTGAAAATATGGCACCTTAATGACCATCCTAAAAAGGTATATTGGCAGTCATTAAGAGGCTAAATCTGTGTTACACAACAGATAAAACATTTATTAACAGTTTTTCAATATTAGTTGCGTTCTATTATTCTATTATGCCCACTTTAGGAATCACTGTTATAGATACTATAGAATGTAGCCAAGTGGGTCAGAATGTTAAGCTGGGAATAGTAAGGAAATTGGTCCAGGTACCGAAATGGTTAATCTTGCTCTAAAATGTCATCAATCAGATGTGCTATATTTTACTGCCTTATTCATTTAAAAGGTCCTTTTAGTGTACAGTGGTGTAGAGAGGTCTTAAATAAGAGTGGTGCTGTTTTCAAAGGAAAATAAATCAGATGTTTATAGTTTCCTACAACCCCCTGAAAATTGTTATAATATCTTATTTATGTGAACTTAGACACAATCCTTAGGGTATGATACAGAGAATCTTTTATTTCTGTCAAGCGCAGTGTTGGTATGGAGACTTTATAGGGATTCTGAGCTCCTCCTCCCTAAATGGTAACATATTTACGCATTCATCACTCTATAGTTAGGATACACATAGTCAATTTGAATCCACTCAGGGTCTGGTTAATGATACTGCCTCTGACAGAAATCAAAAATCAGAAAATCTGAATCCCTCAGTAGTGCAGACTCTGTCTTTGAACCTGTAACAATCAAATCTCGCTATATCTAAAATACACACAAATATTTTGTGTGTATTGAGTGTCAGTGTATGATTAGAATACCTTTCCTTCATGTAAATATCATGACTCCTGGTCAGACTATAGTTTTATGTTTTTTTTTTTTTTTTTCTTCTTAATTTAAGGAATCGATGATCAGGTCGATGTTGTCAAAGGAGCCTACGAAAAGACCAAAAGCCTCCTACTTGAAGCAGTATTTTGAAGAAAAGTCTATTTACTATTCAAAAACTCGATGATAGGTTGATCTTCACAGGAAAAGAAATATCCACAATCTTCATTCAGAACAATGGACAGCATGTCATCCTTTACTGACATCTCAGATGAGTCCTTTCTACACCCAGGATGTTGTTAAAGGGGTATTCCGGGCAAAAACATCTTATCCCCTATCCAAAGAATAGGGGATAAGATGTCTGATTGCGGAAAACCCGCTGCTGGGACCCCCCCGCCATCTCCCTGCAGCACCCGCATTCTATGCGGGGCTGCGTCTCCAGTTTCGGAAACCGTCACGCCCCCTCCCATAGACATGAATGGAGGGGGCATGGCGTGACGTCACGTCCCCTATCCCGGAAACCCGGAGGTTTCTGAAACTGGAGACACAGCCCCGCATAGAATGCGGGTGCTGCAGGGAGATCTGCTAGGACCCCCCGCGATCAGACATCTTATCCCCTATCCTTTGGATAGGAGATAAGATGTTTTTGCCCGGAATACCCCTTTAATCCATAAAAAAATTTATGTAATTACTTCATACACATTACAGTTCATAGGAATGGATTTTTCATGCTTTTGCATTTAAACAAGCTTTTCTGAAATTTACATTGATAGCTTAACCCAAAGTTGGCCTGCCCTAAGGATATCTGTATGGGTCAGACCCCATAATTCTCAGTAGACTATGGGAACCAAGGCTCTTGCTGGAGAACAGCAGTCTCTTCACTGCTGTTGTAGATACATCATGCCAGTATTGCAGCTCATTCAGAATTCAGCTTCATTCATTTTAATGGATTTAAAAGGGTATTCCTGGCAAAAACACCTACTCCCCTATCCAAGGGGATAGGAGATAAGATGTTTTTGCCCGGAATACCCCTTTAGGCTGAAGTGCTTCTGTGTTTAATACCGTTGTAAATGGTCCATGATGCTCCAGGACGCATGCACTTTGTTTGTAGGACAAGTTATCAATGTAAATTCCAGAAATACTCTATTCACACTTTGTTGGTGGTCTACCTATGTATACCCTAAAAAAGGTATTGGTGTATAAATCAAGCTTATTACTATACTATGTACTTTTGCTTACACTGGACAATAATCCTGGCCTAGAGGCTCAGATGAAATGTGAACAGACGTAAGCACTTAATTCAGAAAGAAAAATATTTGTATTACCAGTTACATATACACAAAGCAATTACAGGTGCAGAAAGAACTTGACATTTAACATGTAATTTGCAAAAAAGATGTGCAAATTTGTGGTATGTAAAATAATTTGTACAGTAGCCTTGCCAAATTTATGAAACTGCACATTTGCAGAGTTTTGTACTTTATAAGCTGTATCATGTAACAATGTATTTTACCATTTAGCCTTACATGGACACTCACTTAAAAAAAAAATAATAACCTATGACCTGTTGTAGAGACATATCAAAAATTTTGTTCAGTTGAGGTCTGGGTGTTCGGACACCGACCATTCGCTAAAACGAGTCGGGAGAAGTTCAAGCTAAGTGCTTTCTCTCTCAGAGTAAGACTGAAGCCTCATTGAAACAGTCTTGTTTGCTTGCACAGAGATTGGGGAGAGCTGCGCACTTCTATTCCTGTTTGTTCTAGCGATTGTTCATGGTCTGAATACTTGGACCCTGACCAATGAATGTTAAATGTTTGACAGGCATTGTTTGGGTCCAGAATTATAAGGTTTTTACCAGCTAGCAGCTCCCCTATATATGTGCGAGCATAATGAAATATCATGAATGTGACCGACAATTACAGATCACAATGCTGTCCATAGTGATGCCCTGCAGTAAGCCATGGCTGGCTATTGCTTTCACATATGTCATCCCCATGGACAATATGTGGTTACGCTGGCTAGTATGCAGATGAACCTCAGCAGCTAAAAGGGCTATTAGGCTATTGCACATACACCCGTGTCCAGTTAGTATCCACTTTTTTATTTTTTTGTGGAACAAAAGGATGCTTAATGTCATTTTAGATTGACTTGGAAAAGTGCCATCATTAATAGTGCAGTTATATGAAGCTCTGGGTAGCTGAGAAAGCTGATCTTGAATCATTATTGCTTGGCAGACACAAGTCACGGCATCCCCAGTGTAACCTTATAAATACCTTTACTTATCATGTATTGATTTTAATTATTTGGCCTTTCATTTACTCTATATAGATATATATATATATAGATATATATATATATATATATATAGATATATATAGATATATATAGATATATAGATATATAGATATATTGAAAGTCAATATTCCTCTTTTCTCCTGAATCAAATGTACCGGTATTTGTTGTCCCCAGACATTCATTTGATTTAGCAGCTGAGGGTCTATGCACCCTACAGTGCATTTGCACCTCTGATGTAGACATATATCACTTATAGGCTTCCGGAAAAGTATACTGCACAGAGTGACTTTACTATGATAAAGGTTGTAACACAGGATCAGTATAAAATAAGTAATGACTTATATTTGGACAGGTTCTCTGCCTATTGAAAACTTATTCCAACTCCTCATCTATGGCATTTCCACAAGATGTGGGCCCACCTCTGGGACTGGCATCTGTCTTAAGATCAAGGGCCTGGCCCTCCTGGCTTGGATATGGCCACATGAAGTGGTAGGAGGTCAGGTGTTTTACATTGTTGGCTTAAAGGGAACCTGTCACTAAGTTTTACCCTATATAATTAGTGGAAACACATAATAGAGGTTTATATCATGTGTCCTACCATGCCTGCATGTCTGTTGGCATGTCGGTAAATGTGGAGAAAACAGCTTTTATAAATGTCACTTGTAGGATGTAAATGAGGCTCAAGTAGTCAACAAGCATGCGATTGGCTGAAGTAGTAATGGCACCCTGGGCTGTAATGATGCCTATTTATAATCTAATCATGCCTATCCAGACATGATTGACAGCCTAGCTGTAGGCAATGTCATCAGGCCCTGACTGAGCTGCTCAATCATACCTAGATTGGTATTATTAAATCCTGAATAGGTGTAATTACAGCTCAGGGAGCCATGACTACTTTAGCAGCCGCATGCCCTACTGACTACTTAAGCTCCATTTACATACTGCGTGTGACATTTATAAAAGTTGTTTTCTGCACATTTTTAGATGTACCAGCAGACATCCAGGCATGGTAGGCAAGTGATATTAACCTCTTTTATGTGTCACTACTTGTTGTGTAAGGTAAAACTTAGTGACAGGTTCCCTTTAATTTCCATAAACTTTATTGGGAGTTGCACAGTGTAGCACAGCAAGCTGTGCTGTTCCTATAACTCCTTACAGAAACTGCGTAGCTAGTTGTGCCATATTGTTTATGCAAAACAGCCACAAATAGCCACAAATAGGCCAGAGGGTGCCAAGGGACACTCTATCTCAGAGGTGAGACCCACATTTATCAGGCGTGTGACCTATCCTGTGGATATGCCATAAATGTCCCAGATGGGAATTCTCCTTTTAGGATATAAATTTTTATTATGGAAATCATTGGCTGTCAAAAATTCATAAGTCATCATGTTGCTATTATACAATCATTTTATAAGAGCTAAACTACATTATACCGTCTGTATAAAAACTGTACATGAGGGTTAGTGTGACCTAATCAATTTAACCAATCATATGAGTTTATCTTCAAAATGTTAGTTTATATCTCATTAGTTGCTTTGGCAACACTGTTATACATGAAGACTAATATTAAAGGGGTTGTCTCACAAAGGTAATTTATCACCTATCGACAAAAGTCTGAGTTCTGAAGGCCCCGTCTCTGTGCTCCCCGTGATCACTAATACTTAGTAGGGCTGGGCGGTATACCGAAACTTTTGTGCTGCACGACATGAATTTTTCCCATACCGCAATACCGGTTGGGCCCCTCCCCCTTGGGAATGAATGAATTATCAGCCCAGTGCTGCTGCGCTGTCCCCACATTGGGGAACTAATCATATGTGACCCGCCAGCGCTGTTCTGCTCCCCCCCACCAAATCATGTTACCTGCGAGCGCTGTTCTGCTCCCCCCAAATCATGTTACCCGCAAGCACTGTTCCACTCCTCCCCCCCAATTAATTATCAGCCCAGCGGGGTACTACTCACATATGTCACCCGCAAGCACTGCCCTCCTCCTCTTTGTTGCGGGCCGCCGGCGCTGGAACTCTATACTGTACGCCAGTGGTCTCCAACCTGCGGACCTCCAGTTGAGGCAAAACTACAAATCCAAGCATGCCTGGACAGCCAACGGCTGTCCGGGCATGCTGGGAGTTGTAGTTTTGCAACAGCTGGAGGTCCGCAGGTTTGAGACCACTGCTGTACGCTGTATCCCTATGCCCGGGCTGCAAAAGATAAACAAAATAAACTTTAACTTACCTACATCGGCCTCACGCTGTTCCTGGGGACTGGAACGACGGAGAGCCGTCAGCCTATCACCGGCCACAGCGATGTCCCGCCCCGGCCAGTGATAGGTTAAACGCACTGTCATGTAAGAAGCCGGCTTCAGCCTATCACCGGCCGGGGCGGAACATCACTGCGGCCGGTGATAGGCTGACGGCTCTCCGACGTTCCAGTCCCCAGGAACAGAGTGAGGCCGACGTAGGTAAGTTAAAGTTTATTTTGTTTATCTTTTGCAGCCCGGGCATAGGGATACAGCGTACGGCAGTGGTCTCAAACCTGCGGACCTCCAGCTGTTGCAAAACTACAACTCCCAGCATGCCCGGACAGCCGTCGGCTGTCCGGGCATGCTGGGAGTTGTAGTTTTGCAACAGCTGGAGGTCCGCAGGTTGGAGACCACTGGCGTACAGTATAGAGTTCCAGCACCGGCGGCCCCCAACAAAGAGGAGGAGGGCAGTGCTTGCGGGTGACATGTAAGTAGTACCCCGCTGGGCTGATAATTAATAGGGGGGGGAGCAGAACAGCGCTCGCGGGTCACATGATTTTGGGGGGGGAAAGAAATACCGTTATATACCGTGGAACCGCCATAAGTTACAAAAATACCGTGATACACATATTTGGTCATACCGCCCAGCCCTAGTACTTAGCTGTTTACTTCAACCCTGTAGACATGTGGCATGTGTGACCATTATTCCATTCAGATTCCACTACACGACTGGCTCAGGACTCCCATTCTAGTGATTGGTCAGAGTATCAGCAATTATACATATCTTATTCTGTGGTAATTGTCCTTGTGGAAAGACCCCTTTACAGTATATAAAGTTTTTCCATTCCCATATTGTCTCTGATGGAGAGCCACTATATAGCATGGCATGACAAGGAGGGGTTGAGAAAGAGCACTGACGCAGTAAAGAAGCTTTAAAGGATAGTTCCTTTGTCACAGCTGTTGAACACTATAGGTTTGTGTGATGTATGCTCCTTTATTCTTGTTTTCTCTGTTTTCAAATTGTACTGGAAATATTGAGCTAATTGTTTTAAGCCTGAGTTGTTGCCTACCAGGAACATACCTGTGTGAGGAGCAGTCACTGCATGCAGTGGGACTTACCATTTTAGTGACTGCGTCACTAGACCAATTTTAGATGGTTGAGATAATGACTCCAATTGTGTTTACAGACAGTAAGAGAAAGTACTGCTTTTATGATGCATACTGCACCTTCTAATATGCAAGGCGGTGTAAGGGCTCCCGCAAACAATGTACTAGGGTTCAGTGTATGGCCTATGTATCGTAAAGCCAAGAAATGAGAAAAGCCTTTACCAAAGAAGACCTTTCCTGATCTCTTCTGATGGGATCTGATAGGATTTTGGCTTTAAGTATATAGTACCTTCACTAAACCAGATATGTATATACCTAACAATGAATACTGCCTTTGACGGTTGTATGTTTATTTCATTGGCTGTTACTTGGGGCTGTTGTTTTGTTCAAAGTTTTGAAGTAAATCTCTACACAACCATGTTGATGTAGTGCAGTAATATGGTGGTGGGACAGCTTCAATTTTAAGATGGTGTAATGCTAACTTCTATTACCTTTAAGAGCCATGTCTCAGACCATAGTTCAGATGTCCTTAGGAAAAGTGGTAGTCATGTTCCTCCTATTTCATGCTGGACTGCTGTATACCTCCATATACATAGGTTAAAGGACCTGGAGAGTTGGGCTGCTTTTGTGGTATTTCTGATGGGACACATCCTGAGGTCATCACTGGGAGTTATATTCAGGCACTTACTCAGGAATGCCTAAAGAGGATCTGTCAGCTTAATGTGCTTCCTTATGTAAGAGCAAAATATTTAAATTACAGGTCCATACTCTTAGTAGCCAAAACATGTTTTGTTTCTTTTTACTAATAGGAGCACTGAATAAATACAGTGGACAGTTATAAATCTGGTGTATTCACAAAAGATAAGTGTGTGCCCCCCCCTGGCCTTCTCTACAGTGACTGACAAATTGCTGTGTATACATGCTTACATAGAGGCCTGTCAATCACAACCAAGGGGCAGGGAAGCACTCCTCTCATGAATGCAGTTAAAGGGGTACTCCACTGGAAAACATTTTTCTTTTAAATCAACTGGTGCCAGAAAAGTAAAAAGATTTGTAAATTCCAATCCTTCCAGTACTTATCAGCTGCTGTATAATACACAGGAAGCTCTTTTCTTTCTGGATCTTTTCTGTCTGTTTTGCAACACACAGTACTTTACAAACACTGCAGCTCCAGCTCTTGCAAAACTACAACTCCTAGCATGCTTGAACAGCCAAAGCTTTCTCTGACTCCTGAATTATAAAGAAGCTGACCACAGTTCTATCTGCTGACACCTCTGTCCATGTTGGGAACTGTCCAGAGCAGGAGCAAATCCCCATAGCAAACCTCTTTTGCTCTGGACAGTTCCTGACGTGAACAGAGGTGTCAGCAGAGAGCACTTGTGGTCAGGCAGAAAGGAAATTCAAAAAGAAAAGAACTTCCTGTGTACTATACAGCAGCTGGAAGGATTGTTTTTTTAAATAGAAGTAATTTGCAACTCTGTTTAACTTTCTGGCACCAGTTGATTTAAAAGAAAATGTTTTCCAGTGAAGTACCCCTTTAACTATACATTTGCTGTGTTCTTTAGCTCCTCTAGCCATATTGCAGGTACAACATTTTGTGCTTTTTGTAGCTACTAGTAGTATGGACCTGTAGCTCTTATATGCAGTCCATACATAGGAAAGCATATTAGGGTGCATTCATGTTGCCCCAGATTTATCAAACTGTGTGAGAGAAAAAATAGGGTAATTTTCCCCTAGCAGCCAATCACAGCTCAGCTAACAAGCTCTGGTAAAGTGAAAGCTGAGCTGTGATTGGTGGCTGTGGGAAAATCACTAAATTTTTTCTCTCATGATTTTGTTATAAGGTTGTAGTAAACTTTTTTTCAGTTTGAAAACCATATGCAACCATATAGAAAACTTGTTCCGTGCACTAAACCATAGTCTACCACGGTATTTTGCGCACTGTTCTGTACTGCTTTTTACAGTTTACTCCACAGCCGCCGGGGCTTCCTGCAGTGTTGCGGAACTACTACTACTCCCATCATGAAACAGACTCTTCTCCATGATAGTAGTAGTTCACCAGGCTGCAGGAGTCTACGGGCGGTCAGGAGACTACAGTAGCGCTTGTAGTACTACTTTTATAATGGAACAGAGTCTGTTCCATGTTGAGGGTAGTAGTAAAGGGGTTTAGTGATCGATCGCATTGGTTCTTACTTCTGTAATTTATATTTCACACTCAGAACTTCATATTTATATCTTCTGCCAGGAGCCCTGAATGGCAGGTGCAGAGTGGTCATTCATGGCTCCTGGCAGGGTATTTGATTATGAAGTCCTGATTGTGAAATATAAATCGCCAGGGAGTGGAGTAGCATGGCATGCTGCTTACTCCCCTGGTTTATAACTTATCATCGCAGTATGTCTTAGACTTGAGGCCCAATGCGATCAATCCCTCAGCCCCTGTACTACTACCCCCAACATGGAACAGACTCTGTTCCATGATGGGAGTTGTTGTATAAGCTATACTGTTATCTCCTCAGCCTCCCGCAGCCGGGGGAACTACTACTCCCATAATGGAAATGAGTCCGTTCCATGATGGGAGTAGTAGTAACCCTGGCTGCAAGAATCTGTTGGCAACTGTCAAATGACTTTTTTTTTTGGTTTTTTTTTCAGATATAAAACTCCATGTACATTTTTGTATAATTTACAATTTTGTATACGGTTTTGTCCGTTTTTTGATAGGAAATGTAGCCTAAAGCTGACACATCCACTTTAACTTCAGAGCAGGTGGCTGTTCAGCCTGTTGTGTCCAATTATGAATGCCAGGCTGTGGTGGCAGCACCATGCTTTCACTGATACTCATCTGATCAGACATTAAAATGTTAGTGTCATTTATGTAAACGTTTGACATATCATCAAGACATGTCAAAAGTTAAGATTGCATTGTGTCTTAGTCCGAGGGCCTGCTGCAATCATAAGTAATAGCAAGCTGAAGTGTGTGGCAGGGCACCCCATTCACTGACTTAACTCCTGGACCTGGGGGCCTATGAGGGAATAAAGTACGCTGCCACTTGCCTTTGCTGGCTATTAGTCATGATCGCAGCAGGGTCTCAGGACTGAGACCTGGTGCGATTTAAACTCTTGACATGTCTGGACAATACTTCAAAAGCTTATATTAATGACACGAATGCTTTAAGATTTCGAGACCTATGTTCCCAGGTGCCTCAGTGATGTTTCCAGAGGTGAGCCCAAGCTGTGCTCCATCAGATACACCATATAAGCATTTTATTTCTGTAGGTATCTTTTGGGCTTAACCATTAATGTGTACTAAGTGAAAAACAATTATAAAAGGTACAATTGCAAGCTTTTTAATGCAAAATGTGACTGTCCTACTCACCAGACTGGGACTTGCAGAAATGTGTGACTTCAGAAACAACCCTCGTCAAAATAATGGAGCTGATATTAGCCACAAAAATGTCTTCAACATGATTATAACTTTTATAGGGTTCTTGTTCCCTTGTAGTCAATCTTTGCATGGTAGATGATAAACTGATTTTCTAGTGCCCGTTTCTTTTAAATACACACAAAACCGTGGCCCTTCTTTCACTATAGGTTATGTTGCTATGATCATTTACAGTATTAAGCTTTCTCATTGTTTTCCTCATGTGTTAAATACGGCAAACCAAATTTATAATGCTATAATGTTTAATTCTTGGGTGTAATGGTAGTTTAGACTGATATTTTAGCCCTATCAAAATCAGACATACAGAGAGTTAGGCTATAGGAGAATGTGACTTTACACTTGGGAGCTGTTTTGTTTTCTGTGTGTGACATGAATCTACTGTAAAACAGTGCATTATGGGTCCCTCCGAGTCAGGAGATACAGAGCTAGGAGGGAACATGCTAAGAGCCCATTCACACTACATATTTTCCAAGTGGAATTCTGCTCAAGCTTTAATGCAGCAGCCTCCCATTGTTTTCAACAGGATTCTACTTATGTAATTTTGAAATTTCCGTGGCGGATGGTCCGCCATTGAAATTCCATACCCCAGACTCCTCTGAAAGAATGAACATGTTAAGGCATGGAGACGGCGCATTTTCGAGCAGTCCAAGTGCTGCCTCTACATATGAAATCTCTGCCTAGAATATCTCTGGGCGTAGATTCTGTAGTGTGAATGAGCTCTAAGTGTGTGTTCTTCTAGATCGTTCTGGTAATCAATCGGGATCAGAACCTCTCAGACCCTGACCAATCAAAACTTTTGCTATGTCTCTACAACATTTTAAAAGTTGTTTTCTTTTTCATGGCATTGATCATTTAAAGGGGTTTTCTGGACACAACATAACCTAACTTTACAGTAGGCCATTGATATCTTATTGGAAGGGGGCCAACACTCGCTATTTTTCTAAACCATGGCTGGGGAATAGTCAAAGAAATAGAGCCTGAGCAGAATGCTTCATTCTTCGTGTAGTGGCTGTGCTGGGTTACTGCAGTTCAGTTCAGTCCAGTAGGGGCTGAGAAGTGACCACTACTCATCAAGATAGGTGGTCAATAAGTTGTAAGTCCTTAACCTATTAGAGTCACTATGTTGACAGCATCTATGTTTCACTGTGTTTTATCATGCCAACAACACATTTTAGAAAACCTAATATTTCTAAAATGATACATTACTAAAGAATTTTATTGTGTAGTAATCAGACATTTGATTTAATAAATACCTAATCATGTTAAACTGATGACATATGAACTTAATAAAAATGAAGTGTTACATATAATCAAACGTGTCTGTCATTTGTGCACAAGAAGGAAGATGACACATCACACAGTAATAGTAAGGAAGAGAGTAGCTATATAAGTGAAACCTGCCTAAGGCATCATGAACATGTTTCAAATTTGACACAGATTTTTGTTGTAAACTCTGTATTGTAATCTGTGTCAAATCCAAGTACAATAAACATCGGTGGAGATTCATCAAAACTTGTGCAGAGGAAAACTTGACCAGTTGCCCATAGCAAGCAGTTAGATTCCTTAAAAAGTAAAAGCAGCAATCTGGGTGCTATGGGCAACTGGTCAACTTTTTCTCAGCACAAATCTTGATGAATCTCTCCCATCATGCATGTAAATAGGGTTTCCACAACCTTGTTTAAATGCCATATTATTATTATTATTTTACAACTGTGGAAATAAGTAGGATTCTACCTATTTCCACAGGTTCATCACATAACTCATTCACAATGGATTTTAGGTATTTTGGATGCTACAAACTACAAAACCCACAATTAGCCTTAAATTTCTTCCACAAGAATAGACATTGGATTTAAAAATGACATATGAATGTACCCTTAGGACTGGGAGGTCTATTTATCTTGCTGTGAGCCCCTTACCCCAGGTTCCCCACCTAACACCACTCCCCCGCTCATTTAGACACCAAGACAAGCCCTTTACAATCAGCACAGGGGCTGTTACTACAGGCTACTACCTACTGAGGGCATTATCTACCTGGGGTAACTACCTATTGGGGGCACTATTGACTGGAGGCACTAAAGGAGATCTGCAGTAAAATAAAGCTATGACTGATCACGGGGGTTCCGACCGTTGGGATGTCCCGCATGGGGCCACGGCATTGCCAAGATGTGCATCAGCTAATGTGCATGTCGTCGACCTCACTGAGGTTTATGAACACGCCCACCCCCCCATATAGCTCTATGGATAGGGAATAAGTTTATTTCATTGCAGATGTCCTCTAACTACTGAGGCACTACCAACTTATGGTACTACCTACTAGGGGCATTACCTACCTGGGGGGCACTTTTTATTGGGGGCATTACCTACCTAGGAGAATTACCTACTAACTACTTGGGGGCATTACCTATCTGGCGGCTTTACCTATTACATACCTACCGGGGGCATTAACTACACCCTATATGGGGCATGACCTACTGCCTAGCTACTGGGACATTACTTACCTGGGCCATTACTTACTAGGGGCATTATCGACCTATTGAGGGGGACCTAACTAATAGGGGGACTTCCTATTTCCCTACTGGGGTCACTACTTGATAGGGAAGGGGAAAAAACCTACCCACCACCAACCTATACCCCTACCCTTTCCCCCAAAACACTTCACTGCTTCCTTATACTATTTAGGGCACCAAGGGGGGCATTACCTGGGGCCCTTAGGATATGGAACATGTTGGAAATGTGCTGAAAAAGTGTGGAGCCTTATTTGTTTGTTGTCTGGCAGATTCTGTGGAGACGAGTCATGGTTGGAAGAAGACTTCATGATGGTCTGAGCAAAACATAGAAGTAAAGGAAAGAGAACGACTCCAAGAAGACTCCTCTTGTGAGTCAGTAGATGTAACTGCACTGTAATCACCTATACAGTCTGCAGAGCCTGTGTAGAGCCCGGGTCATTACTATGTGGGCTTTGTATGGGGGAATATTGGTCTATGTCCAGTGGTTTTATTTTAATCATTATGTGGTGGTAATGGTAGTGGTCATGGTGAAGTGGTATTAGTCTCACTTTTATACTGGTATTAGTATTGTTAGTATTGGTCTTGGTATACAGAATTTGGTCAGTAACAGTACGATGGTAATATCTATGGTGATAACATTCCTCCTTACGACTAAGGTCGAGGAGTGCTATCAGACAGGAGAGAGCGCAGAGGAGTCCTATCAGACAGGAGAGAACACAGAGGAGTACTATCAGACAGGAGAGAGCACAGAGTAGTGCTAGCCCACCCTCACTTACTGGACTTTGTCCCTGCATGTGCTTTAGCTTGGACAAAGCCATGATTTTATAAGCCAGGATTTCTATAAAAAAAGGAAATAAAAATTTCTAATGAAGTATAGTATAGAAAGAGTTTCTGTCCCAGCACAAAGAGGAGATAGAAGAGCTAAATTATTAAATAGAGAAGTGTTTTCAAAGAAAAAAAAAATTCCTTAGGTATTCTATGACTAATGCCCGGTAGGGTGGAAATGCGTCAAAAGAATAAGTAAGAGAATGAACAACTCACCATGATCTTGTCCTGTTTGTTGCACCAACTTTGTATGCTGTTTTTATGATGGAGAAGAAATTAAGAGGATTTTAACTGCCGATGCTGTGACTTCCCCTTACTGTTTTGGCATGGGTCAATATTGCTGCATAACTGAACAGGGATTTAGGCAATACTAGTTAGTTTTCAAGAGACCTATAGATTCCATTAAATAAATATTTTACATCCTTCATTTTTTTTATATTTCCCGTTTTACATGTCTTTGAGAGTGCGATAAGTTCAGCAGCTTGGGCTGAGAAATGTTTAGATAATGATTCTGCTATCACCTTTACTATGTATTGCATACACCAGCAGAATTTCCACTAATCCAGCAACTTCCAGGGTGACCCGGTTTCTGGCGCTGCTTACCGTATGATATGTGGGGTCCTTGTTGTGTACAATGGAGGCAGCTGCTGTAGTATGAGCCAAGATCTCTCTCTTCTCCATTGGGCAGAACAGGGAATTTGCATTGGCGGCAAAACCGATGTCTCCAGAGCGATTGCGCTGACGTTCACATGGTGAGAAGCGGTAGAAACCAGATCACCTGCACTATCTACTTATAAATTCAAGTTAGTGCAGGGGACTCTGGTGTAAGATTGCCTTTAATAGTAGGTAGTATCCCCTTGTAGGTGGTATAGATAGCTGCAGACATTATTAGCAGCCCCCCTGTAGACCGCAGCCCCAACCCTGTAGACTGTAGCCCCCATTTGTAGACAGCGCCCTCCTCTTGTCCCCCTTGTAGACAGCGCCCCCCGTTTCCCCCTTGTAGACAGCGCCCCCCATGTCTGCCTTGTAGACAACAGCCACCCCCTTGTAGACAGTGCTCTCTCTTGTCCCCCTTGTAGACAGTGGGCCCCCCCCCCGCTTTGTAGACAGTGGGCCCCCCCTTAGAGACAGCAGCCCCCCCCTTACAGACAGCAGGCCCCCCCCCTTATAGACAGCAGGCCCCCCCTTATAGACAGCAGGCCCCCCCCTTATAGACAGCAGGGCCCCCCTTGTAGACAGCAGGCCTCCCCCCTTGTAGACAGCAGCCCCCCTATAGACAGCAGGCCCCCCTTATAGACAGCAGGTCCCCCTTATAGACA
The DNA here is from genome assembly GCF_029499605.1 of Hyla sarda. NCBI lineage: Eukaryota > Metazoa > Chordata > Amphibia > Anura > Hylidae > Hyla > Hyla sarda. The sequence goes on along the minus strand of NC_079191.1, from coordinate 344,430,420 downwards.
GCAGCCCCCAGCACCCCCTTAAAGATAACAGGCCTCCCCCTTAAAGACAGCAGGCCTCCCCTTGTAGACAGCAGCCCCCCCCCCTTATAGACAGCAGCCCCCCCCCCCTTATAGACAGCAGCCACCCTTAGACAGCCTCCCCCTTGTAGACAGCAGGCCTCCCCCCTTGTAGACAGCAGGCCTCCCCCCTTGTAGACAGCAGGCCTCCCCCCTTGTAGACAGCAGGCCTCCCCCCTTGTAGACAGCAGGCCTCCCCCTTGTAGACAGCAGCCCCCCTATAGACAGCAGGCCCCCCTATAGACAGCAGGCCCCCCTTATAGACAGCAGGTCCCCCTTATAGACAGCAGCCCCCAGCACCCCCTTAAAGACAACAGGCCTCCCCCTTAAAGACAGCAGGTCTCCCCTTGTAGACAGCAGCCCCCCCCCCCTTATAGACAGCAGCCACCCTTAGACAGCCTCCCCCTTGTAGACAGCAGGCCTCCCCCCTTGTAGACAGCAGGCCTCCCCCCTTGTAGACAGCAGGCCTCCCCCCTTGTAGACAGCAGGCCTCCCCCCTTGTAGACAGCAGGCCTCCCCCCTTGTAGACAGCAGGCCTCCCCCCTTGTAGACAGCAGGCCTCCCCCCTTGTAGACAGCAGGCCTCCCCCCTTGTAGACAGCAGGCCTCCCCCCTTGTAGACAGCAGGCCTCCCCCCTTGTAGACAGCAGGCCTCCCCCCTTGTAGACAGCAGGCCTCCCCCCTTGTAGACAGCAGGCCTCCCCCCTTGTAGACAGCAGGCCTCCCCCCCTTGTAGACAGCAGGCCTCCCCCCTTGTAGACAGCAGGCCTCCCCCTTGTAGACAGCAGGCCTCCCCCTTGTAGACAGCAGGCCTCCCCCCTTATAGACAGCAGGCCCCCCCTTATAGACAGCAGGCCCCCCCTTATAGACAACAGGCCCCCCCTTATAGACAGCAGGCCCCCCCTTATAGACAGCAGGCCTCCCCCCCTTGTAGACAGCAGGCCTCCCCCCCTTGTAGACAGGAGGCCTCCCCCCTTGTAGACAGGAGGCCTCCCCCCTTGTAGACAGGAGGCCTCCCCCCTTGTAGACAGGAGGCCTCCCCCCTTGTAGACAGCAGGCCTCCCCCCTTGTAGACAGCAGGCCTCCCCCCTTGTAGACAGCAGGCCTCCCCCCTTGTAGACAGCAGGCCTCCCCCCTTGTAGACAGCAGGCCTCCCCCCTTGTAGACAGCAGGCCTCCCCGCTTGTAGACAGCAGGCCTCCCCGCTTGTAGACAGCAGGCCTCCCCGCTTGTAGACAGCAGGCCTCCCCGCTTGTAGACAGCAGGCCTCCCCGCTTGTAGACAGCAGGCCTCCCCGCTTGTAGACAGCAGGCCTCCCCGCTTGTAGACAGCAGGCCTCCCCGCTTGTAGACAGCAGGCCTCCCCGCTTGTAGACAGCAGGCCTCCCCGCTTGTAGACAGCAGGCCTCCCCGCTTGTAGACAGCAGGCCTCCCCGCTTGTAGACAGCAGGCCTCCCCGCTTGTAGACAGCAGGCCTCCCCGCTTGTAGACAGCAGGCCTCCCCCCCTTATAGACGGCCTCCCCCCCTTATAGACGGCCTCCCCCCCTTATAGACGGCCTCCCCCCCTTATAGACGGCCTCCCCCCCTTATAGACTGCAGGGCCCCCCCTTATAGACAGCAGCCCCCCCCCCCTCCCCGCCTTATAGAGAGTGTTCACCTGCGTTCTCCCGATCGCATCATGGCGTCCTATGGAGGAGCATGTGACATACACGTCACTCTGCTTCCTCCGTAGCATTACGATGGGGGCAGGGGAGGAGGAGTGACGTGTGTAACATGCTCATCCAGAGGACGCCATGATGCGATCAGGAGAACGGGACAACGGAGCGGGGCTGCACAGCGGCAGGTATCTGACATTAAATTACAAGTATCGGCCCCGATACTGATATCGGGACATCCCTAACATGTGGTAGCCCAGTACAGGAGTTGCACTTATGTGGCGGAATCCATTTCAGTGACCCCTGAGTCCACCCTTCTATTGAGTATGTTAAATGGCTAATCAGTGCCTTATGTTATTCATACATACACTCTACAACAGAAAAAATGCAGAGCTTACCATGGGATGGTATTGCTGGAGTCTAGGTGTTTTTGTGTGGGAACAAAATAGCAGAACTGCTCACCTTGGATAGTTGTGTATAAGCCACAACTACTGTATGTGCATGTATCCAGAGTAGTGGAGATACAGGAAAAAGCCAGATAACACAATCCACTCAGACGTCAGTTTAAAATAATAATCTTCTCCATTGGAGCCAAATCGCAACACATTTTAAGGCTTGCACTTGCCTCTTTATCAGGTATCATCTTTTCCTGAAAGCCTGTTTTTACCTGATGTGCAAGCCTCGAAACACATTGTGATTTGGCTCCGATGAAGAAGGTTATTTTTTGAAACTGACGTCTGAGTGGATTGCGCTATTTATCCGGCTTTTTCCTGTATCTCCCATCCATTCCTTATGTTATTCATGAAAGTGTGTTTATAATGTATATACCTTTTAAGTGTTGTTACTAAGCCCTGTAACCAAGGAATGTGCCAGTGATCAGGTGACTTAGAGGGTGACCTATGGGACCCCTCCAAAGCACTCCCTATATAAACCCAGGGAGGAGCTAGCCAGTGAGTCTAGAGCTCCAGTCTAGAGTTTGCTTAGGTTCAGTCAAGACCTGAAAGTGTCTGGTGTCCTGAGGAGACCCAAGGCCTAAACACGCAGCCACGCTTCCACCAACCAAGTGCCCCACAGGTGAAAGTCAAAGCCTGGTAAGCTACCAAAGGGGTGAAGTCTAGTCTGTCATAGTCGAGTCAGTCAAGTCAGCGTGGGTCTGCAGCATTCTGTCCAAGTCACTGATCACCTCCTTGTGCCTAACTGAGCTGTAAAGACTCCATCTGTCTGCCTCAGTAAAGTTGCCGTTGTTCCGTAACTTGGCATCTGAGTCATTATTTGCCCTGCGCCTAGCCCAGGATTCAGCGGCCATACTTCAAGTGATGTAGAGGATAACCACACCCTGGCGTCACGAACACAAGGGGTTAATGCCATCTGCCCCTAGGGTAATAACATCTGCCCTTCATCACACCCTCACCACACATATGTTTGGTAACCTGTTCTAACAAATACATCCTTGTTCATAGGCAAGTTGACATTTGGACCTGCAGATTCCTGTGGGCCACCGTAAATGTTAAATTCTTCTTTTATCCCATGACATTATTGGTGAATAATGCTGAAATTATTAAATGGCAATATATTAGTAATATGCAAAAAAATCTATTTCTGTCTAACTCACGTTCTTATATAAATTGTATGAGTAGGTTTGACAGAAAGAGCTTAGGACTTGAATAATATATAATTTAATCCTTATTAACTTACAGGGCTATTCCTTCCTCTGTTAAGCAAACATGTTTTCTTTTCAGGTGCTCATTTACCAGCGTAGTGCTTCCCTGCCACGCCATCTCTGCTTTGCAGACTTTGTACATGACAAACTTGTTTGAGGGGTGTAGCACACTGTTTGTTGGTTCGCACACTTTTTTCTGCGGTCACCTTGTCTCCGGTGTCAGACATAATGCAGTTTGTAATTGGTAAAAGCAAATGCAAAAGCGCTCGTGGAGGTGGAGTTTAGTAATAAGACATGCAGGAAACCGGTTAAATAACATAACTTACACAGCAGCGTACACCTTGCAGCTTCTCACAACCAAACCACTGGTCGACCTAATAGGGACCGAAAAACAGGCTGAGGTATCTCAACCTGATATGTCATACTGTCTGCAGATCTGGGGTAACAAAGCTTCATATGTGACACTGTTCACATCTGAGGTATCACAGACATGTGATACTGTGTGAAGATCAGGTGTATCTCAGCCTGATATGTGATACCTCCTCTTGAACTAGTTGCATTCATATACCGTACTACATTATTTTTCATCTCTCATATTTGACTCGTCCACACCATTGTCATCTCTCATCTGAGTACTGTACTCCCGAATACCGTTAAGTGGAAGTGCAGCACTGACAGTCACAGAACAGTAGTAAAGTCCTGCTGTATTCCTACGGCATCCGGTAGCTAGAATGTCACCTGCGCCATGCCCTCTGTCTTCCGTCTGGGGTCAGTACGTCCATGTCACCAGGCTTTCGTTGTGCCCCTGAGGTTTCTGGTGTTTGCAGCATGCTTCTTGCGCCACTTCCTTCCCTGCATGCTGCTATGGAGGATCATGAGCCGTGTTATGAAATTTTTCTGCTCATTTTTTGTCTACCAACGAATTAAAACACAATTATTCGATAACTGGAATCATCAACAGCGATTTCTGTTATCAAATATTATTGGTACCATCGATTAATCGTTGCAGCCCTGTATGGAATACAGGTCTCTCAAAAAAACTTTTCTAGCTCCCCCCTCCATTTTGGCATCTCCTTAGACATACACTTTCACATTCTTCTTTGCCTTTTCTTTACCTATCTCTGAATGTTTGGCATATTCCAGAACACCTGTAGCTCCGCTGTTTTGAAAGTTAACATTTGCTTTTTTTTTACCAAGTCTACAATGACTTTCTTCAGAACGGCCACAAAAATGTTTTTCAGCTGTTGTTGGAAGGCTAAATTTACTTGGTCATCCTCTGGAAGACCAGAGGGAATTTAAAATATTTCCCTTTACCCGAATAAACTGCTCTACACTTTCATTAGAGTCCTGGGTGCCAGTCAGTTCTTTGTGTCCACCATTGAGTGCAGCGGTCCATCAGAGCCTGTAGCCTCAGACCCGTGTCTAGGGCCTCAGGCTCTAGTGGGACTCTGCGACCATCTGCATCTAGATCTCCACCCGGGTTCCAGTTTCCCTTTACTGAAGCCCAATCCAGTCCCGTGACCCTGTGCACTGCTCTCTCTACTTCAATACCATTTAGCTTGTAACTGTCTTGTTATCCTCTTATTAATTCATTGATGTTTGATATGCTCAGTAGCTTTTTGAACATCACTTTCCGTCCAAGCTTGGAAAACTGCCATGGTAAGAGGAATTTGTCCTTCTTAACCATCTACTTGGCCTCCCAAGTAGATGGTGCAGTAGTTTACAGGGATTCTTATTTTCTACTTATTTCTACTTTATTTCTAAAAGCCTGGAGGTAACCCATAGGGCCTTGGCCACTGTTTCCATCATAGAGCAGTTCATATGGGGGTACGGGGGCTTTTGGTCTGAGGTCCTGCTCTTATTTGATAATTTCTGTCTCCTTTGAAGTGTGGTGGTGACTGGTGCTACAGGATTAGAAGTTGCTGGGTTTTGTTCAGTGGGAGGGTCTACTCTTGCAGGGTGGACTAGGAACACAGTGGGAGTGACTATGGCTTCCTGGGTTTGGAGAAGCAGCACCTCCATATAGGGTGGGTGTGCCTCTGGGAGTTGGCATTCAGCAAAAGCTGTATTTTCAACTTTTTTATTCACTAGGGGCATACAGAGGTGGTTTTGTTGCTCTGTTTTTTTTCAGTGAGATCTGCTTTGGGGGTTGTTCATTTCCCGCTGCAGCCAGTGCTGAGCCACACCCAAACCATGTCTCTTTTGTTCTTTTGTACCCAATTCCTTGATCCTTCACATAAAGCTTGCCATGATTTTAGTCAATGTGTTATTAAACCCTAACTTCTTTTCCTATTTATCACAATACTTTACTGAGTCCAGATCTCGTCATGTATGAACTTCTTATCTCCCTTTAAAGGATGGTATAACCAACAGGCACAATCTGCTGACTTTCAATTTTTACTACCCATTGTCACAAACAAGAATCTCTACTTTCTCTGACTTAGTATACCTAACAGTAGACGTCTCTTGAAATACCTTCCTATCCCGACCTCCTATCCTGTCCTCCTATCCTGACCGCCTATCCCGACCGCCTATCCCGTACTCATATCCCATCCTCCTATCCCGTCCTCCTATCCCGTCCTCCTATCCCATTCTCCTATCTTGACCTCCTATCCCGACCTCCTATCTCAATCTCCTATCCCAACCTCCTATCCCGACCTCCTATCCCATCCTCATATCCTGTCCTCCTATCTCTACCTCCTATCTCGACCTCCTAACCCGACCTCCTATCCCGACCTCCTATCCCTTCCTCTTATCTTATGTACTAGATGCATTGTAAAGACATGGAATGCATTTACATGTATAAGTAGGCGACGAGAAAGAAAGACAAATAATATCACACACGGATATCACAACATGTGCTTTATATAATTACTAGCTTTTGCCCGCGACTTCGCTCGCGTTAAATTTGGAGAACCATAGATTTACTTTTTATGTACTGCTTATATACTGCAAACAGTCCTCATATCCCGTCCTCATATCTCGTCCTCCTATCCTGATCTCCTATCCTGATCTCCTATCCCGATCTCCTATCTCGACCTCATATCCCTCCTATCCTGTCCTATCTTGACCTCCTATCCCGTCCTCATATTCCGTCCTCCTATGCCTTCCTCCTATCTCGACCTCATATCTTTACCTCCTATCCCGACCTCCTATCCCATCCTCCTATCCCGACCTTCCCGACCTCCTATCTCGACCTCCTATCTCGACCTCCTATCTCGACCTATCCAGACCTCCTATCTCGACCTCCTAACCCGTCCTCATATCCTGTCCTCCTATCTTGACCTCCTATCCCGTCCTCATATCCCGACTTCCTATCTTGACCTCCTAACCCAACCTCCTATCCCGTCCTCATATCCCGTCCTGCTATCCCGTACTCCTATCTTGACCTCCTATCTTGACCTCCTATCTTGACCTATCTGGACCTCCTAACCCGACCTCCTATCCCGTCCTCCTATCTCGACCTCCTATCCAGTCCTCCTATCTCGTCCTCCTATCCCGTCCTCCTATCCCGACCTCCTTACCTGACCTCCTATCCCGTCCTCCTATCCCATCCTCCTATACCGACCTCCAATCCCATTCTCCTATCTTGACCTCCTATCTTGACCTCCTATCTTGACCTCCTATCTCGACCTCCTATCCCATCCTCCTATCCAGACTTCCTATCCCGACCTCCCATCCCGTCCTCCTATCTCGACTATCTCTACTTGCTATCCCGACCATCCTGTCCTCCTATCTCGACCTCCTATACCGACCTCCTATCCCGACCTCCTATCCTGGCCTCCTATGCCGTCCTCCTATCTCGACCTTCTATCTCGACCTTCTATCTCGACCTTCTATCTCGACCTTCTATCTCGACCTTCTATCCCGACCTTCTATCCCGACCTTCTATCCCGACCTTCTATCCCGACCTTCTATCCCGACCTTCTATCCCGACCTTCTATCCCGACCTTCTATCCCGACCTTCTATCCCGACCTTCTATCCCGACCTTCTATCCCGACCTTCTATCCCGACCTTCTATCCCGTCCTCCTATCTCTACCTCCTATCCCGTCCTCCTATCTCGACCTCCTATCCCGACCTCCTATACTGTCCTCCTATATCGACCTCATATCCCATCCTCCTATCTCTACCTCCTATCCCGATCATCCCGTCCTCCTATCCGACCTCCTATTTCGACCTCATATCCCGACCTCCCATCCCGTCCTCATATCCCGACCTGCAATATGTGTACCAGGTATTGAAATATCTCCAGCCGTACAGAAGTTATGTGGGAACATACATTTCCCATTGATTTGCATGGGACTTTAAACATAAACCCTGACCCTCACAAATGGGGGTAGTTAAGGGTTAAATTAAGTATCCTATATTCTATGTGGACATATAAGTTACATGTGACCAAGTATTATCGAAATATCTCCAGCGGTTTGGAAGTTATGCAGTAACATATATTTCCCATAGACTTGTATGGGACCTTTTTCACCCCCTTTCTTATTCCTTGTCTACGTCTTGAAAACAACAGCTGTACAAAAATTCAGCTTTCTAGGTCCAAGGGTTTAGGCTGGGCGTTGATGAGTCAGTGAGTCAGATCTTCTCCTTTTATATATAAGATTTTTTTTTTTTTTTTAAGGCAACACAATATTTATTTGTCTCCAGTTATTGTATTATTTACTGTTATTCATCCCAGCTTAATCATCAATAAAGGAAACTAGCACTAGCAGTTTAAATCTTTTGCAATAAAATACTAAGAAATGTATAAATATGTGATAAACTATATACAGGTGCCAAAAACTTGATTAGTGGCATATGGGCAACTTTATGAATGTCCTTGAGTGGCCCTGACTTGAACCCAATGGAACATCTCTGGAGAGCCCTGAAAATGTCTTCCACCGACGATCCCCCTCCAACCTAATAGAGCTTAAGAGAACCTGCAGAAAACAATGGCAGAAAATCCCTTAATCCAGGTGTGATAACCTTGTGGCATCATATTCAAAAAGATTTGAGGATGTAATAGCTGCCAAAGGTGCTTCAGTAGTACATGGTAAATGGTCTGGTGAATGATAGGGGGAACTTTTTTTCAAACAGCACAAGGCTGCAAAATAACAAAATGTTAAAAAAAGTAAAAGACAAAAAAATATTGAACGCTTGCACTGCATAAAGACTTCAAGGCTAAAGATGGGTGCTCTGTTCCGCATCGTCTGTAGAAAGTAGAAGAGCAGCACTTTAAATTTAACTTTAAATTGATTTTATGCACCCATTACTGTTACAAAGTGCAACATTTCAGCCTCATTTTGAGGCTTGACAAAGGTTTGAGGCTTGAGAAAGGCCTTATCGTGACGCTGAAATGTGTCTATGTGTATGTTCCAGCATCATGTCCAAACGGCTAAAGATATTAACATGAAACTTGGTTAAATGTTACTAATATGTCAACAACATAGGATAGGTATCTTAACCCTTACTCACCCTCATTTGCCAGGGTCGGGGTTTTTGTACAAGTCTATGGGAAATATATATTACTGCATAACTTCCAAATGGCTAGAGATGTTTCAGTAATACCTGGTACACATATTACTTATATGTCAAATAAAAAGATATGATCGTTAAATTAACCCTTACCTACACCCTTATATAAAAGATGGGTTTTTATTTCAAGCCCCATGCAAGTATATGGGACTTCCAGTACCTTACTCCACAAGCTCTGCTATGCATCTCCTGGTGAATGTGTCTGTCTGACTTGTAAGCCACACCCCATCTCACAAAGATACACCCAATGTTTAAGCCTCACCCCTTTTATTCTCTACCTTTTTTGCATTGATCTGGCTTGCAAATCACGCCCAGTCCCACAAAGCCACATCCCCTTTTATTTTCAGCTTACAATAGCTTCATCACAAATCAGTCCCACCTGAGGACAGGATATGAGGATGGGAAACAAGGTCGGGACGGGACATGAGGTCGGGATAGGAGGTCGAGATATGAGGACAGGATATGGGGTTGGGATATGACAACAATATAATAGGATGGCATATGAAGTCAAAAGCTTCCTCCTTTGTTGATTTTCCTCCCCAACAAGGATTAGGATGGAAAAACCGGGCAACGAAGAAGGTCATTACCTCGGGTCAAGCAAGAAAGTTGAGAATGTCTAGCTATATTAATTATTCACCTAATTTTTACCTCTTAAGGATGCAGGGCGTAGCTGTACGTCCATCACCCATTCTTGGTCTATAATGCAGGGTCACGCCGGTGCGTCCGATCGGCGATTGATTGCTCCAAGCCTGAAATCCAGGCTTGAGCAATCGACCGCCAATAACACTGATCATTGCCATGTTAATACATGGCAGTGATCTGTGTAGAAGATCAGTGTGTGCAGTGTTATAGTGTGAAAAAAAGTCAAGATCATTTAACCTCTTCCCTAATAAAAGTAAGAATCACCCCCCCCCCTTTTCCCCATTTAAAAAAAAAAACTGTATATAAAAATAAACATATGTGCTATTGCCGCATGCGGAAATGTCCAAATTATAAAAATATATCATTAATTAAACTGCACGGTCAATGGCGTACGCACAAACAAATTCCAAAGTCCAAAATAGCGTATTTTTGGTCACTTTTTAATATAATGAAAAATGAATAAAAAGAGATCAAAAAGTCTGATCAATACAAACATGGTACTGATAAAAACTTCAGATCATGGCGCAAAAAATTAGCCCCCATACCTCATGAATGCCGGTGGTTTCAGTAGTATGCCGGTGGATCTGACAGCACGTGTCACGTGTGGTTTTTACTATAAATGGAAACTGGTGAGGTAGAAGAAGTCCGCTTTCCAGACACCACCGCACGACTGTAAGCTCCGTAGCAATAGACCAGACAAGGGAAGCCAGCGGTAAAAGGATTATTCACTTTACCCTTTATTATTCATTTTTCACTTTATTCCAGTTACCTTTTTTCAAATGCACACACACACACACACACACACACACTGGTGGGAAGAGTCGGCTTATGCGGTGAAACACAGGTGACTTAATTAGATAAGGGAGGAGATAACTTCTCCAAATCTAGCTCCCCACTGAGTTAGACCTGAGGTCTGACTTGTACTTAACATACAAGGCCTATCCACAAAAGTGAACAATAAAGAAAAAGAGAAAAGATGTACACAAATACAAAAATGTGGAAGTATAAACTGATACATTTAAAAGGGAACTCCGGTGGAAAACATTTTTTTCAAATCAACTGGTCCCAGAAAGTTATACATATCTGTAAATTACTTTTATTTAAAAATCTTAACCCTTCTAGTAGTTATCAGCTGTCACAATACTTACTGTATACAGTAGTGTGAAGTTCTTTCCTGTCTGACCACAGTGCTCTTTGCTGACACCTCTGTCCGTGTCATGAACTGTCTAGAGCAGGAGAGGTTTGCTATGGGGATTTGCTTCTAATCTGGACAGTTCCTGACATGGACAGAGGTGTCAGCAGAGAACACTGTGGTCAGACTGAAAAGAACATCACACATTGTAGTATCTGTAGTATAAAGCAGCTGATAAGTACTAGAAGGATTAAGTATGGATGAAGTAATTTACAAATCTGTTTAATTTTCTGGCACCAATTGATTTGAAAGTTTCCTTCAGAGTTTCCCTTTAACTTCATATTAGCCTCAATGGTACAATAAGTAGTGACAGCACAGGAAAAAATGAAACACAAATTCTTCCAATATAACTTTACAGACTATCCATTTATATAGCAACACCAATTAATAATGGAGAATAGGATCAGACCTGCAGTTCAGTCCCAACAGATGGAGACGTCTGCAGCAGGTGGATCCAGGATGATCTCTTGCAGGGTGCCCGGAGTCTGCTCAAGCCTCCCCCCCCCCCTTTGTGGCTGACAAACAATGCCATGGGACATGCAGTGGGAGACATCACCTATGTGACAATCTCTGAAATGCTTGTATACACCACAGACATTAACCTCTTGATCAGGGAATTGAAGGGAATGGTGTAAGGGGATAAGGGAAAGGGATTTAGTTTTATAATTCTGCATAAGCATTAATGTTATTTTGATCCAGGAATGTATCTAACCCTGTTTTAAAGCTATTAATTGTTCCTGCTGTGACCAGTTCCTGAGGTAGACTGTTCCATAAATTCACAGTTCTTATGGTAAAGAAGGCGTGTCGCCCCTTTAGACTAAACCTTTTCTTCTCCAGACGGAGGGAGTGCCCCCTCGTCCTTTGGGGGGGTTTAACCTGGAACAGTTTTTCTCCATATTTTTTGTATGGGCCATTAATATACTTATATACATTTATCATATCCCCCCTTAAACGTCTCTTCTCAAGACTAAACAATTGTAACTCCTTTAATCTCTCCTCATAGCTAAGATGTTCCATGCCCCATATTAGTTTAGTCGCACGTCTCTGCACCCTTTCCAACTCCGCAGTGTCCCCCCTATGGACAGGCGACCAAAACTGATCAGCATATTCCAGGTGAGGCCGTACCAATGCTTTATAAAGGGGGAGTATTATGTCCCTGTCCCTTGAGTCCATGCCTCTTTTGATACATGACAATATCCTGCCGGCTTTGGAAGCAGCAGCCTGACATTGCATGCTATTCTGTAGTCTGTGATCTACAAGTATACCCAGATCCTTCTCTACCAGTGACTCTGCCAGTTTAATCCCCCCTAAGACATACGATGCATGCAGGTTATTAGTACCCAGATGCATAACTTTACATTTATCCACATTGAACCTCATTTGCCAAGTGGATGCCCAGACACTTAGTCTATCCAAGTCATCTTGTAACTCATGCACATCCTCTATAGACTGTACCGTGCTACAAAGCTTGGTGTCATCTGCAAAGATAGAAACAGAGCTGTTAATACCATTCTCTATATCATTGATAAATAAATTAAACAACAGCGGGCCCAGTACTGAACCTTGGGGTCCACCACTAATTACCGGGGACCAATCAGAGTACGAATCATTGACCACCACTCTCTGGGTACGATCCATGAGCCAGTGTTCAATCCAGTTACAAACTAAAGTTTCCAAGCCCAAGGACCTTAACTTACCTGTCAGACGTCTATGAGGGACAGTATCAAACGCTTTAGCAAAATCCAGAAACACTATATCCACAGCCATTCCTCTGTCAAGGCTTCTACTCACCTCTTTATAAAAGCAAATTAGATTGGTTTGACAACTTCTATCCTTAGTAAACCCATGCTGGCTATCACTTATAATACAATTATCCCCTATGTATTCCTGTATGTAATCCCTTATAAGTCCTTCAAACAATTTACCCACAATGCACGTTAGACTTACCGGTCTATAATTACCTGGCGAAGACCTAGAGCCCTTCTTGAAGATTGGCACCACATTTGCCTTGCGCCAGTCCCTTGGCACAATACCAGACACCAGAGAATCTCTAAATATCATGAACAAGGGTAGAGATATTACTGAACTTACCTCTCTAAGAACTCTTGGGTGTTCTTGAATCCTTTTTTTTAAAGGACATCTGCAGCCCATTAACATTTCAGTGTTTAATCGTAAGGGGGCTGACCACTGGGAACCCCCGCAGTCTCCTAAATGGGGCCCCGGCTTTAGCGCTCAGTGTTAGCGCTAATGCGTTCAGCGTCGACCTGAAAGATCAATGGTTACGCCCCCTCCCCTGGTTACGTGCCTCTACCATAGAGTTACATGGAGGAGGCATGTCGGCCGAAACATCATACTGTGGCTGGCACAACTCCGGCACAGGTGAGCTGCGGCAGAGTCGCAGGAGATCGCGGGGGTCCCAGTGGTCGGACCCCCACAATAAAACATTTATCCCCTATCCTGTGGATAGGGGATAAGTGTAAAAGGGCTGCAGATGTCCTTAAGTAGTGCTACCAACATAGGAGAGATTGCACACATTACACCAAATCCTATAAACCATGAACAATGTTTGGCAATTAATGAACTGTTTAATGGGGAAAACTTTATTATCCGTAGCTCTAGTGTCAGTAGATCTGACAGAATGCTTACAAACAATGCAACCACTCTGGCCACATTTAAAGCGACCCTTCAAAGATAACTAGAATATCTAATGTGGGTACTCCGAAATGGGAGGGTGCTAGGTGACAAAATACCACTGGCTTCCCTCCTCTGGCCTAGAAATGGAAACCACAACACACAAGTGTAAGCTTATATGTATATTTACATGTACAGTAACCTTGTTGTGGTGTTATAGAAATAGAACATAAAGCAACTCGGCTCTTTCGTTTCCTTGTTGTAAGAAGAACCTGTGAAAGTGAAACTGTTGCAGTGTCACCCTCTACCTGCTGTTCAGGTGAAAGCCACATTCTTCAAAAGCATGTACAGTATTTCCTGTTCCTGAAGTCTGGACGGAGCTTCTATTTCTCGATGGCGGCGGGTAATGTATCCTGGTTAGGAAGTCCACAGCCATGCATTGTGCATCTGTTTTGTATTTATACTGTGTCTATATAGTTTCCATAGTTGCAGAAAGCTTTCTCAAACACTAGTTATATAGTGACATAACCATTACTACATACGGTACATTCAGTAACTTGCAGAATATGGCATTCCCAACAGTATCCTGGACACAAGATAACTGTATTATGTAAGTATCTAGTAATCTGGAAAGAAGGGGGACATCATTTCCTTCACTCAGCTTACTTGGTCTCCTGAATGTATGCAGCAATACTGTATATAGTTATTATATGTCACTATATCAATCATATCTTCCTCAAAGTATGCAACGATACAGGATAAAGACTTTATCTCGTATCTCTGCATACATTCGTTACATAGGCAAAGCTGAGTGTTGTAATTTCCCCCACAACAGTCATCACTCAGCTTTCCTAAAGTCTGGAATGTATGCATTGATATTGGATATGATTATTTTGTGTCACTTTATAAATTACTAGCTTTTGCCCGCGGATTAGCTCGCGTTAAATTTGAGGTAACAATGATTAACTTTTTACGATCCTATAGTAATGAGGCCGCTCTGGTTAAAGTCTACGGGCATCCAAACAACCCAAAACATTACATCTGCTGTTTCATGGAATTGAAGATCGACATCCTTTGAGGACTTTAACCTAGTCTGCACGCAGGAGAACCGCCTTCTCGCGCTGCTTATATACTGCCAACAGTCCTAATATCCCGTCCTCATATCCCGTCCTCCTATCCCGTCCTCCTATCCCGACCTCCTATCCCGTCCTCCTATCCCGATCTCCTATCCCGTCCTCATATCCCGTCCTCCTATCCCGTCCTCCTATCCCGACCTCCTATCCCATCCTCCTATCTCGACCTCCTAACTCGACCTTCTATCCTGACCTCCTATCCCAACCTCCTATCCCGACCTCCTATCCCGACCTTCTATCCCGTCCTCCTATCTCGACCTCCTATCCTAACCTTCCCGACCTCCTTTCCTGACCTACTATCCCGACCTCCTATCCCGTCCTATCTCGACCTCCTATCCCGACCTCCTATCTCGAACTCTTATCCCGACCTCCTATCCCGATCTCCTATCCCGACCTTCTATCCCGTCCTCCTATCTCGACCTCCTATCTCGACCTCCTAACCCGACTTCCTATCTCGACCTCCTAACCCGACTTCCCATCCCAACCTCCTATCCCGACCTCCTATCCCTTCCTCCTATCTTGACCTCTTATCTCAACCTCCTATCTTTACATCCTATCCTGACCTCCTAACCCGACCTCCTATACCGTCCTCCTATCTCGACCTCCTATCCCGACCTTCCCGACCTCCTATCCCGACCTTCCCGACCTCCTATCCCATCCTCCTATTCCGACCTCCTATCCCGAACTCCTATCCCGTCCTCCTATCCCGTCCTCCTATCCCGTCCTCCTATCCCGACTTCCTATCCCGACCTCCTATCCCGACCTCCTATCCCGTCCTCCTATCTCGACCTCCTATCCCGACCTTCCCAACCTCCTATCCTGACCTCCTATCTTTACCTCCTATCCCGTCCTCCTATCCTGACCTCCTATGCCGTCCTCATATCCAGTCGTCCTATCCCGTCCTCCTATCTCGACCTCCTATCCCCACCTCCTATTCCGACCTCCTATCCCGACCTCCTATCCCCTCCTCCTATCCTGTCCTCCTATCCCGTCTTCCTATCTCGACCTCCTATCCCGTCTTCCTATCCCGACCTCCTATCCCGACCTCCTATCCCGACCTCCTATCTCGTCCTCCTATCCCGACCTCCTATCTCGACCTCCTATCCCGACCTCCTATCCCGACCTCCTATCCCGACCTCCTATCCCGACCTCCTATCCCGTCCTCCTATCCCTTCCTCCTATCTTTAGCTCCTATCCCGACCTCCTATACCGTCCTCCTATCCCGACCTCCTATCCCGTCTTCCTATCTCGACCTCCTATCCCGTCTTCCTATCCCGACCTCCTATCCCGACCTCCTATCCCGTCCTCCTATCCCGTCCTCCTATCCCGACCTCCTATCTCGACCTCCTATCTCAACCTCCTAACCCAACCTCCTATCCCGACCTCCTATCCCGTCCTCCTATCCCGTCCTCCTATCCCGTCCTCCTATCCCTTCCTCCTATCCCGACCTCCTATACCATCCTCCTATACCGTCCTCCTATCCTGACCTCCTATCCCGACCTCCTATACCGTCCTCCTATCCCGTCCTCCTATCCCGACCTCCTATCCCGTCCTCCTATCTCGACCTCCTATCCCGACCTCCTATCCCGTCCTCCTATCCTGACCTCCTATCCCGTCCTCCTATCTCGACCTCCTATCCCGACCTCCTATCCCGTCCTCCTATCCCGACCTCCTATCCCGACCTCCTATCCCATCCTACTATCCCGTCCTCCTATCCCGACCACCTATCCCGACCTCCTATCTCAACCTCCTATCCCGACCTCCTATCCATCCACCTATATCGACCTCCTATCCCGACCTCCTATCCCGACTTGCTATCTTGACCTCCTATCCCGACCTCATATTCCGACCTCCCATCCCGTCCTCATATCCGACCTGTAATATGTGACCATGTATTGAAATATCTCCAGACGTATGGAAGTTATGTGGGAACATACATTTCCCATTGATTTGCATGGGACTTTAAACAAAAACCCCGACCCTCACAAATGGGGGTAGTTAAGGGTTAAATTAACTATCCTAATTTTTAAGTGGACATATAAGTAACATGTGACCAAGTATTACTGAAATATCTCCAGCCGTACAGAAGTTATGTGGGAACATACATTTCCCATAGACTTGTAAGGGACTTTAAAAAAAAAAAAAAAAAAACCCTTTTTCACACGAAAAATCCTTTCTTATTCCTTGTCTACGTCTTAAAAGCAACACCTGTGCAAAAATTCAGGTTTCTAGGTCCAAGGGTTTAGGCTGGGCGCTGTTGAGTCAGTGAGTCAGGTCTTCTGTTTTTATGTATAAGATGAAAAAATTAAAAAAAATAAATGATCACAAATTTGGACGCAGAAATGTTTGCTCAAAAATTACTATTTCTGTAGACAATAGCAGAGATTTATCAAAACTTGTGCAGAGGGAAAGTTGCCCAGTCCCATAGCAACCAATCAGATTGCTTCTTTCATTTTTAAAAGGGCCTGTGCAAAATTAACCCCTTAAGGACGCATCCCATTTTGACCTTAAATGGGCACTGTCATGATATCAAAAAATTGATATGTTGTAGTACTTAAGTACTACAACATATCTCTAATATACTTTAATTTAAAAAAGTGATTTTAAACCAGTTTAAAATCACTTTTAAATCCGGCCACTAGGGGTCGCCCGCCTAGTGGCCGAAAGCATTCGGCAGTGACGTCACTACAGAATTTCCACTCATTTAAGCCTGGTAATGAGTTGAAATTCAGTCACTGCGGTGCTCGCTCCCTCCTGTCAATCAAACAGGCAAGAGCGACCACGCTGATAGCTGAGGCTGCACGCATTGGCCCCGCCCGCCCGCCCCCATTACCCTGTCCGGGGGCAGCGCGCGCACTCATTGCTGCGCTGATCCTCCGGATGGGTAAGTCTGATAAATATATATGTTATATACATCTGGCATGAGTAGTGTTGGGCAGTATGGCCTAAAATGAATATTGCGGTATTTTTTTTTTATTATCGCGGTATCATGGTATTACCGCCTGTCCCCCCCACCCCGCGAGCGGGGTCCCTGTGCCCTCTAGTGGTGTCAAATGTGCCCCCCGCGAGTGCTACCATCACCGCTAGCGGGGTCCCTGTGCCCACTAGCGGTGTCACAAGAATGCCGAGCGCGGCTCTGTTCCCTGTCCCTGTCAGCTCTCAGGGTACGGGAACAGATTTAAAAGCCTTGCGCGCAGCTAACGTAGTACTGCGCATGCGCAGTACTACCCAAATAGTGTAGGGCTAACGCCAGGCTCATAGCGCTGCCTACGTTAGCCCTACACTATTTGCGTAGTGCTGCACCTGCGCAGTACTATGTTAGCCGCGCGCGAGGCTTTTAAATCTGTTCCCGTACCCTGAGCGCTGACAGGGACGGGGAACAGAGCCGCGCTCGGCATTCTTGTGACATCGCTAGTGGGCACAGAGACCCCGCTAGTGGTGATGGTAGCGCTCGCGCTCGCGGGAGGCATTCTTGTGACACCGCTAGTGGGCACATGGATCCCGCTAAAATCTGATTTTTCATTTTCACGTCCAACTTTAATGAAAATTTGTCAAACACATGTGGGGTGTTAAGGCTCCGTATATCCCTTGTTACTTTCTGTGAGGGGTGAAGTTTCCAAAATGGGGTCATATGTGGGTGACTTTTTTTGTTTGCGTTTATGTCAGAACGGCTGTAACTATAGCCACCCCTTTGCAAATCACCAATTTAGACCTTAAATGTACATAGTGCGCTCTCACTCCTGAGCCATATTGTGCATTCGCAGATTTACACCCACATATGGGGTATTTCCGTACTAAGGAGAAATTATGTTACAAATTTTGGGGGTCTTTTTTTCCTTTTACCTCTTCTAAAAATTAAAAGTATGGGGCAACACCAGCATGTTAGTGTACTTTTTTTTATTTTTTTACACTAACAAGCTGGTGTAGACCCCAACTACAGAAATACCCCATATGTGGCCCTAAACTGTTGCCTTGAAATATGACAGGGCTCCGAAGTGAGAGAGCGCCATGCGCATTTGAGGCCTAAATTAGAGGTTTGCATAGGGACGGACACGGCAGTGTTCCCCAAACAGGGTGCCTACAGTGTTTTTGAGACGTTTTAAATTTTTATTGGGGGGGGGGGGGGGGTCAGTGTAGGGGTATGTGTATGTGTAGTGTTTTACCCTTTATTTTGTGTAGGTGTAGTGTAGTGTTTTTACAATTCGCTGTAAACCCACCCATGTGAATGTACCCTGTACCCTGGACTTCCAGAGTGGGCAGAGCGGGGATCTCAACTTGGACCCCCCCGCACATGCCCTGCGATTCGCCGATTGGCCTGATCGACCAATCGCGGGAGATATGAGGAGGTGGCACCCCTGCCATCTCGCTCCTATAGCTGTCTCTATTGGGTCACCAGAGACCCGATCAGAAAAAGCCATGATTCGCTGGTCAGAATTGACCGGTGAATCACGGCGATCGTCAACAAGGGGGGTCTCAGGACCCCCTGGGCGATATGCTGGGATGGCTGCTGATAGATATCAGCAGTCATCCCGTTCCGATCACTGCATCCGGAGAAGCAGTGATCAAGAAATGCAGCGCCGTAAATGTATGGCGCTGTGCGCGAAGTGACACTTAGTGACTCGTCGTTAAGGAGTTAAAGAAGCGATCTGATTGGTTGCTATTGGCAACTGGGCAACTTTTCCTCTGGATAGGTTATGATAAATCTCCCCCAATGTGCGACTTTAGTGGCTGTTCGCCTCTTGTGCCAAGGTGGCATAAAGGAGGTTGGAAGGGAGCTTGGCCTCACATGCAACTTTACAGCCGACTTGTGACACCTAAAATCACATAAATATACAGGGTGGGCCATTTATATGGATACCTTAACAAAATGGGAATGATTGGTGATATTAACTTCCTGTTTGTGGCACATTAGTATATGTGAGGGGGGAAACTTTTCAAGATGGGTGGTGACCATGGCGGCCATTTTGAAGTCGGACACTTTGAATCCAACTTTTGTTTTTTCAATAGGAAGAGGGTCATGTGACACATCAAACTTATTGGGAATTTCACAAGAAAAACAATGACGTGCTTGGTTTTAACGTAACTTTATTCTTTCATGAGTTATTTACAAGTTTCTGACCACTTATAAAATGTGTTCAATGTGCTGCCCATTGTGTTGGATTGTCAATGCAACCCTCTTCTCCCACTCTTCACACACTGATAGCAACACCGCAGGAGAAATGCTAGCACAGGCTTCCAGTATCAGTAGTTTCAGGTGCTGCAGAATGGGCAAAACAAAAATTGGAACAGGACCCTCAGTTTACGCAGAAGATTTTGTTCAGTGATGAGGCAAACTTTTATATGAATGGTGAAGTTAACAAACAAAACCACCGCTATTGGTCTGACACTAACCCACATTGGATAGATCCATTCAAGACTGTTGGAACACAAAAATTGATGGTATGGTATATGGGGTACAAAGATAGTGGGGCCATTCTTCATCAATGGAAACCTCAAGGCCACTGGATATGCGAAATTGCTACATGGTGATGTGTTTCCCTCTTTATGCACTGAAGCTGGCACGTTCCCTGAGTTTTTCCAGCAAGATGGTGCACCACCACATTATGGGTGTCAGGTCCGAGCATTCCTAGATGAACGGGTTCCTGGAAAGTGGATTGGTCGTCGTTGGCCAGTTGAATGGCCCCCAAGGTCTCCCGATCTGACCCCCTTAGAATTTTATCTTTTGGGTCATTTGAAGGCAATTGTCTATGCTGTGAAGATACGAGATGTGCAGCACCTGAAGCTACGGATACTGGAAGCCTGTGCTAGCATTTCTCCTGCGGTGTTGCTATCAGTGTGTGAAGACTGGGAGAAGAGAGTTGCATTGACAATCCAACACAATGGGCAGCACATTGAACACATTTTATAAGTGGTCAGAAACTTGTAAATAACTCCTGAAAGAATAAAGTTACATTAAAACAAAGCACATCAGTGTCTTTCTTGTGAAATTCCCAATAGGTTTAATGTGTCACATGACCCTCTTCGTATTGAAAAAACAAAAGTTGGATTCAAAATGGCCAACTTCAAAATGGTCGCCATGGTCACCACCCATCTTGAAAAGTTTCCCCCCTCACATATACTAATGTGCCACAAACAGGAAGTTAATATCCCCAACCATTCCCATTTTATTAAGGTGTATCCATATAAATGGCCCTCCCTGTACAACACCTTAATAGGTTGTGCATATTTGTGCGCCAGGTGCAACTACAACCATGGATCTGTTGGATTTACTAAGAGGCCTGCACATTATAGCAAATCCAGCAGACCATACAATTTTCGGAGCTTTATTTGTGTGCAAAGCACCAAAACACTGGAGAAAGCAAATGTCCCCCTATGTGTTCCTGAATGTATAAAGTGATTCAGGACATGGTTGTTTATATTATTATATGTGATCTGTTTCTAAATGTATGCAGCACACATTTTATGCGGTATCATTGAATACATACAACAAACAAACCAGCCAGCACGACTACCTGATACACAAGTGCCCGCTGCTGTGGATAATACATAGTATACAAATA
The DNA here is from genome assembly GCF_029499605.1 of Hyla sarda. Taxonomy (NCBI): domain Eukaryota; kingdom Metazoa; phylum Chordata; class Amphibia; order Anura; family Hylidae; genus Hyla; species Hyla sarda. Next base: position 344,409,370 of record NC_079191.1, on the reverse strand, counting down.
CAAGTTTTCAGCTGCACTCTTGGTTAAAAAAATGGAGGCTCTTAGCGCACTTTCATGTTAGGGACCAGAAATAAAACAAGGATTCACTGAGGCTTGTGCATCCACCAAACATCTGTCCCTCATAGACAAAAAAAAAGAACAGACGACCAGCGCACTGCTAATACCCAGAAAGTATTAAAGTGGAGTGATAGAAGTGGTGGACATTCCACTTTTTGGGGGAGATCACCTTAAAAATCTATTGAGAAAGGAAGCGACCTGGATAATGTGCTGTGAAGCCATGGGTTCTTTGGGCTTCAATTACAAAAATGACATGAGAATATTCCTTGGTTAAATCTCCCTTTTCCATATCGTCTCTATATTGTGCATATATGATGTATATGTTCAGTTCTTTTGTGATAGGTATATTATATCTTATAGAGGACTGAACCAGGGTATCCAGGGAAGAATTTTTAAAAGAAAAATAAAAAGTTTAATATTTTGTAATTTTTTTTTTGGCCCTGCAAAACATCAGTTCAGGTGAGTCTATTGGCCCTTTCCATAGCCTCATGTATAAAGTGTGATTGATAGCCCTGCTGTAAAAGTTGTTGTGATAGATCTTCTGACCAAGTATAATTTGTGTCATCACTATTGAGTCTGCTAAGCCAAACAAATTGGCCATAAGATACGGCTTTCTTAACATGGAGCAGGGAGAAGCTATTAAAATGGAGTAGAGAAGTAATAGCGGTGTTCTTTCTGATGCCTGAGGTTACAACCATCCCATCATTTATCTCCACCATTACATCTAAAAACTCTAAACTCTGATTTTCAAATCCCGACCAGACATTAAAAAACATCATCAATGCACCTCATGAAAAACACTCAAAATTTTGCAAACAAGTTATTGGCTGAGAAGATATACTTTTTTTTCTAAGGCTGCAAGGAAGATTTTTGTAAAACAGCATGTCATTGGCATGCCCATGGTGATTCAGATTCTTGGCTGAACCATTTCTCCTGAAACTTGAAGTCATTGTTTGAGAATATACTTTAGGGCCTCATTAACAATGTTTGAGAAGTCACCTGATCTCCTAATATTCGTCGATGAATAATATTCATAGATTAATCCTGGGGGGGTACAGGCTTTCCGCGTCTAATGATGCTAAATGGTATTCCTCCTGCCCCCATACAGTCATGACCGTAAATGTTGGCACCACGGAAATTTTTCAAGAAAATGAAGTATTTCTCACAGAAAAGGATTTCAGTAACACATGTTTTGCTATACACGTGTTCAGAAAGCTGGGTTTGTGTCCGAGGTCTTGGGTCTTCCAGCAGGACAATAACCCCAAACATACGTCAAAAGACATCCAGAAATGGATGGCAACAAAGCGCTGGAGAGTTCTGGAGTTACCAGCAATGAGTCTAGATCTAAATTACATTGAACACCAGTGGGGAGATCTTAAAATTGCTGTTGGGAAAAGACGCCCTTCCAATAAGAGAGACCTGGAGCAGTCTGCAAAGGAAGAGTGGTCCAACATTCCTGCTGAGAGGTGTAAGAAGCTTATTGATGGTTATAGGAAGCGACTGATTTCAGTTATTTTTTCCAAAGGGTGTGCAACCAAATATTAAGTTAAGGGTGCCAATAATTTTTTCCAGCCCATTTTTGTAGTTTGGTGTGACATTATGTCCAATTTGCTTTTCTCGGTCGCTCTTCATTGGGGGACACCTTACTGATGGTATATGCTCTTGCCACTAGGAGGCGCTGACACTAGGAAAAAAAGTCGGCTCCTCCCTGGCAGAATATACCCGCCCACCTACAGTGAGGTAATCAGTTTTATCTAGTATCAGCTAGGAGGCAAGACACAGTTCTGGGTGCTCCCCAGACCTGGTCTTTTTTATTATTTTCTAGTAAGGGCTGTTAGTTAGATTCTTTGTTTCCCTCTTTTTCAGGTGGGGGTTCAGAAGCACTGCACTACCTGTTCCCCCATATGCGGCTAAGGGGCATGGGACTTAGAAGTATGCACCGTTAACCCCTTCCCGCCAACGGCCAGCGCCTGGAGGTTATATCCTGGGTCAGGGTCCCCCACTGCCCCTGCTTGCCCCCATCCTAGCCTGGTATGATGTAGTGCGGCCATAAGCTGGTTGAAGACGCCTAAGGTGAGTATAAGAAACTGGCGTCTGCAGGTGAGTATGTCCTCCCCCCCCTCCTTCACCTAAAAAGGGACTCAGTCTGCTGCCCGAGTTCCGGTACCTCACTACTGGGTGAGGTGACTAATGGAATGTCTCGTTGTCTACTATGGACCCGTACCAGTAGGCCAGACAGTGGTCTGCAGGGTTACCTACAACGCCTGTCATCGGCGGATGCAGTTTTGGTACCTCACTTCCGTGCGAGATGCCAACCAAATGACTCGTTGACGTCTATGGACTCATACCAGAAAGCCAGATAGTGGTCTGCTTGGTTTTCTACACCACCTACCATACCTCACATGGCTGGTGTATCTGCGTCTAGACTTCCGGTGCCTCACTGCGGGGTGAGGTGTTCGAAGGAATGATTCGCTGTCCATTCTGGTTCTATACTAGTAGACTAGACAACGGTCTGCATGTTTTCCTGCACTGCCTGTCACATCTCACGGATATTGTATCTGCTGATGGAGTTCCGATACCTCACCGCTGTGTGTGGTGCTGACGGAGTGTCTCGCGGTCCACTATGGATCCCTACTGGTAAGCCAAATAGTTGTCTGCATGTCTGCCGCACGACCTCTCCCATGGGGTGGGTTTCTCAGCCTCCCTGCCCTCCCACCTATGGCAAAGGGCGCAGCTATAGCATGTCTGCCTGTTCCCTTTTTTCGCTATCCGCCTCTGGTTGTTCTTGTTCATCCAGGCTCCTGTCTACACTGTTGCCGCTGCCATTGGTCTTTGACCTCCGGGCTGCCGCGGACATAGCCAGGTTTCCCATGCTTCACTGCTGGGTGAGGGTTCTGGAGTATATCCCTACAGGTATACAGGATTGCTGCCAGTCGGAAAATCCCTTGTCTGCTGGTTTTCTACAGCACCAGGGCGCCCCTTGGTTGGGCTGCACTCTAGTACCCCGCCTTCTGGGGAAGGTTGACTGGAGTGACCCTGGGTGCTCAGGACTCCTATACCTGCTGGACAGATGGTTTTTCCGCATGGCTTGCTACTATGTTGGGTCCCCTACCGTACCCTTCCACCTGCTGACGGTTGTTAAGGTTACCAATGCCAATGGGCCTTATACAAGGCACCACATACTAGGTTTACAGGGTTACCTTCTTGGTCTACAGGCTGGTATCTCACTCCACTGCTCCACACTCTTTCTTCATCTCCTGAGTCTGCATCTGCAGCTTTGGTGTCTGACACCATTAGGAGATGGGGTGGAGGCTTCTTTTCTGCAGGTCCCAGGGATTTTCTCAGCAACGGCAGCATCACTCTGTTCTCCCTTCTTAGGTTGCACTGTTGGTCTGCTAGAGGCATACCTACCTTCCCAGCTGGTCCCTTGAGTTTCTGAGGTTTAGTTCATGTCCGCAGACTTAGTACCCCACTGCTGTTGAAGGGTACCCATGTCTGTGTTCCTACGTATGCTAGGTCCACCCTCTAGGTGTGGAGCCCACCTTCCTTTTGTTCGGTGGGCTGTGCCTCGGGACTTCCGGTGACTTTGTTTCCGCAGTTCTGCGGCGGTTGAGCACTTCTGTTCTGGCTCGGGGCCTGCTGGGGCGACAGTCAGTTCAGCTCCTCCCTATGCCTCCAGGGGTGTTTCCAGGGGTTTCGGTCCGGGATGGCTCAGGTACCTACGCGTCACTATCTGGAATGGCTCTCCACATGTCTTGTACCTTTTGCCCAGCTATAGTGTACTGGTGTTACGCCGAGCACTCCGGGTCCCTGCTCCTCCCCGGAGCGCTCGCGGCGTTCCTCTCTCTGCAGCGCCCTGGTCAGACCCGCTGACCGGGAGCGCTGCACTGACACTGCCGGCGGGGATGCGATTCGCATAGCGGGACGCGCCCGCTCGCGAATCGCATCCCAAGTCACTCACCTGTCCCGTCCCCCGGCTGTCATGTCCTGGCGCGCGCGGCTCCGCTCCTTAGGGCGCGCGCGCACTAGCTCTCTAAGATTTAATCAGCTTAATTAGCTTCCACCTGCTCCCTGGCTATATTACCTCACTTCCCCTGCACTTCCCTGCTGGATCTTGTTGCCTTGTGCCAGTGAAAGCATTTAGTGTTGTCCAAAGCCTGTGTTCCAGATCTTCTGCTATCCACATTGACTACGAACCTTGCCGCCTGCCCCGACCTTCTGCTACGTCTGACCTTGCCTTTGTCTAGTCCTTCTGTCCTACGCCTTCTCGGCAGTCAGCGAGGTTGAGCCGCTGCCGGTGGATACGACCTGGTTGATACCGCCGCAGCAAGACCATCCCGCTTTGCGGCGGGCTCTGGTGAAAACCAGTAGCAACTTAGAACCGGTCCACCGACACGGTCCACGCCAATCCCTCGCTGACACAGAGGATCCACATCCAGCCGGCCGAGTCGTGACAACTGGATTCCGATCCCGCTTGGGACACGAGGTGGCTCCTCCAGACAGCGATGGGTTGCCATTGGAGCCTGGGGGTTCCGTCCTCCCAGTACTTATTCCGTGGCTGTGGGGCAGCATTTCCCTGCTCCTCCTGCACCTGGTGCGCTTTGCCAATCCCCTTTCTATAAGGGGTACAGGGCTCAGGGTTCTTGGCATGGGTCTGTACTTGAGTTTTCCTCTAGTCCCCCCTTGTTTTCCCTCTTCTGAAGGGACTATTTTGTTGATTCTTTTCTGCTGCCCAGACATTGCCGTCTCGCTGTTCCCACTGTATAGGTGAAGTATCTGGCAGGGCCCTTGGTTTTTGCGGAATGCATTCCACAGGGCCCTTTTCCTGCCTAGGCTCGTGGGCTTCCTGTCCACTATCGCAGATTGGCTCTCTTCTTTGTTGGAGCAGTTTGTACAATATACCTGGAAGGGTGTTCTTCCTTCCCTTTTGTCCGTGTCAGTTGTACTGCACTGCCACCGAAGTCTTCTGGAGTCAGCCTTCCTGTGCCTAAACCCTGAGATTCCCAGCTGGGTTCTCATTTGGTTCTCCCTCCATTCCCATTCTGGCCGGATGTTTCTTTAGTGTGCTCTGGTCCGCTCGGACCTTCGGGTCTAGGACTGGTTGGTCTCCTTGGCTTGGACTCTGTCCTAGGATGCTGTGGCGTATCTTCTTTTTAGGCGGCTCTTCCGGTTCCTTGGGCCTGGGTGATGGTTCAGGTCTTGGACATGTGTAGTGTTCCGGCCAAGACTCCTCCGGAGATTTTTACGCTGAAGTCTGTTTTTCTTACACTTCAGGAGATGCCCCCCTCTTCTGGGTGTTTGTTGCTCCTTTCTTCCCTAGGGGTCCAGGTCCTCCCGAGTTGGAGGGCGTTCAAGTTATCCGCATTACCCCAGTACTGCTCTTTCGCCTTATGGGTGCCCATGGCGGGCCCTTGGGACAGCGGTTTTTGTGCCTGCTGCTGTTTTCGGCTTTTGCTCTCATGCACTGGCCCTTTCCAGAACAGTATCCCGTCTTTCCGCTTTTCCTGTGATTCCTTGTCTCCCTATATGACCCGGGTGCCTTGGGTCTCTTCAGAGGATGGCCCTTTCCTTGGCATCCTAGTCCATCTCCTTGGATGGGGGGGATCTGCCGGGAGTTCCATTTCTGGGCCTAGTGTGTCTCCGCCTGAGGGCTCGTCCGCAGGCCTTGTGGTGAGTACAAAAATATCTCCTTTTTTCCCCTCCCTTCTTTTGGTTTAGTTCCACACAAAGGGAATAAACATGTGTATTGCAAAACATGTTACTGCAATCCTTTTCTGTGAGAAATACTTCATTTTCTTGAAAAATTTCAGGGGTGCCAATATTTACGGCCATGACTGTATATCCTCCAAGCCCCCTTATATACTCCAAAGTCCTTTAGTTATGCAGGCAAGTCATTGAATAGTGGCCTCAAAGGCCAGTCTGTGTATTTAGACAGCCTTTTGATCACTTACCCAATCTCTGCGATAATAGGTCACCCATGGGGTCGGGTCAGTGACTTGTGGATTTTTGGAAGGTGGTACCACCTACGTTTACTGAGGAATTTAGGCAGTAACTTTTCAGCAGTATGATAGGAGATAACATGATTCTTAACAAAACATCATAATGATGTTTGCAATTGACCAAGGTATTTTCCAGTGGGGTCTCTAGACAAGGGGGTATAGACTCTTTAAGCCTCTAATTTCCCCAGATGTAAGGTAAGTCTCTATACTGCAGTGTGTTATATGTGCAAGCAGGACATCAGAGTCTAGTCTCATGGTGAGACAATAAAAAAATATAAACTAAAGGTCCTGAGATATATCCCCCAGAAAATCCTCTGCTGAAGTCACAGGGGGCGGGGCTTCGCCGGCTCAATTTAAATATTCATTGTCTATGACTCCACTTCACTAGGATGTGGAGTCACAGACAATGAACATGTAAATTAAGCCAGTGAAGCCACACCCCATGCGCACGATTCACTAAATTTAGCAGAGGTTCTTCTGGGGGACATATCTCAGGACCTACTGGACATATTTAAGTAAGTAACCCCTCGTTGGACTCCTGGTCACCCCACTATAACTCAGTGTGGGTTTAGTGTGGGTGAACAGGCTGACAGTTTTACTTTAAAATACATTGCAGTACTTCTGAAAGCAGTTCTCCCTTTACTCACACTTCTGCCCAAACTTTGGTCAGGTAAAAGTATTCAGAGTCTCCTCCTACCTTAGCAGATCTCAGGATAACCATTCCTACCAAGTTAACTACAGAATGCTGTACAGCCACATACATAAAGGCTCTGATTTCTCAATAACGTGTGTTTTTTTAAATTAAATTTCAAGTGTTTTTTCCCTTATATTCTTGAACGTGATTTTTGGAGGCCGGGAACTTTTGGCTCATAGGACATAGATTGAAATGCATATCCACATTCTTTTTTCACCACAAATTACATGACACTCCAATAGTAAATACAACATATGAGCATACTGTAATCTGCCAGAATAGAATCCCTATGTTAGAAATACCTATTTATATTCTATAACAACATGTCTCTAGGTCACAGCAGAGTCAGAAGGCCCCAGAATATGCGATAGCTTAAGTTTCAATCTACTGTCACACTTTTGAACGGTAAAATATAACTTATTCCAAGCCTCCTGACTCTGCCTGGACCTATACACGTATTGTATACCTTTTGCCACATTGGCACCCAGATTGGTCTCCTTCAAGTGGGGTGGCATTCTGTGCTGGCTCTTACCAGAGTTTGCTATGTTCTATAACTTATGCTATGGGAAATATTGTTGACGGCCCCAAATAGAGAGATCTGCATGAAAGTTTTATTATTACAACTGGTAAATTATGTCTTTGTCTTTGTGTTTCATTCTAAATCCTATACTCCAGGTAAACTTGAAGCTCTCCGATTACAGTTGGTAGAGCGCTGCAGTACAGCACTGGTCCAACAATTACTAGATGAATTACGTCATAGACGTGTGCTCAGACCAACAGAGGTGGAGCATATCAATGAAAGTAGAATTGGACGTGCAAACCAATGCCGAGAACTGATTGACCTGGTGATAAAGAAAGGAGATCACAGCTGTAATGTACTACTGAAAATTATTATGGAAAAGGATCAGGCTCTTAGCCAGGATCTGAGGATAACAGGTACAATTATACAATGGAATTATATCGCATTATATTCTAATAGAGACCAGAATGCATAAGTAAATGTGTGATAACTAAAAAAATAATCTACTACTTAAACATAACTCCATAAAACCATCTGCATATAAAAATGATGACTAGTATGGCGCTGCAAAACTAGACTGACAAAACTTTCATATGAAATGTAGCTATCTAAAACATATATTTCTATATCTGCATATAAATATAATTATTTGTATTTAATATGTATATATATATTATCATATACATATTCTTATGTACAGTATTTGTATGGCCAAATACATTGCTACTGCCGTCTCTCACTCTGCTAAAGTCAGTTTGGCTGTACGTGGTTTTACCAACAAAGCACCTCTTAGCGGCAGTGCAAAATGTGTTGAGGTGTCCTTTTCTGACAGAATCTTCAAATTACTGGCCATGGAACAATACCACCATACTGTGACTGAATAACACCACTATACCAGAACAGAACAATACCCACATAACGTGACTAAATAACACCACCATACCATGAGTAAGAACATCACCATACCAGAATAATACCCCCATACCGTGACTAAACAGTTTTTCCCAGTTTTTGGGTTTTGCCCCTGCTGTTATATTGTAATGAATATATAAAGGGAACACTGAGATAACACATCCTAGATCTGAATGAATGACCTAATCGTATGAAATACTTTCGTCTTTACATAGTTGAATGTGCTGACAACAAAATCACACAGAAATTATCAATGGAAATCAAATGTATCAACCCATGGAGGTCTGGATATGGAGTCACACTCAAAATAAAAGTGGAAAACCACACTACAGGCTGATTCAACTTTGATGTAATGTCCTTTAAACAAATCAAAATGAGGCTCAGTAGTGTTTGTGACCTCCCTACAATGCCTGGGCATGCTCCTGATGAGGTGACGGGTGGTCTCCTTAGGGATGTCCTCCCAAACCTGGACTAAAGCATCCGCCAACTCCTGAACAGTCTGTGGTGGAACGTGGTGTTGGTGGATGGAGCGAGACATGATGTCCCAGATGTGCTCAATCGGATTCAGGTCTGGGGAACGGGCGGCCAGTCCATAGCATCAATGCCTTCGTCTTGCAGGAACTGCTGACACACTCCAGCCACATGAGGTCTATCATTGTCTTGTATTAGGAGGAACCCAGGGCCAACCGCACCAGCATATGGTCTCACAAGGGGTCTGAGGATCTCATCTCGGTACCTAATGACAGTCAGGCTACCTCTGGCAAGCACATGGGGGGCTGTGCGGCCCCCCAAAGAAATGCAACCTCACACTATTACTGACCCACCACCAGTCAGGCGGGAGGATGTTGCAGGCAGCAGAATGTTCTGCACAGCGTCTCCAGACTCGTCTGTCACGTCTGTCACATGTGCTCAGTGTGAGCCTACTTTCATCTGTGAAGAGCACAGGGTGCCAGTGGTGAATTTGCCAATCGTGGTATTCTCTGGCAAATGCCAAACATCCTGCACGATGTTTGGCTGTAAGCACAACCCCCACCTATGGATGTTGGACCCTCTAGCCACCCTCATGGAGTCTGTTTCTGACCGTTTGAGTGGACACATGCACATTTATGGCCTGCTGGAGTTAATTTTGCAGGGCTCTGGCAGTGCTCCTGCTTGCACAAAGGCGAAGGTAGAGGTCCTGCTGCTGGGTTGTTGCCCTTCTATGGCCTCTTCCACATCTCCTGATGTACTGGCTTGTCTCCTGGTAGCGCCTCCATGCTCTGGACACTACCCTGGCAGACACAGCAAACCTTCTTACCACAGCTCGCATTGATGTGCCATCCTGGATGAGCTGCACTACCTGAGCCACTTGTGTGGGTTGTGTAGAGGAGAAGCTAAAGAAAAAAAAGCCTGCTCCCTGGTAATGCAGCGACCTTCAATGTGCGCTCTAGGCCAGCACTTACTTGGCCTATAGATGGCGCCAGCCTTGACTATACCACCTGGATGTTAATATATATTGTTTGCAGCAGAGCTTCTATTATTAACACAGGAACAAAATACAAATAACACACAATCCATCCAACCAGGTGAAGCAAGCTTACAGCCATCAGGTAAGTGCATGGTGCAAGTATACGTCTATGTGAACACTTAAAAGAATTTTGGTGATTCTGTCAATAATTGCCGAATATAAATGCAAAAGGTTGGCATTTAGGAATTTGCAGGTGTTTGGCTTGCGAATATAAATGCAAAAGGTTGGCATTTAGGACTTTGCAAGTGTTTGGCACTTTCTTTTGGATAAATAAACCACTATCACCACTAAAATCTATGCATTAAAAAAATCTCAAGAGCTTATCACTATTTTCTGCCAAGGGCTCCTTAGTGAAAAAAAAAAAATACTCACACAAGCAAACAACACAGATGTAATTAAGCTGGATGTGGTTCCTCTTACCTGTGTGGCTGATGATTTGGACCATATCACGGAGCGGAGTCTAAGGTGCCGCTGGTCTTCACCAGAGCAGGATAGGCTTGCTGCCTGTTTTGGCGAGCATAGACAAAATGGTGAAGATAGTCCCCCAGGACCTGATTCACCCTTTCGACCTGACCATTGGATTGAGGGTGGTAAGCCAAGGAGAAGTCCAGTTGAACTTGTAGACGAGAACAGAGGGCCCTCCAGAACTTGGAGACGAACTGGACTCCCCGATCGGAGACAATATGAGTAGGCAATCCATGGTGACGGGAAGATATGACCAAGGAAAAGCTTAGCAAGCTGCAGTGCAGATGGTAAACCTGGCAAGGGCACAAAATGAGCCATTTTAGAAAATCGGTCCACAACAACCCAGATGACCATATTGCTGCCAGAAGAAGGAAGGTCAGTAATAAAGTTCATTGCTATGTCGGTCCAGGGTAGCTCAGGAACTCGCAAAGGATGTAGTAAACCAGCAGGCTTGGCACGAGGGGTTTTGTCCCGAGCGCAGATTGAACAAGCATGGACAAAATCAACAGCATCCTGCTTCAAAGTGGGCCACCAGTACTGTCGGGAGATGAGCTATAAGGATTTATGTATTCCAGCATGACCAGCTAGAAGAGAGGAAGAAACCCATTTCAGGACTCGGAGTCTAAAACGAGGAGGTCTTCCTAGAAGGCAAGTGCTGAAGATATGCAGGCGCTGCAGAGATGAGACGATCAGGACGAATAATATGTTGAGTATGGGACTCCTGGTCTAGTACATCAGAGGATCTGGACAGAGCATCAGCACAAAGATTCTTCTCAGCAGGGCGAAAGTGGTTAAAGAAATTAAATCTGGAGAAGAACAGAGACCAACAAGCCTGTCTGGGATTGAGACAATGGGCAGATTGGAGATAGAGCAAGTTCTTGTGGTCTGAATAGATAGTGGTGACGAGAGGCCAACTTTATGACCAAAAGTTCCCGATCTCCGATAGTATAATTTCTCTCCACATGGGGAGAAGGTCTTTGAGAAGAATCCACAGGTTACAGTTCTTGCTCCAAAGGAGGCATCTACTTCTAGGAATAATGGCTTGCTGGGATCGGGTCTAGATAAAAGAGGAGCAGAAGTGAAAGCGGACTTTAGCTGTTTGAAAGCTTCTTCAGCCTCTGGAGTCCAGACCCTAGGATTAGCATTCTCCTTGGTAAGCGAGAACATGGGAGCAACCAAGGTGGAGAAGTGAGGAATAAACCGTCGATAGTAATGGGCAAAGCCTAGGAAGTGCTGAATTGCTTTCAAACCAGTGGGGTGTGGCCAATCCAGCACTGCGGACAACTTGTTGGGGTCCATTTGAAGACCTTGACTGGTGACAATATACCCAAGGAATGGAAGGCTGTTTTTTTCAAAGGTACACTTCTCAAGTTTAGCATAGAGATGATTTTCTTGGAGACGCTGTAATACTTGACTGAGATGAAGTCGATGAGACTGGACATTGGGCGAATAGATGAGTATGTCGTCCAAGTAGACAACACAGGAGTAAAGAAGGTCCCGAAAAATGTAATTGACAAACTCCTGGAAGACTGCTGGAGCATAACAAAGCCCGAATGGCATGAAGCCTGAATGGCCCGAATGGCCTGAAGACAAGATACTCAAAGACAAGATACAAAGCCCAAATGGCCCGAAGACCAGATACTCGAAATGTCCACCCCAAGTATTGAACGCAGTCTTCCATGCATCCCCTTCACGGATGCAAATCAATTTATAAGCCCCTCGTAGGTCAAGTTTGGAGAAAATCCTAGCACCACGTAGACGATCAAATAACTCAGAGATCAAAGGAAGTGTGTAGCGTTTTTTTATAGTAATTGGACAATCGTAAGGACGATGTGGAGGTAAAACTTCAGCCTGCTTCTCGCTGAATACGTCAGCAAACTCCTGAAGAAAAGACGGCAGACCAGGCAGAGGAGTGGAAGGAGACACCAACTTGGATTGCAGGGTATGGAAACAGTTGTTATAGCAGTACGTTCCCCATCAAAGTACTTCTCCAGTCTTCCAGTCAAGATGCTGGGCATGTAGTTGTAACCAGGGAAGGCCTTGTAGAAGAGTGGAGGTACAATGTGGAAGTACATAGAAGGACAATTCTTCTTTATCCAGAACTCCAATTTGCATAGACAAGGGTACTGTGCAGAATAGTGCAGTCCAGAATTTCTCTGTTAACCGAGGAGATGTAAAAAGGCTTCAGAAGGCAGGTTACAGGCAGACGATACCAACGCACTAATGAGACATCGATAAAGTTCCCCGCAGAACCAGAGTCCAGGAAAGCTAGAACGGAGATAGTCTCTTTGGAAGGTAGAGACAGCTGCACCTTCAAATTCAAGCGTGGAGAAGAGGTATTCACACCTAGGGAGGCCTCTCCTACAAACCCTAGGTGCGAGCGTTTCCCTGTGACTGTGGACGCAGAGTACAGTCTCTGAGGAAATAGTCTGCACTGGCACAATATAAGCACAGATTCTGAGCTCGACTGTGGGTTCTTTCCTGCAGAGTCAGGCTAGACCGATCCGCCTGCATAGCCTCCACAGCGGGAGGCATCATAGAAGGTTGCGGTGGTTGCTGCAAGACGGGCACCAGACGAGGGAAGCACCGAAGTCGTGCAGTCTCCCTTTCTTGGCAAAAGTCCTCACGTCGTTCAGAGAAACAGATATTAATCCAAGATGCCAACTGTATCATTCAGGGTAGCAGGCAATTCCCGGGCGGCAAGCACATCCTTAATGTGATCATCATTCCAAGCTAACTCCGATGCCTGGGTATGAAACCGAATGGCATACTCGCCCACAGAGGAGTTGCCCTGAGTAAGACTCATCAATGCTGTCTCAGTGGAGGAAGCTCGAGCAGGTTCTTAGAAGACACCCCGAAATTCCGTCAGGACTGAGGATGAAGACCATCTTTGCTTGTTCCATAGGAAACTGATCCACCATGAGTTTATCGTGCAAAGAGAACAGAGTCACAAAACCACGACAGGACTTGGGATCCCCCTCATATTTCTCGGGAAGAGACAGACAGAGTCTTGATCTGGAGATGACTGCAGGGGCGGGAGGTGCCAGCAAAGCAGGAGGAGGCTGTGGTTGTGGTGGTTGTTGCTGTGCTGTTAGCAACTGCTGCATCATGGCGGATAACTGGCTCAACTGCTGTGCCTGCTGGGCCAACTGCTGTGACTGGAGCGCTACAATGGAAGCAAGATCCGGATTATCAGGCAGAGGAACCCCAGCAGGATCCATGGTCGGATCTTGCTGTAACTAAGCTGGATGTGGATCCTCTTAGCTGTGTGACTGATGACTCGGACCGTATGGGTGAGTGGAGTCTAAAGTGCCCCGGTCTTCACCAGAGCCCGCTGCAAGGCAGGATGGGCTTGCTGTGGCAGGCAACACCCAGGTTGCTGCCCCTGACACGGCTCGACCACACAGGTAGCTGGACAAGGCGAGGTACTGAAGGATAAGGCAGTAGTGAAGTCAAACGTAGCAGAAGGTCAAGGCAGGCGGCAAAGGTGCGGAATCTAGTAACGTAGCGGAAGGTCTGGATACACGGGAATGACAAACAGGCAATAGGGAACACTTTATCTCTGGCTAGGGGCACTGAAGATCCGGCAGGGAATTGTGGGGGGTGCAGAGATATATAATGTGGTGTCAGTTGCAAACTGGCCCTTTAAATTTCATAGCTCCGGCACGCGCATGCCCTAGGAGACGGGGACACGTGCTCCAGAGATGAGACAGAGGGACAGCGGAGCGTGCTGAGTGACGGGCTGGGATTCACATGCGGGCGCGTCTCGCGATGCGAATCCCAGCCCCGCCGGCAGATGGGGACCAGGGACACTGCGCTCACGGCCAGAGCTTGCGGCCGGAGTGCACTGTGTAACAACAGAGTTTACACAGTTCACACAGCATATAGATAGCACAAAGCATTCACCAGGCATCTTCTGTTCAATCAGTAAGAAATCTTTATTTCATGGTGCAGTACAGCAGCAGGAGAGCGGGCAGGTGCAGTGGCAAGCCCTGATTGAACAGAAGATGCCTGGTGAGTGCTTTGTGCTTCATGCTATCTATATGCTGTGTGAATTATGTGCTATCTTACTATGTGAGCACCTGTGACCGGGATTTCTGAGAAGTAGGGCCGAAGGAGTGGGTACCGTAATTAAAGTGACCTGTATGCTAGCAGCCAGAGGTACCATGACAGTTTGTCTTTGAGAGTGAACGATTAATAAAGAGTACTGCCATATAATGCATATATCCTGTAAAAAAATGATCTATAAATATAAATATTGTTATATTTAGTAACTATAAATAATACTGCAGTACACACAAATTAAATTTCCATAAACTGCATATATGGAACAATGTCATGTACAGTATACATTAATAACACCATACTGTATGGGGTATTGTATATATAAATAAACAATACTGCCATATACAGAAGACATAAATAATGCAATATATACACACAGATCAGAACATGTACTTAAACATTGCACAGCAGACGCATGGACTTGGGGACAGCAGAAAACGCCTTTGTCTTTTAAAAAATTAGAAGGATCCAATCTGTATTTACACTCTTTGTACACTTTTTTGTTTACCTTTTTAATTATTTTTTTAACCGTTTGAAGGTTATGTCCACCATTGTGAGCAACTGTTACACTGACAAAGGAAAACGTTTTTAAGTTTCCATAACTAGTAATGCATGAATCTTGCTTTTTTTTTCCCCAGCCCCTGTAAAACTTCCACTGGAAAAAAAAGAACAAACCAGCCAAGGTGATTGTTATTCAGACACATATAGAATGTAAAGAATTGTGCCTGAAATGTTTGCTGAGAGAAGTGGCTGTGATTTAGGGAGCAGTGTTGAGTGATATTTGTAGCTACTTAAATGGGCACTGTTACTTAAAAAAAAAGGGTTGAAGAGACGCATAACCACCAAAAAGGAGACCAAAATATAATCAAATGTAATTAGTACAAAAAATACATTTATAAAGCATGAGAACAATATCATGGCACAAAAATGCACATATAGATAAGAATGAAGTGGGAATAGCAAATCTACCATTGACTATTAGTGGGGTAGCATCTTACATGAAAACAGCAAACATAGAAGTGTTGCAATAAATATAGATGCATACCACCACAATAGATTAAGCAGCCACTAGAGCAAAGCTTTTTAAACTCTTCACCCTTTTTAGCCATCCAAAGTTTGGTGACACACCCCTCGCCATACCACAAATTGCACGTATAATGTTGTGCATCCTACAACACATGACGTGATACCAGTTTCAGCATTACAAATGTGGCTGCTAAGCCCCTGTGCCATTTCATCCCCTAATTTATCACCTCTGTGCCACTTTATTTCCCCTTCATCACTCCTTGAGCCATTTAGTCTCCCCTTGATCTTCCCTTGTACCATTTCATCCTGCCTCTTGACCACCCCCTGTGCCACTCTATTTTCCCCTTGAACCCCCTGTGTAACTTCATTCTCCACCCGCTTGAACCCGATCTGTGTCATTTCATTTCTCCCCCCTTCCTCCCCCATGTGCCACTTTATTCCCCTCTTTATCACCCCCTGTGCCATATCATTCCCCCTCTATATCCCCCCCCCCCCGTGCCATTTCAATTCCTCCTTTATCAGTGTATGTGCCACATTATTCCTGTCTCCCCTGTTTTATTTTTATTTTACCTTGCCTGTGTCTGGGAGCATTCCTGCAGGCTCAGGTTCAGGTGGCGTTTGAGCTTTCTTCTGTGTGCAGTCTCCTGCATGGCTCCTCGGCGTGTCATCAGCGGTTCACTCAGCAGTCCCGGCAGCCACCACAGCTCAGCTCACTGTTTAAAGGCCTGCTCAAGATCAGAAGCCTGGGCCATGGCTGCTTTAGAACAGTAACTGGCGGTGGCTACTGATGCGGGACTAGATGGTGCCTCGACACACCTGGGGGTGAGCATTGACACACTAGTGTGTTGCAGCACCCAGTTTGGAAAGCTCTGGTGTAGTATATAACAAAACAAACCTTTACTTACCTCCTGTGCTCCCATGATGCCTCCAGTGTCCTTCTCTGTGCTCCTCAGCCATCCTCTTTCTGAGCTGCAGCGTTACTGTTGGCGTCAGGAAGCACCCAGGCCCTGTGAGTGACAATGCCTCTCAGAGAATTGGTAGTCAAGGTGGGACATCTCTGTGGCCAGCAATTCCCTAAGCGAAAGTGTCACACACTGGACCCGGGTTCTTCCTGGGCCCTACTCGTCAGGTTGCTGCTCAATAAAACAATCTGCGGGGCCCTGAACAGGACACCTGAGTCATCGCAGTAGAGCAGGTGTTGAGAAAAGGTTTGTTTTGTTATCTACTACAGAACGGACATAGTTTTGAACCCCCCAAAACTGCTGGATAACCCCTTTGAACCCAAATCTGGCCAGCTAGTGATTACATTCCGGCCTCTTCTTGCTCATCTATATTTCAGTGATCATGTATCTCTGGCTCTCTCATAGACTATGAATAGAGCATGTTCCAACACAACACTTAATCACGGGGGATCAGACACATAACATTGTTATAATAAATGAGACCGGCCCGCAGTACAGCACCAGTGTATGTTAGCTATAAGCACTTCAATAGATGTACGCTGTTAATGTTTTTTTTTTTCCTTCAAAATTTTTCATTTTTCTTCAATTTTTTATTATGGCAGAGCAGAACTATAAAGGAAAACTTATAAAACACTGTACCTCGTCTGGGCTGACCTATCGCTTTAATAACTCCGGGACAGGACCATCTCATGATCCAAGGTACTGAGGAATCTCTACTTTGTTCTTTCAGGAGCTGTGTGGGTAGTTCAGACCAGTTATCCTTAGTTTTCTCTTAGTTTCAGGTAATCTTTGTTCAAAAATTTTTGTTCATCATACAACTTGTTAAATGTCACACTCTTCCAAAGAACACAAGTCCGGCACTGCTAGTGTGTGAATAGCACGGTCCCATTAGTGCCCAACATACATTAGCATACAGCACGTGTATCTGTTCAATTTTAGTGTTGCGACTCAGTGGTGTGTAGGGAACAGCTCACACGGTGGGGTCGGCAATGACAGTATTCACACAGGCAGCAGGTTTCAAATGTCTAAGAGGATGTTTATTTAAATGATTTTATGCACAAATGTTAATGAAATGTTAATGTTTGTTTTGTTCAGGACCTTTACTTTTATTTTCGTTCAGCAATTCTTTTCTAGTTTTCATTTCTACTTTTTCAAAAGCTTCTGTCACTCGTTTCTGTCAGTCTGTTGGTAAAATCTTTTGCCTCATCCAAATAATTTTATTGATCATTATTAATTCTTTTTAATCTGAGATGAACTGACTCTTTTAAGTGTGCATAGAGTGAGAACTTTGGAAATGAAGTAATGCATTTTTGGAAGTAGTTTTACGAAAAGATGTAGTTATTAGAGTGTTTTCAGAGGCTATTACCATAGCATCTAAAAACTTTGAGTTTAGTTCCATCAAATTGGTAAGTAATCATTGTGTTAACATTGTTAAAGGGGTATTCTGGGCAAAAACATCTTGTCCCCTATCGAAAAGATAGGGGATAAAATGTCTGATCGCGGGAGGGGGGCCCGGCGGGACCCCCGCGATCTCCCTGCAGCAGCCCGCGTTCTATGCGTAGCTGCGTCTGAAGCTTCGGAAACCGCAGGGCTTCCAAGACGGGGACCTGACGTCACGCCACGCCCCCTCCATTCATTTCTATTGAAAGCCCGGAGGATTCTGAAACTTCAGACGCAGCTGCAGCAGGGAGATCGCGGGGGGGGGGGGGGGGGGCTGATCAGACATCTTATCCCCTATCCTTTCGATAGGGAATAAGATGTTTTTGCCCGGAATACCCATTTAATTGAATTCAAGTTGTACAAACCTTGCAAATTCGTCTTCACGTTTATCAAAAATGTTATAAAAATGTTAAAAATATCGTTGACAAACCTTAAAAATTATTTAATATGTCTGACGTAGGGATTTTTGGAGGTGAAGACGAAGTTGCTTTCCAGCACCGGTAAAAATGCATTAGTATAAACACAAGATACAGGGGGACCCCATTGCAGTCCCCTGCTTTTGAAGGTATCATTTGTTGTTATATTGTGAAGTATTATTAGACAGAATGAATCTAAGTGACTCACAGAAAAATTCTATAAAGTCATTAGACTTACAGTATTTGTGTACCTTAATGTTTAAAGAGGCACTGTCATTGTTGAAAACTTTTTATATGTTACAGAACTAATCATATGATGGCTTTTTGCAATATAAAAATATATGTGTCTGTATGTATATATGTGTGTGTCTGTATGTATGTGTGTCTCTGTGTGTGTTAGGGGGGTGGGGGAACTGTAACCTAATGTGGGGGGTCTGCAACCTAATGTGGGGGGCCTGCAACCTAATATGGGGGGACCTGCAACCTAATGTGGGGGGACCTGCAACCTAATGTGGGGGGGCCTGCAACCCAATGTGGGGGACCTGCAACCCAATGTGGGGAACCTGCAACCCAATGTTGGGGGACCTGCAACATAATGTGGGGGAAACTATGTTAATGTGGGGGACCTGCAACCTAATGTGGGGGACCTGCTACCTAATGTGGGGGACCTGCAACCTAATGTGAGGGCCTGCAACCTAATGTGGGGGGCCTGCAACCCAATGTGGGGGACCTGCAACCCAATGTGGGGGACCTGCAACCCAATGTTGGGGGACCTGCAACCTAATGTGGGGGGACCTGCAACCTAATGTGGGGGAAACTATGCTAATGTGGGGGAACTGCTACCTAATGTGGGTAAACTGTGCTACTGTGGGGGAACTCCGGTGCCTGTCCCTATTGTGGGGGAACTCCAGTGCCAGCCAGTGACAGCTATGTTCATTAGCATCTAATTTTACTAGGAAAAGATAAAACAGACAGAAAACGTATTCATAAAAATGCTGTACTTTTATCTATAAAATCCTTGCACTAATTTTATAAAGATCTATTCTTATCTTTATACATTTTATCCTGTTATGAACTCGCCATGATGTCTTAGGAATATTGCAGGCAAGCTCCAAGCATCTTCCTCTGTGTAACATGTACAGCATGAAAGCAGAGAGGAAAGGGTTACAGAGTAGAGTTGGCTGACAGCCCAGGCTCACTCCTGACTCAGAGCAGACACAGTGAGGGAGACACAGACACGCCCCCTCCAGTCTGCACACTGAAAAAGTTACTGAGCAAAAGATAAATGCTTGTATCTCTGGAAATAAAGATCCTAGAGACATAAAACATATATGTACACGATCAGGATTAGGGTTCGGGTAACATATGGCTTTTTTTTTTTTTTTTTTTTTTGGAACTATGATAGGTACGCTTTAAGGTATACAAATAAGTCTATGTACATAACTTGTTTAGTGTATTTTAGGTTTAATTCACTGTTGTTTTGAAAACAAAAAACAATGTTTATTTATTTACTTTTAGATTTACTGCCTGTGTGTTTGTAAATGAAAAAAAATGTGGAGAAGGACATGACAGAACTAAAAGGGCGGCTGAGAACCTTGCATGCAAAAGGGCTTTTCTCTCTCTGCAAGCGGTGAGTTCTGAGGCCTTAGAAAAAACGTGAGTCAGGAATTAGCGCAACAGAATATTATTAACCCCTAATGCCCCTAACGACCAGACCAATTTCGAACTTAACGGGGTACTCCAGGGAAATAAAACCTATCCCCTATCCATAGGATAGACCTTATTAAAAAAAGAAAAAGAAAATGATATATAAAAATAGTTTCAAACTCTAGCCTACCCCACAAACTCTCTAAACACAAGGCATCCCTTACAAAGAAACACACAGAAGACCTTCACTCTGGTTCGATCCCCTCCCTCATTACCATAGTAGCAGTGGCCTACTTTAGGTACTAATAGCAGTCCCCTTTAGGTAGTAAAAGCAGCAACAGCTGCCCCCTTAAGGTAGTAAAAAAGCAGTAGTGGCCCCCTTTAGGTAGTAAAAGCAGCAGCGGCCCCCTTTAGGTAGTAAAAGTAGCAGCAGAAGCTGCCCCCTTTAGGCCGTAAAAGCAGCAGCAGCCCCCTTTAGATAGTAAAAGCAGCAACAGCCTCCTTTAGGTAGTAAAAGCAGAAGCCTCCTTTATGTAGTAAAAGCAGCAGTAGCCCCGTTAGGTAGTAAAAGCAGCAGCAGCCCCCTTTAGGTAGTAAAAGCAGCAGCAGCCCCCTTTGGGTAGTAAAAGCAGCAGCAGCCCCTTTAGGTAGTAAAAGCAGCAGTCCCTTTAGGTAGTAAAAGCAACAACAGCGGCCCCCTTTAGGTAGTAAAAGCAGCAGCAGCAGCCTCCTTTAGGTAGTAAAAGTAGCAGAAGCAGCCCCCTTAAGGTAGTAAAAGCAGCAGCAGTCCCTTTAGGTATTAAAAGCAACAACAGCAGCCCCCTTTAGGTAGTAAAAGCAGCAGCCCCCTTTAGGTAGTAAAAGCAGCAGCCCCCTTTAGGTAGTAAAAGCAGCAGCCCCCTTTAGGTAGTAAAAGCAGCAGCAGTCCCTTTAGGTAGTAAAAGCAACAACAGCAGCCCCCCTTTAGGTAGTAAAAGCAACGACAGCAGCCCCCTTTAGGTAGTAAAAGCAGCAGCAGCGCCCTTTAGGTACTAAATGCAGCAGCAGCCCCCTTTAGGTAATAAAAGCAGCAACAGCAGCCCCCATTGGGTAGTAAAAGAAGCAACAGCCCCTTTTGGGTAGTAAAAGCAGCAGCAGCCCCATTTAGGTAGTAAAAACAGCAGCAGCATCCTCCTATAGGTAGTGAAAGCAGCAACAGCCCCTTTTGTGTAGTAAATGCAGCAGCAGTCCCCTCTAGGTAGTAAAAGCATAGCAGCAGCCCCTTTAGGTGGTAGTAGTAAGAGTAGCAGATCCGCTTAGGTGGTAGTAGTAAGAGGAGCAGCCCCTTTTAGGTCATAGTAATTGGTTAGGTAATAGTATCGGTGATGTAATAATAAAAATAAAAAAAAACAAAGATACTCACCTGGCTTCTGCGCAGTCCACAGCGTGGCCTCTTCTCCCCACTTCTCATTGGGTCTGTGCTCTGGCGCATGATGATGACATTACTCGTGCCTAGAACAATGAAAGAGTAGTCCAGCGCAGATTTGATGCATAAATTCTTTATCCACAAGACACGGACATGTACAAAGGTGACGCGTTTCGACCACCGTACGTAGCCTTAATGCGCCAGAAACACGTCACCTTTGAACGCCATGAAAAAAATGAGGGATATTTGAATGATAGATTGTTCAGCTCATCCCCTGGCCTCCTCTGTGTCCCAGACTGGGAAACTCCAATCTCACCTTGAATCCACAACAACGAAAGAGTAGTCCAGCGCAGATTTGATGCATAGATTATTTATTCACAAGACACGGACATGTACAAAGTTGACGACATTTTGACCGCTGTATGCAGCCTTAACGCGGCCGAAACACGTCACCTTTGTACATGTCCGTGTCTTGTGAATAAAGAATTTATGCATTAAATCTGTGCTGGACTACTCTTTCACTGTTGTGGATTCAAGGGGAGATTGGAGTATCCCAGTCCGGGACAAAGAGGAGGCAAGGGGATGAGCTGAACAATCTATCATTCAAAAATCACTCATTTTTTTCATGGTGTTAATTCTTGCAGGCAGATGCTACTTTGAAGATTATGGGGGAGATTTGCTTGTGCAAAAATGTGCAACTTCTGTGTCCATTTACGCCGCACCCCACACTTTAAAAAAAGTGCTCTGGGCTTGCCAGCAAAGGGGGCAGGGGAAGCATTTATTATTATTTACACCAGTAACTGGCATAATTTCAAGTGGCAATCTAAGTCAGGTTGGAGCTGACATACATATCTAAGGATGCCACACAGGCAGCCACAGAAGTGCCTGATTGATTGAGGGGCAGACACCTCTAACTTAATCTGGCATTACTAACAGGGGTGGAACTTTAAATAAGACAATTTTTTTATGCAAAATATTTGGGTTTTTTCTGTTTGATGTATTTTCTGCAGTTTTTCTATATGCTAAACTTTTCGACTTAAAGAAAGTCTCTCAGCAGTTATAAGCCCCTGATGGCCCCATACAAAGAGGAGTCTGCAGAGCTGCCATAGCTTAAAAAGAGAAACAGGCTGTTCACCCGCACTAAACCCAATATATACTGGGTTATAGTGCAGGTGAACCGCTTTAAAAAATTAAAAAATAAAATAAAGTTGTCACTTACTTTAATTTGGTGAGTATTTGTAGAGTTATGGCAGGTTAATCTTCTCTTCCTATTGTGCATTTCTGCACAATGGAAGCAGGGAGCCAGCTGACCAAGCTCCCCTGCCTCCTTCATATTCCCCATCTGGCCCGCCCCCGTAATGAACATGCAAATGGCTACTGGGGGTGAACGCTACCACAACAGTATACTGTAGTTATTCTTCAATGTATTTTTACTATAGAACTATCCAGAAATAATTGTATTTATTTTTTCATTTAGTCTGATGTAAATTATGTTGGACTGTTCAATGATTTTTGCCAGAGAAATAAATGCTTGGATTTTAGTTTTGTGGATATGCGCAGAGGACCTTCTCACATGCCAGAGTAAGTGACAAATAATATTTAAGAATACCTTTCTTGACTTAAATTCTACATCCTTCTGATTTTATCCAATCATTGGACAACATGATTTCTTTCAAATATTCTGAAAAATTAAATGTGACCTCTCTGTGTTTATTAACAGGCTACAAAGATGGTCCTTGTGCCTGCAGCCTGTTAATAAACATAACTAGGTTTGACAGCCCTGCACGCACTTGACCACATAGCATAAGATGGGACTGTACCACAGAGAGACAAATTATGTACTATGACGGACGATCAAAAAAACCTGTTCCCTGTGCTCTTATCAAGTACAAATTTCTGACATCCTGCATGACACAAATACATTTGCATGGGCATAAGGTACTTAGACATATAATGTTCTTGTCATGCAGTATATACTTTGCACCAACAATCATTCCCAGCCATTGATTTTAGGTTTTTCTTGCCCAGCCCCATCTGTTTCTGTGTTTTTACTAAATATATTCTATACGTTATGATTATCACCTATGTACAGAGGTTGCGCCTTAACCTAAGGAAGGGTATTGCATTTAAAGCTAAAATAGGGCATATATATATATATATATATATATATATACATATATATATATATACATATATATATATATATATATATATACTGTATAATGTGATGACTCGCTCTTGCAGGCAGGTGTGGTTGCAGTTATAGAGGAAAGGAATCAGGATTTTTAAATCAAAGTGCCGTGCTTTATTCACACTTGGCAATAACAAAACAGTCTTAGTGCAGTAAAAGGAAAAAACAACAAACACCTGCGTTCCCTTAGGTATTGGTTCACACCAGAGTCCATACCATGCGGCAATTACAATGTCTTTTCCAGGCCTCCAGGCAGATTTCTCACCAGCTTTCAGACTAGAGCCAGGGCATGGAGGACTTAAACTCACCACTCACACAAAGTAAGCTACAAAAAACACAATCCCCTCCAGCTGGTGGAGCAAGCTGCCTTTAAGGCCAACAAAAGGGGACCTGGATTGTGGGGAATGGCCCCCACCCCACACTTGGCCATTCCCAGTAAGAGCCGTCCCGGTTAACTTTACAGCTATACTATAACTGTAGTGTCAGTCTTCAATCTGCAGCGCAGACACTGGAAAATTACCGGCTCTTACTCCACCGAGGCCAGGAACCTCGGTGACACATACCGACCATCCACGATGGCCCCTTTCACCTTCTCACAATATATATATATATATATATATATATATATATATATATATACATATACACACACACACACTGCTATAGCAATGTACATTGTATAGTGGATAGAACTAGATTTTTTTTTTTTGGGTTAATGAACGAAATGTAATATATTATAGATTAGCCTATGTGAATTACTTTTTTAATACACTATAAATGTGTTAAATTAACCCCTAAAGGTTTGGCCCCCAAGGGTCCTCTTTCTGGTCCTACCTGCAGTCCTGCTAGCAGATTTTCCCCTGCAGCAACCTGGCAGAGACAAAAGTCAGGAAATGCAGCAAGGGGAACCTCAGCTCAGTGTATAGAGTGTATGGAGCTGAATATTGAGTCATGATGCCTTCAGTGCAAAGTTCTGAATAATGTGCTTAAGATAGTGCTAAATATTTCTGCTCCCTATGCAAGCTGCTGAGCAGATCTGAGCACACTGTAGAGTTCAGTACTGAGAGCTGAGGGGTGTGTGTGTGCGGTCTCAGCCAATCTGCAGTGTGTAGCAGAGTGAGGGAGGAAGTTCTCCCCTGCAGGGCTTCAGATGATGTCATACCTGCTGGGGAACGCTCAATATCAAGGTAGAAAACTAAAAAGTATTACAATTAAAAGCAGAGGATGAACTTGGAGGATAAAAATATCTATCAACTTTATGACAGGTACTCTTTAAATGAATAAACAGTATTAAATCTAAACATAAAAAATCTGGAAAAATTGTATGTAAAAGCTAGAAAATAATTAGATATCTGCTCCAATTTAAATAATTAGAAATCCCTAAATTGAGGTGGACAAGAAAGCAATCAAAAATCAAACACCACCAAAATGTTGCAGGGGTCAAAAAGGCCCCACACACCTTTGGCCATGAATGGGTTAAAATGGAGAATGTAAACATGAGTAAATTATACTTGCAGCTCTTCTTATGGCATACTTGGTCATACTTCACTTGCTTATCGAAGAACAGGATCGTCCAGTACATGTTTGTGCATGGGGGAACCCCATTGCTACTGAAGAAAAGGCCCGAGGCCTTGAAACGCGTATAGCTATTCTATAATATACTGTATATCGACATTCAGTATCAATTTGCCATTCCGGCATTTGCAACTGCTGGATGCCCTTTGTTCGGTGACCACCGCATCACGCGCGCAGTCAGCGCTCTGTTCAGACACGAGGACGCCATCACAGATCACCACTCCCGCAACCAGCTACAGAACACCCAGCGGCAAATCAGAGTCCAGGACATCTACTTCAATAGGCCGGATGCCAGCCGTGCCAGCCCAGGACTCAGCCACCCAACTGCCGGACAGGCACTTACCCATTTGCGCCGACTACCCAGCCGTGCCAGCCTATCCTGTCCTGTTCCCCTAGGAACCGGTGAGTGGTGCTGTGCACCGAACCCTATCATAAACAGCCGTTCAGACGATATCTCAGTGCAGCGCTCTTCTACAATAACTTTGCATCACCTACCGACGACTGAGCTGTGATAATATTAGTATATTGCCACATGAACTGTGTCAATATTGTTACACTGCATCATTACAACAACTTTGTATCCTCAATTTATGAATGAACTGTGACAACCTACCATATTATCACAGTATACTTTCACTTCAACGCTGAACATTCAAAAAAATTTTGATTGAACTGTAACAAATTGACTAATAAGTGCTTCAACGGAATGAATTTCATCTATACTAGAGACTATTAATAATTGTTTCAATATACAGCATACCCCTACATTTTTTATAATTTTTATTACCATTTTATTACCATTTTTATTATTCTTTTGGACCCCTATACCCCATGCAAGGGCCCTGCTGGGGCTTTATAGGTTGTCCTTTATTATACATATATAGTTTAATTAATTGTTGTATCTAATAAATACCATATACTAACTTTTACTGGACCAACTCTTATTTCACCTATTTTTCAATTGTACCTTGAGGACTGATTTTATATAAATTATGTTTATATACCTCCATAGATTTGTAAATTACTTCTATTAAAAAATCTTAATCCTTCCTGTTCTTATTAGCTGCTGAATACTACAGCGGAAATTATTTTCTTTTTGAAACACAGAGCTGACTGCTGACATCACGAGCACAGTGCTCTCTGCTGACATCTCTGTCCATTTTAGGAACTGTCCAGAACAGCATATGTTTGCTATGGGGATTTCCTTTTACTCTGGACAGTTCCTAAAATGAACAGAGATGTCAGCAGAGAGCACTGTGCTCATGATGTCAGCAGACAGCTCTGTGTTTCAAACGGAAAATAATTTCCACAGTAGTATTCAGCAGCTAATAAGTACAGGAAGGATTAAAAAATTTTAATAGAAGTAATTTACAAATCTGTTTAACTTTCTGGCACCAGTTTATTAAAAAAAAAAAAAAAAAAAAAAAAAAAAGGTTTTCACCGGAGTACTCCTTTAATACTACATTTGGTATTTCCACACTTCCCCCGGGGTGAAATACCAAGTCCCGTGTCTTCCATCAAGATGTCCACCATAACAACGCAAGGAACGATTCCTACAAGTGTATGTTTATAATAGGTGGAAGATCGGAAGGCTTGTGCTAACAAAATATCAGTTTCTTAATACTGCCAGCCAAGACAATCAGGAATTAGTGGACTTACACATCAATATGTCTCAGTTGGAAACTGCTCTTGTCCAGGAGTCTAGACATACATGGGACATTTCTACCCTACAAAAGTACTTGCCGGATAATATATAAAGGCTAAGGATTCGCAAGTTTCCATCAACAATCTACACAGATGAATTTGAAAATGAGTGGGAAGCTATTCTAATAGACCCATAGACAAAGAAACATTCAAATGAACATTGAAGAAAATGCACTGACAACTCTCACACGCCAAACTGTTATACCTGCTCCCTGACCAGCCAGCAGCGTTCCTTGCCACGTGGTACAATAGAAGAAAACTTAAAGTCCAGCATCTTTAGGTGCAAAACAGGAACTCTTTATACAGATCAGTAAAATCACATCCCAAGCAAAGGACAAACGTCGACGCAATTCGGATCATGCAAGACCCTTAGTCATAGCATTAGAAATGACCACAAAGGTTGAATTTATAGCAGTACTATAGGTCACATGGTACATGACATCACAACAAGTAAAATCTAGTGGACACATAAAAAAAATTCAAATGAACATTATTACATTACAGGAGGAGAGTGTATCACTGTTTAAGGGTCATTCCATGTTTATGGAATTGGACCATGAAATCCAGGAGAACCTGGACAAGCAGGAAGCCTTGATTATGGATATTAAGCAGGCCGAGTGCATACAAGATTTACAGGACTATTTAAACTAACAGAGTCAATACCCCCCTCCCCCACCCCGTCAGGCCATCGTGGCCGGGATAAGCTCCTTCAGGCCTCGTTCACACTGCCATCAAGCTCAGTTAGGTGGAGCTCTGTTGGCAGTTCTTTCAAGCTTAGTGAAGAAAAAAAAACAGTGTAAGGCTGCATTCACATTTCGTTTTTTACATACAGGTGCCGGATCCGGCTGGGGGAGGGGAAAACTGGGCGCTCCCGTACCCCAGCCGGATCAGCCCGTGACTCCATTTACTTTAATGAGCCGACCGGAGTCAAACGGTGACTCCAGTTGGCTCAGTTTTGACCCGTATCCGGTTTTGGACCGGACCTAAAACCGTAGTATACTATGGTTTAAGGTCCGGTCAGGAAACCGCATACGGGTCAAAAATGAGCCGACCGGAGTCACCGTTTGACTCCGGTCAGCTCATTAACGTAAATGGAGTTACGGGCTGATCTGGCTGGGGTACGGGAGCGCCCGGTTTTCCCCTCCCCCAGTCGGATCCGGCACCCGCATGTCAAAAACGAGATGTGAATGCAGCCTTAGCAGTATTTTTTTTTTCCCGCTAAATTCCTGTAAAATTACCAGATCACCCACGGACCGCGTGCACGTGAATGGGTGCCGTTTGCATCTTACCCGTTTCGGGGTCCGATCGGCTCAAGAAAAGAAAAAAAAAAAGGCGATCAGACCCTTAACGGGTCGGATGCAAACGGCCGTGTGAACCTAGCTTTAGTGAGAGCCTGTGAGCTTGGGTGGACAGTCTTCTCCAACCTTTGATCCCCTAACTACCTGGTTATATCAAGGATACCAAGCACTTGTAGTTTGCGCTGGAGGGAGTGGAGTTTACAATGTCATCTAGTGTCCAGGCTAGCAGTGGCAGAGTACTAGATCCTCCATTCCATTGTACAGTTTTCGCTCTAATCTTGTAACCCCTTACAACATCATTACTTTAACACAAACACACTTACATGTATTATTTTTATGACATTTTTTGTCATTTGTGCATTTTGCCCTGTTCAATAAAATGTTGGACTATCTGTGTTTAAACACATTCTTGTTTTGTAGATTTTTCTGCCATGCATTAATTGGTCAAAGGAAATTTCCAGAAGCGACAGGAAACAACAAGAAAGAAGCAAAGAAGTATGCTGCTCAATTGGCATTAAAAGTGCTAAAGTCGGAATATCTTGGGGATCTTGAGGTATACTACTTTAAAAATTACAGTGTTGGACCATCTTGACATCTGCATTGGAGATTTTTTTTTTTTTTTATATAGGAGCCTTTCTCACAGATTCAGAACAAAAAGCCTTAGAGGATAAATACATATGCGTACCTGTCGTTAACTATTTATAACATAGAAAATAACATTTTATGTATATTTTTTGTCAGGATTCGGCAGGCTGGAGGTGGATCCTCTGTGTCAGAGAGGGATTGGCGTGGACCGTGCCGGCGGACCGGTTCTAAGTTGCTACTGTATTCACCAGAGCCCGCCGCACAGCGGGATGGTCTTGCAGCGGCGGTAACAACCAGGTCGTATCCACCGGCAACGGCTCAACCTCTCTGACTGCTGAGATAGGCACGGTACAAGGCGTTAGGCAAGAGCAAGGTCGGACGTAGCAGAAGGTCAGGGCAGGCAGCAAGGATCGTAGTCAAGGGCAATGGCAAGAGGTCTGGAACACTGGCTTGGGACACACAACGCTTTCACTGGCACAATGGCAACAAGATCCGGCAAGGAAGGGAAGGGGAAGTGAGGTTATATGGGGAAGTGTACAGGTGAACACACTAATTAGAACCAGGCGCCAATCAGTGGTGCACCGGCCCTTTAAATCGCAGAGAGCCGGCGCGCGCGCCCTAGGGAGCGGGGCCGCGCGCGCCGGGACAGCACAGATGAGGAACGAGTCTGGTAAGCGGGCCGGAATGCGAATCGCGAGCGGGTGCGTCCCGCATCGCGGATCGCATCACGGCTAGGGACATTATTGCAGCGCTCCTGGTCAGCGGGTCTGACCGGGGCGCTGCGAACAGGAGAACGCTGCGAGCGCTCCAGGGAGGAGCGGGGACCCGGAGCGCTCGGCGTAACATTTTATATATATATTGGTTAAAAATTCTGTATATATTTGTCCCTGCAGCTATTGCAGGTGTATCTCTGTGAGGAGGTCAAATACAGGAAGTGAGGGTGGACAAGCGGGGCTCTGTGCAATGATGAAAGCAGGACTCTGTACACCGACTCACACAGCATGATGACTGACAACTTTGGAGTCTGCACAGAGCCCAAACTTCCTGTATTTGGTCTCCTCACAGAGACACACAGGCAATAGCTGCAGGAACAAAATTACCACCCCCCCCCAAAAAAAAAAATACACATTTTTAACCAATGTATATTACAAATATACTGTACATATAATTTATTAGTATATGTATTAGGGCTCGTTCACACGACCGTCTGCGCCATTAATAAATGCCAGTTATCAATCCGTTTGATAATTTTTCAAAGGGGTTGCAAATGGCTGTAAAATAATGGCATTGATGTCAATGGAATTTAAAAAAAAATCCTTTATCACCTTTTTGCACCCGTTTGCTTCCTGTTCCATTTTTTTTTACGAGGGAAAAGATGGTGCATGCAGTATTTTTTCTCTCCTCAAAAATAATGGAATAGAAATTAATATTATAAATTTAACATTGAAGTGTATGGCAAACGGATGAGTATTTGTACTACTACCCCCCATCATGGAACAGAGTCTGTTCCATGTTGGGGGTAGTAGTACAGGGGCTGAGGGATTGATCGCACCTGGTCTCACTTCTGAGACCCGTTGCAATCAGAAGTTATTAAACAGGAGCAGGCAGCATGCTCCGTTCCCCTGCGATGTACGGTGTACTTTTACTTTCATTTTTAAATTCCCTGCTGGGAGCCCTGAATG
The DNA here is from genome assembly GCF_029499605.1 of Hyla sarda. Lineage (NCBI taxonomy): Eukaryota > Metazoa > Chordata > Amphibia > Anura > Hylidae > Hyla > Hyla sarda. Next base: position 344,379,220 of record NC_079191.1, on the reverse strand, counting down.
TCCGGCACCGAGGAGTTATTCAGGGCTCCCGGTGGGGTTTTTAAACTTATAGTGTGCATAATGACCATATAATCATATTCCCCCGACTTGTATATATATATATGTATATATTGTATTATACAGTAAATGATTGTATTATAAATGATTCCCCTGCTGCCCGGTCTTCTAGCGCTATCACAGCGCACAGCAGGGACATGTCAGCCCATTCCCACCGCTCATCTCCGTAGCAGCCAGGAATGGAGGAACCTGTCCCCCCTGTGCGCTGCTTCATTCATTCACTGCTGCCGCCGGTTCCTGACATGTCACCGCTGCTGCCCTGCTCCAAGCGCAATCTGACCGCACAGTGGGGACATCTAAGTCTATTCCCCATTGCTCATCTCCGTCGGGTACGCTTGAAGCAGGGCAGCAGCGGGGACATGTTGGGAACCAACGGCGGTGAATGAATGAAGCAGTGCACAGGGGAGAGTGGTCCCTCCATTACTGGCTGCTCATCTCTGTCAAGGTATGGAGGTGAGCTGCGGGAATCGACTAACATGTCCCTGTTGTGATAGCGCTAGAAGACCGGGCAGCAGGTGAATAATTTATAATACAATATATACATGGGGGAACAAAATATACATGGAGGGAATAAAAAGATTATACAAAAGTAGGGGGAATATGATTATATGGCCATTATGCACACTATGGGGGAGATTTATCAAAACCTGTGCAGAGGAAAAGTTGCCCAGTTGCCCATAGCAACCAATTAGCTTGCTTCTTTCATTTTTAGAAAGGCCTGTGAAAAATGAAACAAGCAATCTGATTGGTTGCTATGGGCAACTGGACTTTTCCTCTGCACAGGTTTTGAGAAATCTACCCCTATAAGTTTAAAGCGCATCTGTCATGAGTTTTTTGCCCCCCAGACTACTACAATGTTGTTACAGATGTCCATAGCGTGAGTGTAACCATGCCTTTATCGCTTTTCCTCCTTCTTTTATAACTTATAAAATACATTCATCAGGCACAGTCGGATAGGCGTGGCTTGGGGTTTGCAAAGCCCCACCGCCGCCACGCCTATCCTCTCCTTTCAGTGCTGGGACCGCTGTGTAGTAAGACGCAGCGCATGCGCCCATCCCTTGCTCTAGTGCTGCACCTGCACAGTGAGCGCATAGGCAGCGGGAGTGAGCGCTCACTGACATTGCACGTTAGGAGGGGCACGTGCGCTGTGCATGTACTATGTCTTACTACACAGCGAACCCAGCGTTGAAAGGAGAGGATAGGCGTGGCAGCAGTGCCAAGCCACGCCTATCCAACTGTGCCTGATGGATGGATAAATGTATTTTACAAGTTATAAAAGAAGGAGGAAAAGCAAAAAAAGGTATGGTTACACTTACGTTATGGACATCTGTAACAACATTGTAGTAGCCTGGGGGGGCTAAAAACTCATGACAGTTGCACTTCAAAAACCCCGCTGGGAGCCCTGCCTGGCTCCCGGCAGGTAATTTAAAAATGAAAGTAAAAGTGCACTGTATATCGCAGGGGAGTGGAGCATGCCGCCTGCTCCCCTGTTTAATAACTTCTGATCGCATCGAGTCTCAGAAGTGAGACTCGGTGCGATCAATCCCTCAGCCCCTGTACTACTATCCTAAACATGGAACAGACACTAACGTAGTCTCCTTAGCCACTGGCAGACTCCCGCAGCTGGGGAACTACTACTCCCATCATGGAAACAAGTCTGTTCTATGATGGGAGTAGTAGTAGTCCCAGCTGCTGGAGTCTGTAGGCAGCTGACTTTTCATACGAACAGATGAAAAACGTATTCAAAAGGATGCCACTAAATGGCTTCCTTTTGCATCTGTTAGTAGTATAGTCCTTTTAGGAGGCAGTGACAGAAGAAAAGCGAGATGGAAGACAACGGCCGTGTGAACATAACCTAAGGTATTATCTACATTATAAAAAAAAGTTTTTGCTAACGATAGGTACACTTTAATTTGGTAACAGACAAGCAGTGTGAATTGACGTTAGTTCAGAGATGTGATATTTTTCCTTTCTCTGGACCAGATTCCTTAGGCGTTTTATCATGATATCATTTGTATGATATTTATACATGCACTATTTCTCCCGTTACTATCTTCTGTCACAAAATAACGGCAGTTATTAATAAGGGGCTATAACATGTTGAAACGGCTATTAGAAAAATCCCTTAGACTATAATGGGATTTTCTAACGGCCGTTAATGATTTTGTAACTGACGTTTTACAGCTGATTTTCAGACGGAACTTCGTGCGGATCTTTAAAACTGAGTATTTTTGTAGTGTGAAAGAAGCCTAAGACAGCAACTTTCATTCTTCATTGTGTTCTGGGCTGCAACAATGTTTGATGACAGATAAATACGTCTTAGGGTACGTTCAGGTTCACGAGCGGATCCACAGTGCATTTTGCGCTGCCGATCTGCCGCTGAGGGACCCCTACAGAATGCCTCTAGATGTGCCTGCTTGGAGCGGCAATACGCTGCTACGTGCAGACACACTGCTGCGATGTGTGAGTAGCTGAGCATGCGCGGTGTACTCGCACACATCATGGCCGCTCCTCCTGCTCCCTGAGCTAGGCCGAGAGCAGCCACGATGTGCAAGTATACTGCACATGCAGGCGGCGACTCGCACGTTGCAGTGTGACTGCTCGAATCGGCAGATTGTCCCTCCGAGCAGGCACCTGTGAAGGCAGCATACAGCGGTCCTTCAGCAGCGGATCCACAGCGTAATACATGCTGGGGATCCGCTCGTGTGAACGTACCCTTAGGCCTCTTTCACACTATGAAATAGTTCCGTTTAGGAACTTCCGTCACCAGTTCCGTCACTATATCGGCGAAACCCGGCCGTTACAAAACCCCTGACAGCCATGACTAAATTGCATTGCAGCAATTGCATGCTGTAATTTTTCCGCCACGATGTCCTGTCACTGTATAACGCCCGTAATGAATTACGGGCATGTACGGGTGCAAACGGACAGTTACAAAACCCCATAGGCTGCAATGCGATTTAGTCACGGCCGTCAGGGGTTTTGTAACGGCCGGGTTTCGCCGATATAGTGACGGAAATGGTGACGGAAGTTCCTAAACGGAACTATTTCATAGTGTGAAAGAGGCCTTAAAGTAATTTATTGTGTGGTGATGGGACCTGTCCTTGTGTTAACCCCTTGAGAATGCTTGAATTTTTGCACTTTCAATTTTTTCTACTCACCTTCTAATAATTATAACTCTTTCAATTTTCCAACTACAGACCCATATGAGGGTTTGTTTTTTTGTGTCACCAATTGTACTTTGTAATTACCTCAATCATTTCACCACAAAATCTACCATGAAACAAAAAAAATTATATTTGTGGGACGAAATTGATAAAAGAATGATTTTATAACTTTTGGGGGTTTCTGTTTCTACACAGTGCACTTTTCAGTAAAAATTACACATTATCTTTATTCAGTAGGTCCATATGGATACAATGATACCCAATTTAAATTTTTAGATTTTTCTGTACATAGGTTTGAATGAGGGCTCGTTTTTTGCACCATAGTCTGTAGTTTTTGTTGGTACGGTTTTGTTTTGTTGGGACTTTTTTAGTCCCGATAGGGGACTATTACATGCATACTTTAGATTGCACAGCATTGATCAGTGTTATTGCCGCACTTCAGGCTGCCATGGCTTCCTGGATCATTGGGGAACCGATCAGATGGTGAGGAGGCAGGTAAGGGCGCTCCGGTTGTCCTCACAGCAGCGGGGATGTAATTTATTACATTTTAGACGCTGTGATTGATGATGACTAGCATTAGCCACAGGTCCCGGCTGCTGATAGCAGCTGGGACCCACCTGCTATGAAGCATGCCCAGGAGCTGAATCATAGAATGAAAGTGGGTCCTTTAAAGTGTTTCGTTTCTGTCTTAATTTGTTAACATAGAGACCCCAACAGGACATTTAATGGGAGATTTATCAAACTGTGCGAGAGAAAAAGTGGAGTGAATTTCCCACAGCAACCAATCACAGCTCAGCTAACAAGCTCTGGTGAAGTGAAATCTGAGCTGTGATTGGCTGCTATAGGAAAATCACTCCACTTTTTCTCTCACACAGTTTGATAAATCTGGGCCTTAGTGTACAGAATTAGGTATACAACATAATAATACAGCAAATATAGTGCTGGTTAATCATATCCTATCTGTTGTCAGTGTTTCTTCGGATATTTTGTTATATCATGCCTGATGAAGAAAGTGAAATTATATTTAAAGCTTGCTGATTGAAGCGCACCTGCACTTTTAAAAAGATTTTTAGAAACCATCAATGTTTTGTTAAATTAATCCTTCAGAGTGGTGAAAAAGTATGCTTTTTTTTTTCTCTTACTGCTGTTGTTAATCCCCTGAAAGCCCTCTGGTCAGAGATGACATGGAAGCCTTGATTTACCTTTCAAGCACATTGTGGAAAGCAAGCAGGCTCTCTCTTTACCCTGCACAGCACAAGCTAAACTATGTCCCCAATTCCTGTCTTCTTTTTTGGTCTCTCTCCTGTTAGAGATGGAATTCCCCAGGCAGCGAACAGCAGTTTGCAAGGAACTGAGATACCTAGTGGTAAAGACTTTATTTTTTTTTTTTTCTGGGGGGTTAGTTAAGTGATTTACAAATATATTTTAGGAATCATGAAGCCTATCAAATCAAGGGAATTTGTTTGGCTTTTTAGCATTCATTTTATTTTTGGCAGAAATTGAAAGTTATCATTTTTGCAAGGTTGCTGTTTTATATCTGTCACTGAGAACAATAAACTATAAGTACAGATTTATTAATTGTCCAAAGTAAGCATCTCCAACTTCCTTATTAGAATGATGATTAAGATGGGGGTAGAAAGAAGCAGAGATTTCTATCACTATACACATTGTGCCTTTCACTTGAAAAAACATTTGACATGCCCTAGAGACGTATTTAATTACCTGATCATTGTTCAGACTGATCGCTAGAACTGTAAGCACAGAAATGCATGCGACTGAGCACTTCCCTCTCCACATGTCAAGTTTGGCAGGGCCCTTTAAAAAACAAAGTTAATTATACAGCTATGAATAGATGAAAATATATTCTGTGATATTTCATGCGTACGTATACTATTATATTTCCTAAAAATGTTGACGGTTCCAAAATTTTATGTATTTACAAAAAATTTATTTATAACACATGAAGAGATACAGAGAATAAACATATCAAGGTATATAAGCAGATCCTGAATTTTGTATTGAACAGGCTTGACAGGATACATTTTTACCATAATGTCAATTTTTCCGGGGAAGCCCCTCAGGTTAAAGAGATTTATTTAAAGGGGTACACAGGAGGAAAACATTTTTTTTTAGGTCTTTATAAGTCAACTGGTGCCAGAAAGTTAAACAGCTTTGTAAATTACTTCTATTACAAAATCTTTACCCTTCCTGTACTTTTTAGCAGCTGTATGCTACCGAGGAAATTCTGTTATTTAAAAAAAGCGTTTGTCTTGTCCACAGTGCTCTCTGCTGACACCTGATGCCCGTGTCAGGAGCTGTCCTGAGCAGCATAGGTTTGCTATGGGGATTTTCTCCTGCTCTGGACAGTTCCTGATACAGACATCAGGTGTCAGCAGAGAGCACTGTGGTCAAGACAAAAAAAAGAAATTAAAAAATAACAACATTTCCTTTGTAGCATAAAGCTGCTAAAAAGTACAGGAAGGGTAAAGATTTTTGTAATAGAAGTAATTTACAAATCTGTTTAACTTTCTGGCACCTCTTGATTGAAAATTTTTTTCCACTGGAGTACCCCTTAAATATACTATGTGAGTATTCTGGGAGCCTCTTACCCCCCTCAGATCTGGGCAAGATAACAGAGGCACATGAAGTAAATGGGAGAACTGCTCATGTGACATACGTTCCATTCATTTAGGCATCAGTGGGGGTCCCAGAGGCTGGAGCTCCATGGTCAAAATATTATAGTATATCCTAGTAAAGGAAGCTTTATGAACCTGCTATTTTGACTTGGAGCATTGGAAATACTGTAACTAGGAGAGCTAACATTAAAAAGGTAGCAATGGTGAGGAGATTTTCTAAGCATTCTGGATCTGGTGTGGTCTGCACTGTGTAAGGTTTGGGATTCTAAAACCGCATTCTACAATGCCATTGGATACTGTATAGAAATATGCAAAACTAATCCTTAAGCTCCAAATGATCTAGTATCATAACCTTTTGACTATTCCAGCTCCAAAGGATCCCTGGACTAGATGATTTATGAAAAAGAAGCAGAAGACTATAATTCCACATCTGAAGGCAAATCCATTTCCGTTAGAAGATTCATGCTTCAGCTATTCCATTGTACTTACATCTTTATTAACATTCTGATTACTTAGTGTAATATGTAAATATTCACATTTGTTGGTTATTAAAGTCACTTACCAAATATCAAATGTGTTTTTTAAGCAATATTGACATTTTAATGTGTGAAAAAATAAAATTTTACTGAGGCAAAATAAAAACCCTAAAATGAAAAAAGTATTTTTCCCACATTTATGCATTGGTTATATATTAAACTCAGCGCCAGGAGGAAGAGGCGGATCTGCTTCATATGACATGGGGGTGTCCGCTAGTAAGAAACTTCTGGGATGGTATTCAAAATCAGATAAGGGGAAGATTGGGGATTAGGTTGGCCTTGTCTCCAGAGGTGTTTTTGTTTGGTACGATTCCCAGGCTGCCCAAGTTTAAGAAGAAGCATATTCAAAACTTATTGATTTTGGGGAGACTAATAATTATGAGAATATGGATATCTGTTAATGCTCCTAGTATTGCAGAATGGGGTATAGAAATCGAGAGACTAAAAAGATAAGAGAAAATAAGGTGGGGAAAAAACGAAAAATGTAAGATGGTTTGGAGTAAGAAATGGGGAGCCTGGAAGTCTGCTCAACAGTAGAGATGAGCGAACTTACAGTAAATTCGATTTGTCACAAACTTCTCGGCTCGGCGGTTGATGAATTTTACTGCATAAATTAGTTCAGCTTTCAGGTGCTCGTGTTGGCTGGAAAAGGTGGATACAGTCCTAGGAGACTCTTTCCTAGGACTGTATCCATCTTTTTCAGCCCACCGGAGCACCTGAAAGCTTAACTAATTTATGCAGAATAAGTCATCAACTGCCGAGCCGAGAAGTTCGTGACGAATCGAATTTACTGTAAGTTCGCTCATCTCTACTCAACAGCAAAAAATGTATGAAGTAGATAGTGAATGAAGAATGAAGGAGAATAGCATTAGTAAACTAGAAATTATTATTATTATTTTTTTGTGTGGGGAGGTAAGGGTCAGAGAGGTGGGTCAAGGGAAAGGCGGGGATCATGAAAAATGTTTGTATTGGTATATCAAAATGGTTTGTGTTTGATTTTGTCTTTTTAATGCAAACAAAAATTGATAAAAAAAAATTAAATAACATAAAAAAGTATGAAGCTGGCACTTAGACTTTTTAACACGTGCATGTTCCTTCACTTGCAAGGATCCTTTCACACTATATGTTGCTCCGTTTTAAAGACCCATTATAATGTTCGGGTAAGAAAACCATTAATTAAAAATGGCCATTACAAAATCCCATTCAAGTCTATGGGATTTTTTTGATTATCCGTTATTACCAGTTATAGCCCATTATAAATAACCAACGTTATTTGTGACGGGAGAAAAATTAGTGCATGTAACGTTTATTCTCTCGTCACAAATAACGTCTGTTATTCATAACGGGCTATAACGGGTAATAACGGATAATCAAAAAATCCCATAGAGTTGAATGGGATTTTGTAACGGCCATTTTTAAGGGTTTTCTTAACGGGACATTATAAAAAGGAGCAACATATAGTGTGAAAGAAGCCTATCTGATGGTGTAACCTGGGTCAACATAGGTACATTGGCAAGTAAACAGGTGTACTATCCCCCACCCCTTATAAGCACAAAATCAATCAACTTTATTAACAACCAACAAATTGTACATACAATATACCTATATCCAAACCTTAACCCCTTAAGGACGCAGCCCTTTTTCTCCTTAAGGACTGAGCCCTTTTTCGCAATTCTGACCACCGTCACTTTACGAAATAATAACTCGAAAATGCTTTTACCGAATATTCTGATTCTGAGATTGTTTTTTCGTGACATATTCTACTTTATTTTGGTGGTAAATTTTTGGCGTTACTTGCATCCTTTTTTGGTGAAAAATCCCAAAATTTCATGAAAATTTAGCATTTTTCTAACTTTGAAGCTCTCTACTTGTAAGGAAAATGGATATTCCAAATAAATTACATTTTTATTCACAAAAACAATATGTCCACTTTATGTTGGCATCATAAAATGGACATATTTTTGCTTTTTGAAAAAATTAGAGGGCTTCAAAGTAGAGCAGCAATTTTCAAAAATTTCATGAAAATTGCAAAATCTGAAGGGACAGATGTTACAGAACTACAACTCCCAGCATGCCTTGGCAGTCTAGGCATACTGAGAGATGTAGTTTGGCAACATCTGGAGGGCTACCGTTTGGGCACCACTGTAACAGTGGTCTCCTAACTGTGACCCTCCAGATGTTGCAAAACTACAACTTCCAGCATGCTGGGAGTTGGTTTGGCCTTCCTAGTGGTTGCCACAGTAAAGATCCCTTTACTTTCACTTTCATTCCCCCCCCACTGTAGTTTCCCATGCCATGGCAACCCACTGTCCTGCCCTGCCATTGGTCAGAATCAGTTCTGACCAATGGCAGGGGATAGGAAGAGATCACAGCACTGCAACCTCGCTTCTATCCCACAGGATGATCAGGGCTGTCACTGACAGCTCCGATCATCCCTATTTTACGGGTGATCGGGTCACCAGAGTCCCGATCAGCACCCGGAATAGCAGAAAATCGCATGTCTGAATTCACATGCGATTTTCTGCAATTGCCGACATGGCGGGTCTCAGGACCCCCCTCGGCGATGTGCCAGGATGCTTGCTGAATGATTTCAGCAGGCATCCCAGTCCGGTCCCCAACCGGCTAGCGGCGGGGACCGGAATTCCCACGAGCGTATGCATACGCCCCACGTCCTTAAGGACTCGGGATGCAGGGCGTATGCATATGCCCGGCATCCTTAAAAAGGTTAAAACCTATAATATCTATGATGGAAATCTGTATATACAAAAAATAAAGTGATGAAATGAAGAGATTATAAACACATATTTACATCACTCCACTACTGGTCCTGATCCTAGATGGAAAGAATTAGCTAAGATTTAGACAACCAGTCCCTGGGAAGATTGTTGTTTTGTTTTTTTTAACACATATTTCACTTATTTGCCTATGACAGACACCTAGCCCATGTGGCTATTTTAGAGTGCTTAAAAACACTGCGCTCTAGAATAAAGGGGTATTTCAAAGGACAGAGATTAACATGTCTGATCCCAGAGGGTCCAGCCACTTGGGGTTTCTGAATGCCCGGACATCGTGGAGGGTCCCAGCGGCCTGACCCCCCCCATACATGTCTAGGGGCGGAGTACCCCTTTAACGTCTGCCATATAAAAAAAAAATGTATTGGTGGTCATTAAGGTTTTAATTTACAGTCAGTTACATGCATGAGGGATAGTCTGAATTGGATCCAAGCACCTAACCCAGGAGACAACAGTTGCACTGCAATGGAGATGCTGAGTTCTCTGTGGGAGGGCGGAAAGGTGATTTTTCTTATTAATCACAAACGTGATGTAAAGGGAAATTGGACAGGCTGGACAACAGTACAATATTATTAAAATATATTAAATATCATAAAAATACTTTGCAGCACAAGAGCATAATATACAGTTAAATTGTTGTACAGTAGTACCCTTTCAGCTATTTTTATTAAATGGGGTGTGTGTTATACATTAAAATGTGTATTGAGTCTGCATGGGCATGTTTTTTTAATAGGAATTAGTTTAGAGGAAATTTTGATAATGTTTGGATCAAGTATTGATAAAGTTTAGATGAAATTAGATTGATATCACTGATTAGCAACAGCAATGGATGGATGTAATGTGGTTGTCTATTAGTATAGTTTTTTCATAGTTTTATTTAAGGACACAGCCCATTTTGACCTTACAGGGGTACTCCGGGGAACTAAACCCATAGCCCATCCTTTCCCTCTCACCAACCTATTTGTCTAAATATCATTTATTATCCCCTCATTCAGCTGTCACTTAAATGCGAGTGAGTAAGAGGAAAACATCATAATCAGATCATCCTTGTCTTTGTGCAAAGCCCTCACTAAGGGTGGGTTCACCCTACGTTTGTAGTGTACGGGTGCCGGATCTGGTTGGAGGGAGCAAAAACCGGCCACTCCCATATCTATCTATCTCTAAGAGCTTTACTGTGTCTATGAAACTACTTCAATAAAGAAAGACCCTTGTTTGTACTTCACACCTTGCATGCTGGACATTTTCTTTCTCCAAGTTGCTGAGCAGTGAAGTCAGAGGCTGTGCCAGTGGGTCCACGCACATGCGTGGATATTGACTGGGTGAGCTGTTACTATTGTATGTATCTTGGACAATATCATGTGTTCTACCATGCCTGGATGTCTACTGGCATGTCTGTAATTGTGGAGAAAACAGCTTTAATAAATGTCACATGCAGTATGTAAATGAGGCTGAAGTAGTCAACAAGCATGTGACTTGCTGAAGTAGTAATGGCACCCCGGGCTGTAATGATGCCTACTCATACTGTAAGCATTCCTATCCAGACACGATTGACAGCCTAGCTGTAAGCAATGATATTAGGCCTTGAATGAGCTGCTCAATCATACCTAGATAGGCATTATTAGAGCCTGAATGGGTTTAATTACAGCTCAGGGAGCCATGACTACTTTAGCAGCCGCATGCCCTACTGACTACTTAAGCTCCATTTTCATACTGCGTGTGACATTTATAAAAGTTGTTTTCTGCACATTTTTAGATGTACCAGCAGACATCCAGGCATGGTAGGCAAGTGATATTAACCTCTTTTCTGTGTTGCCACTCATTATGTAGGGTAAAACTTAGGTTCCCTTAAACTCCCATAAACTTTATTGGAGGATGCACTAACAGTGTAGCACATCAAGCCTTTTAGGTCCTCAATAGAGAAATTATTATGGAAATCATTGGCGGGGTCAAAATTTAATTTAGTTATCTTCTTGCATGTTGCTATTATATAATCATTTTATAAGCATTAAACTACATTATACCTTCTGTAAAAAAAACAGTTTGAGAGTTGGTTTGACCTAATCGATCAAACCAGTTATATCATTTTAATTTAAAATAAAAAGAATAAGAAGGCCAGTGTTGACCAAAGCAACTAATGATACAAACTATGTTATACATTAAGAATAATATTAAAGGGGTGCGATTTCACTTTTGAAATGTCTGGAGGACACATCAAAAGCTTATATTAATGACAGTAACGCTATAAGATTTTGAGACCTATGTTCCCAGGTGCCTCAGTGATGTTTTCAGAGGTGAGCCCAAGCTGTGCTCCATCAGATACACCATATAAGCATTTTATTTCTGTAGGTATCTTCAGGGCTCTTTTGGGCTTAACCTTTAGAGTGAACTCTGGAAAAAAAAGTGAAAAACAATAAAATGTACAATTGCAAGATTTTTAATGCAAAATTTTCTGTGACTGTCCTACTCACCAGACTGGGACTTGCAGAAATTTGACACTGATTTTGGTGTAAACTCTGTATTGTAATCGGTGTCAAATCCAAGTACAATAAACATCGGTGGAGATTCATCAAACCTTGTGCAGAGGAAAACTTGACCAGTTGCTCATAGCAACCAATTAGATCACTTCTTTAATTTTTGAAAAGGCCATTTAAAAAATAAAAGAAGTGATCAGCACAAGTCTTGATGAATCTCCCTCATCATGCATGTAAATAGGGTTTCCACAACCATGTTTAAATGCCACGGAAAATTATTACTATTATTTTTTTTGAACAACTGTGGAATTAAGTAGGATTCTACCCATTTCCACAGTTTCATCACATAATTCATTCATAATAGATTTTCTGGATTTTTGGTTCCATAAACTACAAAACCCACCATTAGCCTTATATCTCTTCCACAGGAATACACGCTGGATTTGAAAATGACATGTGAATGTACCCTTAGGACTGGGAGGTTCTCTGACACCGATGGCCTTTTTGCAGCAATCCGATATTTATATTTGTGTAGATAATTATTATTATTTTTTTAGCTAAGTGTACTACTTGACAATATTCCAACTCACACACTCTGTAACAGTCAGACATGCCTAATAAAGAAGTCAACCCATTTGCCCACAAGGTTTATACATGCGTATCAAGTGTATGAGCACCACAGTCTACTTGGGATTGTAGAGAGCAACCATGCGTATGAAGACAACCTTTGGGCAGTGCAGCTGCTACAAATGAAAGAAACAGCAGTGATATTTAACTTATGGTTTAGCCACCATTTTAGGAATAAAGGAATCTGTACACTTTTAAGGCTATATTCACACAGTTTTTTTGCCCACATTTTGAACTTACTACAAAAAAAAAAAAAAAAGCAATGGGAGTGGGGGATGGTGTTGGAGAGAAACAGCTGTATTTTTTAAAATCACAACAGGAAAATTTAAGAGCAGGCTTTGCACGCAACTCTAAATTTCCTGCAGCTTCTATTGTCTATTGGGAAGAAGTTGCTTTTAAAATTGCAGGTATTGATGCATTTATCTCATATCTTCGCCTTTTTAATTGACTTATCTAATCAGAAAATAATGCCATATACTAACAATATGCCATAACTTGTATATGCAGTACATAGATCTATGTTATAGGTAGGAATGAATGGGCAGATTTACCAAAACCTTTGTAGAGGAAGAATGGAGCAGATTCATTTTTAAAAAGGTCTAAAAAAAAAAAAGGAAAAAAAAAAAAGTGATCTGATTGGTTTCTATGGGCAATTGCACCAGTTTTGATAAATCTCCCCAGAAGTGTTTATGTCTTTTTCCTAAAGATGATGGAGGAAATTTATCAAAACCTGTCCAGAAGAAAAGTTGCTGAGATGCCCATAGCAACCAATCAGATCGCTTCTTTCATTTTTGAATAGGCCTCTGCAAAATGAAAGAAGCAATCTGATTGGTTGCTATGGGCAACTTTTGATAAATCTCCCCCGGTGTTCTGTGTGTGTGCCAGGACCAAATTTACACCTTCCCAACAAGATATACAGAAACAGAACATACTCATATTCACTTAGAAAAATGTAGATAAATAGAAAATAAAAACAAAGCAGCATGTTTTAAAAAAAAACATATGTAATTTAAGAAAATGCCACTCTGGCCTGATACAATTAGTATTTTTCAGTTCTTGGTGTAAAAGATTATGATGACAACTATTGGGGATCTTTTATATCTTGACATTGGCAACAATGTTAGGTCTCTGATGGAGTCCACGTGGGAAAACAAGATAAATCTCGGTATGATAAGTAGTTTGACGTCTGTGCAGGTTATTTTATCAGGCACTGTCATGAAGTATATCTGAAGGAAAAGGAAAAAAGAAAATATTAAAAACATCTATGCTGTCACTTATACTGCCACCTACATATACTCAATCGCCCTCCTGCAGCAGTGATTTTATATACTGCATGTATCGCTCCATTATGTCAGACTAACTTGTACAATACTGTGAACCATTTTAAGTATTGTTTATAACAAATGACAGAGCCACTGAAAAAATAATACAAATATACACATGAAGATAGCATGGTGATCAGTAGTGAGTACTATTTCCTTGCACCGTTGGGGTAGTGGGTTGTAGTTTACATGGGTTTCCTTCAGATACGCTGGAATTATTGTGTACTCCCAAAACATACCTATATGTTGTTATCTTGATTCCCAAATATTGTCCCATGTGTGCTTCCAAGATATGTACATTGGTATATCTATGTATTCTGTATACTCTATAAAGATGCAAATGATATGGCACTTACTAGTTCTTCCTTAATTCCCATGCCAGTGCATCTCGTTCCCGGATCCCTTGTATGCCAGACCATTCATTGGATTTATAGTAAACTGTTCTCAAACAAAATAAGAAACCTGAACGTCATCTGTTTCAGTTAATCAATTGTAAAATGAAAGAACAGCATCAATGTTTATCACAGGTAAATATGAATGTTCAGCATTGTTTGCATAAATAATATTTGTAGTTATTTTATATTTTCAGGGTTTTGCTTAAAGGTGTTATCCGGTGAAATGTTTTTTTTTTATGTTATGTGCCCATAATTGGTAATAAAATAAAAAAAAGCTTATACATACCTCCCTCACTCCCTGCCATCCTACGGTATCGAGGTGTCGCATCTGTGGTCGCTGACACTTTGCTTCTCAAAGCTGTAGATCATAGCGTTTGCATAGCTCACAGTGCCACTCTGCCAATCACTCGTCGCATTGGTGCCCTTCTTCAGTCAGTGTTTGGCACGCAGCACTGTGAGACCCGAGAAGTCTGGTACCAGGGGCCGCAGACAAAACACCAAGATATTTTTTTTTTTAAATCTTATTACCAAGCCTGGGCACATAACTTAAAAATGAAAAGTTTTTACCCCTTTAACCTACAGCGTTTTCTACAGCTATGTCCATTGTGACACTAGTATAGGCGCAGTGTCATTGTAAGATTGTTTTCACACACAGCAGTTTAAGTTTAAGCTGGGCCATTTTTTCCATTTTTGCACTTTCGTTTTTTCCTCCTCACCTTCCAAAAATCATAACACTTAATTTTCCACCTAAAGACCCATATGATGGCTTTTCCATATGAATAATTTCTTCACAAAATCTACAGCGAAACCAGAAGAAAAAAATTTGTGGGGCAAAATTGAAAAAACATAACCCACGCCATTTTGTAAATGTTGGGGGCTTCAGATTCTACGCAGTGCACTTTTCAGTAAAAATGACACCTTATCTTTATTCTATAGTTCCAAATGGTTACAAGGATACCTAATTTATATAGGTTTTTATTTAATTTTACTACTTAAAAAAAATTATAACCACATGCACCAAAATTAATATGTTTAAAATTGTCCACTTCTGACCCCTATAAAAAAAAAAAAAAAAAAATCCATATATAGATCGGATGCATGAGGGCCTATTTTTTGCGTCATGATCTGTAGCTTTCTATCGGGACCATTTTTTTTTTTATGGCACCTTTTCATCACATTTTATAAAAAACATTTCTAATTTTGCATTTCTGGACTTTTTATGCTTGTGCCTTTTACGGTGCAGTTTAACTAACATTATATTTTAATAGTTTGGACATTTACGCACACGGCAATGCCACAAATGTTTAGGTTTTATTTATTTTTTTTAACATTTTTAGATTTGAAAAATGGTAAAAGGGGGGTGATTTAAACTTTTATTAGGTAAAGGGTTAATGCATATTACATTTTTTTTACACTTTTTTTTTTTTTGCCCCCATAGGGGACTATAACAAGCAATCTTTAGATTGCATACACTGATGAATGCTTCTCCATAGGATCAGTGTTATCGGTGCTCCATTGCTTTAGCTTGGCAAAGCTGAATGCAAGGCTGGAACACCGATCGGACTGCAGGGAGGAAGGTAAGAGACCACCCGCCGTCCTGTCAGCACACCGGGATGCTGCTTTAGTCCACTGAGCTAGCCAGGAATGGGATTTACTGCTTTTAGATGCCGCAATAAACAGTGTCTAAAGGGTTAATGCCAGATATCAGCCCGATCGGCTATGGCCGGCATTAGCCGTGGGTCCTGGTTGCTGATAACAACTGGGACCCACCGGGTATGATGAGTGCTCAGCTGCTGAGCGTGCATCATACAGCGGGAGCCCACAATGGAAGTACATATATGACCATTTGCGGGAAGGGGATTAAAAAAACAAACAAAAAAAACACTATGAAAGTTTTTAATGCAGTTTTCTGAGCCAAAGTCAGAAGTGGATTGTAAAAAGAAAGGGAAGTTTATAAGAAGGCTTTATATTTATCCTAATTGCTAAATCCACTATGCTTTTGTCTAAAAAAAAAAACTGTATGTTTCTAAAAAAGCTGGGGGAGATTTATCAAAACCTGAATAGAGGAAGAGTGATGCAGTTGCCCGTCACAACCAGAGTCCTTTTTAAAAATGAAAGATGCTATCTGGTTGCTATGAGCAACTGCATCACTCTTCCTCTACACAGGTTTTGATAAATCTTCCTGCTGTATCTAAAACCTCCTTTCGTGTGACCTTGAAAGACATTTTTCTGGCTTAATCCCTAGATGTATGTACGTTCATGCAGAGAAAGAAGAAACATCGTCAACTCACCAGATTTCAGCAAGAAGTATCTTCTTTATTGAAGCATACTCGCATACACATATTGATCGGAAGAGGGTAGTGGGGGGACAGTGGTAGACGACCGAGCCCTGTTTCGCACAACTTGCGTGCTTCCTCCGGCCATACTAATCTTTACCTGTGCACAGTATATATACAGGTGAGTACAATCTGCCCATCACGTCACTGAACGGGGAATCACGTGTCTATGTGACGTGGAGGCAGATAGGCGTGAAGTTAGAACCATGCTGTTAACTCTGTCCTGTCATTCAACCCAAAATTGCCTGTTGCGTTAGTCTTTATGATCCATAATGTTTCTATACGCAATAATTTTTGGTCTATATGTTCATATTTATTATTATAAACTTTTTACAGACCTAAAAAACGCAGGACTTCTGGGTTGCCGTTGTGCTTTTCTTTTACATGGGACTGCAAACGTGCTGCTCCTGGTTTACCTGTGCCTATAGCATACATATGCTCTCGAATTCGCACTTGTAATTGGTGTTTTGTTTGTCCAATGTAAAAGAAGCCGCAAGGGCACAAAATGGCATATATTACATTCTTAGTGCGGCATGTAATAAGATCTTGTATCAAATGTTGTACTAGTCCTAGTCTCACACTCTTAGATTCCCAGCTGTATTTACACTGGTTGCAGTTCCTGCATTTATAATTTCCTTTAGGTGTTAGACCTTCAAGCCATGTCTCTTTTTTTGTAGCTGTTTTCTTTTTCTTGTTTTTATTAATAGTCTCCCCTATAGTCAAATTCTTTCTATATGTAATACGGGGTTTTGACTGTGCTACATCTTTTAGAGCCTCGTCAGCTTCTAATAGGAACCAGTTTCTTCTGATCGATTGCTCTATTTTGGAATTCATGGGTGAGTTCTGAAATACAAATGTAAACCTTTTTCTTCCTGTTCCACTTGTATTCCATAATTTTCTCTCTTTAAGTAGATCTTTCCGATCTATTTTTTCTGCTCTCTCTCTGCCATATTTAATTATTCTGTCTGGATAAGCTCGTTCTTTGTCTTCTTTCCAATTCATTAGCCTGTTGTATGTATGTGTTGTTATTGCTGTTATTACGTTTGAGACTAAAACTGTCCATATGGAATATTATGTTTCACTGTATGCTTGTGAGAACTGTTGTAATGTAGCAAAGTGTTCCTAGCTACTTCCTTTCTGTAATTTTTCTGTAATTATGGATCCCTTCTCATTTATTAAAGTCTAGAAATTTCAATTTCTTACCTCCATATTGGCAAGTAAAATGCACGTTCACAGAATTATTGTTTAAATATTGGATAAACTGTTCAAACAATATCTCTGTGCCTGTCCAGGGGACGATGATATTGTCTACATACCAATGGTATGTTTTAATATGTTAAAGAAAAGGATTCTTAGTACTGTAGACGAATGAATTTTCAAAAACCCCTAAGAACAGATTGGCATAAGTACAGGAGACCGTGGTACCCATCGGGGTCCCGGTCTCCTGCTTATACCACTGTTCTCCTGATAGAAAGGTATTATTATTGAGAATGAATGCAAGACCTTCTGTAATAAACTCTATCAATTCTTCTGATGTATTGGCATATTGTAAGGTACTCTTGATAGCCTGCACACCCGCATCATGTGGAATGCGGGTGTACAGACTAGTGACATCAATCGAGCATAAACTATAATGTTCCTCCATTTGCATTTCCTCCATAATCTGGAGATGTTTAGGTGTCTTTGACATAGGACATCAACGAGGTCTGTAGGGGGAAAGCAACTGCATGCTTCTAACTTTTAATCACGCCTATCTGCCTCCACGTCACATAGACACGTGATTCCCTGTTCAGTGACGGGATAGGCAGATAATTTCCACTCACCTGTATATATAGTGTGCACAGGTAGGAATTAGTATGGCTGGAGGAAGCACGCAAGTCGTGCGAAACAGAGCTCGGTCGTCTACCACTGTCCCCCCACTACCCTCTTCCTATCAATATGTGTATGTGAGTATGCTTCAATAAAGAAGATACTTCTTGCTGAAATCTGGTGAGTAGCCGATGTTTCTTCTTTCTCTGCATGAACGTTTATGAATACTACTATTTACATCAGAGCACCGCTACCAGCACTTTTGCTACATCTATATCCAGCACTTGTTCCAAGGACCATCGCTTCACGCAGTGCCGCGTTACAGCTTGTTATGAAAAATTATGTATGTACATGAGCTAATTTACCAACTAAAGCTCAGAAATGCCTAGGTTTCCTTATATGGCAAAAAAAAATAATAATAATAATTAGATAACCAAATGGAAGTATTGTATTACTATTAGTCATAATAGATAACCAGAAAATACTTAAGAATTATAATAATTCTTACCTTCTAAAACTGAGGGGAATCTTCTATTCATTGTATGCCGGAAATCTGACAGAAGGTAAGCACAAAGTCAATATGAACTATGGGGGAATTGATTATTTTATGTATGCAGCCTTTTGTGCACATTTGTTGCATATTTTTGCGCAAACATTTTGTGATTTTTTTTCCTGCACTCCAGCTCATCTCACAGGGTGGGGCCAGAGTGTTCCGAGGACAGATACTTAGACAATAAGACATCTCCCCTGTGGATAGGGGCCAAGTTGAGTTTCCCCTGCTAGGGAGAGGAATGCAGGGGATATGAGCTGTACAATGGGGCTGTTATCTGGCCAGAACTAGAGACAACAGAGATAAAAGTGACAGGAACATGATCCTAACTACAGAATGAGTAACATCCTTGGGCTGGCAAAATTAGATAGGATGAAGTCAAAAGTTCTTTGACTTTTGCAGTGGTAGCTGATTTATAAAATGGTCTTTTTTTTCCACATTCTTACAGACCAACTTACTAACTTGAAACATACTTAGATCTATGCTATTTAGATACTTCCTACAAAAAATACCACAGACATATCTTTATAAACAGCATATGCTGCATAACTAATTTTTAATTTACAAGTCCTATGGAATAAGTATTGTGCCAAAACTTCATAGGAAATCTTCTTTTATTAATAAATACTCACGATCACATCATAGGGGGGAGAACAGCAAGGCCTTACTGCACTATCCCTGTTTGCCCTCCCTCTATCACGTGATCGTGAGTATTTATTAATAAAAGACGATTTCCTATGAAGATATGGTGAGTGACGACTATCTATTTTTCTACTAAGAACTATATTGCTTGCTGCTGGATTACTTGTCAGAGCACCACTAGTTACTTTTGGTTATGAATCGTAGCTTCCTATGTATGTCCTGAAGAATATAACGGTAGTGCCGGACTATTAAGACTTTTTCTTTTATTGTGCCAAAACTGCTCATCACAAATAAAGTTTAGACACCTTGGGGGACATTTACTAATCTAGTCTATTCTGGGTATGCTTATAGACCAGCGTATGTGGTAGTCTCCTGTCTATTGTGCTCCTAATTTATCAAAGGTCTCACAGCCCTTGATAAATTCTGTGCTCAGACTTCAGGGTCTACAGCTTAAACTGCATTTAGATCTGCTCCAACATGGTCTGACATTTCAGCGTATTTTGGGCAGATGCGACTTGTCGCACAAAAGTCGCACTTGATAAATTCAGCACCAATGCATTTTCCAATGCATTTCCGTCTAAAATAGACTTGCATGCATCATGTTCTAAAAATCCTCTACAGCATATATTTAGACATATTTAGACTGCGACTTTCTGTGCGACAAATTTAGACAAGAAAAATGAGTTCAAATCCTTTGATAAATCTCCCCCTTTGTCTAAAGTGCTACGGGCTCAGTGTTCACAGAGTTTGTGTAGGCTTGTTCCTCCTTTAACTAGACTATGCACGAAATGTGCTTTGGGGGCCTCTCGTAATTAATTGAATGCCACCAAATGCTTCCTATCAATGTTAAAAGGGGTACTCCACTGAAAACATTTTTTTAACCAACTGGTGCCAAAAAGTTAAACAGATATGTAATTTACTTCTATTTAAAAATCTTAATCCTTCCAGTACTTAGCTGCTGTATGCTCCAGAGGAAGTTTTTTTTATTTTATTTCTTTTCTGTCTGACCAGAGTGCTCTCTGCTGACACCTCTGTCCATTTTAGGAACTGTCCAGAGTAGAAACAAATCCCCATAGCAAACCTATCCTGTTCTCCTAAAATGGGCAGAGAGCACTGTGGTCAGACAGAAAGGAAATTCAAAAAGAAAATAACTTCCTCTGGAGCATACAGCAGCTGATAAGTACTGGAAGGATTAAGATTTTTAAATAGAAGTAAATTACAAATTTGTTTAACTTTCTGGCACCAGTTGATTGGAAAAAAATGTTTTCCAGTGGAGTACTCCTTTAAGCTTAGACATTCCTCTCTATGTAATGAATGGATTCACCAATGAGGAACATTAGGCTCCACCACAGATGATGAAATATTGAAATGTATAAACTAGTAAGGGTCCCGGCAGCTTCTTCTTCCCACATCAGTCCTGATTGATGGATTTCTCTCTGTTTGGGTATGAGGAGAGATCCATCAATCAAGGCTGGCAGGATGGGAGAAGCAACCGGGGATCACTCAGATGACTCATGGTTCAGGAAGCATAAAAGTGATAACATATTTCCTTTAACCCCTTAAGGACTCAGCCCATTTTGGCCTTAAGGACTCAGACAATTTAATTTTTACGTTTTCATTTTTTCCTCCTCGCCTTCTAAAAATCATAACTCTTTTATATTTTCATCCACAGACTGGTATGAGGGCTTATTTTTTGCGTGACCAGTTGTCCTTTGTAATGACATCACTCATTATATCATAAAATGTATGGCGCAACCAAAAAACACTATTTTTGTGGGGAAATTAAAACGAAAAACGCAATTTTGCTAATTTTGGAAGGTTTTGTTTTCACGTCATACAATTTATGGTAAAAATGACGTGTGTTATTTATTCTTAGGGTCAATACGATTAAAATGATACCCATTATTATATACTTTTATATTATTGTTGCGCTTAAAAAAAAAACACAAACTTTTTAACCAAATTAGTACGTTTATAATCCCTTTATTTTGATGACCTCTAACTTTTTTATTTTTCCGTATAAGTGGCGGTATGGGGGCTCATTTTTTGCGCCATGATCTGTACTTTTTTTTGATACCACATTTGCATATAAAAAACTTTTAATACACTTTTTATAATTTTTTTTTAAATAAAATGTATTAAAAAAGTAGGAATTTTTGACCTTTTTTATTTTTTTTCGTTCACGCCGTTCACCGTTCAGGATCATTAACATTTTATTTTAATAGTTCGGACATTTACGCACGCGGCGATACCAAATATGTCTATAAAAAATGTTTTTTACGCTTTTTGGGGGTAAAATAGGAAAAAACGGACGTTTTACTTTTTTATTGGGGGAGGGGATTTTTCACCTTTTTTTTACTTTTACTTTTACATTTTTTTTTACACTTGAATAGTCCCCATAGGGGACTATTCATAGCAATACCATGATTGCTAATACTGATCTGTTCTATGTATAGGACATAGAACAGATCAGTATTATCGGTCATCTCCTGCTCTGGTCTGCTCGATCACAGACCAGAGCAGGAGATGCCGGGAGCCGCACGGAGGAAGGAGAGGGGACCTCCGTGCGGCGTTATGAATGATCGGATCCCCGCAGCAGCGCTGCGGGCGATCCGATCGTTCATTTAAATCGCGAACTCCGGGATGCCGGGATCTGTATTGATCCCGGCACCTGAGGGGTTAATGGCGGACGCACGCGAGATCGCGGGCGTCGGCCATTGCCGGCGGGTCCCTGGCTGCGATCAGCAGCCGGGATCAGCCGCGCATGACACGGGCATCGCTCCGATGCCCGCGGTTATGCTTAGGACGTAAATGTACGTCCTGGTGCGTTAAGTACCACCTCACCAGGATGTACATTTACGTCCTGCGTCCTTAAGGGGTTAAAGGAGATCTCAGGGATAGAAAAACGTATCACCTATCCTAAGTATAGTGGATCAGTGTCAGATCTCCGACCACTGAGATACCCCGCAATCTCCCAAACGGCTATCCTCCTGAATGGGGCGTGTTGACCACTGCACTAAGCCGTGGCCGACACGCCCCCTCCATGCATCTCTATGGGAGAGCCAGAGTGTTGCACTCTGGTATCTCCGGCTCTTCCATAAAGATACATGGAGGGGGCGTGTGGACCACCGTTCTTTTCGTGCAGAAAGCTGGGGCGCCGTGCAGGAGATCGCGATCTGACACATACACTTATCCCCTATCTTCTCCAGGGAAGACTTGAACAGTGGTGAATTTACCCAGGAGTGGCAAGCCTATCAACCCCCCCCCCCCCCCCAAAAGTGGTGGTAGCAGCAAAGTTGCATTAAGAAGTTCTATGAAAAGATGAGACAAAAATGGAACTCCGTGGAACACCTCTCCCATTGTATCTGGCAAAAGTAAATGCATGCAACAGTAAAGGACTACATTAAAAATGGTGGTGAAAAAAATATATATATCTGTAGATATGTGATTAGGTTAAGTGCAAAACTTTTTATTATCCACATACAACAGAGGGTCAATCTGTTCTCAATGACCTCCCATAAAATATAACTTTTATGATATGCATAAAAAAAACTACCTCTATTAAAAACAATTCTATGAAGTTAATACATCACACAAAATTCAACTCAAACTACCACCACCTAAGTATGTATGGCGCCAGCATCGTGGTTCTTACGGGCTAAATGCCACTTATCTTTGCCTATGATGTAATTCCATACTGAACACCACGTGTAAGTAAATGGAATCTACTTTACAATAATTCTGTTTATTCCGTCCCGACGCGTTTCCCCCCCTTCAATACTGGGGTTTCTCACGGAACATGGGTTCCAATACCCCTCAGTCCGGGCTGTAGTCCAATAACGGTCATATATTATGCCTGACCACTCTTGATTGGTAAAGGAAAACTGTCATCTTGCTCCCCCCCCCCCCCCCCCGCACTAACCAGCATTACTGGCTGGTAGTGTGGGGGACACTGATCAGTTTGATGCTTACTGTGCCCGGATCCGCCCCGCCGTTCGGCTGATATAGCTTCTATTTTTGGCATATGCTAATTAGGTGCTAACTTGTACCGGTCAGGCCAACTAGCACTCTGACATCAGCGTTTATGGCCACAACACCACCCAGCTCATCATATGTCAGGGTGCCAGTTAGCCTGGCCGATGCAAGTTAGCACCTAATTAGCATATACCGAAAATAGAAGATTATGGGCGAACGGCAGGGCGGATCCGGGTACGGTAAGCATCAAACTGATCAGCGTCCCCCGCACTACCAGCCAGTACCGCAGGTTAGTGCAGGGGAGGGGTGGAGCAAGCTGACAGTTTTCTTTTAAGATAAAGGAATATCTGATATATTCTCTCCGGGCGTCCGTCACTGCAGTCTGCCACGCTGCGGTCCGGCTACCACCCTGAGGGGTATTACCACCTTTTACTTACACGGGGTGTTTAATTTGGTGTTGAGTATGGAATTACAATTTACTATAAGGTCACCTGAGAAATAGGTATTTCTACTCTCTTTAGGTTAGGATCAATATTACTATAAATTACCATATTGTTTAAACTCCTGTATCTTTTAGGTGTTGTAAAATAATACACATACCTAAATATGGTACAGTGACCCCCCGACCTACGATGGCCCCGACAAACGATAATTTCAACATACGATGGTCTCTTAGAGGCCATCGCATGTTGAAGGCAGCATCAACATACAATGTTTTTGTATGTCGGGGCCAATGCATAAACGGCTATCCGGCAGCGCAGACTAATTCAGCTGCCGCCGGATAGCCGTTTAAGGTGCCCCGTGTGGTCCGGTGATGGCCACTCACCTGTCCCCGACGTTCCGGACCGTCCTCTTCGGGATCCCCTGCATCGCGGTAGCTCTCAGTCGTCGTGGTCATCATCACGACACCGCGCGCACCGTCCCCTCATCCAATAGGAGCGGCTTTCGCAGAGACGCGATGACGGCGATGGAAAGCGACGATCCCAGCCAGCAGAGACTGTCCAGAGCGGCGGGGACACCCCGGGAACACGGCGACAGCGATGGAGGGCGACATCCAGGGCAGAGGTGACAGTCCGGAGCGGCGAGGACAGGTGAATATAACTTCCTATTATTTTCATTGCATGGATCGCTCAACATACGATGGTTTCACCAAACGATGGTTCATTTGGAATGGATTACCATCGTATGTTGAGGGCTCACTGTACTCACAAATGTTGGTGCCTATGTAAACATCCTAATCAAGAGTTGCTATAATATTACCAGGTTGTATTCCAATTCTGGATTGTATTCCATTGGATTGGCCATAGCATTAAAAACTGGCAGTGTATCAATAACCTTTGTATATTTTTTGAGATATATTATTGATTTGTTTAATTTTATGGACAGGATTTCTTATATTTTAAATAAATGCTGTGAAGGTAAATTCTTCATTTAGACCTGAGGGTCTCGAGGCCCTCAGTTTAAATAAATATTCATTTAGCCTTTTCACAGAGTATTTTTTTTATCCAGGTTGCACTGTCTCAGGCTCAATTTGGGTTTAATGAAACACCAAAATTGAAGACTGGAAGTATCCCCTCTATGTGTGGTGGCGAAATGTCTAACTAGGGGTGTGTCCATCCCAGTTCTCATGGTACTTAGATGCTTTGAGATACACTGTTGCAGTGGTTTGCCCACGTAGATCTTTGGGCAATATATATACAGTGGTCTCTCAACATACGATGGTAATCCGTTCCAAACGGACCATCGTTTGTTGAAACCATCGCATGTTGAGGGATCTGTGCAATGTAAAGTAAAGGACAGTGGTCTACAGTGGACAGTGGCTGTCCGGGCATGCTGTGTGTTGTAGTTTTGCAACATCTGGAGGTCCGCAGGTTGTAGACCACTGTTAGAGGAAGTTGTACTCACCTGTCCCCGCCGCTCCAGACCATCACCGCTGCCCGGGATGTCACCGCGTCCCCGAAGCTCCGGCTTCCCCGGCATCCGTGTTCTCCATCGCTCCCATCACGTCGCTACGCACGCCGCTCCTATTGGATGACGGGACGGCGTGCGTAGCGACGTGATGACGTCAATGGAGAGCGCCGACGATGCAGAGGATCCCGAAGAGGAGCTCCGGAGCCCCGAGGACAGGTAAGAGACATCACCGGAGCTCACGGGGCACCATAAACGGCTATCCGGCGGCAGCTGAAGCAATCTGCGCTGCCGGATAGCCGTTTATGCGATGGCCCCAAACATAAAAAAGCATCATATGTTGATGCGGCCTTCAACATGCGATGGCCTCTGAGAGGCCATCGCATGTTGAAATTATTGTATGTCGGGGCCATCGTAGGTCGAGGGGGGGTCACTGTATATTATATATAATATATATATATATATATATATATATATATATAACGCCTGTTTGCCAATTAATAAATTCTTGAATTTCTTATTCTCGCCCTTCTGCTGGATTAATTAAATATTTCGTTTTTGGTAGAAAGAGATAAAAAGAACAATTTCAACAAGGAAAAGATCCCATTGTTGGGGCTTTAACCAGGTATCACTCACATCTCAATGGAAATGACTGCTCACTACTTTTTCCAGTATATTTTGTCCTCGTTGGTACGTTATCGATGGATAGGGGGCAAGTACCTCTCTCAAATCATTATAAGCCAATAGAATTGGCCAATATCTACGTAGGATATTGGAAACTTGTCGATTAGTATCATAAGTTCCGATGCATCTCACCGTTCACTGTTCACCCACCATATTCAGCTTACTTTTCAAAAGTTCTGACCTAGGAGTTGCTCTGGCGAAGGCCTTATGCCGAACCTTCTTCGGATATCATCTAGAAAGGAATCTTCCATATAACAGTTTACTTTCTTGTAAGAAGGCCTCCTCGCTTGAACAGTTTCTCTTAGCTCTCAGATACTGTCCAATGAGTATTCCCCTTTTTAAAGTGGTTTGATGATAACTGTTCCAGGTCAAAAAGCTATTCGTGGATGTTGGTGTCCTATAGATTTTAGTTGCGACACCGCAGTCAGGTTCCAGAGTGATCTCCAAATCCAAAAAACTTAAGTGTCTGTTCATTAATTTCAAAAGTGAAGTGCATACCAATTGAATGTGTTCAGTACTGTGACAAATTCTTTAAATTGTGTTGTTGAGCCATCCGAAAATAAAAGATCATCTAAAAATCTACCCCAAAATAAAACGTGCTGAGTTAATTGGTGCATGGTGTCAGAAAAAACTATAAAAACACTTGAAAAAAAGGTTACCAAAATTTGGTGCACACGCTGTGCCCATAGCATCAAAAGTAAAATAATTGTGCATGAACAAAAACTGAAATGATAAGACAAAAGAATTGTGATTCGGGAATTGTAATCCCCTTGCGCACAAGAAGAAATTGACCGCCTCCAGACCTAATTTGTGCTCGATATTAGTGTAGAGTGCCTCTACATCCAAACTTGCTATAAGAGTATGTGGCAGAAAACTTAAATCACTGAGCCTGACGACGTTGTCACGTGTGTCCTTAATATACGATGGAAGACTTACAACGAACGGTGCCAATATCTCATCTACGTAGTTACTGATGCCCTCAGTTAAATTCTCCTTTCCCGAAATGATAGGTCGACAAGGGATTGGCTTCCTTTGTTTATGCAGTTTGCGCAATGCATAAAATGTTGCCAAAACAGGTTTAGGGTTCAACATTACCCTATATTCGTCTTCTGTAATCAGGAGTTAGGTTCGTGCCTCAGTTAGAATTTCTTTCAATTCAAGTACATATTTGTCAGTAGGAGTATGATCAAGATGGGTGTAGATGTTACGATCATCCAGAAGTCAGAGTGCCATTTGTTTGTAATCCTCTATTCATTATAACGATGTTGCCCTCTTATCGGAGGGCTTTACTACTATTGGAGTATTTTGCTGTAAATCCAATTAGGCTTTATTTTCATTAGATGTTAAATTATCATGTCTTCCATTATCTTTTTATACTGGTCAGTTAATTTGTTTGAATCTTGACAAAAGTGTCAATATTATTATATTGACTAAAGGGGGGGGGGGTAGTCCTCGACTTCAGCTTTACATGTGAATAGGGTGGCGTAGGTGTCATCACTCCCGCAGTATTTTCATCAAGTGGTTTGCTGTAAGTCTGACACAACTTGTTCATCACGTGATCTAATATATTGTAAAATTACTTTCTCTTGCTTTGTGTACTTTACAAATGCCAACTTTCTGGCAAATAGACCGATATCCTTTACCCATGTAAAGGAATCATATAGTGGCGTTGGTGTAAATGTTAGTCCTTTGCCCAAAACAGATAACTGATCCTGTGTTACATCATAGGCAAAGATAAGTGGCCTTTAGCCAGTAAGAACGAAGATACTGGCGCCATACTCACATACTTAGGTGGTGGTAGTTTGAGTTGAATTTTGTTTGAGTATTCACTTGATTTTATTGTTTTTAATAGGGGTAATTTTTAATGCATATCATAAAAGCTACATTTGTGTTAAAAAGTTACATTTTAATACATTTGTAAACTAGGAGGAAGCTGACCTTGGCTTGAGTCCATCCTGAAGTACAGCAGATATGCGCCAACAACACCTGCCAGTTCAAGTGCTAATACACCCTTGAAAAGCTTGCTGGTAACTTTCACCTGTTGAAAGGAAAATGGTTGATGGGTGTATCACATGAAGTCAAAATATTTCCCTTTAATAAATACATTGGCTAAGTGACAGTGTGCTAGGCTACACTGCAATCTCCCATAGAGGGCCCAGGCTCACCCCCCGGGAGCAACGCGTCACGACCCCCACTGGAAGCGGCGGCCAACACGCCCCCTCCATATATCTCTATGCGAGACCCGTTTGGTTTTGAGGGGGCATATCAGCCTCTGCTTCATGGGGAGTCATGACGAACTGCTCCTGAGCCGCAGGAGATCGCGGGGGTAGGGTGTTCTCCTTTGGATAGGGGATAAGTTTTTCCCTATGCTACTACGCCTCTTTAAGTCTCCATAAGGGAATTGTATATGCAATCATTAGTTTGCATTCACTGTATGCAGTATGATTGGCACCAGTGAGTGTCCAGCTACTGATAGCAGTCACTCACCTCCTTTGAAGCTAGTGTGGTATAGACATTTTTTTTTTTACTGTGCTCAGACTTTGTGTGCACAAATGTGGTCCATTGTTCATAAATTAGCAAC
Source organism: Hyla sarda (assembly GCF_029499605.1). Lineage (NCBI taxonomy): Eukaryota > Metazoa > Chordata > Amphibia > Anura > Hylidae > Hyla > Hyla sarda. Next base: position 344,350,732 of record NC_079191.1, on the reverse strand, counting down.
TCTTTACAAAAGTTGTAAATGATAAACAAAAATGGTTTGTGTGTTAAAACTTTTTCCAAGCACTATAGAGTTGATGTTTTGTCTAATGAGGATATGGCCTTTGGATGTAAAGTCTTCAGCGCTATAGTCCCTCCCTAATAAAATTCTTTGGTATTTCTCAGTGGTGCTGTAGTGGATACGGAAGGGGAAATAGTGAATTATACTCACCGATAATTCCTTTTCTTGAAGTCTCCACGACAGCACCCCTGAGATTAACTACTCCTCCTGATTGGGACAGGAAAAAAAAAAAAAAAGAAGGAGATTAAATTCCCCACCCCTTCCTGTCCACACCAGTGTATTTACAAAGAACACCGAAGGAAACAAAAAAAGTGCATAAGAACACCACAACCAAAAAAACCAAAGGGTGGGATATATGGGTGCTGTTGTGGAGACTTCCAGAAAAAGAATTATCGGTGAGTATAATTAACCATTTCCCCTTCCGTATCCACTACAGCACCACTGAGAAATACCAAAGAATTTTATTAGGGAGGGACTATAGCGCTGAAGACTTTACATCCAAAGGCCATATCCTCATTAGACAAAACATCAACTCTATAATGCTTGGAAAAAGTATGAATGTTTTTGCAGCTTCATAAATGTGCTCTTCAGAAGCTCCAGCTCTCTCTGCCCATGAAGAGGAAATTTCTCTAGTAGAATGGGCTTTTATCTGAAGAGGTGAGGATTTACCTCTGGCCACATAAGCTTCTGAAACTGTGGTTTTAATCCATCTGGCTATGGAACTTTTAGAGACTTTTCTACCTCTATTAGGACCAGCAAACTAAATTATTGAACAGATTATCTTCTTTTCTCCACTGACTAGTTCTTTCAATATATTGGAGAAAAGCTCTTCTAACATCCAGAAGACTATATTATCTTTCTAGGTCATTTTTTAGGATTAGAGCAGGATTATGATAGAATTAGATATCCTGTGACCTATGAAAGTTAAAAAAATTTGGATCAAGCTTAAAAATTATTTAGTCATCCAAAATTCTGATATAAGGCCCCTGGATAGAAAGGGCCTGAAATTTCACCTACTCTTCTAGCTGTAGCGATGGCGACTAAAAATATTGTTTTAAGAGTCAGGAATTTATCTGAAACAGAATCCAGGGGTTCAAAGGGATCCAGAGGAAGAGCCCCTAAGACCGTATTTAAAAATTCCACTTAGGACAGAGATTTAAAGGGTATTCCAGGAATTTTTATTTTTATTTGACTATGCTACAGGGGCTGCTAAGTTAGTGTAGTTCATAACATAGTGTCTGTACCTGTGTGTGACGGTTTTATCACAATTCTTATGTGATTTTCACCCCAATATTTATTTTTAACAGCATACAAAATGACTTGTCTGATTTTACCCAGGTTGCAATGTGGCCGAAACCTGACTCACTAGTCAGCTGATGACAGGGAGCCTGTCTGCTTCAATGGGTGGAGTGATCGCTTTGTGGGAGAGAGATCAATCTGCAACTAATGCAACAGCTGTGAGCACCCTGATTGAAAACCACAGGTCTTTTGAATAGATGCAGCTCCTTTATGTTTCAGTGAGTGGGGTGGCTGATGTGTGGGAGGGAGGAAAATGGAATTATTGGATTTGTAGGCAAAAAAGAAAACTCAAAAAGGAAATACCAGTTCACGAAAAGCTAGCCACAGTGTTATGGTAATCTCACAACATAGCCATTTAGCCCCAAGACAAGGACAGATCCTTCCTAAGCATGTCCATTACTGTCTGCCAGGTACGTACTAAAATCACCTTATGGTGGATAACCCCTTTAAAGTCTTAGGTCTGAGTCTACTAGAGGCCTTAATAAACCTAGAAATCCACATGTCAGCTAGTTTTACTCAGAGCAGAAACCTGTACTTTGAGGGTACTAGGGGAAAGACCTAAATCAAATCCCTGCTGAAGGAAGTCTAGAATTTTTGGAATCATTGGAGTGTCAATAGAAAAAGAATCCCCACACCAAGATATACATTTCTTCCATGTCTTAGCATAGATTCTAGAGATAGTGGGGGAGATTTATCAAAACCTGTGCAAAGGAAAAGTTGCCCAGTTGCCCATGGCAACCAATCAAATTGCTTCTTTCATTTTGCAGAGGCCTTGTTAAAAATGAAAGAAGAAAGCTGATTGGTTGCTATGGGCAACTGGGCAATTTTCCTCTGGACAGGTTTTGATAAATCTCCCCCAGTATCTTTATGGCTATATTGAAGCGTATTTTCTACCTTTTCAGAGTAACCTTCCTTCAGCAAAATGGACTTTTCAATTTCCATGCTGTCAAGCTGAGGCTTTGAATCTGACTGTCCCTGGAACAGAAGCTCCTTTTGAGGAGGAAGCCTGATGGGCTCCTCTATACTCCAGCTCCTCTTTGGCCAGTACAGAGCTATCAGAATTAGAATGCAATGGCAGTTCATTAACTTTTAAAGGACCCGAGATACCAGAGGCCGGGGAGGAAATGCATAAAGTATTCTGAATGTCCAATGCTGAGCCAAAGCATCTACTGCTAGTGGAGAGTCTTTTGGATTGAGGGAATAGAATAGATCCAACTTGTGATTTGTCCTGGTTGCAAAAAGGTCCACTTGAGGAACTCCCCATCTCTCTGTAATCATTCTGAAAGCCCAAGGAGCTAGAGACCTTTCTCCTGGGTCTATTACATGTCTGCTCAGGAAGTCTGCTTCCAGGTTCCAGACACCCTTGAGGTGAACTGCTGTGATGGAAAGAACTTTGTTTTCTGCCCAAGAAAATATTTGATGTGATATCGACTGAAGGGCAGTGTGTCTTGGACCTCCCTGGTGTCTTATAAAGGCCATTGCTGACGTATTGTCCAAATCAATGAGGATGTGACGATTTTTGCAATTTTGCTCCAGTCATCCATATGACCAGTAGTTAAAGATTTCCTTGCTGTCTGGGGATGCCACCTTCCTTGGACTGCTTGACTCTCTGAGTAAGCTCCCCATCCCCATGCACTGGCATCTGTCGTTATTAGTAACTGGTTTGTCGGAAACCAACTTACTCCTTTTTCTAAGCTTTTTATGAACAACCCCCACTTTAGGTTGGTTTTTACTTGAGAGGGACTTTTTCCTCTTTTGTCTAAAGTCTTTTGAGATTTGTCCACAATCCACTTTTGTAGAGGCTTGGAGTGAAACTGGGCCCAGGCTACTGATTGGATGCACGATGTGGTATGGCCCAGAGTGGATATTGTCCTGATTGAACAAGAGCGAAGAGCTAGGAAGATTAGGGCACAAAGCATTACTCTCTTGGAATCTGGAAGAAATGAGGTCTGAATTCTCAAATCCAAGAGGGTACCCAGGAAGATCTTTCTTTGACTGGGAATAAGATCTGACTTCTCCAGATTTAGAATCCAGACCAACTTCTGGAGAACAACAATAGTTCTCTGTATATAGAGTTCCTATTGAGGAACTGAGTCCGCCACTAATCAGAATGTCGTCTAAGTAAGAAATAATTAGAACAGACTACTTCCTGAGAAGGGCTACCACCTCTGCCAATACCTTGGTGAAAATTCGAGGGGCAGATGACAGGCCGAATGGAACACAAACAAACTGAAAGTGGCGAATGCTGGACCACCACTGGATGGCAAACCTCAAATATTTTGGGGAATTTAAATGAATGGGAATGTGATAATATGCATCCCATAGATTAATTGTCGCCGTCACCGCTCCCTCCTTTATTAACTGAACCACAGATTTTACAGTTTACATCTTGAATTTCCTGTAAACTACAAATTTGTTCAAGGGTTTCAGATTTGTAATTGTACGAAACTTCCAGTTTGGTTTGGAAACTAGAAACAGGGAAGAATAATGACCTAGGCCACTCTGAAGGAGAGGAACCTCCTGGATAGCTCCCAGGCTGAGAAGGTCCAGAACACCCTTGAGAACCAATTTCTGTTTTTTTTTTTGGACTTAGAACATATCTTGGAGGGGGAGGTGATGACAATTCGATCCGGAGGCCCTGGGATATTATCTCTATTATCCAGGGATTGGGAATCAGAGACTCCTAAACTAGGGCAAAATGAGAAAGCCTTGTCCCTACTGATTTGGTGTCACTGTTTAGGGTTGGAAGAGGACTGACCGGAGTTAGTAAGGAGATTTCTTCCCTTACCCCCTTTCCTGTATGACCAATGGCCTGTTTTCCCTCTACCTCCTCTGTAAGACTGGCTGACAAAAAATCCGAAAAGGAGATTTTTTTTAGGTTGGACCTTATCTAAGGGCAATCCTTTTTTTTTTTTTCTTGTCTGCTGCTTTCTCTAATATTGAGTTCACATCTGAACCAAATAGAAACTGACCATGGAATGGAACAGAGTTTACTTTTCGATTTCATGTCTCCCGACCAAGATCTCAGCCATAGTACACGCTTAGTGGTATTAGACAAAATAGCAGTAAGAGAGGAGTTTTACAGATTCAGCTGAGGAATCAGACAAAAAAATTGAAGCTATTTTAAGAAGAGGCAGGGATTCCAAGATCTGGTCATTAGGCGTATCGGACTGAAGATGGAATTCCAGTTGGTCTAACCAGACTCCTAGAGTCCTGGCCACACAAGTAGAGGCTACACTGGGTCTTAATAAAGATGAAGCAGCCTCCCAGGTCTTTTTTTTTTTTTAAACAAATTCTCTGCCTTTCATTCCATAGGGTCTTTTAGTTGCGTTGCATCCTCAAAAGGTAGAGAGGTAAGTTTAGCTACTTTAGCAACCGGGATGTCAAATAAAAAGGTATGGTATCCCAAGTGCTAGAGTCTGTGTCATTGAAGGGGTAGCGCCTTTTCAGACCTTTAGGGATAAAAGCATTCTTTTCTGGTTTCGCCCATTCATCCTTAATCATTTTATGTAAATTAGCATGAACAGGAAAAGTACAAGACTTTCTGTCTCCTTGCCCTTCAAAGAGCTCATCCTGAATAGATCTTGCCTCCTGAACTTCTTCCAGATTTAACCCCTTAAGGACCCATGAGGTACCGGTACGTCATGAGTCCGCTCCCGATCTATAAAGCCGGGCCACGGCGTGGCCCCGAGTCATAGCGGGTCGGGCCCGGCCTCTGACAACGGCCGGGACCTGTGGCTAATAGCGCACAGCATTGATTGCGGTGCCGCGCGCTATTAACCCTTTAGACGCGGCGTTCAAAGTTGAACGCCACGTCTAAAGTGAAAGCATGCCGGTTAGCTCACGGAGCTGTTCTGGATAGCCGCGGCGAAATCGCGGCATCCCGAACAGCTTACAGGACAGCTGGAGGATCCCTACTTGCCTCCTCGCTGTCCGATCGCCGAATGACTGCTCAGTGCCTGAGATCCAGGCATGAGCAGTCAAGCGGCAGAATCATCGATCACTGGTTTCCTATGAGAAACCAGTGATCAATGTAAAAGATCAGTGTGTGCAGTGTTATAGGTCCCTATGGGAGCTACAACACTGCAAAAAAAGTGAAAAAAAAGTGAATAAAGATCATTTAACCCCTTCCCTATTAAAAGTTTGAATTATAAACATATATCGTTAATTAAACCGCACGGGCAATGGCGAACGCGCAAAAAAATTCCAAAGTCCAAAATAGTGCATTTTTGGTCACTTTTTATATCATGAAAAAATGAATAAAAAGTCCTATCAATGCAAAAATGGTACCGCTTAAAAACTTCAGATCAAGGCGCAAAAAATGAGCCCTCATACCGCCCCATACGTGGAAAAATAAAAATGTTATAGGGGTCAGATGACAATTTTAAACTTATACATTTTCCTGCATGTAGTTATGATTTTTTCCAGAAGTACGACTAAATCAAACCTATATAAGTAGGGTATCATTTTAATCGTATGGACCTACAGAATAAAGATAAGGTGTCATTTTTACTGAAAAATGTACTACGTAGAAACGGAAGCCCCCAAAATTAACAAAACATCATTTTTTTTCAATTTTGTCACACAATGATTTTTTTTTCTGTTTCGCCGTAGATTTTTGGGCAAAAATCCCCTCCCATAGACTTGTATTGAAAGGGGCGGGCCGTGATGTCACAAGGGGCGGAGCCCTGATGTAACGATGCTCCGGCCACTGTATTGCCCGTCATTACGTGCAGAGCGAACTCGCTCTGTGCAGTAATGATAGCGCCGTGCCGCAGCGGGGATCCCGGGGCTCCCCAGCAGCGGGACCGCGGCGATCTGACATCTTATACCCTATCCTTTGGATAGGGGATAAGATGTCTAGGGGCGGAGTACCCCTTTAAGGACGCCGAGCGTATCCATACGCCCCCGTTTTAAAGTCCTTAAGGACTGAGGGCGTATGGATACGCCTGTGGGAATTCCGGTCCCCGCCGCTCGCCGGGCGGAGACCGGACCGGGGTGACTGCTGATATCTATCAGCAGGCACCCCGTGCAAACCCCTGGAGAGTCCCGAGACCCCCCCATGTCGGCGATCGCCGCAAATCATTGGTCAATTCAGACCAACGATTTGCGGCTTTTCCGGGTCAATCGGGTCTCTGGTGACCCGGAAAAAGGGTGAATAGTGCTGTCCGAAACAGCCCCATTCACCCTTACCCAGCAGGAGTGAGGTGGCACAGGTGCCACCTCACGATCACGTGATTGATCAGTCGGAACGACCAGTCAATCACGACCCTGCTGGGCGGCGATCGGGACGGAGGAGATCGATGCCGGAGGGGGTCTCCTACCTTACCCTGGTCCGGTGGGGTTCAATTGCCGCGCGGCATGGGGGATACGGCAGGCGGAGGGGGTGAAGGGGGGGGGGCGGGCAGCGGCCGGCTGGGGGCACCCCTGGAGAAAACTCCCAACCAGAAGCTATAAAGGGGATCATCCAACCAGGCACCGCGGGACTTGCTTCCTAGACCCCCTCACCAGCATCCACCCAGAGGATGGCACTGCTCCAAGTTTCCCAAGGGACAGGAAACCACTGGGGCCTGGGAGAGATGCATTTCCTTTTAGGGTACGTTCCCACACGGCGTATTTTGCTACGTATTTGCTGCGTATTTGGTGCTGCGTATTTTCCTACCCATTGACTTCAACAGAGAAAATAAAATATGCAGCAGCAAATACGCAGCAAATACGCCGTGTGGGAATGTACCCTTAAGCTTCAGGTTTCGTGTCCCTGGGGGGAGGAGTCCATCTCTCTGGTGGTGCTGTCATGACGGGGTGGAAAAATGTAAATTAACCGCTCCCCCAATAAAAATTAGCTCCCCTTTTCCTATTGCTATACAAAAAAAGGAAAATAACTTTTTATTTTATACATTTGATACAACCGTATGGCTAACTGTCTGAACTATTAAAATATTAGTGAATCATTAACATTTTATTTTAATAGTTCAGACAGTTACCCATGCGGCAGTATCAAATTTATGCTGGTTTCTGTACAGGATCATTAATAATGACAGCAACCAGCGTAAACGTAAAAAAGAATAAATCCAAAATTACTGCTGTTTGGTCACATCACGTTAGAAACTTTTAATATGGCCATTGTACATAATTTTTCAAGTAGGACTTTTTTTTGGCACTTTGACATTTTTTCCGATTAATTGATGAAATAATCGGCAACTAATCTATTATTAAAATAATAGTTAGCTGCAGCCCTAGTCAGCAGAGAGCAGTATACCGTGGAAAAGAAGCGGTGGCGGCACCGGGTGCGGTGTGGGTCATTAGCCGGTATAGGGAGGTACCCGGGTGGGGGGTAGCGTATCCCTTACCGGTGATGGTAGCTTGGTATGCGGGCCTGCAACATGTGGGCCCAGACAGTGGGTCCGTATGGAGAATGCAAAAGAGCAGGAAAAAAATTGCTGTGGTGCTCCCAAGGAAGTAACCCGAAGTCGTGGGTATAGGGTATAAAGTAGTTAATTAAATTTTACAGCATAAAGGAAATTAAAAATAAATAAATAAAATACAAGACGCGTTTCGGGAGTCACAGCTCCCTTTCTCAATTGCAGGTGGTGGCTGTATACTAGTCAGCAAAGAGCACTGTGGTCAGACAGAAAAAAAAAACACACAGTACAACTTCTTCTGGAGCATACAGCAGCTGATAAGTACTGGAAGGATTAAGATTTTTAAATAGAAGTAATTTCCAAATCTGTTTAACTTACTGGCACCAGTTGATTTGAGAGACCAGAGTACCCCTTTAAGCCCAATAATGCTAATCACATGGTAGTCAATTTAGACAAAATTGCAAAACCCAACTCATCCATTACATTCTGCGTTTGTTAAAGAAACACCAGAAAAAATTTGGGAACACCGCTGAAAAATGTCTATTCAATGGCCCTGATTTACTTTGTCTTGTGGGTGAAATGTTTTCCATGATTCCACTTTATTTAATATGGGGATGCAAAGGTCAGGAACAATAGAGAAAGTTCTGACCATCTTTTTCTTGGTGAAAATTTCCAGCCATATTTGTGTTCACACGTTCAGATTTCTTATTGAAATTATTGGATTTAAAGGCAGAAACAGATCATGAATGGACAGCACACATGAAGGAAAGACTGAAAATCCTCCTTTTCAGACCCATTCCTGGTTTTGTAGCTGAGGCATCCGGTCATTGTCGTGGACAGGTCCTAATTTAGGGATGCAAGTGCGAAGCATGCAGTTCGGAGTAACACTTTATGCCTCCTCCAGAGAAGTTTGTTGGCTTACAGCACGCAATTAAGTTATCCCCTATCCCAGTTTTTCCCAATTAAGGTGAATCCAGCTGTTGCTAAACTTTCTCCCACCATGCCAGGACAACCAGAGACTAAGAATGCTGGGAGTTGTAGTCATGTAACAGCTAGTTGGCAAACACAGCCCTATCCAGAGCACAGAGGTAACAAGCAGATCGGTGGAACCTAAACCAATTTCAAGAACAATTGTACCCCAAATGCACTGGAGATCTTCCCTAGACATACATAAGGAGGCCATTGGGGCAAATACCCCTAGCTCCTCAATCGGGAATGGGTCACAGGTTCAGAGAAATGTTAGACCCTCATCAGAAGAGTCTGCCCCCTAGGGCTGGTACAGGGGAGTGAGGGGTATGGGCTGAGGCATCACATTTTTGGATTTCTCTATCCTGGGGGCAGTGGGCTATTTCTACGGTACAGACATTGGTTGAGCAGGTGTAAAGCATAGAGGACAGTGGCCGAATGACATTGCCAGCTAACCAGTTCTTGCACTCACCATGGTAACTCGGTGAATCCACAGGAAGCTCCACCCGGGTCACAACATCAGCTCCTGTCGTCTCCACCATTACAGTTACTGGCAAATGGACTGCTTTCCAGGACTTGTTAGGAAATACATATCTACAGCTACAGACAGTGGCTGCTCTTGCTGTTGTAAATACGTGTTGTAGGACAGCTACGTTTCTTATTTCTCGGAGCGACCGCGTAGAGTCGTCTGCTTTGCCCCTAGTTAAGATGGTTGCTTGAAGCTCGGTCGCGACGGTGAATTGGTGACTGGTGCGTCGCAGTTTGTTGACGTCATCGGTGCTTGGAGAACGCTGCTTCCGGGAGGTGGGGTCTGTATGTGACAGCAGAAGAGTAAGCAGAGGCTGTGGGGGCTTACAGTATACTCCACCGAGGTGAGGGGCCCGGACTGGAGGGGGCGGTGTGGTGCAGTGTGCGGGGGGGGGGGCAGCAAGTAATGTCTTCCTATAATATCTATGTCATATCTATCCATCTTCTATCTATCTCAGTGCTTTCCAACCAGGGTGCCTCCAGTTGTTGCAAAACTACAACTCCCAGCGTGCCCGGACAGCCGAAGGCTGTCCTGGCATGCTGGGAGTTGTAGTTTTGCAACAACTGGAGGCACCCTGGTTGGAAAGCACTGATCTATCTCATATCTATCTATCTTATATCTATCTCATATCTTTCTTATATCTATCTCTATCTATCTATCTATCTATCTATCATATTTATCTATCTCATACCTTTCTTCTATTTATCTCTATCTATCTATCTCATATCTATCTATCATATCTATATATCTATCTCCTCTGTATTTGTATCTATTCTTCTCCTGAGTATTTGTCTCTGACATGTATTTATCTCCTATCTATCTATCTCCATCTACCATCTATCTCCTGTGTATCTGTCTTTTTCATATCTATCTATATCCTATCTATCTGTATCGTTTATCTATCTCCTGTGTATGTGTCCATCTGACATGTATTTTTCATATCTATAGGTGACATGTTTATAGCTGGTCCTATATGTAGTAATAGCAGTGATGCCTCCTTTGATACCATTGTATGGATACAGTGTAGTCCTCCGGAATCAGTAGATGATTTGCTGTGTTCTGTATGGTGATACATCGTGACAGTAAAGTTGTGTTAACTCTCATTGACTGTTGTCAGGAGACGCCTACAGGATATCCCCTATTCTTACAAATAATAGTCTTGTTTTTAAAACTTGAAGCTACAGTTTCCCCATGTTTGCTGTATTAGGAAATGTATCCATAGACCCCATCACCCAAAAGAGCCTTGTTTTGTCCTTTATTTGGGTGTTTTCTATTTGGCCGTCTGTTTATTCGCTGGGTGGTAAAGAACAGACCTCAATTTGATTCCACGGAGCGGGATCCAGTAAAACATTTTAGTGTTTCGTCTTTTTTTATTTATTTATTTTTATTCATAATTGTCGATATTGGCATCTGTCATAGGTATATATCAGAGAGTAAAACTCCAAAAATGCATCTAAGCCCAAACTCTGGACATCTATGATGAGTAACTGCAGCCCAGCAGGAACGTTAAATGGTAGTCAGAAGTCCATCTAGTTTAGTGTTTCCCAACCAGTGTGCCTCCAGCTGTTTCAAAACTACAACTCCCAGCATGCCCGGACAGCCTTTGGCTGTCCGGGCATACTGGGAGTTGTAGTTTTGCAACAGCTGGAGGCACACTGGCTGGGAAAACTACTTCCTCTTAAGAAACTCTGGTTGTTACTGTAGTTTTTCTCATGCTTTACACTGTAGCGGTGTTTGGAAAGTTTGGCTGCGGTATATAAGCACAGATGTCCCTGAAAGTAGAGAGAGAAGAATTCTGGAGAACCCCTTCACATATCTCTGACATCCGGAAGCTTTTTCCTCTGGCGCTGTTGAAACGTGATGGTAGAACTGATCCTATTCATGTGAATGGGACAGTTCACAGCTTTTCGCCGCTTCAATTTGGATGCCAGATTGCTAGACTTGCATCACTCTTTCGGACGGGGGACCATATGCTGCTGCATTTCCCTATCCGGTGTTCTGAAATAATAGACACCGGATCCTAAACAACTGATGCACTTAAGTTGTGGGTTGTGGCATCAGTTGCGGCGAGTTTTATGCTGGGTTTACTGATCTGGGTGTGGATCTGGATATTTGTGAATCCGTTCTAAACTACTTGTCAGTCATGGGGAGGGGGTAAGCCTTTCTACCTGTGGAAACCTGCAGCTAGTGTATTAAAGGGGTACTCCACCCCTAGACATCTTTTCCCCTATCCAAAGGATAGGGGATATAATGTATGATCGCGGGGGTCCCGCTGCTGGAACGCCCACAATCTCTGTGCAGCACCCGGCATTCATATAGAACACTATGTGCGGGCGGCAAGGATCATGACGTCATGGCCACGGCCCTTGTGCCGTCACGCCACGGCCCTTGTGCCGTCACGCCACACCCCCTCAACGCAAGTCTGTGGAAGGGGTCGTGATGACCCCCACCGGCCGCACCCAGCGTTCGGAAAAAAATGTTCTGAATGCTGGAGCAACGGAGTACCCCTAGAAGTCTTATTGATCAATGTTCCCCTGGAAAAAAAGATATGCATGATAGTATCCTTTAGAACAGTGGTCTCCAACCTGCGGACCTCCAGATGTGGCAAAACTACAACTGTTGTAGTTTTGCAAAATCTGGAGGTCCGCAGGTTGAAGTGCACTGCTTTAGAAGGATGGAAACTTCCTCACTATTTCCACCTGTTGAAGGTGGCTATCCCATTATGCTGCACGTTTGAGGCATATGGCAGCTGGATCTGGCGGGAGAATTTCAAAACCGGCTGCTGCCTCCATTCATTTCAATGAACCCGACGCAATCAGCTTGAGACTTTTGTTGGGTCATTTTGTTGTCAGACAGAAAACTGCAGCAGACCATGGTAAAAATAAATAAATAAAATGGAAGGGTCCAAAAACTGTCCCAGTCACTAGCTGGGCTAATTAAAATGAGTGGGGTACGGTAGCAGCTGGTTTATAAATCAGGGGTGTGGAAATTTTAAGAAAAACTACTTGTCCAAGGGACTAAAGCGGAACACAGTCTACTTGTCCCTCAAGAAAATCCACTTGTCCTGGTAGATAAAATGATTTCCGCCAAAATAGTACGATTCACCCCACTAGACCACCAGGGATGGTTATAAAATTCCTTTAGACACTGCTGTCAACTTAGACAGCGATGACCTAATGGTTTAATAGCGGCCACGGTGATCGCAGCATGCCAGGATATTATGGCGGGAGGGAGAGCTGTAGCTCCTTTTACACCCAAGGCAAGCCTCCCCCCCCCCCCCCCCCCCCCCATCTGACCCCTATAACTCCAATTTTTCCATATACAGGGATGAGGGTAATCTTGTGTGACATGATCTGTAGTTTTTATCTGAACTTTTATTAGGAAAGGGGCTTATTCACATATATGCACTTCTTAAAATATTTTAATCACTATTTTTCAGTCTTCATAGGCAGTTATATGTGGAGTCTTTTGATTGGATAACAGTGAACAGTGCTGCTTCTCCAGTTTGTGTGGTGCATTTTAATTACTCTAATTATGTGTCAGAAAATGCTGGAAGTTGCATTTCGTTACTAGATAACTACAACTCCCAGCATGCCCTGATACAGCCTATGGCTGTGTGGGTGTTGCAGCATGTTGCACTGTATAGTAGTAGTTAAGGTTATTGTGTAACATGCTGGGAGTTGTAGTTTTGGTCCGTGTCAGCTGCAGAGTCATAGGCTGTATCAAGGAATACTGGGAATTGCAGTTAGTAACTACAACACCCAGCATGCCCTGATGCAGCCTATGGCTCTGCAGCTGACCCGAACCAAAACTACAACTCCCAGCATGTTACACTTTATAGTTCTACAGTTTAGGTTATGGTGCAACATGCTGGGAGTTGTAGTTTTGGTTCGGGCGTGTTTGCGTGCATCCGTGGGGCAAAATTAGATAGCACAACTGGCAGCAGCACTTGTCAGTCCGCCCCTGTACAAAACATACATGCATACACATATACTAAACATATACACACACCGGGCCACTGACCCCTATATCATACATTACATACATGCATCATACATACAGACACATCATACATACACCCGCCGCTGCCCCCCCACATCATACATTACATACACATCACACATATACCATATACCGTATATACTCGAGTATAAGCCGAGTTTTTCAGCACGATTTTTCATGCTGAAAACACCGCCCTCGGCTTATACTCGAGTGAACTTTCCGCTCTCAGTGGTCTTCAACCTGTGGACCTCCAGATGTTTCAAAACTACAACTCCCAGCAAGCCCGGACCGCCATCGGCTGTCCAGGCTTGCTGGGAGTTGTAGTTTTGAAACCTCTGGAGGTCCGCAGGTTGAAGACCACTGCGGCCTTCAACATCATCCAGCCCCCCCTCTCACCCTCTTTAGTTTTGTACTCACCTCCGCTCGACGGGACGTTAGGGTGCGCTGGTCCGGTGCTGCAGGACTGTCCGGTGGGGAGGTCGTCCAGTGGGACAGTGGTTCCGGGCTGCCATCTTCACCGGGGGGCCTCTTCTCCGCGCTTCGGGCCCGGCCCCGGAATAGACACGTTGCCTTGACAATGACGCAGAGGTACGTTCATTACCAACGTCCCTCTGCGTCGTCGTCAAGGCAACGCCTCTATTCCGGGCCCGAAGCGCGGAGAAGAGGCCCCCCGGTGAAGATGGCAGCCCGGAACCACTGTCCCACCGGACGACCTCACCACCAGACAGTCCTGCAGCATCGGACCAGCGCACCCTAACGTCCCGCCGAGCGGAGGTGAGTACAGAACTAAAGGGGGTGAGAGGGGGGGGGGGGCTGGATGATGTCGAAGGCCGCAATGGTCTTCAACCTGCGTACCTCCAGAGGTTTCAAAACTACAACTCCCAGCAAGCCCGGGCAGCTGATGGCTGCCCGGGTTTGCTGGGAGTTGTAGTTTTGAAACTTCTTGAGGTCCGCAGATTGAAGACCACTGTATCAGACATTGACAAGCAGTGATGATGAAGGTGGGGGGGGGGGGGGGGGGGCTGATGACATGTGGTGATGATGACAAGGGGATGAGGAAGGGGGGTGGGGATGATGACAAGGGGATGAGGAAGGGGGGTGGGGATGATGACAAGGGGATGAGGAAGGGGGGTGGGGATGATGACAAGGGGATGATGAAGGGGGGGAGGGGATGATGACCAGGGGAGGGTGTGGGATGATGACAAGGGGATGATGAAGAGGGGTGTGGGATGATGACAAGGGGATGATGAAGGGGGGTGTGGGATGATGACAAGGGGATGATGAAGGGGGGGTGTGGGATGATGAAGGGGGGGGGGGTGTGGGATGATGAAGGGGGGGTGTGGGATGATGAAGGGGGGTGTGGGATGATGACAGGCGGTGATGATGACAGGCGGTGATGATGACAGGCGGTGATGATGACAGGCGGTGATGATGACAGGCGGTGATGATGACAGGCGGTGATGATGACAGGCGGTGATGATGAAGGGTGGATGATGACAGGTGGTGATGATGACAGGGTGATGATGATGAGGGTGTTAATGACGGGGGTCTGGATGATGACAGGGGGGATGATGTATTTCCCACCCTAGGCTTATACTCGAGTCAATAACTTTTCCTGGGATTTTGGGGTAAAATTAGGGGCCTCGGCTTATATTCGGGTCGGCTTATACTCGAGTATATACGGTACACATCATATATACACATACTCACACCATAAATATACATCATACATATGCACACATCATACATACACCTGCTGCGGCCCACCCCACATCATACATTACATACACACTTCACACACATACCATACACACATCATATATACACATACACTCACACCATACATATACACCATACATATGCTCACATCATACATACATACACCTGCCGCTGCCCCCTATATCATACATTACATACACACATCACACATACACACATCATATATACACATGACACATACACCATACATATGCACACATCATACATATACACCATACATATGCACACATTATACATACACCTGCTGCTGCCCACCCCACATCATACACACATACATATATACACATGACACATACCCCCCCAAATCATACATTACATACATATACAACCACCCTTCCTGCCGCCTGCATGCTCAGCCTCCTCACCTGAGCCGGTGTGAGGTGAAATCCCCAGCCCGTGCAGTGCAGTCTCCTCACACACGTCCTCTCCTTGCTCTGTATTTTCCCCCGTGAATACTGGAAACCTCCCTGTGATAAATGAGGTCCTGTGTAGACAGAGCAGGGGGAAGGGAGAGGCTGTGTGTGGGGCTGCGCTCTCCATCCACCGGGAGGTGGGCCGAGGGGGCGTGGCTTAATCATCTTCTGCAGACGTGTGACCTCGGGCTCTGCCCTCGCTCCTGAGATCCCCCTCACACCGGCTGGGGGGCTCTGAGCAGCGGCCCCCAGCTACTGAAATCAGCTGGGGGCCGCCACCGCCCCCTCCATACACCCTAAGCGCCAGTGTAAGGTGCAGACTTGCATCGGCTCCTGCACCTCACACCGGCATTAAAGAAAAATAAGGGGGAAGTCTGTCTGTCCCTGCTAGCCCGATACAGGGCTAAATCTATAAAAAAAAATTCACCTGCCCGGCGCCCAAAACTACTTGTCCCGGGCGTCGGGCGATAGGATTTCCACATCCCTGTAAATTCTCCTGTCTGATCTGGCTGCTGTATGCCCCAATTGTGATGTAAATGGCGCCTAAATTAATGTTCAAACTGGGAAAGAGGTTTACACAGACATTTTAGCCAAGTCACAGTTCACATCTAGAGATGAGCGAACTTACAGTAATTTCGATTCGTCACAAACATCTCGGCTCGGCAGTTGATGACTTATCCTGCGTAAATTATTTCAGCCTTCAGGTGCTCCGGTGGGCTGGAAAAGGTGGATACATTCCTAGAGAAGAGTCTCCTAGGACTGTATCCACCTTTTCCAGCCCACGGGAGCACCTGAAAGCTGAACTAGTTTATGCAGGAAAAGTCATCAACTGCCGAGCCGAGAAGTTCGTGACGAATCGAATTTACTGTAAGTTCGCTCATCTCTATTCCCATCCAAAAGGAAGAATCTGTAGAAGCTGTTTTTGAATTTTTCTCCTTTGTCAAAATAATAAAAAGTACTGGAAAGTTTAAGATTTTTTAATAGAAGTAATTTACAAATCTGTTTAACTTTCTGGCACTAGTTGATAAAAAAAAAAAAAATGTTTTCCAGTGGAGTACCCCTTTAAGGACCATTTTGGCCTTAAGGACACAGCCAATTTTATTTTTGCTTTAACATTTTTTTCCTCTTCGTCTTTTAAAAATCATTACTCTTTTATATTTCCATCCACAGCCCCATATGAGGGCTTGTTTTTTTTTTTTTTTGTGCGACCAATTGTCCTTTGTATTGACATCACTTATTTTACCATAAACTGTATGGTGCAACCCAAAAAATATTATTTGTTTGGGGATATTGAAAAGAAAAAATTTTTATAAGCAATTTTGCAAGATTTCGTTTTCACGCTGTACACTTTACGGTAACCTACTGCGGACCTATTGTGTCCCTCTCACCCGGTCTGGTGAAGATGACCAGACCGGGTGAGAGGGATACAGTCTCCCAGCTTCCTCCCTCACAGGACATTTGATTGTACCGCACCCCACCGCCGCTGCCACATTGCCGCCCGCGCTACTTCTGGCTCCCATCCTGCGTTGTCACTTGTCAAGCGCACAGCGTAACGCAGGATGCAGCAGGAGCCAGAAGTAGCGCGGGCCCCAGATGCTGGGAACAGGTAATTATAAAACCGGGGATGGGGGAGGCAATGGGGCAGCGGTGAGGGGGGCGGGGCATTATCGGATTATCGGCAAGGTAATTGCCGATACCGATAACGTCCAAAATCGTGAATATCGGCCGATAATATTGGCCAAACCGATAATGGGTCGATCCCTAGTATAGAGTGAGACACAAAAGTTATATAATATTTGAAACATTTTTAGCAATAAAATAGACCTGCCATGTCAGACCAGGGGTATGTGGTAGAATCCTTTTTCTACAGGAATATAAGACAGGGCTGTATATGCTTGAATGAGGCTGTGCTGCAAGTCTGAAGGGACCAATAGTGGTCTCCAAATTGTGGACCACCATATGCTTCAAAACTACAACTCCCAGCATGCCCGGACAGCTGTTGGCTGTCTGGGCACGCTGGGAGTTGTAATTCTGCAACATCTGAAGGTCTACAGCAGGGGTCCTCAAACTTTTTAAACGGGGGGCCAGTTCACGGTCCCTCAGACCGTTGGAGGGCCGGACTATAGATATCAAAACATGAACAAATTCCTATGCACACTTATCTTATTAGTGGACTACCACTAAGTACGCAGCACAGGTTGGCAGTATAGATCCCCCACATTATGTTGTAGTTCCCACACATTAGGGTTGGCAGTACAGTTCCCCCACATTAGGGTTGGCAGTACAGTTCCCCCACATTGGGTGCAGTACAATTCCCCACATTGGGTGCAGTACAATTCCCCACATTGGGTGCAGTACAATTCCCCACATTAGGTGCAGTACAGTTCCCCCACATTAGGTGCAGTACAGTTCCCCCACATTAGGTGCAGTACAGTTCCCCCACATTAGGTGCAGTACAGTTCCCCCACATTAGGTGCAGTACAGTCCCCCCACATTAGGTGCAGTACAGTCGCCCCACATTAGGTGCAGTACAGTCGCCCCACATTAGGTGCAGTATAATGTTGCCCCACATTAGGTGCAGTATAATGTTGCCCCACATTAGGTGCAGTATAATGTTGCCCCACATTAGGTGCAGTATAATGTTGCCCCACATTAGGTGCAGTATAATGTTGCCCCACAGACATACAGCCTCCAGCCATACAGTGTATGGCTGGAGGCTGTATGCCTGTGTTCTGCCCCCACTTCAGTGCTCCGACCACCGCTCCTCCAGTCCGGACATAGCAGTAAGTCCCGGGACCGAAGGAACGGTGGTCGGAGCACCGAAGCTGACGTGCCGCTGGTAACACTTACCTAGCTGGCTGGCGCACGTCCTCATCGCTGCCCAGCTCCTCCCCGCTCCGTTGCTATGGGCGCACGCACGGTGTCAGTGACATCCCTGCGTGCGCCACCTTCCCGGCGGCCCCTGTGTTTTTAAAGTAAACGCGGGGTCTCCGAGAGCGCATCCCTGTGTCCCGAAAACATCTTTGGGGACACAGGGATGTCCCAGGCAGCGGCGGGCCGGATAAATGTCCTCGGCGGGCCGCATGTGGCCCGCGGGCCGTAGTTTGAGGACCCCTAGTCTACAGTTTGGAGACCACTGTGCTAGGAGATATGCAGCTGACTGACACACTTGCTTGGATGATATGCATATGGTGAGCCTTTCTTCTGCACATAACGTGAACTGATCTTACTAACTGTAATTTCTCCTTGTAGGGTTTTCAGCCGCTATTACCTTACAAACATGGAGCTCGCCCACAGTTTGTTACTGAAAGAAGATGCTCTGGCTCAGGTTACAGAGGCCAAAAAGTCAGTCTTTATATTTGAATGGCTGCGGTTTCTGGACAAAGTGCTTATAGCTGCTAACAAGGTACATTCTTTGGATGTTTACGTTTATGAATGTTAAGAAAAACGTATTAAGTTTGCACAAATATCTTTTTATACAGCACTGCTGCCCATTCACTCTCATGATCGGTGACATGAAACCCACAAACCCGTAAAAAATAATGTTTCTTCCCAAAAATAACCCTTTTAAGCCATCTTGACTAATCAGACCTGTTGGAAAATATATCTTCGACACTGGGACCTAATTATGTAGGAGACATCATTTTGCTTGGGCCTCCATTATGTAGGAAGAATAATAATACTTAACTCAATTATCAATTATGGTCAATAAAAATATTGTGACCTTAATGAATTGCCAAAAATATACAAACAATGCAATTTACGTTATCTTAGCTACGCCCTTCTGTTTACCCAGAGGAGTTCTTTGATGTCTGTAGTGCTAGAAAGTCACTTTTGCAATATAATAAAATAATGATGCAATTATTATAAAAATAAGCAGATTTAATGGCTTAAATTGATTTACATAAAAGATCTTAGATATATATATATATATATATATATATATATATATCAGGGACACAATATCAGATATTAAAGGAGTACTCCAACGCAAAATAACTTATCCCCTATCGAAAGGATAGGGGTAAGTTATAGATCGCAGGGGGTCCAAGCGCTGGGGCCCCCCGGGATCTCCTGGACAGGGCCGCGGCCTGCTGCCGGAAGTGAAGTTTCGTCCCCAGCAGAAAGCTGCAGGAGACACTCACCCTCCATGTATCTCTATGGGATTCATGGAGGGTGGCGTGTCGGCCGCCGCGTCATGTGGGGACGGAACGCCCACTTTCCTGTATATTGCCGGGGCCCCGTACCAAAGATCGCGGGGGGACCCATCGCTTGGACCTCCCGCGATCTATAACTTATCCTCTATCCTTCGGATAGGGGATAAGTTATTTTGCACTATAGATGTCTTTTAATACACACATCAGATAACCCAGTCTGGGTACTGATCTCTGTCCCGCTGTAAATAACACAGAATAAACTGAAAAAACTAGGGTCCCTATTTGTTTGAAAAGTAAAGAAAGATAAAACTTAGCCTTTATAGCCAATTTAAAATAGAGTAGCAAAATAATTATGTGCACGAAGGACTAACATGCAATATCAAAGTGCTTAAAGGCCATCTGTGGCTGGAAACAACTTATCCCATATCGGCAGGATAAGTGTTTGATCGTGGGGGGTCCGAACACTGGGTCAATAATGGCATCTGAGAATGTAAGTTTAGGGTCTGTTACTGAGACATGGTTTAATGAAAGTAATGACTGGGACATATCCATACGAGGGTACTCTTTTTACAGAAGAGACAGAGAAGGCAAGAAAGGAGGAGGAGTGACCCTATATGTGAAAGATAGCATAAAATCTAACCAAATACAAGTTAGTGAGGCAAACATAGTCAGTTTGGGTTACGTTGCAGTTTGGTAATCAGACAGTAACTCATGTAGGTGTGATATATAGACCACCTGGCCAAGTTAAAGAATTAGATGATCTACTAGTTGAAGAAATGGCTAAAATGACCATGAAAGGAGAAGTTATTATGACTTCAATCTTCCGGATATAAACTGGAAAACCAAAATAGCTAGTTCTGCCAGGAGTACAGATATTCTAAATTCCCTACTGGGATTATCTCGACAAAAAGTGGTCGAGGAGCCAACCCGGAGGGAGGCCATTTTGGATTTGGTATTAATAAATGGGGATTTGGTATATGATGTTATTGTAGGCAAAAGCTTTGGATCTAGTGATCACCAGTCAGTGTGGTTTAATATAAGAACAGTGAAGGAGTCACACCATACAAAAACAAAGCTTTTTAGATTTTAGAAAAACAGACTTTTAAAAAATGAGATTAGTCATAAATGAGTCCCTATCAGACTGGAACGGATTACATGGAGTCCAGGAGAAATGGGACTACTTAAAAGACGCATTATTGAAGGCAACAGAAAACTGCATTAGACCTTGTCAGTGAAAGCAGGAAAAGGAAGAGACCATTTTGGTACTCAGCAGAAGTGGCCAAAATCATAAAAAACAAAAAGCTAGCATTTAGTAATTATAAAACAACCCAGAGCAATGAAGATAGGGAAATCTACAAGACTAGTCAGAAAGAGGCCAAGCAAGTTATAAGAACTTCTAAAGCGCAGGCAGAAGAAAATGTAACACTCACATTTCTGAAGACAGGAACTCCGGTGTATGTGGATCCGCTGGACCTGTGTTGCAGATTAATCGGACCGTACCAGGGAGCGGAGTCTAAGGTGCCGCTGGTCTTCGCCAAAGCCCGCCGCAAAGCAGGATGGGCTTGCAGCTGCAGGCGACACCCAGGTCGCTACTCCTGACACACAGGCGGCTGAGGAGATGTGAGACACAGGAGGGATGAGGCAACTGGATAGTCTGGATAGCTGTAGGTCAGGGCAGGCGGCACAGTAGCGTAGTCAGGACGTAGCAGGAGTTCAGTAGGCAGGCGGCAGAGGAGCAAGGTCAAGTCAGGAGATCTGGTACACGGCAAGGCAATACAAAGGAACGCTTTCTCTTGGGCACAAGGCAACAAAGATCCCGCAGAGAACTGAGGAGGATAGAGGAATTTATAAACAAGCCATAGGTGGTTACACTAATGAGCATACTGGCCCTTTAAATCTTAAAGCTCTGGTGCGTGCACGCCCTAAGGGATGGGGACGCGCGCCAGAGCAGAGAGGTGGAGGCAGAGGCAGGAGAAACACCCGGAGAGTGACGCACTGGGGCTCGCATGCAGGCGCTTCCCGTGATGCGAGTGCCAGCCCCGTCGGCAGCAGAAGGTAAGGGGACCGGCGTGTGAGGTCGGACCGCATAGCGTAACAGAAAAACTAGTTCAGTCTGTGAAAAAAAGGGGATTACATTCTTCAGATATATAAATGAAAAAAGGAAATTAAAACAAGGTATAAATAAATTAAAAACAAAGGAAGGAAGGTATGTAGAAGAATCAGGGGTGTGGAAATTTAAAAAAAAACTACTTGTCCAAGGGACTAAAGCGGAACACAATCTACTTGTCCCTCAAGAAAATCCACTTGTCCTGGTAGATAAAATAATTTCCACCAAAATAGTACGATTCACCCCACTAGACCACCAGGGATGGATATAAGATTCCTTAAGACACTGCTGTCAACTTAGACAGCGATGACCTAATGGTTTAATTGCGGCCACGGCGATCGCAGCATGCCAGGATATTATGGCGGGAGGGAGAGCTGTAGCTCCTTTTACACCCGAGACAAGCCCAGAAAAGTCTAGATGTAACTTTTTGATCACCTTATGAAAAATTTCTAATATGAAGTGACCAAAAATGAGCAATTCTGGACTATTTTTTTACATTTACACCGTTCACCGTACGGTTTAATTAACATTATATTTTAATAGTCTGGACATTTCCACATGTAGAGATACCACTTATATTTATTTTTGTACATTATTTTTATTTAAAGAAAATTGGAAACTTTTATTAGTAAGGGGCTTATTCACATATATACGCACTTTTTAAAATATTTTAATCACTATTTTTCAGTCTTCATAGGGACTTATGTGTTACTGGGGGGGGGGGGGGGGTTCTGCTTCTCCAGTTTATATGGTGCATTTTGTGTCAGAAAATGCTGGAAGTTGCATTTAGTTACTAGATAACTACAACTCCCAGCATGCCCTGATGCAGCCTATGGTTGTGTGGGTGTTGCAGCATGTTGCACTGTATAGTATTACATTTAAGGTTATTGTGTAACATGCTGGGAGTTGTAGTTTTGGTATAGATAAAATTAATTCGGTTGAAGCGCTTATTAGTCAATTTGTTACAGTTCAATAAAAATTTTTTTTAGAATGTTCAGCGTTGAAGTGAAAGTATACTGTGATAATATGGTAGGTTGTCACAGTTCATTCATAAATTGAGGATACAAAGTTGTTGTAATGATGCAGTGTAACAATATTGACACAGTTCATTTGGCAGTATACAGATGTTATCACAGCTCAGTCGTTGGTAGGTGGTTCAAAGTTATTGTAGAAGATCGCTGCACTGAGGGATCGTACTGAGTCTGAACGGCTGTTTATGATAGGGTTCGGTGCACAGCACCACTCACCGGCTCCTAGGGGGGAACAGGACAGGATAGGCTGGCACGGCTGGGCAGTCGGCACAGATGGGTAAGTGCCTGTCCGGCGGTTGGGTGGCTGAGTCCTGGGCTGGCACAGCTGGCGTCCGGCCTATTGAAGTAGATGTCCTGGACTCTAGATGGGCTGGGCAAAATGGGCTGGACAAAATTACTGGCACCCTTTAAAAATTGTGGAAAAATAAGACTGTTTCAAGCATGTGATGCTCCTTTAAACTCACCTAGGGAAAGTAACAGGTGTGGGCAATATAAAAATAACACCTGAAAGCAGATAAAAAGGAGAGAAGTTCACTTAGTCTTTGCATTGTGTGTCTGTGTGTGCCACACTAAGCATCGACAACAGAAAGAGGAGAAGAGAACTGTCTGAGGACTTGAGAACCAAAATTGTGGAAAATATTCTCAATCTCAGGGTTACAAGTACATCTCCAGAGATCTAGATTTACCTTTGTCCACAGAGTGCAACATTATCAAGAAGTTTGAAACCCATGGCACTGTAGCTAATCTCCCTGGGCGTGGACACAAGAAAAAAAATTGATGAAAGGTGTCAACGCAGGATAGTCCGGATGGTGGATAAGCAACCCCAAACAAGTTCCCAAGATATTCAAGCTGTCCTGCAGGCTCAGGTAGCATCAGTGTCAGCGCAAACTGCTGGAGGACCCCACTGCTGACACAGAGACATAAAAAAGCAAGACTACATTTTGCCAAAATGAACTTGAGTAAGCCAAAATCCTTCTGGGAAAACGTCAGATGAGACCAAGATAGAGCTTTCTCTATCTGCTCCATTGGGGGACACAGACCTTGGGGTATATGCTGTTGTTGCTAGGAGACTTGACACTAAGGAAGTATCACAGAGGGGTACACAATAATAAAATTTAGCTTTTATTGTATACTTTAAAACAAAAAAAAACACAACACACTTAGAATTAGTGTAAGGACACCCTTAAAAAGGGGCACTGAGGACTAGTGCCCTATCACAGGGAATAACAGACTATTGGGATAATATACGTCTGTATGGAGATTGTTGGGGAGAGTGGGGCCAGGACAGATATAAAGTCCCTAGTTGACCCTATTGGGGAGATGTGGTGAGGTCTACCCCTACTCCCACAGGGACTGTCGGGGCACTCACCCTAAAAAGAGCGACCCCTGCCCCGAACTACCCCTTGGACTACACCCTAGAAGTCCCTAGGTGATATAAATAACTTGCTTGCACTGGTGTCACCCGAGGCGTTTCTTCCACATTGGTGGCTTCCTCAGGGGTTAACCAGGAAATTAACAACAGTAGTTTAAAATTACACAAGGAAAACAAAAATGGTATCACCATTAAATACAGGGGTGCGTAAGGAAATAAATCACACACGGTGTATTAAACAACATAAAGTGAACCATGGACTAGTGAGTATTGGCATATAGCACATACCTGGTCCGGTGAGTGGTGCTATCTATCTCTGCCGTATACCTGGGGGTAGTTGTTCACCCTCAGGTGTATACTCACATATAAGTCCCACTAAGCCGTAATGGCGGTCTCCGTGCGTGCGTCCACCACAGTGGTGGTGACGCGCAGCCTCGGGTGTCCTAGGCTAATATGCCAGGGACTGCCGGGTTATTTATATGTATCCAAATCAAGCTCGTGCGCGTGCGAGCTCCGGCGTCACCCGCCACTACTCGTCGTCACTTCCGGGGGCGTGACAAAAGACTCCGGGCATCGCTCGTAAACAGGGTGTGCAACGGTGTCTCACGCTCCTCCCAAACCTTTTGTGATGGCACTGCCCTCATACACCCGAGACACTACGGATCTTTTAAAAAAACTGGATGGTCTGACCCTTGAGGGGAATGCCTGGCTGGCCAGCATTGACGTTGAATCCCTTTACTCCTGCATTCCTCATACACAAGGAATAGCAGCGGTAGAATACTTTCTGCAAAGTAGAGGTTGTCAGTATCGTGCCCACAGCCAGTTTGTCATTGATCTGCTCCGTTTTACTCTCACCAAAAAAAAAATTATTTTTGACCAGCGCACCTTCCACCAGCTCAGGGGAACCGCGATGGGGAGCCCTTGTGCCCCCACATATGCGAACCTTTACCTGGGCTGGTGGGAGGAGGTGCTGGTCTTTGGTGACCTTTTGTTTAATTTTACGGAGCAGATTGGGCTGTGGGCACGTTATATTGACGATATTTTCGTCATATGGAATGGCACGAGGGAAGACTTCATGTTCTTTGTTGAGGCTCTAAATGACAACGAGGTAGGCCTGAGGTTCACTTATGAGATTGCACAGAATTGCCGTTCCTGGATGTCCTCGTTAAGAAAGATGTAACAGGGGGTTTGCAGACTACAGTATTCCGTAAGACCACGTCTACAAACTCCCTGTTAGAGTGGCACAGTCATCATCCTGTGCCACTCAAGCGAGGCATTCCGAAGGGGCAATATCTGAGAATGAAGCGCAATTGCTCCTCCCCAGAGGAATTTAAGAAACAGGCCGCGGATCTGCGGCAAAGGTTTCTAGAGAGGGGGTATCCAGACTGGGTTCTTCGTAAGGCCTACCAAGAAACCAGGAGTCTGGATAGGGTAGGATTACTGGTACCGAACCCCCCAACACTGAATCTGATAATATCATTAGATTGGTGGCCACTTTTGATGGAGGGGCACAAGAAGTAAAACGGATTCTCAATAAACATTGGGAAATCCTTAGGATGGACCCAGACTTGAAGGGTGTCCTGGGTCCACATCCTCAAATTTCCTTCAGAAAGGGCCGAAGCCTCAAGGACAGACTTGTGAAGAGTCATTATGCGCCTCCTCGGGCACGAGGAACTTGGCTTGATAGGCAAATACAGGGATGCTTTCGATGCAGTGGCTGCATCGCCTGTGAATACATAGAGGTTACAAAATCCTTCTTCAGCGCTAACACCAGACAGGTTTTCTCGATACGAGACTTTATTAATTGTCACAGCAAAGGGGTCATATACAAAGCCACCTGCAAATGTGGTATGGAGTATATCGGAAAGACCATCAGGGAGTTTAGGAGGAGAATAGGGGAACACCTGCGAGACATTAGAAACCTAGCTGACAAACCTTTAGCTAGGCATATCAATTGTCAACATAGAGGAGATGCCCACTGTCTAAGTATTGTGGGAATGGAATTGATTAGACCTCCAGTAAGAGGAGGGGACTGGGACAAGTTGGTCCTCCAAAAGGAAACTTGGTGGATATTCCACCTACAGACGCAGGCTCCAAGTGGTCTAAATGAAGCCCTGAGCTATGCCAGTTTCCTAGATTAGGGGACCATAATTTACCTCCCCCCCTTCCCAGCCCTCTATACTTTAAAGGGGTATTCCCTTAATTACATATCTTTATTACATTTTTTTGGGCTATACGTTTGGATGACTATTTTCTGATATCCACCAGTCTGATCTATTCTTTTGATAAGGCACCGTAGTTTCTAGTGCTTGTACTTACACGTTATCACTATCAGGGCCTTTGTTGCAATGCTCTATAGCTATTTGGTGCAGCAATTCTGGCTCTGCATTTATTTTCCTTATAAATGCTCTCAGACATTCGCCTTTTGTCGCTGATCATGGCTAAATACCTGTTGTATTTTCTAAGTTGTCGACAGCGCCGCCACGTCACTGGGCGCTGCCTGGCAACGAGGGACGCCCGGTGTCTAAAGACGCTCCCCCAGATATGACGAGCAGTCAATGGGAGGAGTGCGAGACACCGTTGCACACCCTGTTTACGAGCGATGCCCGGAGTCTTTTGAAACGCCCCCGGAAGTGGCGGGTGACACCGGAGCTCGCGCACACACAAGCTTGATTTGGATACATATAAATAACCCGGCAGTCCCTGGCATAGTAGCCTAGGACACCCGAGTCTGCGCGTCACCACCACTGTGGTGGACGCACGCAGGGAGACCGCCATTGCGGCTTAGTGGGACTTATATGTGACTATACACCTGAGGGTGAACAACTACCCCCAGGTATACGGCAGAGATAGATAGCACCACTCACCGGACCAGGTATGTGCTATATGCCAATACTCACTAGTCCATGGTTCACTTAATGTTGTTTAATACACCGTGTGTGATTTATTTCCTTATGCACCCCTGTATTTAATGGTGATACCGATGTGGGAGACACGCGTCGGGTGACACCAGTGCAAGGAAGTTATTTATATCACCTAGGGACTTCTAGGGTGTAGTCCAAGGGGTAGTTCGGGGCAGGGGTTGCTCTTTTTAGGGCGAGTGCCCCGACAGTCCCTGTGGGAGTAGGGTTAGCCCTCACCACATCTCCCCAATAGGGTCAACTAGGGACTTTATATCTGTCCTGGCCCCACTCTCCCCAACAATCTCCATACAGACGTTTATCATCCCAATAGTCTGTTATTCCCTGTGATAGGGCACTAGTCCTCAGTGCCCCTTTTTAAGGGTGTCCTTACACTAAGTCTATGTGTGTTGTGTTTTAGTTTTTTTGTTTTAAAGTATCCAATAAAAGCTACATTTTATTATTGTGTACCCCTCTGTGATACATTTAATCTTTTTGGTACCCTTGGTATCCCATAAGTGGACAATCTGTGAAATTGACACTAAGGAAACCAAAAAAGTCTGCTCCTCCCAGCAGGATATACCCGCCTACAGAGCCTGAGGTAATCAGTTTTAGCTTATTGTCGCAGGAGATGGACACTAGTCTGGGGTTCTCCCCAGACTTGGTCTAACATTTAAAATTTTTCCAGAATAGGGACGTTTAGTTTTTCTTATTCCCTTTTATTTTCCTTTTTTCAGGTGGGGTCTCAGGAACATAGCGTTCACTGTTTCCCCATTTGCGATTGAGGGGGCACAGACATCGTGGATGTACTGTCAACCCCCTCTCGCCAACGGCCAGCGCCTGGGGTTGTACCTTATTGGTCCGGGTCCCCCACCTTTCCCTGCTCGTCTCGCTTTTCAAGCCCGGCATGATGCAGGTGACAAATGCTGGCTGAAGACTTCATGACTGAAGACTTTATTAGGTGAGTTCTTCAGATTGAGGTGAGTATCCCCCCCCCCTTTTTTTTCTTTCAGGTGTCGGGGGCTTGCAACCTCAGGAGACCCCCTGTTTTGGTCCCACTCCTTTTTATTATATCTAATTTGGGGTCCCTATTAGGCAAGGGCTCCCTAACGTTTATTGGGGGAACTCAGGGGGCTGGAGTCGGTGGTGTAGGACTGTTCTTTCTGTTTTTTTATTCACTTGTCAGTTTTTTGCTTTATGCAGCAGCCGCGGCTGCCTTCTCACTTTGGCTTTTTCTTCTGTGCTCCGGCCGCGTCGTGTGCCGACGCGACCGAGGCGCAGTTTACTTTCACTTTTGCAGCGGCTCGCTGCGCTGGCACTTTCGCCCGCTCCCGTTCCCCTGCACTCATATAGGCTTCGGGGATTGGAGTGGTTGCCATTACTAGCCGGCATCTTACTTTCCCGGCAGGGTTCGCGCCCTAGGTGGAGCGCGAATCTCATCAGCCAATGGAAGCTGTGCAGGGGACTATGAGCCAATCAGAGGCGCCCCAGTCTAATCCGCCCCCTCTCTTCTGATTGTTCTGGCTGCCTCTGCCTTTTTCTCTCTCTTTTTCTCGTTCCTCTCCTCACAGCAGCTGCCTGGTGGGGGAGACAGACGCTGGTGAGACTGTTTTATTTTATCCATGTCCGAGTCCAGAACTGTTCCTCCCTCTAAGTAGGTACCTGGGGCCCTGGTCACCTACTATTCTTGTAAGGGCTGCAACTCCAAAATGCCTGGGTCTGCTGAACCCACTTGTTCTGCCTGCACCTCCTGACCCCCCCTGATATTACCACTCAGGATGCTCCCCCAGACCCAGTGGGCTCTGCTGCCCTTCCAATATGGGTGTCTTCCCTCTCTGTCTATCACTGACTTGGCGCAGGTCTCCCGCTCCGTGGTGACTGCCTTGGAGAGGTCCTCCTTACACCGTTCCTCAAGAGAGACTCGCTCTCCCTCACCCTATGTTAAACGCTCTCACAAGCGTAATAGGGGTCATTCCTCTGACTCCTCTCCGGAGTCTCGGTACAAACGTAGGCGCTCCCCTCATGGGCATCGTCCCTCTGCCACGTCTTCCCGCAAGCGTCTCTCTTCTAGAAGACGCTCCCCGAGTCGCTGTTCTGAGTCCCCAGAACGGCGTACCAGGTCAGTGTCTCCTTCTTCTAAAGCTGCCTCCACCCTTTCTCACTCCCGTAGAGAACTAGTTGATGAGGCTTCTGCTTCCGCCTCTGATTCAGAAGACCACACAGACATGAACGACACGGTGGACTCATTGGTTTCGGCCATAAGAGACACCTTTGACCTAGAGGACCCAGGAACTTTGGACGCTGTCCCAGAAGTTTCCTCTCATTGTGCTTGTCCGGCACCCAAGATGTTCAGCTCCCATGCTGAATTTGAAGCCTTGCTGGAGTCTTCCTGGAGGCACCCTGACAAGAGGTTTCAAGAAACAAAGAAGGTTCAGGCGCGTTATCCCTTTGTTAAGGACCTCATTGCCCGGTGAACTTCACCT
This sequence comes from Hyla sarda, assembly GCF_029499605.1. Lineage (NCBI taxonomy): Eukaryota > Metazoa > Chordata > Amphibia > Anura > Hylidae > Hyla > Hyla sarda. Next base: position 344,321,275 of record NC_079191.1, on the reverse strand, counting down.
CCTACGGTGGACCCACCAGTCTCCCGTCTATCTAAGACTACTACCCTGCCTTTGCCCGATGCTGCCTCCTTTAAGGACCCAGCGGACAAAAGGGTGGAGACTTTGGCCAAATTTGCCTTTGAGGCTACAGGTTCATCTCTTCTCCCTGCTTTTGCCTCTGCCTGGGTTTCCAAGGCCCTTGCGGTCTGGGTTTCTCGACTCCGTCAGGGCATTTCTTCTGGCCGACCTACTTCTCCTGCTTTCTAAAGCGGGAGATTTTCTATGCTCTGTTTCCATGCAGTCGGCCCGCTGTGCTGCTTTTGCCACGGGTAACCTTGTGGCTCTCCGTAGATCCGCGTGGCTCAAAGCCTGGGATGCGGACTGCGGACGCAGCCTCTAAAAAGTCTCTCACTGAGCTTCCTTTTACTGGCTCTCGGCTTTAGATTTTTGAAGCGCCTAGATGAGATCATCTCGGAAGCCACGGGAGGGAAGAGTTCCTTATTACCTCAAAATAAAGCCTGCAGTGCTACCTCCCGCCGTAAGTCTACCTCCTTTCGGTCCTTTCGGACCTTCGGGGTCATGAATGGGGCCAGGCAGGCGCCTTCTCGGGACAAAAAGGCTCCCTTCTTCCAGACTCGCCCATCCTGGAAATCGGATAACCGTTCGGGCCTCTTTGCGGCCAAGGCGGGTACCCGCTAACCCAACTCTGCCTGAAGGGACGCCCCCACCCGTTGATTTTTCTCGGGTGGGAGGTCGTCTGTTGCTCTTCCGGGATGTCTAGACCACACATGTACAGGACTCCTGGGTCAGAGATGTGGCATCCAACGGTTACCGGATCGAGTTTGCCTCTCTTCCAAGGGATCGCTTTTTCCTTTCCTGAGCCCCGCGGTCTCTCTCTCTGGCAAAGGCCTTACAGGGTGCGCTTCAATCCCTCCTCATTCAAGGGGTCATTGTCCCGGTTCCTCCCAGGGAACGATTTCGATTATTTTATTTTTTTTCCAACCTCTTTGTAGTTCCCAAGAAGGGGGGTTCAGTACGCCCCATCTTAGATCTCAAACTCCTCAACCGGCACCTCCTCCTGTGCCACTTCCGCATAGAGTCTCTCCGTTCGGTCGTGGCGACCATGGATCATGGGGAGTTTCTTTCCTCAGTGGACATCAGGGACGCCTACCTCCATGTTCCGATTTTTCCGGGACACCAGCGGTTCCTCCACTTTGCTGTCCCGGAGGGACATTTCCATTTTGTGGCTCTCCCCTTCGGCCTGGCCACAGCTCTGAGGGTATTCACCAAGGTCCTGGCGGACCGGTTATCGGTCTGCTGCGGACAAGGGGGGGGTCTCAGTGATTCCTTACTTGGACGACCTTCTGATCAAGGCTTCGTTCAGGGACCAGAATCTGAGTCTCACCCTCACTCTTCAGGCCCTGTCTCGCTTCGGTTGGTTGGTCAATCGGGACAAGTCCAACCTATCCCCCGCTCAGTCCCTGGTTTTTCTAGGACTTCAGTTCGACACCCGGTCCGCCCGGGTTCACCTCCCGCCGGACAAGCGGGTGACCCTTCTGTCGGGGGTTTATATACTCAGGAACCCCTCCTCAGTGGCCATTCGCTTTTGCATGGAAGTCCTGGGTTGGATGGTGGCGGCCATGGAGGCCGTTCCCTTCGCCCAGTTTCATTTTCGTCCCCTTCAACTCGCGATTCTATCCCTGTGGGACTGGTCTCCCTTGTCCCTCGATCGCAAGATTGTACTTCCTCGGACATCTCGCCGCTCCCTTCTGTGGTGGCTCCGCTCCCCCCTACTTCTGCAGGGGTGCTCCTTCCTGCCCCTTCATTGGCTGGTTGTCACGACGGATGCCAGCCTTTCGGGGGGGGGGGGGGGGGTGTTTTCCGAGACCGGACAGTCAAGGGCCTTTGGACTCTTCCCGATCAACATCTTGGAACTGAGGGCAATCTACCTTTGCCTGTTACATTGGGAGATTCTTCTCCAGGGCCGCCCAGTTCGTGTCCAGTCGGACAACTCCACTGCGGTGGCGTACATCAATCGCCAGGGCGGCACTCGCAGCTTGGCGGCGATGGCCGAAGTTTCCAAGATTCTTCTCTCGGCGGAGCTCAGGGTTCCGGCCATCTTGGCAATTCACATCCCAGGAGTAAACAATTGGGAAGCGGACTTCCTAAGCCGGTCCTCTCCCGACCCCGGCGAGTGGTCCCTTCATCCGGAGGTATTTGCAGAGTTCTGCGACCTCTGGGGAACTCCAGATGTGGACCTCTTTGCATCCCACCACAACCAGAAGGTTCCCCTCTTTGTGTCGAAGTCGCGAGACCCCCCGTGCTCTGGCAGCGGACGCACTGGTGATTCCTTGGTCGGGGTTCACCCTAACTTATCTGTTCCCTCCTCTGCCTCTCCTTCCCAGGGTCCTGAGGAAGCTCAAAGCGTAGGGCATTCCCGCCATTCTTGTGTCTCCAGATTGGCCGCGGACGACGTTCAGCTGCGCCTTCCGCTTCGTCCAGACCTTCTCTCTCAGCGTCCTCTGTGCCACCCCAATTTACCGTTGCTGCATTTGACAGCGTGGCGGTTGAGACCGCGGTACTAAGGGCCCGTGGCTTCTCAACACAGGTGATTCACACCATGCTCAAGGCGCGCAAGCCCTCTTCAGCGAAAATATACCACCGTACCTGGCGGTCTTATTTTCGTTGGTGTGAATCTCAATCTTTTCTCCAGTGGTGTTCTCCCTTCCCAGACTACTTGCATTTTTACAGTCAGGGCTGGAACAGCAATTAGCTCTCAGCTCTTTAAGGGGTCAAGTTTCGGCCCTTTCCATTCTTTTCCAACACCCTCTGGCATCTGATTCTCATGTTCGGACTTTCCCACGCGGCTCCTCCTTACAGTTCTCCTACACCTCCTTGGGATCTGAATTTGGTCCTTGGCGCCCTACAGGGCGCGCCCTTTGAACCCCTCAGGGAGGTTTCCCTTCGTCTCCTTTCCTGGAAGGTGGCGTTCCTTATGGCAATTTCCTCCATCAGACGGGTTTCGGAGTTGGCGGCTCTTTCTTACCGCTCTCCCTTTCTGATTGTCCATCAGGACAAAGTTGTTTTTTGTCCAGTTCCTTCTTTTTTACCTAAGGTGGTTTCTGCCTTCCACCTTAATGAGGATATCGTCGTCCCATCCTCCATCTCATCCCGGGGAGCGTTTGCTTCATAAACTTGATGTGGTATGTGCGGTGCATACCTACCACTCTGTTACGTCTTCTTTTCGTCAATGTGACTTTTTTGTTCTTACGGACGGTCACCGTAAGGGTCTACCTGCTTCGAAAGCGACCATTTCGCGGTGGATCAGGTCTGCCATTTCACAAGCTTACCATTGCAGGGGGAAGACCCCTCCTTTCAGGGTTTCGGCTCACTCCACGCGTTCTGTTGGAGCTTCCTGGGCTTTCCATAGCAGGGCTTCAGCCTCTCAAGTCTGTAAGTCTGTAACCTTGTCGTCCTTGCACACTTTTACTTAATTTTACCAGGTTCGTACCTTTGCATCCGCTGATGCTAGTCTGGGCCGTAAGGTGATGCAGGAGGCGGTGGCCCAGCCTGCCCCTTGATTGTTTTCTGTGCCCACCCTAGGGACGGCTTTGGTACGTCCCAAGGTCTGTGTCCCCCAATGGAGCCGATAGAGAAAAAGGGATTTTTGTCTTACCGTAAAATCCTTTTCTCGGAGGATCCATTGGGGGACACAGCTCCCGCCCTTTCTTTGGTGTTCCGATTTTTGGTTACCTGTCCGAGGGTTGGTTCAGTAAATTTTTTGTTCTGGTTACCTCGGACTGATCTTGGTTTCTGCCTCTCGGTCCTCTCCTACTGCTTGGGGACTAAACTGATTACCTCAGGCTCTGTAGGCAGGTATATCCTGCTGGGAGGAGCCGACTTTTTTGGTTTCCTTAGTGTCAAGTCTCCTAGCAACAACAACATATACCCCAAGGTCTGTGTCCACCAATGGATCCTCCGAGAAAAGGATTTTACGGTAAGACAAAAATCCTTTTTTTTTATTATTATTATTTTTTTAAAGCACATCATTCTACTGTTTTACCGAAAATGGAATGAGGCCTACAAAGAAAAGAACACAGTACCTACAGTGAAATATGGTGGAGGTTCAATGATGTTTTGGGGTTGTTTTGCTTGCACTGGGTGCCTTGAATGTATGCAAGGCATCATGAAATCTGAGGATTACCAACAGTCGCACTGTACAGACCAGTGTCATAAAGCTGGGTTTGCGTCCAAGATCTTTGGTCTTCCAGCAGGACAATGACCCCAAACATACATCAAAAAACACCCAGAAATGGATGGCAACAAAGTGTTGGAGAGTTCTGAAGCGGTCAGCAATGAGTTCAGATCTAAATCCCATTGAACACCTGTGGAGAGATCTTAAAATTACTGTTGGGAAAAGTCTCCATTCCAATAAGAGAGACCTGGAGCAGTTTGCAAAGGAAGAGTGGTCACACATTCCGGCTGAGAGGTGTAAGAAGCTTATTGATGGTTATAGGAAGCGATTGATTTCAGTTATTTTTTCAAAGGGTGTGCAACCAAATATTAAGTTAAGTGTGCCAATAATTTTGTCCAGTCCATTTTTGGAGTTTGGTGTGACATTATGTGCAATTTGCTTTTTTTCCCTCCCTTTTTTGGTTTAGTTCCAATACACACAAAGGGAATAAACACGTGTATAGCAAAACATGTGTTACTACAATCCTTTTCTGTGAGAAATACTTCATTTTCTTGAAAAATTTCAGGGGTGCCAACATATATGGCCATGACTGTAGCATAGCAATACTTGTGAATACTTCTATAAGGAGTATAATACAGATGCACATTTTTTTTTTCCGTTTTATGGAAAAGTAAACACTTGACTGAGCTGCTTTACTGAGGGTATAAGAGCAAGTACAGTGCAAAAAATTGTCGAGGCACACAGTGACATAGGTAAGGATACAGCATGAAGACGACAGGTTCACAGGCCTCCGGCCGCAGGGACTTACTCAATGTCAAGTTAACAAACCAATTAAATAACGTAAAACACAACACCACAGGGCGAATCAGCATCGAGCATCAGCAGGTTCCCAAATTGTAGCATACACCACCTGATACAACAGATACATGAGGAAAAGAGGACTCGCAAGACAAATGACGGGCAGGCACTGAAAAAAAGGAGGGCAAAAAGGTAAAGGGGACTAAAAACAAAAATGTAAAATCATCAGTAGATAGCACAATTAGGGGACACGAGGAATGACCATAGAGTAAGTGCATTGTGTGAGAGGAGAGGAGCACCAGGTACCCCACACAGAAAGGAATTTACCTGGACATTTCCTGTTTTTTGTATATCAGGTGAGAAAAGGAAATCACTGCATTAACAAGCGCGCGCCACTGGGACAACTTAGGCGGTCGTAGTCCATCCATTTGAGAGCAATCGCCTTTCTGGCCAGAAACAGGGTTTCTCGAAGAAATGTGCGAACATGATGCATCCACACTTTTTCATTCATTACTCCAAACAAGCATACTAGGGGGTTCAATGGAGGCGAGGGTTGTGCAAGAGTGGCTGGAAGTTGCAGGACTTAAGTCCAAAAGGCTGCAATATGAGGGCAAGCCCAGAGGATATGCCAAAAATCGGCTCTAGCAGCACCACAGCGATGACATGCATCCGAGTCTGAGCAACCCATCCTAAGTTATCTGGTGGGGGTGACATAACTATAATGAATCATGTTCAGTTGGATAAGTTTGTTATTGGCTGCCGGGGATACTAGCATGTGAGAGGACAGGACCTCCTTCCAATCCTCACCTGTAAGATTGGGAAGATATGACTGCCTAGCCGGCAATTGTGGTTGTGAAATCTTGGCCTGAATAAGATGCGTATAAAGGATGGACACCATACCCCCAGGCCTCTGAGACTTTAAAATCCCAATAAGTGGGAATGCAGACATAGGCGTACCCCCCCCCCACACACACACAGGGAATTGAGCATTAAGAGCATGACTCATTTGTAAATACTTAAAGAAGCTGTGTCTGGGTAAAGCATGACTAGATTGCAGTTGGTCAAATGAGTACAGTATGTTATCCTGGTATACCTGTTCTAAGGAACACACCCCTACATTGTCAGATTACCGGGTCCATGTCCCCACCCAGGTGTGTGAAATTCGGGTTGTGCCACAGTGGAGTATCTGAGGGTATATCAGTATAACCATGGACCAGTTTAGCCGCTTTCCAAACACGGATAGCCAGTTTGTGGAGAGAAAAGAGGGTGTGACCCCCTAGGGTAGGACTCTCTAGGAGAAGTCTCGGCGTCAGGTGCGGAACAAATCTGGCTAAATTTTGCTCAGCATCTGGCATTGGGTCATCAATAATCCCTGGATAAAGATATCTCAGTTGGCCAGCCAAATAATACAAGAAAAATATTGTGTAACGATAGACCAGCCTCTAATTTAGGGCACTGCAAGGTAGTAAGACAAATTTTCGGCCTATTGGGACCCCAGATAAATGGAGAGAGGAGGGAGTGGAGTGTATCGAAGAAAGACTTAGGAATCGGAACCGAGGCATGTTCCAGTGCATATAAACATTTGGGAAGAATGATAAGTTTAATGAGATTGATACGGCCAGTTACCGAGAGCGGCAATGTTGCCCAGATTTGAAATTTGGTTTAGATGTATGGGATAAGGGTAAGGACATTAGTATTAAGATCAAGTAGTGGGTCCCTATTGATATACACCCCCAGATACTTGAATTCTGCAACAACCGGGAGACCACACAGCACAGGGGGCAAATCGCGTCTCAAAAGCGGCATCACCGCCGACTTGGACCAATTAATAAAGAGACTGGAAAAATAGCCAAATCTATCCATGAGATTGGTAACATAGGGTAGCATGGTAATTGGATTGGAGAGAGAGCACCATATCGTCCCCATATAATCCTATGTGTTCCTCCCTACCGCCCATAGACATACCATGGAAGTCAGGTTCCTGCCGGACACGCAGACCAAGAAGCTCAACTGCCACCGCAAACAGCAGCGGGGACAGGGGGCACCCGTGTCTCGTGCCAGGGCAAATGGGAGAGAACAGATCCCGTTCACAAGAATCTGAGCCCGGGGGTGCCTATAGAGGATAAAGACCCACTTCCGGAAGTTAGGGCCGAAGCCAAATCTATGGAGGCCCTCTAAAAGATAACCCCATTCCACTGAATCAAATGCCTTGGCAGTATCTAAGGATGCAAAGTCCCAATCCTCCTTCAGAGCTCCTGCCACCTGGATGGCAGTCTGAACATGGCGGATGTTATCTGAGGTGGATTTACCAGGCATTAAGCGCGTCTGATCATCATGAATAATCGTAAGAATTCAACGGTGCAGCCGGTTGGCCAGAATTTTAATAAGTATTTTGTAGTCTAAATTTAGTAGGGATATCAGCCTGTAGGAGCCGCACCCCAAGGGATCTTTATCCTGTTTCAAGAGGACAACTATGGTCGCCTCATACAGAGAGTCTGGCAGGGTGCCATCAGCAGACGCCTCCAGATACATAGCCAATAAGGGAGGGAGAAGCACACCTGAATACCTTAGGTAAATCTCCAACGGAAGGCCATCAGAGGCAGGAGACTTACCCTTGGTCATATCAGCTATGGCGTCTATGAGCTCCTGCAATGTGATAGGAGCGTCTAGAAAGCCTCTATCCTCCTCGGAAAGTGATGGAAATGTAATACCGTCAAGGTAGGAGTTCAGCTGGGTCCCATCATACTACACCTGTGAGGAGTAAAGGTCAGTGTAAAATGAGGAGAAACAAAGAGCCATATCCTCATTGACAATCAGGAGAGACCCATCTGATGCTTTAAGATTAAGGACTGGGGCAGGAGAAGAATTCTGCCGGACAATAGAAGATAACAATTTACTAGATTGGTTCCCATGTTCAAAATAGAACTGTTTGGTAAAGAATAATTTCCTGTTGGCCTTCTCATAAAGGTGCAACATATATTGATGCCCCTCTCTCAGCCTCAGAGGGGTCCGCTACATAGCTCTCTCAGGTCTGTACACCTCCGAGATGTAGACTTCTAAATATAAGGTATAGGAGATCTCAAGCAGCCCTTCAGATAGGCCTTCAGTATTTCCCAGACCAGTGCAGGGGATCCCCCTGGGTAAATTAGCCTGGAGGAAAACCTGAAGCTGATCTGGGGTCCGATCATTAAGTCCAATCTGGTCAAGCGCGCAAGTGGAAGATACATCCATTCTGGGAGTACCAGAATTGTCCATGGAGATAGCAAGAACCAGTGGGGAGTGATCAGATACAGCTCGGGGCTCATATACGAGATTTCCGAGACTTGAGGCAAAAGAAGCAAGTTACCACAAGCGAGGTCAATTCTGGACGTGTTCCGTCCCAGTGTATGACAAGAGTATCCCTTAAGCGCAGGGTACCTAGATCTAAAGATATCGTCCATCCTACCTCTGTTTAAAATTGGGAAAGATGAGTGGGCCCCAACCCAGCTGGCAGGGACCAAGAAATGCCTCTAGTACTATGACGGTCCATAGACTGGTCTGGAACAGAGTTAGTCTCCCATACATAAAACCCGGACAGATGGGTAGCCAGCAGCAAGAGTGACCACTTTATGTAAAATATCCAGTGATGCCGGGGATGGGTTATAGATGAACAAAAATACAAACGAGACATTATTGACAAAGGTATGGAAAAAGATAGAACGGCCTCCCGGGTCCTTGCGGAGCGTGATTGGCTCCCATCTAACCAACCGACTAACAAGAACAGTAACCCCTCTAGAGAATGATATATGGAAGGAGTGCTGTGACCATTGAACCCATGGCTTAGATAAATAGTGTGCCCTATCGGGCGTAAGATGTGTTTCCTGTAATGCAACAATACGCGGGCGGTACCTTCTGATGTGGGCAAATATCATTATTATTACGTGGGGTACGGGTTCCTCTGATGTTCTAGGACATCACTCTAAGATCTGCCATTGTGGAAGTCTAAATATAAAAACAATGTCGGCGCCTGTCCGGACAACACACAGTGACAAACAAAAACAGGTACAAGTACATAGAGTAGACAGGTGGCTATGTAGTAAAGAGGTAGTAGAGAACTACCGAGGCCAGGAAACCCCCTAACAACTTGGGGGACAAAACACAAAACAAATGAACAAAGAAAGAACAGTGAGTCTGCTGAAGAAGCATTAGAAGAGCTTCAGCTCCATCTAGTGGGGAGAACCCTAATAGACATATAAATAAGAGTTCTGGGCATATAGGCATAAAGAAAGGACCGACACAATAAGGACGAACAACAGAGGTAGCAGAAAGAAGTCAGGGGGAAAATAAGAGACAAGGAATGGCATAGGTGAAAAAACAGGAGGCCAGGAGAAGGGGAGAAGAAGAAAAGAGACAGAATGAGAAAAGAAAGAAAGGGAAGTGGGAGTGAAGGGAAAGGGAAAATGAAGGAAAGGAAAAAAGGGGGGAGACATTACAAAAAGAATAAGGAGCCACAAAAGTGAAAGAGGAGGAGGAGGGAGGGGTGGCACGGCAGACAGAAATAAGGGGGGGGGGGTATTTGGTATGCTGTAGCAGGCCAGAGTGGATAACACACGAGGGGGGGGGGGGGGGGGGTGGAGAGAGAGGGAGGAATAAGCACTGGGAGCAACTAGCAGGGCAGACATGAAGATCAGTAGAATTTAGGGGTATAGACAGGAGCAAAGCTCCCCAAGGCACACCCACAACCCACCAAAATCCCCTTATTAAGTGCACAGTGGGCATGAGTGCCACAAGGTAGTGCGGAAGGGGAGGGGGGGGGGGGGGTGGAACAGGGGACATCCAGGTAGGGTAGCAGGGCAGAGTTGGGAGGGATGGATACTGCAAAGCGTTCAGGTGGGTCAGTGAGTACAGGGGAGGGGAGGCAGGGGGGTAGGCAGCGTCCTCCATTTGAGGAAAACAGTTCCTGGGGGGTGCAATACAGGGCAATGGGAGGGGGGGGGGTGCAGTTTGAGGAACAACATGGGAAAAGTTGGAGGTTTCCAAAAGAAGGTCACAGTACCTGGCCCCTCTCACATGTGAAGCAGTATAGCTAAGAGCACGAATAGGTGTGCACCTACCCAAGGTGTCAGAAAATCTGGTGAAGATCATCTTCTCCTGTTCAGCCAGTTATCAGCTTCCTGGGGTGTAGAGAAAAAGATGGTCCTGTCGCCATCCACAACCCAGAGGCGGCAAGGTAAGCCATGGAGTATGGGACACCCCTCTCTTGCAGCCTGGACTTGATGGAAGTAAAGGAGGCCCTTTTTCCGTTGCAGATCTGATGAAAAATCAGGGAAAATGGAGACCTTGTTGCTGTTGACCCTGATCTCAGGTAAACCCCTCGCCGAACGTAGGATCAAGTCCCTGTCATTGCAGTTAAGGAGACGTGCCAGCAAGGGGCGCCCCAGGCACCCTTGGTTTAGAGGGTGCCCTGTGAGTGTGCTCCACCGAAAATGCCTTAGAAAATGATACCTCTGGAAAGGCCACGGGATTCTGGCCCTCAGCGTGTTCGGGTAGGCCTATCACCCGGATATTGTTCCGACGAAGTCTGTTCTTGAGATCGTCATTTTTCTGCATGGCAAGTTCTAGCTGATCCTGCACCATTCGGAGAGAGGCAGGAAGAGGGGCCGCCGTGTCTTCAAGTGTGGAGATGCAGTGTTCCGTCTCTGGAACTCTGTCGCGGAGGTTCTGAATGTCCTGCCGCAGGAGTCCCACATCCACCTTATCTCCTCCATCTTCCCGGTGAGTGAGGTCTTGCATGCCTGTATGGCAATGAGAAGGGCATCAATCGCCTCTCGTAGCATTTACTCCGGAATGTCCGAGGCGCCATGCGGCTCTGTAACTGAAGTAGAAGCGCATGCTCTGGCCTGTCTGGCGCCATCTTGCTTTTCAGTGCGGGTGAAATCTTGCAGCTTATCTACCGTCATAAGGTCTTTATTCTTATTCGGGTCCACTTTAGGGGCCATAGTTCGGGTTCTGAGGCGAGTTAGTGGGGTCAGGGACTCCAGGATTCTGTTCAGGATGGGTAAATTGCAGGTTCTGAGCTGGAGCACCTACAGTGTGCAACCGCCATGCCACACCCCCTACAGATGCACATTTGTATAAGACTTTTCGTTGTTTACAGGGTAGACCTCCCCCTTACCAGTGGATTATATAAATGCCTTCCTGGTAAGATAAGGACTCTTACAATCTGAGAAGACTTTCATGCTGGTTCTTGAGACTCCACCAAGCATGTTGGTTTGATAATACACAGACTATCAGTTTTTATTAAAAGAGAGTAAAAATCTATTGTTTGGTCTGTTTATCCCAAACACACTCTGGCCTTTAAAGAGTTATCCAGGATTTAAAAAACAGAACTAGTTATTTCCCCAAAAAAGGCACCACACCTCTCCCCTAACACCTCTCATATTAGAAGTAGAGATAGATGAGCGAAGTTACAGTGATTCGATTCGTCACAAACTTCTCGGCTCGGCAGTTGCTGACTTTAGCCTGCATAAATTAGTTCAGCTTTCAGGTGCTCCAGTGAGCTGGAAAAAGTGATACAGTCCTAGGAGAGAGTCAGCAACTGCCGAGCCGCGAGGTTCGTATCGAATCACTGTAACTTCGCTCATCTCTAATTAGAACCTCTGATTTTATTGATGTTAATGGCACCACAGACCCCTGCACTGCGCTGCGGCTCCTCCAATGATTATTATCAAGCCTAGCTAATGCTTTAGATGCCCAGACCATTATCTGAAGGGTTAATGGCAGGCATCAGTGTGATCCCTGATGTCCGCCATTAGAGGCAGGTCCCCGGCTCCTCTGGGGATTCAATTATGGTTCTTCACTAAATTAAAAAAATAAAAAGTACAAATATTGTATAACGTAGACCTAAGAATTTCAGTGAAAATACATAAAGGAGAAATAAAAAAGCTCCAACTTTGTAAAACTGCAATATCACAAAGACTATCTGAAATTGATAATCTTGCTCTATTGAACATGCACACAAAAATGATTCAGAAAAAGGTAAGGTGAAAAAGTCCGGCTCCCATGGGAGCCGGACTTTTTCACCTTACCTTTTTCTGATGAGTCCACCTGGAGACACGGCTTCAGTGTTCAGCCCGGAGCTTCCAATCTGAGATGTACTGAGAGGAATGATATCTGTCTATGTGGATTTATGGGTGAGCTGATATATCTATCTTTCTTTGAGCCACACAAAAATGATTGACAGTTATATAGATGTTGTATCAGGAAAAGCAGCTGTGAAATGTCTCCTACCAAAAGTTCCTATTTAAATTAAAGGGGTACAACGCCTTTACAGCCGTCACGCCCACTCCCATAGACTTGCATTGAGGGGATGGGGCGTGACATCATGAGAGGGCAGGGGTATGATTGTTGTTCCAAACGCTGAGCGGCGGAGTACCCCTTGCACACAACACAAAATGTCTGCTGTATAAAATGTCTATTCTTCTTACAGACTGACATCAAGGAAAACCAGAAAAAACTGGTGGAGCAGCTGACTGGGCTCATAAGTAGTTCCCCTGGGCCGCCTACACGCAAACTACTAGCCAAGAATCTTGCCACTCTCTACAGTATTGGAGACACTTTCACTGTGTTTCAAACTCTTGACAAGTGCAATGAAATGATAAAGAGCAAAGATGACACTGCTGCCTATCTTCCAACCAAACTGTAAGTTTTCCACCACTGGATGTGTTAAAAGAAATTGGTATCGTGCCAGTGTTTTGTTCCGAAGCTTCTTTTTTTCTTGATGTTGATCAGCCACTATGTTTTCTATTAAAACTATGTTTATTCAATATGCAAATAAGGTTGGTGTTTGTGTTTCACTGACCATAATTATATCACCTGTGAAAGACTAAGGAAATCCTGAAAACATGACCTGTTGGGGGGGTACTTGAGGACCACACTTGAGAAACACTGCACTGGGGTGCTACTTCCTGAGCCCCCCCCCCTTGTCGGTGATCGCCGTGATTCGCAGATCAATCACTGCTTTTCTGGGCGAATTCCGGGTCAATAATGGTGATTAGTGCTGTCAGAGACGGCACCAATCACCCACCTCACGATCCCTGTGATTGATCGGCCAAGACCTGCTGACCAATCACAGGTCCTGCAGGGTGAGTAATCGATGGCGGCGGTGGGATTCCCCTTACCGGCGGTTTCGAAGGAAAGGCGGGGTCCGGAGTGGCGGTGGCGGCAGGATCTAGCAACAGCAGCAGGTGAGGCCTGTGTGCCTCCTACTGTTGCTTAGCAACAACTCCCAGCATGCACAGCCAAAGGGCATGCCAGGAGTTGTAGTTATGCAACAGCTGGAGGCACAACTATAACTCCCAGCATGCCCTTTGACTGTCAGTGCATGCTGAGAGTTTTAGTTTTGTAAAAGCTGAAGGCACACTGGTTGCAAAACATTGGGTTACTGTTTGTTACCTAACTCGGTGTTTCCCAACCAGTGTGCCTCCAGCTGTTGCATAACTACAAATCCCAGCATCCACGGTCTGTCAATGCATGCTGTTAGCTGTAGGTTTGCCCCATGTGAATTTACAGGGTACATTCACACGGGCGGGGGTTTCCAGCGAGTTTCCTGCTCCAAGTTTGAGCTGTGGCAAATTTTCCGCTGCAGCTCAAACTCCCAGCGGGAAACTTGCTGTGAACCTGCCCGTGAGAACGTACCCTAAAGACACTACAGTACACAAAATAAAAAGTAAAACAATACATATACACACACCATTACACTGTACTCTACCCCCCCCCCCCCGCCCGCCCCATAAAGATGAAAAACGCCTCGTATGATACTGTTTCCAAAAGGGAGTCTACAGCTGTTGCAAAACTGCCATTGACTGTCCAGGCATGCTGGGAGTTTTGCAACAGCTGGAGGCACCCTGTTTGGGGAACACTGCTGTAGGGTATTTTTGGTGGAGGAGGCAAACACCATGCTTGCATCCGGGTCCATTTCTATGCAAATCCCTAATTTAGGCCTCAAATGCGCATGGCATTATTTCACTTCGAAGCCGTGTCTTATTTCAAGGCAACAGTTTAGGGCCACATATGGGGTATTTCCGTACTCGGGAGAAATTGTGTTAAGAATTTTGGGGGGCTTTTTTTCCTTTTACCCTTTATGAAAAGAGGTCATCATACATACCTTTTTAGTGATTTAGGACCCAGTCTACAATTTAAACTTTTTCTTCTTCTATGGGCACTTCTGGAATGGAACAGACTTGATTAATTTGTTTCTGTTCCAACAGTCTGGACATATATTCTGCTAGGGTTCTCTCTGCCTCCTCAATATGTGTCTCATTTGGTAACAAAGGTATGTTATATGGTCTACCATACATCATCTCCAAAGGGCTTAATCCATCTTTAGTGGGTGTAATATACATACTCAGAACAGCTCATGTTAAGTAAACCGTACATCCAACTTTTTTCCTGTCTCTTTCATAGCTTCTCTGTTTTCTTTTCAGTATACAATTAGGGCTTTCTACAATCCCTGCTGACTGGGGGTGGTATGCACAGTGATTATTCACTTCTATACCCATTACTTCTATTAGGTGTTTTATAGTTTGGTTTACAAAATGTGGACTATTATCACTATAGATCATTTCTGGAATCCCAAATTGTGGAATGATGTCTTTTAGTAAATCTAAAGATACTGTTATGGCATCAGCACTTCCTGTGGGAAATACTTCTATCTATTTGGGCAATGCATCAATTATCACTAGGCAATATTTCTTTATCTCACAATTATGAAGTTCAATAAAATCCATACAGATGTGTTGGAATGGATGTTTTGGGGTTTGAAATTTGCCACTCATTGGTCTAATACCTCCTTGTGGATTGTGTAAAAATTTTTTACAGTTCCATCAGTGCCCCATACCTCCCCCCTCTTGAGACATGGGTCACTCCATGTATCAATAGTGCTGCATAATTGAAATAGGGACTTGTGCAAGATTGGTTTGGTGTCAGGTGATCTGCAGATGCCATTAATTATCCTACATCCTTTGTTCTTTGTTTGTGTTCTTTTTTATTTTTTTGTCTAAAATCCCTCACCCCTTCCCTTCTTTACAAGCTAGGGAAATTCTGCATTCAATGATGTGTTCTCTAAGCATAAGATAAGGTGTCTAGGCAGGGAGGGGGACTGTAGTGTTCTGAGTTTGGAGTTCCTTAACGACGAAGGACTTATATGTACGTCCTCCGCCGGCTCCCGCGGGGTCACGCGGTGACCCCGCTTCATATCTGGTCGGTCCCGGCGGCCATCAATGGCCAGGACCCGCGGCTAATACAGGACATCACCGATCGTGGTGATGCCCTGTATTAACCCTTCAGATGCGGCGATCAAAGCTGACTGCCGCATCTGAAGCGAAAGTGAAACTATCCCGGCTGCTCAGTCGGGCTGTTCGGGACCGCCACGGTGAAATCGCGGCGTCCCGAACAGCTTACAGGACACTGGGAGGGACCTTACCTGCCTCCTCTGTGTCTGATCGGCGAATGACTGCTCCGTGCCTGAGATCCAGGCAGGAGCAGTCAAGCGCCGATAGCACTGATCACAGGCGTGTTAATACACGCCAGTGATCTGTGTAAAAGATCAGTGTATGCAATGTTATAGGCCCCTATGGGGGCTATAACATTGCAAAAACAAAAAGTGTTTAAAAAGATCATTTAACCCCTTCCCTAATAAAAGTTTTGAATTTTGAATTTTCCCATAAAAAAATAAAACCGTGTAAATAAAACTAAACATATGTGGTATCGCCGCGTGCGTAAATGTCCGAACTATAAAAATATATCGTTAATTAAACCGCACAATCAATGGCGTACAGGTAAAAAATTCCAAAGTCCAAAAAAGCTTATTTTTGGTCACTTTTTATACCATTAAAAAAAATGAAAAAAAGTGATAAAGTCAGATCAAAACAAAAATGGTCCCGATAAAAATTTCAGATCACGGCGCAAAAAATTAGCCCTCATACCGCCCTGTACGTGGAAAAATAATAAAGTTATAGGGATCAGAAGAGGACATTTTTAAACATATACATTTTCCTGCATGTAGTTATGATTTTTTCCAGAAGTACGACAAAATTATACCTATATAAGTAGGGTACCATTTTAAACGTATGGACCTACAGAATAATAAGGTGTCATTTTTACTGAAATATGCACTGCGTAGAAATGGAAGCCCCCAAAAGTTACAAAATGGCGTTTTTTCACAATAATTTTTTTTCCGTTTCGGCATGGAACAGTGTGTCTTACCTCTCAGACAACTTGGAGGACTGGATCAATCAGATTTGGAACCAGAAGGTGGGCCTGGGTCCCGATACCAACCAGCCCCTGTTTCACAGCTAACGTTGAGCCGGGGGTCTTTTGTCCTCAGTGACTTAGACTCAATACTCTCTGGGTCATTACGTCTCTTTGGTGACTGGGAATATAAGGGGGATCGCGGTTGTCCAAGACACCCACGATCCCCCTGAAGGGATAGGAGTGAGGGGTGCCACTCCTCCTATCCCTGCTATTGGTCAAGGAGCGATGACCAATAGCAGATCGGGGCGGGGGGGGGGGGGGGGGTTAACTTTCGGTTTACCCATTCAGACCACCCACAATAGGCGGGGGCAGAACGGGGAAACGGACAGTGACCGGCGCCGAAGTCCACTTACCAATCAGCGGCAGCAGCAGGCAGCGATCGGTGGCTGGGATCGACGGAAGAAGAGGACGCCGATGCGGCTCCCTGGATCCTATGGAAGCCGGTGAGTTGCCTAGCAACATCTGGAGGTCTACAGTTTGAGACCACTATACAGTGGTCTCTAAACTGTTGCTCTCGTGATGTTGCAAAACTACAACTCCCAGCATGCCCAGACAGCTGTTTGCTGTGTGGGCATGCTGGGATTTGTAGTTTTGCAACAGCTGGAGAGCTGCAGTTTGGAGATCACTGTGCAGTGGTCTCTAAACTGTGGCCCTCTAGATCTTGCGAAACTACAACTCCCAGCATACCCACCCAGCAGTTTGCTGTCTGGGCATGCTGGGATTTGTAGTTTTGCAACATCTGGAGGGCCACAGTTTAGAGACGACTGCACAGTGATCTCCAAACTGCAGCCCTCCAGCTGTTGCAAAACTACAACTCCCAGCATGCCCAGACAGCTGTTTGTGGGTGGGCATGCTGGGATTTGTAGTTTTCAACAGCTGGAGGGCTGCAGTTTGGACTTCACTGTGCAGTGGTCTCTAAACTGCAGCCCTCCAGATGTTGCAAAACTGCCAATCCCATCATGCACAAACGGTCTCGGCATGTTGGGAGTTGTAGTTGCGTACCTCCAGCTGTTGCATGACTACATGTCCCAGCATGCCCTTCGGCGATCAGTACATGCTGGGAGTTGTGGATTTGCAACAGCTGGAGGCACACTGATTGGAAAATACTGAGTTAGGTAATAGAACCTAACTGAAGGTTTTCCAACCAGTGTGCCTCCAGCTCTTGCAAAATTACAACTCCCAGCATGCACAGTCTGTCAGTACATGCTGGGAGTTCTGGTTTTAAAACAGCTGGAGGTTTGCCCCCAACATGGCCCACATGTCATGTGACCCCATTTTGGAAACTACACCCCTCACGTAATGTAATAAGGGATACTCACTGCACCCCTTATTACATTCTGTGAGGGGTGTAGTTTACAAAATGGGGTCACATGTGGGGGGTCCTCTGTTCTGGCACCACGGGGGCTTTGTAAACGCACATGGCCCCTGAAATTTTGGGGGTCATTTTCTCCTATTACCCCTTTTAAAAATGTAAAATTTGGGGGAAAAAATGCATTTAGTGAAAAAATAATTTTTTTTCATTTACACATCCAACTTTAACAAAAAGTCGTCAAACACCTGTGGGGTGTTAAGGCTCACTGGACCCCTTGTTACATTCCTTGAGGGGTGTAGTTTCCAAAATAGTATGCCATGTGTGTTTTTTTTTTTTTTTTTCTTCTTTTTTTCTGTCCTGGCACCATAGGGGCTTCCTAAATGTGACCAAAAACTATTTCAGCAAAATTTGCTTTCCAAAAGCCATATGTGACTTCTTCTCTTCTGAGCATTGTAGTGCACCCGCAGTGCACTTGATGTCCACACATGGGGTGTTTACATACTCAGAAGAGATGGGGTTACAAATTTTGGGGGGCATTTTCTCCTAAAACCCCTTGTAAAAAAATTTAATTTGGGGGAAAACCAGCATTTTAGTGAAAAAAAATTAAAATTCATTTACACATCCGACTTTAACGAAAACTCGTCAAACACCTGTGTGGTGTTAAAGGGGTACTCCGCCCCAGACATCTTATCCCCTATTCAAAGGATAGGGGATAAGATGTCAGATCGCCACGGTCCCGCTGCTGGGGACCCCGGGGATCGGCGCTGCAGTTCGCTCTGCACGTAATGACGGGCAATACAGGGGCTGGAGCATCGTTACGTCACGGCTCCGCCCACTTGTGACATCACTGCCCGCCCCGTCAATATAAGTCTATGGGAGGGGGCTTGGCGGTCGTCACGCCCCCTGCCATAGACTTGCATTAAGGGGACGGGCCGTGATGTCATGAGGGGCGGAGCCATGACGTCACGCTGCTCCGTCCCCTGTATCGCCCGTCATTACGCACAGAGCGAACTCGCTCTGTGCTGTAATGATAGCGCGGTGCCGCAGCGGGGATCCCTGGGATCCCCAGCAGCGGGACCGTGGCCATCTGACATCTTATCCCCTATCCTTTGGATAGGGGATAAGATGCCAGGGGCGGAGTACCCCTTTAAGGCTCACTGGACTTCTTGTTACGTGCCTTGAGGGGTGTAGTTTCCAAAATAGTTTGCCATGTTGTTTTTTTTTTTTTTTGTGCACTTGATATCCACATATGAGGTATTTCCTTACTCAAGAGAAATTGGGTTACACATTTTGGGGGTCTTTTTCCCCTTTTACTCCTTGTAAAATGTAAAAAACTGGGTCTACAAGAACATGAGTGTAAAAAATTAAGATTTTGAAATTTCTGAATGTCATTTTGAATACTTTGGGGGGTGCAGTTTTTATAATGGGGTCATTTATGGGGTATTTCTAATATGAAGACCCCTCAAATCCACTTCAAAACTGAACTGGTCCCTGAAAAATACTACAACATATCAAAAAATAAAGTTGGTGACAGTGCCCATTTAAGGTGAAAAAGGGCTCTGTCCTTAAGGGGTTAATTGTATTGATACAGGTGAATGTTCTCTTACATGCAGAAAAACAACTCTGCAGAAGAAAATCATACCCAAACTTAGGTTACAGCCTTTTTTATATGGCAAGGAACACTGGTAGCTCATGGTGTATAACATTATTACCAATCACAGCGTTCCTTTTACACTTTCTTTCTTAATGTAGCAAATGCTCATTATCCTACAAAAGCTTCATTATTTTACCAAGGTCAGTTGGATAGTTTCAGGTTAACTGGAACTAGTAAAAACTGGCCAATACCATCTTTGGTAAGATAATAAATAAATATATATAAATTCAGGGACTATAGATATCAAAATATAATTTTACCAACACATAATCTGTGGTGATGCTCAGTATTTCCAGTATTGAATATTTAGTATATGATATTCTCATTGGCTTATTGCATGTAAGCACAATTGGAGATTTTCCTATCCTTGGTAAAGGAAAATATAGATTTTATTAAAGACAAAACGCGAGTATTATGCTTTAACTTCTTTTACTTAAAACTCAGCAGCAAAAGAACCAATGAAATATTACATTGAAAAAACTTTAACGTAGAGCATGACATGGCGTAACCATACATGCTGGTATGACCATAACCAATCAGAGTGTGGTATAGCATATGTAAGTCACAGTTAGTAATATATCTTCCTCTTCTTTGCAGCGAAGTCAGGTAATCCATAACAATAGAGAACAGTTAACTTGGAAGGGATCCAAACCAGGAAGTAGTTTCTTAAAACAGGATGAAATACGAGTAGAGAATTGCAGACACAATAAAGGCAAACATCCGGAATGGTGTGAAGACTTCTTTCAGAAAGGGTAAATCCATGAAGAAATCTTCAAATTTCCGATAGTTGGTTGTGTCAAACAGCTAGGGAAATAAAACACAAACAGAATATTAAAGGGATGGGACATAGGGAGGGATAATACTCGCGTTTTGTCTTTAATAAAATCTATATTTTCTTTTACCAAGGCTAGGAAAATCTCCAATTTTATTCAAATACAAATGCTCCTATTATGCTAGTTTAAAGCTTAACATTATACGTAAATATTAATTAAGATAAGGAACATTATAATTACAATAAAACATTACAATAGGATCATAGATACATGTTGATCAGGCTTAAAATAGAAAGTCTTAAAAGAGGAATTCGAAGACCAATTGGCCGCTTTAATTATGTCAGAAAGAGAAGCACCAGATTGAAACAGCTTTGTCGAAACCGCTCCTCTAGTAGAGTGAGCTCCAAATTTTGAAGTATCTATACCAGCCATATCCATAGTAAATTTAACCCATCTGGCCAGAGTGGTGGAAGAAACTGGTTTATGGGGTTTACAGTAAGAAATAAGGAGTTGTGAAGAAGGAGAACGTAGGGAGATAGTTTTTGATTCGTAAGATTGTAGACACCTAACCACACAAAGTTTCTGTTGGTGAGGAAAGGCCGGATAGAATACAGATTGTAAATTTGTTTTCGTACGACGATAAATCGTAAAAGCAACTCCTTCAGGGGAATATTGTCTTCTTGATACATCCAAGGCTCTAACGTCAGAAACCCCGTTTAACAGATATTAAACATAGAAGAACTGTAAGTTTGAAAGAAAGTAATTTAAGAGACAAGGAATCGTTATCTTCCCAGTCTAGAAAAAGACTTAGAACGATATTAACATCCCAAGTTGAACTATATTTAGGCAAAGGTGGGTGACGAAAACGTATGCCCTTAAGGAGTTTGCAGACCAAAGGATGTTTACCTACCGGAATGGAATCGATAAGCGAATGGTTAGCGGAGATAGCTGAGCGGTAGAGGTTGATAGTTCTATAAGCCTTACCTTCTTCAAAAGAAGCAGAAAGAAAGTTCAAGATATTGGAAACAGAAGTTTGTATGGGATCCAGGTCCCTTTGAGAGCACCAATGAAGCCAAATCTTCCAGGCTGATCTGTAAGCAGATCTGGTACCTGGAGCCCAAGCCTCAAAGAGCAGTTCTCTAGTTGTGAGAGAAAGCGGGGAGGTTGGTCTGGAATGCCCGATATCAGCCAAGCGATTAGAGTCAATTGGTCTGACAGGATTAAAGGATGTAAGTTGCCAAGAGGGTCCTGGAGGAGATCCGGAATGGTAGGAAGGATGCGAGGATAGTCTACTAATAGATGTAGAAGTTGAGGGAACCATGGTTGAGTTGGCCACCAAGGTGTGCGTAAAGAACTTCCGGAGGCCAATATTGAAGGAAGGCATCTACTCCCAGGGCTTCTGGATCTGGTCTCCAACTGAAGAACCGAGGGGTTTGACAATTCAGACGAGAAGCGAACATGTCTAATTTGAGAGGGCCCCATAGTTCGTCGATATGTTGAAAGATTACAGAATGGAGTTTCCAATCGCTGAAATCTGTCAGGAAGCGAGAGTTCCAATCTGCAATTGAATTGGAAATTCCAGGAAGATATTCCGCTTTCAAAGTGATATGCCTTTCTAAGCAAAAGTGCCAAAAATCTTTGGCAATTTCGGCAAGGGTTTTCGAAGTTGTACCACCAAGATGGTTGATATATTGGACAGCTGAGATGTTGTCCATGCGTAGTAAAACACAGCAGTGAGAGGAATCCTTTGCAAAGCTCTTTAGTGGGAAGGACCCAGCCAAAAGCTCCAGGCAATTGATATGTAAAGAAGATTCGGAAGGAGACCATTTCCCTCCAGTAGAGAGGGAAGTGCAACGCGCTCCCCAACCACTCAGACTTGCGTCTGATTCTATAATGATATCCGGGTTTGGATTGAAGATGGCCTTGCCATTCCATGCTTGAATGTGGGATAGCCACCAAAGAAGTTCTTCTTTGGCGTCCAAGGATAGATGAACCTCGTCCGCATATCCTAGACCTTCTCTGAGATGACGAATCTTCAGACGTTGGAGGGCTCGATAATGTAGGGGAGCTGGAAAAATAGCCTGAATGGATGCTGAGAGAAGACCCACAATACGAGCAATCGTCCTCAGAGAAATAATCTCTTTGTGGAGAACATGACGGATTTCCTTCCGTATGGTTTTCAGTCTCCTGGGTGGAAGACTCAAGGTGGTCGACGTGGTGTTGATCAAAAATCCCAAGAATTCCATCTCCTGAGATGGGAGAAGAACAGACTTCTTGTGATTGATTAGAAAGCCTAAACTGGAAAGAAGTGACAGGGTCCAATCCATGTGGGAAAGAAGAAGAGACTCTGATTGAGCCATTAAGAGAATGTCGTCGAGGTAAATAATCAGACGTACACCTCGGCTTCTGAGTAAGGCAACTATTGGTTTCAACAGTTTGGTAAAACACCAAGGGGCTGAAGAAAGGCCGAAAGGAAGGCAATTGAATTGCCATTTTCGGTTGTTCCACAGGAATTGTAAATAAGGTTGGGAAGAGGGATGAATAGGAACCGTCAGGTAAGCATCCTTCAGGTCTATTTTGATCAACCAATCGTTTTTTATCAGTATGTCTCTCAAAAGATGGATACCCTCCATCTTGAAATGCCTGTACACAACAAAATTGTTGAGTAGTCTTAGGTTGATTACAGGTCTGTGACCTCAGTCTTTCTATTTTACAAGAAAGAGATTGCTGACAAATCCCGGAGAATTCAAAGGGACAGATAAAATGGCATTTTTTGCAATAAGATCTTCCACTTCTGAGTCGATCAAAGTTTGATCTATTGAGGATACTTGAATTGGACGAGGAAGACAAGGCTGAATGGGTAGAGATACAAACTCTATTTGGAAGCCTGAGACAGTATTTAGGATCCATGAGTCGTAAGTAATCATAGTCCAATTTGTCAAAAAATGGACTAGCCTTCCGCCCAATGGAACAGTTTTGATAGGAAGAGGTGCACTCACCTGAAGAAGAGGGTCTTGCTCTTGGCACTCCACGTTGGCCTCTAGCTCTCCAAGGTCGGGCCCGGTATGGGAAGAACGGAGAGGGGTTGGAAGTTGGTGGTCCATAGGGTGGTTGATAGGAATGCTGATAGGACTGTTGGTATGAAGGGAAGGAGCCTCTTGCGGAGTGTCTGAATGGTTGAGAACGGCCGGAAAAGCGTCTCCTTCCCTTTCCGGCCCTTCCAAAAACTCGATTAGAGAATACCTTTTTTAAATTTGATTGTGCTTTATTAATGGAAGAAAATAATCCAACATATTTGTTCATTTCATGAATAAATTCTTCCCCAAATAAAAGGCCTTCTGTGGGTTTAGGGGAGTAATTTGAGGCCAAATTAGTCAATTGGGGGTCAATCCTCATAAGGATGGAGCGTTTCCACTCAGTGGATAGGGCTACGTTGGCATTGCCCAAAAAGCATACTGCCCGTTGAGCCCATCCTTTTAGAACTTCCGTATCCACGGGTCTTTGAGTAACAGAAGATTCCTCCACCAGATCAAGAATCTTTGACAGTGGGCCAAGCATGTCAAGGAGTTTATCTTGACAGGCCCTAAAACTTCTGTCTATCCCTTTTTTAGGGTTCTTGCCAGATTTCATTAAAAATTTGTTCAAAACAGGGTCAATGTCTTGAGTAATAGAAGAACAGTGAGGGAGAGAGGGTCTCGGGCACTCAGATTTAAGTTTACTACGGGTGGATTTGTCTAGTCCCTTATTAACCCGTTGAGCAAGGAACATAGCAACAACAGGTTTAGGGAGCCATTCCCCGGATCTAGGGTGATGAATAAGGGAAGGGTCAAAATAAGAGGTGTCTGGGTCTAATATTATTGCTTCCTGAGTGTCAGGGTCTTCAACCGCTTTCATCTGAAATGTACTCTAAGTCCTCTAGGGCATCTTCCAGAGGCGAGTCAGCGGAGTCATCAGAAGTATACTCGTTGAACGAGTTTGGTTTAGACCGATGTACGGTTTTTCTAGGCTTTTTGGCTTTAACCTCCTCTTGTGTAGAGGGTTGTTTGAGTGTGATAATAGCACTATCAGAGTGACCTGGAATAGGTCTGTCATCATTAGATGTAACTTGGCTAACCCCTTTGGAGCGTTTCTTATGGGGAACTTTGCCGTCATGAGTGTGATGCCTTTTTGAGGTGGCTTTCTTATGGGTATGGAAACCCTTAGCCAATTTGGAGACAGAAGTCTCTGGCGACCAGAATTGGTCAGATGGAGTGGAGATATTAGGGAGGGGAATATTTGGTACATTAACATTGTGCCCAGCATTAGATAAAACCAAGGACATAGACTTTGAAATACTGTCCTGGAGTATAGAAACAGCTGATTGAACAGCAGAATTTACTGACCTAGATACAGAGTCATCTACTAGGTCTTTAATATAATTATTCAGTACTGGGTCAGGAGTACCAATGTAAGAGGACATGGTCTGTGGGCGTATATCCTTAGAAATTGTTTTAGGATCCTCAATCACCTCCATCAAGAGAACAAATCTAGTTCTGGCAGAATAACAGTAAAAGATATATATAGTTTTTAATATATACAATTGACTATATACTAGTCAAAATAAGGAAGAATATAATTAATATATATTAAACAAATTTTTGGGGGAAAGTAATGCAGAAAAACTGTCACTAGATGGCAATGTGTGGATAATAAAGCATACAATGTTGAAAAATATATGATAAAGTAGTGAAAACCTAACACCAATGGGAGAGAAGGAGGAGTATACAATGTATCTGCGACACGGAGCTCCGGCGAATGACGGGGCTTTAGTAACTGCGCAACAGGTGATCACCACTCTGCTGCGTAACGATCGTGAGACCAGACGGCGGGCTTCGGCAAAATGGCGGCGATGGCGCAGGAAGAAATTAACGAGAGGAGCCGAAGAACGGGCGCAGGAGAAAGCCAAGGAAAGCAGGATAATTGCGAAAGTAATCGGAGGTGACCCTGAGTCAGGTAATGTATAGAACGATTATAGATATAGAAGACCAAAAACGTGACGAATGAAAACAAATGAAAATTATATATATATATATATATATATATATATATATATATATATATATAAAGAATGAAAGGGAGGGGGGATGTGAGACGGGTATAGGTATATAAACTATGCGAAAATATATACAGAATAAGCAAAAACTAATCAATACAAAATTATGCAAAACTATATATATATATACATATATATATATATATATATATATATATATATATATATATATATATATATGAAAAATGTATATATGAAAATTATGTATTGTATATGGAAATTATTTTAATACAGAATCTTATGAAAAAACACAAAACTCTGTATAAAACATAGGACAAATTATACTCATCTGTTATGGCTGCTGAGCAGCAAAAGAAGAGGAAGATATATTACTAACTGTGACTTACATATGCTATACCACACTCTGATTGGTTATGGTCATACCAGCATGTATGGTTACGCCATGTCATGCTCTACGTTAAAGTTTTTTCAATGTAATATTTCATTGGTTCTTTTGCTGCTGAGTTTTAAGTAAAAGAATTTAAAGCATAATAGGAGCGTTTTGTATTTGAAGAAAATTTACACCTAATCAGAGAGGAGTGAAATAATGACGACACAACCATAATATGGTAATGCAGTAGTCATTCTTGATTATGTTAACTTTGTTAAAGTATATAGTAGTTTGAGATGTTTTATGTCTACTGTAGGGCTGCTGTCGCGTGTGTCGGAGCATTTTATGAGAAGATGGGTAGGATGTTGGGGAGCTCCTTTCATGAAACTGTGAACAATCTCTTGAAGTCACTGAAAAGTGCAGAGGTAAGTGTCATGCGGCCGGCCATCGGTTTACTGGCATAAGCAGGGGTGTGGAAATCCAAAATAAACTACTTGTCCAAGGGGCTAAAACGGGAGCACATCTGCTTGTCCCTCATGATAATCCACCTGTTCTGGCACACAAAATAATTTCAACCAAAATAGCATGTAAATAAGTTCTTCATTAACAGAAACTTAATAGGAGGACCTAACGGATACTGTGTCTCAAGGATCCACAGTAAATTTCTCATCTATACATTTCATTGTCTTTTACAGTCAGTGGGGAAAACATGCAACATAAACTAACACATTGCAGGTTTAAAATCTGTATGGCAGGTTAAGTTCCATGCTGATCCTGCATAGATTCTTTCCATAGCATTTGGATAATATTTGTTTACATTTTTATCAATTTTACTAATAATGTAACATGCTGAGAATTTTCTACCAACAAAATTGGAAAGGTAATGCATTTTGTATCCACCCAATGTGAGGAGTAGATACACTATTAATAGCTGAATTTGGGCCTGTGGTTCAAATACCAAGGGAGGTGGGCGCTGGCACACTGTGTGATGAGGGGGTTCACAGCCACTACAAAGCAGCTTTCTTGTTACTTACACATGTTACCTGTCGCTTTAAAAAAAAAAAAAAATTTTTTAAATGGTTGGGGTTTTGGGGTTTTGGGGTTTTAAGCTGACACAATCCCGTAGACTTATGTTGTAAGTTTGTCTCACTTAGCGTGCTCTTCTCCCAACTAGTTCCAGAGCTATCTGTTGCAGTCTGAACACTTAGATCCTGACTGATAAAAACTATTGAATGTCTCTTCAACATTTCAAAAGTTTTTAACGTGACAGTGTCCATTTAAATGATAGGAAGTAAGGGTTATGGGGTGGCGCGTTTTCTGTTCACTATGGATGATATAAGGCAGTGCTTCCCAACCAGGGTGCCTCCAGCTGTTGCAAAACTACAACTCCCAGCATGCTCGGACAGCCGTTGGCTGTCCGGGCATGCTGGGAGTTGTAGTTTTGAACAGCAGGAGGCACTCTGGTTGGGAAGCACTGATATAAGGAATTGAGTAATAATTTTGCATTCTCATTTCTGAATGACTCTGTATTTGTAATATGGCTCTAATGAATGTTTAGGTAAGTATTATCTATAAGGTGGGGTTTAAAGGGGTACTCCGGCACTAGACCTCTTATCCCCTATCCAAAGGATAGGGGATAAGATGTCTGATTGCGGGGATCCCGCTGCTGGGGACCGCCACAATCTCTCCTGCAGCACCCACTATCATCAGCCTTATGGAGCGAAGATCGGTCCGTGTCTAGTGACTCGTGATACAGGGGCGGGAGTATCATGACGTCACGGCTCCGACCCCTCATGATGTCATGACCCGTCCCCTCAATTAAAGTCTATGAGAGGGGGTGTGACAGCTGCCACGCCCCATCCAATAGACTTGCATTGAGGGGGCGGAGCCGTGACGTCATGATACTCAGGCACCTGTATCGGGAGTCATCAGACATGGAGCAATGTTTGTCCATGAGGCTGATGACAAGTAGATGCTGCAGGAGAGATTGTGGGGGCCCCCAGTGGCGGGACCCCCGCGATCAGACATCTTATCCCCTATCCTTTGGATAGGGGATAAGATGTCTAGGGCCGGAGTTCCCCTTTGACATTGATAACTACGTGCTCAAAAATGACTAGCTTAAAAAAGTGCATTGCCTTGTGCCGAAACTGTTCACAGAAATTATTGATTTACTTTCATTTTGCAAAGTCACAGGGTCGAAGTGAAATTCTTTTGAGTCTGCAGAAGGTTCTTAGTGGTCTTGGAGGGGCTGCGGCTTCCAGTCACAGAGACATTTACAAAAATACACGATCCCTTTTGACAGACAGATCCATGGCCGTCAGATGTGCAGTGGCTAAGGTAAGTATCTGAATGCTCCTTTCTTGTATCGCTGTATACAGTTTTAGATTTCCCATATAAATATAAGTGAATACCTTACAGTGGTCCCTTAATGCGCAACTGTCATGAACTCTGGGTGCTATAACCTACACACAGCCTTTGTACTGTGTGCACATGGTGTGTACAGCATTGTTTTTACCTTATTATTGCAGGCTTCCATCACACCAAAAAATGCTTTTGATCACAGCCACACACAGTCGGATAGACGTAGCGTGAGGTACGCTATGCCCCGCCACGCCCACCCCTTGTCAGTGCTGGGACCGCTGTGTGATTGACACAGGCGCACTGAGGAGGCAGACGGCAGCGGGAGCGAACGCTTGCCTGGATAACACGCGGCGGCGCACACGTTAGATGAGCAGAGGGGCACTTGCGCTGGGACCTGTGTGTCAGTCACACAGCAGTCCCAGCACTGACACAGGGGGTGTGCGTGGTGGCAGCGGGACATAGCATACCTCGTGCCACGCCTATCCGACTGTGTGTGGCTGTGATTAAAAACATTTTTCGGGGTGATGAAAGCCTGCAAAAATAAGGTAAAAGCAATGCTGTATACACCATCTACACACAGTACAAAGGCTGTGTGTAGGTTATAGCACCCAGAGTTCATGACAGTTGCGTCTTAAGTTACAATGTTAATTCATTCCCGATGATCATTGTATCTTGAGACCATTACCGTGTGGAAAACTGAATCCAAATAGTAGCAGCAAATACTGCTATCTATTTTCTATGGAAAACAGTTTTTTGGTTCCAGTGTCAACCTAAGTAAGAAAAAAATAATCTTAAAGAAAAATGACAGGATAGCTAATTAAGATTAAGCAAGTTCTTACATATAAAAGTCTGTCAGAAGCTATAAATCACTTTATACATAGTGAGCAGGGGCTTCTTCAGGGTCCTGTACAGTATGCATAGCGTTGCGGGAAAACAAAATGAAATCCTCTCTTAATAGTGTCCATAGGAGCAACAAGTCTTGGCATAGGTAAAGAGCAGTATAGTTCATAAGGTTGAAAAAAGACCAGAGTCCATCAAGTTCAACCTATATCCCTAATGAGTCCCTACTGAGTTGATCCAGAGGAAGGCAAAAAAAACCTCATACTAGAGGTAAAAATTCCTTCCCGTCTCCAAATATGGCAGTCAGAATAAATCCCTGGATCAACGTTCTGTCCCTATAAATCTAGAATCCATAACCTGTAATGTTATTACTCTCCAAAAATGCATACAGACCCTTTTTTGAACTCTCTTACAGAGTTCACCATGGCCACCTCCTCAGGCAGAGAATTCCACAGTATCACTGCTCTTACAGTAAAGAACCCCCATCTGTGCTGGTGTAGAAACCTTCTTTCCTCTAGACGTAGAGGATGCCCCCTTTGTTATAGATACAGTCCTGAGTATAAATAGATCATGGGAGAGATCTCTGTACTGTCCCCTGATATATTTATACATAGTTATTAGGTCTCCCCTAAGTCTCCTTCTTTTTTCTAAACCAAATAACCCCAATTCTGATAATCTTTCTGGGTACTGTAGTCCTCCCATTCCTCTTACCGCACTGTAATGTAGGGAGGCGCTACTAGACAGCAAAACAGCACATGCACTTCTATAAATACAAAGGTTTTACCAGTCAAATGCCCATTCTGATTGGTCTAATCTTTCAGCCATTGACACAAGCCACCAATCCGGACTGTTTCTGGAATTTTATGTTGAGTATGGATTTAAGGTACATTGTATGTTAAGAATATTGTAACTTGAGGCCATTGTAACTTAAGAGATCTCTGTACTGTGAAGCCTTTTTGAGACAACCACCCGAAATTTTATTAAAATAGATGGTCTTTCGATGCTATTTGGTCTACTCGTAGTCAGTGTAAATGAATCTGGCAAGACCCCAAACACATTTTATTATTGGTCACTAAGGAACTGATAGGCAGATTAGTATTTGACTGAATCAAGGTTCACATAATTGCAGTTACCATTGGTGGAATTAACAAATTGCCCTATTATTGTGTGTCACATGGTATGTTTTTGCAGTGCTTGCTGGAGCTTCAGAGCGAGGCGGTTTTTATGTGGACAGCGGAGCTGGAGAATGTAGCCACACTGTGTTTCAAGGCATTGGAAGGGTCTAACTATGGGGTCAGGGTCGCAGTGTCAAAACTCCTGGGAACTGTTATGGCTACTGCCTTAATGCCGAAACAGGCAGCAGGTAGGTTATGCATGTATATGAATATGAGTGGTATTTACATCTGGATACATTTGTATTAGGCACAGTTACATACAGTCCTTTGGTATTTAGTCACAGAATAACACAAAGAAAATGTTGAATCTCCAGAACTGAAAATACAGCTGAGAAATGTATGTCCTGTAACATATATATTTTTAGATTCTCAGTTCTGCAGGGTAGGGTATAAATGTCTGATGAAACTCGCTCTAGCAGCGCAGAGCCGGGGCACCGTACGGGAGATTGTGGAGGGTCCCAGCGGTTGCACCCCCCGCGATCAGACATTTATCCCCTATCCTGCGGAAAGGGGATAATTTGCTTAGCACTAAACATCTTCTTTAAACCAATAGTCTTTCCTGTAGAGCAATGGTCTTCAAACCATGGACCTCTAAATGTTGCAGAACTACAACTACCAGCCTGCCCAGACAGCTGTTGGCTGTCTGAGCATGCTGGAAGTTGTAGTTTTGGAACAGCTTGAGGTCCACAGTTTATGAATCTAAGCTGTCGAGTGTCTTTAAACTTATTCTACTTATTTAAGTTTAGTGATATCCTACATTTTAAAACAAAAGTACAGTAACCCCCCAACATATGATCAAATCGACATACGATGGCCTCTCAGAAGCCATCACATGTCGATGTCAGCATCGACATACGATGCTTTTATATGTCGGGGCCATCGCATTAACTGCTATCCTACAGCGCAAAATGCTTAAGCTGCTGTCGGATAGCAGTTTAAGCATCCCGGACAGGTTCACTTACCTATCCCCGCTGCTCCGGGTCCAGTTACCTATCCCCGCGATCCTCCGGCGTCTTCTGCATCTTCTCCGGGGTCCGGGCCTCGCTTTCCGGCGTCGTTATTACGTCGCTGCGCACGCCGTCCCGGCGCAGCAACGTAATAACGTCACCAGAAAGCGAGGCACGGACACCGGAGAAGATGCGGAAGAAGCCGGAGGATCCCGAAGAAGATGCCGGAGCAGCGGGACAGCATCGGGAGCCCCTGGGACAGCATCAGGAGCGGTGAGGACGCGGTCCGGAGAGGCGGGGACAGGTGAGTATTAAATGCACTTTTTACATTGCACGAATCCCTCAACATTTGATGGATTCGACAAATGATGGGTCGTTTGGAACGAATTACCACCGTGTGTTGAGGAACCACTGTATTTTCATTTTGTCTGAATTCTTTTGCTTGTTGTCTGAAAAGTCCTATGTCTTATTCATCATAGGATGCACCAATGTCATTAAGCATTCTGTCTGTGTGTAAAACAGTGTTTTGTTTTTATTACTAAAGTGATGCGCCAGAATGTGAAGAAAGCCACACTAGAGGAAGTGCTGGAGCTGATGGCAACAGGATTTCTACGCGGAGGTTCTGGATTCCTGAAAAGCGGAGGAGAAATGTTGAAAGGTGGAGGATCCATTAGTCGAGAAGTCAGAGTGGGTGTGACGCAGGTTAGTAAAAGGTTTCCTTACATAAACTCACATTGGGAAGGTTCAGTTAACCAAGGCATCCCAAGACGGGTGATGCATGGTTCCCATTCTACTGTCTATTTATAAAAATGGGAAATAGACTTCTAAAAGTAGCCATACACGTTAGATAGCTGTTAGCTGAATGCTTGTTTGGCCGATGGCTATCTCGCCACAGGCTACTGCATGCGTTCAGGCTGTCGTATTGTGGATGACATGGGGGTGTGGAATTTCATGAAGCCTCTATACACAAAAGATGGATGGCTGGACCTGCCAAAATTGTCCATTGTGTATGAGGCAATTAGGGTTATGTAGAGTGATTGTACATGTGCATTCTCTAGTTATAGTAGATGTTCCTGCAGGTGAATGCCTACCAACTTTCCAGCAATCAGGCTTTTATATTCACTTGAAATACAGGGTGGGCCATTTATATGGATACACCTTAATAAAATGGGAATGGTTGGTGATATTAACTTCCTGTTTGTGTCACATTAGTATATGTGAGGGGGAAACTTTTCAAGATGGGTGGTGACCATGGCGGCTATTTTGAAGTCGGCCATTTTGAATCCAACTTTAGTTTTTTCAATAGGAAGAGGGTCATGTGACAAATCATTGTTTTTCTTGTAAAATTCCCAATAAGTTTGATGTGTCACATGACCCTCTTCGTATTGAAAAAACAAAAGTTGGATTCAAAATGGCCGACTTCAAAATAGCCGCCATGGTCACCACCCATCTTGAAAAGTTTCCCCCTCACATATACTAATGTGCCACAAACAGGAAGTTAATATCACCAACCATTCCCATTTTATTAAGGTGTATCCATATAAATGGCCCACCCTGTATATTCACGGAGGGTACTCCAGGGAACTCAACTTATCCCCTATCCATAGCATAGGGGATAAGTTGAGTTCCCTTCAGTACCCCTTTTAAACTGAAATGGGAGGAAATAAATATTTGCATTTTTTGCTTATAGTTTAAATCTTTTATTTCTAGGCATATGTGGTCTTTGTCACAGCATTAGGAGGGCAATGGCTGGAGCGCAATTTTGCCACCTTTCTGTCCCATGTACTTGACCTTGTGTCACATCCTCGTGCTACACAGACTCATGTGGAGGCAGTCTACTCCAGAAGATGTGTGTCCTTTATTCTGAGAGCTACAGTTGGTAGTTTGCTAGGGGAAAAGGCTCAAAATGCTGCAGCTAAAGAAATATGCCAGGCTATCGGCAAACAAATGAAATCTGTCGGTATGCAAACTTCATTACATGGTTACACCCACCATATGTTAAACCTATACACCAGGTATTGCACAAGAATATTTTCTTTATCTTGCTTTTTTTTGCAGAGGCTGTTGTAAATGATGCCAACAATGAGAATAAAGTTGGTACTGCAGATGTGTCTGCCAGTCAGCATGTAATGGTATGTGCTCTGCAGGAGCTGGGAAGTCTTGTTCAGAGTCTGAACTCTACCGCATCTCCTCTTATACAGGAGCCTTCCATAGGTGATTGGTCTCACATACATACATGTGTTCAATGTGTTTTATACCATTCAAACATTGTAACATTTGTTCCATTTCGGTTTTATACAAAGGGCTTCTGGATACTGTCACCTCTGTTCTTCTTCACCCCAGCATGGCGGCAAGGCTAGCAGCAGCATGGTGTTTACGTTGTGTTGCTGTGGCCCTACCCTTTCAGCTCACTCCACTCTTGGACAGGTGTGCAGAGAGACTTAATAACCTTAAAAATTCACCAGAGGCTGTCAGTGGGTACAGTTTTGCAATGGCTGCTCTTCTTGGAGGTGTACATCAGTGCCCCTTGGGCATTCCTCATTCCAAAGGAAAGGTAAGATCTTTGAGAGACAAAAAACAAGGTTGTTTATAGATGGTGCAGCTTATGTGGGTGTGAAGATCACACTAAATTGAGTGATATTGTGACTAAAGTTCATAGAAGTAGGTACCTGAAAATGAGGTCATTAAAAGAAGACTGCATAGTGTCTCTAAACTCCAGGAGTTATGTAAACAGCATGGCTCACAGGTATACAGTGTTTGTGTATCTCCCGTTAAAGTTAATGGGAGTTAGGCAAAATGCGAAACTTCCCCGCTACGGCTGCTCATGGCTTTCTTGACTACCTCTAACCACTGCAAATAGGCTGGAGAAGCAGGAAAAGCCAGAACTGTCTTGATCTTTGTCCTACATTGTACCTTAGCACTGGTGCAGTTTTTATTTACAGGTCAGACTTGGTATGACATTTTCACAATAATAAATATGGGATTTATAGAGCACATATCTATTCAAGACCATGGTTTTATTTGAAGACCCAGATTTATCAAACTGTGACAGAGAATTACTGGATTAATGTCCCCACAAAAGCCAATCACAGTTCAGCTTTCACTTTACCAGAGCTTGATAAGATAAGAAAGCTGAGCTTTGATTGGTTACTGTGGGACAATCACTCCAGTTTTTCTTGCACAGTTTGATAAATTGGGCCTATGTTCTTTTCAGTTTTTGTTTTTCTGGTCTTTCATTAAATTACTATTACATTTTTTTTATGTGTAATAAAACTTAAATGCTTTTACAGATGATAGTCAGTATTGCAGAGGACCTGCTCCGCACAGCATCACAGAACAGCAGACTCTCTTTGCAGCGCACACAGGCCGGTTGGTTGCTTCTTGGTGCTCTGATGACCTTGGGTAAGTGCACTTTGGTTTTCTTACTGCCAACACTTTTAGTCATGTCATTTAGTAAATGTTAACACATGGTAATACTGACTATACTATGCATATTTCTGGGAATTAAATAGGCCCTTAACTGTTTTTTCTAGGACATTTTCATGAATGGGCTTTCCTAAGGATAGGTAATTGGTATCTAATTGATTTGAGGTCTTACACCTGGCACCCCTGCCTTTCCACTGTTTGCAAGAGCCACGGCACTTGCGTATACAGTAAAAAGTGATGGAAGCAGACAGCTCCATACACTGTGTAGTGACCATGCTGAGTTACTGCAACTTCAAAGCAATTAAATGGGAGCTGAACTGCAGCCTGCACACAGTGTACAGAGCAGTCAGTTTCCAACTCCACTGTAACTTTGGCAAACAGCTCATCGGTGTGGGTGCCAGTGATTAGATATTTATAGCCTATCCTTAGGATAGCCCATCCTCAAGAAAGTCCTTAGACTCCTTTAATTTATTCTGTGCTAAAGGAAAACGTTCACCCGCACTATAACCCGATACACCGCGATATAGTGCGGGTGAACAGGAGACCGGTGCGGGGTCTCGGACTGCTATACCTACCTGCAGTCTGTAGCCCCACTCCTCCAAAAGTCCCCCTCTTCCAGCGCTGACCTGTGCTTTGAGGCGTGCCCGCCGGCTAGATTTAAATATTCATAAGCACTGGTCGCGTGAGCGCTCGTGCCCACTGAAATATTTAGTTGTTGTCCAAAGTATATGTTTGTTTTGTGTGTTTTTTTTGTTATAATGTTTATTATGTGAAACCAAATACATATTCATTTGTAGGTCCCTCAGTTGTGCGGTACCATCTTCCTAAAATGCTTCTACTGTGGAGAAATGTCTTCCCTCGTTCTTTGAAGGAGTTGGAAGCTGAGAAAGCTCGGGGAGACTCTTTTACTTGGCAAGTAACCTTGGAAGGCCGTGCTGGAGCACTTTGTGGTAAGTAATCATTGACTGATTATAGAATAAAAACAAAACAAACAAAAAAAGAAAAACCTTACAGGGGTACTCCGCCCCTAAACATCTTATCCCCTATCTCTTGGAAAAGGAATAAAGATGTCTGATCGACGGTGTCCAACCGCCCCAGTCATCTGGTGCATGGAGCGAACTCATGTCGCGCCCCCTCAATTCATGTCTATGGGAGGAGGCG
This sequence comes from Hyla sarda, assembly GCF_029499605.1. Lineage (NCBI taxonomy): Eukaryota > Metazoa > Chordata > Amphibia > Anura > Hylidae > Hyla > Hyla sarda. The sequence goes on along the minus strand of NC_079191.1, from coordinate 344,285,939 downwards.
TGATGGCTGGGTAATAGCCATGAATGGAGGGTGCCTGGCGGGATGTGACATGTTCTGAATGCTGCGATGCCGGCTCGGAGATCGCGGGGGGTCCCAGCGGCCGGACCCCACTGCGATCTGACATCTTATTCTTTGGGTAGGGGATACGATGTCTAGGGGCGGAGTACCCCTTTTAAAAACTGCTTTGTCTGTGGAGCAGTAAGGTTTGTCCGATTTTCCCCAGCTCATGTCGCAGTAGTTTATTTTGCTCTTGCTTTTTTTTTTTTTTTATTAACCTGTTTGGGTAAAAGGCCATATCGCCACTTCGTATTGTGTTCTTGAATGAATCCGTTATTGTGACTCAACAATCATCCTCAGTATACATATGAAATATTCTGAACTATCCCAAATCATTGATATTTTATAACCCTGCCTTGAAGCAAACTTTTAAACATTTTTTTTCTCCTTGCTAGCCATGCGTAGTTTTGTTGCTCATTGCCCTGAGTTGCTGACGGAGGATGTGATCAGGAAGCTAATGACTCCTATTGAGTGTGCTATGACCATGATGTCTCAGTAAGTAAACAATGGGCCATTGTTATTTTTTGTATGTAAAAATCTTGGTTTTCTAAGAGTAAACCTGTGTGACCTTCCCTACTAGTCCTAAACTATGAGTATTATAATGGCTACTGAGCTGCATAAGGGACAGATGACAATGAAGATGAATTTTTCTGTGCTACATTCACACTCTGGAATGCTGAAAGAATCCCATATTATACTACCCATAGTGTTTGTCAGTATGGTTGATAGCTCATTCACACAGTTGGAGTAAATATCTGTGTTGAATCCTCATGATGTCTGCAGTCCACAGCATAATCTCTTATGCCACACAAAAAATCTGCAGCTTAACTCCATCTGCACAAATGACAAATCTAAATCCTACTGTGAGGGAAATTTATGCTTGTGCCTTTATACTTCTGTTCTCCTTATGTACAGCATCCTGTCAGTGATTAAAGCTCATGGTGCACATCTAAAGGCAAGTGCTGCAATGGTCCGCCTCAGACTGTATGACATTTTGGCTTTGTTACCTCCAAAGACATATGAAGGTAATGACGTTTTATGGTTTCATTGGCCCATACTTATTAGTGGATTTTTGTGAAAATGGTCAACAATTATTAATCTGTTTTTAGCATGAAATGTAACTGGAAAGTGACAAGAAAAGTCTCCAAGGAGATGTCGTTTAAGCCAGATGTATTGCCTAGAGAAATGGCTCAAATTTTGTGCACAGATTTAAGCAGAAAAAACCCTTTACCTGTCATATAGTATAATATATGAGAAATGTAGGCATATTGGCACTTTTAGCACCCTATTTAGTCTGCACAGTCCAATTTTTGTTTGTTGCACAAATGTAAAATTTATATGCATTACTTTATATTTATTGCTTGTAGTGTAAGCCTTGATTCTTGTCCTAAATAAATGACTTAAATCTTAGAACCCTTTAAAATGTTCTGCACTAAAATAACACATCCAGGCCCATAGTTTTCCTCTATTCCTATGCCCACAATAGGTTTTGTTTTGGTGGTCAAATGGTCATGGCACTACATGTGCCAACCATTAAATAGTAAGACCCTATACTAAGATCATTGGAGTCATTTGAGTGTAATTGGACATTTCACAGTTGTTGCTTTTGTTTTGATGCTGAAATATAAATCCAAAAAAGTCTTGTGTATCACCACTATATGTGATGCTGTAATCCTCTACCATATACTCTTATGCCACAGATTTTTTTTCTGCCTAATGTCCAAGAAGCCAAATCAAACTTTCCAATAGTTAAAAATATATTCCTTTTATTACAAAATAACATGTTACAACATACAGTGCACAAATCCCCATAAAAACAGTAAGTAACAAATGGTTCACAAAGTGCGATAATGGTAGGGACAATCCCCAGGATTACATGCCTCACCCGACGTGTTTCCCCGTAACTAAATACGGTTCATCAGGGGTACATAAGCAATTATTATGGTCGCTTCAGGACAAAGGTATACAAAAAGACATAGAAAATATACGTAGTAATGCAATAGACAATACTCGGCTCTGCTAATATCGATGAAAACTGTCGTGACGTGTTTTCAGACCTTCATCATCGTTCTAACATAGTCATAATAATAGAGGTACCGTATGTTTCTTTGTATAGCCGACCTCATGGATATATAGGATATATGGCCCAGGAATACACGAGGTCAAGGAACACTTCATGTAATGTGACTCTACTCCTTGATTAAGGTATCTACCATATACATCATATGATCAAGAGCCAATAACAGTACTTCAGCACGGACACTAGCAATATATAGTCCCAAATAGCTGCGCCCAAAGGACAGTCTCCTCCATAATAGGTCCCACTGCTGACCGTCACATAAGCTTGTCCCAGCGACCACCACTGCACATGACCACCGCTCCTTGTGTAGAGGGATGTGTGAAGGGATGCGACTTTGGGACTATATATTGCTAGTGTCCGTGCTGAAGTACTGTTATTGGCTCTTGATCACATGATGTATATGGTGGATACCTTAATCAAGGAGGAGAGTCACATTACATGAAGTGTTCCTTGACCTCTTGTGTATTTGTGTGCAATATATCCTATATATCCATGAGGTCGGCTATACAAAGAAACATACGGTACCTCTATTATTATGACTATGTTGGAACGATGATGAAGGTCTGAAAACACGTCACGGCAGTTTTCATCGATATTAGCAGAGCTGAGTATTGTCTATTGCATTACTACGTATATTTTCTATGTCTTTTTGTATACCTTTGTCCTGAAGCGACCATAATAATTGCTTATGTACCCCTGATGAACCGTATTTAGTTACGGGGAAACGCGTTTGGTTATGCATGTAATCCTGGGGATTGTCCCTACCATTATCGCACTTTGTGAACCATTTGTTACTTACTGTTTTTATGGGGATTCGTGCACTGTATGTTGTAACATGTTATTTTGTAATAAAAGGAATATATTTTAGCTATTGGAAAGTTTGATTTGGTAGTTAGGCTAGCTAATATTTATCTTTATATCAGTGATTGTTAATGTCCAAGAAGTACTAAATGTAAAAAAAATTTACCTAGGAAATTTCAATGTGCTTTTACGTGAACTGGTGGCTGAATTCACTTTAACCGACAACTCTTCTAACACTACTACATCTTTACTGCGCTCCCTGTGTCACTATGATGACAGTGTTTTGCTGGGCTCTTGGCTGCAAGAGACGGACCACAAATCCATTGAAGACCAGGTAAGGAAATGTCTGTTTTTTTTTTTTTATTATTACAAATAACAGAAAAAAGGTGACCCCCTTGACCAGGCCATTTTTCATTTTTGCACTTTAGTTTTTTTTTCCTCCTCCCCTTCTAAAAATCATAACGCTTTTAATTTTCCACCTACAGACCCATATGAGGGCTTGTTTTTTGCGCCACCAATTGTACTTTGTAATGACATCAATCATTTCACCACCAAATCTATGGCGAAACCATACAGAATTTTGTGTGGCAAAATTGACACCTTATCTTTATTCTGTAGGTCCATACAATTAAAATGATACCCAACTTATATAGGTTTTATTTTGTTTTACTTCTTTTAAATTAAAAAAAAAAACGTTTTCTTCGAAAATTACCTTATTTAAAAATGTCCTTCTGACCCCTATAACTTTTTTATTTTTCCGTATATGTGAATGTGGAGCTAATTTTTGAGCCATGATCTGTTTTTATCGGTACCATTTTTGTTTTGATGGGACTTTTTGATAGCTTTTTATAAAAAAATTTTTAGGGTATACAAAGTGAATGCTATGCCATAGCATTGATCAGTGTTATCGGTGCTGGATTGCTCCAATTGGAGCATCAAGGCAACAAACAGACGGCGAGAAGGCAGGTAAGGGCCCTCAGCTGATCGGGACACCGCGGTGATCCCGATCAGCCCGACTGAGCAGGCGGGATTTTTTTTTTCACTTTTTCAACTTTGATTGCAGCGTCTAAAGGGTTAACTCCACACATCACCGAGATCAGTGATGTAAGGCATTAGCCACAGGTTCTGGCGGCTGATAACCACTGGGACCATCCCGCTATGATGCACACTCATCTCCAGAGCGCGTTTTAGAGAAGGGGAGCGGGACAAGGGCATACATGTATGCCCTTAGCCCTTAACACCTTGGGGACCAAGGGCGTACCTGTACGCCCTGGTCCCGCTCCCCTATGACCCCGCATCATAGCCGGGTGGTCCAGGCGGCTATCAGCCAGGACCCATGTCTAATGCCGGACATCACGGATCACGGTTATGTCCGGCATTAACCCTTTAGACGCAGTGATCAAAGTTGATAAAGTGAAAGTAAACGGTTCCCGGCAGCTCAATCAGGCTGTTCGGGACCGCCGCTGTGAAATCGCGTTGTCCCGCACAGCTGAGAGGACGGTGATCTGGTGCTCCATGCCTGCTCAGCAGGCTGGAGCAGCAGAGCGCCAATAACACTGATCAATATATGCTATGGCATAGTGTATGCAATCAGAAGATTGCATGTAATAGTCCCCTATGGGGACTAAAAACTGGTGTTAAAAAAAAAAAAAAGAGAAAAGAAAAAGTTAATAAATGTGGATTAACCCCTTGCTGCAAATAGACATACATTCATGCTCATTCAAGGCTCCCAAGATATGACGCGCGCTCAGCAGGTGAGTGTGCATCATATTATCTATAAGCATCCAGGACTTATGGCTAATGCTGGACATCTCTGATCGGGCAAACTTGATCACTACGTCTAAAACGAAAGTAAAAATTGCCGGTTAGCTCAGTGGTGCCGTTCGGGACCGCCGCGGTGAAATTGCGGTGTCCCGAACAGCTTGCAGGACTCGAGGAGGATCCCTACCTGCCTTCTCGCTGTCCAATCGCCAAATGACTGCTCCGTGCCTGAGATCCAGGCAGAGCAGCGATAACACTAATGCAATAGCATGGCAGTGAACAGTGTAAGAGATCAGTGTATACAATGTTATAGCCCTCTATTGGGGCTATAACATTGCACAAAAAAAGTGTAAAAAAAAAAAGTTGATAAATGTGATTTAACCCTTTCCCTAATAAAAGTTCAAATCACCCCCATTTTGACGTACACATAAAAAAAATCCAGAATAGCGTATTTTTGGTCACTTTTTATACCATAAAAAATAAAAAGTGATCAAAAAGTCCAATCAGAACAAAAATTTTACCAAAAATACTTCAGATCACGGCACAAAAAATATGCCTTCACACTGCCCCTTATACAGAAAAATTTTAAAGTTATAGAGGTCAGAAGAGGACATTTTTCAACGTATTAATTTTGGTGCATGTAGTTATGAATTTTTTTTTTTTTTTTTATAGTAGTAAAATAAAATCAAACCTATATAAATTGGGTATCCTTGCGACCATATGGACCTACACTGCGTAGAAACTGCAAATATATTTTTTCTGGTATTGCCGTAGCTTTTGTGGTGAAATTATTAATAGTATTACAAAGTAAAATTGTTGGCGCAAATAACAAGCCCTCATATGGATTTTTAGGTGGGAAATTGAAAGTGTTAAGATTTTTAGAAGGTAAGGAGGAAAAAACAAAAGTGCAAAAATGAAAAATTGCCGAAGAGGGAAGGGGTTAACCCCTTCCATACTAAAAGTTTAAATCACCCCCCCTTTTCCCAAATTCCATATAAAATTTATGTAAACATAATAATAAAAATAAACGTGGTATCACCATGTGCGTAAATGTCCGAACTATAAAAATATAACGTTAATTTAACCGCACGGTCAATGGCGTATACGTAAAAAAATTCCAAAGTCCCAAATTACGTATTTTTGGTCATTTTGTATACCCTAAAAAAAACTAATAAAAAGGGATAAAAAATTCCCTCAAAACAAAAATGGTACCGATAAAAATAAGACCCTCATACATCCCTGTATACAGAAAAATAAAAAAGCTATAGGGGTCAGAAGATGACTATATTTTAAACATACAAATTTTGGTGCATGTAATCAAAACCTATATAAATTAGGTATCCTTGTAACTGTATGGACCTACAGAGTAAAAGTGCACAGCGTAGAATCGGAAACCCCCAAAATTTACTAAACGGCATATTTTTTAGATTTTGCCCCACAAATATTTTTTTTTTCTGGTTTCGCCATAGATTTTGTGGTGAAACGATTAATGTCATTACAAAGTAAAACTAGTGGCACAAAAAAAATCTCTCATATGGGTCTGTAAGTGCAAAATTGAAAGCGTTATGATTTTTAGAAGGTGAAAGTGCAAAAATGAAAAATGGCCCGGTCCTTAACCTCTTCAGGACATAGGGCGTATGGATACGCCCTGAATCCCGAGTCCTTAAGGACCGAGGGCGTATCCATACGCCCGTGGGAATTCCGGCCCCCACCGCTAGCCGGTTGGGGACCGGAGCCGGATGCCTGCTGAAATCGTTCAGCAGGCATCCCGGCATATCGCCCAGGGGGGTCATTATGCCCCCCCATGTCGGCGATCGCCGCAGATCGCTGGACAATTCAGTCCAGCGATCTGCGGCGATTCCGGGTCAATCGGGTCTCCAGTGACCCGGTGACCCGGAATTACTGGCTGTTCGGGGCCGTCTCTGACGGCCCCGAACAGCCAGAGCCTGCAGGGGTGAGGTGGCACTGGTGCCACCTCACGATCGCCCTGATTCGTCGGCCGGATTACCGGCCGACCAATCAGGGCGCCTGCTGCGGGTGTCACTCCCGCACCCGCTCCGCCCCTCTTCCGGAGGACGTGAGCGGGTGCGGGAAGACGACCCCGGGTGCTGGGGACCCCGACCCCGGCGCCCCTGTTGGGATCGGGGCCCCAGGAGCAGCTGCGGCGGCGGGACTGACCTGTGTGCCGGCAGCAGCAGGAGGTGAGTGACAGCCTCCTGCTGTTGCTTAGCAACAGCTCCCAGCATGCAAAAAGGGCATGCTGGGAGCTGTAGTTATGCAACAGCAGGAGGCAGACCACCACAACTCCCAGCATTGCCTTATGGGCATGCTGGGACTTATGGTTTTGCAACAGCTGGAGGCACATTCTTTCTATGGAAAAGGGTACCTTCAGCTGTTGTCTAACTACAACTCCCAGCTTGCACAAACAGCTAAAGTGCATGCTGGGAGTTGTAGTGGTGCATCTGCTGGTTGCATAACTACAACTCCCAGCATGCCCGTTGGCTGTCGGTGACTGCTGAGAGTTGTAGTTTTGCAACAGCTGAAGGCACACTGGTTGTGAAACTCAGTTTTTTTTAACCTATCTCAGTGTTTCACGACCGGTGTGCCTCCAGCTGTTGCAAACTACAACTCTCAGCAGTCACCGTACACCATGCACCGTACATGCTGGGAGTTGTAGTTTTGCAACAGCTGGAGGCACACTGGTTGTGAAACACTGAGTTAGGTCACAAACTCAGTGATACATAACCAGTGTGCCTACAGTTGTTGCAAAACTGCAACTCTCAGCAGTCACCGACAGCCAACGGGCATGCTGGGAGTTGTAGTTTTGCAACAGCTGGATGTCCCCCCCAATGTGAACGTACAGGGTACACTCACATGGGCGGAGGATTACAGTAAGTATCTGGCTGCAAATTTGAGCTGCCGCAAACTTTCTGCTGCAGCTCAAATTGCCAGCGAGAAACTACTGTGAACCCCCGCCCGTGCGACTGTACCCTAAAAACACTACACTACACTACCACAAAAAATAAAATAAAAAGTAAAAAACACTACGTATGCACATACCCCTACACAGCCCCCCTCCCCTCCCCAATAAAAATGAAAAACGTCTGGTACGCCACTGTTTCCAGAACGGAGCCTCCAGCTGTTGCAAAACAACTCCCAGTATTGTCGGACAGCCGTTGACTGTCCAGGCATGCTGGGAGTTTTGCAACAGCTGGAGGCACCCTGTTTGGGAATCACTGGCGTAGAATACCCCTATGTCCACCCCTATGCAATCCCTAATTTAGGCCTCAAATGCGCATGGCGCTCTCACTTTGGAGCCCTGTCGTATTTCAAGGCAACGGTTTAGGGTCACATATTTTTTTTACATATGCAAAAGTCGTGAAACACCTGTGGGGTATAAAGGTTCACTTAACCCCTTGTTACGTTCCCCGAGGGGTCTAGTTTCCAAAATGGTATGCCATGTGGGTTTTTTTTTTGCTGTTCTGGCACCATAGGGGCTTCCTAAATGCGGCATGCCCCCAGAGAAATATTTGCGTTCAAAAAGCCAAATGTGACTCCTTCTCTTCTGAGACCTGTAGTGCGCCAGCAGAGCACTTTTCACCCCCATATGGGGTGTTTTCTGAATCTGGAGAAATTGGGCTTCAAATTTTTAGGGGTATTTTCTGCTATTACCATTTTTAAAAATAAAAATTTTGGGGGAAAATAAGCATTTTAGGTAAAATTTTTTTTTTTTTTTTTTTTACATTTGCAAAAGTCGTGAAACACCTGTGGGGTATTAAGGTTCACTTTATCCCATGTTACATTCCCCGAGGGGTCTAGTTTCCAAAATGGTATGCCATGTGTTTTTTTTTTTTGCTGTTCTGGCACCATAAGGGCTTCCTAAAGGTAACATGCCCCCCAAAAACCATTTCAGAAAAACGTACTCTCCAAAATCCCCTTGTCGCTCCTTCCCTTCTGAGCCCTCTACTGCGCCCGCCGAACACTTTACATAGACATATGAGGTATGTGCTTACTCGAGAGAAATTGGGCTACAAACACAAGTAAAAATTTTGTCCTTTTACCCCTTGTAAAAATTCAAAAATTGGGTCTACAAGAACATGTGAGTATAAAAAATGAAGATTGTGAATTTTCTCCTTCACTTTGCTGCTATTCGTGTGAAACACCTAAAGGGTTAAAAGGCTGACTGAATGTCATTTTGAATACTTTGGGGGGTGTAGTTTTTATAATGGGGTCATTTATGGGGTATTTCTAATATGAAGACCCTTCAAATCCACTTCAAACCTGAACTGGTCCCTGAAAAATACTGAGTTTGAAAATTATGTGAAAAATCGGAAAATTGCTGCTGAACTTTGAAGCCCTCTGGTGTCTTCCAAAAGTAAAAACACGTCAATTTTATGATGCAAACATAAAGTAGACATATTGTATATGTGAACCAAAAAAAAATTTATTCGTAATATCCATTTTCCTTACATGCAGAGAGCTTCAAAGTTAGAAAAATGCTAAATTTTCAAATTTTTCATCAAATTTACGGATTTTTCACCAAGAAAGGATGCAAGTATCGACAAAAATTTACCACTATGTTAAAGTAGAATATGTCACGAAAAAACAATCTCGGAATCAGAATGATAACTAAAAGCATTCCAGAGTTATTAATGTTTAAAGTGACAGTGGTCAGATGTGCAAAAAACGCTCCGGTCCTTAAGGCCAAAATGGGCTCCGTCCTGAAGGGGTTAAAGGGGTTATCCAGGAAAAAACTTTTTTTTCTATATATCAACTGGCTCCAGAAAGCTTAACAGATTTGTAAATTACTTCTATAAAAAAAAAAAATCCTTTCAGTACTTATGAGCTTCTGAAGTTGAGTTGTTCTTTTCTGTCTAAGTGCTCTCTGATGACACGTTTCTCGGGAACAGCCCAGTTTAGAAGAAAATCCCCATAGCAAGCCTCTTCTAAACTGGGCGGTTCCGGAGACACGTGTCATCAAAGAGCACTTAGCCAGAAAAGAACAACTCAACTTCAGAAGCTCAAAAGTACTGAAAGGATTAAGATTTTTTAATAGAAGTAATTTACAAATCTGTTTAACTTTCTGGAACCAGTTGATATATAAAAATTTTTTTTTTCCTGGATAACCCCTTTATGGGATTAAGTGATTAAAAGGATAGATAATAAGTTTCTGATCAGAAGGAATTTGACATTTGGTTCCCCCATAGATCACAAGAATAGGGGTCCCATTCATTTAACCTCTTAAGGACAATGGACATAAATATACGTCCTGATTCTCTGGGACTTAGCACACCAGGCTGTACATTTACATCCCATACATGATGTGAGCACCGGAGCGGTGCTGGCATCATGTGCAGCAGGTCCCTGCTGCTTTTAGCAGCCAAGGACCTGCCAGTAATTGCGGACATCAGCGATGGCCGCCATTAACCCCACAGATGCTGTGATCACGGCTTCTTTCGCAATGGGGTGCTTTAAATGGCTGATTTGATCGTCCGCAGCATGAATGCAGGGATCAGATCACCCAAGATGGCGGACGGAGGTCCACTCACCGGGGTCTTCTCTTCAGGTCTGACATTGAGAAAACCAGAGAAGATCGCCGATAATCCTGATCAGTGCTACGCCTATGCATAGCAATGAACAATATTAGCAATAATCTAGTGATTACTATAGATAGTTCCCTATGGGGACATAAAAAGTGTAAAATAAATGTAAAAAATCAATGAAAAAGCTTTTTCTCATAAAAACGGAAAAAAATAAAACATATTTGGTATCGACGCATGCGTAAATGTCCGAGCTATCAAAATATAATGGACATTCCTTTTCATCAAATTGTAATGTTAATGATCCGGTACGGTGAACGGCATAAAAAAAAAAAAAAAAAGAAAAAAGAGAGTCCTAATATGGTGCTTTTTGGCCACGTCATGTCCCAGAAAAATGAAATAAAAAGTAATCAAAAAGTTACATAAAAGTGGTACCAATAAAAACTGCAGCTCACCGCTCAAAAAATTTGCCCTCATACAGCCTCGTATACAAAAAAATTATAGTTAGAGGGGTCAGGAAAGGGCCATTTATAACCTACAAATTTTGTTTAAAAAGTTAGAATTTTTATTATCATTTTTTTTTTTTTTTTTTTTTTAAAGTAGTATAATAATAGTAAAGCATGTAAACATGCCATTTTAATCGTATTGACCCAAAGAATAAATAGAACATGTGTTTTTTTAACCGTAAAGTGCACTGTGAAAAAACGAAACCCTCAAAATTTGCAACATTGCATTTTTCTTTTCAATTTCCCCCACAAAATATTTTTTTTTCATTGTGCAGTCCATTTTATGGTTAAATAAAAGATGCCATTACAAAGTACAATTAGTCACGCAAAAACAAGCCCTCATATGGGTCTGTGGATGGAAAATAAAAAAGTTATGGATTTTTTAAAGCAAGGAGGAAAAAATGACAACGCAAAAATGAAACTGGCTTTGACCCTAAGGCTTAAATGGGCTATGTACTTAAAGGGGTACCCCGCCCCTAGACATCTTTTCACCTATCCAAAGGATAGGGGATAATATATCTGATCGCGGGGTCCCACCACTGGGAACCCCCACGATCTCTCCTGCAGCACCCCTGTCATCTGCTTCACAGAGTGAACTTCGCTCCGTGCTTGATGACGGGTGATACAGGGGCCAGAGTACTGTGACGTCACGGCCCGCCCCCTCAATGCAAGTCTATGGGAGGGTGGCAACCATCACACCCACTGCCATAGACTTGTATTGAGGGGACAGGGCGTGGCATCACGAGGAAGTGGGGCCTTGACATTACGGTACTCCGGCCCCTGTATCGCCCGTCATCAGGCACAGACGAAGTGCTGCAGGAGAGATCGCGGGAGTTAACAGCGGTGGGACCCCCACGATCAGACATCTATCCCCTATCCTTTGTATAGGGGATAAGATGTCTAGGGGTGAAATACCCCTTTAAAAGAGAACTGTTGCAAAACTAAACTTATCCTGTAGCTAGTCCTGTAAGTAGCTAATCGCGAGGGGTCCGAGTGCTGTGTCCCCCTGGCTCTTGCAGAGAAGAGCATGTGCCGCCCTCCATTATTTTCTATGAGAGCGACAATGATTCCCGAGAACTGTACTCAGGCTTTTCGGCACTCCCATAGAAAAGTATGGCGCGTGTGCTGCCTGCAGCACCTGCTCCACACTGAGCACTGGCTTCCGTCCTGGGTCCCAGCACTCGAACCCCCCGCAATCAGCTACTTATCCCCTATCTAGTGGATAGGGATACATTTATTTTTTGCTGGATATCTCCTTTATGGAACATTCACATGTACAGGATTCTGTGCAGATTTGATGCGCAAGATTTGTAACTGCAGATTAGAAGCTGTGCTCAGTCATTTAGTTTACATTGAAATTAGGAGCAGAAAATCCTGTGCATCAAATCCGGCGCATCAAATCTGCGAACATGTGAACATACCCTTAAAGGGTTGAATGGAGTAATGGTAAAGCATGTGCTCTATTTTTCCTGGTCTGTCTATGATATTCAAGCACAGCATATGATTATATCTCCCATGCAGTTTTAATGGAGTGGCTGTGCGCATGTCTTAATGACCCTCCATTCAACAAGAGGGATACAGAACCCCGGTTCCACTGGTGTTGGTACCATTAGAACCCCCTCCCCCCCTACTGATCTGACACTTTTCCTGTGGATAGGTGATGAACTTTGGTTATGGGAAAACCCTTTTAACTTGAATTTTGTTGTGCAGCTTCAACCTAACAGCGCCTCTGGAAGTGGAGCTCTAGAGCATGACCCTTCATCTATCTACTTACGTATACCAGCTGGTGAGGCTGTGCCAGGACCCCTGCCTCTTGGTGTCTCCGTCATTGATGCCTCAGTGGCACTCTTTGGTGTTGTTTTCCCTCATGTGTCATTCAAACACAGGTTAGTATGGTTGAATAGGGGATAGTTTGGTCAATGGGTAGTGTCACATTTTTAATCTCTTGGGGACACAGGGCGTACAGGTACACCCTGAATCCACAGTCCTTAAAGACACAGGGCGTACCTGTACGCCCGTGGGAATTCCAGTCACCCGGGCAGGGACTGGACCAGGATGCCTGCTGAAATCATTCTTGAGACACTTCAGACCGGCGATCTGCAGCAATTCCAGGTCATACGGGTCTCCGTATGTAGGTTTGCAAGATTTGGAGGGGTACAGTTTGAAGATCACTGTGCAGTGGTCTCTAATTTATAGCCCTTCAGATGTTGCAAAACTACAACTCCCAGCATGCCCACACAGCAGTTTGCTATCTGGGCATGCTGGGATTTGTCGTTTTGCTACATTTGGAGAGCCACAGTTTGGAGATCACTGTGCGGTGGTCTCTAAACTGTACCCATGCAAATCTTTCAAAACTACAACTCCCAGCATGCACGAAAAGCAAACGGCTGTCTCGGCATGCTGGGAGTTGGAGTTGTGTGCCTCGTGCTGTTGCATTACTACTTCTCCCAGCATACCTCGGCAATCAGTACATGCTGGGAGTTGTAGTTTTGCAACAGCTGGAGGCACACTGGTTGGAAAATACTGCCTCCAGCAGTTGCAAAAGTACAACTCCCAGCATGTCCGGTCTGTCAGTGCATGCTGGGAGTTGTTTTTTTGCGACAGTTGGAGGTATGCACCCCCATGGGACTGTACAGGGTACAATCACACTGGCGGGGGTTTACAGTGAGTTTCCCGCTAGGAGTTTGAGCTGTGGCGGAAAATATGCTACAGCTCAAACTCCTAGCGGGAATGTACCCTAAAAACACTACACAAAATAAAGGGTAAAACCCTACATATACACACACGTACACTGTGCCCGCCCCCCCAGTAAAAATTTAAAATGTCTCGTACGGCAGTGTTTACAAAACGAAGCCTCCAGCTGTTGCAAAACAACAACTCCCAGCATTGCCAGACAGCCACTGACTGTCCAGGTTTAGCAACAGCTGGAGGCACTCTGTTTGGGAATCTTTTGGCGTAGAATCCTAGTCCGCCCCTATGCAAATCCCTAATTTAGGCCTCAAATGCGCATGTCGGAGCCCTGTCGTATTTCAAGGAAACAGTCTAGGGCCACGTATGTGGTATTTGCGTACTCTGCAGCAATTGTGTTACAAATTTTCTGGGGGGCTTTTTCTCCTTTTACCCCTTATGAAAAGGAAAATACGGGTCTACACCAGCCTGTAGACATTTTACACGAACATGTATGTTGCCGCATACTTTTAATTTTCACAAGAGGTGAAAGGAAAAAAAATAATAATAATTTGTAACTCAATTTCTCCTGAGTACGGAAATACCCCATGTGTGGATGTAAAATGCTCTGCCGACGCGCAAAACAAGGCTCAGGAGTGAGAGCGCACCATGTACATTTGAGGCCTAAATTAGTGAGTTGCGCAGGGGTGGCTGATTTTACAGCGGTTCTGACATAAACGCAAAAAAATAAATACCTACGTGTGACCCTATTTTGGAAACTACACCCCTCACGGAACGTAACAAGGGGTATAGTGAGCCTGAACACCCCACAGGTGTGTGATGAATTTTTGTTTAAGTTGGATGGGATGTTACCCTAAATTTTGCATTTTCACAAGGGAAAATACGGTGGAAAAAGCCCCCAAAAATTGTAACCCCATTTCTTCTGAGTATATAAATACCCCATATGTTGATGTAGTGCTCTGCGGGCGACTACAATGCTCAGAAGAGAAGGAGTGCCATTGGGCTTTTGGAGACAAAATTTGTCCGGAATTGAAGGCCACGTGTGTTTACAAAGCCCCCATGGTGCCAGAACAATGGAACCCCCCCCCTACATGTGACCCAATTTTGAAACTACACCCCTCACTGTATGTAATAAGGGGTGCATTGAGCATTTACACCCCACAGGTGTCTGACAGATTTTTGGAACAGTGGTCCGTGAAAATGAAAAATGTAATTTTTCATTTGCACAGCCCACTGTTCCAAAGATCTGTCAAACGCCAGTGGGGTGTAAATGTTCACTGCACCCCTTATTAAATTCTGTGAGGTATTTAGTTTCCAAAATGGGGTCGCATATGGGGGGGGGTCCACTGTTCTAGCACCACGGGGGGGCTTTGTGAACGCACATGGCCCCGACTTCCATTCCAAACAAATTCTCTCCCCAAAAGCTCAATGACGCTCCTTCTCTTCTGAGCATTGTAGTTCACCTACAGAGAACTTTACATCCACAAATGGGGTATTTCCATACTCAAAAGAAATGGGGTTACAAATTTTGGGGGGCTTTTTCTCTTATTACCCCTTGTGAAAATGAAACATTTAGGGTAACACCAGCATTTAAGTGAAAAAAATCTGATTTTTCATTTTCCCATCCAACTTTTGCGAAAATTCGTCAAACACCTGTGGGGTGTTAAGGCTCACTGTACCCCTTGTTACGTTCCTTGAGGGGCGTAGATTCCAAAATAGTATGCCATGTTTTTTTTCTCGCTGTTCTGGCACCATAGGGGCTTCCTAAATGCGACATGCCCCCCCAAAAGCCTCTTCAGCAAAATTCACTCTCTGAAATCCCATTGTCGCTCCTTCCCTTCTGAGCCCTCTAGTGCACCTACAGAGCACTTTACATCCACATATGAGGTATTTCCTTACTCGAGAGAAATTGGGTTACACATTTTTGGGGGATTTCTCTCCTTTTACCCCTTGTAAATCTTCATAAAATGGTTCTACAAGAACATGCAAGTGTAAAACATGAAGATTTCTCGGTCGCTCTTCATTGGGGGACACTTAATTGTTGGGTATATGCTCTTGCCACTAGGATGCACTGACACTAGAAAGAAAAAAGTCAGCTCCTCCCTGGCAGAATATACCCGCCCACTGTAAGTGGGGTAATCAGTTTTAGCTAGTGTCAGCAGGAGGCAAGACACAGGTCCGGGAGCTCCCCAGACCTGGTCTTTTTTTAAAATTATTTTCTAGTAAGGGCTGTTTAGTTAGGTTCTTTACTCCCTTTTTGTTTAATTTTTTCAGGTGGGGGTTCAGGAGCATGGCGCTACCTGTCCCCCATACGCGGCTAAGAGGCACGGGGCATAGACTAAAAAATGCACCGTTAACCCCTTCCCGCCAACGGCCATTGCCTGGGGTTGCACCTAGTGTCCGGGTCCCCCTATCTTCCTTACTCGTCCTGTCTGTCGCAGCATGACGTGATGCAGATGACTTAAAAGCTGGCTGAAGACACCTTGAGGTGAGTATAAGAAGACAGGTGAGTATATTCCTCCCACCCACCCCTTTCTCATACAGAGGGACTCTCTGTCCTTTATTGGAAAATTATGTTGGGGCTCCCTCAGGTCCCCAAGGGGGGACTTTGTTTCTGCATACTAGGTCATGTGGAGGACAGCCGCCAATCTTTTGCGCCGTCTCCCTCCACAGGAGTTCTTTTCCGGCTTTCCTCTGCACAGCCTTGCGGTTCCTACTTTTGCTGGCAACGATTTTCCCCACTGGGGGTCTGCAGGGCACAGGGGGCTCAGCCAACTGGGTCCAGGGCCCTGGCGGCACATGGCCGCCCTTCTTTCTGCCCTGAGCGTGCCCCAGGAGGCCGACTACGTCTCCTCTCCATTTATTGGGGGGCTATGGCGGGCCCTAAGAGTGCGCGGACCGGGAGGCCAGGCAGCACCTCCTCTCCTGGTTCGTGCACCACGCACTTCATGCCTGATAGCCGACCGGTGCTTACCCACAGATCTATGGTGGGTGCCTCCAGCAGCGTCTAGCTCCGCCTCTCCACCAGCATCTGGCTCCGCCCCTCCACCCGCATTTATGCTCCGCCCCCCCAACCGCATTTATGCTCCGCCCCTCCATCGGCATTTTTGCTCCACCCCTCCTTCCTTGTATGGGTCGTCTGCACTCCGTTTCCCTGGGTCCGGCTTGATCCCCGGCCTCGGAGCTGTGCGACTCTTTAGCAGGCGCTTCTAACACGATGCTCCGTAACTTAGCTGCTCCGAGGCTGCAGCATGAATATTCCTAGTGTCCCTGCATGAGGGACACTGTGGGCCTTCTAGTCCCTTCTACCTTCGGGGATCTCTAGCTCAATGTTAGCGCAAGGTGCCTTGTTCCCTGCACTTACTTAGTGTGTGCATAAAAAAGACCATTTAGTGGTGTTTGGCGCCCTCTTGTGGACTATAGTTGAATTTTTCCTTACTTTCATGCACCCTGGTCACCTCTAGGGCACATAATTACAGCCTTAGCCTGTACTATATATCGCTTCTTGGCCTTTTGGCTAAGATCTAGTGTACTTAATGCCAATCTTATGACATTGCATTAAGCCGATTGAGGTATGCCTCTGGCATACCTGCTTTCGCCAAGAGACATATGTGACACACTGTGGCGGGTTGTGCTGGGAATTTAATCACCACTTGGAAGATATCGGGGTTACAGTCAGGACTGTTTTTCCTCTACCACCGGTTGTCATGACATGTTTGCCATGTCCGCAGGTGTTTTTGGCGTGCGGACATAATTCCCTCCTCCACAAGCTGCGTCCCTGCGTGGCCATGGATTGCACTATCAGTCACCTCTCCACTGCCGCGTCCGCGGCTGGATTGTGGTACCCCACTATTGTGCGAGGTGACCGCTGGAGTGCCCTTTTGTCTACATTGACCCACACCAGTAAGCCAGACAGTGGTCTGCATGGTTTTCTCTATTGTCACTTCTCCAAGGGCTGTAGTATCTGCGGCTGAAATTCCGATACCTCACTGCTAGTGCGCGGTGTCCAGTGGAGTGACCCGACGTGTCCTGTGGACCTTAGGCAGGGCGAGGGAGATACAATCCATGGCTCCTAAGCCTCCCCCGATCTCCCAGGGTGACGGGGAGTCAATTCATGGTTCCTAGACTTCACTGCCTTTCTACATGCGTCAAGGGGCACAGTTATTACCTGTCTGACTGTGTCCCCTTATCACCAGCGCCTGAGTGGGCTCCCATTGCGCCAAACCGTTGTCTGCTCAGTTTCCGCCGCTGTCGGTCTCCCATCTCTGACCTGCCGCGTGCATGGTTGTGGCTCCCCATACCTCACTTTTGGTGTGAGGACTCTGTCGGAGGGTTCCTGCAGGCACGAAGGACTGCTGCCAGTCAGTTGGTCATTGGTCTTCACGGGCTCCTACAAATCCAGGTTGCCCATGAGATTGGCCGCACTCCGTGCCCCACTGTCTGTGGGAGGGTGCGAAGGAGTGTCATTTGCGTTCAGGAATCCTCCAACAGTCAGCCAGATGGCCGTTCCCGTGGTTTACTGCTACATCGGGTCAACTGACATACACTTCCCACAGCAGAGGTAACCCACTGCCAAGAAGTAGTTCCTAGGGGGTCTCACCATGTTGTTCCTTGGGCCCTCTGCAATGCACCACATGCTGGTTTGTGGGCTTCCCTACTTTATCAGGTCCCTCTCCACAGGCCTGCCGCTCTTTTGGCTTAAGGCTGGTAGCCAGTTTTTAGTGTGTGGTTCTGTATGCGGGACCGGGGTGGCCATGGTCCCTATGCCTGATAGCCAGACTGTGTCTGCTTGGCTTTCTAGTACACCAGGTCTCCTCCCCCATTCCTGCTGCTGCTCCTGCAATGGCAGTCCTAGGAGTCCTTCCCTGTAGGGTTCCACAAAGTGTGCCTCTATGGGTTCATGGGCCCTCTTCTCTGTCTGCATGTTTCCGGCCCCACATGCATCCCTCATCTTTTTCATCTGCGCCTGCAGCCCCAGTGTGTAGCGCCATTAGGTTTGGGGTGTGGGCATCTCCTGCAGTGCCCATGGTTTTTCAGGACTACAGCAGCACTCAGCTGTAGTCCCCATTGTTTTTTTCTAGAGTGCCACATTGGTCTGCTAGGGGCATGGTTTTGACACACCGTTGGGTGCTGAGTCTGTCTTCCATTCTGCCAGACTCTTGGATGTCTGTGGTTTCCTTCATGTCTTTGTCCTTACGTACGCTAGGTCCTCTGCACGTGTAGACTCCACCCTCCCTTCTTTCGGTGTTGTGTAACTCAGACTTTCCTGTAACCTTGTTCTAAAGAACTGTGACAGTTGAGCACCTCTCCTGTTCTGGCAGGGGGCTGGTTGGGGGACGACAGTCAGTTCAGCCCCCCCCCCCCCCCCTCTGCTTCCAGGTATTTTCCTGGTTTCTGTGCAGGGTGTCTCAGGTGTCTGCTCTGTTGCTTTGAACGTGTCTAGGATGGCTCAGTTGGCAAACATCTGGTCCAGGGTTTCGTCCCGATGGGGTGTTCCTCTCAACTCTGTTGGTTGCTGTATGCGTGGGCTTCTTACTCGCATTCGTAGCCATGTCTTAGTTTCTTTGTCCAACACTTGTGTCTGGGTTTCCGATCCCTCCATGTCTCTAGATGTTGTCGAAGGGTTCCTGGGGGGGCTCCGTCCACCCAGTACTTTGTCCTGTCACCATAGGGCGGCATTTTCTTGCTTCAACGGTCCTTCGCGCACTGTCAGTCCTTCTTCCAGGGGGTTCGGGGATCAGGGTGCTGGTGTGGGCGGTGCCCGGGTTTTCTCTTGACCACCCCTTATTTATTTTGCTGAGCGCTCTCTTCTGCCAAGATGAAGCCATCTCTTTCTTCCCACTATATAGGTGGGTATCTGGCTGGGCCCTTGTTTTTTACTAAAAGCATTCAATAGAGCTTTTTCCTTGTCTGTGCTTGTGGACTTACCATTGCCGCCTGGCTCTCTTCCTGATTTTTCTTCTTCTTTTTTTTTTTTTTATCATCTTCTGCTGCTAATGCAGCCTTGGCATTCTCCTCTGTTGGAGGAGTTTACACTCTCATGTATGACTCAGCGACGGCCAGTCTAGCCACTGTTTATTTGGGTCCTAGCATTGCTTTTTTCCTCCCTTGGTGCAATCTCACTGGAAGGGTGTGTTTATCCTTCCCTTGACAGTGTCGATTGTGCGACACTGACACCATGGTCTTTTAGGGTGCCCTTCCTGTGCCCCGTTCCTGGGAGTATCTGCTGGGTTCCCTTTAGTTTTTTCCCTCCATTACACCCTACAGGACATTGCTTAGGAGTGCTCTTGTCTTCTCGGACCGCTGGGGTCCAACTCTGGTGTCTACTTAGCTGGGACACTATGCTAGACTGTGGTGGCGTACCTTCCTTTTTTGAGTTGGCCCTCTGGGTTCTTTGGGCCTTAGTGATGGTTGAGGTCTCGGGCATGGTTAGTGATCCTGCCCAGGTTTCTCCGGGATCCCTTGGTAGAGCAGTCTTTCTGTACCGCTCTTCTTCTCGGCCATTTATCCTTCCGTTTCAGTCTTCCATGTGACTCGGGAACCTCCAGTTCCCATGTCTGTTGATCCAGATTCTGGGATGCCCCCTTTTTCCGGGCGTTCAGTTTCCTTTTTTGGCTGTTATTGCTTCAGTCTCCTTCTTTGGGGTTCAGGCTTTCCTGAGAAGAAGGGCGTTAGAGTCAACCAGATTACACCAGTCGTGCTAATCTCGCCTTCTGGGTGCCCGCGGCGGGCCCCTGGGACAGGTGTTTTGGGTCTCCAGACGTTCGGGTCATCGATCTTATGCACCAGACTTCTCTAGAGCCAGCTTTGTCTCTTTTTTTTTTTTTTCCGGTGGGGTCCTAGCCTCCACCTTCGGTGATCGCCTTCTGTTCAGACGTACGGTGTTCTCTCTGGCGTCGGTCTCCTCTGGATGGGATTCTCTTGTTGTGCCCTTTTCTTTTTTGTTCCCAGGCGAGTTTGCCCTCTGTCTGGTTCTGTGCTCCTTGGGGTTGATTTCCTACCACCTTCCGAGATGGTTCCAGCCCATCTGGCTTCCTAGTTGACTTTTTCTTGTCTCCCTATATTGTCAGTAGGTTAGTGAATCGACGAAGGACAGTCTCTTCCTTTGGCGTCCTGGTCAGTTTCCATGGATGGGGGATCTTTCAGTTGCTCAGTTTCTGGACCTTGGTTGTCTCTGGCCTGGGGTCTCATCCGCAGGCTTTACGGACGAGTGGGTTCAGTCTCTGACTGTTTCCCTTTCTCTAGTGGTGGTTGTTCCCACCCTAGGGGACTGCTTTGGTATGTTCCATCAGTTATGTGTGTGTCCCAATGAAAAGCGACAGAGAAAAGGAGATTATTTTTTGTACTCGCCGTGAAATCTCTTTCTCAGCCTTCATTGGGGGACACCACACCCACCCATTTCTTCTTTTTTTTTTTTTGATCCGGGATTCTTTATAGGGTCCTTAGGACATGTTTTTTGTTGGCTTCTCCTACTGCTTTGTGACAAAACTGATTACCTCACTTCCAGTGTGCGGGTATATCCTGCCAGAGAGGAGCCGACTTTTTTCTTCCTAGTGTCAGCGCCTTCTAGTGGCTAGAGCATATACCCAAGAGTTAGGTGTCCCCCAATGAAGGCTACGAGAAAGAGGTTTTACGGCGAGTACAAAAAATCTCCTTTTTGAATTTTCTCCTTGCTGCTATTCCTGTGAAACACCAACAAAGGGTTAACAAACTTTCTGAATGTCATTTCGAATACTTTGAGGGGTGCAGTTTTTATAATTGGGTAATTTGTGGGGTATTTCTAACATGAAATTTTTGTGAAAAATTGGAAACTTGCTGCAATACTTTTGAAGCCCTCTAATGTCTTCAAAAAGTAAAAACATGTCAACTTTATGATGCCAACATAAGTAGATATATTGTATATGTGAATCAATATATAGTTTATTTGGGATGTCCATTTTCCTTATAAGCAGAGAGTTTCAAAGTTTCAAAAATTTTGATATTTCATTTTGGGAATTTGGGAATTTTTCACCAAGAAATTATGCAAGTATTGCCAAAAATGTACCACTAACATAAAATAGAATGTCACGAAAAAATTATCTCTGATTCAGAATGAAAAGTAAAAGCATCCCAAAGTTATTAAATGCTTAAAGTGACAGTGGTCAGAATTATGAGTCCTTAAGGTGAAATTGCGCTGAGTCCCAAATGGGTTAAAACTGTGTATTCTGTATCTGTAATTTTAGTTTGTTCTCTGCAAGGCAATAAAATCCATTGACTGAAATGTTGTTATGGTGCGAATAGACATATTATGTCCTTTTGTGATGTGATGTGATGAAACACTCTAGAAACATAAGAGAACACACCTTCTTTATTTATTTATTTTTAATGATGGCCGCAATGTACCCACTGTCATACCATAGCCATAATTGGCACTTTCTATTGTCTATATACTTGCATATGACTGCATTTTAACAATGTATTCGGACCATAACAGTTTGTGAATTGATATTTTTGAAAATCAGTCAGTTGGTATTTATTTCATCTAGACCAGTGGTCTCAAACTGTGGGCCTCCAGATGTTGCAAAACTTTAACTCCCAGCATGCCCGGACAGCCATTGGCTGCAGCCAACGACTGTCCATGCATGCTGGGAATTGAAGTTTTTCAACATCTGGAGGCCCACAGTTTGAGACGACTGATCTAAACAGATACACCTAGATAAAGATGTAGCAGAGCTAGGCTGCCATTGGCCACTAGTCTACATGACATCATAAAATGATATTAACCTCTTAAGGACGCAGGCCGTACCTGTACGCCCTGCGCCCGGTATAAAATGCGAGGTCACGCCGTGACCCCGCGTCATACCGGGTCGGTCCCGGCGGCTAATGACAGCCGGGACCCTGGGCTAATAGGGTGCGGCACCGATCGTTGTGCCGCGCGCTATTAACCCTTTAGACGCTGCGTTCAAAGTTGATCGCCGCCTCTAAAATGAAAGTAAAAGCTTTCCGGCAGCTCAGTTGGGCTCAACGGGACCATCGCGGTGAAATCCCGATGTCCCGATCAGCTAGATCGCGAGCGGAGGTCCCCTCACCTGCCTGCGTCACGTTCGATTGGAGATTGATTGCTCCAAGCCTGAAATCCAGGCTTGAGCAATCGACCGCCGCTTACACTGATCTTTGCCGTGTCAATGCACGGCAATGATCTGTGTATGAGATTGGTATGTGCAGTGAAATAGCCACACTGCAAAACACTGCAAAAAAAAAAGTGTAAAAAAAAAAAAGTTCATAAAGATCATTTAACCCCTTCCCTAATAAAAGTAAGAATCACCCCCCTTTCCCCATTAAAAAAAAAAACTGCGTAAATAAAAATAAACATATATGGTATCGCCGTGTGTGGAAATGTCCGATCTATAAAAATGTATCATTAATTAAACTGCACGGTCAATGGCGTATGTGCAAATAAATTCCAAAGTCCAAAATAGCTTATTTTTGGTCACTTTTTATATAATGAAAAAATGAATAATAAGCGATCAAAAAGTCCTATCAATACAAAAATGGTAATGATAAAAATTTCAGATCACGGAGCAAAAAATTAGCCCTCATACCGGCCTGTACTTGGAAAAATAAAAAAGTTATAGGGGTCAGAAGATGACAATTTTAAATGTATACATTTTTGTACATGTAGTTATGATTTGTTTTAGAAGTACGACAAAATCAAACCTATATACCGTATATACTCGAGTATAAGCCGAGACCCCCTAATTTCAACCCAAAATCCCAGGAAAAGTTATTGACTCGAGTATAAGCCTAGGGTGGGAAATACCTCATCCCCCCCTGTCATCATCCAGACCCGTCATTAACATCCTCATCATCATCCCCGCCTGTCATCATCCCACACATCCCCCCTTCATCATCCCCTTATCATCCCACACATCCCCCCTTCATCATCCCCTTGTCATCATCCCACACATCCCCCCTTCATCATCCCCTTATCATCCCACACATCCCCCCTTCATCATCCCCTTGTCATCATCCCACACATCCCCCCTTCATCATCCCCTTATCATCCCCCCTTCATCATCCCCTTATCATCCCACACATCCCCCCTTCATCATCCCCTTATCATCCCACACATCCCCCCTTCATCATCCCCTTGTAATCATCCACCACCCCCCCCTTCATCATCCCCACCCCCCTTCATCATCCCCACACCCCCCCTTCATCATCCTCTTCTCATCATTCGCCCTCAGTGGTCTTCAACCTGCGGACCTCCAGAGGTTTCAAAACTACAACTCCCAGCAAGCCCGGGCAGCCATCGGCTGTCCGGGCTTGCTGGGAGTTGTAGTTTTGAAACCTCCGGAGGTCCGCAGGTTGAAGACCACTGCGGCCTTCAACATCATCCAGCCCCCTCTCACCCCCTTTAGTTCTGAGTACTCGCCTCCGCTCGGCGCTGGTCCTGCAGGGCTGTCCGGTGAGGAGGTGGTCCGGTGAGGAGGTGGTCCGGGCTGCTATCTTCACCAGGGGCGCCTCTTCTCCGCGCTTCCGGCCCGGAATAGAGGCGTTGCCTTGACAATGACGCAGAAGTACGTTGGCAATGAACGCACCTCTGCGTCGTTGTCACGGCAACGTGACTATTCTGAGGCCGGGCCCGAAGCGCTTAGAAGAGGCGCCCCCAGTGAAGATAGCAGCCCGGAACCAGTATCCCACCGGACCACCTCCTCACCGGACAGTCCTGCAGGACCGGACCAGCGCCGAGCGGAGGTGAGTACTCAGAACTAAAGGGGGTGAGAGGGGGCTGGATGATGTTGAAGGCCGCAGTGGTCTTCAACCTGCGGACCTCCGGAGGTTTCAAAACTACAACTCCCAGCAAGCCCGGACAGCCGATGGCTGCCCGGGCTTTCTGGGAGTTGTAGTTTTGAAACCTCTGGAGGTCCGCAGGTTGAAGACCACTGCGGGTGGGGGAGTTCACTCGAGTATAAGCCGAGGGGGGTGTTTTCAGCACGAAAAATCGTGCTGAAAAACTCGGCTTATACTCGAGTATATACGGTAAGTAGGATATCATTTTAACCGTATGGACCTACAGAATAAAGATAAGGTGTCATTTTTACCGAAAAATGCACTGCATAGAAATGGCATTTTTTCTTCAATTTTGTCACACAATTAATTTTTTTCCGTTTCGTTGTGGATATTTTGGTAAAATGACTAATGTCACTGCAAAGTAGAATTGGTGGCACAATAAATAAGCCACAATATGGAATTTTAGGTGCAAAATTGAAAGCGTTATGATTTTTAGAAGGTGATGAGGAAAAAATGAAAGTGCAAAAATGGAAAAACACTGCGTCCTTAAGGGGTTAGGCTTTTCTTAGCTTGGCAGGTAAAATTATTAATTATTACAGATAACGTATATGCTCCCAGTAATATGCAGTCATATTCAGACAGCTGTAATGTGGCTCTGTACAGGAATTGTGTGTGTATATATAATGTCAAGAACTGGATTGCATCTCATTGTAAATGCTCTATACTTGGCATTAAACAGCATATTGTATACATCTGAAAATAAAGTGAAGCCATTTTGCAGCAGGATTCTGATTATAACAAAACATTTGGCTTTGATTTTTAGATTACAGATGCTGGATCATTTTGCGGAGTGTGTGAAGCAGGCTAAGGGAGTCCGCCAGCAGTCTGTGCAGCTCAACATCTTTACAGCTGTGCTAAGTGCTCTTAAGGTACATATGTTTGTAGGTACTGCAGGGTAGATGCGGAATTGTAATTCTGTCATTTTTTTTTTGTCTTTTTATTTCTGGTTTGCTGTCTTATTATTGGACTTTGATGCAGGTCAAGTTGTATTGTGTACCGTTTTAAAGTTTAACATAACAGCCTAAAATTTTACTAGGACTTGATTTCTGTCAACCTTAAAGGGGTACTCCCCTGGAAAACATTTATTTGTTTTTACATCAACTGGTGCCAGAAAGTTAAACAGATTTGTAAATTACTTTTATTTAAAAATCTTAATCCTTTCAGTACTTATCAGCTGCTGTATGCTCCACAGGAAGTTCTTTTCTTTTTGAATTTCCTTTCTGTCTGACCACAGTGCTCTCCGCTGACACCTCTGTCCATGCCAGGATCTGTCCAGAGCAGGAAAGGTTTGCTATGGGAATTTGCTCCTACTCTGGACAGTTCCTAAAATGGACAGAGGTGTCAGCAGAGAGCACTGTGGTCAGACAGAAAGGAAATATATTTAAAAAAAATAATAAATTCCTCTGGAACATACAGCAGCTAATAAGTACTGGAAAGGAAATAGAAGTCATTTACAAATCTGTTTACCTTTTTGGCACCAGTTGATTTAAAAAACAAAAAATGCACCCCTTTAATCATCTTATCATCCTTCCTTTTAATGTTCCTTTTATATAGGTATTATGTGTTCTTCCTCTGACTTGTGTGTACATTTCTTATCCCAGTGCCATACAGCACTTGGTCTTTATATCAACTATTTAAATATTTTTTGTTTTAACCCATTCCTTTTTATACAGATCTCTATGCATCACGTTTATACAAACCTTTAGGTTTCAATGACCCTTTACATTTATTACAGCATGGGACCTATCAAGAAGTAGAATGGTGCACATAGTAAAGTTTCTGCTCAATGTGTTATTGCTTAGTAATGATACTAATTCTCTTAATAAAACGTGTCCTAAACCTTTTCCTTTTTTTACGCTCTTGTAATAGGGCTTGGCAGAAAACAAAAGCTCGCTGGGGCCAGAGGAGGTACGAAAATCTGCTTTGACTTTGGTTATGGGTGCCCTGGATAATCCTAACCCTATCTTAAGATGTGCAGCAGGAGAGGCCTTAGGCAGGATGGCTCAAGTGGTTGGAGAAGCAACATTTATTGCCAGAATGGCACAACACAGTTTTGACAAGTGAGTCTATCAGATCTGCCCTTATGTGTATGTAGTACATGGTTTCTTCATGACTAGTCAGACTAGATATTGGTGGCATCAGATCACACCATGTGAGATATTAAAAAATAGAAATAATTATTGGTGACGCATCGTCCTATTACAGGTAGCAGGACCCACACTACATTTTGCACAAAACAATAAAAGCAAACCACAGGCATTAGACAATGCATCTAGTTTATCTGTATAGAAATGGTCAAGAATGATTCTGTATTTGTATAACAGTAATGGGGGGGATCTGACTTCCAGAACATGTTAATTGTCTACATCAGTGTTTCCCAACTAGGGTGCCTCCAGCTGTTGCAAAACTACAACTCCCAGCATGCCCGGACAGCCTTCGGCTGTCCGGGCATGCTGGGAGTTGTAATTTTCCAACCAACAGCTGGAGGCACCCTGGTTGGGAAACACTGGTGTACATTAACAGCAAGCAGGTCTGGGTGCAAAAACTGTATCTTTAATATTTATTATATTATATTATTGTCTCATATTTTGCTAATCTAGG
Source organism: Hyla sarda (assembly GCF_029499605.1). Classification (NCBI taxonomy): domain Eukaryota; kingdom Metazoa; phylum Chordata; class Amphibia; order Anura; family Hylidae; genus Hyla; species Hyla sarda. Next base: position 344,259,072 of record NC_079191.1, on the reverse strand, counting down.
CTTAAGTCAGCTCGGGATGTCGTGTCCAGAACAGGCCACTCACTTGCACTTGGCTGCTTGCACCGTTATGTTGGAGGAATTGGGTCAGGGCAGCACCTGAAGACCAGTGTCAGCATTCTCTTGGCACTTGCACAGGATGGCACGTCACCAGAAGTTCAGGTGTGAAAATATGTTCAAGCACTTATAAAAAAAAACATGGAAGGAGATTTATCAAGCTTTTTTTTTTTTGCGTACAAAAATCGCACGTACTTGCGCACCTGCGACTTTTCCAAACATGCTGCAACTTTTCGATTTTTGCTTATTCCAATGCACATTTCTGAAATCTGCTCACATAGTCATTTTTTTTAATTTTTTTTTTATTTTGCAATAGTCATGTATTTATCAAATGCAACAGTCGATATTTATGAGGAAAAAAAGTCACATCTCCATTTAAGTCGCATATGTATTCCAGGTCCAACCTGGCTTACAGAAAGTGCATATGTCCACAGAGAAGGACATTAACACCCACTTTAACAACTGTTCTTGTTCTGCATCAAGAAACAAAGCTACTACATTAATGTTAATGTTAATTATAGAAAAAATTAATTATATAACTAATAACTTAAAATGAATGTTGTGTTAAAATAGAATAAGGCACAAAATAATTGTGTAAGAATTTTTACCGACTGCGTAAATAATCCAAATGTGGCACAAAAATTTTTCCTTAAAAAAAAAAAAAAAAAAATTAAAAATGGAAAAATAGAAAGGAACATCCATAGTAATACAGCTTCATGCACATTTTGGGGTGGGTAACGTACTGAGCCATTTTTTTTTCTTGTGGCTTCACTGTTGTTTATGTGCCTGTTGGTGCTGCGCTGTCTTCCTTCCTGACGTAAACTCCAGCCACAGCGCAGCGGCACAAGACTCCGCCCACCAACACCACAAAATGCAGGCTCAGAGTTAAACAAAAAAGCCTCCAGAGTACGGATATTCATGGTGCGGCATAGTATTTTTATGAGGGTGGATGGGTTGTTGCGGGATAGTTGGAGTGCAGCTATTTAGTGCCATGCAGGCCAGTCAGGGTGTCACCCAACGCGGTACGCCCCCCTCCCCATCATTCTCTAGCAATGCTACTGGTAATAAAGGGTAGATAAAGAACTTCGACTGTTAACATAAAGGAAAACTTTTTTGCTTTAAAAAATTCTTTTGTAAGCGGGTTTCTCTGGTTTTGCTTACGTGCGATTTATTTTTCAAGGTCTTGCGACTATTTGATAAATAGGTCGCACGTAAGCAAAAGTAAGTAAAAAAACAATTGTCATGTATAAGCCATACGTTTGAAAATAATGATAAAACTCCTTCATGATGTTTTAATTTTGTCTATTGTTTACATGTGTAAATTGTATAGGAGAGCTACAGATCCTGACTTTAGAACATATTTTTTACTTTTACTTCCACACAGACTTGGGCTCTCCATTCACTTGCACTTATTGTGGATTCAAGTGGCCCAATGTATCGGGGTTATGTGGAGCCAACACTTTCTTTAGTGCTTACATTGCTGCTGACTGTTCCTCCTTCACATACTGAAGTGCATCAGTGTCTGGGTCGATGTTTGGGCGCCATCATAACAACTGTGGGTCCAGAGCTGCAGGGTAAGTGATTATGTCAAAGGATATCTGTTTTCTCAATCGCTTTAATTGGGGGATACAGGAACCATGGGTATATGCTGCTTGCCACTAGGAGGCTGACACTAGGCAAAAAACAAAAGGAAGTCTGCTCTTCCTGGCAGGATTTACCCGCCCCCCTGACTCTAAGCTAATCAGTTTTAGCTTAGTGTCAGTAGGAGGCAGACACAGGTCTGGAGCTCTCCAGACCTGGTCTTCTAACTTTAGTTTTTTTTTCCTAGTTCCTATGTTTAGTTAGTTTTTCTTTCCTTTATTATTTTCTCTAGGTGGGGCGACAGGAGCATGACACTGCCTGATCCCCCGTCCGCGAACTAGGGGCACGGTGCATAAAGTATTGGCCGTTAACCCCTCCTCGCCAACAACCAATACCTGGTGGGTGTACCCTGAGTCCGGGTCCCCCACTAGCCCCTGCTCGCCCCCTATGGTAGCCTGGCAAGACATAGATGGCATTTAGCTGGTCGAAGACTCATCAGGTGAGTATGTGCCGTGTGGGCTGTTTTTAAGACACTTTTATTCTCCGGGGTTAGGGGGAATCTTCTGGGTTCAGGCTCCCCCTGCACATGTTATCTAGCGCTGCACCCGCCCCTCCTCTCTCTGGCGCTGCGGGGGTTAATGGCCCGGCTCTGTCCCTGCCAGCAGGACTTACTTGCAGAGGGGGCCTCCTCTCCTTCTCCCGTTCCCTGAGCAGCCCTTGCAGCTGTCACGGCTCTGGCGTATATTCCCTTGCGACAGTCCCTGCACTGTCGCACGGCAGGGAAGCCGCTGCACAGGGGACCGCGGCCAGCTTCTGTTCTGGTGCCGGTGGTCTCCACTCTCTGTGCTCGTGGCCGGCATATCGGGCTCTTCAGTGTACCGGAGGGGGCCTCGGCCGGCTGATATTTAACCCGTGGGTTGGGCTTACTCCTCTGCTAAGCTCCTTACACCTCCCCATTTTCAGTCTCCCTCCTATGGCCAGTCAGCACTTACTTCAGGAGTCAGGGCTTAACCTGTCCTGGAGCTGCGTTCGCTGCGGGGGTATTTTTGCCCCCCCCCCTTTTTTTTGCCTTAACCACTCATATGGCCCTCTGCTGTACTCTGGGCGGTGACCTATCTAAGGTCCTTCCCTCCTTCCTCACTTGGTTACCATCTCCTGCTGCCTCTGCCGTTTATACCAGCTGCCTCCCTCAGACGTCTGCTCCTCTCTGGACTCGGGACACGCTGCTGTCTGCTCCGCTTGCCTTCCTTCAGAGCCTGCTTCTCTCGGGACACAGGACAGGCTGCTGTATGCTCCGGCTGACTTCCCTCAGACTGCTTCTCTCGGGACTCTGGAATCTGGGTGAGCTCACTCCTTGTCTGTCTGGGCTGTCTGACTTACTTGTGTCTCTCATGTCCGACCCTAGAACAGCCCCCCCCCCTTCCAGGCAAGCAGCTCCTGCCCTGGTCACTTACTATTCCTGTTTAGGCTGCAGAACCATAATGCCAGCTGGCTCTAATGAGACCTTCTGTCCTGGCTGTATAGTCTTGTGGTCTAATGCTCCACTGGCTACCGCTCAGGATGGTCCGCCGGAGCGTGTGGTGTCTGACCACGCTCCGCTGTGGGTTTCCTCTCCCATTCGATATCCGACTTGGCCAGGGTCTCCCGGGAGGTGGCTTCCGCCTTGGAGTGGTCCTCACTGCGCCCGACTTCTAGGGAGGCTACTGTAGGTTCGCCCGACTGCCCCTCTCTGCGGCCTTCCCGTGGCTGCCCAGGACGCACATCTTCGGGTTCTTCCCATGAGGCCTCAGCTCGGACGCCATCCTCCCGCCGCTGCTTCCTATCCTCCTCCTCCAGGCGTCGCGACCAGTCTTTCAGAATCCATTCCCAGTCCCCGCGCCCCTACTCCCAGTCAACTTACCACACTCCCAGGACCCCACAGTGCGCTCCCGGTCCTCTGGGGAGCTGGTGGACTCAGAAGAGGTGTCCCGTATGTCGGACATCGTGGGTAGTCTAGTGTCGGCTGTCAGGGACACCTTCCACCTACAGGACCCAGGAACTTCTGATGTTGCACCTGAAGTGCCCTTCCACCACGCTCGTAGTTCTTCCAAGGTCTTCAGTTCCCATGCGGAATTTGACGAGCTGTTGGAAGTGGCGTGGAAGCACCCAGAAAAACGCTTCCAAGGGGCCAAGAAGCTTCAGGCTTTCTTTCCCTTTCCTCAGGATCTGGTCGCCAAATGGACCTCTCCACCTACGGTGGATCCCCCTGTCTTGCGATTGTCCAAGTCTACTACCCTGCTGCTGGCAAACGTGGCCTCTGACAAGCGCATAGAAAATTTGGCCAAGTTTGCATATGAAGCGGCCGGTTCGGCTTTGATGCCGGCTTTCGCCTCTACCTGGGTGTCCAAAGCACTGTCTGTTTGGGCTTCTCAACTGCGCCAAGGTATTCTTGCCAGCTCCTCCCCAGGCGACCTGGCAGATTTGGGGCAGCAACTCTCTAGTGACGGTGAATACATCTGCTTGGCTTTCCTGGAGTCAGCCCGCTGTGTGGCCTTTTCCTCAGGCAACCTTGTTGCTCTCCGGCGCTCTATGTGGCTCAAGGCGTGGAATACCGACGCCGCCTTTAAGTGTTATCTTACGGATCTTCTGTTTTTGGGGTCTCATCTCTTCAGCAAGCGGCTGGAGGAGGTTATTTCTTTGGCTATCGGGGGCAAAAGTTCTCATATGCCCCAAAATCATTCGTGCCGCATGGATGCGCGTAGGAAGTATTCTTCCTTTCGGTCCTCGGAGGCTTTCGGACAAGCAGACGGCCTCCCAGGACAGGAGAGCCCCTTCCTTCAAGGCTTGCCCCTCCTGGAAAGTGGGGACCCGTTCAAACCGCCCTACTGCCAAGTCTGGTGCCCGTAACACTCCCACTTCCTGGTAGGGCACCCCATCCGAGGCTTCCTCTCGGGTGGGCGGTCATCTGTCCCTATTTCGGGACACTTTGCTTGCGCAGGTGCAGGACGCTGGGGTTCAGGAGGTCATTTCCCAGAGCTTTTGGATAGAATTTGTTCTATTCCCTGGCTCGTTTTTTCCGGTCCCGCCCTCGCTGCGGCCTTTCGGGTTGCCCTTCGCACCCTTCTGTCCAAGAGAGTTATTGTGGCGGTTCCTCTTCGGGAACGTTTTTTATGGTTCTACTCTAATCTCTTCGTGGTTCCCAAGAAGGACGGCGCTGTTTGCCTAATCCTCAACTTGAAGCTCCTTAATCGCCATGTGTGCCTGCGGCACTTCCGCATTGAATCCCTGCGGTCAGTGGTCCAGGACGCCTACCTGCACATTCCTATCTTTCCGGACCATCAGCAGTGCCTCCGGTTTGTGGTTCCTGCGGGTCACTTTGAGTTTGTGGCTCTGCCCTTCGGGCTGGCCTCCAATCCCTGGGTCTTTACCAAGACGCTGGCAGCGGTGATGGCTATTCTCCACTCCCGAGTCGTTTGTGTGCTCCCCTACCTGGATGACCTGCTCATCAAAGCACACTCTCTGGAGCAGAATCGGGGGAGCCTTGACATCACTCTGCCGACCCTGACCAGCTTCGGTGTGATGGTCAATCGTAAAAAGTCCAACCTTTCTCCGACTCAATTTCTGATTAACCTGGGGATCCACTTCCACACTGCAGTGGCCCATCTGACTCTTCCGGAGGACAAGCTCCAGTCCTTTGTGTTGGGACGTTTGTCTGCTCCAGTGTCTGAGCCCAATCTCTATCCGCTCCTGCATGGCGGTGCTGGGCAAGATGGTGGCAACCATGGAAGCGGTTCCGTATGCGCATTTCCGGTACGGCTCCCTCCAACTGGCCATCCTGTCGCAGTGGGACAAGCCTCCTCTCTCTCTCCACCGTGAGATCCGGTATCCTCCCAGTGTCCGCCGCTCCCTCCTCTGGTGGCTTCGGTCTCCTCTTCTCAATCGAGAAAAGTAGATTTTTTTTTTTTATACTTACTGTAAAATCTCTTTCTCTGAGCTTCTATTGGGGGACACAGGAACCATGGGTATATGCTGCTTGCCACTAGGAGGCTGACCCTAGGCAAAAAACAAACGGAAATCGGCTCTTCCTGGCAGGATATACTGTACCTGCCCCTGACTCTGAGCTACTCAGTTTAGTCCCAAAGCAGTAGGAGAAACCAACAGAAAGAGAAAACAGTCCGAACAAAACCCAGAAAAAAAAGGCCGACCAAAAAACTCCCACAAACAGGTGGCCGAACCTTGCTGGCCACAAACAACCGAAACCAATGGGCGGGTGCTTTGTCCCCCAATAGAAGCTCCGAGAAAGAGATTTTACAGTAAGTATAAAAAAAATCTACTTTTTACCTTAGTCCCATAGAAAGTATGTTATCCAAGTTCATAGATATGACTGCCATGTTGCCCTTCTTAAAAAATTGGATGTAAATAAAGAGGAAATATTAGAATCATTGGTTTATAGCTTTTCTTTATTAATTCAGAACACAAATATGCCATGTAAATAGACTTTAGGGTATGCTATACATTATACCTTTTTAGTTACTGTATCAATATAAAAAAAAACTGCACGATTGTGTAATAACAAACTATATTACTTTTCAGGCAATGGGCCAACTATATCAACCATCCGTTCCTCATGTCTTGTGGGCTGTGCAATCATGCAAGATCACTCCGACTCACTAGTCCAGGCTGCTGCCATCTCCTGCCTTCAGCAACTTCACATGTTTGCCCCTCGCCATGTCAACCTATCAAGTCTGGTCCCTTGTCTCTGTGTAAGTTGCACTTTCTCTCAAATGAGCTTTACATGGAAACATACAAGATTGTGGGTAGAGAAAACATCACTTGGCCCATCTAGTCTGCCCTTATATTATTTATTTTTTATATTTGTCTTACTACGATATAAATATACGGTTATCCCAGACAGATTTACAATAGGTTACTGTGGGTTTACCAACCACATCTGCTGGTAGTTTGTTTCCAAGCATCTGTTATTCTTTTTTTTTTAATTTTTTAAATTTTTGAAGACTCCCACAATCTCCCTCTTTTGACTGGTGGCTGCACTGTTGACTTATTTTGACGCTCTCAGAAATCACTACATCTAAACTCTTCTTTGCTGAAGTCCTCAAAACTGCCAATATGATACTCTGATAGAGGACACAGACACATCCAGGAACATCAACTGTATTGCACACTTTTTTTTTTGTCATCGGTGAACAGGCAGAACAGACCATTGTGGTCACCACTTCCACTTATAACTAGTACCTATTCAGGATACACACCATTACCAAAAACCCTCCGATATTTATCCTCCAGCCAGCGGCAAATCAACAAAGCTATCCAGAATAGAAGATAAACTTGCACTAACTTTTATATCAGCTCTTAATGTCGTACAATGAATTTTTTTCTTCCGTTTTGCTGTGGATTTCTTGGTAAAATGACTGTCACTGCAAAGTAGAATTGGTGGAGCAAAAAATTAGCCATAATATGGATTTTTAGGTGCAAGATTAAAAGGGTTATGATTTTTAAAAGGGAAGTAGGAAAAAAACGAAAGTGCAAACGGAAAAACCCTGAGTTCTTAAGGGGTTAAGCAACTTTTGACACATTCCCTTCAACTGCCCTTTAGTTACTAACCTTTTCTTTACTACCCTTTACTATAACATCGCCCATTCTCCATTTCTCAGAAACATCTCCTATTAGAAGGGATTGGTCATACATATCAGTCGGGGGTCAGCGCTCTTTAGGCTTATTAGTGTGTATGCATATGTTGTAGTTGAATTGCATTTTTGCAAAATGACTGCATTTTTATACATACTCTAACAAATTATTTGCATTTCAGGTCCATTTGGGCAGTTCCCATCTGCTACTGAGACGTGCAGCTGTAGCTTGCCTCAGGCAGCTGGCCCAGAGAGAGGCGGCAGAAGTATGTGAATATGCAATGAGCCTTGCTAAGAATGCAGGAGACAAGGAAAGCAGTGGTATAAGTAAGTATAAGTGATCCACTATCATGCTGTCTGTCATACTTAAAAATGTGTGGAATGTTGGTTACTTATATATTGCATTTTATGTTTAAAGGATACATTAAGCTTTTCTCACCATTTGTATATATATATAGATAGATAGATAGATATATATCATAAATATATTGCCTTGCTAAGAATCATGTGTTTACAGAAAGTATTACAACCGCAGCAACAATTGGACATGGTTTAGCACTGAAATATCCCAGCATTCTCTGCTTGTTCAGAGTTTATTCATTGTATATTGAAAATTCTCCAGTTTTTTTTTTTTATACATGCTTTGTGTATTTGTTGTTTAACCTTTTCCTGCTCCATGCCAGTAATGTTGTGTATGGAGCCAGATCTTGAGGTGATCCCGCTCCATACCCAACGGCCCCAGGCTGATTTCAGTTTACAAGGGCTGTCACTAATAGCCAGTATGCAGTAATCACAGCTGCCACGGCAGTCCGAGGCCTTTCCTAGGCTTCCGTGACTGCCAGGGATTTTCTATTGAATGAGCCTGCCAGGTCTTACCAATAGAGTGCAATAGCATGGATCAATGCAGACTATATGTCCTACATTGTTCTATATTAACTATCCAACAATGGCTCATAAAAGTCCCCTAGGACATCTAATAGTAAAACTTTAAAAAACAAATACAATAAAGGTTTTACACTTATGAATTATGATGATGATCGCGACTGGTACCTGTCCCCCCTTGTGCTGAGGGCGGAAGTAAATGCTGGGGAGCAAAACTGACCTTTTTGCTCTCTGGAAAATCCTTTTTAACCCCTTAAGGACGCAGGGTTTTTCTGTTTTTGCACTTTTGTTTTTTCCTCCTTACTTAAAAAAATCATAACCCTTTTCAATTCTGCACCTAAAAATCCATATGATGGCTTATTTTTTGCGCCATCAATTCTACTTTGTGATGACATCAGTCATTTTACCCAAAAATCTACGGCAAAAGCAAAAAAAAAATCAATTTGCGATAAAATTGGAGAAAAAAAACACAATTTTCTAAGTTTGGGGGGCTTCCGTTTCTACGCAGTAAATTTTTTGGTAAAAATGACACTTTCTCTTTATTCTGTATACGATTAAAATTATTCCCTACTTATATAGCACAAAATGAATACGTTTAAAATTGTCATCTTCTGACCCCTATAAATTTTTTATTTTTCCGCGTATGGGGTGGTATGAGGGCTCATTTTTTTGTGCCGTGATCTGAAGTTTTTATCGGTACCATTTTTGTATTGATCGGACTTTTTGATCGCTTTTTATTATTTTTCATGATCTAAAAAGTGACCAAAAAATTCACTATTTTGGACTTTGGAATTTTTTGCTCCTACGCCATTGACCGTGTAGTTTAATTGATTATATATTTTTATGATTCGAACATTTACACACGCGGCGATACCACATATGTTTATTTTCATTATGGTTACATATTTTTTTAATGAAAATTGGGAAAAGGGGGGTGATTTAAACTTTTAATAAGGAAGGGGTTAATGTGTGTGTTTTTTAAACTTTTTATTTTTTATTTTTACACTTTTAGTCCCCTTAGGGGACTTTTTGGAAAAATCATTAGATTCCTCATACAGATCAATGTGGTTTCATAAAACCACACTGATCTGTGTTCTCTGCGCTCGATTGAGAAAGCCTGGCCCTGCCAGGCTTTATCACTCAGAGCGCAGGAGCCGGCAGTGAAGGAGAGGTAAGCCCTCCGGCTACCTCAGCAGTGGATAGCCCCCCTGCTGCGGGGTGGATCTCCCCCCTGCATGTCGGCTACTTAAGGCGGCCCCCAGCTACAAGAATCAGCTGGGGGCTGCGCGGTATGACGCGGGCTCGAGTCGGGAGCCCTTATCATACACCGCTTGCCGTCTCAGGGCGAGCTGGCTCGTTCTTGGTCGGCAACTGGTTAGGATCCATAATTCCACTATTTGTTTGGAGGTGTAAACTATGATCTTGTTTTTTTTTCTTTTTTCCCCTGCAGATATAAACATAACAGATACAGGTTTGGAGGGAGTATTGTTTGGAATGCTGGACCGGGAAACAGACCGCAAACTGTGCTCAGACATTCATGATACATTGGGTCACATGCTGTCTTCTTTGGCAGTGGACAAATTGTCTCATTGGTTGCAGTTATGCAAAGATGTGTTGGCAGCCACTAGTGGTATGTATCTGTCTTTGTGTGCTTTATCTCTGTAGGCAGTAAAATGAGATGTTTCTGTAACTTAGATGATTGCCTTACTATGGTGATGACTCATTATTGCTCTTAGAGAACCATATAATGAATGTTGTAATATTTTACACTTTTTCATGGTCTATCACTTTATCTCATCCTATGTCTTATCTCTCTCTTTCTATCTTTGTGTGTGTCTCGCTCTCTCTCTCCTTATCCATCTCTCTGTCTCTATATCCATTTATCTATTTATCTCATGTGTGCCCTATATTTCTTCTATATGTATTTCATCTATTGCAACTGATTAAAGGAGTTAGTACACTGTAAGAGTCATTGCAATTTCTCTTCCTAGATGTGGGCACAGCAAGTCTGGTAGCTGGTGTAAGGGATGAAGAGACTGAAAAGAAGGATGAAATGGATGACGACACTATGTTCACCACACTGGGAGAAGATGATAAATCCAAACCATTTGTGGCTCCTCGCTGGGCCACACGTGTATTTGCAGCAGACTGTCTTTGCCGAATCATCATGCTTTGTGAAAATGCTAACAAACCACATTTCGATTTAGCTGCCGCTCGCACCTTAAAAATTAAAGATCCCAAAGGTAAGACTACATTTTATACTTATTTAATTTCTTAATGCCTTTTTTTATATAAAATAATGCTGGTACTTTTTAATATGTAAAAAGGAAGTTGTAGTTTTAAAGCCACGTGCAGCAAGACAGTAGACTGCACTAGTACTTTCAATTAGTTTTTTTTAAGTTTTGTAGTTTTAAAGTGTTACTGTCATTTGAATAAACTTTTCACAAGTCATCCATACAGTCCTGAGACCTGCTATGATCGCAAGTTAAAAGTTGGTGTGCAGCAGTGCTCTTCACTCCTCAGCCAGCCACAAATCCTAGTAATTCACTGCAAAGACTAGTGCACACACTTTACCAGCTTATAACCTGATCACAGTGGCTCTCAGAACTGTCTGGATAACGTGTCATAGGTTCGCTTTGAATTGGAGATATTCCTATTCTTGGTGAAGGAAAATATAGATTTTACTAAAGACAAGACGTGAGTATTATGCTATAAACCTCTTTTACTTACTCAGCAGCAAAAGAATGTTTACGTAATAATACAGAAAAAACTTTGACAACGAAAGGCATGGCGTAGCCCAACATGCTGCCATGAGTAAAATATAAGTTATAACAGTGACAGTTGATGATATCTCTTCCTTCTTCTTTGCAGCGAAGAAACTAAGTCATAACAGGAACAATTCATATTAAGAACCCAGAATAGGAAGGAGTCTTTAACAGGAGAAAAACTTCAGAAGAAGAGTAGAGATTTCTTGAAGAATATCTATCCTAAGATGCTGTAAAGACAAAGAACAAATAAAAGTATTATAGGGATGGGTATATAGGGAGGGATAATACTCGCGTCTTGTCTTTAATAAAATCTATATTTTCCTTCACAAAGGATAGGAAAATCTCCAATTTTATTTAAATACAAGGCGCTCCTATTATGCTAGTTTAAAGCTAAGCATAAGAAACATATGTAAAATATATACAAAATTATAATATAAAAACAGTATTGAATTATAAAAGTACCATATATACATGGGAATCGTTTTTGAAATGGAATGTCTTGAATGTAGAATTAGACGACCAGTTGGCCGTAGCACCAGATTGGAATAATTTAGTTGACATAGCTCCTCTGGTAGAGTGGGCGCCAAATTTTTAGATGTCTATACCAGCCATGTCCATAGTTGATTTAACCCATCGAGCTAGAGTGCAGGAAGAAATAGGATTGTGGGGTTTGCAAAAAGATATAAGAAGTTGGGAAGAAGAAGAAGCTCTTAAAGATTCAGTTCTAGATTCATAAGAACGCAGACAACGTACTAAACAAAGTTTGGGTTGATGAAGAAAGGCTGGGTAAAATACAGAATGGGGGTTAGTTTTTGTACGGCGATAACGGTAAAGATGACCCCTTCAGGTGAGTATTGCTTTCTAGAGTTATCTAAGGCCCTGATGTCCGAAACACGTTTGACAGAAATGAGACAGAGAAGAAGCGGGAGTTTGAAGGAAAGTAATTTCAGAGAAAGTGAATTGTTATCTTCCCAGGAAAGGAAAAGATTTAGAACAAGATTGACGTCCCAATTTGAATTGTATTTAGGTAAGGAAGGACGTCGAAAACGTATGCCTTTTAAAAGTTTGCATACAAGAGGATGTTTACCTATTGGTATGGGATCTATAAGAGAGTGTCTTATGGCTGAAATAGCAGAACAATATAAATTGATGGTTCTATAGGCTTTACCATAATCAAAAGATGCTGATAGGAAATTTAAGATGTTAGAGATAGATGTTTGTAAGGGATCCAGATCCCGTTGAGCGCACCAATGAAGCCAAATTTTCCAGGCTGACCTGTAAGCAGATCTGGTACCTGGAGCCCCAGGCAGCGGAAAGGAGTTCTCTAGTTGTGAGCGAAAAAGGCGAGAGTTATCTGGAAGACCCGAAATCAACCAAGCGACTAGAACTAGTTGATCTGAGAAGATTAGTGGATGAAAGTTGCCAAGAGGGTCCTGGGGGAGATCTGGAGAGGAAGGGAGAATTTGAGGAAAATCTATTAAAAGATGTAGTAGTTGAGGGAACAAAGACTGATTGATTCAAATTGACAGATATACCAGGCACTGCTCAGAGTAGCATTCAATAGTCCCGTTTTGATGGGATGAGACGACTATGGGTGCTCTTGTACTGCTGACTGTGTCTTCGGGTGCAGACTATCATATGAACAAAGAATAACTTCAGCTGCATGTGAAGTATAGAGAAATGAAGTCGCACACACCTGGACGATTGCTTCAGCATACGAGGATTTTATTCCAATACCGTGATTGTACAAACATAGATCACATATCCATGGCGGGGAGCGAGAGCCGTACGACTCTCGGACACGGCACACACCACTGATAGGCTACTAGTTTCACGTCACTGCCAATGCTTCTTCCGGCCTATAGTTGATTTCAGAAGTGAGGTTTGAAGAAGCACACGTGGAATAAGATTGAAAGGATAAAACGCGGAAAAAGTTTTTTAGGCCAAAATTGGAGGAAAGCATCTACTCCTAAGGCTTCTGGATCTGGTTTCCAGCTGAAAAACTGTTGAAGTTGACAGTTCAGACGAGAAGCGAACATGCTGAGATGTAAGGGGCCCCATAATTGATTGATGAGTTGAAAAGCGTTGGGATGGACTTTCCAGTCGCTGAAATATGTCAGGAATCGGGAATTCCTATCTGCGATTGAGTTGGAGATTCCCGGAAGGTACTCTTCCTTCAGAGTGATATGTCTGTCTAGACAGAAATACCAAAAATCTTTGGTAATGTCGGCAAGGGCTTTGGATTGTCCCACCAAGATGGGTGATATATTGGACCGCAGAGATGTTGTTGTCCATGCGAAGTAATACACAACAATGAGATAAATCCTTTATAATGTGAAAGACCCAGTCAAAAGTTCCAAGCAGTTGATGCGAAGGGTAGATTCGGAAGGAGACTATTTCCCTCCAGTAGAGAGGGAATTGCAGCAAGCTCCTCATCCAACGAGACTTGCATCTGATTCTTTGATGATGTCTGGATTGGGATTGAAAATTGCTTTGCCGTTCCATGTTTGAATGTGGGATAAACACCAAAGAAGTTCTTCTTTGGCATCCTAGGATAGACAAACTTCGTCTGAATATCCCAGACCTTCTCTCAGATGTCAAATTTTCATATGTTGAAGTGCTCGATTAATGGAGTGGAGCTGGAAAGACAGCTTGAATGGAGGCTGAAAGAAGGCCCACAATCCGAGCGATAGTTCTCAGAGAAATAAGATCCTTGATAAGAATTTGGCGAATCTCTTTGCAAATAATTTTTAGTCTCCTGAGGGGAAGACTCAAAGTGGTTGATCGGGTGTTGATCATAAACCCCAGGAATTCCACCTCTTGAGAAGGTTGAAGGATGGAATTTTTGTGATTGATGAGAAAACCCAGGTTGGTTAGAAAGGATAGAGTCCAATCTCTGTGAGAGAGAAAAAGAGATTCGGATTGTGCCATAAGGAGAATGTCATCCAGGTAAATAATGAGACGTACTCCTCGACTTCTGAGAAGGGCAATAATTGGTTTTAAAAGCTTTGTAATGCACCATGGAGCCGATGCTAGTCCGGATGGGAGGCAGGTGAACTGCCATTTTTGATTGTTCCATAGAAATTGAAAAAATATTTGGGAAGAGGGATGGATCGGGATAGTTGGGTAAGCTATCTTGATTAACCAATTGTCTTTCAGTAGTATGTCCCTTAATAGATGGATTCCTTCCATCTTGAAATGCCTGTACACAACAAAAATGTTGAGTAGTCTTAGATTGATAACGGGTCGGTGACCTCTGTCTTTCTTTTTCACCAGGAATAAGTTGCTAAGAAAGCCTGGAGAATTTACAGGGACAGGTATAATGGCCTTCTTTGTGATAAGAACCTCTACCTCTGAGTTGATCAGATTTTGATCTGTTTTTTGAAAACTAAACGCATATAAGTATATTAATGGCCCATACAAAAAATATGGAGAAAAACTGTTCCAAGTTAAACCCCCCCAAAGGACGAGGGGGCACTCCCTCCGTCTGGAGAAGAAAAAGTTTAGTCTCAAGGGGCGACACGCCTTCTTTACCGTGAGGACTGTGAATTTATGGAACGGTCTACCTCAGGAACTGGTCACAGCTGGAACAATTTACAGCTTTAAAACAGGATTAGAAACATTCCTGGAACAAAATAACATTAATGCTTATGAAGAAATATAAAATCTCATCCCTTCCCAATATCGCGCCACACCCCTACCCCTTAATTCCCTGGTTGAACTTGATGGACATATGTCTTTTTTCGACCGTACTAACTATGTAACTATGTAACTATGGTGAAAAAATGATTGTATGGGTTGGGAAACAAATTCTATTAGGAAACCTGATACAGTTTTTAGGATCCATCAGTCGGAAGTAATCATAGTCCAATTTTTAAAAAATGTATGATTCTTCCACCTAATGGAAGATCTTTGAAAGAAAGAGGGTGACTTACCTGTAGATGTTCTTGCGCAAGGAACTCCTCTTTGTCCTCTAGCCCGCCAGGGTCTGGCACGGTATGAGAAGAATGGTGGAGGAATTGTTGGTGGACCCGAATAGGGTTGGTTGGTGTGGTAAGAGCCTTTGTGGTTTTGCCTGTTTGGAAGGGATCGGCCAGAGAAGCGGCTCCTTCCTTTTCCGGCCCGAACAAAAACACGCTGGGAAAAAGTTATTCTAAGCGAGGTCTGGGCTTTGGTAATAGATGAGAAAAGACCAACATATTTTCCCATGTCGTGAATAAAATCTTCCCCAAAAAGCATGCCTTCCGTGAGTTTTTCAGAATCTTTGGAGGCAAGGTTAGTGAGTTTGGGGTCGTTCTTCATGAGGATCGAACATTTGCGTTCAGTGGATATTGCTGAACTAGCGTTTCCAAATAGGCAGACAAATCTCCAATCCCCTTCAGGAGGGAAAACCCCCCTTTTCTGGGGAACAGTACCCTATCTTATAACCCAATTAAAATGTAACTTTTATTATTAATTGTTAAAATGTCCATAGACAGCTCTCTGAAGAAGTTTGGTCGCAAATGAAACGTTAGAGCAATCCATACACTTTTTAGACAGGAATACAGTTTGTGTCTAAGTGTGGAGTTACTATGCAGCGGTAGAGAACCGCCATAGTGAGAAATAGGACAGCTCCACAACTAACGTTGTGGCACCACCTAGTGGGCAATTACTATAAGACACCCTGTATTTCCTGAAAGTTTTTAAAATCACCACATTTAATTTTCACGTTTTCTATGGACATTTTAACAAATAATAATAAAAGTTAAATTTTAATTGGGTTATAAGTTAGGGTATTGTTCCCCAGAAAAGGGGGGTTTTCCCTCCTGAAGGGGATTGGAGATTAATTTAGTAGAGCCCATAACCCAGTGGGACTTTTTTGTTGGATTCCAAATAGGCAGACTGCACGTTGTGCCCAACCCAAAAGAACTTCCATGTTAACGGGTCTGTTGGTGGCGGAGAATTACTCGGCAATGTCTAATATTTTAGTAAGAGGACCTATGAGGTCCATCAGCTTGTTTTGCCAAGCACGGAAACTTCTGTCCACTCCTTTTTTGTTTTTTTTTCCCCATTTCCATGAGAAATTTAGTAAGGACAGTGTCCAGCTCTGGAGTAAGTGCAGTGTTATGTGGCAGTGTTGGCCTTGGACACTCTGCTTTGAGTTTGTTGCGAGTGGCTCTATCCAAACTCTTATTAATTCTGACAGAAATTTAGCCACCTTAGGGGTGGGAAGCCATTCCCCTGATCTGGGATGATGAATTAGAGAGGGATCAAAATAGGATGGATCAGAGTCCATAAATAAGCTTTCCCCCTGATTATCAGGGTCCTTGACCAGTTGTCCACTTTCTTCAGAGGAGTAATCAGATTCAATTATGATGTCATCATAGACAAGAGAATCATCAGATTCCTCCTAATTTTATTCATTGTAGAAATCTGGTTTCGACCGCTTGGCGGTTTTCTGAGCCCTTTTAGAAATATCTTCCTCTTGGGCAGAGGGTAAAGGGTGCTTGGATGTAACACCATCAGAATGACCAGGTTATGGTCTTTTAGTATGAGATGAGTCTTGGCGTGTTTCCTTAGAGGATTTTTTTAGGGGGAGCGTTGCCATCTATAGTATGATGACGTTTCGCAATAGCCTTTTTTGGTACATGAAAACCCTCGGCCATTTTGGACACAGATGCTTCTGGAGACCAGTAGATCTCTGAGGGAGTAGTATGCCCTGTCTTAGTGTTAGAAGGACCGATTTTGTAATGTTATCTTGTAGCACGGATACAGCAGATTGAATTGCAGAGTGGACAGAACGAGCCACTGAATAATCCACTAAAGATTGCAAGTGGTCGTGATTAATATTGTCTGAGACCAAAGATTGAGGGCGTACCTCTCTAGAGGAGTTCCTGGTGTCATCAGACATGTACATATTAAGTATTATGGGACAATATATAAATATATATATATATATATATATATATATATATATATATATATATATATTAAAATATATATGACACAAGTAAAGTAAAAATATTTCTGAGAGGAATACCTAAATATAAATTCTATACAGTGGTCCCTCAACATACGATGGTGATTCGTTCCAAATGAACAATCATTAGTTGAAACCATCGTATGTTGAGGGATCCGTGCAATGTAAAGTATAGGACAGTGGTCTCCAACCTGCGGACCTCCAGATGTTGCAAAACTAAAACTCCCAGCATGCCCGGACAACAAACGGCTGTCCGGGCATGCTGGGAGTTGTAGTTTTGCAACATCTGGAGGTCCGCAGGTTGAAGACCACTGGTATAGGAGGTTATTACTCACCTGTCCCCGCCGCTAACCGCTGCCCGCCGCTCACCGCTGCCCAGGATGTCGCCTTCCATCGCCGTCTCTGCTGCGTCTCTTCATCCCGCTCCTATTGGATGACGGGACGGCGTGCACGCTGACGTGATGACGACGATGGAGAGTGCAGTAGATGCAGAGGATCCCGTAGAGGACGTTCCGGAGTGCCGGTACAGGTCAGTGACACCCACCGGACCACACAGGGCACCTTAAACGGCTATCCGGCAGCAGCTGAAGCAGTCTGCACTGTCGGATAGCTGTTTATGCGATGGCCCCGACATAAAAAAGCATTGTATGTTGATGCTGCCTTCAACATGCGATGGCCTCTGAGAGGCCATCGTATGTTGAAATGATCGTATGTCAGGGCCATAGTAGGTCGGGGGGGTCACTGTATCTGCAATATAAGGAAAATTACTGGCAGATATAGCAATAAAGAATTAAAATCCTTTATTGAGGTTAATATAATAATTGTCCACTAGATGGCAGGAGAAGACATAGTTACATAGTTAGTACGGTTGAAAAAAGACATACGTCCATCAAGTTCAACCAGGGAATTGAAGGGTAGGGGTGTGGCGCGATATTGGGGAAGGGATGGGATTTTATATTTCTTCATAAGCATTAATGTTATTTTGTTCCAGGAATGTATCTAATCCTGTTTTAAAGCTGTTAATTTTTCCTGCTGTGACCAGTTCCTGAGGTAGACTGTTCCATATGTTCACAGTTCTCATGGTAAAGAAAGCGTGTTGCCCCCTGAGACTAAACTTTTTCTTCTCCAGACAGAGGGAGTGCCCCCTCGTCCTTGGGGGGGGTTTAACCTGGAACAGTTTTTCTCCATATCTTTTGTATGGGCCATTAATATACTTGTATACATTTATCATATCCCCCCTTAAACGTCTCTTCTCAAGACTAAACAATTGTAACTCCTTTAATCGCTCCTCATAGCTAAGATGTTCCATGCCCCATTTTCGTTTAGTCGCGCGTCTATGCACCCTTTCCAGCTCCACAGTGTCCCTTTTATGGACTGGTGCCCAAAACTGAACAGCATATTCCAGGTGAGGCCGTACCAATGCTTTATAACGGGGGAGTATTATGTCCCTGTCCCTTGAGTCCATGCCTCTTTTTATACATGACAATATCCTGCCAGCTTTGGAAGCAGCAGCCTGACATTGCATGCTATTCTGTTGTCTGTGATCTACAAGTACACCCAGATCCTTCTCTACCAGTGACTCTGCCAGTTTAATCCCCCCTAAGACATACGATGCATGCAGGTTATTAGTACCCAGATGCATAACTTTACATTTATCCACATTGAACCTCATTTGCCAAGTGGATGCCCAGACACTTAGTCTATCCAAGTCATCTTGTAACCTATACACATCCTCTATAGACTGTACTGTGCTACAAAGCTTGGTGTCATCTGCAAAGATAGAAACAGAGCTGTTAATGCCATCCTCTATATCATTGATAAATAAATTAAACAACAGCGGGCCCAGTACAGAACCTTGGGGTACACCACTAATAACCGGGGACCAATCAGAGTACGAATCATTGACCACCACTCTCTGGGTACGATCCATGAGCCAGTGTTCAATCCAATTACAAACTAAAGTTTCCAAACCCAAAAGACCTTAACTTACCTGTCAGACGTCTATGAGGGACAGTATTAAACGCTTTAGCAAAATCCAGAAACACTATATCCACAGCCATTCCTCTGTCAAGGCTTCTACTCACCTCTTCATAAAAGCAAATTAGATTGGTTTGACAACTTCTATCCTTAGTAAACCCATGCTGGCTATCACTTATAATACAATTATCCCCTATGTATTCCTGTATGTAATCCCTTATAAGTCCTTCAAACAATTTACCCACAATGCACGTTAAGCTTACCGGTCTATAGTTTCCTGGGGAAGACCTAGAGCCCTTTTTGAAGATTGGCACCACATTCGCCTTGCGCCAGTCCCTTGGCACAATACCAGACACCAGAGAATCTCTAAATATCATGAACAAGGGTACAGATATTACTGAACTTACCTCTCTAAGAACTCTTGGGTGCAATCCATCTGGTCCTGGAGATTTGCTTACATTTAAATTACTTAACTTGTACTTACTAGCCTTGTTCCATCTCTACATTAAGCCAGTTCAGTACATTACATGATGTGTTACCAGCACTGACCTGTCCAATGTCAGCTCCTCCTTCTTCCATAGTATATACAGAACTAAAGAACCCATTCAGTAGCTCTGCTTTCTCTTTATCGCCTCTGACAACCTCCCCATTATCATTATTAAGGGGTCCTACATGCTCTGTCATTGTTTTTTTTGTATTTATGTATCTAAAATAATATTTAGGATTAGTTTTGCTTTCTTTGGCCACCTGTCTCTCATTTTGAATTTTTGCTGTTTTTATTACATTTTTACAGATTTTATTAAGCTCCTTGTACTGTTTAAATGTTATAGCTGACCCATCAGATTAGAATTTTTTTAAGGCAATTTTTTTGTTGTTTATTGCTCTTTTAACATCATTTGTCAGCCATGTAGGATTTAGTTTTAATCGTTTATATTTGTTCCCCTTTGGTATATATTTAGCTGTATAGTTATTTAGAGTTGATTTAAAGATGTCCCATTTACCCTCTGTATCAGTATTTGACAACACCTCCCCCAGTCTATGTCCTGTAGTGCAGATCTCAGCCCAGGGAAATTTGCCTTTTTAAAGTTATATGTTTTTGCCTTCCCCGCCTGTCTTTGTTTTCTACATTTTAAGTCAAAAGTAACTATATTGTGGTCGCTATTACCAAGGTTTTCCCGCACAGTTAATTACCAACCAGCTCTGCGTTGTTGGAAATGATCAGATCCAACAAGGCATCACTTCTTGTTGGGTCCTTCACAAACTGGCCCATAAAATTATCCTGCAATAAATTTAGGAATTGTCGCCCCTTTGTAGTTTTAGCCAACCCCGGACCCCAATCTATATCTGGATAGTTAAAATCTCCCATTATTACCACTGTACCTGCCCGGGCAGCCCTCTCTATTTGTTTATACAGCCGACCTTCTAGCTCTTCAGTGATATTAGGGGGTCTGTAGATTACATCAAGTATTATTTTTTCAGTATTTCCCTCCTTTTGTAATTCTACCCACAATGATTCCACATCCTCAGAATCATCACACACTATGGCATCGTTCACACTAACTTTCATACCACTTCTAACATACAGACAGACTCCACCACCTTTCCTGTTCATTCTATCTTTGCGAAACAATGTAAACCCCTGCAGATTGACAGCCCAGTCATGCGAGGAGTCCAGCCATGTCTCAGTGACCCCATCTATATCAATATGTTCCTCCAGTATCAAGGCCTCAAGCTCCCCCATTTTATTTGCTAGGCTTCTGGCATTTGTGAACATACACTTTACATTTCCATCCTTTATGTTATTGGGGTTAATGGGATTCAAGGGTGTAAGTTTTTTATTTTCCTATGAAGCCTATTCCTATTAACTATTCTAACCCCTCCCTCCACTCCACCCCCAGGTACATTTATAATTCCCACCTCTCTATCTACACTATCTTCCCCCTCTTTGCTGTAGGTTTCCTCCCCCCAAGTCCCTAGTTTAAACACTCCTCCACCCTTTTAGCCATCTTCTCCCCAAGCACCATCTTCTCCCCAGGTGCAGCCCGTCCCTACGGTAGAGCCGGTAACCGACAGCAAAGTCAGCCCAGTTCTCCATGAACCCAAACCCCTCCTTCCTACACCAGCTTCTGAGCCACTTATTTACCTCCCTGATCTCCCGCTGCCTCTCTGGTGCGGCTCGTGGTACTGGCAGGATTTCAGAAAATACTACCTTGGAGGTCCTTGCCTTAAGCTTGCGGCCTAAGTCCCTGAAATCATTTTTAAGGACACTCCACCTACCTCTTACTTTGTCATTGGTGCCAATATGTACCATGACTGCTGGGTCCTCTCCAGCCCCGCCCAGCAACCTGTCAACCCGATCTGCGATGTGCCGAACTCGTGCGCCAGGCAGACAACACACTGTTCGGCAATCCCGGTCTTTGTGACAGATCGCCCTGTCTGTCCCCCTAATAATTGAGTCCCCCACCACTAGTATCTGTCTGACCTGCCCTGTACTCCTCCCCCCCCCCTGGCGGTCAGAGGCAGTATCCTGCTGCAGTTCTGCTAGCTCTGTAATGGCATCCCCCTCATCTGCCAAGCGGGCAAACTAGTTGCGGTCTGACACTTTTTCCCCTACCCCGCTTTCTAACTGTAACCCAGCTAACTGCCTGACTGTCCTGCAACTCCGTCCCACTGTCCTCCCCCACCTCTACTCCCGAGAGTGCCTGCTCAGTGAGCAGGAGACTCCTCTCCATGTTGTTAATGCTTCTCATTGTTGTCAGTCGCTCCTCTAGATGCAGGATCTGGGCTTCCAAACGAACAACTAGCACAATCTCGCACAACAATATGCACCCTCAAACTGTTCAAGGATTGCATACATTGAACAGGATGTACATTGGACTGCATTTTCCAACATGGAGGCCATCTAGTTATGGGGATTTCACAAATGTATAGGCAAAAACAGACAGTCAAAATGATACTTCAAATTTTTTGTAGACCTTCTGGGTTCAGAAATTAACACTCACAGCGATCTCAACCTCCTGCTTTCAAACTCCTGTTTTTGAAACTACTCTTTCACGCCCCTTCTTACACAGCAACACTCAGAAGAGCAAGCTCTCAATAAGAGTCCCAAGCTAAGATTTATACACCTGTGCCCAATCTAGAAGTGGAACAGAGAAAAAGGAAGAAAAAAAAAAAAAGCAGAAAAAGGGTGTTTAAACTCTAACAGTTATCCCACTATGTGCAAGAGAGAAAGACTTACCCAAAATATGAATGTGGACTATAGGCAGTCGCACCCACTCCACAGATTCACTCCGCACAACAGATAATCACAGTTTTTGAAACTCCTCTTTCACGCCCCCTCTTACACAGCAACACTCAGAAGAGCAAGGCAACACTCAGAAGAGCAAGACTGGGCAATAATTTATATATATATATATAAAATATACTTTGTGATATAGAGACTGCGGAAGAGCTTGAGAAGAACTGTGACAGGATCCTGACAGCTGCTCGATGACTGACAGGATTCCCGCCGACGCAAAGCAGGTGATCACCACACTGCTTTGCAGGGTATCTCGAGACTAACTGCTGAGATCTCAGAGAGGGAGAAAATGGCCGCCATGACGTCGGAGGAATAAGAAGATGTGGAAGAGAAAGCAAGATTGCGACAGCGGTGCGGGGCAGCAGAGGAGACCGAAAACCACAAGTAACAATTTATAAAGGGTAAATATAAAAATATATGGAAAGAAGGAATGAACCAACGAACGGAATACGAACAGAATATGAAAAATATGTATAAGGTAAGAAGCCCAATAGGAGAAAGAGAGAAGAGGAGGAATATACAGGGACAGACTGACACCACTATGGGCCCCAGGACCAAATAAATATGTGGTCGTGACAGAAAAGAAATCCAAAAATAAAAAGAATTTCTTCTGTAGTATACAGCCACTAATAAGTACTGGAAGGATTAAAATGTGTTAAGTGAACTAATTTACAAATCTGTTTAACTTTCTGGCATCAGTTAATAAAAAAAAAAAAAAAAAAAAAAAAAAAGTTTTCCACCAGAGTACCTGCCTTTTACCGCTCACTACATGATGGCACAGTCAGATATATAACTCATATCTCTGACTGTGCCATCATATAGTGAGCGATGAAAGGCAGGTAGAAAATAGCAACTAGTCCATTCATAAGCAACACACTTTACCTTTTTTGCCCCCTGGGTGAGGCTGAGGCCTCTTAGATTAATTACAGAAATAGCACAGCAGCACAGAGTATTTCTGGAGGGAACTGTAGTGAGACAGACTGTCTGCCTCACTACAGTTCCTACCAGAAATACTCTGTGCTGATGGGAAGCCTACTCTATCTTCTACCTGCCTTTCACTGCCCCCTACATGATGGCACAGTCAGAGATATGTTATATTTCACATATAACATATCTCAGACTGTGCTATCATGTAGGGAACGGTGAAAGGCAGGTATAAGATACATACAACTAACTATGCACAAACTATGCAACAACTAACTGTGCGCTGAGGACGAGCGGGCCGCTGTGCGCTGAGGACGAGCGGGCCGCTGTGCGCTGAGGACGAGCGGGCCGCTGTGCGCTGAGGACGAGCGGGGCGCTGTGCGCTGAGGACGAGCGGGGCGCGGTGCGCTGAGGACGAGCGAGGCGCGGTGCGCTGAGGACGAGCGGTGCGCTGGGCGCTGAGGACGAGCGGGGCTCTGTATTTGATCTTTATTAGATTATAGATAAATAATTATATAAATGCATAATTTATTGAAAATCAGTAAATATTAAAATTAAAAACAAGAATAAGGAGCAAATTCATACTCATTTGTATGTACTGCTGAGCAGCAAAAGATATATCATCAACTGTCACTGTTATATCTTATATTGTACTCTGGTCATTATACATGGCAGCATGTCGGGCTACGCCATGCCTTTCGTTGTCGAAGTTTTTTCTGTATTCTTACGTATACATTCTTTTGCTGCTGAGTTAGTAAAAGAGGTTTATAGCATAATAGGAGTGTCTTGTATTTAAATAAAATTGTGATTTTTGCCACAGCTTTCTGGATTATGGAAATATTGAGTTAAACTTTAACTGGTTTTGTCACCAAACATCTGTTATCATCACAATGGTCTGCTGTCCTCTATAATGTTACCTACAGTATATATGCAGTCAGACAGAACTTCAGGGAGGGTCAGATTACGCAGACAGAAAAGACTGAAAACTATGCCAGACTTATCAGTAGCCCTACCAGGGACCCTAAGCTGAACGTGTACATCATAATAAAAATATTTTAATAATGTGATGACATGATTTTTTTGTTAACATTTTCTCAAACATATTGCTTAGCTCTAATACATCTATAAAACAAGCATGTTAAAGAGTACTTGTCATCAAAAAAAGTTTTGATTATATTGTTCAGTAATGTAAGCCTAACAACTTCCTAAATGCATGTTATTAAAAATAAAACTTTTATTTCCAGGTTTAATTTCTGTTTAAAAAAACACCATTAGCGGTCTCGGCCGCAAGTCTCTTATAGATTCTGGACTCATGCTGGCCTGGCATAAGTTTGAAATCTCAGACTGCAGCTGGGACATGTGACGAGCACAGCGCAGCTCCCTGCCTGTCAATCAGACAGGTAGGAGCGAGTGCTGTGCCCGCAGCACAGCAGGGCGCGCTCCTGACATGGCCTGCCACGTCATCAGGCTCTGCCCCCTGAGAATTTTTATTGAATTTTTCAACAAAGAAAACCATACAGACAACAAATGTCAGGGAGGTAAGTCCCTGTAGGGTTTAGAAGGAACATCCATCAAGATAAAACAATATGTCTAACCATAGCATCAGTGAATACAATGAACCAGTCCAGTACACGACCAGGCCAATCCAATCCAACTACAAAAAATACATAAAAATAAGGGGGGGGGGGAAACTGATCAATAGCGACATACAGAAGAAACACACATATGGGAAACACAAACGGGGGAAGAATATCCAGAAGAGTGAAAGGAAATAGTATAAGAGTAAGGAAGTAGAAAGAGGAGAGGTCTCAGCAGGTGGATAGGAGTCGGGGAGGTTGCCTATCAGTGAATCTGTCCCATGGGTCCCATACCGAGAGGAACTGCAGGGTGATATTATTTAAAGAAGCAGTAAGAGACTCCAGGGAACGAATCTCACGCACTCTGGTGATCAGCTGAGGAGCAGAGTCTGCTTCCAGTGCTTAGCAATGAGAGTCTTGGCCGCCAGGACTATGTGTAGGTACTTCGGCGCTAAGACATCTTATCCCCTATCCAAAGCCGTAAAGTAAAACCTCTTGTTTTTGGATTTATTTTACAGGTGACTTTTTGGTGTTACATCTTTCTGACCTTATTCGGATGGCTTTCATGGCTGCCACAGATCACAGTAATCAGCTGAGAATGGCGGGTCTACAAGCCCTGGAGGATATCATTAAGAAGTTTGCTGCTGTTCCAGAGCCTGAGTTTCCAGGACATGTAATCTTGGAACAGTATCAGGCCAATGTAAGGGAAACCGAGAGTGTGTGCTTCTCTTTTGCGCTCGCTCTGTGTCTATCTCTCTGTCTGTCTGTCTCTGTCTCTCTGTCTGTCTCTGTCTCTCTGTCTGTCTCTGTCTCTCTGTCTGTCTCTGTCTCTCTGTCTGTCTGTCTCTCTGTCTGTCTGTCTCTCTGTCTGTCTGTCTCTCTGTCTGTCTGTCTGTCTGTCTCTCTCTCTGTCTGTCTCTCTCTCGGTCTGTCTCTTTCTTCTCTTGTTTTCCATTATAGAAATGCAGTATTTTGCTGGTACCAGCCACCACCTTAAATTTCATCATTGATAATATGTAGTTATAGACTATTATCACTCTGAGAAACTGTCTGCAATTTCATTCCTCTATATTGGGAAGTGGGATTTGATACAGAGGCCTGGAGAGAGGAATAGGACATTTCATTTTCCATGATGATCACTGTGTGCTCATAAGCTTAGGAAGCTCTTAAAAAGCTTAGATTCTTGTGAAAACAAGTGCGTTTTGCTTTGGCCTGTATATAACTCTTTTTTTTTTTTTTTTGTGTGAAATCTTGCAGTTGGGAAAATAGCTTTTTATTTTTTGTCATTATCTATGCAAAGCATTTACTTTTTTGGAGATAGCCATGGTTTAAAGAAGCCCCATCAGCACCCCTGACTTGCTTGTTTCAAGTAATATTTGCATTCCCCAAGAAATAACGCTAGAACTCTGCAATGTGCTGCTCTTCTGTTATTTCTCCTAGAAATGTATAAACCTAAAAAATGAAATAAAGACAAATACAGTGATAACTGGGCTTTACCATTCTTCTTGTCAGTAGGGCATCTGTCTAAACTGTCTGACATTGAGCTCTGGCACTGAGGAAACTGGTAACACTATGTTGTCACTTTATTCATGCGTATCCAGGAAGGAACTAGGCTGGGGGTTCACTGTCAGTTTAATCCTTCAGATGCCGTGGTCAAATCATTGCAGCCTCGTGTGACGAGTGCCTGCATGCTGCTAATCCTCCATGGGCGATTTATTTCCATGGCAGCCAGGGGTCTTGTTAAGGCCCCCAGGCCTGCATTGGGTGTCTGTGTACCTGGACGTGCCGCGCAGCAAACAATAAAAATGCTATGGTTGTGGTATTTTGTTAATCTGCCTCCCAAAAAATACTGGAAAAAAAATACAAAAGTAATATGTATAAAAATAAAAAGTTTACCTGTAAAAATGAGCCATAACAAAGGGCTCCAGAAAGTTAAACAGATTTGTAAATTACTTCTATAAAAAAATATGAATCCTTTCAGTACTTTTGAGCTGCTGAAGTTGAGTTGTTCTTTGAGTTGCTATCTGATGACTCCTGTCTCGGGAACCGCCAAGTTTAACAGCAAATCCCCATAGCAAACCACTTCTACTCTGTGCAGTTCCCGAGACTAGCAGAGATGTCAGCAGAGAGCACTGTTACCAGACAGAAAACAACAACTCAACTCCAGCAGCTGATAATTATTAAAAGGATTAAGATTTTTTAATAGAAGTAATTTACAAATCTGTTTAACTTTCTGGAGCCAGTTGAGAGATTGTATATAAAAGTTTTTTCCTTTTTCCTGGAATACCCCTTTAAGGGTCTTAATGTGGAGACAAATTTTTTTTATTTTATTGTTTCTATTGTGGCCATGACCCCTAGTTATCTTTACTGTACGTACAGTGAATGTCGTAAATTTAAAAAGAAAGACAATATTCCATTTTAAAAATTAACCAATAAA
The DNA here is from genome assembly GCF_029499605.1 of Hyla sarda. Classification (NCBI taxonomy): domain Eukaryota; kingdom Metazoa; phylum Chordata; class Amphibia; order Anura; family Hylidae; genus Hyla; species Hyla sarda. The sequence continues at coordinate 344,231,991 of NC_079191.1, read as the reverse complement.
ACATTTATGAACCCCAAAATGGTGGCAATTAAAAATAAATTGTTGGGGCATTAAAGGGGTACTCCAGTTGAAAACTTTTATTTATTTTTTTTTTTTTTTATCGACTAGTGCCAGAAAGTTAAACAGATTTGTAAATTAACAAGAAAGAATTGGGGCTCAGGGTAAATGATGCATGGACACAACTGGCTAAATAGGTTGAATGATGATATTTATTATTTAAATTTATAGTAATCAAATTAGTAAGACGTGGTATGTACCATGACTTACAGGGCCCTTGCAGAGCCACGGCACTCCCTACAAAAGTATAAATAAAATATAATATAGATAAAATTGCAAATAAGAATTATATCATAAATATAAAATATTAATTAAAACATAATAGTACTATTGAAACCACTCAAAATGGTGGAACGAACTCTGTTATCTATCTCTCTGCGGGAGAGGATACTGTTGGGGGACTCTGCCGTCTCCTATGGTAGAGGTGCCGTGACTGGCGGTGGGCTCCGAATGTTGTAGCTCCAGCGCTTCTATTCAGAGTAGCGGTCACGTCCTCGTGGCTACAAGGCTACATTCTGCTAACTGTTACAATTGACGGCAATTATTGCAATTCTGCTACCAAATGATATATTAACTCTGTTACCAAAGGACATAACTGTGCTACACTAATATGCTTTAACGAACTGGATACAAACCTATTCAACTATTTATTAAAAGACTCAATAGACTGTGGTTATAGTGCTATAAATAGCCCCATGGGTTGCTATTAGATACTAACATCTAAAAAGAGGTCCAAACCCTAAAGAGGACCTTTGTTGGTTATCCATAATTTTTTTTGAGTGGTTTCAATAGTACTATTATGTTTTAATTAATATTTTATATTTATGATATAATTCTTATTTGCAATTTTATCTATATTATATTTTATTTATACTTTTGTAGGGAGTGCCGTGGCGGTACATACCACGTCTTACTAATTTGATTACTATAAATTTAAATAATAAATATCATCATTCAACCTATTTAGCCAGTTGTGTCCATGCATCATTTACCCTGAGCCCCAATTCTTTCTTGTTAAATATTACCAATTTCATTCACCTTGGGTATAGGTGATTTTTTTGGGTAGCCCGGGTTGCTGTTGGTTACGGTGAGGACAAAGAGCCACTCCATATCTCCTTTTTAATCTAGATTTGTAAATTACTTCTATTAAAAAATCTGAATCCTTCCAGTACTTATTAGCGGCTGAATACTACAAAGGAAATTCTTTGCTTTTTGGAACACAGAGCTCTCTGCTGACATCATGACCACAGTGCTCTCTGCTGACATCTCTGTCCCTTTTAGGAACTGTCCAGAGCAGCATATGTTTGCTATGGGGATTTTCTCCTACTCTGGACAGTTCTTAAAATGGACAGAGATGTCAGCAGAGTAGGAGAAATTCCCCATAGCAAACATATGCTGCTCTGGGCAGTTCCTAAAATGGACAGAGATGTCAGCAGAGAGCACTGTGGTCATGATGTCAGCAGAGAGCTCTGTGTTCCAAAAAGAAAACTATTTCCTCTTTAGTATACAGACCCTAAAAAGTACTGGAAAGATTAAGATTTTTTAATAGAAGTCTGTTTAACTTTCTGGCACCAGTTCATTTAAAAAAAAAAAAAAAAAAGTGGTCCCAGTGGTTGGACCCCCGCGATCTGAAACTTACCCCTTATCCTGTGGATAGGGGATAAGTTTTTGATCATGATACTTCTTCTAAAAAATAATAATAATAATTAGATGACTCTGGTGCTGTAGTTAGGAAGATAATGTTGTCCAGAAGATTGCCAACCATCCCTCACCACCCTTATGAATACATGAAAGGGAAAATTGAAAAACAGTATGACAGCTCGTGCACTTTCACTTCTTTGTTAGATGTTTAATTCAATAACATTTAATCTTTTGTAAGAAGTGAAAATCTGAGATGTTATTCTGAATACCTTAAATGAATGAAAGGAAGAAAGTAGCGCATGACACTTCTACTGGTCAGGAATTTGTTTCACATTCTTTGAGTGGATTAAAACAGAAGTGCTTTTTACGTCAATTACCAAATATGTAGCACGCTGAACTTGAGCCGACCTTATGCTTGGTCTTGCCTTTTTTTTAAACTTTTTTTTTTTTTTTTTGGCCCCGGTCAGCATGTAAAACTCCCCCGAAAAAGAAAATGCTGAAAGTTAAACCCAGGCTAGAACCAAGTTTAGCATGCAATGTGCATTTTTTTATCATCTACATATTGCTTATGTTTTATTCAATATCATACTATATTTTCTTTCACTTATTTGATACCAGGTATCCAGGATATAAATGAGATCTTTAATAAAATGTGTTAATATGAAAAAAAAAGGTTTGGGTTCTCTCTCTTGTCTGCATGTTTGAGTTCCAGTGCAGCCATGTATACTGATCACGCTTTTAGTCAGTGAAATCTGTCTGCACATGAACAGCCTACAGTAAGAGAAATAAACCCTAGATAACATAATATGATAGTAGTAGTGAAAGCGTGGTCTTTAAAATAATGATTGTTCTTTTCTTGTCAGGTGGGAGCTGCTTTACGACCTGCTTTTTCACAAGACACTCCCTCAGACATTGTTGCAAAATCCTGCCAGGTATGAAGATACATTATTGATTGTGTGTGTGTGTGTGTGTGTATATATATATATATATATATATATATATATATATATTGACATATGTATAATATGTGTGTGTATATATTGACATATGTATAATGTGTGTGTATGTATATGTGTGTGTGTGTGTGTGTATATATATATATATATTTATATATACATATATATATATATATATATATATATATATATATATATATACACACGAGACAAGTTGGTCTCATAGAAATTGTACTATAATAGCCATTGTGTGTTCTCTTTGTCAGGTGTGCAGTGCCTGGATAGGGAGCAAAGTAGTCAGTGACCTGAATGATCTCCGCAGAGTGCACAATCTTTTAGTTTCCTCGCTGGATAAAGCACAAGCTGGAAAAGGGTCATCCAGTCAGCTGTATCGTGAGAGCGCCATAACTATGGAAAAATTAGCTGTATTAAAAGCTTGGGCAGAGGTAGGTACTTGTGTTTTTTTTCTTGGACAGAATAATAAAGGAAATAATCTTAAGTTTGTTCAGGTTTTGTTTTAAAGATAGTTTTAGCCTGATCCTAAAATATATTTACCTTTTTTTTTTGGACTTTTTTCTTTTTTTAAACTTTATTTCTATTGAAATAAATACAAAATATATAATTTCTTAAAAATATATTTTTAACATAGAAAAATGATTAAACAATAGATAATTTTAGTTTCAAATGCCTGATCCTAAAGCTAAAATAGGGAGAGCCTCTGTACAAGGATATACACTGCTCAAAAAAAATTAAGCAACACAATGTAACTCAAGTCAATCACGCTTCTGTGAAATCACACTGTCCACTCAGGAAGCAACACTGATTGACAATCAATTTCACATGCTGTTGTGCAAATGGAACAGACAACAGGTGGAAATTATAGGCTATTAGCAAGACACCCTGAATAAAGGATTGGTTCTGCAGGTGGTGACCACAGAGCACTTCTCAGTTCCTATGCTTCCTGGCTGATGTTTTGGACACTTTTGAATGCTGTCGGTGCTTTCACTCTAGTGGTAGCATGAGACTACAACCCACACAAGTGGCTCAGGTAGTGCAGCTCATTCAGGATGGCACATCAATGCGAGCTGTGGCAAGAAGGTTTGATGTGTCTGTCAGCGTAGTGTCCAGAGCACTACCAGGAGACTGGCCAGTACATCAGGAGATGGGGAGGAAGCTGTAGGAGGGCAACAACCCAGCAGCAGGACTGCTACCTCCGCCTTTGTGCAAGGAGGAGCAGGAGGAGCACTGCCAGAGCCCTGCAAAATGACCTCCAGCAGGCCACAAATGTGCATGTGTCCACTCAAATGGTCAGAAACAGACTTCATGAGGGTGGTATGAGGGCCCAACATCCACAGGTGGGGGTTGTGCTTACAGCCCAACACCGTTCAGGATGTTTGGCATTTGCCAGAGAACATCAAGATTGGCAAATTTGCCAGTGACGCCCTGTGCTCTTCACAGATGAAAGCAGGTTCACACTGAGCACATGTGACAGACGTGACAGAGTCTGGAGACTCAGTGGAGAACGTTCTGCTGTCTGCAACATCCTTCAGCATGACCGATTTGGTTGTGGGTCAGTAATTGTGTGGGGTGGTATTTCTTTGGGGGGCTGCACAGCCCTCCATGTGCTTGCCAGAGGCAACCTGACTGCCATTAGGTACCGAGATGAGATCCTCAGACCCCTTGTGAGACCATATGCTGGTGCGGTTGGCGCTGGGTTCCTCCTAATGCAAGACAATGCTAGACCTCATGTGACTGGAGTGTGTCAGCAGTTCCTGCAAGAGGAAGGCATTGATGCTATGGACTGGCCCACCCATTCCCCAGACCTGAATCCGATTGAGCACATCTGGGACATCATGTCTCGCTCCATCCACCAACGCCACGTTGCACCACAAACTGTCCAGGAGTTGGCTGATGCTTTAGTCCAGGTCTTGGAGGATATCCCTCAGGAGACCATCCGTCACCTCATCAGGAGTATGCCCAGGCGTTGTAGGGACGTCATACAGACACGTGGAAGCCACACACACTACTGAGCCTACTACACTACTACATTTTGACTTGTTTTAACCCCTTAAGGACACATGACGTACTGGAACGTCATGTGTCCGCTCCCGATCTATAACGCGGGGCCACGGCCCATACGCGGAAAAATAAAAAAGTTATAGGGGTCAAAAGATGACAATTTTAAACGTAAAAATTTTTCTGCATTAAGTTATGATTTTTTCCAGAAGTACAACAAAATCAAACCTATATAAGTAGGGTATCATTTTAACCGTATCGACCTACAGAATAATAAGGTGTAATTTTTACTGAAAAATGTACTACGTAGAAACGGAAGCCCCCAAAAGTTACAAAACAGCGGGGGTTTTTTTTCAATTTTGTCTCACAATGATTTTTTTTCCGTTTCACCGTAGATTTCTGGGCCAAATGACTGACGTCATTACAAAGTAGAATTGGTGGCGCAAAAAATAAGCAATCATATGGATTTTTAGGTGCAAAATTAAGAGTTATGATTTTTTAAAGGCAAGGAGCAAAAAACGAAAATGCAAAAACGGAAAAAACCCCGGTCCTTAAGGGGTTAAGGACATTGCGTCAAAGTTGGATCAGCCTGTAATGTGGTTTTCCACATTGATTTTCAGTGTAACTCCATATCCAGACCTCCATGGGTTGATAAATTTGATATCCATTGATAACTTTTGTGTGATTTTGTTGTCAGCACATTCAACTATGTAAAGACGAAAGTATTTCATACAATTAGTTCATTCATTCAGATCTAGGATGTGTTATCTTAGTGTTCCCTTTATTTTTTTGAGCAGTGTAGTTATAATATTCTTTCAACCCTAAATCATAGGTCTATGTTGTGGCTATGACTATTAAAAATGAAGCAGAAGGTAAACCCAGCAAATCTATGAAGACAAATGATGATGAAGATGACTATTATGGTACCACAGATGAGCTTCCTCCAGACAGCCTTATATCATTGGTTGAATCAGCTCTGCCAACGCTTAGCCGGTTGTGGTTGGCAGTGTTGAAAGACTATGCTCTCCTCACCTTGCCACCGGAGTTTGCCAGCCAACTTCCACCTGATGGTGAGTGTTCTCTCGTGCACCTGTTATTTACCATAAAGATGGAGGGGACATTAATAGATATTTTGAATGTTTAGGTATATAAATAATCCAAGTACTGTTATGGATAACTCACCTCACTGCAACCTCCAGTTTTCCCATATCAGGTTGTAGTCTTTGTTTACTGTTCTTTCTTGTTCAGGATGCTGTTCCAACAGTAGCTAATACTTATCTTCTTCTGTATACAACCATTTTAATATTTTCTTCATTTTCTGAATTTGTTAATTAACAGGTGGAGCATTTTACACCCCTGAAACAATTGATACAGCAAGAATACATTACCGCAATTCCTGGGCACCTATACTACATGCTCTTGCGCTTTGGCTCAACTCCACAGGCTTTAATAATTCAGAGATTGCGGACGAGGCAACCATGACTGGATCTCAGAAACGCAACCCTGCTATAGCAATGAACCAGCCGCCGGGAACACCACCCAGCCCTAAGTCACTTATGGAGCTTAACAAAGATAGAATGCATCTAATTTTAGGTGGGTGAAAACAAGGACGTAGGGAGGAATTTTATCAGGGGGGGGGGGGCATAAATAAATGGGTCTTGTGTAGGTTTTTGTGAAGAATTGTTGCTAAACTTGCAGCCTTTTATGACAGTTTTTTGGATAAGGGAACAGTGTTTGATCACTGGAGGTCCAGCCGCTGGGACCTCCAATTATCAAGAGAACGGAGGTCTCTGAATGCCTGTTGTGAATAAAGTGTTGGTGTGCCTATGTGACCACTGCTTTATTTACTCTATATGGAACTGACAGCAACAGCCATCAGAATCTCTAAGAATCCAAGACCCAAATAAAATATCACCAAACACTATCTATACTTATCTTTTACATTCTCCTCCATTTACCCATTTTGGCCTCCTTTCATCTCTGCCGCACTGTTATGTTTGCAACACAAAGACTTGAAGTCTATAGTAACATTTTGTTTGAAGCTGTAAACAACGTCTGCTATAAAAGAACAAAAGAGAACTTGATAAGAAAGTAAATTACAAACTTTATTATTTTTAATAGGTCTGGGCCACTCCCACAAGTCATTTTATTTATTTATTTTTAATTTTTTTGCTGTGATTTTCCTAAGCGCAGCTAAAACACAATTTTTATTAGTAAAAGAAAGTTGGAAAACCTTGCTGGTAAAAAAAACAAAAAAAACATCAAGTAGTGGTGAGCATTGGTTCTAATAAAAACATAGTGGGAATTTATCATTTGTGACTTTTTTTTTTTTTTATCCTTTTTTTAAGGCTAAGTCCCCTTTCACACTACAGGTATCATCCTGCTTTTTTACTACCGTTATTTTACAATAACGATGAAAATAAAACGGATGCAATAACTGGTAATAATGGATGATAACTGATGACCATCATCTGTTATTTTTAATGGTTATTTTTCCTAAAAAACCTGATGTTGTTCATCCATTATCATCTGTTATTACCAGTTACATCAGTTTTTTTTTTTTTTTTTTTGTTTATCAGGTTTTTAACCCTTTTTTTTGTAAAGCTGCACTGAGCATGCTCATTACAAAAAACGGATGTTAAAAGACCTAACAAAAACTGATGATAATGGATGTTTTTTTTGAACATCCGGGTCCCATAGACTTCAGTGATAAATTTTAACGTCCGGTTTTTCACCATTTTTTTTGCTGGACCAAAAATTAGTGCATGCACCGTCTTTTGTGCCGGCAAAAATAACTGACATTAGTAAAAACGGACATGCCTGATCAAAAAATCCCATTGACATGAATGGGATTTTTTGATGCCCGTTTTCAGGACTTTTTGCCGGGAGTAATAGGTAAAAACAGAGGTTTTTTACAGGATGATACCTGTAGTGTGAAAGAGGCCTTACATTTTCTCCTGTATTCCAATTTAAGTAGTTTACAATGTATCAAGTTGTTACATGTATGATGGTTCTTTTTTTTAATGCACCTTTTTGTCATGTTGGGTTCGTGTGCCAATAAGTGCTAATAAGTTGAGTTGCACAAAAATAGATTTAAAAAAAAAAAAAAGCGGCATATATGTGTATACAAGGACACAAAACCATATACCTTTTTAGTTCAAAAACTAAAAATAACTAGCATGACAAAAAAATCACAGGAAAATGGTGCAAATTCTTGAAAAATGTGTCTAAAAAGTCAGAGAGAAAAAATATTTCATTATATACCAGAACACAGGTGCAAAAAGCTTATTAAATTCCCACTATATAGTCTGGTCAGTGTTTGATCACTAACCTCTTTCATATATCATTAGGTATCAGTATTCAGTTTTTCTGTGCACCTCGCCCCGAGGAACCAGTTGAACATGTCACGGCGTGTCTTCAGGCTCTGCATATTCTTTTGGAATCCTCTTTTGCCAGAAGTCACATAGCAGAAGACCAGGTATGTTTTTAGATAACTGACAGATTTCTGTGCTCTCTGAAGTAATTCTTCTACAAGAGTTTGTATTTATTTTCTCTTGTCTGCCTTCCATGAACTCAGATATTTGTAAATCCAGAGTGCCACTTTGTTGGCTGCTTTTGTTACTTGTGTATCTCTGAATGTTTTATTTACAATGCCTCTAAAAGTACAGTTTGAAAAAAAAAACAAAAAAAAAAAAACACAACAAACCATACAATCCATCAAGAATCTTTTATCGAGGGATACAAGGTTTCAAATGGTTGTATTTCACCCTGTCCATTTCTGTCGTGTCCGCAACGATGAGCAGCAGGTGCCCAACAATGCTGCCTGTAATAAAGTATCACTTGAGGTTTTAGGCTCCTTTCACACTGCCGGTATGACCCGTCAAATTATTATTATTATTTTTTTTTTTTTTTGCGGTTTGATGGCCATAATTTAGACAGGTCATAACTGCCAATAATGGGTCCCGATGGACCCCATTATAGACTGTGCAAGCACTATTTTTTTTCGCTGGCTTTTCTCGATCCTAAAATAACGGGCTTCACACTGCCGGAAACAACGGTCTCCAGTAGTGTGAATGTAGCCTTACAGAGTCAAATGTGGGTATTCTCAATTTAAAAGGTTGAAGTCCTAGGTCTTCTTTTTGACACTTTATCACTGATAACAGAGAATCTTAACACTCTTGAGAAATAGTTGTGATTTTCCACTCTCCTCCTAAGCTAATCATTCACACTGAGAAACCAGACCAGTTCAGCTCACTGAGGAGTCAGGTAACAAGTTGCCCATAGACAGGAGGAGTAAACTGGAAAGTGAGATTGGAAATACTCCGTACTGCCCTATAATGTCCTCCATGCTGCTGCATTTTAGAGTGTGCTCTAGAGATAAAGGGGCCAGTTCCCTCCTCTGTCTGTGCAGTCTATGGGGAACATCATAGCAGCTAGTTTCCATCCACTAGCTCAGGGACAGCTGCAAATTGTAGATGGCAGAACCGAAATTTGGAGAATATATTGTATACAAGTAATTTAATGGCCAGAAATGGTGCTACTGTTTGCTTTAATTGCATCTTTTTCAAATCTAGATTTCTAGTTGCACTACGTTTTGCCTATTGTGTGTAATAATCTTTTTAGAATTTGTTTATACAATTTTGAGGTGCTACCGAAAAATATGGATTCTGTGCTAATATTCTTTGTTACTGATATTCTTTAGCAAGATTAAAAGTTGACCAGCTACATTCCTTCCTAAATTGTTTAGTAGATTGCATTAAGCATTGTTTTGAACAACCTAAGATTATTCTATCCATATCTCTCTTGGTTTATGTTCATTATACAGTATTAAGGCAGACAGGTCAATCCTATCAACTTCCCCAAAAGCATTTACTGATTTTCAGTCTTGGTTGAAAGACTAAACCACACTAGCGGTAGAGCTAAACATAACACACTTTTCTCAGCATCTGAAACAGTTATGTTTTCTATTCTAGGTGATTGGAGTGGAACTTCTAAATGTCCTACATCGCTTACTACTGACCTGTAATCCAACATCTGTTCAGTTGCTTGTCACTACTGTGGTGCAGCAGATTGTTCGAGCAGCACATGACAAGTTACAGGAACAAAGAAATGCGCAGAGTAAGGCCAGCAACTCACATTGTATTTATTGCCTAAAAAAATATTAAGTCTTACTGTTCTATATAAGGTTATATAGATTTTTACTGAGCATTAAAGGGGTACTCCACTGGAAAACATTTTCTTTTAAATCAACTGGTGTCAGAAAGTTTAAGACGATTTGTAAATTACTTCTCTTAAAGGAATACTCTGAGCAGAGTATTCCTGCTCCGTCCTGCCCGGGCTGCAAAAAAAATGAAAATGAACCATCTCTCACCTTCCTTGGTTCCCGCCGAGCGCCACTACAGCTGATCGGTCCTCCGGTCCATCTTCTTCATTCTTCCGGGTGTAATGAGGCATCACATGGCGCTCAGCCTATTGCCGGCCGCCGCGATGTTCTGCCTTGGCCGGCGATAGGTTGAGTGCCATGTGACGCTTCGTTCACGTGGAAGATGGACCGGAGGACCGATCAGCTGTAGTGGCGCTCTGCGGGATCCCAGGAAGGTGAGAGATGGTTCATTTTCATTTTTTTTGCAGCCCGGGCAGGACGGAGCAGAGTACTCCTTTAAAAAAATTGTAACCCTTTCAGTACTTATCAGCTCCTGTATACTACAGAGGAAGTACTTTTCTTTTAGGAACTGTCCAGAGTAGGAGAAAATCCCCCCCATAGCAAACCTCTCCTCCCCCGAACAGTTCCTGAAATGGACAGAGGTGTCAGCAGAGAGCACTTGTGGACAGACCGAAAGGAAATTCAAAGAGAACTGATAAGTTCTGGAAGGATTAAGATTTTTTGATAGAAGTAATTTACAAATCTGCTTAACTTTCTGACACCAGTTGATTTCAAAGAAAATGTTTTCCAGTGGAGGGCCCCTTTAACTAGTAAATGCATGTACTACTGACTTACAGGCATTTTCTAATATTTATTCTTCAGACAAAGATGACACAAGTGAAAAGGAGACGCAGATAATTTTGGGTGAAGGTGAAGAAAGTGGCGGATTGATCCCAGGAAAGTCTCTTGTCTTTGCTGCTATGGAGCTGTTAATGTTCATCCTGGTACGGCACATGCCGCAGCTCAGTTCAAAGGTGTCGGACTCTCCAAGTCATGTTATCAGCAAACAGCAGCAGCTTTCGGAAGAGAGCGCACGTCTTGTGGCATCTACAGTGGCCATTCTAGCGGATCTCCCTACTTTATGCTCACCAGCAGGTATATGCACCAAGATATTTCATCTTTTGCATAAGCAAGAAAAAATTGTTCTTAGTGACACATTGAATAGATCTGCCAACACCCTTATTCCAGAGTTAATATATTCAGTGTATTGAGATATAAGACAGGTGGCTGTATCCCAGATCCTCTGGTTAGTGCTCTGATATTCAAATAAGTAAAAGTGTCATTTAAAAAATAAATTGTAATTGCCCTTTGTTTGTCTTTTAGAAACTGTTCTGATATTTTATTTAAGTACATAAAAATGATGGTATTTACTTCTGAGCAGACCACTGAACAGTCTTGGTGGGCAAATGAGAATATGCGCCAAGTATTATGTACTTAATAAACCAATTGATCATGGGGATCACATGGCTGTTTCCAATTCTTTTTCTGTCCTCTGCTCTGTTGTCTGGCCTGTAAGCAGCAGTGTTCTGTAACATAACTTTTTGCTTTTGACACTGCCTAATAACCAATATCAAGCTAAAGATGCTTGACTAGAACTAGTAAATCACCTGTTGAGGAAAACTGGTATATAAATCCTCATATATATATGATATGAATGCCCTTAATGATAATTTAGTAGACAACCAACACTCTCAAAATCATTGATTAGGCCTAAGTAATAAAATAAATCTTTATTTGAAAACATAAATACATGTAGACATAAAAGAGTACACTGACAATACAGAATTATGTCTCTCGATCCGACAATGTGCCCAGATCACGAATCGGGAAGGGACGGGGTATAGGATACAGGTGAACCCCTACTTCTTAGAAGACCCTACCTAGTCTAAACCCTTGCCCTCACTGAAACAATAAGTGTGGACAGGGTTAGGAGGATATTAATATTTCATTAGAAATACAATAAAAATAGATGAAATATATTTATTGAAGCATCTCGTGCTCCCTTTCCAACGCGTTTCTCCCTTAACAAATGACTAGGGTTCATCAGGGAATGGAGGAGAAAACAATACAATAAGATATAAAGAATGTATAATGCCAATGATATAGTCAAAGTATGATAAAGATAAATATAGTTATAAAGCACAATTGAGTGAGTCAAAACTGCTTAGGATAACAATCCAACGTATGAGCTGAGTTCATTCACTATATATGATACAAGTCGAATGATGCGTCCCCTATATTATACATATGACGCCGGCCTATTCCAAAGTACGGCAAAATTGAGGTGAATATAGCTCTGTGTTAGCCCCATGTATTAGCCGCAAACATAGCACATCAAGAGTAGTGAAGTGGTCCCAGAACTGTTTCAGCAGGACTATAGGGATAGACTTTAGATGACCTCCAAGAACTCAGAGAAAAATATCAAGACCAGGACCTCCACTTAGGAATCAACGCCCTCCTAGACCTGCAATTAGTCCATCATGGTCAATATAATAGCGGTTCCCTTTTCTATATGACGGTTACTGTGATGAATAATGATGATTTCGCAATAAAAGGCGTGTCAAAGATGTAACAACAAGGGAAAAAGAAGGGACGAAAGAATTCCAAATCTTCGGCTCAATGGCCTTCCCTGGTTTGGCAGTTCAGACGCGTGGACCCACGATGATGTGCTATGTTTGCGGCTAATACATGGGGCTAACACAGAGCTATATTCACCTCAATTTGGCCGTACTTTGGAATAGGCCGGCGTCATATGTATAATATAGGGGACGCATCATTCGACTTGTATCATATATAGTGAATGAACTCAGCTCATACGTTGGATTGTTATCCTAAGCAGTTTTGACTCACTCAATTGTGCTTTATAACTATATTTATCTTTATCATACTTTGACTATATCATTGGCATTATACATTCTTTATATCTTATTGTATTGTTTTCTCCTCCATTCCCTGATGAACCCTAGTCATTTGTTAAGGGAAAAACGCGTTGGAAAGGGAGCACGAGATGCCTCAATAAATATATTTCATCTATTTTTATTGTATTTCTAATGAAATATTAATATCCTCCTAACCCTGTCCACACTTATTGTTTCAGTGAGGGCAAGGGTTTAGACTAGGTAGGGTCTTCTAAGAAGTAGGGGTTCACCTGTATCCTATACCCCGTCCCTTCCTGATTCGTGATCTGTGCACATTGTCGGATCGAGAGACCTAATTCTGTATTGTCATTGTACTCTTTTATGTCTACATGTATTTATGTTTTCAAATAAAGATTTATTTTATTACTTAGGCCTAATCAATGATTTTGAGAGTGTTGGTTGACTAGAACTAGCCTTCAAAATGACTGCCTGCATTTTAATCACACAGGTTGTTTTTGGTTTTCTGTTGCAGGCTGTATGACAATATTGCCTACCATACTTTACTTGGTCACTAAAGTCTTAAAGGAGACTGCTATAAAATCTTCAGATAATCAGATGCCGTTGCCGGTTAGTGCTTGCTTACAATCAATAAAAACCATTGTCACTTCATCACTGGCAAAGACAGAAAAAACTCAGAGAAAGTGGACTGATCTGATTCGTAGCACCTTAGCATCTGTGCTGGAGTATCCACAGACCGGTAAGAAAATCAGTTGTGAGCATCCACAGATTAAAGGGGTACTCCACCCCTAGACATCTTATCCCCTATCCAAAGGCTAAGATGTAGGGGATAAGATGTCTGATCGCGGGGGTCCCGCCGCTGGGTACCCCCGCAATATAGCATGCAGCACCCACCATATCTGCTTCCGGAAGCTCTGGAGGTTCTGGCTCCCGACCACGGGGACGGAAGATCGTGACGTCACGACTCCACCCCCGTGTGCCGTCAGGCTCAGCCCCCTCAATGCAAGTCTATGGGAGGGGGCATGACGGGTGTCAGACATCTTATCCCCTATCCTTTGGATAGGTGATAAGATGTCTAGGGGTGGAGTACCCCTTTAAGCATCCCTTTGTAATAGTTTTATAGTGTCATGGAGTTTATTGATACATTCCTATGTATCATCCCTTCTTTTAGCTTTAGTGTTTTCTTTAGTTATTCTTACTCTTTCATTGTTTGTTACTTCGTTTGCTCATATTTTCACTAATGTTTCATGTTTTCTGTATTCAAGGTGACTCCAAACATATAGTGGATGAAGTCAGCTTACTGACAGCTGTTGTGCTTTTCCTGTTATCTGCGAGTACAGAGATTATTGGTGTGCAGTCATTACAGACTGGGTGCATAAACAAGTTTAAAGCTGCCATTACATCCAGTGACCCTTGGGTGAGTTAATAGAACATGAATCCTTTCATTTTATAGTAAGTAAATACTTTGGCTACTTATTATCTCTTTCAAATAAATTATTTTTTTTTTTTTAACGAGTTTGCAGTAAGTGTTTTGTTATGTTTATTTTGTAACTTAGCAGATAAAAACAAAATGTGTATCATTAAATTTGAAGGTTTCAACAGATTTCCCATTATTATTCCCATTCTTACTACTATTGTGGTGAATGGTTGGCATACCTGTGCACTGAAAGTTTGACATATATACCACTGCCTGTAAATTTTAATGACTGAAGGTATGCAAAAAAAAAATTTTTTTTAAATAGTTTTTTGGCATATGCTTTGCTAGCATATATCAGGACCCTACAGCCCCACTTGTATAATGGTGGAGTAGAGTTATATTTAGCAATGGCCAAGTGTGCATGTGGCCCACTCCATATAAGTCTATGGGACATGGTGTGCAAGCTCACTTGATACATATTAGGGCGTTACTATGTTTCTGCTGACATGCCTCTTTTTTGTGTGAAGAAGTGGAAGTTGGGGGGGGGGGGCATTGATTGGTTTATTTAACCCCTTTAAAACCTCATCATGTACATTGTGGCAAGGGTCCCTTTTCCACATCCTGACATACATCTACGGGTAATCACATTAAGCATAGAAGCTGTGCCAGCACAAACACCTGCAGACATGCAACCATACAAGCCAGGATTAGAGAACTCCTATTCTGGCTGTTTTAGAGTGTAACTCTCTTTAAAAAAAAAAAACTTTAGACATGTTCTAGAGACATGTCAAAAGTTTTGATCAGTCAGAATCAGACCTCAACCAATTATTAGAATGAGCAGAAAAAAAAAGCTCAGCTGACAGACACCATCCCATAGACTTACTTTGTAAGTTTGTTTCTCTAGCGTGCTCTCCTCCCAGCTACTTTTACCTATCATTTGCAATCTGAACATTCAGACCCAGAACTTTTGACATGCCTCTACACCATGTAAAAAATTTTTTGAAGTGACAATGCCCATTTAACTTTTTCTGCACCCCGATAAATGTATAAAGTGGTACTAACAAAGGAAGGGGGCACCCTTTGTCCTGTACCTGTAAGCCTTGCTGGGGCAGGTTGGGTTAACATGACAGCCCTGGGCTGAATAAAGGCCCCTTGGCTGTCTGACCTTAGGTTTAACTGTCATATAGACATACAGTTTGAGGAGTCATAATTATCTTAAAATAAAATTGTTAAAAGAAAAAGAACCCTAATAAGCTACAGAAATATACATAAATAAGCAATTTAAAAAGAAATATGCTGCAATACAACGCATTTAAAAAAAAAATACATTTTATTTAAAGTAAAAAATAAACTAAGAAAAAACTTTATTATATTTCACAGACACTTTTGTCCCGTGAAATAAATTAAGTTAATTTTACCAGGAAATGCTATAAAAAATCATATTAATTAAATGCTACCATATATTTTTCTGGAAATTAAAGGAGTTCTCCAACTAAAATCTTTTTACCCCCGCTGTGCCCGGGCTGTAAAACTATACATAATTAACTTTCACTTGTCTGCCTACGATCCCCCGTTGTTCCGATATTGCCGCCCGTGCTTCGGTCCCTGTCAGCTTCCTCTTCCTGCGGGTCGGTGATTTCACTCTGCGCTCAGCCTATCAGCGGCCGCGACGGGACATTGCTGCGGCCGCTGATAGGCTGAGCGCAGAGTGAAGTCACCGACCCGCAGGAAGTTGGAGAGACCGGGACCGGAGAACGGGACGGCGATATCGGAACAACGGGGGATCGTAGGCAGGTAAGTGAACGTTTATTATGTATAGTTTTACAGCCCGGGCACAGCAGGGGTTAAAAGTTTTAGCATCGAGAACTCCTTTAAGCCCAGAAAGAGCAGCATTCATCTCCTGTAAAAACAAGACTTTAGATAGTTGCATAGACTTAAAGTAAAAGCTATAGTAAGTTTTAAAAATTTAGCGTTTCTGTTTTCACAGGTTCAAGCTAAAGGTTATCAGCTCCTGTTGTCAGTTTTCCAACATTCTAATCAGGCTATTTCTACTCCGTACATTCATGCACTGGCGCCCATCTTGGTTGAGAATCTCAAAGCTGTTGAAAAGAAGAGACCAACCAACAGTTCTGAGCTGCTGGCAGTTCAGGAAGGCATAAAAGCTCTTGAAAGATTAGTTGCTTTGGGAGAAGAGAAAAACCGTGAGTAAATCATTTCTATTTTATCTATACAAGCTGTCTACAGATTACATCCTTGGAAGAATCCTTCTTCTTCCATGTTTATTTTTTTATAAAATTCTTTATTTTTCTATAGATTTGATGGAATGATAACTGTGAAATAAGTGTTTGATAAAATGTTGTAGTAAAAAAGAAGAAAAATATTCTACCAAAGATGCATTCTTTACAACTTCATTACCTATTTATTGGCTTTGTGTACCATATGTTTCAGAGATATGATTGTTCTGATCTACATTTTTTCTATTTTCTTCCAGGAGTCCAGCTGCTTGCTCTCCTTGTTCCTACATTAATTTCTTACTTACTTGATGTCAACGCATTTAGCTCGGCATCACCCTCCTCAAAGGATCTCCACGAGTTTGCTCTTCAGGACTTGATGCGTATTGGACCTCTTTATCCACATGCTTTTAAAACTGTAATGGGAGCCGCTCCAGAACTAAAGGCCCGGCTAGAAACCGCTATCCGAGCAAACCAAGCAAGCAAAGCTAAAGCGGCCTCCCGACAGCCTGCTCCTGCCATACAGAGCGCTCCTACCATCAAACTGAAGACTAGCTTCTTCTAGTCCAGCTCCCTTTGTGAATAGGAGAATAGCATTCAGTTCTGGACAAAAAATATGGACTTGCTTAAAGACAGCTTGGCTCATTCCATGCAAATACACCAGGGAGTCTTTCTGGCATTAAAAATAGTTAAATAGTGTAATTTTCCTGCCTTTTAGATGGAAACAAATTGGGTAGTAAAACTAAGATGTTCACTATTAACCTATGACTTGTTTTATCTAGGACTGCCCCCCTCCCCCCCCTTTTTTTTTTGAAATGTAAAAATATTCATAATCTCTTAAAATGAATGGACAGTTTTTATGCCGCTTTATGATGCAGTGTAAAATTGTTTCAACTTATTTTATTTTAATGAAAAATCTAATCTAAAAGTGGGTGGCATCAATGACAGGCTTCCCTAGTAAGGCATTCTGAGGGGCCTCCCTGTTAGGGTTAAAAGGATTGTGGATATGCTTTTTTTCATATGGATCCACATATCAGATTTTAAGTATTGTGGTGCTACGTGGAGCAAAGTAGTTCTGCTATTTCCATAACTCCCATAGATTAGACTAAAGGCACTAGCAGACCTTTACATCCATCTTTCTATTGAATCTCTGTCTGGATGCAGTAACTAGTGGTCTGCTCACATCCCTTTTAGAGAGGTGGCATTCACAGAGTATGAATTGCCATCTAGTAGAGATTTCTGGCATATCCTGTGGTTATGCCATAAATGTATTTTAAAGAGATAATCCTGCTTTACTCATGTTGACATTTGTCAGAAGATAAGATTGTTGTAAGAGCTTAAAGGGAATCTGTCTACTGTTTGCTGCTAATAGCTGCTTTGTTGGGTACAAAACCAAACTTGTACCTGGAGCTGATGTTGGTTGCCTAACTTATGAAATTAGCATTTTATTTTTTAGTGTCAGAGAGGTGGGACAGAGATGCTCAAGTGCCAACTTTGGCATGCTTCCTTGCTCGCCCTCATCTCCCAGCTCCTCCTTGACTGATCTACAGGGCTGTACAAGGAGGGACTAGGAGGTCAGGGCAAGCAAAGGGGCATTCCACAGTGTAGCACTTAAACACCTCAGCACTGCCCTCTGGACACTTGGCAACCAACATCAGCTCCAGGACAGGTACGGTTTGCTTTTATAGCCTAACAGCTATACAATGGTGTCTACAGCTCATAGGAGCTAATACAGCTGACATATCTTCTTTAAAGTGGTACTCCGCTGCTCAGCGTTTAGAACAAACTGTTCTGAACGCTGGAGGCGGCGCCAGGGAGCTTGTGATGTTATAGCCCCGCCCCCTCATGATGTCACACCCCTCCCCCTCAATGCAAGTCTATGGGAGGGGGCGTGATGGCCGTCACGCCCACTCCCATAGACTTGCATTGAGGGCGTGGGGCTTGACGTCATGAGGGGGCGTGGCTATGACATCACGAGCTCCCGACACCGCCTCCAGCGTTCGGAACAGTTTGTTCCAAACGCTGAGCAGCGGAGTACCCCTTTAAGCTTAGAACTGAACTTATCAGTCTGACACCCTCTGGCTTTCCCCAGGACTTTAGTTGGGTATATACTATACAGTGCATTTGTAAACATACACCTAATACGTCACTGTAACATGTAATATGTAGCTTCTCTGGCCACAGATGGGTACAATATGTTTTTGTCATTTTACCATGACAGTGAAAATCGAACAATTGGCAAAAAGTTGCATTAACTATTGCTATGCTGAGTTGAGTCTCATCTTCAGACAGTATGGCTATATTTTATGAGAAAAGATCAAAATCATATGCTGTCTGGAGAGGCTGCATACAACTGCACATATCTCTTGTTTTATTATAAATTAATAAAGATTAATCTGAACCCCTTATGTAAAAAGTACAGATTAGCCGGTGTATATATGTCACTTTTGTAGGGGATCTGAGACTTAGTTTAAATGTTCTTGCACTTTTATCTGTTACAGTCTCAAGTTAGAATGTATCATCATTTCCAGCCCCTGGTTATTTAACTGAATAGTTGGGAAGGAATTTTTACCTCTAGTATGAGGGTTTTTTGCTTTCCTCTGGATCAACTCAGTAGGGACTCATTAGGGATATAGGTTGAACTTGATGGACTCTGGTCTTTTTTCAACCGTATTAACGATGTTACCTTGTTACTAACTTTGTGAATAGCTATTTTACTGTGTAGTATGAGTTTTAGTTAGAAACTTTTCTGATAAGTGTAAATATGCAAAATGAATTCATTTTACAAGGCATTTTCACCTTTTCAGTTGACTGTAAATATGAAACCTGTGTATAATGTCAGAGTTTATACACACAACATAGTAGGGACATGATTTGGGAAGGGTAGCACACACTAAGGCTATGTTCACACGATGGAATTTCCGCAGCAGCCATTGATTTCAATAGGATTCTGCTGCAGAATATCAGAAATTTAGATTCCATTGTCGATGGTCATGTCTATTCTTTCTTCGGAATCTGCACAGAAATTCATTGCCGTCTAAGACATGGCACGTTTTTGAGCGGTCCTAGCGCCTGCATGTTCTGCCGGCGCTCTGCTGTCGGTGGAATGTTCTGTGTGGACATTCCACCATGTGAACATAGCCTAAGACTTCTACCATATGATGATAGATAACATGGTAAGAGGCAGAGATGAGCAAAGTTACAGTGATTTGATTCGTCACGAGCTTCTCGGCTCAGCAGTTGCTGACTTTAGCTTGCATAAACTAGTTCAGCTTTCAGGTGCTCCGGTGGGCTGGAAAAGGTGGATACAGTTCTAGGAGAGAGTCTCCAGCCCACCGGAGCACCTAAAAGCTGAACTCATTTATGCAGACTAAAGTCAGCAAACGCAGAGAAAAGAAGTTTGTGACGAATCGAATGACTGTAACTTAGCTCATCTCTAGTAAGAGTTACACAATTTGACAGAAAAATATACAGTCTCCTTCAAAGTAGGAATATTAAAAAATAAATACCCTTTACAACATTCTTAGTTGTAATAAACAGTCTAGACAGACATGATATGGATTACAAGATCTTTGGTTTACAAGGCCCATGTTTTTCCTTATCTTTTTACATAGGAAGGAACTGTGAGTTTTTAAAATTCCAGCTTAAATTACATCCAGTTTGTATACACATTTTAAAGGGACTGTGTGAGTGTTTTACCTGCAAGAAATGCTATAAAGTAAAAAAAATAATTTTTTTTTGCTAAAGGGATATTCCCATCTCTACATTTTATAACCCATCAACAGGATATGCCATAATTGTTTGATAGATATGGGTCCCACGTCTGGAACTTGCACCTCTCCAGAGCTCGAGAAGGTTGAAAAGCCAAAAACAGCCAAGCCGGAACTCCAATTTTGGAAGCAGCATAGCCCATGGGCAGCATAGTTCCCTAAACAGAATAGCTCCTAGTGCCCCAACACTGTTATAAATCAATAGAAGTCACACAAGACGCCTACTTGGCTGTTTTTCGGTCCTGGCTGACATATTTTAGGTCGAAGTGGTCCTTGGACTCAATATAGGTGCAGATCCCAGAAGTTGGACTAATCTATCATGCATTATTAGTATATCCTGTGCTATGTCATTCTTTTTAAGATTGGAATACCCCTTTACATCCTGCACCACTCCAATGTCAATGATTCCATGGTCAGTATTTATGAGGTGCTGTCATACTGCAATGTGACTGATGCAGCTAGTCATTGGCCTCAGCAGTCATCTGCTATACATGCATCACTGTTCAGGCCAGCGGTTGCCTGCAGTGGTAATGAGTTGCAGTTTTTAACTTTTTTCTTTTTCTGCTAAAGCCTTAATTTCTTAAAGTTATATTCTGGAGAAATATTCTGAAGATATTTGCTCATGTGCTCAGGATAGGAAAGAAAAAGAAAAATAAGAAACCTGTACTCACTTGCTGCCGATCCCCTGCTGGTGCCGTTGTGACTGTGCTCAACCCCAGTTTCTGTATTACTTGTTCTCTGTCCTAACACATTGGAAACGCCCACAAAGCCAAAGACTGGTGTAAGCAGTTCACCATTGCAGCCAGGATTTGGCTATGGGCATTTGCCATGTGCTGGTTGGAGAACAGAAAGAGCTGACAATGGGAAATGGCCTCAGTGAGGGATTGGCAAAAGGTTTTTATTCCCAAACTTAAACACATGTAAATGTAGAAATCTTGCTTCTGAATACCCCTTTAAACTCTGACATCCTTTAAAGGGGTATTCCGGCATTTGACATCTTATTGATCGCAGGGGTCCCGCCACTGAGGCCCCCGCGATGTCTGTGGACCACCCAACATTCTGTGTTGGGCGCTGCTTGAATGGAGGGGATGTGAGACGTCTCTGTCTCAGGAAGGAACAGCACCTGGCACAGAATGCGGGGTGCTACACGGAGATCGCGGGGGGTCCCAGAGGCAGGGCCCCCCGCGATCAGACATCTTGGATAGGGGATAAGATGTCTAAGGCCGGAATAACCCTTTAAATTTACAGAAGCCTTTTTACACTCCTAGGGTACGCAGTTTTCTCCTATATAGGGGATACAATAGACTGACCTCTTTGCTGAGAATATCTGCACATGTAGATGCAGAGCTGTGACCAAGGACCAAACAGTTATCTAAATACCTAAGACAAAGTGCGGCCATCTTTAACATTCGGGAAGACACATGTTGATTTTTTTTTTTTTTTTGTGTGACTGGCAATAAAAACATGCATAGCTTACTACTACCTTGCTTACTGACAGTTTCTTACTGACGTGTATCACCATACAACGTACCACAGTATATTATAGAGAGAGTCTCCCAAAAAAAGCAATGCTTTGGGAGTAGAATATCTCCATAATAAGGGATCTGCACGCTTCAATATTTTTTGTTGCCCAGTCAGATTACCGTACATCTTTTTCATGCGGTTTTGTGGGCTCTTTTTTAAATGACCTCCACTTATTCTGCACATTTTCAATTAGCTTTTTATTGGGTGCGAAATATAAGTATCCTGTTTACACAAAGAGGAGGAAACTGCTTTTTATATTTTTAAAATATTCATTTTGTTTTTAAGGGAAGAATAAAATACCTTGAGCACAATATTAAGATGACTAAAGACAAGCATGAACTGCAGCTCAGTTAACTCATGAATATGTGACATTTGTGGCGTTGATCACACTGTTTTACTGTAACTTTCTGTGTCAAGCAACAAAGTGCAAATAAAAAAAAAGCATGACCCACGCATTCCGTGCTTTTCCTAAAATTTCAAAATCCATTATTTTTCCATTTCCTCTGGTTATTTTAGAGCATGTTTTCCTTTTTTAAAATTTTGTACAGTCTCTCTACTATATGTGTTGCCTTT
Source organism: Hyla sarda (assembly GCF_029499605.1). Classification (NCBI taxonomy): domain Eukaryota; kingdom Metazoa; phylum Chordata; class Amphibia; order Anura; family Hylidae; genus Hyla; species Hyla sarda. Next base: position 344,209,727 of record NC_079191.1, on the reverse strand, counting down.
TTCTCCTCTTGATTTAAAGGGAACATGTCAGCTGTATTTTCTTCTAAGAGCTGCAGACATCATGGAATAGCTGTATAAAAGCAAACAGTACCTCGCCTGGAGCTGATGGTGGTTGTCATACTTCTAAAATCACCTTTTTGTTTCTCAACCAAGTGTCAAGAAGGTGAGGCCCAGCAGATCAAGTGCCACAGCCTGCCAAGCCTCCTTGCATGCCATCACGTCCCAGCCCCTCTTTGATTGATGTACAATGCTCTGCACGTCATTCAAGGGAGTTCAGGAAGGTGTGGGTGAGTAAGAAGGCTTGCCAGGTGCAATTTTGTAAGTTTAACAACCACCACCAGCTCCAGAAAATATACAGTTTGCTTTTCTATCCTAAGGGCTCGTTCACACGAGCAGGTTTATTTGCAGGTTTCTCGCTACGTGTCTGAAAAGGGGCAGGTTTTCCGCATGTCTGCAGCAGATTTTCACCTGCAGAATTTCTTCTGTGGAAAATCCGCTGCAGACCCTTTTGACTTCAATGGGGCTTGTGGCGGATTTTCCGCATCGGAAATTACACAGCTGAAAATCTCCTGCGGAGAGCCCGCCCCCTTTCAAACACGCAGCGTGAAATCCACAAATAAATTTGTGTGAACGAACCCTAGTGGTACATTCATATGTGCTTATTTTGCTGCTGATTTTCCTACCCATTGACTTAAATAGGTAGGAAAATCAGCAGCAGAAAATCTGTAAACCTGGTTGCTGTCACAGGCTTCACACCATCTGAATCAAATAAGTTTATCTTGGTCTCATCGGACCACAGGACATGGTTCCAGTTATCCATGTCCTTAGTCTATTTGCCTTCAGCAAACTGTTCCCTTGTACTACATCATTATCATTGGAAAAGGCTTCCTTCTGGGACAACAGCCTATTGCTGGGCGGTGTACAGGTTAATACCGAATAACAATGTGTTTTTTCTGTACAGTATGAATTTTTCCCAATACCTCAGACTCTACCCCCCCCCCCCTCGAATGAATTAATTATCAGCCGCAGTGTGCTTGGGAGCTAATCATATATGACCCATGGACGCTGTCCGGCTTTCCCTCCCCCCGACTGAATGAATGAGCTATCAGCCGCAGCGCTGTGCCCACATCTGGGGACTAATCATGTTACCCACAGGCGCTGATCTCCTTTTCCTCCTTTGAGCCGTGGCGCTGGAAATTAATGAGTTGTGAGCCGTGGGCACAGGATGGAGAACAGAAGCTGTCACCTCCCCCTGCAAGCGCTGAAAGCCAGTGGGCTGCAGGCGCTGCAGAACTTCTATGGTGGTAAGGGGGAAATGAGTGAAAAAAATACAGTCAAATACTGTGGAACTGCCATAAGTTTGAAAAATACCGTGATACACATTTTTGGTCATACCGCCTAGGACTACAACAGCCATGCAGAAAACATTTGATGCGGTGTGTGGCATATGGTTTAAGCACCGACAGACTGACCCCCTTCATTCCTTCAACCTCTGCAGCAATGCTGGCAGCACTCATAAGTCTATTTTCTAAAGACAACTCCAGAATATGCTCCTAAGCACATGCACTCAACTTCTTTGGTCGATCATGGCGAGGTCTGTTTTCAGTGGAACCTTTCCTGTGAAACTGCTGTACACCCTGTCCCGAATTATTATGCAAATTCTATTTGTGTCACAAAGATTAAATATTTAGTTTTCAGTTTAACTCATGGATGGCATTGTGTCTCAGGGCTCTTTTGATCACTGAAAACAATCTCAGACACCTGTGATAATTAGATTGCCAGGTGAGCCCAATTAAAGGAAAGGTGGGTGTTTCACATTATTAAGCAAAACACCATTTCCAAGCAAAATGGGGAAGAAAAAACTGCCGAAAACAATGAAATAGTTCAATGCCTTGGACGAGGTATGAAAACATTAAATATTTCATATCAGCAAGGCAGTGGTGGAGTCATATTTTGGGCCGGAATCATGGGATCTCTACAACGCATGTTTCATCTCTACAACGCATTTCTTTTCTTTTGTTATGCTAAAGTATGTGGAGTTTCTAACTGACCACTTTCTTCCCTGGTACTGAAGAACTATGCTTTCCATAATAAAATCATCTTCATGCATGAAAATGCACCATCTCATGCAAATAATACCTCTGCATTAATGCCTATGGGGTTAAAACGAGAGAAAGTCATGGTATGGCCTCCATTCTCCCTTGACCTCAATCCTATTGAGAACCTTTGAAGCATCCTCAAGAAAAAGGATCTATGAGGGTGGGAGGCAGTTTACATCCAAACAGCAGCTCTGGGAGGCTATTGTGACATCTTGCAAACAAATTCAATCAGGAACTGTCAAAAAACTCAAGTTCAATGGATGCAAGATTTTTGAAGCTGCTATCAAATAAGGGGTTAAAATTTAACGTGACCTCTAAAAATGTTTAAAAAGTTAGAATGTTGTTAAAAGTTTGATTGAAATAGCTTTTAATTCCAGTCAATATGCTGCAAACACAACAAATGACAATGTTCAGATCTTTACAACCTATAAAGTGTTTTGAAACTTACTGTGCGTAATAATTATGAACAGTGCATTGTAAGATTTTTATGTTTTAAAAAAATAATAATACTGTTATCATTAGGAGGTTTGTTGAATAAAATTTTAATTGTACTCTTAATAGTTGATAACATGAGAATTATGCTGACTGTTATTTACGTCAATTATTTCCCAGCGGTGATGTGTCAATTTGCATGTTATTTATTTTATGGGATTTCATGCCATTTTCACATGGATTGAGATACATAAAGAAAACTCTGTGAACAAGGCCAAAGGGAAGAAGGGAAAATACAGCTGAGACCCTTATAAGTATCTATCATGAAATAAATTGTCACAGCATGACTAGTAATAATACCACCAAACTCTGCTGCCATTTTTTTAAGGTGGCCCCATTCAGGGCTCCCAGCTAAGGATTTGAAATTGAATGTACAAGGCACAGTATATACATCGCATGGTTAATAGCTTTTAATTGCATCAGGTCTCGGAAGTGAGACCCGGTGCGATCAATCCCTCAGCCCCTGTATAACTACCCCCAACATGGAACAGGCTGTTCCGTGATAGAGGTGGTAGTACAAGTACTACAGTAGTCTCCCTGGCCGGCCGGGGAAACTACTACTCACATCATGGAAACAAGTCTGTTCCATGATGGTAGTAGTAGTCCTGCAGCACTTCAGGAGTTCGCTGCTTTCACCACTTCTGAGCATGCTCAGAAGTAATAACAGTTCATAAATGGATATTAAAAACCGGGTGCAAACAGATGGAATTGAAGGCTTATCCGTTTGCCATAGACTTCAATGTTAAATTTATAATATCTGTTCTTATTCCGTTATTTTTGGCATGAAAAAAATACTGCGTGCAACGACTTTTTGCTGTAAAAATAACGGATTAGGAGTCAAACGGGTGAAAAACGCCTTGCAAAGGACTGTAAAAAAAATCCCATTAAAGGGGTCCTCTGATGCTTACACATCTTATCCCCTATAAAAAGGATAGGGGATAAGATGCCTGATCGCGGGAGTCCCGCAGCTGGGGACGCCCATGATCATGCACGCGGCACCCCGTTTGTAATCAGACCCGGAGCGTGTTCGCTTGCATTGAGTGGCGGAGCGTGATGTTACACGCCGCCGACCCTGCGGTCGACCTTAATCAGACCCGGAGCGAACACAAATGGGGTGCCGCGTGCATGATCACGGGCGTCACCAGCTGCGGGACTCCCGCGATCAGGCATCTTATCCCCTATCCTTTGGATAGGGGATAAGATGTGTAAGCACCAGAGTACCCCTTTAAAGGAAAACTGTCATATGTTTTCTCCCCCACTATCCACAGGTACCGAAGGATAGTGCGGGAGACGCTGAACATTTTGAGTCCTACCTTGCCCGGATGCTCTGCGCCGTTTGCCCGTTATAGCAGTTTTTCTGTATATTTAAATTAGCTGCTAACTGGCACGGGCGGGGTTACCGCCTTCATCTGGCACTGTGATGTAACCGCTGCCCGGCCCGCAGCACCGCCCGGCTAATGAATATTCATATAATGCTTTACACTCTCCTTCTCATCCCGGACGATACTGCGCATGTGCGGGATTTCCTATTATACCTGGAAGAGGTCTTCAGCGCTGCTTCATTAGTCCGGAGCAACGCTGGAGTAAGGTTGTAGGCATGTTCATTCCTACCATCTATTAGCAATAGAATGAAGACCGCTTCCGGGTATAGTAGGAAATCCTGCATATGCGCAGTATCGGCCGGGATGAGAAGGAGAGTGTAAGACATTATATGAATATTCATTAGCCGGGCGGTGCTGCGGGCCGGGCAGCGGTTACATCACAGTGCCAGATGAAGGCAGTAACCCCGCCCGTGCCAGTTAGCAGCTAATTTAAATATACAGAAAAACTGCTATAACGGGCGAACGGCGCAGCACATCTGGGCAAGGTAGGACTCAAAATGTACAGCGTCTCCCACACTATCCATCGGTACCTGTGGATAGTGCGGGAGAAAACATATGACAGTTTTCTTTTAACATCAATGGGGGAGATTTATCAAAACCTGTCCAGAGAAAAAGTTGCTGAGTTGCCCATAGCAACCAATCAGATCGCTTCTTTCATTTTGCAGAGGCCTTGTCAAAAAATGAGAGACGCGATCTGATTGGTTGCTATGGGCAACTTAGCAACTTTTCCTCTGGACAGGTTTTGATAAATTTCCCCCAATGTGATTCATTTACAGCCATTTGCAAAGGGCTTGAACGGATTAGAGAACGGGCATGAATTAATGGGGACAGACATTAATGCGAACAAGCCCTAAGGTGGGCACTGTGCCCATGTCTGATTCCACTTCAGATGACAGGTATGTGGATTGTTTTCCATCTATTATACACCGCACACTAGCTGGTATATTATAAGCACCTTGAAGGGGGTATATTATTGGCATGCACTAGCTGGTATATTATGTGCATACTGTAATGGGTATATTATGGGCACACTTTTGAAGGTATATTATGGGCACATTGTAGTGGGTATATTATGGGCATGCTGTAGCTGGTATATTATGAGCACACTTTAGTGGGTAATATAATGGGCACATTATCTGGTAAATTATGGGCACCCTGGGTATATTATGGGCGCACACCAGCTGGTATAGTAAGAGCACAGTTGGTACTTCTAAACACCAAGGAAGAGGACAAGACGGCACTGTGCCCATATGTGATTCCATTTCACGTGAGGTATGTGGATTATTTTGCATCTATCATACGCCGGTAAACAAACAAAAAATGTAGCAAAAAAAAAAAAAAGTATCACAAGGAAACCTGGCAAAAAAAAAAAAAAACCTGGCAAAGAAATTGGCAAAAGGGGCCTGGCCGTGTCTTTATATTACGCTCAGTACACTGAGGTTCAGCTTGTCCCTATGTAAGTGCAGCCTTATGTTCACAAGTTGGAGACTGGCCGTGCGTGAGGACATCACCCGCACTATGTAAAGCGACCGAGACCAGTACTAAATATGGCGAAAATGAGAGTCACTTCCGGTCGGAAGGAAATCCACAGCGAGCACCGTGTGCAGGTTTCATTAGTTCCCGACTCACTTCCGGTTGACAGTTCAGGCGTCTTTTTGTTTTATTTTGAACTAATAATGAGTAATATCGTAGAAGAAGAGGAGGAGGAAGATTATATGTCGGATGCCTTCCTCAGCTCCTTGTAAGCTCTAAGCGGGGGCTCTGTCCTCCATTGTATGTTATCTGTGTAGTTTTTCTTGTGTATTTCATCTATGTAGTTTTTGCTTATGGGCACGTTAACACAGTGTTTATCAACCCGTGTGCCTCCAGCTGTGGCAAAACTACAACTCCCAGCATGCCCACACAACCTTTAGCGGTCCGGGCATGCTGGGGGTTGTAGTTTTGCCACAGCTGGAGGCACACTGGTTGGAAAACATGGCATTACTCCAATGACAGGTGCTGTGGTTAGGTTATGGGTCATATGGGGATTACTAGACCCCCCCCTGTGCTGCCAAAATAAAACGATCTCTCAGTTTTCTATATTCTCAGCATTTTCTGCTTCTAATGTGGTGACCCCACAGGATATCACTGCTGTGACCAATCACTGGCTGAGCGCGCTTTTTTTGGGTGCTGACACGTCAATAGGAAGTGGTGACTGGTGGGGTCCTGTATTATTTTTTTTTCATTGCTGCATTCCTAGTAGCATAACATGCCCATCAACATAGACATATGAAGGGTTGTATTTTGTGGGACAAAATGTCAGTGGTTTGGGGTACATATAGGGGGAGAAGTTGCCCATAGCAACCAATCAGATTGCATCTTTCATTTTGCAATGGCCTTGTTAAAAATGAAAGAAGAAATCTGGTTGCCATGGGCAACTGAGCAACTTTTCCTCTGCACAGGTTTTGATAAATCTCCTTTGTTTGGGCAGGAGGTAATAGAAATAGGTAGCATTTGTGCAATATTTGGGGTTTTGTTAATATGGTATTCAGCAATGGGGAATTAAATTTAAAGGGGTACTCCGGTGAAAAACTTTTTTTTTTTAATCAACAAGTGCCAGAAAGTTAAACAGATTTGTAAATTACTTCTATTAAAAAAATCTTAATCCTTCCAGGACTTATTAACTGCTGAATACTACAGAGGAAATGATTTTCTTTTTGGAGCACAGTGCTCTCTGCTGACACCTCTGTCTGCAGCAGGAGAGGTTTGCTATGGGGATTTGCTCTGACTCCTGTACAGTTCCTGACACAGACAGGTGTCAGCAGAGAGCACTTTGGTCAGACAGAAAATAACTATACAACTTCCTCTGTAGTATACAGCAGCTGATAAGTACTGGAAGGATTAAGATTTTTAAATAGAAGTCATTTACAGATCTGTTTAACTTTCTGGCAAAAGTTGATTTAAAAAAAATATATATTTTCCACCGGAGTACCCCTTTAAGATAGGCACTGCTGATCGTCCCTATTACGAGATTGAAATTTTAATTGTACTGTGGCCAATCCTTTCCTATCTCACACTGTAGTTTTTGCAAACTCAGATACAGTGTCAATCTAAAAACGATCTATAATGTCTCCAATGTTTTGCCAGAAAACCTGGTATTATCAAGGTGACCGCGAGTGTTGGCGATCACGTGTTTGTTATGGAGGTAATGTGACCAAAGCTGCTGATCACATGACTACAACATCACAATCAAGTGATGTTACGGTCACTGATTGGATAAGGATAGCGCACAATTAGGATGTCATCATGACATCTTAGCCAATTTCTATAAAAGGCTGGAATTAGCGTTGCCACGCCATTAACCTCGAGCCCTTGATAAAGCCAGGTTTTCTGGTGAAACGTTGGGGAGGTTATAGATAGTTTTTAGATCTACATTGTATCTGAGTTTGCAAAAACGAGAGTATGAGATAGGAAAAGATTGGTCTATCTTAACAACTATGAACTAGTTACTACACAGATACAGTAATCCCTCAACTTACAATGGCCTCAACATACAATAGTTTCAACATACAATGGTCTTTTCTGGACCATTGGAAGTTGAAACCAGACTCAACATACAATGACATTCTGGACAAAGACAGCCCAGATCTGTGAAACGTGTCATTGGCCGAGAGAACTGACCAATCAGAATGGGCAATTTACTGGTAAAACACCTGTATTACTGAAGCGTATGCACTGACTGATGTCTGGTAGCGCCCCCTACAGTACAGAGAGGTATTACATGTTCTGTACACTTTACCTGTACCAGGGTTACCTGCTCCTTTGGACACCAGGTGAGGGAGACTCCATGTTACTTTTTTAGGACATTGCGTGTACTGTACAGGACACTGAAGAAGCTTCTGTCCTCTACACAGACCAGTGTTTCCCAAGCAGGGTGCCCCCAGCTGTTGCAAAACTACAACTCCCAGCATGCTGGGAGTTGTAGTTTTGCAACAGCTGGAGGCTCCCTGCTTGGAAACCACAGACATAGACAGTGATTTACAGCTCCCAGCAGATTTTTCTTACTTTTATATGTAAGGATTTGCTTTATCTGTATTAGTTATCTACTTATTTTTCTTTAATTCTCACTTTTATCTATTTTTGGATGACATTTTGGAGCTTTAGAACCAATTACCAGGTTTCCATAGAGTTCTGGTCTCAACATACAATGGTTTCAACATACAATGTTCATCCCGGAACCAATTAATATTGTAACTTGAAGGACCACTGTACAGTGTTGGTAATTTTAACCACACACGCTGCCACCTAGTGGTGTTTTTTTTCATATCCACAATTAATATTTTAAACAAGAGAGAATAAAAATAAAGACTATTGTGTAACTGTATAGTCAGGGGGGGTCTTTAGTTAAGGGTTATACCCCAATAGGTGTGTGTTGTTGTTTTTTTTGTGGAAAAAACAAGATGACTTCCCCCTAGGCCATACAGCTGATAAGTAGTGGGAGGCTGAAGATTTTTAAAATAGAAGTAATTTACACATCAGTATATTGTTCTTGCACCAGTTAAAACCCCTTCTTTTTCTCTGGAGTACCTTATTTTTTGGGCAGTTAGGCTCTTGGTGCACTTATCACGTTCCCTAGCCTCAAGTTGCACTGGTGGTTCTTTCCGGTCTGTCCCTAATTCATGCCCACTAAAAAATATTTATATTCTCCCTTTTCTGCATGTAGCTGCTACTGAGATCCGTGCATGTGTGGTGATAGCCGTGGTCGGCTTTGCTGGCAATCTGTGTGCCCATGTGTGGGATCTCTGTGTGTAGCAGGAGCAGCCCATGTGCAGAAAAGGGAGAGTACCTGCTACTTTTGTCTGTTAGTGTGGGTGACACTTCTGTCTAGGAATCGACCGATTATTGGTTTGGCCGATATTATCGGCCGATAATCACGATTTTGGGCATTATCGGTATCGGCAATTACCTTGCCGATAATGCACCGCCCCCACCACACCGCGACCACCCCAACCCGCCGCCTCCCCCCCCCATCGACCCGCCGCACTGCGTCGCACCCCCTCACCGCACCGTCCCAGCCCCATTGCCTCCCCCATCCCCGATTCTATAGTTACCTGTTCCCGGGGTCAACGCTACTTCTGGCTCCTGCTGCGTCCTGCGTTACGCTGTGCGCAGTGACGTCACCGTCAGTGCGCACAGTGACAGCTCAGGAGGACGCCACCGGAGCCAGATGTAGAGTGGGCCCCGGGAACAGGTAATTATAAAACCGGGGATGGGGGAGGCAATGGTGCCGGGGCGGTGCGGTTGGGGGTGTGACGCGGTAGGGGGTGGCGTGGGGGGGGGTTGGCGGTGATAGGACTCAGGATCCCCGGACAGGCAGGGGGAGAGAAGCGGGTGGTGACGGCGGTCTATGGCACCGCAAAAGCCGCTGCAGTTCATTGATTTAAAGCATCCGCTTTAAATCAATGATCTGCAGCGGTGTGGAGGGGGGGGGGGGGGTAAATAACGGAATATCGGTATAAGTTATCGGCCCTAACCTCCACAGATTATCGGTATCGGCCCTAAAAAAACGATATCGGTCGATCCCTACTTCTGTCAGTTTCCCTTTAATGATCATTGCAGGCTGGTCCTGGAGTTGCTGCTTTAAGCAGCAGCTTGTCCATTTGCAGCCTACAGTCCTCTTTAAAGGGGTACTCCGGTGGAAAACTTTTTATTTTATTTTTTATTTAAATCAACTGATGCCAGAAAGTTAAACAGATTTGTAAATTACTTCTATTGCAAAATCTTAATCCTTCCAGTACTTATTAGCTACTGAATACTACAGAGGAAATTATTTTCTTTTTGGAACACAGAGCTCTCTGCTGACAGCACGAGCACAGTGCTCTCTGCTGACATCTCTGTCCATTTTAAGAACTGTCCAGAGTATGAGAAAATCCCCATAGCAAACATATGCTGCTCTGGACAGTTCCTAAAATGGACAGAGGGGTCAGCAGAGAGCACTGTGTTCCAAAAAGAAAAGTTTCCTCTGTAGTATTCAGCAGCTGATAAGTACTGGAAGGATTAAGATTTTTTAATAGAAGTAATTTACAAATCTGTAAAAAAATAAATAAATAAATAAATAAAAAAACTGGGGTTGTGCAGCTCACAATTAACTAGCCGAGGTAAGAGGGCTGTACACCTACACCTGGTGTTTTTAATTAGAAAGACAACATTTAAAAGATAGCTGACCCCTCAAGGCTAGCATCAGTTACCTGATACAATGATGTAATGATAATAATAATGACTGGATCGTGCTTCAATTATAATATGAAAGGGCAAATTTATTACATACTATAAAATATATAAAAAAATTCTTTATACAGTAAATCCTCAAAGCACAGGGCCCTTGTGCCGAGGGAATTATAAAATAAAATACTAAATAAAATGACAATATCAACAACCACCGATGGCTATCATTTAAGAAAGTTTCAACAATGCGATGTTGCTTTTGATAATCCGGCCTCCGATAATCCGAAAATGAGTTCAAGTCCCATAAATGGTATAAATTCCAAAATGCTAAGAATATATTAGATGTATTATAGTTACCAGCCTGCTAATGTGTCCCGATAATATGTTACCTTGAGTTATAATGTGAAGTCCGCACAGTTGGAATGGTACCAGACGCTGGCACTCGTCTTAGCGGCGGTCTACCTGCCACAGACCAGCTGGAAAGGTAGCCGCTTTCTGATGTTTTGCTGTAGATGGTAACCAAGCAGAGAAGCAGATGCGGACCTCTAGGTAACTCGATGGTGGGTGACGTCACAGGCACTGGGCAGCGCTGCCTGGAAGATGGTCTCGTGAGCGTTATGTTGGTTCGCAGAGCTGGATCGGAGGTCACCGGTATACAGTCAGGTAGCGGTGATATAGAGTATTCGTGTCCCTAGACGCTTTTCAGGGCTCTCATATGCTTTAAACACGGCCCTTTCCTCAGTAGGCTTACATCTAATATATTCTTATCATTTTGGAATTTATACCATTTATGGACTTGAACTCTTTTTCGGATTATCGGAGGCCGGATTATCAAAAGCGACATCGCATTGTTGAAAATTTCTTAAATGATAGCTATCGGTGGTTGTTGATATTGTCATTTTATTTTATTTAGTATTTTATATTCTAATTCCCTCGGCACAAGGGCCCTGTGCTTTGAGGATTTATTGTATAAATAATTTTTTATATTGTGTAATAAATTTGCCCTTTCATATTATAATTGAAGCACGATCCAGTCATTATTATTATCATTACATCATTGTATCAGGTAACTGATGCTAGCCTTGAGGGGTCGGCTATCTTTTAAAATTTTGTCTTTCTAATTTACAAATCTGTTTAACTCTCTGGCACCAGTTGATTTAAAAAAAAGTTTTCCACTGGAGTACCCCTTTAAAGGGGTACTCCACTGCCCCAGCGTTAGGAACATTTGGTACCGAATGCTGGGTGCGGAGGTCATGACGTTACGGCCATGCCCCCTCAATGCAAGTCTATGGGAGGGGGCATGGTGGCTGCCACGCCCCTCCCATAGACTTGCATTGAGGGGGTGTGGCTGTGACATCACAAGGGGCGTGGCCATGGTTTCACGACCCCCACAGCCCGCATCCAGCGTTTGGAACAAAATATAATGAACGCTGAGGCAGTGAAGTGCCCCTTTAAGTTGCCAGTGTTACCCACAGCACGCTTGTGCATGCAATTCCCTGATAATTATGGGATGCACATACAGCCACTTAGAGTGGTAACTCCAGGACTAGACTGCAGTGTCCCAACAGTGCTACCTGTAAGAGCATCCTAAGCTTGTTTTCTACGCTGATGTTTAAGTGGACTAAAATAAACTGTTGCTTTTAACTTCAAAGTCGGTTAGCGATTTTGAAACTGTTTGCAAAGTTTAAAAATCACGTTTTACTTTTAAGCTCAGGAGTTATAGAGGCCGTGCTGATCTGCAGCATACATGCCTCTTCCCTGCCCCCCTCCCCCCTGCATGATGGATGTACAGGGCTCAATGCTGGAAGACAAACCCTGTTCATGCAAATGTCCATGTCGTAGATATGCTTTAGATTTGTTGTGTTTGACTTTCCTACTGAACTTGGAACATATGCATCTAAATTGGAAAATTTGTGAAAATACCCTTTAAAAAAAAAAAAAATAAGAAAAGAAAACTTCGGTCTTGATGATTAACTCCCTACGTTGCTTCCTAAAGTGTTCTGAAATAATTGTGTGTTTCTTTATATTCCAGACAGGATGTTAGACCAGGAATCCCTGTGCCAAGGAGAGTCAAAGAGTCTTACCAGAAAGAAGAAAAACAAAAGGAAAGTAATGTCAAGAACAGACAAAAGAGCATGAAAGAGGTGGAAAAGGAAAGAAGAGATACTGTACTGAATGTAGCTCTGAGCAATGAAAACAAGGGCTTTGCTTTACTTCAGAAGATGGGGTATAAGAAAGGGCAAGCACTTGGCAAGAAAGGTACAGATCTGTTATTTTATTATTATTGGTTCTTCACTACATACATGATGGAACGTCATAACAAATATTGAGCAAAAAAGATTACCTAGATTTGATAATTCATCCTTTTATTCTTTGCTGATCACCTAGTTGGAGTTTTATTAAAGGGGTATTCCAGGAAAAAACTTTTTTTTTATATATATCAACTGGCTCCAGAAAGTCAAACAGATTTGTAAATTACTTCTATTAAAAAATCTTAATCCTTTCAGTACTTATGAGCTTCTGAAGTTAAGGTTGTTCTTTTCTGTCTAAGTGTTCTCTGATGACACCTGTCTCGGGAAACGCCCAGTTTAGAAGAGGTTTGCTTTGGGGATTTGCTTCTAAACTGGGCGTTTCCCGAGACAGGTGTCATCAGAGAGCACTTAGAGAGAAAAGAACAACCTTAACTTCAGAAGCTCATAAGTACTGAAAGGATTAAGATTTTTTAATAGAAGTAATTTACAAATCTAACACTGAAGATGCAGAAAATGCGGAGCACTCACCCAAGCTTCAACTGCAGTGGTAGTTTATTATAAACTTACAAACATGAGGGTACACGGATCAGTGAGCTGTGCTGGAGGACGCGGGGGGTATAGTCTCGGCGACGGACCGTTGCGCGCTTCTGCGCTTCGTCAGACCGGGAGTGTACCCTCATGTTTGTAAGTTTATAATAAACTACCACTGCAGTTGAAGCTTGGGTGAGTGCTCCGCATTTTCTGCATCTTCAGTGTTGAATTGTGAATTGTCCTATCTCCAGCGAGTTAGCACCGGATACAGAGCTCACACAGCAGTTAAAGGGGCCGTACACTATTATTATCCTGATACCTACACGTCATTCCAAGTGGTGCCGAGTTATCTCTATTAGACTGTAATTTACAAATCTGTGTAACTTTCTGGAGCCAGTTGATATATAAAAGTAAAAAAAAGTGTTTTCCTGGATAACCCCTTAAAAGTTGTACAGAGGTTCAGACATTATACGACCATTGACAATACAATACATGTGATAGTGCTACACAAGGTACAAGAGCTGGATATTTCCAGTCAAGGTGGCAGTGTAAAATAGCTGCAGGTAACATCATACGTCAATTGTGCATTAGGGCCCTATTACACGGGGTGATAATCAGCTAAAAAGGCAGATAATGCCCTGTTTTAATAGGGCAGGTGATTAGCCATTCTGACTTGAGATGAGCGAACGTACAGTAAATTTGATTTGTCACGAACTTCTCGGCTCAGCAGTTGATTACTTTTCCTGCGTGAATTAGTTCAGCCTTCAGGTGCTCCGGTGGGCTGGAAAAGGTGGATACAGTCCTAGGAAAGAGTCTCCTAGGACTGTATCCACCTTTTCCAGCCCACCGGAGCACCTGAAGGCTGAACTAATTTATGCCGGAAAAGTCATCAACTGCCGAGCCGAGAAGTTCGTGACGAATCAAATTTACTGTAAGTTCGCTCATCTCTAATTCTGACCCATTAAAAATAGAGGGTGTGCAGTTTGGACATCATTTGTGTCTCTCTTCCTGTCTGACATTCAAGCTCTGTAAACGAAAAACGATCTACCAGTTTACTGTGTGAGGTCGGACCATGTAGTAAGGCCTTTACACATATGCCAGTGGTCTCCAACCTGAGGACCTCCAGATGTTGCAAAACTACAACTCCTAGCATGCCTGGACAGCCGTTGGCTGTCCGGGCATGCTGGGAGTTGTAGTTTTGCAACATCTGGAGGTCCGCAGGTTGAAGACCACTGACATATGCTGATAGGAGCAGTAGTCTATTTAAATGGTAACTATCATTTAAAGACAAACTTTTGATAAGTTGCCCAGCATCGCGCTAAACTATCCGGCCGGACGCCAATTCTTTCACTATAGACTTATATAGCAGAAAGGTTTAATTTTATAGACCGTCACTGAGTGAGAAGCACACGGCCACAAACCTTTCTGGATTATAACTAGCGATTGCATCAGGTCTCAGAAGTGGGGCCCAGTGCAATCAAAACTTTTGGCATGTCTGTGAAACACTATGGAGACCCTTTTAGGCTCTATTCACATTAGGCTGCTTTCACACTATGAAAAGTTCCCGTTATATAACGCCCGTTTTATAAAATAGCGGGTGATCGTGGGGTTAAACAGCCATCAGAAAATAACTAAAGGACGTTAGAAAATCCCATTATAGTCTATGGGATTTTTCTAATAGCCGTTTTAAAGGAGTAGTCCAGTGGTGAAAAACTTATCCCCTATCCTAAGGATAGGGGATAAGTTTGAGATTGCGGGGGGTCCGACCGCTGGGGCCCCCTGCGATCTCTCTGTACGGGGGCCAGGCTCTCCGGCCAGATAGCGGGTGTCGACCTCCGCCCGAAGCCATAGAGTTGCATTGAGGGGGCGTGTCGGCCGCCGCTTCGTGTGGAGGTCGACGCCCCCTTCTCGAGGGCTGTCGGGGCTCCGTACAGGAGATCGCAGGGGGCCCCAGCGGTCGGACCCCCTGCAATCTCAAACCTATCCCCTATCCTTAGGATAGGGGATAAGTTGTTCACCACTGGGTCACTACTGGACTACTCCTTTAACCTGTTATTGCCCATTATTAATAACATGCACTATTTCTTCCGTTCAATCGTCCGTTATTAATAACGGGCGATAACGGGTTAAAACTGCTATTAGAAAAATCCCATAGACTATAATGGGATTTTCTAACGTCCGTTAGGGATTTTCTAATGGCCGTTTAACCCCGTGATCACCCGCTATTTTATAACGGGCGTTATATAACGGGTACTTTTCATAGTGTGAAAGCCGCCTAAGAGTTACAAATTACACACATTGCTGTGGTTGTGCAATGTGGCTTCAAGGCACATTCTGGCACTGAGCTGCAACCCTTTGCATTGTCATGGTCAATTGGGACTGGTCGTGACCTCGGTGAACATAAAGTGATAACATATTGTGCTGTACTCATATGCTGTCATTAGATGGAAAAACCTTTAAATATCCAGACATCCTAGTGACCATGTAGTCTATAAGTGAGAGTATGGCTGGCACCACCTTCTAACTAACATGAGTATGCACTCAGACCAGGTTATTCACATTAACCACAGTGCAGAGCAGAGACAATCATAGTGTAAAACAATTCACATTTTAGAAGATACTGCAGCACTCATCCGATGCAGTTAAAAACTTTCTTGATTCGGTACAAGCATGGAATTACAGGCACAGTACTAGTAGTACTAGTAGTACTCTGTAAAAGATTCCAGGAATAAATGTTATATGTCTGTTTGGTTAAGGGCTGCCCTAGGCTGACAGATGATGTCAGAAAGCTACATGTGGACGATCCGGAATGTTTAACAGTTGCAGGGCTTAAAGGGGTACTCCCGTGGAAAACTTATTTTTTTTTAAATCAACTGGTGCCAGAAAGTTAAACAGATTTGTAAATCACTTCTATTAAAAAATCTTAATCCTTCCAGTACTTTTTAGGGGCTGTATACTAAACAGAAATCAAAAAAGAAATGCATTTCCTCTGATGTCATGACCACAGTGCTCTCTACTGACCACTACTGTCCATTTCATGAACTGTCCAGAGCAGGAGAAAATCCCCCTAGCAAACATATGCTGCTCTGGAAAGCTCATAAAATGGACAGCAGAGGTCAGCAGAGTACTAAAGCAAGCCTCCTGAAAAAAATACATGTATAGTACATGAATGCAAAGTGTTTCTAATATATTTTTTGTAGAAAAATAGAGACTTGCTTGAGAGTGATAATAGTAATCACCCACATGGGTTTAGAATTAGATGTTCATCACATGTAATTGGGACTTTTGGCCAAGAGATGTTTACAACATTTTGGTCTGGTGTTTTACAATTATACTTTTTTGTCTTTTTATGTATATAAATATAATATATATTTGTGTATGAGTGGATGTCTATGTGGGTGATGGGCACGTTTGCTGAATAAAAGGGTACTCCACTGCCCCAACGTTTGGGACATTTTGTTCCAAACGCTAGGTTCCAGCTGCGGGTGTGTGGTATGATGTCACGATTCCCTGCAGCCGGAACCCAGTGTTCAGGACAAAATATTCAGAATGCTGGGGCAGTGGAGTACCCCTTTAAGGTGGCCGCAAGGTGTCTGCTTGTTCTATTGCCTTTCTACATGCCATGATGCCTCAATTTTATAAGTTTTTTGCCCGTTTTAAATTTTTTTTTGTTTGTTACCCTCTCTTTTTGCTGTTTTCTTATTTTAATAAAAATTGCAAAAATAAAAATCCTTTAAAATAAATAATAAAAAAAAAAAAAAAAAAAAAAAATATATATATATATATATATATATATATATATATATATATATATGTATATGTATTTGATATTTAGAAAAAAATATCGAAAGAGCAGCGCAACCAGAGAAAAATAAGCGGGTGCAAGCAGCTAGTTGGCCTCTGTCAAAGGCCCAAATCCAGACAAAATAGCAGAAGATAGTCGCAGCACTCCAAAAAACAGGGAAAAAATAAGGTGGCTTTATTCCATATTATAAATACAAGAGCATTTGTAATTTGTAATATGGAATAAAGCCACCTTATTTTTTCACTATTTTTTGGAGTGCTGCGACTATCTTCCAGGGCTGTGGAGTCGAGGAGTAGGAGTCGGACAAAATTTTGGGTACCTGGAGTTGGAGTCGGCAAACAATACACAATATAGATTGGAATAAAAAAAAAAAAGCAAGTTTAAATGTCCCAATTCACAAAAATTTATAATTAATGAATTCTCTACTATAAGAATAAAGACCAATGCATGCAGTGCCTCACGTAACCGCAAAACGAACACGTTAAGTGACCGTGAAGAAGCATGCTTTTCATGTGCTTCACTATAGGGCACACAACACACAATTAGGAGCGGCAATACTTATACTTTCCATAGTGTTGTGTTCTGCTGTTACAGGGAACCCATGGGTAACCGAGGCCTCTCACTGATAAGGGATTAAGTAAATATGTCTTTTGCAGGATTAGAGACACTTGTATAAGTGAAGGGAATGGAGGGTCAATAGTTCGACTGAAGCTGTAAACCATTGGAAAAAAGCTATAAAAACTTGTAAACTCGATTGTTAGCTTAAAGGGGTACTCCGCCCCTAGACATGTTATCCCCTATCCAAAGGATAGGGGATAAGATGTCAGATCGCCAGGGTCCTGCTGCTGGGGACCCCCGGGATCGCCGCTGCGGCACCGCGCTATCATTACTGCACAGAGCGAGTTCGCTCTGTGCGTAATGGCGGGCGATACAGGGGCCAGAACATCGTGACGTCACGGTCCGCCCCCTCAATACAAGTCTATGGGAGGGGGCGTTGTGGTCGCCACGCCCCCTGCCATAGACTTGCATTAAGGGGGCGGGCCGTGATGTCACAAGGGGCGGAGCCATGACGTCACGCTGCTCCGTCCCCTGTATCACCCGTCATTACGCACAGAGCGAACTTGCTCTGTGTAGTAATAAAAGCGCTGTGCCGCAGCGGCGATCCCGGGGGTCCCCAGCAGCGGGACCCCGGCAATCTGACATCTTATCCCCTATAGATAAATGCCCCTTCCTGGATCCTCCCACTGCCCTATCTTCAGCAGCAGATCAGCACACAAACTGTTCAATACAGTAGACTGTTGGCTTCCCTGCCAGTAGTCCTGTGGTAATGACATGTATTTGCCTTTCTTTCCTTCAAGGAATGTATTAAATACATTCACATATTAATACAGAGGAGTCGGATTCGGAGTCGGAAGTACAAAAAAATCCAGAGTCGGAACATTTATCTACTGACTCCACAGCCCTGCTATCTTCTGCTATTTTGTATTTGATATTTAGTTATATTTGCAAATTGGAGTAAGGGTTTGTGTATTTCTGTCTGGTAAAACCTTTCTGGTTTATAAACTTCACTAATAATTCCAACCGAGTCAGATGCATTTGTTCCAACGCTTTAACAGCAAGGGCATTTCTGTAAAGTCGTGCTCCTCTTTGCACAATAGTTCATTTTGCACTCTCTTAAATTCTTACGAAGAAAGCAGGGAAAATAGCTCAACTTATTGTAACGTTTTATTGCTCCATTATAGTTTTGTCTTTACAGAGAAAAGCGTCTGAACTACTAATCTGACACATATTTGGCACTGCTCGGTCTCACAAAGTAGTAAACACCATACTTTTCCTATCTTCCCCTTCTGTAGATTTTCTTGGGGCTTTCAGAGCATTGAAAGCAGCAGTTACTGTTGTTAAGGTTAAGCTGAGTAAGTGTTATTTATGTTCTTGATGCTTTCTATTGATCACTACGGCAGGTCCTGGTGCATTATAGCTATTATTTATTGCTATGGGGCTGCAATATTTTTTATTTTATGTCCATTTTTATAAAGACAGATAAAAAGGTGTTTTGCCGTTCCTGCAGAAATACGTTCCACAAAGAGGCAAATAAAAATAGCTGTGCAATTAGTATGGGGAGGATGGCGCGCTACTGTCCACCTAACAAAATGTAAAATAAGAAGACAGTCAGCCAAGATATTTCACCTGGAAGAAAGACCAATAACTGGATGAACAGCCTGCCCTGCACATTCTTCCATCTATAAATCTGGATCTCCGGAAACCAAGAAGGTGCATTCTCCGTAGTCTCAAGTGTGCAGTGTAGTGCTGTCTCATTGTTTATTCAGGGTTATATATTCTGAAAAAATAAAGGACAATGTCATAGACAAATCAGCGTCTTCTAGTTAATCCTAAAGCCTTAGACACTTCAAGATGGATTTATAGAAAAACAAAAAGTGCTATTTTTATAAACAAGCTTTGGTAGGCTTAAAGAAGCATTCCGGATTTTTTTTAAACCTAATAAATAAAGTTGTTTCTAAAGAATTTAGTCTTTGCCCCATATCTCTTATATAGAACCAGTGATTGCCACTTTATCAATCACAGTTCTTGGCACCTGGCTAATCCTGGCCTTTTGCTGTTCTGGGGAACGCCCCCTGGGCACTTTTACCTCATTTACTTATTAACATTAAAGGCGTATATCTCTTTGCTGGAAAAAACTGTGCAGATTAAAAGGGAATACCTGATAAGAAGCACCATCCAGTCAAGCCTGCTTTTAAAGGGGTGCTCCTCTGGCCAGCGTTCGGAACTAAATGTTCCAAATGCTGTTTTCGCGCTGTGGGGGTCGGCCACGGCCCTTGTATCAAGGTTGACAAGCAAAAAAAAAATGAAAAAAAACACAATAATGCACTATATGTATATATGTGGGTATGTAGATTACAGTGCTGCTTTATAATGCAACTCACAAGTGACGTCTTCTCTAATCAGCGTCGTTCCCTCCATCTAGTCCGGGCCATCATGACGATTTCTTCCAGCCACAAGTCTTCACCGTTAAAGGGGTATTCCAGGCAAAAACTTTTTTTTTATATATCAACTGGCTCCGGAAAGTTAAACAGATTTGTAAATTACTTCTATTGAAAAATCTTAATCCTTCCAATAGTTATTAGCTTCTGAAGTTTTCTGTCTAACTGCTCAATGATGATGATGGGAGAATATCCCCATAGGAGCTGGACAGCTCCCGGGACGTGAGTCATCAGAAAGCAGTTAGACAGAAAACAGCAACTCAACTTCAGAAGCTAATAACTATTGGAAGGATTAAGATTTTTTAATCGAAGTAATTTACAAATCTAATTTACAAGAAAAAATTGGGGCTCAGGGTAAATGATGTATGGACACAACTGGCTGAATGATAATATTTATTAATTATAGTAATCAAATTGTTTGTAAGACGTGGTAAGTACCGTGACTTACAGGGTCCTTGCAGAGCCACGGCACTCCCTACAAAAATATAGTATTGATAAAATTGCAAATACAATTAAAATAAATTAATTATAAATATAAAATGTTATTTAAAACATAATAATATTATTGAGACCAATTAAAAATTATGGATATCCAACAAAAGGTCCTCTTAAGGGTTTGGACCTCCTTAGATGTTAGTAACTAATAGCAACCCATGGGGCTATTTATATATAGCAATATAACCACAGTCTATTGAGTCTTTTGATGAGTAATTAAATAGGTCAGTAACCAGTTCATTAAAGCATGTTAATGTAGCGCTGTTATATCCCTTGGTAACAGAGTTAATATATCGCTTGGTAGCAGAGTTGTAATAATTGCCGGCAATTGTAACAGTTAGCAGAATGATACAGTTATGCTCACCGCCCCGGGACCGGTACTTGTCAGGATGCTGTTGCTCTTTGGGGATGCTGCGATCCCTCCTGCGGCTTTTGAGATAGTTGGAGATACTGCGATCTCTCCTGTACTTTCTCCTGTGCGCTTTGCTGGAACAAATTCTGTTATCTCTCTCACTGCGGGAGAGGACACTGTTGGGGGACTCTGCCGTCTCCTATGGTGAAGGTGCCGTGACTGGCGGTGGGCTCCGAGTGTTGTAACTCCAGCGCTTCAATTCAAAGTAGCGGTCGCGTCCTCGTGGTTACAGGGCGCGCGTACGTGGCTGGCAACTGACCGGGTGAGACAAGGACTTATGTAAGTGGTCTCAATAGTCGTATTGGGGGGCTGGACGCGTTTCAAGACTATACTCAGTCTTTTCCTCAGCAGCAATATAAATTATGAATATATAACATAATTTATATTGCTGCTGAGGAAAAGACTGAGTATAGTCTTGAAACGCGTCCAGCCCCCCCAATACGACTATTGAGACCACTTACATAAGTCCTTGTGAGTCCCGCATCGATAGGCATCTCACCCGGTCAGTTGCCAGCCACGTACGCGCGCCCTGTAACCACGAGGACGCGACCGCTACTTTGAATTGAAGCGCTGGAGTTACAACACTCGGAGCCCACCGCCAGTCACTGCACCTTCACCATACGAGACGGCAGAGTCCCCCAACAGTATCCTCTCCCGCAGTGAGAGAGACAACAGAATTTGTTCCAGCAAAGCGCACAGGAGAAAGTACAGGAGAGATCGCAGTATCTCCAACTATCCCAAAAGCCGCAGGAGAGACCGCAGGAGGGATCGCAGCATCCCCAAAGAGCAACAGCATCCTGACAAGTACCGGTCCCGGGGCGGTGAGCATAACTGTATCATTCTACTAACTGTTACAATTGCCGGCAATTATTACAACTCTGCTACCAAGCGATATATTAACTCTGTTACCAAGGGATATAACAGCGCTACATTAACATGCTTTAATGAACTGGTTACTGACCTATTTAATTACTCATCAAAAGACTCAATAGACTGTGGTTATATTGCTATATATAAATAGCCCCATGGGTTGCTATTAGTTACTAACATCTAAGGAGGTCCAAACCCTTAAGAGGACCTTTTGTTGGATATCCATAATTTTTAATTGGTCTGAATAATATTATTATGTTTTAAATAACATTTTATATTTATAATTTATTTTAATTGTATTTGCAATTTTATCAATACTATATTTTTGTAGGGAGTGCCGTGGCTCTGCAAGGACCCTGTAAGTCACGGTACTTACCACGTCTTACAAACAATTTAATTACTATAATTAATAAATATTATCATTCAGCCAGTTGTGTCCATACATCATTTACCCTGAGCCCCAATTTTTTCTTGTAAATTAGCACCATTTTCGTTCACCTTGGGTATAGGTGATATTTTTTGGGTAGCCCGGGTTGCTATTGGTTACGGTGAGAACAAAGAGCCACTCCAAATCCTCCTTTTAACCTAATTTACAAATCTGTTTAACTTTCCGGAGCCAGTTGATATATAAAAAAAAAAGTTTGGGCCTGGAATACCCCTTTAAACCTGCAAAACAAACCTATTAGGCTCTGCACTTTTTTTTTTACATGGGTGACAGGGGTGTAGAAGAGTGTACAGGGGTGTACATGGGTGACAGAGGGGTGTAGAGGGGTGTACATGGGTGACCGAGGGGTGTAGAGGAGTGTACATGGGTGACAGAGGGGTGTAGAGGATTGTACATGGGTGACAGAGGGGTGTAGAGGAGTGTACATGGGTGACAGAGGGGTGTAGAGGAGTGTACATGGGTGACAGAGGGGTGTAGAGGAGTGTACAGAGGGGGTGTAGAGGAGTGTACATGGGGGACAGACGGGTGTAGAGGAGTGTACATGGCGGACAGAGGGGTGTAGAGGAGTGTACATGGGGGATAGAGGGGTGTAGAGGAGTGTACATGGGGGATAGAGGGGTGTAGAGGAGTGTACATGGGGGATAGAGGGGTGTAGAGGAGTGTACATGGGGGACGGGGATAGACACAAGACGGACATGGATGACGGGAGAGTGGACATGGGTGACGGGGGGGGGGGGGGGTGGAGATTGGACAGGGTTGAAAAGGGGTAACAGATGGGAGGGGTGGAAAGGGTACAGTACCTTAAGCAAGCCGGCACGGGAATCCGGCGCAGCTTACATTTCGCTCCACGGCATTCAGGGCACCATTTTCGTCTCACTGCGCCGCAAGGGGGAGGGGGATGCTGTGTGCGCAGTGCGCACACGGGCTTCTCTTCCCCCTGCTGCGCCCTGAGTCATAGGCGTGCAGGCCGGGGCGGGACATTTTAAAATATATAATTTAAAATGGCAGCTGTCATGTCCCATGCATTGAGGGGGCGGGGCTATGACGTCACGAGCTCCAGGCGACGGCTCCAGCGTTCGGAACAGTTTGTTCCAAATGTTTAGCAGCGGTGTACCCCTTTAAAGTGACAGAACAAAAAGGTGTAACGTCGCTTTTTTTTTTTCTGAGACGAGGATTTCAAATCTGCATTATAGCTTACAGTGTGTAACTTGATGTTGAAATACACACAAAATAGCTCAGCATGAATATACTGTAAGGGGCCAGTTTAGTTCAGATCTTTCCTTCTGGAGGAAAAGTCAGTCTGACCAATTATTTGCCTAGTTTTTAGTTCTATTTGTAATATATGTATATATTCCTTACATTTGTGCAATTCTCAGTAAGGCCACTTTTACATGGCAGTTTTCCGCCTGTATTTTACAACAGTTTGTTAGCTATATCTAGTTATATTTGTAGATGTCAGGCAATACTAGTTCTACATATACTATAGTTTTTCTCTGTGAAGGTTATAGGGGGAGATTTATCAAAACCTGTGCAGAGGAAGAGTGGTGCAGTTGCCCATAGCAACCAATCAGATTGCTTCTTTCATTTTCCACAGGCCTCTTTAGAGGCCTGTGGAAAATGAAAGAAGCGATCTGATTGGTTGCTATGGGCAACTGCACCACTCTTCCTCTGCACAGGTTTTGATAAATCTCCCCCATAGTTTTTGCTTAGGCCGCATTTGTACCTCTGTGACACAGATACGATTTCTAAAGCCTAAATAGCTACAATGGTATCCATGCACAGGCAGGCACTGACACCATTCACTCCCCGATTGTAGCCAGCTAGTCACTACAATTTGGTCGTTTCTGAGCATATTCAACTTTTGACTTGGACTGAAAAATGTGGCAGACCTAAATGTTCAGTCCTAAAGTCAGATATGTTAAGAAAATGACCCAAACGTACTCGCTAGCTGACTACAGTTGGGTCATAGGAGTGAATGGCGTCAGTGCCGTTCCGTGTACAGATACGATTTCAGCTGAAATCGTATCTGTGCCACGGGAAACAAATCATGGTGTGAATGCAGCCTTACAAATGCTAATGTCAAATACTAACCAAAATACTGGCGTGTTAAAACAACCCAAGAGCAATTTTCTTCAACTAGTTTGCTATTCCAAAATGTCAGCTGGCCGCACAAATATTATGTGTATATATAACATGTTCAATCCGTGATAAGTGTTCTGTATAATGTTTGTTGGCTTATCACAGTATAGACTTGGTGGGAATCTTTATGTAAAGTGCCAATAACATGTATTCCATTTATTCCCTTTTTGGTGTAGGTGACGGCATTATTGAACCAATTCCACTGAATATTAAAACAGGTAAGTTTTCATCCTTCCTATTTTTTCTAGTTATTGGCTAAAAAACCATACCGTATGCATGCGTAAAAAGATCAAAGATCAGCAGATGACAAGGTATACATTAACTCTTTAAGGACCCGGCCTGTTTTTACCTCGTGGACACAGCCAAGTTTAATTTATGTTTTCCTTTTTCGCCTTTTAAGAAGCATTACTCTTTTTTATTATTCCATCCACAGACCCATATGAGGGCTTGTTTTTTGGCAACCAATTCTACTTAGATTTTACCATACAAAGCATTGCAAAAAATAAATACTGTAAATAAAAAAATAAAAACTTGGAGGGTTTTGTTTTTACACAGTACACTTTACGGTAAAATGTGAATGTTCTCTTTATTCTGTGGGTCAATACAATTAAAATATCTTTATGTTTGTCTGTTACTGTACTACTTTAAAAAAAAAAAAAAAAATTCACCTATTCTGACACCTATAACTTAATATTTTTGTGTATACTGCTGCTGTATGAGGGCTCTTTTTTTTTTTAAACCTTGATGTGTACCTTTTTCTTCAGTACTACTTTTGTGTATATGTAACTTTTTGATTACCTCCATTTTTGGGGGGATGTGACCAAAAATTTGCAATTTTGGATGTTTTATGTTTATGTCATTTACCATACAGGATCATTAATGTTATACAGTGAAATCTCCCTTAGGGGACACCTTCCAATAGCGGACAGTTTTTAATTCCCCAGCTGAGTCCCATAAGACTAAATGTATTTGCACCCTCAGAATAGGGGACATTCCCAATAGCGGACGCAGACACACCTGAAAGGGGACAAAACACTCCCAATAGGGATAGGGGACAACCAGACTTATGTGCAGGCCCTATCTTGTACACAGGGCCGCCGTCAGGGGTACAGCCAATACCCCAGTAAGGGGCCCAGGCCCCTTTGTAGAAGCTCCAGCACTGAAGCAGAAGACCAATGTTTAAACAGTGGTCTCCTACTTCTGTACGTCCGCTAGCCACATCATTTATCCCCCTCCTTCTCTGACCGCCGCCCCCCCCTCCCCCCGTGCCACTTTATTCCTCTGTGCCAAATTCAAATTCATCACCCCCTCTTTACTACCCCCTGTGCCATTTTGTTCCCCCTTTATCCCCTGTGCCACTTCATAAAGAGGGGGGATGATGAATTTATACAGAAGGTAATGAAGGGGGAATGAAAGGGCACAGGGAGGGGGGATCAAGGGGAAATGATGTGGCACAGAAAGTAAGGTTGGATAACTTGGTACAAGGCACGGGAGAATAAGTTGGCACAAGGTAAAAAGGTGGGGGGGGGATAAGGGGTGATTAAATGGCACTGGGAGATTCTACTGTAATATTGCTTTTTATCATGTTATATAGGTAATTACACTCTGGAATGAGTACAGTACAGTATTCCATCATTTAGGAAGATTTTTAAGCCTTCTTCCCAATAAGGGACATCTGTCAATAGCGGACACTTTTTTTTATTCCCCTTGAGTGTCCGCTATTGGAAGATTCTACTGTATTTTAATCTCATACTTTTTTTTATTATTTTTTTTGGGAGTCCCCGCAGGGAACTAGTTATTGCAATCTTTTAAATTCTATGACTGTTTAATGCTATGCAGTGCATTGGCAGTATAATCTGCAATCTCCTTGTATAGTCTGCAATCTCCTTGTATAGTCTGCCAGAAGGCAAGCCATGCAAGAGGATCCCTGGAGCTGCCATGGAGCAGGTGAGGAGAGCTCTGTCCTCCATCACAACTCATCGGATCCTCGCAATCGCGCTGCAGGTGGTCCGATAAATCTCACATAGCCCACAACTGCTTTAGGTGCCTTGATCAGTATTGGTCATGGCGGGATTGCATCGGCGAGGTCGCAGCTGCTGATAGAAGCCGAGACTCACCATGCATGAAGCAAGCTCTGCTATAGCGCTTACTTTATGTTCATGACATAAATGTATGTCATCGTGTACTGGAACTTAGGGCACCATGAGGCACAATTACAGTGAGAAAGTGGAGTGAGTCCATTTCATGTGATTTTAAAAAGTGTGTTGCTGCATTTTTTCAAAATTTGTTTGTCCTATTCACTGCAAACAATTCAATAAATTCTATACACAACTGGCACTTATACGATGCATTCAGAAAGTTTTCAGACCCTTTCACTTTTTTTTCAATTTTTTTTTATGTTCCGACTTGTGCTAAAATGTAAAAAAAATTTAAAAAATCATCCCAACACCATATAATGAGAAAGTCCAAATAGAACTTAACCTGTTGGGGATGAAGGGCGCACAGGTATGCCCTTGCTCCCTGGTACTTAAGGACCAAGGGCATACCTGTACGCCCGTGGGAATTTCGGTCCCCGCCGCGTGCCGGGCGGGGACCAGAGCGGAATGCCTGCTGAAATCATTCAGCAGGCATCCTGTGACAATGCCTGGGGGGGGTCAGATCGGCGATTTGCGGTGATTCCGGGCTGATCAGGTCTCTGTTGACCTGATAACCTGGAAAATAGGGATGATCGGAGCGGTCAAAGACAACCCCAATCATCCTGAAGGATAGGAGTGAGGTGGCAGGGGTGCCACCTCCTCCTATCCCCTGCCATTGATCGATCAGGACTGACCGCCGAATCGCAGGGCGGGGGGGGTTGTGACAGCTAAGATCCCCCGCTCTGCCCGCCTGGAAGCCGGGACAGAGCGGAGGAAGATGACAGCAGGTACCTTGGGCACGTGGGGACCGGCGAGTGGAGCAGGGGAGGACTGGCAGGCAAGTGCAGGCAGCTGCAGCGTCAGAGGCAGCAAAGAAGATCGCTGTAAAGTGATCTTCACTGCTGCTTCTAGGAGTTTTAAAACTACAACTCCCAGCATGCCCAGACAGCCTTTGGCTGTCTGGGCATGCTGGTAGTTATAGTTTTGCAACAACTGGAGGGCCACAGTTTGGAGACCACTGCAGTGATCTCCAAACTGTGTCCTTCCAGATGTTGCAAAACTGCAACTCTCAGCATGCCCAGACAGTCCAGGCATGCTGGGAGTTGTAGTTCTGTAGCATCTGGCCCTTCAGATGTTGCAGAACTACAACTCCCAGCATGCCTGGACAGTCTCAGCATTCGGGGAGTTGGAGACTGTTTGGATACCTCTGTAAAGTGGTCTCCAAACTGTAGCGCTCCAGATGTCAATTCAAAGCATGCCGAGACAGTCCAGGCATGCTGGGAGTTGTAGTTCTGTAATATCTGGCCCTTCAGATGTTGCCGAACTAAAACTCCCAGCATGCCTGGACAGTCTGGGCATGCTTGGAGTTGAAGTTTTGCAACATCTGGAGAGCTACAGTTTGGAGACCACTACACAGGTGTTGCATAACTTCAACTCCCAACATGCCCTTTGGCTGTTTGGGCATGCTGGGAGTTGTAGTTTTGCAACAGCTGGAGGCACATGTGTTGGGAAACACCGAGTTAGGAAACAGACAGTGGTGCGGAAACACCAAGAAATTATGCAAGTATTGACGAAAATTTACCACTAACAAAGTAGAATATGTCACGAAAAAAACTATCTCGGAATCAAATTAATAAGTACAAGCATCCCAGAGTTATTAATGCTTAAAGTGACAGTGGTCAGAATTGCAAAAAATGCTCTGGTCCTTAAAGGAAGACTGTCAGCTTTCTCCCCCAGCGGTACTGGCTGGTAGTGCGGGGGATGCTGATCAGTTTGATGCTTACCGTGCCTGAATCCGCCGCGCCGTTCGGCCCTAATCTTCTATTTTCGGAATATGCTAATGAGGTGCTAACTGGCACCGGCCGAGCTAACTGGCACTCTGACATCAGTGCCGCTGGCCGCAGCGCCACCCAGCTCATCAATATTCCTCCCCTCCCTCCGCCTCTCCCTCTTCTCCCCGCTCTGTAATGAAAAGGGAGGGGAGGAATATTGATGAGCTGGTCGGCGCTGTGGCCAGCGGCACTGACGTCAGAGTGCCAGTTAGCCTGGCCGGTGCCGGTTAGCACCTCATTACCATATCCCGAAAATAGAAGATTAGGGCCAAATGGCGCAGCGGATCCGGGCACGGTAAGCATCAAACTGATCTGTGTCCCCAGCACTACCAGCCAGTACCGCTGGTTAGTGCGGGGGGAGAAAGCTGACAGTTTTCCTTTTAAGGTCAAAATGGGCTCGGTCCCCAAGGGGTTAAAGGGACATTCCAAGAATGTTTTTTTATTTGACTATTCTACAGGGGCTGTAAAGTTAGTGTAGTTCATAATATAGTGTCTGTACCTGTGTGTGGTGGTTTTCTCGCAATTCTTATGTGATTTTTGCCCCAATATTTATTTTTAACAGCATACAAAATTACTCAGGTCTCGGGATTTTCCAGGTTGCAGTTCATCGAGACATGACCTCACTAGTCAGGGGTGCAAAGGGAGCCTGTCTGCTTCAATGGGTGAAGCGACCGCTGGGTGGGAGAGATTACGTTGCAACAGTGGAGGCACCCTGGTTAGAAAACACACTGGTCTTTTGAATGGATGCAGCTCATTTTTGCTGCAATGGGTGGGGTGGCAGATGTGTGGGAGGGAGGAATATAACACTCTTACAAACATAGAACTATGGGATGTGTAGTTTAAGAGACCAAGCTCCAACAGGAAATACCCAATTCATAAAAAGAGAGCCTGGCAGATATGTACTAAAATCACCTATGGTGGATAACCACTTTAAGACATTTTTGAAAACTTTGATCTAAGGCCCTACCCTTTTATTGATCATCTTTGAGATGTTTCTACATCTTCATTGGAGTTACCTGTGGTCTATTCAGTGCATTGAACTTGATATGAAATGACACTTCCTTCTGTATGAGGTCTGACAGCTGACAATGTATATCAGAGTAAAACCAAGCCATGAGGAGAAACCGCTGCAATGCAAACTCCTAGAGAGAGGTGACCAAGAACCCAATTGTCCCTTTTTTCTCGGTTTATGCGCCTACATTTTTGTCGCACCATCCATGTGACTAATTCTGCACCCAAATTTTACACTGCACCACCTACACTTTTGAAAACACTTGGAGTGTTTTTTTTATTACAAGAAAATGGGCGTGGTTAACCAAATAATGGGCGTGTTCCCGACAAAAAGCAGAAATTACTCGGAGTATTTCCAAAATCACTCTTGAAAAAGTGTGAGTTTGGCTCACAGAATAGCCGACAGCCAAGAGGATGTGTAAAAACTACCAAAAGCGAGTGATTTTGGCAAAGGCGCAGCTTAATTACCTGAGTCGGGTCCGCGCTGCTCCAGGCCTCCGTCGTGCGTCCCCGCCGTCGTTGCTATGCGCTGAACGGCTCTGACGTGCATAGCAACGACGCTGGGGACGCACGACGGAGGCCTGGAGCAGCGCGGACCCGACTCAGGTAATTATGCCACCGGGGATGGGGGAGGCAACGGGGCAGCGGCGCCGGCAATGGGTGCCGCTGCCCCTTCTCTCCCCTTGGCTGTCGGCGCCGGCACCGATAGTCAGGGGGACAGAACGGGCAGCGGCGCCGATAACCAGGGGATGAAAAGGGCCGACAGCGGCGCTCTAGACCCCAGGAAAGGCAGGGGGAGAGAAGCGGGCAGCGACGGCCTCTCTCCCCCTGCCTTTCCTGGGGGTATATCTGGGTATACACGCGCACACACGCACCCTCATTTTATCATGGATATTTGGGTAAAAAACTTTTTTTACCCAAATATCCTTGGTAAAATGAGGGTGCGTGTTATAGGCCGGTGCGTGGTATACCCCGATAAATACGGTATATATATATATATATATATATATATAATATAATATAATATACTTTTTTTTTTACTCCTATATTATATGGTCTAAGTCCTTAAAAAAAAAAAATTTGTTCCATTTTGTTGCTTAATTCCCGTTAAACCTTGTGTTATGCGTGTTTGGTCTGGCACATGCTATTGATGATTTGTAGTCTATACCCATGTTTTTTTTTTTCTTTTAACTCTGAGTATGTGCGACACATTTTCCCGTGTGACACAAAAAAAACATGCGACAGAAAATGAACTGACATGTGCGACACATTAGTAAATCAGCTCCCAGAAAAAGAGGAGTGAAATCTAAAACACTCCAGAAAGAACACTGGGATTTTAGTAAATCAGGGCCTCTGTGTGTACATGGGAGAAAGTTCTAGAAGGTCAACCATTACTGCAGTACTCCAACCTGCGCTTTAAAGGGGTATTCCAGGCCAAAACTTTTTTTTATATATCAACTGGCTCCGGAAAGTTAAACAGATTTGTAAATTACTTCTATTAAAAAAATCTTAATCCTTCCAATAGTTTTTAGCTTCTGAAGTTGAGTTGTTGTTTTCTGTCTAACTGCTCTCTGATGACTCACGTCCCGGGAGCTGTGCAGTTCCTATGGGGATATTCTCCCATCATGTACAGCTCCCGGGACGTGACATCATCATTGAGCAGTTAGACAGAAAACTTCAGAAGCTAATAACTATTGGAAGGATTAAGATTTTTTAATAGAAGTAATTTACAAATCATTTTAACTTTCCGGAGCCAGTTGATATATAAAACATTTTTTTTGCCTGGAATACCCCTTTAATCACAGTAGCCAGAATCAAGTACTTTTCTCAGTAAAAGACACATGAAAACCACATGAGAAGGACAACATTCTCTGGTCTGATGAACCCAAGCATTAACTTTTTGGCCTCAATTCTAAGCGTTTATATCTGGAGGAAACTAGGCACTGCTCATCATCTGCCCATTACAATGTCTACAGTAAAAAACATGGAGTGGTGTTTCAATATGCCTATTTCACAAGTTTGGATGTAGCCTCACAAAGGGACCCACTTTAAATCCGGGTTCACACAATGAAATTTCCAGCCGGAGATTTCGAGGGAGGCCAGTGCAGAAAGCGGCTCCATTGCCCTCCCTATAGACGTCAATGCGTTTCCGAGCGAATCTGCAGAAAGAATGAACATCGTTCTTTTTGGTGGAGTCTGGAGTATTAATTTCTGCCACAGAAATTCAGCAGTGTGCCATTGAAAACAATGGGAGGTCGCTGCAGCGAAATTTCCTGAACGGAATTCCACTCAAAAATGGCATTAATTTTCTGACCAGAAAAAAATATTTTAGCATCAATTCCAATACCTCTTTCATTTTCAGAGACAAGCTGACATTTCATCTTGAGTTTTCTTCTTTTAAAATGAAGCCTATTTACGATAAAATTACCTTCTTTTTTTCCCATCTGAAAACTTTGCTTTCAGTAGTTTATTTTATGTGAAATTTCCCAAGGCTTAAAGTTTGAAAAAGTTGCCACTGTTATTATAGATAAACAAGATGAAATAGCTCGTATTATTTTATTGTGGACAATTTAGCCATACTTTGCACTTCATGTGAAGCAATATTCATTTAATATAGGGCACTTTGTGACGAAAGGGTATATTTCACTTCAATTTCACATACTTGGGGAAAGTACATTGGCTGTCTCTAGTGTATGTTCCTAATAGCATTAGCTAAACTGTACAAATCAATATGCAAAGATGGTGTTACCGATAAGATGAAGATTGCAGTTCTTCATTTCAGGTATATGGTGGAAATAACATTATAACATTATTGAGAATAGAGATGAATTGCTAAATGTGTTTTTGAAATCCTCCTAACCCGAGGGGCTCCTGATCACCATTTCCAACATATTGGCCGCCCTGTACACGCAGACACTCTTTACTGAAATACATTACAGTACTTAAGGTGCTTGTAAGTTTCTGTAAGTCCTGTTGTAGGTGAAAGGTTTGTAGTTGCTGGCCCCTTCTATAATATTATGCTGCACGGAACACAAAGCTATGGAACAATGATCAAAGGGAAGACGGACCTCTAGGGCATCCAGATAAAGTTATAGGCGTCTGTCCCAGAGAGAGAGAGAAAAAAAAGACAGGTAAAATTTACCAAAAGCATTTTACTTTGATGTTTTTTTTTCCTCTTTGCTTTCTATTTTCTCTATATTGAAGGAAGTCTCCAGGCAAAACCGATACACATTATGCCTAGTGCAGAACCCGAATCCTGCCTTGTACTTGGCATAACATAGTGTTTTAGTTTTCTGCAGATTGTTTCATTACTTTGGTGTTTTTTAAACCGATAGACAATTTTCCAGTGTTCCTAGTGTTAAAAATGGAAAAGAAATGGAAAGTGGAAAAGAAATGTTTTCAAATCAACTGGTGCCAGAAAGTAACAGATTAGTAAATCATTTCTATTTAAATATCTTAATCTGTCTGGTATCCTATTTATCCTCAGCTGCTGTATACTACTGAGGAAGTTGTGCTGTTCTTTTCTGTCTGACCACTATGCTCTCTGCTGACACCTCTGTCCGTGTCTGGAACTGTCCAGAGCAGGAGCAAATCTCTCCTACACAACTTTCTCTGTAGTATACAGCAGCTGATAAGTACTGAAAGGCTTAAGATTTTTTTAATAGAAGTCATTTACAAATCTTTTTAAAGAAAAACTGTCATCCTGTTCACCCACACTAAACCCAATACACTGGGTTATAGTGCGGGTAAACAGGAGACCGATGCAGAGTCTCTGACTAAGATAAGTACCTGCAGCCCGAAGTTGTGTCCCTCTGAAGGTCCGCTACTTTCTTCTGTAAATTGCGCACAGTAGGCTGGCCTGCCGGGTGACTTTGAATATTCATGGACACTGGTCATGTTAGTGCTCGGTAGGCGCAAGTGCTTACATGACCAGTGCCCATGAATATTCAAATTCACCCAGCAGACCAGCCTCCTGTGGGCAATTCACAGAAGAAAGTAGCGGACCTTCAGAGGGACATCGCTCCGGGCTGCAGGTACATATTTTAGTCAGAGACCCCGCATCGGTCTCCTGTTCACTCTCACTATAACCCAATGTATTGGGTTTAGTGTGGGTGAACAAGATGACCATTTTCCTTTAACTTTCTGGCACCTGTTGATTTGAAAATATATTCAGGAGACCCCTTTAACCCGTTGCACGGGGGATGCCACGGGTTATTCGCGGCAGGGACTCGGCTGTAACACACAGTCGGGACCTTGCTGCACTGCCGGGACTGAAGCAAATTTCGGTCCCAGGAGCCACGGTCGGAAGTGACCGCGGGCTGTAAATGATTTGACAGAGGGAGGGGGCTCCACTGTCCCTGCTGGAGCACCCTGCGACGGGGGCCTGCTGCACTGCCTGGACCGAAGTAAACTTCAGTCCCGGCAGTTAAACCCTTAGAGCCGCGGTCGGAAGCGGGCTCCCTCAGTCTCTCTCCTGCAGCACCCCGCAATGATCGTAGGGTGCTGCTGCTTACCTGGGCAGCCGGGAGTCTTACAAAGACCCCCAGATCTGCCTAGGTATTTGCCAGTCAGGACGTGCAGGTCAGCACGTCCTGATATTCTGCCTGCCAGTGTAAAACTGGTAGGCAGCATATAACTGCAATGTTTTGGAATACTAAGTATTCCAAAGCATTAACAAAAAAAAAAATGCATTTATTAAATGAATACATTGGATAAATAAATATACATAATCCATGGTATTTACTAAGGTTTCCCTACATTTTCCACTTTCCCTACACTTTGCTTTTTTTTTTACACATGCTCTGATCTGTGGGGTTTTCCTCAGCTCAAATCCACCACATTTTCTGTGGAAACCTTAGTAAATATGTTGGGATTTTGTGAAAATGTTGGGAACACGCCCCTTTTCGGTGACCACGCCCCCTTTCCAGATGACCATGCCCCCTTTTAGGGTTTTCTTAGCAAAATGGAGAGTTAGTTGGTTTTTTAAATTCTGGCACACATTCTGGCACGTCTACAGTGTATGCTGTAGATGCCCCGCTGGCGCAGTAGTGAACTCCCTACTGCAGCGAGGTAGCTTTGTATGTCCACTCATAGCGGCAGATTTCCCACCGGCAGTCACGAGAGACACAATGAGCTGCCCAGCCGCAGCAGTGTGCTCACTCTTGTAACTGCTGGCGTGACATCCACGGTGTGAAATAAGCTCCGGATGCGTCCTGTGTGACCCGAACCTTATTAAATATTTTTTACATAGGCCCCATTCATACTGCATTTCTGCAGTATGTTAGAGGTATCCGTCAGCACCACATCAAAAAAGTGATGCCAACGTATACTGTGACAGCCCCATTCATTTCCGAATATGACTGCTACAGTATGCGGTGTCATCACTTTTTACAGGGTACATTCACACTGGCGGGGGTTTACAGCAAGTTTCATGCTGCAAGTTTCATGCTGCAAGTTTGAGATGCAGCAAATTTTCCACTGCAGCTCAAACTCCCAGCGGAAAACTCGCTGTAAACCCCCACCCGTGTGAATGTACCCTAAAAACACTACACTAACACAAAATAAAGAGTAAAACACTACATATTCACATACCCCTACACAGTCCCCCCCTCCCAAACAAAAATGAAAAACATCAGGTACGTTTCCAAAATGGAGCCTCCAACTGTTGCAAAACAACAACTCCCAGTATTGCCGGACAGCCATTAACTGTCCAGGCATGCTGGGAGTTTTGCAACAGCTGGGGGCACCCTGTTAGGGGTATTCTACGCCAGTGATTCCCAATTTCCATCCCTATGCAAATCCCTAATTTAGGCCTCAAATACGCATGGCGCTCTCTCACTTCAGAGCCCTGTCGTATTTCAAGGCAACAGTTAAAGCGGTATTCCGGGCAAAAACATCTTATGCCCTATCGAAAGGATAGGAGATAAGATGTCTGATCGCGGGGGGCCCAACGCTGGGGGACCCCCCGCGATCTCCCTGCAGCTGCCCGCATCCTATGCGAAGCTGCGTCTGAAGTTTCGGAAACCTCCGGGCTTCCGAGACGGGGAGATGACATAGTAACATAGTTCATAAGGTTGAAAAAAGACCAGAGTCAATCAAGTTCAACCTATAACCCTAATAAGTCCCTGTTGAGTTGAGTTGATCCAGAGGAAGGCAAAAAACCCTCATACTAGAGGTAAAAATTCCTTCCCGACTCCAAATATGATGTCACGCCCCCTCCATTCATGTCTATGGGAGAGGGCGCCCCCTTACATTGAAATAGATAGCCTTAACACCCCACAGGTGTTTGAAGAATTTTCATTAATTTTTTCTCTAAAATGCTGGTGTTATCCCAAATTTTTCATTTTCACAAGGGGTAATAGGAAAAAAGCCCCCCAAAATTTGTAACGCAATTTCTCCTGAGTACAGAAATACCCCATATGTGGACCTAAAATGCTCTGCAGGCGCACAACAAAGCTCAGCAGTGAGAGTGCACTATGTACATTTGAGGTGATTTGCACAGGGGTGGCTGATCGTTACAGCGGTTCTGACATAAACGCAAAAAAAAAAAATAAAAACACCCACCCATGTGACCCCATTTTGGAAAATAAACCCCTCACTAAACATAACAAGGGGTATAGTGAGCCTTAACACCCCACAGGTGTTTGAAGAAGTTTTGGTGAAATATTATTATTATTTTTTTCCACTAAAATAATGGTGTTATCCCAAATTTTTCATTTTCACAAGGGGTTATAGGAAAAAAGCCCCCCAAAATTTGTAACCCCATTTCTTCTGAGTATATAAATATCCCATTATATGGATGTAAAGTGCTCTGCGGGCAAACTACAGGGCTCAGAAGAAAAGGAGCGACATTGGGCTTTTGGAGAAAGATTTTTGCTAGAATTGAAGGCCATGTGCGTTTACAAAGCCCCTATAGTGCCAGAATGGTGGAAACCCCCACATTTGACCCCATTTTGGAACTACATCCCTCACAGAATGTAATAAGTGGTACAGTGAGCATTTACACCCCACAGGTGTCTGAAAGATTTTTGGAACAGTGGTCCATGAAAATAAAAAATGCAATTTTTCATTTGCACAGCCCACTGTTCCAAAAGTCTGTCTAACACATGTGGGGTGTAACTGCTCACTGCACCCACTGTTCTGGCACCATGGGGGCTTTGTATGGCCTCCGGTTTCCATTCCAAGCAAATCCTCTCTCCAAAAGCTCTGTTTCTTCTGAGCATTGTAGTGTGTTCGCAGAGCACTTGACGTCCACACATGGGGTATTTCCATACTCCATAAGAAATGGGGTTACTAATTTTGGGGGGCATTTTTCTCCTATTACCTCTTGTAAAAATAGTAAATTTGGGGGGGAAAAATGCATTTTAGTGAGAATTTTTTTATTTTTTTGCGTTAAATTTAACGAAAAGTCATCAAACACCTGTTAAGACTCACTGTACGCCTTGCTACATGCCTTAAGGGGGTGTAGTTTCCAAAATAGTATTCCAGTATAATATTTTTTATTTTATTTTTTTGCTTTAATGGCACCATAGGGGCTTCCTAAATGTGACATGCCCCTTCCAAAAACCATTTTAGCTAAATATGCCTTCAAAAAGCCAAATGTGGCTCCTTCTCTTCTGAGCATTGTAGTGCGCCAGCAGAGCACTCGGGGTCTGTATATGAGGTATTTCCATACTTAGAAGAAATAGGGTTACAAATTTTCGGGGGCATTTTCTCCTATTACCTCTTGTAAAAATGGTCAATTTGGGGAAAAAACGTCATTTTAGTGAAAAAAAAAAAAAAATTTCATTTACACATCCGAATTTAACGAAAAGTTATCAAACACCTGTGGGGTGTTAAGGATCACTGGACCCCTTCTTACGTGCCTTGAGGGGTGTCGATTCCAAAATAGTATGCCATGTGGTTATTTTTTTGTTTTTGTTTTTTGCTGTTATGGAACCATAGGGACCTCCTAAATGTGACATGCCCTCTTAAACCATTTCAGCAAAATTCACTCTCCAAAATTCCATTGTCGCTCCTTCCCTTCTAAGCCCTCTAGTGCACCAACAGAGCACTTTACGTTCACATATGAGGTATTTCCTTACTCGAGAGAAATTGGGTTACACATTTTGGGGGGCATTTTCTCCTTTTACCCCTTGTAAAAATTCAAAAACTGGGTCTACAAGAACATGTTAGTGTAAAAAATGTAGATTTTGAATTTTCTCCTTCAATTTGCTGCTATTCCTGTGAAACACCTAAAGGGTTAAAGGGGTTCTCCAGTACTTAGACATATTATCCCCTATCCAAAGGATAGGGGATAAGATGCCTGATCGCGGGAGTCCCGCTGCTGGGGACCCCCATGATCTTACCCCGTTTATAATCAGTCCACGGAGCGTGTTCGCTTCGGGTCTGATTACCGGCGACCACAGGTCCGACGGCGTGTGACGTCACGCTCCGCCCCGTGTGACAGCTATCACGCCCCTCCCATAGGCTTGCATTGAGGGGCGGAGCGTGACATCACACGGGCGCGGAGGCATGATGTCACACGCCCCCGGCCCTGTGGTCGCCAGTAATCAGACCCGGAGCAAACACGCTCCGGGGACTGATTATAAACGGTGTGTGGCATGCAAGATCATGGGGGGTCCCCAGCAGTGGGACTCCCGCGATCAGGCATCTTATCCCCTATCCTTTGGATGGGGGATAAGATGTCTAAGCACCGGAGAACCCCTTTAACAAACATTCTGAATATAATTTTGTATAGTTTAATGGGTGCAGTTTTTATAATGGGGTAATTTTATGGGTTGTTTCTAATATGAAGACCCCTCAAATCTACTTCAAAACGAAACTGGTCCCTGAAAAATTCCGATTTTGAAAATTTTGTGAAAAACTGGAAAATTATTGATGAACTTTGAAGCCCTGTGATGTCTTCCAAAAGTAAAAACATGTCAACTTTATGATGCCAACATAAAGTAGACATATTGTATATGTGAATCAATATATCATTTATTTGGAATGTCTATTTTCCTCACAAGCAGAGAGCTTCAAAGTTGGAAAAATGCAAAATTTTCTAATTTTTCATGAAATTTGGGAATTTTTCACCAAGAAATGATGCAAGTATTGACGAAGATATATCACTATGATAAAGTAGAATATGTCACAAAAAAAACATTCTCGGAATCAACTTCATAAGTAAAAGCATCCCAGAGTTATTAATGCTTAAAGGGACAGTGGTCAGATGTGCAAAAAAAAATGCTCTGGTCCTTAAGGCCAAAATTACATCGGTCCTTAAGGGGTTAAGGGTGGAAATAAAGTATGCTGTATTTGCAGATGTTTTATTCTCCAGTAGTAATTTCTTTTGGCTGTTCATCAGCAGCAATAGAGATCTCAAGATGTATTACTGAACAGTAAGAGCCCATTTACACTACAGAATCTTTGTATGAAATATTTGGGTGCCACCAAAATCCAAGGGCACTAGGACCACGCAGACATGCGTCGTTACTATATTGCAGTCCGCGTTAGAATTCTAAAGTTTGAATTTCCACTCTGGTGCCCCCTCAATCACCTTGTCATACATGTACACTGTTTTGTGTGAACTAGTTTCCCCTGATATGTACATGTATTGCCATATGTTCGACAGTGGTTAAATACCACATATCTCTATATAAGCACAGTCCAAATACAGTATGTTTAAAGGGATACACCGCTGCTCAGCGTTTGGAACAAACTGTTCCAAACACTGTAGCCAGCTCCGGGAGCTCATGACGTCATAGTTTGTTCCAAACGCTGAGCAGCGGAGTACTCCTTTTAACCTTTACAATGAGTTAGATTCCCTAAAAATGAGATCTGATGTTTTTAAATATTCGTTTCCTCCATCATTCAGGTTAAAAATGTGTAGCCACTAACTGATGCATAGTGCACATGTTCAATGTATGCCAAGATAAATGTGCTCTTTAAAATCAGCGTTATGCAGTGTAATGGTTAGGAAGTGTGTTAATAAATATTCTGATTTTTCCTTTTGCAAAGGACGCAGCGGTATTGGCCATGAAGAAATGAAGAAGCGGAAAGCAGAGGAAAATCTTGAAAGCTTCAGGCGAAAGGTTCTGATGAGCCAAAAAGCACAGGAGCAAGCTGCTGATGACTTCAGGTAGTGTCCCTGTAGGTTGTCATTGTGCAAAGATGTGATAGGAAAATGTATACTGTACGGGAGTGAGTACTATATCTTGAGTAAAATACTTTGTCATTTTGGCTTGTCTCTTGGTGGAGTGGCAGGATACATTTTTTTTTCTCACTTCATTATGCTTCCTTCAACTTCTCTTCTTTATTATAAATTTAGCAAAAATAATTTCATGCCATGTACTAATTTTATGTACTGTATATTATTGTTTTTTCTTTGCGAGTAAAGTCAGAGTCATGTTCTAACCGTGTATAATACTTTAACGTGAAAGGTAGTTGTATAAAGAGACATAGACACTTGTAATGAAGACTGCACTCTGTCTTCCACTAAAAAGGACATTGTGATGTTAGATACATTGGCCCTGATTGATTAAGAGTGGAATTTATTTTTAATTGCTTTGAGCTGTCCGGTTTTCCAGAGCTCAGATACACCACTTTTTTTTATGGGATCATTAGTAAATATGTTAAGATTTTTCTAAACTGTAGGGGACACACCCCTTTCTCAGTGGCCATGCCCCATTTTCAGTGGCCACGCCTCTTTTTTTTTTAATTTTTAATTTTAATTTTTTTTTGTGTAAAATGGAGAGTTGGTCAGGTTTTTTGGTTGCAAATTCTGGCGCACAAAGCGTGCAACACAATTTGAGCCCAAAATTTGAGATCCGGTGGCAATCACATTAGTAAATGACCCCCATGGTATCTGATCTTGTGTCTGACTACCAGAGGCTAGCTTAGAGGCTAAATTACTGCTGTTGAAGCTTTAGTAACTACAGAAGTTCCACCACTTGACATGGCTGACCATACATTTTTAGAAATGCCTGTGAGATGCAAGAAAAGTGGCAAAATTGAGACATCCCCCTCTTTAGTTCTTCAGGATTTAGTTGCGTTTTGGAGGGGAGGTGTCTTCATTAGAGGCTACCACCAGCTAGGAAGCACTCTCTGAACACTAACATGCAGTTGACATCAATTTTTTACTATAGATGCTGTTTCAAAAACACTTTGATATATGTTAGTTTACCACCAGTATTACTGCAGTGTAGTCTTTTTAATCCCAGCTCAGCGGCATTCATTTTCAACCCTTTCATAAGTAGTTGGGTCATGTAATTTACTGGGGATCTCTGAAAAGAACAACTGTGTAGATCAGTCTCTCCTGTGTGGCTGACTTCCTGTGAACCTCAGGATATATAATCACTTATCAAATTTGTCCTGGCAGCCCACAGACACCTCCCCTTCTGACCATGTTTTGCCCTCCTTGTATCCGGTAAATATATTTCTACCTTCTGTAAGGAAACAGGAAAGACGTGCTATAGTAGGAAAGTCCATATAATCACCTGCATAGTTATACATCTCCCCTGACTCACAAGACAACTCTTAAAAGGGACATTAACTAAAATAGGTATAAACAAGAAATACACAAGAGCCTAAACATTAATCTAATACTGTACTAAGCTATGCTGCGGTGTATAAGGGGAAAACAAATTAAAGAGTGCTCCTTTAAATCTGAAGTAAAACAAAGTTTATGGAAATGATTAAAAATATGACCTGCTGGGGGTGCTGTGGTCCACGAGCCTTGATATTGGTCATTTCTGACTTATTGAGAAAGTTCTGTGAATTTAATACCGGAGTAATGAAGATTTTGAACAGTATTGCCATTATGCTAAAATCATTTTGCTTCATTTCGCTCCCATGCTCATTATGGAGTATTTACTGTGTACTTAATAATGCACGGTGTTGGGGCTATTAAAAATGAATTATAATACCCTGTTTATGTGGTGTATAGTGCCCGGGCAAGATGAAAAACACTGGATTTATACATCCTGTGAAAGGCACAAAATTGGCTATAAAACCAGTTTGACTTTTGACAGTAAATGCATTGTTTATTTACCGAAATGTCCCTGTGGTAAATTGCGTGTGTGTGAGACACCCAGACAATTCAAGGTGAGCCGCTCAGAACGCTAGAGTCATAAAGACTCCAAACACTGA
Organism: Hyla sarda; assembly: GCF_029499605.1. NCBI lineage: Eukaryota > Metazoa > Chordata > Amphibia > Anura > Hylidae > Hyla > Hyla sarda. Next base: position 344,168,492 of record NC_079191.1, on the reverse strand, counting down.
TCTTCCTATCTCCCATAGCAACAATCTTTTCCATCCCATCCTGGTATCAGTCAATGTGTCGTCCTGCCATCGTAGAGAAAGGATAAAAAACTATGCACATTACACTTGGAGAAAATGCTGAGGTAACAGCAAAAATAATTCTTAAGTGTTTTACTGCATTACTGTGGCCTTTTAACCCCACACCGAGGAAAATCAACAGCCCAGCTCTTTTGTTACAGCTTATCTGTGTCTTTGAGGGATTAAGTTACCAGGCGGATCATAAAAGTCTATCAATCAAGTGTCCAGTAAACGTATCTGCACAGGCTTATGAAGAAGATAGAGGATAATATATTACACCAAACATTATTTGGAAGCAATACTCTGTAAGACTAGAGGAGATTTTCTTTCAACTAATCCAGAGTTTATACAGTCTGTTTACCAAACAGAAAAAACCCATAATTGGGCCCTGTTCATGTCACGTGAAGAGCCTTCATTGGAGGAGGAGCTCCCAATCTATACCATGGCCGAAATGTATAAATAGAGACTAAAGACTGTGTCACTTACCCGTGTAGTAGTATTTTCTCCGGTGGAAAACTTTTTTTTAATTTTTTTTATCAACTGGTGCCAGACAGTTAGAGATTTGTAAATTACTTCTATTAAAAAATCTTAATCCTTCCAGTGCTTATTAGCTGCTGAATACTGCAGAGGAATTTTTTTTTCTTTTTTGAACACAGAGCTCTGTGCTGACATCATGAGCACAGTGCTCTCTGCTGACCCCTCTGTTCATTTTAAGAACTGTCCAGAATAGGAGAAAATCCCCATAGAAAACATATGCAGCTCTGGACAGTTCCTAAAATGGACAGAGATGTCAGCAGAGAGCACTGTGGTCATGATGTCAGCAGAGAACACTGTGTTCCAAAAAGAAAATAATTTCCTCTGTAGTATTCAGCAGCTAATAAGTACTGGAAGGATTAAGATTTTTTAATAGAAGTAATTTTACAAATCTGTTTACATTTCTGGCACCAGTTGATAAAAAGAAAAAAAAAAAAAAGTTTCCACCGGAATACCCCTTTAAATATTGTGCAGACAAGCATAGCGGGGACAGGACAAATCTGAAGTGCAATTGCTAAATTTGCACATGAATCTGAACTGCATCAGGATATTTAAAAAAAATAAAGTATAAATATATATTTATTGAAACAAATAGAAAACAATAGTTACATACAGTAGCAATGACACATTTTGGGACTTAATTTCCTTTCTAATTTTGCAGAATTAAGAGTCCATCTGCCACAGTTACCTGAAGAATTACACGAGGCGCTGTCCTCCTTGTTTTTTCTCTTCCCTCATCTCAAATCTGAACTGCGGGAGCAATATTTTACAGCAACAATTGTTTCCTGCGTCTAAGCTCACTTCCTTGGGTCACTGGCGGCCCGGAGAAGGTATCGCTTCCATAGTTCAGATTTGTTCTGTCCTGCCATGCATGTCTGCAAAATGTTGCAATAAAGAAAAAGATCCTACTACTCGGGTGAGTGAAACTTTCTTCAGTCTCTATTTATGCATCTTTTACGCTACCCACGTTTCCTAGTGGGCACACCCGTTTGGATCTTGCTGAAATTCTAAGATAAGCTGCACACCCGTCTAGTGACTGATCAAAAAAGCTGTGATAGACTTTCGTCTTCCTATAGACTATACCATGGACTAAAGGCTGCATCATTTCCCATTGCTTAGGCCTACAGTTGGTTATAATAGGGTCCATTGTGTTAAAAAAAAAAAAATAAATAAAAAAAAAAAAAAATATATATATATATATATATATATATATATATATATATTAGTGGGAGTTTAGCTTAGTAAAGATGGGCAAATGGCAGTTAACAGCAGTCTGAAACAGTGATGCCGTTCAAAGACAGCGCTTCTTCTGCTCTTTATTTTCAAACACAAAATACAGCCATATTCACATTGGCACAAAACAAACAAAAACCTGCTGGTCCAGCACTAACTAAGTGTTTAAACACTTTCATGTGTTGCCTTACACATCTGGCAATTGTCACAAAGTTTGCTTTTTGAGACTGCAGCCTTCCGGAGCACAACTCCCATTTGAGGGGTCAGGTACCTTTCAGCTTCTCTAGGCAGACTGACTTTGTTATTCTATATATCACCTACACTCTCCCAAGGAAAGATTAAATACTCTTTTACCACTAGATAGCAACAAATACAATAATATAATAAACCTACATGTGCTACCAATAAAATTGTACTCCATTATCATAAATCCCCAAAATTTTATTAAATAACATTTGACACAATTATCAAAAAAACAGCTCGAAAAGGACAGACACCCCTAACCCATAAAAAACATGCACCCCAGTAGGCACAGTGTCCCCAGCCATATAATCACCAAAAATCTTGCAACACACTCTTATGAGCTAGTAATGACTCCTCCATATATGTACACAATATACCAGGTATGCTATCATAACATATATAACATGTCAATACCCATAATAAACTGCATTACCTGTTCCAAGTGTGTTGTTAGCGGCCATTTGGGGACACCTGTGCACCCTCGACAGACGTCAGTTTCGTGGGCTAACCCACTTCCTCAGGAGGTAGTGTTGTAATGCTCACCCAACTATTTATGTACTATTCCCTCCTATCGGTGCACACGCCGATCCTCGGAACCGGAAGTCAAACCCCGCGGCGTCACAGGCTTCAGCTGGCATGTAACCATGACAGCTACCGCCCTAACTAGACACTCAGGGCTCCGACTTCCGCCCCGACTAGGGGCGTGTGCACTTCGGGAACAGACATATACTACAAGTAAGAGATCCCCATACAGTCTATACCATCTATTATCAAACTATGAATCAATTGTTCCCCAAATGGCCCCTAGTAAATAACACATTGGATCAGACAATATCTTATTTTACTTACAATTACAATACTGAATATAAGTGGTCTATTATAAATTTCTATCGTAGAGGTCACATCACAAAATGTCAAACAACTTTTATAAAATACAGTCCCTTTATTATTACTATAATATGCTATAATACTAAATCCTTCTAATATTACAATAGTGCCTACAATATTTCATCATATCAGTATAATACAATAACCATATCATAAAACCCCAGTGTTCCATAGTGTCTGTCACCGCAATCATTGAATTAATAATTATAATGTGCTATGTACACAACCCGTGTATATCTCCTAATAATATCTGATGTGCTATATAATACAAATAACCCCTATTGTGCTCACTGCCCTGTGACAATCTGACTTCGGCACCTTAGCTTGTCAGAAAACTTGGAGTGGTCCAGAAACTGGAATGAAAGACCTCACTACCAATCGTGTATTTCATTTATTTATTTTTTTTAAATAAAAATCCGGGCCCAAAAATAAGATTTACTTAAAAGTTCCTAGCAGCTATGGGCTGCTAGAGATATAACACTTTACTTTTTAAATAGCTCAAATCTAATAAAACATAAGGTTTCTCCAAATTCAACACAAAATGCAATTTTTAATTAATTATGCAGTCTCAGAATTTTTCTACCTGTTTATTATGAGCAGCTTTAGCTCTTAGCACCTTTTGCAGTTATGGCCTGCTGAAAAGGTAATACATGACCAGACACTAGATCTAGCAGCATTCCGAGGAACCTTAGCTTTAGTGGACTAATATTCTTGGGTTTGCATGCCATAACCATGATCTTCAAATCCCACCAAGATTTTCTATGGAGTTAAATAGCCAGGCAACTGTGACATTCATTTCCGAATCTACCATGAAGTTTTCTGCAACCAAGTCTTAGTAGACTTTTAGGTATGCTTGCGATCATTGTCCTGTTATATGGTCCAAGCTTCAGCTTCCTCACAGACAACATGACGTTTTCTCCCAGGATTTCTCGCTTGATTGAATCCATCTTGCGTTCCACACGCTGAAGGTTTCCAGTACCAGAGGAAGCAAAGCAACCCCAGAGCATCATCTAGCCACCACCAGTCTTCACTGTAGGCAGGGTGTACTTTATAATGTATGCATCATTTTTCCTCTTCCAGACATACAGTCAGGTCCATAAATATTGGGACATAATTCTAAAATTTTTGGCTCTATACACCACCACAATGGATTTGAAATGAAACAAACAAGATGTACTTTAACTGCAGATTGTTGGCTTTAATTTGAGGCTATTTACATCCAAATCAGGTGGACGGTGTAGGAATTACAACAGTTTACATATGTGCCTCACACTTGTTAAGGGACAAAAAGTAATGGGATGTAATAATAATCATAAATCAAACTTTTACTTTTTAATACTTGGTTGCAAATCCTTTGCAGTCAATTACAGCCTGAAGTCTGGAACGCATAGACATCACCAGACACTGCTGGGTTTCCTCCCTGGTGATGCTCTGCCAGGCCTCTACTGCAACTGTCTTCAGTTCCTTCTTGTTCTTGGGGCATTTTCCCTTCAGTTTTGTCTTCAGCAAGTGAAATGCATGGTCAATCCGATTCAGGTCAGGTGATTGACTTGGCCATTGCATAACATTCCACTTCTTTCCCTTAAAAAACTCTTTGGTTGCTTTTGCAGTATACTTTGGGTCATTGTCTATCTGAACTGCGAACCACCGTCCAATGAGTTCTGAAGCACTTTGCTGAATATGAGCAGATAATATTGCCCGAAACACTTCAGAATTCATCCTGCTGCTTTTGTCAGCAGTCACTTCATCAATAAATACAAGAGAACCAGTTCCATTGGCACCATACATTTCCACTATGCCATGACACTACCACCACCATACTTCACTAATGAGGTGGTATGCTTAGGATCATGAGCAGTTCCTTCTCTATCCTATCTCTTCCCATGACTCTGGTACAAGTTGATCTTCGTCTCATCTGTCCATTAGATGTTGTTCCAGAACTGTGAAGGCTTTTTTAGGTGTCATTTGGCAAACTGTAATCTGGCCTGTAATCCTGTTTTTGAGGCTCACCAATGGTTTCCATCTTGTGGTGAACCCTCTATATTCACTCTGGTGAAGTCTCTTGATTGTTGATTTGGACACACATACACCTACCTCCTGGAGAGTGTTCTTGATCTCTTGATCTGGCCAACTATTGTGAAGGGGGTTTTCTTCACCAGGGAAAGAATTCTTCGGTCATCCACCACAGTTGTTTTCCTTGGTCTTCCGATGGTCTTTTGGTGTTGCTGAGCTCACCAGTGTTTTTCCTTCTTTTTAAGAATGTTCCAAACAGTTGTTTTGTCCATGCCTCTGGACTCTGGACCTTTTTATCTGCTCATTGTAATTTAAATAATGAGGGAATAACACACACCTGGCCATGGAACAGCTGAGAAGAGAATTGTCCCATTACTTTTGGTCCCTTAACAAGTGTAATTCCTACACCGTTCACCTGATTTGAATGTAAATACCCTCAAATTAAAACTGACAATCTGCAGTTAAAGCAAATCTTGTTTGTTTCATTTCAAATCCATTGTGGTGGTGTATAGAGCCAAAAATATTAGAATCGTGTCGGTCTTAATATTTATGGACCTGACTATCACTGATACATAGGACTGAGAAGTTCCAGTTTTTTTTTCATCACTCTGCAGAACAGAATCCCCAAGCTTCTGTGGGTTATTTATATGGTTTTGAGCATTTTGGACATGCCTTTTCATTCAGTAAAGATGTATGTAGTAGAAATTAGGCATACATATCTTCTTTGTTTAGTATGAGCCTTACTATGCAAACAAAAACCTTGGTGCCTGCTGCCACCAAATCATGCTGCATGTTTTTAAATATATACGGTATATTTTTTGGGGGGGCTTTTGACCACCAGCAGCCGGTAATGGATTCCTCTTTTTTAAATCCCACTCCCACTGGATTTCTGACCATTACCGCCTGCTCTCACAAGGTGTTTGTTTTGCTCCCGCAACATATGTGTCCAATCCTGCCAACTCTAGCTAATGTGTGTCCAAATCCTACCGTTAACATGCCCTCCTGATTCCCCCCTGTGCTATTTTATCCTTCCCTTTATCCCCCTGCGCCACTTTAAAATCCCTACCCCTTATCACGCCCTATACCACATGATTTATTCCCCTTCCCTCCCCTCATTTTCTTTCTCTCATCCCCTGCTTTTCATCTGTCCTGTGTCCTCCCGTGTGCTTCCAGAGAGTCAGGTGCAGGGATCAGATAGACGTTAGGGGTGTCACTCTTCAATGCTGGAAGCCATAGCTGCTCACTGGCTTAAAGTGGCAATGTTGGCTCACTGATTTAAAGAGGCCGCAGCCCATGCTGCAGGTCTTGAGCAGCCTGCTGGCACCGCACCTACTTTAAATAAGTCAACAGCACCCAGTTTGCACCCTGTCATAGAGTCTGGGTCTGTGGTGCAGGAGCAGACATACCGCCCGCTCCACGGAATCCTGCTCCCAATGTAGGGCTCTGCTTTCTAGTGAATCTCTGGAAATGTTTACTACCTTTATGACATTTTTGTATTCTTTTCCTTTTTTGTGAGTAAGCAATGATTTCTTAAACTTTTTGGATCACTCTGTTTACTAACAATTTCTAACATGCCATCAAATGTAACAGTCAGCAAAGCCCTAGGCAGTCTAGGTATTTGATGTGTTTTAGCTATAAAGCACTTTACCTGATTTAACTAATAAAGTTCTTGATGCCTAAGACAGTATCTGATTTGCTAGTTTGTGTTCTGATGAGGGATTCTATTTGGGGGTTGAGCAATTCTGAGACTACAGTAGACATTAAAGGATAAGTATCATGAACAAAAACCTATCCTTTATCTGAAGGATAGGGGATAAGTTTTTGATCGCGGAGGGGTCCGCACGCTTGGGCTCCCCCGCGATCTCCTGTTTGGAGCCCCAGTTCTCTAGCATAGGAGTGCATCACGACCCCTGCCCAAAGCGGGAGCCGCCACGCCCTCTCCATATAGCTCTATGGGAGAACCGTTCACAAACGTTGACTCTCCCATAGAGCTTTATGGAGGGGTGTGGCGGCCTTCCCTTCGTGCAGGGGTCGTGATGTGCCCCTGTGCTGGAGATCCTGCCTCCCCCCCTGCTAATGTGTGTCCAATTCCTACCATTAACATGCCCCTCTGATTTCCCCCCCCCCCCCCCCGTGCCATTTTATTCCTCTCTTTATCTCCCTACACCATTTTAAACCCCCCACCCCTTATCACCCTCTGTACCAAATGATTTATCCCCCTTCCCTTCCCTCCCCTCATTTTCTTTCTCGCATCCCCTGCTGCTTCTCATCCCCTCCATATAACTCTATGGAAGAGCTGTTCGGCAATATTCGGCTCTCCCAGAGCTCTATGGAGGGCACAAGGCGGCCTCTGCTTCGGGCGGGGGTCGTGACGTGCCCCTGTGCTGGAGAACGGGGGCTCCAAGCAGGAGATCTCGGGGGGGCCCCAGCGCTCAGACATTCCCCCCCCCCCCCCCCCCGCGATCTAAAACTTGTCCCTCATCCTTTTGATAGAGGATATGTTTTTGTTCATGATACTTATCGTTTAAACTTGCCATTTTGTGTTATTTTATTAGATGTGTTAACTATTTACATTGTTCTAGCTTAAATGTTTTTAGCAAACTGTGGCTGAAAGTTTGTACATTTTACAAATCAAGCTTAATTTAAAATGGGGTTTTGTACTGTTTTGTTTTAATAATGTACTGCTTTGTTTTAATAAGTAGCCTGTTTTATAAGTTAAGTCAAGTTTAAAACCAGCAGGTTAGCTGTACGATAAGGTATTCACGTCATGATTTGGCTGCACATCGTGGGTATACATGGAATACCATCAAAAAGGTATTCCGAAGCAGTCTATTAAAGCCTGAAATGCTGCAGTATAAGTGTTTGGTCTGCTGTTTATCTGTGTACGTTTTATATAAGGGACAGAAAACTATTCAATTTATACCATTGTATAGCAGGCCAAATGTAGTCACAAGTAGACTATGTTGGCCTTTTTGAAAGCCTATGGCCATAATAGAAGGAAATGAGCTGTGATCTTATCTGCAAGGTATACCTACATAAATTGGTGCCAGTCAGTGAATAAGACTGCCCACCAGACTCCTAAACCCAAAATAAGTAGAGATTTAAAGGGGTACTCCGGCCCTAAGATATCTTATCCCCTATCCTTTGGATAAGATGCCTGATTGCAGGGGTCCCGCCACTGGGGACCCCCGCAATCTTTCATGCAGCACCCCACTATCATCAGCCTCCGGAGCGAACATCGCTCCTGGTCTGATGAATCATGATCATGGTTCATGACGTCATGGCTCACCCTCCGGCCCCTCAATGCAAGCCTATGGGAGGGGGCGTGGTGGCTGTTGATAGTGGGGTGCTGCATGAAAGATTGCAGAGGTCTCCAGCGGCGGGACCCCCGTGATCAGGCATCTTATCCCCTATCCTTTGGATAGGGGATAAGATGTCTTGGGGCCAGAGTACCCCTATAAATGAATAAATTCTAAGTTATACTGACTCATTTACACAATACTATAAATCACTCTGCTCAATTTCTCCTGCTCTAGAACACTGTGCTGACAGATTGAACTGCTTGTTCTACATGACAGATTCCCTTTTAAAAAGTAGTCCAGAGGGAGAAAAACTCCTGGGTATTTCAGCTCTGCATACAATTCTTTTCTTTTTTGCTGCTCCTTATCTTTTCCCATTAAAAAATGTTTGTGTATATATTTACATAGAAGTTGTTATCTATGGTAGATTGTATTATTTAACCCCTTAAGGACGCAGCTCATTTTCACCTTAAGTACGCAGCTCATTTTCACCTTAAGGACGCAGCTCATTTTCACCTTAAGGATGCAGCCTTTTTTTTGCAATTCTGACCACTGTCACTTTATGCATTAATAACTCTAAGGCTGCTTTCACACTATAAAATTCATCCGTTTTAAAGATCCGTTTGATGTTCCGTTATGAAAACCCTGAAAATCGGCCATTAAACGTCCGTTAGAAAATCCCATACGTCCGTTAGAAAATCATATTATAGTCTATGGGATTTTTACATTATCCGTTTTAATCCGTTTTAATCCGTTATAGTCCGTTATTAATAACGGATGTTAATTTGTGACGGGAGAAGGAACAGAAGAAATAGTACATGCACTATTTCTCCCTTCACTATCTTCTGTCACAAAATAACATCCGTTATTAATAACGGACTATAACGGATTAAAACGGATTAAAACGGATAATGTAAAAATCCCATAGACTATAATATGATTTTCTAACGGACGTATGGGATTTTCTCAGGGACGTTTAATGGCCGATTTTCAGGGTTTTCATAACGGAACATCAAACGGATCTTTAAAGCGGATGAATTTTACAGTGTGAAAGCAGCCTAAGATGCTTTTACCTAATATTCTGATTCTGAGATAGTTTTTTCGTGACATATTCTACTTTATTTTAGTGGTAAATTTTTGTCGTTACTTGCATCATTTCTTGGTGAAAAATCCCAAAATTTCATGAAAAGTTAGAAAATTTAGCTTTTTTCTAACTTTGAAACTCTCTGCTTGTAAGGAAAATGGATATTCCAAATGGATTTTATATTGATTCACAAATACAATATGTCTATTTTATGTTGGCATCATAAAATGGACATATTTTTACTTTTTGAAAACATTAGAGGGCTTCAAAGTATAGCAGCAATTTTAAACATTTTCATGAAAATTGCTAAATCTGAAGGGACAGATGTTACAGAACTACAACTCCCAGTATGCCTGGGCAGTCTAGGCATGCTGAGAGTTGTAGTTTTGCAACATCTGGAGGACTACCATTTGGGCACCACTGTAATAGTGGTTTCCAAACTGTGACCCTCCCAGATGTTGCAACCACTAGGAAGGCGGCAGTACTGCCACCTTCCTTGATGCTCCACGCCGTCGCCTCCCTACCTGCACCGCTGATCTCCGCTGATGCCACCGATGGTCGCCGGTCCCCACCGCATCTTCTCCACAGGTACCGGCCGCCATCTTCTCCCCCCGTTTTGCCCGACATTCAGGGGTGGGCAGAGTGGGGGGTTTCCATGGCAAACCCCATCTTCAACTGCCATTGGTTGGTACTCATTGCTGACTAATGGCAGGGGATAGGAGCGGGTGGCACCCCTGAAACCTCGCTCCTATCCCTTAAGATGATCGGGGCTGTCGCTGACAGCTCCGATCATGCATATTTTCCAGGCGATTGGGTCACCAGAGACCCAATCAGCCCGGAATAGCGGAAAATCGCATGTCTGAATTGACATGCGATTTCCTGCGATCGCCGACATCGGGGGGGGGGTTGGGCTTGGTCTTGATGTGTCGGGATGCCTGCTGAATGATTTCAGCAGGCATCCTGGTCCGGTCCCCGAAATTCCGAAATTCCCACGGGTGTATCCATACGCCCTACGTCCTTAAGGACTCGGGATGCAGGGCGTATGCATACGCCCTGCGTCCTGAACAGGTTAAAGGAAAACTGTCAGCCTGTTCACCCACACTAAACCCAATACACTGGGTTATAGTGGGTGACCGGTAGTCAGACAATGGGTAACTTACTAAAATCAATTTTGTAGGTCCAGAGATATGTCCCCTATAAGATCCTCTTCTTTATTCCCTGAATTGCGCACAGAAGGCAGAGTCTGCTTATGCATGTTCTGTGTCTGCACGTTCTAGTGACTCCAATCGCTGGTCATGTGAACGCTTAGGTGGCGCATGCGCTCTGTGCAAAAAGCAGAGCGCTCATGTGATCAGCAACAGGAGTCACTAGGACGTGGAGACACAGAACATAAATATATAAATTTACTCTGCCTCCTGTGCGCAATTCAGGGAATAAAGAGGAGGATCTTATAGGGGACATATCTCTGGACCTACAAAACGGATTTTACTAAGTGGCCCATCGTCTGACTCCTATTCACCCACACTATAACCCAGTGTATTGGGTTTAGTGTGGGTAAATAGGCTGACAGTTTTCCTTTAAGTGTATATGTTCCTTTTTTTTCTCTCCTAACCTCTAGATCATTATTTGGTTCCATATAAAGTGAATTCACTGTATTTTACTTTAAATTCAAGGGTAAGAATGAGAAGTAAGAAAGAAGAGCAGAAACTAGAAGGTGACCTTAGGAAAAGCCAGAAAGCATGCCTGCAGCTAGATGAGCAGAAGGTAAGCTAATGACTGCAGCAATGGCAATTGCTTTTCGGGAATATCCACATGATACCAACGTGCACGTGAGTTATTAGGGACGCACCACTTAACTGCAGCTTTTTCTCAATGGTGCCAACTTTCAGCGACCTTGCTGCCTAAGAGGTCAGTAAATATATACAATTACCTGATAAACAAAGTTATTCAAACCAGTATCTGTGTGATTGGGAAAGCGCTGTCAGAAAATACTAAAGGGGTTATCCCAGGAAGCCTATTAGCCTGCAAGATGCAATCCTAAAACTGACTAATATTTGCACAATATAAACTTAAATTTGGTGAATTAGACAGTCTAGTTTATCACAGTGGCTCATGCTTTTTAATGAATTTGGGGCATTTTTATATACTGTTTTCTAATGTTACACTACTTGTTAATTGGCTTACTTTTTTGTAAGCCACACCTCTTGTTATACATGCCTTAAAAGTTTCTCAAATGCACAAAACCTCCCATGAGGCGAGTGAGGTGATCGCCTCAGGTGCGCTGTTGAAAGGGAGCGCAGCGTCCAGGGTTGCATTGGCCCTTTCCACTGCACCTGCTACACAGGGAGTCCTGCACACATTACACTGAGGCATTGATTCCCAACCGGGGTGCCAGGACACTCTAGTGGGAAATATGGTGCTAAAATGTTTAGATTTTCCTGCCCAGGCCTGCGCTCCTGTGAGTCACAGGTGTGCAGTGCCGGGACGGGTGATGCTGCAGCTCCAATCCTCGTGTATCCTCCCTCTCCTGTGGAACAGCTCTGGACTCTGGATTCTCTCTGGTTCCTCAGCAGAATGATGGAGATGGAGGGAAGGAGCAGGGGCAGCGCTGACAGAGGCCTACTCAGCTTCAGGTACTGAACCCCCTCCCTTTTGTCACCCCTCTACACCCATTCTCACCAGTGTACATCCCTTTGTCACCCCTGTCATACCTTTACACCCCTGTACGCTCCTCTACACCTCTGTCATCCATGTACACCCCTCTATTACATCTCTACACCCCTCTGACACTCCTGTACACCCTTCTGACACCCATGTGCACCCCATCTGTTTCCCCTCTGTCTCCCAAGTCGGAAAACCCCCCATATCGTGGATCCTTCAGATCGTCGGTCATTTCAGGTGGGTGAAGGAGCATGTTGCTCCATTCTGCCCACCGCACATCTGTGAGCTGGTGAGCAGGACGGAGCCCCGTGCTGGCATCTTCCCCCCTCAGAAGAAAAACTGTTAGCAATTAGGGACAGATTTAGGTTAGGCAGGGAGAGTTTTTTTGGTGTTAAAAAAATTGAAAATATTTTTTTGTTGAGTACCATCTGTAGGTGTCCGCGGGTCCGTAGCACTTTTAGCTGCGTGACCCTGGCCCTACAGGGTCGCTGCGGTCTGCCCCCAGCATTTTTTTTTTCTTGGGATTAAAGCGTCTGTTTTATTTTATATTTTGCACCTATAGGCGGTCTGTGCCACCAGTAGCAGGCCTGTGCCGTGTGGACGGACCGTACCTCTGTGTGCGGCCTGCCCCACCACTGTCAGTGATTTATCACTGATCAGCATTTTTGGGGGGTTCAGGCGGGTGCATTTTTTCGGGTTTTAATAGTTTTTTTTTATTTTATTTTTGTTTTTGTGTAGGGGTCTGTGTACGTGCCACCAGCCACTGTTCTGGGTGCAGGGTTTTTTGTGCTAGAAGTCTTTTTTTTATTTTTATTTTTTTTAGTTTCTTTTTCTTTTTTTGTTTAGTTTTATTTTATATTTCTATATTTTTGTTCTTAGGGCAGGTTAGTTAATAATTTAGGGTGGGTTAGGGCTGATTAGGGTAGTAAGTCTCGCACCACACCACACGCAGCACACACACCAATAAAGTTTTCCCCCCACATATATACACTTCACCCCCCCCCCCCCATTAGAGTAGGGAAATGGCCCGCAGGGTGTTTTCAGTGGAGGAGGCATATGCCATACTTGCCTCCGACACTGAAAGCGCCACAGAGGACGAGGAAGACCCCACCTTCCTTATTTCCTCGTCCTCCTCATCATCTAGTTCTGATAAAGAGCCACCAAGGCAGCGGAGACGCCACCATGCAAGGCCTCAAACCTCCCCTGCTCCTGACCCTGTGCGCCAGGAGTCCCCCTGGAGCTCATATTAGTCAAGCCCCCCAACCAAGTTTACTGGTGCCCTGTACCGGCAAACTCGTCTGGACTAAGACAGCGGACCACGAGCCCGTGATTCCTGAGTTTGTTGGCGACTCAGGAATCAAGATTGACATCGTCAGGTTCACTGAAATGCACGACTTCTTAATTATTTTTTTTTTTTTATATAACTTTGTCAATCTGATGGTTGACCAGGCGAACCTGTATGCCCAACAGTTCGTTGCTGCAAACCCAGGCTCATTTTTAGCTAGACCCAATGGATGATACGCCATCAATGCAGCCAAAATGAGGATCTTTTGCGTCCTCGTGCTGCATATGGGTCTAGTTAAAAAACCCAGTGTCAGGCAATACTGGCGTGGGGACGTCCTCTACCAGACCCCACTCTACAGTATGGCCATGACACGTTCCCAGTTCGAAGCCATTCAGAAATGTTTGCATTATCCTGATAATGCGGCATGTCCGTCCCCCCCCCCCCCCCCCCCAAATTTTGGGAGGCCTATGTCCTTAGGCGAAAGGTCGCTATTGATCAGTTTCTCATCAGCTTTAATGGGAGACTCAGCTTTCGGCAATGTATCCCAACCAAGCGAGCGCGGTATGGCATGAAGATGTATAAACTCAGGGTACACTTGCAAGTTTATGGTGTATGAGGGAGGAGATTCCTGTATTGAACCCCCAGAATGTCCCCACACTCTGGGTGTTAGTGGTAAAATCGTTTGGGGCCTTTTGCACCCATTGCTAGATAAAGGTTACCACCTTTACATGGATAACTTTTACACTAGTATCCCTCTCTTCACATCCCTCGCTGCCAGATCCACGGTTGCTTGTGGGACAGTCCGGAAGAATCAAAGAGGCCTTCCGCCCCATCCCCTACACGCCCCTATCCCCCGGGGTGAGTCCTCTGCCTTTTCCCATGAAAACCTGTTGCTGGTCAGGTATAAGGATAAGAGGGATTTCCTTATGCTGGCCACAATTCATGGGAACGGCAGCACCCCTGTCCCTGTGCGAGGTACCGCGGGACCGGTCCTCAAGCCAGATTGTATTCTGGACTACAATCAGTATATGGGGGGGGGTTGATCTCTCTGATCAAGTCCTCAATCCATATGATGCCATGCGGAAAACACGGACATGGTGCTTCAAATTCCTTGAGTGATGTAGTTTCCCAAATAGTGTGCCATGTTTTTTTTTTTCTTGCTGTTCTGACACCATGGGGGCTTCCTAAAAGCAACATGCCCTCCAAAAACCATTTCAGCAAAATTCTCTTTCAAAAAGCTATATTTTGCTCCTTGTCTTCTAAGCATTGTAGTGGGCCAGCAGAGCACTTACTTTCCACATATGGAGCGTTTTCTTAATCAGGAGAAATTGGGCTTTAAATTTTGTAGTCCATTTTCTCCCATTACCCCTTGTGAAAAAGAAAAATTTGAGGTAACACCAGAAGTTTAGTGTTAAAAATCTAATTTTCCATTTTCATGTCCAAGTTCAACGCAAAGTCATCAACCACCTGTAAGGTGTTAAGGCTCACTGTACCCCTTGTTACGTTCCTTATGGGGTATAGTTCCCAAAATAGTGTTCCATATGGGGGCTTTTTTTGCTGTCCTGGCACATGGGGGCTTCCTAAATGCAACATGGCCCCCAAAAACCATGACAGCAAAATTTGTTTTTGTTTTCAAAAATCCCACACTCTGGGTGTTAGTGGTAAAATCGTTTGGGGCCTTTTGCACCCATTGCTAGATAAAGGTTACCACCTTTACATGGATAACTTTTACACTAGTATCCCTCTCTTCACATCCCTCGCTGCCAGATCCACGGTTGCTTGTGGGACAGTCCGGAAGAATCAAAGAGGCCTTCCGCCCCATCCCCTACACGCCCCTATCCCCCGGGGTGAGTCCTCTGCCTTTTCCCATGAAAACCTGTTGCTGGTCAGGTATAAGGATAAGAGGGATTTCCTTATGCTGGCCACAATTCATGGGAACGGCAGCACCCCTGTCCCTGTGCGAGGTACCGCGGGACCGGTCCTCAAGCCAGATTGTATTCTGGACTACAATCAGTATATGGGGGGGGGTTGATCTCTCTGATCAAGTCCTCAATCCATATGATGCCATGCGGAAAACACGGACATGGTACAAAAAAGTTACGGTCTACATTGTACAGGTTGCCATGTATAACTTTATTTTTTTTTTTTTTGTACTGTCCCAGTACGCTTGCAACACATGGACATTCCTGCAGTTTCAAGAGGAAGTTCTAAAGGCCTAAAGGCTCATCTTTGGTGACCGCCAAAGAGTGGATGAGAGCACCTCTGGAACTTCAGTTCCCTGGATTGTCCCCGGCCAAACCCTTTCCAGGTGAGGTCCCCCACACTGGAAAGAAGGGACGATCCCAGATAAAAATTCAGTGTGTGTCACAGGAGGGGGATTCGGAAGGACATCACCACCACTTGCTTCAGGGAGTATCACACTTCCATGGAGCACTACATTTTTAATCCTTTTCCCTAATTTTAATTCCCCAGAATAATACTCCAATGTACCAGTCCAGAGTACATTGTCTGCCAATTTTTAAAACCAAATACCTCTCCTCTTTCCCAATACCACTGATAATATATTCCCCCCCCCCCCCAAAAAAAAAATGGGACACAAAGTCAACAGCATTGGGGGTTTGCAGTTGCCTCAAATGTGCAGCGTTCTCTCCCCACCTGAGCGGGGTGCGCATTTGAGTTAACAGGTTAGGGACAGCCACACACATCACATTCCCAGAATGATAATTCAGAGCATAGTGTTTGGGGCGGGCATCATTTTTACTTTCAGCTATACTCTGGGTCATCATTCTGGGAAAATAATTGACATATCAGTATTAAAATTGCAATTTTCATTCCCCCCCCCAATAGTACACTTCATCCATTACTGGAAATTAAATTTAGGGAACACCTGTCTGTTCCTAATCTCCACTTCACCCCTACTGTTTGTAATAGGCTCACATGTGGGTGTTCCTTTCTTGTATTTTCCTCTGAATATATGTAATTGTTAGGTCTGTAAGAAACATCGGCCTCAAATGCGAAGTTTTCCCTCATGAGCTCTGTCGTATTTCCAGGCGACAGTTCAGAGTCACATGTTTGTTGTTCACAGAATGATGGAGAGCATAGGTTGAAAATTTCAATTTTCAAAAGCTACCCTTCATCCATTCCTGGAAAATAAATTTAGGAAACACCCGTGCATTCAAAATGTTCTCTTTACCCCTATACCCATTCCTCAGGGGGGGGTACTTTCTGTAATGTGTAACATGTGGTTGTTTCTTTTTTGTATTTTCCTCTGAATGTATGTAACTTTCAGCTACTGATATGCCATAGGCCACAAATGCAAACAGACCTTTATGACTTCTGAGCCTTGATGTGCACCCGCCCAGCACGTTACCCCATATGTGGATGTATTTCCATAGTCAGGAGAAAATTCCCCAGCATTTTAGTGTAAAAAACATACAATTTTTCAATTTACGGCCCACTGTTCAAAAAAACTGTGAGGTGTAAGTACTTACTGTACCCCTTGTTGAGGGGTGTAGTTTCAAAATTGTGGTCACTTGTCGTTTTTTTTATTTTATTTTTTATAGATTTTATGTCCGAACCACAATTGCAGTACAAAGCACCACTTTAGGCCTCAAATCTCATCGGTGCTGTCTCACTCCTAAGCCCTGTTTTGCACCCGCATAGTACTTTTCTGCCTTATATGGGGTATTTCCTTATTCTGGAGAAATTAGGCTACAAATTTTGTGGAGTTTTTTTCACTTACTACTTGTGAAACTTAAAAAAAATAGCTTAAAGGAGTAGTCCAGTGCTGAAAAACGTATCCCCTATCCCCTAAGGGAAGTTTCAGATCATGGGGGGTCCGACCGCTGGGGCCCCCGCGATCTCCTGTACGGGGCCCCGGCTCGCTGGCCAGATAGTGTGTGTCGACCACTGCAGCTCCGCTCCGCGGCTGACACGCCCCCTCAATACATTGCTATGGCAGAGCTGGAGATTGTCAAAGGCAGCATTCCGCCTCTGCCATAGAGTTGTATGGAGGGGGCGTGTCAGCCGCCGCTTCGTGCAGTGGTCAACACGCCCCCTTCTCGCGGGCTGCCAGGGCCCCGTACAGGAGATCGCTGGGGGCCGCAGTGGTCAGAGCCCCCGCGATCTGAAATTTATCCCCTATCCTAAGGATAGGGGATAAAGTTTTTCAGTACTGGATATCTCCTTTAATGCCAGCAATTCAGTGTTAATCAATACTTTTACAGCCCACAGTCCAAAAAGCATGTGAGGTGTAAGTACTCACTATAACCCTTGTTACGTTCCTTGAGGGGTGTAGTTTCTAAAATGTTGTCAGAGGTGTGCAGTTACTGCTGTTTTTGCACAATGGGGGCTTTGTAAACGCACATGGCCCCCGACTTTAATTCCAACAAACTTTTCACTCCAAAAGCCCAGTGGTGCTCCTTCTATTCTGAGCATTGCAGTCCGCACGCAGAGCACGTAACATCCACATATAGGGTATTTTCTTTCTCAGGCGAAATTGCACTACAAATTTTGGGGGCCTTATGCCCTATTACTCCATGTGAAAATGAAACATTTGGGGTAACACTGTCAATAAAGTGCAAAAAAATCTAATTTTTCACTTTTATGGCCCACTGTTCAAAAAAAAGTACTGACTGTAACCCTTGTTAAGTTCCTGAAGGGGTATAGTTTCCAAAACGGTGTCACATGTGGGGACTTTCTACTGTTCTGGCACCATGGGAGGTCTGTAAATGTACATGGCCTCCGACTTCAATTTCAGCAAAATTCTCTCTCCAAAAGTCCAGTGGCACTCCTTCTGTTCTAAGACCTGTAGTGCACCAGCAGAGCACTTAACATCCTCATATGGGGCATTATCTTAATCGGAAGAAATGGGGCTTCAAATTCCTTGAGTGGTGTAGTTTCCCAAATAGTGTGCCATGTTTTTTTTTTTCTTGCTGTTCTGACACCATGGGGGCTTCCTAAAAGCAACATGCCCTCCAAAAACCATTTCAGCAAAATTCTCTTTCAAAAAGCTATATTTTGCTCCTTGTCTTCTAAGCATTGTAGTGGGCCAGCAGAGCACTTACTTTCCACATATGGAGCGTTTTCTTAATCAGGAGAAATTGGGCTTTAAATTTTGTAGTCCATTTTCTCCCATTACCCCTTGTGAAAAAGAAAAATTTGAGGTAACACCAGAAGTTTAGTGTTAAAAATCTAATTTTCCATTTTCATGTCCAAGTTCAACGCAAAGTCATCAACCACCTGTAAGGTGTTAAGGCTCACTGTACCCCTTGTTACGTTCCTTATGGGGTATAGTTCCCAAAATAGTGTTCCATATGGGGGCTTTTTTTGCTGTCCTGGCACATGGGGGCTTCCTAAATGCAACATGGCCCCCAAAAACCATGACAGCAAAATTTGTTTTTGTTTTCAAAAATCCCACAGTTGCTCTTTCCCTCTTGAGCCATGTTGTGAGCCTGCAGAGCACTTTATGTCAATAAAAATGGGGCTACAAGAACATGTTAGTGTAAAAAATGCAGATTTTGATTTTTCTCCTCCACTTTGCTGCTATTCTTGTGAAACAAACTTTCTGAATTTTATTTTGAATAATTTTAGGGGTGTAGTTTCTATAATGGGGGCCATTTATAGGGTATTTCTCACAGAAAGGCTCCTCAAATACACTCCAAACTTAACTGGTCCCTGAAAAATTCAGATTTTAAAATTTTCGTGAAAATTTTGAAAATTGCGGTTATACTTTGAAGCCCTCTAATGTCTTCAAAAAGTAAAAACATGTCAACTTTCTGATGCCAACATAAAGTAGACATATATTTGTGAATCAATAGATCATTTATTTGGAATAACCATTTTCCTTACAAGCAGAGAGTTTCGAAGTTAGAAAAATGCTAAATTTTCAAAATGTTCATGAAATTTGGAGATTTTTCACCAAGAAAGGATGCAAGAAAGGATGCAAGACAAAAATTTACCACTATGTTAAAGTAGAATATGTAACGAAAATACAGTCTCGAAATCAGAATAAAAGGTAAAAGCATCCCTGAGTTATTAATACATAAAGTGACAGTGGTCACTTAAGGTGAAAAAGGGTCCTTAAGGGGTTAAAGGGGTAGACATATACAATTTAATCTCAACAAACTGTGTAGAGCAACAAGCGAACATGCCATATAGAGCAGTAAATAGTATACATGGTGAAGATTTATCAAAACCTGTGTAGAGGAAGAGGGGTGCAATTGCCCATAGCAACCAATCAGATCGCTTCTTTCATGTTTCAGAGGCCCTTTTAAAAATGAAAGACACAATCTGATTGGTTGCTATGGGCAACTGCACCACTCTTCCTCTACACAGGTTTTGATAAATATCCCCCATGACTTTACAAAGAGTACATAATGACCATGTGATATTCATTGGAATATATAAAAGCACTGCAGTGCTACACTGCTTATGCTACGCTTATTAAAGTCAATTGGAGTTAGACTAAATGTATAGAACAGCCCACTTAGCTGTTTTTGGCTTCCTGACCACCTCCGGCTGTCCAAAGGATAGGTGATAAGATATCTGTTCACGAGGGTTCCACTGCTGGGGACCACCGCGATCTCGGCTACGGCACCCCAAACATCCTGTGCATAGAGCGAACTTCACTCCATGAAGGATAACTGGCGTTGTGGGGCGGAGGATCGTGACGCCAGGGCCACACCCCCTCCCATGGACTTTGAGGGGGCATGGCTGTGACATCACAAGCGGGGTGTACACTGCACACGACACACTGAACGAATGCAGGGGTCCCCAGTGGAGGGACCCCCCCCGATCAGACTTCTTATTCCCTATCCTTTGGATAGGGGATAAGATGTCTAGAGGCGGAGTACCCCTCTAAGATAGATGCAGTTCGTAACTCTGAAACCAGCACCTATCAGGCACTAAAGGGGTACTCCTGTGGAAAACTTTTTTTTTTAATTAACTGGTACCAGAAAGTTAAACAGATTTGTAAATTACTTCTATTAGCATATCTGAATCCTACCAGTACTTTTTAGGGGCTTTATACTACAGAGGAAATGCTTTTCTTTTTGTATTTCTCTTCTGTCATGACCACTGTGCTCTCTGCTGACCTCTGCTGTCCATTTTAGGAACTGTCCAGAGCAGGAGAAAATCCCCATAGCAAACACATGCTGCTCTGGACAGTTCCTAAAATGAACAGCAGAGGTGGTCGTGACAGAAGAGAAATCCAAAAAGAAAAGAATTTCCTCTGTAGTATACAGCCCCTAAAAAGTACTGGAAGGATTAAGATTTTTTTAATAGAAGTAATTTACAAATCTGTTTAACTTTCTGGCACCAGTTAATAAAAAAAAAAAAGTGTTTTCCATGGGAGTACCCCTTTAATGTTTAGATGGGAATGCCCCTTTAAGTAGGAGACACACTTGAAACCATTTGTGTTTGCTACAATTTGTATATAACAAATAGTTTTTAGAAATACCATTAGGAGCAAACCTCTACTCTGAATTGTATGTGTCTTCATAAACTTGAAAGCTCTTCTCCTTTTTAAGGGAATAGCCTGTCCACGAGAGGCCTGGTACTGGCCTCCAACTGATGTGCAAGATGATTCTGAAACCTCCGAAGAGGATGAGGATGAAGTGAAGGAACAGGAGTTAAGTGTACGTGTTTGCAGAGTATAGTAGTATATGGCTATGGTAAAGCAGGCTAATGTTATGTAGAATTTAGTATTTTATTTAAAATTTGCTGAAAGACTCAGCTTATACACGAGTATACAGTGATCCCTCAACTTACAATGGCCTCAACATACAATAGTTTCAACATACAATGGTCTTTTCTGGACCATTGTAACTTGAAACCAGACTCAACATACAATGTACAGACAGTCCAGATCTGTGAAACGTGTCACAACTGGAGGAACTGACCAATCAGAATTGTCATTTTACTGGTAAATCACCTGTATTACTGAAGTACAAGCACTGACTGGCTGGCTGGTAGCGCCCCCTACAGTACAGGGAGGAACTACAAGTTCTGTACTATAAGTAAATCCTATATACACACTAGAACACCAATTTCATACATAAATAGTAAACTTTATTGAGAACATCATTTAATAAAAACAGTTAAAAGGGACGGTATAGCCAGACAAAAAAGGAGTTGGTAAGGCAGGTAGTATATTATTGGTTAGTATAAATGCAAAAATGCAAAACATGACATAGTTATTCTTAACTATAGAGTAGGGCCACCAGTATAACAATAATTATAAGTTACACATAACAATCATGTAAAAGATTGCACCAAAAAACAAAGCTAACCTAAATAAGGAGGTCACTGCATACGTAGCCTCCAGCGAGTGGTCAGGAGAAAGGGGAAAGGCAAGTAATGGTGTGCAATTAGAGCACAGAAAATCAGCATTACCATGAGGCTTCCCCACTCACAAAGCACAGGCTGAGAGACATAGACAGTGTACCTACCTACACAACACCAGTACCCCAACGTCGTTTCGCCGTTTGGCTTCCTCAGGGAGTATGACCAAGTCTAGTTTGTGGGGGTATATATACAACATACCAGCCAATAGGGATTTATGAGTAAATAATTCATATACAGTTCACCTGGATCGGTGACATGGTCCCGGTGTCTGGCGCCATCTTGGTGCGCATCGCGCATGCGCGATGACATGGTGCGTCCACCATCGTCATCCCGCGAGACAGAGGGAATAATCCGCGCGTGCGCGGTGCGCACCAAGGATCAAGATGTTAACATCAAAAAATACACGAGCGGATATCATAGCATATCCTACCCAGGATAATCAAATAATAATAAATGCAAGAAAGGAGCGCCATTGAGAAGAGAAAAAACAGGAAATAAAAGAAAAGAAAATGAAGAGAACAAAATACAGAAGAGAGCGCACCGCATATATATGCATGTGTCAGGCTACAAGATATATCCAGGCCATTCATAGAGTAGAGGCAGTGTAACGGCCAGACATATATACACACACCCCGTTGGGGGTTCAAACCCCACCTCAGGAGCAAAAAAAATTTTTATATATATTTTCTCTTTGTTACAATTAAATAGTGAAAAGTGCCACTAAAGGTGCAAGTGAGTATAGGTGAAACATGCATGAAAAAATGTGAAAAAACAGTGCAAAAAAGTGACACAATCAAGATAGTAAGCATATTATTGCTATGTTGCTGGCTGAAACCCTCGCTAATAAAAAACGAAAAAGGAAAAGGGGTATGTGGTATGTGTAATATCAATTCATAAGTGAAAATTAATCATGGGTAGTTGGTTCTGGTGTATGGTGGATGATTAGCATGTATAAAAAATAATGGTATAGTGGATACAAAAAATTATGTGCAAAGATAAATATTAGTGATACTGAATGGAAAATTGTGATGTAACCCATATGGTGTATAATCGAGTGTACCTACTCCTAATTAGTGTGTATATGAGCATACAGTGTACTAAAAGTGTATAACAATATGAACATTTTTTATATATAAATTAGATAATTAATAACTGTATGTATAGATGGCAAAGTGTATCAGACAAAACGACTGTTAATCAACACCTCAGAAGACAGAAAAATATATCAATAATTTTATTCAACAATACTATGTATAACAGTAATTCATATAGTACCCAGTTGCTGGTGGCCCTACTCAATAAAGTGACAAGTGCTTTGCTGCTGATGGTCATCAGTGCTCTCTTCAAATTTCCAAACTCTTTTGGACACAGGACCAATTTTCAAAACCCTATAAAGTGTGAAAAAATATGTATATGTGTATATATATATATATATATATATATATATATAATAAAGAAACAAGGAAAAGAATAAAAAAATGTAAAAAGTTTTTAAAATCATTGAAACCACAAAACTAAAAGCGGGATCAGATAGCAATAACTGGTATTAATAGAAGAGATAGTAGAAAGTCATACTATCACGAAAAATCACAGGTACGAGGCAAAACTATTGTATTCATTAAGGCCATAGGGAGTAGTGGTTCTCAACTTGTAGATCCACATAGTTTCCTTCTGTGCCAAAATCTTTCTCCAGTTCCCCCCCCTTGGTCCAGGTACCACTCTATCAATGCCTCTCACCTTGAAGAGGGTGCTGTTACAGTCATGATACTGACGAAAGTGGCGGGGTATGGTCTTTAGCTTCTGTAGATCTATTTCCTCCTTGGCTGCTTCAATTCCTAAAACATGTTCCCGTATTCTCCGACGGAATTCCCTGCAGGTAAGTCCAACATAAATCATGTTACAAGGACAGGTGGCGTAGTAGATTACTCCTGTGGTAATACAAGTAATAGGGTGTGTAATCACATATCTCTTGTCTGTACTTGAATTCCAAAATTCATTTGTGGTTTCTACATTTGGACAGGCTACACACCCCCCACAGGGTTTACAACCCCATTTTGGTCCCTTTGACCCAAATAGTCGCCGCACTGGTTGTCCTCTATGATGACTGTGGACAAGCATGTCTCTAAGGTTCTTTGACCTCCGATAAGTAATTGAAGGTTTGTGTGATATATATTGAGACAATATCGGGTCCATTTGTAAAATTGGCCAGTGTTTACACAGGGCTCTTTGTAGTTGACGCCACCTGGTGTTGTAAGCAGATATGAATCTCACCTGATCATTTCCCTTTTTCCTCTTGGACTGGGTAAGCAAATTGCCTCTTGATGTGTCCTTGGCTCGTGCATAGCCTCTGGTGATATCCCTTTCTTGATATCCCCGTTCCCGTATTTGATGTACGGGAACGGGGATATCAAGAAAGGGATATCACCAGAGGCTATGCACGAGCCAAGGACACATCAAGAGGCAATTTGCTTACCCAGTCCAAGAGGAAAAAGGGAAATGATCAGGTGAGATTCATATCTGCTTACAACACCAGGTGGCGTCAACTACAAAGAGCCCTGTGTAAACACTGGCCAATTTTACAAATGGACCCGATATTGTCTCAATATATATCACACAAACCTTCAATTACTTATCGGAGGTCAAAGAACCTTAGAGACATGCTTGTCCACAGTCATCATAGAGGACAACCAGTGCGGCGACTATTTGGGTCAAAGGGACCAAAATGGGGTTGTAAACCCTGTGGGGGGTGTGTAGCCTGTCCAAATGTAGAAACCACAAATGAATTTTGGAATTCAAGTACAGACAAGAGATATGTGATTACACACCCTATTACTTGTATTACCACAGGAGTAATCTACTACGCCACCTGTCCTTGTAACATGATTTATGTTGGACTTACCTGCAGGGAATTCCGTCGGAGAATACGGGAACATGTTTTAGGAATTGAAGCAGCCAAGGAGGAAATAGATCTACAGAAGCTAAAGACCATACCCCGCCACTTTCGTCAGTATCATGACTGTAACAGCACCCTCTTCAAGGTGAGAGGCATTGATAGAGTGGTACCTGGACCAAGGGGGGGGAACTGGAGAAATATTTTGGCACAGAAGGAAACTATGTGGATCTACAAGTTGAGAACCACTACTCCCTATGGCCTTAATGAATACAATAGTTTTGCCTCGTACCTGTGATTTTTCGTGATAGTATGACTTTCTACTATCTCTTCTATTAATACCAGTTATTGCTATCTGATCCCGCTTTTAGTTTTGTGGTTTCAATGATTTTAAAAACTTTTTACATTTTTTTATTCTTTTCCTTGTTTCTTTATTATATATATATATATATATATATATATATATATATATATACATATACATATTTTTTCACACTTTATAGGGTTTTGAAAATTGGTCCTGTGTCCAAAAGAGTTTGGAAATTTGAAGAGAGCACTGATGACCATCAGCAGCAAAGCACTTGTCACTTTATTGAGTAGGGCCACCAGCAACTGGGTACTATATGAATTACTGTTATACATAGTATTGTTGAATAAAATTATTGATATATTTTTCTGTCTTCTGAGGTGTTGATTAACAGTCGTTTTGTCTGATACACTTTGCCATCTATACATACAGTTATTAATTATCTAATTTATATATAAAAAATGTTCATATTGTTATACACTTTTAGTACACTGTATGCTCATATACACACTAATTAGGAGTAGGTACACTCGATTATACACCATATGGGTTACATCACAATTTTCCATTCAGTATCACTAATATTTATCTTTGCACATAATTTTTTGTATCCACTATACCATTATTTTTTATACATGCTAATCATCCACCATACACCAGAACCAACTACCCATGATTAATTTTCACTTATGAATTGATATTACACATACCACATACCCCTTTTCCTTTTTCGTTTTTTATTAGCGAGGGTTTCAGCCAGCAACATAGCAATAATATGCTTACTATCTTGATTGTGTCACTTTTTTGCACTGTTTTTTCACATTTTTTCATGCATGTTTCACCTATACTCACTTGCACCTTTAGTGGCACTTTTCACTATTTAATTGTAACAAAGAGAAAATATATATAAAAATTTTTTTTGCTCCTGAGGTGGGGTTTGAACCCCCAACGGGGTGTGTGTATATATGTCTGGCCGTTACACTGCCTCTACTCTATGAATGGCCTGGATATATCTTGTAGCCTGACACATGCATATATATGCGGTGCGCTCTCTTCTGTATTTTGTTCTCTTCATTTTCTTTTCTTTTATTTCCTGTTTTTTCTCTTCTCAATGGCGCTCCTTTCTTGCATTTATTATTATTTGATTATCCTGGGTAGGATATGCTATGATATCCGCTCGTGTATTTTTTGATGTTAACATCTTGATCCTTGGTGCGCACTGCGCACGCGCGGATTATTCCCTCTGTCTCGCGGGATGACGATGGTGGACGCACCATGTCATCGCGCATGCGCGATGCGCACCAAGATGGCGCCAGACACCGGGACCATGTCACCGATCCAGGTGAACTGTATATGAATTATTTACTCATAAATCCCTATTGGCTGGTATGTTGTATATATACCCCCACAAACTAGACTTGGTCATACTCCCTGAGGAAGCCAAACGGCGAAACGACGTTGGGGTACTGGTGTTGTGTAGGTAGGTACACTGTCTATGTCTCTCAGCCTGTGCTTTGTGAGTGAGGAAGCCTCATGGTAATGCTGATTTTCTGTGCTCTAATTGCACACCATTACTTGCCTTTCCCCTTTCTCCTGACCACTCGCTGGAGGCTACGTATGCAGTGACCTCCTTATTTAGGTTAGCTTTGTTTTTTGGTGCAATCTTTTACATGATTGTTATGTGTAACTTATAATTATTGTTATACTGGTGGCCCTACTCTATAGTTAAGAATAACTATGTCATGTTTTGCATTTTTGCATTTATACTAACCAATAATATACTACCTGCCTTACCAACTCCTTTTTTGTCTGGCTATACTGTCCCTTTTAACTGTTTTTATTAAATGATGTTCTCAATAAAGTTTACTATTTATGTATGAAATTGGTGTTCTAGTGTGTATATAGGATTTACTGTTAGTCATCAACACACTCGACTTTAAATATATTGGTATTATTTTGCCCTTTCTTTGGATTTATTATATAAGTTCTGTACTATTCCTTACCTGTGCCAGGGTTAGCTGCTCCTTTGGACACCAAGTAAGGGCGGCTCCATTTGGGACACTGGGTTTACTGTACAGGACCCTGAAGAAGCTCCTGTCCTCTACATAAACCATTGTTTCCCAACCAGGGTGCCTCCAGCTGTTGCAAAACTACAACTCCCAGCATGCCCGACAGCCAACGGCTGGGAGTTGTAGTTTTGCAACAGCTGGAGGCACCCTGGTTGGGAAACACTGACATAGACAGTGATTTACAGCTCCCATCAGATCTTTTTTACATTTATATATAAGGATTTGCTTTATCTATATTAGTTATCTACTTATTTTTCTTTAATCCTCACTTTTTCCTATTTTCGGATGACATTTTGGTGGCTTCAGAACCAATTACCAGGTTTCCATAGAGTTATGGTCTCAACATACAATGGTTTCAACATACAATGGTCGTCCCGGGACCAATTAATATTGTAACTTGAGGGACCACTGTAAACAGTAATGTTATTATCTACATTACATAAAAAGTTTTTGCAAATGACAGGTACAAAAAAGTATTTTTTTTTTTTATTTTTTTTTTTTTTTTTTTTTAAACTAGCCCTTTCGTACCCAACTGCATAGTGAATATAGGGACAGGTCAGGTGTTCATTGGTTTTGATCTATTCATGCTAAATTGCTTTACATATGTAGAATGCAGTCAGTTCTGTTATCTCTATAGCTTCTTCTAACCACTTCTTGTTCTTCTTAGACACTGGAGAAGTTACAGATTCTGACCAGTTATTTAAGAGGACAGCATTTATATTGCATCTGGTGTGGCACTACATATGAAGGTACTGTTAGTTACATTTCATCAATTTTATCTAACTAAAAACTTTAGAAATACTAGCGACCTGTGCAGAAGAAACGTTGACCAGTTGCCCATAGCATAGGTTGCTATGGGCAACTGCTCAACTTGTCCTCTGCACAGGTTCTTACTGATGTCTTTGTAGTATATGCCATACAGGCATACGTCATTGTTTTTGTGTGATGTATTTTTTTCTGTTTGGTAATTTTTTATATATATATACATTGATCCCTCAACTTACAATGGCCTCAACATACAATAGTTTCAACATACAATGGTCTTTTCTGGACCATTGTAAGTTGAAACCAGACAATGTACAATGTACGTACAGTCCTGATCTGTGAAACGTGTCAATGGCCAGAAGATCTGACCAATCAGAATGGGCATTCACTGGTAAAACCCCTGTATTACTGAAGTGTACGCACTGACTGGTGTCTGGTAGTGCCCCCTACAGTACGGGGAGGTATTACATGTTCTGTAAACTTTACCTGTACCAGGGTTACCTGCTCCTTTGGACACCAGGTGAGGGCGGCTCCATGTAACTTTTTTAGGACATTGCATGTACTGTACAGGACCCTGAAGAAGATCCTGTCCTCTACATAGACCAGGGTTTCCCAAGTAGGGTGGCCCCAGCTGTTGCAAAACTATAACTCCCAGCATGCCCGGACAGCCTTTGGCTGTCCGGGCATGCTGGGAGTTGTAGTTTTGCAACAGCTGGAGGCTCCATGCTTGGGAAACACTGACATAGACAGTGATTACAGCTCCCAGCAGATCTTTCTTATTTTTATATGTAAGGATTTTCTTTATCTGTATTAGTTATCTACTTATTTTTCTTTAATCCTCACTTTTTCCTATTTTTTGGATGACATTTTGGTGCCTTTAGAACCAATTACCAGGTTTCCATTAGGGGTGTGAATCGGCAAGAATTTGGCGATACAATTCGAATCGCGATACCAGTGTGGTGATTCGATATATCCCGATATATCGCGATACCGTCTAGGTGACGATACATCGTACTATATCCCGATACATCGCCCACCAGGGAGCATTCACAGATCCCTATAGACGCCGCTGTCAGCTTTGACAGCGGCGATCTAGTGGCCCAACGCGCACTTTTCTCATTTTATCCCGTCCGGGCTGCAAAATAAAAGAAAACACACTTTCTCTTACATGCCAACGAGCCCCCGTAGCTCCGATACACTCCGGTACAGGTGTTCGGTCCCCGGGCTGTATTCTTCTTACTTCCTGTTAGCCCGGCACGTCACACGGAGCTTCAGCCTATCACCGGCCGCAGCGATGTCCCGCCTCGGCCGGTGATAGGCTGAAGCTCCGTGTGACGTGGCGGGCTAACAGGAAGTAAGAAGAATACAGCCCGGGGACCGAACACCTGTACCGGAGCTCCGGGGGCTCGTTGGCAGGTAAGAGAAAGTTTGTTTTCTTTTATTTTGCAGCCCGGACGGGATAAAATGAAAAAAGTGCGCGCCGGAGTACTCCTTTAATAGCCAGCCGCGGCGATCGCCGCATGCTGGCTATTAGCGGCGGCC
The DNA here is from genome assembly GCF_029499605.1 of Hyla sarda. Lineage (NCBI taxonomy): Eukaryota > Metazoa > Chordata > Amphibia > Anura > Hylidae > Hyla > Hyla sarda. The sequence continues at coordinate 344,139,276 of NC_079191.1, read as the reverse complement.
CCCGGCTACTGAGAACAGCCGGGGGCTGCAGAGTATGGAGCGGGCACGAGTCCGGAGCCCGCTCCATACACAATGCAGAGCACCGCATGCTGGATATTAGCAGTGGTGATGCATCAGCGGCCCCCGGCTACTGAAATCAGCCAGGGGTCGCAGAGTACGGAGCGGGCACGAGTCGGAGCCTGCACCGTACACCCAGAGCGCCGCCGCGTCAGATCCGGCCTGCCCGGCTCCACAAATGTGGAACTTGTATCTCCTGATGCCCGGGACATGCTGTTCCGGGCATCAGGAGATACAAATTCCACATCCCTAAAAGAATCGACTCAAAAATATTTTTAATCGATTCAGTATTGCCAGGTGAAAAAATCGCGATGATCGCGCAAATCGATTTTTTTCTTACATCCCTAGTTTCCATAGAGTTCTGGTCTCAACATACAATGGTTTCAACATACAATGATCGTCCCGGAACCAATGAATATTGTAACTTGAGGGACCATTGTATGTGTGTGTGTGTGTGTGTGTGTATGTGTATGTGTGTGTGTATATATATATATATACTGCATGCTCTCCTGTTCAGTCCAAGCAGTTTCTGCTTATGTATAAAATTTAAGTGAGTTAAAGTGTACCTCCCTAGGGACATGTCAAAAGTTTTTATCTGTGGAACGATAACATGAATTAGCCAGGAGAGAGGCGTGCAGTAGTGGGCTCCTCTTCCTACTTTGTGTCTGAGATTTGAACGGCCCCGTAGACTTGCATTTCACGTTTGTCCAGGTCAAGTGACACAGAACCAGTAGAAAACCCTCTAAACACTCTTTTCTCCTGGCTCATTCTTGTGAATGGTCAGGGACTCAACACTCAGACACCAACCAACCATCTAACCTTTTTTTGCATGACCATTTGTACTTTGTAATGTCACCTTTCATTTTATCATAAAGTAAACAACAATTTTGAAACTTTTTTGAAAGGTTTTGTTTTTACGCAGTACGCTTTATGGTAAAATTGTCATGTTCTCTTTATTCGTTTGGTCAATGTGATTGAAATGCTACCCAATTTATATAGTTTTATATATTACTGTACTACTTAAAAAAAAAAAAAAAAAAAAAAAAAAAAGTATGCTCTCTTTTGGACCCCTATAACTTTTTATTTTTATTTTATTTTTCTGCATATGAGAGCTCATTTTTTTGTGCCATGATATTTTGTTTTTATTGGTACCTTTTTTGTTTAGATGGGACTTTTTAAACAGCAATTCTGGCTTTGGTATTTATTTATTTATTTTTTACGTTTACGCCACCATTACAAATATTTTAATTTTTTTATTGATTTTTTTTATTTGGAAAAAGAAGGGTGATTCTATTTTTTTTTATTAGGTAATAGGTTTTATATATAATAATAAAAAAAAAAATTTTAAACACTTTTTTTTAATTTTTTATGCATGATTAGATTGCGATGCGTATTGCATAGCATTGTACTGTGTGATCGGTGCTCTTGTAGAAATACCCAGCGGCAGGAGGCTAGTAAGGGGTCCCTCTGCCACCATTTTAGCTCATCGGACCCAGCACTAATTATGTAGGGACTGAAAGTAACAGATGCTTTAGTAATAAATATAAAAGTTACAATAAATTTAACCCATTGTGCTCACTAAGCGCCAGACAGGGTTGGATTCCGGATTGTATTCACCCTTTCATGGGCTCCTGGATCGTTTAATTCCAGGTAACTTTCACCCTTGAGAAAGGAGGCGTCGCCTCCGAAACGTCGAAAGTATCCGCCGCCTGTTTGACCTTATCCCTTCGTGAGAGGAAGGAGAACTTGGAACCGGGAGCCCACACAAGGGTGAAAGTTACCTGGAATTAAACGATCCAGGAGCCCATGAAAGGGTGAATACAATCCGGAATCAGAGGCTGTCTGGCGCTTAGTGAGCACAGTGGGTGAAATTTATTGTAACTTTTATATTTACTAAATGCTACTAAAGTTTTTGAAATTCTGAATATAAGAAGTGTGCATTTTTTTTACTGAAGTACGTCTCGAATGGATTGAGCATCCACATAACTCTTACCCTTGTGCCATATTCCTGGTGTTAAATATATTGTATTTACTGAAAGTAACAGATGTTGCACATCACAAGATCAGCAGACTGGAAAATTTGGGAATTTAGAACCTTGCCATATTATAATACTAATACTAATAATAGTGAAAGGTTTGCTTTTTAATGTAGATAAGGTGATATGCTTTTTTAAGTGTAATTTCTATATATTTTACACAGATGAAGAAGACCTTCAGTCCAATTGTCCTGGAGACACTTCAGAAGACCATGACTGAGACACCTTGATGAGAATTGACTGAACATTCAGTGGATTATAGAATATACTAATGAAGGACACAGAGGGCACTGAAACTCTGTATTACATCGACCTTCATTAACATAAATGGACTTGAGCTTATGTTGTCGTGGTAAAGAAATGATACAAGATCTCTTGAGTTTTCTTTGCTTTTATTTATACATCCTTATGAGACCACTGAAGAGAACGTCACACAAGGCAGTCAGATCTTCATACACTATTTATATGTGTCATGTTTTTTTTTTTTAAATGGTACCCTGTCATATTTAGATTTTAATATTCTATAGATATTGATCTGCAATCATATATCTCTATGGTATTGAACGAAAATGTAAAATATAAATTGGGTCTCTTTACAACTAACTGTATTTGAAATGGCTAAACATGTATTTAGTATGTTGACACTGAGGAAATTCTGCAAGGAAATCCCTTGCTGATTTTCATCATTGGATCCACGCCGCCAGATTCGGCATTCATTTTGTGCAGAATATGTCACCAAAATTAACCACTGAAATTCAAAGTATTATTGACTTATTTTATCTTTTTGGGCCCATTTTTGATTTTGGCAAATTTAAATTCCTCATTGGTGGTTCTTCTACGGAACTTGTGTGAACTGAGCAGCAGCCTCCCATTGAGATCAATGGAAGGGTGCTGCAAGCGGAATCCGCTCGGAATTTCCTCTTGGAAATTTTGTACGGAATGTCTGGAGTGTGGACAAACCCTTGTGATCTGTACAAACGTGTGTAATTTTGGTTTGTTTTTGTGTTTTTTTTTTTTTTTTATTAAAAAAACCCCACAATAGTAAGGACATTTGTATGTTTTTTATTCATTTAATTTGGAACCATTTACTTTGTGTTTATTTCAATATGTTTGTATTTATTCTGTCTGCAAGTCCCCCCTTTTTTCCCCTCAACATTACAGTCAATGGAATTATAAATAGCAAGAATTTAGTGACCAGATATAGAAATGTGAAGCATTGTAAACCTATCTAGCTCTACTGTTTGAGCGTGGGACTGTGATAGTACAGTATTTTGTTTACCGAAGTCTACAAAACTAGGTTAAATAAAATAAACATTTAAAAGTATTTTCCCTTTTTTTCAGCTTTCAGCTCTCTCCCCCACAATAAATAACAAGTTGTAAGTTGCCTTGAAAGTCCATGACAGAGGACTTCTTAATTTTTGCACTTTGGTTGTTCCCTCCTTGCCTTCTAATAGCCTTACATTTTCACTTACAGACACATATGAGGGCTTGTTTTTTGCACCACCATTTGTACTTTGTAATGACATCACTCATTTTATCACAAAATATACAGTGAACCCAATAAATAAATCAATGAGAAATCGCAAAATTCTTTTTCCACTTTGCATTTTTCAGTTTGGCGTTTTTTAATCCTTTTGGCGTTTTTATACTTTTTTTTGGGGGGGGGGGGGGGGGGGGGGGTTTCAGCTCCTTGGCGGTGTTGAGCCTATGGCGTTTTTTTTCCACCCAGATTGTAGCATTTTTCTACCATAGAAGTCTATGGAAGTAACAAAAGCACCAAAAAAACGACATGTGGGTTTTAACTTTGGTGTTTTTACAGGTGGTTTTTATTCTTTTTTGGACTTTAACAAGCCACAAAAGTGATAAAGATACCTTTTTTTTTTTTTTTATAAAAATGTAGCCGACAATAATAAAAATGTATTGTGTATTTGTGTGTGTATTTTTCACTCTTTTTTTTATTTTTTAGGTAGTACTACTACTCCCAGCATGGATGATTGGAGTAGTAGTACCTGTTCTAATTGACATATCGCCCCGGGTGTCCATTCGCCCCGGGTGTCCGGCCGCTCTTCTATGGTATCCTGCATTGCCATATATATACACATATTCATATTACCCGCAGAGAGCTGTGATTGGTCAGATGGTTCCAGCTAATCACAACTCTCTGCGGGAAATATGAATAGGTGTGTATATATTTCAGTGCATGGGGACCAGAGAAGAGTGGCCGGCCGCATCTATACATTATACAGGAGGATCACAGCAGGTGTCAGAAGTAACATCGTCTGTGATCTGTCCTTAACTGCAGGTGCTACTACTCTCAACATGTAGCACCCCTGCACAATGCTGGGAGCTGTAGTACCTGCATTAATAGACAGATCGCAACAGGTCTCAGAAGTGACAATCACTGCGAACTGATGATCATCCTTCATCCCTGAGATGCGAAGTGGCTTTCTCCTGCGCTCGCATCTCTGCTCTGTACACTGACCGGCCACTCACTCATTCATATTTCCCGCTGAGAGTGGTGATTGGCTACCACCAATCCAGCAAATCACCACTCTGGGTGGAAAATATGAATAAGTGATGTGAATTTCTATTCACATCACTGGTTGGCTGGAGTATAGTGCAGAGATGTGAGCGTTATATAGGGGGCTTGTCAGCCGCCACTTCGTGCGGTGGTCAACACGCCCCCTTCCTGCGGGCTGCTGGGGCCCCGTACAGGAGATCGCGGGGGGCCCAAGGGGTCGAACCCCCCCCCCCCTCAGCGATCTGAAACTTATCCCCTTTACTTAGGATAAGGGATACGTTTTTCAGCACTGGATATCTCCTTTAATGGCTCCGTATCTGTCTGTGCCTATCCATGCACGGATACAATTTCAGGCGATTTCAGCTTCCAAAATTGTATCTGTGCATCGGAAGGTCAGATCGTGGTGTGAATGCAGCATAGCTTTTTATTTTTCCATATACAGGGCTGTATGAGTGATTTTTTTTTTTTTTTTTTTGTGCTGTGATCTGTTGTTTTTATTGCTACCATTATTGTTTCGATGGGATCTTTTTTGTTCGCTTTTTAATTAAGTTTCAACTTTGATTGTAGCATCTAAAGGGTTAATGCTGGATATCAGCCTTATCAGTGATGTCCAGCATTAGCCGTAAGTCCTGGCTGCTGATAGCAACCAGGACCCACCAGCTATAAAGCGTGCAATGAGAGAGGACTCGTACATGTACATCCTGTTTCCTGTAGGGATTACAGTAATGGGGTGAATTATTGTTCGCAACAGCTTTTTAAAGAGTGAGGACTTTGTCAATCAATACTGAAAAATATGAATCCTATTCATGTAAAAAATGTACTTTATTATGCAAAGCAATATAGCTCAATACAGTGTGCCTAAATATGCTAGCTAGATGTCCTTCAAAACAATGCAAACAACAATATGGCCCCCTTAGTGCTGCTTCTCTCTCCTAAAATGTTACTAGAATTAATCTGTAATGGATCAGCTTTGTTGAAATAGAGATTTCCAGTGCCTGTGTATTGCATCTATGTATAGTTTTAGTTATTTAAAAAATGGCATAGATTAAGGATTCTCTATATAAAATATAATGCACCAAGAAGGAGTTGTTGGAATTAAATGAATCTGTGTAAATGTAGTGATGACATATGTAGGTGATCATAATATTACAGCAACAGGACACATATGTTGGGGAAAATAGAAATAAAAATAGAAATAAGGCTTTAGTAGCCTGATCAGCCACCTGTAGCCTTGATCTATGAGATCTGATCTTGCTGGGTATAGAGGCATACAGGTTCTGTATGGCATCCTGCGGCACATTTGCCCACAGATGTTGCAGCTAAGCCTGTAAATTGTGCACACGTGTAGACTGCTAAAGATGACGCTCACCATAAATGCTCGAATGGTCATAAATCTGGTGACCAGGCAGGCCAAGGAAATGTTGCAGTCGGGCTGAAAGATGCCATTTGGAAGCCCTGTCACAAGAGGCAACACATGAGATTGCAGGATGTTGTGGACATATCGATGAGATGTTAGTGTCTCTCTTATTACTAGAAGTGACTGACCGTCATATGTGATGGCTCTCAAGGTCATCACACCAGTAGTAGTCACTCCTCAGCAAAGGCGGGATTGAAGCTCTTACCACAATGCCTCTGTACTCTGGACTGTTGGTGGTTTCCAATTACAACCTGGATTTATCACTAAAGACTATACAGTAGATTTATCAAAACCTGTTTAGAGGAACAGTGGGGCAGTTGGTCCTAGGAACCCATCAGAAAGAAGCAATCTGACTGGTTGCTATGGGCAACACTTCCTCTACGCAGGTTTTGATAAATCCCCTCCTATATAGTTCTAGTCTGTAGCAGTCCGCGTTTCTTGTTCACACCACTGCAAGTAAAGGGACGGTGGCTGACTGTCAATGACAGGACATGTTTTGGGCACAATGACAAATTTCCTTTTGCTAAGCATTTGGAATGGTTTGGACAGAGAATGTAATGAAGGTGCCACCTGTGTATGAATGGTAAATAGAAACTAGAGGAGTTGTTTGTTCTGGTTGGTGAAATCCAACAAATCTGTATACTGGTGATCTGTCTGGACCATCCTGAGCCTGTTCGCCGTCTGTGCACGCCCTCTACCCACTGCTTCCAACACCATCTGCCAGCTTGGTCAGAACATCCTAGATTGATAGTTTTTCAAAAGACCTTATTATATGCTCTTTCCAATCATGCGCCCCCTCTCAAAGTCTGTCAACTGTGTAGAAGGTCTTTGCATGCAACATAGGGGCATGTCTAGCAGTAAACAACCGAAAGTAGCCTCTGAGGGTCTTTATAGGACAGTGGGGAAGGCATAGGGAGATGTAGTTGTGCAACACCTGGAGCCACATTGGTAAACACTGAATTAGCACCTAAATGTACTAGGCACAATTATAGTAAAGAACAGTCATGGCCGTAAATGTTGGCACCCCTGAAATTTTTCAAGAAAATTAGGTATTTCTCACAGAAAAGGATAGCAGTAACATGTTTTGCTATACACATGTTTATTCCCTTTGAGTGTATTGGAACTAAACCAAAAAGGGGAGGAAAAAAAGCAAATTGGACATAATGTCACACCAAACTCCAAAAATGGGCTGGACAAAATTATTGGCACCCTTAACTTAATATTTGGTTGCACACCCTTTAATAAGCTTCTTACACCTCTCAGCCGGAATGTTGGACCACTCTTCCTTTGCAAACTGCTCCAGGTCTCTTATTGGAAGGGCGTCTTTTCCAAACAACAATTTTAAGATCTCTCCACAGGTGTTCAATGGGATTTAGATCTGGACTCATTGCTAGTCACTTCAGAACTCTCCAGCGCTTTGTTGCCATCCATTTCTGGGTGCTTATTGATGGATGTTTGGGGTCATTGTCCTGCTGGAAGACCCAAGATCTCGGACGCAAACCCAGCTTTCTGACACGGGGCTGTTCAGTGCGACCCAAAATCTGTTGGTAATCCTCAGATTTCATGATGTCTTGCACACATTCAAGATACCAAGTGGCAGAGGCAGCAAAACATCATTGAACCTCCACCATATTTCACTGTAGGTACTGTGTTCTTTTCTTTGTAGGCCTCATTCCATTTTCGGTAAACAGTAGAATGACGTGCTTTACCAAAAAGCTTTATCTTGGTTCATTTTGGCAAAATGTAGTCTTGCATTTTTATGTCTCTGTGTCAGCAGTGGGGTCCTCCTGCCATAGTGTTTCATTTCATTTAAATGTTGATGCATAGTTCGCGCTGACACTGATGCTCCCTGAGCCTGCAGGACAGCTTGAATATCTTTGGAACTTGTTTGGGGCTGCTTATCCACCATCCGGACTATCCTGTGTTGACACCTTTCATCAATTTTTCTCTTCCATCCATGCCCAGGGATATTGGCTACAGTGCCATGGGTTACAAACTTCATGATAATGTTGTGCACTGTGGACAAAGGTAAATCTAGATCCCTGGAGATGGACTTGGAACCTTGAGATTGTTGATATTTTTCCACAACTTTGGTTCTCAAGTCCTCAGACAGTTCTCTTCTCTTTCTGTTGTGGCACACACAATGCAAAGACTAAGTGAACTCCTCTCCTTTTTATCTGCTTTCAGGTGTGATTGTTACATTGCCCACACCTGATACTTGCCCCAGGTGAGTTTAAATGCTTGAAACAATCTTATTTTTCCACAATTTTGAAAGGGTGCCAATAATTTTATCCAGCCCATATTTGGAGTTCGGTGTGACATTATGTCCAATTTGCTTCTTTTCCTCCCTTTTTTTGGTTTAGTTCCAATAAGAGATGAGCGAATTTACAGTAATTCGATTCGTCACGAACTTCTCGGCTCGGCAGTTGCTGACTTTAGCCTGCATAAATTAGTCCAGCTGTCATGTGCTTTGGTGGGCTGGAAAAGGTGGATACAGTCCTAGGAGAGAGTCTCCAGCCCACCGGAGCAGCTGAAAGCTGAACTAATTTATGCAGGCTAAAGTCAGCAACTGCCGAGCCGAGAAGTTAGTGACGAATTCAATCACTGTAACTTCACTCATCTCTAGTTCCAATACACACAAAGAGAATAAATATGTGTATAGCAAAACATGTGTTACTGCAATACTTTTCTGTGAGAAATACTTCATTTTCTTGAAAAATTTCAGGGGTACCAATATTTACGGCCATGACTGTATTAGAGGAGTACCTGAAATATAGCAAGTGGACTTGTCTGCAGGTTTTTGGTGTACAAACTAAGGGCATAACTGTACAGGGCTTCTGACCCTGAATCTGTGCGTACCTTTGTCTTTGATAATTGATGACTCCATTGGCCTTAAAAGCCCAGGGGGCATTTCCCTGAGCTGCAAAAGTCTAGCAAAGGTTGTTGGTAACTCCAAAAACCTCCTCCTTGTCAATTATCAAAACAATGGTGTGGACGGATTCAGGGTCAGATACTCTGTACAGCTATGGCCTTAGTTCAATGTGTCCCAACTAGTGTGCTGTTTCAAAACTACAACTCCCAGCATGATCCGAGGTCCGCTTTAAGGCTATACATTTTTATGCATCACGGTGCAGATTATGGATGTGTGGGAAGAGACCTTTGTTTAATATCATCACACTAACCTTCTGATTTGTTATGATAGACTGCCCGTTCTTCTCCTAGCATCTATGAAGTGACTGCGATCTTGCGCTGCCTCCTAATGTGCCACTTTCTTCTTTTGTCCATTATGTCCATATTGGCCAAAATCTATGAGAGATGTTTCCATGACCTTGCAAAATGTTTTTCATGAAGAATGAAGGCAGTTCTGAAGGCAAAAGGTCCAACCTGCTACTTGTAAGGTGTACCTAATAAAGTGTCCAGTGAGGATGCTATATAGATCATCAGAAGTATAGCTGCTGAAGTTTATCAATATCCTGGTTTATTTCACATATAATTTAACAGGCCTTATAAGAAGTATACATACATATCTTTTGGGTACCAAGAGGATGAGGCCCCAGAGTGTTCCTGTGTCAATGGACACCATTAATAATTATTAAAATCTAAAATTTTGGAAATTAGACCAAGTAACTGTATTACATAGAATTGGGGAATGAGCGTTAGTAAGTGGATATCTAGGGAGTCATTTTAAACTTTGGTGAAAGAATGGCCTATATTTTTATTATTATGCCATAGAAGTTGTTTATGGATTAAACTTACTTTAAAGGAGTTGTCTCATGAAAAAAGGGGATACATTTTAGATCACTGAGGTCCAAGCAATGGGGCCCCCCGCAGTCTCCTGTACAGGGCCCTGGCTCTCCCCTGGAGCTGCGCGTCATGACACCCGCCCGAAGCTGGGGCCGCCACACCCCCTCCATATATCTCTATGGAATCGTTCGTCGGGGCCCTGTACAGGGGATCCCCCCTTAATACAAGACTTATTCCCTATTCTGCAGATAGGGGATACGTTTATTCGCATAAGACTATTCCTTTAAGGCAAGGGCAAAATTCCTTTGTTTTTGTATGACAATGTCACTTATATTGTTTGCATTCTGGTATTCTATAAGCCCTGACACTTCCATTACTCTAAGACAAGCTTTAAATAACAGATTGCACCATTATTGCATGAAAAAAAAATATCTCTTATATTTCTTACTGCAATACCTTGTCTTAATGTAAGCTTATTAACAGGTCAGCCATTAGCAGTTCATTATAGCTCCAACTTTAAAGGTTAATAATGGCTAGCAAATGCCATCCTCTTAAGAAAAGATGAAATAATAACTGTAATGATGAGGTGATTTTACAATATTTTATTATTCATTATTACTCAAATACAAGTATAGTGCAGGCCATTAATAGTCTGGATGTGTCTGAGATCTGCCAGGGCTTTACTTGCTTCATCTGGGCTTGTTTAATCTTTCTATAACTAAAGAAGGGCCTTACCGAAATCTACTGAAATAAATACCCCTCTTTATGTTGCCTGGACAACACTGTCTTGTGTATTTGTTATGATGTATTATCTCAATATTATTCTAGGGAAAACTCTCTAAGGTAATGAGGCTATATAAATAAAATTTATTTTATTTGTCTAAGGGAAGAAATCTTGACAAAATCCAGATGATTATTGGGACTTCCATTTAAATTGACTTAAGCTAATTTATATAATATTGTTATTAATTTTCTTTTGTTTTGGTTTATTGTTTTGTTACTATAGTGATTAATTGAGCTTCTTTTTTGTGCATGCACAAAATCTTTACGTAGCTAAATGCCAGAGGATGTACGTTATGGCATAACACAAACGTCGCCTCTTTGCACCCCTGCTGTCTTGTCCTTTTAAGACAGGGATCTTAAACTCAAATTATCTGGGGGCCACTGGAGGTAGAGGCTGGACTACATGTGCCCCTCACATATAATGCCCCATCATACACCCCTCACATATAATGCCCCCATCATGCGCCCCTTACATATAATGCCCTTATCATGCGCCCCTCACATATACTGCCTCCATCATGCGTCAATCACATATAATGCTCCCATCATGCCCCCAGATAGATATGACCCCCCATCTGGTAGGGCTCCCCAGTAGGTACATAGGCCCCATATAGATATGACCCCCATCTCGTAGGGCTCCCCAGTAGGTACACAGGCCCCCAGATAGATATGACCCCCATCTGGTAGGGCTCCCCAGTAGGTACACAGGCCCCCATATAGATATGACCCCCATCTGGCAGGGCTCCCCAGTAGGTACACAGGCCCCCAGATAGATATGACCCCCACCAGGTAGGGCTCCCAAGTAGGTATAGAGGCCCCAGATAGATATGATCCCCATCACTAATGGTAGTAATATCTATCTGGGGGCCTGTCTACCTATGATCAGGTAGTGGTTCCCAATAGGTGTACAGCCCCCCAGATAGATATTTCCCCTGGCAGGTATGGCTCGTATTTAAACAATTATGCCCCCTAAGAAGATAGGTTAGCCCCTGGTGATAAGCAGGTCCTCCCTTATAAGGGTATGTTCACAGTACGGAGTTTGAACGAAATCTCCACTCGCAGAATTCCACGAGCAGAGATTCCATTCTGGCGGCCGCCGCCAAAATACTTCGGCTGTAGGACCGCATGGCACTGAGCCGTCACCATTGACGGCTATGTAGTGCTCGCGGACTTCCGCGCAAAGAATGAACATGTTCTTTCTTTGCACTGAAATTGCTCAGTGTGAACGGGTTTCCCGTAAAACCAATTCACACTGATGTTTATGTTCAGCGCCACGGAGGATGTCAGCGACCCGGCGTCCTGAGCTGGGGATGCGATGATGTCACCAATCGCGCGCATCCCTCCAGGAAGACTCGTTATAGCCTGCAGCAGGGAGATAGGTACAGTAGCAGTGTGTGCCGCAGTGTGTGAAGTCTTCCTGCATTTAGGGCTGCTTGCCCAAAGGGCTAAATGTCTGAAAAACTTACCTGTCCGGCTCGTGGAACGCAAAATTTCGTTCCACGGGCCGGGATTTTGAGACCGCTATTTTAAGACTTATATAGGACAGTTGTGTAAATTAAAAGCATACCTATGCTTTCAAGTAACTTTTCAGGATATGCTGTGTACATGAAAAACTTTACTATTCCTTACCATTCTATAACTTGTTTATGGCATTTTTCACCAAATTTCTTCTGCACATGCTTTGTTTCCCCACAATGCACATACATAGATCAAGCTAGCTAGCTCCTCTTGCACCCAGGGCAAGCCCAAAAAATTCTGGAGTATATACAGGCTATAACTCAAAAGCATTACAGGATAATGACACAGTGTACAGCTCTGGAGTATAATAAAGGATATAATTCAGGATCAGTACAGGATAAGTAATGTAATGTATGTACACAGTGAACCTCACCAGCAGAATAGTGGGTACAGCTCTGGAGTTTGGCCACTAGAGGGAGCATCTTCCTGTTTGGGTCTGCTGTGAGTGTTTGGTGTGCTTGGCTTGGAGAGAGATCCATCTGTCTCCCAGGAGCAACTTTTCTTTCCCCAGAAGGAGAGTGTGTTTCCTGGTTTGAGCGAGGACCAGAGAACCCCAACACCTGCCCCCCGAATTAGGTTCGCGGGGGGAAGGGGGAGCCAGTGACAAGTTGCAGAGGGACCAGCGTCAGATACTACACCAGAGGTCTCCGGATTAAGGCGCTCTGCCAGCAGATGCAGCGATGTATCTCCAGCACCTCCTGAGCCCATGGAGATAAAAAGTAGCTGCAAGGCTGCTCTGAAAAGCAGCGAAGTTATAAGTGCTACAAGTTCTGGAAGTGCAGGTACTGTGAGAACAAGCCTAGATAATGTGGGCTGTGATACTCCTCCCGGAGCAAAGCTAAATGCCCATGGAGGTGTGGAGGAGGATTAGGGAATGCCTAGGGCCCGGGAGCCTGGAGTTACCTATAGCTCCCGGGTGGCAGAATACATCTGTGGGTATGAGGAAGCAAGGACCAGCTTGTATAGGCTCCAGGAGGAGGTATGGGAGGCAAAAGCCTTGATGGGTGAGTGGTAGGAAAAGGCGGTCTAAGATGCCCTGCTCAGGGTAACTCACAGAAAGATGGACACAGGCCGGCACAGGACAATAAATTCTTTAATTGAAAATTACGGACTTGTTTCGTCACTCTATGGTGCCTTTCTCAGGTCCAATTTGGCAGTACAGTCTGTGGGGCGGGAACCTTCAGAGTGTGCTGGTAGGGATCCTGCTTCTGTGTGCGGTGACGGCGTGGTCTGGGGTCAGCTGAAAAATGATATTAGGAATCTGGAGAAGAAGAAAACTTATTTTAGAGAACAGTGGCCCATTTAAAGAAAAGCTTTTAAATGACGACCGCTTTGAAACAATCGAGACAGCTGAGAGGGCTTCAGCCACGGGTGGACGAGGAAGGAGATGCTGCGGAGGCCAATAATGTTGAGCTGAATCCACCCGGGGGTCTGCAACATCTGACCCCATACAGTGGGCTCCTGCAGGGCAAGTGGCGGTTCGGGGGATGAGAGCAGCACCAGTCACCGGGGAGGGGCGCTGATGGCCAAGATCCAGCTCCTGGAGTCCCCAGGACTTCACGTTTGGGAATGAGTTACCAGAGGAGGCACCTGGGGGGAAGGAAAAAGAAGAAGACAAAAAAGACCAAGCTCCAGGAGCAGGTAACATTTGTATACACCCCCCTCCCTGAGCCCCCCTGGACTGGCCGCAGGGTCAGCTCACTGTGTGAACCCCATTTCTCAGCCCAGCCTGAGTTCTGCTGTGGACTCAGTGCAGGAGAGTGGGGAGAGTATGGAGTCTAGTGTGGCGGTGAGCTCTGTCACTGTTTGCAGTAACAGTGGTGGAGCAGACAATGTATCGGCTGGGAGGTCAGACAGTGATATTGGCCCAGCGATAGGGCAGTAAAGGCTCTGGCACATTAGGTTGCTCCCTAACGAGAGGGGGGGGGCTTTGTGCCAGAGTCTGCTGCAGGAGCGCCGGTGGCTCTGTGCGCTGGCACTGTTGTTCCTTTGGAGCAGTGGTGTCATTGTGAAAGAGCTGCCGGGGCTAAGATGCCTTTGCCTCCCAGAAGGACTGGATTTAAACCTTTATTTTGTATTGGGGCCTCTTATCCAGATCAGCAGCACCCAGGAGCAGAAAACTCCAGCACTGATGAGACGGAGGGTACCAGTAAAAACAGGGCTGGGGCTGCTAATAAACAGGCTAGGCAGGCTTCCCGGTCCTTGTATAAGGGACCGGTGGCCTGTCCTGTGGTGGTGGCTCCAGTTCTGGTACCCAAAGCTGATGGTACAATATCTGCACCAGAACGCATCAGTCCAGACAGTATGAAGGAGAAGGTTAATGTTGGAGTGAATGAAGGAGTGGATGTGTTGGGGGCTTTAAATGGTGTTATGGGCTGTAGCACGGGTGGAGGTATGGGGGGCACATCAGCTAAAACAGGTAATACTGGTTTGAGTATGGATTATGTGGAGGAGGGTTGTGAAGGGGTACAGATTAGTGGTGGGGATGTAGGGCCTGGTCCAGTTGCACCCCCAGCGGTGTCAGCACCGGTACGCAGCTACGCAAATGTCGCCGCTGGGGGGAGGGGGGCTCACCTTCCTTATCTTCTGGCTCTGGGGAGAGCAATTTGCAGCAGCATCTCCTGGGGGCCTTTAATAGAGAGTGGAGAGATCAATCAATGTAGAGGGTAGGGAGGTTGATCTATCCTTTCGGCCTCTCCTAGAGGAAAGAGGGGGGGATACTGTGTGGTCCCTCCCGACAGCCGGGCCAGGTGGTCTCCAAAGGAATGTGGTCCGGCTGAGGTGGAGAGGCAGTGATACATGTCCTCCAAGATCTAAAGTTGTTGAGCTTCTGCTGAAGTTGGGCTTTAAGGCACCTGACATATACGCCTTGATACATCCTTATAGTAGCCCTGAGTTCGATATCAGCTTTGTTCGAGCCCGGCTGGCGAGACTTTGCCATTCATGCGGTGTTTCGCCAAAACAATGCCAAGAAAGGGACCGTTTTAACCCGTAGTGAATCACTCTCTTTTATTGACATCATGACGTGGCTAGGTCGGTATGGAGAGGTAGTGGAGGTCCCAAAAAAGAACAGGGATGAATATGGCATCTGGTCAAGGGCCTGGACATTTATGGTCAAGCTTAGGGGTTCAGAATTGTATCCAGATCTTCTACCAGGGTCAGCCGAAGCTCTGTCACAGATGTGGCAACCCCACACATTTTAGTGCCAGTTGCACTGTGCAGAAGTGCACTCTGTGTTAGGAAATAGGCCATCTTACTGCATCTTTTACGGAGATTAGGTGTCACCTGTGTGGTGACTTATGTCACCCATTCAGTCGCTGCCCTTTTTCCTTTGTCAACGCGGTTGTTGCCCCGATGGGAGTAAGCCATGAGGTAGATTCTGCTGGGGGGATGGCTGGCGGGGATGAAGGGGTGCAGGGGCCAGGGAAGAAAAGTAAGCAAAAGACGCCTGCCCAACTGAGGCATCTCAAGAAGCACCAAAGGGATAGGGAGATTCGGGAGTCACAGGAGTGTCAGCCAACTGAGGTGACTTCTGATCCTGTCCCTGCGACCAGTCTTACTGCTGAGACCCTGGGGGATAGTGAACTGGATGAAGAGATTGGGCGGATCCACAAAGAGGAGGATGCTGTCTCCTCGCTGTCCTTCCATGGTGAGGGCACGGATGAGGAAAGTGGGAGGTGAGCAGAAACAAAGCGGGGTTCTCGAAGGAATAAGAAAAAGGGAGATTTAAGATCATCTCCCACCTGCCAGATGCCAAAGGAAGGTACAACTGACCTCCCTCTGATTGGTCTCTCCAACAGGTTCCGAGCTCTCCGCGACAATTCCTCTTCAGAGGAGGAGGCTGGGGGTGAGGTTCTGGATGTTGCGGTGGGGCCCACAAGAGATGCTGAGTCCTCTCTCCCTGGGCAACCTATGTCTTGGGGGGGGGGGGGGGGGGACGACTGGCCCAGAGTCAGGGGATGAGGAAAATGTAAATAAAGGGAAAATGGACACATCCATCTCACTAAAAAGGGGTATACCATCATCTGATGAGGAGGGCGGTGGGGTGAATGGGAAGGATGGTGGGGAAAAGAAAGCTGTCTAACTCAATCACCCTCGATGGCAGCACCATCTCTGTTGACTCTGGCATCCATTAATGTTGCCAGCATTAAGTCAGATATGGCTCAATTTGCGGTCTATGATTGTTTCGCCCATATTAATGCTGATATTTTATTTTTGCAGGAGACCAGGCTTACAGACATGTCATCTATATATAAGGCTAAAAGAGCATGGAGGAATGGGCCCTCCTATTGGTTTCTTGCGGCAGAGCCATATAGCGGAGTGGCGGTCCTTTTTACCACAGCGGTAGAATGCCAAGTACAATTGGTGGCACAAAAAATAAGCCCTATGTGGTCCTTTCAGGGTTAAGGATGCAGTAATTAGGAAGGTACGAAGGCAGGGGGGTAATTGGGGTAGGCAGGTGGGGGGATGGTAGGCGGGTGAGGGGAGGTAGGCAGGTGGGGGGGAGGAAAGTAGGTGGAGGGGACAGGCCGGGGGGTTGTAGGTAGCTGTTCTGTGGATATCCTTGGTTACCTATATTGTGGCACTGGTAGGTGGTTGCAACAAGATGTCTGGCGCTGCATGCAACATTCAGCAGAAGCACAGGCGTTCAGGTACGCGGCGGTGCAGGCAAAGGCTGAGACAGACTGACGGCGGCAGCACCCTGGCGCTCTTCTTTGCCGGCTTGCCGGGACAACGTCATACATCATCACTGACATGACGTCTCTCTCTACTCCCAGGCAGCCACTGCAGTACTCTTAAAGCGCGGCACGCCGCAGCGGCTGCCTGGGAGGTCAAGACCAGGCAGCAAACTAGGTATGAACTACAATTACAGCAGCTGCCTGAGAGGTTAAAAAAAAAAGGGGGGGGGGAGCACATCTGCACCCCCTTTGTAGCAGCTGCAGCTGTGCCTGAGGAATTTATGCTGAGAAGCAATTAGATCAAAATACAAGTTGTGAAAGTGTGACCATGTCTGTTTTCTCTACTTGAATTCACATTGTGTCTTCTATCCCCTTCTTTTTTTTTTGTTTTTACTTGGTTTTCACTCTGCCCCACCCCCTCAGCCCAACCCTATATAAATGATCAGGAAGCTGCTCAGGGCCCTTTCTTTTCTGGTAGCCTCCCAGTCTGACTGGGAGCACATGGTAAGTGTGCTTTTACACCTTGTTCGCACTGGTGTGGTGCTGTGCGGCGTCTATTCCTGCCATGGCACCGTGTCTGTGGGGAGGCGTGGCCATGGGACTGGTTTGAGTGGCATTGGGGCTGCTCTGCCAGTGAGTCATTCCCCCTGTGGGCACTGTTGTTGTGGCGGTGGTGGTCGCCGCCCAGTGCTACGCCATTTTATGCTAGGGACGTTTGAGACCCACTCTAAATAGGTGGCCTTGACGTGGCGAGTGGGCTTGTAATTTTTGATCAAAATGTATACTAACAACCTGTTAGTTTTTGAATTTATGCTGAGAAGCAATTAGATCAAAATACAATTTGTGGATGTGCGACCATGTCTGTTTTCTCAACTTATATTCACAACCCCAAAACATAATTGAACCTCCATCATATTTCACTGTAGGTACTGTGTTCTTTTCTTTGTAGGCCTCATTCTGTTTTCGGTAAACAGTAGAATGATGTGCTTTACCAAAAAGCTCTATCTTGGTCTCATCTATCCACAAGACGTTTTCCCAGAAGGATTTTGGCTTACCCAAGTTCATTTTGGCAAAATGTAGTCTTGCTTTTTTTGTCTCTGTGTCAGCAGTGGGGTCCTCCTGTGTCTCCTGCCACAGTGCTTCATTTCATTTAAATGTCAACGGATAGTTCGCGCTTACACTGATGCTCCCTGAGCCTGCAGGACAGCTTGAATATCTTTGGAACTTGTTTAGGGCTGCTTATCCATCATCGGGACTATCCTGCATTAACACCTTTCATCATGCAAACTTCTTGATAATGTTGTGCACTGTGGACAAAGGCAAATCTAGATCTCTGGAGATGGACTTGTAACCTTGAGATTGTTGATATTTTTCCGCAATTTTGGTTCTAAAGTCCTCAGACTGTTCTCTTCTCCTCTTTCTGCTGTCCATGCTTAGTGTGGCACACACAGACACAATGCAAAGACTAAGCGAACTTCTCTCCTTTTTATCTCGTTTCAGGTGTGATTTTTATATTGCCCACACCTGTTACTTGCCCCATGTGAGTTTAAAGGAGCATCACATGCTTGAAACAATCTTATTTTTCCACAATTTTGAAAGGGTGCCAATAATTATGTCCAGCCCATTTTTGTATTTTGATGTGACATTATGTCCAATTTGCTTTTTTTTCCCCTCCCTTTTTTGGTTTAGTTCCAATACACACAAAAGGAATAAACATGTGTGTAGCAAAACATGTGTTACTGCAATCCTTTTCTGTGAGATATACTTCATTTTCTAGAATAATTTCAGGGGTGCCAACATTTACGGCCATGACTGTATGTTGCTAAAGGTATTGATAGACTGGGTTTCCCAGTGTATAATAAATCATTAGTTGGCTGTCTTGTCTGTTTCATGGCCTGTGCTCTGACAGTACATATCCTGATTTAGGTACAAACAGAAAAAGGGGAAGATGTGGGCTCCTCCAGGCTTTGCAAACAGTCTTAAAAATGTTTTGGGTAGATTAAAAGATTATATCTCTATCTATCTATCTATCTATCTAAATGAGTATAAGTAATAAATTCTGCAATAAT
The DNA here is from genome assembly GCF_029499605.1 of Hyla sarda. Taxonomy (NCBI): domain Eukaryota; kingdom Metazoa; phylum Chordata; class Amphibia; order Anura; family Hylidae; genus Hyla; species Hyla sarda. The sequence continues at coordinate 344,120,452 of NC_079191.1, read as the reverse complement.
GGCTTCTATCAATCGATGTTTATTGTAATTGAAGACAATTCACAAACACAATTCAGAGTGCACTCATAATCACTATAAGAGAAAAGAAAGTAATAAAAAAAATAAACGTGCTCAAACAAAAAATTAAATAAAAATATTATATAAATAAAATTGAACAGGCTTATCTTATTAATGACTGCTCATGCCAGTTACAGTGAAAGTCCTGATCCATATAAAGTGCTCAGTGGTTGCAAGCATTTGTAGCCGTGTAAACAGTATATGTCGTACCATTCCCTGTGGTGCGCTCCTCAGAGGGGTCACACTTACCACCTCGTGGTTCACAGTCCGCATGGCCCAGGAACGGTGTCCTGATTCCTTGTGGTATGGGCTGCGGGGTGTAAGTGCGGCAGTACAAATCGCTCATCACCACAGACTGCACATGTGCATAAGGAGCAGGACTTCATAGACCTGTAGTCAAAATCTTTCACTGGCTGGGGATTACCGCTCGTTCACTTGCAGGTATTCAGCAGCAGCCCCACGTTGAGAAACAGTTCAGTGTCAGATGGATGTCCTGCAAAACTCTCTTTGCATGAAGGTCAGATGTCAATCATATGTCGGGTATGCTAGGTTACCCCAACAAGGAAGGCTGGACGTGTTTCGGGGGTTCACTTGACCCCTTTTTCAACCTCACAATAACCTTTCAATAACCTAACATTCCCAACATATGATTGACATCTGACCTTTATGCAAAGGTTTTTCCAGTTTGTAGATTCCAATTTAGGTCAGATTATTCCAATCTGTTATTTCTGGCTTCTTTTTCATCTTTTTTAGGGTTACCTGTTATACTCTAAGAGCATGCTTAAAGGGGTACTCTGGGCAACTAATCCAATAGCCCATCCTTTCCCTCTCATCAACCTATTTAATCATCTAAATATCATTTATCAGTCACTAGTATACCACTACTCATATATCAGTCACCAGTATACTAATACTCCTATCAGTCACAAGTATTCCACTGCTCTTATGTCAGTCACCAGTATACTAATGATCCTATCAGTCACTAGTATACTACTACTCTTATATCAGTCACTAGTATACTACTACTCTTATGTCAGTCACCAGTATACTAATGATCCTATCAGTCACTAGTATACTACTACTCTTATATCAGTCACTAGTATACTACTACTCTTATGTCAGTCACCAGTATACTACTACTCTTATGTCACTCATCAGTATATTAATACTCCTATCAGTCACTAGTATACTACTACTCTTATATCAGTCACTAGTATACTACTACTCTTATGTCAGTCACCAGTATACTAATGATCCTATCAGTCACTAGTATACTACTACTCTTATATCAGTCACTAGTATACTACTACTCTTATGTCACTCATCAGTATATTAATACTCCTATCAGTCACTAGTATACTACTACTCTTATGTCAGTCACCAGTATACTAATGATCCTATCAGTCACTAGTATACTACTACTCTTATGTCAGTCACCAGTATACTACTACTCTTATGTCACTCATCAGTATATTAATACTCCTATCAGTCACTAGTATACTACTACTCTTATGTCAGTCACCAGTATACTAATACTCCTATCATTCACTAGTATACTACTACTCTTATGTCAGTCACCAGTATACTACTACTATTATGTCACTCATCAGTATATTAATACTCCTATCAGTCACTAGTATAATACTACTCTTATGTCACTCATCAGTATATTAATACTCCTATCAGTCACTAGTATAATACTACTCTTATGTCAGTCACCAGTATACTAATACTCCTATCATTCACTAGTATACTACTACTCTTATGTCAGTCACCAGTATACTACTACTCTTATGTCACTCATCAGTATACTAATACTCCTATCAGTCACTAGTATAATACTACTCTTATGTCAGTCACCAGTATACTAATACCCCTATCAGTCACTAGTATACTACTACTATTATGTCAGTCACTAGTATACTACTACTATTATGTCAGTCACTAGTATACTACTACTATTATGTCAGGTACTAGTATTCTAATACTCCTATCAGTCACCAGTATACTAATACTCCTATCATTCACTAGTATACTACTACTATTATGTCAGGCACTAGTATACTAATACTCCTATCATTCACTAGTATACTACTACTATTATGTCAGGCACTAGTATCTAATACTCCTATCAGTCACTAGTATACTACTACTCTTATGTCAGTCACCAGCATACTAATACTCCTATCATTCACTAGTATACTACTACTCTTATGTCAGTCACTAGTATACTAATACTCCTATCAGTCACTAGTAGACTACTACTCTTATGTCAGTCACTAGTATACTAATACTCCTATCAGTCACTAGTATACTACTCTTATGTCAGTCACCAGCATACTAATACTCCTATCAGTCACTAGTATACTACTACTCATGTCAGTCACTAGTATACTACTATTATGTCAGTCACCAGCATACTAATACTCCTATCAGTCAATAATATACTACTACTCTTATGTCAGTCACCAGTATACTTATACTCCTATCAGTCACTAGTATACTACTATTATGTCAGTCACTAGTATACTACTACTATTATGTCAGGCACTAGTATTCTAATACTCCTATCAGTCACTAGTATACTACTACTATTATGTCAGTCACCAGTATACTAATACTCCTATCAGTCACTAGTATACTACTACTCTTATGTCAGTGACCAGCATACTAATACTCCTATCAGTCACTAGCATAATACTACTCTTATATAGTATACTATTATGTCAGTTACCAGTGTACTTATACTCCTATCAGTCACAAATATACTACTTCTCTTATGTCAGTCACCAGTATACTAATACTCCTATCAGTCACCAGTATACTACTACTCTTATGTCAGTCACCAGTATACTAATACTCCTATCAGTCACAAATATACTAATACTCTTATGTCAGTCACCAGTATACTAATACTCCTATCAGTCACCAGTATACTAATACTCCTATCAGTCACAAATATACTACTACTCTTATGTCAGTCACCAGCATACTAATACTGTACACCTATCAGTCACTAGTATACTACTACGCCATGTCTACCTCCTTGAAGACAGATTTACCTCTGAACTAAGCGTGAGAGATCGGTGCAAGATATCGGGCAGGGGGAAAGAAGCATCTGATAAATGGTGAAAGAAGTATTTTTGTGCAACAAGATGTACCATATTACAAGCTTTCTTATGTAGTCTCACACTTTCGCTTTATGGTAGAAGTTGAAACAACACTTATTCTTTGGTGTAAATAGGGTTTACCAGGTTTCACCAGGATTTCTTTGAAAATGGATCTGGCATGGCTGTCTTGGCTTCGTCATAAATTGCAGCCATGAGTCTAATATGAACAAAGCCTAAATCTACCATTTAAAACAATTATTGCTGCTTTTTTTTCCTTTTAACTGAATCACCTAAAAATAAGCGACACCAGCCATGTACAGCATTTTGTCCACATTCGCAACTGAACCAAAATCGATAACAGCTAGAGAATTATACAGCTGCATTGCATCAAGTTTTAATGGGTTGTATCAGCTTCTTTCTAGAAGTGCTTCCTTAAGCACAATGGTAAAGATGAAACAATGTTTGTTGCTTTTTATCTTTATATCAATAGTGACTGTAGTGGTTGTAGGATATTGTCCCCAGCTACCGATAGAACAAACATCTGCAGCAGCTCGATGAGCCGACCACCAGGGGGCACTGTGTGAAAGGTAATCTTAACTTGCGTTATAATGACATGGAACATTACAGATGGACATTAGTGCTGAAAGCTTTGGTGTATAGGCTTTTATACATTGAAGCTCATTAAACTCCAAAGCTGAATGGACACAGTGCTACAGAAACCTTTTCCATCAACCATTCTTTTTTTTTATTTTTTTAAACTAAGGTGATGGCATCAATTGGGACTAATGGAAGCTTTTATTGAGGTCAAAGGAGACGTTGACATTTCAACAAGATAGATAGGAAATAAAATAATGTAGCTGTTTTGTTGATTTTGATAAGGGGTAGTCACAGTGAGTGTATAGAGAGATTTTATTAAACTTTATGCATGTATTTACTGATTCTACAATTGTAGATGTTACTAAAAGGCAAACAATGGGCTAAAATGCACCAGTCAACCGTAACATTAAAACTGTTTACAGATAAGGTGAAAAACACAGATCAAACTCTCAATGCATGATATATATATATATATATATATATATATATATATGTACAGCAGTCCAAAAAATCTCCGCACAAGTAGGTCTTGGATCAAATAAAGCTGGTATTTTTATTCCCAAGTAAAGTGCAATGTTTCGGCCATAGCCTTTATCAAACTAGCAGTAAGTTGGTGAAATGGATATGTTATAAGCAGAAAAAATGAGAAGGCGTAAAGATCTAAGCAACTTTGACAAGTGCTGATCTGCAATGGCTAGATGGCTTCTCCAAAATGGGAGGTGGATATGATGTTGTCACAGAACGCACAGCTAAACATGGTACTTCCTCAATGACAATGGTATTCACTATGGCATTGGCCTCTTCTGCACAATATTGCGCTCTGCCACACTGAAAAAGTTGTTCAGGAATGGTTTGAGGAACATGACAAAGAATTCAGGATGTTGACTTGGCCCCCAAATTCTCCAGATCTCAATATGAACAAGCAGCTGTGGGATGTGCTAGAAAAACAAGTCTGATCCATGGAGGTTGAACCTTACAACTTGCAGGATTTACAGATACCAGAGAACACCTTCAAAGGTGTTAAAGGAGATCTCTGAGATAGCAAAATGTATCCCCTATCCTAAAGATATGGGATAACTGCAATCTCCCTTATGGCACCTTGGCCCTCCTACTGAAAAGGGCGTGTCGACCACCGCACAAATCTCCGGCTCTCCCATAGAGCTGCATAGAGGCGGCATGTCGGCCACAGCTTCATGCGGTAGTCGACACAGCTCTTTTCATGCAGAGGGCCACCGGGCGAGAGATCGCCGGTGGTCCGAGCAATCGTAACCCTGCCATCTGACACTCATCTGCTATCTTTAGGATAGGGGATACATTTTTCTATCCCGAAGTACTCCTATAAGGAGGAGGCAGTGTTTCCCAACAATAGTGCCTTGAGCTGTTTCAAAATTACATATATTATTATATAATCTGCATTTTAGGCATACTTCTGAATTTCTTCTGTTGGAAGACCCCTGAGATTACTTAGCCTCTGCAGCTATTATGAAACCAGATATTAGATACAATTAATTAAATAAATAGTAAGACAGAAGTAATGTGGCATTACTAATTTAAAAATTCTTAAATAATCCTATTTTAATCTCTGTAAAATACAGGAAGTGTGGGCAGACAAGCAGGGCTCTGTACACTGAGGACAAGCAGGGCTCTGTTCACTGAGGATAAGCAGGGCTCTGTACACTGAGGACAAGCAGAGCTCTGTGCACTGAGGAAAAGCAGGGCTCTGTACACTGAGGACAAGCAGGGCTCTGTGTACTGAGCACAAGCAGGGCTCTGTACACTGAGGAAAAGCAGGGCTCTGTGTACTGAGGAAAAGCAGGGCTCTGTGTACTGAGGACAAGCAGGGCTCTGTACACTGAGGACAAGCAGGGCTCTGTACACTGAGGACAAGCAGGGCTCTGTACACTGAGGACAAGCAGGGCTCTGTACACTGAGGACAAGCAGGACTCTGTGCACTGAGGACAAGCAGGGCTCTGTACACTGAGGACAAGCAGGGTTCTGTACACTGAGGGCAAGCAGGGCTCTGTACACTGAGGACAAGCAGGGCTCTGTACACTGAGGACAAGCAGGACTCTGTGCACTGAGGACAAGCAGGGCTCTGTGTACTGAGGACAAGCAGGGCTCTGTACACTGAGGACAAGCAGGGCTCTGTGGACTTAGGACAAGCAGGGCTCTGTACACTGAGGACAAGTAGGGCTCTGTGTACTGAGGACAAGCAGGGCTCTGTACACTAAGGACAAGCAGGGCTCTGTGCACTGAGGACAAGCAGGGTTCTGTCCACTGAGGACAAGCAGGGCTCTGTACACTGAGGACAAGCAGGGCTCTGTGCACGGAGGACAAGCAGGGCTCTGTGCACGGAGGACAAGCAGGGCTCTGTGCACTGAGGACAAGCAGGGCTCTGTACAATGAGGAAAAGCAGGGCTCTGTGCACTGAGGACAAGCAGGGTTCTGTCCACTGAGGACAAGCAGGGCTCTGTACACTGAGGACAAGCAGGGCTCTGTGCACGGAGGACAAGCAGGGCTCTGTGCACTGAGGACAAGCATGGCTCTGTACAATGAGGACAAGCAGGGCTCTGTGCACTGAAGATAAGCATGGCTCTGTGCACTGAGGACAAGCAGGGCTCTGTGCACTGAGGACAAGCGGGGCTCTGTGCACTGAGGACAAGCAGGGCTCTGTGCACTGAGGAAAAGCAGGGCTCTGTCCATTAAGGCTCAGTGACATGCCCCCGAATCACAGCAGGCTGATTGACAGGTCATGACCCTGCAGAGAGCCCTGCTTATCATCAGTGAACAGAGCCCTGCTTGTTCACTCTCACTTTCTGTATTTTGTCCCAGGCCAGACACATAGGCAATAGCTGCAGAGACAAAACAACAGGTATTCACCCAATAATATACATATTTTTTAACCAATGCATACAAGAGTGGTCCCTCAACATACGATGGTAATTCGTTCCAAACGACCCATCGTTTGTCGAATCCATCGAATGTTGAGGGATTCGTGCAATGTAAAAAGTGCATTTAATACTCACCTGTCCCCGCCTCTCCGGACCGCGTCCTCACTGCTCCCGATGCTGTCCCAGGGGCTCCCGATGCTGTCCCGCTGCTCCGGCGTCTTCTTCGGGATCCTCGGGCTTCTTCCGCATCTTCTCCGGGGTCCGGGCCTCACTTTCTGGTGACGTTATTACGTTGTTGCTGCGGGACGGCGTGTGCAGCGACGTAATAACGACGCCGGAAAGCGAGGCCCGGACCCCGGAGAAGATGCAGAAGACACCGGAGGATCGCGAAGTGGACCCGGAGCAGCGGGGAAAGGTAAGTGAACCTGTCCAGGATGCTTAAACTGCTATCCGACAGCAGCTTAAGCATTTTGCGCTGTCGGATAGCAGTTAATGCGATGGCCCCATGTTTTCTGGGCAGACATTCCGCACATTTTACGCTGTGTGAACATGGCCTCATACTTAGAGTTGTAGTTATCTAAAAGAAGAGTCATGTTGGCGTTACATTGCAGCATTAGGCCATTTATTATTATTATTATTATTACTATTATTTTTATTTTGTGTCCGTATTTTGGTATTGACTTTATGATGGGAGAACATAACTTGTATACCGAATATACTCGAGTATAAACCGAGTTTTTCAGCACGATTTTTCGTGCTGAAAACACCCCCCTCGGCTTATACTCGAGTGATCTCTCCGCCCTCAGTGGTCTTCAACCTGCGGGGCTCCAGATTTTTCAAAACTACAACTCCCAGCAAGCCCGGGCAGCCATCGGCTGTCCGGCCTTGCTGGGAGTTGTAGTTTTGAAACATCTGGAGGTCCGCAGGTTGAAGACCACTGCGGCCTTCGACATCATCCATCCCCCCCCCCCTCTCACCCCCTTTGGTTCTGTACTCACCTCCGCTCGGCGGGACGTTAGGGTGCGCTGGTCCGGGCCATCTGTGTTGCAGGGACCGTCCGGTGGTGAGGGATAGTCGTTCCGGGCTGTCCATCTTCACCGGGGGGGGGGCCTCTTCTCCGCGCTTTGGGCCCGGCCCTGGAATAGTCACGTTGCCTTGACGACGACGCACAGCAACGTTCATGAGTAACGCCGATGGCTGCCCAGGCTTGCTGGGAGTTGTAGTTTTGAAACATCTGGAGGTCCGCAGGTTGAAGACCACTGTATCAGACATTGACAAGCGATGATGATGAAGGGGTGGGGGGGGGGGGGGCTGATGACATGTGGTGATGATGAAGGGGGGGTGATGATGATGATGACAAGGGGATGATGAAGAGGGGGTGTGGGATGATGACAAGGGGATGATGAAGGGGGGGGGGGGTGTGATGATGACAAGGGGATGATGAAGGGGGGGGGGTGTGATGATGACAAGGGGATGATGAAGGGGGGGTGTGATGATGACAAGGGGATGATGAAGGGGGGTGTGGGATGATGACAAGGGGATGATGACAAGGGGATGATGAAGGGGGGTGTGGGATGATGACAAGGGGATGATGAAGGGGGGTGGGATAATGACAAGGGGATGATGAAGGGGGGTGTGTGGGATGATAAGGGGATGATGAAGGGGGGGTGTGGGATGATAAGGGGATGATGACAGGCGGTGATGATGAAGGGAGGGTGGGATGATGACAGGCAGTGATGATGAAGGGGGGGGGGGGTGGGATGATGACAGGCAGTGATGATGAAGGGGGGATGATGACAGGGTGATGATGAGGGTGATAATGACGGGGGTCTGGATGATGACATTAGGGATGATGTATTTCCCACCCTAGGCTTATAGTCGAGTCAATAACGTTTCCTGGGTTTTTGGGGTGAAATTAGGGGCCTCGGCTTATATTCGGGTCAGCTTATACTCGAGTATATACGGTATATTGTAACATTTTTACATTACCTAAATGGGAGTTCACTTTTAAGATTACAGAAAACAGCTTTCGTAGATGCACATTAATTCACAGTAAACTGGTTTTGCCCCACAATTCGCCTCCATACAGGACACTACCGTTTACTGAGGTCACCAGATAGTTTACAAAAAAAAAAAAGAGAAACATTAGAAGAAGCTGTTTGCAATATTCCAGTGTTGCAGAAAAACTGAAGCCCTTGGGGAAGATTATATCAGCTATTCTAAATGTTTGCAGTATTTATTCCATGGCAAGCGTTTGTAAAAGATGCCAGCTTTATTTCATTGTTTGTAGCAACAAAATAGACAACAACTTGCAGAATAAAACAGCAAATTGCTCACAATAGAGAAGGATATTAAAAGATAAATCAAGTTACATCTTTGTTTTAGACAAATATTACTTGTGTAAATTATCCCATTTTGGTTCATCTATTTTGCATAACGGTGTTATATTCTCACTAAGGAAACTGATGCCTTCTTTTGATAAACTTTCTAAAGAAGTCTGCAACATCCTTCACTGCAAAAATTAAAATGATAAACTTCCCCAGGCATTTAACCGTTGGTGCACAGTCTGAGCCTAGTTCAGCACAGACATGATAAGGGTAATAACACATTTTTACTTAAACGGATGGCGGTAACATCCAGCGCATATGCTTTGAAAAACTTTATTCACTTGACGGTTAAAATCCAAACAGCAGACACATGTTGCATTACTGATGTGCTTCAGATGCACACTACATCCATAATCATAGCAGATGTTAACTGACGGGAGTACATAATTCCACTAAAAATGTCCCTGCCATTTACAAAAACAGAAATTGCTGCAAGCCGCTACTGCACGCTTTTCAGGAGTCATAGCCCTGAGACCCCGGCCATTCAAAACTTTTTACATATCTCTGTACATTTTAATAACAAGGACACTTAGAATACCTTCCCACAAATAGACTGTACATGTATGTCTATTCACGATGATGCAGCCGCAGCTGTGTAGGTAGGTGGTGGCCAGCAGTGGAAGCGATTGCGGGGTCCTGATGGCAGCCTCTGATTACCTGGCTATGGAAGCCGAACAGGCTCTGCTCAAGGCAGAGTCTGATCTGCTGTGTCTATCAGTATAACACTGAGAGGTATAATACATTGCAGTACAGATCATGAGGCTGTGGACAGGGGATATGTTTTTGTTTAGTTGGCATACCCCATACCTTCTATTTAGCATTAACCCATTGGACTTGCATAGCTCAAAAGATATCATGTGTAACTGGAAAATTACTTTAAACCATGTCATAGCTTACTTTATTCTTTATGCGTTGGGCTCAAAAACCACCTACAAAACAGCATCAAAGACTGCATGTGTAAAAACAGCCTCAAACTCTTGACCAGAAGCTAGCACTTTTTCTAATTCATTACTATATATAGGTCTTGCGGTAGAGTAGCCCTTTAAGACAGGCTTATTTATTGTCTGAATCATTGCACCATGACTATAATACAGCAATACACAACTTCTCAGAGAAATAGATAGGTAGCGGCACTAGCAACATAAATCTTCACACCCTTCTTTGGACTTTAGGACCAGCTAGGAGAATCTCTGTTCTGACCCACGGTGGTGCTAGGACAGAGAGTCAGGCATCAGAATACAACGTAACAATATCAAAAAAACATAGCCTGCACTCACCGAACACGGCCTCGGATACCGGACCTCCTCAGTAGCGTGGGACTTGCAGCAGCTGCTGACAGCGCTCAGAAAACAGGCAACTGCCGGTGGTTTCGCGTTACAATCAACGCTTCTCCCGGCCGGAAGAAGCGTTAATTGTAACGCGAAACCGACGGCAGTTGCCTGTTTTCTGAGCGCTGTCAGCAGCTGCTGCAAGTCCCACGCTACTGAGGAGGTCCTGGCTCCGAGGCCGTGAGACCCGTACTGTGCGTTGAGTGCAGGCTATGTTTTTTTTTATATTGTTACATAATACAGCAATTCTTTTCCTATTTATCACATACAATAGCCCATCTTACATGATATACACTTAGGAGTATAGACATATTTCTTCAGAGGAAACCTCCCACCTCTGTAGAGTACATTATGTTGAGGGTGTACAGTGCTACAAATAACACATAGACACCAATTGCTCAAATGTTTTTTCCTCAATATCCATGCTCTTGTCATTTATCTATCAACCTAACATTCACTGCAGTCACGCTACCTGACCCTTTGTATGAAATGATTCTTTTATACTCTTGAAAAGTCAGGATTTTCCAATATCTCTGAAGAATGGCCATAAGGGTACAATAAAAGCTATGACAGCCTGTCTAATTCAGTCCTGACACCTCTAATGACTAAACTCCTCTAAGCTTATCCTCTCGCAACTCAACAGTCAACACCACGGCTTTGGTCCCTGGCAAAGTTAACACTTTATAATATAAAAATGTCTGCAGCTGTCACTTCTGTACTGCAGATGTATAGTCATTTCACATTCCAGCCTTTAATCCCTATATGAGACTTGTTTTACAAACATTTAGCACCCAATCAACTATGTTTCCGACATTGCCTTTTTTGTATGAAGTATGGCCTGTTACAAAAATGTTCTTTTATTCTTTAGATCATAATTTTTTACGTCATAAAACATACAATGTTGGCTATGCCTAGACCGTGCAAATAGTAACGTTGGCAGCACTCACTGCTGCTGGTATACCAGGCTTTCTCCTCACATACTCTTTGCTTTCTTCCCCATAGCTGCATTTCCTGGTCTGGTCAATAGGATGCATGCACTTGCTCTTGCTGCAACTTATAGGGCCAGGGCGTGCACTTATAGGGCGTGCACTTCTATATGTCTTCCACCTACTTCCTACTGCCTGCTACTACCTATTTAAGGTTGTTCCACCCACACACCTGTGCCTGAGCAATAGGGTGGTTTTCCATAGCGAAGGTGTGTTCTAAAATCCTGTAACTGACCTGTGTCTATTACCTAAGTTGCCTCTGCCTGACTCTTGTTTACTACGCTGGCCCTCCCGTTACTACGCTGACCCTAAACCTGTGCCACCTGCCATGACTCATCTGTGTTTACCTGATTCCGAACCTGTGCCTTCTACCATGACTGTTTTGCCTAAACATCACTTTGCTACCCCTTATCCATGCCTGCACCAGTCTCACCTCTGCCTGTTTCCAAGTGTCTTTCACCTGTTTCCTGACCTTTCCAGACATGCCCTCCCCTTGATTAAAGGGGTTGTGCGCTGCCCTAATTTTCGTAGCTCCGCTCACAGCGTCCGGAAGTTCATTACTCCGAACGCTGTGTGCGGGCTTCCCTGTTTGCGGCGGCCGCGAACACAGAAGCCCGCACACAGCGTTCGGAGTAATAAACTTCCAGACGCTGTGAGTGGAGCTCCGAAAGTCAGGGCAGCGCACAATCCCTTTAAGCAGTTGCTTGTTGTTCTTTAGACCTGCAACATCCTGTATCGCTGGGGCTTCCCATTTGCTCTTCATGCGCATCACCGAGGTAAGATGGCTACACTTTCTTCAAACAGATTTCTTCAAACTCTTGATCTGCCTCACGTTGCTCCTCCTGGCTGGGAAGAACTGTTGACGGACTCATTTTATTCTATGCTGCATCCAAGTGATCACCCTCTCTCCCTTCCCTGAGGCCTCAACACTCCAGACACCACCCCCGCAGGCTCTCTGGCTCGAGTGATGGTCCACATAGCTCGACGGAACAGTAAACTGTTGTGTGTTGCTAATTTCTCCCTGCGTCTTTCTTGATTGTGTACTGCAGAGTGTGTTCAATTTTTTTTCAAGACTTTTCCATTTGTTATGCTAATTCACTTGTTATACACATTTCTCTCTCTCTCTTTTTCTGTTCCCTGGTGATTGACAAACTGACTTTATCTGCAGTTTTGGGGGATAGTTACTTAGTCCCCTCCATTTATTATTTTCCTGGTTGTACACTGACTTGCTCTCGGATACTATGAATTGGGCCTCTGCCCTTTTACATGTCTTTTTTGTTTATGACAGGGTCCCAACCACCCCTTTCAGAGACTGTTATGTAGGAATATTTGTTCTTGCTCCTTATGTCTCCCTTCCCCTGTTGAACGTTGGGTCCAGTTGGTTCTTGTTTGTCTGTCTTGTGCTCTCTCATAATCTTTTCTCTTCACTACCCTTGTTTTTCTGTCATGGACACTGAAAGAAGTGCCCTATTTTTAAAGACTGTCTAGAAAGGTAAGTAGGACTGCCCCGTTGGGTAGATAAATCTCCTCCACTTAATTAGGCACTTGACACTAAATTAGGTTTGTACCCCATATTTAGAAGGTAGGTAGGTTCCTATGATCAAGGGTAGATCCATCTCATCAAGTAGGAAGGAAGGTCCCTGCATTTATTTGGTATGTAGGTCCCCTTAATTAAATAGGTATGTCCTCAATTAGCCAGGACCCCCCCATAGGAAAATGTGTACCCCCAGACCCCCAGTTGGTAGGTAGGTCTCCTTAATACCTCAGTTGGTCTCCCAGGTAGGAAAGTAGGTACCACAGGATTTAAGCAGGTCCCCAAGTAAGTAGGTAGTTCCCCCTAGGTAGCTAGGTCTCCTGCATAGCCAGGTGGATCTATAGATTCAACCAGCAAGTTCTGTTGGTAGATTCCTCCAGCACATAGGTACAGAAGGTCTCTCAATGGTTAGGTAGCTTCCTCCAGTAGGTAGGTTTGTCCCCATTAATAATGCCCCTTTTGTGACAAATGTAATTTAAAAAAAGAAAAAACTCAACTTTATGCTGAGCAGCAGAGTGTTCTTCCTCCACCACCCTGGTGCAGGTAATGGCATCACTCTGCCTGTGCCCCGGAGCAGCAGTACTGAGCCACTCCTGGAGTCTTGTTTGCCACTGACCTACATCAGTCTGTGGCCTACTCAAGTAAGTAATTTGGCAAGGAAGTCTCAAGACTTTTCAAACTGCATGCACATCCTACTCATACATTTAAAAGCAACCTCTTCCTGCCCTGCATTTACCAATGCTAGTATCTGACAGCAGTTGTACCCCCTGTTCATCCAGCATAATAGGTTGTGGTGTCCCAGGTTTTTCTTTTCTGACTATTGAAAAAACAGCCAATCCATCTTCACTGCATTCTATCTGTCATATCACAGAAAAAATAATTCTTATATAGGCACTAGGTCATGTAGATGCTTTACAAGTCTTTTTAATGTGTCTAGTTTCTTTATTTATCTCACAAATCCCTCTGATCTTCTTCTCGCTCATTCTGACATCCACTGATCAGTAAGGGGAGTGTCCGAGGCAAGCACTGAGCCCACCCTCACTCACCATGCATTTACTTCCTCCCTGAATCTGCTGTACAGTGTCACTTCATCCAATCACTGCAGGCTGCTCACTAACCCCCTCCTCTCTGTTTTCAGACAGGAGTTTCACCCCCACCTACTGGACTTTGTCCCAACCTGTGTTTCAGCTGGGACACAGATGATGCAGCAGCGGGACAGGTTATATTTTGTATGGTATAGGGACCTCTAGTGGTCTTTTTCTTTTTTTTTTTTTTAAATAAGTCACGATTTCTATAATAATGAGATACTTTCTTTACAAAGTATATTAGAAAGGTTAATGTTCTGCCAAGATGAAAGCAGTCAAAATAAACAAATAGGGAAGGAACACGAGTCACTGGGTGATCTAGTGTGGTGTCTGGGTGCTCTATTCCCAGTATATTCACAGTAGAAAAAAGACTCACACACTATAGTACTGCAATAATTCTTCTTTCTTTATAAAAGTATTCTTCAAAGGTACAACAAAAAGCAGAAAATTATCACCCAGTGTGGAACAAATAAAGTCCGCAAATAGTTACTTGGAGAATTCATCGGGTTCCTGAGCTTCCATTTGCAGTTCCACTGCTTGCTTCTTTAGCCATCTCCATTCACTCAGAAGGACAGGTGAGAACGTATGCTACGTTTCAGAGGCAACGCCTCCTTTCTCAAGCATGGTGCACATTCCCATCACCAACATACATAGTCTCAACCTTTCGCGAGATTTCAAGTCTACAAACATACAAAAGAGTATACAAAATGTTATAAAATATAAAAACAATGTATATGTTATAAAATATAAAAACAATATAAAAACAATGTATATAGAAGCAGTAATATTTCTATGGAAATAATATTTAATAAAAATACGTTGAAATTACAACTCTCATTAATCCCATGGGGCTGCATCGTACATAATTTCTGGATCCAGAGTACCTCACTTCTTAGTTGCTTTGTCTTAATTTTTTCCTTATTCTCCCCTTCAATATTTTCCAATATCTGCCATCCTAACTCGCTCACATTGTTGTTGTTCAAGAAAAAATGCCTCGCTACGCTGGTTTCCTATTTTTCTTTTTGTTTCTGTATTCCTTCCTCAAATTCTTTTTTGTATGTGCGAATAGCGCTTTTTGCTCATTAATTCTCATTTTTTATAGGTCTCGTAGTTTGTCCAATGTATCCCATCCCACAGGGGCACTTCAGTAAATACACCACTTGACTGCTGTTGCAAGAATTAAAGCCTTTAATAGGAATTTTTGTTCCCTTCATGGGATGGAATACTTTGTCACTTTTGATAATTGCACTACAATTTTGGCATGATAGACAGGCAAACGTCCCCAAATGTCTAGATCTGTCTGTCTGTCTACTTGTTTGTCTTTTAGCTCAGGTCTGATCAAATGGTTCACAGTGGATTTATTCTTCCTATATACAAACTTCGGGCGATCTCGGAATAGACGACCAATTTTATCGTCAGCTCCAAGTATCCCCCAATATTTGTATATGGTTTTGTTAATAATCTCTGAATGACTATTCTAGGTAGAAAAGAAACCAATCCTCTTCTCCTCCTGTACATCCTTTTTAGTTTTTTTTATCTTAAATCATCTCTAGACAGTGAATCAACCTCTTTACTAACTTTATCTAATTATTTTTTGTTGTAACCTCTTTGTATAAATTTGCCAATAACCATTTCCTTGTTTTTTTTAAATTCATTTTCATCACTACAAATTTTGTCCGAATTAGTTGGCCTTTGGAATCCCTTTAAAAACCTGCGGTGCGTGTCCACTGTCTCTATGTAATAAGTTATTACGATCTGTCTCCTTTACATACAGTGTAGCATTCAACTTTCCATCTACACTTTTTGTTACTTTAACATCTAGATAATGTATTTCCTTATCGCTAGATTCACGTGAAAATTCATTGAGTTTGTGACAGCCATTGAAATATTCCACAAATTTGAGAAACTGAGGCTGTGAGCCCGCCCAGAGGATGAAAATATCATCCACTTAGCAGACCCACAGCCTCAGCCTCTCACTGAGGCCTTGGCCTCCTATAAATTCCTTCTCAAATTTTGACATAAAAAATATTGGCTAAACTTGGGGCCACAGGGGACTCCATCGAAGTCCCCAGTCTCTGAAGAAGAAAATCATTACCAAATCTAAAATAATTCTTAAACAAAATAATCTCTCAAAATAACTCCAACAAAAATGTAATTTTGGCATTACTAAAATGTTTATCTCTTATGAGTATACCTTCATCGGTCAGGGTGTTAATGTAAAGACTCTTTATATCTAGAGTGCATAGCAGAATATCCTGGACATTGTCCACATCCATTATGTACTCCAGAAATTGGTTAGTGTCACGCAGACAATTTGGTAATGTAGTTACATTTTTTGGAGGTAACTGTTCACATAAATTGCCAAAGGGCACAAGATGGAGTTGATCCCAGAGACAATAGGATGTCCCGGGGGTCTCTCCAAATTTTTGTGCACCTTTGGCAATAAGTAAACCCCCAAGGGGTTAACCCCCAGGGGGTCTCCAAAGCACAGTTCATCCAGTTTTGTTGCAGGATAATAAGTAATTTCAACAGAAGTGGTATGCTCTTTGCAAGAGGCACTCGTTGGATCTTGTGTGCCTGACAGTACAACATCTACAAGGGGCCATACAAGAGATACAAAGTGAATTAAGGGAGGTCGATAAAGAATTTAAAGCACATGAATCCATAGAAATAGTTGAAAAAGTGCATATTGATCTAAAGAATAATATCGAAAAGTTACGTACCTCTATTTTTCAAGTAAAGTTGTCTAAGTTTGAATGGGAGACTAATGATTATTTATATGACAGAGTCTACACTTGGGCGGATGAAAGAAGACGTACTCGGCATCAGAATCGTGAACAGGGAAAAGATTTTGAATGGTTTGATGGAACCTCCACTGAACGCCGTTCCAATAGTGAAACGCAGAGTGTGAATGCATCGGGTTTTTTAGGCACACGCCCAAAAAGAAATAAGGGGAAGAAAAACGACAAGTGCAAATACGACGGGAGGCACACAGACGAGAGCAGAAAGGAATCAGAAGAAAAAGGTGGTGAGCTGCTAATTAACATCTCAATTGTTAAACTGACAGACACTCAGAAAGCTGTAATTAATAAAGGGTTAGGTTTTGTACCTATAGAAAAAGGGGACAGCTTTGATTTTTTGGTTAATTTTCATAAATTTTGTAGGAATATTAGATTAAAAATGTTTTTCCATGATAAACAACAGGTTGCCAGGGACAACGTTGCTCACCTCCCTCTGAAACTAAAAAAGAAAAGTACATTTGATCCCAGTGTGAATTGTCCTCTATTGGACACATTCCAACAGGTAGTAATCAAAGAAGTTACAGAGAAGTGGGAGATGGTTAAAGAGAGAAGAAAACCAAATTTTAGGAAAGAGGAAAGAATTGCATTAAAGGAATAAAAAAATGATGAGAGAATAATAATAAAGAAAGCGGATAAAGGGGGAGCAACGGGTGTCCTTGACAAAACAATGTATATGGATGAGGCGTATAGACAGCTAAGTGATAGGCAAGTTTATGAAAAATTAAAGGGGGATCCCATTAATTAAATTTGTACAGAGATAGTGTCCCTATTGGAGGAATTCTTTATTAACGGCATTATTGATTACACCAAAAAAATTGCTTTACTGAACACTACCCCATGCACCCCGGTTCTTTACTTATTGCCAAAGGTGCACAAAAATTTGGAGACATACCCGGGACGTCCTATCGTCTCGGGGGTCGTCTCCATCTTGTGCCCTTTTACAATGTATGTGGACATTTGCCTACAAAAGATTTTAACAACATTACAGAATTGTCTGCGTGACACTAACCAATTTCTGGAGTGCATAGCGGGTGTGGACAATGTCCAGGATATTCTGCTATGCACTTTAGATATAAAGAGTCTTTATACTAACATCCCGACCCATGAAGGTATACTCGCAATTAAAGAACATCTCATAAAGGATAAAAATTTGAGCACCAAAATTTATGTTGGAGTTATTGGAGATTATTTTGTTTAAGAATTATTTTTCAGAGACAGGGGACTTCGATGGGGTTCCCTGTGGCCCCAAGTTTAGCCAATATTTTTTATGTCAAACTTCGAGAAGGAATTTATAAGAGGCTATGGCCTCAGTGAGAGGCTGAGGCTGTGGGTCCGCTACGTGGATGATATTTTCATCCTCTGGGCGGGCTCACAGCCTCAGGTTCTCAAATTCGTGGAATATTTCAATGAGCTCATTGAATTTTCATGTGAATCAAGCGATAAGGAAATGCATTATCTAGATGTTAAAGTAACGAAAAGTGTAGATGGAAAGTTGAATACTACACTGTATGTAAAGGAGACAGATCGACAGTGGACACGCATTGCAGGTTTTTAAAGGGATTCCAAAAGGCCAACTAATTTGGACAAAAAGAATTTGTAGTGATGAAAATGAATTAAAAAAAAAAACAAGGAAATAGTTATTGGCAAATTTATACAAAGAGATTACAACAAAAAAGAATTAGATAAAGTTAGTAAAGAGGTTGATTCACTGTATAGAGATGATTTAAGATCCAAAAAACTAAAAAGGATGTACAGGAGGAGAAGAGGATTGGTTTCTTTTCTACATATAATAGTCATTCAGAGATGATTAACAAAACCATATACAAATATTGGGGGATACTTGGAGCTGACGATAAAATTGGTCGTCTATTCCGAGATCGCCTGAAGTTTTTATATAGGAAGAATAAATCCATTGCGAACCATTTGATCAGAGCTGAGCTAAAAGACAAACAAGTAGACAGACAGATGTTCCTGAGAGCAAGAAAAGCGGGGACGTTTGCCTGTCTATCATGCCAAAATTGTAGTGCAATTATCAAAGGTGACACAGTATCCCATCCGATGAAGGGAACATAAATTCCTATTAAAGGCTGGCATTCTTGCAACAGCAGTCAAGTGGTGTATTTACTGAAGTGCCCCTGTGGGATGGGATACATTGGACAAACTGCGAGACCTATAAAAATAAGAATTAATGAGCACAAAAGCGCTATTCACACATACAAAAAAGAATTTGAGGAAGGAACACAGAAACAAAAAGAAAAATATGAAACCAGCGTAGCGAGGCATTTTTTTTTGAAAAATTACATAATGGGAACGAGTTAAGTTGGCAGATATTGGAAAATATTGAAGGGGAGAATAAGGAAGAAATTAAGGCAAAGCATCTAAGAAGTGAGGTACGCTGGATCCAGAAATTATGTACGATGCAGCCCCATGGGATTAATGAGAGTTGTAATTTCAAAGTATTTTTATGAAATATCATTTCTATAGAAATATTACTGCTTCTCTCATGATCCATATACATTGTTTTTATATTTTATAACATTTCGTAAACTTTTTTGTATCTTTGTAGACTTGAAATCTTGCGAAAGGTTGAGACTATGTATGTTGGTGATGGGAATGTGCACCATGCTTGAGAAAGGAGGCGTTGCCTCTGAAACGTAGCATACGTTCTCACCTGTCCTTCTGAGTCAATGGAGATGGCTAAAGAAGCAAGCAGTGGAACTGCAAATGGAAGCTCAGGAAGCCAATGAATTCTCCAAGTAACTATCTGTGGACTTTATATGTTCCGCACTGGGTGATTATTTTCAGCTTTTTGTTGTATCTTTGAAGAATACTTTTATAAAGAAAAAAGAATTATTGCAGTACTATAGTGTGTGAGCCTTTTTTCTACTGCCAAGATGAACAACATATTAAAAAGATTTGGATCTCACAGTGCCCACTAAAGAGTATACAATACCAATATTGCTTAAGTTTTGCACATCTGATGTTTGTCCTGGTTACAGTCTGTAAACAGGATCCTGGTGTTCCAAAATACATACTCTGTGCAAGTTGATACAGCAGAATGATACACTGTTTTGATCTAGTTAACAAGTGATGTGACACTACATGCATCCGGCATGCTCTGACTGGCTGTTAACATCCTTTGGTGACATAAGCTTTCATTACATCTATTAAAGGTGTAATATTTTTATTAAGTATGTGACACAGTATGTGTAAAATATTCTTCTTCACATATTTTTACATTCCTGCCGGCACTCATGGGTGACATTACATTCTGCAGACCAATTTTGTTCTAATGTACATCATGTTATTATAAAGGGTGAATTTAAAAGGAAGGTCCAAAATTATAGCCTCAGTATTCAGAACCAACAAAACATAACATAAATTTGTAAACATGAAAAAACACACTGGCCCTGAATTACTAAAGTCCAACCGACTTTTTTTCTCAGTTTATGCGCCTAAATTTATGTCACACCATCTGTGCTACTAATTCTGCGCCCAAATTTTACACCGCACAACCTATACTTTTGAAAACACTCTGAGTGTTTTTTTTATTACAAGAAAATGGGCGGGGTTAACAAAAAATTGGGCCTGTTCCCGACAAAAAGTATTTCCAAAATAACTCCTGAAAAAGCTTGAGTTTGGCTCACAGACTAGCCGACAGCCAAGAGGATGTGTAAAACTACCAAAAGCGAGTGATTTTGTTGCGGAGTGCTTAAACTATTTTCCTTTTTTCCTCCATCGATTTTTAGAATATGCAATGCATTTTAAACTTTAAAATATGCCTTTAACCCCTTAAGGACCAAGCCCATTTTCACCTTAAGGACCAGAGCGTTTTTTTTCACTTCTGACTACTGTCATTTTAAGCATTAATAACTCTGGGATGCTTTTAATTTTCATTTTGATTCCGAGATTGTATTTTTGTGACATATTCTACTTTATGTTAGTGGTAAATTTTTGTCAATACTTGCATAATTTCTTGGTGAAAAATTCCAAAATGTTATGAAAAAATTTAAATTTGGCATTTTTCTAACTTTGAAGCTCTCTGCTTGTAAGGAAAATAGACATTCAAAATAAATTATATATTGTTTCACATATACAATATGTCTACTTTATGTTTTCATCATAAAGTTGACATGTTTTTACTTTTGGAAGACATCAGAGGGCTTCAAAATTCAGCAGCAATTTTCAGATTTTTCATAAAATTTTCAAAATCGGATTTTTTAACGGACCAGTTCAGTTTTGAAGTGAATTTGAAGGGTCTTCATATTAGAAATATCCCACAAATGACCCCATTTTAAAAACTGCACCCCTCAAAGTATTCAAAATGACTTTCAGTAAGTGTGTTTCACAGGAATAGCAGCAAAGTGAAGGAGAAAATTCAAAATCTTCATTACACTCGCATGTTCTTGTAGACCCAGTTTTTTACATTTTTACAAGGGGTAATAGGAGAAAAAGACCCCCAAAATGTGTAACCCAATTTCTCTCTAGTAAGGAAATACCTCATTTGTGTATGTTAAGTGTTCGGCGGGCCCAGTAGAGGGCTCAGAAGGGAAGGAGCAACAATGGGATTTTGTAGAGGGAATTAACACCCCACAGTGATTGATGACTTTTCGCTAAAGCCAGATGTATAAATGAAAAAAAAAATATTTTCACTAAAGTGCAGTTTTTTCCCAAATTTACCATTAATGGAAGAAAATGCCCCCCAAAATTTGTAACCCCATCTCTTCTGAGTATGGAAATACCCCATGTTAGGACGTAAAATGCTCTGCGGGCAAACTACAATGCTCAGAAGAGAAGGAAAGCAAATTTTGCTGAAATGGTTTTTGGGGGGCATGTCGCATTTAGGAAGCCCCTATGGTGCCAGAACAGCAAAAAAAAAAAAAAAAAAAACACATAACATACTATTTTGGAAACTACACCCCTCAAGGAACATAACAAGGGGTACAGTGAGCCTTAACACCTCACAGGTGTTTGACGACTTTTTGTTAAAGCTGGATATATAAATGAAAAAAAAAATCACTAAAATGCTGTTTTTTCCCCAAATTTTTACAAGGGGTAATAGGAGAAAATTACCCCCAAAATTTGTAACCCCATTTCTTCTGAGTATGGAAATATCCCATGTGTGGACGTAAAGTGCTCTGCTGGCGCACTACAATGCTCAGTAGAGGAAGAGTGCCATTGAGATTTTAGAGAGAGAATTTTCTTGGAATGGAAGTCAGGGGCCATGTGCATTTACAAAGCCCCCCGTGGTGCCAGAACAGTGGATCCCCCACATATGACCCCATTTTAGAAACTAAACCCCTCACAAAATTTAATAAGGGGTGCAGTGAGTATTTACACTTACATTTTTCATTTTCACGGACCACTGTTCCAAAAATCTGTCAGACACCTGTGGGGTATAAATTCTCACTGCACCCCTTATTACATTACGTGAGGGTTGTAGTTTCCAAAATGAGGTCACATGTGGGGGGGGGGGTCCATTTTTCTGCCACTATGGGGGTAAACACACGTGGCCTCCAATTCCGGACACATTTTCTCTCCAAAAGCCCAATGGCGCTCTTCTGAGCATTGTAGTGCGCCAGCAGAGCACTTTACATCCACATATGGGGTGTGTTCTTACTCAGAAGAAATGGGGTTACAAATTTTGGGGGCTTTTTCCCTATTTTCCCTTGTGAAAATGAAAAATATAGGGTAACACCAGCATTTTTGTGAATTTTTTTTTTCATTTTCCCATACAACTTTAATGAAAATTCTTCAAACACCTGTGGGGTGTTAAGGCGCACTATACCCCTTGTTACATTCCATGAGGAGTGTAGTTTCCAAAATGGGGTCACATGTGGGTATTAATTTTTTTGCGTTTATGTCAGAACCGCTGTAAAATCAGCCCCCCCCCCCCGTGCAAATCACCAATTTAGGCCTCAAATGTACATAGTGCGCTCTCACTCCTGAGCCTTGTTGTGCATCCGCAGAGCATTTTACGCTTACATATGGGGTATTTCCGTACTCAGGAGAAAATTGCGTTACAAATTTTGGGGGTCTCTTTTTTCCTTTTGCTGCTTGTGAAAATAAAAAGTATGGGGCAACACCAGCATGTTAGTGTAATTTTTTTTTTTTTTTTTACACTAACAGGCTGGTGTAGCCCCCAACTTTTCTAATATTTTAGAAATATTACAAGGAGGTAACATAGTACATCAAACAATAGGCGTGTCCATTCTATAAAGGAGGACACAGCTAAAACACACAAATAGAGTTGCAAGATAAACAGAACATTTGCAATTCTGTAGAGAAATGAATCTGTAGGGCATTAGGTCAAAGTAAAAGGTTGGACAGGGAAGATGAACAGTATCACATCACATAGAAAGAAATCGTCAAAACTATGAACTTAGTGACAAATGAACTACATAATTTGGGATAGTGAGGACTGGATGTCCAGCTCTCCCATCTCCTAAGAAACTTAACGTGAGTGTTATGAGCCAGGGAAAGAGTTCTCTCATAATCACAAGTCAGATTAACCAAAGCAAGTACTTCGCAAAGAGTAGGTACCTTAGGTGTTTTCCAGTTTCTAGTTAAGTGTAGCTTAGTAGACATAAATATGTGTGCAATAGGGGTTCTCACTTCAAAGGGCAACGTATCAATGTCCATTAACAACAAGACCATAGCAGGGTCCAGAACAGTCTGAATTTGTGTCAGGCGGTTAGTTAGCAAACGTACACCAGTCCATAGGTTTGTTAATGTGGGGCATTCCTATAATATGTGAAAGAGTGTCCCCACCATTCCACACCCCCTCCAACACAGATACGAGTGGGATGAGTCTAGGAGATGTAATCTTGAGGGGGTGTAATACCACCTATACTGTGTTTTAGCTATTGCTTCCTGGTGGTTGACAGCATGGAACAGAAACCTAAGTTGTGTGAAGGCCGTAGCCCATTGGTCAGTTGTAAACACCCGTCCGAGGTCAGTCTCCCACTTAGCCATAAAATGTTGTTTAGTAATAGTCTGTTTGTCGTGTAGAAGATTGTAGAAAAAAGTGATGCCTTTAAAAGTTGGTGGGTCACTATTCAGGAATTTTAAGTAAGTTGTTGGAATGACATGGGACTGGGTGAAATTGGGAGTAAGAAGGTCTCTAAGTTGGAGGCCTTTAAAGAATTCTCTATGTGGTAGGTTATATTTCTCACGTAAGTAGGGGAAGTAAACATCGCCGTCACCACTCACAAGGTCTTGTGCTGTGAAGATAATGTGTGTTTTCCATATGCTTAGGTCTAGGTCAGGGATTAGGTTTTCTAGATACGTGAGAGGGAAGTTGGTTAAGGGGAAGATAGTCTTGGAAAGATTCTGGTCTAGTGCATATTTCCATACTCTGTCTGAGGATGAAATGGCTGAAAGGTGTGAAGTCGGAGGGTGGCTACCCCTCAGTTGCAATAGTAAATGAGATTTAAGATCTAGAGGAGAGGATACAGCCGCCTCTAATTCTACCCAAAGCTTTCCTGGGGTGGAGGACCACCAATGTTGTACCTGGTCTAGTTCAACTTTTCCTTTTCATAATGGGTAAAAGGAGAAAAAGCCCCCCAAAATTTGTAGTGCAATTTCTCCCGAGTACAGAAATACCCCATATGTGGCCCTAAACTGTTTCCTTGAAATATGACAGGGCTCCGAAGTGAGAGAGCGCCATGCGCATTTGAGGACTAAATTAGGGATTGTATAGGGGTGGACATAGGGTTATTCTACGCCAGTGATTCCCAAACAGGGTGCCTTCAGCTGTTGCTAAACTCCCAGCATGCCTGGACAGTCAGTGTCTGTCCGGAAATGCTGGGAGTTGTTGTTTTGCAACAGCTGGAGTCTCTGTTTTGGAAACACTGCCGTACGATACGTTTTGCCTTTTTATTGGGGTGGGGACAGTGTGAGGGGGTGTATATGTAGTGTTTTACCCCTTATTATGTGTTAGTGTAGTGTAGTGTAGTGTTTTTAGGGTACATTCGCACTGGCGTGTTACGGTGAGTTTCCCGCTAGGAGTTTGCCCCAGCTCAAACTTGAAGCAGGAAACTCACTGTAAACCCGCCCATGTGAATGGAATGCTGTGTGTTGTAGTTGCGTACCTCCAGCTGTTTCAAAACTACAACTCTCAGCATGTACTGACAGACCGTGCATGCAGGGAGTTGTAGTTTTGCAACAGCTGGAGGAACACTGGTTGGAAAACCTTCCGTTAGGTTCTGTTACCTAACTCAGTATTTTCCAACCAGTGTGCCTCCAGCTGTTGCAAAACTACAACTCCCAGCATGTACTGATCGCCGAAGGGCATGCTGGGAGATGTAGTTATGCAACAGCTGGAGGTACGCAACTACAACACACAGCATGCCGAGACAGCTGTTTGCTGTTTGGACATGCTGGGATTTGCAGTTTTGCAACATCTGTTGCAAAACTACAAATCCCAGAATGCCCAGACAACAAACTGCTGTGTGGGCATGCTAGGAGTTGTAGTTTTGCAAGATCTAGAGGGCCACAGTTTAGAGATCACTGCACAGTGATCTCCAAACTGTGACCCTTCAGCTGTTGGAAAACTACAAATCCCAGCATGCCCAAATAGCAAACAGCTGTCTGGGCATGCTGGGAGTTGTAGCTATGCAACATCTGGAGGGCTACAGTTTAGAGACCACTGTATAGTCGTCTCAAACTGTAGCCCTCCAGATGTTGATACGTAGGATACAGGGAGCCGCATCGCCGTCCTCTTCTACCACCGATCACCGCCGCTGATCGTCGCTCACTGCCGCCGCCGATGGGTAAGTGGACTTTGGTGCCGGTCCTCGTTGGTTTCCCCGTTATGCCTATTGTGGGTGGGCAGAATGGGGAAACCGAAAGTTAACCCCCCCGCCCCCTATCTGCTATTGGTCGTCGCTTCTAGATGACCAATAGCAGGGAAAGGAGGGGTGGCACCCCTGCCACCTCACTCCTATCCTTCAGGGGATCGCGGGTGTCTTGGACAACCCCGATCCCCTTTATTTTCTGGGTCACCGGAGACTCGTATGACCCGGAATAGCCACCGGAATAGTTGGCACTAGAGTACAGTGGTCCCTCAACATACGATGGTAATCCGTTCCAAACGGACCATCGTTTGTTGAAACCATCGCATGTTGAGGGATCCGTGCAATGTAAAGTATAGGACAGTGGTCTACAACCTGCGGACCTCCAGATGTTGCAAAACTATAACACCCAGCATGCCCGGACAGCCAACAGCTGTCCGGGCATGCTGGGTGTTGTAGTTTTGCAACATCTGGAGGTCCGCAGGTTGTAGACCACTGTTAGACGAAGTTGTACTCACCTGTCCCTGCCGCTCCAGACCGTCACCGCTCGTCCCCGCTTCCCTGGATGTCGCCCTCCATCGCTGTCGCCGCATCCCCGAGGTGTCCCCGACGCTCTGGCAAGGCCTCTGCTTCCCCGCTCTCCGTCGCCGCCATCACGTCGCTACGCACGCCGCTCCTATTGGATGACGGGACGGCGTGCGCAGCGACGTGATGACGTCGATGGAGAGCGCCGATGATGCAGGGGATCCTGAAGAGGAGGCACCGGAGCCCCGAGGACAGGTAAGAGACATCACCGGAGCTCACCGGGGCACCGTAAACGGCTATCCGGCGGTGACTGAAGCAGTCTGCGCTGCCGGATAGCCGTTTATGTGATGGCCCTGACATACAAAAGCATCGTAAGTTGATGCTGCCTTCAACATGCGATGGCCTCTGAGAGGCCATCGTATGTTGAAATGATCGTATGTCGGGGCCATCGTAGGTCAGGGGGTCACGGTACTCTTAATAAATCTGCAAGCATTACAAGAAAAAAATTTTCACACTCTTATTATTGAATGCATAATAATGGGAACAATATATATATATATATATATATATATATATATATATATATATATATATATATATATTTGGAATAGGCTGAAACAAAATGTGTAAAAAGGGAAAGGGTCTAAAAGCTTTCTGAATGTATTGTATGTGTTTTTCTATGGACATTGGGGTATATTGAAGGAACAGACTGTAAGACTGAGAGTATGAAATCAGCTTAAAGGTCACTGACCAATGCTCCTCTTTTAGCTTGGCTTCTTAACATATGTTTTTGCTATTCCTTGGAAGACAACCAAACTGTCCTTCATACTTCTCAACTAAAACCTTTAATTTAAGAAAAAGCCTTTCCATACCTTCAATATCTTCCTGTCTGCTTTTTAGTAAATGAGGGCAGTCGTATGTATTATTTCTCACTGCTAGCTATACATTTTGACATTGATTGACAGGATTAACATACGGCGCAAGAGACACAGGGAAGTAGCAGAGGGTAAAAAGTGAGAATTTACAAGATGGAAATAAGATAAGCTGACATTGCTGCATCAAAGATTGTAGACTATATTAACATTTTCCCACAGTCTCATGTATCTTTTTGAATACTCATCCTTTAATATGAGGAAAATTGGTATGACATTTCAATAAAGTTATTTGAAGTCTTGAACCCCATAGGTATTTTAACACTCTACATTTAGATTTTATTTTAGTGCATTCTGTTATGGATTTTTGGTAAAAATAATATCATTTATACACAAATATTCACTTCAACAGATCATAAAAATGCTTGTGTATGAGAAGTGGTTTTATATATTTCTCAAATAATATGACAGCAAAATAGAAATGTTACATCCAGGGGTTGACTGGCAAAATAAAGCAAGGGCCCCTCTGCAAGACTCCAACCCATGCCACATCTCTGCCCCACCTATATTGCACTTAAATCCCTTCTCATGCCCAAGCCTTACACAAAATATATATATAATATATGTAGGTAGTCAGGTAGGTAGGTAGGAAAATAGCCAGGTAGCTACGTAGGTAGATAGTAAGGTATATAGCTAGGTAGGTGTCCAGGTAGGTAGCTAGGCAGCCAGGTAACTATGTAGGTGGGTATTCTTCACCCCAGTAGGTCCCTAGGTAGAACCCCCCCCCCCCAGTAGCCAGATATGTCTCCCTTTTGTGTTAGGAATTAAAAAACACATACTTCACTGCAGTCCCACACAGCAATCTCTAGTACAGCAGGGACCAGGAATGGAGTTGGTTCACAACAGAGGAAAAGAGGCAGAGTTGGGTTCCCCTCTGCACTCCCCTCTAGTGGGGTCACGTGATGTCAGATGCATTAAGAACCGTACCATGATTAAGAACCGTACGTTTCGAAACGCGTCGTTTCTGTGATTTTTTTTTTCTATATGGGTGTTTTTCATTTGTTCCATTATTAACATAAATTAACTTTAGACTTTTAATTTCATTATGTTATGGGATCTGGAGATCAGCATTTTTGGATTACAGTTTGCTATTTTACTGGGGAAACGGCTCGGCAAGTTTGTCCTGTGCTTCCAACCATTACGGGGTATGTTCCTGGACACCTGAGAACTGTATAGCGGTGATCTGGCTACTGTGTTTTCTCTGCATTTTAATATTAACAAAAAAAATACATATTGTCCTATATACTTTATATATATATATATATATATAAAATTGGAGCCTATAGGTGCCATATGCTGCTGTTTACCTACAGAATAGCATATATTGAAAGCAATTCTCTAAAGTACAAGGTTTTTCTGACATATACTTTAAATCCAATTTTTTTTATGTTTACATAGTGTATACTGCAGTTTACCTATTATTACAGATATGATGGCAATGAGACATTTCTGGCTTTTCTGTGTTGAGGACCAAGCCCTATATTTACTTTAATACAACGTAATATCCGACTCCATTGTATTGGCATCGCTGTTTAGAAAGTAATTGAGTATGCTTTTCCCTTATGCTGATAAATGATAACTATTATTCTCATGTAGTATAATAATAATAATTATATAGTATACAGTATACACCATTAGATATAATAATAGAAATATTGAGCAATAATAAAAATAATAGAATACTGTAGAATGACAGCAAAAAAAAGATTACATTTGTTTTGTAACTGGTAGTTTGCCAGGTC
The DNA here is from genome assembly GCF_029499605.1 of Hyla sarda. Classification (NCBI taxonomy): domain Eukaryota; kingdom Metazoa; phylum Chordata; class Amphibia; order Anura; family Hylidae; genus Hyla; species Hyla sarda. The sequence goes on along the minus strand of NC_079191.1, from coordinate 344,091,682 downwards.
TGGTAGTGTGTATCATCATACATCAAGAATAGAGGCCATTTTCTTCCTAAATCTTAACCAAGTGGAACTGCAATGTTTTCCCCTAGATTCTTGGCTGTGTGCTTTGCTTTTGTTTATCCCAGAATGAAATGTGTCCGATGTGTTTGGATAGGTGTGAAAATTGAAAGGGTCTCTACTTACCTTTCCTTATCCAGCTGGATCAAGAGGGCTTAAATGGAATCCTGCCTGGAAGCTTTATGTTTATTAGAGGCTTGGCTCTCATTCTCAATGCCTTATTTACAACTGCAAACTAACCACATTTGTCCTCCAGATATATTTATTCTTATTGCAATTCGTAAAGGAAAATGATGGAATGCAATCATATGAATTGTCAGTAGCTTGAGATTTAGACAAAGCACCACTAGAGGCTGAGCTGACACCACTAATCCATTTTACTCAATGGCAAACTCTGTGATCTATAGAAAAGCAAAACGTTTTTCTCCACTAAGTTTGATTTAGTGCTTTCCAGTTCCGTCATGCTTACAATCAGAGAGGTGCCCATAATTTGACATTGAAAGAGGCGAGATTTTTTTGTCCCATGTGTTATTAGTTTTTGCTTTGACACTTGTGATATTTCCAATATTTCGAGAGAACTTGCCCATGATTTGAAATAAAATGTGTTTTGTTCGGTTTGCAGAGCACTTTGTCGTGCAGTAATAACTCAATTATGAATTATGGTCATAAAAATAAGAATTATGAAAAACATTTTTTGGGGGAAAATTATCAAGATTATGACCTGGTGAATTGTCAATCAATACAATTCACATCTGAGCTAACTATTTTCTCAGTTATCAAGTTATTTTTATGATGGGATGACATTAATGCTTAAATGGGCACTGTCAGATACAAAAACTTTTGATATGTTGTAAAGCATGCAAAACCAATAGGTTTTGTAATTGCTGTCATTAGAAAATTTTCAGTATTTCATACTGAAAAAGCCAGTCAAACAACTGCCCACCTGCTTGGACACATACTAGTCCTGCTGTGTCCATGCATCATCACCTATGTCATTAGTAGGAAAAATCCTCCTACTGTCAGCTTGTGTCCCGCTACTGTCAGTGAGGACAAGCTAGGAGTTGTAGTTTTGCTAATACTAGGGGAGATGTGAGCAGACAGCATACTGAGGAAGTGGGCGGAGACCTGCACAGTGAGGACACACCCCCTCCCTTTGAGAGAAATTCAGACTAGTGAGCTAAATTAAAAGTGTAATAATAAAAAAATAAATAAAGGTGCTAGACATAAAAATTAGATGAACATGGTCAGGATTAAGTACTGAGTGATATATTTAAAAAATATTTTTTTTGTTGGATCTGACGGGTACGCTTTAACCCCTTAACCCTTTAAGGACCCAGCCAATTTTCACTGTAGGACCCGGCCATTTTTTGCACATCTGACCACTGTCACTTTAAGCATTAATAACTCTGGAATGCTTTTACCTTTCATTCTGATTCCAAGATTGTTTTTTCGTGACATATTCTACTTTATGTTAGTGGTAAAATGTTGTCGATACTTGCATCGTTTCTTGGTGAAAAATTCCAAAATTTTATGAAAAAATAGAAAAATTTGCATTTTGTTTAACTTTGAAGCTCTCTGCTTATAAGGAAAATTAATATTCCAAATAAATTATATATTGATTCACAGATACAACATATCTACTTTATGATTGCATCATAAAGTTGACATGTTTTTACTTTTGGAAGACATCAGAGGGCTTCAAAGTTCAGCAGCAATTTTCTAATTTTTCACAACATTTTCAAAATCAAAATTTTTTATGGACCAGTTCCGTTTTGAAGTGGATTTGAAGGGCCTTCTTATTAGAAATACCCCAAAAATGACCCCATTATAAAAACTGCATCCCCCAAAGTATTCAAAATGACATTCAAAAGGTTTGTTAACCCTTTAGGTGTTTCACAGGAATAGAAGCAAATTGAAGGAGAAAATTCAAAATCTTCATTTTTTACACTGGCATGTTCTTGTAGACCCAGTTTTTGAATTTTTACAACGGGTAAAAGGAGAGAAATCTTCCTAAAATGTGTAGACCAATTTCTCTCGAGTAAGGAAATACCTCATATGTGTATGTCAAGTGTACGGCGGGCGCAGTAGAGGGCTCAGAAGGGAAGGAGCGACAATGGGATTTTGGAGAGTGAGTTTTTCTGAAATGGTTTTTGTGGGGCATGTCGCATTTAGGAAGCCCCTATGGTGCCAGAACAGCAAAAAAAAACAAAAAACACATGGCATACTATTTTAGATACTACACCCCTCAAGGAACACATCAAGGGGTACAGTGAGCCTTAAAACTTCACAGGTGTTTGACAACTTTTTGCTAAAGTCGGATGTGTAAATGAAAAAAAAAATTTTTTCACTAAATTGCTGGTTTTCCCCCACATTTTATATTTTTACAAGGGGTAATAGGAGAAAATGACCCCCAAAATTTGTAACCCCATTTCTTCTGAGTATGGAAATACCCAATGTGTGGACATCAAGTGATCTGCTGGCGCACTACAATGCTCAGAAGAGAAGGAGCGCCATTGAGCTTTTGAAGACAGAATTTGGTTGGAATAGAAGTCAGGGGCCATGTGCGTTTACAAAGCCCCCCGTGATGCCAGAACAGTGGACCCCCCACGTGACCCCATTTTGGAAACTACACCACCCACAAAATTTAATAAGGGGTGCAGTGAGTGTTTACACCCCACTGGCGTTTGACAGATCTTTGGAACAGTGGGCTGTGCAAATGAAAAATTACATTTTTCATTTTCACGGACCACTGTTCCAAAAATCTGTCAGACACCTGTGGGGCATAAATGCTCACTGTACCCCCCCTTATTACATTACGTGAGGGTGTAATTTCCAAAATTGGGTCATATGTGGGGGGGTTCCATTGTTCTGGCTCTATGGGGGCTTTGTAAACACACGTAGCCTTCAATTCCGGACAAATTTTATCTTCAAAATCCCAATGGTGCTCCTTCTCTTCTGAGCATTGTAGTGCACCCGCAGAGCACTTTACATCCACATATGGGGTATGTTCTTACTCAGAAGAAATGGGGCTACAAATTTTGAGGGGCTTTTTTCCTATATTTCCTTGTGAAAATGAAAAATTTTGGGTAACACCAGCATTTTTGTGAAATTTTTTTTTCATTTTTCCATCCAAATTCGTCAAACACCTGTGGGGTGTAAAGGCTCACTATACTCCTTGTTACTTTCCATGAGGGGTGCAGTTTCCAAAATGGGATCACATGTGGGTATTTATTTTTTTGCGTTTATGTCAGAACCGCTGTAAAATCAGCCACCCCTGTGCAAATCACCAATATAGGCCTCAAATGTACATAGTGCGCTCTCACTCTTGAGCCTTGTTATGCGCCCACAGAGCATTTTATGCCCACATATGGGGTATTTCTGTACTCAGGAGAAATTGCGTTACAAATTTTGGGGGGCTTTTTTTTCCTTTTAACACTTGTGAAAATAAAAAGTAAAGGACAACACCAGCATGTTAGTGTAAAATTTTAATTTTTTTTACACTGACAGGCTGGTGTAGCCCCCAACCTTTCCTTTTCATTAGAGGTAAAAGGAGAAAAAGCCCCCCAAAATTTGTAACGCAATTTCTCCCAATTATGGAGATACCCCATATGTGGCCCTAAACTGTTTCCTTGAAATACAACAGGGCTCTGAAGTGAGAGAGCGCCATGCGCATTTGAGGACTAAATTAGGGATTGCATAGGGGTGGACATAGGGGTATTCTATGCCAGTGATTCCCAAACAGGGTGTCTCCAGCTGTTGCTAAACTCCCAGCATGCCTGGACAGTCAGTGGCTGTCCGGAAATGCTGGGAGTTGTTGTTTTGCAACAGCTGGAGGCTCCGTTTTGGAAACACTGCCGTACAATACATTTTTCATTTTTATTGGGGGGACAGTGTAAGGGGGTGTATGTGTAGTGTTTTACCCTTTATTATGTGTTAGTGTAGTGTAGTGTTTTTAGGGTACATTCACACTGGCGGGTTACAGTGAGCTTCCCGCTAGAAATTTGCGCTGCGGTGAAAAGTTTGCCGCAGCTCATACTTGAAGCAGGAAACTTGCTGTAAACCCGCCCGTGTGAATGTACCCTGTACGTTCACATGGGGGGGGGGGGGGCAAACCTCCAGCTGTTTCAAAACTACAACTCCCAGCATGTACTGACAGACCGTGCATGCTGGGAGTTGTAGTTTTGCAACAGCTGGAGGCACACTGGTTGGAAAACCTTCAGTTAGGTTCTGTTACCTAACTCAGTATTTTCCAACCAGTGTGCCTATAGCTGTTGCAAAACTACAACTCCCAGCATGTACTGATCACCGAAGGGCATGCTGGGAGGTCTAGTTATGCAACAGCTGAAGGGATCGCAACTACAACTCCCAGCATGCCGAGACAGCTGTTTCGGCATGCTGGGATTTGCAGTTTTGCAACATCTGGAGGGCTACAGATAGAAACCACTGCACTGTGATCTCCAAACTGTGGACCTCCAGATGTTGCAAAACTACAAATTCCAGCATGCACAGACAGCAAACAGCTATGTGGGCATGCTGGGAGTTGTAGTTTTGCAAGATCTAGAGTGCTACAGTATAGAGATCACTGTGCAGTGGTCTCTAAACTGTAGACCTCCAGCTGTTGCAAAACTGCATCTCCCACCATGCCAAGCAGCTGTCTGGGCATGCTGGGAGTTGTAGTTTTGCAACATCTGGAGGTATACAGTCTCAGACTGTAGCCCTCTAGATGTTGCTAGGCAACTTACCGACTTCCGTCGGATCCAGGGAGCCGTCCTCTTCTGCTGCACGACATCGCCGGCCGCACCGATCACCGCCGCCGATCCGGTCCCGCAGCTTCCACCGACGGGTAAGTGGATCTTCGGCGTTCGGTCCCCATCATTTCCCCGTCCTGCCCCACCCATTGTGGGTGGGCAGAACGGGGAAAATGAAAGTAAACCCCCCGCCCCTGATCTGCTATTGGTGGTCGCGTCTAGACCACCAATAGCAGAGATAGGAGGGGTGGCACCTCTGCCACCTCACTCCTATGGCTACAGGGGGATCGTGGGTGTCTTAGACAACCGCGATCCCCCTTCTATTCCGGGTCACCGGGTCACCATAGACACTAATGACCCGGAATTGACGCAAATCGCAAGTGTGAATTCACTTGCGATTTGCGCCGATTGCCGACATGGGGGGGTCTGATGACCCCCCTGGGCATTTGCACGGGGTGCCTGCTGATCGATATCAGCAGTCACCCCGGCCCGGTCCCCGCCCGACGCGCGGCGGGGACCGAAATTCCCACGGGCGTACAGGTACGCCCTGAGTCCTTAAGACCCAGGTACAGAAGGCGTATCCATACGTCCTAGATCCTGTACGGGTTAAGGACTGAGCCCTTTTTCACGTTAAGGACTCGGCCAATTTTTGCAAATCTGACCACTGTCACTTTAAACATTAATAACTCTGGAATGCTTTTAGTTATCATTCTGATTCCAAGATTGTTTTTTCGTGACATATTCTACTTTAACATAGTGGTAAAATTTTGTGGTAACTTGCATCCTTTCTTGGTGAAAAATCCCAAAATTTTATGAAAAATTTGAAAATTTTGCATTTTTCTAACTTTGAAGCTCTCTGCTTGTAAGGAAAATGGATATTCCCCCAAAAATTTTTTTATTCACATATACAATATGTCTACTTTATGTTTGCATCATAAAATTGACATGTTTTTACTTTTGGAAGACACCAGAGGGCTTCAAAGTTCAGCAGCAATTTTCCAATTTTTCACAAAATTTTGAAACTCGCTTTTTTTCAGGGACCAGTTCAGGTTTGAAGTGGATTTGAAGGGTCTTCATATTAGAAATACCCCATAAATTACCCCATTATAAAAACTGCACCCCCCAAAGTATTCAAAATGACATTCAGTAAGCGTTTTAACCCTTTTCACAGGAAAAGCAGCAAAGTGAAGGAGAAAATTCGCAATCTTCATTTTTTACACTAGCATGTTCTTGTTGACCCAATTTCTGAATTTTTGCAAGGGGTAAAAAGGAGAAAATTTTTACTTGTATTTGAAACCCAATTTTTCTCGAGTAAGCACATACCTCATATGTCTATGTTAATTGTTCGGCGGGCGCAGTAGAGGGATCAGAAGGGAAGGAACGACAAATGGTTTTTGGGGGGCATGTCACCTTTAGGAAGCCCCTATGATGCCAGAACAGGGGAACATAACAAGGGGTAAAGTAAACCTTAATACCCCACAGGTGATTCACGACTTTTGCATATGTAAAAAAAAAAAATGCTTGGTTTCCCAAAAGTTTTACATTTTTAAAAAGGGTAATAGCAGAAAATACCCCCCAAAATTTGAAGCCCATTCAGATCCCGATTCAGAAAACACCCCATATGGGGGTGAAAAGTGCTCTGCTGGCGCACTACAGGTCTCAGAAGAGAAGGAGTCACATTTGGCTTTTTTGAAGGAAATTTTGCTCTGGGGGCATGCCGCATTTAGGAAGCCCCTATGGTGCCAGGACAGCAAAAAAAAAACACATGGCATACCATTTTGGAAACTAGACCCCTCGGGGAACATAACAAGGGGTAAAGTAAATCTTAATACCCCACAGGTGATTCACAACTTTTGCATTTGTAAAAAATATATATATATTTTTACCTAAAATGCTTGGTTTCCCAAAAATGTACATTTTTACAAAGGGTTAAAGCAGAAAATACCCCCCAAAATTTGAAGCCCAATTTCTCCCGATTCAGAAAACACCCCATATGGGGGTGAAAAGTGCTCTGCTGGTGCACTACAGGTCTCAGAAGAGAAGGAGTCACATTTGGCTTTTTGGAAGCAAATTTTGCTCTGGGGGCATGCCGCATTTAGGAAGCCCCTATGGTGCCAGAACAGCAAAACAAACCCCACATGGCATACTATTTTGGAAACTAGACCCCTCGGGGAACATAACAAGGGGTTAAGTGAACCTTAATACCCCACAGGCGTTTCACGACTTTTGCATATGTAAAAAAAAAAATTTTTTTTACCTAAAATGCTTCTTTTCCCAAAAATTTTACATTTTTAAAAAGGGTAAAAGCAGAAAATACCCCCCAAAATTTGAAGCCCAATTTCTCCCGAGTACGGCGATACCCCATATGTGACCCTAAACTGTTGCCTTGAAATACGACAGGGCTCCAAAGTGAGAGTGGAGAGTGAGTGAGGCCTAAATTAGGGATTGCATAGGGGTGGACATAGGGGAATTCTACGCCAGTGATTCCCAAACAGGGTGCCTCCAGCTGTTGTAAAGCTCCCAGCATGCCTGGACAGTCAGTGGCTGTCTGGTAATACTGGGAGTAGTTGTTTTGCAACAGCTGGAGGCTCTGTTTTGGAAACCGTGGCTTACCAGACGTTTTTCATTTTTATTGGGGAGGGGAGGGGGGCTGTGTAGGGGTATGTGTATATGTAGTGTTTTTTCTTTTTCTTTTATTTTGTGCTAGTGTAGTGTAGTGTTTTTAGGGTACAGTAGCACGGGCGGGGGTTCACAGTAGTTTCTCGCTGGCAGTTTGAGCTGCGGCAGAAAATTTGCCGCAGCTCAAACTTGCAGCCCGATACTTACTGTAAACCTCCGCCCATGTGAGTGTACCCTGTACATTCACATGGGGGGGGGGGGGACATCCAGCTTTTGCAAAACTACAACTCCCAGCATGCGCTGACAGACTGTACATGCTGAGAGTTTTAGTTTTGCAACAGCTGTAGGCACACTGGTTATGTATCACTGAGTTTGTGACCTTACTCAGTGTTTCAAAACCAGTGTGCCTCCAGCTGTTGCAAAACTACAACTCCCAGCATGTACGGTGCATGGTGTAAGGTGACTGCTGGGAGTTGTAGTTTGCAACAGCTGGAGGCACACCGGTCGTGAAACACTGAGTTAGGTAAAAAAAAACTGAGTTTCACAACCAGTGTGCCTTCAGCTGTTGCAAAACTACAACTCTCAGCAGTCACCGACAGCCAATGGGCATGCTGGGAGTTGTAGTTATGCAACCAGCAGATGCACCACTACAACTCCCAGCATGCACTTTAGCTGTTTGTGCAAGCTGGGAGTTGTAGTTATACAACAGCTGAAGGAAAAAATGTGCCTCCAGCTGTTGCAAAACCATAAGTCCCAGCATGCCCATAAGGGAATGCTGAGAGTTGTGGTGGTCTGCCTCCTGCTGTTTCATAACTACAGCTCCCAGCATGCCCTTTTTGCATGCTGGGAGCTGTTGCTAAGCAACAGCAGGAGGCTGTCACTCACCTCCTGCTGCTGCTCCGTCGCAGGACAGTCCCTCGCCGCGGCCGTCGCTCCTGGGGCCCCGATCCCAACAGGGACGCCGGGGATCGGGGTCCCCAGCACCCGGGGTCTTCTTCCCGCACCCGCTCACGTCCTCCGGAAGAGGAGAGGGTGCGGGAGTGACACCCGCAGCAGGCGCCCTGATTGGTCGGCCGGTAAACCGGCCGATGAATCAGGGCGATCGTGAGGTGGCACCATCAGAGACGGCCCCGATCAGCCAGTAATTCCTAGTCACTGGAGACCCGATTGACCCGGAATTGCCAGCGATCTGCGGCCATCGCCGACATGGGGGGGCATAATGACCCCCCTGGGCGATATGCCGGGATGCCTGCTGAATGATTTCAGCAGGCATCCGGCTCCAGTCCCCAACCGGCTAGCGGCGGGGACTGGAATTCCCACGGGCGTATGGATACGCCCTGCGTCCTTAAGGACTCGGAATGCAGGGCGTATCCATACGCCCTGCGTCCTGAAGAGGTTAAGGATGTTGTTTTGCACTATTACAATAATACACAGGTATTATAAAAGTATGCAGATTTATTGGTTATAAGAATATAAACATAAAAGAGTAACCAACACAATGATATATGCAAATCAATATCAATTAGATATATTAGTAAACATTATAAGCTTATTAGTTGACTACATATAGCAGAACAATACATGTGAGTAGTGAGTAACTTGCTACAATATAACATGAGCTACTAGGTTAGAATATCATATAAGAAAAAGGTTAGGCAAAGAAAGGGATATCCAGCGCAGACTCTCATGCAAAGGAACTTCTTTATTGGTTAAAATGCATGTTGCTAAGGGATACAGCAAGGATTCATGCAGTGTGACGCGTTTCAGCCCGCAGGGCCTTAGTCATACACTTAAAACATTTTTTATGTGAGTCTGCTTATATATGCTAGGTGGAAGTGACGACACAACAGGTGACGCTTCTGCTGCACCTGCATACATAATTAGCATCACCATTCAGTGTTAAATATATACACTACAAATGGAGCATAATACATTGGCAATGCGTTTAACTCTACTTGGACACTCAGGATTTATCATATAGAAAATTTATAAAATAGATGACAAAACCTTTCATTGTACAATCGTGAGCAGTCACAAAAAGAGAAAAAAATCAGAAAAATAAAAGCAGACATGATAGTATCAATAAAACTAGATGGGAGAACATGTAGATTTAGTATCTTGACTCGGGTAATCTCGAACACCAAACTTGAGGTATTAAAAATTATTGTTAATAAACATGAATAATCAATATGGTATAATGCAAAAAAACACGATGGAAAATGAAGGAAAAAGTTTATTATTTCTAGACTTAGAGACCATATAATTGCATCTAAAGTGGAAGTAAATCTATATGTATGAAATAGTTTAAAGAAAAATATATGTAAAGAAACGTACATTGAGTTTAACAGACTTTCCACTAATAATGCAATATGGTGTCTAGTCGTCTATTCAGACCTTGCGGCATGCGTGTTTGAAGCGTTAGGATCCAAAAAATCTCTCTATCAAGAACCTTTTGCCTCAAATCTCCTCCCCGTAGTGGTTTATTCACTCTTTCTATTCCTTGTAACATGAAGCTGGAGGTGTTCCCTTCATGCATGTCTACACAATGTTTCGTTACCATGGAGACATGCCGCTTCTGAAAGTGGGCAACGTCTGACAGATGTTTGCGTATGCACACCTTGAGTGGATTGATAGTACATCCAACGTATTGCACATTACAGACGCGGCATGTGAACAGGTAAACAACTCCAACAGTTTTACAATTTATATATTGTTTAATATCATATGTCTGATTATTACTAGATGATACAAACGATGTAGAGTTGTGCATGTATTTACAACATATGCACCTCTGGGACCCACATTTGTAGGATCCAGGGTGATTAAGCCATGTTGGTTTTAGGCAAGGAGACTCCAAGTATAAACTCGGTGACAATTTTTGACCGAGAGTGGGGGCCTTTCGTGAGACACACATAAAGCCATCATCGAGAGCCTCCCTAAATTCTGGATCAATGTGGACAATCGGTATGTTTTTCTCAATGATTTTTTTGATAGCTGTAAAATCAGTGCTATACTGTGTTGAAAAAACTAAAGAGGGGGATTTTTTACTGGTGGATTTGTGTGAGACCACAAGTTCGCCACGATCACGGCTTTCAGCAATGGTTTTGGCTCTAGATATGGTCCATTCTGGATACTGTCTTTGTCTAAGTCTGTTACTAAGGGCAACGGCCTCGGATTCGAAGTCGCTGTCCTGGGAGCAGTTACGGCGTGTGCGGATCATTTCACCAACTGGAAGATTCTCTATCACATGTGTGGGGTGGCAAGACCTGGCATGAAGTATAGAATTAACTGCAGTTTCTTTGCAAAATGTTGTGGTATGAATTTTGCCTGCAGTCAAGTCACCCCGCAATGTAAGATCAAGGAAATTGACTGATTCAAATTTGGATGCCACCGTAAAGTGTAAATTCAGGTCATTGGAGTTGAGAAATTCAGTGAACCCCTGTATGGCCGCCACATCAGACCCCCAAATAAACAGGAGGTCATCGATATAGCGGCCATACCAGTAGAGACAGTGACTGTAGGGGTTGGTGGGGGCGAAGAGTGTCCCCCTCTCCCACCAACACATGTATATGTTGGCGAGAGAGGGGGAGAACTTCGCCCCCATCGAAGCTCCAGTGACCTGAATGAAAAACCTCCTATTGAACATGAAGAAATTGTGGCTCAACAAAAATTCCACCACTAGTGAAATATATTCACAAAGTGGGGAGGGATAGCGGGAAAAGGTACCAAGAAACCAAGATAACGCCTGTATTGCTAGATTATGGGGGTTAACGGAATACAGGGAGGTTACATCTGCCGTAATCCACCTGCATTCCGGACCCCAAGCTACATTCTTGAGCATGGCAAGGAGATGTTTAGTGTCTTTAATATGACCAGGCATTTTAGGAATGAGAGGTTAAAGCAGGGAATCTACCCAGGCACAAAGCCGTTCGTTAAGGGAAGATATGCCTGCTACAATGGGCCTTAGGGGGGGAGGGAAAACCCCTTTATGCACCTTCGGCAATGAATGAAAAATCGGTATAACAGGGTTATCAATAACCAAATATTCTGCTATTTTAGAAGAGATATGTCCTCTTTCCACTCTAAGGTGCACAATTGAGGTGAGTTGGGATTTAAAAAGGGCTGTGGGATCCTGGGACAGTGGCCTGTACGTGGACACATCATTGAGCATGATCGTGTTCAGTTTGTTGTAAAAGAAAAAGGTTACATATTACTCTGTCCAGAGTAAACCTCATAATATCAAGATGGGCAATATCTTATCATAGACATATCAATATGGAATGCTAAATACACTTCCCGCCCCCTTATAACCAAATACAAATCAAATGACTCCATGAATGAGCAAATGCATTTAAGTAAAAAAACATGGAAGAGCTATGATATACTTCCACCCCATTCTGGCCTATTTTCGAAACATGACCTGGTAAGATTATTAAGACAATTAAATAGCAATGATATATGATCTTGCTAGACTATATTTTAGGAGGAACAACTTGAAGCAAGTTTCCTGTGTGGGAATTTACTTATAACACTTAGTTTGGCGAGTAGGAATTCTATCAATATGTATAAGCAGTAATTTAATGCTTTGATAGATTACGAGTCTTGATTCTTTTGCAGTTAGAATGAAGTCTCACAATATCCTAAAACTATAATCTCAGTATGTAGATAATTAATTATTTTATTTTATTAATTTATTCGCCAATCTAAATGGTATAATTCCATCCACATTATCCAAATTAATCTTGATTAAATGGAATACAATTTTTGTGTCTCTTACCAAGTCTATGTAAGAACCTTGTTTCTGGTCCTAGGAAAGCTGAATGGTCCATCTCATGGTCATGGATAGCCATTGGTCTGGTACTGTGTGATCAGTCTGGCTTTCTGGGATCTCACATGGCTTTTCCATCTTGTTGGACCTCTTTCCTGTGTGTGGGAGAGAGTTCTTTGACTTTCTGTTTTCTAGGTGTTTCTCCTCTTTGTTTCTTTGTCTGTTTGTGTTCTCTACAGTTCCTAACATCTGGTTTACCAGACTTTTTAATTAGTTAGACACACCTCCCTAAATTGGAATCCTCAATGAATGTAGGTTGGGCGTGTACATATGGTAATGACTATGACATCACTATATTACCCAGAATGCATCGAGCATATCACCATAATGCCTTTCCTGTCGGTGTAATGTCAACTACCCATACCCTAGGGGGTGCTATTGCATAACAAATTAGCATCATTAAATTCAGGGGCTATTTTTGACATATATAAGTAATTAAAACCTGGATTCTCATAGACATCTTGGGGCCTACTTAGACATCCCCATTTATTGGAGAGATAAGAATACCATGGAGGTCTCTTTCACGCAGATGTGTGAATGTCTCTCTGTGTCTAGTCAAATGGGTAATTAATTCTTAGTCAGAATAATATTCGCAAGACTGGCTAACTAGCCCTTTACAGAGACTCATTATCAAAGTCTATACTTGAGACCTTCCCACCAGGTCTTAGGAATGCAAAGACTGAGCAATGCTCCCTGTGAGAATCATATATAAGAGAAAATATACATATACTGATGTTTTTTTACAATACTAAAAGTATATGACAATATCATATGTTCTATTGATTACCATATATATATATATACATAAAGAACTAATGTTCATTTGGATAAGACATAATTATTTCACAGTTTTTTTATCTCAACCCCCCTTCTCTCCATTAACTCCCCTTTACTTTGAGTGAATTGTAGTAGTGTTGTCTAGAGAGTGTAACCAGCCCCCTTATCTGTCTAAACAGCCATAAATATCTCTGGAGACAAGAAGTATTCTTCTCCCAGACTGACACTTGCAGAGAAGAACTTTAGAATACACTGTGGTCTATTTAGACCATGAAACATGGCGGACACATCATGCTATTATTCTATTAAACATAGTGATTCATTTTTGGGGCCTAGAATAAGTACAACACCTTGTGGTCTTTTCATTATGAAATCTTGTTACATTATGATTATATTATACTCTGGAGGCCAAAAAAAGAATGTAAATGTTGACAATATACATGATAATGTGATAATACATGATGCTGATCTTACAGAGAATATATAACACCAATTAAAATAAATCTTATCCAGTAGACATAAAAGCACTCTGGTAGCTTACTTGGGAACCTTTTTTTTAAATTTATTTTTTATTTTTAGAATTGTCCAGAGAAAGAAACAACCTGTGTATTGTGTCAAAATGTATAATAAAGCAACTTCCTAATATAATGTTATTCTCCAAAGTGAACAGATCATATCAGCTGTGTGTTTCTTTCTGTAAGCTGTAATATCACTCCATCTCTTCTCTCCCCTCCCCTCTAGTCAGCAGAGAATGAGACCAATCATGTGACTGACTGAGTCTAGCTGAAGCTGGGTCTGGATTCTAAAGTGTGGTATTATTAAGTGTTACATTTGAGAAGTTTTATAAGCAGAAGTTCATGTGCTAAGTATACTGTGGATCATTGTTTTCCAAACAGGGTGTCTCCAGCGGTTGCATAGCCCTTGCATTTTGTTTTTTTTTTTGTTTTGTTTTTTTTCCTCCTGTCTGTAGCACACCTGGGGGAGGGGTTAATTGATTAACTGCTCTCAGGTGTATAAAACTAACTGGGAAACTCTGTGAGCTCTGCTCTGACTGAGTCTAGCTGAAGCTGGGTCTGGATTCTAAAGTGTGGTATTATTAAGTGTTACATTTGAGAAGTTTTATAAGCAGAAGTTCATGTGCTAAGTATACTGTGGATCATTGTTTTCCAAACAGGGTGTCTCCAGCGGTTGCATAGCCCTTGCATTTTTTTTTTTTTTTTGTTTTGTTTTTTTTCCTCCTGTCTGTAGCACACCTGGGGGAGGGGTTAATTGATTAACTGCTCTCAGGTGTATAAAACTAACTGGGAAACTCTGTGAGCCCTGCTCTGACTGAGTCTAGCTGAAGCTGGGTCTGGATTCTAAAGTGTGGTATTATTAAGTGTTACATTTGAGAAGTTTTATAAGCAGAAGTTCATGTGCTAAGTATACTGTGGATCATTGTTTTCCAAACAGGGTGTCTCCAGCGGTTGCATAGCCCTTGCATTTTTTTTTTTTTTTTGTTTTGTTTTTTTTCCTCCTGTCTGTAGCACACCTGGGGGAGGGGTTAATTGATTAACTGCTCTCAGGTGTATAAAACTAACTGGGAAACTCTGTGAGCCCTGCTCTGACTGAGTCTAGCTGAAGCTGGGTCTGGATTCTAAAGTGTGGTATTATTAAGTGTTACATTTGAGAAGTTTTATAAGCAGAAGTTCATGTGCTAAGTATACTGTGGATCATTGTTTTCCAAACAGGGTGTCTCCAGCGGTTGCATAGCCCTTGCATTTTTTTTTTTTTTTTGTTTTGTTTTTTTTCCTCCTGTCTGTAGCACACCTGGGGGAGGGGTTAATTGATTAACTGCTCTCAGGTGTATAAAACTAACTGGGAAACTCTGTGAGCCCTGCTCTGACTGAGTCTAGCTGAAGCTGGGTCTGGATTCTAAAGTGTGGTATTATTAAGTGTTACATTTGAGAAGTTTTATAAGCAGAAGTTTAGAAAGCAGGAGTTGTAAGCAGGACCCACTGTAACTGTAAGTATTACACTCCCTTGATAAAAGTAGTTTTTCTTAATAGTTAATAACAGCTGTTTGTCACCAAGGATATGGACAGCAGGATTGGAGGTTTTCTTCAGTGCATATTGTGCCACATGTATACATCTCTGGAGCAGCAGCTTCAGGGTGAATACCGCTGTGACAAATGTGAGCATGTTGCCCACCTGGAAGCTCGTATTAGAGATCTAGAGGAGCAAAATGCAACATTGAGGGCGATTGACAATCTTACAGAGCAAGCAGTTAGTGGGGTAGAAATGGAGGTTGGAGAAACTAGCCAGGAGGCCCGAGTAGGGAGCTGGGTTAATGTAGTTAGAGGGACTGGAAAGGGGGCAAGGAAAAGGAAGGTCACTTCTGCTTCTGATCTCCCAAGTAAAATTGCCAAGTTGGGCAATGATGCGAGGGCCTCAGTATCAGAGATGGCAACCCTAGTGGATACTGGTCTCCCTAACAGCCGGGGGAACAGCTCAACTAGTAGTGTGGGGGATGGTAACGCAGGTAGGCCAAGACAGTTAGTTGTGGTAGGGGACTCTATAATCAGGAAGAAGGATAGAATAATTTGTCGCCAAGACCACCTCAACTGAATGGTTTGCTGTCTCCCTGGTGCCAGGGTTCGGCATGTGGTGGAAAGGGTGGACAAATTACTAGGGGGGGCTGGGGATGACCCAGCTGTCGTGGTCCATGTGGGAACCAACGACAGAATACATGGTAGGTGGAGGTCCTTGAAGAATAATTACAAGGAACTAGGTGCCAAGCTGAAGGGAAGGACCTCTAAGGTTGTGTTCTCTGGAATACTTCCTGTGCCATGCGCATCGCAGGAAAGACAGCGGGAGCTTAGGGAGTTAAATGCATGGCTTAAGTCGTGGTGTGAGGGGGAAGGGTTTGGGTTTTTAGAGCACTGGGCTGACTTTTCATTGGGGTACAAACTCTATTCTACGGATAATTTGCACCTGAATGGAAGGGGGTCTTCTGTGCTGGGGGAGAGAATCCTGGAAGGGGTGGCTGAGTATTTAAACTAGGTGAGTGGGGGGAGGATAATAAAGCAAAGAAAGCAGACAGTGGGATGGATAGGTTAGAGAGGGGTCAGGACATAATGGCGGGTGGAGAGGAGTCCTGTGGGGGAAGGTTAAGAGCAGTGGATAAGGAGATCCATGGGTTACAAACCAGCTGTAAAAATAAATGTAGCCCGAAAAATTGTAATCCCAATAATTCAAAAAATTCCATTAGCCCCAATAACTCAATAACTACAATAAGCCCCATTAACTCAAAAAATACTGTTAGCCCCAATAACTTAAATAACAACGTTAGACGCAATTACGCAAAAAATCCCATTAGCCCCAATAACTTAAATAACGTTAGACCCAATAACTCAAAAAATCCCATTAGCCCCAATAACTTAAATAGTACAATTAGCCCTTATAACTCAAAAAATGACATTAACCCCAATAACTCTGAAAATCCCATTAGTGAGACTATATGTGTAAAACTTAATGGAAATGTAAAGTGTATGTTCACAAATGCCAGAAGCCTAGCAAATAAAATGGGGGAGCTTGAGGCCTTGATACTGGAGGAACATATTGATATAGTTGGGGTCACTGAGACATGGCTGGACTCCTCGCATGACTGGGCTGTCAATCTGCAGGGGTTTACATTGTTTCGCAAGGATAGAATGAACAGAAAAGGTGGTGGAGTCTGTCTGTATTTAAGAAGTGGTATGAAAGTCAGTGTGAACGATGCCATAGTGTGTGATGATTCTGAGGAGGTGGAATCACTGTGGGTAGAATTACAAAAGGAGGGAAATACTGAAAAAATAGTATTTGGTGTAATCTACAGACCCCCTAATATCACTGAAGAGATAGAAGTTCGGCTTTATAAACAAATAGAGAGGGCCGCCCGGGCAGGTACAGTGGTAATAATGGGAGATTTTAACTATCCAGATATAGATTGGGGCCGGGGGTTGGCTAAAACTACAAAGGGGAGAAAATTCCTAAATTTATTGCAGGATAATTTTATGGGCCAGTTTGTGGAGGAACCAACAAGAAGTGATGCCTTGTTGGATCTGATCATTTCCAACAACGCAGAGCTGGTTGGTAATGTAACTGTGCGGGAAAACCTTGGTAATAGCGACCACAATATAGTTACTTTTGACTTAAAATGTAGAAAACAAAGACAGACGGGGAAAGCAAAAACATATAACTTTAAAAAGGCAAACTTCCCTGGGTTGAGGGCTGCACTACAGGACATAGACTGGGGGGAGGTGTTCTCAAATGCTGATGCAGAAGGTAAATGGGACATCTTTAAATCGACTCTAAATAACTATACAGCTAAATATATACCAAAGGGGAACAAATATAAACGATTAAAACTAAATCCTACATGGCTGACAAATGAGGTTAAAAGAGCAATAAACAACAAAAAAATAGCCTTCAAAAAATACAAATCTGATGGGTCAGCTATAACATTTAAACAGTACAAGGAGCTTAATAAAATCTGTAAAAATGTAATAAAAATAGCAAAAATTCAAAATGAGAGACAGGTGGCCGAAGAAAGCAAAACTAATCCTAAATATTTTTTTAGATATATAAATACAAAAAAACCAAGGGCAGAGCATGTAGGACCCCTTAATAATGATAATGGGGAGGTTGTCACGTGCGATCAAGAGAAGGCGGAGCTACTGAATGGGTTCTTTAGTTCTGTATATACTATGGAAGAAGGAGCTGACATTGGCCAGGTCAGTGCTGGTAACACATCATATAATGTATTGAACTGGCTTAATGTAGAGATGGTACAAGGTAAGTTAAGTAAAGTAAATGTAAGCAAATCTCCAGGGCCGGATGGATTGCACCCAAGAGTTCTTAGAGAGGTAAGTTCAGTAATATCTGTACCCTTGTTCATGATATTTAGAGATTCTCTGGTGTCTGGTATTGTGCCAAGGGACTGGCGCAAGGCTAATGTGGTACCAATCTTCAAGAAGGGCTCTAGGTCTTCGCCAGGCAATTATAGACCGGTAAGTCTAACGTGCATTGTGGGTAAATTGTTTGAAGGACTTATAAGGGATTACATTCAGGAATACATAGGGGATAATAGTATTATAAGTGATAGCCAGCATGGGTTTACTAAGGATAGAAGTTGTCAAACCAATCTAATTTGCTTTTATGAAGAGGTGAGTAGAAGCCTTGACAGAGGAATGGCTGTGGATATAGTGTTTCTGGATTTTGCCAAAGCGTTTGATACTGTCCCTCATAGACGTCTGACAGGTAAGTTAAGGTCCTTGGGCTTGGAAACTTTAGTTTGTAACTGGATTGAACACTGGCTCATGGATCGTACCCAGAGAGTGGTGGTAAATGATTCGTACTCTGATTGGTCCCCGGTTATTAGTGGTGTACCCCAAGGTTCAGTACTGGGCCCGCTGCTGTTTAATTTATTTATCAATGATATAGAGAATGGTATTAACAGCTCTGTTTCTATCTTTGCAGATGACACCAAGCTTTGTAGCACGGTACAGTCTATAAAGGATGTGTATAGGTTACAAGATGACTTGGATAGACTAAGTGTCTGGGCATCCACTTGGCAAATGAGGTTCAATGTGGATAAATGTAAAGTTATGCATCTGGGTACTAATAACCTGCATGCGTCGTATGTCTTAGGGGGGATTAAACTGGCAGAGTCACTGGTAGAGAAGGATCTGGGTGTACTTGTAGATCACAGACTACAAAATAGCATGCAATGTCAGGCTGCTGCTTCCAAAGCCGGCAGGATATTGTCATGTATAAAAAGAGGCATGGACTCGAGGGGCAGGGACATAATACTCCCCCTTTATAAAGCATTGGTACGGCCTCACCTGGAATATGCTGTTCAGTTTTGGTCGCCTGTTCATAAAAGGGACACTGCGGAGTTGGAAAGGGTGCAGAGACGCGCGACTAAACTAATATGGGGCATGGAACATCTTAGCTATGAGGAGCGATTAAAGGAGTTACAATTGTTTAGTCTTGAGAAGAGACGTTTAAGGGGGGATATGATAAACGTATATAAGTATATAAATGGCCCATACAAAAAATATGGAGAAAAACTGTTCCAGGTTAAACCCCCCCAAAGGACGAGGGGGCACTCCCTCCGTCTGGAGAAGAAAAGGTTTAGTCTAAAGGGGCGGCACGCCTTCTTTACCGTGAGGACTGTGAATTTATGGAACGGTCTACCTCAGGAACTGGTCACAGCAGGAACAATTAACAGCTTTAAAGCAGGGTTAGATACATTCCTGGAACAAAATAACATTAATGCTTATGCAGAATTATAAAACTACATCCCTTTCCCTTATCCCCTTACATCCTTCCCTTCAATCCCCTGGTTGGACTTGATGGACGTATGTCTTTTTTCAACCATACTAACTATGTAACTATGTAACTATGTAACTATGTGAAGGGGGGAGCTGGTATTATTTATGAATAATTAATTAAATCAGCAGTGAGACGTTCTGATGGTAACTACTGGGACTGAGAACAGCTTGCTGCTGTCTTATCTAATGAGTCATACATCTAATGACCAGAAATACCAGCTCTCCCCTTCTCATCACTGGTTTCATCCTTTCGGGGAGGGGGGAGGAGGGACTAAGCTCTGCTCTCTGTGATGTGACATCACAGCTTACAGTAAGAAACCCACAGTTGAAATGAATGATAAGTAGTATATAATAAAATATTTTTTTATATTTATGTTTTTTATTTATTTTGACACCATACACAGGTTGTTTCTTTTGCTGGACAACCCCTTTATTACATTTGTACAGCCAGTAAAAACGTATATACAGAGAAGACTAGACGTAATCCACCTCACACTCCAGGTACTGCATTTTATGACTTTTCGGAGAAGGGTGCCTCTTATAAATAAACATGTGTGAACATACGCTTTGGGACTATTTTGTAACACACAGGATCCCCTGGTATACTAGTTCAACCAGTCCAAACCTGATCACAACGTGGTATGGTTTGTCCCTATAGTCTAAAAAGGTATGAGAAAATCCTTCCTTCACCAAGCATCGCCAAGCATCAATAACATACTCAGGATCCTTTCAACCACGGTATTGCAGGATACCCAATACAGAGACAGCTCATGTTTTGTAGGGGAATGTCCAAAACTACAGCCATAGTAAAATATTTTCATTCTGTTCCTGGAGATCAACTTTAACCCTCCCTTCTCCTAAAGAAAAAAATCTAGTCTACCCCAGGAAAAATTGTTATGCTTTTACATCTAAGCGGATGAAAGAAACAATAAAACTGTATGAAATGTAACAATATATTCACATTAATCTTGCTGGGAGGACTAGAAAACCATTTGTTATATAGAAATATCAGTGCAGATTTTGGGAGATTAAGGGAAGCATGCCTTATTAATGTTTTGACTCCTCTTTGCAGGACACCGGTGAGGTTTATGCGGCTGCCGATAGCACAAATCACTAGGACGGCCCGAAAATGAGCGCGTCCTGACAGCTTGGTGATTTGCTTTGTCTGCATTTCGAATCCCAGGGCTCGGTATATTCTTGTACTGCTCTTCCCGGCCTACATGCTATCATGTTTGTTACTAAATATTTTTCAGGCGTTCAGGTGAAGATGTCTGAAATAGACGAACAAGTTTAGATTTACTGCCAGACAGTGGAATGGACCTCTAAATATATTTTGCTGGCATCCAGGATGGAGTCCCTTGCATAGTGTGATTTTCTGCTTATGGAAAACATGCTTGAGATATTTTGTTTACAGAGCATCTTTAGAAGCTAATATTAACCACTTGAAAGAGAAATATTTTATGTCAGTTCAGTTAAACTTCTGTAAATGTTTTTCTTGGATACATATAAATGTGTCATTTTGATGGGAACGTTCTACTAAAGTCAGCCTGTTAGAAATCTACAGAGATATCAGATGGATGCGGATGAAGGCTGTGCTTGTGTTCCCGTATAAAGCTGGCTTTGATGCATTATTTACTACTATTTAAGTATAAATGACACTTTATTTGCTTTCCTATGTATGTTTTCCTGCTCTTTCTTTTCTTTTATAAAACTTACACAGTATGTTGGCTATGTAGTCTGCACCTGTCCGGAAGAGGGGGGTGGCAGAGGAGACTAGGAGAGCATGTATTTCATAAAAATAGCAAAAACATGGGTCATTGGATATACAGTGAGATTCTGTTTGATGGTGGGCAGAGTAATGGGCTCTAGTTTCACAGGGTTAAGTTATATTGACTGTGGTAGGTGGTTAATGAATGCCAACGAGGAAAGGAAATAGCTGGGCATTGCTTCCCAAGACAAAACACAGACTTTATTACTCAAGTGACATGTAGGAGAACTGCATCATAGACCACAGGTGTCTCCTAAAATAAAGTGGTTGATATTTCATACTGGGTTGTGTTCCACTCTCAGGTAATCCCTGATAGGTCAGCTAGAACTACATTCATCAACATCTGCTCTGAAGGTCACTGAGATGCTGAATATATAAAATGATGAAACATTCTTTTTTTATGAGCTTTCAGAGCTATGTTTATCTTTGGCGGATATTAAGAAAGTTTCAGTTTCACAAGTTTGTAGCAGGGCATGTACAGAAAGGATGGGACCCCATCACAAAACTCTAGGGGCTTCTGCTGGACCTCTGATTTTGTAATATATCCATAAAAAGGAGCCCCTTTGTTTTCGTTAAAAATCTGGCTGTGTGCCATCGCCACATTGGCAATTGCCCCCCTCCCCCCAGATTAATTTCCCCTGTCACATTCGGGACACCACTGTATCCCAAAAGATCTTTTCGGAAAACGAGGATGTCCCTGTTACCTTTCTGCTGCCCCGAGTTAACTTTAAAAATGCAGGGGCTGCCGGTAAGTAGCGCACAGGGACGTCACTGATGTTCCGTGTGTGCGCCAATAGAAACAGAACAGAGTGGAGCAGAGCGGCTAGGAGCAGGACACTCGCATGGTAAGTTACCAGCAGCATGTCATCTTCGGTGCTCTGACCAACGCTCCTCCTGTCTCCCAGACGGTACCATTTTTGTTTTGATGGGACTTTTTGTTTGCTTTTTATACATTTATTTAGGGTATACAAAGTAACAAAAAAAAACGCAGTTCTGGACTTTGGTATTTTTTTACGTATACACCATTGACCGCTTTATATTAATGTTACATTAATGCACATGGCGGACATTTACACACTCGGCTATACCACATATATTCACAGTCATAGCTGTAAATGTTGTCACCCATGAAATTTTTCTAGAAAATAAAGTATCTCTCACAGAAAAGGATTGCAGTAACACATGTTTTGCTATTCACATGTTTATTCCCTTTGTGTGTATTGGAACTAAACCAAAAAAGGGAGGGAAAAAAAGCAAATTGGACATAATGTAACACCAAACTCAAAAAATGGGCTCGACAAAATTATTGCCATTCTTTCAAAATTGTGGAAAAATAAGATTATTTCAAGCATGTGATGCTCCTTTAAACTCTTTAGTCTTTGCATTGTGTGTCTGTGTGTGCCACACTAAGCATGGACAACAGAAAGAGGAGAAGAGAACAGCCTGAGGACTTGAGAACCAAAATTGTGGAAAAATATTCTCAATCTCAGGGTTACAAGTCCATCTCCAGAGATCTAGATTTGCCTTTTGCCACAGTGCGCAACATTATCAAGAAGTTTGCAACCCATGGCACTGTAGCTCATCTCCCTGGGTATGGAGGGAAGAGAAAAATTTATGAAAGGTGTCAACGCAGGATAGTCCGGATGGTGGATAAGCAGCCCCAAACAAGTTCCAAAGATATTCAAGCTGCCCTGCAGGCTCAGGAAGCATCAGTGTCAGCGCGAACTATCCGTCGACATTTAAATGAAATGAAATGCTATGGCAGGAGACCCAGGAGGACCCCACTGCTGACACAGAGACATAAAAAAGCAAGACTACATTTTGCCAAAATGAACTTGAGTAAGCCAAAATTCTTCTGGGGAAAACATCTTCTGGGGAGAACATCTTCCAAGATAGAGGTTTTTGGTAAAGCACATCATTCTACTGTTTACCGAAAACAGAATGAGGCCTACAAAGAAAAGAACACAGAACCTACAGTGAAATATGGTGGAGGTTCAATGATGTTTTGGGGTTGTTTTGCTGCCTCTGGCACTGGGTGCCTTGAATGTGTGCAAGGTATCATGAAATCTGAGGATTACCAACGGATTTTGGGTCGCACTGTACAGCCCAGTGTCAGAAAGCTGGGTTTGCGTCCGAGATCTTGGGTCTATCGGCAGGACAATGACCCCAAACATATGTCAAAAAACACCCAGAAACGGATGGTAACAAAGCGCTGGAGAGTTTTGAAGTGGCAGCAATGAGTCCAGATCTAAATCCCATTGAACACATGTGGAGAGATCTTAAAATTGCTGTTGGGAAAAGGCCTTACAATAAGAGAGACCTGAAGAAGTTTGCAAAGGAAGAGCGGTCCAACATTCCGGCTGAGAGTTGTAAGAAGCTTATTGATGGTTATAGGAAGCAACTGATTTCAGTAATTTTTTCCAAAGGGTGTGCAACCAAATATTATGTTAAGGGTGGCAATAATTTTTGGAGTTTGGTGTGACATTATGTCCAATTTGCTTTTTTTCCTCTTTTTTTGGTTTAGTTCCACTACACACAAAGGGAATAAACATGTGTATGGCAAAACATGTGTTACTGCAATCCTTTTCTGGAAAAATTTCAGGGGTGCCAATATTCACGGCCATGACTGTA
The DNA here is from genome assembly GCF_029499605.1 of Hyla sarda. Classification (NCBI taxonomy): domain Eukaryota; kingdom Metazoa; phylum Chordata; class Amphibia; order Anura; family Hylidae; genus Hyla; species Hyla sarda. Next base: position 344,067,901 of record NC_079191.1, on the reverse strand, counting down.
TGTTTTTTTTGTTGATGGGGATCAGGACACCACGGTTTCACCAAATAGCCGGATTTTTTTTTTCAATTTTAGACTTTAGACTTTGATCAAATTTGATGGTGGTGTCTTAGGGGTTAATGCCGGGCATCATCGCGCTATTACCCGAGCTCAGCTTCTGACCGCACATCATAGACAGGGAGCAGACGCAGGGCGTACATGTACCCCTTCATTTCTAAGGAGTTAAATATGCTCTCCTCCTTTACCGTGTTGATTCCCTTTATGTATATAAAAGTTTCTATCATATCCCCTCTGTCTCGTCTTTCTTCCAAGCTTATGCTGTAGTCCATGTACTAGTTTAGTAGCTCTTCTCTGAACTCTCTCCAATGTATCCATATCCTTTTGGAGATTCTGCCTCCAGTACTGCACACAATATACTCCAAGGGAGGTCTCACCAATGTTCTGTACAGCAGCATGAGCACTTCCCTCTTTCTACTGCTGCTAATACCTCTACCTAGAAGGTATACAATAGACCAAAAGAAAGGGATTTGAAGGGAAAAGCACCACAACTGTATAACAGCATAAGGATCTGAGTGCATTTGGAAGTTTTTTTTTTTGGAGATATGTTTTAAAGTAAATGTATTTTCAGAAAATTACCTATTTAAATCTAGTTTTTATGTTAAACATATTTTTAGGAATAGCGTGATAGGAACAGGTGTGTTCGGCACTGCTGCAGGATAATTCCACTCTAGCCTTCCCACTCGTCGACGCCCGATGTACACCTTCTTGCTTTGCAATGACCTCTACATAGGTCACAGAACATGCTCAGATACCTTTCCCATTCATGTCAATGAGACAGCTGTAGTCTGCTGTTGTCTACGTCCATATGGCTTGCTGTAAAACATACTGAAAGGGGAACTCCGGTGGAAAAAAAAAATTCTAATAAACTGGTGCCAGAAAGTTATACTGATTTGTAAATTATTTAAAAATCTTAATCCTTCCAGTACTTATCAGCTGCTGTATACTACAGAGGAAGTTGTATAGTTCTTTTCAGTCTGACCACGGTGTTCTCTGCTGACACCTCTGTCCATGTCAGAAACTGTCCAGTCCAGGAGAAGTTTGCAATCGGCATTTGCTTTTACTCTGGACAGTTCCTGACACGGACAGAGGTGTCAACAGAGAGTACTGTGGTCAGACAGAAAAGAACTTTACAACTTTCTGTGGAGCATACAGCAGCTGATAAGTACTGAAAGGATTAAGATTTTTTAATAGAAGTAATTTACAAATCTTTATAGTAGAAAGAAGAAAACAGTCGGCAACTCACCACGCTGGTTCACGTGAGATCCTTCTTTATTGCGGCATACTCACAACACTCACAACAGGTAGGCAACGGAACTGTTTCACACGGTGGACGTGCTTCTTCGGGCCTCAGTTGCAAAATGTGACATGAGATCATTAAATACAGGTAACCAAACAGTTCAACCTATCAAAGATGACTACGTGTGTGATGATGACATAGGGGGGTGGCAACCAAAAAATTGTACTGACCTACCTAGATCATGTGAGTTAAAAAACGAGTAAGTGTAAAAATTAAAAACAAGGTGCCAAATCTACCTTATAATTAAGGCCCAAAGGGCCACATGCATCCGTTTTTAATATCCAATAAGTTTCTCTTTGTAAGAGAAAATTATCTAAGGAGATACCTGGTTTTTGCTCCACCTTCTCCAGCCCTGCAAATGTCAGTACGTGAGGATTTGCGCCGTGGGATTCGACAACATGATAAATAAGGGGAGGAGCTCCCTTGCGGGTACGTAACGAATACATATGTTCTCTGATGCGATTAAATAGTTGTCTAATCGTTTTACAGTTTCATCATTTTCAATAATAAACCAGTTGCGTCTGACTGCTTGGTCTATGATGTTATTAATGGCGCAACTGGGTTATTATTGAAAATGATGAAACTTTGAATACAATCGCAACTAGGAAGCCATTAATAACCTATAAGCAAAATATAACATTAGGTGATATTCTAAAAAAGAAGCAAAAAAAGAAAAAGAAAGAATCTTGGCTTAAAAGTGGAACCCCAATAGGGAATTATCCCTGTAATAGTTGCAATTTTTGCACATATAATACAAGACAAAAAAGTATGCGGTTGGGCGGCCATTTGTATACGAATGTATGTGAATTCATTGATCACTTGTAGATCATTTTTTGTCCGTGTAGATATTTTTATATCGGTAAAACGATTAGACAACTATTTAATCGCATCAGAGAACATATGTATTCGTTACGTACCCGCAAGGGAGCTCCTTGCCTCATTAATCCTGTTGTCGAATCCCACGGCGCAAATCCTGACGTACTGACATTTGCCGGGCTGGAGAAGGTGGAGCCAAAACCAGGTATCTCCTTAGATAATTTTTTCTTACAAAGAGAAACTTATTGGATATTAAAAACGGATGCATGTGGCCCTTTGGGCCTTAATGATAAGGTAGATTTGGCCCCTTGTTTTTAATTTTTGCACTTACTCGTTTTTTAACTCACATGATCTAGGTAGGTCAGTCCAATTTTTTGGTTGCCACCCCCCTATGTCATCATCACACACGTAGTCATCTTTGATAGGTTGAACTGTTTGGTTACCTGTATTTAATGATCTCGTGCCACATTTTACAACTGAGGCCCAAAGAAGCACGTCCACCGTGTGAAACGATTCCGTTGCCTACCTGTTGCCCCTGCATTTATTTGTGAGTATGCCGCAATAAAGAAGGATCTCACGTGAATCAGCGTGGTGAGTTGCTGACTGTTTTCTTCTTTCTACTATCAAGTTTCATTGAACTTTGCATATAGTCTGAGCACCACCCTAGTTCGTCCAGCAGAAACCGTGATCCCCATATCCTTTTTGTAGCCCGTGTACAGATACAGCAGTGCCAAGTTCATCCTTGCTTCTTTGTAATTTACAAATCTGTCAAACTTTTTAGCACCAATTGATTTGAAAATGTATATAAATATATATATATATATATATATATATATTTAAAGGCTAATTTATTAGCCTGTATTTGTGGGAGGGGCGGGATTTCCCTATAAGAACCCGCGGCAGTACCTGTGCTTGACGCCGCGGGTTCGTCACGTGACGGCAGATCAGCTGACTCTCCAGTCAGCTGACCGGAAGCATTTCGAGCAGCGACATGTGGGTAAGTGGCCGGGGCTTGCCCCGGTTTTGGTATGTAGGTATGTCATGTAGGGACATGCGTCCTGCGTAGTGTTTTCAGGTGCTCGGCCGCGGGTTCGTCATGTCAGCCAATCAGCTGACTAGCTGTAGTCGGCTGACCGCGACCGAGCACCTCTACAGCACTGCGCGTCTAGTAGGGAAGTGGCCGGGACTGATCGGGGCTAGGACGGCAGGGTATCCCTTTGTTCCGGAGACAGAGAGGATCCCCGTTCAGCCCGGCCACTAGGTTACTTTCGGGTTATATGCAGCCAGCTCGGACCACGCTGCTCAATTAAGGTGTAACGCCGGCTCGGTCACGTCACAATCGTTTGAAGGCAAGGTATGGGGGAGATGTCGGCTCGGTCCCACTACTAGGATGTTACATGCATAACGGGGGGATGCCGGCTCGGTCACGCTACAATATCAGTCACAGGTGTATTACCCCCTTTTTCAGGGGGAGACTTGGCTTGGCCATGCCACAAATTGTATACAGACCATCCAGCAAAGTATTTCGGCTCGGCCACGCTATTTACAGCTAGCAGGTGTGTGTATTCCGGGTGGCCGTGGTAATCTGGCACAGTATACCAGCATTCAGGGGCTTTGTGAGTATAGCTGTGTTCCGGCCCAGTTGCCGGGTTCATCCACAGCGGTCGGGGGGGGGGGGGGTTAGTTATATGTCGGCACGTTCTCTGGCTGCTCTGCTCTGCACGTCATAGTAAAGGGTCAATGATATGTCGGCATGCTCTCTAGCTGCTCTGCTCTGCACAATATAGTAAAGGGTTGATTATAGGCCAGCACACTTTCTGACTACTCTGCTCATTACAGTAAGGGGTTAATTATGTCGGCACGCTCTGACTGCTCTGCTCTGCACATTACAGTAAGGGGTTAATCATGTCAGCACGCTCTGACTTCCCTGCTCTGCACATTACAGTAAGGGGTCAATTTTATACCGGCACGCTCTCGGGTTGCTCTGCTCTGCACGTCACAGTAAGGGTTAATTATATGCCGGAACACTCTGACTGCTCTGTGCGTTTCAGTAAGGGGTTAATCATATGCTGGCACGCTCGCTGTCCGCTCTGCACATTAAAGTAGGAGTTAATCATTTGCCAGCACGTTCTGACTGCTCTGCACGTTACAATAAAGGGTTAATTATATGCCGGCACGCGCTTCATTATTCTACGCATATGGTCATATAGTTGTCAGTATACACGCTCTTATAATTTAATTTTCATACACAGTCATATAGTTGGTCCGTGCATATAGTTGTTCTATGCATACTCGTATAATTTGTCTCCAATAATTTATCCTACGCATACAATCATATAGTTGTTCCGTGCACATGCCTTCATAGTTGCTGTACACACGTTCATAGCATTCATAATATATACACGTTTGTAGGATTTATACTGTTCACACACTTGTAGGACTTATGCTGTACACACACTTGTAGTATTTATACTGAACACATGCTTGTAGGATTCATGCTGTACACATGCTTGTAGTGTTTATACTGAACACATGCTCGTAGGATTCATGCTGTACACATGCTTGTAGTGTTTATACTGTACACTCGCTTGTAGGATTTATACTGTACTCAAGCTGGTACATGCTTGTAGGATTCATGCTTTTTGCGTTTATACAGCACACATGCTTGTTCACGCTTGTAGGATCTATGCTGTAAATACACTTGTAGGGTCTATGATGTACACACGCCTGTAGGATTTATGCTGTACACGCGCTTGTAGGATTTATGCTGTACATGCGCTTGTAGGATTTATATTGTACACACGCTTGTAGGATTCATACTGTACACACATCTGTAGGATTCATGCTGTACACACACCTGTAGGGTTCATGCTGTACACACAACTGTAGGGTTTATGCTGTACTCACGCTGGTATTTATGCTGTACACACACCTGTAGGATTTATACTGTACATAAGCTTGTAGGCTTTATGCTGTACACACACTCGTAGGATTTATCCTGTACATACACTGGTAGGATTTATGCTGTAATCACGCTTGTTGGATTCATATGATACACACGTTAGTAGGATTAATACTGTACACTTACTTGCAGGGTTTATATAGTACACACACTTGGACACGCTTGTAGGATTTATTTTACACACGCTTGTAGGATTTATACTGTACATATGCTAGTTGGATTTATACTGTACACTCGCTTGTAGGTTTCATGTAGTACATACGCTTGTAGCATTCATACTGTACACTTACTCGTAGGTTTTATACTGTTTACACATTTGTACACGCTTGTAGGATTCATATTACACATGCGCTTGTAGGATTTATGCTGTGCACGCGCTTGTAGGAATTATACTGTGCACACGTTCCTAGATTTATACGGTTCTCACGCCCATAGGATTCATACTGTACGTGCACTCGTAAGACTTGTGCTGCACACCCGCCCGTAGGATTTATACCGTGCATGCTCGTAGGTTTGTGTTATATATGTGTGTTCGTGGGAATCATGCTGTGTGTGTGCTCGTGACATGTGTGCTGTACATCCGCTTGCGGTGTTTGTGAGGTTCACGCGCTCGCAGCGTTCCGCGCACATGCTCGTACAGCACATGGGGTGTGGCCCTGCGCGTAGGTATGTGGTAATAATAGTTACTTCATGCATGCATATTCTTTGCCATCAGTTGCGGCTGGCCACACGAGCATATGCTTTGGTGGTGCTCACGCGCTTATAGTTGACCTGAGTATAGGTTCATCAGGTTTGGTGGTACAGCCACGCATAACTGTTATACGTCAGTGTCGCACATAGTTGTTCTGTACACATCTGTATATAGGCAGGGAGATACATGGCGTAGTTGTTACTGACACATCTTCAGAACTACAATAACACGACACACAAGTGGGGTATACCCATTATGCCTGCCACGCCTGCAGGGGGATGTACGTAGCATTATTGTTACTGACACGCCTTCAGCACAACAATAACACAACACATAGGTGGTGTATACCCGTTATACCTGCCACGTCTGCAGGGGTATACATTGCATAGTTGTTGTTACTAACATGTCTTCAGAGCAACGACATTACGACATAGGTGGCGTATACCCGTTATGCCTGCCACGTCTGCAGGGGGGTATGTCACATAATTGTTGTTACTGACACACCTTCAGAACAATTATAATGAGACACATAGGTGGTGTATACCCATTATACCTGCCACGTCTGCAGGGGGACACATTGCATAGTCGTTGTTACTGACACTTCTTCAGAGCAACAATAACACAATGCATAGGTGGTATACCCATTATGCCTGCCACGTCTGCAGGGCGTTACATTACACATTGTTGTTACTGACGCGCCTTCAGAGCAATGAGGTTACGACACACAGGTGGTGTTTATCCATTATACCTGCCACGTCTGCAGGGGGATACATGGCATAATTGTTATTACTGACATGTTTCAGAGCAACAACATTATGACACATAGGCGGTGACATATTTGTTATTCCTGACTATGCGTGGATAAGTTGCTCTGTGTATCTGTTCATATAGTTTGTTCTGTGCATAGGCTCGCTTATGCAGTTCTTTCTAGCCACACGTTCATAGTCTGTTCAGTGTACGTGCTTAAAGCTTTATACATACGCCCATATAGTTCTGATTGTGTATACTGTCGTAAGTTGTTGAGCATGTGGTTGTGGTGTTAGTGAGGTGCATCTGGCCTTGACGATCATGCCGGGCTCACGTTATATTTTATGGTCTGTGTGTGGATAAAGAAGTCATGCAAGGCATATATTCTTGTGGCAGGATTGTTGTATTCGGTATAGATGCATAGGTTCATTAGGTACACGTTCATGATATTTTGTTGTGTTATGTTACGGTATTTAGACTATACACTCGTGTCTATGATACTGCACGAGTTTCATGGCTTTGGGCGAATCTGCACGGATAATTCCGTGGGTTACTATTTATTAACAGTGATTCGGGCATATGAAAATATAGCTGGGGTTCGGTTTATTAGTCGCTAAGTCAACAGGTCAAGCATGGTTATGACCTTTCTCAGCTTCAGGTTTATGTCGATACTGATAGTTATGTACATTGGTTAATCACATCTACAGGTCAGTCCGAGTACAACCTGACACGACTTCAGGTTGGCGACTATGTCATCATACGTTGTGTTATTCAGTTGTTGGGTTATGCACAGGGATATAGCTTTATTTTCCAATGTGAATTGTCACGTCTATAGGTCTGTCATGGTCACAACCTGTCTAGGTTCCAGGTTCACGTCGATACTAGCAGTCACATATGTTGGTTGAGGTTTTAATTCGGCTAGATCAGCCACATCTGCAGGACAGTCTGGATACAACCTGACATGACTTTGGGTTGGCGATAATGTTTTGCATACATTGTTTTTCAGCAGTTGGGTCATGCTACAGGCATAGCTTTATGTTTCCATTGTTAATAGACACGTCTATAGGTATATCATGGTTACGACCTGTTTTGGTTCAGGGTGACAGTCATACTGTTAGTTAAAGATTTGGTTGAGCCTTTCATTCATGTTTCGGCCTGTCTCGTTTACAGGTCGGTTCAGTTGCGACCTGACACGCCTTCAGGTCGGCGGCAGTGTCATCGTGTGTCCATATGTTTACTTAGCATTAGGGACATAGCTTGGTTCTGCGTGGTTGGTTTTGTTTGTTTTGACTTAGGTTGACGATGATAGTAATCACATGTTGGTTGAGTCTCATCATCATGTTGTTGCATAAGTTGTTTCATTGCCGTTAACGTCCACAGGTTGGTTACAGTGGTAACCTGACACAGGTTTAGGTTGGTAGTTACGCAGTCTTTTGTGTATACACATTGTTAGCACTTGGAGTAGTGTATATGGGCATAGGGTTATTCTTTGTTGGGACTTTTCACGACCGCAGCTCATTGAGAGCTTCCAACATGTAGCCTGGAATGCGTTCACAATATTTCACATTAGATACTTAGAGGATGTCTCATGTGCCATTTTATTCTTATTTGCATTTATCGGGTTTTGACACTCTTTTTTTGCATCCAGCATAATACTATCAAAGTATATCTGTCAGGTACCCAGCATAATATCACGTGGTCTTGCTCTGACAGGGCATCATCGTTGGCATTCCATGCCATTAAATCCGCCCTGAAGAGTGGGCAAGAGGGAGGTTCGCAAGCCCTCTAGCCATCAGCTCTGGCAGCTGGCTTAGTTAGTTGGTTGGTTGGTTGGTTAGTTGACTCTTTAGGTAATTCCCCATGGCGACATCAGGACAGCTTAACATTAGAGGCTGCGTTATCCTTCAGTTGTCATGGTTTCCTAAGGTTTAGGGGAATTACATGAAGATGCATGACTGTAGTTACAATAACTTTGGGATGCAAATAATTACGTATTGATATTGTATAGCAGATGAATGTTATTGTTAGGTTATCATCATACGGAATTCTCCCGAGTCCCACGAGTGACGCTCAGCTCGAGTGTGGCTAGCTTCGCTTCCACATATCAAGGATCCAACGGGATCAGCCGCTGCCATTGTTAGGGGGGGGGGGGGGTCATTGGTAACGGGGTTATTGCGCGTGTTAATAGCGCTTTGTTCTCATGAGTTTTGCCCTCCATTTTCAGGTGTACTCCTACGCGGCAGTATATGGCATAACTCAGACTGCCTAGATAGGTTACAGGATGTCGTAGGGAACAGGAGTTCAGTAAGAGGTTCAGTTAGGTAGGCTCGCTATACGATTGAGCACCGACCACAAGTTTAAAGGCTAATTTATTAGCCTGTATTTGTGGGAGGGCGGGATTTCCCTATAAGAACCCGCGGCAGTACCTGTGCTTGACGCCGCGGGTTCGTCACGTCCCACCTAACCCTCCCTCAATATCATTCTCACTTTATGACTATCATTACTCATCAGGGTATGCCCTCTATTTTCAGGTGTACTCCTACGCGGCAGTATATGGCATAACTCAGACTGCCTAGATAGGTTACAGGATGTAGTAGGGAACAGGAGTTCAGTAAGAGGTTCAGTTAGGTAGGCTCGCTATACGATTGAGCACCGACCACAAATATATATATATATACACACACAAGAGATGCGGAGACAGCACGGCCAGAGTAGTCACACAGCAAGTGGGTGCAAGCCCAGTTTCTAACAGTCCCAGTCGCAGACTGTACAGGTAGGTATCCAATGCAGGTATAAGGCAGCACACCGAGTAGTGTTCAAATAAAGTGCAGTTTAATGTCCCATATCCAGATACAACGTTTCGGCAGTATCACACTGCCTTTCTCAAGCATAACATTGTGGGTATCAGACTGACTATATATCAGGTCAGCAATCAAAGTGCTCAGCAATTGCAATTAACACAAAATTATCAAACATGAGTAAAAATTACTCCAAAATATTAAAAAACCAAATACAAAAATATACATAATAAAGTGCCATACACAGTGGCGTTGCGACCCGGGTGCGGGGGGTGCGGCCCGCACCGGGTGACACCAACCTAATGGGGTGACACCAAGACGCTCCGCAGCACCCCCCCATCTGTGCCCGACCGGCCTCCCATCTGTCAGCACCCCCCCCCTGCGCTGTGTGTGCGGTGCTCCCGTCCGTCAGCAAACCCCCTCTTTCACCTTCACTGTGCGCCCGACCATCATCACACCCCCCACCCTCACCTTCACCAGCACTGTGCCCGTCCTCCGCTCCCACGTCTGCGCTGGCCTGACGTCACACCGCATGGCCGCGCAGGAGGACGTGAGTTACGTCACTCGCCCGGCGCCCGGTGAGAAGGAGCGCTGCGCTGGATGGGTGAGTGTGTGTGTCTGTCTCTCTGTCTGTCTGTCTCTATCTATGCTTGTGTGTGACTGTGTGTATGTGACTGTGTGTGTTTGTGTGACTCTCTGAGTGTGTGTGTGTGTGTCTCTGTGTTTGTGTGTTTGTGCGACTCTGTGTGTTTGTGTGACTCTGTGTGTGTGTGACTGTGTGACTCTGTGTGTTTGTGTGACTGTGTGTGTGTGTGTGTGACTCTGTGTGTGTCTGTCTGTGAGTGTGTGTTTCTCTGACTGTGTGTGTGTGTGTGTTTGTCTCTCTGTGTTGTATGTGTTTTTTTTTTGTGTGTGTGTGTGTGTGGGGGGGGGGGGGGGGGGGGGGTTGGGGGGTATAACCAGCGATCTATTGTGGGGAGACTTTGACCCATTGTGGGGAACCTGCAAGGGAACCTGCGGCCTAATGTGGGGAAACTACTACCAAATGTTGGGAGTCTATGCTACCTAATGTGGGGAGTCTATGCTACCTAATGTGGGAAATCTGTGCTACCAAATGTGGGGAGTCTATGCTACCTTATGTGGGGAATCTGTGCTACATAATGTGGGGAAATTGCTACCTAATGTGGGGAATCTGTGCTACTTAATGTGGGGAAATTGCTACCTAATGTGGGGGAACTGGTACCAAATGTGGGGAATCTATGCTGCCTAATGTGGGGAATAGATGCTACCTAATGTGGGGAAACTGCGACCTACCTAATGTGGGGGCACTGCTGCCTACCTAATGCTCCCCCCCTGGCAGTAGCACCCTCATCATCCACCAGCAACACCCCCCCCCAGCAGCACCTCCATCAACATATCCTGATGGTGGATGATGGAGGTGCTCCTGCCAGGAGGATGATCCTGCCGATGGATGATGGGGGTGATACTGCCAGGGGGGATGGCCAGTAGCACCCTCATCATCCTCCAGCAACACCTCCCCAGTAGTAGCACCCCCATCATCCACTAGCAACACCACCAATACCCCCCTCCCGTGGTAATAGCATCAGCTAACGGATGTTGAGGGGTGTTACTTTGGTTGTGGTATGATATTCAGACGGTGCACTGTATGGCAACGTTATATTCAGAGGGCGCAGTTTGTGGTAGTATTATATTCAGAGGGCGCAGTTTGTGGTAGTATTATATTCAGAGGGCGCAGTTTGTGGTAGTATTATTAGAGATAAGCGAACTTACAGTGAATTCGATTCGTCACGAACTTCTCGGCTCGGCAGTTGATGGCTTATCCTGCGCAAATTAGTTCAGCCTTCAGGTGCTCCGGTGGGATGAAAAAGGTGGATACAGTCCTAGGAAAGAGTTTCCTAGGACTGTATCCACCTTTTCCAGCCCACGGGAGCACCTGAAAGCTGAACTAATTTATGCAGGAAAAGTTATCAACTGCCGAGCAGAGAAGTTTGTGACGAGTTGAATTTACTGTAGTTTGCTCATCTCTAAGTATTATATTCAGAGGGAGGTAGTAATATATTCAGAGGGTACAGTATGTGGCAGATTTATATTCAGGGGTACAGTATGTGGCAGATTTATATTCAGAGGGTACAGTATATGGCAGATTTATATTCAGAGGGTACAGTATGTGGCAGATTTATATTCAGAGGGTACAGTATGTGGCAGATTTATTTTCAGAGGGCGCAGTTTGTGGTAGTATTATATTCAGAGGGCGCAGTTTGTGGTAGTATTATATTCAGAGGGCATAGTGTGTGGCAGATTTATATTCAGAGTGTACAGTATGTGTTGGTATTATATTCAGAATGAACAGATGTGTGGTAGTATTATATTCAGTGGGTATGGTGTATGGAAGGTTTATAATCAAAGAGTATAGTGTATAGTAGTATTATATTTAGAGGATACAGTGTCTGGCAGGTTTATAATAATAATTTTTTTTTTAATATAGAGGATGAGAATGCGCTGACATAGTGAGGAGACGTCTGGGCGTCACATTCTGCAGAGAGAAGTTTTAGCTGGAACAAGTCCTGGCGGTATGTACCATCTGAATTAGATAAGGAAAGACTATATAGAGAAGACATCACCTGTAGTCACTGATATCATTGTACATTCTCCTCTCTATGTCCTATCAGAGCTGTAGTCACTTGTCCATTCTACAGTTAGGTCAGTGAAACTACAACTCCCAGCATAACCTCACCACTGCTCAAAGGGGTACTCTACTGGAAAAAAAAAAATTTTTAATCAGCTGGTGCTACAAAGTTAAACATATTTGTAAATTACTTCTATTTAAAAATCTTAATCCTTCCAGTACTTATTAGCTGCTGTATAAGCGATTCACAGGAAGTTATTTTCTTTTTTAATTTCTTTTCTGTCTGACCACAGTGCTCTGTGCTGACACCTCTGTCCATGTCAAGAACTGTCCATAGTAGGAGCAAATCCCCATAGCAAACCTATCCTGCTCTGGACAGTTCCTGACATGGACAGAGGTGTCAGCAAATAGCACTGTGGTCAGACTGGAAAGAACTACACAACTTCCTGTGGAGCATACACCAGCTTATAAGTACTGTAAGTATTAAGATTTTAAATAGAAGTAATTTAAAAATCTGTTTAACTTTCTGGCACCAGTTGATATAAAAGTCAATGTTTTCCAGTGGAGTACCCCTTTAAGTAATTCTGGGAGCTGTATATTTCAATGGTGAAAACTTCTTTAACACTTTCCTATTCTGTGGCAACTGGTATATCTGATTATTATACTGGAATTTCTCACAATGCGCTACAACAGTGGTGTCTGTCACAACAGGCTAAAAACTTTCTGGGGGGAGGGGGTAGGTATGGGGGTGACACCATTTTCTACCGCACCGGGTGACACCAACTCTAGCAACGCCACTGGCCATATATAGTATAGATGTAATAAAACCATTTCAGTGCATGTACATACTGCAAAGTGCCATATTTCATTAATTGGGGCAGGTGCATACATTAAAAACATGATTGAGGGGTGGACTGTCATGACTCACCATGGTGTAGTAGCGACATTCAATAGAAGATACATGAACCTATGCCGCCGTAGCGACTTCCGGATGCCGAAAACACATGACTCGCGCGCGGCATTAGTGTCATGTGATCGGCGTGTCGGTATCTGTAGATCATGTGATGACAACTCGTATACCGGTCTGCGCATGCGTTAGCAACCCGCAAGTCCCGGCAGTATGTCCGGGACGCGTGCGTGCGCAATGACAGTACAGGCCACGAGCGGACATCTTGAATAAGGGAATGAACTGTAGCTAAGGTGTTATAGCATAATTAAGTATACTTATGTGTGTGAATTATATAGAATTAATATAGAATAAAGGTGAATGTAAGAAAGTGTTGAAAGGAGGATATAAAGAGTGAATGGAGAATATGAGAAAAATTTGTGAATGTGAAAAAAGTGATAAATATAATAAAAATGTATGAAAGAATATATATATATATATATATATATATATATATATATATGTGTGAAAATCGTGATATATGTGAAAAATGTGAATAAATGTGTTATATAAGGAGATGCATATACATGTATCCATGTTCGCATCACCCAAAAATAAAAATAAATGTAAAAATAATGTGAGTGCAAGAAATGAGTGAAATAATGAGAAAAAAGAAAAAAGTGTGTGAAAATGTGTAAGTTAAGGAAATTGTAGTATATGTGGAAAAAAGGATGAAGACATGTGCTACATAATGAAATATATAACATATATCCCTGCATGCAACACATCAAAAATGTGGTGCACGTATATGTGTTCACATAAGTAGATTCCTATGTTGATATATCATTTCAATATGTGTGCTGTGCTATATAGCACAGACACACATGTATATCAGACGCGTACTGTACAAGTCTGATATACAACCAGACATGTAACAAAATGTCAAAAATAAACATAATTGCAATGTAAATGCAACAGTATTTATTATAAGTAATCTCAATAACAATAATACATTATCGAAAAACGTAAGTTAGTAATATAATTCGGTGAGTCATCACAGCCGTCCTCAAGATGGTATTGTCAATCTAAAAGGCAAGAGAAACACAAGTTACCAATAAAGATATATAAAAAAAATTTTTACAAGCAAAAATAGCTGATATCCACTATCTGGGATGACACTCACGCATTATAGATGGCTGGGGTGACCGTAAAGTCAATGTTAAGACCCAATGGTCGCAGGGTACCTAACTCATATATCCAATAAAGTTCTCGCTTTTTAAGGAACATGGTCAATTAGTGTGTACCTCAAATCAGATTCTGTATGACCCGCCTCGATGAAATGTTTCGGCACCAGCAAATCCACACGTTTTTTACATATGGAGTACCGGTGCTGATTGAGGCGGGTCCGGAAGTCCAATGTCGTCTCTCCGACGTACAATAATTTGCATGGGCATGTTAATACGTATACCACATAATTAGATTTGCACGTTAAGTAATATTTTAGTTTGTACTCCTTTTTTGTTTTTGGGTGGCAAAAGGTCGGTCCCTATATATATATATAGTTTTCTACCGGAGTGCCCCTTTAAATGCTGTTAAAAACAGCATAGGCAAGATAGCTGCCCCCATAATAATGTAAACAATTAAATAAAAAAATAAGAAATTACAATCAGAGCCCTGCTTGTCCACCCACACTTTTATTGTCTCCATACAAAGGCACACAGGGCCAGATTAAGGCTGCCTGGAAGACCGAGCACTTCAGTATGATGGGGCCCCCAAACAATCCCCCCAATGATACCCCCCACACATGTTCCCCTCTCACTGAGACTTGTTGCTGGCTAGCAGGTGTGGACTGACAAATCATGGGGCCCCCATGCACCCACATCCATATAGATTCCCTGCCCACATACAATAAATAAACTTTCAATTCATAAAGAAAATATATATATATATATATATATATATATATATATAAACAATACATCGCACCAAAATGAGAAACCTTGGCGTTGGTGTGCGGGCTCTGGTGTGTCCTTCATATAAGGATACACTGGCGAATGTCTCAATTTTAACATCAGTGTTGAGGGATAGCCAATGTATTGTTTACATCTACCACAGTAGTGCATCCATATTCTTGTATTGTATTCTAATTGTTACATATCCACACTGTTTATCTGGTGTAGGATTCTATTGTGGCACTTGTAGTCCGCTGCAGGCATCCTCCATTGTATGCATTTTTATGCTGGGGATCGCCCCTAGCAACGGACTACAAGGGCAGGATCTGCTCCCCCAGTATAAATGCACAACCGCATTTGGGGTTGAGCACTTCCAGCCATTTGAGACCACGTTTTTTGTTGTTTGTGTATATATATATATAATGCAGACATATACACATAGAGGTCCCTCAAAATACTTGATACACCAAATATTAATTGGCTTCAGAATGACCATTGTATGTTGAAACCATCGTATTTTGAGTCCATAACGCTATGGAAATTTCGACTCAAGGTAAAAAAAAATTGAAGAATGAAGAAAAACAAACACAAAATCAGTACAAATAATTCATTTCCTTACATTTAATAGTTAGAAGGAGCAACTGGAAACAGGTTAGAGGGGTTTTCAGCATTTTAAAACTCATCCCCTATCCATAGTACAGCCCTCAGACCCATTGCTCCATGCAGAGGAGATATTCTGGGCCATGTTCTGGAGATCTTTGGAAACCCCTTTTAATCAGTTTCTTCCAAAAAATGTAAACAGAAGCGCTGCACTGCAGATGTTAATCTTTAGTCCCTTGGGGCAATGCCTGGTTAACAATGTTGTGGTAGAAGATGGTCGGACCCAACCAAAGGTCCACAAGTACACAGCTAAGGGGCCCTTAAAATTGCTAACCCTCTGAACAGAAACTAGTAGGAGGCACAGGATGTCAGTAAATCCATGTGGTGGCCAGGGGGCAGGGCAAGGTGGGGCGGGGATGTCAACAGCTGGAGGCACACTATGAGTCGGGTCACTGGCGAAAAATGTGCTGCGGATCCATTATGTGTGACCCTACCCTTATAGTGATTTATGGCAGTAGGGGGTCAAATGAAGACCCCAGGTGTGCCTTCTTGCTACTTCTTTAATACACTGTAAACCAATAAGCAAAAGCCAAAAGAGTCATTTATAAAAATATAAAAGGGTAAATTTTATTGATATACATTAAAATCAAAAACACACATGTAGAGGAAAACAATGCATCAAAAAAAATAAGCGCCAACACCGGATACCCTGCAGCCAAGGTGGTAATCAGGGGGTATGACATGTGAGATGGTGGTATAGCAAATATATAGACACAGACACCAATCCACACAAAAGAAAAGAGTAAAATGGGGGAGATTTATCAAAACCTGTCCAGAGGAAAAGTTGCTGAGTTGCCCATAGCAACCAATCAGATCTCTTCTTTCATTTTTAACAAGGCCTCTGAAAAATGAAAGAAGCGATCTGATTGGTTGCTATGGGCAACTGGGCAACTTTTCCTTTGCACAGGTTTTGATAAATCTCCCCCAATATATCTACCGTAGATGAAGGTAATCCACAGCAGTATATATTACCTCCATCTAGATTTATTATACTCTTTTCTTTTGTGTGGATCATTTTTTCAGAGGCCTTGTTAAAAATGAAAGAAGAGATCTGATTGGTTGCTATGGGCAACTCAGCAACTTTTCCTCTGGACAGGTTTTGAT
Source organism: Hyla sarda (assembly GCF_029499605.1). Classification (NCBI taxonomy): domain Eukaryota; kingdom Metazoa; phylum Chordata; class Amphibia; order Anura; family Hylidae; genus Hyla; species Hyla sarda. Next base: position 344,051,284 of record NC_079191.1, on the reverse strand, counting down.
CAATCTCCCCCATTATACTCTTTTCTTTTGTGTGGATTGGTGTCTGTGTCTATATATTTGCTATACCACCATCTTACATGTCATACCCCCTGATTACCACCTTGGCTGCAGGGTATCCGGTGTTGCCGCATATTTTTTTGATGCATTGTTTTCCTCTACATGTGTGTTTTTTTATTTTATTGTATATCAATAAAATTTACGCTTTTATATTTGTAGAAATGACTCTTTTGGCTTTTGCTTATTGGTTTATGTTTGTAATTGGAGTCTTATAACATTTGGGGGTATTACCCATTAATGGGTGTGTTACAGTGGTTCTATTTTTTGTACTACACACCTACTATCCCTGGTTTATTTGTCTGTTTCTCTATATCTATATTCTATAATACACTGGCATAGCCAGTTAGAGCATAATTCACTGCACTGGATTAGAATTGCAGTGTATTGTACAAATGATCAAGTGATCACATGTTAAAGTTCCCTGGAGGACTGAAAAAAAAACTATTAAATTAACGGAAAAAAACTTCCTTTTCTTGTTTATCCTATACAAAATAAACAATATATCACATTATTTATCTTGCATAGTGATTGTCAAAAAATACACAATGTAAGAATCTTTTCTGGTTAATTTGCCTCCCCAAAAGAGTCTTATTTATTTCAAAATGGTACCAATAAAACTGAAGCTCATCCTGAAAAAAAAACAAACCCTTATACAGGTCCGTCAATGGAAAAAAAAACATTGTGAGTCTTAGAATATGATGACACAAAGCAAATTCTTTTAGTTTAATTTTCTTTTTTCTTAATAAGTAAAACATTAAAAAAATAATATATATATTTTACATTGTTTTTTAAAAGTTTCTTAATACATTATATGGTACATTAATGAATATGGTGCTACTCAAAAAACACAACTCATCTTGTAAAAAAACAAGGCTTTGTACAGCACTTTTGAAAAGAAATAAATAAAAAGCTTATGGTTCTTTTAAGACAGAACAAAACACTGTAATCCACGCAAAACAATATAATAAAAAACTGACATTTGGGAAAGGGTTAAAGAGGAACCACGGGAAGGCAATAAACTAACAAGTTGACCTATGTCTTCAGATTTTAGCTCCTTGTTTTTATTATGAGAGGAATCACACAAAAATGTCGAGCAATATCTGGAATTGGGTCTATTTTCTACATGTCAGCCAAACACAAATCAAAAAAGCTTTGACAATTTTGTCATGATATGATGGGAAGGATACAGTATTTCTATTGAGATTTCAGTAAACCATCCTTGCCAAGTTGGGTTTATTGAAGTCCTGTGACGTAATACCATGTCTTTCTTTCTTGAACATAACTAGCCAAATAATGTTTTCACCCCATTTGTGTTGCTGTTGTCAATTATGTAGTTTACATACTATCGATTTTTTTAAATTTGCTTTATGATTCACTATCTCTGTAGTCCTAACAATAGTTTTACCAAGTTGTTTAGGAAATCCCTTTATACATGACAAACACAATTTTTCCAATGGGTGTTTACAAACAGCTCATCATTTCATTAATAATTCACTATTCCTGGGGGTCAGAAGTTTACATACAAAAAGACTACTGTGCCATGGAAAATTCTATAATATCATGTCTTTAGAAGCTTTTAATGTGTTACTTAGAGGTGTAACTCTTACAAGATTTTAAATGGGTATTTTAAGGGAAAATGTCAGCCCTATTTGCATCTAAGAACTGCAGACATCACTGGATAGCATTTAGGGTATAAAAGAAATCTTTACCTTTCCTAAAGCTATCGGTGGTTGCCAAATGTAAAAAACTTTTATTTTTCGGGAAAGCGGTGTTGAGCTGCTCAAGTGCCACCTCGCTCGTCCTCATCCCCACAGTCCCTCCTTGACTGACATACAGAGCTCCATACATCAATCAAAGTGTGGCTGGGTGCGGGTAACTAAGGAGGGCATGCCAGGTTGTGGCATTTGAGTAGCTTGTCCCCTACTCATTCATACTTGGTCGAGAAATACCCAAAAGTCCTCCTATCCCAACCTCCTATCTTGACCTCCTATCCCAACCCGTAATATGTGTACCAGGTATTGAAATATCTTCAGCTGTACGGAAGTTATGTGGGAACATACATTTCTCATTGATTTGCATGGGACTTTAAACAAAAGCCCTGACCCTCACAAATGGGGGAAGTTAAGGGTTAAATTAACTATCCTATATTTTAAGTAGGCATATAAGTAACATGTGACCATGTATTATGGAAATATCTCCAGCCGTTTGGAAGTTATGCAGTAACATATATTTCCCATTGACTTGTATGGGACTTTAAACATAAGCCCCGCCCCTGGCAAATGGGGGTGAGTAAGGGTTAAATTACCTATCCTATGTTTGTTGTTGACATATAAGTAACATGTGTGCCAAGTTTCATGTTAATATCTTTAGCCGTTTGGACGTGATGCTGGAACATACACACATACATACATACACACTAGGGATCGACCGATTATCGGTATGGCCGATATTATCGGCCGATAATCACGATTTTGGGCATTATCGGTATCGGCAATTACCTTGCCGATAAGCCGATAATGCCCCGCCCCCCGCACCACCCCACCGCACCGCAAACACCCCCCCCCGACCCGCCGCACCGCGACCGCCCCCCTCCCCGACCCGCCGCACCACACCGTGACCGCCCCCCCGACCCACCGCACCGCGTCGCACCCCCCACCATGATGCTGGGTGGTATATCGGTATGGATTTTTGCCCATACCGCTATACCGGTTGGGCCCCTCCCCCACCCTCCGAGTCAATAAAAAAAAATTTAAACTTACCCGTAATGGGGGTGGCCTGGACCATCGTTCCTGTAGTGTCCGGCGGCATTCCGGGTGAAGGGTGAACCGGTCCGGGCTGTCCTTCCTTACTGTAGTGTCCAGGGGCGTTCCGGGTGGAGGGTGAACCGGTCCGGGCTGTCCTTCTTCTCCGGCGGTCATCTTCTCCACTCCGGGCAGGCTCCGGCCTAGTAGCTGCATAGACGCCTCTACGCCGTGATGTCAGGTGCGTCGCTGCGCACGGGCGTCACTGTGCAGCGGCGTCTATGCTGCGTTACTAGGCCGGAGCCTGCCCGGAGTGGAGAAGAGGACCCCCGGAGAAGAAGGACAGCCCGGACCGGTTCACCCTCCACCCGGAACGCCCCTGGACACTACAGTAAGGATGGATGGCCCGGACCACCCTGACGGGTAGGGGGAGAGAAGCGGGTGGCGGCGGCGGTCTATGGCACCGCAAAAGCCACTGCAGTGCATTGATTTAAAGCGCCCGCTTTAAATCAATGATCTGCAGCGGTGTCGCGGGGGGTTAAATAGCCGATAACTTATACCGGAATATCGGTATAAGTTATCGGCTATCGGCCCTAACCTCCACCGATTATCGGTATCGGCCCTAAAAAAACGATATCGGTCGATCCCTAATACACACACGTTGAGTTTTATATATATAGATGTATGCATTTTTTGTGCATATATGTGCAATAAAATTACATTTGTAACATAGCAAAAAGTTAATAGTGTTGACTTTGCGTCCAAAGTCCCAAATCTTAATCTGATCACGCACATGTTGGATGTACTACAAAGCAGATACAATACATGGAGCCCAAACCTAGCAACTAATAAGGATTAAAAGAATGAAAGCATCTATGTCTATCACCTTAGTGTCAGATACCACAGGACACCTTCAGAGGTCTTGTGGAATCTATGCCTCAAAGGATAAAACCTTTTTGCTGGCTTTAGGGGACTAATAGTAGATTTTAAGGTTATGGACGATGGGTTTTTATTTTACATCAACAGATCGCATCACATATGAAGAAGTAGGACCAAAATACAGTTATAGACACTGCCCCCTGGGTCCCATTTGTGCTGCCCCACTCATCAATATTAACGTCCTTCATCCCCTTGATGAGTGGGGCAGCGTGAACGGCACCTAGAGGACGTATCAAAGGTGCAGGTGGTCTTCAAACCTGCCCCTGCCTGCAATTAAGAGTTAAGTTGCATATTGCAAGATTAGGCTATATCTTGGAAATGGCTGTATGGATTGGGGTTGGGAATATATCATTTTACTCAGGATCACCCAGACTAAACACCCATATACAATGGTCCCTCAACATACTAAGGTAATCCGTTCCAAACGGACCATCGTTTGTTGAAACCATCGTATGTTGAGGGATCCGTGCAATGTAAAGTATAGGACAGTGGTCTACAACCTGCGGACCTCCAGATGTTGCAAAACTACAACACCCAGCATGCCCGGACAGCCGTTGGCTGTCCGGGCATGCTGGGAGTTGTAGTTTTGCAACATCTGGAGGTCCGCAGGTGTAAGACCACTGGTAGAGGAAGTTGTACTCACCTGTCCCCGCTGCTCCGGACCATCACCGCTCGTCACCGCTGCCCGGGATGTCGCCTTCCATCGCTGTCGCCGTGTCCCCGGGGTGTCCCCGACGCTCGAGTAGGGCCTCTGCTTCCCCGGCATCCTCGCTCTCCGTCACCGCCATCATGTCGCTATGCACGCCGCTCCTATTGGATGACAGGATGGCGTGCGCAGCGACGTGATGACGATGATGGAGAGCGCCGGCGATGCAGGGGATCCCGAAGAGGACGCGCCGGAGCCCCGAGGACAGGTAAGTGATCGTCAGCGGACCACACGGGGCACCGTAAACGGCTATCTGGTGGCAGCTGAAGCAGTCTGCGCTGCCGGATAGCCGTTTATGCGATGGCCCCGACATACAAAAGCATCGTATGTTGATGCTGCCTTCAAAATGCGATGGCCTCTGAGAGGCCATCGTATGTTGAAATTATCATATGTCGGGGCCATTGTAGGTCGGGAGGTCACTGTATTCAGCTTAGTGAGGTTAATTCATCTGTCAGTTTCCCTTTAAAAACTGTAAAGAATTAATACACAAAATATATTTAAAAAATTGGATAGCTTTAAAGATTCTTTATTTAATAAGCTGTATTTTAGAGCTGTATGTTAAAGGAAAAAAGCTAAATGAATGATTGCGAGAACATTACAAGAATAGTGGTCGGACAGCACAATGAGATTTTCATTCTGTCTTTCTATATATTACTCATTCGCTTTGGGCCTATATTATAGGCTAATATAATGTTCATTGCATGGGTTCTTGTTCCCACCTTGAATGATACAGCAGGAATATCAAAATAAATCATCAGAGTTTGAGACTTTCATAACCTGAACTCAATTTCATCATTTATAACATCAGTGGTCGCATTGATTTCAAGTAATTTGTACAACATTGAGGACTTCACATCTCATAAAGCTTTGTCCTTCAAGGCTGTCATAAGACAGGGCATGAGAAATATGAAAAGTCTGTGAAATCTATTACCAGCAGACTGCCTATTACATTGATAATTAAAACTCAGCCTTTAATGTTGATTTAGCATTTTCCATATTTTGTTTTCATGAATGAATGAAGCTTGGAAGCATTAATGTTGCAGTCTCCAGTTGGGGAGGGGGATGTAACTGACCTTTCCATTCCTAATCCATACATGGACCAATTATACATTCCATTACTTCAATTGCCGCTGACCTTTACTTGTAGTCAATTCATAATATTATACCAGGAAAATAATTATTCCTAGCCATTTCTACAAAACATACTTTACAGTAATCTGTATGATCCCCTGAAATAAAATATCTATTCCTGTTTTTATTTTTTATTTTTTTAAAGGGGTTGTGCAGTCTCATAAAATTCATGGCCTGTCGTCAGGATATTAGATCGTCTGGGTCTGAATCCTGGCGCCCCTGCTTTTCCATACTTTTTTTGTAGCGTCAGTGCACTGCAGAGTTGTCCCATTCAAGTGAGCAGGGCAACCTCCTGCTCACTCGAATGGGAAAACGCTGCAATTTTAAGATACCAGTTAACTAGAAGTATAGATATGTCTTACATAATCTAGTTATTTTATAGTGGTGCCTGGCTGAGTGAGCACTTCTTTGTGTTTAGCAATCACCAGAAAATGCTCATAAGCAGGAACTAGGCACCATGGAAGAGGCAACATTGTGGGATCAAGGCAGGTTAGTTCTAAATCTATAGTCCGTAAGTCCATGGCAGTTATAACTGGTTCTACTCTTCTCTGAAGACTTTTTACAAGCCATTCATCCAGTAGAGCATTTGTGAGGTTAGAAGAACAGACCTGGCTCACAATCTCGTTCATCCAAAGGAGTTCGATAGGGTTGTATATCTTACTTATGGAATATTGCCTTTATGGACCTTGCTTTGTGCACAGTCATGCAAGAACAGAAAAGGGCCTTGCCACTGGATAGGTTTCTAAAGATGGAGACAATGGGGGATATTTATCAAAACCTGTCTAGAGGAAAAGTTTCTGAGTTGCCCATAGCAACCAATCAGATCGCTTCTTTCATTTCTGAAAAGGCCTCTGAAAAGTGAAAGAAGCGATCTGATTGGTTGCTATGGGCAACTGGTCAATTTTTCCTTTTCACATGTTTTGATAAATCACCCCTATATGCTTGTATATGGTTTATGCCAAAAATGCATCAAATCTTTTTGATACCTGTATAGAGAATGTCAATCAGCAGGGTAGAGGAGGTCACTACAGAGGGTGGAGAAGGGGGCAATCTGTACTGTGCTCTAGATGGCATTGTGAATGCCCTGTGGGCTCCAATGTCTTATTTGCATATTCATTAAAACAAAGATTTCTTGGCGCTTGAGGGGTCAATTAACTCATGAGTGGTATATACAATTCAGGGTGAAATTCCCTATACAGACCTAACTTTAATTTAATTGCTTGTGTGTAATTTTGCTCATTATACTTGTTACAAGAGTGGGTGCATACTTACATTATGTCTGTAGTGCCGTTATTAGCTTTAGCAGGGGGGGGGGGGGACTGGCTAGCGGGCACATCGGGCATTTGCCGGAGCCAGGTGAGAATATTTTTTTTTTCAAGAGGGGCTGTCACTACTATTACTATTACTACCTGAGGAGGGTTGACCTTTTTATGGTTATATGAATATGGGCTGTCTATATGCATTTTTAGCTCTTACACGCTATTATGTACCATTCAGCTAATTGGGGTGAGGGGTTTAATAATCCGCACTATTTTTGGATCTTCTTATATGGTTACATAACGGTAGATCTGTTTGTGTAGGTGGGTGATCACTATTTATTTTGTAACACCTTCTAGCTATGGTCATGGCTTGCATGACCAATAATGTGTTGTATGTATTATCAGTATACATTGCACTTTAGGATGACTAGTATCTATTATCATACCCTCTATGTGTCAGGATCCGGACTGGTATGCGGGGACGACACAGGTAGTGGATCCTCTGTGTCAGTGAGGTGATGGTGTGGGTCGTACCAGGGGAATGGAATCTAAGGGGTTACTGGTTTTCACCAGAGCCCGCAGCAAGGCGGGATGGACTTGCTGCGGCAGGTAACCCCCAGGTCGTTCCACCCAATATCGACTCAGCCTCACTGACTTCTGAGTCAGGCGCAGTACACAAGGACTAGGCAAGAAGGAAGGTCAGACGTAGCAGAAGGTCAGGGCAGGCGGCAATGGTTCGTAGTCAATGGCAACGGCAACGGTCAGGATACACAGGTAATGGACACACGTGAACACTTTCTCTAGCACAAGGAACTAATGTCCGGCAGGTACAGGAAGGGGAAGTGGGTTTTTATAGTGTAGGGAGTGCTTGGAACTAATTGGGCCAGGCACCAATTAATGGTGCACTGGCCCTTTAAATCTGAGAGACCCGGCGCGCGCCGGGACTGAGCAGGAGGACAGGGCAGGTGAGAGACACGGGATGCCGCTGGGATCGCATCCCCGCCGAGAAACATAGAGCAGCGCTCCCGGTCAGCGAGTCTGACCAGGGCGCTGCAAGGAGGAGAAGAACGCCGCGAGCGCTCCGGGGGAGGAGCGGTACCCGGAGTGCTCGGTGTAACACTATGATTAATCATGTGCTGTTTTTCATTTTTTATTATTAATATATAACACATCTTAAGGTGTTTTTTGCGTGTCATATAGGTGACCTCTTCTTTCCTATATTTATGATTATGTCTTATAGGATTATTTGGATTGTCTATTCCAGGATAAATACCAGCTGTATCCCAGCTATCATCATGGCTTGTATGATCAGCATTTAATATTTACATGTTATGCTATTTTATGTAAATAGATGCACATCTATATATACCCCCTCTGTGATATATATATATATATATATATATATATATTGCTTACTTTTATAGCGTTTTGTCATCTAAATCCATATAGACAGCTTGCGTTCCACGGTTGTCATTAGTGTGGAATGCACCACTACTTGGATGTGCTATACTGCTATTGGGAGTTATGCTTAGTGTAAAGCATACGTCACGTCAGCTCCAGTGTTTATGTGGAGCGCGGACGTCATACCTATTTCTGGCGATACATAGGGCTCTGTGATACGCAGACGTCGCTTCCGGTCTGTCTGCAACGGACTGGAAGTGACAGAGAATGCCAGGACTCGGCACCCTTACATGCATGATGGAGACACAGGTACAGTGGTCCCTCAACACGATGGTAATTCGTTCCAAGCGACCCATCGTTTGCCGAATCCATAGTATGTTGAGGGATCCGTGCAATGTAAAGTATAGGAAGCTGTACTCACCTGTCCCCGTCGCTCCGGACCAGGTCCTCACCGCTCCCGATGCTGTCCCAGGGGCTCCCGATGCTGTCCCGCTGCTCCGGTGTCTTCTTCGCGATCCTCCGGCTTCTTCCCATCTTCTGCAGGGTCCGGGCCTCGCTTTCTGGTGACGTTATTACGCTGCTGCGCCGGCGCGGCGTGCGTAGTGACGTAATAACGACGCCAGAAAGCGAGGCCCGGACCCTGGAGAAGATGCGCAAGACACCGGAGGATCGCAAAGTGGACCCGGAGCAGCGGGAATAGGTAAGCGAACCTGCCAGGGATGCTTAAACTGCTATCCGACAGTAGCTTAAGCATTTTGAGCTGTCGGATAGCAGTTAATGCGATGGCCCCGACATATAAAAGCATCGTATGTCAATGCTAACATCGACATGCGATGGCCTCTGAGAGGCCATCGTATGTCGATTTTATCATATGTCGGGGCCATCGTAGGTCGGGGGGTTACTGTATTTATAAACGGCAGTGTGTACTAGCAATTGGTACACAGACATCTGTGTGCACCTCTATGCTGCCCTTTTTGTGTTAGGACTAAAGTCTGGTAACAGAGACTATAGTTTTCTGGGGTCCATTGTTTTCTATAGCCTCTTATCATTGAGGACTTTTTTACAATTTTTTAAACCTCCTGGAGAACCCTGTGTTAACATTATTCCAGGGGGAAAAGCGTTGAGGTTTATACATTGGCCCTCATTTACTATTCTAAACCCAACTTGTTTTGTTGTTTTTTTTTGGCGCATCTTTGTCTGCGACATGTCGCAGACATCGTGCGCCAGTCTGCGACACGATGCAACATTTTTTCCCGACGGACCCGATTTGGATTCTCCCAAACCCGAAAAATGGGCGTAACGCAACATTTCTGAGCTTTCCCACGTATTTATAAAGGTTTCAAACCCGAATTTGTTGAATTGTTGTGGATTTTTTCCCGACAACTCAGAGGAGTTGGAAACCAAAACCAACAAAACCCACGTGCGACAAACAGGATGCGACATAATAATAAATACCAGGGGAAAAAAGCAGTCGGGTAAGAAAGCAACATAGACTTACAACCCGATTTTCTAAGTAAATGAGGGCCATTATATTTATGTTTTTGATTGTTTGGTCCTTTGATTTTTCTGGGCTTCATTAATATCCTTTTTGCTATGTGATTTTATCAGCACTAATTTGAGATAAGATGTCCTATTATCATAGGATGTAACATGCTTTACAGCACCATATAAGTGTTTCTGGTATTTATAAATAAATAAATATATATATATATATATATATATATATATATATATATATACACACATACATATTATTTTACAGTGCAATGGGAAAAGTCTCATTGCAGAGGTTATGGTAACTATAACTTAAAGGGGTACTCCACTGGAAAACATTCTTCTTTTAAATCAGAGGTGTCAGCAGAGAGCACTGTGGTCAGACAGAAAGGAAATTCAAAAAGAAAAGAACTTCCTCATGAGTATTCAGCAGCTAAGTAATGGAAGGATTAAGATTTTTTAATATGTCATTTACAAATCTGTAAATTCAAAAGGAAAATCTAAAAGTAAAGAACTTTCTCTATAGTATACAACAGTTGAGTACTCGAAGGATTACTTTTTTTTAATAGAAGTAATTTACAAATCTTTTCAACTTTCTGACACCAGTTGATTTAAAAGAAAATGTTTTTCAGTGGAGTACCCCTTTATATTGTAGTCGATTGTATTTTATTTGGTTTCAACCTTATTTTTTTCTTCTTATCAGTGTCTTTCTACCATACTCATCACTGTTTGGAATTATTCCCTCAATTCTCATCTGACATGTAAGTGACCATCTCCTATTGTGTTTTTCATTGCATTTCTCTATCGTTAATAATTGCATGTAACATTTATACATACATATATTCTATTATGGTGCCTGTTTGGTACATCTATATGTGTCCTATTGATGTTCATCACTATCATCATAAATTGAATAAACATATTGTGGAGTTTATTGATATTGATGATTAATATATTTTAAGGATTGTCTATTAAAAGTAAAATTTTAGGGTATTCTGGTAGTAATTTCTCTGTTAGTGAGTATATTTCCAATACCTGTATATGATTTTTAAAGAGGGCTACAATTACTACTACTAATACTAATACCACCTAAAGGGGGCTGCCACTACTACCCTGACTAAAGTGGACTGACACTACTACTACTACTACCTAAAGGGGGTTGCCACTATTACTACTATTACCTAAAGGGCACTGCCACTACCATTACTACTACCTAAAGGGAACTTCCAATACTACTACTATCTAAAGGTGGCTGCCACTACAACTACTTAAAGAGGGCTGTCATTACTACTACTACTATCTAAAGGGGGCTGCCACTACTACCCTGACTAAAGTGGACTGACTCTACTACTACTATCTAAAGGGGGCTGCCACTACTACCACCTTAAGGGGACGTCCACTACTACCTTAAGGGGGGCTGCAACTATTACTACTACCTCAAAGGGGCTGCTGCTACTACTACCTAAAAGAGGCTGCTACTACCTAAAGGGTATATCAAATCGGTGTAACCTAAAGATGCTCACCAACTCAGGTGGGCGCAGGAACCACTCACAAGTAGACCCAGTAGGAGATAAAATCTTTATTCCCAAGATGCAACACGTTTCACTGCAATTGCACAGCTACTTCAGGCATAACAGGTGAAAGTAAGGTGCTAGTTTATAAGAGTGAACATTAACCTGTTCAGTACCAACAAAGAGGATCGATATTCACATAATACAAAAAGCATCATGAATTCTATATATATACAAAACATAGCTTTCAATAATACAAATAAAATAAATCTACTAATATAAAAATATTAGTCATAAAAATAATAATCTATGTAGTAGAAAGAATAGAAGGCACTCACGATTACAAAAACCGCATACCAATAAAATGCAGTGTGAACAGTCATCTAGCCTTATAATCACAATAATGTCACATAATTAACAAACATTCTCTATACTCTCATTCATACCCTGCGGTGTCAATGTTGCAAGTTTAAATATCCAAAAGGATTCACGGTTTATAAGACGTTGATATCGATTCGGAGTCCCCTCCGGTATCGTCTCAAGTATAATAAGTTGCATAGAGGAAATGTCATTTTTATGTGCTTGCGAAAAATGTCTTGACACGCTATGTAATAAAAAAAACATTTTTGATGTAAGATCTATGCCTGCACATACGTGCACGCACAGTCTAGACAGTACTTCCAACATATTGCAGATAACAACTGCAGGACAACAAATAAACAGCAAATTGACTCACAGTTCATCGAATGAGAAATAGAAAATTTATTTTTCGTTTGATAAGATGTTAATGTACTTATATAGCAGCCAATCATACTGCAAGACAAGCAGCGTTTTTTCTTGCACGGAAAGCAACCCACCTTCACCAATGGTGATAAAGAAACACCCTCTGTACCAGTTGGATTGTAGTTCCTTAATCTATTCGGGGCCAAAAGATTGTGTAAATTTCTAGATTGTCTAAAAGTTACTCCCGGGGTCTTAGGTACAATTTTCTTTCAAACCGGATCGCCTATACTATATGCTATATCTTTTCAGATACCAACCCATTCCAATCACACATTAAGTGGATGGGGAGGTATATAGATGATCTCCTCCTCATCTGGAAAGGGACAGAGAGGGAATTTGCAGAATTCATGAAATTCATAAATTGCAATAACCTTAATCTTTCGTTTACGTCTACTTTTTCACACAACAGCATTTCCTTCCTGGATGTGTGCCTATCCACCAGGAACAATAACATCGTGGTGGCTCCATACAGAAAGGAGAATGCGGGGAACTCCATATTACAAGCTAGTTCGTGCCATCCATCACATGTTGTGAATAATATCCCCTTCGGAGAATGGTGTAGACTTAAACGTAATTGTTCTGAAGAAAGTACTTTTTTGAAAGAATCGGATTTACTTTTTGAAAGGTTACAAGAAAGGGGATATAGTGCCTCTGTTCTGAGTAAAGCTAGAGATAAGGTGGCTGCTCTTGACAGATGTACACTTATATCACAAAAGCCCTATAGAAACAATAAAACACAAAATAATGATTTGGCTCCATATTTCATTACACAATATAGCAAACAGTATCATAAGATAGGACAAATTATCAGGAGATACCTACCTATATTAGAACAGGACCATATGTTCTGCGATTTACTACAAAATAATGTGAGAATGGTATCCAGAAGGGGACCTTCTTTGGGGACTATCCTTTCCCCAAGCATGTACAATAGTTCCATCCAAAATAAGGGAGATGGGGAAAGTAGATGGTTACGACATATTGGCAATTGGAAATGTGGCCACAATATTTGTGTCACGTGCAAACATATGCATGTGGACAAACATTTCCAATCTTACTATAATAATAAAATCTATCATATGAAGGATTACATTAATTGTAATTCTAAAAATTTTATTTATTTAGCTTCTTGTGAATCATGTCATTGCCAATATGTTGGGTGCACTAGCAATACATTAAAAACTAGGATACGCAGACACATGTCTGATGCTAGAAATGCACTTTCATTTAATATCTCAGCTCTGTCCAGGCATTTTAAAAATACCCATAATGGGAATGTGGATTCCTTGCGGGTTATGGGAATTGAAAGAGTCAAAAGACCTGTTAGAGGAGGAAATATGAGAAGATTATTATTAAATCGTGAGTCCTATTAGATGTTTATGTTGGGGACTAGGGAGCCCAACGGACTCAATTTACGTCAGGATCTTATACTTACTTATTAATGTTTATCACTGATATTTTGTCCCGATGGCTTCTTCTCCGATTTCCCTATTTCTCCTATACCTCCATATATATATATATATATGTGTGTATGTTTTATATATATGTGTATATGCGTACATGTATGTATACATATTCATATATATGAATTTATATATATATATATATATATATATATATATAACATGATATTGTACTATGTATGGATAATTGAATTTAAACCGTTGAGAAAGGGCTGGAGATTTTCCCTATACATACCCTGTGTGTTTATACATGTATATATATCTTTTCATATCTTTTTTGTAACCAGGTATTTATATGTAATAGGTGGATTATATGTCTGGATCCATGCCGCTTTTTATATCTATCCCGATTCTTTGTGTGTGTTAATGATCATGTGACTAGATATCTGTGTATATAAGACCATTACTACACCATGTTTTTATGCCATGACTAAGGGCTCAACAGCCCGAAACGCGTAGGCTATTGTCTCCTGTACCATTTGCTATTCTGCATGTTGAATAAAGCACCGGATTTTACCTGCTACTATTGTGCCGGACCTCATCTATTGTTTGTTTGCTGCACGTGGAGAGGAACGCCACCTCTCTGGTCGGAGCACTAGAGCAGCGGTAAGGGGGATCGAGCGGAGGACTTTACATATTATATGCCAATTACGTGTAAGAATCTTTTTAATTCCCTTTGCAGCACTATTATAATTAGTTAAAATTATATTTCAACTTATTTTCACCATCATTTTTCTTTTTTTCACTCGAATCCCCACTATTTTTGGAATTAACTAAATCTGTTTATTTTTTTATTTTTAGATTTTTGACTTTCTAATAAGCCTATCGAGAAGGCCATCAGGATATCCCTTCTCTGTAAACCGTTTCCTCAGAAGGCTAGCTTGAATGGAAAAATACGAATCAAGAGTACAATTTTTTCGTAAATGTAAATACTGGCCATATGGGAATTAAAAAAGCTATTTACATCAACTGATTTGAAGTGTGTCTTAGTGGAAATAATGCCCAAGCTGTTAGAGATATCCAAATATAAAAACTGTATATGGTCTGCAGAATAATTTAAAGTAAATTGAAGACTGCAATTATTGGCATTCAGATATTCATCAAACCTAAAAAACAGATCGTCGATAAAGCGACGAAAAAATAAAATGTATGGAGCAAACATAAGGGACTGTGCTAGGTGGAGCGCCTCAAATGCCCCCATAACAAACTTGCACAACTGGGGGTGAAACGCGTCCCGTTGAGTGAGAGGTCTATTAGATTTAGAGATATAGATAACCCTACTATATGAGAAAGATTAGCTATTAAATCCTTAACAAATAATCATAATGCACTTATTTGGCCAGCCGATGAGGGGGAGGGATTCCCCTCCTCGATAGGGAACAGTACATTCATGAGGCATATAAGATTCTTTCAGATAAGGATTATTATATAGTTCTTAATACCGATCCCTCATCTCACTTTTTTCAAATATATACAGATCCTATTAATCGAGCATTTGAAAATGCAGTATTAAATAAAAAGGCATTTTCTTTTTTATCCATTAAATATTATTCACTTCCTCATTTTTATTATTTACCTACATTACACAAATGTTCTGTTAAAGGACAACTCCAGCGGTATGACACTTATCCCCTATACACAGGATAGGGGATAAGTGTTTGATTGCGGGGGGTCCGACCGCTGGGACCCCCCTCAATCTCCCTAACGGGACGCCGCAATTAGTGCTCATGGTGAGCGCTATGGCACGTAGCATCGGCCTAGAGGTCGACGATGATGCCCCGTCAGTTCTATGGAGGAGACGGGGAGGCACAAACACTGCCTCCCCGCCTCTCCCATAGAGATGTATGGAGGAGGCGTGCCGGCTGCAACGTCATGCTGCGGTCGGCACGCCCCCTGCACGGGACAGCCGCAGCCCCGTACAGGATATCACAGGGGGTCCCAGCGGTTGGACCCGCCGCGATCAAACACTTATCCTCTATCCTGTGGATAGGGGATAGGTGTTAATCACGCTGCAGATGTCCTTTAATCCCCCCGGACGTCCTATCATTTCAGGCATTTCATCTATCACAACTAATTTATCACATTATGTTGATTTATTTTTACAGTCATATGTTGTAAAATTACCTTCTTCTTTGAGAGATTCTACTCAACTTATTCAGGAATTGCATACTATTTCTTTACCTCCCTCTTTTTCTTTTTTAACACTTGGGTTTGTCAGCGATCCAAGATATTTTTTTCCAGGATCCATTCCTTTGTTCGACTCAGGACACTTTTTTGTTACAGTCTATTGAATTTATTTTGAAGCATAATGTTTTTTCTTTTTCTGGTATGATTTTTCAACGGATCACGGGCTGTGCTATGGGCACACGCTTCGTCCCCAATTATGCAAATTTGTTTATGGGGGCATTTGAGGTGCTCCACGTAGCACAGTCCATTATCTTTACTCCATACATTTAATTTTTTCTTCGCTTTATCGACAATCTTTTTTTTCATATGGACAGGTACTGAGCTGCAAGCGAGGGAGTTTGTTGAAACTCTGAATGTCAATAATTGGGGTCTTCAATTTACTTTAAATTATTCTACAGATACCATATACGGTTTTTAGATTTGGATATCTCTAACAGCTTGGACATTATTTCCACTAAGACACACTTCAAATCAGTTGATGTAAATAGCTTTCTTAATTACGACAGTGCTCATTATCCCAGCTGGATTAGGGGATCTCATATGGCCAGTATTTACGTAAAAGTTGTACTCTTGATTCAGATTTTTCCATTCAAGCTAGCCTTCTGAGGAAACGGTTTACCAAGAAGAGATGTCCGTTTGGAAGCCCAGATCCTGCATCTAGAGGGGCAACTGGCAACAATGAGAAGCATTAACAACATGGAGAGGAGTATCGTGCTCACTGAGCAGGCACTCTCGGGAATAGAGGTGGGGGAGGACAGTGGGACGGAGTTGCAGGACAGTCAGGCAGTTAGCTGGGTTACAGTTAGAAAGAGGGGTAGGGGAAAAAGTGTCAGGGAGGCTAGTCCTGAACTGGTACACCCCAACAAGTTTGCCCGCTTGGCAGATGAGGGGGATGCCATTACAGAGCTAGCAGAACTGCAGCAGGATACCGCCTCTGACCGCCAGGGGGGTGTCTGCTCCAGTAAGGAGGGAGGGAGGAGTACAGGGCAGGCCAGACAGGTACTGGAGGTGGGGGACTCAATTATTAGGGGGACAGACAGGGCAATCTGTCACAAAGACCGGGATCGCCGAACAGTGTGTTGTCTGCCTGGCGCACGAGTTCAGCACATCGCGGATCGGGTTGACAGGTTGCTGGGCGGGGCTGGAGAGGACCCAGCAGTCATGGTACATATTGGCACCAATGACAAAGTAAGAGGTAGGTGGAGTGTCCTTAAAAATAATTTCAGGGACTTAGGCCGCAAGCTTAAGGCAAGGACCTCCAAGGTAGTATTTTCTGAAATACTACCAGTACCACGAGCCACACCAGAGAGGCAGCGGGAGATCAGGGAGGTAAACAAGTGGCTCAGAAGCTGGTGTAGGAAGGAAGGGTTTGGGTTCATGGAGAACTGGGCTGACTTCGCTGTCGGTTACCGGCTCTACCGTAGGGACGGGCTGCACCTCAATGGGGAGGGTGCAGCTTTGCTTGGGGAGAAGATGGCTAGAAGGGTGGAGGAGTGTTTAAACTAGGGACTTGGGGGGAGGGAACCTACAGCAAAGAGGGGGAAGATAGTGTAGATAGAGAGGTGGGAATTATAAATGTACCTGGGGGTTGAGCGGAGGGAGGGGTTAGAATAGTTAATAGGAATAGGCTTCATAGGAAAATAAAACTTACACCCTTGAATCCCATTAACCCCAATAACATAAAGGATGGAAATGTAAAGTGTATGTTCACAAATGCCAGAAGCCTAGCAAATAAAATGGGGGAGCTTGAGGCCTTGATACTGGAGGAACATATTGATATAGTTGGGGTCACTGAGAGATGGCTGGACTCCTCGCATGACTGGGCTGTCAATCTGCAGGGGTTTACATTGTTTCGCAAGGATAGAATGAACAGAAAAGGTGGTGGAGTCTGTCTGTATGTAAGAAGTGGTATGAAAGTCAGTGTGAACGATGCCATAGTGTGTGATGATTTTGAGGAGGTGGAATCACTGTGGGTAGAATTACAAAAGGAGGGAAATACTGAAAAAATAATATTTGGGGTAATCTACAGACCCCCTAATATCACTGAAGAGATAGAAGTTCGGCTTCATAAACAAATAGAGAGGGCCGCCCGGGCAGGTACAGTAGTAATAATGGGAGATTTTAACTATCCAGATATAGATTGGGGTCCGGGGTTGGCTAAAACTACAAAGGGGCAACAATTCCTAAATTTATTGCAGGATAATTTTATGGGCCAGTTTGTGGAGGACCCAACAAGAAGTGATGCCTTGTTGGATCTGATCATTTCCAACAACGCAGAGCTGGTTGGTAATGTAACTGTGCGGGAAAACCTTGGTAATAGCGACCACAATATAGTTACTTTTGACTTAAAATGTAGAAAACAAAGACAGGCGGGGAAGGCAAAAACATATAACTTTAAAAAGGCAAACTTCCCTGGGCTGAGGGCTGCACTACAGGACATAGACTGGGGGGAGGTGTTGTCAAATACTGATACAGAAGGTAAATGGGACATCTTTAAATCAACTCTAAATAACTATACATCTAAATATATACCAAAGGGGAACAAATATAAACGATTAAAACTAAATCCTACATGGCTGACACATGATGTTAAAAGAGCAATAAACAACAAAAAAATAGCCTTCAAAAAATACAAATCTGATGGGTCAGCGATAACATTTAAACAGTACAAAGAGCTTAATAAAATTTGTAAAAATGTAATAAAAACAGCAAAAATTCAAAACGAGAGACAGGTGGCCAAAGAAAGCAAAACTAATCCTAAATATTTTTTTAGATATATAAATTCAAAAAAAACCAAGGACAGAGCATGTAGGACCCCTTAATAATGATAATGGGGTGGTTCTCACAGGCGATCAAGAGAAAGCGGAGCTACTGAATGGGTTCTTTAGTTCTGTATACACTATGGAAAAAGGAGCTGACATTGGCCAGGTCAGTGCTGGTAACACATCATGTAATGTACTGAACTGGCTTAATGTAGAGATGGTACAAGGTAAGTTAAGTGATATAAATGTAAGCAAATCCCCAGGGCCGGGTGGACTACACCCAAGAGTTCTTAGAGAGGTAAGTTCAGTAATATCTGTACCCCTGTTCATGATATTTAGAGATTCTCTGGTGTCTGGTATTGTGCCAAGGGACTGGCGCAAGGCGAATGTGGTGCCAATCTTCAAAAAGGGCTCTAGGTCTTCCCCAGGAAACTATAGACCGGTAAGTTTAACGTGCATTGTGGGTAAATTGTTTGAAGGACTTATAAGGGATTACATACAGGAATACATAGGGGATAATTGTATTATAAGTGATAGCCAGCATGGGTTTACTAAGGATAGAAGTTGTCAAACCAATCTAATTTGCTTTTATGAAGAGGTGAGTAGAAGCCTTGACAGAGGAATGGCTGTGGATATAGTGTTTCTGGATTTTGCTAAAGCGTTTGATACTGTCCCTCATAGACGTCTGACAGGTAAGTTAAGGTCTTTGGGTTTGGAAATTTTAGTTTGTAACTGGATTGAACACTGGCTTATGGATCGTACCCAGAGAGTGGTGGTCAATGATTTGTACTCTGGTCCCCGGTTATTAGTGGTGTACCCCAAGGTTCAGTACTGTGCCCGCTGTTGTTTAATTTATTTATCAATGATATAGAGGATGGTATTAACAGCTCTGTTTCTATCTTTGCAGATGACACCAAGCTTTGTAGCATGGTACAGTCTATAGAGGATGTGCATAAGTTACAAGATGACTTGGATAGACTAAGTGTCTGGGCATCCACTTGGCAAATGAGGTTCAATGTGGATAAATGTAAAGTTATGCATCTGGGTACTAATAACCTGCATGCATCGTATGTCTTAGGGGGGATTAAACTGGCAGAGTCACTGGTAGAGAAGGATCTGGGTGTACTTGTAGATCACAGACTACAGAATAGCATGCAATGTCAGGCTGCTGCTTCCAAAGCTGGCAGGATATTGTCATGTATCAAAAGAGGCATGGACTCAAGGGACAGGGACATAATACTCCCCCTTTATAAAGCATTGGTACGGCCTCACCTGGAATATGCTGTTCAGTTTTGGGCACCTGTCCATAAAAGGGACACTGCGGAGTTGGAAAGGGTGCAGAGACGCGCGACTAAACTAATATGGGGCATGGAACATCTTAGCTATGAGGAGCGATTAAAGGAGTTACAATTGTTTAGTCTTGAGAAGAGACGTTTAAGGGGGGATATGATAAACGTATATAAGTATATTAATGGCCCATACAAAAAATATGGAGAAAAACTGTTCCACGTTAAACCCACCCAAAGGACGAGGGGGCACTCCCTCCGTCTGGAGAAGAAAAAGTTTAGTCTCAAGGGGCGACACACCTTCTTTACCGTGAGGACTGTGAATTTATGGAAAGGTCTACCTCAGGAACTGGTCACAGCAGGAACAATTAACAGCTTTAAAACAGGATTAGATACATTCATGGAAAAAAAATAACATTAATGCTTATGAAGAAATATAAAAACCCATCCCTTCCCCAATATCGCGCCACACCCCTACCCCTTAATTCCCTGGTTGAACTTGATGGACATATGTCTTTTTTCGACCGTACTAACTATGTAACTATGTAACTATGTAACCATATCCTGATGGCCTTCTAACCAAGGCTTATCAGAAAGTCAAAAAAGTCAAAACTGGTACAAATGGTGTTTTTTTATCACCATCGATGAAGGTGGGTTGCTTTCCTTGAAAGAAAAAACGCTGCTTGTGTTGCAGTATGATTGGCTGCTATATAAGTACATTTACATCTTATCAAACGAAAAAGACATTTTCTATTTCTCATTCAATGAACTGTGATAGTAAATTTTCTGCTTTGCCTGCTGATTGAAGTGGAAACGTGTCCTGTGGCTGTGTCAAGGAAAATCCCAGAGCTATCCCAAGAGAGAAATTCTTACAGCACACATAAAACAATTACATCTACGTGGTCTAAGGTGATAGGAGGTGCTCAACCACAATATGGGTTCACTCCTGTGGTAAATGTAAACAATGACATTAGCTAACCCTCAAAACTGAGGTAAAATTGAGACATTAGGCAGTATATCCTTATATGAAGGACATACCTGTGCCCGCACACCACGCCAAGGTTTCTCAAGTGGTGCAGGACCTAATACTAGCCTACCTGGCCAGATAAGTAAAGCCAGGAACCGAATTACAGCAGCCTTAGGTCCGACTTGCAGACTGCTCCCCGGTTACCTCCAGTGTGGGCTAAGCACACATATAATAAGAGGAGTGAGACAGGCTAAAAGCCCCACCCTGGTTGGTTCATATATAGCCGGCCTCACAGGACATATATATATATATATATATATATATATATATATATATACCATTGTTCTGTTTGTATATAAATATAATTTTTTTTTATATCGCCCATTATGTACTCTATTATACTGATCTTTGTGGCTCTTCCTTCACATTCAAGACCAAAATGGGCTGCTTAGTCTAAAATGCCCCCGGTCTATTTTCAGTCCCAGTCTGGCCCTGGGGAACACTACATGCTTTTTATGATATTGCATGTGTTGCTGCATGTGCACTATTCAGAGATTAGGCAGGAAGCACTTTAAACTGAATGGCAACATATTGCTTTTCATTATAATAGGTGTATCTGCAACCTTAGCATCAAGATATTGTACAGAACTAATCAGAAGCTGTGTGTATGCACCTGAGAGACATCGCTTCTCGCTAAAGATGGCAGCTACAAATCATCTTATTTGGAGTCTGTTTAGATTTTTTTCTGTTATAACATTTTATTTTTCACAGAGTGAATTGTACATAACATTTGGAGTAAATACTCCTCAGATTACACCAATTTATTTAGTTAGTTTATTTCTTTACTGCTCGGAGGTGGCCCAGGCACTGATCAGTTAATGAGAGGTCTGTTTACATTGTGTATTTATAGTCTGCACTCTATTGTGAAGTCACATTAGAGTGCAGCATAAAAATGTAGCATGTGTATTTATAGACTGTGCTCTATTGTAATGTTACATTGCCCCGGTGGAAGAATTAGGTTGGATTTCACCAGATTGCCAGGGCTGTATCACAGTTTTCTTTGAAGCTAAGTTTCTACTTGTTTTTTTGTCCTGCGTTTTTTGGGTTTAAAAAAAGGGAGGAAAAAACACCTGAAAAAACGCCAGTGCAATGTCCTGCGTTTGGCGTTTTTTTCTGGCATTTTTACATTTGTGTGGAAATTGCACCTTGGCAGTTTTTTTGGTACCCACAATTGTGGGTACAAAAAAAAAAAAAAAAGGATGCAGTAGCAGTAGTGATGGAAAAATGCTTATTTAACATAACAAAATGTATATATTTTATAACAACATTTTAATTAATTGTTAATAAAGTGTGTGTGTTTCACTTCCATGATGGGAGTAGTAGTACATGTACTAATAGACATATCGCCCCGATGATGCGATCGTCCATAATATAGCAGAGATGTAGAGCAGCTCTATACAGCGCTTGCTTCTCTGCTCTGTACTCTGGCCAGTGATGTGAATAGAACATCACTCATTCATAGTGGTGATTGGCCTGATGGTTGCAGCCAATCACCGCTCTCAGAGGGAAATATGAATGAGTGAGTGGCCGGCCAGAGTATAGTGCAGAGATGCGGAGTGCAGGAGAAAACCGCTCCACATCTCTGCAATAGACAGGACAATCGCAGTGGGTGTCAGTAGTGATACCTGCTGTGATCTGTTCTTACCTACAGGTACTACTACTCCCATGTTGGGAACTGTAGTACCTGCATTAATAGACAGATCGCAGTGAGTGTAACTTCTGACACCTGTTGTGATCTGTCTATTAATGCAGGTACTACAGCTCCCAGCATGGAGCAGAGTGTGCTCCATGTTGGGAGTAGTAGTACCTGCAGTTAAGGGAAGATCACAGTGGATGTCACTCCTGACACCCACTGTGATCCTCCTGTATAATGTATAGATGCGGGCGGCCAATCTTCTATGGTCCCCTGCACTGACGTATATATACACATATTCCTATTTCCCACAGAGAGCTGTGATTGGCTGGAACCATCTGGCCAATCATAGATCTCTGCGGGAAATATGAATAGGTGTATATATACGTCAGTGCAGGGGACCAAAGAAGAGCGGCCGTCCGCATCTATACATTATACAGGAGGATCGCAACGGACGATCTGTCAAATAGTACAGGTACTACTACTCCCATCATGGAACAGTGTGTTCCATGCTGGGAGTAGTAGTACTACCTAAAAAAATTTAAAAATAAAGAAAAAATGTGAAAAACACACACCCACTACATTTTTATTATTGTCGGCTACATTTTTAGGTGCCCGCCTGCCCGCCCACAAAAATTGATCCCTGTTTAAAAATTTATAAATATTTTGTTAGAAAAAAGATACATTTCATTAGATACAATTTTTTCCTTCACTACTGTATCTTTTTTATTTATTTATTTTAATGGTAGCCTACGAAATTTTATTAAAAAAGGTATCTCCATCACTTTTTTGGATCGCTAAAATCCAAAAAAGAATAAAAACAGCCTGCAAAAACGCCAAAGTTAAAACCCACATATTGTTTTTCTTGGCGTTTTTTCACTCCCATAGACTTCTAAGGGAGAAAAACGCCACGATTTTGATCAAAAAATCGCCAGTGGCTCAACATCTGGCCGCAGCATTTTTTGGCCGAAAAAACGCCATGCGGCAGAATTGGCGTTTTCACCCCCCAAAAAAACCAAGTAGAAACTTAGCCTAAGGGTTTATCCAGGACTAAAAAAAAAATATAGTTGCTTTCCTACCAGAAACAGCTGTACTTTTGTTCTCAGTTTTTGTGAGGTATTACAACTCCAAATCCATTGAAGTGAATAGAGCTAAGCTGTAATAACAAACACAACCTGAGGGCAGGTGTGGTGCTCTTTTTGGAAGAAAGCAGCTATGCTTTTCTTATCCTGGATAACCCCATGAAATACTCTAATAAAAGAGTCATCATATAATAAAATTATAATATAGTAAAAAATATTAGCCTGTGCTATTTATTTAATTATTACTACGGAAACCTTCTATTTATTCACATAATTAATTCGGTTTATATATTTGCCGCATTTATTCAATCTCTCTGCAAGGTGTTTAGTTATTTGGATTTGGTCATGCCCCAAGTATTTTTTAGCTATTTATTTATTTATTTATTTATGAATGTATGTATTGGATTTATTTATTTATTTGTTGAAAGATCTACACGGTTGACACTGACATTTCTACATTGTACATTTACCCTGCAGAAAAAAAAGTTTAATAAAAATTAAAGCATATTGAAACTTGTATCCCCCAATCATTCCTAACTCCCTGGTGCCCCCTTAACCCCTTAAGAACCAGGGGTTTTTCCGTTTTTGCACTTTCGTTTTTTCCTCCTCACCTTTAAAAAATCATAACCCTTTCAATTTTGCACCTAAAAATCCATATTATGGCTTATTTTTTGCGCCATCAATTCTACTTTGCAGTGACATTAGTCATTTTACCCAAAAATCTATGGCGAAATGAAAAAGAAATCATTGACAAAATTGAAAAAAAAATGCCATTTTGTAACTTTTGGGGGCTTCTGTTTCTACGCAGTAAATTTTTCGGTAAAAATGAAACCTTATCTTTATTCTGTAGATCCATACAATTAAAATGATACCCTACTTATATAGGTTTTATTTTGTTGTACTTCTGAAAAAAATCATAACTATATGCAGGAAAATGTATACGTTTAAAATTGTCATCATCTGATTTATCGCGTATGGGTTGTTATGAGGGCTCATTTTTTCTTGCATGTACACCATTGACCGCGCGGTTTAATTAATGATATATTTTTATAATTCAAACATTTCCGCACGCGGCGATACCACATATGTTTATTTTTATTTACATTGTTTTTTTTTTAAATGGGAAAAGGGGGGTGATTCAAACTTTTATTAGGGAAGGTGTTAAATGATCTTTATTCCCTTTTTTTTGCGGTGTTATAGCTCCCATAGGGGACTATAACACTGCACAAACTGATCTTTTACATTGATCACTGGTTTCTCATAGGAAACCAGTCATCAATGATTCTGCCGCTTGACTGCTCATGCCTGGATCTCAGGCACTGAGCAGTCATTCGGCGAACGGACACTAGGGGGCAAGGTAGGAGACCCTCCTCGTGTCCAGCAGCTGTTCGGAATGCCGCGATTTCGCCGCGGCGATCCCGAACAGCTCCCTGAGCTTACCGGCAATGGTTTAACTTTCACTTTAGACGCAGCGTTCAACTTTGAATGCTGCGTCTAAAGGGTTAATAGCGCGCGGCACCGCGATCAGTGCCGCACGCTATTAGCCACGGGTCCCGGCCGTTGTTAGAGGCCAGGCCCGACCCGCTATGACGCGGGGCCTGGCCCTTACTGTCTATAAAAGTCTCCAGCCCTTTCCTGCCCTCGCCGGATCTTTGTGCCTCGTGCTTCAGAGAAAGCGTTCCCATTTGCAGTGTTCCCTGCCTGTTGCCGACCCTTGCCCGTGACCACCGCCTCTGAACCTTTGCTGCCTGCCTAGACCTGTTGCTAGTGACTACTGCTTCTGAACCTGTGCCGCCTGCCCTGACCTTTGCTACGCCTGACTGCGCTTCTGTCCGTTCCTCCTGTACCGCGCCTATCTCAGCAACCAGAGGGGTTGAGTCGCTATCTGGTAGAACGACCTGGGGGCTACCTGCCGCAGCAAGACCATGCCGCTTTGCGGTGTGCTCTGGTGAAGACCAGTAGCTCCTTAGATTCCGTTCCCTGGGTACGGCCCACGCCATCCCTCCTCTGGTCCAGTGGATCCACCTCCAGTCACCTGTCCGGACCGTTACAGGGTGGAGGGATCAATCTGCAACTAATGCAACAGCTGTAGGCACCCTGATTGAAAACCACACTGATTTGAATGGATGCAGCTCATTTTTGTTTCAATGGGTGGAGTGGCTGATGTGTGGGAGGGAGGAAGATGGAATTGTGGGA
Organism: Hyla sarda; assembly: GCF_029499605.1. Taxonomy (NCBI): domain Eukaryota; kingdom Metazoa; phylum Chordata; class Amphibia; order Anura; family Hylidae; genus Hyla; species Hyla sarda. The sequence continues at coordinate 344,025,626 of NC_079191.1, read as the reverse complement.
TTTGTAGTCAAAAATAGAAAAGTCCAACAGGAAATACTAGTTGACAAACAGCTAGCCACAGTGTTATGGTTATCTCACAACATAGCCATTTAGCCCCAAGACAAGCGCAGATCCTTTCTAAGCATGTCCATTACTGTCTGCCAGGTATCTACTAAAATTACCTTATGCTGGATAACCCCTTTTAAATGGTCACTCATTTTTGCTATTGCACTCCTTATGGTAAATAAAAGTATTTCTAATATACTTTGTTTTAAAAAAATTTCTATGTCTTATTTGTGCTTAAGAAATCTCAAGAGCACATTTCCCCCATCTCATACACAGACTTTGGACCGAAGCGCAAACACAGGAAGTGCAGCCTGGAGTGCTGGGGGGGGGGGGGGGGGTCTAACCAACAGCATATGGCAGTTAAGTGTGAGAGAAGCTATGATTGGATGAGGCTGGACACACCCCCCTCATCACTCAAGGCTGCACTTTCTGTGTTTGGACTTCGGTCCAAAGTCTGTGAATGAGATGGGGGAAAATGAGCTCTTGAGCTTTTTTAAGCCCAAATAAAACATAGAAAACTTTATTTTTTTAAACAAAGTATATTAAAATTTTTTTTAATTTACCATAAGAAGTGCAATAGCAAAAATTAGTTTTAATGAGAGTTAACCTTTAACTTTACCTACAATACTTACGACCACAGTTCTAGGGATTTTAACATGTTTTTTACATTTAAAAAATTGCTCTTCCTTTCTACTGAACATGCAGACCTGAACACTACATTCACACGGCAGAATTTCTGTGTGGAATTCCACAGAAAAATGGAAATTTAATGGAAATTCCATCAAAATTTAAAGCACATTGGGCCTTATTTACTAAAAGTGGAGTGTAGTTTACTTTGAAGGTTTTTGTTTCCGTAAGGTATTTCCCATGGTATTTACTTTTGTACCTTGTATTTGGTGATTTTCCATACATTTTGCTCTTTTTACACATGCTCTGAGTTGTATGGTTTTCCAGAGCTTAACCCCTTAAGGACGCAGGGTTTTAAAATTTTAGCATTTTCGTTTTTTTCCTCCTTACCTTTTAAAAATCATAACCCTTTCAATTTTCCACCTAAAAATCCATATTATGGCTTATTTTTTGCGTCACCAATTCTACTTTGCAGTGACATTAGTCATTTTACCCAAAAATCCACTGCGAAATTAAAAAAAAAAATTATTGGGCAACAAAATCGAAGAAAAAACGCCATTTTGTAACTTTTGGGGGCTTCCGTTTCTACGAAGTGCATATTTTGGTAAAAATTACACCTTACCATTATTCTGTAGGTCCATACGGTTAAAATGATACCCTACTTATATAGGTTTAATTTTGTCGTACTTCTGGAAAAAATCATAACTACATGCAGGAAAATATATACATTTAAAAATGTCCTCTTCTGACCCCTATAACTTTTTTATTTTTCCGCGTATGGGGCGGTATGGGACTAATTTTTTGCGCATGAATTGTGGGATTTGTAGTCAAAAATAGAAAAGTCCAACAGGAAATACTAGTTGACAAACAGCTAGCCACAGTGTTATGGTAATCTCACAACATAGCCATTTAGCCCCAAGACAAGCGCAGACCCTTCCTAATCATGTCCATTACTGTCTGCCAGGTACATACTAAAATCACCTTATGCTGGATAACCCCTTTTAAATGGGACTAATTTTTTGCGCATGATCTTAAGTTTTTATCTGTACCATTTTTGTTTTGATCTGACTTTTTGATCACTTTTTATTCATTTTTTAATGATATAAAAAGTGACCAAAAATACGCTTTTTTGGACTTTGGAATTTTTAGGGGTTCAAGGGGTACTCCGCCCTAGTCATTTGATTCCCTATCCTAAGGAGAATCTCTCCTGCAGCCCCCTGAGTCATCACTGCACAGAGCTAAGTTTTCTCCATGCGTGATGGCTCACGATACAGGGGCCGGAGTATTGTGACATCACGGCTCTGCCCCCTCATGACGTCATGCTCTGCCCCCCCAATGCAAGCCTATGGGTGGGGGCGTGGCAGGGACCCCCGCGATCAGTCATCTTATCCCCTATCCTTTGTATAGAGGATAAGATGTCTTGGGTAGAGTACCCCTTTAAATCCACCACATTGTATGTGGAAACATTAGTTAATTAGGAAGTTTCTTTAGAAAATGTAGTTTTTTTGCAGATACGCCAATTTTGCAGATAATTTTCTGAGTAAACTAAGGTTTTCTGGATTTTTTGGGTCAAAAATTCTGGCGCATGACACATGCGACACAAAAAAATTCTACTAAATCTTCTCGGAAAAGCCTTAGTCAATGAGGCCCCTAATGTTCTGTGGGATTCCGTTGTCCCATTCACACAATGGAATTTCCGTGCCTTTGCAGAATTGCGGGCAGAATGCCATCAAACTCAGTGGGGCTTGGAATTTCGGCAGAATTCTGTGTTTTGAGTAAACAGAAATTCCGCTGGTAGGCCACAATTCCGCAAAAATTCAGAAGCAAGATTTGCAGAATGGAATTTGAGCGGAATTGTGGAATTTGACAGTCTGAGCATAACCAGGACTAATATTGTTGTTTCATCAAATTAGAATGGTTAAAGGAGTTCTGTAGTAAAAATTAACTTATCCTCTATCCAAAGATAGGGGCCCCAGCAGACTACTGGAAGGGGGCATGCCATCCCCTGCAAGGAGTGCCGGCCGACATAGAGATAGAGATACATGGTGGGGGTGTGTCGGCTGCGGCTTCCAAGGGGGTTGGAACAGCAACTTCCGGCAGACTGCCGGGGCCCCGTTCAGCAGATAGCGGGGGGCTGGGGGTCCCAGCAGTCAGACCTGACCCCTACCTCCTCATCCTCCCACAATCTATAATTTTTGGATAGAGGAAGGATAAGTTATGTTTTGCTGCACTACTCCTTTAATTCTTCTAAACAGAGCAGAAGTAATAAACTGTGTTCCAGGTGGATGATAAAGTCAAGGGGTTTTTGCAAAAAATAGTAAAAAAAAACAATATTCTAGTTTACATTAAAAAAAAATCCAATAAAAGTCCAATATTTTGAACAGTCCGTATTTATCTAAGTCATTGTTTTCCAAACAGTGTGTCTCCAGCTGTTGCAAAACTACAACTCCCAGCATGCCAGGAGTTGTAGTTTTTCAACAGCTGGAGGCACACGGTTTGGAAAACATTGATCTAAGTTAAAAATGATTCTGCTAATAAAATATACAAAGCACCTATCTAGATTTCGTGCAGATCTAACTACTTTGCCAATAACATTAGAAGAAGCAGTCAAAAAAAAGCTGAAATGACTCTCAATGCTGCCATAGAGAGAGATACAGAGACAGAGAGAAAACAGAAGTAGCTTATACTATCTTTAATCTCAGTTAGGAAATAAATGTTCCTATGGATTAAGTGGTAATTCATTGCACACTACAGAGAAAGATAAATTCAAAGTAAGTTTGGATCCCCAGTATTTCTGTAACTTCTTCACAAGCTCAGAAGCTTGCGAGAATAACTTAGGGAGTTAAAATGCGCTTACCATCCTTTGGCACCAAGCGAACCTCTTATTTTAAACCTGGCAACTAAATGTCATTGGCAAACTGCAGAAATATTCCCAAGAGTGCTTGTTAAACAGAGTAATGCAGCGCTAGCCAAGAGGGATTTCGTTATCAAAAATAAAAACTGCCATAAGCGTTACAGCGTAGACATACTGGATGATCTCCATGCGTGGCACTGGAGATCACAAACTGACATTAGTGATGCCCCTGCAAAACGTTGGCTCGGACCCCTTCAGTACTGAAATGGTTGGAAAGAAAGTAAGGAGCATAGCAAATCCAGGGCAATGCAAGTGTTAAAGATTTCTTCCACTAATCCCCACAGAGAGAGAAAACAAAACACTGTGGTCTTATCCGTTAGTGGATTAATTTGTTATCACTTACACTTTGGATCAGTATGTGCAACATAAGCATGAAAAACATATCGAGCCTTTGAGCTTAATTGCTGTGCACTCGTACTTTATATTTTTTTTTTCTCCTTGCAGAATTTCTGCAGGCTATTGCAAAACTTGGCAGAAATTACCCTGTGGCAGCAGTTTTAGTCAAATAAATGAAAATGTCAAATGTATGTGTAAGTAGCTTGGCTAATGGAAAAGTGTGCGTGTCCATATGTATATATTAGAGATGAGCGAATCGAATCTGATGAATCCGAATTTGTTACAAATTTCATGAAAAATTCGATTTGCAACGAATGCGAATATCGCCACAATTCTATCGCACAAATCACTTCATTAAACTCAATTTAGTGCGGTCCAGGCTCCAGGGCATCTAAAATGGTGGATCCACATGTGAGGACATGGGGCAAGGAACTCTGGGAAGGCGGGAACGAGGGTAGGCAGGAGGACCCTGAATCACATGCAGCATGAGCCTATCAGCAGCCAGTTACCCCTGTGATGTCAGAGCCCTATATAATCATCAGCCATGTTCTGGCTCGTCACTTCATCTTTTCAGATGATGATAGGACAGCGCTGTGTGTTACACAGACAAGCTTTTTCCAGCAGCGTTTCACCTCATAGTCACATCAGCATTCTGGTGGACAGAGAGCAGTGCATTTTTCACAGAAAATAATTTTTACTGCAGCCATTAACCTCCCAGTCACTTTCTACAGAAGTGTATTCAGGGCCAGATTAAGGCTGCCTGGAGGACGGAGCACTTCATTATCCCCCCCTGCTCATCATTCCCACCCCCTGCTCATCATTCCACCCCCTGCTCATCATTCCCACCCTGCTCATCATCCCCTCCTCTCATCATTCCCCCCTGCTCATCATTCCCCCCTGCTCATCATTCCCACCCCCTGCTAATCATTCCACCCCCTGCTCATCATTCCACCCCCTGCTCATCATTCCCCCCTGCTCATCATTCCCCCCCCTGCTCATCATTCCCCCCGCTCATCATTCCACCCCCTGCTCATCATTCCCCCCTGCTCATCATTCCACCCCCTGCTCATCATTCCACCCCCTGCTCATCATTCCCCCCCTGCTCATCATTCCCCCCTGCTCATCATTCCCCCCCCTGCTCATCATTCCCCCCCTGCTCATCATTCCCCCCCGCTCATCATTCCCCCCCTGCTCATCATTCCCCCCCCCCTGCTCATCATTCCCCCCCTGCTCATCATTCCCCCCTGCTCATCATTCTCCCCCCTGCTCATCATTACCCCCCCGCTCATCATTACCCCCCCCGCTCATCATTACCCCCCTCGCTCATCATTACCCCCCTCGCTCATCACTACCCCCCCGCTCATCATTGCCCCCCCTGCTCATTATTACCCCCCTGCTCATCATTACCCCCCTGCTCGTCATTACCCCCTGCTCGTCATTACCCCCCTGCTCGTCATTACCCCCTCTGCCTCATCATCCTCCCCCACTCATAATCCTCACCTGCTCATTGCTCCCCCCTCCTCCTGCTTTTTCTATTTTTCATATTTACTTACCTGGCAGGCTCAGGTAGCGTCGGGTCTCGTGGGCTGTGACGAGTTACGTCTCCTGCGGCTCCTCTGCATGACGTCACTCGTCATTTCCTGCAGCGCTGGGGTGTAATGAAGAAAACTGTGCCCTGTAGCGGCGCGGATGCCGGAAATGAGGAGTGACGTCCCTGACACTGTGCAGAGGAGCCGCAGGAGACATCACTCGTCACAGCCCACATGACCCAACGCAACACCTGAGCCTGCCGAACGCGGCCAAAAAGCAGGAGGAGTCCGGGGCTGAGTAGTGTACTATTTTGTACCTGTTAATCTGTTAAGGGCCTAGATACTGTGAAATTCCAGGCAAAAGTACTCACCTGCTGGTGTTCTAGACAAATACTGTATTAAGCGTAGTGAAGCGTATTGTACTCCCCTCATCTATGCACTAAGTATGTCAGGCAGAGAAGTGCCCGGACCTGCACAGAGGAGTGGCAGAGGCTTATATTCATCAGGCAGAGGTTGCAGTAGACTAGGGGCGAGTGTCAGCAGCAGCCACAGCGGGAGGCCTGAGCTCCCGATATCAGCTAGCGGTCGTGTCTCGACCAGCAACCCATCTGCCGTCATCAATTGGTTAACACGGTCATCCACTTCATCGCAAGTGACATCTGGTACCCCAAGTCAACAGTCGTGGGTTCCTCAGACACAACCCTCAGTTGGCATGGCCCGGGAGCAGTCCCTGTCCTCCCATAGCCTCTGTCCTATGCTGTTCCCTCCCCCAAAGAAGTATCTTATGCTGTGGGTTCAGCTCTACTCTTCAGTAAAGACGATCTAATACAGAACAGACAGCAGCTACTGCCCAGGCAAGAAGTGGAGGAGACATCTGCCGCTTCCTCCACTAGGCGGGCAAGTAGTGATGAGAATAGCGACATGGGAGGCGGTGTTGCCAGCGTTCAGGGTCGTGAAGCAGAAACTGTTAAGGAACCTGAGGAGGACATCAGTGACGTGCAGGCACTTGATGATGATAAAGCCGATCGCAATTGGGAGCTGGGTGCAGAAGGGGCATCATTATCATCAGGAGAAGAGGGTTGCAGGTTGCCCGGGCCTTCAATAGACTTTATATTCCAAGTGTGCGTTGGCCTATAGGAAGGTTCCACATCACTCCCCATATATACTGTGTTATTTCGTAAACGTAGCTCCAATCAGAGGGCCGGACGTCATCCGACGTCACTTAAGTATGCCCGCCTCTTGTTAGGTCCTTCCGGGTTTCCTCTGACGTGCCGTGTGTTATCATGTGACTCTAAGTCACATGTTCCATCATGTGACTCCGTATCACATGTTCCATCACATGGTTATTCCTCCTTGTTTGTTTTCACTCACCCTTATCCCTGCGCATGTTCAGTATGGGATATGCCATAATCTGTGCCGCTGGTCCCTTTCTCTCTGCATCCCCTATTCAAAATAAGTTCTAATGGATAGATTCTTCTATTCTAGACTATGTTAGCCACATATCTTGTTATTCTTATTATGCCTCTATTATAGTAGCCTCTGATTAGGAAGATCTTATTGGCAACAAAAAGCGTTGGTGTTTGATATTTCAATATTGTTTTTCTTATTATGAGTTCTTCTGATGTATAATGTTCTAACATAGCATATCTTATAGTATAGTTGTTATTATTATTATATTAGCTTTAATCTATTATAGTATATTATATTATAGAGGGGGAGGGGGGAAACTATCCTCTATAGGGACTTTCCCCTAGTTTTCATTCTTAGTTTTACAGTGGGAATAGATAATCATGTCCCTTTGTGTGTAATATTCAGTTATTTTTCTTTTTATGAGTTGTTTCCATATTTTGTATTTATGCATTTTCTTTTCTTCTTTAGGCTGGGTTCACACTACGTTTTCTCCCATACGGAGTGAAGCGTTCGGTCCGGTCGGCTCATTTTTGCGCCGTATGCGCTTTTAAAACCGGACCTAAAACTGTGGTCAACCACGGTTTTAGGTCCGGTTGTAAAAGCGCATACGGCGCAAAAATGAGCCGACTGGACCGAACGTTTCACTCCGGTCGGCTCATTGAAATGAATGACATACGGGAGCGCATACGGTGAACCCACCCTTATTTGTCCTTAGATGAAATTATTCCCCCTTCCTCTCCTCCAATTTCCACAACACTCCAAAGTAACTGGTAAGTATGGTTTTTGTTATTTATGTTTATTTTTATTTTTGATTCTTTTTGATGTTAAAGGGGTATTCCAGGCCAAAACTTTCTTTATATCTCAACTGGCTCCGGAAAGTTAAACACATTTGTAAATTACTTCTATTAAAAAATCTTAATCCTTCCAATAGTTATTAGCTTCTGAAGTTGAGTTGTTGTTTTCTGTCTAACTGCTCTCTGATGACTCACGTCCCAGGAGCTGTGCAGTTCCTATGGGGATATTCTCCCATCATGTACAGCTCCCGGGACGTGACATCATCATTGAGCAGTTAGACAGAAAACTTCAGAAGCTAATAACTATTGGAAGGAATAAGATTTTTTAATAGATGTAATTTACAAATCTGTTTAACTTTCCGGAGCCAGCTGATATATATAAAAAAAGGTTTTGCCTGGAATACCCTTTTAATCATGATTTTTCTTTTTTTAATTATGAACTCTTTATTATGAATGCCTTCCTTTCTGTATTATTTCATGTATTTGTTTATTTTTCTAATTTATTCATTTATCAACCTATGTGTCTGTTAGGAAAGCAGAGAATGAAAAGTCTTTATTTAGGCCATCTGGTGCTCTACTTTTCAAGCGAAAAATTTACCTTGCCTCTTCTCTCTGGAGTAAGTTATCTACGTCTTTTTCTCTAGGTCCCAATTTAATTGTTGTTATCCCCCAGAATTTTAGGGATTCCAAATTTCCTACATGTTCTGTTTTTATGTGTCTACATATTGGGGTATCCGCATTTGTGCGAATAGTGCTTAGATGTTTTCCCACACATCTTCTCAGATGTTGTGTCGTTTTTTTCTATGTAAATTTTGGGGCACCCACACATTGTTGCATATACCACATTTTTACTGTTGCAATTTATAAATTCCCTTATATTGTATATTTTACCATCTGTTGGATTCGTAAAGGATTTTACCTTAGCCATGAACTTTCAGTTCACACAGTGTCCGCATGGGTAGGACCCAGATGGTGGTGCAGGTTACCATGTCTGGTTACTTTCCATTGTTGATTCTTTCTGGTGGCTATGTACAAGGATATCTTGCAAATTGGGGCCTCTCTTACACATTATGCTAGGCCTCATACTGATTAAATCTCTCAGGTCCCCATCCGCCTGTAGGATTGGCCAAAATTGCTCCATTATTTTTACAATCCGAGGTGCATAGGCATCGTACATGCCAATGCATCTTATTGTATTCGATGTATTGGTTGTTTCCTTCTTGTCCTCCGATAACACGTTTCTTGATCTTAACTGAGTTTTATTGTATGCTTGTCTCATAAATTTCTTATGATACCACCGTGCACAAAATCTTGACATTAAGTCTCTACTCTCCTCCTCATAATCCTGTTCTTGCGAACAGTTCCTCTTTGCCCATAAGTACTGTCCTATTGGAATGCTTTTGCGAAGTGAGCTTGGTTGCCAGCTTTTCCAATGTAAAAGGCTATTTGTAACCGTGGGTTTCCTAAATATTATTGTCTGTATTTTCTTGTCTCTGTCTATGAAGAAATTCAAATCCAAAAAGTTTATGGATTTACCTTCTATCTCATGGGTAAATTTCATCCCAATTTCATTTAGATTTAGTAAATCAACAAATTCCAAGAATAATGACTGTGACCCAGACCCTTTTGGGATAGGTCACAGTCACTATTCTTGGAATTTGTTAATTTGGCATCAGTGTCATGCACCCTGATAAAGCCGATTTCTACCGGCCAAATGTCGGGGGGATACTAAAGATTGTATTTTAACCAGCAACCAGGGTTGGAACAAGAGGACAATTAGAGGATCAGATTGAAGGGAACATTAATATTATGACCCACAGAAACAGGGATATGAATGTTATGATCCTATATTAAAATCTCCAGTTCAATAAAGGCCCAAGAAGGACCTAAAGCCAACACCAAAGTTGTGTTTTTAATACACCTTTTGTATTATTTGCACATTATTGGGATATTTTAAAGGAAAACAATAAAAGTGATATTTTAAGGGGTAACCCTAGTAAAGGGCTTTGTCCCGGAGGGGCTTTATGCCTTAAAGGTAATTGCAATAGATATATTTATACCCTAGGTACTCCATGGGAGAATTTAATAAATACTCCACCTTATTGGACCCTCGCTACCGCCACAAAATGGGGGCCTTTTTTACACCCACTGAGAGGGAGGACAAACTGTCCTACTACAGAGACATCCCATGTAGTCACTTGTCCGATGCCTATCTGCGCCATCGTCCATCCTCTGGCAGGTCTGACTCGGGGGGCCCTCTGCGCTCACCTTCCACTGCCATGGCTGCTGGGGACGGGTGGGGTGGCAGGATTGATACCAGCTCCACCAGCAGCAGGCTGAGTCTATAGTCGCTGATGAGTACCCTTCTTCACCCGCATAGCGAAGCAACTCATCAGCAGGTAGACCTGGAGCAGGACCTGAACCAGCAGGTGGTGGTATACCTTGACATGCCTATGCCAACACACTTTGAATATCCGCTGGACTTCTGGGCAGCCAATCTTTATTTGTGCCCTGGAAAAGCTGTCCTGCCTGGCCAATAGCCTGCCATCAGAGCGGGTGTTTAGTGCGGCGGAGGCCATAGTCACCCAAAGGAGAACTCATCTGACCACAAAAAATGTGGAAAGACTGACCTTTGTGAAGATGAATCAGGCATGGATCAGCCAGGATTTCCACCCACCAATGCCTGATACATCAGAGTAGGTGCCATGGTGCCACACCAACACCACACAAATATGGATTTTGCCAAACAGATTTAAGGCGCTGCTCCCCAGTTTCAAACATTCCTCTGCATCAGACCTTTTTTCACCCACCTTCATCACCGAGTACTGGTATTGCCACCCACCGTACCACACTGTCACCGGGTCACTTTCAGGACTCCTGATGCTGCTGCTGCCACGTCCAGGCTGTTTCATTCTTCCACCACATGGTCTCCACATGCTTCCGCCAACTCCAGGCTGTGCCACTCATCCTTTATATGGTCTCATCATATGCCGCCAACTCCAGGCTGTGCCATTCAGCCACTATATGTTCTACTCATGTTGCCGCCAACTTCAGGCTGTGCCATTCAGCCACTATTTGTTCTACTCATGCTGCCACCAAGTCCATGCTGTGCCACTCAGCCACTATATGTTCTACTAATGCTGCCGCCAACTCCAGGCTGTGCCATTCAGCCACAATATGGTTTACTGATGCTGCTGGGCCTGGAACATTACCTAAAAATTATTATGGTAGCATAAGCTACCATAAATCTTCAATTTAATTTAGAAAATTCATCTTTTAATCTTCGGGTTTGCAAAGCCCTATTGTCTCCTCATTTGCCGCCAACTCCAGGCTTTGCCATTCAGCCACTATATGGTCTCCTCATCTGCCGTCTGTAACAGTGAGCGCTCCGGTCTCCACCTCTGGACAGGAGTGCTCGCTGTCTCTGCCCCAGTCTCCGGTGTCCCTGCGCATCCCGGTCAGACACGCTGACCGGGAGTGCAGGGTCTCCTCCGTCGGGGATGCGGTTAGCGTGGCGGCCGGTCCCCGCACACGCGCCGCACCACGTTTCTCCTTACCCCCGGCTCTGCCTCTGTCCCCCGGCGCGCGGTCCAGCGCCTTAGGGCGCGCGCGCGCGCCGGCTTCATGAAATTTAAGGGGCCAGCACACCATTGATTGGTGGCTGGCCCACACTGTTCTATAAAGGTTCCCAGCCCCTTCCTGCCCTCACCGGATCTTTAGTGCCTTGTGCCTAGTGAAAGCGTTTCCATTGTTCTGTGTTTGCCCTTGCCCGTTGCCGACCCGTTGCCCTTGACAACCGCCTTGTGAACCTTTGCTGCCTGCCCTGACCTGTTGCCTGACTATCGCCCGTGAACCTGTGCCGCCTGCCCTGACCTTTGCTACGTCCGACTACGCTTTTGCCGGCTCCTCCTGTACCGCGTCCATCTCAGCAACCGGAGGGATTTGAGTAGTTACCGGGTTGAACGACCTGGAGGCTACCTGCCGCAGCAAGACCATCCCGCTTTGTGGCGGGCCCTGGTGAAGACCAGTAGCCCCTTAGACTCCATTCCCCTGGTACGGCCCACGTCATCGCCCCTCCAGTGGATCCACCACCTGTCTCCTGACCGGTACGTTACAGTAAGATCCCGCCATGGATCCCGTTGAGACGCCACTTCCTAGCCTTGCGGATCTTACTACCGTAGTGGCTCAACAGACTCAGCAGATTGCCCAGCAAGGTCAACAGCTGGCCCAGTTTGCCGCCATGATGCAGCAACTCCTGCCAACCCAGCAACAGCCGTCACCTCCTCAAGCACCCACTGCTTCATCACAGCCTGCAGTCGTCTCCGGTGCCAGAATCCGCTTGTCCTTGCCGGACAAGTATGACGGTGATCCTAAGCAGTGCCGAGGGTTCTTGTCACAATGCTCACTCCATCTCGAGCCACTGTCTGACCAGTTCCCGTCTGAACGAGCCAAGGTGGCCTTCATTCTCAGCTTGCTCTCCGGGAAGGCCCTGGCCTTGGCTACACCTTTATAGGACCGCTTTGATCCAGCCACTACCTCCGTCCAGAGTTTTTTTCATGAGTTCCGGAGTGTATTCAAGGAACCTGCCCGGGTTTCCTCTGCAGAGCCTGCTTTGCTGAACCTGACCCAAGGAGGCTCTACCGTCAGTGAATACGCCATCCAATTCAGCACCCTCGCCTCTGAGTTAAATTGGAACAATGATGCCCTTTGTGCCACCTTCAAGAAGGGACTAAACAGTGAAATTAAAGACGCCCTAGCTGCACGGGAGATACCAGCAACCCTCAGTGACCTTATACTATTGGCCACTAGGATTGACAAAGTTTCGCGGAGAGACAAGAGGAACTCCTTCAGGAGAAGGAGAGAGCTCGTCCAAGACGCTATCCTCGTTTGGCTCCTGCTTTTCAGCGTCCACCGCAACCCGTCTCTGGGCTTCCCACTGTGGAAGCCATGCAGGTGGACCGGTCTCGCCTGACCCCGCAGGAACGGAGCCGTCGCAGAGACGAGAATTTGTGTCTGTACTGCGCCAGTACCGAGCACTTCCTCAGAGACTGTCCTCTTCGTCCACCGCATTCGGGAAACGCTCACACATAGTAAACGTGGGAGAGGCGTTGCTAGATGTGGATTCCTCCTCTCCACGTCTTGTGGTATCAGTGCAGCTTTCCGTTTCCCCAAGTCTATCTTCACTGCCACCGCCTTCTTGGATTCTGGATCTGCCGGCAAATTCATCCATGCCTCCTTGATTGACAAGCATCAAATCCCTGTGGTCCGTTTACCCAAGCCATTCTTCATTTCTACGGTCAACGGTGAGAGGCTTTCTGCCACAGTTCAGTACCGCACTTTGCCTTTACAGATGGACATCAGCTTTTCGCATACAGAGACTTTGGAGTTCCTGGTCCTTCCATACTGTTCCTCAGAACTCCTCCTGGGCTTGCCATGGCTTCAGCGTCACTGTCCCATCCTCCGGAGAGATCATGAGGTGGGGTCCCTCTTGCTCCAGCCGTTGCCTCGTCTGTTTTTGTCAAGCAAGTCCCCGCTGTTCCTCCGCCACCTGGTCTTCCGGAGCCTTACCCCCGCTTCGCTGATGTTTTTTGCAAAAAGCAAGCCGAAGTTCTTTCTCCTCATAGACCCTATGATTGTCCTATCAACTTGGTACCCGGAACCACACCACCCCGGGGTAGAATCTACCCACTCTCACCACCAGAAACTCTCGACATATCGGAGTGCATTCGTGAAAATCTTCAGAGAGGTTTCATAAGGAAATCTATCTCTCCTGCTGGGGCCGTTTTTTTCTTTGTTACCAAAAAGGACGGATCCCTCCTTCCTTGCATAGACTACAGAGGCCTAAACAAGATTACTGTCAAGAATTGTTACCCTCTCCCCTTGATCTCTGAGCTATTTGACCATCTCCGTGGGGCTAGGATCTTCACCAAGTTGGATCTGCGAGGAGCTTACAACCTGATCCGAGTCTGAGAGGGTGATGAGTGGAAGACCGCTTTCAACACACGGGATGGCCATTTCGAATACCTGGTGATGCCAACGCACCTGCTGTGTTCCAAGAATTTGTCAATGACATATTTAGAGACTTGCTCTACACCTGCGTGGTTGTAAACCCTGATGACATCCTCATCTTCTCCTTCAACCTGGACCAACATCGAGTCCATGTTTGTCTAGTTCTTTCACGCCTTAGAAAGAATCACCTGTGTGCTAAGATCGAGAAGTGTCTGTTCGAGCGGTCCAGTCTGCTCTTCCTAGGGTACATCATTTCAGCCCAGGGTTTATAGATGGACCCGGCAAAGCTCTCTACGGTACTGGACTGGCCACGTCCCTCAGGTCTCCGTGCCATTCAAATATTTTTGGGTTTCGCCAATTATTATAAGCAATTCATTCCCCATTACTCCACTCTGGTGTCTCCCATAGTAGCCTTGACCAAGAAAGGGGCTAATTCTAAATCATGGCCTTCTCAAGCTGAAAAGGCCTTCCAGTCTTTAAAAGCCTCTTTCGCCACCGCACCTGTACTCTTCAGACCTGACCTCACTAAGCCATTCTCCCTGGAAGTGGATGCCTCCTCCGTGGGAGCCGGAGCCGTACTCACTCAAAAGTCACCCAGGGGCAAGACACTCACTTGCGGCTTTTACTCCAAGACCTTCACTCCCGCAGAGAGAAACTATTCTATTGGTGACAGGGAACTGTTGGCTATAAAATTGGCACTCGAGGAGTGGAGGCATCTTCTCGAGGGCGCCATCCACCCTGTGAGTATTTTCACAGACCACAAGAACCTGGCCTACCTCCAATCCGCACAAAGGCTGAATCCACGTCAGGCTCGCTAGTCGTTGTTCTTTGCTCGCTTTAATTTTCTGATTCATTTTTGTCCAGCGAGCAAGAACATCAGGGCTGATGCCCTTTCCCGCTCTTCCAATGTGGTGGGCGACGAAATAACTCCCCAGCCTATAATTCCGCCTGAGTGCCTAATTGCCGTTGCTCTAGTGGATCTGCACCCTCTCCCTCCAGGCAAGTCCTGTGTGCCTCCACGTCAGCATCTACGAGTCCTCAAGTGGGGCCATGCCTCTTTATTTGCAGGTCATCCTGGGGTACAGAAAACTCTCCAGCTTATCTCCCAAAGATACTGGTGGCCTACTTTGGAGAAGGATATCTCGGATTACGTCCAAGCTTGTATGATTTGTGCTCGGGACAAGTCACCTCGCCAGAAGCCTGCTGGTCTCATCTTGCACCTCCCTATTCCTGAGGCTCCGTGGTCTTACATCACCATGGACTTTGTTACCGATCTGCCCTCCTCCCATGCAATGACGGTCATTTGGGTCATAGTAGATCGCTTCTTGAAGATGGCCCACTTTGTACCTCTACCTGGTCTTCCGTCTGCGCCATTGTTGGCCAAACAATTTTCCAGCATATTTTCCGCCTCCAGGGTCTTCCCAAGCACATTGTCTCAGACCGTGGGGTACAATTTGTCTCTAAATTTTGGAGGGCTCTTTGTGGTCAGCTAGGGGTCAAGTTGGACTTTTCATCTTCCCCACCATCCTCAGTCCAATGGCCAGGTGGAACGGCTGAATCAAATTTTGGGAGACTATCTTCGCCACTTCGTCTCCTCTTGCCACAATGACTGGTCTGATCTGCTTCCCTGGGCAGAATTTTCCTATAATTACAAGCACTCCTTTGCCTCTAACAAGTCTCCATTTTTTGTAGTTTTTTGTCGCCATCCTCTTCCACCTTTGCCGCTGACGTCCTCTTCTCCCGCACCTGCAGTTGACGACCTTGCTCGGGATTTCTGTTCTATCTGGCGAGAGACCCACACCGCTATCCTCAAAGCCTCTGCCCGCATGAAGTTTCAGGCAGACAAGAAACGCAGAGCTCCTCCCTAGTTTTTCCCTGGTGACAAGGTGTGGCTCTCCTCCAAATATATCCGATTTAGGGTCCCAAGCTACAAGTTGGGTCCTCACTACTTGGGACCCTATAGAATCAAGAAGCGAATCACTCCAGTGTCATATCAACTCCATCTTCCTTCCTCCCTCAAGATTCCCAACTCTTTCTCTGTCTCCCTCCTAAAGCCTGCCATCTTCAATCGCTTCTCCCCCAAAATCTCTACTCCTACCCTGGTGGCCGACACAACAGATGTGTTCTCTGTCAAGGAGATTTTGGCGTCCAAGTTCATGCGGGGCAGAAGATTTTTTCTGGTTGACTGGGAGGGCTGCGGTCCTGAGGAGAGATCTTGGGAGCCTGAGGAGAACATCTTGGACCGCAGCCTTATCCTCAGTTTTCTTGGTACCAAAAGGATGGGGAGACCAAAGGGGGGGGGGTACTGTAACAGTGAGCGCTCCGGTCCCCTCCTCTGGACAGGAGCGCTCGTTGTCTCTGCCCCAGTCTCCGGTGTCCCTGAGCGTCCCGGTCAGACACGCTGACCGGGAGCTCAGGGTCTCCTCTGTCGGAAATGCGGTTAGCGTGGCGGCCGGTCCCCGCACATGCGCCGCACCCCGTATCTCCTTACCCCCGGCTCCATCCTCCTGAGCTGCCTCTGTCCCCTGATGCGTGCGGCCATGCTCCTTAGGGCGCGTGCGCGCGCTGGCTTCATGAAATTTAAAGGCCCAGCGCACCATTGATTGGTGCCTGGCCCACACTGTTCTATAAAGGTTCCCAGCCCCTTCCTGCCCTCGCCGGATCTTTAGTGCCTTGTGCCTAGTGAAAGCGTTTCCATTTTTCTGTGTTTGCCCTTGCCCGTTGCCGACCCGTTGCCCTTGACAACCGCCTTGTGAACCCTTGCTGCCTGCCCTGACCTGTTGCCTGACTATCGCCTGTGAACCTGTGCCGCCTGCCCTGACCTTTGCTACGTCCGACTACGCTTTTGCCTGCTCCTCCTGTACCGCGTCCATCTCAGCAACCAGAGGGGTTTGAGTTGCTACCGGGTTGAACGACCTGGGGGCTACCTGCCGCAGCAAGACCATCCCGCTTTGTGGCAGGCCCTGGTGAAGACCAGTAGCCCCTTAGACTCCGTTCCCCTGGTACGGCCCACGTCATCGCCCCTCTAGTCCAGTGGATCCACCACCTGTCTCCTGACCGGTACGTTACACCACCAACTCCAGGCTGTGCAAATCAGCCACTATATGTTCTACTCATGCTGTCGACAACTCCAGGCTATGCCATTCAGCCACTATAAGGTTTATTGATTCTGCTATGCCGGGGACATTACCTAAAAAATTTTATGGTAGCACTAGCTACCATAAATCTTCAATTTAAATTTTAAAATTCATCTTTTAATCTTAGGGATTGTGAGGCCCTATATTCTCCTCATGCTGCTACGAGCTGCAGGCTGTGTCATTCAGCCACTATATGGTTTACTGATGCTGCTGGGCCTGGGACATTACCTACACATTTTTATGGTAGCACTAGCTACGAGGCTCTGTGTACTGAGGATAAGTGGGGCTCTGTACACTGAGGACAAGCAGGGCTCTGTACACTGAGGACAATCAGGGCTCTTTGTACTGAGGATAAGCAGGGCTCTGTTCACTGAGGAAAAGCAGGGCTCTGTACACTGAGGACAAGCAGGGCTCTGTGTACTGAGGACAATTAGGGCTCTGTGCACTGAAGACAAGCAGGGCTCTGTTCACTGAGGACAAGTAGGGCTCTGTTCACTGAGGACAAGCAGGGCTCTGTTCACCGAGTACAAGTAGGGCTCTGTTCACTGAGGACAAGCAGGGCTCTGTGCGCTGAGGACAAGCAGGGCTCTGTAAACTGAGGACAAGCAGGGCTCTGTACACTGAGGACAAGCAGGGCTCTGTTCACTGAGGAAAAGCAGGGCTCTGTGCACTGAGGACAAGCAGGGCTCTGTATATTGAGGACAAGCAGGGCTCTGTACAGTGAGGGTCTGTGACATGCTCCCGGCTTACACAGCAGGATAATTGACAAGCCAGGAGCCTCAGCAGAAACATATGGGCAACAGCTGCAGAGACAGCATTTTTTCACGAAAAATATGCACAATTTTTAACCAATATATATTACAAATATACATATATTGTTATTAACCAACTTATATGAATAGTTTTTGCAAACAAAAATTCCATAATAACACTAAAGGCGATGATTTATTTCAGCTTTTATTTCTTCCATCCCATTCCAAGTGGTACAGTAAGAATGGGAATGTAAGTGGGATAAATGGGGAGTAGGTAGGTCCCCTGCCAGGTACACAGATAAATCCCCTATCTAGTAGGTAGGATACCCCTCCCCCAATTAGGTATGTAAGTAGGTTCCCCCATTAAATGTACCTAATAAAATAGGTTTGTAGGTCTTTTTCATTAAGTAGGTAGGTACCCCTATTATATGTATCCTCCCAGTAGGTAGCTAGGTACCCCATTTATATAAATATGTCCCCTAATAGGTAGGAAGTTCCCCCTAGTAGGTAGGTATGATTCCCATTAAGTAGATCCCTGAGTAGGTAGGAACACCAATAGGTAGATCCTACCAGTAGGTAATTGTACCGCTAGCAAGTAGGTGAGTCCTGCAGAAGGCAGATTGGTCCACCAGTAAGTTAGGAGATTTCCACAGTGAATCCCAAAGTAGGCAGGTTCCCCCTATATCAGTAAGTAGGTAAGTGAAGTAGGTAGAAAGGTCCCTTTATTAAGTGGGTATGTTCTACCAGTAGGTAGGTAAGTCCCTTTATGAAGTAGATAGGTCCCCATTTGGTAGTTCCCTTCTATAGGTTTGGAGGCCACCCTCATTAGGCATGTTAAATAAGTCCTTCTGTGGGTAGGTTTGTCCCCCAGTAGTTAGGTCGCCCTAGCAAATAGGCAGGTCCTCCAGTAGGTAGGTAAATCCCCTAATTAGTCAGGTCTCCCATCTCCATTAATAATTGCCCATTTAAGGCAACATAAAAAACAAATTCAATTTATTTCCTCTACCACACTTAGCATTACAGTCTTCTCCTTCATTCTCTGCTTAGATGGGGGTGACAATAATGTTGGCACCAGTGTAGTTCTGAGCTACTCCCTGCTTTTGTAGGCAAAAGCTGCCAGCAGAATGCAAATGTAAGTGATGGGGCAAGGAGCCAGTGGTTACATCTTTTAACTACATGTGTGTCCTAACAATGTACATACCATAAAAAGCAGTGGTTAAATGTTTGAGAACCAGGGCTAGTGCAAGTGAAAGCACAGCCAGCATCTTCACCACCTGTAGCCTAATAGGCTAGTGCCAGGCATGGGTCTGCCTGTATATAATACCCTATATATAATACCCTTTGTCTCCCCACAAATCCCCTTGTGTTGGTTTAGAAACCTTTTTTTCCTCTAGATGTAGAGGATGCCCCTTTGTTTTATGTTATGTTTGTCTGTCTATCTATACATATATGTACTCACATACTTTTATATTTTACATATTGTGTACTGCATGTAGTTACATAAATGGTTAAACGTAGTACATTTTGTAAATGGGAGGATTTTTCACTTGTCATTTAGTGCTTTATGAAAGGACCTGTTTTCAATTATATTTCCCCCTTTCTGTGAAAAAGAGCAGACGGAAATAGAACCAATCTATACTGGTAAGTTGCACTTAAAAGACCCTATCTCTCTGACATTGTGCTTCACAAATTATGTTCCATGACATCAACTACAGGTAAAAGCCAGTGCTTTTTCTAGGTCATTGCATAGAAACAGAATGAATGAGCTTAATATACTCCCATCTATACTCTACTCCCCACAGTATATTCTCTATGTAAATTGGCCTAATTGAGCAATTATTGCAAACATAAAAGGAAGACGTAATCAGTCAGATCCGACCTTGATGGCAGAGAATTTTCCCTCATTTTATCAATGTTCTAATGGAGTAAAGCTCAGTCCAAAAGGGAAATATTTGTAATGTTTTCATCCTTTTATTCTGCTGTAGGTTTACAAGATTGCTTCTATGTTCATGTAACCCCCTAGTGAAAAGGTTCTAGGTTCCAGTAAAGGGTTTTGTCAATTAAACTGAAACCATACATCCTGGTGGGGCTAAAGTAGTTTTAGTATTTCAGTATGATAAATTGTGGGTATAGTCACAGTTCATTTGTTTAAAAATGTTCACCTTTATAGGTAAATATGATCAGGCTGGGCTAAAACAAAACCAAAAAAAAGGGATATGACTTCACCCACCCTGTTTTCCTGTTGCTGCTATTCCCATGATGCCAAGTTCTGCTGTTCAACTCAGTCTTAACACAAAAAAGTTCCCATTTAGCCAATCATGGGCAGGACACTGCTGCCAGCGATTGGCAGAGCCGGAACTTCCTTGGACTAGGAAATGCTGAGCAGTGGTACTGGGCACTGTCAGAACAGTGGCCATTGAGATTTGGACAATTGAGTCCCCAAGACAACCCCTTAAAGGGGTATTCCAGGCAAAAACATCTTATCCCCTATCCAAAGGCCCCTATGCGAGGCTGCATCTCCAGTTTTGGAAACCTCCGCGATTCCTCTCCAAGCAGAAAAAGTGCGTCCCAAATCCTCTTAAGAAATAACCCAGTGTATAGGAGCACACCAGGATTTAACAGCATAAAAAATACACTCTGCTCCATGCTGGGAGCTGTAGTACCTGCATTAATAGACAGATCGCAGCGAGTGTAACTTCTGACACCCACTGTTATCTGTCTATTAATACCGGTACTACAGCTCCCAGCATGGAGCAGAGTGTACTCTATGTTGGGAGTAGTAGTACTTGTAATTAAGGAAAGATCACTGCGGGTATCATTCCTGACACCCGCTGCGATCCTCCTGTATAATGTATAGATGTAGCGGCCGGCGCTCTCCTATGGTCCCCTGCACGCCGTATATATACACATTCTGATTTCTCACAGAGAGCTGTGATTGGCTGGAACCATCTGACCAATCACAGCTCTCTGCGGGAAATATGAATATGTGTATATATACGTCAGTGCATGGGGACCAGAGAAGATCGGCCGCCACATCTATACATTATACAAGAGGATCGCAACGGGCGATCTGTCAATAAGTACAGGTAACTACTACTCCCATCATGGAACAGTGTGTTCCATGCTGGGAGTAGTAGTACTACCTAAAAAATGTAAAAAAAAAAAAGTGAAAAACACACACACACACACACTACATTTTTATTATTGTCGGCTACATTTTTAGCGCTTTACCTGCTCACATAAATTGATCCCTGTTTAAAAATTAATAAACATTTTGTAATAAAAAAGATACAATTCGTTAGGTACAATTTTTCAGTCACTCCTTTATCTTTTTTATTAATTTTTTTTATGGTACCCTACGAAATTTTAATAAAAAAAGGTATCTTCATAATTTTTTTGGATCACTAAAGTCCAAAAAAGAATAAAAAACGCCTGCAAAAACGCAAAATTTAAAACCAACATGGCGTTTTTCTTAGCGTTTTTGCTCTCCCATAGACTACTATGGGATGAAAGCACCATGATTTCTGGGCCAAAAACGCCAAACTAGGTTTTGGCAAGCGTTTTGAAAATCCAGCCTCTGAGCCCAAAATTGCTGAAAAATTCCAAAAGGATAAAAAAAACGCCAAACTGAAAAACGCCAAGTGAATCTGGCATTTTCCAGTTTAGCATTAACTTGCAGCTAACATCTGGACGCGGGAAAATTGGCGTTTTTGACGGCGTTTTTGCATAAAGAACCTCAGTGGATTTCCAGCCTTACCCTTTCATGACCCATCTAGTTTTGGCCTTCATTACCCAGTCGGTTTTTTCTAATCTGACATGTGTCTCTTTAAGTGGTAATAACTTTGAACTGCTTTTACCTGGCAAAGTGATTCAGAGATTGTTTTTCAAGACATATTGTACTTTATATTAGTGGTAAATTTTTGTTGATACATGAAGTGATTTTTGTGAAAAACTCTAAAATATTTCTCTATGTTTGAAACTCTCTACTTGTAAGAGAAATAGCCATGACAAATAAATTTAGTTATTAATTCACATCCACAACATGTCTAGTTTATGCTGGCGTCATTTGTTAAACATTGTTTTATTTTTTTTACAACATTAGAAGGCTTGACACGTTCCAACCTCCGGATGTTAACTGGAGCTTTTTGTCTGTTATCTCGGGTTCATATGATGTAGGTCGGGCTTAACCATTAATTCATGCATTAGCTAACTTATGTATTTTTGCCCCCTTCTCTAGGATACCCTTTACGGTCATTCAGGCACACCCCAGGCCTAATTATTCAGGAAAATTGTACCCTACTTACAGTACATTATAAGAATCTGACCGCAAGTGGAGGTTAGCTGACACAGTTAACCTAATTTGTGGGAGGAGTCTGGTCTTTATATACCCACCTGATCCACACAGGTGCTGTTGGCAGCAGGCAAGACGTCCCCACCCTCCCTCCCCTTTTTTTCTACAGTCACTCTCAGGGTATTCCCCTTCTCTAGGATACCCTTTACGGCCATTCAGGCACACCCCAGGCCTAATTATTCAGGAAAATTGTACCCTACTTACAGTACATTATAAGAATCTGACCGCAAATATGAGTGTGTGTATATATGTATATATGTATATATATATATATATATATATATATATATACTCCAAAGAAGTCGCAGCACACCCAGGTAGCATATAGAGCAAAATAAGTGAGCTTTATTGGCCCATGTTATACAACGTTTCAATGGTATCTCACCATCTTTATCAAGTATATATATATATATATATATATATATATATAAATATATATATAAAGAGAGAAGGGGAAGCACTGTGTAACAGGATTCAAGATCTGTATGGGTGCTCAGCTTCAGGAGCAGACCAACTCCCAATGTAATATCCAAAATGAGGTAGAGGCGGCACTCCAATCTAAACATAAACGTAATGTTTGTTCACTCATCTGTGCAAAGCGACGTTTCGGCTCATCAATAGAGCCTTTGTCAAGCATACTTGCTTAAAATGATACCCTACTTATATAGGTTTGATTTGGTCATACTTCTTTAAAAAATCATAACTACATGGAGGAAAATGTATATGTTTAAAATTGTCCTTTTCTGACCCCTATAACTTTTTATTTTTCCACCAACGGGGTGGCATGAGGGCTCATTTTTTGCACCGTGATCTGAAGTTTTTAGTGGTACCATTTTTGTTTTGATCGGACTTTTTGATCGCTTTTTATTCAATGTTTTATGGTATAAAAAGTGACCAAAAATACGCTATTTTGGACTTAAGAATTTTTTTTGCGCATACGCCATTCACCGTGCAGTTTAATTAATTATATATTTTTATAGTTCGGACATTTATGAACACGGCAATACCACATTTGTTTATTTTTATTTACACAGTTTTTTTTATGGGAAAAGGGGGGTGATTCAAACTTTTATTAGGGAAAGGGTTAAATGATCTTTATAAAAAAAAATTCTACTTTTTTTTGCAATGTTATAGCCCCCATAGGGGGCTATAACATGCAATGCTGTCACGTACCTGGATGTGGATGTCACGGAGCAGGTAGTGGATCCTCTTCCTGTGTGGCAGATGACTCGGACCGTATCAGGGTGCGGAGTCTAAGGTGCCGCTGGTCTTCACCAGAGCCCACCGCAAGGCAGGATGGATTTGCTGTGGCAGGCGACACCCAGGTCGCTACCCCCGATACGGCTCAACCACACAGGTACTGGGCTAGCCGAGGTACAGGAGGATGAGACAGAGGCGTAGTCAATGCAGCAGAAGGTCAAGGCAGGCGGCAAAGGTTCGTAGTCAAAAAACGTAGCAAGTAAGTCTGGTAACACAGGTAGGCAAAACAGGCAATGGGAACGCTTTCTCTTAGGCAAAGTGCACTAAGATCCGTCAGGGAAGTGTGGGAGGTGCAGGGTCTTTATTAGTTAGTGTCAGGTGCATACAGTAATTAAGGGTGTACTGGCCTCAGAGCTCCGTCGCACGCGCGCCCTAGGAGACGGGGGCACGCGCGACGGGGACGAGACACGGAAGCGGCAGTATTACTGGGTGAGCGACGGGCCGGGATTCGCATGCAGGCGCGTCCCGCGATGCGCATCCCGGCCCGCCGGGAGTAGGAACAATGCACTCACGGCCGACATGTGCGGCCGGAGCGCAGGCAGTAACAAGTACATTGATTCAATACACTGATCACTGCCATTGCATTCAATGGCAGGGATCAGTGTTATCGGCGGTTGATTGCTCAAGCCTGGATTTCAGGCTTGGAGCAATCAATCGACGATCGGACGCACAGGATCCAGGTGAGGGGGCCTCCTGCTGCGTCCTAGCTAATCGGGACATTGCGATTTTATTGCAATGGTCCCGATCAGCCCAACTTAGCAGCCGGGATGCTTTGACTTTCACTTTTAGACACGGCGGTCAACTTTGATCGCCACATCTAAAGAGTTAATGCCGTACATCAGCCCGATCGGCGATGTCCGGCATTAGCGTGAGTCTTGGTTGCTTATAGCAACCGGGACCCACCGGGTATGATGCGCGCTCACGATATATGGAGACGCAAATATGGACGTTCATAAATGTCCATATGCGCTAAGGGGTTAATGACATGGTATTAGAAAGTTGTTTCTAATACATTTATTAACAACATATTAAAAGTTTTTATGATGACAGGTACTCTTTAAGTAGACCAAAACAAACACATTTAGAATGAATACTGGTGAAACATTTCAGTGATTTATCTATAACTCTATAAAGTGAAAACTTTTATTAATTTTATTTAAAGAACTTATTTGTAGCATTTCATGTCTTCCGCCATCCCATAATGTACAGTATGTGAATTCTTTATACACATGTGCTGTATGACTGCTGTTTCAATTTCCCCAACCCTGCTTCATAGAGAGTTGTGAAGCAATCTTTCTCCCTACCTCCTGCATATCAATCTGGACATGGCAGCATGCAGCATATTAGAAGCTGCTTCACAAACCAGAGGCTGTAAGGTCTGCCAGCAATGAGCCAGGGGATTATGTGACTTACACAGAATAATGAAGACTATGGCAAAACACTCCGAAATGAATTTTGACCATTGCAATGTGTGTGGTATAAACTATATTTCTCCGTTTTCCCCCAACCTATGCTTGTAGCTTTCCTGTCCTTAAGACTCCCATAAATTGGAAGTAAGGCTGCGGTTAAGCATTTTCTCTGGCATGTGGCACTTAGCCCAGCATAATGGGCAGAGGGCAATAAAGGGGAGTACTATTTTATAGACAGTGAGCATGGAATAATCTCACAAGCTGAAGGGGTGAGAGAATTTAAGCACACTCTGAAGAGATATATGACTATACTAAAAATGTGGTATTAATAGATGTCATACTATTAAACATTTTATGAGCCTGTACTCAATGATATGACACTGCCCTGTATTTTATGGCACATGAATACATGGCACATTTCAAGGATATACTCAGTTTCAAGGGAACATGTTCCAAATCATGCTGAAAGGTTATACTGTATGGATTCCTAGGTAATTGACTTTAGTATATGTGAATACATGCCTAAGAGAAATGAATCTTGACATGAGATAAACGAAGCAAAGACCGACTGATTCAAAGAGTGACTCAAGTTCTCAGGGAGTAGTGTAGGAGAGACGCAGCTAATGGTGGTCAGTATAGCTATGGAGATGACTATACAACACTTAGAAAGTTCTATGCACAAGTCTTGTTCATTAGAAAAGGACTTGTGCACGAAACTTCCTTGGCATGACATGGTTGCCTCGGCGACTGTAACTCCCTGTGACAGCTGCGTCTCTCTGCACTGATCTGTACAGAACAGGAGAGCAGCCCTATAGATACACTTAAAGTGAACAAAATGGGCCAGATTTACTATGGCAAATGTGCTAGAATTATTGCATAAATTGCCCAATTTATTTTGTATTTTAGACACTTTTTTCCCCTTGCTTGACAAGCAATGAGTCTTTGTGGGTATAACTTTGTGCTTAGCTGTGCATCTCACCTGCAATAAAGACCACAGATTGAAGGAGATCCTCAGCGATGTCCATTTCTATATGAGTTTTTAAAGTGGATCCTGCTTTCTGTTTGCTGAAGATCACCTGTGGCGGTGTGTGGTTTGTCCGGAGGTTGGGACACTTGGGTCACGAGTCACAGGTCTATATGGTCAGTGCCAGCTGATTTCTTTGCACCTTGAATTAATATAATGATTTGCCAAATGAATCAAAGAGCATGAGCCATTTTAATAAATCAGGTAAATTTTTAGATTGTCTAATCTAAGGCTAAGGTCAGGGAAAGATCAGGCCTCCATATTTACCAGACCCCCAACTCGTCCCTGTCCTATTGTAATGTAATATTGATCTATGGTAGACAAGATCATATGAACATTTAGATCATAGGTGTTTCTTCTACTGCTTTTTGAAATATTTGATTCACTTTTTTATTAACGATTAACATTGTGGAATTTTTAATATATTATTAAAAGTTATGTTTTAATATGCACTTAGATCCTTCGGGTTTATAATCTAATCTAAAGCTGGCCATACACATAGGAGTTGTGATTGGTCACAACATGACCATTTGTTTGTACAACTGATCATGAAAAACACATGCCAAACTAAACTGATAAATTATTGTCATTATTACTATAATTTAAACTGATCTTAAACAGCTATTTCTCATTATCTGGTGTTTGACCAGAGATAGGCTTGGTTGCCAGCAGTACTTACACCTGAACTTCTTTTCTCTTACTTCTCTGAACAATCACAAGGCATCACCTACTGCTCTCTCCTCCACTATGACACAGTGGCAGAGGATGTACGGCCAGGAAGGAAAACAGCAACAACATCACAGAAAAGCAAGGGTTACATCACAAAAGCATCATTGGTTAACTACTTTTGCTGACAAGCAAAAGGGAGGGGGGATTACAGCAAAGAAGGGGTTCCATAAAAAGGTAAATTGATGCTGCTGCTGATAAGTCACACAGCAGACAGCACTATCTACTGCCTATGCTTTCTTCCTGTGTGAGATTTTGGTATCTCTGTTTTTTTTAAATCTAACAATAAGCAGAGAACACTTTTTTGGGTACCCGTGCTCTCAGATGAGCTGACGTTGTGTAAAAATTAGTGTCCATTTACTAATAAAAATAATGAATACTCAACCCTGCTGCTGTTCTAGTGGTGCCTAGGGCCCTACTTAGCAATGCTTTATTGTGAAGGGCCCACACAAGAAATGCCTGTTAACTAGATGCGGACATGATATGTCGTAGCCAGTGATTGGCTAGGCAGGCTTTTCCTATGTGTTGGCATGTCACAAGGAAACTGTGAGCAGTGGGTACCCAGGCACTGTTGAATTGGCAGCAGTAGCTGTTGGGCAAGTGAGTATGCATATTTTTTTTAAGTCACCCCAATCCCATTTAAATAGTCTTTCCCTCCTAGGAAAATCCTTTTAACATTTACAGAATTTTTTGCAAGAAATATGGCACATTTGAACACCCTTCCACATTCACACATTTGTCATTTTTGTTGCCATAGTTGTGCAAAAACTGTGCGATGCTTGCTATCAGTCCAGGACTGCGAACCACTGATATCCATCTAGAAATTAGTTTACTGTTAAAGGGGTATTCCAGGCCAAAACTTTTTTTTATATATCAACTGGCTCCAGAAAGATTTGTAAATTATTCAGGTAGAAAACAGACATGGCGCACATCTACAATCTTGTATAATGATCTGATTGCTTCTCAGCCTAATATCAAAAACTAACAGGTTGTTAGTATACATTTTTGATCAAAAAAGTACAAGCCCACTCGCCACGTCAAGGCCACCTATTCAGAGTGGGTCCCTAACGTCCCTAGCATAAAATGGCGTAGCACTGGGCGGCGACCACCACCGCCGCAACACCAGCGTCCACGGGGTGGGGGTGGGGGAACGACCCACTGGCAGAGCGGCCCCAATGCCACTCAAACCAGTCTATGGGCTGCACCCGCCCGCAGACACAGCGCCACGGCAGCAATGGACGCCGCCCAGCACCACACCAGTGTGAACAAGGTGTAATGGCTCACATACCATGCTCTCCCAGTCAGACTGGGAGGCTACTAGGAATGAAATGGCCCTTATGTAGCTAATTACTACCTATATAGGGTTGGGCTGAGGGGGTGGGGAAGAGTGCAGCACATGTTCAAAAAAAAAAAAAAAAAGGGGAAGATAGAAATCACAGTGTGAATTCAGGTAGAAAGCAGACATGGCGCACATCTACAATCTTGTATAATGATCTGATTGCTTCTCAGCCTAATATCAAAAACTAACAGGTTGTTAGTATACATTTTTGATCAAAAAAGTACAAGCCCACTCGCCACGTCAAGGCCACCTATTCAGAGTGGGTCCCTAACGTCCCTAGCATAAAATGGCGTAGCGAACGACCCACTGGCAGAGCGGCCCCTATACCACTCAAACCACTTTTGATATTATGCTGAGAAGCAATCAGATCATTATACAAGATTGTAGATGTGCGCCATGTCTGTATTCTACCCGAATTCAGATTTGTAAATTACTTCTATTAAAAAATCTTAATCCTTCCAATAGTTATTAGCTTCTGAAGTTGAGTTGTTGTTTTCTGTCTAACTGCTCTCTGATGACTCACGTCCCGGGAGCTATGCAGTTCCTATGGGGATATTCTCCCATCATGCACAGCTCCCGGGACGTGACATCATCATTGAGCAGTTAGACAGAAAACTTCAGAAGCTAATAACTATTGGAAGGATTAAGATTTTTTAACAGAAGTAATTTACAAATCTGAATTCGGTTAGAAGAAAACAGGCATGGTCGCACATCTACAATCTTGTATAATGATCTGATTGCTTCTCAGCATAATATCAAAAACTAACAGATTGTTAGTATACATTTTTGATCAAAAAGTACAAGCCCACTCGCCACGTCAAGGCCACCTATTTAGAGTGGGTCCCTAACGTCCCTAGCATAAAATGGCGTAGCACCGGGCGGCGACCACCACCGCCGCGACACCAGTGCCCGGGGGGGAACGACCCACTGGCAGAGCGGCCCCAATGCCACTCAAACCAGTCTATGGGTCGCACCTCCCCGCAGACATGGCGCCACGGCAGCAACGGACGCCGCACAGCACCACACCAGTGTGAACAAGGTGTAATAGCACACTAACCTTTCTTTTTTTTTTTTTAACATGTGTCTGCACTCTTCCCCACCCCCTCAGCCCAACCCTATTATAAGTAGTAGTTAGCTACACAAGGGCCATTTCTTTCCTAGTAGCCTCCCAGTCTGACTGAGAGAGCTTGGAAAGTGTGCTATTACACCTTGTTCACACTGGTGTGGTGCTGTGCGGCGTCCGTTGCTGCCGTGGCGCCATGTCTGTGGGGAGGTGCGACCCATAGACTGGTTTGAGTGGCATTGGGGCCGCTCTGCCAGTGGGTCGTTCCCCCCGTGGGCACTGGTGTCGCGGCGGTGGTGGTCGCCGCCCGGTGCTACGCCATTTTATGCTAGGGACGTTAGGGACCCACTCTAAATAGGTGACCTTGACTTGGCGAGTGGGCTTGTACTTTTTGATCAAAAATGTATACTAACAACTTGTTAGTTTTTAATATTATGTTGAGAAGCAATCAGATCATTATACAAGATTGTAGATGTGCGACCATGCCTGTTTTCTTCTAACCGAATTCATAATTTACAAATCTGTTTAACTTTCCGGAGCCAGTTGATATATATAAAAAAAGGTTTTGCCTGGAATACCCCTTTAAGTGTTTATTATTAGGAGCCATCTTTTAAATAAGATGCTATTAAGTAAGTATATATTGCTGTAATTGGAAAATAAGTAGCTCATTGTACAGCGGGTGAATTGGTCCATGCTGCACACTGTGTACAGTACATTACTATAAAAAGATTAGTTAGCAATGGGTATAACAAACAATATAGAGGTGACTTTGAGAGTCATGGAGTAAGTAATATTTCTGTTGACTACACAATCTTGTACCACAGATTGAGGAACAATATTTGGCGATATAAATGTAGTCAATCAATAACCTTTTGTTCTAAGAAAATCATTCTTCATGTTCTCCGTATTCTGATAAAAAGATCTTTATTTATGTCTTTATTCTGGAAGTGGAACTTAATTAAAATGAATGTTTTGTCTCCAATGTTATATATCTCACAGACTTGCTTGATTAAGCCTTCCAAAGATTTAATTAGCGCCTACAAACTTTCATTTAACTAATTATCTTTGGTCACAGTCATAAGTACATTGCATTGAGCAAACATTTTGTAGAGAAATTTGAAAAGCCTAGACTGACTTTTGTTCAACTCTGGGGCTACTTATACAACTACAGTGTGAAATAAGCATAGTCAAATAAATGTACTTTCTGTTTTGGTATACAAATGTATTAAACAATTTTTTAATAAAAATGGGAATGTGTGTCCTTTTAGATGCCTTCAAGAAATCATACTCCCTTATTACACTGCCCAAAATAATGTAATTAATTCATATGAGTGTAATTCCCAACAGGTGGGGACCCACTGTACCACAAGTGGCAGCCGGCCAGGCAGAATGGGGCAAAACTGACACAATAGATAGTGTCAGATACAGCAGAACTGAACAGGTGTTTATTAGCAGTGCAGGTACTGTAACAACAGCTAGCCAAGATGGCTTCAGATTCAGGCTGGCTGGAACAAGCTGAAAGCAGACAGGAATTGTGGTATACAGCCCAAGTTCATTAACAGATGAGATAGGTCAGGTTCCAGTGGATAAGACAGAAGCAAAGTCCAGTAAACAGGCAGGATCAGGAACACAAAATCAGCAGATAGACAGAGACCTCAGCAGTACTGATAACACATCCTTACCGAGGCCAGACTTATATGTACAATGCCTGGCTGAGATTGGAGGCGTATCCATTAGGGAGTGCATGCTGGCTCTATAAAACGTAGACAGTGCTCGGGACCAGGAAATACAGCAGACACAATGCACAGAGAATGTTAGAATGTTGCCCCATGCTGGTAAGAACCCTCAGGAGAAGTTGCTGATGGGCAAAGGAAAGCGTGGGGTCCACGGGGGCACCTTCAAGGTTATCCTTCATCTGTTGTCAATAGCCCTACTTTCCCAGTGACATATATACTGAATGAGGTTGTATTTATTAATTGTCTACAGGTCTTATACCATTACTATCTTTAAACTGAGGAAACCTGTATATGTGACTTTGCACTTTATCTATTCTGTGATTGATGTTTTTGGGCTATTGGGCCTGATCTATGTTTGATTTAGCAGGTGCCCCGGGAGTGGTCTCTCACTTCTTTAGGTGTAGTGGCCTTTGGGCTTTTTTAGATGGTCTTAACCCCTTCAGGACGGAGCCCATTTTGGCCTTAAGGACCGGAGCGTTTTTTGCACATCTGACCACTGTCACTTTAAACATTAATAACTCTGGAATGCTTTAAGTTATCATTCTGATTCCGAGATTGTTTTTTTTGTGACATATTCTACTTTAACATAGTGGTGAATTTTTGTTGATACTTGCATCCTTTCTTGGTGAAAAATCCGTAAATTTGGTGAAAAATTAGAAAATTTAGCATTTTTCTAACTTTGAAGCTTTCTGCTTGTAAGGAAAATGGATATTACGAATACATTTTTTTTTGGTTCACATATACAATATGTCTACTTTATGTTTGCATCATAAAATTGATGAGTTTTTACTTTTGGAAGACACCAGAGGGCTTCAACGGTCAGCAGCAATTTTCCGATTTTTCACAAAATTTTCAAACTCAGTATTTTTCAGGGAACAGTTCAGGTTTGAAGTGGATTTGAAGGGTCTTCATATTAGAAATACCCCACAAATGACCCCATTATAAAAACTGCACCCCCCAAAGTATTCAAAATGACATTCAGTAAGTGTTTTAACCCTTTAGGTGTTTCACACGAATAGCAGCAAAGTGAAGGAGAAAATTCACAATCTTCATTTTTTACACTCACATGTTCTTGTAGACCCAATTTTTGAATTTTTACAAGGGGTAAAAGGACCAAATTATTACTTGTATTTGTAGCCCAATTTCTCTTGAGTAAGCACATACCTCATATGTCTATGTAAAGTGTTCGGCGGGTGCAGTAGAGGGCTCAGAAGCGAAGGAGCGACAAGGGGATTTTGGAGAGTACGTTTTTCTGAAATGGTTTTTGGGGGGCATGTTGCATTTAGGAAGCCCCTATGGTGCCAGAATAGCAAAAAAAAAAACACATGGCATACCATTTTGGAAACTAGACCCCTCGGGGAATGTAACATGGGATAAAGTGAACCTTAATACCCCACAGGTGTTTTACGACTTTTGCAAATGTAAAAAAAAAAAAAAAATTTTTACCTAAAATGCTTGTTTTCCCAAAATTTTTTAATTTTTAAAAAGGGTAATAGCAGAAAATACCCCTAAAAATTTGAAGCCCAATTTCTCCTGATTCAGAAAACATATGGGGGTGAAAATTACTCTGCTGGCGCATTACAGGTCTCGGAAGAGAAGAGAAGCAAATTTTTCTCTGGGGGCATGCCGCATTTAGGAAGCCCCTATGGTGCCAGGACAGAAACCCCCCCCCCCCCACATGGCATTATATTTTGGAAACTAGACCCCTCGGGGAACGTAACAAGGGGTTAAGTGAACCTTTATACCCCACAGGTGTTTCACGACTTTTGCATATGTAAAAAAAATAAAAAAAATTTTACCTAAAATGCTTGTTTTCCCAAAAATTTTACATTTTTTAAAGGGTAAAAGCAGAAAATACCCCCCAAAATTTGTAACACAATTTCTCCCGAGTACGGCGATACCCCATATGTGACCCTAAACTGTTGCCTTGAAATACGACAGGGCTCCAAAGTGAGAGCGCCATGCGCATTTGAGGCCTGAATTAGGGACTTGCATAGGGGTATTCTACGCCAGTGATTCCTAAACAGGGTGCCTCCAGCTGTTGCAAAACTCCCAGCATGCCTGGACAGTCAACGGCTGTCCGACAATACTGGGAGTTGTTTTGCAACAGCTGGAGGCTCCATTCTGGAAACAGTGGCGTACCAGACGTTTTTCATTTTTATTGGGGAGGGGAGGGGGGTTGTATAGGGGTATGTGTATACGTAGTGTTTTTTACTTTTTATTTAATTTTTTGTGGTAGTGTAGTGTAGTGTAGTGTTTTTAGGGTACAGTCGCACGGGCGGGGGTTCACAGTAGTTTCTCGCTGGCAGTTTGAGCTGCAGCAGAAAGTTTGCGGCAGCTCAAACTTGCAGCCAGATACTTACTGTAATCCTCCGCCCATGTGAGTGTACCCTGTACGTTCACATTGGGGGGGGGGGGGGGGACATCCAGCTGTTGCATAACTACAACTCCCAGCATGCCCGTTGGCTGTCGGTGACTGCTGAGAGTTGTAGTTTTGCAACAACTGTAGGCACACTGGTTATGTATCACTGAGTTTGTGACCTAACTCAGTGTTTCATAACCAGTATGCCTCCAGCTGTTGCAAAACTACAACTCCCAGCATGTACGGTGCATGGTGTACGGTGACTGCTGAGAGTTGTAGTTTGCAACAGCTGGAGGCACACCGGTCGTGAAACACTGAGTTAGGTTAAAAAAAAAAACCACAACCAGTGTGCCTTCAGCTGTTGCAAAACTACAACTCTCAGCAGTCACCGACAGCCAACGGGCATGCTGGGAGTTGTAGTTATGCAACCAGCAGATGCACCACTACAACTCCCAGCATGCACTTTAGCTGATTGTGCAAGTTGGGAGTTGTAGTTATACAACAGCTGAAGGTACACTTTTCCATAGAAAAAATGTGCCTCCAGCTGTTGCAAAACCATAAGTCCCAGCATGCCCATAAGGGAATGCTGGGAGTTGTGGTGGTCTGCCTCCTGCTGTTGCATAACTACAGCTCCCAGCATGCCCTTTTTGCATGCTGGGAGCTGTTGCTAAGCAACAGCAGGAGGCTGTCACTCACCTCCAACGATCCAGCCGCATCAGGTCAGTCCCTCGTTGCCGCCGCCGCTGCTGCTCCTGGGACCCCAATCCCAGCAGGGACGCCGGGGATCGGCGTCCCCAGCACCCGGGGTGCACGTCCTGCACCCGCTCACGTCCCCCGGAAGAGGGGCGGAGCGGGTGCGGGAGTGACACCCGCAGCAGGCGAACTGATTGGTCGGCCGGTAATCCGGCCGACGAATCAGGGCAATCGTGAGGTGGCACCAGTGCCACCTCACCCCTGCAGGCTCTGGCTGTTCGGGGCCGTCAGAGACGGCCCCGAACAGCCAGTAATTCTGGGTCACCGGGTCACTGGAGACCCGATTGACCCGGAATCGCCGCAGATCGCTGGACTGAATTGTCCAGCGATCTACGGCGATCGCTGACATGGGGGGGCATAATGGCCCCCCTGGGCGATATGCCGGGATGCCTGCTGAACGATTTCAGCAGGCATCCGGCTCCGGTCCCCAACCGGCTAGCGGTGGGGGCCAGAATTCCCACGGGCGTATGGATACGCCCTCGGTCCTTAAGGACTCGGGATGCAGGGCGTATCCATACGCCCTATGTCCTGAAGAGGTTAAATGTCTTTGTCATCTTTATCATCTATGTGTAGATTGTAATAAAGTATATTCTCTAATTGTGAATCAATAGTGGGTGAGCGCTTTTTGGTATATCGTCTTTTCTTGTGGTGTACTGTGAAAGGCCAGGTAAAAGTACATGCCTGCTGGTGTTGTAGACAAATACTGTTTTAAGCGTAGTGGAGCGTATTATACTTCCCTCATATACGCCAGGACATGCACAGAGGAGTGGCAGACCTAAATTCATCAGGAAGAGGTCGTAGCAGACTAGGGGTGAGTGGCAGCAGGAGTCGCAGTGAGAGGCCTGAGCTCCCGGTATCAGCTAGTGGTCGTGTCTTAACCAGCAATCCATCTGCCGTCATCGATTGGTTAACACGGTCATCCACTTCATCACAGGTGACATCTAACACCCCCAGTCAACAGTCGGTTGGTTCCTCAGACACAACCCTCAGTTGGCATGGCCCAGGAGTAGTCCCTGTCCTCCCATTGCCTCTGTCCTATGTTGTTCCCTCCCCCACAGAAGTATCTTATGCTGTGGGTTCAGTTCCACTATTTAGTGAGAACGATCTAATAGAGGACAGTCAGCAGCTACTGCCCAGCCAAAATGTGAAGGAGACATCCACCGCTTCCTCCGACAGACGGGCAAGTAGTGATGAGGAGAGTGGCGTGGGAGGTGGTGTTGCGAGCGTTCAGGCTCCTGAAGCAGACACTATTGAGGAACCTGAGGAGGACATCAGTGACGTGCAGACACAACTCGATGATGATAATGAAGCAATTGGGAGCCGGGTGCTGAAGGGGCTTCTTCATCATCAGGAGAAGAGGGTTGCAGGTTGCCCGTGAGGCAGCAGCTGAGCCAGCAAGGTGGTAGCATGGTTGGCAGTCAGTATGGTGGCAGAAGTGGAAAGTCTGGAGCCAAACGTGCCTTGGGTAGACCACCAGCTTTGCGGTAGCCTACCTTTCCAGGGGGTTCCTGAAGTCTGCGAAAGTAGCAGTCAATCATTGCGGACTGTTGGGGGGGGAAATCAGCTACTGGGCAGTGTGGCAGTTTTTCATCAAGCATCCGGAAGATGTTAACCTTGCCACATGCAAGATGTGTTGGCAGAAGGTGAAGCGGGGCCAGGGTCCCAATATTGGCACCACGGTCCTGCGTCAACATATGCAGTGTCCCCATGAAGTGGCCTGGTAGAACCGTGGCTCCAACGTGGTGGTCAAGCCTGCTGCATCACCCAGTGGTACGCCGTTCCCTGTTTCAGCCAGCCAAAATTCTACCACCTCAGACTAAGGGAGCTGTGTGTTATACCCATCTTCTGTCGCCCCAGATGCTCTTGCTCTTCCTACTTCTAGTCAGTCATTCCGCCAGCAATCCATCGGCAAAGCCATGTCCAAGAGACAACAGTATGCGCCCACTCATCCAACGCGCAAAAGCTGAATGTGCCCCTGTCCAAGTTGCTAGTGCTGCAGGCCCTCCCTTTTCAAGTGTGGACTCTGCACCTTTCAGAGAACTGATGGCTTGTGCTGAGCAGAATTGGAGAGTCCCAAGCCGTTATTTCTTTGCGAAGAAGGCAGTACCAGCCCTGCACAATTTTGTGGAACAGAAGGTGGGCCAGTCCTTGAGCCTGTCGGTGTGTACCAAAGTGCACGGCAGCGCCGACGTGTGTAGTTGTAACTACTGTCAGGGACAATACATGTCCTTTACGGCCCACTGGGGGAATGTGGTTCCTGCACAGCCACTACGGCAACTTGGACAGGTCACTCCGCTTCCGCCTCCATGCTCTCAGGCCGTTGGTCCCGTAAAAGTGTGCAACTCTGCGTCCTCATCCTCCACCATGTCCTGAGCCTCCACTGCATGGACAAGTCTCAGTGCCCCTCCAGTAAACCATGTGTGCAGGGCACGGCGGTGTCAAGCTGTTCTTCACATGGTTTGCCTTGGCGAACAGAGTCACACAGGGGAGGAACTGATGTCATTCATCAAGAAATCAAATCATGGCTTACTCCACGAAAAGTGGAAATGAGAACCATGGTGACCGACAATGGGAAGAACATCTTGTCTGCGCTGCGACAAGGAAGCCTGAGACATGCGCCCTGCATGGCACATGAGTTCAATCTGGTTGTCAAGCGTTTCCTGAAGTGTTTCCCCCATCTGCAAGACATCCCAACAATGGGAAGGAAACTTTGCATGCACTTCAGCCACTGGTACACCGCAAAGCACACCCTCCTTGAGCTGCAGCATCAGAACGGTATCCCCCAACATAGTCAATTTGCTACGTTTCCACACGTTGGAATTCCACACTCCATATCTTGGACCAACTATATGAACAGAGAAAAGCTATCAGCGATTTCTTGATGATCCAAGCGGATAGGGGGACTCCCCTGTGTAACTTCATTGTCAACCAGTGGCCGCTCATACGTGACACCTGCCATTTGCTCAGGCCCTTTGAGGAAACTATATTATTAGTCAGTCACCAGGATTACTGGATGAACAACGTCATTCCACTGCTTCATCTACTACTTCATCTAAGTCAGGGCACTGGAGACGTGGCGCCTACATCTCACGGACACATGAGCCCTGTGGGGGCTGAAATGGAGGAGGAGCAACACTTGCCAAGAAAGGAATTAATAGGGTAAGAGTAGGGCCTTGCAGGGGAAGTTTTTACCCCCACCTGCTACAATGGACAATACGTTGTTCCACTCCACCTTTTCGAGGAAAGTGTTACTCGTCTTAAAAAGAGTGGCCCCACACAGGAACCAATCCCTATTTCCATCTAAAAACCCTGGGAAATGGCAGTGTTTGTAGCTGGAAATGAGGAGAGGTTCCTGTGTGGGGCCCCCCCTTTTTAGGGTGAGTAACACTTGCCAAAAAGGGAATTCATAATGTGAGAGCAGGGCCTTACAGGGGAAGTTTTTACCCCCATACGTTGTTCCTTTCCACCTTTTAGGGTGCGTTCCCACCTGACGTATACGCAGCGTATTTGATGCTGCGCAAAAGTTATGGCAGCGGTGGGAAATACGCTGCGTATTCTTTTCTCACTATACTCACAGGTCTTTCCGGCGGCAGCCCAATGCGTGTAGTGAGTTTTGGAGGCGGGCCGTGTGCCGACATGACTGTGACGCACGGCTCCACCTCCAAAACTCACTGCAAACATAGGGCTGCCGCCAGAAAGCCCTGTGTGTACGGTGAGCGAGGAATACGCAGTGTAATTCCCACTGCTGCCATAAATTTTATGCAGCGTGAAATACGCTGCGTATACGCCAGGTGGGAACGCACCCTAAAAGGTGGAAGGGAACAAGGTATGGTCCATTGTAACCAGTGGGGGTAAATACTTCCCCTGTAAGGACCTTCTCTCACATCATTACAATTAAACCCCCCATTAAACAATTTGGGGTCTATATATTTTACCCTAAGCATATTATTAAAAGGTACGTTTTACGTAATGCATATCCTCAATACTTACTTGTGCACAATAACACTTTTACAAAAGAGAACATTTTCCTCTGCCTACCTGCCTCAGCTACTATTCTGATCCTGACACCCGCCTGATGCCACACATCTGATGCAAAATTCTCCTTTTTTCACCCACCTTCTTCACCGGGTATTGGTATTGCCACCCACCGCACCACTCTGTCACCGGGTCACTTTTAGGACTCCATGTGCCGCTGCTGCCACCTCCAGACTGTCTCATTCTGCCACCATATGTTCTCCTTGTGCTGATGCCACCTCCAGGCTGTGTCATTCAGCCACTATATGGTCTTCTCATGCTTCCGACAACTCCAAGCTTTGTCATTCAGCCACTATATGGTCTCCTCATGCTGCCGTCCCCGCCGCGCTGGGTTATTCAGCAACTATATGGTCTCCAGGCTGTGTCATTCAGCCACTATATATTCTCCTCATGCTGCCGCCAACTGCAGGCTTTGTCATTCAGCCACTATATTGTCTCCTCATGCTTCCGACAACTCCAGGCTTTGTCATTCAGCCAATATAGGGCCTCCTTACGCTGCCACCACCTCCATGCTGTGTCATTCAGCCACTATATGGTCTCCTCATGCTGCCGCCACCTCCATGTTGTTTCATTCAGGCATTATATGGTCCCCTCATACTGATGCCACCTCCAGGCTCTGTCATTGTGCCGCTCTGCAATAGTGATTCTAAAAGCGATGCCTCTGATCTGCATGTCATACTGAATAACAGTATTTTTTCACTAATCCAGCACACACTCTATGCATGTTACAGCAAGGCAAAGTGTTTTACACCCATATTGAGGCTCTCTATAGGCCAGAAATAGCCTTTTTTCATAGAGATTTGCCATGAATAAATTCGTACCGAAAAAAATTTTTGAGAAAATTCAGCTCATCGGCCGAATCAAATTTTTCAAAAATTCGCTCATCTCTACTGGTGATGTCAGAAGTCTGCCTGTGCACCACAGACAAGGAGAGCCTAGGTTTTGTAAAGACCGGAGCGTGGGAACACAACAGCATGGATGCTGTTATGTTCCCCACACTCCGGTCTTTACAAAAGTAGCCAACCAAACCAGGATTTAAGTAGAGTGTGCAAACGATGTGTTTTCTAAGCGGAATTAAACTCAGGAATTCCGTTCAGAAAATATGGTGCATCATTCACTCTACGTAAATTCTGGATCCCAGACTCTGCTAAATGAATGAAAATATTTATTATTTTAGCAGAATCAGCTCTGAAATGCATTGCCTTCTATTGAGACAGCACATTTCTGAGTGGCCTTAGAGCCGGCTTGTTGAATATCTCCAGGCGGAGATTCTGTAGTGTGAATGGGCTCTTACAGGCTGCAGTCAGTATTAGGTACTATCTATTAGTTCTCCCCTAAATGAAGTTTATTATTCCCTCCCAACATCCCTAACAATAATACCCTTAACCTAAATGAAGTATATTCTGCCCCCCATCCTTAACCTCTGAATAAAGTTTGTGCTGCCCAGTGCCACCCTACTAACATCCTATTAATAACACTGTTAATCTCTGAATAAGTTCACAATGCACCTTAATGGAACACTCCTGGCACAATAACAACTTAATCTAAATGAGGTTGTTATGGTGCCAGAAGGCTCCCATTGCCATCTTACCTTAACCCCTTAACCCCTTAAGGACACAGCCCATTTTCACCTCTAGGACGCAGCCCTTTTTTGCACATCTGACCACTGTCACTTTAAACATTAATAACTCTGGAATGCTTTTACTTATCAATCTGATTCCGAGATTGTTTTTTCGTGACATATTCTACTTTAACATAGTGGTAAATTTTTGTGGTAACTTGCATCCTTTCTTGGTGAAAAATCCCAAAATTTGATGAAAAAATTGAAAATTTAGCATTTTTCTAACTTTGAAGCTCTCTGTTTGTAAGGAAAATGGATATTCCAAATATTATTTTTTTGGGATTCACATATACAATATGTCTACTTTATATTTTCATCATAAAATTGACAAGTGTTTACTTTTGGAAGACACCAGAGGGCTTCAAAGTTCAGCAGCAATTTTACAATTTTTCACAAAATTTTCAAACTCGCTATTTTTCATGGACCAGTTCAGGTTTGAAGTGGATTTGAAGGGTCTTCATATTAGAAATACCCCATAAATGACCCCATTACAAAAACTGCACCCTCCAAAGTATTCAAAATGACATTCAGTAAGTGTTTTAACCCTTTAGGTGTTTTACAGGAAAAGCAGCAAAGTGAAGGAGAAAATTCTAAATCTTCCTTTTTTACACTTGCATGTTCTTGTAGACCCAATTTTTGAATTTTTACAAGGGGTAAAAGGATAAAATTTATACTTGAATTTGTAGCCCAATTTCTCTCGAGTAAGCACATACCTCATATGTCTATGTAAATTGTTCGGCGGGCGCAGTAGAGGGCTCAGAAGCGAAGGAGCGACAAGGGGATTTTGGAGAGTACGTTTTTCTGAAATGGTTTTTTGGGGGCATGTTGCATTTAGGAAGCCCCTATGGTGCCAAAACAGCAAATAAAAAAAACATGGCATACCATTTTTGGAAACTAGACCCCTTGAGGAACGTAAAAAGGAATTAAGTGAGCCTTAATACCCCACAGGTGTTTCATGACTTTTGCATATGTAAAAAAATAAATAAAAATTTTCACAAAAATGTGTGCTTCCCCCCAAATTTCACATTTTTGCAAGGGTTAATAGCAGAAAATACCCCCCAAAATTTGTAACCCCATCTCTTCTGAGTATGGAGGTACCCCATAAGTTGACCTGAAGTGCATTACGGGCGAACTACAATGCTCAGAAGAGAAGGAGTCATATTTGGCTTTTTGAGAGCAAATTTTGCTCGGGGGGCATGTCGCATTTAGGAAGCCCCTATGGTGCCAGGACAGCAAAAAAAAACGACATGGCATACCATTTTGGAAACTAGACTCCTTGAGGAACGTAACAAGGGATAAAGTGAACCTTAATACCCCACAGGTGTTTCACGACTTTTGCATATGTAAAAAAAAAGATTTTTTTTTTACCAAAAATGCTTGGTTTAGCAAAAATTTTACATTTTTAAAAAAGGTAATAGCAGAAAATACCCCCCAACATTTGAAGCCCAATTTCTCCCGATTCAGAAGACACCCAATATGGGGATGAAAAGTGCTCTGCTGGCGCACTACAGGTCTCAGAAGAGAAGGAGTCACATTTGGCTTTTTGGAAGCAAATTTTGCTCTGGGGGCATGCCGCATTTAGGAAGCACTTATGGTGCCAGGACAGAAAAAAAAAACACATGGCATACCATTTTGGAAACTAGACCCCTTGGGGAACGTAACAAGGGGTAAAGTGAACCTTAATACCCCACAGGTGTTTCACGACTTTTGCATATGTAAAAAAAAATAAAAAATTTTTACACTAAAATGCTTGTTTTCCCCCAAATTTTACATTTTTACAAGGGATAATAGCAGAAAATACCCCCCAAAATTTGTAACCCCATCTCTTCTGAGTATGGAAATACCCAATAAGTGGACGTGAAGTGCACTGGGGGCGAACTACAATGCTCAGAAGAGAAGGAGCATCATTGAGCTTTTGGAGAGAGAATTTGGCCATGTGCATTTCCAAAGCCCCCGTGGTGCCAGAACAGTGGACCCCCCACATGTGACCCCATTTTTAAAACTACACCCCTCACGGAAGGTAATAAGGGGTGCAGGGAGAATTTACACCCCACTGGCATTTGACGGATCTTTGGAACAGTGGGCTGTGCAAATTAAAAATTTTATTTTTCATTTTCACAGACCCCTGTTTCAAAGATCTGTCAGATACCTGTGGGGCGTAAATGCTCACTGTACCCCTTGTTACATTCCGTGAGGGGTGTAGTTTCCAAAATGGGGTCACATGTGGGTATTTATTGTTTTGCACTTATGTCAGAACCACTGTAAAATCAGCCACCCCTGTGCAAATCACCAATTTAGACCTCAAATTTACATGGTGCACTCTCCCTTCTGAGCCTTGCTGTGCGCCCCCAGAACACTTTGCGCCCACATATGGGGTATCTCCGTCCTCAGGAGAAATTGCGTTACAAATTTTGGAGGCTTTTTTTCTTTTACCGCTTGTGAAATTTTAAAGTATGGGGCAACACTAGTATGTTAGTGTACAAAAATGTTTTTTTTTTTACACTAACATGCTGGTGTAGACCCCAACTTTACCTTTTCATAAGGGGTAAAAGGAGAAAAAGCCCCCCAAAATTTGTTAGGCAATTTCTCCCGAGTACGGCGATACCCCATATGTGGCCCTAAACTGTTGCCTTGAAATACGACAGGGCTCCAAAGTGAGAGCGCCATGCGCATTTGAGGCCTAAATTAGGGATTTGCATAGGGGTGGACATAGGGGTATTTTACACCAGTGATTCTCAAACAGGGTGCCTCCAGCTGTTGCTAAACTCCCAGCATGCTTGAACAGTCAATGGCTGTCCGGAAATGCTGGGAGTTTTTGTTTTGCAACAGCTGGAGGCTCCGTTTTGGAAACACTGCTGTAGGATACGTTTTTCATTTTTATTGGGGGGGGAAGGGGTGGTGGGGGGGGGGGGGGCAGTGTACGTGTGTATATGTAGTGTTTTACTCTTTATTTTATGTTAGTGTAGTGTAGTGTTTTTAGGTTACATTCACACTGACGGCGGATTACACTGAGTCTCCCGCTAGGAGTTTGAGCTGCGGCTGCTGCAGCTCAAACCTGAAGCAGGGAATTCACTGTAATCCGTCGCCAGTGTGAATGTAACCTGTACATTCACATGGGAGGGGGGGGGGGGGCAAAACTACAACTCCCAGCATGCACTGACAGAACGTGCATGCTGGGAGTTGTAGTTTTGCAACAGCTGGAGGCACACTGGTTGGAAAATACTGAGTTAGGTAATAGAACCTATTACCTAACTCGGTATTTCCCAACCAGTGTGCCTCCAGCTGTTGCAGAACTACAACTCTCAGCATGTACTGATTGCCAAAGGGAATGCTGGGAGATGTAGTTATGCAACAGCTGGAGGCACGCAAGTACAACTCCCAGCATGCCGAGACAGCCATTTGCTGTTCCTGAATGCTGGGAGTTGTAGTTTTGCAAGATTTAGAGGGGTTCAGGCTGGAGATCACTGACAGTGGTCTCTAAACTGTGGCCCTCCAGATGTTGCAAAACTACAAATCTCAGCATGCTAAGACAGCAAACTGCTGTCTGGGCATGCTGGGAGTTGTAGTTTTGTAATATCTGGAGGGCTACAGTTTAGAGACCACTGTCAGTGATCTCCAGCCTGAACCCCTCTAAATCTTGCAAAACTACAACTCCCAGCATGCCAACACAACAAACAGCTGTCAAGGCATGGTGGGAGTTGTAGTTTTGCAACATCTGGAGGGCGACAGTTTAGAGACCACTCTCTAAACTGTCGCCCTGCAGATGTTGCTAGGCAACAGACTCTGGACACGCGGCGTCATACTTACCTCCACCGCCGCCGTCATCTGGAGCTCCGCCGCCGGGTAAGTGACCGCCGCTGCCGCCGCCGCTACTACACGGTTCCCCCCGCTGTGCCCGGACACCGATGGGCGGGCACAGCGCGGGGAACCGAACTTTAACCCCCCCGCCCC
This sequence comes from Hyla sarda, assembly GCF_029499605.1. Taxonomy (NCBI): domain Eukaryota; kingdom Metazoa; phylum Chordata; class Amphibia; order Anura; family Hylidae; genus Hyla; species Hyla sarda. The sequence goes on along the minus strand of NC_079191.1, from coordinate 343,982,443 downwards.
CAGTCTGCTATTGGTCGGCCGCTCCGCCGATCAATAGCAGGGATAGGAGGGGTGGCAACCCTGCCACCTCACTCCTATCTCTTCAAGGGGGATCGAGGGTGTCTTGGACACCCCCGATCCCCCTTATTTTATCGCGGCGCCGCCGTTGATGGGCAGGGGGAGAGCGCTTCCCCTGCAAACACCATAGATGCCGTGATCAGAACTGATCACGGCATCTATGGGGTTATTGCTGCCGGGACCGGCGCGATCGCGGCCCCGGCAGCTGCGGTGGGACTCCGGCTGTGATTGACAGCTGATTACCACCCGCGATCTCCTGCGCTGCCCGCGGCAGAGCAGGAGATCGCTTGGACGTATGCATACGTCCATTTGCGCGAACGTGTAATTCGCCTGGACGTATGCATACGTCCAATAGCGGGAAGGGGTTAAAGACCAGGCCATTTTTCATGTTTGCACTTTCATTTTTTCCTCCTCACCTTCTAACAATCATAATGCTTTCAATTTTCTACCTACAGACCAATATGAGGGCTTTTTTTTTTTTGTGCCAAAAATTTTACTTTGAATTACATCAATCATTTCACCACAAAATCTATGGCGAAACTGAAAAAAAAATATTTGTGGGGCAAAATTGAAAAAACAAACAAACAAAAAAAAAAACGCCATTTTGTAACCTCTGTGGCTTCTGAGTTTATGCAGTGCACTTTTCGTAAAAATTACACCTAATCTTTATTCTGTAGGTCCATACGGTTGCAAGAACACCTAATTTATATAGTTTTTTTTTAACTTTTATTTTACTATTTAAAAAAATTATAACTACATGCACCAAAATTAGTATGTTTAAAATTGTCATCTTCTGACCCCTATAACTATTTTATAACTTTTTTATTATACAAGGATGTATGAGGGCTCTTCTTTTGTGCTGTGATCTGAAGTTTTTATTTGTACCATTTTTTGTTTTGCTAGAACTTTTTGATCACTTTTTATTAGTTTTGTTAGGGTGTACAAAATTACCAAAAATCCGCTATTTTGGACTTTGGAATTTTTTTTTGTATACGTCATTGACTGTGCGGTTTAATTAACATTACATTTTTATAGTTTGGACATTTACGCATGCGGTGATACCACATATGTTTATTTTTGTATGGCCGTGAGCGCATCGTTGTCTTATATTTGTTTGGCCTTGAGCGCATCGTCCCGTTATCTGCTGCTGCCGGTGGGGCTGGGATGCGCATTGCGGGACGTGCCCGCATGCGAATCCCAGCCTGTCACTCACCTGGTGCTTCTTCTGCCCCCGCCTCTTCCTCTCTGCTCCAGGATGCGTGTCCCCGTCCCCTAGGGCATGCACGCCAGAGCTTTAAGATTTAAAGGGCCAGTGCGCCCATTAGTGAAGCAACACCTGTGGCTCATTGATAAATTCCTCCACCTCCCACGCTTCTCTGCCGGATCTTTGTTGCCCTAATTCCTGAGAGAAAGCGTTCCTGAGAGTTGCCTTGCCGTGTATCATACCCTTTTCTCCGTGACCTGACCTTGCTCCTTTGCCACCTGCCTACTGACCACTTGCTACATTCCTGACTACGCTACTGTGCCGCCAGCCCAGACCATCTGCTATCCTGACCACAAGTTGTCTTATCCCACCTGTGCCTCGAATCTCCTCAGCCGCCTGTGTGGTCGAGCCGTGCCAGGGGTAGCGACCTGGGTGCCGCCTGCCGCAGCAAGTCCCTCCGGCTTTGTGGCAGGCTCTGGTGAAAACCAGCGGCACCTTAGACTCCGTTCCCTGGTACCGTCCGAGTCATCTACCACACAGGTCCAGCGGATCCACTATCGTCTGTGTTCTAGTCTACTGAAACGTGAGTGTTACAATTTTTATTATGTTTACATAATTTTTATATGGAATTTGGGAAAAGGGGTTGATTTAAACTTTTAGTATGGAAGGGCTTAATTCACATTTATTAACTTTTTTAAAACCTTTTTTACACCATTTTTTTAGTCCCCATAGCGGACTATTGCATGCAGTCTTCTGATTGTATACACTGTTCAATGCTGAGGCATGGAGCATCAGATCGCCGATCGGACAGAGAGGAGGCAGGTAGGGACCCGTCCTCTAAGCTGTTCGGGATGCTGCAATTTCACCGTGCCCGACTGAGATGCTGCAAACCGTTTACTTTCACTTTAGACCAAAGTTGATCGCCATGTCTAAGGGGTTAAAGGGGTACTACCGTGCTGACAACTTATACCCTATCTAAAGGATAGGGGATAAATTGCCTGATCGTGCGGGGTCCCGCCGCTGGGGACCCCTCTGATCTAGCATGCAGCACCCTGCTCTCATCAGGCCCCGGAGCGAACATCGCTCCGGGTCTGATGACTGCCCATCACGGGGCCGGAGTATCGTGACATCACGGCTCCGCCCCCATGTGACATCATGCTCCGCCCCTCAATGTAAGTCTATGGCAGGGGGTGAGACAGCTGTCTCGCCCCCTGCCATAGACTTGCATTGAGGGGCGGAGCGTGACGTCACACGGGGGCGGAGCTGTGACATCAAGATCACCTGGCCCGTTATCAGACCCGGAGCGGATGTTCGCTCCGGGGCCTGATGAGAGCGGGGTGCTGCATGCGAGATCAGGCAACTTATCCCCTATCCTTTAGATAAGGGAATAAGTTGTCAGCACAGTAGTATCCCTTTAATGTCGGGAATCACCATGAACGGTGATGTCTGGCATTAGACATGGGTCCAGGTGGCTGACAGCCACCGGGACCACCCGGCTATGATGCGGGATCAGCCCGTGACCCCTGTCATAGCAGGGGAGCCGGACCAGGGTGTACAGATACTCCCTTGGTCCCTAAGGTGTTAAAGGGGCCTCCTGGCTCCATAACCACATTTAGCTGAAGCTGTTGGTGTTCCTTCTCCACTGAATAAAGTGAGTCCTGACCTGCTATTCCTAACTCTGGATAATTTTTATGATGCCCCCCACATCTAATAATCTAGAGACTAATCATTTTACTTTAGTTACAATTTAGGGCTCCCCTTCCCTCCAAAAAAACAAACAAACCTGCAATCAGGATAATCCCTGAATTGGTTAAAATGTTTTATATAGTTTTTATTTTGTATGTTAGAAACATTCACTAACAATTATATGCATTCTGCTTAGATGACTAAAATCAGTTCATTGTTGTATTGAAACTAAACAGAAGACCCTGATTTCTGCAAAAGTATAAACAACACATCAAGCATTACGACAACACGTCAAGACCTTGTAAATGGTATAACCCTGATATTCATGTTTCCCACTCTCTGTTCTAATATTACTGCCTATACAACCGAAAAAGTCTTAGTAAACTCTCTAATGCCTAAAACAGAATTTATTTCTCTTGGGGAATATAAACCAAGCCATAATAGGCAAAGTATCAACGCGTATTTTGATAGAACACAACATATTCCCATCTGTATCATGGGAACAAACGAAAATGCCCTTAAATGTTGTCTCTGACAAGTACCCACAGATACAGATAACATTTTGTCAGAGTTACTCATTTCTTCATTAACCTTATAGCTCAGGCTAAGGTATCCAAGTATAACTGCAGCAGAAAAAGTTTAGTCATTTTTTAGATGTAGAATAAATAGCAAAAACAGAGATAATCTTAGTACTGTTGCCTATTTGGGAAGATGATTAAGAAAGACATATAAGCCAAATGTGCTTTATAACATTTAACTCTGTAGTACTGCAACCAACAATTGTTACAAGTAGCTATAACTACATAATCTACATAAAAGTACATTTGGCATATTGCCATCAACCACAGCCGCAATATGCATATGTAAATAAAGCTTTATGATTTCTTATGAAAAATATTGCTAATTATCGGTTACAGAGAATACATTATCTCAAATATAATTTTTATATGAAGCTATTACCATTGGAGGTCTGTAAACATAGATACGCACCTATATCCCTAGAAGGAGGCCATGTAACCTCCGGCCGACAGTAGAACTGTATGGCAGTGTAAAGGAAACCAGGAACAAAATTTAAGTTAAACACAGAACTAAGGATATTATCTATGTCTACTCTTCTCTAACAGTTAATGACAAGTCAGTCTGTCTAGGAGTGAATCCTTAGATGGAGGTTGCAGATGGTCATTGTGCCTAATCCTACATTTATCATTAGGATTATAATTACTGTATAAACTTATATACTTAAAATAATAACAACAATAACATAAAATGTCTAAAATGTAGGGGATTTTTGCAACTTGAAAATGAAAAACAAAATTTTTTCATGGACATAAGTATTCAGACCCTTTGCTATGACTCTTGAAATTTTGCTCTGGGGGCCTGTCATTTCTCTTGATTATGCTTGTAGAAACATCTTAGATGATTGGACATGATTTGGAAAGACACCTGTCTGTATAAGGTCTCACAGCTGACTATGCATATTAGAGGAAAAATCAAGCAATGAGAAAGAACTGCCTGTAGAGCTCAGAGACAGAATTTTGTGGAGGCACGGATCTGGAGAAGGGTACAAAACATTTCTGCTGCTCTGAGTGTTCCCAAGAACACAGGGGGTTCCATAATTCTTAAAGGAGTTCTGCAGTAAAATCTTTTCTTTATTGTTATGACTGCAACATCTAAATATATAATATTAGCCATTGTCAGTATCTGGTTGTTAGCTACGACAGTGGTTAAATTCACTGTTTTCCTCTGCGTGATAATGTCTGAAGAAGAGGACAGACCGTCCTTGAAATGTGTCACATGTATTAATAAAAATAGCTCTTTACTATACCTGGTTGTTGGACAGCGCTGTTATATCCCTTTATCCGTACCTGTCTGCTGCTGACATCGTGGTTCATTCCTCTGCAGGATGTCACAGGATTGCATCACTAGGAAAGGGAGCCAAAATCTGTTCAGAGTGTGATTATCCCTGCACACACACACACACACCTCCCTCATCTATATTCACTGCTCCCTAACCATACAAGCAAACATTAACAAACCCAAATAAGACAGAGATTGATGTAGAGTAACTTTCTTGGCAGCAACAAACTGATCAATCATAGAGGCGAAATGAGAAAGTTTATCATGAGAAAGCCAGAAAACCATCTCAACTGTGTCTATCTCTATGCTCAAAAAGCAAGGCAGAGTGAAGGACATAGAGTTTTATCTTACGAAATAGGCACCACAATTCTGGGCATCAGAGATGAAAGGAATGTAACAGGAAGACACAAGTATCGGAATGCTGAGGCCCAATGAACAGGAAATCATCTAAAAATGAACCACATAACATTCTTACACCTGTCCATCCTCTGCAGAAATTATGCAAAACTTTGAAATAACTACAGGAAAATTACCCCCCGTCAAAATGACCTGAAGCAAAAGGAAACTGATTAAATCTCAGACTTAGCCAACAATGAACCAACTCGAGCATGTCTAACCTACTGAATACCAACATTAAAATAAGAATAAGACACAGCAGACACCTCCTTTGATATCCCGTCATTGACTCCCCGTAAGGATAAGTGATAGATCAAACAGAACTTTCCTGGCTCCTTTTTGGGGACCAAGCCAACAGGGGATTCTTTTTTGGGAAAGCCACCAAAGGCCATGCCATCCACTCAAGCTCTACTTCCTTCACTAAATTCTTCCTAACTACTTCTGGATGTTCGTCTACTGATTTTATATATCCAGATAATAACAGAATTGACATAGAAACAAGAATTACTATGGCACTCGGCAGTCTTCATGCAATTAAAACGGCTTTATTGCGGCAAGCAGGTTATTGAAGAGGGAGAGACTCGCGCTAACGAGCGATAAGTTTCATGTCATATGACGCTTTGTCAAGGTTGCCTTGACAAAGCGTCACAAAGCATCACATGGTCAAATGGTTGTGCCCACATGTGGAAATTTAGGTAGCTAAAAAAAATAAAATAAATAGAATAATAGATCTACAATTAGAAAAATAAAAGATTAACCTGTTGGGGACCACGGGCGTATGGATCCTCCCTTGCGTCCTGGTACTTAATGACCAAGGGTGTACCTTTACGCCCATGAAAATTTAGATCCCTGCCGCTAGCCGGACGGGGATTGGAACGGGATGCCTGCTGAAATCATTCAGCAGGCATCCCGTGCAAATGCCGATGTCGACAATCACCGCAAATCGCCGATCAATTCAGATCGGCGATTTGCGGCTATTCCCGGCTGATCGGGTCTCTGTTGACCCAATAGCCCGGAAAATAGGAATAGTCAGAGCTTTCAGAGACAGCCCCGATCATCCTAAAGGATAGGAGTGAGGTTGCAGGGGTACCATCTCCTCCTATCCCCTGCGATTGGCCAATCAGGAATGATGGCCAATCGCAGGGCATGGACAGGGGGTGAACATTAATTTCCCCCCGCTCTGCCCGCCCCTGGATGTCGGAGCAGAGCGGGGGGAAGATGGCGGCGATGTGTGGGGGGCCATGTGGATGCGGTGGGGTCCGCCGGTCCCTGGTCCTCGGTCGCCGGTACCCAGGAGGCGCAGGCAAGTGGAGGCAGCGGTGGCGCTTTACAAGAAACAGCATTGAAAATTGCCATAAAGTGATCTTCACTGCTGTATCTAGGAGTTTCAAAACTACAACTCCCAGCCTGCCCAGATAGCCTTTGGCTGTCTGGGCATGCTGGGAGTTGTAGTTTTGCAACATCTGGAGGGCCACAGTTTAGAGACCACTGTCCTTCCAGATGTTGCAAAACTACAACTCTCAGCATGCCAGGAGTTGTAGTTCTGTGACATCTGGTCCTTCAGATGTTGCAGAGCTACAACTCCCAGCATGCTTGGACAGTCTCAGCATGCTGGGAGTTGTAGTTTTGCAACATCTGGAAGGACAGTGGTGTCCAAACTGTAGCACTCCAGATGTCAATTCAAAGCATGTTGAGACTGTCCAGGCATGCTGGGAGTTGTAGTTTGGCAACATCTGGCCCTTCAGATGTTGCCGAACTACAGCTCCCAGCATGCCTGGGCAGTCTGCGCATGCTTGGAGTTGAAATCTTGCAACTTCTTGAGGGCTACAGTTTGGAGACCACTACACAGTGGTCTCTAAACTGTTCTCCTCCAGGTAGTTGCATAACTACATCTCCCAACATGCCCTTTGGCTGTCTGGGTATGCTGAGAGTTGTAGTAGTGCAACAACTGGAGGCACACTGGTTGGGAAACATTGTCTGTTTCATAACTCAGTGTTTCCCAACCTGTGTGACTCCTGCTGTTGCAAAACTATAACTCCCAGCATGCACTGCATGCTGGGAGTAGTAGTTTTGCAACCGCTGGAGGCACATGAGTTGGGAAACACTGAGTTAGGAAACAGACAGTGGTGCGGAAACACTGCGGTAGTCTGTTACCTAACTCAGTGTTTCCCAATCCCAACCAGTGTGCCTCCAGCTGTTGCATAACAACTCCCAGCATGCACGGTCTGTCAGCGCATGCTGGGAGTTGTAGTTTTGACCCCCCCACCCCACCCCATGTGAATTTACAGGGTACATTCACATGGGCTGGGGTTTACAACAAGTTTCCCGCTTCAAGTTTGAGATGCAGCAAATTTTTTGCTGCAGCGGGACACTCACTGTACACCTCCGCCCGTGTGAATGTACCCTAAAAACACTACACTACACTAACCCTAAATAAAGAGTAAAACACTACATATACACTGCACCCTTACATGTCTTGTACGTCAGTTTTTCCAAAATGGAGCCTCCAGCTGTTGCAAAATAACAACTCCCAGTATTGCCAGACAGCCATTGACTGTCCAAGCATGTTGGGAGTTTTGCAACAGGTGGAGGCACCCTGTTTGGGGAAAACTGACGTACAGTATTTTTGGTGGAGGAGGCAAGTGTAACGCTTGCATCTGGGTACACCTCTATGAAAATCCCTAATTTTGGCCTCAAATGCGCATGGTGCTCTCTCACTTCAGAGCCCTGTCGTATTTCAAGGCAACAATTTAGGGCCACAATTGGGGTATCTCCCTACTACAAATTTTACCTCTTATGAAAAGATAAAGTTGGGGTTTACACCAGCATGTTAGTGTAAAAAAAAATATTTTTTTACTCTAACATGCTGGTGTTGCCCCATTCTTTTCATTTTCATAAGAGGTATAAGAAAATAACCCCCCCCCCCCCCCCAAAAAAAAAAAAAAAAAACTAAATTTGAAATACAATTTCTCCCAAGTACGGAAATACCCCATATGTGGATGTAAAATGCTCTGCGGGCGCACAACAAGGCTCAGGAGTGAGAGTGCACCATGTACATTTTAGGCCTAAACTGGTGATTTGCACAGGGGTGGCTGCTGATTACAGCGGTTCTGACATAAACACAAAATAAATAAATACCAACATGTGACCCCATTTTGGAAACTACACCCCCCTCATGGAACGTAACAAGGGGTATAGTGAGCATTTACACCCCACAGGTGAGTGACAGTGTTTTGAAACAGTGGTCCGTGAAAATGCAGAATGTCATTTTTCATTTGCACAGCCCACTGTTCCAAAGATCTGTCAAACACATGTGGGGTGTTAAGGCTCGCTGCACCCCTTGTTACGTTACTTGAGGGGTGTAGTTTCCCAAATAGTGTGCTATGTTGAGTGTTCTTCGCTGCTCTGGCACCATGGGGGCTTCCTAAAAGAGACATGCCCCCCAAAAACCATTTCACCAAAATTCGCTTTCCAAAAGTCGCTCCTTCCCTTCTGAGTCCTCTAGTGCATCCACAGATCACTTTACATGCACATATGAGGTATTTCCTTACTCGGGAGAAATGGTGTTTCAAATTTTGGGGGACATTTTCACCTATTACCCCTTGTGAAAATGAAAAATTTGGGGTAACATCAGCATTTTTGTGAAAAAAATAAAATTTTCACATCCAAATTTATTGAAAATTCGTCAAACACCTGTGGGGTGTTAAGGCTCACTGTACCCCTTGTTACGTTCCTTGAAGAGGGAAGTTTCCCAAATAGTATGCCATGTGGGGTGTTTTTTGCTGTTCTGGCACCATAGGGAGATCCTAAATGCGACATGCCCCCCAAAAACCATTTCAGCAAAATTCGCTCTCCAAAATCCCATTATCGCTCCTTCTCTTCTGAGCCCTCTACTGCGCCCACAGAGCACTTTACATCCACACATGAGGTATTTCCTTACTCGAGAGAAATTGGGTTACATATTTTGGGGGGCTTTTTCTCCTTTTACTCCTTGTAAAAATAAAAAATATGGGTCTACAAGAACATGTTAGTGTAAAAATGAAGATTCTGAATTTTCGTCTCTACTTTGCTGCTATTCTTGTGAAACACCTAAAGGGTTAACAAACTTTCTGAATGTCATTTTGAATACGTTGAGGGGTGCAGTTTTCATAATGGGGTCCATTATGGGGTATTTCTAACATAAAGACCCTCAAATTCACTTCAAAACTGAAGTAAATATTCAGATTTTGAAATTTATTTGAAAAATTGGAAAATTGTTGCTGAACTTTGAAGCCCTCTGATGTCTTCAAAAAGTAAAAACATGTCAACTTTATGATGAAAACATAAAGTAGACATATTGTTTATGTGAATCAATATATCATTTATTTGGTATGCCTATTTTCCTTACAAGCAGAGAGCTTCAAAGTTATAAAAATGCTAAATTTTCAAAATTTTTCATGACATTTTTGAATTTTTCACCAAGAAAAGATGCAAGTATTGACGAAAATTTACCACTAACATAAAGTAGAATTTGTGATCGGGGCTCCATACGTGTACTAGTGACAGGAAAGATTGCCTACATACCTATACAAGATCTTACCCTAGCATAGCGGTCTGAGTTGTGCCATAACCGCGCAATGAGGGCACGCCTATAGCGGGCATGCACTATAGTGAAGGAATAAGATAAGGGAGGGTTGGGTGGGTTCCACAAACGACACGTGCTCCGCCCCTGTAGGAGAGGGGGAAGTTATATACACACGCCCCCACCTGTTCCCAATGAGCCCCACCTGGAAGTGCAGGGAGCGATAATTACTTCCGCCCCTCGCACAAATACAGCCCATCAGGCTTTATACTTGGGATCGGGGCTCCATACGTGTACTAGTGACAGGAAAGATTGCCTACATACCTATACAAGATCTTAACCTAGCATAGCGGTCTGAGTTGTGCCATAACCGCGCAATGAGGGCACGCCTATAGAGGGCAAAAAGCAACCATGCTAGGATAAATACAATTCCTGAAATAAAACATCCTACATCCAGCATCAATCTTCACATACCCAAAGTAGACTATACCTAGTGTGCTGAAAGAGTAGCCCTGACCAACTAGTGACTACTAGAGGTGGTAACCATACCTTTGAAACCGTGGTAGTAACGTCCATCTGTAAAGAATCAACCTGAGAATAAACTTCCCTGCCAAATACTAACTGAACTATACCTATCACCATCCCTACTTGTGACATTACTTCAAATGGACACGGAAAGGCTAACTTCATGGCAGGTCTGACAAGCACCAATCCCCTGCTATTTAAGAGGCAAAAACTAAACTGACAGGTAAATGACAAGAAATACCTATCTACCTGATAGACCGTGTGGGTCATGTCGCATGACAAGGTTCACGAAGGCACCTTACCTGATTGAGACTGTAACAGACATACCTAACTAGCCACTGTACTGACCCAACTGGACTTGGAAGTGATGACCCATTGCAGATGACAGCTCCCTGCGAGAGCAACGTATCTGTAGACGTGACCAGTGTTTAGATGAACCATCATGTCTGTAGACCTGACAGGTCTTTGTGACACCGTCGTGCCTGAACCCATCACAGGTCCCCGCGGAACCATCGAGCCTGTAGACATGACAGGTCTTTGTGAAATCATTGTGCCTGTAAACGTCACAGGTCTTTGTAAACCACTTTTTTTTTTTTTTTTCAAATACGTAAGTGTGAAATGCCATATTGAGATTGTATACGATCTGAAACGTGTCAGATTACCTACATAACCATGTCAAATCAATTGCTCTGAAATGAGACAGCAGCAACCACGATTCAAACCCCGATCCTAAAGAAATGAGTCCTGAAACTGTGTATTAAATGCAGAATATATCTGCAACTAAATGCTGGCCCTCCTTAAAAGAGAATGTGCAATTATGCCGGATAGTTGAATCTGTGTACTATAACGAAATTATAACGTCATCGAGAAATACAACAGACGAGGTTGTATCTGACCTGAAAACGTGTCAGGTCATAACAAATATAACACACGACAAAATTGCTCTGAAAACGAGTCAGTAGCAACTGGCATTACCCCTTTTAACCTGAAGAGGAGTCAGGCAACAGGGTAACATCATGAGTATTCATGACAAGATACCTGTATGAAGCTGGCGTGTTGTTCTGAAGGCGTGTCAGTAACAAAAATTACCAATTGTGTCCAATACCCTAAGCAAAGGATCTACCTCCCCTGTGTGCACTGCATGAAACATGTTAACCATATATACGGCATAACCTGCTAACAGTATACCCAACTACAAGTCGCTACTCAATATGTTATTGCTCTGAGACATGTCTAACAATAACCTATGTGGTGCATCCCCCCCTGCAGACGTAGGAGGTTTAAGAATATGTGCTCGATATATCTGCAATGAATGTAAGCACAATATGAATACTGTAATCGTGTCTTGTAAATATATGTACAGCCAGAGGTGCAACTGCTATTCAACACTAGGAACGAATGCACATAACCTACCCGCATACAACTATGGTAGTATGCAACAAATGCTGTGTACTGGTGCATGTATCATACACAAGCTGGGAGCGTAAGTACCGTGAAAACGTAAGGAACGTTATGAATTTATGCTCTAACATCATTATGAGTAACTCATACATGCCTAGAAAATAAAGTGTAAACATATCTAAAAAGATAGACAACGTGCAACTATGCCGGATAGTTGAATATGTCTACTATAAGTAACTGATAACGTGGTCATAAAATACCACGGAGGAGGCTGTATCTGTCCTGAGAACGTCTCAGGTCGTGACAATGAACCACAATGTAATTGCTCTGAAAATTTGTCGGTAGCAACCGACATCAACTCCTTAAGCTGAAGGAGTCAGGCAAATAGGGCAACATCCTAACAAAGCTGTATAAGCTTTCCATATAAACATTATGCACGAATATGCAGTATGAAAGCTATGAGCATGAGTACAGTAAAGCTACGCGAGCATATGTGTAGTGTTGACTCTAAGGATGGAAATGCAGAAAAACTATTACCCATGTGCAGTACAACAAAATAAAGCTATGAACGTAACCAGACTATGAGCGTAACGTGCAACTATGCCAGAGAGTTGAATCTGTGTACTATAACGAAATAACATAATCGAGAAATACAACAGACGAGGTTGTATCTGACCTGAAAACGTGTCAGGTCATAACAAATACACCAACGACAAAATTGCTCTGAATACGCGTCAGTAGCAACCGACATTACCCCTTAACCTGAAGAGGAGTCAGGCAACAGGTTAACATTGTGACTATTCCTGAAATTGGTTGCTCTGAATGTGAGTCAGTAACAACCGCGATTGAACCCCTGAAGGAACGAGTCAGGTGACCGGGTATTGAACAGCCGATTAGTGCCACTAAAATGATGACCACCCTTGAACGAGTACCTGTGCCGGATAGTTGAATATGTGTACTATAACTAACTGATAACGTAGTCGTGAAATACAACAGAGGAGGTTGTATCTGACCTGAGAACTTGTCAGGTCATGACAATAAACAACAATGCGATTGCTCTGAACGAGTCAGTAGCAACCGACATTGACCCCTTAACCTGAAGAGGAGTCCGGCAATAGGGCAACATCCTGACAAACCTGAGTGAACTTTCCGTATAAAAGACTATGCACGAATACACAGAATGAATGCTATAAACATACGTACAGTAAAAGCTACGGGAGCATGTGTGTAGTGTAGACGCTATGGATGAACATGCAGAATAAATACCATTACCCATGTACAGTAAACGCTATGGATGTTGGTGCAGATAACATAACAGAATGAATGCTACATGTACGCAGAATAAGTACAACAACGTGTCAGCATAATAATTACTAACATCGTATGTACAGAATGAATGCTACGAATGTCCGTGTAGTGTATTGCTACAATTCTATGTGCAATATACATGATGTGAACATGTCTGTGGTATGAATACAACGAGCGTGTATGTGGTATAAATGCTATGAGCGTATAGTGGTATGATACTATGAGCAGTATAATGCTATGAGTATACTTGCGATATCAATGCTAAGAGCGTATGTGCCTGATGTAGGCCATGTGTATGTGCAGTATAAATGCTACAAGTACATGTGCAGTATAAGCGTCGAGCATATGTGCTCTGAATTAATATGTGGTATGATGCTATGAGGTATGAGTACTATGAGCAGTATAATGCTGTGAACATGCTATGAGCGCGTGGCCACAACTGCACGAAACAGCATGTCACTATGTGTGAGAACCATAGGAAACCTGCGTGTATGAATGCGGTGAACATGTGAACAACAAAACAATGACCGTGTAACCAATATAACTGCCATGAGCGTATGAACTAGGCATGTATGAATGCGATGAACGTGTGAACAACAAAACAATGACCGTGTAACCAATATAACTGCCATGAGCGTATGAACTAGGCATGTATGAATGCGATGAACGTGTGAACAACAAAACAATGACCGTGTAACCAATATAACTGCCATGAGCGTATGAACCCTGCATGTATGAATGCGGTGAACGCGTGAACAACAAAACCATAACCGTGTGACCGATGTAACTGCCATGAGCGTATGAAACCTGCGTGTATGAATGCGGTGAACGCGTGAACAACAAAATCATGACCGTGTAACCCATATAACTGCCATGAGGGTATGAACCCTGCGTGTATGAATGCGATGAACGTGTGAACAACAAAACCATAACCATGTGACCAATGTAACTGCCATGAGCGTATAAAACCTGCGTGTATGAATGCGGTGAACGCGTGAACAACAAAACCATGACCGTGCAACCAATACAACCGCCATGAGCGTATGAACCCTGCGGTGAACATGTGAACAACTTAAGAACCGTGAGAGTGTGACCACTATAACTGCCATGAGTGTATGAACCGTATAATTGCTATAGGCAGTATACTGCCGTAACCAGTATGAAATACCATTAACATATGAACCGAATGATACTTTGAGCGTATGAACCACTGATAATTACGAGGTGTTTGATTGCGATGAACGTAACATGGTAGAAAGAACGTAAGACCGTGAACATGCCAAGAATATGTGAACAGCATAAATGCCAAGTTTGTGGACCGTGTAAAACACCAGTGAGTGAGAGAATAACCATGAGGTGAACAGCATAAACGAGTTTGCACAGTATAAATGCTGTGAATGTATCGTCAGTGAGTATATGTACCGTATATAATGATATTAGCACATGAAACTGTATACATACTATGCGCGTCAGAGCAGTGTGCCATAAGCGTATGAATTAACCATGAGAGTACGGACAATAAGAAACTCATGGAGTTATCAAACCGTGAAGATGCTCTACTCGTGTGCACCTTGTACCAGTAATGCGTGTATGCCCATAATAAACCAAGCGTATGAACCGTATGGATACCATGATCGTGCAAATAACACTGTGTATACTATGATTTATTTGGATGTAGCCTATGTTATATCTCTACAGAGCATTGCACCCTACTATATACTATATTGAAACAAGACAGTCTACAGAGCACTGCATCACCACACACAGCATATGCTACCCTGCAACGTGATCCTCTGCAGAGTATTGCACCACACCAAACAGTAAATGCCACCCTGTGTTGCAACGAGACCCTTCGCAGAGCACTGCACTATGCCCTATATAATATGTTGTATTGAAACCATCCCATCTGCAGAGCATTGCACTAACTGTATAAAGTTTGTTTATAATGAGACCATCTGCAGAGTATAGCACTATACTGTATATAGTATATATTATATTGTAACAAAACCATCTGCAGAGCATAGCACCATAGCTGTATATCATGTATACTATATTGTAATGAGACCATCTGCAGAGCATTGCACCTTAACTATATATCATGTATACTATATTGTAACAAGACCATCTGCAGATTATTGCACCATAACTGTATATCATGTATACTATATTGTAACGAGACCATCTGCAGATTATTGCACCATAACTGTTTATCATGTATACTATATTGTAACGAGACCATCTGCAGAGCACTGCACTATACCGTTATACAGTACATGTTATATTGTAACGAGACCCTTTGCAGAGCATTACACTTTACCGTATACTGCAAGGGCACCGTACACCCCGCAGAGCACCGCACCACACAGCAAAAGTTATATTGAAACGACTCTTTGCAGAGCATTGCACCACACTGTATACAGCAAACTTTATATTGAAACAACCCGCTGCAGAGCATTACACTATACTTTAGATTAACGATAGCAGACAAGCTGACAGGACCGCATAACGAGGACTGGGCAGCTGCCGCAACCTGTCCCAAGGGCATAGACAATTGTAGCTGTGCGGGTGGCGGGCGGTCCACATGTCGCCATGAGGCAGCTAGCGGGCTGCGCGAAATGCTGAGGCCGCACCACCCCCAGCACCGATTTAACTCACCTGCTTGCCGCTCCTGGCCCCCACTACCGCTGCGGGCAGAGCCAGCCAGCACCATACCTGCCCAATATTACCTTATAACCAGATAAGACAGCCAGCGGAGCTGCCAGGAATGCCGCGCCTGCACCCCCCAGACTCATGATCAGCGAGGCCTCCGCACCGTGAGCAGCAGCTCTGAAGATTTTTGTGGGAGATTCAAACACCAGCCTGCCACAGGAAGCAGAGATTCCACAAACGACACGTGCTCCGCCCCTGTAGGAGAGGGGGAAGTTATATACACACGCCCCCACCTGTTCCCAATGAGCCCCACCTGGAAGTGCAGGGAGCGATAATTACTTCCGCCCCTCGCACAAATACAGCCCATCAGGCTTTATACATGTCATGAAAAAACAGTTTCTGAATCAAATTCATAAGTATAAGCATACCAGAGTTATTAATGCTTAAAGTGACAGTGGTCAGAATTGCAAAAAATGCTCTGGTCCTTAGGGTCAAAATGAGCTCAGTCCCCAAGGGGTTAAAAATAAATCCTGTGATTATAGTTATACATTCCCTTAAATGGTAGAATATACATTTTAAAGATGTAATGCTTGGACTTGAATGTCAGCCCTCTTTTAGATTTAGATGTCAGCTCTCTTTTAGATGTATTAAATGAAGGTACATCTGTACTTACATTGAGACTAGAGATGAGCGAATTTATGAAAAATTCAATTTGGCCAATTCGCCGAATTTTCCCTAAAAGATTCGTTTCGGCCGAATTTATTCACGGTGAATCGCTATTAAAAAGATCTATTTCTGGCCTACACAGAGCCTCAATAGCTGTGTAGAACACTTTGCCTTGCTGTAACACGCATAGGGAGAGTGCTGGGTTAGTGAAATTATACTGTTATTCAGCATGACATGCAGATTAGAGGCGTCGCTATTAGAATCACTGTCACAGAGCGTCACAATGACAGAGCCTGGAGGTGGCATCAATATGAGGAGACCATATAGTGCCTGAATGACACAGCTTGGAGAAGTAGCAGCATGAGGAGACCATGTAGTGGCTGAATGACTGTCACGATTCGGCTTACAGGTAGTGGATCCTCTGTGTCAGCGAGGGATTGGCGTGGACCGTGCTGGTGGACCGGTTCTAAGAGGCTACTGGTTTTCACCAGAGCCCGCCGCAAAGCGGGATGGTCTTGCTGCGGCAGTAGCAACCAGGTCGTATCCACTAGCAACGGCTCAACCTCGCTGACTGCTGAGAAGGCGTGGGACAGAAGGACTAGGCAGAGGCAGACGTAGCAGAAGGTCGGGGGCAGGCGGCAAGGTTCGTAGTCAAGATGGATAGCAAGGGTTCAGGTAACACAGGCTTTGGACACACTAAACGCTTTCACTGGCACAAGGCAACAAGATCCGGCAAGGGAGTGCAGGGGAAGTGAACAGATATAGTCTGGGAGCAGATGGAAGCCAATTAAGCTAATTGGGCCAGGCACCAATCATTGGTGCACTGGCCCTTTAAGTCTCAGAGAGCTGGCGCGCGCGCGCCCTAGAGAGCGGAGCCGCGCGCGCCAGCACATGACAGCAGAGGACCGGGACGGGTAAGTGACCTGGGATGCGACTCGCGAGCGGGCGCGTCCCGCTGTGCGAATCGCATCCCCGACGGCCATGTCAGAGCAGCGCTCCCGGTCAGCGGGACTGACCGGGGCGCTGCAGGGAGAGAGACGCCGTGAGCGCTCCGGGGAGGAGCGGGGACCCGGAGCGCTAGGCGTAACAGTACCCCCCCCCCTTAGGTCTCCCCCTTTTTTTGTCCGACAAGTGCTCTACCTGGGACGAGGACACCGGGAGTGAATGGAGGGCTTCCTCAAAGGCAGGGAGTACAGCAGGAGTGGGAATGGGGAGGGAGGGCAGAGGGTGAAGCTTGGCACGGGGCAGGGTGACACAAGGACGGGGGCCATGAGGAGGCACTGAGGCTTGCCTGACGGGACTGGGAGGGGGGGAGAGGCACTTCCTATGGCAGGCAGAGTCCCAGTTCTTGATCTCCCCGGTGGTCCAGTCAAGGGTGGGAGAATGAAGCCGGAGCCATGGCAGACCGAGGAGGACCTCAGAGGTACAGTTGGGAAGGACGAAGAACTCGATCACTTCGTGATGGGGTCCAATACACATCAGGAGGGGTTCTGTGCGGTAACGCACGGTGCAATCCAATCTGACTCCGTTAAACGCGGAAATGTAGAGCGGCTTGACGAGACGGGTCACCGGGATGCGGAATTTATTCACCAAAGAATCCAGAATAAAATTCCCAGAGGCACCAGAGTCCAAGCAGGCCACGGCTGAGAGGGAGGAGTTGGCTGAAGGAGAAATCCGCACGGGCACCGTGAGACGTGGAGAAGCAGACTTAGAACCAAGAGACGCCACACCCACATGAGCTGGGTGCGTGCGTGCGTTTCCCAGACGTGGAGGACGAATAGGGCAATCCACCAAGAAATGCTCGGTACTGGCACAGTACAGACAAAGATTTTCTTCCCTACGGCGATTCCTCTCTTCCTGGGTCAGGCAAGACCGATCCACTTGCATGGCCTCCTCGGCGGGAGGCCCAGGCGTAGATTGCAACGGATACTGTGGGAGAGGTGCCCAGAGATCTAAGTCTTTTTCCTGGCGGAGCTCTTGGTGTCGCTCAGAAAAACGCATGTCAATGCGGGTAGCCAAATGGATGAGTTCTTGCAGGTTGGCAGGAATTTCTCGTGCGGCCAGCACATCCTTGATGCGACTGGATAGGCCTTTTTTGAAGGTCGCGCAGAGAGCCTCGTTATTCCATGATAATTCGGAAGCAAGAGTACGAAACTGGATGGCGTACTCGCCCACTGAAGAATTACCCTGGACCAGGTTCAACAGGGCAGTCTCGGCAGAAGAAGCTCGGGCTGGTTCCTGGAAGACACTCCGGACTTCAGCAAAGAAGGACTGGACTGTGGCTCTGGCAGGATCATTGCGGTCCCAGAGCGGTGTGGCCCAAGACAAGGCCTTTCCTGAAAGAAGGCTCACTACGAACGCCACCTTAGACCGTTCTGTAGGAAACAAGTCCGACAACATCTCCATATGCAGGGAACACTGAGAAAAAAATCCACGGCAGAGTTTAGAGTCCCCATCAAATTTGTCCGGCAGGGACAAGCGGAGGCTAGGAGCTGCCACTCGCTGCGGAGGAGGTGCAGGAGCTGGCGGAGGAGAAGGTTGCTGCTGTAGCAGAGGCAGAAGTTGCTGTAAAGTGGCGGTCAACTGCGACAGCTGCTGTCCTTGTTGGGCAATTTGCTGCGATTGTTGAGCGACCACCGTGGTAAGGTCAGCGAGACTTGGCAGCGGCACCTCAGCGGGATCCATGGCCGGATCTACTGTCACGATTCGGCTTACAGGTAGTGGATCCTCTGTGTCAGCGAGGGATTGGCGTGGACCGTGCTGGTGGACCGGTTCTAAGAGGCTACTGGTTTTCACCAGAGCCCGCCGCAAAGCGGGATGGTCTTGCTGCGGCAGTAGCAACCAGGTCGTATCCACTAGCAACGGCTCAACCTCGCTGACTGCTGAGAAGGCGTGGGACAGAAGGACTAGGCAGAGGCAAGGTCAGACGTAGCAGAAGGTCGGGGGCAGGCGGCAAGGTTCGTAGTCAAGATGGATAGCAAGGGTTCAGGTAACACAGGCTTTGGACACACTAAACGCTTTCACTGGCACAAGGCAACAAGATCCGGCAAGGGAATGCAGGGGAAGTGAACAGATATAGTCTGGGAGCAGATGGAAGCCAATTAAGCTAATTGGGCCAGGCACCAATCATTGGTGCACTGGCCCTTTAAGTCTCAGAGAGCTGGCGCGCGCGCGCCCTAGAGAGCGGAGCCGCGCGCGCCAGCACATGACAGCAGAGGACCGGGACGGGTAAGTGACCTGGGATGCGACTCGCGAGCGGGCGCGTCCCGCTGTGCGAATCGCATCCCCGACGGCCATGTCAGAGCAGCGCTCCTGGTCAGCGGGACTGACCGGGGCGCTGCAGGGAGAGAGACGCCGTGAGCGCTCCGGGGAGGAGCGGGGACCCGGAGCGCTAGGCGTAACAATGACACAGCATGGAGGTGGCGACAGCATGAGGAGACCATATAGTGGCTTAATGACCCAGCCTGGCGGTGGCAACTGCCTGAGAAGACCATAGGGCCTCACAATTGAAAAGATTAAAGATATTTTTAACATTTAAATTGAAGATTTCAAATAGATGAACCTAAAAAGTTTAGGAGTTGGTGGCAGCACGAGGAGAACATATTGTGGCTGAATGACACAGCCTGGAGTTGTCGGCAGCAAGAGGAGACCATATAGTGGCTGAATGACACAGCCTGGAGGTGGCAGAAGCATGAGGAGACCATATAGTGGCTGAATGACGCAGCCTGGAGTTGGCGGCAGCAAAAGGAGTAAAAACTTCCCCTGTACTCTTGCCCTATTAATTCCCTTCTTGGCAAGTGTTACTTGCCCTAAAAAGGGCAGCCCCACACAGGAAACTCTTTCTATTTCCACCTATAAACTCTGGGAAATGGCAGTGTTTGTAGGGGGAAATAGGGAGAGGTTCCTGTGTGGGGCCGCCCTTTGTAGGGCAAGTAACACTTGCCAAGAAAGGAATTAATCATGCGAGAGTAAGGCCTTACAGGGGAAGTTATTACCCCACCGGTTACAATGGACAATACGTTGTTCCCTTCCACTTTTTAGAAGTCTTTGCATCACATCAATACTTGGTGGTGTAGGTGGCACATGGTGTTTTTTGCACACCTTTCCTTTTCTTAGATATAAAAAAAATTAGGGTCCATATATTTTATCCTAAGAAAAGTTAAGTTTTTGCTAATGCATATCCTCAATACTTACTTGTGGTCTGGTGAGGGGGAATTTCTGTAACTGGGGAGCAGCACCTTAAATATGTTTAACACTATCCATATTTGTGTAGTGTTGGTGTGGGTTGGTGGAAATCATGGCTGATCCATGCCTGATTCATCTTCACCACATGACCACATGGCGGCACAATGACACAGCCTGGAGGTGGCACCAGCATGAGGAGACCAAAATGTGGCAGAATGACACAGCCTGGAGGTGGCAGCAGCCTGATGAGACCAAAGGGCCTCACAATTGAAAAGATTAAAGATTTTTTTTTAAATTGCATGTGGCCATGTTAACATCCTCCGGATACTTGATGAAAAACTGCCACACCGCAGAGTAGCTGATTTCCCCCCCAACAGCCCGCATTGACTGACTGCTACTGCCTCCCACTCCAGGAATCCCTGTTCCACTACCTCCCGGGCAGGTAGGCTGCCGCAAAGAAGGTGGTCTACCCCGGGCACATTTGGCTCCAGACTTCCCACTACTGCCACCATGCTGACTTCCAACCATGCTACCACCTTGCTGGCTCAACTGCTGCCTCACGGGCAACCTGCCACCCTCTTCTCTGGATGATGAAGAAGCCCCTTCTGCACCCAGCTCCCAAGTGCGATCAGGTTCCTTAACAGTGTCTGCTTCAGGAGCCTAAATGCTCGCAGCACCACCTCCCATGCCACTCTCCTCATCACTACTTAACTGCCTAGTGAAGGAAGCGGGGGATGTCTCCTCCCCTTCTTGACTGGGCAGTAGCTGCTGACTGTCCTCTAGTAGATTGCCCAGAGTAAAAAGGGGAGCTGAACCCACAGCATAGAATACGTCTATGGGGGAGGGAACAGCATAGGACAGAGGCAATTGGAGGACAGGGACTACTCCTGGGCCATGCCAACTGATGGTTGTGTCTGAGGAACCCACCAACTGTTGACTGGGGGTGTCAGATGTCACTTGTGATGAAGTGGATGACCCAGTTTACCAGTCAATGACAGCAGATGGGTTGCTGGTCAAGACACGACGGCTAGCTGATACCATGAGCTCAGGCCTCTCGCTGCAACTCCTGCTGCCACTCACCCCTAGTCTGCTGCAACCTATACCTGATGAATTTAGGCCTCTGCCACTCCTATGTGCACGTCCTGGCACTTCTCTGCCTGACATACTTAATGTGTATCTGAGGGGAGTACAATACACTCCACTACGCTTAAAACAGTATTTGTCTAGAACAGCAGTAGGTGTGTACTTTTCACTGGCCTTTCACAGTAACTAGGCCCTTAGGACTATAACAGGAACAAAATGGTACACAACGTAGATGTCCGCACTTGGTATGCACTTGCGAGGGGGGTACAATACGCTCCACTACACTTAATACGGTATTTGTCTAGAACAACAGCAGGTGTGTACTTTTGGCTGGCCTTTCACAGTAGCTAGGCCCTTAGGACTATAACAGGAGCAAAATGGTACACCACATAGATGTACGTGTGGGGCATGCACTTATGAGGGGAGTACAATGCTCTCCACCACGCTTAAAACAGTATGTGTCTAGAACAGCAGCAGGTGTGTATTTTTGGCTGGCCTTTCACAGTAACTAGGCCCTTAAGATTTTAAAAGGAACAAAATGGTACACCACCTATGTACGCACAGGTTACACTTAAAGGACAACTGCAGTGGTACACATTTATATATGCCCGGGCCTCAAAAATAAACTCATACATACCTTCCTACGAGCCTAGCGGAGCATATTGTCCTCTATTAAAGGACAACTGCAGTGGTACACATTTACATATGCTCCTTACATGACAGTGGGCTCAGCCTATCACAGGCCGGGGCAGGACATTGCTACGGCCGGTGATACGCCGACGGCTCTGCGGCGTCCCTGTCCCCAGGAAGTGGAATGATGTCAGCACTGCCGAACCGTGAGGCCTGTGCTGGACCAACGGGGGCTTGTAGGAAGGTATGTATGAGTTTATTTTATTTATTTTTGAGGCCCGGGCACGGGCATATATAAATGTGTACCACTGCAGTTATCCTTTAATAGAGGACAATAGCTCTGCTACGCAACCTGTATTAGGCACTAATAGCAGGTGATTGTGGCTTTTAGAGCTCTGCTCACCCGAACTGGCTGGCTACTATTAGCTTTTCAGTTGTTGTCCACATCAGTGCTGCAGCACACAGTCGCTGTGTAGTACACCCAAAACTGCACTCTCTCTCTCACTCTCTCTCATTCTTCCCTATCAGTGCTTCTTGGCTGGATTTGGGCTTGAGGTGAATTGCTGCTGTAATACACCCAAAATTGCATTCTCTCTCTCAATCTCTCTCCCTTCCCTATCAGTACTTCAAGACTGGATTTGGGCTTGAGGTGAATCGCTGCTCTAAAAATGCTTTTTTGTGCAACACACACTGCTCTATGTCCCTCTCTCTCTGCAATAGAATGCTGAAGTGACTGGCCGCAAGATGGCTGCCGATTATATAGGGCTGTGACATCACAGGGGTGGCTGGCTGCTGATAGGCTCATGCTGCATGTGATTTAGGGTCATCCCGCCTACCCAGGATTCCTTGCCCCATGTCCTCACATGTGGATCCATCATTTTGATGCCCTGGAGCCTGGAATGCACTAAATAGAGTTTAATGAAGCGATTTGTGCAATTGAATCGATATTCAAATTTGTTGCAAAGTAAATTTTTCCTGATTGAGACCATATGTGTTGATAAAAAAGTGACTTGATATTCTCTTCCCACATATGAATATTCCGCTAAAAGACAAATCCAAAGAGTTGTTTGCTTTTGTTGTTTGCCAAAATCCATTTCTACCCTGCTTTTATAGACTGTTTCTCAAGTTATTCATTCATTTCAAAAGTAACAAAATTATTTAAACCTGCTAGATTTTGTTAATCCCAATGCATGAAAGCAGTTGAACTTGCACTTTATATTTAGCAATGGAACTATTGTATGATCTGGTGAAAACATTTAAACGTCCACAATAAAATATAATGGATTATAATAGATTTTTTATATAGTGCTGTCCAAACTTGCAACACTGTACATATAATTTTACAATCACAATAAATCCTTACCTTACACAGCACAAAGACATTTTATTGTACCCTAAATAACGAATAAGGCAAGATCCAAGGTTACATGTACATTGAGTTCACAGTAAACCAATGCTAACCTTAACAATAGCTGTAGGAAAGAGTACATTCACATCCCTATATATTGTAAATAACCATTGGTCGCTCTTTATCCTTGTACATATTTATGTTAAGCACTTAATGGTCTACAACAAAGATATTCTTGAGTTCTTGACCATGCTGTATGCATATGGTATTATGAAGTATGATGTTTACCACTACCAAACATTAGAAAATATTGCTTATTGTATCCTAATAGAAAGAATTGTGGATGCACACAGATGGTTCTATGAATTGAGATCATATTTACCATTTAAGATTCACGTTGGACAGCAAAATAGGAAATAATATAATATTTAATAGCATTTATTTCAATAAAATAATTCTTTAAAGCGGACATGCAAACAAAAATAAACATGGGTGTAAATAAGCACATGGCCAGATAACGCTAGTCATCAGCGTTCTGGTCACACCTTTTTTTTTTTTTTTTTTTTTATCATTATAATTTTTTTTTAATCTCTATAGTCTTTTCCAGTGCTGAGGTATAATCCTTTTTGTTATGATGCAAATGTGCTCTCTGAGGAAGCATCATTGTGAAACGGCATAGAGGTGACACTCTCTTGTGGGTAAGGGGATTCGGCACCAGGAGGGTCATGCTTTGTGTATAGGACTCATCTTTTTACACTTATTGGGTGCAGAGGTATATTGACTCAGAGGTATATTTTAGCGGTGTTTACCTTCAGTGCTTTTTCTGCTGTTTTTTCCATACCCTATTTGGTCTGTATTTATGAGTCCATCTAATAGCATTTTACATCAGATGATGCCATCTTGTTTCTTTCCCTTAGGTTTCCTACTATTTTCTTCACATATATAAGTTATTGTGGTTTCTCATTAATTGGTGTCTTTACATTATAGTTACACTATGTCATTTTCATACATAACCAGTATTACAGTTATTTGGATACAAGTGTACAACATAATATATAGAGATGAGGGAACTTTTAAAAAATTTGATTTGGCCGATTCGCCGAATTTTCCGGAAAAGTATGTTTCGATCCAAATTTTTTTGTGGCGAATCTATATTAAAAAGGCTATTTCTAGCCTACATACAGCCTCTATAGGTGTATAGAATACTTTGCTGTGTTCTAAAACACATATGGAGTGTGCTGGGTTAGTGAAATAATACTGTTATTCAGAATAACATGCGGATTATCGGCATTGCTTTTAGAATCACTGCCGCACAGCAGCACAATGACAGAGCCTGGTGGTGGCATCAGTGTCAGGAGACCATATAGTGACTGAATGACAGCGTGGAGGTGTTGGCAGCATGAGGAGACCATTTAGTGGCTGAATGGCACAGCGTTGAGGTGTTGGCAGCATGAGGACACCATTTAGTGGCTGAATGACACAGCATGGATAAGGCTGAAGCATGAGGACAACATTTAGTGGCTCAATGACACAGAATGGAAATTTGAAAATTTGAAAATTAACAGAGCCAGGCCCCACAGCAGCATCAGTAACCCATATATTGCCTGAATGACACAGCCTGGAGTTGGCTGATGCATGAGTTCACACCAGGGCTTCACAATCCCCCCAAAAAACACCACAATTTTAGAAATTTTTGAAAAAGATTTTGGATAGCAGGTGCCACCCATGAGAAAATTTGAAACTAACAGACCCAGGCCCAGCAGCGCCATCATTTTTTTATTTGAAATTTAAAACAACCTTTGCGTGTCCCTGACCCCAGCGTGTGGGTACGAAGGACCAAATCCAACAAGCCCCCACAGGGCTCATGTGGCAGTGAGATTTAGGCGAAACGTCTCCATTGCCCTGACCGGCCATTGTTTCCAAGACTTCTCGCCAAGGCAAACCATGTGATGAATAGTGTGACACCGCCGTGACCTGCACACATGGAAGGGCCACTGAGACTTGTCCGGGCAGTGGAGGTTTAATAGATAGATAGATTGATGAACAGATAGTATTTATATCTTAAATAAAAATGTTGGTTAAACATTTCAGTACCAGATACCATTCAACAGAAATCAGTCAACGTGTTCTAAGCAAGTTGTGGAGGACATCATTCTTATCATTCATGGTCAAGAAACCATAGTAACTGGATATGTCACACATTGACCACAGCTGACAGATGGATACATGGCCCCAAGTCATAATCTGAAAGTTACATACTACTGATTTCTAACATCCAGAGGGCTTTTGAGACAATAAAGCCGTGTTGCATTTATATTAAATCGAGAGAAACACTGTTAGTAAAAGACATTACCGTGTTATTTATACCTTATCATCTCCTAGAGTTAGACAGATCTTGAGTGTCTTTTGTCTCAATGAAATTGTCTGGCTGTAAGAAGCTTGCTGATACATTCCTCAAATAAGATATTTAAAGTATGACTACAAAAGATTATTTTTATGTCTCTTCTCACCATTGATTTATTCCCCACATTTAGCTGCTTATATCCCACAAGGATAACGGCATGTATACCCAATAACTCTGCACTTTATGGTGAGCTCAATCTGAGCCACTTTTATATCCTCTATAATTCCTGAGCCTATTTTCATTTTCTGCAAAACCACCATCAGACATGAAGATTCCCACCTGACCAAGATATCCAGTTTTGCCGTCAGAAGAAAGTTAATTTGTCTGGTGTGTTAAGCTGGTAGGTTGTTTCATTTCATGAGTGTACCATCTTCCATCATTTTAATCCATCATTTTGACAATAGGTTTGCTTCGGAGAAGTCGTTCTTGATTATCTAATGCAGTATTTTTGGACACAATGAAATGCAGTTGGTATAGCGATTCATTCATCAATGGAACAGTCTAGACATAGTGTTGAGTTGAGGACCCATAATCAACTATGTCCATGTGCAGGGCATACAAATAAGCAAAACTTTATTATAGACATAAAACTATTTCCAAAACTACACAAGGTCAATGTGGAGTGTAAGCATATCGAAAGCTCAAATTTCCTAAATTGTTATCTAAAGCATTTATGTTTCTTTTCTTGTTTCATTGGAACTATATTGTTTCAACTGCTTGTTACTTTATCTTTTATTTATAAAGCACCAGAGTATTCTCCAACAATGTACAGTAGGGAAATAAACATACACTGATAACAGTACAGAGAAAGAAATTGAGACACTGGGTGAAAAGGCTCCTGATCACTTGAGTATATGACAGAGATAAGCGAACAGGAAAACATAATATCTGAAAAACACATACTATTTGCTTGTCAAATTCTAATTATAGAGACTGTTATAGAGTTAGTTGCTATCTTTAGTAGAATGCATTGGACTAAGTCAGAGCGAAGAACACTTTTTGACAATATGTCTTCAATAAAAAATGTTGTCTGTATTTTATTTGTACAGTGCAGAGGTAGCTGTTACACCCAGGCCCTGGTATCTGAGAAAGTCTACTCATCAAAAGAAAACCACACATTGGCCTTCATTTACTATTGCAAACCCGACGATGTTTTGTCAGGTTGTGTGCCAGATTCTGTCGCATTGCGCCAGAAATTCTGTCTGCGCCAGATTTTGAGCCAGAATTGAAAAAAAACCTGACTAACTCTTCATTTTGCTGAGAAAACCCGAAAAGGGGGCGTGGTTGCTGGGGAAAGGGGGGTGGTCTCCGAAAAGGGGTGTGTTCCCGACATTTTCACAAAACTCTAACATATTAACTAAGGTTTCCACATAAAATGTGGTGGATTTGAGCTGAGGAAAACCAGACAGATCAGAGCATGTGTAGGGAAAGTGGAAAATGTAGGGAAACCTTAGTAAATACCGTGGAAAATAAATTGTAGGGAATTAAAACCCACAAAGAAACCTACAGAACACTCTTAGTAAATGAGGGCCAATATGTATGGATCCTATCATAGATTTTGCATTGGGGTTCAAGTTACGCCTCTGCAAAATACATGGAAATAATTAAGATGAGCATTTAATTCAGCACTTGCAGGTAATGCAACTGACCCAATATATTATAGTGCAAGTGGGACGTTGCAGAATAGATTGAGAATTGTCAACGGCGTTTCTGCAATAATGATATGGCTAGTGGTTAGAACTTATGGGAGAGTTAGGAAGCCACAATGCGGAGATTTCTTAGCAACCTGGCAGATATATTTAAAGTTGAGAAGGTTTTTCCCCCTAAAAATATTAAAGGGGTACTCCGCCCCTGGCATCTTATCCCCTATACCTCCCTGTACTGTAGGGGGGCGCTACCAGCCAGTCAGTGCATGCACTTCAGTAATACAGGGGTTTTACCAGTAAAATGTCCATTCGGATTGGTCAGTTCTTCCGGGTATTGACACATTTCACAGATCTGGACTGTCCGTAGCATTGTATGTTGAGTCTGGTTTCAAGTTACAATGGTTCAGAAAAGACAATTGTATGTTGAAACTATTGTATGTTGAGGCCATTGTAAGTTGAGGGATCACTGTATACAGTGACTTAAGAGGTAGAGCCCGATCTTTGCTATTTAGAGGAAAAAACAAACAAAAACAAGCACTAGTACATGAGGCATTTTTCTGGTTTTGCCATTTAGTTTATGGTAAAATGAAGAGTGTCATAGTCTTTTAGAAAAGCCCTCATGTGGCTCTATAGTTGGAAAAATAAAGGAGCTATGGTTCTTAAAATGCAAGGAGGGAAAAACAAAAAAGCAAAACAAAAATTAGGCTGCATTCACATCTCGTTTTGTGCATACGGGCGCCGGATCCGGCTGGGGGAGGGGCAAACCGGACGCTCTCGTACCCCAGCCGGATCAGCCCTTGACTCCATTTACTTTAATGAGCTGACCGGAGCCTTAGCCTAGTTATGGGAATAATGTTACTGATCTTGCATGGTAAATGGAAAAAATAAAAAAAACTAATGTCAGAGTTGTTTTATTGTCTTCTCACATCCCACAAAATATGGAATTATCAGAAAACCCCATCTACCTCAAAATGTTAAAAGGTAAAATAAAGGAGGGATTTAAAAATACGATTTGCTCTGCAATAAATAAGCCCTTATACGACAAATGGAAAAATTGTATTATTTCCTATACCATTCTAGTAGCCACATTCATCTATAATCAGTTTGTTAATATCTTTGTTTCTTTTTTTTATTGTCAGCCTCATTTAGTTGTGTACACATATTTGGGGCAATATTATACTTATACTGCTTAGTAGTAAAAAAAATATATACCTATATTGAACTTTCTGTGATGTAAAGCCTGAGCTCTCATATGTACGCTCACAATCATTTTTCATTTACTGTTGACATTTGCAAGAATAATAGATTATACTGAAAGGGAAGAGGCAATTGAAGTGATCAAGTTTGTTCTGTGTTTAATGCATTGGCCTTTTACTTTGAGGAAAAAATGAATAGCTATATCATGTTCTAATATAATACATGTTCTATACAAAGAATAAGCATTTAGAATAGAGTGCCTGTCCAGAGCATCCAAACATGAATAGAGTTAAAGGGCTTTTCCAGGTAAAATTTAATTCAGCACTTGCAGGTAATGCAACTGACCCAATATATTATAGTGCAAGTGGGACGTTGCAGAATAGATTGAGAATTGTCAACGGCGTTTCTGCAATAATGATATGGCTAGTGGTTAGAACTTATGGGAGAGTTAGGAAGCCACAATGCGGAGATTTCTTAGCAACCTGGCAGATATATTTAAAGTTGAGAAGGTTTTTCCCCCTAAAAATATTAAAGGGGTACTCCGCCCCTGGCATCTTATCCCCTATACCTCCCTGTACTGTAGGGGGGCGCTACCAGCCAGTCAGTGCATGCACTTCAGTAATACAGGGGTTTTACCAGTAAAATGTCCATTCGGATTGGTCAGTTCTTCCGGGTATTGACACATTTCACAGATCTGGACTGTCCGTAGCATTGTATGTTGAGTCTGGTTTCAAGTTACAATGGTTCAGAAAAGACAATTGTATGTTGAAACTATTGTATGTTGAGGCCATTGTAAGTTGAGGGATCACTGTATACAGTGACTTAAGAGGTAGAGCCCGATCTTTGCTATTTAGAGGAAAAAACAAACAAAAACAAGCACTAGTACATGAGGCATTTTTCTGGTTTTGCCATTTAGTTTATGGTAAAATGAAGAGTGTCATAGTCTTTTAGAAAAGCCCTCATGTGGCTCTATAGTTGGAAAAATAAAGGAGCTATGGTTCTTAAAATGCAAGGAGGGAAAAACAAAAAAGCAAAACAAAAATTAGGCTGCATTCACATCTCGTTTTGTGCATACGGGCGCCGGATCCGGCTGGGGGAGGGGCAAACCGGACGCTCTCGTACCCCAGCCGGATCAGCCCTTGACTCCATTTACTTTAATGAGCTGACCGGAGCCTTAGCCTAGTTATGGGAATAATGTTACTGATCTTGCATGGTAAATGGAAAAAATAAAAAAAACTAATGTCAGAGTTGTTTTATTGTCTTCTCACATCCCACAAAATATGGAATTATCAGAAAACCCCATCTACCTCAAAATGTTAAAAGGTAAAATAAAGGAGGGATTTAAAAATACGATTTGCTCTGCAATAAATAAGCCCTTATACGACAAATGGAAAAATTGTATTATTTCCTATACCATTCTAGTAGCCACATTCATCTATAATCAGTTTGTTAATATCTTTGTTTCTTTTTTTTATTGTCAGCCTCATTTAGTTGTGTACACATATTTGGGGCAATATTATACTTATACTGCTTAGTAGTAAAAAAAAAATATACCTATATTGAACTTTCTGTGATGTAAAGCCTGAGCTCTCATATGTACGCTCACAATCATTTTTCATTTACTGTTGACATTTGCAAGAATAATAGATTATACTGAAAGGGAAGAGGCAATTGAAGTGATCAAGTTTGTTCTGTGTTTAATGCATTGGCCTTTTACTTTGAGGAAAAAATGAATAGCTATATCATGTTCTAATATAATACATGTTCTATACAAAGAATAAGCATTTAGAATAGAGTGCCTGTCCAGAGCATCCAAACATGAATAGAGTTAAAGGGCTTTTCCAGGTAAAATTTATTGATGCACATCCAATAAATATTGGTTGAAAACCTTACTGTGTCTGTACCGTACTGTGTCCGTACTGTGCTTTGTTTTTTTGACTAGTATACAATATATGTTTCCTAATAAAATCCCAAAAAAGTTTAGAAACTGAATCAAATATTTTATAATCAAATACGTTATTGACAAATTCATATACCACCCTTTAACTACCCATAAAAGCATTTACATACAAGACATTTACATGTACATGAATATAAGGGACACAGATGATTGCACTGAATGTAAATAGGGGCACTAAATGTCTATAATCACAAATATTAATCAATAAAGCAGCAGTAATGTAAAAAGTACAAAAAATAGCAGAAATGATGGTAAACAGATAGCAACAGGGATTAGTATATAGCCACAATATGTAAGTGATAATATCGCAAATTGTAAACAAAATATAGTAAAAGTGAGCTCCCAATTAATAGGGAGTATAAATGGCTCTCTAATGTAAACGTGAATGCGCTGCTCTGATGCAAAGTATGGTCACTAGGTCAGTATACCCATATCAAATGCTACATAATGCCATGACATAGCAGACCCATCAGACACGGCCTATAATGCCCAACTGTTCCCCCACATCGCCGTCCGACATGTTTCGCTCTTGCTTCCTCCAGGAGCGGTGTGGTGAGGGATATCAGAGGTTTTTTTTATACCTGTGAAGATGATCTCATATTATATACAGTCACTCATATGAATTTTAAATGTTTCATTCTATTTATCAATCATTTTTATCTTCATTAGTTCACTATATATATACTTTATATTTTATCTCATGTATTTTGATCACAACATTCACTTTTCACTGTCTTTATTACACATATTTTATATTAATGACATTAATAAACACATAATTTTTGTTTTTTACACTTATCATTATATTATTATCATATCACAATATTCTTCATTTTTATTTTATTTTTTATTATTGGATCATATATATATTTTTGTTTTACTGACCCTTCTGATTTGGTAGTGTTTTTTACTACACATATATTTTAATATTAATTAGTTAATTATATATTAATTTTTTCACATTTATATTTCTTAGATATTGTTTAGTCACTAATTATTTATTCAATATTTTTTTTTATTATTCATTACAATTTATTTTTTGTGTTTATTATGTATATTGAAATAGGTATATTAATTATATGTATTTATTTAATGTATGAATTAATTTTCATCTAGCTATATTTAATTTTATTTAGTTTTATTTATTATATTATATACTGGATCATGTAGTGGTTTTCCTTCTTTTACTACCCATACTGATTATTATTTCCAATTCTGGTTCATATCGTAAGAAATACACAGATTAGCTGTTTAATTATGTTTATTTATGTTCGGTCTCAATAGTTTCTATTATATTGTGGGCATTTCCCTAATCCAAGATGACCCCTGAGGGTGGAGTGCTTCTGTGTGCAAGCATGCGGTACGTGATAACGGGGTGCGTGGGCAGCGGCTCCGGCGATGATGCATTCATGCGTCCTTACTGGTGCCGTGTTGACGCACTTCCGGACATCGCAGCTGTGCGCGATTGGGACAGGAAGCGCCCAATAATGGCCCCCGGCAGCTGCAGATCATCTTCACAGGTATAAAAGACCCTCTGCTATCCCTCACCTCATCGTTCCTGGAAGAAGCAAGAGCGAAATGTGTCGGACGGTGAGGTGGGGGAGCAGTTGGGCATTATAGGCAGTGTCTAATGGGTCTGCTATGTCATGGCATTATGTAGCATTTGATATGGGTATACTGCCCAGTTTAGAAGAGGTTTGCTATGGGGATTTGCTTCTAAACTGGGTGGTTCCCGAGACACGTGTCATCAGAGAGCACTACAGAAAAGAACAACCTTAACTTCAGAAGCTCATAAGTACTGAAAGGATTAAGATTTTTTAATAGAATTAATTTACAAATCTGTTTAACTTTCTGGAGCCAGTTGATGCAAATCAGCTCATTACATCACCTTTTCAGGTGATGTTCCCTGGTATCAGCTTAGCTCCAGTTACGGAATATAAAAAGCTAATCAGGATTAATGCCAAGCCAGAACTCTCTCTCCAGAAGGAAAGAGCACCCATCTGCAGACAGCTGTTTCGGGGTACTTGCCCCTCGTCAGTACAGAGCAGGATTTACAATCCCGATTAGCTTTTTATATTCCGTAACTGGAGCTTCTCGGCCTTTTGGCTAAGATCAAGTGTAGTATCTGTTCTTATCAGTTTTTCATGCCGGTGGACAGTAACGCCGATATGGGGCTGGTGGGGATGGGTGCTGCATGGAGGATGCAGGTGTACCAGGGCTTTCCGGGGCTGGTTCTGAGGAATCAGCTCGACGGCTGCCCCGATGTGACCTGTTCCCTCCGGGTCTCGCCATAAGGCTGAGAGGGTCTAGAGCCGAGGTACTTTTGTGCCTCGGGGAGTGGTGACCCCGAGGTGCCGAAACTCACTGGGAGGATAGACTCACTGAGTTGAAGCACGGGCACCATAATCTCTTCACCTTGTGGCACTCACCTCTTGATTCCCGGCCTTCTGGCTAGGATCAGAGAAATTTTTATAGATCCGGCCGGATGTCCGGGCAGTATATCTGCACACATTCACTTATTTATTTCTTTTTTGTCTCACTGTGTCACTTTTTGCGTGTTGTGTGTTCACAGGATTTGTCAGGATGCGGTAGCCCTTCTGGGTGTCCCTCCTGGCGGTCTAGGGGAGGTGTGTGTGGCCATTAGGTTCCGCACCTCCCTGCAAACACCCCGGGTACTCCTGCTTTGGCAGGGTACCTACCGTAATTGGCTCTGCGGGCAGATACCTTGGCTAACGCCAAGGGGGATGCCGGGAGCATTTGTGGTCCCCTAGTAGCTTTGGCGAAAAGGGACATCGAACCTGGAACCTCGCAGGTACCTTTTGGTCCGGAGGCGAAGGGTAAGGTTTGTTGGGGGGCCTCTCTCCTATCGGAGAAGGGCTTGCGATAGACCGCATCCTTTGTGCACGTTTTTTTTAGTGTAACACGTTTGCACTTTTTCTTGCACTTTGGGTGAATCGAAAGCACGTTCCTCGGCTTTAGATAAAAAAAAAAAAAAAAAAATTCCGTAACTGGAGCTAAGCAGATATCAGGAAACATCGCCTGAAAAGGTGATGTAATGAGATGATTTGCATATTCCCCTACCCAGAATGCCTGCGGAGTGCTTAGTGGCCCTTGAAAGCTCCGTCACACCAGGAGTGGTGAAATCTCCCTGAGTTAAATACTCATCCCGTTTAGTTGGTCTAAGGCCCCTCATCTCAGCCAAGCCAGATTACCCTGCTCTGTACTGACGAGGGGCAAGTACCCCAAAACAGCTGTCTGCAGATGGGTGCTCTTTCCTTCTTGAGCGAGAGTTCTGGCTTGGCATTAATCCAGATTAGCTTTTTATATTCCCTAACTGGAGCTAAGCTGATACCAGGGAACATCGCCTGAAAAGGTGATGTAATGAGCTGATTTGCATATTCCCCTACCCAGAATGCCTGTGGAGTGCTTAGTGGCCCTTGAAAGCTCTGTCACACCAGGAGTGGTGAACTCTCCCTGAGTAAAATACTCATCCCGTTTATATATATATATATATATATATATATATATATATATATATATATATATATATGTATATATATCTATCTATCTATCTAAAAGTTTTCTCCTGGATAACTCCTTTAAACAGAGCAGAAGATAAACGGCTCTGAACATTGTGTAGTTGTTAAGGTCCCATTAAAGTGAATTTGAGCTGAACTGCAGTAGCCCAAAGCGACCACTACACAATGTATAGAGCCATCGGCATCCTGTTATGTTTACTGTGTATGCAGGTGCTTTGGCTCTAGCACACAACTGATTACCAGGGGAGCTGGGCGTTGGTTCCCCCACAGACCTAATATTTTAATGGCCTAGCCTGAGGGTAGGTCATCAAGAAATTGCACCTGTTAAAGCTCCTTTTAAGAAGACCATACAGTATATATTTTGTTTCACTACAATTGTAGATGAAAATGTGTATTAAAGGGGTTATCCCGGAGTAAAAAAACACAAATTTTATAATCCTCCCAGTTCACTGCCCCATCATGATAAACTACCCCCTGCCTTTATTTTTATTATTTGTTAGTTTACTACCTTGACATTGCTCTGTATTTTCTACTCAGTCAGATTCACAGACAGGGAAGGGGCATTACCCAGAAGGCGTGACATCATAGAAAACTTCATTTTTTTATTTTTTTTTTACAAAATGCATTAGAAATATTTTATTTTTTTTACCATAAGGAGTGCAATAGCAGAATTTTTTTTAATGAGAGTGCCCATTTAACCCCATTTATATATAAGCACTGCTGGAGGAAATATATATAGGTAGCGCAGCAGGGAGTGTTCGTTAAAGTGGGTATTAATTTCCTTTTCTGCGGACGTATGCACTTTCTGTAAGCCAGGTTGGACCTGGAATATATATGCGACTTTTAAACGGAGATGCAATTTTTTTCTTCATAAATAGCGAATTTCGCATTTGATAAATACATGACCACTGGAAATTACAAAAAAATTTACTACGTGAGCAGATTTCAGAAATGTGTGTTGAGATTAGCAAAAATGAAAAAGTCGCACATGCTTTTTTTATGCAAAAAAAATCAACTACAGAGCTTGATAAATCTCCTTATAAATGTTTTTGGGCCTTGGAGCAGTTTTAAGGTTATAACCCTTAATTTACTTAATGTGAAATAGAGCAAAACTGAATAACCTACATGGAAATATTACCGTATTTTCCTGCATATGAGATTACTTTTTAACCGAGGAAAATGTTCTCAAAAGTC
The DNA here is from genome assembly GCF_029499605.1 of Hyla sarda. Taxonomy (NCBI): domain Eukaryota; kingdom Metazoa; phylum Chordata; class Amphibia; order Anura; family Hylidae; genus Hyla; species Hyla sarda. The sequence goes on along the minus strand of NC_079191.1, from coordinate 343,946,947 downwards.
GGGGGTCGTCTTATACGCCGTGCGTCGTCTTATAGGGTGGGTGCTGCAGTCAGCCGGGACGCCCCGGGTATAGATATAGAGAGAGTGGGGCACCCGGGGTATTGATAGAGAGAGCGGTCCTGTGCCTAGAATAACACGCATCTTTCACCTGTCTGGCCTGCCAAACTGAGACCAATGATTATTTTTAAATTAAAAACAATGCCAAAACTCCAGTTCCCTGTTGGTTGTTTTTGTACATGTGAATGAAAAAGGATGGATGGATGAAGAAGGGGTAAAGCTATGGCTTGATAATGTATGGAGCAGGCTACCAGGTGGACTTATTCAAAAACGTAGTCTACTGGTGTGGGATATGTTCAGGGCTCATTTAACCCCCAGCACTAAGCAAAGGCTTGCAAGACTAAACACAGATGTGGCAGTTATTCCTGCAGGATTGGCATCATTGGTACAGCCACTGGATTTGTGCCTAAACAAGCCATTTAAAGATCGCATTCAAGAACAGTGGAAGGAATGGATGGTTAGTGGCGAAAAGTCATTCACAAAAGGAGGAAAGATGCGTGCTCCACAGTTGGATGTTTTGGGCCAGTTTGTCATAAAAGCCTGGAATGATATTGATGCAGAAACAGTGATCAAGTCTTTCAAGAAGTGTGGCATATCAAATTCATTAGATGGTATGGAGGACGACTAATGGGGCAAGATGAAGAGGAAGCCAAAGCCGAAGCTGAGACCACACCATCTGATACAGAATTCGATCCATACGATGACTGCCTTACAAATGTATCACAAGATGTCATTGATGTACTTATGATATCAGATGAGAGGATTTTGAAGGCTTTTAAAAGGAAACTGTCACCCCAGCAAAACCTGTAAAAATTCTGTAGCTTGCAGTTATGATGGGCGTTGCTAACTCGCCAGGGACTTGCACAGCACTTGCTCTCTCACTCTATTGTTTGTTATCTTCCTGATGTCACGCCTCCGCCCCCGTGCGACATCACGCTCCGCCCCTCAATGCAAGCCAACGGGAGGGGGCATGACAGCTATCACACCCCCTCCCGTAGGCTTGCATTCAGGGGCGGAGCGGGACGTCACACGGGGGCGGAGGCGTGACGTCACATGCCGCAGGCCCGGTGGCCGCCTGTAATCAGTCCTGGAGCAAACACGCTCCAGGGACTGATTACAAACGGGGTGCCGCAAGCATGATCCCATGATACACAAGAATATCAGTGACTATAGGTGACGTCTTCTCTATAGTCTTTCCTTATTTAATTCAGATGGTACATACCGCCAGGACTTGTTCCAGCTAAATGTTCACTCAGCAGATCTTGACGCCCAGATGGCTCCTCACTATGACAGCGGATTCTGATCCTCTATATGAAAACAATAATTATTATAATACTGCCAAACACTGTGGGGGAGATTTATCAAAACCTGTGCAAAGGAAAAGTTACCCAGTTACCCATAGCAACCAATCAGATTGCTTCTTCCATTTTCAACAAGGCCTCTGCTAAATGGAAGAAGCAATCTGATTGGTTGCTATGGGCAACTGGGCAACTTTTCCTTTGCACAGGTTTTGATAAATCTCCCCCTGTATCCTTTGAATATAATACTGGCACACATCATACCCTCTGAATATGATACTACTACACACTGTACCCTCTGAATATAATACCGCCACACACCGTACCCTCTTTATATAAAACCGTCACACACCGTACCCTCTGTATATGAAACCACTACACACCGTACCCTCTGTATATAAAACCGCCACACACCGTACCCTCTGTATATAAAACCGCCACACACCGTAACCTCTGAATATAAAACCTCCACACACCGTACCCTCTGTATATAAAACCGCCACACACCGTAACCTCTGAATATATTACTACAACACACTGTACCCTCTAAAATATAGTACTACCACATACTGTGCTCTCTGAATATAACCTTGCCATGCACCCTCTGAATATAATACCGTAATGTATTGTGGACCATAAAAACCATACTACCCCAAAAATTCATTATAATATACACTATAGCCAACATGTATAATTGTCTTTAGACAGTTTTTTGTATCTAAAAATGGTGCAAAAAAAGTGCAAGCAGGGTTTATTTGCACCTTTTTTCCGCTTCAGTTGCAATCCACTACTTTTGGCAATACACATGATATGGACAGGTTTTATGAACTGCACTGAAAAGTCTCTAAAACTACACCACACCAGACTTAGCTTTTTGGTGTATGTGAAGAGTGACCTGCACAAAATTTATCAAATGGTCTGCTACCAGTTAATAAATGTGGTGCTCCTACACATTACCAGCACACAAAAAAAAGGTGTAGAAAAATGCTTCACTTACACCTACAATGATAAATGCTGGCCTATACCTCTGAAATGCTAAAAACTCTGTGCCCCTCACATATAATTCACCCTGTCCTGTGCCCCTCACATATAATGCCCCTGTCCTGTGCCCCTCACATATAATGCCCCTGTCATGTTCCCCTCACATATAATGCCCCTGTCCTGTGCCCCTCACATATAATGCACCCTGTCCTGTGCCCCTCACATATAATGCACCCTGTCCTGTGCCCCTTACATATAATGCACCCTGTCCTGTGACCCTCACATATAATGCACCCTGTCCTGTGCACCTAACATATAATGCACCCTGTCCTGTGCCCCTCACATATAATGCCCTCTGTCATGTGCCCCTCACATATAATGCCCCATGTCTTTTGCCCCTCTCATATAATGCACCCTGAGGGGGCAGGACAGGGGGCATTATATGTGAGTGGCACAGGACATGGGGAATTATATATGAGGGGCACATGGCAGGGGGGGCATTACATGTGAGGGGCACATGTCAGGGGGCATTATATGTGGGGGCACATGACAGGGGGGCATTATAAGTGAGGGGCACATGTCAGGGGGCATTATAAGTGAGGGACACATGTCAGGGGGGCATTATATTGTGAGGGGCACAGGACATGGGGTATTATATATAAGGGGCACAGGACAGGGGGCATTATATGGGCACATGGCAGGGGGGGTCCTGTCATTTGCCCCCCCATATAATGCCCCCCTGCCATGTGCCCCTCATATATAATGCCCCCCTTGCATGTGCCCCTCACTTATCATTTGCTTCCCCCCTTCTCACACCCGTCACTTTTCTCACACGCTGCGGGCTGCTCCGTTCTTGAAGTGTCAGTGACAGCCGCGGGGACGTGATCTCGGGGCGCCGGCACGATGATGAGCTGTCATCGTGCCGGCCTGCCATGGATGGCGTCCCTGCGGCTGTCACTGACACTTCAAGAACGGAGCAGCCACAGCCCGCAGCGTGTGACAAAAGCGAGGGAGTGTGGAGCAGGACAGCTGACAGCTCCCGCTCCACCATGCTATAGTTGCTCCAATTGCCCCGTTGCCACATTCCCCCCCCCCCCCCCCCCCCGATCTGCCACTGGATGCAGCAGATGTCCTGCGTGGCCTCCACGGAGCAGGTGAGTGGAGTGAGTGGCTGGGCCGGGAGCTTATAGCTCCCAATTCTGCCACTCTGCGGCCAGTGCATACAAGGTCCTGATACTAGTATCAGGTCCTTGTATGCTAGTGTGCATGAGCGACCCGGCCGCACTCCAATCTACAAGAACGGGTTAGGTGACTGAGCAGAGGCCGGCCACTGCCGGCCCCAGGGTGAGCGGCCTTCCAGGAATTTTCCCGGTAGGCCAGTCCGGCCCTGAGTATATCCCAAATTCTATATTTTAACTGTAAAAGTTGGGGGTCGTCTTATACGCCCAGTCGTCTTATACACCAGAAAATACGGTACTTGCAATATTAATACAACAAAATTTATGTTAAAGATCTTGGATTAGCAATGTGGCATTTTTTTACAATGCAGAAATGGGTGACTGGTTTTACAATGGCTTTTTTTACCTACCTATCCATCTATCAATCTATATAAAACTTAACATATGTATTTATGCATGTGTATTCCAGCCTAACTTCTAAATCACTCAATGAAACTTTCTACACATGTTACTAATGTCAACGAAAATATACAGGTGAAACTCGAAAAATTTGAATATCGTGCAAAAGTCCATTATATTTCATTAATGCAACTTAAATGAAAAGGAAGTATGAAGTGCTCCAAAATCTCCTGGTAGACGGATGTATTGACCCTGGACTTAATGAATCACAGTGGACCAACACCAGCAGATGACATGGCTCCCCAAATCATAGTAATTGGGGGGGGGGGGGCTTGGGGGTTTTCATGAGCTGTAAGCCATAATCATTATTGTAGTAGTAGTTGCATTGCTGAAATAAATGAACTTTGCATGATATACTAATTTTTCGAGTTTCACTTGTAGTAGAGTTAAAGTGGTTATCCAGCACTACCAAAACAGATATTAATGTCTTCCAAAAACAGCACCAATCCTGTCTGCAAGTTGTGTGTGTTATTACAACTTGTCTCCATTCACTTCAATGGAACTAAACTGCAAAACCCCACCCAACCTGCAGACAAATGTGGTGCAGTATTTTTTTTTCTTTTTATTAAATAAAAATCAGTTCTGTTTTTCTAATGCTGGATAACCCCTTATGCATGGGTAGGGTTTTCTCTGAAGTCTCATGCAAATCTATGGGACTTCCTTATCACGTTACTCTTGGGCTGCAGAGTTTGCAGGGAACAACGTAATGGTAAAGTATAATTTAACTATCCGGCAGGCAGGTTCAGAGAATAACTAGTGTGTGTGTGTGTGTGTGGGGGGGGGGGGGGGTGATGGTAAATGAGGATGGGATATGAGGATGTAATTTTCAATGAGGTTGAAGCTCGAGCAGAGATCAAAATGAGAGAAATAGATGGGAGAATATACAAGGGGTGAGACAAGAGGCAGAATCCAGAGAAGAATCACAGGTCATATGCAGGCACGCAAAATATAATCCCAGGCACATTGGTTGGGAAACACTGGTGTAAACAGACCATTGGGAATTAGTTTCTTCTGTTGCTGGGGCAATCGAAAGCTCAAAGGAGCAGTGCTAGGGCAGGGAAATGCACATAAAAGGTGTTTCACTATTTTTCCTTGTCAGGGGAAAGAAGAACCATGCATATTGGATTTCAAAACGTCCGATCATTTGTTTGAAGAAGGATGTCGACTGAAAGGACCCCTGCCAGTTTTCATCTACAGTGCCCTTACTACTTGTCAGTCACAGTATACCACATTGTTGCCAAACACATTATAGTACATCACTTTCCTTACTTGCTTTACTGCCCCTTAATAACTGCTCCTATGTTGCCAGATGCAGGTAAGAAATGCCACTCTGCCACCTCCAAACTGCAAACAGGAGAGTAAGAAAGTGAGTAAAGGAGCCATTGGATGACAGCTCCTCAGTTCTCTATGATCTGGCAGAATGCACAGCAATGCTCCTGTTTGACCATAAACCTTGGAAAGACAGCTACACACTATTCTTATAGCAGACTGATATGGGCATTGGTTATTTTCCAATTACAGCATCAAAGATCATAAAGTTCTATCTTCACATAGGCTCTAGTGCTTTGTCACAAGAATGCAGACATCTATTTGAGTAGAAGTCTCACTTTGTACATAAAGCTGGACATACAATGGAGATATCTATCAGTCAAGCTCCCATTCAATCAAAAGCTGTTCCCTCCAACTCAATCCTAACCAAATATAAACAGCTTGACTAAGCTTGCATGTTTTTTCAATAGGTCGAGAGGAATAAGCGGCTTGCTGACCCCATGCTGGATCTGCCTTCAACATCGGTATGCCAGTCTGTATCAGTTTAGGGAATAGAAACACTTATTGGCAATAATGCAGCCATACCTACATTAAAGGATCACTGCAGTGTAAAACGTATCCCCTGTCTGCAAAAGAGGGGATAAGTGTCTGATTGATCAGTCTGACTGATGGGACCCATGCGATCTCCTGCCCATTGCCCCGCTCTCCTTCTGCACAAAGCAATCTCTACTCCATGCAAGGAGACTGTTGATCGAAGCGATGGTCAAAACGCTCTCTCCATGTATTTCTGTGGGAGAGCCAGAGATATACGAATGCCGTATCTTTGGCTTTCCCATAAAGATGCATAGAGGGGCGTGTCGGCCTCCACTTTGTGTGGGGTTTGATACAGCGCCAAGTATCGGAGTGGTGGGGCGCCGTGCAGCAGATCGCGGGGGGTCTTTTTGATAGGGGACAAGTTGTCTTACACTGCAAGGGTTACTCTGCTCCCCATCGTCCGGAACATTGAGTTCCAAATGCTGTGTGCAGACTTCCGTGTTCACGCTCACCCCCTTGTGACACCACGGCCTCCCCCCTCAATGAAAGTCTATGGGAAGGAGGCGCAAAGGCCATCACGCCCCCTCCCCTAGATGTGCATTTAGGGGGCGGGACGTGATGTCACATGACGGGGCATGACGTCACAAGGGGGCAGGCGTGAACACGGAAGCCTGCACACAGCGTATGGGACTCAATGTTCTGGACGCTGGGTAGTGGAGTAACCTTTTAAGCATCTTCCTGACAGATCATTATCTACAGGCCTCAATTTATTAATATACCACATGATGTGTTGATTTTTACATCTCATTATTCATAGATGCGTCTTGAAATAAAAGGAGAACAAATTGGAAAACAGCAGATTTGGTTCAGTGCCATACAATCCAAGACATTATTTTCATTCTCGTCTGGGAGCTTATAATTATGATCCTAGCTAATCCTTTCCCTTTCAAAAATGGAGAATAATAATGCTTATGAAAGAAATGCAGGATTACCATAGCTAACAAGTAAACTACCCTGAAATTTCATTTCATGTAGATATTCACTATGATACTTTTCATAATGGTTTAGACAAGAGAGACTGCAAACCATAAAGAAAACCTACATCTCTTTTAGACTGTCATATGAGTTTGTTTAACCCCTTAAGGGCATGCACTGTAAATGTACGGCGCTGCATAGTGCTATTCAGCGCATAGCGCCGTATATCGTAGCGCGGCTGTGCTGTGAGTGCAGGAGCTGCGCTCGCTTCATTCACAGCCGGTCCCGGCGGCTGTGAGCAGCTGCGGACCCGCCGGTAATGGCGGACATCAGCGATTGCGCTGATGTCTGCCATTATCCCTCAGATGCCACGTTCAATACAGCATGTGCGGCAGTGTGGCACTTAAAATGGCTGATCTGATCACCCACAGGGCACTGCCGCAGGGATCAGATCAGCCAAAATGGCGGATGAAGTTCCCCTTACCTGCCTCCGTCCATCTTCCAGGGTCTTCCGCACTGATCTGCCTTCCAGCAGACCAGAGCAGAAGGTCGCCGATAATACTGATAAGTGCTATGCCCTATACTTAGCACTGAACAGTATTAGCAATATAATGAATGCCATAAATAGTCCCCTATGGGGACTAAAAAAGTGTAAAATAAATGTAAAAAAAAGTGAAAAAAAATTTGAAAAAGCCCCTCCCCAATAAAGTTTTAAATCACCCCCTTTCCCCATATTAATAGAAAAAAGCGTAAAAACGATAAATAATAAACATATTTGGTATTGTCGAATGCATAACTGTCCGAACTATAAAAATATAATGTTAATGATCCCTTACGGAAAACGGCGTAAATGTAAAAAAAAAATTTAAAATGTTTGCTTTTTGTTTATAAAAAGCGATCAAAAAGTCACATATACGTAAAAGTGGTACTAAAAAAAACTACAGATTAAGCAAAAAATTTGCCCTCACAGATCCCTGAATAGGGAAAGATAAGAAAGTAAGAGGTGGTCAAAATAGGGCAATTTTAAAAGTACTGATTTTGTAAAAAAAAAATGTTGGGGATTTTTTTAAAGCAGTACAATAATAGAAATGTATGTAACCATGAGTATAATTTCAATTGGATTGACTCAGAGAATAAAGAAAACATTGAGGAAATGAAAACCCCCAAATTTGCTAAATTATGATTTTCGTTTAAATTTCCTTAGATAAAAAAATTATTTCTTTAAGTTTACCATACATTTTAGGGTAAAATTAGTGATGTCACTACAAAGTAAGTACAACTGATCACACAAGAAACAATGGGTCTGTCAATGGAAATATAAAAGAGTTATGGATTTAAGAAGATGAGGAGGAAAAAACGAAAACGCAAAAATAAAATTGGCTGTGTCCTTAAGGGGTCAAAGCCTTCTACATCCACCTATAGATGTGGAAACATAGGGAGGAATTTATCATTGGTTTTACACATATTTTTGTTAATGAAAAGTTGTAAATTTATGCACAGTTAAAAAGTCTTTAACAGTTTGGAGTAAACCAGTGGTTCTCATCCTTTTTGGTGACTGTACTCCCTAAGGCTGAAAGTATGTCTGCGGGTACCCCCTCACGCGGAATTTATGCGCGAGGGGTACCCGCAGACAAAAGGCATGTGCTTACCTTTTACTTAATCCCCTTGTGCTATTATTTTCCCCTCCATCTTAATAGCACAAGGGGGTTAAAATGGAGGTTAAATAATCGCACAAGGGGATTAAGAGGGGGGGGGGGATAATGGCACAAAGGGATTAGTATGGAGGGGTGGAGGGATTAATCATCACCCCTCCTCCATATTAATCCCCTTGTGCCATTATCCCCCCCTCCCTCTGATCCCCTTTTGCCATTATCCCTCTCTCCCTCCATCTTAATGCCTTGTGCTTTGTTTCTCCCCATTCCCCCTCCACCATTTTCCCTCTCCCCCTCCATCTTAATGCCTTGTGCTCCATCCCATACATCCGCCCCCTCCATCTTAATGCCCTCCCTCTGTCCCTTACACCTATTTTAACTTTATTTTTACTTTACCAGGCATCCTGCGGTCCCCTGTTGCCTGTTCATGCAGCGCGTCCTGTTCGGCAGGGCCAGACTGAGGTGTGACGTCCTCCTGCGCTGTGCAGCACCTATGCGCAACGTCAGGGGAGGTCACACGTCTCCCCGGCAACCACGCAGCTCCCTTACAATAGTGGCGGACACAGCTCAGGCCGCGCTACTGTACAGTGAGCTGCCACGGCTGTGAAATACTGGCCAATGCATGGCCGGTATTTGTCAGCGCTTTGGCATACCCCAGCTCAACCCGTGGCGTACCCCTAGGGTTGAGAACCCCTGGAGTAAACCATAGAAAATGAAGTGAAATTTCAAGAAATGAATACCTGAGAAAAATGTATCAAATGTAATACATTTCATGCCTGTACACATTAGCAACACACAAAATAAAGATGGACAACAATTGTTTACCTACACCAACAATGAAGTATTTTTGTTCTTACAAAGTTGTTCTGAAGAGTGATGTCAAACTTCTAGTTCAAAATGTCTCTGTTTGCTTGTGGAAATTACTATCTAATGAAGTGATGGCATATCGCCAGGGTATTTGGTTGTATGAAGGTGTTGCATCACCTATCACTGCATAATGTGAGGGAGTTATACTGCTTGTGTGGACTATATCACTAGGATATATGCCATCATTCTTGTGCAAGTGCCTGTACTCCAAAGAATGCAAATCTACTATCTTCTGATTTGAATGTAAAGGGCAAAGTCCCCATTTAAAAAACAAATAAAGGAAACAACCTGGAAAAAGATACAAACTACTATAAGAGGGACCTATAAGAAAAAAGTTCAACAAAAATACATGTTGGATATGCCAGATACCAGAGGGCACCATTCTCCACGTTTCGCTGTGCAAAAGCCAGCTTCCTCAGGAGTGGTCACAATGCAATGCAGTGGGCTACTCACTATTTTCCCTGCAGAGTGTAGCTTCTGACTAGAGATGAGCGAACTTACAGTAAATTCGATTCGTCACGAACTTCTCGGCTCGGCAGTTGATGACTTATCCTGCGTAAATTAGTTCAGCCTTCAGGTGCTCCGGTGGGCTGGAAAAGGTGGATACATTCCTAGGAAAGAGTCTCCTAGGACTGTATCCACCTTTTCCAGCCCTCCGGAGCACCTGAAAGCTGAACTAATTTAGGCAGGAAAAGTCATCAACTGCCGAGCCGAGAAGTTCGTGACGAATCAAATTTACTGTAAGTTCGCTCATCTCTACTTCTGACCGCCAAGCTGTTCTGACCACCAAGCCAACTTACTTTACTTCTAATAGAGCTGTGCTGTGCAGGGGCGTGCACAGATATTTTGGGAGGCAGGTGCTCAAGTAGGAAAAGGGCACTTATATTTAAAAAAAAGTTTGTCAAAACCTTACATATGTTAATGTGGTGTTGGGGTGTGATGTGAGGAGTAGGGGCAGATGGTGTTGCCCAGGGGTAGATGGTTTTAACCTCTTAGTGTTCGTGACGCCAGGGCGTGGTTTGCCTACGTAACCACCCAAAGGTAGCACCGCTAGTCCTAGGTTAGACAAGGCAAATAATAGTCCAAGGCCAGGTTCGGTTAACGGTAGACAGATGGTACAGTCTTTACAGCTAGGCCAGGATCCCAGAGAGGTGACCAGTAACACAGGGGACCTCGCAGCTTGCTGGGACTTGCAGTGACTTGACAGACTTTAACACAGCCACACTGGCTAAAATTGACTTGACTGAAGATTGGGACAGCAGACATAGATGACTTGACTTACTCACTTGTGGCTGCAATTTAGGCTTGAGGCCTCCAGATGTGCTGGACACTGGCTCTGAGACATCTGGACTGGACTTGACCTCAGGAGTGTGATTGTAGTACTTCCCCCACTTATAAAGGGGGGCTGAGCAAGGAGCCCATAGGCTAGTTGTGTGTCATCTGGTCACCTGGTGCTCTCTGGGTAACAAAACATGTGATTTTAACATATGACAACCATTATCATGTGACTAATAACCATGTGACCATATCAAAGGTCCTTTACACTTTGGCCCAGATTTATCAAACTATGTGAGAGAAAAAGTGGAGAGATTTTCCCACAGCAGCCAATCACAGCTCAGCTTTTACTTTACCAGAGCTGGTTAGCTGAGCTGTGATTGGTTACTGTGGAAAAATCTCTCCACTTTTTCTCTCACACAGTTTGATAAATCTGGGCCTTTATGTACAACTTATACACTTTATGGGGGCACCCTGCAGGTGATCCCTGAGGATGTACAGGGACTCAAGCTGATAGGACTGTAGGATGATATCCCTCCCGTACTGGGACATTACATTAACACAACACACCCTACAGAGGTCCCAATCAGTGAGGGCATTAAAAGGGCAGGGGCTTAAGCCCCCTTTTAACCCCTTAAGGACTCAGGGTTTTTCCATTTTTGCACTTTCGTTTTTTCCTCCTTACCTTTTAAAAATCATAACCCTTTCAATTTTCCACCTAAAAATCCATATTATGGCTTATTTTTTGCGTTGCCAATTCTACTTTGCAGTGACATTAGTCATTTTACCCAAAAATGCACGGCGAAACGGAAAAAAAATCATTGTGCGACAAAATCGGAAAAAAAAACGCCATTTTGTAAATTTTGGGGGCTTCCGTTTCTACGCAGTGCATATTTCGGTAAAAATTACACCTTATCATTATTCTGTAGGTCCATACGGTTAAAATGATACCCTACTTATATAGGTTTGATTTTGTCGCACTTCTGGAAAAAATCATAACTACATGCAGGAAAATTTATACTGTTACGCCGAGCGCTCCGGGTCCCTGCTCCTCCCCGGAGCGCTCACGGCGTCTCTCTCCCTGCAGCGCCCCGGTCAGACCCGCTGACCGGGAGCGCTGCACTGACATTGCCGGCGGGGATGCGATTCGCACAGCGGGACGCGCCCGCTCGCGAATCGCATCCCAAGTCACTTACCCGTCCCGGTCCCCGGCTGTCATGTGCTGGCGCGCGCGGCTCCGCTCTCTAGGGCGCGCGCGCGCCAGCTCTCTGAGACTTAAAGGGCCAGTGCACCAATGATTGGTGCCTGGCCCAATTAGCTTAATTGGCTTCCACCTGCTCCCTGGCTATATCTGCTCACTGCCCCTGCACTCCCTTGCCGGATCTTGTTGCCTTGTGCCAGTGAAAGCGTTTAGTGTTGTCCAAAGCCTGTGTTACCTGAACTCCTGCTATCCATCTTGACTACGAACCTTGCCGCCTGCCCCGACCTTCTGCTACGTCTGACCTTGCCTCTGCCTAGTCTTTCTGTCCCACGCCTTCTCAGCAGTCAGCGAGGTTGAGCCGTTGCTAGTGGATACGACCTGGTTGCTACTGCCGCAGCAAGACCATCCCGCTTTGCGGCGGGCTCTGGTGAACACCAGTAGCCTCTTAGAACCGGTCCACCAGCACGGTCCACGCCAATCCCTCGCTGACACAGAGGATCCACTACCTGTAAGCCGAATCGTGACATATACGTTTAAAAAAGTCATCTTCTGACCCCTATAACTTTTTTATTTTTCCACGTACAGGGTGGTATAAGGACTCATTTTTTGCGCCGTGATCTGAAGTTTTTATCAGTATGATTTTTGTTTTGATCGGACTTTTTGATCACTTTTTATTCATTTTTTTAATGGTATAACAAGTGACCAAAATACGCTTTTTTGGACTTTGGAATTTTTTTGCGTGTACGCCATTGACCGTGCGGTTTAATTAATTATATATTTTTATAGTTCGGACATTTACACACGCGGCGATACCACATATGTTTATTTATTTTTATTTTTTTTACACTGTTTTATTTTTTTATGGGAAAAGGGGGGGATTCAAACTTTTATTAGGGAAGGGGTTAAATGACCTTTATTAACACTTTTTTTTAACATTTTTTTTGCAGTGTTATAGGTCTCCTATGCTGATCACAGGCGTGTATTAACACGCCTGTGATCAGCATTATCGGCGCTTGACTGCTCCTGCCTGGATCTCAGGCACGAAGCAGTCATTCGTCGATCGGACACCGAGGAGGCAGGTAAGGGCCCTCCCGGTGTCCGGTCAGCTGTTCGGGACGCCGCGATTTCACCGCGGCGGTCCCGAACAGCCCGACTGAGCAGCCGGGATACTTTCAGTTTCACTTTAGAAGCGGCGGTCAGCTTTGACCACCGCTTCTAAAGGGTTAATACCGCACATCGCCGCGATTGGCGATGTGTGGTAGTAGCCGCGGGTCCCGGCTGTTGATGAGCGCCGGGACCGACGCGATATGATACAGGATCGCGGCGCGATCCCGCTTCATATCGCGGGAGTCGGCGCAGGACGTAAATATACGTCCTGCGTCGTTAAGGGGTTAAATCTATGTGTGCACATCCCTGGTGCTGTGTTTCCCCGACACAATGGGTGGACAGAGTGCGACTGTGCAGCAAAGACTATAAAGAGGCCACAGTTTCTTCCCTCAATGTGGATCCTTCATTCTCAGGGTCAGTGAGGCTCCTTTGCAAGTATTATTCATCATTTGTTTTATAACAGAGGAATCTGGCCCTCCCCTTTCTGACAATATTCACTATTTGGAAAAAAATATTGAGCACATCTCTTAATAATTGAATTTGCATGTATAATTCAGTCAAATTTCCACAGGTGTATATTGTTTTTTAAGGTTGGCACATAAACCTTAGTTCCAGTGAATATTTCAGCATACCCAGACATTTTAGGAACAGTTTAGGTTCGGCCCTTTTCTGTTCCAGCATGGTGGGTCACAGTGCACAAGGCAAGGTCCATGAAGACATGGTTTGGTAAGTTTAGTGTGGAAGAACTTGACTTACCGTATTTTTCGCCGTATAAGACGCACTTTTTCTTATCCAAAACTGGGGGGAAAAAGTCGGTGCGTCTTATACGACGAATACACCCCTATCGCGGCGGTCCCTGCGGCCATCAACGGCCGGGACCCGCAGCTAATACAGGACATCACCGATCGCAGTGATGCCCTGTATTAACCCTTCAGACGCGGTGATCAAAGCTGAACGCCGCGTCTGAAGGGAAAGTGACACTAACCCGGCTGTTCAGCCGGGCTGTTCGGGACCACCGCGATTTCACTGCGGCAGTCCCAAACAGCCCGACTGAATAGCCGGGTTAGTGCTTACAGGACACCGGGAGGGACCTTACCTGCCTCCTCGGTGTCTTCTCCGTTCAGGGATCCCCTGTATGGCCGGCGCTCTCCTTCCTCGTCATCACGTCGTCGCGTACGTGCGTCGGCGTGCGTAGCGATGTGATGGCGGCAACGGAGAGCGAGGATCCGGCCAGCAGCAGAGACGTTCCGGAGCGAAGGGGACACGGCGACAGCGATGGAGCGACATCCAGGGCAGCGGTGACGGGTCCGGAGCGGCGGGGACACGTGAGTATTACCTCCTATGCAGTGGTCTTCAATCTGCAGACCTCCAGATATTGCAAAACGATAACTCCCAGCATGCCCGGACAGCCAACGGCTGTCCGGGCATGCTGGGAGTTGTAGTTTTGCAACATCTGGAGGTCCGCAGGTTGAAGACCACTATTGGGTTCAAAATCTTAATTTTTTTAGATTTTGCACCTATAAATTGCGTCTTATACGCCGGTGCGTCCTATCGGGCGAAAAATACGGTACTTGTATAGAGCCCCACCAAACACCTTTTGGATGAACTAGAACAGAGCTCTCTCATTAAACATCAGTGTCTGACCTCACAATGAATGAGCATAGCACTTCCATGAAAACACTTGTAAAATGTATTTCCAGATTGGCGGAAGCTGATATAACTGCAATATTGATTAACTTCATATTAAAGGGGTACTCTGGTGGGAAACTATTTTTTTTCTAATCAACTGGTGCCAGAAAGTTAAACAGATTTGTACATGACCTCTATTTAAAAATCTGAATCCTTCCAGTACTTATCAGCCGCTGTATGCAACAGAGTAAGTTCTTCTTTCCTGTCTGACCACAGTGCTCTCTGCTGACATCTCTGTCCATGCCAGGAACTGTCCAGAGCAGGAGAGGTTGGCTATGGGAATTTGCTTTTTCTCTGGACAGTTCCTGACACGGACAGATGTGTCAGCAGAGAGCACTGTGGTGAGACAGAAAAGAACTATACAACTTTACAAATCTGTTTAACTTTTTGGCACCAGTTGATTAAAAAAAAAATTAAAAAAAATCTACTGTAGTACCCCTACCGCAGGATTGGGGATAAGGGATAGTGGTCGGACCCACCGCAATCTCCTATACCGGGACCCGCCACTACCACGGCTCTGTGCGGCTAGTGCTTGTGTCGTCCAGTTAGCAGTATGGGAGAGGCAGGGATGCACAATCGCTGCATCTCCGCCTTTCCCATAGATATACATGGAGGGGGCATGTCAGAGCCAGGGTCCTGTACAGGAGATTGGGGGAGGGGGGAGTACATGGCCTGTGAAAGTAATTTTATTAATTTAAAATGTTCACTCTTTCTCATTGAGCATTGGATCATTCTTTATGTACTGCACAAAGGTGTCCTTCATGGTTTTGTGTGTTTTTTTGCAATACCATCTAAAATATTGCATTCAGAACCATACAGTACTTCCTAATTCACATGTTGTTAGGCAAACATCAATTTACTGTATTTGAAAAGACCTTTATTACTTGTGGCTAATTCTGTATGAAGACTCCTCCATTTCAAGTCCAATTTACTGTAAATACTTTAAAAACATTTTTGAAATGATAGGTACTCGTTGTCTATAACCTATTGAAAAATGCCTGAAAAACACCATAAATATAGTAAGCGGTGTTTTGAAAAACACATCAAAACAGCAAAAACACAAACATGTTAAAAATACCGTAAGAAATGCTCAAAAACGCTGCCTAGTTAGCCACAGCAACCAATCGGATATTTTTGATAAGGCATCTGCAAAATGAAAGAAGCGATCTGAATGGTGGCTGTAGGCAAATAGGCAACGTTTCCTCTGCACAGGTTTTGATTAACCTCTCCCATCTCCACAACATTGCAAGTAGTTCAAGAATCAGTCAGTACTCCGGTGGAAAACATTTTTTATTTTAAATCAACTGGTGCCAGAAAGTTAAACAGATTTGTAAATGACTTCTATTAAAAAAAATATTTACCCTTCCAGTACTTTTTAGCATCTGTATGCTACAGAGGAAATTCTTTTCTTTTTGAATTTCCCTTTTGTCTTGTCCACAGTGCTCTATACTGACACCTCTGTCCGTGTCAGGAACTGTCCAAAGCAGCATAGGGGGATTTTCTCCTGCTCTGGACAGTACCTGATATGGGCATCAGGTGTCAGCAGAGAGCACTGTGGGCAAGACAAAAAAGAAATTCAAAAAGAAAAGAATTTCCTCTGTATCATACAGCTGCTAAAAAGTACTGGAAGGGTAAAGATTTTTTTTACTAGAAGTAATTTACAAATCTGTTTAACTTTCTGGCACCAGTTGATTTAAAAAAATAAATACATTTCCACCGGAGTACCCCATTAACCCCTTAACGACGAAGGATGTAAATGTACGTCCTGGTGAGGTGGTACTTAACGCACCAGGACGTACATTTACGTCCTAAGCATAACCGCGAGCATATGAACGATGCCCGGATCATGCGCGGCGGGTCCCGGCTGCTGATCGCAGCCAGGGACCCACCCGTAATGGCGGACACCCGCGATCCCACGGATGTCCGCCATTAACCCCTCAGATGCCGTGATCAATACAGATCACGGCATCTGCAGCATCGCGGTCACTTAAATGGATGATCGAATCGCCCGCAGCGCTGCCGCAGCGATCTGGTCATCCAGCATGGCAGACGGAGGTCCCCTCACCTGCCTCCGCTGCCTTCCTGGCGTCTTCTGCTCTGATCTGCCTTCTCGCAGACCAGAGCAGAAGATGACCGATAATACTGATCAGTCCTATGTCCTATGCATAGCACTGAACAGTATTAGCAATCGAGTGATTGCTATAAATAGTCCCCTATGGGGACTATTAAAGTGTAAAAATAAAGTAAAAAAAGTAAAAAAATAAAGTAAAAAAAATGTGAAAAACCCCCTCCCCAATAAAAACGTAAATTGTCCCATTTTCCCTATTTCACCCCCAAAAAGTGTAAAAAAAAATTTTATACACTTTTTGGGGGTGAAATAGGGAAAATGGGACTTGCCGCGTGTGTAAATATCTGAACTATTAAAATAAAATGTTAATGATACTGTACGGTGAACGGCGTGAACGTAAAAATAAAAAAAAGTCCAAAATAGATGCTTTTTTATAACATTTTATTCCCAAAAAATTTTATAAAAAATAATCAAAAGTTCTATATAAGCAAATATGGTATCAATAAAAAGTACAGATCACGGCGCAAAAAATTAGCCCTCATACCGCCATTTATACGGAAAAATGAAAAAGTTATAGGTCTTCAAAATAAGGGGATTTTAAACGTACTCATTTGGTTATAAAGTTTGCGATTTCTTTAAGCGCAACAGTAATAGAAAAGTATGTTATCATGGGTATAATTTTAATCGGATTGACCCAAAGAATAAAGAGAACAGGTCATTAAATTGTACGGCGTGAAAACAAAACCTACCAAAATTAGCAAAATTGCGCTTTCCTTTTTAATTTCCTAACGCAAATAGTATTTTTTTGGTTGCACCATACATTTTATGGTAAAGTCAGTGATGGCATTACAACGGATAACTGGTAGCGCAAAAAAACAAGCCCTCATACTAGTCTGTGGAGGAAAATATAAACGAGTTATGATTTTTTGAAGGCGAGGAGGAAAAAACGAAAACGTAAAAATTTAATTGTCTGCGTCCTTAAGGCCTAAAATGGGCTACGTCCTTAAGGGGTTAATGTATCCCTGTCATTTAACAAAACATTTGACTTGTCAAACAGATGTGAGTGTTCAATAGAACAGCCGAGATATGCTGCTATGTGCTTCATTCCCCATAGGGGCCTATAACATTACATACACTGATCTTTTACACAGATCACTGGCATGTATTAACATGCCTGTGATCAGTGTTATCGGTGCTTTACTGCTCCTGCCTGGATCTCAGGCACGGAGCAGTCATTCGCCGATCGGACACCGAGGAGGCAGGTAGGGTCCCTTACGGTGTCCTGTAAGCTGTTTGGGATGCCACAATTTCACCGCGGCGGTCCCGAACAGCCTGACTGAGCAGCCGGGATAGTTTCACTTTCAGACGCGGCGGTTAGCTTTGATCGTCGCGTCTGAAGGGTTAATACAGGGTATTAGCTGCGGGTCCCGGACATTGATGGCCTCCGGGACTGCCGCAATATGATGCGGGATGCCAGCGCAGGACGTAAATATACGTCCTTCGTAGTTAAGGAGTTAAGAGTCTCCTCTGTCCTCCGCTCGTTACCTGTATTAATGGCACCTGTTTGAACTTGTTATCAGTATAAAAGACACCTGCCCACAACCTCAAACAGTCACACTTCAAACTCTACTCCACTGATGAAAATTACAGACCTTTCATCTTTTTAAGTGGGAGAATTTGCACAATTGGTGGCTGACTAAATACTTTTTTGCCCCACTGTATAAGACACTTTGCTATTTAGTTGCTGCTAAAATTCTCAACCGTAATATGTTTTTAATATGTTTGAAAAAATTGCCACTAGGTGGCTCTGTTCTGTTTCCTGCTACAAGTCAAACAGTTAGTTTGGTCTCCTCCCTGCCTGGCAGGAGACCAAACTCAGGAAGTGCCTGCGGGGCATGGCGAGGCACAGCTCTTGCAGGCTTCAGTGACGTTGCGCCTGCTGGGGAACACCCACTTTCTCCTGCCAGGAGCTCACACAATGTGAGCAAGGGGAAAGGTATGATACAGAACGTTTCAAAGGTCAGAAAAATGTTTAAGGGCAGGAAGGGTGTTAGGAATAGTTAGGGAATATAATCTGAGTTAGTTTAAAAAATATAATTTAATGACAGGTACTCTTTAACTGCAGGAACTTCTCCCCTTCACAATGGGGGAGATTTATCAAAATCTGTCCAGAGGAAAAGTTGCTGAGTTGCCCATAGCAACCAATCAGATCACTTCTTTTTTATTTTTCAGAGGCCTTTTCAAAAATTAAAGAACCGATCTGATTGGTTGCTATGGGCAACTCAGCAACTTTTCCTCTGGACAGATTTTTATAAATCTGCCCCAATCTGTGTAAGAGAGTGCATAACCCCTGGACCAAGCATTTTTCAGTTTTTGCACTTTAGTTATTTCCTCCTTACATAAAAAAAAATCATAACCCCTTCAATTTTGCACCTAAGAATCCATGGCTTTTTTTTGCACCACCAATTCTACTTTGTAATGACATCAGTCATTTTACCCAAAAATCTACGGCAAAACGGAAAAAACGTCATTTTGTAACTTTTGGGGGCTTCCATTCTACGAAAAAATTGAAGAAGAAAACGCCATTTTGTAAATTTTGGGGGCTTCCGTTTCTACGCAGTGCATTTTTCGGTAAAAATGACACCTTATATTTATTCTGTAGGTCCATACGTTTAAAATGGTACCCTACTTATAAAGGTTTGATTTTGTCGTACTTCTGGAAAAAAATCATAACTACATGCACGAAAATGTTTAAATTTTTCATTTTATGACACCTATAACTTTTTTACTTTTCCATGAATGGGGCTGTTTATTCATTTATTTATGGTATAAAAAGTGACCAAAAATACGCTATTTTGGACTTTGGATTTTTTTTGCCTGTACGCCATTGACCGTGCGGTTTAATTAATGATATATTTTTATGGTTCGGACATTTACGCGATACCACATATGTTTGTTTTTATTTACACCCTTTTTTCTTAATGGGAAAAGGGGAGTGATTCAGATTTTTATTAGGGAAGGGGTTAAATCCCATTTATTAACTTCTTTTTAAACTTTTTTTTACGCAGTGTTATAGCTCCCTCTTGGAGCAATCAAACACCAAACGGACAGCCGGGAGCAGGGTAAGACACCTTCAGCTGTCCTGTCAGCTGTTCGGGATGCTGCGATTTCACCGCGGCGATTCCAAACAACTCTGCTGAGCTAACCGACAGTGTATTCTCCCATTTTAGACATCGCGATCAACTTTGATCGCAGTGTCTGAAGGGTTAATACCGGACATCAGCCCGATCGGTGATGTCCGGTATTAGCCACGGGTCCCAGTTGCTGATAGCAACTGGGACCCTGCAGATACGAAGCGTGCTTCACAGATCGGGATCCGGCCACAGGACATAAATATACGTCCGTGGTTGTTAAGGGGTTAAAGTGGTACTACGCCCCTATAACCAAAGGATAGGGAGTAAGATGTCAGATCGCGGGTGTCCAGCCGCTGGGGATCCCCGGGATCTCCGCTGCAGCACTCCGCTATCATTACTGCACAGACCAAACTCGCTCTGTGCGTAATGACCAGTGATACAGGGGCCAGAGCATTGTGACGTTACGGCTCCGCCCCCTCGTGATGTCACGGCCAGCCCCCTTAATGCAAGTCTATGGGAGGGGGCGTGGTGACTTGTTATTTTTACTAATTTTACTGGATCTGTAGCAAGGGCTCTGTACAGATACCAGACTAAGTGTATATTATTGATATTTATTTAATAAACCACATATTTTATTTAAACCAGCTACATCTTATTTGTCTGCATTTCCATATAGTCACCTCCAGAGCTGTAATCACTATTCTGCTGTTACATCATATATAATCCTCCTGTTACCTAGACATCCCGCCTAGGTTCAGGACGTTTTGTAGGGATGTCTAGGACTTTCACTAGGAAGTTCACTAGGCCCACGCCGTTAACCCCCCCCCCCTCCCTAGTTTTAGGAGGTGACCCAATCCCTTGTCAACACTTTTTAAGTGTGGGGTTCTGTAATTAGGCTCCACCGGGATACCCCCGTGATTATTAGTATTTTATTTCTCTCTGGTCCCTGGTCATACTCCTCCCAGCACATTTTATGTGTTCTTTTACTTGTGGTTTGTGCTAATTATCGTTTATATCAGACAGCTATCTAGAATACATTATGTACACAGTAGCCATTTCTATTTCGTAGTGTGATGTGGGCTTGGCCTATATAAGCCATCTATTTTATGAATGGCCGACAAACTACGGCCTCTTACTGCGGCATACAATCTGGGAGCGGGTGGGTTAACTTTCTCCTGGCATCCGCTCCATGATATCTACAGAGCGGCTGACATGCCCCCTGGCCCCTGTGTGCATGCACACCACGTTTTTGCTATCCAGTTCCCGTATACGGTTTTCCTTCAAAAACCGTACTAAAACATATTGAAAACCGCATGTAGTGACTTAATATTGCAAACCGTATTGCAAACGCATCATACGGTTATGTCCGTTTGGCGACTTTTAAGGTTGGGCCCGGTTTTTCAGCCGTGTTCGCAACCGGAGTATACAGCGTTTTTAGGTCTGGTTGACCAACCGTATCTTAACCGGATACTTTTTTATTAACATGGAAGTCAATGAGAATTGGACTAAACCGTATGAGTGTACGTTGCATCCGTTTTAATCCCTCTGTTTTTATTATTGTACATGCGCAATGCAAGCCGAAAACACCACCCACCTTCTAGAATGTTCTTTCTGGAAAAACTTTATTTAAAACCAAGGCGAACATTGACAGACATATACGTATTTTTAGGGTGAAAACGGATACAACCTGATTAAACCGTACATCACGATTCAAACCGGATACAGATTGATCTATGTGCACACGGTTTAATACGGTGGAGTCTGGTCTTCGCCTATCCGTTTTTTACAAAAAACCTGATATGTTAACTGGATAGCAAAAACGGGGTGTGCATCCACCCTATTCTGTTTTATTGCAGGACTTACCATGGTCTGGATGGTGATCGGCTCTGTACTCACTACCTAGGTTCCTGCCAAATACAAAGTGGTTCCTAGTTGTCAAGATTGCCTGACTTATAATTCTTGAGGACTGTGACTGTATTGGCAGCCCCCAATGCACTATTTGCTGCTATACATTATATATATTATCTATTGTTGTCACAGGGGACTGGAGTGTGATTGACAGTCTTCTGTCTTCTATTGTGGCTGATTATTATAATTATTTATACACACTGTATGTAGCCCCTGATGAGGTCACTAAGATTGGTGTACCGAAATGCGTAGGACATTGCGAGTAATCAATGTGTCAGATATTTGAAGTGTGTACCTTGGCATCATTACTCTATTTTACTATTAACTGCAAGTGATATGTTATTTTGCATCTTTTTTTCTCCAGGAAACCCTCATCAGTGTATTCTGTATTTTCAATCACTTTATGTGTGTAACTTTTAGTGGACTAGATTAAAAGTTAAGTTTTATTTCACTTCCTCTCCCCTCTTTAGTTAAGATATGCTCTTTGACCTGTTTACCCCCCAAGTGTTTACCAAGCTGATACTCATCTTCATGGACAACATGGAAGCATATTTGGAGTGCTTCCACCAGGATATACTAATGTGCTACTAAGGATAGTCTAAGGAGAGAATGATGGGAAACTGCATTTAGGAACTATTTCATAAAAGTGATTTTGAAAAAACAAAACAAAAAAAAAAACATCCCTAATTCTAAATCCTTAGTGATACTTTTTCAATACCTTTAGTACATGTACAAACAAATTACTATGTTTTCCCCCCTGACTTTATGTAAATGAAAGATACAAATGCAACCGTTTTCTCTCTTAAAAAAAAAGTTAAATTTCAAAATGTCATTGTCCTGGTCACAAAAACAATTTGTGGGAATTAATAACAATTTTTTATCCTTTTGACAAGTAATTAGAAAATACAAGTAACTAGCAGAAGCAGATGACATGAATACAATTGTTATGTTGTTACCAGTTAGGGAGTATGCATTTACTGCATAACAACGGATGCCCCTTAAATAAAAAGTAATAATGTAAGCAGAGCAAGTTAGTCCCAGAAGACCCTTAAACCTTGATTGTTACAGGACATGGTCTTAAAGATATGTTTCAGGGGATGAGACGTAAAGAATGGCAATGTTCAATAGGGCTTAAAATGTTCATATCCAGCTCTGCAAAACTAATTAGCCTGAGATCTGCAACAACCATTAAAAGTGATACAGGATATAATATACTGCTCAAGGCTTTCAATATCTTACAGTCTGAATATGTGTTGCCACTTGGAACTATGTGTTTTAATTATGTTCTTTGTTCTTAGATTCTATCCATTATTCTTCTTGGTTCAGGAACAGTTCAATGTAAAAGTGCTATACATAAAATTCTAAGGCTATTGTAAACTGAACTGGCTAAGCAGAACCGTCTGGAATAAAACTGCACGAAATTTGGCCAGAATGATAATAATTAAAATAATTTTTGGTTAACTTTGTCCAAAAATATTTAATGCTTTTCATTTCCAGCTTTGTCTTTGTTATATAGTTAAAAGTTAAAAGACCAATGTTGGGAAATGTCAGCACACCATGGGACTTTAAAAACCAGGAAGCAAGCAGATCCTTTGGTTATCTAGATGAAATGCCTTTATCTAATGCCATATTAATGTGTTTTTTTTTTTTGTTTTTTGCTGTTTTGCTATACATATTTTTATAGATTATGTAAAGCTTTGTAAATATGCCCATAAAATCAAATAAAACATATTCCTGCTTCCTTGCTTTTAATGAAGCCCTTAGAAGCTGGGAGTTTAGTACTAGTGCTAAATTAGCATATGCTAATGTAGCTGTGACTTGCACCCTCCAGCAGTCTGAAAGACAGAGAACTTTTGGGGATAGGGAAGTCTGGGGACATCAGGGGTCTGAAGGACCAAGTGGTCTAAAGAACAGAACAATCT
Organism: Hyla sarda; assembly: GCF_029499605.1. Lineage (NCBI taxonomy): Eukaryota > Metazoa > Chordata > Amphibia > Anura > Hylidae > Hyla > Hyla sarda. The sequence continues at coordinate 343,923,373 of NC_079191.1, read as the reverse complement.
GGGGGACATCTGTCTTGAAGACAGATAAAGAAAGCTCTCAATTGAGGGCAAAACACTTGTCTTGCGGAGGGAAGTTTTGCCTGTGCTCCACTATACCGCACAGGCCTGGCTTCCCCATACCACCATTTGCAAGGCCATCACCCGGACAGTGTTTTGCTTAATCTGGGGCAAAATAAGCAGAGTCAAGCGGACTGTGATGTATAAGGAGCCCTGCAAGGGTGGGAAGGGAATACTCGATATCCGCACTCTGCTGAGGGCCTCCTTTGCATGTGTCAGCGTGCAGCGGACTCTTGTTGAAAAGACTGGCTCAGCGTGCAGGTCCATGTCTCGCTTGTTTCTCATGCCCCTCTGGAGACTGCTGGGACAAGTGGGACAGCTCCATCCCTTACAACTGGAGCACTCCCTTGTTCTATGGGGATGTTGTCCGGTTTGTGAGGGAGCACCAACTGGAAGGACTGAAACCTGACCTATGGAAGCTGAAGACAATCTACAAGCTCATCCGAGCTAAGGACTTATTGGAGACTATTCCGGGCTCCCCGCAGCCACGGCAGAGACTGTCTGGACTAATGTGGCCTCAAAGCGGCTTACTAATGGACACAAGGACTTGTCGTGGATGGCCATTAAGGGAGGTCTCTTCCTCAGGTCGTTCATGCATGCCCGCGACCTGTGCAGAACCCGGTACTGCCCCCGGTCCCCCTACGTGGAGGAAACATCTTTGCATGTGTTTTGGCAGTGCCCCTTTGCACAGGGTCTGTTGGATGCCCTAGAACATGAACTCAGAGACTCTGTACCCAGGAACTGCCTATCGTACCACTCGGTGCTTTATGGTCTGTTCCCTGGGACCCACGACGTGGAGGCCATCCAGAAGGCCTGGCGCCTTATGAACTGTTTTAAGGACGCAGTGTTGCTTGCCAGGAACCGCCTTGTGATCAACAGGGAGAACATGTCCGTCCAGGACTGCCGAAGGTTCATCAAGAGCCTCCTTAGAGACTGTTCCATCTTGGACAGCCCGGCCGTCGATGAGGAAGAAGAGGACTGAAGACCCCTCTCCTTCTCCCATGTCTCCTTGAAGATACAGCCCAGCAGTTTGGCCCTGTGATCCGCCCCCTCCCCTACCCCCACATAGTCACCCACTACCCCATGCCCCCCAGCCCTGCCCCATAGCCCCCGACCCTACCCCGATCACATTTTATTGTTTTGTTATTCGATTTCTTGTGCTTTTCTATTACAGGATTGAGCGGAGTGTTAGAGTAGCATGATGTGCTATGTATAGCTTAGGGAACCTTTGCTGTGTATTGTACTATCATGCTTTGTGTGATTGTAATTTATTGTATGACTTGTAATGACTGAATGGACAATAATGCTCTTTCAATAACCATCTATCTTGAAGACAGAGCGGTTTGGGGGACAAAGTGGTCTGGAGGACAGAGTGGTCTGGGGACATGAGCCATCTGGATGACAGAGCAGTCTGGGGGCATGAAGCGTCTGGAGGACAGAGTGGTCTGGGGACATGAGGCACCTGGATGGCAGAGCAGTCTGGAGTATAGAGTGGTCTGGAGGCATGAAGCATCTGGAGTACAGAGTCGTCTGGGGGACTTTGGATCCTCCTCTGATCCGGTGGCAAGGCAGAAGCCTCATCTGTCTGTAATTCATGCTTTGCTGTGATGCATAGACAGTAATGGGAGAACATGTCAGAAGCCTAGCAACTGCTGAATGTGGAGCAGGAGATGCATCCGAGCTTCTGCTTCACGGTCACACCAAGCAGTAGCTAGCAGTGAGGCTGCTGCACCCAGTTAAGGGGCTGGAGCCCCTGCCGTGGTCCCTTTCCAACACCTAGGGTGCATCTCACTGGTGAGGCCCACTTCACAGTTTGAGAAGCACTGATTTAGAGGATGTCAAATACTAAATGGTTCTCAGTATGTTTAATTTTCAAAAATGTGAAGTTCTTATAAAGAGGAGAACTCTCACAATGGTCAAACAATCCCTTCTAGGAAAGAGCTTCCCTTTTAACAGTGGAGCATGAATATCCCAAAAACCTTTACACCTTCTGACACTTTCCTTAAAGAGAATCCTTACCCTCTCGGTCCCATGACAAAGACCTATCTGCCAGCACCCTACTCAGTACTGATGAGGGGTAAGAACAACTGTCTACATATTGGCACCTCTTCCTTTTGGAAGAGATTCTGGCTTGACTATTAGAAATACATGTTTAACCATTGTGAGAGTTTGCCTCTTTATAAGAACATCAAACTTTTGAACACTAAATATACAGAAAACGAAATAATACTAAATTAAAGGTTTTTAAACTGTGCTGTGACCTCATCAGTGAGATATTCCCTAGTTGTTGGTGAGAGAGTTTTCATAAAAGTAACTATAAGCTGCACAGTCTTTTCATGACTTTGTTGGGATGCTGTCTGCAATTGATGGTGAAACATGTTGCAGTCCAGTAGTAGGTCTCTACAGCCTGCTTCAGTCAGCAACCAGCAACACACTTGCCAAGCACAACAACCACTGTGGTTGAAGACCCACCTATTTTTATAGGCTTTAACTATTCCTTCCCCCAAAAATTGCAAAATTACTGCACCTCACATTTACAGCCACCTGCAGGACTTTCCATACTAGCCAATCTGTCAACGACCCAACAGCATGGTGGAAAGGGGCAGTAATTCCCTTGCACCATGTTGCTAATCAATTGTAGTTCACACTGTATTTTACAAACCTTTTTTAAGCATGTGAACCTGCAATTGTTATGTTCGTAACCCATTGAGAGAAAGTGTTATACTGCTATACAAGTTGAAGCTGCCCCTGGCCTATCTTAGTACATTTTTAAGCAAATAAAAAAAAATCAATATTACAGAAAACAGTCTGGAAATGTGTGGTCCTTCTAGAGGCAGAGGGGGAGACAGATTAAGGCAGCATAGTGGTTCAGTGGTTAGTATTATTTTGTTGTAGCTGTGGGACAATGAATTCAATTCCAATCAAGAAATCAATGAAAGATTGAAATAGCCGGCCGTCACCATAATTATTCAGCTTCGTCTTTATTAGAAAATGATGCTCACATATTACAAAGGGGGTAGACGCAAACAGGGGGGTACCACAAGACTACAGCAGCTGTTTCGCACCTCTTAGTGCTTCATCTGGTCTCGAGGCCAGATGAAGAACTAAGAGGAGCGAAACAGCTGCTGTAGCCTTGCAGTACCCCCCTGTTTGCGTCTACCCCCTTTGTGATATGTGAGTATCATTTTCTAATAAAGAAGAAGCTGAAGAATTATGGTGAGTGCTGGCTATTTCAATCTTTCATTGATTTGTTGAAATTACCTGCGGTTTAATATCAGAGCACCTCGTATCGTACAGCTATTGAAGACTTCCTTTAACTGTTCAGTCTAACGTCTAATGTCGGATTGTGCATCGGCAGTGCCGGACTATCTGTTTTTAGTTTCAGTTCAATTCCAATCAAGCACAACATCTCCATGGTGTTTATATATGTTCTCCCTGTGTTTGCTTGGATCTCTTCCAGGCACTCCAGTTTCCTCTTGTACTCCAAAAACATTCTTATAGGTCAATTGGCTTCTTATGAAATTGGCCCTGGTGAGTGTGTGTCTGAGATGGAGAAATTAAATTGTGAGCCTCACTGCAGATAGGGAAGGCTGATGTGACAGAAAGCAATCCCTGAACAGTACTGCAGAATATGTTGGTGACAACAAATAAACAACATAAATAAATAAATAAATATGTTCGAAATTTATGATATACTTTTACTATTTAACTTTTTATTGTACTAATAATGTTAAAATGAATAGTGCTTTTTTTTTTTTACTGTTGACACTATAAACACTGACTTCAAATATTAAACACCATTTTTAAAATATTTATGTTAAACATTTAATTAGCACACAGTGGAATATTTGCAGGAGGCCTAGCTATATATAAATGTGTTAACATTGGTTTATGCAAAACAGCATGCCTTAATCTGAACATTGCAATTTAAAAGCGGCATATGATTCTCAACTATTTAGATAACAAGATTTATAAATAAGCTGAGATTGACAGTCTGCTATTTTCCTTACGGCCTCAATTACGGGAATGGTGACCCGATACATCCAAGTGCAGATGATGGAGGGAAATTAAAGTTACAGTAGTGGGAAAATAAGTGGTTGCCAGTTGTTAAATATTGCTTCAGTCAAACAAATGTCTTTTCCCTTTTCATTATTTCTTTATCCAAGCTCATGATTGAATTATTTCATTAAATAAAGGTTTTACTTACGAGACGGAACATTCCAATGCTTCGTACTTTGTTCTTTAAGCAATTTACAAGTAACATTCTACATGCACTCAGGTGTTTGGGATCATGCATGGAATACTAAGACATTCTCTGCCAACTCCATAAGAAATTAACCTATTACTCATCAGAGCGGACTTATGTTACTTGTCAAAACCAGGCCATTTCATAAGAGAACCTTCTAGGCAAGAACAGAATTATGTTGCCATTACAGACAGTTTTCTTGCTCACCAGAGCAAGGAATACTTTAAAGGAAAGCCAAAAATTAGAGAAAATGATCCAGTAAGCATATCCTAATATCGCTTTAGTGCAGTACAAGCTTATTTCAGTTTAAATTCATTTTCCAGCAGGACACAGGCTTATTATATTAAGTGTATGCCGTTTATTACTATCTAAAGATTTTTGTCTGCAATGCGCTGGGCTTTCTGGCTCTCTACTGAACTATATACACAGAAAAGAGGTTAAAATGTCAAACAAAATTCATGCAAAATAAAACATCATATTATTACATTTAGTCCCACTAATGTACGAAGTCTTTTTTTAAACTGAAATGTATGGACATGTCAAAAGCTCTGTAATTATTGTTTTTTATACCAGAGCACCATGCTGTTATCTACAAATGTTCTCACAGCATTTAGTAAATATGTGAAATGCTTGTGAAAGGTCAAGGTAGTAAATTCAGAGATGCTCTATTTAACCTCTTAATGACCACCGATACATCTTTTAGGTGGTCATTAACCCTTTAGGGACACAGCCCATTTTGGCCTTGAGGACACAGAACATTTTCATTTTTGTGTTTTTGTTTGTTCCTCCTCACCTTTTAAGAGCCATAACTTTTTTTTTCCAGCTACAGACCCATATAAGGAATGCTCTGGACCTCAGACTGGGCCAAACATTTCAACATGACAATGACCGTAGGCACACAGCCAAAACAACACAAGAGTGGCTTAAGGACATCTCTGTGAATGTCCTTGAGTGACTGAGCCAAAATCCTGACTTGACATCAAAGATCTCTGGAGAGACCCCATGATGGCTATAGACGGTCCTGATCCAACCTGACAATACTTATGAGGATCTTCAAAGAATGGCAGAACATCCCCATAACCAGGTGTGGAAACCATGTTGGATCATACCCAAGAAGAGGTGTAGTGCCAAAGTGCCAAAAGTACTGAATAAAGGGTCTAAATTCTTATGTTCATGCAATATTATAGTTTTTCCTTTTGAATTAATTAGAGAAGTTTTTATTTTTTTATTTTTTTACTTTTCCATAATAGGGAATTAAGTGCAGAATGATGGAGAAAATGTAAATGTCTTTTTATTTTAACACAAACTGCAACACAACAAAATGTGATAAAAGTGAAAGGGTGTGAAGACTTTTCAAATGCACTGTACATGCAGGAAATGGCCCAAATGTAGTCACTAGCTTACTAGGATAAGACCATTAAAGTGAATGAGCCTGTATATGCTGGCACCCTATCAAAAAACTGTGTAAACCTAGGATGGAATCAATAAACATTGTGTAAACCCAGCCTAAGGAAATTGCACCAGAAATAGCAGGGTCATTAGGTCTTTTTATTAACATGAATGTAGAGGCAATAAAAGTTTCACATTGATTATCTGTAAAATAAGTGAGCATTAATGGTCCCCCATCCATTGTAAATTTTCCTAAACCCACCATGGGTTCAGCCGACTGTCTAAAGTGCATTGTGGCCTCCTGACTCTCCCCCGAGAGATATTGTTGTTTCAGAGAAGGATCTGGTGTATTATTCAGGGAGAAATAAGCCATGCAAAATGGTTATGTGTATGGTGTTTTAGTAAGATATAATTGCCAGCCAAATGAATGTTCGGCACAGTGGCATCGTGTTGCAAAGGGAACCAATGCCTGAAGATTATGTGAGTTTTGGCAGCCTATTTAAAGATTTTTTGTCCTGTCATGAATTGTCTGTTGTCCATTGTTTATTAATGTCTTGGCTCTCTTTCCATGAGATATTGACTCCTGACTGTCCTACATCCTGACCTTGGCCTTACTTGGAGAGGCATGTGTAATGCTGGCTAAATGGCCTTAGCAGCAGCAACCTCCAAATTTTTGTAAACCTGAAGCCAGATGCCTTAAATACTTTAACCAAAATCCACAACAGCAGGCCCCTGAAGCTTTGCTGAGTATGACATAGAAGGGTTTGTCAATAGACTGCAATTTTACCTTCAGACTGGTTGACATGGCTGCTGTGGGAAATACTGTTTAAGCTATCAGTTTGAACCAATTATTCTTTTAGGCATTGACATATTGATTAATTGATCTACTTCTAATGACCTCTAAATTCAGTGTGCAATCCAAAGTATGCAATTAGAGATGAGTGCATTTTTGGACAATCCGATTCAGCCGATTTGCCGAATTTCCCGAAAACATTTGGTTCGGTCCGAATTTATTCACGCCAAATTGCTATGAAAAAAACAGCTATTTCTGGGCTACAGAGAGCCTCAATAGGGGTGTAGAATACTTTGCCTTGTCGTACCACGCATAGGAAGTGTGCTGTGTTAGTGAAATAATACTGTTATTCAGTATGACAAGCAGATTGTTTTGGAAATGTCCTTCATGCCATGAGAATGTAGTGACAAGAGTTACCTTCCATTCAGTACTTCTTATCTGGCTTTTAAATATGTGTTTTATGTATGAAATTATTTATTTAAATTCTGTGAAATTTTATTTAAAATTTTACAAGCCACTTTTCATCAATTATAAAACAAAAACAACTTTAACCCCTTAAAGACTCAGCCCATTTTGGCCTAAGGACTCAGCAAATTTTATTTTTACATTTTCTTTTTTTTCCTCCTCACCTTCTAAAAATCAGGTTGTCCTTTGTAATGACATCACTTATTTTACCATAAAATTTATGGGGCAACCAAAAAAATACTATTTGTGTGGGAAAATTCTAAAGAAAACCTAAATTTTGCTAATTTTTGAGGAGACCGTATAGTGGCTGAATGACACAGCGCGGAGGTGGCGGTAGCATGAGGAGACCATATAGTGGCTGAATGACACAGCCTGAAGGTGGTGGAAGCATGAGGAGACCATAAAGTGGCTAAATGACCCAGTGTGGAGGTGGTTTAAGCATGAGGAGACCATATAGTGGCTGAATGACACAGCCTGGAGGTGGCGGAAGCACAAGGAGACCTTATAGTGGCTGAATGGCACAGCGTGGTGGTAGCGGAAGCATAAGGAGACCCTATAGGGGCTGAATAACACAGCGTGGAGGTGGCAGAAGCATGAGGAGACCATATAGTGGCTGAATGACACAGCCTGGAGATGGCGGCAGCATGAGGAGACCATATAGTGCCTGAATGACACAGCGTAAAGGTGGCGGCAGCCTGAGGAGACCATATAGTGGCTGAATGAAACAGTGTGGAGGTGGCAGAAGCATGAGGAGACCACACTTCACCTTCTGCCGACACATCTTGCATGTGGCCAGGATAATATCCTTCGGATGCTTGATGAAAAACTGCCACACCACCAAGTAGCTGATTTTCTCCCCAACATTCCGCACTGACTGACTGCTACTGCCGCCAACTCCAGGAACCTCTGTTCCAGGAACCTCGGCTCCCGAAAAGCAGGTGGTCTACCCCGGGCATGTTTGGCTCCAGACTTCCCACTTCTGCCACCATGCTGACTGCCAACCATGCTACCACCTTGCTGGCTCTGCTGCTGCCTCATGGGCAACCTGTAACACTCTTCTCCTGATGATGATGAAGCCCCTTTCTGCACCCGGCTCCCAAGTGCAATCGGCTTCATCATCATCGAGTTGTGTCTGCACGTCACTCATGTCCTCCTCAGGTTCCTCAACAGTGTCTGCTTCAGGAGCCTGAACGCTCACAACACCACCTCCCACGCCACTCTCCTCATCACTACTTGCTCGTCTAGCGTAGAAAGCGGCGGCTGTCTCCTCCACATTTTGGCTGGGCAGTAGATGCTGACTGTCCTCTAGTAGATCATCCTCACTAAATAGTGGAGCTGAATCCACAGCATACAATACTTCTGTGGGGGAGGGAACAGCATAGGACAGAAGCAATGGGAGGACAGGGACTGCTTCCGGGCCATGCCAACTGAGGGTTGTATCGGAGGAACCCACTGACTGTTGACTGGGGGTGTCAGATGTCACTTTTGATGAAGTGGATGACCGGGAGCTCAGGCCTCTCGCTGCGACTCCTGCTGCCACTCACCCCTAGTCTGCTGCGACCTCTGCCTGATGAATTTAGGCCTTTTGCCACTCCGCTGTGTACATCCTGGCACTTCTCTGCCTGACTTATTCACCAACTGAGTGCGTATATGTTATACTTATGAGAGGAGGACAATACGCTCCACTACGCTTAAAACTGTATTTGACTACAAAAGCAGGTGTGTCGTTTTGGCTCGCCTTTCAGAGTAACTTGGCCCTTATTACTTTAACAGGAACATAATTGTACACCACGTAGGTGTACGTACAGTATTCACTTATGAGAGGAAACTGTATTAGACTACAGAAACAAGTGTGTATCTTTGGATGGACTTTCACAGTAACTAGGCCCAAATTATTTTAACAGGAAAAATATAAAGGACACCACGTAGGTGTACGTACAGTTTACTCTTATGAGAGGAGGACTATACGCTCCGCTACAAACTTTATGAGGCTACAAAAACAAGTTTGCAGCTTTGGCTGGCCTTTCACAGTAACTAGGCCAACATTATTTTAACAGGAAAAATATAAAGAACACCACGTAAGTGTACGTAGAGTTCACACTTATGAGAGGAGGACTATGCGCTCCGCTACAAACTGTTTAAGGCTACAAAAATATGTTTGTAGCTTTGGCTTGCCTTTCACAGTAGCTAGGCCCAAATAATTTTAACAGGAAAAATATAAAGGACACCACGTGGGTGCACGTAGAGTTTACACTTATGAGAGGAGGACTATGTGCTCCACTATGCTTAAAACTGTTTTAGACTACAGAAATGAGTGTGTAGCTTTGGCTGACCTTTTACAGTAACTAGGCCCAAATTAACAGAAAAAATATAAAAGACACCAGGTAGGTGTATGTACAGTTTACACTTATGAGAGGAGGACTATACGCTCTTCTACACAATGTATAAGGCTACAAAAACAAGTTTGTAGCTTTGGCTTGCCTTTCACAGTAACTAGGCCAACATTATTTTAACAGGAAAAATATAAAGGACACCACGTAGGTGTACGTACAGTTTACACTTATGAGAGGAGGACTATGCACTCCACCACGCTTAAAACTGTATTAGACTACAGAAACAAGTGTGTAGCTTTGGCTGGCCTTTCACAGTAACTAGGCCCAAATGAGTTTAACAGAAAAAAAACATACACCACATAGGTGTACATACAGTTTACACTTATGAGAGGTGGACAATACGCTCTTCTTAAAATTGTATTAGGCTTCAAAAGTGAGTGTGTAGCTTTGGCTGGCCTTTCACAGTAAGTAGGCCCAAATTAGTTTGACAGGGAAAAAAAAGGTACACAACCTATGTACGCACATGTTACACTTATTAGAGGACAACACGCTCCTCAGCCTGTATTAGGCACTGAAATCAGGTGACTATGGCTTTTCGTGCTCACCCTAACTGGCCCGTTAGCTTTAGAGTTGTAGTACACACTAGTGCTGCAGCATAGAATCACTGTTTAGTACAGCCCAGTGCAGTATTATTATTATGCACTAATAGCAGGTGACAATGGCTTTTAGTGCTCACCCTAGCTGGCCCCTATAAGCTTTAAAGTTGATATACACCAAACTGCAGTAGTACAGAGTCGCTATGTAGTACACCCAAGAGTGTACTTTCTCTCTCTCTCTCCCTGTCAGTGCTTTTCTGCAGTGATTTGGGCTTGTGGTGAATCGCTGCTGTGAAGCTGTTTATCTGTGCAACAAACATACTGCTCTATCTCTGTCTGCAATAAAACGCTCTCTCTGAAATACAAAGATGGCTGCCGATTACATAGAGCTGTGACATCACAGGGCTGGCTGGCTGCTTATAGGCTGCATGTGATTCAGGGTAATCCTGCCTACCCAACTTCCCAGTGTTTCTTGCCCCATGTCCTCACATGTGGATGTGCCATTTTAGATGCCCTGGAGCCTGGACCGCACTAAATGGAGTTTAATGAAGCGACTTGTTTTATCGAATTGCGGCGATATTCAAATTCGTTGTGAAGTGAATTTTTCCTGAAATTCATAACTAATTCGGATTCATCAGATTCGATTCGCTCATCCCTATATGCAATCTTTAAGATTGAAAGAGTCTGATATAAAATGGTTTGAAATGGTAAAATACAGAGCAGGAAGACACAAATTCTTGGACCTCCTGTTTTTCAGCCTGGCCACCAATAGAAGCAGTCGAGGCATTTACTGTGCTGGATTTCTAGATGACTGAAACAACAGTCTAAACTACATTTTAAAACATTACTTGAAAGTGTCACTGTTGATTGGAAAAACTTTTGACATGTTGTCTGGACAAGTCAAAAGTTTAAATCGCACCTCAGACCCACTGAGATTGTAAGTTATAACCCTGTGAAGTGCATGGCAATGTTCTTCACTCCCCGGCTTTCAGACTCATTCAATGCATTAGAGTCTATAATGAATGAGATTGAGTGTCAGCTGGTTTCTGGCTGTAACTCACAACCACAGTGATTTAACTTTTTGACAGGTCCAGACAACACGTAATTTTTTTTAAATTTTTTATTTTTTTTTACAAATGGCAGTGACGGTTAGGCTTCTTTCACAATGTGCTTGAGGCTCCATTACAAACGGACGTTATAGTTTTTTTTTTGCCCTACTTTGTCTGCCATTTGTCTGTAACAGAGCCTAACAGGAGTTATAACAGGAAAACAGGATCCCATGCGCTTGAATGGGATTCCTCTAACGTCCGTTAGAACTGCCGTTATTGTGGCCGAAGATAGCAGGAGAAAAGATGTGTCATGCACAAATTTTTCTCCCGCTATCTTCCTAACGAATGTCACCTACCGGGCGAAGACGGTAGTGTGAAAGGAGCCTTAGAAACAGCAACTATGTATGTTATGTTTAGCAGGACATTTCAAAATTATTGGGCATATGTCCCATTGTGACAAGTACCCACATACTGTAGGTTGGTCTGTATTGGGGCATAGTTTCCTAGCAGGTCCTGATAAATCTTACATTAATATTGATTCCTTTGCTCTGACAGACCACTGCCATATCCAAAGTGCTAATCTTTTTAAAGTATGTACATTTTAATGCAACCTAAAATCCAGAACATTAATATAAATAAATATGTATTAATATAAATAAAATAAAATTCTTCATTATATAGGCATTAACATGTCTGTATACCGAAAAGGAAATTCATTTCTTTTTGGATTTCTTTCTGTCACGAACACAGTGCTCTCTGCTGACACCTCTGTCCATTTCAGGAACTATCCTGAGCAGGAGAAAATCCCCATAGCAAACATATGTTGCTCTGGAAAGTTCCTAAAATGGACAAAGGTGTCAGCAGAGAGCACTGTGTTCGTGACAGAAAGAAATCCAAAAAGAAAAGAATTTCCTCTGTAGTTTACATATGCTAAGAAGTACTGGATTTTTTTAATAGGAGTAATTTACAAATCTGTTTAACTTTCTGGCACCAGTTGATTAACCTCTAAAGGACCCAGGGCATACCTGTACACCCTGAGTCCGCTCCCGTTCTATAACATGGGGCCACGTCGGGTCGTGCCTGGCCTCTAACAACGGCCAGGACCCGTAGCTAATAGCACGCAGAACTGATCGTGGTGCCACACGCTATTAACCCTTTAGACTCAGTGTTCAAAGTTGATTGTTGCGTCTAAAGTGGAAGTAAACTAATGCAGGTTAGCTCAGGGGGCTGTTCGGGACCACCGCGGAAAATCGCGGCATCCCGAAACAGCTGTAGGACACGAGGAGGGTCCCCTTACCTGCCTACTGGTGTCCGATCGCCGAATGACTGCTCAGTGCCTGACATCCAGGTATGAGCAGTCAAGCGGCAGACTCATTGATTAATTCTTTCCTATGAGAAACCATTGATCAATGTAAAAGATCAGTGTGTGCAGTGTTATTGCCCCCTATGAGGGCTATAACATTGCAAAAAAAAGTGAAAAAAAAGGGAATAAAGATCATTTAACCCCTTCCCTAATAAAAGATTGAATGACAGTTCAGAAGTACGACAAAATCAAACCTATATAAGTAGGGTATCATTTTAATCGTATGGACCTACAGAATAAAGATAAGGTGTAATTTTTACCGAAAAATGTGCTGTGTAGAAACGGAAGCCCCCAAAATTTACAATATGGTGTTTTTTCTTCAATTTTGTCGCACAATTATTATTTTTTGGGGTAAAATGACTGATGTCATTACAAAGTAGAATTGGCGGCGCAAATAATAAGCCATCATATTCATTTTTAGGTGCTAAATTTAAAGAATTATGATTTTTTGAAGGTAAGGAGGAAAAAACTAACGTGCAAAAACGAAAAAACCCCGGGTCCTTAAGGGGTTAAAAAAAAAGTTTTTCACTGGAGTACTCCGTTAACCATGTAGAGACCAGGGGCGTACAGGTACGCCCTGACACCCTGGTACTTAAGGACCAAGGGCATACCTGAACAGCCGTGGGAATTTAGGTCCCCGCTTTGCGCTGGGTGGGGACTGGACCAGGATGCCGCTGAAATAATTCAGCAGGCATCCCGTGATCGCCGCAAATCGCCAGAGAATTCACACCGGCAATTTGCGGGGATTCCGGGTCATACGAGTCTATGGTGACCTGGAAAATAAGGGGGATTGGGGTTGTCCAAGACACCCACGATCCCCCTGAAGGGATAGGAGTGAGGTGGCAGGGGTGCCACCCCTCCTATCCCTGCTATTGTCGGTAAAAAGCAAGGGACCAATAGCAGATCGGGGGCGGGGGTATTAAAGTTTGGTTCCCCCGCTCTGCCCAACCACTGTAGTCCGGGCAGAGCAGGGGAACCAACGGTGACTGGTGCCGGAGGTCGACTTACCATCGGCGGGTGGCAGAGGACGGCGATGCGGCTCCCTGGTGTGGCTCCCTGGTGCGGTGATCCTACGGAGGCCAGTGAGTTGTTGCCTAGCAACATCTGGAGGGCTACGGTTTGGAGACCACTATACAGTGGTCTCTAAACTGTAGCCCTCCAGATGTTACAAAACTACAACTCCCAACATTCCCAGACAGCTGTTTGGGCATGCTGGGATTTGCAGTTTTGCAACAGCTGGAGGGCCACAGTTTGGAGATTTCTGTGCAGTGGTCTCTAAACTGTGGCCCTTCAGATCTTGCAAAACTACAATTCCCAACAGTTGTAATTTTGCCACAGCTGGAGGCACACTGGTTGGAAAATACTGAGTTAGTAACAGAATCTAACTGAAGGTTTTCCATCCAGTATGCCTCCAGCTGTTGCAAGAGTACAACTCCCAGCATGCAGGGTCTGTCAGTGCATGCTGGGAGTTGTAGTTCTGAAACAGCTGGAGGTTTGTCCCCCCCCCCCCATGTGAATGTACAGGGTACATTCACACGGGCGGGTTTAAAGTAAGTTTTCCACTTAAAGATTCAGCTGCGGCAGTGTTTCCAAAACGGAGCCTCCAGCTGTTGCAAAACAACAACTTTGTAAATGCACATGGCCCCCGACTTCCATTCCAAGCAAATACTCTCTCCAAAAGCTCAATGGCGTTCCTCCTCTTCTAAGCATTGTAGTGCATACAAAATGACTGTTGTCTAAGATTTTTCCCAGCCTGCAATGCGGCCGAGACCTGACTCACTAGTCAGCTGATGACAGGGAGCCTGTCTGCTTCAGCGGGTGGAGGGATCAATCTGCAACTAATGCAACAGCTGTAGGCACCCTGATTGAAAACCACAGGTCTGCAGCTCATTTATGTTTCAATGGGTGGGGTGGCTGTTGTGTGGGAGGGAGGAAAATTGAATTTTGGGATTTGTAGTAAAAAAAAAAAAGTCAAACATGAAATACCAGTTCACAAAAAGCTAGCCACAGTGTTACGGTAATCTCACAACATAACCATTTATCCCTAAGACAAACGCAGATCCTTCCTAAGCATGTCCATTACTGTCTGCCAGGTACGTACTAAAATCACCTTATGGTTGATAACCCCTTTAAGGTGAAAATGGGCTTGGTCCTTAAGGGGTTAAACAACACAATGTATCTCCAAGTCAATCACACTTCTGTGAAATCACACTGTCCACTCAGGAAGCAACACTGATTGACAATCAATTTCACATGCTGTTGAGCAAATGGAACAGACAACAGGTGGTAATTAGCAATACACTCCCAGTAAAGGAGTGGTTCTGCTGGTGGTGACCACAGACCACTTCTCAGTTCATATGCTTCCTGGCTGATATTTTGGTCACTTTTGAATGCTGGTGTTGCTTTCACTCTAGTGGTAGCATGAGACGGAGTCTACAACCCACACAAGTGGCTCAGGTAGTGCAGCTCATCCAGGATGGCACATCAATGCGAGCTGTGGCAAGAAGGTTTGCTGTGTCTGTCAGCATAGTGTCCAGAGCATGGAGGCACTACCAGCAGACAGGCCAGTACATCGGGATATGTGGAGGAGGCCATAGGAGGGCAACAACCCAGCAGCAGGACCTCTACCTCAGCCTTTGTGCAAGGAGGAGCACTGACAGAGCCCTGCAAAATGACCTCCAGAAGGCCACAAATGTGCAGGTGTCCACTCAAACGGTCAGAAACAGATTCCATGAGGGTGATATGAGGGCCCGACGTCCACAGGTGGGGGTTGTGCTTACAGCCCAACACCGTGCAGGACATTTGGCATTTGCCAGAGAACATCAAAATTGGTAAATTCGTGGAGAACATTCTGCTGCCTGCAACATCATCCAGCATGACCGGTTTGGAGGTGGGTCAGTAATGGTGTGGGGTGGCATTTCTTTGGGGAGCCGCACAGCCCTCCATGTGCTTGCCAGAGGTAGCCTGACTGCCATTAGGTACCGAGATAAGATCCTCAGACCCCTTGTGAGACCATATGCTGGTGCGGTTGGCCCTGGGTTCCTCCTAATGCAAGACAATGCTAGACCTCATGTGGCTGGAGTGTGTCAGCAGTTCCTGCAAGAGGAAGGCATTTATGCTATAAACTGGCCCACCCGTTCCTCAGACCGGAATCCAATTGAGCACATGTGGTGACTCACGGTGATGGCGGGACCACGGGGTGTAGTGGTGTAGGTGGATGGGCAAGATGGTATTAACCCCAGGGGCAAGGTGTTATTAACCCCCAATGTTCATGCTGCAAGAGTGGTTTTTGGGTACCAGAACCACACGAACGGTATCTCCGCTATTCCAATGGCTAAGCAGTGAAATGAGAGTCCACAACCAGGTTATGGTTTAACGGAGGCTTTACTAAGTTAATACAGGTGTTATTATCTTCACAGCTAGGCCAGAATCCCAGAGAGGAGGCCAGGAACACAGAAGGACCTTGCAGCGTGCTGTGACCAATTATACTTGTAATAGACTTTAGATAATTGACTTTAGGCTTGACTAGACTGTACATAGTAGTGACAGCAGACATAGACTTGGACTTACTGGAATTACTGTAGATTTGAGGCCTTCCAGGTACTGGGCACTAGCACTGAGATCTCTGGTGTTTGCTGGTCTCAGTAAAGAGCACAAGTGCTAAGAGCAAAAGAGACAGAAATGTAATGGTCGCTCCCTTATATAGAGGGGGGCTGAACCAAAGCCCATTTGTCAAGCTGCGGGTCATGTGTTAAGCTGGTGCCCTTTGGGCAACATGTGACAACATAAAAATAACATGTGATATTTCACAGGTCCTTTAGATGACCACTCACAGGTCCTTTAGATTATCTTTACGTTAATAGACTGACTACAATTCTATTACAATAAATCACAGTATAGTAACAGCAGGGGAGACACTGCAGGAGAGCTCTAGGTTACTGAGGGACTCAACCTGACAGGGCCTAAGTGTAGTGCAGGTCATCACACACATCTGGGACATCATGTCTCGCTCCATCCACCAATTTGCACCGTAGACTGTCCAGGAGTTGGCAGATGCTTTAGTCCAGGTCTGGGAGGACATCCCTCAAGAAACCACCTGCCCACTCATCAGGAGAATGCCCAGGCATTGTAGGGAGGTCATATGGGCCCGTGGAGGCCACACACACTACTGAGCCTCATTTTGACTTGTTTTAAGGACATGACATCAAAGCCTGTAGTGTGGTTTTTCACTTTGATTTTGAGTTTGACTCCATATCCAGACCTCCATGGGTTGATAAATTTAGATTTCCATAGAACATTTTTGTGTGATTTTGTTGTCAGCACATTTAACTAGGGATTGACCAATTATCGGATTGGCCGATATTATCGTCCAATATTCACGATTTTTAAAGTTATCGGTATCGACATCTAACCTTGCAGATAATGCCGATAATGTGTCCAGCACTTGCGCCCCCGATACCTGCTGCTGTGTGGCGCTGCTCCGCTGTCCTGTTCTCCGGATCGCATCATGGCGTCCTATGGAGGACACGTCACTCCTCCTCCCCTGCGCCCAGCGTAATGCTATGGAGGAAGCAGAGTGACGTGTATGTCACATGCTCCTCCATAGGATGCCATGATGCGATCGGGAGAATGGGACAGCGGAGCGGCAAAACCTGAGGACAGCCACAGGTGAGCTGTCTACAAGAGGAGGAGGGGGGGGCCTGCTGTCTATAAGGGGGGGGCTGTCTATAAGGGGGGGCTGCTGTCTATAAGGGGGGGCTGCTGTCTATAAGGGGATGGTGCCTGCTGTCTACAAGGGGGGAATATCGGTATAAGTTATCGGCTATTGGCCTGAAAGTTCGCAGGTTATCGGTATCGGCTCCAAAAAATCAATATCGGTCGATCCCTAACTTCAACTACATAAAGACGAAAGTATTTCATACGATTAGTTAATTCATTCAGATCTAGGATGTGCTATCTTAGTGTTCCCTTTATTTTTTTGAGCAGTGTATATAGGAGGTTGTATGGCTCACTGCCTCTGAAACTGGAGTGAGGATTTGTTGAAAAGAAAAAGACTTATTGGCTGAAAAAGGACAGATCAAGGGCTCATTGAAGAAAGAAAGATGGTGACAGATAAGAGAATCATGTCAAGGAGAGGGAGAGAGACTGAGTCCACTGCAAGTGCTGAGAGTTCTACAGTGGTAAACATAGGCAAGATACACCGAGAGAGGCCTGTAAATCCATTAATCCACTCTGAGAGGAGAA
The DNA here is from genome assembly GCF_029499605.1 of Hyla sarda. NCBI lineage: Eukaryota > Metazoa > Chordata > Amphibia > Anura > Hylidae > Hyla > Hyla sarda. The sequence goes on along the minus strand of NC_079191.1, from coordinate 343,905,838 downwards.
GAAGTAATCCATCACCTCTGCAAATTAACCAGACGCCCAAGAGTCGACCACAGAATCTGAGTCTGCCATAGAGAAGGATCCTAATTCAAACTCCACTTGTGTTCATTTATGCTCAGCAGTTGAACTGTTTTTATTGTATTGCTATATCCATTTTAATTTGTGAATTCTCTGCATTTATTTAACAATGTGGGATCATCATTACCAGTGGGATGCAGTTATTTGTGTTTTGTAGAAATTGTTTGCAACTCTTAGTTATACCCATCACAACTTATAACCATATACCTTTCCACTAGGGGAGAACTTTATCAAGGCATTTAGAGCCTTTTTTGCTTAGTCCGGGCGCACAAAAAGTCATACATGCGCCTAAGCATTTTTTTGTGCAACTTTTGTGGGTAAGCAAAAAGTTACAAACAGCCTTACCTAAGAAAATTTCAGTTTTCACTTTGCAGTGGTCATGAATAGAGAGAATTTATCAAATATTCGATTTGTCCGATTCGCCAAATTTTCGAAAAACATTTGGTTCGATTTGAATATATTCACAGCGAACTGATATTAAAATTGGCTATTTCCAGGCTACAGAGAGCCTCAATAGGGGCGTAGAACACTTTGCCGTGCCGTAACACGCATAGGGAGTGTGCTGGGGTAGTGAAATAATACTGTTATTCAGTATGACAAGCAGATTACCGGCGTCGCTATTAGAATCACTGCCGCAGAGCGGCACAATGACAGAGCCTGGATGTGGCAGCAGGGTCAGGAGACCATATGGTGTCACAATTGAAGATTTTAAAGAGATTAACAAATTTAACCCCTTAAGGATGCAAGGGTTTTTCAGTTTTTGCACTTTTGTTTTCTCCTCATCACCTTCTAAAAATCATAACGCTTTAAATTTTGCACATGCAGACCCATATGAGGGCTTTTTGTTTTTGCGCCAATTGTACTTTGATGTCATTATAATCATTTCACCACAAAATTTACAGTGAAACCAGAAAAAAAATATTTGTGGGGCAAAATTGGAAAAAAAACGCCATTTTGTAATTTTTGGGGGCTTGCGATTCTATGTACTGTACTTTTTGGTAAAAATGACACCATATCTTTATTCTGTAGGACCATACGGTTGCAAGGATACATAATTTATATATGTTTTATTTTATTTTACTGCTTTCAAAAAATTATAAAATTATAAAATGTGTAAAAAAATTATAAAATGTGTAAAATTGTCATCCTCTGACCCCTATAACTTTTTTATTTTTCCCATATACAGGGATGTATGAAGGCTCATTTTTTGCGCCGTGATCTGAAGTTTTAATCAATACCATTTTTGTTTTGATGAGACTTTTTATACATTTTTTAGGTTATACAAAGTGATCAAAAATACGCAATTTTGGACTTTGGAATTTTGTTTACACGTAAGCGTGCGGTTTAATTAACATTATATTTTTATAGTTCTGACATGCTCGGCGATACCACATATGTTTATTTTTATTATGTTTACCTATTTTTTATATGGAATTTGGGAAAAGGGGGGTGACTTTTAATATGGAAGGGGTTAATGGGTGTTTTTTTTAAACGTTTTATTCAACTTTTTTTCTTTTTACACTTTTAGTCCCCAGTAGATTCCTCATACAGATCAATGTGGTTCCATAGAACCACAGTGATCTGTGTGCTTTGCGCTTGATTGATAAAGCCTGGTTCAGCCAGGCTCTATCAATCTCAGAGCTGTGGGCAAGCAGAAAGCAGAGGTAAGCCCTCCGGCTACCTCCACAGTGGATCGTGCTGCGGGGGGGGGGGGGGGGGGGTGATCCACCCCACTGGACCTCCAAGGATGGTTTAAATGTCCCTTTAAATGCCACTGTCAACTTTGACAGCGGCGATCTAAATTGTTAATAGTCGGCCACGAGTCAAGAGCCGCGTTATACACCGCTTGCCGTCTCAGGACGAGCCATGCACGTGTAAGTAAACACGGCTGATACTGTGAAACTGGCAACAGATGTGTGGCATCAGGCAGGTGGCAGGATCAGAATAGGAGCTGAGGCAGGTAAGCAGAAGAAACTGGTCTCTTTTGTCAATGTGTTGGTGTGGCACCATGGATAATCTAGTTTGATGCATTAGGCATTGGTGGGTGGAAATCCTGGCTCATCCAAGCCTGATTCCTCTTGACAAAGGTCAGTCTCTCCACATTTTTGGTGGAGAGGCGAGTTCTCCTTGGGGTTACTATGGCCCCCACCGCACTAAACACCCACTCTGATGCCACACTACAGGCTGAGCAGGACAGCTTTTCCAGGGCAAACGCTGCTAGTTGAGGGCACAAATCCAGTTTCGCTGCCCAGAAGTCCAGCGGATCTTCAATGTGGGTTGGCAGACTCATGTCCATGTATGCCACCACCTGCTGGTTCAGGTCCTGCTCAAGGTCTACCTACTGCTGCTGATTAGTTGCTAGTGTTGAGCGGCATAGGCCATATTCGAATTCGCGAATATTCGCGAATATATGGACGAATATTCGTCATATATTCGCGAATATTCGCATATTCGTTATATTCCCGTTTTATTTTCGCATATGCGAACATTCGCGTATGCGAAAACTATCATATGTGCATATTAGCATATACAAAATTAACATACGCGAAAATTCGCATATGTGAAAATGTGCTAATTTTCGCATATGCTAATTTCCGCATATGCGAATTTTCGCGCGCCAGTCTCACACAGTAGTATTAGAGCCTTCTTTACACCACACAAGCTGGAAGCAGAGAGGGATGATCACTGTGATGTGTACTGTGAAAAAAAAAACAAAAACAAAAAAAAAAACGAATATTCGTAATTACGAATATATAGCGCTATATTCGCGAAATTCGCGAATTCGCGAATATGCGATATTCGCGAATAATATTCGAATTGCGAATATTCGTGAGCAACACTATTAGTTGCTTCACTATGCAGGTGAAGAAAGCTACTCATCAGCAACTATACACTGCTGATGGAGCTGGTATTGCTCCTGCCAACCCACCCCACCCCTACCCAGCAGCCATGGCAGTGGAACGTGAGTGCAGAGGGCCCCCTCCCCAGTCAGACCTGCGAGAGGATGGATGATGGCACAGATAGGCATCGGCCAACTGACTAAGTTGGTCAGTTTGTCCTCCCTCTCAGTGGGTGTAAAAAAGGCCCCCATTTTGGTCCGGTAGCAAGGGTCCAACAAGGTGGAGAGCCAGAAGTCATCTTGCTGCCGAATGGAGACAATTCGACAGTCACTACGCAAGCAAGTGAGCATGTGCCATGCAATTTGTGCAAGTGACTCGGAGGGATTCCCTGCCTCCATCTCCACTGCGCACTGCCACGGTGTGTCTGGGTCCTCTGTCTCGTCTTCCTCATCACCCTATAGCTCCTCTGGCTGGTCCTGCTCCTCCTCTACTTTCAGCTGAATATAAAAACTACCCATTTCACTACACATTGCCTGTGCTCGACTGTCCTCCTCCCCCTCCTCCTCTTCCAGTTCAGCCCCCACAGGGCTCATGTGGCCGTGAGATGTAGGTGCCATGTCTCCGGTGCTTTGACTAGGCATTGTTTTCACCATCTGTTGTAGGAAATTAAGCAGTGGAATGACGTTGTTCATCCCATGATCCTGGCAACTGACAAATAATGTGGCTTCCTCAAAGGGCCTGAGCAAATGGCAGGTGTCACGAATGAGCTGCCACTGGTTGACATTGAAGTTACATAGGGGAGTATCCCTATCCGCTTGGATCATCAAGTAATCGTTGTTGGTCTTTCTCTGTTCATATAGGTCCAAGATATGGAGGGTGGAATTCCAACGAGTGGGAACGTCGCAGATCAGACTATGTTGAGGGATACCGTTCTGACGGGGCAGCTCAAGGAGGGTGTACTTTGCGGTGTACGAGTGGCTGAAGTGCATGCAAAGCTTCCTGGCCATTTTTAGGGTATGTTCACACTACGGATTGAGAACGGAATCTCCGCTTGCAGAATTCCGCGAGCAGAGATTCCATTCTAGTGGCGGCCGCCAAAATACTTTGGTGGTAGGACCGCGCGGCACTGCGCCGTCACCGTTGATGGCTATGCAGTGTTCGCGGACTTCCGCGCAAAGAATGAACATGTTCTTTCTTTGCGCGGAACAATTTCAGCAGGCGGAATTGTCTGCCGCTGAAATTCCGCAGTGTGAACGGGTCTCGTGGAAACCCATTCACACTGATGTTTATGTTCTCAGGGTGTAATTCCGTTCGTGGAATTCCGAAGGAATTACTTAGTGTGAACATACCCTTAGGATGTCTTGCAGATAGCTGGAAGACTTAAGGAATCGCTTGACAACCAGATTGGACACGTGTGCCATGAAGGGGTATGGCTCAGAGTTCCTTGACACAGTGCAGACAAGATGTTCTTCCCGTTGTCCGTCACCATGGTTCCCATTTTCAGTTGTCGCGGAGAAAGCCATGATTTGATTTCTTGACGAATCACTTTGAGCAGTTCCTCCCCTGTGTGACTCCGTTCGCCAAGGCAAACCAGGTGAAGAACAGCGTGACAATGCCGTGCCCTGCACACTTGGTATGCTGGAGGGGACCTGAGACTTCTCTGTGCAGTGGAGGCTGAGGACATGGTGGAGGATGAGGAGGCATATTTGGCCATTGTCGCTGGACCAGAGAGCATGGAGGCAGAAGCGGTGTGACCTGACACTTCTCTGCCTGACATACTTGTAGAACAGTGGTGTGCATATATATTTTACTTTTTATAGAGCAATATGCCCCTATACAGCTGCAACAGAAATTTGCAGAATACTCAATGTGTGTGTATATATCCCTGCTTATACACTAACAGGCCATTATAGGCTTGAACAGAAAACCCGTACAACACCGTAGTGCGTCTATATTTTACTTTTTATAGAGAAATATGCCCTTATTTGGCTGCAACAAAAACTTGCGGAACACTCAATGTCTGTATGTATCCCTGCTTTAACAATAACAGGCCACTATATGCTTTAAACAGTAAATACGTACAACAGCGGAATGTGTATATGTTTACTTTCTTTAGAGTAATACGCCCCAGTATGGTTGCACCAGAAATAAGCGTAACAATCTAGTGCGTAAGTCTTTTAGTGCTTTAACACTTACTGTCCCCTATTAGCTTTAACTAGAAAAAACATAGAACTGCGCAGTGCCTATATATTTCACTTTTTTAGAGTAATACACCCCAGAACAGTTGCACCAGAAATAAGCATAACAATCTAGTGCGTAAGTCTTTTAGTGCTTTTACACTTACTGCCCCCTATTAGTGTTAACAAAAAAAAAAAACATAGAACTGCGGAGTTCTTATATAATAAAAAAAAATTTTTGAGTAATACGCTCCAGTATGGTTGCACCAGAAATAAGCCAACTTGGGTGGGGCTCATAGCCTTCCTCCCACTGTATGTGTGCTTAGCCACACTGGAGTGAACTGAGTGCCGGCTGTGAGTCGGATCTAATGTCGCTGTAATTGCACACTGGCCCCTGGTATTGCCCATACGGCACAGATAGGTTTAGTGTTAGGTCCCGTGCCACTTGAGAAACCTTGGCGTTGGTGTGTGGGCTCAGGTATGTCCTTCATATAAGGATATACTGGCAAATGTCTCAATTTTAACATAATTTTGTGGGTTAGTCATATGTTGCTGTCTACATCTACCACAGTAGTGCACCTAAATTTATGTATGATTCTATATGTTACACATCCACAATTTTCATCAGGTGTAGGATGCCATTGTGGCACTTGTAGGCTGCTGTATGCATTTTATGCTGGGGATTGCCCTTAGCAACGGACCACAAGCGCTGGATCTGCTCCCCCAACATAAATGCACAACTGCATTTGGGGTTGAGCATTTCCTGCCATTTGAGACCATGTTCTTTTCTTGTTGTTCAAATCTTATACTTGGAGGTGTATAAACTCCAAATTTAATGTGCCTTAACCACTATTCTAGGCAGCATTTTGGTGCACCTGTGAGGACGGCAACATATCAGCCTACTTGGGTGGGGCTCATAGCCTTCCTCCCTCCTTCCACTGTATGTGTTGTGGTGGACCACCGGTGTATGGCGGGACCACGGGTGTAGCGGTGTAGGTGGTGGGGTCAGATGGTATTAACCCCGGGGGCAAGATGTTATTAACCCCTAGTGTTCATGATGCCAGAGTGGTTTTTGGTACCGGAACCACACAAAAGGTTTCTCCGCTATTCCAATGGCTAGTTAAGGAAAGGAGAGTCCACAACCAGTATGGTTTAACGGAGGCTTTATTGAGTTTAAAACAGATGGTATTATCTTCACAGCTAGGCCAGATTCCCAGAGAAGTGGCCAGGAACTCAAAAGACCTTGCAGCTTGCTGGGACCAATTATACTTGTAAAAAACTTGAGACAATTATCTTGAGGCTTGACTATATGCAGGACTTGACTACTTGTAGTGACAGCAGACATAGACTTTTGACTTACTGGAATGACTGTAGCTTTGTGGCCTTCCAGGTAGCTGATCGCTAGCACTGAGACATCTGTACTGGATGGTTCTCAGTAAAGGAAGAAAGCGAATTGTAATGGCCGCCCCTTTATATAGTGGAGGGCTAGACTAAAGCCCATTAGTCAAGCTGTGGGTCATAGGTTAAGCTGGTGCTCTCTGGGAGAACATGTGACAACAAATCATGTGACTGCATAACATAACATGTGACAGACTTACAGGTCCTTGAGACAACCTCTCACAGGTCCTCTGCTCTATACATTAGGATCCTGTCTATAGAGTATACACAACATTCTGGAAACAACAGGGGGAGACCCTGCAGGGGAGCCCCCAGGTCACTGAGGGTCTCAACCTGACAGGGCCTAAGGGTAGTGCAGGACAATTTCCTGTACTGGGACATTACAGTGTGCTTAGCCACACTGGAGTGAACTGGGAGCAGGCTGTGAGTCGGACCTAATGCCACTTGAGAAACCTTGGCGTTGGTGTGCGGGCTCAGGTATGTCCTTCATATAGGGATATACTGGCTAATGTCTCAATTTTAACATCATTTTGAGGGTTAGTCATATGTTGCTGTCTACATTTACCACAGTAGTGGACATAAATTTATGTATGACACCAGAAATAAGCGTAACAATCTAGTGTGTAAGGCTTTTAGTGCTTTTACACTTACTGCCCCCTATTAGCTTTAACCAGAAAAAAGGTAGAACTGCTGAGTGCTATATATTTCACATTTTTTTTACAGTAATACACCCCAGTAATGGTTGCAACATTAAAACATACTCTCTTTCTCTGAACTGTCCCTGCCAGCACTATGGTTGCTTGCAGTCTTTGAATGGGGATTGCCCCCAGTTCTGAACTCAATTGGCTGATCTGTATTGTCAGTAACGCTGATTAGTGACGACACAGTGTCTGCTCTCTCTCTAGCCAGAACGAATGTGGGTCTGAGGTGAATGGGTTCACTGCTGTAAAGATCTGTTAGTAAAGCTGATTAGTGCACACACACAGTCTCTGCTCTCTCAGCAAAACGGGAAATGCCTGTCTTCAGTAATGGCTGCCGAATATATAGGGCTGTGACAACACAGAGCTGGCTGGCTGCTGATAGGCTGCATGCCGCCATGTGATTCAGGGTGATTCCACCTTCCCAGACTTCCTTGCCCCATGTCCTCATACGTGTAGCCAGCATTTAAAAAAAAAAAAAGTCGCAAACCCCTTACAAAAAGTCTGCTCAAGGTCTGACCTTGTGTACAAAACCCCTGTAAGTCACAAAAAAAGTCTCACAAAAGTCTCAGCTGCAACTTTTTTATTTTGCTTATGTGCTCCAAATTTATCAATCCCCTGTAATAGTATGATAAGTATCATAGCACATAAGTAAAACTAAAGCAGAAAATAAAATGCCTTCAGAACTTGCTTAAAAAAGCAAACAATGTGAAATGTCCACCATAGCTGTTTAATTATACAAGATTGTACATGTGTTGTTCTAAGTGATTTGTTGCACATTTTCTATTTTCTACATTTCTTAGATTTGAACTGTCACCTTTTAATATGCTAGAAATAAACCATGTAAGCATAAATGAATAAAAAAAAAAAAAAAAATCCCTAAATTATTGGTGGAGGTCAGACCTCTGATTCTGTGGCCTCTACATCTTTCCCTCTACAGGTGCACTCAACGACCCAGTGTGCAGTAGAACTGCAGCCAGAGGCGTAGGAACCCTCAGAAATCTGGGGGGGGGATAGCATTCTAACCGGGTGTAGCTTTGCAAGGGTGGAGTCTCAAAGGGGGCAGAGCCATAAAAGGGGAGGAACCATTCAATGTTGCATGATGCTACAAAATCAAACTTCAGGCTCACCAGCATAGGTACCTTCAGGGAGCAGTGAATTCAGGAGACAGGGATCTATCAGGATTGTGGGAGGCAGGCTGTGTGTGAGGTCAAGGCAGGGGGAGGGGGTTCTCTACAGCCTGTGTAGGTACACCTTTAAATGGTACTCCGGTGGAAAACTTTTTTTTTGTTTTTTATCTACTGGTGCCAGAAAGTAAAACAGATTTGTAAATGACTTCTATTTAAAAATCATAATCCGTCCAGCACTTATCAGCTTCTGTATGCTCCAGAGGATATGTAGGTCTTTCCAGTCTGACCACAGTGCTCTCTGCTGACTCCTCTGTCCATTTCAGAAACTCTCCAGAGGAGGAGAAAATCCTGATAGCAAGCCTATCCTGCTCAGGACAGTTTCCGACATGGACAAAGGTGTCAACAGAGAGCACTGTGATCAGTCTGGAAGGAACTACACAACTTCCTCTGGAGCATACAGCAGATGATAAGTACTGGAAGGATTAGGATATTTAATAGAAGTCATTTACAAATTTGTTTCACTTTCTGGAGCCAGTTGATATGAAAAAAATAGTTTTCCTCCGGAGTACCCCTTTAAGGCAGTTTGTCCTTTAGGCGTCTACGTTCATTTTTACTGTGTGAAACTTCTAGGGGGCTTATGTTTCTACACAGTGTCCTTTTCAGTAAAAATTACAATGTGGCATTTTTTTTTTAATTTTTTTAACAATTTGTGCTAAAAGGAGTTAAAGGGGTATTCCAGGCAAAACCTTTTTTTTATATATATCAACTGGCTCCGGAAAGTTAAACAGATTTGAAAATTACTTCTATTAAAAAATCTTAATCCTTCCAATAGTTATTAGCTTCTGAAGTTTTCTGTCTAACTGCTCAATGATGATGCCACATCCTGGGAGCTGTGCATGATGGGAGAATATCCCCATAGGAACTGCACAGCTCCCGGGACGTGAGTCATCAGAGAGCAGTTAGACAGAAAACAACAACTCAACTTCAGAAGCTAATAACTATTGGAAGGATTAAGATTTTTTAATAGAAGTAATTTACAAATCTGTTTAACTTGCCGGAGCCAGTTGATATATATTAAAAAAGTTTTGGCCTGGAATACCCCTTTAAGTCATTACAGAGTACAATTGGCGGTGGGAAAAACAAGCCCTATATTGGTAGGTGGGAAAACATGAAAGGCTAAAAGCAAAAAACTAAAGTGCAAAAATGAAAAAAGATGGTATAATATGAAGAAAAAGCACTATACAGAGACCATTATCACAACTATACAAGGGGCTAATAATTGCACCACACCATGACCACTATCATTACCACCATTTAGTGACGAGATAATACTATCATACTGATACTAAATATAACCACTGTACACAGACCAGAATCATCAAGGAAACCACTATACACAGACCGGTATCGTCAATAATACCACTATACAAGGGACAAATAATACCCCAAAAATATGACCACTACCATTACCACCATATAATGACGGGATAATATTACCATACTGATACTGAATAAAACCACTGTACACAAACTAATATCCCCCATACAGCAGTGACCATATAGTAGTGACCTTGGCTCTACAGACCATATAAGTGATTACATACAGTAACACCAGGCGATGTCGTCTGTGATCGGAGTCATTCTCTTTTCCTTTTCCTTCTCCATTCGGCCCAGACCATCATGCCAATTCTTCCATCCACAGTTCATCTCCACAGAAGGATCCATACTCTTTAATCACCTATAGCGCTCCATACTAATAATAATAAACTCTTGGATTCACACAGAGTAGAGTAAGTAGATTAGGGAAAGAGTAGGTAGGTACCCCCATTAAGTAGATCCCTTCACATGGTTTCCCCATTCAAAATGATGGCTGTCAAACTTGCAAAAAAAGACAGTTTGACGGCCATTCATGACGGAGCGCAGCGGCAGTGTAAAAGAAGCCTTATACATACATTATATACATACACACATCATACATACACACATCCTACAAACACACAGCATACATGCACACATCATACATACATATACACCCCCCCCCCCCAGCCATTCCCCCCTTCCAAACCATTCCAACACAATACCTGTGTCAGCCATGAGTGGAGATTGGCACTGAGGTCACAGAAAAACAGCATCGGAGGCTTAGCCGCTCACAGCTAGGCTGCAAGGACTCCTTCATGAGGGCTGGACTGGGGATAAAAACCAGCCCTGGAAATATTTGTATACCAGCCCTACATCATTGCGTGATTGTGGCAGCCGCCGGTCGCAGGGAAGGGACAATGAAGCCTGGCATTTAATTTGCCAGGCTTCTATTTCCTCATGTTGCGGGCTTGATGCTGTTCCCTTTGACTCAAGCTTTGACTCAAAGGGGACCTGTCATCAGTGCCATCCCTACCATTTCCTGCCCCAGATCCGTGGTCCAGTTCGTCTGTTATCTTCCTTATTCTGGTGACTACCAACAGGTGACACTGATGACAGATTCCCTTAAATAATAATTAATATGTATATATACAAAACAATCAATAGCAGCAGCACATTCAAGGTAGAAGCCACCAAGCAAAAGCAGCTTCAGGCAGTCTGTGAGATAGTCTCAATAAGGATACGAAAGCAATTCCACTGCAGCACTCCAGGTAAAAGCAGGAAACAAGGTATACATATTACATCAACATGTACAGGCAAGGATTCAGCTCTCTCCAGGACTTTTCTCCAGGAGAAACATTGCCTGTACATATCTGATGTAATAAAGTGCATTTTCCATGCACAATCATACTGTATACCTTTAAATAAGTTATACAGTTACTAAATAAAACAGTACATACTGTAAGGTACATAAGGAGGAATATTGGGGGAGATTCATCAAAACTCGTGCGGAGGAAAAGTCCACCAGTTGCCCATAGCAACCAATCAGATCGCTTCTTTCATTTTTCAGAGGCCTTTTCAAAAATGAAAGAAGTAATCTAATTGGTTGCTATGGGCAACTGGTCAACTTTTCCTCTGCGCAAGTTTTGATGAATCTTCCCCATTATCACCAAACATATTACCATCAAACTGTTACTGACCAAATCCTGTATACTGAGACCAATATTACCAATTACACCAGTATAAAAGGAGGAATATAATCACCACACATATTACCATCATACTGTTACTGATCAAATCCTGAATACTGCAAAGCTTAAAGTCTTACTCTGCTACTTTACTTTACTGCTACTCTACTTTCCACAGGATAGGGGATAAGTGTCTGATCACAAGAGCGCTGTACTTGTGTACCTCTGGCTCTCCCAAAGAGATAAATGGAGATGAGTTGTTGACCCTCACTCCATGGGAGAAAAGAGCCAGGATGCCATGGATAGGGAATAAAAGTAAAGTATTGGAGTACTGCTTTAACAAATTTCATTTGAATCTAGGAAGTTAGGAAAAAATTGTTTTTTTTTTTAAACAACCAGCGCAATGATTCAGATTTTGAGAGGTGGTTGTTAAAATGTTTTTTCCCCCACTATTTTCCCAGCTGTATTTTGCACAAGGACCTGGGTAACAAGTCACGGGACCCACCCCAAGGACTAGTACCCGGGTCACGGCGGCATTTTTAAATTATGAATACTCTGAAACACCTGGGTGTCTCAGCGTAATTCATAGTGTCCCACGAATGCAATGACTGCACCAGTTTTATACTACCTGTGGTTTGGGCAACATAAAAGTGATGACAGGTTCCCTTTAATTGTAGTTAAAGGAAAACTGTCAGCAGAGTCACCCGCACTAACCAGTGGTACTGGCTGGTAGTGGAGGTGACACTGATCAAAACAAAGCTCACCATGCCTGAATCTGTCGCACCTTTCTTCCACTTTTATTTACATTTTTCAGAATATGTAAATGATTCAAATGAGGAAGTGGCACAGGCGGGGAAACGATCCTTGTCTAGGGCACTGTGACGTCAGTGCTCAGCGTTCGTTCAACGCTCAGCCCGGCTAATCTATATTAATTGCCTCCCTCCGCCTCCTACCCGCTCTGTATTTTATTCTACCGTGTACTGTATGGGGGACATTTATCAATGTTGGTGTAAGGCAGTAAAGATTTTACCCCTGTTTGCTTGGTGTATTGTTTGCTGAGTTGCTAAAAATTTACCAAAATGGTGCACAGGACTCGATAAATGTTGTGCAATTATAGAAACCAGTGTACTGCAGAGATTGGTTTTACCCCTTAAGGACTCAGCCCTTTTTCACCTTAAGGCTAGGTTTCCACTTTTTTTTTTTAACACCTAAAAAAACGCCAGCAAAAATGCCAGAAAAACTGCCACAGCTTTTTCCTGCGTTTTGGCAGTGTTTCTGGCATTTTTCTTGGCATGTGGAAACAGCCAGTTTTGTCCCCTGTGGCAGTTTTCTCACTGTCTGCAGGGTACCACTCTGTTGGTCAGATGCTGAGCGTCCGGTCCACACAGTGTAAGGAAGTGAGGAGTGATGTATAGCATCACTACTCACCTCCCCCGGCCATATAGTATACAGGGGTGCATATTGTACCAGTGTATACTATACAGGAGCCGGGAATCCTGTCACTATACTGACAGGACTCCCTGCTCCTATAGCCCTTTGGAAGGTTTACAGAATATGCAGCTATCTATAGATGTGTATCGTGTATACAGAAGCCGATGTCCACTTACCTCCCTTGCTCCTGTCGCGGTTGGGTCAGTGTATCTTCGCCCCCTAGTGATGACATCATTAGGGGGTGGAGCTACAAACAGGAGCCAGACTAGTAAGGGCCTGAAGCTCTGTTCACATTGTACGTTTTGTATAATGTGAACAGACCCTTCAGGCAGTGTCTTCCCAGATAGGGAGACTCAAGCTATTTAGCAACAGCTGGAGTCTCCCTATCTGCGAAGACACTGCCAGAAGGGTCTGTTTACATTATACAAAACGTACAATGTGAACAGAGGCTCCCTGTTTGGGAATACATTGCAATATGGGCGCTCTCCCCATCGGACAGCGCCAAAAATGTACTAACCAATATTTTGTGTGTTTTTTTTCTTCTCGTTTCAGATCCGTGTATGCAGAGGATTACGGCGAATTTGATGGATTACGGCGGATGAACTGGATTTTTTTCCTTTTAATAAAATGGTTAACGAGGGCTGTGGGGGAGTGTTTTTTAAAATAAAATAATTTTTCCAATGTGTCGACTATTTTTTTTATTACATTTTTAGGCTTAGTAGTGGAAGCCGGTAATATTGACTGAATCCATTACTATGCTAGGGCTTAGCGTTACCCCCAAAAACATTTAATAATTACTCCAGTACCCACTGCCACAGGGGTGCCGAGAAGAGCTGGTACCAACCGGCCCCAAGCTTCAAAAATGGCGCTCCTGGGCCTACGTGGTAACAGGCTGGCATCATTTAGGCTGCGAAGGGCCAGTAACAATGGTCCTCGCCCACTCTGGAAACGTCTGGCTGTTGATGCTTGGTTGGATCTGGCTGAGAATAAAAATACGGGGAACCCTATGCGTTTTTTTATTTTATTTATTTTTTAAAAATGCATAGGGTTCCATGTCTTTTTATTGTCAGACAGATACCAACCAAGCAGCAACAGCCTGATGTTACCATGGTGGGCGAGGATCATTGCTACTGGCCCTCCCCAGCCTAAATAACACCAGCCTGTTACCACCTAGATCCAGGAGCGCCATTTTTGACGCTCCGGGCCTGTTGGTACCGGCTCTTCCCGACACCCCTGTGGCTGTGGGTACCGGGGTAATAATTGGGGGTTAGCGCTAACGCTAAGCCCTGGCTTAGTAATGGATTCCGTCAATAAGACTGGCTTCCACTATTAAGCCTGAAAATTCAATTAAAAAAAAAACACAACACATTGGAAAAATTATTTTATTTAAAAAAACACTCCCCCACAGCCCTCGCTAACCATTTTGTTAAAAGGAAAAAAAATCCAGTTCATCTGCTGTAATCCATCGAATCTGCCGTAATCCTCTGCATACACGGATCTGAAACAAGAAGGAAAAAAAACAAACAAAATATTGATTAGTACATTTTTGGCGCTGTCCGCTGGGGAGAGCACCCATATTGCAATGTCTTCCCAAACAGGGAGCCTCCAATTGTTGCAAAACTACAACTCCCAGCATGCCCAGTCTGGGCAGGCTGGGAGTTGTAGTTTAGCAACAGCTGGAGTCTCCCTATCTGGGAAGACACTACAAGAAGGGTCTGTTCACATTATACAACAGAGCATCATACTTACAAGCCTGGTGCCTGTCTGAAGCTCTGCCCCCTAAATACCTTGGCTAACGCCAAGGGGGATGCCGGGAGCATTTGTGGTCCCCTAGTAGCTTCGGCGAAAAGGGACATCAAACCTGGAACCTCGCAGGTACCTTTTGGTCCGGAGGCGAAGGGTAAGGTTTGTTGGGGGGCCTCTCTCCCATCGGAGAAGGGCTTGCGATAGACCGTATCCTTTGTGCACGTTTTTTTTAGTGTAACACGTTTGCACTTTTTCTTGCACTTTGGGTGATTCGAGAGCACGTTCCTTGGCTTTAAAAAAAAAAAAAAAAAGAAGCTCTGCCCCCTAATGATGTCATCACTAGGGGGCGGGGCTAAATGGACCCAGCTGGGACTGGAGGGAAGTAAGCAGACTTCGTCTTCGGTATACACTATATAAAGCTATCTATAGATAGCTGTATATACTGTATACTGCCCAAAGGGTTAACCTACACAGTCCAGCAGTGTAAGTTAACACTTTCTTTGCTGAACTCGTGTATAGCACTCAGCTCAGCAAGGGGTTAAGTGAGCCAGCAATAAGTATACTGTATACACATTGCAGGCTCACTGTATGTTCTTGCTGAGCAGTAGATATACAAGGTATATCTTCTGCTCAGCATCAGCTGTTCTCCCAGCTCTGTAGCCATGGGTACAGCTGATCCCGACATTCACTTCAGGATAATCGCAGTGGGTGTCAGGAGGAGTGATACCTGCTGTGATCTGTCCCTTACTGCAGGCACTACTGCTCCCAACATGGAGCACACTCTGCTCCATGCTGGGAGTTGTAGTACCTGCATTAATAGACAGATGGCAGCAAGTGTAACTCCTGACGCCCACTGTGATCTTCCTGTATAATGTATAGATGCGGCCGGCCGCTCTTCTATGGTCCCCAGCACTGCCGTATATATACACCTATTCATATTTCCCGCAGAGAGCTGTGATTGTCCAGATGGTTCCAGCCAATCACAGCTCTCTGCGGGAAATATGAATAGTTGTATATATACAGCAGTGCAGGAGACCATAGAAGAGCGGCTGCCCGCATCTATACATTATACAGGAGGATCGCAATGGACCCAGGCGATATTTCAATTAGTACAGGTACTACTACTCCCATCATGGAACATTGTGTTCCATGCTGGGAGTAGTATTACTACCTAAAATGTTTCAAAAAAAGTGAAAAACACACACTACGTTTTTATTATTGTCGGCTACATTTTTATTGCCCTGCCTGCCCACATAAATGAATTAACATTTTTTTTATAAAAAATTAAAATTTAGTTAAATACAATTTTTCCATCACTACTGTATCTTTTTATTATTATTTTTTTATGGTACCCTATGAAATTTTTATAACAAAGTTATTTCCATCACTTTTTTGGATCGCTAAAGTCTAAAAAAGAATGAAAACCACCTGTAAAAGCGAAAAAGTTAAAACCCCCAAATGGCGTTTTTCTTGGCGTTTTTTCACTCCCATAGATTTCTATGGCAGGAAAATGCCAAGATTTTCCCGAAAAAATGCCAAAGTCTCAACAAGAGGTTGCTTTTTTAAAAACTACCAGGGAGCCCAAAAACACCAAAAGGTTAAAAAAAAAGCCAAACTGAAAAATGGCAAGTGGATATGGCATTTTTCTGTTAACTATTGACTTGCAGCTAACATCTGGCCACAGCGTTTTTTCACAAAAAAAAACGCCATGCGGCAGAATGGGAGTTTTTATTGGTGTTTTTGCCCCAAAAAACCCAAGTGGGAACCTAGCCTAAGGACTCAGACAATTCTGACAACTGTAACTTTATGCATCAATAACTCTGGGATACCTTTACTGTTTATTCTGATTTCGAGATAGTTTTTCGTGACATATGAAGGGGCACGGCGTCACGTCACGACTTTGCCCCCCTGTGACTTGACGCCCCGCCACCTCAATGCAAGACTTGCATTGAGGGGGCGGGATTTGATGTCACACGGGGGCGGAGTCGTGACGTCACGATCTTCCGTTCCCGTGGTCGGGAGCCAGAACCTCCAGCGCTGCCGGAAGCAGATACAGGTGGGGGCTGCATGCTATATTGCGGGGGTCCCCCCGCGATCAGACATTTTATCCCCTATCCTTTGTATAGGGGATAAGATGTCTAGGGGTGGAGTACCCCTTTAAATAGTTTGGACATGTGTGATGAATGAGGCAATACCACATGTATATGTTTACATAATTTTATTTGAAAAAGGGGAAAAGGGGGATGATTCAAACTTTTATTAGGGAAGGGGCTTATTCACATACATTTTTTTTTCTTTTACACATTTTTTCAAAATAATTTTATCCCTAGAGAATATGATTTTGTCACGGTGGTAATGATTAGTCTGCTGGAGCATATTTCCCACATTTAGGCATGTAAAGGGTTAATCGCCCAATTGGCGATGTCAGCCATTAACCATGGGTCCCTGCTGCTGATAGCAGCTTGGATCCCCATGGTATGAAACTCTCAGCTTTTGAGAATGCTTTCAATTGCAAAAGTGGTTGCAGAGCGTACACTTATGCCCTGTGTCCTTTAGGGATTATGCAATAAAAGCAACTATTAACAGAGAGGCCTACCCAAACTATATGGGAGCTCCATATGGGTGGGCCCCTCTGATAATTGTTGCTCCCTTATAGTTGTTGTAGGCCCGGGTCCCTCTCAGAGGGGCCTGCAACTACAATGGGGGAAACTATTTGCAAACAGGGCCTACAACAACTATGTGGGCACAACCTGACCCTATATAGTTAGTTGTAGGCCTCTCTCTGCTAAATGTTCCCCGCCCCTTATACTTGTAGTCCTTAGCTATTCCTCCAGGCAGCAGGCCCCAGCTAGCAGCCACTGCAATAGAATTCTGCCCCCAGGCCCCCAGGCCCCCGGCCCCCATTCATATTATATATACATTTTTTTTTTATAATACCCTCCAGTCCTCAGAGCAGGCTCCGGCTCCTCTTCCTTTCATGTCACCGACGCCACTCTCCATGTAATTTCCTTACTACTGGGGTGACACACTGTAACAAAGCTCCTTCTCATGTAATCTCCTTACTACTGGGGTTACACACTGTAACAAGCCCCCTCCTCGTGTAATTTCCTTACAACTGGGGTGACACACTGTAACAAACCTCCTCCTCGTGTAATCTCCTTACTACTGGGGTTACACACTGTAACAAGCCCCCTCCTCATCTAATTTCCTTACAACTGGGGTGACACACTGTAACAAATCTTCTCCTCATGTACTCTCCTTACTATTGGTGTAACACACTGTAACAAACCCCCTGCTCATGTAATCACCTTACTACTGGGGGGACACACTGTAACAAACCCCATCCTTGTGTAATCTCCTTACTACTGGGGTGACACACTGTAACAAACCTCCTCATGTAATCTCCTTACTACTGGGGTGACACACTGTAACAAACCCGGTCCGCATGTAATCTTCTTACTACTGGGGTGACACACTGTAACAAACTCCCTCCTCATGTAATCTCCTTACTACTGGGGTGACACACTGTAACAAACCCCATCCTCATGTAATCTTCTTACTACTGGGGTGACACACTGTAACAAACTCCCTCCTCATGTAATCTCCTTACTACTGTCGTGACACACTGTAACAAACCTCCTCCTATGTAATCTCCTTACTACTGGGGCGACACACTGTAACAAACCCCATCCTCATGTTATTAACGTACTAATGGGGTGACACACTGTAACAAACCCCCTCCTCATGTAATCTCCTTACTACTGGGGTGACACACTGTAACAAACCCCCTACTCATGTAATCCCCTTACTACTGGGGTGACACACTGTAACAAGCCTCCTAAAGATGTAATCTCCTTACTACTGTTGTGACACACTGTAACAAACCTCCTCCTATGTAATTTCCTTACTACTGGGGTGACACACTGTAACAAACCCCATCCTCATGTTATTAACGTACTAATGGGGTGACACACTGTAACAAACCCCCTCCTCATGTAATCTCCTTACTACTGGGGTGACACACTGTAACAAACCCCCTACTCATGTAATCCCCTTACTACTGGGGTGACACACTGTAACAAGCCTCCTAAAGATGTAATCTCCTTACTACTGTTGTGACACACTGTAACAAACCTCCTCCTATGTAATCTCCTTACTTCTGGGGTGACACACTGTAACAAACCCCATCCTCATGTTATTAACGTACTACTGGGGTGACACACTTTAACAAACCCCATCCTCGTGTAATCTCCTTACTACTGGGGTGACACACAGTAACAAACCTCCTCCTCACAAAATCTCCTTACTACTGGGGTGACACACTGTAACAAACCCCATCTCCATGTTATTAACTAACTACTGGGGTGACATGCAACCTCAAACTCCAGATCAGCTCAGCCCCACCTCCTCCACAGCATCACACAGGTCCTTCAACCACTATTACATCTATCCTGCACAGTCACATGATGGTCACATGATAGTGACATCATCACAGGTCCTATACCATTAGCATCTTGGCTGCGGAGGGAGGGGGTAATGTGACAGTGCTGCGCTCCTGAAAGCAGGTAACTAGAAAGAGGAGCGCAGCCCCACTAATGTTGTCTTAGGGCTTCCTAAATAAAAAAATAAAAAAAAACTGTGGCTGCGGGACAGAAGGGGGCCAACCGGGACAGCTGGACATGTCGCCGAAAACAGGACTGTCCCGCTCAATGTAAGTACATATACAGTCAGTCAGTGTATAGTGGTGGGCTTCCAGTGGTCAGTGAGTGACAGACAGTCACTCACTGACACACACACACACACAAAAAAGTCCGGGGCCCGAGTATGGTTTGTACCCCCCTGATTGTGGCCCTGTGCGCATTTGAGGCCTAAATTAGGGATTTGCATAGGGAAGGACCCGGATGCAAGAATTACACTTGCCTCCGATACCAAAATTACACTATGGCACTGTTTCCCAAACAGAGTGCCTCCAGCTGTTGCAAAACTCCCAGCATCCCTGGACAGTCAATGGCTTTCCGGCAACACTGGGAGTTGTTGTTTTGCAACAGCTGGAGGCTCCGTTTTAGAAACCATGCTGTATCAGACGTTTCTCATTTTTATTGGGGGCTAGGGGTGGGGGGTGGGGTAAATGTGTAGGGATATATGTATATGTAGTGTTCTACCCTTTATTTTGTGTTAGTGTATTGTAGTGTTATTAGGGTACACACGGGCTGGTGTTCACACGGGCTGGTGTTTCCCACTGGGAGCTTGAGCTGCAGTGGAAAATTTGCTGCACCTCAAACTTGCAGCGAGAAACTCACTGTAAACCCCCGCCCGTGTAAATGTACCCTGTACAAACCTCCAGCTGTTGCAAAACTACAACTCCCAGCATGCCCTTTGGCTGTCCGTGCATGCTGGGGGTTGCAGTTATGCAACAGCTGGAGGCACACTGGTTGCAAAACACTGAGTAAGGTAACAAACTCTCAGTGTTACGCAACCAGTGTGCCTTCAGTTGTTGCAAAAACTACAACCACCACCATGCATGGACAGCAGAAGGGCATGCTGGGACTTGTAGTTATGCAACAGCTGGAGGCATAAAACTTCCAGCATGCCCTTTGGCTGTCTGAGTATGCTGGAGGTTGTAGTTATGCAACAGCTGGAGGCACACTGGTTGCAAAATACTGAGTTTGTTACTTTCCTCAGTGTTTCCCAACATGTGTGCAGGGATGTGGAAATCCTATAGCCCTACGCCCGGGACAAGTAGTTTTGGGCGCCGGGCAGGTGAATTGTTTATAGATTTAGCCCTGTATCGGGCGAGCAGGGACAGACCGACGTCCCCCTTATTTTTCTTTAATGCCGGTGTGAGGTGCAGGAGCCGATGGAAGTCTCCACCTCACACCGGGGCTCAGAGTGTATGGAGGGGGCGGCGGAGTCCCCTTATCTCTCCTCCCGGAGGATGCAGCTCTACACAAGAAGACACAGCAGGGTGAGAGAGAGGATGTTGACAGCTCCGTGCACAGCTCCATCCCCCGCACACAGCCCCCCCCTCCCCGGCTCTGTCTAGACAGGACCTAATCCACCACGGGGCGGTTGCTTGTTTGCACGGGGAAAACACAGAGCAGGGGGGAGGGGGAGAGAGGAGAGGACGGAAATCTCACCTCACACCGGCCGGGACTACAGCTCTGATGTCCACTCATGGCGGCTCAGGTGAGGAGGCCGAGAATGCAGGCGGCGGCAGGAAGGGTGGTTGTATATGTATGGTGTGAGTGTATGTGTGATGTGTGTATGTAATGTATGATGGGGGAGGATGGTGTATATCAGTGTTTCCCAACCAGGGTGCCTCCAGCTGTTGCAAAACTACAACTCCCAGCATGCCCTGGGCATGCTGGGAGTTGTAGTTTTGCAACAGCTGGAGGCACCCTGGTTGGGAAACACTGGTGGATATGTATGGTGTGAGTGTATATGTGTATGATGTCTATGTGTGATGTGTGTATGTAATGTATAATGTGTGTATGATGTATGTGTGATGTGTGTAATGTATAATGTGTGTATGATGTCTGTGTGATGTGTATGTAATGTATGATGTGTGTATAATGTCTAAGTGTGATGTGTATGTAATGTATAATGTGTGTATGATGTCTGTGTGTGATGTGTATGTAATGTATGATGTGTGTATAATGTCTAAGTGTGATGTGTATGTAATGTATAATGTGTGTATGATGTATGTGTGTATGTAATGTATAATGTGTGTATGATGTATGTGTGATGTGTGTATGTAATGTATAATGTGTGTATGATGTCTGTGTGTGATGTGTATGTAATGTATGATGTGTGTATAATGTCTAAGTGTGATGTGTATGTAATGTATAATGTGTGTATGATGTCTGTGTGTGATGTATGATGTGTGTATAATGTCTAAGTGTGATGTGTATGTAATGTATAATGTGTGTATGATGTATGTGTGTATGTAATGTATAATGTGTGTATGATGTATGTGTGATGTGTGTATGTAATGTATAATGTGTGTATGATGTATGTGTGATGTGTGTATGTAATGTATAATGTGTGTATGATGTATGTGTGATGTGTGTAAGTAATGTATAATGTGTGTATGATGTATGTGTGATGTGTGTAAGTAATGTATAATGTGTGTATGATGTATGTGTGATGTGTGTATGTAATGTATAATGTGTGTATGATGTCTGTGTGTGATGTGTATGTAATGTATGATGTGTGTATAATGTCTAAGTGTGATGTGTATGTAATGTATAATGTGTGTATGATGTATGTGTATATGTAATGTATAATGTGTGTATGATGTATGTGTGATGTGTGTATGTAATGTATAATGTGTGTATGATGTATGTGTGATGTGTGTATGTAATGTATAATGTGTGTATGATGTATGTGTGATGTGTGTATGTAATGTATAATGTGTGTATGATGTATGTGTGATGTGTGTATGTAATGTATGTGTGTATGATGTCTGTGTGTGATGTGTATGTAATGTATAATGTGTGTATGATGTATGTGTGAAGTGTGTATGTAATGTATAATGTGTGTATGATGTATGTGTGATGTGTGTATGTAATGTATAATGTGTGTATGATGTATGTGTGATGTGTGTATGTAATGTATAATGTGTGTATGATGTATGTGTGATGTGTGTATGTAATGTATAATGTGTGTATGATGTATGTGTGATGTGTGTATGTAATGTATGTGTGTATGATGTCTGTGTGTGATGTGTATGTAATGTATAATGTGTGTATGATGTATGTGTGATGTGTATGTAATGTATGATGTGTGTATGATGTCTGTCTGTGTGTGTGATGTGTATGTAATGTATGATGTGTGTATGATGTCTGTGTGTGATGTGTATGTAATGTATAATGTGTGTATGATGTCTGTCTATGTGTGATGTGTATGTAATGTATGATGTGTGTATGATGTATGTGTGATGTGTATGTAATGTATAATGTGTGATGTGTGTATGTAATGTATAATGTGTGTATGATGTCTAAGTGTGATGTGTATGTATGTGATGTATGATGTGGGGGGCAGCGGCAGGTGTATGTATGATGTGTGCATATGTATGGTGTGAGTGTATGTGTGTATGATGTATGTATGATATGGGGGCAGTGGCTGGTGTATGTATGATGTGTGCATATGTATGGTGTATATGTATGGTGTGAGTGTATGTGTGTATGTAATGTATGATGTGGGGGGGGCAGTGGCAGGTGTGTGTGTGTGTGTGTATATATGGGGGCAGTGGCTGGTGCATGTATGATATGTGTATGTATGTGTGTATGTAATGTATGATGTGGGGGGGCAGTGGCGGGGGGGATGTGTGTATGTATGATATGGGGGCAGTGGCTGGTGCATGTATGATATGTGTATGCATAAATGTTTTGTATAGGAGCGGACTGTCACGTCGGGCATTAGGGCAGTTGTACCATCTAATTTTATTTATTTTTAGTGGCACCCGCACTAAATTGCACCCCCAGAATCCCACCCCCTTCATACTCACCCGCCAACTAAGAGCCCCACGGATGCAGACAAACACGCCCGAACCAAAACTACAACTCCCAGCATGTTGGACCATAACCTAAACTGTAGAACTATAAAGTGTAACATGCTGGGAGTTGTAGTTTTGGTTCGGGTCAGCTGCAGAGCTATAGGCTGCATCAGGGCATGCTGGGTGTTGTAGTTACTAACTGTAATTCCCAGTATTCCTTGACACAGACTATGGCTCTGCAGCTGACACAAACCAAAACTGCAACTCCCAGCATGTTACACAATAACCTTAACTGTCCTACTATACAGTGCAACATGCTGCAACACCCACACAACCATAGACTGTATCAGGGCATGCTGGGTGTTGTAGTTATCTAGTAACTAAATGCAACTTCCAGCATTTTCTGACACAAAATGCAGCACAAACTGGAGAAGCAGAACACCCCCCAGTAACACATAAGCCCCTATTGAGACTGAAAAATAGTGATTAAAATATTTTAAAAAGTGCGTATACATGTGAATAAGCCCCTTTCCTAATAAAAGTTTCCAATTTTCTTTAAATAAAAATAATGTACAAAAATAAACATAAGTGGTATCGCTGCATGTGGAAATGTCCAGACTATTAAAATATAATGTTAATTAAACCGTACGGGGAACGGTGGAAATGTAAAAAATAGTCCAGAATTGCTCATTTTTGGTCACTTCATATGGGAAATTTTTTATAAGGTGATCAAAAAGTTATATCTAGACTTTTCTGGGCTTGTCTCGGGTGTAAAAGGAGCTACAGCTCTCCCTCCGCTAATAGCCTGGCATACTGCGATCACCTATTAACCCATTAGATCACCGCTGTCAGCAGTGTCTAAAGGATCTTATATCCATCCCTGGTGGTCTAGTGGGGGGGATCAGACTATTTTGGTGAAAATTATTTTATCTGCCAGGACAAGTGGATTTTCTTGAGGGACAAGTAGATTGTGTTCCGCTTTAGTCCCTTGGACAAGTAGTTTTTTTTTTTTAATTTCCACACCCCTGTGTGTGCCTCCAGCTGTTCCAAAACTACAACTCCCAGCATGCATGGTCTGTCAGTGCATGCTGGGAGTTATAGTTTTGCAACAGCTGGAGGCACATGGGTCGGGAAACACTGAGTTAGGAAACAGACAATGTTTCCCAAACAGTGTGCCTCCAGTTGTTGCAAAACTACAGTTGCAAAACAAAACTGGAGGAGAACAGTTTGGAGACCACTGTGTAGTGGAGTCCAAAGTGTAGCCCTCCAGATGTTGCAAAACTACAACTCCAAGCATGCTCAGACTGACCAGGCATGCTGGGAGTTGTAGTTCGTCAACATATAAAAGGGCCACATGTTGCCGAATTACAGTCTGGGCAGTCTGGGCATGCTTGGATTTATAGTCTTGCAACAACTGGAGTGCTACAGTTTGGACACCAGTGCATAGAGGTGTCCAAACTGTGTTCTTCCAGATGTTGAAAAAGTACATCTCCCAGCATGCTGAGCTTTGGCTGTCTGGGCATGCTGGGAGTTGTAGTTTGGCAACTCCTAGAAGGCAGCAGTGAAGGTCACTTACCACTGATCTTCACTGCTGCCTCCACCACTGCTCCATCGCCGCCTCCTCACTGCAGCAGATCCCACCGCGATCACAAGTCCCGCCACCATGATCAACTGCTCTGGTACCCGCCGCCATCTTTCACCCCCGCTCTGCCTGACATCCAGGGGCAGTCAGAGCGGGGATTTCAACTGTAACCCCCGCCCCCAACTGCCATTGGTCGGTTAGTCCTAACCGACCAATGGCAGGGGATAGGAGGAGGTGGCATCACTGCCACCTCACTCCTATCCTTCCGGATGATCAGGGATGTCTCTGACATCTCGATCATGCCTATTTTCTGGGCTATCGGGTCATCAGAGACCCGATCAGCCCGGAATCACCGCAAATCGCTGATCTGAATTGATCAGCGATTTGCGGTGATTGTCCATATGGGGGGACCTCAGGACCACCCTGGGGGCGATATGCCGGGATGCCTGCTGAACGATATCAACAGGCATCCCGGTCCAGTCCCCTCCCGGCGAGCGCCAAGGGCCGGAAGAACGCATGGCGTACCTGTATGCCCTGAGTCCTTAAGGACTCGGAAACGGGGGCGTGTGGGTACGCCCTGCGTCCTTAAGGGGTTAAGCATTGTGCTCTGGCATCTGACACTTTTGTACGTGTCCTAGGTGGTGTAGGTTTGCGGCAAAAAAAAAACACTTCTAAATTTAATTTGCGCAAATAATAAATACAGCTCCACTGCAAAACGTGGGGTACAGTGCACCAAACAGTAGACAACTTTGAAAGATGTTCTAC
Organism: Hyla sarda; assembly: GCF_029499605.1. Taxonomy (NCBI): domain Eukaryota; kingdom Metazoa; phylum Chordata; class Amphibia; order Anura; family Hylidae; genus Hyla; species Hyla sarda. The sequence continues at coordinate 343,880,455 of NC_079191.1, read as the reverse complement.
AGAAAATTGTGCAGAAAAATTATATAGCGCAACATTTTCAGGGACATTTAGAACATTGAAGTGGTGCAAACCCAATGATAAATGTCCCCCTATGTGTTTATGTATGTATCTCTACCAAACAGTGTGTAGCTAGCATAGCTAGCTTTTGCAAAACTACAACTCCCAGCATGCCCGGACAGCATTATGAAGATAACAGAGTAACGGATGTGAGCATGGTGAGCATCGTTTTTATCAGTGTCACCTGCACTTCCAGACAGTATCACTGTTTAGTGCGGGCAACTCTGCTGACAGTTTTCCTTTAAATATAGTAAAATATACTTAAAGGGGTACTCCGGTGAAAAACTTTTTTTTAATCAACTGGTGCCAGAAAGTTAAACAGATTTGAAAATTACTTCTATTAAAAAATCTTAATCCTTCCTGTACTTATTAGCTGCTGAATAATACAGTGGGAATTCTTTACCATTTGAAACACAGAGCTCTCTGCTGACATCATGAGCACAGTGCTCTCTGCTGACATCTCTGTCCATTTTAAGAACTGTCCAGAGTAAAAGGAAATCCTCACAGCAAACATATGCTGTTCTGGACAGTTCCTAAAATGGACAGAGATATCAGCAGAGAGCACTGTGCTCATGATGTCAGCAGAGAGCACTGTGCTCATGATGTCAGCAGACAGCTCTGTGTTTCAAAAAGAAAAGAATTTCTGCTGTAGCTAATAAGTACAGGAAGGATTAAGATTTTTTTTATAGAAGTAATTTACAAATCTGTTTAACTTTATGGCACCAGTTGATTAAAAAAAAAAAAAAAAAAAAAAAAGTTTTTCACTGGAGTACCCCTTTAACCCCTTAACGACGCAGGACGTATATTTACGTCCTGCGCCGGCTCCCGCGATATGAAGCGGGATCGCGCCGCGATCCCGCATCATATCGCGTTGGTCCCGGCGCTAATCAACGGCCGGGACCCGCGGCTAATACCACACATCGCCGATCGCGGCGATGTGCGGTATTAACCCTTTAGAAGCGGCGGTCAAAGCTGACCGCCGCTTCTAAAGTGAAAGTGAAAGTGACCCGGCTGCTCAGTCGGGCTGTTCGGGACCGCCGCGGTGAAATCGCGGCGTCCCGAACAGCTGATCGGACACCGGGAGGGCTCTTACCTGCCTCCCCGGTGTCCGATCGACGAATGACTGCTCCGTGCCTGAGATCCAGGCAGGAGCAGTCAAGCGCCGATAATGCTGATCACAGGCGTGTTAATGCACGCCAGTGATCAGCATTAGAGATCAGTGTGTGCAGTGATATAGGTCCCTATGGGACCTATAACACTGCAAAAAAAAAGTAAAAAAAAAGTGTTAATAAAGGTCATTTAACCCTTCCCTAATAAAAGTTTGAATCACCCCCCTTTTCCCATAAAAAAAATAAAACAGTGTAAAAAAAATAAAAAATAAACATATGTGGTATCGCCGCGTGCGTAAATGTCCGAACTATAAAAATATATCATTAATTAAGCCGTACGGTCAATGGCGTACGCGCAAAAAAATTCCAAAGTCCAAAAAAGCGTATTTTGGTCACTTTTTATATCATTAAAAAATGAATAAAAAGTGATCAAAAAGTCCGATCAAAACAAAAATCATACCGATAAAAACTTCAGATCACGGCGCAAAAAATGAGTCCTCATACCGCCCTGTACGTGGAAAAATAAAAAAGTTATAGGGGTCGGAAGATGACATTTTTAAACGTATAAATTTTCCTGCATGTAGTTATGATTTTTTCCAGAAGTGCGACAAAATCAAACCTATATAAGTAGGGTATCATTTTAACCGTATGGACCTACAGAATAATGATAAGGTGTAATTTTTACCGAAATATGCACTGCGTAGAAACGAAAGCCCCCAAAAGTTACAAAATGGCGTTTTTTTTTCGATTTTGTCGCACAATGATTTTTTTTTCCGTTTCGCCGTGCATTTTTGGGTAAAATGACTAATGTCACTGCAAAGTAGAATTGGCAACGCAAAAAATAAGCCATAATATGGATTTTTAGGTGGAAAATTGAAAGGGTTATGATTTTTAAAAGGTAAGGAGGAAAAAACGAAAGTGCAAAAACGGAAAAACCCTGAGTCCTTAAGGGGTTAATTGAAAGACAAAAAAATTAGCAAATTACATTGCAAAAAAAGAGAACCAAAGTGCCCAGCAGGTCTCCCCTCTTCAGCCCCCCCCCCCCCCCCATAACACGCCTCCCCTCTCCAGCTCCCCTCTTATAACACATCTCCCCTCCCCAGGCACTTTAAAGCAAGTCTCCCATCGCAGGACTCTCATCTCCCCTCTCCCTTCCACAGAACAGGTCCGCCCTAAATATCAAAATGTGATGTGCATATAAATTTTAGTGTCTATTAGTATCCAATTTTTTAAAAATAAATTATATCTTGATGAAAAACGTATTGAAATCTACATAGACTTTGCCTGTTTTATTCTTTAGTATTTTTTTTTTTAATATAACAGCTTGTACGCAACCTTTAAAAATACAGCAGCACATCCTCCCGAGAGAGGAACGCAATTCCATTTTTTTTTAATCTGGCGTAAATAGCATTTTATTTTACATGAATTGACATTCTACATCATTTCAGTTTGCCAAGCATTTGTTGAACAGACTGCTTCCTTTAAAATAAGGGGCCTAAGAGATAAACGTCACAAAGAGTTAAACATACAGGCAGGCAAGCTTTTCATAATCCACAAGACCTCTGATGTTTCTTTCCAAGAAAACTTTCTCTGTTTCAGTTGGAATAACAACTCCTATGAAAACGTAGGTTTGGGCTCTGAAGGATCTGATTTCTGCTGATGTCCTATGTCAGCTACTTTTTCCTGCATTTAACTTCAATTTGCCTCTGAGCCGTGGCTCTGCCTTTCCATTGAGGAAGCTGAAATTCCACCAGCCATTCAGAACTTCATTATTCTGACGCCTTGAATCTGCCTGCGGGCTTCTGACCATTCTCTTCTTTGTGACTCTCTCGCTTTGCTCATGATGTAAAATGTGTATAAGGGATGTGCAGCACTAAAAGCCCCAGCGAGGCCTGTAACTGTAATACTGTTCAGGCTCTCGTACCAAGCTTTGCTGCCAGCGGTAGCTATAACTCAGTTGTATGAGCCAAGGTAGTGGTGCAGAGATGTATTTCGCTACTTCCTTCCTGACTTTGGCTGACTCTATACCACTTGGTTCAGTTAGATATAACTCTGGCTACATGAAAAGTCAGTGCAAATCTCCTGTTTTAATATTCGTGAACAGAGACTTGTTTTTACAGTAGCAGAAATGACCAATCCATGAGAAAATACTGGGGAAAAAAATGCTACCTTTATCTCTCTGACATGTAAATCCCTATTGTGGTGGACCACTGGTGTATGGTGGAACCACGGGTGTAGCAGTGTAGGTGGTGGGATCAGATGGCATTAACCCCTGGTGCAGGATGTTAGTAACCCCTAATGTTCGTTACGCCAGAGTGGTTTTTGGTACTGGAACCACACGAACAGTATTTCTGCTATTCCCCCGGCTAGTTAAAAAAAAGAGAAAAGAGGAAAGGCGCTCCCTGAGTAGTAAAGCCAGCACGAGGGTAGAGAGGAGAATTACTGCAATATCCGTGCTCACCCTGCTGAGTTGTGTGAAGACATACACAACTATGCTGAATGCATGTGATTTTAAGGATCACAATCCTTTTGTCTGCAGCCTTCCTGGAGGATGTGTGGAATAAAACAAGACTTCAGGGAGAAACCAGGATTTTCGGCGCTGACCATAGAGAAGGTATCGGAGCCCAGGTAAAAGAAGGAGGTTTATTAGCAAATAAACCTCCTTCTTTTACCTGGGCTTCGATACCTTCTCTATGGTCAGCGCCGAAAATCCTGGTTTCTCCCTGAAGTCTTGTTTTATTCCTGGCTAGTTAAGGAAAGGAGAGTCCACAACCAGTTATGGTTTAACAGAGGCTTTACTGAGTTTAAAGGGTCACTCTCATTAAAACTATTTTTGCTATTGCACTCCTTATGGTAAATGAAAAATATTTCTAATATACTTTGTTTAAAAAAAAAATGAAGTTTTCTATGTTTTATATGTGCTTAAAAAAGCTCAAGAGCACATTTTCCCCCAACTCATACACAGACTTTGGACCAAAGTCCAAACACAGGAACTGCCGCCTGGAGTGCCGGGGAGGGGGGGGGGGGGGGTGTCCAGCCTCATCCAATCATAGCTCCTCTCTCACATAACTGCCATATGCTGTTGGTTTGACCCCCCCCACTCAGCACTCCAGGCGGCACTTCCTGTGTTTGGACTTTGGTCCAATGTCTGTGTATGAGTTGGGGGAAAATGTGCTCTTGAGCTTTTTTAAGCACAAATAAAACATAGACAACTTAATTTTTTTTAAACAAAGTATATTAGAAATATTTTTCATTTACCATAAGGAGTGCAATAGCAAAAATTAGTTTTAATGAGAGTGCCCATTTAAGACAGATGGTATTATCTTCACAGCTAGGCCAGATTCCAGAGAGGTGACCAGGAACTCAGAAGACCTCACAGCTTGCTGGGACCAATTATACTTGTAATAGACTTTAGATAATTGACTTAAGGCTTGACTAGACTGTAGATAGTAGTGACAGCAGACATAGACTTGGACTTACTGGAATGACTGTAGCTTTTTGGCCTTCCAGGTAGCTGATCACTAGCACTGAGACATCTGTACTGGATGGTTCTCAGTAAAGGAAGAGAGTGAATTGTAATGGCCGGCCCTTTATATAGTGGAGGGCTGGACTAAAGCCCATTGGTCAAGCTGTGGGTCATAGGTTCAGCTGGTGTTCTCTGGGAGAACATGTGACAACAAATAATGTGATTGCATAACATAACATTTGACAGACTTGCAGGTCCTTGAGACAACCTCTCACAGGTCCTCTGCTCTATCTATACATTAGGATCCTGTTTATACAGTATACACAACATTCTGGAAACAACAGGGGGAGATCCTGCAGGGGAGCCCCCAGGTCACTGAGGGTCTCAACCTGACAGGGCCCAAGGGTAGTGCAGGACCATGTCCTGTACTGGGACATTACAGTGTGCTTAGCTTAGTTCACTGGAGTAAACTGGGAGCAGGCTGTGAGTTGGACCTAATGCCACCGTAATTGCCCACTGGCTCCTGGTATTGCCCATACATCACAGGTAGGTTTAGTGTTAGGTCCCGTTCCACTTGAGAAACCTTGATGTTGGTGTGCGGGCTCAGGTAAGCCCTTCATATAAGGATATACTGGCTAATGTGTCAATTTTAACATCATTTTGAAGGTTAGTCATATGTTACTGTCTACATCTATCACAGTAGTGCACCTAAATGTATGTATGACACCAGAAATAAGCATAACAATCTAGTGTGTAAGGCTTTTAGTGCTTTTGCACTTACTGCCCCCTATTAGCTTTAACCAGAAAAAAACTTCGACTGCTTGCAGTCTTTGAATGGGGATTGCTCCCAGTTCTGAACTCAATTGGCTGATCTGTATTGTCAGTAAGGCTGATTGGTGACCACACAGTGTCTGCTCTTTCTCTAGCCAGAACGAATGAGGGCTTGAGGTGAAGATCTGTTAGTAACGCTGATTAGTGCGCCCACACAGTCTCTGCTCTCTCAGCAAAACGGGAAATGCCCATTTTCAGCAACCTCTCACAGGTCCTCTGCTCTATCTATACATTAAGATCCTGTCTATATATTAAAGCGGTATACACAACATTCTGGAAATAACAGTACGAGACCCTGCAGGGGAGCCCCCGGGTCACTGAAGTTCTCAACCTGACAGGGCCTAAGGGTAGAGCAGGACCATGTCCTGTACTGGGATATTACACTATGTACTATTAAATAAGAGAATGCGTTACTTGCTCCATTTGTATCCGACTGGAATCTATGTTAACATTGAGGGTTTTATGTATATTGATATGCAATAAAATTCTTACGTAAATGGGGTCAGTCAGTTTAAAACGAACAAAGACATTGCCATAATAAAATGTTATGGCATTATTTTAGTGGGCGCTCAGGTCAGTTGGCCCCTTATCCTAGCCTGCTCCTAGCTCAATTCAGGGCTAGTAGCTTTCCCTCTTTAAAGGGGTACTCCACTGGCCATCACACTTCCTCGTGTAGACTTTCATTGAGGGGCGTGATCGTGATATCAAAAGGGGCATTTGGAACAACAAACACTGGCCAGTGGAGCACCCCTTTAACAACGTGTTGCACACCTGCTTTAGTGTCACAAAGTAGAATCTGTTTATTCTTTTTTTAAAGGGGTACTCCGGTGGTTCAGATTTTTGGCTATATTGTATCTTCTTTTAATGCTCATGTTTTTTGCAATTGACATGTATTATATGTTTGTGTAGCATGTGTCTTTTTTTTTCTTACCTGTTTGTGGGCCAGGAAGTTCTGTAGTTCTGTGTTGGATCTCTTACTGTCGTCCACATGTTAGGATTAGGCTGTGGACAACATGTCATGGCTTTTTTCTTTTCTCTGTTCTTTCAGAACTGCATGAGTGAAATAAGCCACGTCCCCTCATCTCCCTCTCCTGGAGGACACAGGTGTGCATGAGAGAAAGAAGACAGAACAGGGGGAGAGAGAGGAGCAGGTCTGAACTGAAAGAAGACAGAGAAGATAAGTGTTATCTGAAGAGGAGGATAACAAAGTGCATGGGCTGGGGATGTATAGACTGCAGGGGAATGAATCTCGGACTGGGGATGATTTCTATGTGTGAAGGGGGGGGGGGGAAACTGAATGACATAAGCTGGGAGTTGTTGTCCCTGTTATATGTGTATGCTAGTGTTTAAAAACCAGTGTGCCTCCAGCTGTTGCAAAACTACAACTCCCAGCATGCCTGGACAGACTTTGGGCATGCTGGGAGTTGTAGTTTTGAAACAGCTGGAGGCACACTGATTGGGAAACAATAGCCTAGCCTATTCAGTATATTACAAACAAAGTGCATTGTTTCCCAACCAGGGTGTCAAAACTACAACTCCCAGCATGCCCGGGCAGTTTTGCAACACCTGAAGGCACCCTGGTTGAGAAACACTGGTGTATGCCCTATAGAGGTGTGGTGAACTACAACCCCCAGAAGACTTCAGAGGCAGCATGCTGGTGTTATACCACAGAATGAAGACTCCTGAATGACACATGCTGGGAGTTGTAGTCCCTTTTGTGTGTGTATGACAGTGTATCCCAACCAGGGCTGATTATATTAGTGTGCTGTGTGTATAAGGGGGCCGACCCGGAAAAATAGTAGGGTGGGTAAAGGGCGGAACAAAAAAAAAAAAAAAAAAAGGAGCTGCCCCAAACCAGCAAGGCATGTGGCATGCTGGGATTTGTAGTTTTCAGCACAGCAAGAAACCTGAAATAGAAGCAAGGATAGGAAGACAAAGTGGGGAATAAAAAGACAACAAAGAACGGAAATAGAGTCACCTAAACAACAAGAATAGAAATGAAACAAAACAAATGGGGAAAGTCAAAAACGGAAAAACATGTTGACCACCGGAGTACCCCTTTAACTTTTATATTCTTTATTATCCCCCACAACCGGGTGCACAATGTGAGCAAAGCAGTCGAAGGCCCATTTCAGGCATAGTTGCAAATGGTTCTCAGTTTATGATTTTTGAATCTCCACAGCTTTATAAATTTTGACTTAAATGGGCACTGTCAGATACAAAAACTTTTGATATGTTGTAAAGCATGGAAAAACCAATAGGTTTTGCAGACATCACAAATAGATTAAGGGACGGCACTGCTAATATTTTTTGACCAATATCACAACCAGTCTTTCGGTACTCAGTGGCAAAAGAGTAAAGGCAGGATGTCCATGCAGGCACGTAGAAAAGATGCTCACGGCACTCGATGTGCTGGTATAAAAGGTACTTCTTTATTTCAAGCAAGTGTATGTTGCGGTTTTTCCTCATGTGTGAACACTTACGTAAGATGTAACAAGTTTTAGTATGTGCCCTCCTCACCGTTCAGCAATGGAGTGGTTAACTCACAGGTATGGTTTGATTTGAAGGGCTGGTCGCATACTTAAAGTTTGAGAAACTGGATATGACGTATGGTCCAGTTGAAGCCGCAGTTGCGGTGAAACGGTCGTTGACCTGTCTCCCCCGTCTCCGCTCCCAATGTTTGTGAACCCCCCTTGTTTGAAATAAAGAAGTACCCTTTATACCAGCGCATCGAGTGCCGTTAGCATCTTTTCTACGTGCCTGCATGGACATCCTGCCTTTGCTCTTTTGCCACTGAGCACCGAAAGACTAGTTGTGATATTGTGACTCCTCTGTTATTACCTGGCACCTCTACAAGCTCTCAGGTATTATATGGTGAAAATATATTAGCAGTGCCGTCCCTTAATCTATTTGTGGTGTCTACTTTGGAACTCTTGTACTTTACTGGAGCAGAGCACGCTATTACACCTGCTATATACCTGTACATTTTTCAACATGGAAGAGGATATGCCTGGAGAGGCGAGTTCGCAACAAACACTGGACTACTCACAGCTTTCACATGGTCGGGAGGGAGCAGACCAGTTTTTCATCCAATGCAACATCAAAGATGAATTTCAGGTTTTAAGTACACGTGCTCTTGAACAAAAACTCACTTTGTTGGCTGAAAAGGAAACAAAATTGTTTTGGACAGTGAATTTACTTCATTCCTACAGCCAAAGTGAAAGAGCACCAAGAGGTCTCAGGTCATACAAAGATTTCCCAGTTTTATGATGACCCGGATTTTCTGAAACAATGGAAAGACATTCATAAAGAACATGCTCTAAAACTGACTAGGCTGATTTTGTCTAGAACAGAAAAGGAATATTCTACAATAACCGAGGAACTGCTTCATACACGTATGGAATTAAAAACTAGGATGCCGGAATCGCAATATACCACCATACAATAACGCATCGAGAAACGCCTTATAACTGTGCAAGCGAATGTTAAAGAAAAGAAGAAAGATACATTTTTACTAGACAAATCAGATTATGAGTCCGGCAAAGTTTTTGACTGGCAATCCAAACAACCACGGAGAAGACATCCGAGACCAACCTACTTGCCGCAAGGAATATTGGACTACCGACTCAGGGTCGGACTCCAGCGGCGCAGGAGATCCCGATGGACCTTCCACCAATGCATCATCCAGTCTTGTGACTGTGACTGAAGCACCCCCTTTAGGTGGCGGACGCGGAGAAAACTAAGAAACACAGGTACAAAATGGAAACAGGTTACCTGGTGCCAGTAGGTTACCCTGTTACGGATACCACTACAAATGTGAGTACCCCTGAATTGGTTCATTATTCTATTGTCGTGAATCTTACATCTACCATCGTGTCACAAGATTGTTTAAAATTATTGGAGAGAGGTTTAAACTTCTGTTTAACTAGTTAATTTAATCCAGTTAATTTTGAGGTTGATTTACACAAAGCAGTTCGCAAGATAAACTTACATAGATTTTTTGCATCTTCTGTGGTCAAGACGGGGTCTGTGGAGAAGCCCAGAGGCTTCTCCTTGAGCCCACAATTCTCTGAGGAGGATCAGGTAGTATTATCTATACTGTGTGAACTGTCAGGTGTCCTGACTGATGAGGTAACAAACATGAAATTTTTTAGTGGTGGTAAACCTTCCAATTTTTCTCCCCCCTTGCTTGCTGGTTTAGTATTGGATAATTTTTTGGAATCTGTTATGAGGGATGTTAAATCCCTGATTTTTCCCACATCTCCTTCTAATTTAACCCCTGGTGAACTGGAAGCACTAAAGGGGCTATAGTCCCAGGAAGATATTATAGTAAAACCAGCAGACAAGGGGGGAAATATTGTGCTAATCCCCCGTGACATGTATTTGGCAGAAGCCCACAAACAGTTGGATGATGTGACAACTTATGAGCCTCTAAAAACCAACCCCACACTCGACTATGTGGGTAGGGTATGTTCGCTTCTGAGGAGAGGAGTGGAGGAGGGTCTTATGACGGCCAAATTTGCTGAAAAATTACTAGGGGAATGTCCAAAACGACCCTACTGGTTCTGGCTGCCTAAAATTCATAAGTCGCTTGAGCATCCCCCCGGGAGGCCGTTTGTGGGGGGGAGGGGTTCGGCGACTGAACCTATATCCAAATACCTTGACTGGTTCCTTCATCCTCTCCCCGAAGGTGTACCCTCCTACCTTCAAGACTCAGGTGACATTCTTAGAATCCTTTCAGATTTTAGGTGGGATGACTCTTATCATTTGGCCAGCATCGACGTGGTAAGTCTGTACACCCGCATCCCGCAGGATCAGCAAACGCCTCGGCTACACACCAGGGATCCATAGTGATATGGGACAATTTATCTGTGACCATCTCAAATTAGTATTGAATTGTAATGCTTTCCAATTCGGCCATCAGTGGTACAGGCAAACGTCGGGAGTGGCAATGGGGACTCCCGTCGCCCCGACGTTTGCTAATCTGTACCTTGCCGAATTCGAACTGAATAAGGTATATACAGTAAATAACCCGTTCATTAAGAATGTCAAATTATACTATCGGTATATTGATGACGTCATAGTGGTGTGGGACGGATCAGAGGCTCAATTTAATGATTTTGTTACATATCTAAATCACAATGCATTTAACATGAGCCTTACCAGTGTCTTTGGGGATAAGATACTGACTTTCCATGACTTATGCATAGACACATCGTCAGGACAGCTAATGACCAGAGGCTTTCGTAAAGAAACCGCAACCAATTCGTTACTTAGTTTTGAAAGTTACCACCCTGATTATGTTAAAAAATCCTTGCCATACGGGCAACTAGTGAGATTACATAGGATTAATGACACACATACCTCTTTTGATCGACAGGCAGAAGAATTGCTGGGGCGATTACATGAAAAAAAATACCCTGAACCATTATTACAACAGTCCTATATAAAAGCAAGAAATCTAGAACGCACTGCAACTTTACAAAAAAAAAAACTCGACACCAGACAGGCCCTAATCAGAACAAATGTCTTTTGTCTTTTCTTTTGAATTTAGCCCTATGGAGGCGACATTAAGGAAGGCTATTCATAAGAACTGGCACATTTTAGAACAGGATGAGTATCTGCGGGATGTGGCTAAAACCAAGCCTCTGATCACATTCCGCAGAAGCTCAAATCTAAGAGGCTAGCTCATTAAGGGTCGTGTGAACACTACCCAAGATGACTGGTTATCAAAATACACTCCCAAAGGGAATTATAGATGTGGCTCATGCCATTGGTGTAAATATATGTTACCAGGTCAGGAAGTCCAGTTGGGAGGGGTCAAATGGATTGTCAACCAATACATCACTTGCCGGACTAAATTTGTGGTCTATGCCATCAAATGCCAATGTGGGCATTTTTATATAGGCATAGTTACATATAGTTAGTACGGTCGAAAAAAGACATATGTCCATCAAGTTCAACTAGGGAATTGAAGGGTAGGGGTGTGGCGCGATATTGGGGAAGGGATGGGATTTTATATTTCTTCATAAGCATTAATGTTATTTTGTTCCAGGAATGTATCTAATCCTGTTTTAAAGCTGTTAATTTTTCCTGCTGTGACCAGTTCCTGAGGTAGACTGTTCCATAAGTTCACAGTTCTCATGGTAAAGAAGGCGTGTCGCCCCTTGAGACTAAACTTTTTCTTCTCCAGACAGAGGGAGTGTCCCCTCGTCCTTTGGGGGGGTTTAACCTGGAACAGTTTTTCTCCATATTTTTTGTATGGGCCATTAATATACTTTTATCATATCCCCCCTTAAATGTCTCTTCTCAAGACTAAACAATTGTAACTCCTTTAATTGCTCCTGATAGCTAAGATGTTCCATGCCCCATATTAATTTAGTCGCGCGTCTCTGCACCCTTTCCAGCTCCACAGTGTCCCTTTTATGGACAGGTGACCAAAACTGAACAGCATATTCCAGGTGAGGCCGTACCAATGCTTTATAAAGGGGGAGTATTATGTCCCTGTCCCTTGAGTCCATGCATCTTTTGATACATGACAATATCCTGCCGGCCTTGGAAGCAGCAGCCTGACATTGCATGCTATTCTGTAGTCTGTGATCTACAAGTACACCCAGATCCTTCTCTACCAGTGACTCTGCCAGTTTAATCCCCCCCTAAGACATACGACGCATGCAGGTTATTAGTACCCAGATGCATAACTTTACATTTATCCACATTGAACCTCATTTGCCAAGTGGATGCCCAGACACTTAGTCTATCCAAGTCATCTTGTAACTTATGCACATCCTCTATAGACTGTACCGTGCTACAAAGCTTGGTGTCATCTGCAAAGATAGAAACAGAGCTGTTAATACCATCCTCTATATCATTGATAAATAAATTAAACAACAGCGGGCCCAGTACTGAACCTTGGGGTACACCACTAATTACCGGGGACCAATCAGAGTACGAATCATTGACCACCACTCTCTGGGTACGATCCATGAGTCAGTGTTCAATCCAGTTACAAACTAAAATTTCCCAACCCAAAGACCTTAACTTACCTGTCAGACGTCTATGAGGGACAGTATTAAACGCTTTAGCAAAATCCAGAAACACTATATCCACAGCCATTCCTCTGTCAAGGCTTCTACTCACCTCTTTATAAAAGCAAATTAGATTGGTTTGACAACTTCTATCCTTAGTAAACCCATGCTGGCTATCACTTATAATACAATTATCCCCTATGTATTCCTGTATGTAATCCCTTATAAGTCCTTCAAACAATTTACCCACAATGCACGTTAAACTTACCGGTCTATAGTTTCCTGGGGAAGACCTAGAGCCCTTTTTGAAGATTGGTACCACGTTCGCCTTGCGCCAGTCCCTTGGCACAATACCAGACACCAGAGAATCTCTAAATATCATGAACAAGGGTACAGATATTACTGAACTTACCTCTCTGAGGCAAAACGATTACATAGTTAGTATGGTTGAAAAAAGACATACGTCCATCAAGTCCAACCAGGGGATTGAAGGGAAGGATGTAAGGGGATAAGGGAAAGGGATGTAGTTTTATAATTCTGCATAAGCATTAATGTTATTTTGTTCCAGGAATGTATCTAACCCTGCTTTAAAGCTGTTAATTGTTCCTGCTGTGACCAGTTCCTGAGGTAGACCGTTCCATAAATTCACAGTCCTCACGGTAAAGAAGGCGTGCCGCCCCTTTAGACTAAACCTTTTCTTCTCCAGACGGAGGGATTGCCCCCTCGTCCTTTGGGGGGGTTTAACCTGGAACAGTTTTTCTCCATATTTTTTGTATGGGCCATTTATATACTTATATACGTTTATCATATCCCCCCTTAAACGTCTCTTCTCAAGACTAAACAATTGTAACTCCTTTAATCGCTCCTCATAGCTAAGATGTTCCATGCCCCATATTAGTTTAGTCGCGCGTCTCTGCACCCTTTCCAACTCCGCAGTGTCCCTTTTATGAACAGGCGACCAAAACTGAACAGCATATTCCAGGTGAGGCCGTACCAATGCTTTATAAAGGGGGAGTATTATGTCCCTGCCCCTCGAGTCCATGCCTCTTTTTATACATGACAATATCCTGCCGGCTTTGGAAGCAGCAGCCTGACATTGCATGCTATTTTGTAGTCTGTGATCTACAAGTACACCCAGATCCTTCTCTACCAGTGACTCTGCCAGTTTAATCCCCCCTAAGACATACGACGCATGCAGGTTATTAGTACCCAGATGCATAACTTTACATTTATCCACATTGAACCTCATTTGCCAAGTGGATGCCCAGACACTTAGTCTATCCAAGTCATCTTGTAACTTATGCACATCCTCTATAGACTGTACTGTGCTACAAAGCTTGGTGTCATCTGCAAAGATAGAAACAGAGCTGTTAATACCATCCTCTATATCATTGATAAATAAATTAAACAGCAGCGGGCCCAGTACTGAACCTTGGGGTACACCACTAATAACCGGGGACCAATCAGAGTACGAATCATTTACCACCACTCTCTGGGTACGATCTATGAGCCAGTGTTCAATCCAGTTACAAACTAAAGTTTCCAAGCCCAAGGACCTTAACTTACCTGTCAGATGTCTGTGAGGGACAGTATCAAATACTTTGGCAAAATCCAGAAACACTATATCCACAGCCATTCCTCTGTCAAGGCTTCTACTCACATCTTCATAAAAGCAAATTAGATTGGTTTGACAACTTCTATCCTTAGTAAACCCATGCTGGCTATCACTTATAATACTATTATCCCCTATGTATTCCTGTATGTAATGCCTTATAAGTCCTTCAAACAATTTACCCACAATGCACGTTAGACTTACCGGTCTATAATTGCCTGGCGAAGACCTAGAGCCCTTCTTGAAGATTGGTACCACATTAGCCTTGCGCCAGTCCCTTGGCACAATACCAGACACCAGAGAATCTCTAAATATCATGAACAAGGGTACAGATATTACTGAACTTACCTCTCTAAGAACTCTTGGGTGTAGTCCATCCGGCCCTGGAGATTTGCTTACATTTACTTTACTTAACTTACCTTGTACCATCTCTACATTAAGCCAGTTCAATACATTATATGATGTGTTACCAGCACTGACCTGACCAATGTCAGCTCCTTCTTCCATAGTATATACAGAACTAAAGAACCCATTCAGTAGCTCCGCCTTCTCTTGATCGCCCGTGACAACCTCCCCATTATCATTATTAAGGGGTCCTACATGCTCTGTCCTTGGTTTTTTTGTATTTATATATCTAAAAAAATATTTAGGATTAGTTTTGCTTTCTTCGGCCACCTGTCTCTCATTTTGAATTTTTGCTGTTTTTATTACATTTTTACAGATTTTATTAAGCTCCTTGTACTGTTTAAATGTTATAGCTGACCCATCAGATTTGTATTTTTTGAAGGCTATTTTTTTGTTGTTTATTGCTCTTTTAACCTCATTTGTCAGCCATGTAGGATTTAGTTTTAATCGTTTATATTTGTTCCCCTTTGGTATATATTTAGCTGTATAGTTATTTAGAGTTGATTTAAAGATGTCCCATTTACCTTCTGTATCAGTATTTGAGAACACCTCCCCCCAGTCTATGTCCTGTAGTGCAGCCCTCAGCCCAGGGAAATTTGCCTTTTTAAAGTTATATGTTTTTGCTTTCCCCGTCTGTCTTTGTTTTCTACATTTTAAGTCAAAAGTAACTATATTGTGGTCGCTATTACCAAGGTTTTCCCGCACAGTTACATTACCAACCAGCTCTGCGTTGTTGGAAATGATCAGATCCAACAAGGCATCACTTCTTGTTGGGTCCTCCACAAACTGGCCCATAAAATTATCCTGCAATAAATTTAGGAATTTTCTCCCCTTTGTAGTTTTAGCCAACCCCCGGCCCCAATCTATATCTGGATAGTTAAAATCTCCCATTATTACCACTGTACCTGCCCGGGCGGCCCTCTCTATTTGTTTATACAGCCGACCTTCTATCTCTTCAGTGATATTAGGGGGTCTGTAAATTACACCAAATATTATTTTTTCAGTATTTCCCTCCTTTTGTAATTCTACCCACAGTGATTCCACCTCCTCAGAATCATCACACACTATGGCATCGTTCACATTGACTTTCATACCACTTCTTACATACAGACAGACTCCACCACCTTTTCTGTTCATTCTATCCTTGCGAAACAATGTAAACCCCTGCAGATTAACAGCCCAGTCATGCGAGGAGTCCAGCCATGTCTCAGTGACCCCAACTATATCAATATGTTCCTCCAGTATCAAGGCCTCAAGCTCCCCCATTTTATTTGCTAGGCTTCTGGCATTTGTGAACATACACTTTACATTTCCATTAAGTTTTACACATATAGTCTCACTAATGGGATTTTCAGAGTTATTGGGGTTAATGTCATTTTTTGAGTTATAAGGGCTAATTGTACTATTTAAGTTATTGGGGCTAATGGGATTTTTTGAGTTATTGGGTCTAACGTTATTATTTAAGTTATTGGGGCTAATGGGATTTTTTGCGTTATTGCGTCTAACGTTGTTATTTAAGTTATTGGGGCTAATGGTATTTTTTGAGTTAATGGGGCTTATTGTAGTTATTGAGTTATTGGGGCTAATGGAATTTTTTGAATTATTGGGATTACAATTTTTCGGGCTACATTTATTTTTACAGCTGGTTTGTAACGCATGAATCTCCTTATCCACTGTTCTTAACCTCCCCCCACAGGACTCCTCTCCACCCGCCATTATGTCCTGACCCCTCTCTAACCTATCCATCCCACTGTCTGCTTTCTTTGCTTTATTATCCTCCCCCCACTCACCTAGTTTAAATACTCAGCCACCCCTTCCAGGATTCTCTCCCCCAGCACAGCAGACCCCCTTCCATTCAGGTGCAAATTATCCATAGAATAGAGTTTGTACCCCAATGAAAAGTCAGCCCAGTGCTCTAAAAACCCAAACCCTTCCCCCTCACACCACGACTTAAGCCATGCATTTAACTCCCTAAGCTCCCGCTGTCTTTCCTGCGATGCGCATGGCACAGGAAGTATTCCAGAGAACACAACCTTAGAGGTCCTTCCCTTCAGCTTGGCACCTAGTTCCTTGTAATTATTCTTCAAGGACCTCCACCTACCATGTATTCTGTCGTTGGTTCCCACATGGACCACGACAGCTGGGTCATCCCCAGCCCCCCCTAGTAATTTGTCCACCCTTTCCACCACATGCCGAACCCTGGCACCAGGGAGACAGCAAACCATTCGGTTGAGGTGGTCTTGGCGACAAATTATTCTATCCGTCTTCCTGATTATAGAGTCCCCTACTACAACTAACTGTCTTGGCCTACCTGCGTTACCATCCCCCACACTACTAGTTGAGCTGTTCCCCCGGCTGTTAGGGAGACCAGTATCCACTAGGGTTGCCATCTCTGATACTGAGGCCCTCGCATCATCGCCCAACTTGGCAATTTTACTTGGGAGATCAGAAGCAGAAGTGACCTTCCTTTTCCTTGCCCCCTTTCCAGTCCCTCTAACTACATTAACCCAGCTCCCTACTTGGGCCTCCTGGCTAGTTTCTCCAACCTCCATTTCTGCCCCACTAACTGCTTGCTCTGTAAGATTGTCAATCGCCCTCAATGTTGCATTTTGCTCCTCTAGATCTCTAATACGAGCTTCCAGGTGGGCAACATGCTCACATTTGTCACAGCGGTATTCACCCTGAAGCTGCTGCTCCAGAGATGTATACATGTGGCACAATGTGCACTGAAGAAAACCTCCAATCCTGCTGTCCATATCCTTGGTGACAAACAGCTGTTATTAACTATTAAGAAAAACTACTTTTATCAAGGGAGTGTAATACTTACAGTTACAGTGGGTCCTGCTTACAACTCCTGCTTTCTAAACTTCTGCTTATAAAACTTCTCAAATGTAACACTTAATAATACCACACTTTAGAATACAGACCCAGCTTCAGCTAGACTCAGTCAGAGCAGGACTCACAGAGTTTCCCAGTTAGTTTTATACACCTGAGAGCAGTTAATCAATTAACCCCTCCCCCAGGTGTGCTACAGACACTTGAGATTAGATCCGTTAAAACTCGTTTCTCTGAACATGCACGTTATATAGTTACTGGTAAAGGGTCGCCCCGACTCATAAAACATGTACAGGAATGCCATGGAGGTGACATCAAATCCATGTCCTTTATGGGATTAGTTTGAGTGCAGAATGTAGTTGGTGGGGGCAACAAAAATGATATGTTATTAAAACATGAAACATCGATCATCCTTAAAACAGAAGCCTTGGGTAATTTAGGATTGAATGAGCGCAAAGACATCAGTATCTGGAATTAATAGATTTATATTATGATGATTCTGATTCCGTTTTGCATATAAGGTAGGGTCACATATTATTTTGCACTGTGTACACCATGGTTTTAGGATTAGAGATAGATATATGAAAAAAAAAAAAAAATTTTTATATTTTTTGTTTATGGATATTATTGTCTTTCATTCACAGTTCTAGTCTTGTCCTTACTTATAGGTCCTATTTCTAATCATGGTTTTCTTGTAATTTCATGTTTTTGTAATTTTTGTGTATGTTGCGGTTTTTTCCTCATGTGTGAACACTTACCTAAGATGTAACAAGCTTTAGTATGCGCCCTCCTCACCGTTCAGCAATGGAGTGGTTAACTCACAGGTGTGGTTTGATTTGAAGGGCTGGTCGCATACTTAAAGTTTGAGAAACTGGATATGACGTATGGTCCAGTTGAAGCCGCAGTTGCGGTGAAACGGTTGTTGACCTGTCTCCCCCGTCTCCGCTCCCGATGTTTGTGAACCCCCTTGCTTAAAATAAAGAAATACCTTTTATACCAGCGCATCGAGTGCCGTGAGCATATTTTCTACGTGCCTCCAATAGGTTTTGCAATTGCTTTCATCAGAACATTCTCAGTATTTCATACTGAAAAAGCCAGTCAAACTGCCCCCCCGCCTGCTTGGACACATACTAGTCCGGCTGTGTCCATGCATCATCACCTACGTCATGGACACACTTCCCTGATTGACAGCTGTGATTGCAGGGCTCACAGCTGGAGGAAAAATCCCCCCACTGTCAGCTTGTGTCCCGCTACTGTCAGTGAGGACAAGCTGGGAGTTGTAGTTTTGCTGATGCTAGGGGAGACAGCGTACTGAGGGAGGGGGCGGAGAGCTTCACAGTGAGGCCACGCCCCCCTTGAGAGGAATTCAGACTTGTGAGCTAAATTAAAAGTGTAATAAAAAAAATAAAGGTACTAGACACAAAAAAATAAGTACATGGTCAGGATTAGGTACTGAGTGATATATACAAAAAAAAATTTGTTGGATCTGATGGGTAAACTTTAAGGTAATTCCACAATGAGGAACAAATATGGATCAAAATATCCCAGTCCATTTAAAAACATTTGCAATATTACTAGGATATGCCGTAACATTCTGATAGATGGTGGGTCTAACCTCTAGGATACCAGTTGACCTAAATATCAAAGTGACTAAGGTCCCTTTCTCTTTTCTCTTGCTGTGCTCCCTTCCACCTGTGCAGTCAAATGCAATGCAGCCCTATGGAACAAGGTACAAACCAATGGTACATCAGGTCTTGAAAATAAAGTCAAATTTAATTATCCAAAAATTAGTAGAAAAGTATATGTGCTGGATAACCAAATGTTCTGATTTGATGGACGACAGACACAGGTTTTTTTCTGAACCCAATGCCAAGAACGAATAATAAATGGAGGATGTGTGCAAAGGAAAGATTGAGACTTTTTTCAAATTCATTCCTTGCTTTGGCATCAAAAACTGCTACAAAAAAATCAGAATGTAGGAACACACCCTAAAGGTAAATTACATTTTCAGAGTCTTATAAGCAAACTTAGATGAGGGCGTTCTCAGTGCTAGTGAGTAATAACTATTTGGGTAATTATAGGTGGTTTCACACGTTGTGCTTGGGAGTAAAATTTTTGCTTATATGTTTTTAATGGAAAA
The DNA here is from genome assembly GCF_029499605.1 of Hyla sarda. Classification (NCBI taxonomy): domain Eukaryota; kingdom Metazoa; phylum Chordata; class Amphibia; order Anura; family Hylidae; genus Hyla; species Hyla sarda. The sequence continues at coordinate 343,860,972 of NC_079191.1, read as the reverse complement.
ACATAATTGTAAGTAGCTGGGAGAAAAATGTTACAGGAAAAACTCCTAATCCTTCTAAACTAGGTTGGAAGATTGAGCTTTAACCTGTTGGGGACGAAGGGCGTATGCATACGCCCTTGCGTCCTGGTACTTAAGGACGAAGGGCGTATCCATACGCCAGTGGGATATCTATCAGCAGGCACCCCGTGCAAATGCCCAGGGGGGGTCATTAGACCCCCCCCCATGTCGGCGATCGGCGCAAATCACAAGTGAATTCACACTTGCGATTTGCGCCGATTCAGGATCATTACGGGTCTATGGTGACCCGGTGACCCGGAATATAAGGGGGATCGCGGGTGTCTAAGACACCCACGATCCCCCTGAAGCGATAGGAGTGAGGTGGCACGGGTGCCACCCCTCCTATCCCTGCTATTGGTGGTCTAGATGCGACCACCAATAGCAGATCGGGGGCGGGGGGGTTTACTTTGTTTTCCCTGTCCTGCCCACCCACAATAGGCGGGCCAGAACGGGGAAAACGAAGAGGAGCGGCGCCGAAGATCACTTACCCGTCCGGAGGCAGCGGAGCGACAGTGATTGGCGACGGAGATCTGCAGGCGGCGTGCGGCAGAAGAGGACAGCTCCCTGGATGCGACGGAAGACGGTGAGTTGCCTAGCAACATCTAGAGGGCTACAGTCTGAGACCACTATAGTGGTCTCTAGACTGTAGCCCTCCAGATGTTGCAAAACTACAACTCCCAGCATGCCCACACAGCTGTTTGCTGTCTGGGCATGCTGGGAGTTGTAGTTTTGCAACAGCTGGAGGTCTACAGTTTAGATACCACTGCACAGTGATCTCTATACTGCCCTCTAGATCTATCAAAACTACAACTCCTAGCATGCCCACAAAGCTTTTTTGCTGTCTGGGCTTGCTGGGAGTTGTAGTTTTGCAACATCTGGAGGTCCACAGTTTGGAGATCACTGTTCAGTGGTCTCTAAATTGTAGCACTCCAGATGTTGCAAAACTGCAAATTGCAGCATGCCCAAACAGCAAACAGCTGTCTCGGCATGCTGGGAGTTGTAGTTGCGTACCTCCAGCTGTTGCATAACTACATCTCCCAGCATTCCCTCCTGTGATCAGTACATGCTGGGTATTGTAGTTTTGCAACAGCTGGAGGCACACTGGTTGGAAAATACTGAGTTAGGTAACAGAACATAACTGAAGGTTTTCCAACCAGTGTGCCTCCAGCTATTGCAAAATTACAACTCCCAGCATGTACTGACAGACCGTGCATGCTGGGAGTTGTAGTTTTGCAACAGCTGGAGGCACACTGGTTGGAAAATACTGAGTTAGGTAACAGAACATAACTGAAGGTTTTCCAACCAGTGCGCCTCCAGCTGTTGCAAAACTACAACTCCCAGCATGCACGGTCTGTCAGTACATGCTGGGAGTTGTAGTTTTGCAACAGCTGGAGGCACACTGGTTGGAAAATACTGAGTTAGGTAACAGAACCTAACTGAAGGTTTTCCAACCAGTCTGCCTCCAGCTGTTGCAAAACTACAACTCCCAGCATGTACTGACAGACCATGCATGCTGGGAGTTGTAGTTTTGCAACAGCTGGAGGCACACTGGTTGGAAAATACTGAGTTAGGTAACAGAACCTAACTGAAGGTTTTCCAACCAGTGTGCCTCCAGCTGCTGCAAAACTACAACTCCCAGCACGGACTGACAGACCGTGCATGCTGGGAGTTGTAGTTTTGCAACAGCTGGAGGCACACTGGTTGGAAAATACTGAGTTAGGTAACAGAACCTAACTGAAGGTTTTCCAACCAGTGCGTCTCCAGCTGTTGCAAAACTACAACTCCCAGCATGCACGGTCTGTGAGTACATGCTGGGAGTTGTAGTTTTGAAACAGCTGGAGGTTTGCCCCCCCCCCCCCATGTGAACGTACAGGGTACATTCACACGGGTGGGTTTACAGTAAGTTTCCTGCTTCAAGTATGAGCTGCGGCAAATTTTTCGCCGCAGCGCAAATTCCTAGCGGGAAACTCACCGTAACCCGCCAGTGCGAATGTACCCTAAAAACACTACACTACACTAACACCTAATAAAGAGTAAAACACTACATATACACCCCTTACACTGTCCCCCCCCAATAAAAAACGTATTGTACGGCAGTGTTTCCAAAACGGAGCCTCCAGCTCTTGCAAAACAACAACTCCACGCATTTCTGGACAGCCACTGACTGTCCAGGCATACTGGGAGTTTAGCAACAGCTGGAGGCACCCTGTTTGGGAATCACTGGCGTAGAATACCCCTATGTCCACCCCTATGCAATCCCTAATTTAGTCCTCAAATGCGCATGGCGCTCTCTCACTTCGGAGCCCTGTCGTATTTCAAGGAAACAGTTTAGGGCCACATATGGGATACTCGAGAGAAATTGCACTACAAACTTTGGGGGGCTTTTTCTCCTTTTACCCTTATGGAAAGGAAAAGTTGGGGTCTACACCAGCCTGTTAGTGTAAAAAAAAGATTTTTTACACTAACATGCTGGTGTTGCCCTTTACTTTTTATTTTCACAAGAGGTAAAAGGAAAAAAAGACCCCCAAAATTTGTAACGCAATTTCTCCTGAGTATGGAAATACCCCATATGTGGGCGTAAAATGCTCTGCGGGTGCACAACAAGGCTCAGGAGTGAGAGTGCACTATGCACTATGATTTGCGCAGGGGTGGCTGATTTTACAGCGGTTCTGACATAAACCCAAAAAAATAAATACCCACATGTGACCCCATTTTGGAAACTACACCCCTCACGGAATGAAATAAGGGGTACAGTGAGCATTTACGCCCCACAGGTGTCTGACAGATTTTTGGAACAGTGGTCAGTGAAAATGAGAAATGTAATTTTTTTGTTTGCACAGCCCACTGTTCCAAAGATCTGTCAAATGCCAGTAGGGTGTAAATGCTCACTGTACCCCTTATTACATTCCGTGAGGGGTGTATTTTCCAAAATGGGGTCACATGTGGGGGGGGGGTCCACTGTTCTGGCACCACGGGGGGCTTTGTAAATGTACAAGGCCCCCGACTTCCATTCCAAACAAATTATCTCTCTAAAAGCTCAATGGCGCTCTTTCTCTTCTGAGCATTGTAGTTCGCTCGCAGTGCACTTGACGTCCAAACATGGGGTATTTCCATACTCAGAAGAAATGGGGTTACAAATTTTGGGGGGCATTTTCTCCTATTGCCCCTTGTAAAAAAAAGTAAAATTTGGGGAAAAAACTGCATTTTAGTGAAAATTTTTTTTTTTTTTTCATTTACACATCTGACTTTAACAAAAAGTTGTCAAACACCTATGGGGTGTTAAGGCTCACTGTACCCCTTGTTACGTTCCTTGAGGGGTGTCATTTCCATAATAGTGTGCGATGTTGGGGGGGGGGGTTTGCTGTCCTTGCACCGTAGGGGCTTCCTAAATGGGATATGCCCCCCAAAAACCATTTCAGAAAAACTCACTCTCCAAAATCCCATTGTCGCTCCTTGCCTTCTGAGCCCTCTAGTGCACCCGCCGAACACTTGACATACACATATGAGGTATTTTCTTACTCGAGAGAAATTGGGTTACAAATTTTGAGAGGATTGTTTTCCTTTTACCCCATGTAAAAATTCAAAAACTGGGTGTACAAGAACATGCGAGTGTAGAAAATGAAGATTTTGAATTCTCTCCTTCACTTTGCTGCTATTCCTGTGAAACACCTAAAGGGTTAACACACTTACTGAATGTCATTTTGAATAAATGGGATGCAGTTTTTATAATGGGGTCATTTATGGGGTATATCTAACCAGAAGACCCTTCAAATCCACTTCAAACCTGAACTGGTCCCTGAAAAATTCCAATTTTGAAAATTTTGCGAAAAATTGGAAAATTGCTGCTGAAATTTGAAGCCCTCTGATGTCTTCCAAAAGTAAAAACAAATCAATTTAAAGTAGACATATTGTATATGTGAATCAATATATAATTTATTTGCAATGTCTATTTTCCTTACAAGCATAGAGCTTAAAAGTTAGAAAAATGCAAAATTTTCTAATTTTTTATGAAATTTTTGAATTTTTCACCAAGAAATGATGCAAGTATCAACGAAAATTTACCACTAACATAAAGTAGAATATGTCACAAAAAAACAATCCCGGAATCAAATTTATAAGTAAAAGAATCCCAAAGTTATTAATGCTTAAAGTGACAGTGATCAGATTTGCAAAAAATGCTCCCGTCCTTAGGGTTATAATGGGCTCCGTCCCCAAGGGGTTAAAGATGTGTATGAGTCATAATTAAATGTTTCTTTCCTACCAAATCTGATTTGGGTCTTTCTCCACATGTTTTGGTAGATTTTTTATTTACTTGAAAAAAAAAGATACAAAAAATTGCATTTATTTTGATGCTTCATTATGCAGTTTTTGTTGCTGTTTCCTCCAATACAGTGGGGTAGTTTCTCAAACACGTCTGTATTTGTAGGTTGTGCTAAACAATTACATGTAAAAAAAAAAAATCTTTTTTCACTCCAAAATGTTAAATTTTTGCGCCAAAATTGCCAAGTTTTGCGCCACTTTTAAAAACATGTAGGCAAATAGGTGTGGTCACTGTATAGTGGTCTGTAAACTGTGGCCCTCCAGATGCTGCAAAACTACAACTCTCAGCATGTCCAGACTGTCCAGCCATGCTGGGAGTTGTAGTTCAGCAATATCTGAAGGGCCAGATGTTGCAAAACTACAACTCACAGCATGCCTAGACTGTCTGGGCATGCTGAGAGTTGTAGTTTTGCAGCATCTGGAGGGCCACAGTTTACAGACCACTATACAGTGGTCTCCAAATTGTGGCCCTCCAGATGTTGCAAAACTACAACTCCCAGAAGCCCAGACAGCCACCAGATGCCTGGGCATGCTGGGAGTTCTAGTTTTGTAACATCGGAAAGTCCACCGTGTGCGCCCGCACCGCTGATTGCCACCTGACCTGATTGCCACCTGCTGCCGCTAGTCGCTCCCACTGCTGATCGCTCCTACCACTGCTCACTACACCTGTACTGGTTCCCCCCGTTCTGCCAGGACTACCATGGTTGGGCACAGCGGGGGAACTAACCTTTCACCCCCCCCCCCATCCAACATCTGCTATTGGTCGGTCGATTGCAACCAACCAATGGCAGAGGATTGGAGGAGGTGGCACCCCTGCCACCTCACTCCTTACCTTCAGGGTGATAGGTGCTATCTCAGACAGCATGGATCACCCTTATTTTCTATGCAATCAGGTCACCAGAGACCCGATCAGCCTGGAATAACCATGATTTGCTGGTCAGAAATAATAAACAGCGAATCACGGTGATCACCATCATTGATTTCAGCAGGCATCCCCTTCCGATCACCACCTTGAGAGCAGCGATGATCGCTAATACGGAGGGCGTACTCTCTCTGTCCTTAGAGGAGATGTCCGGTGCAGACTTTTTCTATTCCATCCTGCCCGGGCTGCAAAAAAAGACCAAACAAATTTTCACTTACCTTCCTACGTTCCCCCGGATCTCCGCAACAGCTGATCGGTCGGCCAGGCTTCTTACTTACTACTACTTACTTACTTACTTACTACTTCCCTTAGCCCGTTACGTCACACGGCGCTTCAGACTATCACCGGCCACAGCGCTGTCCCGCCTCGGCCGGTGATAGGCTGAAGCGCCGTGTGACGTACCGGGCTAAGGGAAGTAGGAAGTGAACAGCTTGGCCGACTGATCAGCTGTTGTGGAGCTCAGGGGGAACGTAGGAAGGTAAGTGAAAGTTTGTTTTCTCTGTTTTTTGCAGCACTGGCACGATGGAACAGAAAAAGTGTGCACCGGACATCTCCTTTAAGTACCGGGACGTGAGAGCGTACCTGTACGCCCTCCGTCCCCAACAGGTTAAAAAAAGAAAAAAAAGGACTTTTAACATTATTCCAAAATGACTTAAAGTAAAAAATGAAGAAAAAAAAGAAATATAAACATTTTTTTTTGAGAGATGTGTGAAATTCGCGCCATATTTTTGATGTTATCTGGTCTCACAGGCTTTGAAAATATAATGTAAAGCAGACAATATACGTGGACACGCTCACTTTTACAAAATTGACATGAAAAGTGTAAACCACAGCACAAAGCTCTTTGAAAATGTGGTTGACACATTTTGCGCAGAAAAAATTTTTGAGGGCGCAAAATTCTTTTGAGAATCTCCCCCAGTGTGTTTTGGTACATGCACATTTTGGTACTTAATTTTTTCAGTGAGGTTTTTCTCTTTATAAGTCATGTACTTGTTTTTTAACATGTGATTAAAAGATAAATTTTTTTGAAGAATGTGAAAAGAATGCACAAAATAAAGTTGGCCCTCTTTTATGGCTGTAAAATGCCCGTACCATAGCCTTTTTTTTTTGTATTTTTTTTTGTTAACATTTTTTTTTATAAGAGTCTGTGGATTTTATTTAAAAAAAGTGTTCCATTATTCCAAATGAAAAATCGTCCATCAGCGCAAAAATGAGGGAAAAAAAACATTTGTTTTTTCAGTCATTGAATTAATTAGCATGTACTTTGGTAAAAAATAAATAAATAAATGGCCGAAAAAGTGTAAGATTCTATTTTGCTGCAATGATAGAACAGATGATCAAATAACAATTGAATTGTGCAACCTATATTGTTTTTATTATTATTGTTTATTTTTATGTACAGGGGCTGTACATATTGTAAGGAGATAAAATACATACCATTACTCAATTGCAAGTTCAATAAGCATGAAACTGTAAATGACAGACTTATATAGAGGGAAAGAAATACTGTGTTCTTTTAATGACTACAATAAATATTTCTAAAGGTCTGCTGTATAACAATTTTATTGGGCGGGTAATAGTTATTTCTGCTGTTTTGCACTAAAGGAAAAATAAATTTTGCTGACTAAAAATTACACTTTCCTTTACATCATGCAGCAGCATCAGTGTGGATTTAGTGAGAAGCCATTAGGTTATTTTGCATCTCTGATTGTCGTACCACTATCCTCAAGGTTGATCTCTCAAAAGTAGAGAGATCTGGAAAGAACCCCAATCTGGAAATTCAATCTGGTACTCCGGGGGTACTCCGGTGGAAAACATTGTTTTTCAAATCAACTGGTGCCAAAAAGTTAAACAGATTTGTAAATTACTTCTAATAAAAAATCTTAATCCTTCCAGTACTTATTAGCTGCTGAATACTACAGAAGAAACTCTTTTCTTTTTGGATTTATTTTCTGTCTGTTCACAGTGCTCTATGCTCACCTCTGTCCATTTTAGGAACTGTCCAGAGCAGCATATGTTTGCTATGGGGATTTTCTCCTGCTCTGGACAGTTCCTGACACGGACAAAGGTGTCAGCAGAGAGCACCGGAGTACCCCTTTAACCCCTTAAGGACTCAGGGTTTTTCCGTTTTTGCACTTTCGTTTTTTCCTCCTTACCTTATCATAACCCTTTCAATTTTCCACCTAAAAATCCATATTATGGCTTATTTTTTGCGTCACCAATTCTACTTTGCAGTGACATTAGTCATTTTACCCAAAAATGCACGGCAAAACGAAAAAAAAATAACTGTGCGACAAAATCGGAAAAAAACGCAATTTTGTAACTTTTGGGGACTTCCGGTTCTACGCAGTGCATATTTCGGTAAAAATGACACCTTATCATTATTCTGTAGGTCCATACGGTTAAAATGATACCCTACTTATATAGGTTTGATTTTGTCGCACTTCTGGAAAAATCCTAACTACATGCAGGAAAATTTATACGTTTAAAAATGTCATCTTCTGACCCCTATAACTTTTTATTTTTCCACATACAGGGCGGTGTGAGGGCTCATTTTTTGCGCCGTGATCTGAAGTTTTTATCGGTAGGATTTTTGTTTTGATCGGACTTTTTGAGCACTTTTTATTCATTTTTTTAATGGTATAAAAAGTGACCAAAACACGCTTTTTTGGATTTTGGAATTTTTTTGCGCGTACGCCATTGACCGTGAGGTTTAATTAATGATATATTTTTATAGTTCGGACATTTGCACACGCGGCGATACTACATATGTTTATTTATTTATTTTTTTTACACTGTTTAATTTTTTTCATGGGAAAAGGGGGATGATTCAAACTTTTATTAGGGAAGGGGTTAAATGACCTTTATTAACACTTTTTTTTTAACTTTTTTTTTGCAGTGTTATAGGTCCCATAGGGACCTATAACACTGCACACACTGATCTCCTATGCTGATCACTGGCGTGTATTAACACGCCTGTGATCAGCATTATCGGCGCTTGACTGCTCCTGCCTGGATCTCAGGCACGGAGCAGTCATTCATCGATCGGACACCGAGGAGGCAGGTAAGGGCCCTCCCGGTGTCCGATCAGCTGTTCGGGATGCCGCGATTTCACCGCGGCGGTCCCGAACAGCCCGACTGAGCAGCCGGGTCACTTTCAGTTTCACTTTAGAAGCGGCGGTCAGCTTTGACCGCCGCTTCTAAAGGGTTAATACCGCACATCGCAGCGATCGGCGATGTGTGGTATTAGCCGCGGGTCCCGGCCGTTGATGAGCGTCGGGACCGCCGCGATATGATGCAGGATCGCGGCGCGATCTCGCTTCATATCGCGGGAGCCGGCGCAGGACGTAAATATACGTCCTGCGTCGTTAAGGGGTTAACATAGTTAACCCTTTAAGGACCCAGCCTATTTTCACCTTGAGACCCGAGCATTTTTTGCACATCTCACCACTGTCACTTTAAAGGGCTACTCCGGTGCTTAGACATCTTATCCCCTATCCAAAGGATAGGGGATAAGATGCCTGATCGCGGGAGTCCCGCTACATTATGTTTGCAATGTAAAAATGAAATTTTTTTAGAAGAGGCCTTCAAAGTCCAGCAGCAATTTTCTAATTTTTCAAACTCTGAATTTTTCAGGGACCAGCTCAGGTTTGAAGTGGATTTGAAGGGCCTTCATATTAGAAATAACCCAAAAATGACCCCATTATAGAAACTGCACCCCTCAAAGTATTCAAAATGACATTCAGAAAGTTTGTTAGCCCTTTAGTTGTTTCACAGGAATAGCAGCAAAGTGAAGGAGACATTTCTAAATCTTAATATTTTTTTGACCAAGTTTTTGAATTTTTACTAGGGGTAATAGGAGAAATAGCCCCCCAAAATTAATAACCAAATGTATCTCGAATAAGGAAATATCTCATATGGGGATGTAAAGTGCTCTGTGGGTGCACTACAGGGGTGAGGCTGGAATTCCACTGAGGATTTTCTAGCAAAAATGCCATAAGAAACGCCCATTTTGCCAAACAGCGTTTTTTCTGTGAAAAAACGCTGTGTCCAGATGTTAGCTGCAGGTCAATAGTAAACTGCAAAATGCCAGATCCACTTGGCGTTTTAAAAAAAAAAATCCTTTTGGCTTTTTCAGCTATTTTGGGCTCAGAGGCTGGTTTTCCAAAATGCCCTGCAAAACGTAGTTTGGCATTTTTTGCACAGAAATCATGGCGTTTTAATCCCATAGAAGTCTGTGCAGTAGTAAAACACTACAAGTATATGTAGTGTTTTACCCTCTATTATGTGTTAGTGTAGTGTAGTGTTTTTCGAGTACATTCACACGGGCGGGTTTACAGTGAGTTTCCCGCTAGGAGTTTGTGCTGCGGCGGAAAATTTGCTGCAGCTCAAACTTGAAGCAGGAAACTCACTGTAAACCCACCCCTGTGAATATACCCTGTACATGGGGGAGGGGGTCAAACCTCCAGCTCTTGCAAAACTACAACTCCTCCCACCATGCACCAACAGACCGTGCCCTTGCATGCTGGGAGTTGTACTTTTGCAAATGCTGGAGGCACACTGGTTGGAAAACCTTCCGTTAGGTGCGGTTACCTAACTCAGTATTTTCCAACCAGTGTGCCTCCAACTGTTGCAAAACTACAACTCCAAGCATGTACTGATGCCCTTGCAAAACTACAACTCCAAGCATGGTGAGACAGCCGTTTGCTGTTCGTGCATACTGGGAGTTATAGTTTTGCAAGATTTAGAGGGCCACAGTTTAGAAACCACCGCACGGTGATCTCCAAATGGTTGCCCTCCAAATATTGCAAAACTACAAATCCCAGCATGCCCAAACAGCAAACAGCTGTCTGGGCATGCTGGTAGTGCGGTTTTGCAACATCTTGAGGGCTACATTTTAGAGACCACTGTATAGTGGTCTCCACACTGTAGCCCTCCAGATGTTGCTGGGCAACAACTCACTGGCTTCCATAGTCAGCAGGATCGCTGCAACAGGGAGCGGAGCCGCACCTCATCGCCTCCGATCACTGCCACCGATCGTCGCCGGTAAATGGACCCCCGGTGATAGGACAGTTCCCTCTTTCTGCCCGGAATACCGTGGGTGGGAAGAGCGGGAGAACCAAACTTTAAACCCCCGCCCCTGGCCAACCAATAGCAGGGATAGGAGGGGTGGCACCCCTGCCACCTCACTCCTATCCCTTCGGGGGGATCAGGGTTGTCCTGGACAGCCCCGATCCCACTTATTTTCTGGGTCACCAGAGACCCGTATGACCCGGAATCGCCGCAGATTGCCGGTCTGAATTGACAAAATGGGAGGGTCTCAGGATCCCCCAGGGGTTTGCACGGGGTGCCTGCTGAATGATTTTAGCAGGCATCCCGGTCCTGTCCCCACCCCTGTGAGCGGCAGGGACCGGAATTCCCATGGGCGTACAGGTATGCCCCGGGTCCTTAAGTACCAGGGAGCCAGGGCGTACCTGTACGCCCTGGGTCCCTAAGTGGTTAAAGGATGACACCTTAGGAGTGATTGAGGCTTAAGTTCTCTACCGAACTCAATCTGACAACACAAGTTATCACAATATAAATAACATGCTTAGTGGAATTATTTCCATGCGTCAGAGCTTTTTTAAGTGTAATAAAAGAAACTAGAAACAAGAACCTCACAAATAGAGTTCCACTACTGGTTTTGGTTAAAAATACTGAGCAAAATCCTGGCCAAAATGCTATGAGGGGAATATATAATTGGTTTTACTTTTTTTGGTGGTAAAAAGTCTCAAATATGTGCGCAATGGGTCACAAAAAGTTGCAAAAAATTTGCTCAATGCATTTAGACTCAAGAAAATAACTTGAATGTAGTATGGCATGGTTAGCCTTTTTTCTAACAGGGATTTATCAAATTCTTGTGCAAACACCTCCAAAAAAGTCGCAAATATACACCAGCCAAGACATGGATTAGCTCTTTGGTTTGTGTAGAAAAGTCAGATTTTTGGGAAACTGGTTTTAAAGTCTAAGGGTAGGGTAACACATGCTGTATTTAGCTGAAAATTTTCTCCAGCTGATTTTGTTACCCATTGACTTCAATGGTTAGGAAAATACACAGCACCAAATACCCTGCAAAATATGGTACATGTGACCTTACCCTTAAAATTTGGCCCATCAAGTAAACCACAGAAAATGGTGTACTGGAGGAAAATTTAGGAAATGTGTACCAGCACAAAATTTATCAAATACATTGCGTCCATCTAATTAATTTGGCACACATATACATTAGCGCCACACAAAATAAAGGCATGCAAAAAATGTTTACCAACAACGGTTAATTCTCCTGTGTGTTCATTATATGGCAGTAATATGGTCAGTATTTTGCATAAGGTTTTTATAAGACAAAATCAAAAGTGAAGTATGCAAAGAAAAAAGTAAAGAAAATATTTCCTACTTCTGGTTTTGGCTTACAAATACTGATGCAAAAAATTTAGACAAATAATGGCATGTGAAACCGTTTGAGCTGTGATTGGTTGCCGTGAGCAAAACATGGATTGATAAGCAGTAATAGTAGAATCAGACATACTGGTTTCAGTAAAAATGTAAAAAAAATAAAATAAATAAATAAATAAAACACTATTTCATGCATAACATTTTTGGGGAGTGGGCAAAAACTTTGCGGCCATGACTTCTAATGAAAAAAAAAGTCATGAAAAAGTGCTTCATGGAGGACAAAAAAGAAGAGTTTTTTGTGTTTTTTTCCCCCCAGAGAGAAGCTTGTCTAACCTGCTGCTAGCACAATTAAATGGAATAAACATTGCTAGTTCAAATAATTTCCATTGCTCCCTGCTCCATCCTATGTGCTCTGGAAACAGTTATTTCTTCTCTAAGGGCTCATCTGTTGATTCCCACCTGGGTCAATATGAGGATGGAAAACTAATATTTGAGAGAGAGGAAAGTAGAAAGTTTTCTTGGATTCACTTAAATGCAAAATATCTGATACAATTTAATGTTAGCTACTGCATATTCAACCTGGATTGATGGGTTCAAACAATTTGTTACACTATGTAAATGTAAATATCCTATTAAATGTTACTAGAGAAAATTAGCATTTTGTTGATACGGGTTTATATTTAGGCATATGAAAATACAGTGAGGGCCTGTTTTCAGATATTGAGCAGGACATATCTAACTAAACTGAAATTTGTTAAATGCAAAAACTTAACTACAATCTCAATGTAGTTCTGCACAAATAAAAATACGGTTTATTTCTATGCGGATCGATCACAAACAATTTGTGGACTCACAGTTTACACGTATGGCTACAATTTTAGGGACATCTCTGCAAGGACGTGGACGGTTGTTTATGCATACTTGCCCATAATAGTCATTATAGATGAGCTGCATGAATAGACTTACACACTCCGCTATGTACAGATTCCATACACGGTTGATGATACTGCAGGTGTATTTCAAAGCTTAAAAATCTGTCTCATCCTTGATAAACAAGCCAATCAGAACAGAGCTGGGGGCTAGAAAGATGCCTTAGATTCAGCTTGGGGAAGGGGGTATACTGACTCATGGAAAAGATCTGTAGTGTATGTTGTATGAGATAGTTTTATACCTCCTGGGGAAGAGTTAATTTGCATCCTTTTTTTTTTTTTTACTATCGATCACCAATATCCAAATATCCATATGTCACCCATCTCTTCAAAAAGACTCAATATCCTCCTGAGCAGCATGTAAGACTTCTCTCATATATGCACATATAGGATCGTTTGAACACTTTTATAATGAAGCATTGCCTGAGAAATATGTTTCCATACACCACTAATCTCTTCAGTTAGTGTTAGTACCAACATAAACAATTTTAACAAACAAAGCCAAATACTGAACCTTTTTGTTCACCCGTGTACATGCACACAATGAAGATGCCAGCATAGAAACGTGTTGTATGGAAGCCGAATAAAATTCTATTCTAATGTACATCCACTGGAGGATGTCCGGTTTATGTGCTCAGTATTTAAAGGGGTCCCCTGCCACTTGTCCTCTGCATTTGTACTCAACTGTAGTTACTATCCTGAGCAAAGTGTACCAAACAGAGCTAAAGATTTTATTAAAGGGGTACTCTGCCCCTAGACATGTTATCTCCTATCCAAAGGATAGGGGATAAGATGTCTGATCGCGGGGTTCCAGCTGCTGGGGATAGGGGATAAGATGTCTAATGGCAGAGTACCCCTTTAAAAAAATATTTTGCTCTGTTTGGTAAACTTTGCTCAGGATAGTAACTACAGGTTGGGCCATTTATATGGATACACCTTAATAAAATGGGAATGATTGGTGATATTAACTTCCTGTTTGTGGCACATTAGTATATGTGAGGTGGGAAACTTTTCAAGATGGGTGGTGACCATGGCGGCCATTTTGAAGTTGGCCATTTTGAATCCAACTTTTGTTTTGGAGTCATCAAACTTATTGGGAATTTCACAAGAAAAACAATGACGGGGCTTGGTTTTAACGTAACATAATTCTTTCATGAGTTATTTACAAGTTTCTGACCACTTATAAAATGTGTTCAATGTGCGGCCCATTGTGTTGGATTGTCAATACAACCCTCTTCTCCCACTCTTCACACACTGATAGCAACACCACAGGAGAAATGCTAGCACAAGCTTCCAGTATCCGTAGTTTCAGGTGTTGCACATCTCGTATCTTCACAGCATAGACAATTGCCTTCAGATGACCCCAAAGATAAAAGTCTAAGGGGGTCAGATCGGGAGACCTTGGGGGCCATTCAACTGGCCCACGACAACCAATCCACTTTCCAGGAAACTGTTCATCTAGGAATGCTCGGACCTGACACCCATAATCTTACTGGAAAAACTCAGGGAACATGCCAGCTTCAGTGCATAAAGAGGGAAACACATCATCTTGTAGCAATTTCGCATATCCAGTGGCCTTGAGGTTTCCATTGATGAAGAATGGCCCCACTATCTTTGTAACCCATATACCACACCATCAATTTTTGTGTTCCAACAGTCTTGGAGGGATCTATCCAATGTGGGTTAGTGTCAGACCAATAGCGGTGGCTTTGTTTGTTAACTACACCATTCACATAAAAGTTTGCCTCATCACTGAACAAAATCTTCTGCATAAACTGAGGGTCCTGTTCCAATTTTTGTTTTGCCCATTCTGCAAATTCAGTGCGCCGATCTGGGTCATCCTCGTTGAGATGCTGCAGTAGCTGAAGTTTGTAAGGGTGCCATTCGTGAGTAGCTAATATCCGCCGAAGGGATGTTCGACTAATGCCACTCTCCAGTGACATGCGCGAGTGCTACGCTGTGGGCTCTTGCTGAATGAAGCTAGGACAGCCACTGATGTTTCTTCATTAGTGACAGATTTCATGTGTCCACATTTTAGCAAATCCAACACTGAACCAGATTCACGAAACTTAGCAAGCAGTTTGCTATCTGTAGCTTGGGAGATGGGTGGTCTCGTAGGGTGTCTTGCATTGAAATCTGCTGCAATGACCCGGTTACTGCGTTCACCAGACATCAACACAATTTCTATATGCTCCTCATGTGTTAACCTCGACGACATGTCAATGGCTGTAAACAAAGAGAAACTTGTAAATAACTCATGAAAGTATATAGTTACGTTAAAACCAAGCACACCAGTGTTTATCTTGTGACATTCCCAATAAGTTTGATGTGTCACATGACCCTCTTCCTATTGAAAAAACAAAAGTTGGATTCAAAATGTCCGACTTCAAAATGGCCGCCATGGTCACCACCCATCAAAAGTTTCCCCCCTCACATATACTAATGTGCCACAAACAGGAAGTTAATATCACCAACCATTCCCATTTTATTAAGGTGTATCCATATAAATGGCCCACCCTGTACAGTTGAGTACAAATGCAGAGGACAATCAGCAGTGGACAAGTCATCCATATCTTAGTGGTTATACTAGTGTTTTCTTTTTTCATTACACAGCAAAATAATGTGAGCAGCAAATACATTTCCAACAACACATATTTCACTACGCAATGCTATCTTTCATAGTAACGTAGTAACATAGTTTGTAAGGTTGAAAAAGAGGCCATCGACTTTAACCTAAAACCCTACAGTGTTGATCCAGAGTAAGGCAAAAAAAAAAAAACTCCCTCCCCCCGATGAGGCTGATGCCAATTGCCCCATGACAGAGGAAAAATTCCTTCTCGACCCCAATATCTTTCAAACAACACACTTAGGATGTGACTTGTAAACCCTGAAGTCAATGGGTTGAGCTGCAAAACCATCCAAATTGTACAGTTATTGTACAATTTTAGAGGAGAGCATTGATGTTTTTCTAAATCTGGACAACCCCTTTAACAATCAATAATTCCAGAATAACTTATTTAAAATCCATACAAGGTAATCTACATGAACTACACACACTCTAGGCCTTAAATCCCTAATAGGCCGATCTAAAGTCAGAAAACTGCTAGAGATGTCAATCCTCAGGGAGCCTGGGAGAAGAGCGCGACTCTGTTCAGCTGCAGTCAAGACATCAATGTACTGTTTTCCCAGTCATGTAAAGTGTGGGAACAAGAACAAAGGTACTGGTGGCTTTTTAGGGCTGTCACCAGTTTTGCTACTGCCAAACTGGTGACAGATTTGCTTTAATGTGCAAATATATTTGAGTAGAACTATTTTTGGTGTAGGCTAAAAGTAGCTCCAATTGGTACAGGTTTGTAAGACATACATGTTAGACTATATAACCCAGGTACTGCAGATGTTTACAAAAAGTATGCCTTGGCATTATCCTTTATATTTTTGCATACACTGAGGTAACCACAGTGCAAACAGTTAATATTTGACATTGATTGCATTTCACTGTACAGTTAAATGGTTGTTCAATAGTTGCAGAAGCCAGTCCAGCCCTTCCCTACTGGGAAAGAGTAGAGTCCCATGTACTTCAGCTAGTCAGTACCCCGTGTACCCAAAAGTCAAGTTCCAGTGCAGCTGTGAGGAAACAGTATTCTATAATTTAGCCCTCAAGAGGAGTATATTTTTGACAGAGGTATGTGCTAAACATTGATCTTTCTGTCTTTTACTATTTTCTTTCTTGGCCTCCAGTTGGATCAGTGCCAGCCTGTCTGCCAAGTCAGGGTGGATTTCCCTGAATGTGCCTTTCTAAGTATTGGGTCACAGATTGCCAGCAAAAGAGTGAATAAAATAGATATCTTATTGCATATTACACCACAGTTAAAGGGGCATTCGAGTGGGAAACCTTTTTTTTTTTTTTTTTAAATCAACTGTTGCCAAAAAAGTTTAACAGATTTGTAAATTACTTCTGTTTAGAAATCTTAATCCTTCCAGTATTTATCAGCTGCTGTATGCTACAGAGGAAGTTGTATAGTTTTTTTCTGACTGACCACATTGCTCTCTGCTCAGACCTCTGTCTGTGTTAGGAACTGTTCAGAGCAGGAACAAATCCCCATAGCAAAACTCTCCTGCTTTGGTCAGTTCCTGACATGGTGTTAGACAGAAAAGAACTTTACAACTTCCTTTGTTGTATACAGCAGCTGAAATCCTGGAAGGATTACGATTTTTATATTGAAGTAACTTACAAATCTGTTTAACTTTCTGGCCCCAGATGATTAGAAAAAAATAGTTTTTGTCCGGAGTACCCCTTTAACCCCTTGCGAAGGTCCTCGTTCAGTAGTTTCAGTAATTTGGACTTTCTATCTTGTTAGAGAACCTCCAACATCTGTGATAGACTTACACATGCTAAGAAAGCATTAAAGATTTATTTATTTGATATATGAAAGTTATCAAATCTGCATTTCTCTGACGTCTAAGCTGCACTATTCAAAGCTGTTTTAAAGAGACTGTATTTTTTTATTTTTTTTTGGAATTGCGAAAGGTTAAGTAATGTGTACAAGTTGTTTCACAGAATTCTAACCTAATCTCTGGGGATGCATTTATCACCTCTCAACAACTGTTTTAAATAAATTGTTGTTGTCTACAAGATGGACACAGATGACCTTTTTCTGCTTTGGCATGGACCCCACCTTGAGGAGCATCTTGGCCCAAACAAAATAAGACATCATTACTGCATAAATGCCTCATGCAGCAAGAACAACACAAAAAGGCTATAAATGTGAGAGCACTTGTTGACTGTGTTTCTCAACTATACTTGATGACCTGAAGACTTTTAAAAGTAATCAAACTGGGAAATAACTCATTATTAAAACAAACATCAATTGCCATTCCCATTTGTCCGTTGCTTATAAATAAGTTGAAATACATTTTATTTTCTAATGTCTTCTCTGGCTCTGTAATTAATCGTTGCTAGGTAAATGACACCAAGCATCCTTCTTCTACACGACTCCTTTGGATCTGAACACAATACAACATATGAACTCAGTAAAACAAAAAGATAAATAAAAATAGAAAAATGAGTTTATCAAACAAAAGAACCATTCAATTCTATTTTAACAGCAAAAAAGATCTGGATCTTTCTGTTGCAGCATAACTCACGGCTTTTGTGAGCACATCCATGTGTTGTAACATTTCAAATGAAGCGACACTTATATAACCATATATGAGATCCATATTCTCTAAAAGGGGTTTTTCCATCTCTTTAAACACAAGTATTCACCGACTCAGTCCTTGTTCACATTAAATTGAACCAATGGCACTAAAAACCTCAACAGGTACAAGGCATACCGTAAACCTTGGAGAAATAACTTATACAGAGTGTACCTGGGTTCAGCGTGGCTTGAGCATACTGTTTATGACATACTCCAACGCAGATGACTAAGGGGGTTTTCCATGAAACGTAGTGCGGCAGGATGGAGCAAAAAATAAATAAATAAATAAATAAATAAAAGAAGTGAAATGAAGAAAGCTTCTTTTGAAGTTTGTGAGTAATCATTCCGGACTATGTCATGTACATTACGCTCAATCTATGCTGAACCCAGGTACACTCTGTATAAGTTGTTTTCCCATCTCATAAGGTCATGAGTATGACATATTGATATAGTCAGCCATGAAATCAATTCATGGATTCCTTTGCAACTCATGTATCCTCTGTACTTAAATGGGCCCAGTCAGATTCAAAAACGTTTCATATGTTGTACATTTTGGCAAAACATGAACTTTTCAAATATACCTCATAAGTAAATGTTGTTTTCTTTTTATAGAAATCATGGCTTATAAAATCATGCTCCAGCATTAGGACAGGGAGAGCTGCCATTGCAGCGTGTCTCAACCGACTTCTAAACATAGCGTCTGCACTCTGACACCCCTGGCGGCTATGTCCCTTGCTAACAATAAATACTGAATGGGATTATTGTTTGCCTGCTGGGAAGGACATTGTGACGCTTATGTCTTGTATATATTGGGGTCCACTGACCTATAGCCGCTATACTTAAGTTGGGGTCCACTGACCTATAGCTATTATTTCCGTTATATTGCTATACTGCATAGGATGTGTGAATGTGAAGACACTCTAATAGGAGTAATATCTGTTACTTATAGCTCCCCTTAATTCCCCATGAGGAAGCAAGTGTCAAGCTTATGTGACACATTAGACACCTGCAGAAATGCGTCGGGACTGGGGCTTTTTTGTATAGGACTGTCAACTCCTTGTCTCAGGATTGGTTGGCATTGTGTAAACTTTGTATGTCCTCTTATAACTTTGATCTACATATACATTGAGAGGGTTTACACTACCCACTATAGTAATATTACAGTTTGAACCGCCATTTGAGCGGGTCAGTGGTACTACTAGTCCTAGGCAGACTGGGAGAGTATTTTTTATGCTGATTTACAATTTTCCTTTGTTTGGTATCCACATTTTTTGAGTGAGGGTGGCTTTTATCAGCAAGCAGAGTAAAAGTTAAGTTTTAAGCACCTTGTTTTTCTGTTTGGGATATTATATGTTATAAAATCATGGCTTTGTCCAAGCTGAAGCACAGGTATGGACAAAGTCCAGTAAGTGAGGGTGGGCTAACACTCCTCTGTGCTCTCTCTTGCCTGATAGGACAAGAGAGACCACTGTTAAGTACAATCAGACATGATACAGAGGAGTAATATCAGACCGGAGAGAGCACAGAGGAGTACTATCAGACAGAAGAGAGCACAGAGAAGTACTACCAGACAGGAGAGAGCACAGAGGAGTCCTATCAGACAGGAGAGAGCACAGATGAGTACTATCAGACAGGAGAGAGCACAGGGGAGTCCTATCAGACAGGAGAGAGCACAGAGGAGTACTACCAGATAGGAGAGAGCACAGAGGAGTACTATCAGACAGGAGAGAGCACAGAGGAGTACTATCAGACAGGAGAGCGCACAGAGGAGTGCTATCAGACAGAAGAGAGCACAGAGGAGTCCTATCAGACAGGAGAGAGCACAGAGGAGTACTATCAGACAGGGGAGAGCACAGAGGAGTCCTATCAGACAGGGGAGAGCACAGAGGAGTCCTATCAAACAGGAGAGAGCATAGAGGAGTCCTATCAGACAGGAGAGAGCACAGAGGAGTACTATCAGACAGGAGAGATCACATAGGTGTCACGATACTGGTGGATAATGCTGGAGACCAATGGCAGAGACTAGGCCAAAATGTAGGAGACTTGCACAGGAGTAGTAGGAAGATAAGCAGAGATCTAGGCGAAGTATCAGGAGAAGACCTGACAATCCGTCAGCAGGTACACAAGGTTAGCAGGGTAAACCGCAAGTGGAGGAACAGAACCGAGAGCAAGTTCCAGGCTAGAGGACTGTACAAGCAGGAACACAGACACAATACTCAAGCACTGAGCAACAGGCCTGAGGGGTTTATATATCAGACAGGAAGTAAGGTGGCACCCAGCTGAGACACAATCCACCATCTTGACTGAGGGAAAACTTAAGGGAAAACCAGTCCAAACTAAACAGGCATAGCAAGGCTATTCCTGACATTACTCCTACCTCAACAGCGGCCTCTGGACGTGACCTGCCACGGCCTCCCAGGATGTCTTTGATGAAACTGTTTGATCATTCGGGGAGCATTAATATTACTCACAGGTTATCAAGAATTTTCTTCAGGCCCATAACCTTGCCACTTAACGAGTAGTGTTGAGCGGCATAGGCCATATTCGAATTCGCGAATATTCGCGAATATATGGACGAATATTCGTCATATATTCGCGAATATTCGCATATTCGTTATATTCCCGTTTTATTTTCGCATATGCGCAAATTCGCGTATGCGAAAATTAACATATGTGAAAATTAGCATATACAAAATTAGCATACGCGAAAATGCGAATATGCGAAAATTCGCTTATGCTAATTTTCGCATATGCGAATTTTCGCACGCCAGTCTCACACAGTAGTATTAGAGCCTTCTTTACACCACACAAGCTGGAAGCAGAGAGGGGTGATCACTGTGATGTGTACTGTGAAAAAAAAAAAAAAAAAAAATATAACGAATATTCGTAATTACGAATATATAGCGCTATATTCGCGAAATTCGCGAATTCGCGAATATGCGATATTCGCGAATAATATTCGAATTGCGAATATTCGCGAGCAACACTATTAACGAGGTACTGTAGTTGGTTCCTGAAAATTCTAGAGTCCAAGATTTCTTCTACAATAAACTGTTCTTGCCCATCTACCTCCACTCCATCAGGAGGAGAAGGAATACATTCCGGAAAAGGGTTAAGCACAACAGGTTTTAACAGAGACACATGAAAAACAGAATGAATCTTCATGGATCGTGGGAGTTGGAGCCGAACAGCTACTGGACTAATAATCCGGATAATCTTATAGGTTCCAATAAACTTCTATCCCAGTTTTGGAGAAGGCACCTTAAGTTTCAAATTTCTGGTGGAGAGCCATACTTTATCTCCTACCTTAAACATTGGTGCTGGCCTACGAAATGTATCTGCCGCCTTCTTGTCATTTTCTTGAGCCTTCTCTATTGTTGTCTTGATTAGTTCCAAATTTTGCTGTAACTTAGGGATCCTTTCCGTAACTGCAGGCATAGGTGAAACAGCAGGGAATTTGGGTAGAATATTTGGGTGATATCCCAAATTCGCAAAAAAAGAGTTTGCTTAGTGGAGGCATTTTGGGAGTTATTATAGGAAAACTCAGCCACCGGGAGCCTGGACCCCCCTGCAATCTATAACTTATCCCCTATCCTTGGATAGGGGATAAGTTATTTTTCACCAGAATACTCCTTTAACAGAGGGGCCTACCCAAACTATATGGAAGCAACTATTAACAGAGGGGCCTACCCAAACTATATGGAAGCAACTATAGAGGGGCCTACCCAAACTATATGGAAGGGGCCTACAACAATTATATGGGGCGGGGCACAATTTGCCACTATATAATGTTGTATGCTCCTTTCTGCTGTTAACTGTTGCCCCCAATGCTGTATCAATGCGCAGCGGGCGTGCACAGGGGTGTCGCTAGAAACCACCGGGCCCCGATGCAAAAATGAACAACGTCACCCCCCCCCCCCCCCCCCCCCCCCCGGGCCTGGGCGGGTCATTTTAAAATAAGCAGCCCATTTATTTGGTGGGGGTCCGACAGCGGAGACCCCCACCGATCACCTCGATTGAAGTGGTTCTCCAGCTGTTGGAAAGCTAAAACTCCCATCATGTCTGAAGAGCCTCTGGCAATGGGAGTTGTGGTTTTGTAACAGCTGGAGAGACACAGATTGGACACAGTTTTACCCATCATCACTGCAGAACTTACAAGTGACTACAGCTCTGATGGGACAGTCAGAAGAATACACAATGATATCAGAGACCTGAGTGATGTCTTCTGACTTGAGTGATATCTTCTCTGATATCTTTTCTTCTTCATCGGGTCCAGAGACCAGGTCTTCCTCCAGCTCCATCTTCTCTGCAGAGTCTGATATCCAGAAATCATTGGCTCCTCACTGTCAGCAGATCCTCATCCTCTCTATGAAGACAGTAATCATTATAACCTTGCCAGAAAGTGTACCCTAAATAATATACTGCCCCACACTGTACCCTGAATATAGTACTGTCCCACACTGTACCCTGAATATAATACTGCTACACACTGTACTCACTAAATTTTATACTGCCCCACACTGTACCCTAAATAAAACACTGCCACACACTGTACCCTGAATATAATTGTCACGATCCCGGCTGGTAGGAGGTGGATTCTCTGTGCCAGAGAGGGATTGGCGAGGACCGTGCTAGTGGACCGGTTCTAAGTCACTACTGGTTTTCACCAGAGCCCGCCGCAAAGCGGGATGGTCTTGCTGCGGCGGTAGTGACCAGGTCGTATCCACTAGCAACGGCTCAACCTCTCTGACTGCTGAAGATAGGCGCGGTACAAGGGAGTAGACAAAGGCAAGGTCGGACGTAGCAGAAGGTCGGGGCAGGCAGCAAGGATCGTAGTCAGGGGCAACGGCAGGAGGTCTGGAACACAGGCTAGGAACAAACAAGGGAACGCTTTCACTAGGCACAAGGGCAACAAGATCCGGCAAGGGAGTGCATGGGAGGAGGTCAGATATAGTCAGGGACCAGGTGGAAGCTAATCAAGGTAATTGGGAAGATTGGACCAGGCACCATCATTGGTGCACTGGCCCTTTAAATCGCAGAGACCCGGCGCGCGCGCGCCCTAGGGAGCGGGGCCGCGCGCGCCGGGACAGGACCGACGGAGAGCGAGTCAGGTACGGGAGCCGGGGTACGCATCGCGAGCGGGCGCCACCCGCATCGCGAATCGCATCCCGGCTGGAGGCGGTACCGCAGCGCACCCGGTCAGTGGATCTGACTGGGGCGCTGCAGCAACGAGGATGAGGCGAGCGCTCCGGGGAGGAACGGGGACCCGGAGCGCTCGGCGTAACAGTACCCCCCCCCTTGGGTCTCCCCCTCTTCTTGGGTCCAAAGAACCTGAGGATCAAAAACTCAATTCTTTCGTGATGAGGTCCGATGCACATTGGGAGGGGTTCCGTGCGGTAACGCACGGCACAGTCCAATCTTTCATTGTTAACACAATTGATGTAGAGGGGTCTGGCGAGACTGGTCACAGGGACGTTGAACCTGTTGAAAAGAGAGGCCAAAAAAAAATTTCCTGCAGATCCGGAATCCAAGAAGGCCATAGTAGAGAAGGAGAAGGTAGAGGCAGATATCCGCACAGGCACAGTAAGGCGTGGAGAAGCAGAGTTGACATCAAGAACTGTGTCACCTTTGTGCGGAGTCAGCGTACGTCTTTCCAGGCGGGGAGGACGGATAGGACAATCCTTCAGGAAGTGTTCGGTACCGGCATAGTACAGGCAAAGATTCTCCATGCGGCGTCGTGTCCTCTCTTGAGGTGTCAAGCGAGACCGGTCAACTTGCATAGCCTCCACGGCGGGAGGCACAGGAACGGTTTGCAGAGGACCAGAGGAGAGAGGAGCCGGGGAGAAAAAACGCCTCGTGCGAACAAAGTCCATATCCAGGCGGAGCTCCAGACGCCATCCGGAAAAACGCATGTCAATGCGAGTGGCAAGATAAATGAGTTCATGTAGGTTAGCAGGAGTTTCTCGTGCGGCCAGAACATCTTTAATGTTGCTGGATAGGCCTTTTTTAAAGGTCGCGCAGAGAGCCTCACTATTCCAGGACAACTCGGAAGCAAGAGCACGGAACTGAATGGCGTATTCGCCAACGGAAGAAACACCCTGGGCCAGGTTCAGCAGGGCAGTCTTGGCAGAAGAAGCTCGGGCAGGCTCCTCGAAGACACCACGGACCTCAGCGAAGAAGGACTGGACTGTGGCTGTGGCAGGATCATTGCGGTCCCAGAGTGGTGTGGCCCCAGACAAGGCCTTTCCAGAAAGGAGACCACGGCAGAGTCTAGAGTTCTCATCAAATTTGTCCGGCAGGGACAAGCAGGGGTTAGGAGCGGCCGGTTGCTGCGGAGGAGTTGCAGGAGCCGGCGGAGGAGATGGTTGTTGCAGCTGCTGTGTCTGTGACTGAAGTTGCTGTATCTGCGGCAGCAGCTGCTGTATCTGAGACTGAAGTTGCAGAGTCACGGTGGTCAAGTATGCCAGCTGGTGATTTCGTTGGGCAATCTGTCGGGCTTGCTGGGCGACCAGTGTGGGGAGGTCGGCGACAAGTGGCAGAGGAACTTCAGCGGAATCCATGGCCGGATCTACTGTCACGATCCCGGCTGGTAGGAGGTGGATTCTCTGTGCCAGAGAGGGATTGGCGAGGACCGTGCTAGTGGACCGGTTCTAAGTCACTACTGGTTTTCACCAGAGCCCGCCGCAAAGCGGGATGGTCTTGCTGCGGCGGTAGTGACCAGGTCGTATCCACTAGCAACGGCTCAACCTCTCTGACTGCTGAAGATAGGCGCGGACGTAGCAGAAGGTCGGGGCAGGCAGCAAGGATCGTAGTCAGGGGCAACGGCAGGAGGTCTGGAACACAGGCTAGGAACAAACAAGGGAACGCTTTCACTAGGCACAAGGGCAACAAGATCCGGCAAGGGAGTGCATGGGAGGAGGTCAGATATAGTCAGGGACCAGGTGGAAGCTAATCAAGGTAATTGGGAAGATTGGACCAGGCACCATCATTGGTGCACTGGCCCTTTAAATCGCAGAGACCCGGCGCGCGCGCGCCCTAGGGAGCGGGGCCGCGCGCGCCGGGACAGGACCGATGGAGAGCGAGTCAGGTACGGGAGCCGGGGTACGCATCGCGAGCGGGCGCCACCCGCATCGCGAATCGCATCCCGGCTGGAGGCGGTACCGCAGCGCACCCGGTCAGTGGATCTGACCGGGGCGCTGCAGCAAAGAGGATGAGGCGAGCGCTCCGGGGAGGAACGGGGACCCGGAGCGCTCGGCGTAACAATAATACTGCCATACACTGTACCCACTAAATATAATCCTGCCACACACTGTACCCTGAATATAACACTGCCCCACACTGTACCCTGAATATAATACTGCCCCACACTGTACCCTGAATATAATACTGCCAGACACTTTAACCTGAATATAATACTGCCATACACTGTACCCACTAAATATAATCCTGCCACACACTGTACCCTGAATATAATACTTCTATACACTGTATCCACTAAATATAATACCGACACACACTGTACCCTAAGTATAATACTGCCCCACACTGTACCCTGAATATAATACTTCTATACACTGTACCCACTAAATATAATACTGCCACACACTGTACCCTAAATATAATACTGCTATACACTGTACCCACTAAATATTATACTGCTATACACTGTACCCTAAATAAAATCCTGCCCCACACTGTACCCTGAATATAATACTTCTATACACTGTACCCACTAAATATAATACTGCCACACATTGTACCCTAAATATAATACTGCTATACACTGTACCCACTAAATATAATACTGCTATACAATGTACCCTGAATATAAAACTGCCATACACTGTACCCACTAAATATAATCCTGCCACACACTGTAACTTGAATGTAATACTGCCCCACACTGTACCCTGAATATAATACTGCTATACACTGTACCCTAAATATAATACTGCCATACACTGTATCCGCTGAATATAATACTACCACACACTGTAGCCTAAATATAATACTGCCACACACTATACCCACTAAATGTAATCCTGCCACACACAGTAACCTGAATATAATACTGCTATACACTGTACCCCTGAATACAATACTGTCATACACTGTAACCACTAAATATAATACTGCCACACACTGTACCCTGAATATAATACTGCCATACATGCATACACATCATATATACATATACACCCCTTCTTATCCTCTGTGTCCTCATCACTCCTCATCACCCCCATAAACCCCCTGCCAAACCTCTCATAACCCCCATAACCCCCTGGACCTCTCATCACCCCCATAGCCCCCCCTGCACCTCTCATCACCCCCATAACCCCATTGCACCTCTTATCACCCCCATAGCCCCCCTGCACCTTTTATCACCCCCATAACCCCCCTGCACCTCTTATCACCCCCATAACCCCCTGCACCTCTTATCACCCCCATAACCCCCCTGCACCTCTTATCACCCCCATAACCCCCCTGCACCTCTCATCACCCCCATAACCCCCCCTGCACCTCTCATCACCCCCCTGCACCTCTCATCACCCCATAGCCCCCCTGCACCTCTTATCACCCCCATAACCCCCTGCACCTCTTATCACCCCCATAACCCCCCTGCACCTCTTATCACCCCCATAGCCCCCCCTGCACCTCTTATCACTCCCATAACCCCCCTGCACCTCTAATCACCCGCATAAACCCCCTGCACCTCTTATCACCCCCATAATCCCCCTGCACCTCTCAACACCCCCCTGCACCACTCATCACCTCCATAACCCCACCACCACCTCTCATCACCCCCATAACCCTCCTTGCTTCTCTCATCACCCCCCTGCACCTCTCATCACCCCATAGCCCCCCTGCACCTCTTATCATCCCCATAACCCCCTGCACCTCTTATCACCCCCATAGCCCCCCTGCACCTCTTATCACCCCTATAACCCCCCTGCACCTCTCATCACCCCATAACCCCCCTGCACCTCTCATCACCCCCATAACCCCCCCTGCACCTCTTATCATCCCCATAACCCCCCTGCACCTCTTATCACCCCCATAACCCCCCCTGCACCTCTTATCACCCGCATAAACCCCCTGCACCTCTTATCACCCCCATAACCCCCCTGCACCTCTTATCACCCCCATAACCCCCCTTCACCTCTCATCACCCCCATAACCCCCTGGACCTCTCATCACCCCCCTGCACCTCTCATCACCCCATAACCCCACTGCACCTCTTATCACCCCCATAGCCGCCCCTGCACCGCTTATCACCCCCATAGCCCCCCTGCACCTCTAATCACCCCCATAACCCCCCTTCACCTCTCATCACCCCCATAACCCCCCTTCACCTCTCACCACCCCCTGCACCACTCATCATCTCCATAACCCCTCCACCAACTCTCATCACCCCCATAACTCCCCTTCACCTCTCATCACCCCCCTGAACCTCTCATAATCCCCGTAACCCCCCCTGCACCTCCCATCATCCCCATAACCCCCTGTACCTCTTATCATCCCCATAACCCCCCTTCACCTCTCATCACCCCCATAACCCCCTGGACCTCTCATCACCCCCCCTGCACCTCTCATCACCCCATAGCCCCTGTGCACCTCTTATCACCCCCATAACCCCACTGCACCTCTTATCACCCCCATAGCCCCCCTGCATCTCTTATCACCCCCATAACCCCCTGCACCTCTTATCACCCCCATAGCCCCCCCTGCACCTCTTATCACCCCCATAGCCCCCCTGCACCTCTAATCACCCCCATAACCCCCCTTCACCTCTCATCACCCCCATAACCCCCCTTCACCTCTCACCACCCCCCTGCACCACTCATCACCTCCATAACCCCTCCACCAACTCTCATCACCCCCATAACTCCCCTTCACCTCTCATCACCCCCCTGAACCTCTCATAATCCCCGTAACCCCCCCTGCACATCCCATCATCCCCATAACCTCCTGTACCTCTTATCATCCCCATAACCCCCCTGCACCTCTCATCATCCCCCCCACCACCACTCATCACCCCCGTAACCCCCCTTCACCTCTCATCACCCCCATAACCCCCCTTCACCTCTCACCACCCCCCTGCACCACTCATCACCTCCATAACCCCTCCACCAACTCTCATCACCCCCATAACTCCCCTTCACCTCTCATCACCCCCCTGAACCTCTCATAATCCCCGTAACCCCCCCTGCACCTCCCATCATCCCCATAACCCCCTGTACCTCTTATCATCCCCATAACCCCCCTGCACCTCTTATCACCCCCATAACCCCCCTGCACCTCTTATCACCCCCCATAACCCCCCTGCACCTCTCAACACCCCCCTGCACCACTCATCACCTCCATAACCCCCCCACCACCTCTCATCACCCCCATAACCCCCCTGCTTCTCTCATCACCCCTCCTGCACCACCACCACTCATGACCCCACCACCACTCATCACCCTCCCTGCACCACTCATCACCCCATAACCCCCTGCACCTCTTATCACCCCCATAACCCCCCTGCACCTCTCATCACCCCCATAACCCCCCTGCACCTCTCATCACCCCCCCCCACCACCACTCATCACCCCCCTGCACCACTCATTACCCCCCCTGCAACACTCATCACCCCCTCCTGCACCACTCATCACCCCCCCTGCACCACTCATCCCCCTGCACCACTCACCACAACCCCCCCAGGCATGACTCATCACCTCACCTCTTATCACTCCCATAACACCAACCCCCCCCCCCCCCGGCACCACTCATCACCACCCCTACCACCCACCCCCCCCGGGCACAACTCATCCCCCCCCCCCGCGGCACCACTCATCACCTCTTATCACTCCTATAACACCAACCCCCGTCCCCCCACCCCGCGCAGGTTCACCTACCTCGCCGGGGATTGGAGAAACCACGTGAGGCTTCTGCTGCTCCTGGTGCTGGACGGGGGAGGATGAAGGAGATCGCGCAGGGACGTGGCCAGGTCAGGTGATTGGAGTAGACGTGCGTGCCTGCGCGGGGCACATGACGTCTGTACTCCAATCAGCCCTTGGCCTGTCTGGCTCTGCCATAATTCTTAAGGGGCCCATGCCATAGAAATAAAAGTGCAGGCCCCCCGGACTATGAGGCCCGGTCATAGTCCTTGCGGGCACCCAGCGGTCAGTGAGTGACAGTCGCAGTCGCGGTGACAAGCCATTAAAAAAAAAAAAGGTCCAGGGACGTCCAGGCCCCCTTAAGCTCCGGGCCCCATACAGGTGGCCCTGGATGGGAGACCACCATGGGTTCGTGTCCCAGGGATGGGACAGAGTTTTACAGTGTTGTGGTTTAACTTTACTTTCCTGGAAAAGCCTCAATTTTTCAGAGGCCTTTTCAAAAATTAAGGAAGCAATCTGATTGGTTGCTATGGGCAACTGCACAACTCTTCCTCTACACTGGTTTTGATGAATCTCCCCCATAGAGGGAGATTTATCAAAACCTGTCCAGAGGAAAAGTTTCTGAGTTGCCCATAGCAACCAATCAGATCACTTCTTTCATTTTTCACAAGGCCTCTGCAAAATGAAAGAAGCGATCTGATTGGTTGCTATGGGCAACTCAGCAGCTTTTCCTGGAAGTTTCTGAGTTGCCCAACCAGATTGCTTCCTTCATTTTTTCAGAGGCCTTTTCAAAAATGAAAGAAGCAATCTGATTGGTTGCTATGGGCAACTGCACAACTATTCCTCTACACTGGTTTTGATGAATCTCCCGCATAGAGGGAGATTTATCAAAACCTCTCCAGAGGGAAAGTTTCTGAGTTGCCTATAGCAACCAATCAGATAGCTTCCTTCATTTTGCAGAGGCCTTGTGAAAAATGAAAGAAGCCATCTGATTTGTTGCTATGGGCAACTTTTCCAGGAAAGTAATGTTAAACCACAACACTGTAAAACTCTGTCCCATGCCTGGACTCATACACGTGGTGGTCTCCCATCCACCATGCTGCCAAGACAGTCCTGCTTAGCTTACTGTTTTAAATGCTGTGAGATCCCCATAGTCCACAATGGGCCTAGTGATTTCAATGGGCAAAAATACACAGAGTTAATTCACTATTCATAGTTCCCTATACCATTAAAGAAGGGAGGGCTCAATATTTGCGCATATGCGGAAAACCAGTGTAGAGGAAGAGTTGTGCAGTTGCCCATAGCAACCAATCAGATTGCTTACTTCATTTTTGAAAAGGCCTCTAAAAATGAAAGAAGCTATCTGATTGGTTGCTATGGCAACTCAGAAACTTTTCCTCTGGACAGGTTTTGATAAATCTCCCTCTATGGGGGAGATTCATCAAAACCAGTTTAGAGGAAGAGGTGTGCAGTTGCCCATAGCAACCAATAAGATTACTTCCTTCATTTTTGAAAAGGCCTCTGAAAAATGAAGGAATCAATCTGGTTGCTATGGGCAACTCAGAAACTTTTCCAGGAAAGTAAAGTTAAACCACAACACTGTAAAACTCTGTGCAACCCAAGGACTCGAACCTATGGTGGTCTCCCATCCTCTGTGCTGCAGAAACTGTCCTGCTTAGCTTACTGTTTTACATGCCGTGAGATCCCTATAGACCACAATGGGCTTATTAATTTCAATGGGTGAAAAATCACAGAGTTAATGCACAGTCACAGTTCCCTATACCATTAAAGAAGGGAGGGCTCAATATTCGCGAATATGCGAATATATTTTCGCATATGCGAAAAAAACTGAATATAACGAATATGCAAATTTTGCAAATATATGACGAATATTCATCCATATATTCGCGAAATATCGCGAATTCGAATATGGCCTATGCCGCTCATCACTAGTCAAAAGACCATTCTCCCCAGGGAAACTTATTTCTTTAGTTTCCCAGTTTATGACAGGATTTTGTGCTTGCAACCAAGGTAGGCCTAAAATAACAGGAAAATGTGGAGACGAGATCAACAGGAATGAGAGGACTTCACGGTGCTGGGGTGTTATAATGATCTCAAGTGATTCTGTCTCTTGATCCACAGGCCCAGAGCTCAGTGAAGATCCATCTATGGTTTCCATCACCACGGGTGAGAGCTTTTTGTTAAATCTGACCCCATGCTTTTGAGCAAAAGAAAGGTCCATGAAATTGCCAATAGCCCCAGAGTCCACCATAGCAGAGGTAGAAATCCACTGAGAATTAGTCAGAAACTTAATAGGAAGAAGGCAGTAAGAATCTTTATTTTCTTTCTTAATATGAGGGGCCACCGATGAGATGGAATGTATAGCTGCTTTCTCTAATAATTCTGTTTCAGAAACAATTGATTCCCCATCCACAAAGTCAGGATCCGTAATGGCTGCCACCAATCTCCGAGGACGGCTAGGGCAGTTGATAAGAAAGTGATCAGATTTTCCGCAGTAGAAGCATAAACTTTCCCGGAATCTATGCTCTCTTCTGTCAACACTTTCACGCCTTAGTATGGAATCTACTTGCATCGGTTTACTACCCGATTCCCTTTGAATCGTTCCTTGCGGTTCCTTAGAGATAGTGACGGGGAAAGAAGGGTACTGCTTAGTATCAAAATTCAAGGTAGCCCATTACTCTTGTCGTCGTTCAGACAGTCGGGTGGCAATCCTAATACAATGGTTAATAAAGGCGCCTAAGCCTAAAGGGGCCTCTGCACGGGCAAGTTCATCTTTTAATGCGCTGGAGAGTCCTTTCCTAAAAAAATACATTTTCGCTGCGTCATTCCAATCAGTGCCGATAGCCCACCTCTTGAACTCCATCGCATCGGTGACAGGGCGTCTGCCTTTGCACAATGCTAGTAGTGCTGCTTCAGCCGTAGCACCTCGATTAGGGTAATCAAACATTTGACTCAAACATTAGGGTAATCAAACATTTGGCGTCGATGAAATCTTCAAGGTTGTTCAGCCGGGGGTCTTGGGTCTCAATCAGTGGACTAGCCCAGGCAATGGCTTTTTGTGTCAGCAACATAATGATACACAGGACTTTTGACCAGTCAGTAGGAAACTGGGTTGAATTTGCATCAAAATATAGCCTACATTGATTGAGGAGTCCCCGGAATTTGTCGCGGTCTCCGCCAAATCTGAACGGCGGCAATTTAGGACTCATGACAGGCACGGAAGTAGATGGTACAAAAGCTTGAGCCTCCAAGTAGGCTATCCAGTCAGATAATGTCTGCACCGTCCCACATAGCTCTTGAATTGTTTGTCCATAAATGTGGATGTTGTGAGAAGTCTGTCCTTCAAAGGCATCATATTTGCTTTTTAACACCTGCGTCTCGGTGTGCATATTAGCCAGAGTAGTCTGTAGCTGCTTAATGCTAACCTCTGAACTCCCAGTCCCAGCAGACTCCATTTTAGGCTTGAGTATCCTGTCACGATACTGGTGGATGCTGCTGGAGACCAATGGCAGAGACTAGGCCAAAATGCAGGAGACTTGAACAGGAGTAGCAGGAAGATAAGTAGAGATCCAGGCGAAGTATCAGGAGGAGACTTGATAATCCGTCAGCAGGTACAGAAGGTTAGCAGGGTAAACCGCAAGTGGAGGAATAGACCCGAGAGCAAGTTCCAGGCTGTGTTCCTGTACAAGCAGGAACACAGACACAATACTCAAGCACTGAGCAACAGGCCTGAGGGGTTTATATAACAGACAGGAAGTAAGATGGCACCCAGCTGAGACACAATCCACCATCTTGACTGAGGGAAAACTTAAGGGAAAACCAGTCCAAACTAAACAGGCATAGCAAGGCTATTCCTGACATAGGAGTCCTATCAGACAGGAGAGAGCACAGAGGAGTCCTATCAGACAGGAGAGAGCACAGAGGAGTCCTATCAGACAGGAGAGAGCCCAGAGGAGTCCTATCAGACAGGAGAGAGCACAGGGGAGTACTACCAGACAGGAGAGAGCACAGAGTAGTCCTATCAGACAGGAGAGAGCACAGGGGAGTACTACCAGACAGGAGAGAGCACAGAGTAGTCCTATCAGACAGGAGAGAGCACAGAGGAGTCCTATCAGACAGGGGAGAGCACAGAGGAGTCCTATCAGACAGGAGAGAGCCCAGAGGAGTACTATCAGACAGGAGAGAGCACAGGGGAGTACTACCAGACAGGAGAGAGCACAGAGGAGTCCTATCAGACATGAGAGAGCACAGAGGAGTACTATCAGACAGGAGAGCGCACAGAGGAGTGCTATCAGACAGAAGAGAGCACAGAGGAGTACTATATTCATTAATGACCTTGTATATTCATATATTCTATAATGACCTTGTAGAGGGGTTGAATAGTAAAGTAGCAATCTTTGCAGATGATACTAAACTCTGTAAAGTGGTAAACACAATAGAGGACAGGGCACTGTTACAAATGGATCTGGATAGGTTAGAGGCTTGGGTTGGGAAGTGGCTCATGAGGTTCAACACTGATTAATGTAAGGTAATGCACATGGGGAGGAAAAATCTGTCTTAAATGGGAGCACACTTGGGACGACTGATGTGGAAAAGGACTTGGGAGTTTTAGTTAACAGTAAATTTAGCTGTAGTGACCAGTGTCGGGCAGCTGCTGCCAAGGAAAATAAAATCATGGGGTGCATCAATAGGGGCATAGATGCCCACAACAAGGAAATAATTCTACCACTGTACAAATCACTAGTCAGACCACACATAGAATACTGTGTACAGTACTCGGCACCAGTGTACAAGAAAGATACAGTGGAGCTGGAGAGGGTTCAAAGACGGGCAACCAGGGTAATACGGGGAATGGGAGGACTACAGTACCCAGAAAGATTATCAGAATTAGGGTTATTTCGTTTAGAAAAAAGAAGGCTTAGGGGAGACCTAATAACTATGTATAAATATATCAGGGGACAGTACAGAGATCTTTCCCATGATCTATTTATACCCAGGACTGTATCTATAACAAGGGGGCATCTTCTCCGTTTAGAGGAAAGAAGGTTTCTACACCAGCACAGACAGGGGTTCTTTACTGTAAAAGCAGTGAGACTGTGGAATTCTCTCCCGGAGGAGGTGGTCATGGGGAACTCTGTAAAATAATTTAAAAGGGGTCTGGATGCATTTTTGGAGAGTAATAACATTGCTGGTGTCACGATGCCGGCTGGCAGGTAGTGGATCCTCTGTGCCAGAGAGGGATTGGCGTGGACCGTGCTAGAGGATCGGTTCTAAGTCACTACTGGTTTTCACCAGAGCCCGCCGCAAAGCGGGATGGTCTTGCTGCGGCGGTAGTGACCAGGTCGTATCCCCTAGCAACGGCTCAACCTCTCTGGCTGCTGAAGATAGGCGCGGTACAAGGGAGAAGACAGAAGCAAGGTCGGACGTAGCAGAAGGTCGGGGCAGGCAGCAAGGATCGTAGTCAGGGGCAACGGCAGAAGGTCTGGAATCACAGGCAAGGAACACACAAGGAACGCTTTCACTGGCACTAGGGCAACAAGATCCGGCGAGGGAGTGAAGGGGAAGTGAGGTGATATAGGGAAGTGCACAGGTGTAAACACTAATTGGAACCACTGCACCAATCAGCGGTGCAGTGGCCCTTTAAATCGCAAAGACCCGGCGCGCGCGCGCCCTAGGGAGCGGGGCCGCGCGCGCCGGGACAGAACTGACGGGGAGCGAGTAAGGTACGGGAGCCGGGGTGCGCATCGCGAGCGGGCGCTACCCGCATCGCGAATCGCATCCCGGCCGGAGGTGGTAACGCAGCGCCCCGGGTCCGTGGAACCGACCGGGGCGCTGCAGTGAGGGAAGTGTAGCGAGCGCTCCGGGGAGGAGCGGGGACCCGGAGCGCTCGGCGTAACAGTACCCCCCCCCTTGGGTCTCCCCCTCTTCTTGGGGCCTGAGAACCTGAGGATCAGACTTTTGTCCAGGATATTGTCCTCAGGTTCCCAGGACCTCTCTTCTGGACCACAACCCTCCCAATCCACTAAAAAAAAAGTTCTTCCCCTGACCTTTTTAGAGGCCAAAATCTCTTTGACAGAGAAGATGTCCGAGGAGCCGGAAACAGGAGTGGGAGGAACAGATTTAGGAGAAAAACGGTTGAGGATGAGAGGTTTAAGAAGAGAGACGTGAAAGGCATTAGGGATACGAAGAGAAGGAGGAAGAAGAAGTTTGTAAGAGACAGGATTAATTTGACACAAAACTTTAAAAGGACCAAGATAGCGTGGTCCCAACTTATAGCTCGGGACACGGAAACGGACATATTTAGCGGAGAGCCATACCTTGTCTCCAGGGGAAAAAATGGGAGGAGCTCTTCTTTTCTTATCTGCGAATCTCTTCATGCGAGAAGAAGCCTGTAAGAGAGAATTTTGGGTCTCTTTCCATATGGTGGAAAGATCACGAGAAATTTCATCCACAGCGGGCAGACCAGAGGGCAAGGGGGTAGGGAGGGGGGGAAGAGGGTGACGGCCGTACACCACGAAAAACGGAGATTTGGAGGAAGATTCAGAGATTCTGAAATTATACGAGAATTCGGCCCAAGGTAGAAGATCTGCCCAGTCATCCTGGCGGGAGGAAACAAAATGTCGTAAATAGTCACCCAAGATCTGGTTAATTCTCTCTACTTGTCCATTGGATTGAGGATGGTATGCAGAAGAAAAATTTAATTTAATCTTGAGTTGTTTACAGAGAGCCCTCCAGAATTTAGACACAAATTGGACGCCTCTATCCGAGACGATCTGTGTAGGCAACCCGTGAAGACGAAAAATGTGTACAAAAAATTGTTTAGCCAACTGAGGCGCTGAAGGAAGACCAGGAAGAGGGATGAAATGTGCCATTTTGGAGAATCGATCAACGACCACCCAAATAACAGTGTTGCCATGGGATGGGGGTAAGTCAGTAATAAAATCCATACCAATCAGAGACCAAGGTTGTTCGGGGACAGGTAGAGGATGAAGAAAACCAGCGGGCTTCTGGCGAGGAGTCTTATCCCGGGCACAGATAGTGCAGGCTCGCACAAAGTCCACCACATCAGTCTCTAGAGTCGGCCACCAATAGAAGCGAGAGATGAGTTGCACAGATTTCTTGATGCCCGCATGACCTGCGAGATGGGAGGAGTGACCCCATTTGAGGATCCCAAGGCGTTGGCGTGGAGAAACAAAGGTCTTTCCTGGAGGAGTTTGCCTGATGGAGGCTGGAGAAGTGGAAATCAGGCAGTCAGGAGGAATGATGTGTTGAGGAGAGAGTTCAATTTCAGAGGCATCTGAGGAACGAGAGAGAGCATCGGCCCTAATGTTTTTATCAGCAGGCCGAAAGTGAATTTCAAAATTAAATCGGGCAAAGAACAGAGACCACCTGGCCTGACGAGGATTCAGCCGTTGGGCAGACTGGAGGTAGGAGAGGTTCTTGTGATCGGTGTAAATAATAACTGGAAATCTTGATCCCTCCAGCAGATGCCTCCATTCCTCAAGTGCTAATTTAATGGCTAGAAGCTCTCGATCCCCGATGGAGTAGTTCCTCTCCGCCGGAGAGAAGGTCCTGGAAAAAAAACCACAAGTAACAGCATGCCCGGAAGAGTTTTTTTGTAGAAGGACAGCTCCAGCTCCCACTGAGGAGGCATCAA
The DNA here is from genome assembly GCF_029499605.1 of Hyla sarda. NCBI lineage: Eukaryota > Metazoa > Chordata > Amphibia > Anura > Hylidae > Hyla > Hyla sarda. Next base: position 343,824,556 of record NC_079191.1, on the reverse strand, counting down.
CCTCCAATAGGAAGGGTTTAGATGGGTCAGGTCTGGAGAGCACGGGAGCCGAAGAAAAGGCAGACTTGAGTCGTTTAAAGGCGTCTTCCGCTTGAGGAGGCCAAGACTTGGGATCGGCATTTTTTTTTGTTAAAGCCACAATAGGAGCCACAATGGTAGAAAAATGTGGAATAAATTGCCTGTAATAATTGGCGAACCCCAAAAAACGTTGGATGGCACGGAGTCCGGAGGGGCGTGGCCAATCTAAGACGGCAGAGAGTTTATCTGGGTCCATTTGTAGTCCCTGGCCAGAGACCAAGTATCCTAGAAAAGGAAGAGATTGGCATTCAAACAGACATTTCTCTATTTTGGCATAGAGTTGATTATCACGAAGTCTCTGAAGAACCATACGGACATGCTGGCGGTGTTCTTCAAGATTGGCAGAAAAAATCAGGATATCGTCCAGATATACAACAACACAGGAGTATAGTAGATCACGAAAAATTTCATTAACAAAGTCTTGGAAGACGGCAGGGGCGTTGCATAGACCAAAGGGCATGACCAGATACTCAAAGTGTCCATCTCTGGTGTTAAATGCCGTTTTCCATTCATCCCCCTCTCTGATGCGGATGAGATTATAAGCACCTCTTAAGTCCAGTTTGGTAAAAATATGGGCACCTTGGAGACGATCAAAGAGTTCAGAGATGAGGGGTAGGGGGTAGCGGTTCTTAACCGTGATTTTATTAAGACCGCGGTAGTCAATGCAAGGACGTAGAGAGCCATCTTTTTTGGACACAAAGAAAAATCCGGCTCCGGCAGGAGAGGAGGATTTACGGATAAAGCCCTTTTTTAAATTTTCTTGGACGTATTCAGACATGGCAAGAGTCTCTGGGACGGACAGAGGATAGATTCTGCCCCGGGGTGGAGTAGTGCCCGGGAGGAGGTCAATGGGACAATCATAAGGCCTGTGAGGAGGTAGAGTCTCAGCTTGTTTTTTGCAAAAAACGTCCGCAAAGTCCATATAGGCCTTAGGGAGACCGGTTACATGAGGAAGCACAGGGACACGGCAAGGTTTACTGGGAACCGGTTTTAAGCAGTCCTTGGAACAAGAGGGCCCCCAACTCTTGATCTCCCCAGTGGACCAATCCAGGATTGGGGAATGGAGTTGAAGCCAGGGAAGTCCAAGAAGGATTTCAGAAGTGCAATTGGGGAGGACCAACAGTTCAATCCTCTCGTGATGAGATCCGATGCACATTAGAAGGGGCTCCGTGCGGAAACGTATAGTACAGTCCAATCTTTCATTGTTTACACAATTGATGTAGAGGGGTCTGGCGAGACTGGTCACCGGGATGTTGAACCTGTTGACGAGAGAGGCTAAGATGAAATTTCCTGCAGATCCAGAGTCCAAGAAGGCCACAGCAGAGAAGGAGAAGGCAGAGGCAGACATCCGCACAGGCACAGTAAGACGTGGAGAAGCAGAGTAGACATCAAGGACTGTCTCACTTTTGTGCGGAGTCAGCGGACGTCTTTCCAGGCGGGGAGGACGGATAGGACAATCCTTCAGGAAGTGTTCGGTACTAGCACAGTACAGGCAGAGATTCTCCATGCGGCGTCGTGTCCTCTCTTGGGGTGTCAGGCGAGACCGGTCGACCTGCATAGCCTCCACGGCGGGAGGCACAGGAACAGATTGCAGGGGACCAGAGGAGAGAGGAGCCGGGGAGAAGAAACGCCTCGTGCGAACAGAGTCCATATCCTGGCGGAGCTCCTGACGCCGTTCGGAAAAACGCATGTCAATGCGAGTGGCAAGATGGATGAGTTCATGTAGGTTAGCAGGGATTTCTCGTGCGGCCAGAACATCTTTAATGTTGCTGGATAGGCCTTTTTTAAAGGTCGCGCAGAGTGCCTCATTATTCCAGGATAATTCTGAAGCAAGGGTACGGAACTGTACGGCATACTCGCCAACGGAAGAATTACCCTGGACCAGGTTCAACAGGGCAGTCTCAGCAGAAGAGGCTCGGGCAGGTTCCTCAAAGACACTTCGAATTTCCGAGAAGAAGGAGTGTACAGAGGCAGTGACGGGGTCATTGCGGTCCCAGAGCGGTGTGGCCCAAGCCAGGGCTTTTCCAGACAGCAGGCTGACTACGAAAGCCACCTTAGACCTTTCAGTGGGGAACTGGTCCGACATCATCTCCAAGTGTAATGAACATTGGGAAAGAAAGCCACGGCAAAACTTAGAGTCCCCATCAAATTTATCCGGCAAGGATAGTCGTATTCCAGAAGCGGCCACTCGCTGCGGAGGAGGTACAGGAGCTGGCGGAGGAGATGATTGCTGGAGCTGTGGTAGTAACTGTTGTAGCATAACAGTCAGTTGAGACAGCTGTTGGCCTTGTTGCGCAATCTGTTGTGACTGCTGGGCGACCACCGTGGTGAGGTCAGCGACAACTGGCAGAGGAACTTCAGCGGGATCCATGGCCGGATCTACTGTCACGATGCCGGCTGGCAGGTAGTGGATCCTCTGTGCCAGAGAGGGATTGGCGTGGACCGTGCTAGAGGATCGGTTCTAAGTCACTACTGGTTTTCACCAGAGCCCGCCGCAAAGCGGGATGGTCTTGCTGCGGCGGTAGTGACCAGGTCGTATCCCCTAGCAACGGCTCAACCTCTCTGGCTGCTGAAGATAGGCGCGGTACAAGGGAGAAGACAGAAGCAAGGTCGGACGTAGCAGAAGGTCGGGGCAGGCAGCAAGGATCGTAGTCAGGGGCAACGGCAGAAGGTCTGGAATCACAGGCAAGGAACACACAAGGAACGCTTTCACTGGCACTAGGGCAACAAGATCCGGCGAGGGAGTGAAGGGGAAGTGAGGTGATATAGGGAAGTGCACAGGTGTAAACACTAATTGGAACCACTGCACCAATCAGCGGTGCAGTGGCCCTTTAAATCGCAAAGACCCGGCGCGCGCGCGCCCTAGGGAGCGGGGCCGCGCGCGCCGGGACAGAACTGACGGGGAGCGAGTAAGGTACGGGAGCCGGGGTGCGCATCGCGAGCGGGCGCTACCCGCATCGCGAATCGCATCCCGGCCGGAGGTGGTAACGCAGCGCCCCGGGTCCGTGGAACCGACCGGGGCGCTGCAGTGAGGGAAGTGTAGCGAGCGCTCCGGGGAGGAGCGGGGACCCGGAGCGCTCGGCGTAACAGCTGGTTATGTAAATTAGAAGGATAGGGACAGAACGTTGATCCAGGGATTTATTCTGACTTCCATATTTGAAGTCGGGAAGGAATTTTTACTTCTAGTATGAGTTTTTTTTTTCCTTCCTCTGGATTAACTCAGTAGGGAATCATTAGGGATATAGGTTGAACGAGATGGACTCTGGTCCTTTTTCAACCTTATGAACTATGTTACTATGTTATCAGACAGGGGAGAGCACAGAGGAGTCCTATCAGACAGGAGAGAGCACAGAGGAGTCCTATCAGACTGGAGAGAACACAGAGGAGTACTATCAGACAGGAGAGAGCACAGAGGAGTCCTATCAGACAGGAGAGAGCACAGAGGAGTACTATCAGACAGGAGAGATCACAGAGGAGTGCTATCAGACAGGAGAGAGCACAGAGGAGTACTATCAGACAGGAGAGAGCACAGAGGAGTCCTATCAGACAGGAGAGAGTACAGAGGAGTACTATCAGACAGGAGAGAGCACAGAGGAGTCCTATCAGACAGGAGAGAGCACAGAGGAGTACTATCAGACAGGAGAGAGCACAGAGGAGTACTATCGGACAGGAGAGAGCACAGAGGAGTACTACCAGACCATCACTTACTGGACTTTGTCCATACCTGTGCTTCAGCTTAGACAAAGCCATGATTTTATAGGCCATTATTTCTATAAAAAGGAAATAAAAATGTCATATGAAGTATATTAGAAAGGTTAATGTTTTGCCAAGATGTACAATATATAAGAAGTTTTTGTATCTGACAGTGCCCATTTAATCTTGGCACAGCTTACCACCACATTGTATAGATATTAATACATCAAAAAGTCCAAGGAACCAGAAGTCCAATAAAACCACTTGCTTTATTCAATAATCCATAAGATACAGCAACTGTTGTGCATGGTTGGTTATTGTCAAGCTAAACCACAAAGAAAAACATATGTGCAAACAATTTATACTCCAAGGTGTGGTTTCTCCGCCTCAATTTTACTTCTGAACATGCTCAGATTACCCAGGTAAATAATGACATATACATATCCATATCTTTTATAAAGATCTATGGATCTATGCACCATAATAACCTTAAATAAAAGCCAAGATCATAAAGATGCTATCAATAAATCAGAAAGGAAGAAAAAGTGGTAAAAGGGGAATAAAAATATAAATAGTAATTCTCATGCTACTCTAATACTCATTAGGTTCCCAGCAATATAAATCCCTAATTTCACAACATTTATTACATTATTACTATTCATATGAGAAAAGTGGTATTTCGCCATATGATAATAAACATATTGCTCCCCCAGAATCGTCATCAAAATTAGGAGGAAATTATAATATCCAAACAAGGAAAGAATAACAACAAGGTCACCATGAACTATAGCACCATTTTATTTTGGTGTTATATTTTATTTAAATATTATTATTAGTTTTTTTTTAATCTTCCTTAACTTTATAACTCACAATTTTCACTCACAATATTTATAAGGTAACATCTAAAGGTTGTGTATGGATCAGTCATTACCCACCTAGCTCTACCTAACGTCATGATCCTTGGGGATCCAACCTTTGGGACCTTCAAGAATTGCAAAAAATAGAATGTAAGAGAATATAGTATTGGATATAGTACTTTTTGAAACCACAAGTTGAAGAGAACACATTTTATAAACTTCACTAAGAAGAACTGGACTGCACTATGTTTTATTAAGAGTCTGAAATATATTATTCAATGCAGGAGATATAATACGTATTATTAGCATTATATTAGGCTTATACAGCGCTTTTTACTGTATGAATTACAGCCATCATCGTCTGCCAAATAGTAGTGATCATCATTTCTCATGCTGCTCAGAGCGTACAGTCCTTGGAAATGTGAGAATTTTTTTTTTTTAATGAACAAATTGCTATTAGTGTGTGAATTAACACAGAGCCGATAGGTGTCTGGCTTCTGAATTATTACATTAAACAAAATATCACAGCCAAGTACAAGTCAAAGTCAGGGTTTATTTTCTTTTTCTTTTTCCTATTTAAAATAATATGAAACATAAATGCTATATTTAAATGCTTGGTGAAAGAATACAGACCCCCCAAAATATCTGGTGACAATGTAAATCCCCAGATTTTGGCACTACCCTTCAAGCACTATTTATTGCAAGATAAGATAAATAACACAAGGGACCTCCCCTCTACAGTTATAGCACATGAGAAGACAAACTGTGGACTATCAGAGACTTGTTATTGGTAAGCAGGCCCTGGTTTTACCTAATATGTGTCCTTCAGGTCATCCTAAATGCTAGTTTTATCTTTGGGGACTCCAACACCTACGTGCCTCCAACCATTGACTTTTTCTTAAGAAAGTTCTCCTTCACACAGAGGAACTAGGACATAGGTGACTGGTAACTCCTGGCCATTAAGTGGGCATTCGAAGTATGGCATTACTTTTTGCAGGGAGCTCTACATCAGATAACTGTCTTTCTGCATTATAAACACCTGATTTCTCGAATGCATGCTAAACATACTTAACCCTCGCAAGCAGATTGGGCCTTTTCTTTGCCAGTCTTTCCTGTGCCAGTTCAAACCTGGAAACATTCTGTCACCTAGGATTGTTCTTTTTGCAATTGGTTCAGACAATTTGTCTAAAATAAAGCCAACCAAGATCTGCCTCTGTGAAGTCTACCACAAGGCAGAATGTTTGATCATAGTCATTTGCACTTGATTTTCATGCCTTATCTAGACATCCAGGAATCACTGACACAAAACGATTGATCTCTAAATATGACTGGTGTCATACCTTTAATAGAGATGTTGTAAAAAATGTATCTGCGTATGAAGTGTAGGCTTGGTCCAAAAATGCCTCTCCGGTGGGTTAACTTTGTCCATTGCCTATTCCTCAGAAACCCTAGTCTCACATTTTATTAGACTCTATTACTCATTTACTTGTGCCACAGTGGAAAACAGCTTTAGTGGTAGTTAACAGATTTTGATAAATATGTGACTTTATTCCCCTCTGTAAACTACAACTAAAGTGCCAAAATTGTCCTCCCTGTTTGTGGACACATTGTACATATAAGTTTTAGAAAACCTTCTTTAAAAAGTTGGGTATTATGCCTTCGGCTATGTTTTCACACATATTTTTTTACATATTTTTTTTAGAAATTGCCACTGCAGTTTTTGACCCAAAGCCAGAAGTGTATTCAAAAGCAACGGGAAATTTAAAGGAAGGATTAATACTTTTCCTTCCTACTGGATCCACTTCTGACTTTGGCTCAACAACCACAGTGGCAGTTGTGGAAACCTAACCTTAATCAGTTTTCAGAACAATACTTAAGGTTTCATTTGTGACTGGTTGTCAGATTTGGTGTCTAACCTGACTTTGTTAAACTTTGGCATCAACAATCGTGATAATAGTTCCACTGATGTATCTCCGTTCTTTTGTAACTACAGATTTATCCCTAGTTGTTCCACAGTTCTACCAGTAGTTCTGAAAATCTGTAGGTGGGTGTCATCACCAATAATCTGTGCACACTCTGGGCTCAGGTTCGAAAGAAGTTAGAATCTGTGTGTAGAGATGAGCGAACTTACAGTAAATTCGATTCGTCACGAACTTCTGGGCTCGGCAGTTGATGACTTTTCCTGCGTAAATTAGTTCAGCCTTCAGGTGCTCCGGTGGGCTGGAAAAGGTGGATACATTCCTAGGAAAGAGTCTCCTAGGACTGTATCCACCTTTTCCAGCCCACGGGAGCACCTGAAAGCTGAACTAATTTATGCAGGAAAAGTCAAACTGCCGAGCCGAGAAGTTTGTGACGAATCGAATTTACTGTAAGTTCGCTAATCTCTACCTGTGTGCTATGACCTAGAGTAACCTGATTCATTTAGAAATGACAATGTGTTTGATAGGTCTTTGTTTAAGACATATGTTGTTTCTCTTGTACCCCCTAGAAGACCTCCAGCATTGTCAGGACCATCCTGGGTTGTTACAGAAACAAGTTTGTCAGACCCAGAGCTGCTCATCAGAGTGGTAGGAAGGACAGGCTGTCCTATCAGTGTGCAGTGATGCCGAGACAATCAGGTCCAGCACCAGCATCCATGCCTAACTCTGTATACTATTTAACATAGGCGTCTGCTGGACACAGACACCTGTGATTGCTCTCACTACCTTCATTAGCATTCCAGAGTATTCTGCACTTCTGGACCCTGACCATTTGCTTGTTTTCTGACTTTGCCTTATGCCTTATGTTTTGAACCTGATTCTGCCTCTCTTGAGTGGACCTCTGTCTGTTATAGCTTTCTGTCATTTGTTCTAATTCTGCAACTTTGTCCTGCTATCACTGAACCTATGGCCTGTTTCTGGTTTCCCCTTTCTGTGTTTCGATTCTGTTCTTGGCAAGACTGATTGGTTCCTTACCCAGCCTGTCTGACTATTTCTAAGCAAGCAACGAAGAGGCAGAAAATGCGGCAGCTCATCGGTGAGGTGCAAATCAAGCTTAAAACATGTTGCAGATACAGACATGTCAAATCGGGAGAGAATGGATGCTTCACAACTTCATGCAGCAAACAAACAGGTAACGCTGTTTCACAAAACACGTGTGCTTCTACAGACTGTAGAAGGGGCTGTAGAAGCGCACGTGTTGTGTGAAACGGCGTTACCTGTTTGTTTGCTGCATGAAGTTGTGAAGCATCCATTCTCTTCCGATTTGACATGTCTGTATCTGCAACATGTTTTAAAGAATAAATAAGCTTGATTTGCACCTCACCGGTGAGCTGCCGCATTTTCTGCCTCATCATTGATTGCTAATTGGACTTATCTGTACTAGAAGCTGAGAACCACCGGAGGACCTACAGCTCTTGCCAGGACTAGGCTGCACATTTATTGAGGAGCTATAAGGTAGTACTATATGACTTTGTACTATATGACGTACTATATGACTATTTCTACTTGTTTCATGCAATTAGTTAGTGTAGGGACCATCGCCTAGTTGGGGGCCACTGTATTGTGCAGATCATCCAAGTAAGTAGGGATAGTGGCTGGGGTGAGTTTATCCCTAATATGATCCCTACCCAACGTGACATCATGTCCCTGAAACCATTTTTGTGTATGTACATTTTAGGATTAGACAGAAATAAATTTCTCAGAGCTAACACTTTCTTCACTGGCTTTTCTTCTTCTACAGTGCAGCTCAATGCCATTTCTCCCCTAGGTAAGCTATGCAGATAAAGCAGATCATCCACATGATGTGAAAGAAAATACATCAGACCACCAGTCAGAGCATCTATGCTGACTCTTCACTAAGGTTGAAAGTGCCTACATAAATCAACTAAAGAAGGCATTCATTAATTGATTTATGGCCCAGTTCCAATGCTTACATGCCCTCTGTAGGCACTTTGACCAAGTGTCAGCATAGATAATCTAATCTTACTGGTCTGCGGCTATGCAGGTCTATACATAGCAAGCAGTTAACTGTGTTCTGACACCTTTACATTATTGGTAATATTTTTTAAGCAATTTGTGCTACTGTAGCTCTTCTGTGGGATCAGACCAGATGTAGCCTTCATAGAAATGCATCAATGAGCCTTAGTGCTCATTAACCTGTAGCCAGTTGTCCTTCCTTGGACTACTTTTGGTAGGAACTAACTATCACATATACTACTAAGTTAAAAGTGTTCCAATCCAGTAGTCTAACCAACACAATTTGGTCCTTGTCAAAGTTGGTCAGATCTATACGCTTTCCCATTTTAAATGCTTTCAACACATCAACTTTGAAGAACTGACTGATAACATTCTGCCTAATATATCCCGCCCCTTGACAGCTGCCATTGTCACAATATAATCAATGTTACTCACTTCACTTGTCAGTGGTTTTAATGTTATTGCTGATTGATGTATATCTCCCACAGTACAAACTGTTTTAGTCTTGAGAATTTTTATTCCAACAGAAACATTCATAAAATTGAATTGGTTAAAAACATTTCCCATGGCCTCTTTGAAAACTTTGAACATATCCTATTTATATTACTGTTTTAATTTAATTTCTTTTATTACTTTTTAATCCAATTTATTTTCCAATTCAATTTCTATATTTTTACATCTTCCAGTTTTATATCTGTACAATTAAACACAGGAGAAAAACAGAAGTGTTTTATAGCAGTATGAATAAAAATATGAGGAAATTAAATTAAAATGATTATTTTATTCCATTTGTCTTTAATACACGTTATTTTCCATTTTCTTTCTGGACTTGTTATACTGCAGTGTCAAGTGCATAATATGAGACTATTTATTTAATTCAAAATATAGTTAATTCTTTGAATCCAGAAATTCTTGGAGAGCAGCTTTTTTAGAACTATAAAATAATGCAGTGTTTCCCAATCTTATTAGCCTTAGGGCACCCCTGTGGAAAACTTTTTTACTTTCGGGCATCCTTACCAATTTTTTTTTTTTTTTTTTTTTTAAACCAGAAAATGGTATAAGCATCTATTATCTACAGTATCTCACAAAAATGAGTACACCCCTCACATTTTTGTAAGTATTTTATGATATCTTTTCATGTGACAACACTGAAAAAAATAACACTTCTATAATGTGAAGTAGTGAGTGCACAGCCTGTATAAACATCTATCGCTGTGTGTTGAGTTATGTTGAGGTAATAGCCATTTTGGCCTTAAGGACCCAGCCAATTTTCGTGTTTGCACTTTTGTTTTTTCCTCCTCCCCTTCTAAAAATCATAACGCTTTTAATTTTGCACCTACAGACCCATATGAGGGCTTGTTTTCTACATCACCAATTGTACTTTGTAATGACATCACTTATTTTATAACATTGTCTGCAGCGAAACTAAAAATAAAACGTATTTGTGGGGTGAAATAAATAAAAAAAAATGCAATTTTGTAAATTTTGGGGGCTTCCATTTCTACACATTGCAATGTTCGGTAAAAATAACACCTTATCTTTATTCTGTAGGTCCATGTGGTTACAAGGATATCCAATTTATTTAGGTTTTATTTTATTTTACTACAAAAAAATGATAACTACATGCACTAAAATTTGTGTGTTTAAAATTATCATCTTCTGCCCCTATAACTTTCTTTATTTTTCTGCGTATATGAGGGCAAATTTTTGGTGCCGTGATCTGTAGTTTTTATTGGTACCATTTTTGTTTTGATGGGACTTCTTGATCACTTTTTATAAATTTTTTATGGTATATGAAGTGACCAAAAATCTTTAAGTGTACGCCATCAACCGTGCGGTTTAGCTAACCTTATATTTTAGTAGTTTGGACAATTATACACAAGGCGATATCACATATGATTATTTTTATTAAATTATTTTATCAAAAAAATAGGAAAAGGGGGTGATTTACACTTTTGGTATGGAAGGGTTTAATTCACTTTTATAAACTTTTATTTTTATTTTTTAGCTCCTATGTTATACCTTGTAATATTTTGCTTGCATATACTGTTCAATGCTATGCCATAGGATAGCATTGATCAGTGTTATCAGTGCTCTGCTGCTCCAGCCTAGATGGCTGGTGAGGAGCATCAGACCACTGATCGGATGGTGAGAAGACAGGTAAGGGCCCTCCCGCCATCCTCTCAGCTCATCGGGACATCGCGGTTTCACTGCAATGGTCCTGATCAGCTCCACTGAGCTGCCAGGATACTTTTACTTTCGGTTTAGATGCCATGATCAACTTTGATCGCGGCATCTAAAGGGTTAATGCTGGGCATCGGCCCCATCAGCGGTGCCCAGCATTAACCCTGGGTCCTGACTGCTTCAAACCCCGCTAACGGGACCAGGGCGAACAGGTACCCCTGCATCCTTAAGTACCAAGATGCAAGGGCGTACCTGTACGCCCTGCGACCACAAGAGGTTAAACACTGTTATACAGGCTGTGCACTCGCTACTTTACATTGTAGCAGAGTGTAATTTCTTCAGCATTGTCACATGAAAAGATATAATAAAATATTTACAAAAATGTGAGGGGTGGACTCACTCATGTGAGATAAGGTATATATAATGTGAGAGGTGGACTGATTTATGTGAGATACTGTATATATAATGTGTGGGGTGGACTGACTTATGTGAGATACTGTATATATAATGTGAGAGGTGGACTGACTTATGTAAGATACTGTATATATAATGTGAGAGGTGGACTGACTTATGTGAGATACTGTATATATATAATGTGTGGGGTGGACTGACTTATGTGAGATACTGTATAAATAATGTGAGGGGTGGACTCACTCATGTGAGATAATGTATATATAATGTGAGAGGTGGACTGATTTATGTGAGATACTGTATACATAATGTGTGGGGTGGACTGACTTATGTGAGATACTGTATATATAATGTGAGAGGTGGACTGACTTATGTGAGATACTGTATATATATAATGTGTGGGGTGGACTGACTTATGTGAGATACTGTATAAATAATGTGAGGGGTGGACTCACTCATGTGAGATACTGTATATATAATGTGAGGGGTGGACTCACTTTTGTGAGATACTGTACATATAATGTGAGGGGTGGACTCGCCTTTGGTACTTAGCACATGAATTAACCTGTTCAGGACACAGGGCGTATGATACGCCCTGCATCCCGAGTCCTTAAGGACTGAGGGCGTATGGATACGTTCGTGGGAATTCCATTCCCCGCCGCTAGCCGGTCGGGGACCGGATCGGGATGCCTGCTGAAATCATTGAAATCACCCGGAAAATAGGGCTGATCGGAGTTGTCAGCGACAGCCCCAATCAGCCTAAGGGATAGGAGTGAGGTCGCAGAGCTGCGATCTCCTCCCATCCCCTGCCATTAGCAGAACGGAGTTCTGACCAATGGCAGCGCAGGACAGGGGGGTTGCCATGGCAACCCCCGTTCTGCCCGCCCCTGGATGTCAAGGGGATCGTGGGAAGAAGATGGAGGCCATACCTGCAGGAAAAGATGCCTGGGGACCCGGGATCTTTGCTGGAGACTGCTGGATCCTGGCTCAGGTGGGGAATCGTCGGTGGGGAATCGTCGGTGGGGAATCGTCGGTGGGGAATCGTCGGTGGGGAATCGTCGGTGGGGAATCGTCGGTGGGGGCGGGGGGGGGGAATTGAAAGTGAAAGTAAAATGATCTTTACTGTGGCAACCACTAGGAAGGCCAAACTGCATCTCCCAGCATGCCTGGACTGCCCAGGCATGCTGGGAGTTGTAGTTCTGTAACATCTGTCACTTCAGATTTAGCAATTTTCATGAATTTTTTAAAAATTGCTGCTGTACTTTGAAGCCCTTTTTTCAAAAAGCAAAAATATGTCCATTTTATGATGCCAACATAAAGTGAACATATTTTATTTGTGAAGAAAAATTAAATTTATTGTGAATATCCATTTTCCTTACATGTAGAGAGCTTCAAAGTTAGAAAATTGGTAAATTTTCAAAATTTTTATGAAATTTTGGGATTTTTCACCAAAAAACGATGCAAGTAGCGCCAAAAATTTACCACCAAAACAAAGTAGAATATGTCACGAAAAAACTCTCAGAATCAGAATATTTGGTATTATTTCACGTTATCAATTCATAAAGCGACGGTGGTGAGAATTGCGAAAAAGGGCTCAGTCCTTAAGGTGAAAAAGGGCTGCGTCCTTAAGGGGTTAAACTTCAAAATGAAAAAAAAAAAAAGTTTACCATTTTAGCATCATGCCTGGGTCCTCTCCTAGCAGTGAGGACATCCCAGCCAGCAGCCCATCTTGGGTAGGCTAATTGTGTCAGAAGGCAGTACCGCTCTGTAATACTCCCCAGTAGTAATCACATTTATTGTTCACATCCTTTAAACCCCCCCAGCATTAACCACATTCAGGTCTCACATCTTATTCAACCTTACTTATTTTATAACGTAATCTGCGGCGAAACAAAAATACATTTTTGTGGGGTGAAATGAAAGAAAAAACGCCATTTGCAACTTTTTAGGGCTTCCTTTTCTTCGCTGTGCACTTTTCGGTAAAATGACACCCTATCTTTATTCTGTAGGTCCATACGGTTACAGGGATACCCAATTTATGTAGGTTTTATTTATTTTACTACTTAAAAAAATTTATAACTACATGCACCAAAATTAGTATGTTTAAAATTGTCATCTTCTGACCCCTATAACTTTTTTACTTTTCCGTGTATGGGGCTATATGAGGGCTTATTTTTTGTGCCGTGGTTTGTAGCTTTTATCGTTACTATATTATCGATATCATATTTTTATGGTATATGAAGTGACCAAAAATTCACCATTTTGGTATTTTTTTATGTGTTCACCATCGACCAATGCGATTTAGCTAACCTTATACAGTATTTTAATAGTTCGGACATTTACGCATGCGGCGATACCACATATGATTATTTTTTTAATTGAATTATTTTATCAAAAAAATAGGAAAAGGGGGTTTATTTAAACATTTATTGGAGGGGCTTGTTCACATGTACTCTCAATTTTTTTTAAATACTTTTTACTTTTTTATTTTTTTTTAGCCCCCTTAATTTATTCGAGTAATTCCTCTTGAATTCTCCACTCCAAATTGATGCACATCTTCTCTGCCCATTGACTTTAATGTTTTTTTCTGCTGTCCTGTTCACACATCGAAAATTCTGCTAGCAGAATTCCGACGCTGAATTCCTTGAATTCCGTGAATAGAAAATAATTTTTTCCGCACGTAAATTTTTCGGCGTGAATTCCTCTTCTTTTGCTCAGTGTGAACGCACCCTTAGGAGGCTATACCATGCAATCTTCTGATTGTATACACTGTTCAATGCTATGCCATATGCATAGCATTGATCAGTGTTACCGGCGCTCTGCTGCTCTAGCCTGCTGCGCAGGCATGGAGCAGTACATTGCCAATTGGATGAAGAGGAGCCAGGTGAGGAACCTCCCGTCGTCCAGGAAGCTGATCGGTAGCTGAAGTACCTAGCATCATTTAATGATGAACCCTTCTTCAAGTATGGGCATCTTAAATAAAAGGGTTAAGTCTGAACCAGAAATGCATTGTAACATGTTTTAACCCCTTAAGGACCCAGTCCATTTTCACCTTAAGGACCCGGGCATTTTTTGCAGTTCTCACCACTGTCACTTTAAGTATTAATAACTCTGGGGTGCCTTTACTTTTATTCAGATTCCGAGACAGTTTTTTCGTGACATATTCTACTTTATGTCAGTGGTAAATTTTTGGCGATACTTGCATCATTTCTTGGTTAAAAATTCCCAATGTTGATGAAAAATTTTAAAATTTTGCATTTTTTTTTACTTTTAAACTCTCTGCTTATAAGGAACAGAGACATAACAAATAAATTATATATTGATTCACATATAAAATATGTCTAATTTATATTTTCCTCATAAAGTTGATATGTTTTTACTTTTGGAAGACATCAGAGGGCTTCAAAGTTCACCAGTAATTTTCAAAATTTTCACAAAATTAGCAAAATCAGAATTTTTCATATTAGAAATACCCCATAAATGACCCCATTATAAAAACTGCATCTCTCAAAGTATTCAAAATGACATTCAGAAAGTGTGTTAACCCTTTAGGTGTTTCACAGGAATAGCAGCAAAGTGAAGGAGAAAATTCAAAATCTTAATTTTTTACACTCACATGTAGAACTTGTAGTTTTTGAAAATTTACAAGGGGTAAAAGGAGAAAAAGCCCCACAAAATTTGTAACCCAATTTCTCTCGAGTAAAGAAATACCTCATGTGTATGTCAAGTGTTTGGTGGGCTCAGTAGGGGGATCAGAAGGGAAGGAGCGACAATGGGATTTCGGAGAGTGAGTTTTTCTGAAATAGTTTTTGGGGGGCATTTCACATTTGTGGTGCCAGAACAGCAAAAAAAACAAACAAACAACATGGCATATTTTTTTGGAAACTACACCCCTCAAGGAACGTAACAAGGGGTACAGTGAGCCTTAACACCCCACGGGTGTTTGACAACTTTTCGTTAAAGTTGGATGTGTAAATGAATATTCGCAATTTTAATTTTTATCGCGAATATAGCATATTTGCGAATTTGCGAATATTGCGAATATAGCACTATATAGTCGTAATTACGAATATTCTCTTTTATTTTTTATTTTTTTGCGCATATGCGAAAATATATGCGCATATTCGCGAATATTGAGCCCTCCCTTCTTTAATGGTATAGGGAACTGGGACTAGTGCATGAACAATGAGCAATAGGCCCATTGTGGTCTATAGGGATCTCACGGCATGTAAAACAGTAAGATAAGCAGGAACGTCTCAGCAGCACAGTGGAATGGGAGACCATTGGTTTGAGTCCTGGGGTGGGAAAGAGTGTTACAGTGTTGTGGTTAAACTTTACTTTCCTGGAAAAGTTTCTGAGTTGCCCATAGCAACCAATCAAAAATGGGCAACTACACAACTCTTCCTCTACACTGGTTTTGATGAATCTCCCCCATAGAGGGAGATTTATCAAAACCTGTCCAGAGGAAAAGATTCTGAGTTGCCCATAGCAACCAATCAGATTGCCTCTGAAAAATGAAGGAAGCAATCTAATTGGTTGCTATGGGCAACTCAGAAACTTTTCCAGGAAAGTAAAGTTTAACCACAACACTGTAACACTCTGTCCCACCCCAGGACTCGAACCAGTGGTGGTCTCCCATGCCACTGTGCTGCTGAGACGGTCCTGCTTACCTTTACTGTTTTACATGCCACAATGGGCCTATTGGTTTCAATGGGCAAAAAATCACAGAGTTAATGCACTAGTCACAGTTCCCTATACCATTAAAGAAGGGAGGGCTCAATATTCGCGAACATGCGCATACATTTTCGCATATGTGCCAAAAAAAACTAATATATAATGAATATGCAAATGTGTGTATATGATGAATATTCGTCCATATATTCGCAAAATATCACGAATTCGAATATGGCCTATGCCGCTCATCACTAGACGTGAAAATGAAAAATTCGATTTTTTCACAAAAATACTGGTGTTACCCCAAATTTTTCATTTTCAAAAGGGGTAATAGGAGAAAAAGCCTCCCAAAATTTGTAACCCCATTTCTTCTGAGTATGGAAATACCCCATATGTGGATGTAAAGTGCTCTGCGGGCGAACAACAATGCTCAGAAGAGAAGGAGCGCCATTGAGCTTTTGGAGAGAGAGTTTGTTTGGAATGGAATTCGGGGGCCATGTGCGTTTACAAAGCCCCCCATGGTGCCAGAACAGTGGATTTAATAAAATAAAATTTTTCATTTTCACAGACCACTGTCCAAAAAATAAACCTGTGGGGTGTAAATGCTCACTGCACCCCTTATTAAATTCTGTGAGGGGTGTAGTTTCCAAAATGGGGTCACATGTGGGGAGGGGTCCACTGTTCTGGCACTATGGGGGCTTTGTAAACCCACATGGCCTTCAATTTCGGTCACATTCTCTCTCCAAAAACCCAATGGCGCTCCTTCTCTTCTGAGCATTGTAGTTCGCCCGCAGAGCACTTTACATCCACATATGGGGTATTTTCTTACTCAGAAGAAATGGGGCTACAAATTTTGGGGGGCTTTTTCCTATTCTCCCTTGTGAAAATGAAAAATGTAGGATCACACCAGCATTTTAGAAAAAAAAAAAAAAAATTTTCATTTTCACATCCAAATTTAACGAAAATTCGTCAAACAACTGTGGGGTGTTAAGGCTCATTATACACCTTGTTACATTCCGTGAGGGGTGTAGTTTCCAAAATGGGGTCACATGTGCGTATTCATTGTTTTGCGTTTATGTCAGAAACACAGTAAAATCAATCACCCCTGTGCAAATCATCAATTTACATCTCAAATGTATATGGTGCGCTCTCACTTCTGAGCCATGTTGTGCGCCAGCCGATCACTTTACACCCACATTGGGGGTTGTTCCGTACTCAGGAGAAATTGCATTACAAATTTGTGGGCCAACACCAGCATGTTAGGGAAAAGAAAAAAAAATTACTCTAACATGCTGGTGTATGCCCCAACTTTACCTTTTCATAAGGGGTAAAAGGAGAAAAAAATTAAAATTTATAACACAATTTCTCCCAAGTACGGAAATACCCCATATGTGGCACTAAACTGTTGCCTTGAAATACGACAGGGCTCCAAAGCGAGAGAGAGCACCATGCCCATTTGAGGCCTATTTTGGGGATTTGCATCCACCACCAAAATACCCTACAGCTGTGTTTCCCAAACAGGGTGCCCCCAGCTGTTGCAAAACTCCCAGCATGCCTTGACAGTCAGTGGCTGTCCGGAAATACTGGGAGCTGTTGTTTTTCAACAGCTGGAGGCTCCATTTTGGAAACAGTGCCGTACACTACTTTTTTTTTATTTATTATTCTGGGTATATGTATATATAAAATGTAATGTAGTGTTTTTAGGGTACATTCACACGGGTGGGGGTTTATGGTGAGTTTCTCGCTGTTAATTCTCCTCTTACCCCTTCACAACTTTCGATGGCAAGAATGGCTGCTTCAAATGTAACAGAATTAACGTCTGCTAGGATACCTTTATTTTTCATCTCACAAAGGATTTTCTCCAAATATTTCTGAACTACCTCACATGCCCAGATAATGTGAAAAAAATTGGCATCCTCCGTTCTACAGTGGGGACAGTGTGAATTATCCTGGCATTTAAATCTTACTTGGCTTCTGCGGGAATAGTAAAGGTTATGTAGACACTTGAAGTGCATCAATAAAAAATTAGTATTTATTGACATCTATCTGATATTTGTAACTGTTGCCACACATTGTTCAATACCTACGCTAACTCCTTCCTTTTCCCATTTAGCATTGATTTCCCATTTCTCCATCTTACCCGATTCATCCTTCAGTTTATTACAGATGTTTACCATATACTTTTTTTTGTCTCTTTCTTAAGTGTACAACCATTGAAAGAAGGGGTTATCACTAACTTTTAATAGCTGCCGTTTCTACCTGCTTGTTTCCTTTGTAAAAACTATCAATCATGCTCAATCCCAAAATGTAATTCCTGCTGAAGATCCTTCATTTTTCTCAATTCATTATGCTCGTGGAAGTGAAAGATATGTGTAACCGCCACCATCCCCCACCCCCATTGTTTCAAAATCCTTCTTGTCCTATTTTATTCAATTCTACCAGATTTAAATGATTCCATAAACTTTCAACATATACTTCCATCAATCTTAAAAAAACGCTTAGGCCCTGCCCAGGTTTTTGAAATAACCTCACCATAAGTGACACAGTCCTGAACAGAGATTTCCCGACACTGCTACACCGCTATCCACTAATCCGTAATGCTCCTTTCTACAATTCAACCTTTCCGTTGCTCACATTGAACAGTGCAATGATATGATCCACAACAGGCATATAAAGAATGGAGCAGTCCCCAGGTCGTTCGGGGTCATCAAGCTTCTTTTATTTCATGTTAGCTTGACAGTAGATGAACATGCATGGGAGAGCGGACATACAGAGCAGGTGGGGGAGAGAGGTACGGGTGACGGTCCGTATCGCGCACTATGCGCTTCGTCAGGCCCCTAATTGATTTACCTCTGCAGGTGTGTTATAAAGGTAAGGAAACAACATCACCATGGATATAGGAAGTAAACAAAACACTGTTCTAGTGATTAGTAAAAAAAACCTTTAAAAACAGAAACACCTGTACATGGGAGACACCGGGATAGCAGACATCAGCATTTAGAAAAAACTTATTTTGATTCTCTCATTTAAACCCAAGCCAGTAGTGGCGTTTAATCTGGAAATCCATCTGGATTCCTTGGTTAATAATTGCTGATGTCTGTTTTTCCTTGTATTATACACTTCAATTCTTTCTAATGCTGCATATCTTAAAGACTTGGTAGAATCATCATGACGTTCAATAACATGAGCAATCAGCTTAGTGGCCCCAAAAACCATACACCCATTGTTCCACCGCATAAAAGAACATTTTAGATCAATGAGAACTGGTATTGGGGCCACTAAGCTGATTGCTCATATTATTGAAAGTCATGATGGTTCTACCAAGTCTTTAAGATTTGCAGCATTAGAAAGAATTGAAGTGTCTAATACAAGGAAAAGCAGACATCAGCAATTATTAACCAAGGAATCCAAATGGATTTCCAGATTAAACGCCACTACTGGCTTGGGTTTAAATGAAAGAATCGAGATACGTTTTTTCTAAATGCTGATGTCTGCTATCCTCGCTGTCTCCCATGTACAGGTGTTTCTGTTTTTAAAGGTTTTTTTACTACTCACTAGAACGGTGTTTTGTTTACTTCCTGTATCCATGGTGATGGTGTTTCATTACCTTTATAACACACCTGCAGAGGTGAATCAATTAGGGGCCTGACGAAGCGCATAGTGCGCGATACGGACCGTCGCCCGTACCTCTCTCCCCCACCCACTCTGTATGTCCGTTCTCCCATGCATGTTCATCTACTGCCAAGCTAACATGAAATAAAAGAAGCTTGATGACACCGAACGACCTGGTGAGTGCTCCATTCTTTATATGCCTGTTGTGGATCTCACCATAAGTGAATTTACTACAAAATTTGCGATGAAGATGTTACAGTTCTAAAAGAGAAAAAAGATGTAGGTATTTATTAGATGTAACAACTTATCAAACCAGGATACCACAATCCATATCAGTGACACATTCAAAATATACCTTTCTCAAAAAAAATAAAGGGAACACTTAAACAACAGACTCCATGAGGGTGGTATGAGGGCCCGATGTCCACAGGTGGGGGTTGTGCTTACAGCCCCCACATTTGGCATTTGCCAGAAAACAACAAGATTGGCAAATTCGCCACTGGCGCCCTGTGCTCTTCACAGATGAAAGCACTTTCACATTGAGCACATGTGACAGACATGACAGAGTCTGGAGACGCTGTGAAGAACGTTCTGCTGCCTGCAACACCCTTCAGCATGACTGGTTTGGCGATGGGTCAGTAATGGTGTGGGGTGGCATTTCTTTGGGTGGGGGGGTCACACAGCTCTCCATGTGCTTTCCAGGGGTAGCCTCCATGTTCTTTCCATTAGGTAACAAGATGAGATCCTCAGACCCCTTGTGAGACCATATGCTGGTGCGGTTGGCCCTGGGTTCCTCCTAATGCAAAACAGTACAAATTATTTTTGGGCCCTCTTTAGATTATTATAATCTTATAATTATTCCTCCACTTTAGCTACCCTACTACTTAGATCGTCCTCCCGTCTTTAAAACTTTTCTTTTTTTCCCAAATCTCTTTTAACCGAACTCCCCTAAGAAAAGCTTCAAGGTCATCCCATACCACTTGTAGTTTCACTGTACCCTTATTTCTTTCCCAAAAACAGACAATTTCAAAAGGGATAAACTTTTCCTTATCAATCAATGAGAACCAGAAAGGGTTAAATCTCATTGCACTTTTAGTGACTGTATCACCCCTGTCAAGTCAAGAATGATTACCACTGGAGATTGGTCAGATATTGATTTTGGTTCATATGACATACTCTTACACAGGGAGGTAGGTACGCGGCACCCCGTTTGTAATCAGTCCCCGGAGCGTGTTCACTCCGGGACTGATTACCGGCGACTACAGGGCGGGCGGTGTGTGGCGTCACGCCCCCGTGTGATGTCACACTCCGCCCCTCAATGCAAGCCTATGGGAGGGGGCGTGATAGCTGGGGTGTGATAGCGGGGTGCCGCGTGCATGATCCCTGGGGTCCCCAGTGTCGGGACTCCCGCAATCAGGCATCTTATCCCCTATCCTTTGGATAGGGGATAAGATGTCTAAGCACCGGAGTACCCCTTTAAGAGAGTAGCTGTGTTCAACCAAATTAAACGATATATACAGTACAGACCAAAAGTTTGGACACACCTTCTCATTCAAAAGTTTGGACACACCTTCTCATTTTCATGACTATGAAAATTGTAGATTCATACTGAAGGCATCAAAACTATGAATTAACACAAGTGGAATTATAGACATTACAAAAAAGTGTGAAACAACTGAAAATATGTCATATTGCAGGCTCTTCAAAGTAGCAACCTTTTGCTTTGATTACTGCTTTGCACACTCTTGGCATTCTCTTTTTTTTTTTTTTACTTTTTATTTAATTTTAAACAAGATAACATAAAATTGCAACTCTTACTTCAAGGAGCAAATAACATACATAATATACAATCAATGGGAAGCATATATAAATCTTCAGACCAAATCAAAGATTGGGAAACAAAAGAAAAGAAAAGGGGACAGGGTTCACTTTAAAGATATTCAATATAAATACAAATTACACACAGATTAAATCCGTTTAATGAGCTCCGCCCACTTAATCCATCTAACAATTCCTGTCCCTCATGACCCCCTTGTCTAGCATTGAGTCCCTCCAACGTAAGGTTACGGTAAGCCGTAGCTTTAATGACTGCGATATCCGGAATGTCTACCGATTTCCAACACCGAGCAATGGAAATTTTTGCCACAATAAGGACATGGTAAACAACAATCAAGTGGTCTGTAGGGTTATTTTCAAGGGTCAAAAATAACAAAGCTACTTTGGGGCCCCAACTGACGGGGGTAGGAAAGGAGCTGATCAAGTAGGGATTTGATATTCGACCAAAAAGGGCGTATATGGTCCACTAGATGTGCATCAATGTACCTACTTCTTTACCACATCTCCAACAGGAGTTGGAAGGTAAGGAACATATTTTAGCAAGACGAGCAGGAGTATAGTAGCACCTATACCGCAGTTTCCGTGAGGATTCAAAATGATTAGCGCATCTGCATGCTTTTTTATGTATGTCAAATACGAATCCCCATTGATCGGCTGTAAATTTTTGACCCTGATCATCCTCTCATCTCTGCTGGAATATAAAACGTTGAGGTTTATTAATATGTACAAGCTCTGTTTAGTCCACTGAAATTCCATTAGTAAATACCTTATTGTTTAAAAAAAAAGTTTTGTTATCTTATTCTGTTTGTTACCTGGGGCCAAACTAATGAACTAAAAAAATGACGGATTCTTAAATATTTATAAAACTCCTTGTGTGTGTGAGAGAAAAAGTTGAAGCAATAGAGATGAAGGGAAGGAGGCCAGAAGCGTCAAAAAGTTGAGACACAATATGAATGCCTGTTCTAATACAAGGTTTTAGGTCTAGATTGTCTAGGTAGCTGCTTATCACTGCAAGTGGGATATCAATTACACAGGGCCTTCATATACTCCAATTTACTCCAGGTTCTAGTAGCTGCTGTGATAGTGAGACATGGGACAGAAGGGGAAATAGTAGGGTTGAATTGAAGGGACCACAAAAAGTTAGACAGGGAAGTTGATCCTAATAACTCTGATTCTATGTTCACCCAGTGTGGAGAGTCTTCTTGCCACCACCATCTTTTAGGCTGATCCATCAAGACTGCGTGATAATATTTTGGTAGACAGGAAAACCTCATTCCTCCTTCTCTAACAGGGCTATAAAGGAGTTGTGCATTAACTCTAGGACGTCTTCCTGCCCATATAAATTGTGATAATAGCTTCTGAAGATCCGAAATATACATATTTGGGACTACAATTGGCAGGTTTCGAAAGCAATATAAAATTTTGGGTAGCAAAACCATTTTTGCTGCTGCTATACGCCCTACCCATGACACTGGAAGAAAAGAAAAGTCATCAATATCTTTAGCTATTTGGGATTTCAAAAAAGAAAAATTTACACTTGCAGTCTTAGATGGATCAATAGTTAAAATAATGCCCAAATAGGGGATTTGACCTTCTGACCAAGAAAAAGAAAAATTCATTCTTAATATTCCTCCACCTCTCTAGTTAAATTGAGACCCAAAATGGTGGACTTAGCAGGGTTCATCTTGTAATAACTTGCCTTCCGAAAGCCTTCTATTATAGTTGTAACTGTAAAAAGTGAATGTTGTGTGTTGGTTAAACAAATAATGACATCGTCTGCGAACAGACCGATACGGTGGTTCTGTGATCCTATCTGAACCCCAGTTAAGGCAGACGATGTCCTTATATGTTGTGCAAAGGGTTCCATTATTTATGTAAAAATAAGGGGGGACAGGGGACACCCCTGCTGAGTGCCGTTACTGAGGGCAAATTTCTGAGATACTGCACCAGCAATATATATTTTTGCAGACGGACAAGAATATAAAGCCATTATAGGCGTTCGATCGGCACTGACTTTAGCAATCAAGTCGAGAAAAAGTCTTGTCCCATCCAGTGTCTGGCACCCTTTAACAAAACTCACTTCATCTTTAGAAATCAAGACCGGCAAAATCTTATTAAGAAGGGCGGCAACTACCATAGCATACAGTTTAATATCGCTGTTAAGAAGAGATATAGGCCTGTAATTAGTAACCTTATCGGTTGGCTTACCTGTCTTAGGGATAGTAACCACATGGGCTTCAAGCATCTCGTCAGGGGGGGCACCTGTGGATGCAATAACATTAAAGGTTCTAAGCAAATATGGAGCCACTAAAGGAGTACATTTTTTATAAAAATCATTAGAGATACCATCAGGGCCTGGAGATTTAGAGGGCTTGAAATCCCTAATACAAGAATGTATTTCATCAATAGAGAATTGAGAGGTCAACTCATCCACACATTCAGATGGAAACATCGGTAATGTCACAGAGGAAAGGAAGGAATAGATTTTATCACTCGTAGGTTGAAAGGTGGAAGAGTCAGATTTTAAGTTGTATAACTCTTGATAGTTTTGGGCAAAACAGTCAGCAATACCTTGTGGATCCATAATTTTTAAACCATTGTTGTTGTTTATGCACTAGGCGTTTAGAATCTGCTTCTAGAAGATGTGTCTCTTGTATGCTTATCACATCTGCATTTAACCTCTTGGCCTCCTTCCATACTAATGTCCGCTTAAATGGAGAATTAAGACCTTTAGCATTGATAGAAGCAGGCTTAATACCCATTATAGAAAAGGAAATCCTCTATACTGCAGCCGCTATCACTATTTGTCCCTACTTCCTTCCGGTTTCCAATACCATACAAAATAAACCCAAAAAAAGAAAAAAAAATCTTCCCTGATGTTCCATTTTTTAAACACTAGTGATGATCCACAATTCGATCATCAACCTATATTTATTTTTTTATTTTGTTTGCATCACACATAAAAAACACTAAAATATTAGGCGAATATTTTCCGTCCCTTTGGGGGTTTGTTGGACATCTGCCAACATATTTAGCGTGTGCTATACCAGCGATAAAAAAAAAAAAAGAGAGAAAAAGAGGAAAGAATTATCAAATTATTTAGTAATTATTTAGTAATACAGGGAACAAGGTTTGGAAAAAACAAAAAGAAGAAGAAAAAGGGAAGGAGAAAGATGAGGGGGAGAAGAGGAGGAAAAAGAAAAAGAAAAAGGAAAAAAGACATCTAAGTATTTACTTAGATTAGCAGCTTCCCCCCTTTCTTCTTCTGCCCAGATACTGTATAATTATCAAGCAAAAAAGGAAAAATACTCATATAGTCTTAGGGCTTCTTTTTTTCTTATAGGATACCGTTACCCAATCTGTTGGCATTTGTGGGGGACTCATATTACTATTGCCCCCTGTTGCTTGTGTTTGGGATGATATAAATCCCCATTCTTGACATAATTCTAATAACTTGGAGGGTGAAGATGCCACATATTTTCCACCCTTGTAAGTTATTAGTACTTTTGCGGGGAAACCCCATTTGTACAGAATTTTTTGCTCTATAAGTATTCGGGTTCCGGATGCAAACTCCCTTCGTTTTGTCACTGTTGCGGCTGAGAGATCTGCAAAAATAGTAATATCTTCAAATTTCTCTGGCAATAGAGGAGAATTCCTTATTGCAGACAATATTTTTTCTTTCACATGAAAGAAATGTTCCATAGCTATTATGTCACTTGGACTCGATGCTGGGAGAGCTTTTGGTTTAGGGAGTCTGTGTACTCTATCCAGAGTTAAATCAAGGGGTCTAAGCTAAGGTAACAATACTGCAAAGTACTCCACTAGATAATCCCTCAATTTGTTTTGCTTAACAGATTCCGGGATCCCTCTAAGTCGGAGGTTGTTCCTGTGGGAACGGTCCTCCATGTCCGCAATTTTATTTTTTAATACTTCCACTTCTTCTTCAAGTTTTTCCACAGAGTTTACTACTGTATTATGGGCAGATGACAGTTTTCTCACATTTTCTTCAACATCAGAAGTGCGGTTACCTAGAGCATGGACTTCTTATTGAATGCTAAGTACAGCTTTTTGTAAAATCATGGAGAAAGATGTTTGCAAATCAGTTAACATCTGCCTCATTGAGGCTTCTGACACTGGAATGTTAGCCTCTGAGGGAGTTATTGTGGGGGGGCCGGACAATTTAACCTGTGGGGTTCTCATATCCTTTAAGGGAGAAGTATCTTGCTGCACTGGGCTAAGTAATGCCTTAAAACTAGTTGGAGGTCGTGTGGCAGGGCTAAAGGCCACTGGTGCTGACAGGGCTGGCTAAGGATGGGACCCCAGGGTTCCTTATAGCCCCATGGCTCCTTATTGGGGTAAGAAACTGATCCTGTTTATGTATGGTAGCCGGCACTCTTACCCTAAATCCTTCAGTGTTACTCAGGGAGGTATTCACACTTAAATCGCTCACCTCTCCTGTACTGATGATGCCCGGCCCAGGAAGTGATGGCCAGTGCTCTAATTGAAGTGACCGCTCCTCTAAGATGCCAGCGTTGCCCTGCACCATGCTGTTCTCCTTCATGCCTCCCGGCCCTGCCACTGCCTCGTCTCTTCCGCCCGCCTCTCCATGCAGCTGCTCACATCCTCCCATCGGTGCTGCTGTTTCAGCCTCGCAGGACACCGTACTGAGCTCGTGGGTGGAGCCCAGAAGCGCCGTGTCTCTGTGTGTTGCTGGAATACTCCTCGGTGTTAGAGGCGGCATGGATACTTTGCTGGCCGCCATGGCATAAGCACTCTCTTTGGCCTTCTCCCCACCTTTGCTCCGGTTCCCCGCCGGGCTCGCCGCAGAAAAGTAAGTTGTCGTATTAACCGGCATCACTTTCTTCTGTGTTCTGGTCCTCATCATTGCACACTGTGCCCAAGAAAAGGTATTCCTCTAACAGTTGCTCTGTGCCGAGATCTCGCTGGAGAATTAGCGGAGGTCCGTGCTAGATTGCCATCGCCATGCTCAGGCTAACCACGCCCCCTGTTTAGCATTCTCTTGATGAGCTTCAAGAGGTAGTCACCTGAAATGGTCTTCCAACAGTCTTGAAGGAGTTCCCAGAGTTCCCAGGGTTCAGGTCTGGTGACTGTGGAGGCCAGGTCATCTGGCACAGCACCCCATCACTCTCCTTCTTGGTCAAATAGCCCTCCCCCAGCCTGGAGGTGTGTTTGGGGTCATTGTCCTGTTGAAAAATAAATGATGGTCCAACTAAACGCAAACTGTATGGAATAGCATGCCGCTGCAAGATGCTGTGGTAGCCATGCTGGTTCAGTATGCCTTCAATTTTGAATAAATCCCCAACAGTGTCACCAGCAAAGCACCCCCACACCATCACACCTCCTCCATGCTCCGAGGTGGGAACCAGGCATGTAGAGTCCATCCGTTCACCTTTTCTGCGTCGCACAAAGACACAGTGGTTGGACCCAAAGATCTAAAATTTGGAATCATCAGACTAAAGCACAGATTTCCACTGGTTTAATGTTCATTCCTTGTGTTCTTTAGCCCAAACAAGTCTCTTCTGCTTGTTGCCTTTCATTAGCAGTGGTTTCCTAGCAGATATTCTACCATGAAAGCCTGATTCACACAGTCTCCTCTTAACAGTTGTTCTAGAGATGTGTCTGCTTCTAGAACTCTGTGTGGCATTGACCTGGTCTCTAATCTGAGCTGCTGTTATCCTGCGAATTCTGAGGCTGGTGACTCGGATTAACTTATCTTCCACAGCAGAGGTGACTCTTGTTCTTCCTTTCCTGGGGCCGTCCGCATGTGAGCCAGTTTCTTTGTAGCTCTTGATGGTTTTTGTGACTGCACTTGGGAACACTTTCCATCTAGAATATGACATATTTTCAGTTGTTTCACACTTTTTTGTTCTGCCCATAATTCCAGATGTGTTAATTCATAGTTTTGATGCCTTCATCATTTTGATGACTTCATAAACCCGACATATATCTACCAGATATACCTAATCACATGTAAATATATACATCACACCCTGTGACATTTTTTTTTAAGGATATGCAAGATCTAAGTTGCAAACACAACAATAATCCTACCATCATATACCAACCCAGAGTCTGCATAGTTAATTAAACAATACATATGTATGCCCCATACCAAACACATGAATATACCGTATTTATCGGCGTATAACACGCACTTTTTAGGCTAAAATTTTTAGCCTAAAGTCTATGTGCGTGTTATACGCCGATAAGCCGCTGCAGTTCAATGATTTAAAGCGGGCGCTTTAAATCAATGAACTGCAGCGGCTTTGCAGGTGCAGAGACAGCTAGCACTGCCGGCTTCTCTGCCCCTGCCTGCCCTGGGGTCTAGAGCCCTGTTGCTGGCCCTTCTCTCCCCCTGGCTATCGGCACCGCTGCCCGTTCTCTCCCCCTGACTATCGGTACCGGCGCCCCATTACCGGCGCCCCATTGCCGGCGCCGATAGCCAGGGGGAGAGAAGCGGTGTCGGCAATGGGGCAGCGGTGCCGACAGACAGGGGGAGAGAACGGGCAGCGGCACCCATTGCCGGCGCTGCTGCCCCGTTGCCTCCCCTCATCCCCGGTTGCATAATTGCCTGTTGCCGGGGTCGGGTCCGCGCTGCTTCAGGCCTCCGGTGTGCGTCCACTGCGTCATTACTATGCGCTGCACGGCGCGGCGCATGACGTCAGGGGGAGAGAAGCGGCGCTGGCAATGGGGCAGCGGCGCCGACAGACAGGGGGAGAGAACGGGCAGCGGCACCCATTGCCAGCGCCGCTGCCCCGTTGCCTCCCCCCATCCCTGGTTGCTTAATTACCTGTTGCCGGGGTCGGGTCTGCGCTGCTTCAGGCCTCCGGTGTGCGTCCCCTGCGTCGTTGCTATGTGCTGCACGGCGCGGCGCATGACGTCAGTGCGCCGTGCCGTGCAGTGCATAGCAACGACGCAGGGGACGCACACCGGAGGCCTGAAGCAATGGGGCGCCGGCAATGGGGCAATGGGGCACCGGCACCGATAGTCAGATGGAGAGAACGGGCAGCGGCGCAGAGAGAAGCGGCGGCAGCAGGGCTCTAGACCCCAGGAAAGGCAGGGGGAGAGAAGAGGGCAGCGACGGCCTCTCTCCCCCTGCCTTTCCTGGGGGTCTATCGGGGTATACAAGCGCACACACACGCACCCTCATTTTACCATGGATATTTGGGTAAAAAACTTTTTTTACCCAAATATCCTTGGTAAAATGAGGGTGCGTGTTATAGGCCGGTGCGTGGTATACCCCAATAAATATGGTATATGAACTTAGACCTTGCACATCCTAAAAAAAAATTATAATTCACAAGGTGTGATGTATATATTTACATGTGATTAGGTGTATATGGTAGACATATGTCAGGTTTATGTAGTCACATATCAAGCCCTCAAGTTTGGAATATGATGTAGCTCTAATTATTGGGTTTGGTTTTTCTTTGTGCAGAAATAATGTATCCATGTGTACACATATATGTGGGGTTCATGTGTTAGCTCATAGGACATATTTATTCATTCATTTATATCCTCTCATGTTAGACTACTTATTCATTTACCTAATCTCCATTTATTTTAGCCCACTGAACATTACATCGCAATTCTCCTTTGACACATACGCCAGACCTAATAAACCGAGCTATTCAGCATGCTATATCTATTCCTTTATTTTTATAACTTGTTCATATGAAAAAGGAAAAGAGAAAAAATTATCTTTATTAATATACCACAAGGTACACTTATATAATATAGCTATATGCAAATTTTGCTATAACTTGACTACAGGAGTCTTTACTCAACTAGTCCGTTGCAATAGTCGTATGTACTACATTGCCTGCCAAGCCCCGACTGTATCTTCCTATCAGAATACATTACTGTGCGTTCAGAGCCTCAGTTTCATTCATGTATCCTGCGCCAGGTACTCTATCTACATATTGTGAGCAAAGAGGCCAAGCCTCGATTTCAATATATTTTGGAGACGCTGTACGCTACATCCAAAGCCCCGCTTTCATACAGAGCCTCATTCCCATACTTAGTCTCGTGCTCATACTACATTATGATGTACCATGCGTTCAGAGCCTCGTTTTCACATGACTTACCATGCCTCGGTTTTGTATTACGTGACACCCACACATACCATGTGATATCCGACGCTTCCGCCTCATTAGTCCCGGCTGCGCGGACAACACGAGGCCACATAGAATTAACAACACAGGCAATTTACAGATGTTGGTAATTTATAGGCTATAAAAGACAGACTGTGAGAACTATCATTCATATGCGGAACGTGTGGGGTTAGCGTTCCCCCACACTGAGATGCAGGTGGTCTCGGCATTCACACAGATAAGACTTGGGCTCCGAGTGGTATCCATCCTGCTCATGCCCTTTACAGGCTTGTAGCGTCTAGCACCTTATATTCACTTACATTTACAATCATTGTTTTGCAGTCAGTTTGCACCTTATACAAGTTTATAGTGATCATTGTCATAGTATTACCTAGTGCTCTGGTGTATTGGGAATATTCGCTGCATTTGTGGGTACATTTGGCTACAGGTCTGTTTTTGATTTGCAATTGTGGAGCCCTTGTGTGATTTTCCTTTTTGATGTATTGATTTTCTGGTTAGGACAGCCTCCATTCTCCTTTGTGGGTTATTTTTCCTAGTGTGGGGTGGGCGTTGAAGGACTACAATCTTCCGCCAGACTATTGTGGTTTTAAATGATTTTTTAATTGTTTGTATGCTCTCTTCTTTGTCAGTTTACACATGTGAATAAAGATACTTGTTTGCACATATAACTCTATTTCTTGGAGTGCATCATTTATAGTTGCTAGCTTTTCTTTCCTCCAGTTAGTTGCATATTGTTGTAGCAACTGTTTGCACCCAGTTAGCATTTATGGTTGCAGGTGGTGCCCGTCTTTGTATGTATGTATATATATATATATATATATATATATATATATATATATATATATATATATATATATATATATATATATATATAATTTAATTTGGTCAAACACAGCTACTCTGTTAATCCTCTCCCCCATACCTCTTATATTCCAGGTCATAACCTTAAAATACATTGAGGCCAGACAAAAAAAGAAACAAAGAAGAACCATACTTGAGTAAGCCCCCAACCCCCTCCCCAAAACACCCCCAATGATCCAGTGTTGCACACTAGACCTCTATCCTTGTCCTATTAACCTCCAGCTCCCCCACCCCCCCACCCCCCATCTCCCACCACCGCCACAAACCCCGATATCAGGATTCATTAGGTGTCAAAGTGCTTCGGAATCCAACCAGTAAGTTGCTTCCTGGGCTGTCCGGAAAAATTGTATTTTTCCTCTATTCTTAAAGGGTTATTCCGGGAAAAACTTTTTTCTTTATATCAACTGGCTCCAGAAATTTAAACACATTTGTAAATTACTTCTATTAAAAAATCTTAATCCTTTCAATAATTATCAGCTGCTGAAGTTGTGTTGTTGTTTTCTGTCTGGCAACAGTGCTCTCTGCTGACATCTCTGCTTGTCTCGGGAACTGCAGAGAGTAGAAGAGGTTTTCTATGGGGATTTGCTTCTAAACTGGGCGGTTCCCGAGACACGTGTCATCAGAGAGCACTTAGACAGAAAAGAACAACTCAACTTCAGAAGCTCATAAGTACTTAAAGGATGAAGATTTTTTAATAGAAGTAATTTATAAATCTGTTTAACTTTCCGGAGCCAGTTGATATATAAAAAAAGTTTTTTCCTGGATAACCCCTTTAATTTGTGAGGTAACAATAAAGAAAATTGAATCTTCGCCTGAAACAACCATTGTTTGACATATTTATAACTAGATTAGACTAGCTATCTGTGTTTCTCTTGCAAAATCAGGACAATTTTACTTCCATTAAATGTCAGTTCCCCTATTTCCCTGGCTTTCCTCAAGATTATGTCTTTATCTCTGGAACTTAATATTTTCATGAAAAAAGTTCTAGGAGGAGAGCCTGGCAGGGGTTTCCTTTCTGGGACGCTATGGGCACTTTCAATATTGAAATGTTGTGATAAATTTTAGGCCCCAAAATTATCTAAAAACCATTTATGGCAGAAGGCGACTGGGTAGTCCTGCTCCGTCACTTCAGGTAGACCAATCATTTGTATGCTCGCTCTGCGAGAGTGGTCCTTGAGATCTATACGTTTTTTTTGTATCAAATCTAGTTGTTTTGTGGCTTTAGATGTGCTATCCATCTTTTTGACTTTTTTCAGCATATCCGGTATTGTGGCCTCACAATGTATGACTCTTTCCTTCACCCCACTCATGTCATCCCTTAACAAGGCAATATCAGATGTAAGGGAACCATCTGAGATTGCAGTTCAAGCAGAACTTTGTTACATTTTGCATTTCTGCTAGAGTTTCGTTTAATAGCTGTGGTGGAGGGTTAGCCTCCCCCTCCGCTTCCTTAAATGCCAGCACTGTTTATCTGGTGCTGGCCGGGATGGGCTCATTATTTAATGTCCCTTGATGTTTTTGACCTCGTGTCTTCACCATCGGAGTGGGAGATTTTCAATGTTTATCAAGGCAAGATGTACCAGCTGAAGGACCAGGGTTCATTGCTCCACCAGATTTCCTCTGTGGTTTAGCAGGCATGGTTCAGCTCCTCTTATTAATAGTTATAATTCTTTATCATCCTCCAGCTTAATCGTGTTTTATATACAAAGGGGACATAGAGCTATCAGTGAGCCATTCAGCTCACAGCTTAATATAACAACAAGTCCAGAAACAAGAAAGCACCGCCAGATCCAAATAGAGTCAACATCAGTTTCAGGAGTCTACCCAGTGCCCAAGCCATTCCAGCATCCCCATCAGAATCAGACTCACTGCCAAAGCTCCAAGCCGCACGGAAATCACCGAGACACAGAGATGTGGCATCCTAGGTCATGCCGCAAGGACCTCCCCAGTTCTGTTATGTCCATTTTTAATATATAAATATATTTATTTATATTTGGGAGAAGAGCCAGCATAAGATCCATTTTTCAGCATCTTTTACTGCTACATGAGCAAGTAAGGCTAGGTTTATATCTTGGTTTGTGCCTTTGAGGCAAAATGTTAAACTGCCAGCAAATGACACATAAGTTACATAGCCAAAATATTTGTGCAACTTGGCTGTTAAAATAGCCACATTTTTCCAGAGAAGTTGCATGTAGGTTTCAATGAGTTCAATGGTGGAAAAGTTTTATGCAACGTGCAACCTGTGAAGCCAATAAAAAGTGATTTCTTAAAACTGTCACACCAAAGTCGCATGTCGTAGACATACAGGAAGTTTAGTTTTTGAAAGATTAAGTTTAAGATAGAGAGAGGACACGATGTGAGAGACATCAAAAGACAATATCTGATATATTATAGTAGTGCAGGGTTCATAAGAAGAGGTGTATAATTGGGTGTCATTAGCACTGAGATGAAATTGAAAGCCAAATCTGCTAATACTTTAAGGCCGGGCTCACACGGTAGAATTTCTGCACTGAATTCTGCACAAAAATTCAGAATTAATTTATAGCCAATTCACTTCAATTGAATTCCTACAGCAGAAATTCTGCTGTGTGAATGGGACAGGGGAATCCCATTGAAGTGTACTGGCTATAAATTCATGCAGAAGTAAGTGTAGAAATTCTGCCGTGTGAAACCGGCCTTATGTGTCCAAGTAAGTAGAGAAATACAAGGAGAGGATATAGGACTTATCCCTAAGGAACCCCGTATTTTTGAACTTATCCTCCTATGTTCAAAAATATCCTATGTGAATCAGAAAATGTTGGCTTCAAAGGGGTACTCCGGCACTAAGACATCTTATCTCCCTATCCAAAGGATAGGGGATAAGATGTCTGATCGCGGGGGTCCAGCCGCTGGGGACCCCGCAATCAAGCATGCAGCACCCACCTGTTAGCACTGTAGGAAGCGCCGGAGGCTCCAAGTCTTATGCCTCCCTACCACAGGGACGGAGTATAGTGACATCACGACTCCACCCTCATGTGACGGCCATCCCGCCCTCCTCCCATAGACTTGCATTGAGGGGGCAGGGCATGACATCACACGGGAGCGGAGTCAACACGTCACTATACTCCGTCCCCATGGTTGGGAGGCATAAGACTTGGAGCCTTCAGCGCTTCCTGCAGTGCCAACAGGTGGGTGCTGCATGCTAGATTGTGGGGGTCCCCAATGGCGGGACCCCCGTGATCAAACAACTTATTCCCTATCCTTTGGATAACTGCTATCTGTGCCTGCAGAGAAAACTCACCCTGAACTAATGGGCACTGGAGGACTTCTTCAGCCCTAAGGACACAGATCTCGGCAGAGGGGGGGGGGTCCCTGGCTCCTTCTCACAGCTCTGCCTGCTGACTGAACTCAGTGGGCTTGAAGGGGAAGTTAACCCCTCATCTGCCAGCTTCTATTGGTCCGGCCAATAGCAGCGCTCCTGTGGTGTGATTAAATCGCCACCACCCCATAGATACAGGAGGTGATTGGGGGTTTATTTTACACCCCCGATCACCATGTATCTCTGGGTCATCAGGTCACATGTGATTCGTATGACTTGAATCGCTTCAAATCACGGGTGTGAATTCATTTGTACGGGGTGCCTGCTGATAGATATCCCCTAATAGGTCCTCAAGGGTCCGCTGCAGATTTTTCAGGGTTATTAGGGGTTCAGGGCGCTGCCCCCCCATATAACGGTGTGTGAGTTATAATCACACACCGTTATATTTAAAACTTACACCAAGCACACACACTACATACTTCAACACACACCTACCCACACACATCGCCTCTCCCCCCCGAGGTGATCCCGCCTATGACCGGCTTTAGAAAGTGAGGCCGGTCATCGATCACTTTGGGGCCAAATTTTGGGAGGCCTATGTACCCCTCAGTGAGCTCTCGGTAGATGAGTCTCTTATCAGTTTTAAGGGGAGACTCATATTCCGCCAGTATATTCCCTCGAAGCAGACGCGGTGTGGCGTGAAACTCTACAAACTTTGTGATAGTACCTCCGGGTACACTTGCAAGTTTAGAGTAAATGAGGGATGAGATTCCCTTATTGAACCCCCAGAATGTCCTCCCACTCTGAGTGTTAGCGGGAAAATCGTTTGGGATCCTGTGCACCCATTGCTGGATAAGGGTTACCACCTTTACGTGGACAACTTTTATACCAGCATCCCTCTGTTCACATCCCTTGCCGCCAGATCCACGTCCGCCGTGTGGGACCGTGGGGAAGAACCAGAGAGGCCTCCCTCTAAATTTTATCCAGACACCTATGCCCAAGGGTGAGTCCTGTGCCCTTACCCATGAAAACCTGTTACTGGTCAGGTATAAGGATAAGAGGGATGTCCTTATGCTAACCACAATTCATGGTAATGGCAGCTCACCTGTCCCTGTGCGAGGTACCACAACAACGGTCCTCAAGCCCGATTGTATTCTGGACTACAATCGGTATATGGGGGGAGCCATACATGGCCATGTGGAAAACACGGATATGGTACAAAAAAGTTGCGGTCTACATGGTACAGGTTGCCATGTACAACTTTTTGTACTGTACCAGTATGCTGGCAACACAGGGACATTCATCCAGTTCCAAGAAGAAGTCCTAAAGGCCCTGATCTTTGGTGACCGGGAAAGAACAGGCCGGAGTTCCCAAGGAACTGGAAATATAGGTGCCAGGATCATCCCAGAAGTCCCCCACACTGGAAAGAAGGGGCGATCCCAGAAAAAATGCAGAGTTTGTCACAAGAGGAGGATATGGAAGGACACCACCACTCAGTGTGACACTTGCCCGGATCATCCGGGCCTCTGCATTAACCCCTTAAGGACCGGAGGTTTTTCCGTTTTTGCATTTTCGTTTTTTGCTCCTTGCCTTTAAAAAATCATAACTCTTTCAAATTTACACCTAAAAATCCATATGATGGCTTATTTTTTGCGCCACCAATTCTACTTTGTAATGACATTAGTCATTTTGCCCAAAAATCTATGGTGAAGCGGGAAAAAAAATCATTGTGCGACAAAATTGAAAAAAAAACGCTGTTTTGTAACTTTTGGGGGCTTCCGTTTCTACGTAGTACATTTTTCGGTATAAATGACACCTGATATGTATTCTGTAGGTCCATACGATTAAAATGATACCCTACTTATATAGGTTTGATTTTGTCGGACTTCTGGAAAAAATCATAACTACATGCAGGAAAATTAATACGTTTAAAATTGTCATCTTCTGACCCCTATAACTTTTTTATTTTTCCGTGTATGGGGCGGTATGAGCGTTCATTTTTTGCGCCGTGATCTGAAGTTTTTAACGGTACCATTTTTGCATTGATAGGACTTATTGATCACTTTTTATTCATTTTTAAATGATATAAAAAGTGACCAAAAATGCACTATTTTGGACTGTGGAATTTTTTTTGCGCGCACGCCATTGACCGAGCGGTTTAATTAATGATATATTTTTATAATTCGGACATTTCCGCACGCGGTGATACCACGTATGTTTATTTTTATTTACACTGTGTTTTTTTTTTATTGGAAAAGGGGGGTGATTCAAACTTTTAATAGGGGAGGAGTTAAATGATGTTTATTCACTTTTTTTTTTCACTTTTTTTTTGCAGTGTTATAGGTCCCATAGGGACCTATAACCCTGCACACACTGATCTTCTATGCTGATCACTGGTTTCTCATAAGAAACCAGTGATCAACGATTCTGCCGGATGACTGCTCATGCCTGGATCTCAGGCACTGAGCAGTCATTCGGCGATCGGACAGCGAGGAGGCAGGTAGGGGCCCTCCCGCTGTCCTGTCAGCTGTTCGGGATGCCGCGATTAGCCGCGGCTATCCCGAACAGCCCGACTGAGCTAGCCGGGAACTTTCACTTTCACTTTTAGCCGCGCGGCTCAGCTTTGAGCGCGCGGCTAAAGGGTTAATAGCGCGCGGCGCCGCGATCGGCGCTGCGCGCTATTAGAGGCGGGTCCCGGCTTCACTATGATGCCGGGCCCGCCATGATATGACGCGGGGTTACTGTGTAACCCCGCGTTATATCAGAAGAGCAGGACCAAGGACGTACCGGTACGTCCTTGGTCCTTAAGGGGTTAAATACTGCTTCAGGGAGTATCATACTTCCATGCAGTACAAAATTTTCCCTTTTGATTTACATTTTCCATTATTTGACCCCAATGTACCAAGTCCAGAGTACATTCCAAGTTTTAACCCCATAAACCACTAAATTGCCCAAAAAACTCTTATAAAAAAAAAAACCTAATAAGACCTCCGGGGGTATTTTTTTTTCTCTCGGTCATGAGTCACTGAGTCACTATCATCGGGGACTTTATATGTTCCCTCAAATACGCAGCGCTCTCTTTCCACCTGAGCGGGGTGCACATTTGAGGCACCAGGTTAGGGATGGCCACACACATCCCAGAATGATGATTCAGAGCATAGCATTTGGGGTGGGCATATTTTTAAGTTTTGCCCATGCTCTGGGTCATCGTTCTGGGAACATAACCTGTTTTATAATTTTATGTCCCACTTTACCCCATTTCAGTATGGCTCCATAGGCAGCTATGTAGAAGATCAAGGCCCCTGACTGCACTCTTGCTCTTCCGAGACCGGTGTGCACGCTGTTTACGTCCAGATATGAGGTATGTCCTTACTCCAAAGAAATGTATTTACAAATTTTCTCCTTTTACCACTTGTGAAAATGAAAAATTTGGGGTAACCCAGCATTTAAGTGTAAAAAATCAAATTTTTCATTTTCACATCCCACTTTAATGAACATTTATCAAATACCTGTGGGGTGTTCTTACATACTTCTTACATTCCTTGAGGGGTGTAGTTTCCAAAATAGTATGCCATGTGTTTTATTTATTTATTTATTTTTTTTGCTGTTCTGGCACCATAGGGTTTCCTAAATGCAACATGCTCCCCATTTCAGCAAAATTTGCAAATGTGACTCCTTCTCTTCTGAGCATTGTAGTGCACCCGCAGTGCACTTGATGTCCACACATGGGGTATTTCCATACTCAGAAGAGATGGGGTTACACATTTTGGTGGGCATTTTCTCCTATTACCCCTTGTAAAAATGTAAAATTTGGGGAAAAAAATGCATTTTAGAAAAAAAAAATTATTTACATATCCAAATTCGTCAAACAGCTGTGGGTTTTTAGGGCTCACTGTACCCCTTGTTACGTTCTTTGAGGGGTGTAGTTTCCAAAATAGTATGCCATGTATGCCATTTTTGCTGTCCTGGTACCATAGTGGCTTCCTAAATGTGACATGCCCCTAAAAAAACAATTCAGCACAATTTGCTTTACAAAAGCCAAATGTGACTCCTTCTCTTCTGAGCATTGTAGTACGCCCGCAGTGCACTTGATGTCCACACATGGGGTATTTTCATACTCAGAAGAGATGAGGTTACAAATTTTGGGGGGCATTTTCTCCTATTACCCCTTGTAAAAATGTAACATTTGGGGGAAAACCAGCATTTTAGTGAAAAAAAAAATCTTTTACACATACAACTTTAACGAAAAGCTGTCAAACACCTGTGGGGTGTTAAGGCTCACTGTACCCCTTGTTACGTTCCTTGAGGGGTGTAGTTTCCAAAATAGCATGCCATGTGTTTTTTTTTTGTTTTTTGCTGTCCTGGCACCATAGGGGCTTCCTAAATGGGACATGCCCCCCAAAAACCATTTCAGCAAAATTTGCTTTCCAGAAGCCAAATGTGACTTCTTCTCTTCTGAGCATTATAGTGCGCCCGCAATGCACTTGACATCCACTCAAGGGGTATATACATTTTCAGAAGAGATAAAGTTACAAATTTTTTGGGGGGCATTTTCTCCTATTACCCCTTGTAAAAATGTAAAATTTGTGGGGAAACCAGCATTTTAGTGAAGACAAACATTTATTTACACATCCAACTTTAACGAAAAGTCGTCAAACACCTGTGGGGTGTAAAGGCTCACTGTAACCCTTGTTACATTCCTTGAGGGGCTTAGTTTCCAAAATATTATGCCATGTGGGGGGGGGGGTTGCTGTTCTGGCACCATAGAGGCTTCCTAAATGTGACATGCCGCACAAAAAACATTTCAGAAAAACTCACTCTCCAAAATCCCATTGTCGCACCTTCCCTTCTGAGCCCTCTACTACGCCCGCCAAACACTTTACATACACATATGAGGTATTTCCTTACTCGAGAGAAATTGGGTTACAAATTTCAGGAAGATTTTTCACCTTTTATCCCTTGTAAAACTAAAAAAACTGGGTCTACAAGAACACGCGAGCGTAAAAAAAATGAAGATTTTGAATATTCTCCTTCACTTTGCTGCTATTCCTGTGAAACACCTAAAGGGTTAACACACTTACTGAATGTCATTTTGAATACTTTGAGGGGTGCAGTTTTTATTATGGGGTCATTTGTGGAGTATTTCTAATATGAAGGCCCTTCAAATCCACTTCAAAATTGAACTGGTCCCAGAAAAATTCTGATTTTGAAATTTTTGGGGAAAATTGCTGCTGAACTTTGAAGCCCTCTGATGTCTTCCAAAAGTAAAAACATGTCAACTTTATGATGCAAACATAAAGTAGACATATTTTATATGTGAATCAATATATCTTTTATTTGGAATGCCCATTTTCCTTATAAGCAGCGAGCTTCAAACTTAATAAAATGCAACATTTTCATTTTTTTTAATCAAATTTTGGAATTTTTCACCAAGAAATGATGCATTATCGGTGAAACTTTACCACTATGTTAAAGTAAAATATGTCACAAAAAAGCGTTCTCGGAATCAAATTCAAGTAAAAGCATCCCAGAGTTATTAATGCTTAAAGTGACAGTGGTCAGATTTGCAAAAAACGCTCTGGTTAAGCCACTTAGTGACAACATAATAACCATGTGCAAAATGAAAACATGTGCATGTTGTAGAATGTGATAAAGCGGATTTACTCCCTAGAAACAACTTCATGTTGGACTAACAAATGCCATGTTTATTGTTTTAAGTTTGATCTCTGTTTTTTTCCTTTATGTTCGCAGGTACTAGGTTTTTTATTTTGCACTCAAAGGCATAGTGCTGCCAGCCCTGGGACACCATATACTAACAACAAAAAAGAGTGGACAAAGCTAAATGTATCACAGAGCTATTAGATAGAGAGTAAACACAAACATTGTATGATTGATGGGTTCTCATGTCGATTATATTCCTTTAATGTAAAAGAATCAGTCATAACAACCAGCACTCAGTCAATGTACAGCAATAAACACATACTATACAGGCATTGCTTTAATCTCTAGTTTTAATCTACCCTGTTATTATTTTTATTGCAGCTAAATATGTCAGCATTGTTTCCTCGCACAGTATGTTTGAATGTCCTCTATGTCCTTCTGAGTTGTACCAAGAAAAGACAGCAGGCTTAGTTCTTCCTTTGGATGCGAGATTTAAATAGTCATAAACACAGCCCCAAAAAAAGAGATTTAGAGCAGTTGGTAAAAACAGACTTTAAATAATCTGCAGTCATTTCCTGGAATTCAGTGAAAATGTATTCGTTAAACAGAACTCAGAATAAATCTGTTTATGAAAAATAGACTGTGGGATAAAAAGGACACTGTGAAGCTTATGGGCAAGGAAGACAAGACTTTACAGATGCTTCTTGTCTTTCTAGGTTCTCGAAATCAAATCTATCACATTATTGAAAGGAAATACAGTATGATCATAAGGTGCAATAAAAAATATATTCTAAATTAATGTTAAGATATTTTTGTTGTTAACTTTTCTTCATTAACAAGTCTAAATTTAAAGTTGCTTCACATATATAGTATCTTCTTATGCAGAGTCTACCTAACCAAAATTGATGGACTAAATGAAAGGTTGAAAGCAGATGGAGCTTAGTCCAAGTAACCGATGCAATATGTATCTGTAAGTATCCATGTGTATTCAATAATGGATAAGGATCTTTAGAACCATAACATTGATGAACTATCGTTAAGACAGGCTTTCTAAATTTGATCAGTGGAGACCTGTCGCGTTTGCATCTCGTTTATTGTTAACATAAGCACATTGGCTCATTACTGCAAACACCTATACTTAGTATTGAAGTTTGCCCTATTTACTTAAACGGGACAAGATGTTTTACACAGATAAACAATAAATGCAAGGTCAAGGATACAAGGTCATGTCCCCTTTCTTGTGCTTACTTGTGGGGTTCCCATGATCAGACTCCCACTGATCAAACATTGATGGCTTATCCTAAGGCTTTGCTATTAAAGCTGTAGGATGCGCAATATGGTGTCACAGTGGTTCAAACTGCCTATGCTTGTTTGTTGAAGCTTCGAGATCCTAAGCAACGACAACATCTGTATGGAGTTTGTACATTCTTCTGTGCTTATTTAGGTTACCTCCCACACAAAAAAATTATGCTAATAGGTTCATTTGAAATTCATATTAAGAGTCCCAATAGGGACTACGGCCGATGTGAATGATGAAAATCCCTGTACAGCACTGTGGTGTACGGTATGTGCAGATGACATAAATAAAATAGTCCCAAAGGATTCCCACCTGATCTTACATCAGACATGAGGAAGTAAAGGTTGGTAACCTGTCCAAAGGGGAATACCAAGAAGAGTAACAATTTAGGCTGGGTTTCCATTTTGCAGTTTTTTTCTTAAAAGAGAATTGCCACTGCAGTTTTTGAACTATGACAAATAGTGTATTAAAAGGGGGGGGGGGGGGGATTTATAAAGAAATTGAACCAAAAACTGCAGTGGCAGTTTTCCAAAAAACTTCCAAGTGGAAACCCAGCCTTAAAGGGGTTATCCAGGAAAAAACTTTTTTATATATATATATATATATATCAACTGGCTCCAGAAAGATCTTAAGCCTTTCAGTACTTATGAGCTTCTGAAGTTAAGGTTGTTCTTTTCTGTCTAAGTGCTCTCTGTCTCGGGAACCACCCAGTTTAGAATCAAATCCCCATAGCAAACCTCTGCTAAACTGGGCGGTTCCCGAGACACGTGTCATCAGAGAGCACTTAGACAGAAAAGAACAACCTTAACTTCAGAAGCTCATAAGTACTGAAAGAATTAAGATTTTTTAATAGAAGTAATTTACAAATCTGTTTAACTTTCTGGAGCCAGTTGATATATAAAAAAAAGTTTTTTCCTGGAATACCCCTTTAATGATGTTTTACAATCAGCAAACTACTCTTTATCATATACTAAAGTAAAAGGTTTTAACATTTCAAATGAATCAATACTCTTCAGAAAGAATTGACGTCTGTTCTTTTGGCAGAATCAGCTTAGGAGTGCATTGCCTTCTATAGAGATGGCACATTTTCGAGCGATCCTAGCACAAGCATGTTTTTGTGGTACCCACTGGTCGCAGAGTGTCTGCCCGTGTTTTCTGGGTGGATGTTGCGCATAATTTCCACCATGTAAACATAGCCTCAGGCTTTGTGCATGCAGAAAAAAAATACAGCAGTCAGCACAGTCATCAAGTACATCGCACTTGCACACTCCACTTAAGGCCCCTGGACCACATAACACAAGTGTGACATATGTTTCTGTCCACATGGTGCTCAAATTCCTTTGCAACTAGTATTGCCGCCAACATTTTACCCAAAAGAAGCGCTGGTCCGGTCTGGGGTGTTACCCAGGATCGGTGATGTTTCCTAACTGAAAAAAAGAATTTCCTACTAGGTTCTCGTGAGTGCCTCCCAATATTCTTTTAAATTGAATACAGAG
Organism: Hyla sarda; assembly: GCF_029499605.1. NCBI lineage: Eukaryota > Metazoa > Chordata > Amphibia > Anura > Hylidae > Hyla > Hyla sarda. Next base: position 343,782,507 of record NC_079191.1, on the reverse strand, counting down.
GAAAAAGACAAGGAAACATTTCTTGCTGAAACAAGCACTAGCAAGACAGTAGAAACTCATGGCAGGCTGTAGTCAAAAACTAAGGTTGCATGGGAATAAGGGGGGATGCAAGCTCCTGGTCACAGCTCACCTCTGCTTTAACCCCTTAAGAACTAAGACCATTTGGGCCTTAAGGACTCAGCCAGCTTCATTTTTGCGTTTTTGTTCTTTCCTCCTCACCTTCTAAAATCCATAACTTTTTTATTTTTCCATTCACAGACCCATATGATGGCTTATTGTTTGTGTGACCAATTGTACTTTGCAATGACACCTTTTATTTTACCATAAAATGTACGGCGCAACCAAAAACTATTTATTTTGTGGGGAAATAAAAAAAATAACTGCAATTTCGCAACTTTTGGAGGGTTTTGCTTTTATGCAGTGCACTTTACAGTGAAAATTACATGTTGTATATATTCTTTTGTTGGTCAAAACAATTAAGATGATACCCATGTTAACATGCTTTACTATTGTTGTACCAATTTAAAAAAATCTCTAACTTTTTTAAACAAAATTTGTATGTTTTAGGTCGCCCTATTATGACCCCTATAGCTTTCTCATTTTTTCATATACAGGGCTGTATGAGGGCAAATTTTTGGCGCCATGATCTGCAGTTTTTATTGGTACAACTGTTGCGTATATGTGACTTTTTGATCACCAAAATGCAGCAATTTCTGACCTATTAAATTTTTTACGTTTATGCTGTTCACCGTATGAGATCAATAACCTTATGTTTTAATAGTTCGGACATTTATGCACGCGGAAATACCAGATATGTTTATTTATTTTTTTTACACTTATTTTGTAAAAAGGGAAAAGGGGGTATTAACATTTTTTGGTTAAGTACTACCGCTCTGTGCCGGATGACTGGCGAACACAGCCACCATGCTCCCTCCATTCATGTCTATGGGAGGGGTGTGACGGCTGTGCACTAGCCGCCACGCCCCCTCCTATAGACGTGAATGGAGGGGGCGTGGTATGACATCACGGAAGCCCCAGGCTTCTGGGACCGTAACGCCGCGGCCGTACCCCCATGATCAGACATGTTATCCTCTATCATTTGGATAGGGGAGAACATGTCTTGGGGCGGAGTACCCCTTTGACCCCTTAACGACCACGGATGTAAATGTACATCCTGGTGCGGAGGTACTTAACGCACCAGGACGTACATCCGATGCTCGCGTCATGCACTGCAGGTTCCGGCTGTAATCAGCAGCTGGGGACCCGACAGTAATGGCCGACATCCGCGATTGCCAGCAATGCGCATGTTAAAATAGAGGATCGGATGGATACGATCAGGGGTCAAGTCCTGGGAAAAAAAAGTGTGGGAACTCACCAAAGATTTCCACTTAAAGGGGTACTAGACATCTGCCACTGGGGACCCCCGCATTCTCCCTGCTGCACCCGGCATTCGTTTAGAGCGTTGGGTGCAGCACCGGAGGCTCGTTACGTCACGCTCACGGCTCTTCAATACAAGTCTATGGGAGGGGGCGTGGTGGCCATCACGCACCCTCCCATAGACTTGCATTGAGGGGGCATTACTGTGATGTCACGAGCCTCTGCCCCGCATCACCAGTCATCCGGCACGAAGCGACGTTCGCTCCGTGCACCGGATGTCTGGGGTGCCGCAGCCGAGATCGCGGGGGGTCCCCAGCAGCAGGACCCCCGTGATCCTTTGGATAGGGGATAAGATGTCTAGGGGCAGAGTACCCCTTTAACCCCTTAAGGACGCAGGACGTAAATGTACGTCCTGGTGCGGTGGTACTTAACGCACCAGGACGTACATTTACGTCCTAAGCATAACCGCGGGCATCGGAGCGATGCCCGTGTCATGCGCGGCTGATCCCGGCTGCTGATCGCAGCCAGGGACCCGCCGGCAATGGCCGACGCCCGCGATCTCGCGGGCGTCCGCCATTAACCCCTCAGGTGCCGGGATCAATACAGATCCCAGCATCTGCGGCAGTTCGCGATTTAAATGAACGATCGGATCGCCCGCAGCGCTGCTGCTGGGATCCGATCATTCATAACGCCGCACGGAGGTCCCCTCTCCTTCCTCCGTGCGGCTCCCGGCATCTCCTGCTCTGGTCTGTGATCGAGCAGACCAGAACAGAAGATGACCGATAACACTGATCTGTTCTATGTCCTATACATAGAACAGATCAGTATTAGCAATCATGGTATTGCTATGAATAGTCCCCTATGGAGACTATTCAAGTGTAAAAAAAAAATGTAAAAAAATGTAAAAGTAGAATTAAAAAAAAAGTGAAAAATCCCCTCCCCCAATAAAAAAGTAAAACGTCCGTTTTTTCCTATTTTACCCCCAAAAAGCGTAAAAATTTTTTTATAGACATATTTGGTATTTGGTAAAGTTCCGAACTATTAAAATAAAATGTTAATGATCCCGTACGGTTAACGGCGTGAACGAAAAAAAATAAAAAAGTCCAAAATTCCTACTTTTTTAATACATTTTATTAAAAAAAAATTATAAAAAATGTATTAAAAGTTTTTTATATGCAAATGTGGTATCAAAAAAAAGTACAGATCATGGCGCAAAAAATGAGCCCCCATACCGCCGCTTATACGGAAAAATAAAAAAGTTATAGGTCATCAAAATAAAGGGATTATAAACGTACTAATTTGGTTAAAAAGTTTGTGATTTTTTTTAAGCGCAACAATAATATAAAAGTATATAATAATTGGTATCATTTTAATCGTATTGACCCTCAGAATAAAGAACACACGTCATTTTTACCATAAATTGTACGGCGTGAAAACGAAACCTTCAAAAATTAGCTAAATTGCGTTTTTTGTTTTAATTTCCCCACAAAAATAGTGTTTTTTGGTTGCGCCATACATTTTATGATATAATGAGTTATGTCATTACAAAGGACAACTGGTCGCGCAAAAAACAAGCCCTCATACTAGTCTGTGGATGAAAATATAAAAGAGTTATGATTTTTAGAAGGCGAGGAGGAAAAAATAAAAACGTAAAAATTTAATTGTCTGAGTCCTTAAGGCCAAAATGGGCTGAGTCCTTAAGGGGTTAAGGGCTGGTCCTGCAGGACTCCTGCTAATGGGAACTGCGTTCCTGCAGTGGAAAAAGTGCAGGAACTCCGTTCCCATGAGTTCCGGCAGGACTTGAGCCCTGGATACGATCATCTGTAATGGCAGTCGGAGGTCCCCTCACCTGCCTCTGGTCGTCTCCTCGGGTCTTCTGCTCTGGTCTGAGATGAGCAGACCAGAGCAGAAGATAGCCGATAACACCGATCAGTGCTTTGCCTGTGCACAGCACTGAACAGTTTTAGCAATCAACTGATTGCCATTGATAGTCCCCTATGGGGACATAAAAAGTGTTAAAAAAAAAGTTGAAAATGTAAAAATAAAAAGTGTGAAAAATCCCCTCCCCAATAAAAATGAAAATTATCCCTTTTTCCCATTTTACCCCCAAAAAGCACAACATTTTTTTTTGTAAACACATTTGGTATCTCCGCATGCATTAATGTCCGAACTATCAAAATATGATGTTAATGATCCTGTAAGGTTAGTGGCAAAAACGTAAAAAATAATAATACAAATTCCCGAAAAAATTTATAAAAAGTTATCTAAAAATTTTATATATATACAAATGTGGTATCGATAAAAAGTACAGATGACAGCGCAAAAAAGGAGCCCTCATACTGCCCCATATATGGAAAAATTTAAAAGTTATAGGTGGTCAAAATAGGGCGATTTTATATTACTGATTTTGTACAAAAAGTTTGAGATTTTTTTAAGTGGTACAAAAATAGAAAAGTATCTAGCCATGGGTATCATTTTAATTGTATTGACTCACAGAATAAAGAACACATGTCATTTGTTTCATAAAGTGTACAGTGTGAAAACAAAACCATCCAAAATGTGCAAAATTGTGGTTTTCATTTAAATTTCCTCCCTAAAAAATTAATTCTTTTGGTTCGCCATACATTTTTTGGTAAAATATGAGAGGTTTTATTACAAAGTACATTTGGTCACGCAAAAAACAAGCCCTTATATGGGTCTGTAGATGGAAATATGAAAGAGTTATGGATTTTAGAAGGCGAGGAGGAAAAAACTAAAACGCAAAAATAAAATTGGCCTGGTCCTTAAGGTCAAAATGGGCTTGGTCCTTAAGGGGTTAAAGCAAATCTCCAAATGCTGAAAAAATGAAAAGCTTTGGCAATATGGTTGCCCCTCATAATCATGTACAGGCTCCTTTCACACTATAGTTCATTCGTCCGTTATAAACATCCGTTATTATGTATTGTAAAGGACATATAATAACGAATGAATTAACGGGTGAAGAGAGTTTAACTTCCGTTTATAATTGTTTATCTGTTATGATCCGTTATAACCTATTAATACATCCATTAATAATGTCCGTTATATTAACCCCTTTTTGACCTCTCCTACCTGTCACACCTTACAACACCTGAAGCTCCGCCTCCTACTCCAAGGGGAGGGTATAAAAGAATGCCACAATGATCCGGCTGCAGTCTGAATTTCAGCATTGAGAGGGAGAGTACTGTTGCTTGGATTGCGTGATGTCAGACTTTACCATTGCGAATTTAACCATGTTTCCCACCCACCTTTCCTCCAGTTTCGATGTTCTGCTGTGGTGTGCCCAACAAAGAAGAAGAAGGAGAAAATCCGAAGATGATGAGACATGTCGCCGCTGCCGAAGATATTGGATCCATCCCATAACTGCAGCACGGACGACCCATGGGGTGTACAGTACTTTGTACGTGGAGCTGCTCCATTAACCCGGGAAGTTTGCAAGCTACCTAAGGATGTCTGTAGCAACGTTTGATGACCTTCTACCACGCATCAGTGAAAGGATCTGCCGCCAAGACACCCACCTCAGAAGGAGCATCTCGGCAGAGGAACGCCTCATCGCAACCCTCAGGTATGTAACGTGCTCATCCAATGTGTTTTACAAAATACTAAAACCCTTTTTTTTTTTTTTAAACTGTTTAATTTCAGATTCCTGGTATCCGGTGAGAGTTTTTTCGTCACTCCACTTCCAGTTTCGCCTGGGAATTTCAACCAGCTCGGGTATTGTCCGGACCACCTGCGAGGCCCTGTCGGATTGCCTTCTAGCAGACTTTCTTCCAGAACCTTCAGCAGAACATTGGCTTGGCATCGCAGAGAAGTTCCAGGAAGTCACACAGTTTCCAAACTGTGTTGGAGCAATCGACGGGAAGCACGTCAGGATCCAGAAGCCGGCGCACAAGGGGTCGGAGTATTATAACTACAAGAAGTTCTTCTCCACCATACTTATGGCTATGGGAGAACAAACGACTCCCGTGTGTTTAAGAACTCTGCCATGGGGAGGAGGATCTACTCTGGTGAGATGGGACTTACTGAAGCAAGGGCCTTTCCTGGGACTGATGGCCTCCATTGCCCTTTGTTTTTGTTGGGGACAAGGCCTTCCAGATGTGTGCCAACTTCTTGAAGCCTTATTCCAGCCGAATACTTGACCACCGCCAGCGGATCTTCAACTACAGACTGTCACGTGCAAGACGCTATGTGCAGTGTGCCTTTGGAATTTTTTGGGGGAAATGGCAGCTCTTCACACGGCCAATACAACTGCACGAGGACGTGGTTGATCAGGTTGTTAAGGCAGCTGATGTTCTCCACAACTTCGTCCTAACCAAGGAGCCTCCCCCCAGTGATCCGGAAGAGGTGGAAGCAGTCATCAAGAAGATCAACCAAGGCCGTCATTCGTCTCAGAGACGATTTTGCACAGTATTTCCTGACAGAAGCTGCCAGAGTGTCTTGGCAGGATCGTATCTTCTAAACTTTCTTGGACTTTTTTCTTTTAGGTTAAAGTCACTTTTGATAGAAAACTGCTGATGTATTTTGCATGTTGTGTGTACACTTTGCTTGCAAGATATGGGAGGGGGTAGATTGTAAGCCCAAGTGTCAAAGTCCAGCTGGGGCATACAATCTACCCCCTTCCCTATCCTGCTAGCAAGGTTCTTATGTATATATCATGTTGGTGGTACACTTTGCTTGCAAGATATGGGAAGGGGTAGATTGTATGCCCAAGTGTCAAAGTCCAGCTGGGGCATACAATCTACCCCCTCCCTTATCCTGCTAGCAAAGTAATTTTTAGGTTATATTGCCCCATGTTTTGTAAAGTTGGCTTTCAGGATAACAGAGTTGTACCTTCTATCCCCCAGTGTAAATTTATCACTGGGTGGTAGAAGACCTCTACTATCCTGAAAGCAAACCCTAGTTGGGTGTAAAAAAAAAAAAATAGGCAAAGTCATTATATCTAGTGAAGAAAAATATATTATTAATCAGAATAGGTTAACCAATAGGTTTTGCAATTGCTTTTATTAGAAATTTTCAGTATTTCATACTGAAAAAGTCAGTCAAACAACTGCCACTCCTGCCTGCTTGGACACATACTAGTCTTGCTGTGTCCATACATCATCACCTATGTCATGGACACACTTCATGATTGACAACTGTAAGCGCAGGGCTCACAGCTAAAGGAAAATCCTCCCACTGTCACCTTGTGTCCCGCTACTGTCATCGAGGACAAGCTGGGAGTGATCCAGTTGTTGGAACTGACAGGTACGCTTTAAAGAGTAGCTCCCACCATCTGTTTTTTGCTTTCTTCTGTCCCTACCTATTGTAAATCTATCCCTAACCCCCTCCCTGGCTTAAAAAAAAACTTTTTCTCATCTTACCAAGTCGTCATCTTCATCTTCTTTCTTGCAGCGCTGTCCTCTCCGGAAGCCGGCTTCTCCAGCATGCACGACGTCACTGACGCCCTCACTTCATCTATGCTGCGCTCCTGTCGGGAGTGCGCATAGATCAGCGAATCGCAGGCTGCTCCGGGGTCTCCTCCTCCCTGTTTAGCAGTGCATGTGCTGCCTTGGGAGGAGGAGTATAGGAGTAGCCTGCCTATAAATAACATATATACACCTGCCGAGACCCTGTAAAGTTGTAGTGGAGCTTTAGCGCGGCACTGATACCTAGTGTGCGCCAATGCGCCCAGCCCCGGCGTTCTCTGCGCTCGCTCACGCCTGTCTGATTGACAGGCAGGGAGCAAGCGCAGCCTGAATGAATTCAGACGTGACGTCACGCCAGGCTGCAGCCGGACACTAGGAGGGAGACCCCTAGTGGCCGGTTTTCAAATGTAAAATACACCATCATAATAAAAAAAATAAAAAAATATATACAAATCTGATGGGTCAGCTATAACATTTTAACAGTACAAGGAGCTTAATAAAATCTGTAAAAATGTAATAAAAACAGCAAAAATTCAAACTGAGAGACAGGTGGCCAAAGAAAGCAAAATTAATCCTAAATATTTTTTTTTAGATATATAAATACAAAAAAAACAAGGACAGAGAATGTAGGACCCCTTAATAATGATAATGGGGAGGTTGTCACGGGCGATCAAGAGAAGGCGGAGCTACTGAATGGGTTCTTTAGTTCTGTATATACTATGGAAGAAGGAGGAGCTGACATTGGACAGGTCAGTGCTGGTAACACATCATGTAATGTACTGAACTGGCTTAATGTAGAGATGGTACAAGGTAAGTTAAGTAAAGTAAATGTAAGCAAATCTCCAGGACCGGATGGATTACACCCAAGAGTTCTTAGAGAGGTATATTCAGTAATATCTGTACCCTTGTTCATGATATTTAGAGATTCTCTGGTGTCTGGCATTGTGCCAAGGGACTGGCGCAAGGCGAATGTGGTACCAATCTTCAAGAAGGGCTCTAGGTCTTCGCCAAGCATTTATAGACCAGTAAGTTTAACGTGCATTGTGGGTAAATTGTTTGAAGGACTTATAAGGGATTACATACAGGAATACATAGGGGATAATAGTATTATAAGTGATAGCCAGCATGGGTTTACTAAGGATAGAAGTTGTCAAACCAATCTAATTTGCTTTTATGAAGATGTGAGTAGAAGCCTTGACAGAGGAATGGCTGTGGATATAGTGTTTCTGGATTTTGCTAAAGCATTTTATACTGTCCCTCATAGTCGTCTGACAGGTAAATTAAGGTCTTTGGGCTTGGAAACTTTAGTTTGTAACTGGATTGAACACTGGCTCATGGATCGTACCCAGAGAGTGGTGGTCAATAATTCGTACTCTGATTGGTCCACGTTTATTAGTGGTGTACCCCAAGGTTCTGTACTGGGCCCGCTGTTGTTTAATTTATTTATCAATGATATAGAGGATGGTATTAACAGCTCTGTTTCTATCTTTGCAGATGACACCAAGCTTTGTAGCACGGTACAGTCTATAGAGGAGGTGTATAGGTTACAAGATGACTTGGATAGACTAAGTGTCTGGGCATCCACATGGCAAATGAGGTTCAATGGGGATAAATGTAAAGTTATGCATCTGGGTACTAATAACATGCATGCATCGTATGTCTTAGAGGGGATTAAACTGGCAGAGTCACTGGTAGAGAAGGATCTGGGTGTACTTGTAGATCACAGACTTCAGAACAGCATGCAATGTCAGGCTGCTGCTTCCAAAGCCAGCAAGATATTGTCATGTATCAAAAGAGGTATGGACTCAAGGGACAGGGACATAATACTCCCCCTTTATAAAGCATTGGTACGGCCTCACCTGGAATATGCTGTTCAGTTTTGGTCGCCTGTCCATAAAAGGGACACTGCGGAGCTGGAAAGGGTGCAGAGACGTGCGACTAAACTAATGTGGAGCATGGAACATTTTAGCTACGAGGAACGAGTTACAATTGTTTAGTCTTGAGAAGAGACGTTTAAGGGGGGATATGATAAACGTATATAGGTATATAAATGGCCCATACAAAAAATATGGAGAAAAACTGTTCCAGGTTAACCCCCCCTCCCCCAAAGGACAAGGGGGCACTCCCTCCGTCTGGAGAAGAAAAGGTTTAGTCTAAAGGGGCGACACGCCTTCTTTACCATAAGAACTGTGCATTTATGGAACAGTCTACCTCAGGAACTGGTCACAGCAGGAACAATTAATAGCTTTAAAACAGGGTTAGATACATTCCTGGAACAAAATAACATTAATGCTTATGCACAATTATAAAATAACATCCCTTCCCCTTATCCCCTTACACCCTTCCCTTCAATTCCCTGGTTGAACTTGATGGAAGTATGTCTTTTTTCAACCATACTAACTATGTAACTGTGTAATGAAACTATATTAGAGATATGTTGTAGTACACAAGTACTACAACATATAAAAAAGAAAGTTGGCAACAGTGCCCATTTAAGCTCTATGAGTCCGTGAAGGATGGCTGGGTAAGGGTCTTGGGAGCTGGGGTCCTCCGGGGGATGCAAGAAGTCTATTCTACTTTGTGTGTAGAATCTGGGAATAGGGGTTTCCATGGAGTAGGAATGGGAGTGGGAAAATGTTGGAATGGTGTTGAAGGGTTGGGAATATTAGGGGGCAGAGGGAAATTGGGAGGTGTGAAGGAAGGGATGGAATGGAAAGAAGGTTCTCCCTGGGACAGCATTTGTACCATGCTACTACAAGGGGTGGATAACTGGCCCAAATGCTGGGAATGTCCCAGGGTGTGGGACATGGACTGGGGATAACGAGGAGGGGAAAGGTGATGGCGTATGAATGGAGAGTGGAAAGGAAAGGGTAACGGCCATGGGAAGGGGAATGGAAGCGGTGGAGGGAGCGGGAACGGGACTGGGGATGGGAGTGGTGACAGGAAGGGGAACAGGAGTGGTGACGGGAAGGGGAACGGATGCTACTTTGGGCAGGGGACATGGTCAAGTAAGGGAAGTGGATAGGGGGTGGGGCGGTTTGGGGGAGTGGGGGGATTAGGGGGGGGTGGATGCAGCAGAGTTTACTTATAAGGTCGGATGACTCCTTGCAGAAAATACACTGCTTATCAAGGGGAAGTTTCTCCAGCATGGGAGCCAGGCTCTGGAGATAGAGTAGAGAGTCTGAAGGGGGACCAGTAGACGGCCCTGCCCCCGCCTGCCATAACTGGCAAATCTCCTCCCTCAAAACTTCTACTCTATCATCCAATCTCATAAAGCTCTCCTTTGTGAGCTTTATGAGCTCTTCAAGGATCCCATGCCGTCTCCTACCAGTCCTCAATGGCCGGACCAAATCTCCAAAGGATGTTTAGATCCTCTGGTGACTTGGTCGGGATGATGAGGAAGCTGGTAGGGGAGAAGGTTCTTGCCCTTGATCAGCAGGGCTGGGCCAGGGAGGGGAGGGGGGTGCCACTGCCAGGGGCTGGTTTGCCCTCTTTACAAAGGAATGTGTTCTGAAAGAGAAGATATTTTAAAAATTAGTAAATTTACACAGAAAAAAAAAAACATTGGATGTACTTCCGCAGTTTATGGCACTTTTGGAGGAATCTGAGGAGTGGGCGGTGCACATGCTGAGTTTTTTGCTGGAGGCACCAGGTCAGCTGGGCCTCTCTTCCTCCTCGTCCCTCATGTGCCGGTCCCTGATGGATTGCCAGTAATGTTTAATCTGCTCACCTAGAAGGAAAAAATATTTATAATAAAAACAATAAAAACAAACAAATTTTTTTTTTAAATGTAAATTTTTTTTACCGACAATCCATCTTTCCTGCGATGACAGGTCCTCCTAGGTATTACAGATTGCTCTGTATATCTCCATCCAAAGAGCCTTGGAGTATTGGCGCTTGGCATGGTTTGGGGCGGACAAATGCCCGCAGCTACAAGCACATGTTCCCAAATACACTGAAAAGGTAACAAAACATACTGCATAGCAGCCATCCATGTATCCACCTTCAGTCAAAGGAGATTTTTCCAGTCAAAAAAGAAGGCTGGTGAAGGATTGTGTTGGAACCAACTTCAATGCTGCCTCCTGCAGGATCCAGGAAGAAGAGAGGGGGGTGAGCACTACACCATGTGACTTCAGGGTCGTGAAGGCTTTACTGAGCATGCTCAGTAAAAATAACGGCCGTTATAAAAACTAGCATTAACAACTGTATTTGCTAACATCCGTCAGCCATAGACCTCAATGTTAAAAATCATGGCCATTAAGTTATCCGTTTTTTGTGACGTAAGAAAAATTTGTGCATGTTCCGTTAATTCTTCCATCATAACTAACCTCCGTTAGTCATGACAGACTATAACGGGTCATAACGGATAATCAAAAAATCCCATAGACTTTAATTTTGTAACGGACATTTAAAATCCTTTTCTAAAGCGTTTCTAACGGACGTTTATAACTGATCTTTTGACAGATGAATTTTAAAGTGTGAAAGCAGCCTAAGAAAAATTTTTTAAAAAGTATGTAGCATAAAGTATTTTAAAAAGTATTATAAAGTAGTATGTAGTAAGAATAAAGTATTTACTGCTACCATGAAAATATTTTGGAATAATGAGATTAGGAATATGTCAGAAACATGATAACATACTAACAATTATTTAATAGAATCCTACTTTAATGAAGGGGAAATGTAAGAGTTGAATGCAAAATATTGTTTATGGATTTAATATTGAAAAAATAAGAAAATAAATACTTTTAATTGAAGTATAATATTTGTGCTATACAGACAAGCTTCCTGGATGTTACTCGGCCACAAATGGAAGTGGGAGATTAGGCAGAGCAGCCGGCTGCAAAGAGTTTCGGCAACTTCAACACACATTTCTTCAGGAACATGAAATCACAACTCCATGAATTCTTCCGAAAATCCAGTTTGACACAATTATACTTTTTTCCTGGCACTAGATACCTGTGCTGTGAGCAGCATCTTATGTTTATCCCCCCCAATTTCCACAATAATAGTGCCAGGAATAGCAAGCTGGCGTCATTCCCTTCGCAGAGTCGTGGCCATAAAGATGTACTGAAAGAGCAGAGCCAGCGGATTCAAAAAACCTCAAACAGCTTTACAGACAGGTCAGCAAAAAATTCCTTACAGCAAAGGCAGCAAGGCAAAGTATGGTTTATCATTTCAGCCTTATAACTTTTACTACTTTCTACCATTAAAAGCTTCTCTGCCACTGAGAGAGAATATTTTGCAAGTAGATTTAGATGTAGGATCATTTATTTGAGTGGGTTAGATGTTTAAGTTCCAATTGTCCATCATATCCAGTTTTTAAAAGGTATGTACCGAAAATATTTTCAACTTTAAACTATGTAAAAGTTACAGTCACACAGGAACTGAGGCTTATAGATATTAAGAAGTGAAGTATTTTATCAACAGTTACAAGCAGAAGACTAAAAAGTATACAAATATGCACTATAGTGTTAGAAAGCAAATGTGAACAGTATATAATTCAATGGATCCTCCGCACGGAAGCACAAGGTAAACTAGGATTAAATGATAAACTAGACCTAGGCGTTTTCCTGTAAACTAATTATGGTCATACTGTTTATATTTACATTGCATTGCATTATTTTTAACATTGTGTTTCATGCACTTGCAGCTGTTGTCACATGTTTTCCTGCTGACGTCAGCTCCACAGGTCTTATAACCGGTACTGACATCGAGAGGAGGCATGATCTGAAGAAGTAGGAGTTTCCTACGAAACAGCTGTCATCTGAGTTGGGAGCGTCCCGGCATCCTCGCCCGCTGCACATCAAGTGCTTTGCAGCACGCCATAACTTTATGATTCACATGCAATAAAGAAAATATTCTACTATCTCCATAGGTGGTGAGTGCTATCCTTGGGTCTATCTGTATGCAAGTGTATAATTCAATCAATATGTGAAATACACACAATCAAGTTCTGTGTCTGTCCTTGTAAACCTATGTTGCTCTTGTACATATTGGCCCTCATTTACTATTGCAAACCCGACATATTTTGTCGGGTTGTGCACCAGTTTCGGGCACCTGAAATTGCACCTGAATTGAAAAAACCCCAACTTACTCTCCATTTTACTAAGAAAACCCGGAAAAGGGGCGTGGTCGTCGTGGAAAGGGGGCGTGGTAACAGAAAAGGGGCGTGTTCCCGACATTTTCACAAAATCCCAACATATTTACTAAAGGTTCCACAGAAAATGTGGTGGATTTCAGCTGAGGAAAACCCTACAGGTCAGAGCATGTGTAAAAAAAAGCAAAGTGTAGGGAAAGTGGAAACTGTAGGGAAAGCTTAGTAAATACCATGGAAAATAATTGTAGGGATTTAAAACCCACAAAGAAACTTACACTCCACTCTTAGTAAATGAGGGCCATTGTGAGAAACCAGGGGATTGGGGTCAAGAGAAGGGAAAATTAACCATAACTTGTCAACAGGCACAATATTTATAAGCACTCTTTATTGTAGGATTTATTGGAGGAGGAGGTAGGACTTGAAGAAGGTTGTGATCTCTTTTCTTTTTTCAAGGGGTACTCCGGGGAACTGAAACCATGGCCCATCCTTTCCCTCTCACCAACCTAATTATCCATCTAAATATCATTCATTAGATATATAGAGCAGTTTCCCTCTTTCAGCTGTCACTAACATGCAGGGAGTGAGAGAAAAATGTCATTATCAGATCCACCTTGTCTTTGTGTAAAGCCCACACTGAGACTAGCCCCCACCCTCCTGAAAGACAAACACCACATTATTTCTGTCTGGTCTGGCTCCATAGCCACACCTCCCCTCCCCTCCCTGTATGAGGATCTTGCCGGCAGAGAAGCCCAGAATTTCCTGTAAAGATTCTCAGTCCCAACTTAGAACAAAACGCTGCTCTTTGCTGTAGATCTAATCACTGACTGCTGCCATTCTGAGCATAGCATGATTTATTGCTGGGGGGGAATTATAGTTTGAAAGAAAAGACATGTGCAGTGTGTGCTGCTCACTCTGTGTTTACAATAAGACAGCATGCACACAGATAGAAAGAGCAATTTGCTTTTGGTGGTATTGGGGTGGCTTTGGGAATTTTTTTTTAATTATACTTCTTGGAGCACCCCTTTAACTATATAGAAGCCATCATGTACAATTGGAACTGAAGTATGTTCTTTCACCATGGGAGGTAGCTAAGAGTCATAATGGAATAGGTTATCCATTCTTTTATATACATAAGAAATAATGCAAACCATGGCGGATTTACGTTTAGCTGCCTGCTATCATTCGTCTTGCAGAAGTTAATAAATGGGAAATCAACCATTTATGGGTCATAGGAATAAATGTGTTGTGTACGGTTAAAGGCAGTCACTGCCAAGTCTAATAATATCATGAGATGCATCAAAAGAACAATAAATGTTGGACTTTATGGCTTATTTTCTTTTTATATCTTTATAACTACTGTATGTAACTATGTAGTTCAGCACTGCTACCACAAATAATACCTAACCTACCTCTGATCACATTCTTCAGCACTGGGAATCTAAAACCAGATATGTGTTTGATACGAAGCGGTGCCATACACCAGTGCATTTGTAGTTTCTTAAGAGTTTTTACATGTTAATGCATTTGTTAATACATTGCAACCAGTTACTTGCAGGATGCCATTTTTTTTATTAGATGAAATAGACCGTCATATGTGAGAGTCATGTATGGTAGTTTCTAATCTAAGTTACTTGAGCAAAAGGTTTGGATGCTATGGAAAATGTTTGGTAGCCTTTCAATTTGGTTTTAGTGTTGTAAGATATACATGGAAATGGGAATGAATACTTCCTATGACCAGTGGGATGTAAGAATTTTTATTTTATCTGCAAATATTGAAAAATGTTTTTTTATTATCTGACATGTACCTTTTTACATTTGAAAGGATGACCATTTCTTATCATTAACCCTTCAAAGACGGTTTATTTTCATTTTTGTGTTTTCATTTATTTCTCCTTTGCTTCTAAAAGCCATATCTCTTTATTTTTCTGCATAACTAGATGAGGGCTTGTCTTCTGGGGGACTAATAATCTTAACTATCCAGGAGATATTAACTCTTTAGATGTATTTCACCATATCTTGAATATCTTTTACAATGCTGCACCTATTTATTTCTGTCAGTTTTAAAATTCTGTGGGGAATATTAAAATCCAAGTAAGAATTTTTAAGGCACCAACAAAAAGAAGCTCAATTAGAGATTGAGTTTTTATTAATGTGATGAAATGTTTGAAGGCAGCATATATGTTTTGGTGACATTTAGTTTACAGTAGGAAATTTCTACAAATTGCTGTAGGCAGAGAGGTGGCTGGGAAGGTTAGTGTCAGAATTACATCATCTGTTTATAAATGGACTCTATGATCATAGGGGAAGATTTATTAAAATCTGTCCAGAGGAAATGTTGCTGAGTTGCCCATAGCAACCAATCAGATTGCTTCTTTCTTTTTGCAGAGGCCTATTAAAAATGAAAGAAGCGATTTGATTGATTGCTATGGGAAACTCAGTAACTTTTCTTCTGGTCAGGTTTTGATTAATCTCCCCCATAGTCTCTAATCTTAATCCCTGTCAGTTCAGGAGAAGAGTGGATTAGAGTGGCCAATGCTTCCATCACAATGATGAAATGAAAGGTGACATCTTCCTGGCACCATTACTGATGTGAAATAAGTCCGACATTGTTCCCATTACTAGAACTTGTGCAGAAAGTCAACAATAAGGGATTATTATTGGGGATTTATTATAAACCATCATGGCATATCTCATGAATATTTGGTCTAGGACATACCAATGTACCCTACCAAACTCTTTATCTGTGTCTAGTGACAGGAATACTACTGGCAAATCAAATTTGTTACATCTAATAAATCTATCAGTCATCCTGCCCCAATGTCATTGTAAAGAAATCTACTAGATCCTTATGTATTATCCTGGTTAAAGGGGTAAAAAAAATCTAATCACCTGGTGCCAGAAAAAAATTATGCAGCTTTGTAAATGACATCTTTTTGGAAAAAAAAAAACAATAAAAAACCTTAAGCCTTCTAGTACTTATCAGCTGCTGTTTACTTTTTGCTGCCACCTTTGTCCGTGTCAGGAATGGTCCAGAGCATCAGCAAATCTCCTTAGCATGGACCTAACTATTTAGACCCTTTGCTATAACAGTTGAAATTTATCTCTTGGGGCTTTCTATTCCTCTTTCTCATCATTGGGGCATTTTTACCCCTTGGTCAGAGTCACCTGTGGTAAATTCAAAACAGAATTGTGTGATGGCACAGATCTGAAGAAAAGTATGAAAAAATGTTGCTGCACTGAAGGTTTCCAAGAGCGCAGTGATGAAACAACTAAAACTCTTTCTAGAGCTGGTAAACCAACCTAAATAAGTAAATGGAGGAGAAAAGCCTTGGTAAGAGAGGTGACCAAGAACCCAAGGGTCAGTCTGGCCAAACTCCAAAGAATTAGTGTGCAGATGTGAGAAATGTTCAGATCAACCATCACTGCAGCACTCAACCAATCTGGGCTTTTTTGCAGAGTGTGAGAGAATAAAGTTGGTTCAAGATGCCATGATGTTCATTTTCAGCCATAATAGCAACCTAAGATAAGATTTTTCTGGAAGGAATGAAAGGGGCCCCACAGGAAGAGGGCCTCATCGCGTGTGGAAAGACATCTTGTATGAATTAAGTATTGTACCATATGTATGACATCACACTACTTGTTTTTATGCTTGTAACATATATAAGTAGGGGTATTTCCCCCTTCTCAATAGACCTGATTATGAACACTGCTTGTGTCTGTGTCAAAGTACATGGGGCCTAAATACATGGGGCCAGAACCTGACATCAGGAGCAGGACAGCCACATCACCCCCCCTGGACCGTGCAGAAAGCAGGAGACCCCCGGAACCACAGATCCAAAGGAACAAGCGCTTGTCAAAGTGAGGCCTTATCTTACCAATCTTATTTGTGTTTCCCGAGGTAGCCTTTGCTTTCTGTCCAGAGGGGTAGGTGTGTGCATGCCTTCTTAATACATATATGCTTCTGGCCTGTAAGAACACACAATGAGAAAGAGCCATGTCATATGAGCTAGACATTGTAACTGCCTGTATCTGTCTGTGTTTGTTCCGTTTATGGTTTACCATATCTGGGAAATAGCACAGAGAGCTAGAAAAGGGGAAATTAAACCCCCTAACTGATCTCTGGTAAAGGAATTAGACTTACTCGGGAATTTGGGTCGTCGGGAATATTAAGACTCACAGGGCGGAATTAACACTAGTGCAGTCAGGAATACAAGAGACAGTGAAGTAAGCAGGGATAGAAGCAGAAGAAAATGAGTAAATTCATCAGCAAAAAGATACCAGTTAAGTGGAAGACAGTCAAGCAGATAGTACAGGAAAGGAAAGGAGAATGGGATGTGATCCAAATGGGGTTCTGGAACTGGACCTTTGGTCAAAGTTCAGGCAGCAGTATGAGGAATGGTTAAAAGAAAAAGGCTTAACAGATATGTCAATAGCATTGAAAGGGCATAAAGGAAGTATTGTATGCTAGTCAGAATACTGGAGTCGTCACCGGTGCTCAACCTAGGCATAACTTTAAGTGCCACTGTTGTAACAAACCAGGGCACTTTAAAAAGGAATGTAGAAAGCCGAGGCATGGATACATGTGGATGTGTGTGTCTAAAGCGGATGAATAGAAGGTATGATGTGAGTTGTAGTAACCTCAAAAGCTATGTCTGAGTTATAACCTAAGTTGCTGACTATGATGCCCAAATGTCCTGATGACTCCTCCTTAGTGGTTTTGTATGCATTGTGTTGTTGACAAAAGCTGATAAGTTAGTCCAAAAGTTAATGATAAATACAAGTGATAAGACAAGTACAAGAGAAGCAGATTGTTGGTAGCAGCTGAATAGGGTTAGGGAAAAACTGGAGGTGTGGCTAAAATACTAGAGAAAGAGAATGGAGACTCAATGTTTTGATGGAAAAAGCATGTGGTGAGTGAAGAATAGACTATGGTTATTAAGGCAGTTGAAAGTTTGTAATATACTGATGGTTGATGGACAGAAGTATTCTTATACAGCAGTGTGAGTAAAATGAAGAAAGCCTTTGTTTCAGGGTTGAGATGATAACTTTCAGATGTTTGAATGGGTGTAGTTGTTTTTCCAATGGTGGGGGCAAAAGTAAAGATGAGGATGAGGAGTGCTTAATACTATGGAATACAGAGGGCGTGGTAGGTGTCTGGGAAATACTTTGATTTTGTGTATGTAGTTATATAGTATAAGGACGTTCATAGGATTGGTCTCATGATATAAAAGATATTGGATATGTGTAATGGGTATTAATGAATAAGGAATACATGAAATGTAAATGTTTTCTTTGTAAAGCTGTTTGTGAAGTTGTTTATGTTGCAAGGGTACCACTTAAACTGAACCTATTTGATGATATTGTAATAATTTACTAATAAGTTTTGTTTTCACAGTTGCGCAAGAGGGAAGCCAAAGTGAAGTGTATGAAAAGATTCAATAAATTGTCTGATTGTATTATAGGAGTAACAAAAGAAGGAGATGGCCAAGAGAAAAATAAATAAATAAAATAAAAGAAGATATAAAAAAGTGATCACTATTTAATTAATAGGTATTACCTAAGCTTTTAAAGTCAGCTAATGAGTATTTGATCATTAATGCACATTGAAGGTGATTTGTTTTAAAAAATAATTGAAAAAGCTCTGCATATTTTGATTCTTTTACATTTTTGGTGAGAATGTGTGTTGGGCCCTTTGTGTTGTATGTTGAGTATTTGTACATGTCGGTATTGTTATATGTTATGTTTGTATTGTTTAGACTTGTGCACTAGAACATTTTTCATTTCGTTTATTTTTTTGTTTTTGAAAAAACTTTTGGTTCGGCAATATTTTCGGTTTAGATTTTTCGGATACATTCGGTATTCGGGTTGATTTTTTTTTTCGGGTACATTCGGTAAATCTTTTTATTCTTTTTTTGGACTTTAGCGATCCTAAAAAACTATGGAGATACCTTTTTTATTAAAATTTCGTAGGGTGCCATAAAAAAATCATAATAAAAAAGATACAGTAGTGATGGAAAAAACTGTATCTAACGAAATGTATCTTTTTTATTATGAAACGTTTATTAATTTTAAAACAGGTATCAATTTATGTGAGCGGGTAAGGCACTAAAAATGTAGCCGACAATAATAAAAATGTATTGTGTGTGTGTTTTTCACTTTTTATTTTTTACATTTTTTAGGTAGTACTACTACTCCCAGCATGGAACACACTCTTCCATGATGGGAGTTGTAGTTACCTGTACTAATTGACAGATCGCCGGGGTCCCTTGCGATCCTCTTGTATAATGTATAGATGTGGCGGCCGCTCTTCTATGGTCCACTGCACTTACGTATATATATACACATATTCATATTTCCCGCAGAGCTGTGATTGGCCAGATGGTTCCAGCCAATCACAGCTCTCTGTGTGAAATAGGAATATGTATATATATATATACGGCCGTGCAGGGGACCATAGGAGAGCGGCCGCCGCATCCACACATTATACAGGAGAATCACAGTGGGTGTCAGGAGTGATACCCGCAGTGATCTTTCCTTTACTACAAGTACTGCTACTCCCAACATGGAGTACACTCAGCTCCATGCTGGGAGCTGTAGTACCTGCATTAATAGACAGATCACAGCGGGTGTC
The DNA here is from genome assembly GCF_029499605.1 of Hyla sarda. NCBI lineage: Eukaryota > Metazoa > Chordata > Amphibia > Anura > Hylidae > Hyla > Hyla sarda. The sequence continues at coordinate 343,762,979 of NC_079191.1, read as the reverse complement.
AGAAGTTACACTTGCTGCGATATGTCTATTAATGCAGGTACTACAGCTCCCAGCATGGAGCAGAGTGTGCTCCATGTTGGGAGTATTAGTACCTGCAGTAAGGGACAGATCCCAGGGATGTCACTTCTCCTGACACCCGCTGCGATCGTCCTTATGTGAATGTCGGGATCAGCTGTTCTCAGGGCTACAGAGTCGGGAGAACAGCTGACGCTGAGCCGTAGGTATACATCGTATATCTACTGCCCAGCAAGAACTTACAGTGAGCCTGCAATGTATATACAGTATACACATTGCTGTCTCACTTAACCCCTTGCTGAGCTGTGCGCTATGCGCAAGCCCAGCAAGGGAAGAGTTAACTTACACTGCTGGACAGTGTAGGTTAACCCTTTGGGCGGTATACACTATATACAGCTATCTATAGATAGTTGTATACAGTGTTTACAGAAGACGAAGTCCGCTTACTTCCCTCGAGTATCGGGCAGGTCCGTGTAGCTCCACCCCCTAGTGATGACGTTGTTAGGGGGCGGAGCTACAGAAGGAAGCAATGCTAGTTAATCTGAAGCTCTGTTCACATTGTCCGTTTTGTATAATGTGAGCAGACCCTTCTTTCAGTGTCTGGGTATGCTGGGAGTTGTAGTTTTGCACCAATTGGTGGCTCCCTGTTTGGGTAGACATTGCGTCATGGGTGCTCTCCGCAGCGGACAGCGCCAAAAATGTCATAACCATTTTTTTGTGTTTTTTTTCTTCTCGTTTCAGATCCGTGTATGCAGAGGATTACTGCGGATTCGATGGATTACGGTGGATTATTTTTTTTTCTTTTAATAAAATGGTTAATGAGGGCTGTGGGGGAGTGTTTTTTTAAATAAAAAATTTTTTCCAATGTGTTGTGTTTTTTTTTTATTGAATTTTCAGGGTTAGTAGTGGAAGCTGGTCTTATTGACTGAATCCATTACTAAGCCAGGACTTAGTGCTAGCCCCAAAAACAGCTAGCGCTAACCCCCAATTATTACCCCGGTACCCACCGCCACAGGGGTGTCGGGAAGAGCCGGTACCAACAGGCCCAGAGGGTCAAAAATGGTGCTCCTGGGCCTAGGCGGTAACAGGCTGGCGTTATTTAGGCTGGGGAGGGCCAGTAACAATGGTCCTCGCCCACCCTGGTAACGTCAGGCTGTTGCTGTTTGGTTGGTATTGTGCTGAGAATGAAAATACGGGGAACCCTATACGTTTTTTATTTATTTAAATAAATTAAATAAAAAACGCATAGGGTTCCCCATATTTATTTTAAATAACTAAAAAAAAACGCATAGGGTTCCCCGTATTTTCATTCTCCGCACAATACCAACCAAACAGCAACAGACTGACTTTACCAGGGTGGGCGAGGACCATTGTTACTGGCCCTCCCCAGCCTAAATAACGCCAGCCTGTTACCGCCCAGGCCCATGAGCGCCATTTTTGACGCTCCGGGCCTGTTGGCACCGGCTCTTCCCGGCACCCCTGTGGCAGTGGGTACCGGGGTAATAATTGGGGGTTAGCGCTAGCTGTTTTTGGGGCTAGCACTAAGTCCTGGCTTAATAATGGATTCAGTCAATAAGACCAGATTCCACTACTAACCCTGAAACTTCAATTAAAAAAAAACACAACACATTGGAAAAATTATTTAATTTAAAAAAACACTCCCCCACAGCCCTCGTCAACCATTTTATTAAAAGAAAAAAAAATCTGCCGTAATTCATCGAATCCGCAGTAATCCTCTGCATACACGGATCTGAAACGAGAAGAAAAAAAACCACAAAAAAATGGTTATGACATTTTTGGCGCTGTCCGCTGGGGAGAGCACCCAAGATGCAATGTCTACCCAAACAGGGAGCCACCAATTGGTGCAAAACTACAACTCCCAGCATGCCCAGACAGCCTTTGGCTGTCTGGGCATGCTGGGAGTTGTAGTTTAGCAACAGCTGGAGTCTCCCTGTCTGGGTAGACACTGCCAGAAGGGTCTGTTCAAATTATACAAAACGGACAATGTGAACAGAGCTTCAGATTAACTAGCCTTGTTCCCTTCTGTAGCTCCGCCCCCTAATGACATCATCACTAGGGGCGGAGCTACACGGACCTGCCCGGTACTCGAGGGAAGTAAGCGGACTTCGTCTTCTGTATACACTGCATACAGCTATCTATAGATAGCTGTATATAGTGTATACCGCCCAAAGGGTTAACCTACACTGTCCAGCAGTGTAAGTTAACTCTTCCCTTGCTGGGCGTGCGCATAGCACACAGCTCAGCAAGGGGTTAAGTGAGCCTGCAATGTGTATACTGTATACACACTGCAGGCTCACTGTAAGTTCTTGCTGGGCAGTAGATATACGATATATACCTATGGCTCAGCGTCAGCTGTTCTCCCGGCTCTGTAGCCCTGAGAACAGCTGATCCTGACATTCACATCAGGAGGATCGCAGCGGGTGTCAGGAGGAGTGACATCCCTGGGATCTGTCCCTTACTGCAGGTACTAAAACTCCCAACATGGAGCACACTCTGCTCCATGCTGGGAGCTGTAGTACCTGCATTAATAGACATATGGCAGCGAGTGTAAATTCTGACACCCGCTGCAATCTGTCTATTAATGCAGGTACTACAGCTCCCAGCATGGAGCTGAGTGTACTCCATGTTGGGAGTAGTAGTACTGGTAGTAAAGGAAAGACCACTCCTGACACCCACGGTGATGCTCCTGTATAATGTGTGGATGCGGCAGCCGCTCTCCTATGGTCCCCTGCACGGCCGTATATATACACATATTCCTATTTCTCACAGAGAGCTGTGATTGGCTGGAACCATCTGGCCAATCACAGCTCTGCGTTAAATATGAATATGTGTACATATACGTGAGTGCAGGGGACCATAGAAGAGCGGCCGCCGCATCTATACATTATACAAGAAGATCACAAGGGACCCCGGCGATCTGTCAATTAGTACATGTAACTACTACTCCCATCATGGAAGAGTGTGTTCCATGCTGGGAGTAGTAGTACTACCTAAAAAAAAAATTTAAAAAGTGAAAAACACACACACACACTACATTTTTATTATTGTCGGCTACATTTTTAGTGCTTTACCCGCTCACATAAATTGATCCCTGTTTAAAAATTAATAAACATTTCATAATAAAAAAAGATACATTTCATTAGATACAATTTTTTCCATCACTACTGTATCTTTTTTATTATGATTTTTTTATGGTATCCTACGAAATTTTAATAAAAAAGGTATCTCCATCATTTTTTAGGATTTAGGATCGCTAAAGTCCAAAAAAGAATAAAAAGATTTATCGAATGTACCTGAATACCGAATGTATCCGAAAAATCAAACTGTATCTGTATCCTTTTTTATTATCTTTGTTATTAGAATGAATTCTTTACGTTCGTTTACGGATAACGAATGCATTCGTTATTTACCGCATGTATTCGGGAAATAACGAATGCATTCGTTATTTTGCTATTCGTATTATCGTGGCTATTTGGGAATGCTCAAAATATGTTTTCGTGCATTCGGATTGGTCCGAATGCCCGAAAACTGTACAATTTGGTAAATTAGACATTCGTGCCGAACCAAATTGCACATGTCTAGTATTGTATGTCTCTTGATGTTGTGACACATGAACACAGTCAGTTAGTAGATGTTCATGGTTCAATAGTTTCAGGCAACAAACTAAGAATTTGCAAAGACCCAGACCCAAAGGGGCGGTGACTAGTGATGTAGAGGAGTGGGAGGAGAAAAGAGAATGACAGAACAGCCTCCTCTCCTGAAACACAAAGTCACATTAGACATGAAGGAAACATATATATCTACTGTTTGAAATTTAGTATTTTTAGAGTATATGCATACACAATGTAATATATCTATACATTCTGCATTGCATTTATTTGAATAACATAAATGAGTTGATATGCAATTTATAATGATAATAATGTAATATCAAGATGTTAAAAAAAAACACTGTCCTTTGTTAGCTATGCTACCCTCAGAACTTTGATTGTCGTTAACTTATGAGGTTAGGAATTCAAGATCCATGATAGAATATCAGATAATATTGATGCAGTTTTAAATGTTAGCTTGTTCAAAATTGTAAAAGATGTAATACATAAGACAGGATATATGGTGTCCATACAAAATGAAGTTCTACTACAATAAAACACTCTACCTGAACTGTTTAGAAAGTTCAGATTGAAGAGTTGAAAATATTCACTGAGATGTGTAAGATGGGTAGGCTGTAAATATGTTAACTAAGTGCAGTTACACTTGTGAGATCGTCCACAAGTATGGGCCTATTGGTGTAGAGGTTTTGTTGAATCCTTGGGCAAACCAATCAAATGTAGAATCTGTAATTCGAATGTTCATAGTCTAGAGCTGCCAGAGAAGGGGGCTATCTGAAAAGTCAAAACCTACATGAAGAAAGCAACCCCAGAAGCCAAGGGGGACCAGATAGTGGAGGAGGCTGCCAAGGCTGCAGTGCTCCTGTCCCCCCCCCCCTGGTTATGGTACAGAGTGTACAGGTGGATAGGGAGTGTGGATCTGTCTGGTTAGGTCTCTTGCACGAACCAGCAATGCATGCTGAGAGAGACCAATGGAAGAAGAAAGAGGTTGTTACAGGGCAAAGACGGCATCTGGAGAGTTGGTAAGAAATTGTGTGTGCCAACAGTCTTATACCCCATGGTAACATATATGGCCCCATACACTAAGCAGAAGGGAGCTATGTGTGTAGTAATGTCCGTTCATTGGATGGCCTCATGATTCAACAATGCAGAAAGAAGGTTTGTACAGACTTCATTATTTACATCTGTTTTGACCTAGATAAAACAATAAAAGGTATCTGTCTGACACCCCATGACCATCTTACCTGGTTTTAGAGACTATAAGTGGACTTCATCTTACTGCCTGAGGTGGATCAATATGAGTATATCCTTGTCTGACTGTACTGATTTCCTAACCATAGATACAATATAGAATATAACTGAGAACCTTGTGCAATGTTATTGGGTAACTGTGCAACTAATGGACTTGATAAACTGTTGTATAAAAGAAGACTGGGGCAATGCAATATAAACATCATGAAGCATATGGTAAAGATGTCAAATGTGAAGATAGTTGGTGTGCACGACACTTAGAGGCCTACCATATAAAGCCAGGAAAAACAACTGTAATGTGTAGATTGATTACCATACCTCTACTTGTTATTACAGTAAATAATCCTCCAGAATTCTGGTATCCTGAAATTCTGGGTAAATATTTTGATGAAAAAAACAAGACACATGATTTAGTATTGTTTTATGATCTAATAAGGGTATTTTGCGAAGGAACTGAGTTATATGAACCGTGTCTGTTACAACATGAAAGTAACATATGTAAGTTCTACGGAACTACGGTCACTGTGGGAAATCATTTTATTGAGGTAGGTCCGTTACAAATGTGTTTGATCAGTAATGATAATGAAACTCTCATACCCCTTAATCTTTCTGCTCCCTTCTCAGGGTGCATATCAGGTGTTCATATACTACATTGGGAAAATGAGACTTTCTTGTTATAAAATGATATACGCTTGGTTATACTTGTAAACATAACTTTTTCCTCCTTTACTGAATTACCTACATATATCTGCAACTTATCTTAAAGGGGTACTCCGGCGCTAAGACATCTTATCTCCTATCCAAAGGATAGGGGATAAGATGCCTGATTGCGGGGAACCCGCCACTGGGGATCCCCGTGATCTTGCACCCCATTACAATCAGTCCCCAGAGCATGTTCGCTCTGGGTCTGATTACTGGCGATCACGGGGCCGGAGCATTGTGATGTCACGGCCCTGCCCCGTGTGCCATCACGCTCCGCCCCCTCAATGCAAGCCTATGGGAGGGGGCATGACGTCACACGGGGTCGGGGCCGTGATTATCGGTACCGGACCTAAAAAAACAATATCGGTCGATCCCTAATCTTATCCCCTATCCTTTGGATAGGGGATGAGATGTCTTAGCGCCGGAGTACTTTAATTGCATAATTTTTTTAAAGATTCCGAACATGTGAGAAAACATATAAATAAATATATAATTCCAAGAAAACAGTAAGTGTCTGGCACTACCGTGACAGTCAAACCACAGTGTGGGCGGCAACTCAGGGAAAAACCGGACAATACGTGTGCAGATGCAGGTGGTGCAGCGAGTGCAGCACTATCATTCAATGCAGAAAATCAGAAGAAAAGACTCGGCGACTCACCATTCTGCAGAAACTTCTTTATTCCATCAGGAAATTACAGATGCACATCATGCAGAGGATTGCATGATACGAGGCAGGGGGTGCGGGTAGGACAGTGCAGTTTTGTGCCAGACAGGCACTTCCTCAAGCTACATGCACGTGCAGAATGGTGAGTCGCCGAGTCTTCCTTCTGATTTTCTGCATTGAATATAAATAAATCTAATCATACCTTACAGGATAGCTTAGTGTCTGCACATATAGACAAAGATCAGGTTCTAGGATTAGCTTAATCTATTAAGGATGAAACTGCACACCACTGGTATGACATATTTAGCGGTTGGTCACTGACTGCTACTAAAATCATCCATTTCCTGTTTGGTCCCATGACTATATTATTCTTGCTTTTTGTCCTCTTGTGTTTTATTAATATATGGGTCTATTGTAGGAGTAAACATCAAGTAAGATACCTACCCCTGTATTTCAAATAATGCTTTCACTTGTTTCTTTATATTTCAGAAGCTAAAGGAAAATGGAACAGTGGTGGGAATATGGTGAAGCACCAAAGCATGTAATCTGAAAGTCCGGCAGATGGTGGTATAGAGTCTCTGAAGTACCTTCAATATAAACACTGCTGACATTTTCCAAGCTTCTAATGGGGGATTTATGAGAGAATAAAGTTGGTTCAAGACGCCATGATGTTCATTTTCAGCCATAATAGCAACCTAAGATAAGATTTTTTGGAAGGAATGCAAGGGGTCCCACAGGAAGAGGGCCTGATCGCGTGTGGAAAGACATCTTGTATGAATTAAGTATTGTACCATATGTATGACATCACACTACTTGTTTTCTGCTTGTAACATATTTAACTCCTTAAGGACGCAGGGCGTTCCTGTACACCCTGCGCCCGGTCCCGGTATATAACGCAGGGTCACGCCATGGCTAATGATAGCCGGGACCCTGGGCTAATGGCGTGCGCTATTATCCCTTTAGACGCGGCGATCAAAGCTCAATGAAAGTGAAAGCTTCCCAGCAGCTCAATTGTGCTGATCGGGACCATCGTGATAAAATTGGGATGTCCCGATCAGCTAGGACGTGAGCGGAGGTCCCCGTACCTGCCTCCATCATGTCTGATCGGCGATTGATTGCTCCAAGCCTAAGATCCAGGCTTGAGCAATCGCACATAACACTGATCAATGCAAAGCTACAGCTTTGCAGGGATCAGTGTAAAAGATCAGTGTGTGCAGTGTTATAGCCCCCTACGGGAGCTATAACACTGCAAAAAAAAAGTGAAAAAAAAGGTTAATAAAGGCCATTTAACCCCTTCCCTAATAAAAGTTTGAATCACCCCCCTTTTTCCATTTGAAAAAAAAAACTGTGTAGATATAAATAAACATATGTGGCATCGTCGCATGCGGAAATGTTCTAATTATAAAAACATATCATTAATTAAACTGCACGGTCAAAGGCGTATACGCAAAATAATTCCAAAGTCCAAAATAGCGTATTTTTGGTCACTTTTTACATCATAAATTTTTTTATAAAAAGCGATCAAAAAGTCCGATAGATACAAAAATGGTACCGATAAAAACCGGTATGAGGGCGCAAAAATGAGCCCTCATACCGGCTCGTATGCAGAAAAACAAAAAAGTTATAGGGGTCAGAAGATGACAATTTTTAACGTATACATTTTCCTGCATGTAGTTATGATTTTGTTCTGAAGTATGACAAAACCAAACCTAAATAAGTAGGGTATCATTTTAATCATATGGACCTACAGAATAAAGATGAGGGGTAATTTTTACCGAAAAATTCACTGCATAGAAAACGGAAGCCCCCAAAACTTTTTTCTTCAATTTTGCCGCATAAATTTTTTTCCGTTTCGCCGTGGATTTTTTGGTAAAATTACTAATGTCACTGCAAACTAGAATTGGTGGCGCAAAAATTAAGCCACATATGGAATTTTAGGTGCATAATTGAAAGGGTTATGAGTTTTAGAAGGTGATGAGGAAACAATGTAAATGCAAAAATGTCTTTCCCCCTCCTCAATAGAACTGATTATGAACACTACTTGTGTCAGTGTCAAAGTCATTTCTCAGAGCACTCGTCTATATTAATAAGGAACTCTGTGACATCGCATTGAAGTCCTCTTGAAGACTTCTCCAACAAGAGTGACCAGAAAGAAAAGTCCCTTCAATAAAAGACCCATGGATGCCAGTCTGGAGTTTGGAAAAAAAAAAAAAAAAAACACCTAAAGGACTCTCAGCCAAGCATACAGCCGGGGCAACACAAGGTGTGGCTTAGGACGAAGTCTTTACAAAACTACCACTGCCAATATCGCACACAAAATTGGCTAGGGAGGCAGGCCTCAAAGGTCAGGTCCACAGTCTGGTCTGGGGAGTAAGATAACATGGTTTTCTTAAGTTCCCCAATGTTGTAAAGGGAAACAGATAAATCCAGGTCTTATCAACAAGTATGGTATTTTATTTGTGCTTGCTGCATGAGTAATAGATATGCAGTTTAAAAGTATATGGGAAATGTGTGAATGAAATTTGCAATTTGTGTGTTTGCAGCTTGGGTGTGCTATATGTCTATGTATTAGTGGTACTTAGATGTGTCATATGTGTAGTGCAGAGGTTTCCAAACTTATTTTGACTATTGCCTCCCTTCCGGAAAAAAAATTATTCAGCCCTGCCCTGGAAATCTTCCTTCATTATGCAAACAAACAAACGCCCTCAATTGCAACCGAGTCCACTAACGCCTCCCCCCTCCCCACCCTGGGTCATTTTAGCACCTCCTCCCTTCCCCAGGGGACAATAACACAAGCTTTGTGAAACTCTATCCTATACTTTCATGGTCTTTAACTCCTTCCCACCAAAAGACTTATGGTATGTCTTGGTAGGGGAGAATGGCATTGGAGCAGGATTGTGACATCATCCCGCTCTGTACCACGCGGCCACCAGTTGGAATAGTGAGCCAAGGGCCGCAGCTAATAGCCTGCAGCGGCAATCACCACTGCTAGGTTATTAACCCTTTAGAGTTAGTAATAATATAATAATAAAAAGATTCCGCAGCACTTTACAATTTTGGATTACAAATATAAAGACAAGTATCAGACATAATAATATTATACACTAACTATTTAAACAGAGGAGTAAGGGCCCTGTTCGCAAGAGCTTACAGACTATGAGAAGTGAAATTGAGACAGGCATAAAATGCTTTAATTGATACAATGGTCCAGTCATAATTTATATATAGGAAAGGTTACATACAGGAGGGTGAACCTGTCACTAGGTAATATCTGAATGTCTAAAGTGCATAGAGAGTAGGGGGGAGACTGTCAAATATGAAGCTTTTGATATCTTCAAGACCTAGAGGTCTCAAAAGAGTAGTAGTGGAAGCCAACTAGGAAATGTTATAGGTCTGCTTGAAGAGATGAGTCTTCAGGGCACATTTAAAACTGTGGATGTTGTGGTTGAGCCTGAGGGATTGAGGTATCGCATTCCAGAGATGGGAGTGAGAGGTTCTGAGATCATTAGCAGAGCAGAGACAACATGTTGGATGGTAGACAGAGATGAGATAGGAGATGTAGGGAGGTGCAGTACTGTGGAGAGCTTTTCATGATCAACGTCAATTTCGGGACCAAAAGTACGTTCCTGTGTTTGGGTGTGTGGTGGGCTAAGCTAATTGGGACCAGCGCAAGGTAATCACAGGGGGGACATTTATCAGTGTTTTCTTATGTATTCCTTTTTTTAGTTATTTTTTTCTTACAATTTATTTGCTTATGTGCGACTTATTTAACAACTGCTTTCAGCCTGTTGATAAATTTCTTTCACTTAAGCAATTTTTCTTTTTGCTTTGGTAGTGGCTTTTTCTGCTCCATGTCTGAGCTGGAGTAAATTTAGTAGCTTTTTACATGTAATGCGACATTTTTGGGACTTTCGCACTTGATAAATCTCTGACCACTGCAAATCAAAAATCACTTTTTGCTTTGTAAGCAAGATTTTTATTTTTTGCTTAGGACACTGCACAATCAAAAAGTTGCAGAAAAGAGAAAGTAGTCGCAAGTGCGACTTTTTGGCGACAATTTTAAGAAAAAAAATCTACTAAATGCTTTGATAAATGTCCCCCAGGGTCCTGATCAGATTTCATGATGTCCCTTCCTGCCTCCGTGCCGTCTGATCCTTTCTTTTCAGCTCCAGCCTGCTTTGGCAATGTTGTGTGATAGCATTGATCAGTGTTAGCAATCAAATGATTGCATGTTATAGACTAAAAAAGAGTAAAATAAATAAAAACAAATGAAAAAATATGAATAAATCCCCCACATTAAAACTTGAATCACCCCCATCTTCCATTTTTCAAATAAAACAATGTAAATAAAAAGAAACGTAATCATACGTGGTCTTGTCGCATTTGGAATAATAAATGGAACTCCATCAGACTCATTCAGTCTGAGCAGAGGGACAAGGCAGGGATGTCCGCTCTCACCCTTATTATTTGCCTTATACATGGAACCTCTTGCAATGTGGGTTATGAAACATAATATGTTAAAAGGGTTTGGAGTAAAAGGGAAGGAGCATAGAATATTGTTGTATTCAGATGATGTACTCTAGTTTATTAATAAGCCCCTCACGGCAATTCCATTGATATTAAATTTGTTTGGGGAACTCTCAAAAATTTCTGGACTAGAAATCAATTGGGCAAAGTTCTGCCTGGTACCAAAAAATGTAGATTTAGACATGAGGGTTGGCAACCTGAGAATTTTAAGAAGAAAAGACCTTTACTTATTTAGGGGAGAATATTTATTCAGAAATTAATACATGTATTCAATTTAATATTGTACCATTTATTAGTAATCTTAAACGTAGAGTTAATGGGGGACATGTATCATTTCCAGTGTATAATAGAAGTTTTTTACCCCTCTGCCTGTTGTCTAAATTTGGTGCAGCTGCGTTAAATTTATCATTCTTGTGCAGCTACTTTCTTGAATTGCGTTTAAATTTAGAATTCTCCTCAGAGCATAAATTTACACCGCAGCTCTATTTAGTAGGAGCTTTGTCTGCAGCGTATCTGCACCTAAACAGTAAGTGTGTCCTCGTTATTGGTTTTAGAATTTTTTTTCTTCATTATGTAGAGTTTTAATCTCACAATAATACCACTTTTTGCACCCAATTATAACACATCAATTATACCAATGTCCTTATTCTTCATTTAACATCTGTGACACCCCTGTGCAAATCACCTCAAATGTACATGGTGCACTCTACCTTATGGGCCTTGTTGTGCGCCAGCAGAGCACTTTGCGCCCACATATGTGGTATCTCTGTACTCTGGCTAAATTGTGTCCCTTAAAATGGTTGTTTTTTTTTCCCATTTACCTCTTGTGAAAATGTAAAGTATGCGGCAACACCTGCATGTCAGTGTAAATAATTAAATTTTTATACACTAACATACTGGTGTAGACTCCAACTGTTCCTTTTCATAATGGGTAAAAGGAGAAAAAGCCCCCAAAATCTGTAAGGCAATTTCTCCCGAGTACGGCGATACCCCATATTTGACCCTAAAATGTTGCCTTGAAATACGACAGGGCTCCAAAGTGAGAGCGCCATGCGCATTTGAGTCCTAAATTAGGGTTTTGCATAGGGGTGAACATAGGGGTATTCTATGCCAGTGTTTCCCAAACAGGGTGCATCCAGCTGTTGCAAAACTCCCAACATGCCTGGACAATGGCTGTTCGGCAATACTGGGAGTTGTTGTTTTGCAACAGCTGGAGGCTCCATTTTGGAAACAGTGCCGTACCAGACGTTGTTCATATTTATTGGGGAGGGGAGGGGGGCTGTGTAGCGGTATGTGTATATATAGTGTTTTTTACTTATTTTATTTAAGTGTAGTGTAGTGTTTTTGGGGTACAGTCACACGGGCGGGGGTTGACAGCGAGTTTGCTGCATCTCAATCTTGCAGCACTCCCTATAAACCTCCGCCCATGTGAGTGTACCCTGTCCATTCACATTGGAGGGAGGGGGGGGGAAACATCCAGCTGTTGCAAAACTACAACTCCAAGCATGCCCTTTGGCTGTCCGTGCATGCTGGGAGTTGTAGTTTTGCAACAGCTGGAGGCACACTGGTTGCGAAACACGGAAACAGACTCAGTGTTTCACAACCAGTGTGCCTTCAGCTGTTGCAAAAACTTCAAATATCAGCATGCAGTGACAGCAGAAGGACATGCTGGAACTTGTAGTTATGCAACAGCTTGAGGCATACTGCTACAACTCCCAGCATGCCCTTTGGCAGTCCGTGCATGCTGAGGGTTGTAGTTATGCAACAGCTGAAGGCACACTGGTTGCAAAACACTTGAAAGTTTTTTACTTAACTTAGTGTTTCCAAACCAGTGTGCCTCCAGCTGTTGCACAACTTCAATTCCCAGCATGCATGGTCTGTCAGTGCATGCTGGGCGTTATAGTTTGGAGGCACAGCTGGAGGCACAGGGGTTGGGAAAAAGAGTTAGGAAACCAACAATGTTTCCCAACTAGTGTGCCTCCAGCTGTTGCAAAACTATAATTCCCAGCATGGCCAGACATGGGAAGTTGTATTTCGGCAATATCTGAAGGGTCAGATGTTGACGAACTACAACTCCCAGCATGCTTGGGCAGTCTGGGCATGCTGGGAGTTGTAGTTTTGCAACAGCTGGAGGTCCACAGTTTGTAGACCACTGTATAATGGTCTCCAATCTGTGGTCTTCCAGATGTTATAGAACTACAACTCCCAGCATGCCTCGACAGAGTGGGCATGCTGAGATTTGTAATTTTGGAACATCTGGAAGAGCACAGATTGGAGCCCATTATACAGTGGTCTCCAAACGATGGCCCTCCAGATGTTGCAAAACTACAACTCCCAGCATGCCCAGATGGTCACATGGTAAGATGGCTGGCTATCAGTGATAGCCACCATCTTACCGGGCGCTGGGGAAAAGTATAACGGAAAGCAGTAAATTTTAAAAATAAATGGAGAAGGATCTACAGTGGATTACAAAGCTATTTTAATGTGACGGAGCTTGTGCAATGATAAGTAAGATATCAAACATTTCCTAAGTAAATGTATTAAATTGTTGGATCATAAAATAACAATATCAATATACAAGTGATCTAATGAATAACTGAACTGTAAACAAATATTCTATATGCAAATTATTTTAAAAGTGCTTTGGAATAACCAAGGAGTAAAAAGCAATATAAAGCAAACCAAATGAGGAATTGAGATCGGAAAGTTAAAACATTCTGGTGGTTCCTTAGTAGAACTTTCCTTCACAAATAGAAAGGATTTCGCTACGTGCAGTTAAAGTTGGCTTATATTTATGGGGAAAAAGACGCACTTGCGTCAAAATTTTTGGTGCAAAGGAAAAGAACGCAGGTAATAAATCCATGTGTACTATATATGCAGCTCCAAGGTACCCTGATTCAGCCACATCTGGAGGACATGCTCTACCAAAACGTGCGCAAAAAAATGGGAAAAAAAAGCGCTTGCACAAAATTTTGCGCAAAAAAATACACACAAAACAGGGGTAAAATCTTTGATACATGTCCCCCAATGTGTGGATCAAAATGCCATTTAGTATGTCAGACAGAATGGCAATAATTAAGATGGTGGTATTACCTCAAATATTGTTTCTATTAAATGCGGCGCCAATATGGATTAACAATATTTGGTACAATAAAATCGAAGTATTTTTAGGGAGGCTGAGCTGGGGAAGGAAACGTGTAAGATTAAAATATTTAATTCCTATTTGGAGTAGAGGGGGCACTGGTCTACCCAATATTAGACTCTATTAAATTGTAATATAGATTTTAAAATGGGTAGATTGGAAAAATTCAGAACTATTGAACAAGATTGTATCAGAGGCAGGGGTAAATAATATCTTTGGTTATTGGGTAATAAGGGTCAATATAGAAATTCGTTTTTGAGGGAACTTGAGAAAAATTGGAGTTTTTGAAAATTTAATTTGATATAAAAGGGAGTTTGATATTCAAACCGGTGGGGTGGGGGGATGCATAGCTTAAATATTAAGGAATTTACTTCATGTAATTGGAGATTTCCCTACCCTTGTTGACGGAAAATATAGATTTTATTAAGGAGGAGACAGGAGACAGGAGACAAACATTATGCTATTCTTTCTTTACTGTTTTTCTATAGCAGCAAACAAAGGGTTAACAGTAAATTCCAAGAAAAATTTTAACAGATGTTAACTAATGTCTAGTGTATGGTTAATGGTACAGTTCGAATAGATATAATGGCTCATCAGATTAGACTCCTCCCCTTTCTTTGATGTAGTGTAGAATAAGGAACTCAAAATAATCTCTGAAGTAAAAGGCATTCTAAATTGTAATAATGAACTGGAATGTAGAATCATCTCGGAACAATGAGATTAACTGACAGAGAAAAGGGTCTAACTTGGAAAATATGATTTCAATGGAATCCAGAACTTGCAGTTGATTATACTGAAAGAGAAAGATAAAATGAATAGATAGGGTTGGGTAAAATGGTGGGATAATGTTTGTCTCCTGTCTTTAATACAATCTATTTTTTCTGTCACTAAGGGTAGAAAAATTTCCAATTTTATTACAGTCCAGGAGACCACATTATGCTTGTTGAAAGCTTATAAACAATTGAACTGATACATTTTAAATATGTTCTAAAATACAGTCATAGAAACATGCGTACTGGGTCTAAAATAAAAGGTTTTGAAAGTAAACTCTGTGGACCAATTGGCAGTTTTCAGTATGTCTGATAAAGAACCACCAGTTTGTCTAACCTTAGTGGACATGGCACCTCTGGTAGAGTGAGCTCCAAAAATGGATGTATCTATACCGGCTAAGGACGTGACTTGTTTTATCCACCTAGCAAGAGTTGGAGGGGATACAGGTAAGTGAGGTTTACAATATGAAATAATTAATTGAGAGTTTGAGGGGTTTCTAATGGATTCAGTTTTATGTTCATAAGATTTAAGACAACTAACTACGCAAAGATTTTTATGATCAGGAAAAGCTGGATAAAAGACTTTCCGGATGTACATTTTTGTACGTTTATATATAGAGAAAACAACACCTTGACGAGTGAATTGTCTGTGGGTAATGTCTAAGGCTCTAACATCAGAGACTCGCTTTAAAGATATTAGGCATAAAAGCATTGTAAGTTTGTAAGATAGAAGTTTTAATGGTAAAAGGTCATTATCTCCCCAAGAATTAATCAAATCTAAGACTATGGAAACTTCCCATGTAGATTGACATTTATGTAATGGGGGACGTCGATATTTAATGTCCTTCATAAGTTTACAAACTAAAGGATGTTTACATACGGAAATGGAATGTATTGGGGCATGATAAAATTATATAATACTATACGTTAATAGTACGATAAGCCATACCTTCATCATAGGAATGAGAAAGGAAATTCATGATTTGGCTTATAGATGTATGTATGGGATCCACATCCCGTTGCATGAACCAATTAGATTATATTTTCCAGGCTGATCCATAAGCTGATCTGGTACCTGGGGCCCATGCATCTGAAAGTAGGGATGTCCCGATACCGATACTGGTATTGGTATCAGGGCCGATACTAGCCATTTGGATGGTATCAGGGACTCGTTTAATGTCCCCGATACCATGCCCGATACCTGGTGCTGCTCTGTTGCCCCGTTTTTCCATCCTCCCGTCCGAATCATAGTGTCCCATGGAGGAGCATGCGACACACACATCACTCCGCCTCCTCCCCTGCGCCCAGCGTAACGCAACGCAGGAAGCAGAGTGACGTGTATGTCGCATGCTCCTCCATAGGACAACACGATGCGGACCGGAAGAGAACTGGGCAGCAGAGCGGCAGCACCAGCACCCGACCCGAGGAAGTGAGCTGCCTGCAAGGAGGGGGCTACTACTAATGTCTAAGTGGGGGGGGGCCCTGCTGCTGTCTAAACGGGGGGCCCTGCTGTGGTCTAAACGGGGGGGGGGCCTGCTTCTGTCTAAACGGGGGGCCTGCTGCTGTCTAAAGGGGGGGGCCTGCTGCTGTCTAAAGGGGGGGCCTGCTGCTGTCTAAAGGGGGGGCTGCTGCTGTCTAAAGGGGGGGCCTGCTGCTGACTAAAGGGGGGGCTGCTGCTGTCTAAAGGGGGGCCCTGCTGCTGTCTTAAGGGGGGCCCTGCTGCTGTCTAAAGGGGGGCCCTGATGCTGTTTAAAGGTGGGGCCCTGCTGCTGTCTAAAGGGGGCCCTGCTGCTGTCTAAAGGGGGGCCCTGCTGCTGTCTAATAGGGGGGGGCTGCTGCTGTCTAAAGGGGGGCCCTGCTGCTGTCTAAAGGGGGGGCCCTGCTGCTGTGTAAAGGGGGGGGTCCTGCTGCTGTCTAAAGGGGGGGCCCTGCTGCTGTCTAAAGGGGGGCTCTGCTGCTGTCTAAAGGGAGGGACCTGCTGCTGTCTAAAGGGGGTCCTGCTGCTGTCTAAAAGGAGGGACCTGCTGCTGTCTAAAGGGGTCCCTGTTGCTGTCTAAAGGGGGGGCCCTGCTGCTGTCTAAAGGGGGGCCCTGCTGTCTAAAGGGGGGGCTGCTGCTGTTTAAATGGGGTCCCACTGTCTAAAGGGAGGCTGTGGTCTACAGGGGGGCTGCTACTTATGTCTACAGGGGGGCTGCTGTCTACAAGGGGGCAGCTGTCTACAGGGGGGCTGCTACTAATGACTGCCGGGGGCTGCTGCTAATGTCTACAGGTGGATACTACCTACTATTAAAGACAATCTTACAGCAGAGTCACCTGCACTAACTTGAATTAATAGGTAGATAGTGCAGGTGACCTGGTTTCTACCGCTGCTCACCATGTGGTCATCGGTCTCACCCTCAATGCAAATTCCCTGTTCTGTCCAATGGAGAAGAGAGAAATATTGGCTCATACTACAGCAGCCACCTCCAGTGTACACAAGGACCCACATATCATCATGGTAAAAAAATGGCATCGGGACATCCCTATCTGAAAGGATGTTTTGAGCTGATTGTGAAAGTTTGCTATTAGGTCCTGTTGACCTGATATGAACCAAGCTAATAGGGTTATTTGACTGGACAAGACCAAAGGATGAGGATTGCCCAATGGATCTGTCAGAATGGAATGGTGAGTTGGGATTATGTGAGGTGAATCTACGGACATCCCTAGAGTTTATAGAGGTTATAAGAATTAGTGTTGATTTATATATCTTGCTCAATAATAGGGTCCTTGAAATTAGAACAAATGGAGGAAATGCATAAAGCGATCCCTTGGGCCAAATTTGAAGTAATGCGACTGTGCCCAGAGATTCTGGATCTGGACACCAACTGAAAAATTTAGGAATTTGGCAGTATAGTCTGGATGCAAATAGATCCAATTTAAAGGGACCCCAAAGGGAATCTAGTTGTTTGAATATTATGGGATCCAATTTCCAATCACTGTAATCTGTGAGGTAGCGAGAGTTCCAATCTGCTGTGTAGTTGGTTAACCCAGGGAGATATTTTGCCTTTAAAATTATATCTTGGTTGAGGCAAAAATACGAGAATTCTTTTGCTATGTATGATAGAATCTTTGAATTGGTACCTCCTAATCGATTGATGTATTGTACTGCAGGGATGTTGTCTATCCGCATTAGAATACAGCAATGAGATCTGTGTTTGGCGAAACTCCTTAGGGCGTATGAAGCCGCTAAAAGGGGGCCGTATCAAGCACCCCAACCAAGGAGGCTGGCATCTGACTCGATTATGAGATCCGGAATAGAATTGAAAATGACTTTACCGTTCCAGGATCGTAAATGTTGGAGCCACCAAAGAGTTATCTTGTCTGAATATGTTAGACCCTCTCTCAGGTGTAGAGCTTTGAGGCGTTGAAGTGCTCTGTAATCGAGGGGTGCTGGAAAAATAGCTTGAGTGGATGAGGAAAGTAAACCTACTATCCAATAGGGATCGACCGATTATCAGTTTGGCCGATATTATCGGACGATAATCACGATTTTGGGCATTATCGTATCGGCAATTACCTTGCCGATAATGCCCCGCCCCCGCCCCGCCAACACTCCCCATTGACCCGCCGCACCGCCCTGCGTCGCACCCCCCCACCGCACCGCCCCAGCCCCATTGCCTGCCCCATCCCCGGTTTTATAATTTTCTGTTCCCAGGACCCGGGGTCAATGCTACTTTTGGCTCCTGCTGCGTCCTGCGTTACGCTGTACGCAGTGATGTGACGTGACGTGACATCACCGTCACCACGCACAGTGACAGCTCAGGAGGATGCCACCGGAGCCAGATGTAGAGTGGACCCCCGGCCCCGGGAACAGGTAATTATAAAACCGGGGATGGGGGAGGCAATGGGGCCGGGGCGGTGCTGTGGGGGGTGCGACGCGACGCGCTGCCGTGGGGCGGTAGGGGGCACGATGCGGTGGGGCGGTAGGGGGGGGGCGGTCGCGGTGGCAGTGATAGGACTCAGGACCCCCGGACAGGCAAGGAGAGAGAAGCGGGTGGCGGCGGCGGTCTATGGCACAACAAAAGCCGCTGCAGTTCATTGATTTAAAGCGCCCAATTTAAATCAATGATCTGCAGCGGTGTGGGGGGGTATCGGCTATCGGCCCTAACCTCCACAGATTATCGGTATCGGCCCTAAAAAAAACTATATCGGCCGATCCCTACTATCCAAGCAATTGTGCGAAGAGATACTTATTGTTTGTTCAGTATTGAATGTATTTCCCTTCTGATTGTCCTCAATCTCCTCGAGGGAAGACTCAGAATGGCAGATTGGGTAATGATCAAAAAAAACAAAAATTCCACTTCTTGTGAAGAGATCAGGACTGATTTTTTGTAATTGATCAAAAATCCCAGGTTTGATAGTAGAGTTATGGTCCATTGTATGTGCAGATTAATTAAATCTAATGAGTCGGGCATAATGAGGATATCATCCAGATAGATTAGAAGACAAACTCCTCGAGCTCTCAAAATGGCTACTACTGGTTTCAACAGTTTTGTAAAGCACCATGGTGCGGAAGAGAGACCGAAAGGTAGGCATGTAAATTGCAACTTCTGATTTTCCCATAAAAATTGAAGGTATGGTTGTGATAATGGGTGTATGGGCACTGTGAGATAGGCATCTTTTAGGTCTATCTTTGTGAAGTCTCTCAATAGATTGATACCCTCCATTTTGAAATGTTGGTACGCAACAAAATTGTTGAGGACTCTCTGATTTATCACTGGCCTGTGGCCTCCATCTTTCTTTTTTACCCAAAATAAATTGCTTAGAAAGCCTGGGATACTGAGAGGGATTGGTATGATTGTGCCTTTGGAACACAGTTGCTTGATCTCTAGGCATATAAGATTCTGATCTTGTTTTGAAAAGGATATCAGCTGAGGATTTTGAATTTGAGAAGGAGGGGAAATAAATTATATTTGATATCCCTGAATTGTATTTAAAATCTATGTATCCGCTGTGATCATAAACCAGACATGGATAAAATGTTGAATTCTCTTTCCTAGGGGAAAGTGAGAAAAACACGGAAGAAGTCCTACCTGCAGAGGATCTCGTTCTTGGACATCCTCTATGGCCTCTAGCCCTCCAGGACCTTCCTCTAGAAGGGAAGAATGGTGTGGGTTGATAAGTGGTTGGTGGTACTGATACATTGGCCTTCATTTACTAACAGGATTCCTACTCTTTTTTGACGGGTTTTGCGCCTAAATTCTGTCGCACGGAACCTGCGACAGAATGTGCGACAGAAAAAGGCCAGGCAGAATCTGAATCACTCTGAATGAAAAAAAACACTACATTTCATCCATAAGCATGTTGAAAATCACTCCGAAAATCATGTGAATTTTCTGGGAAGAAAACCCTACACTTGTATGTATAAAGTTTCAGAAAGTGGAGTAAACTCTCTGGCTGCTCATTTTACTGCCTCGTCTTTTTCAAGTGATTCTGTTTTTTCCTATTGTTTCAGTAATAATGGTGAATCAAAAAAAAAAATTTAAAAAAATAATAATATATATATGTATATATATATATATATATATTTATATATATATTTATACACTCATTTTAATACATCGATCTATATCCAAATATGTCTAAATATATATAGATAGATAGACTATATTATAAAATGTATTAATATATCTCTCTCTATATATAATGCATATATATGTATATAGTTATATATTTCTAAACATATATATTTTCACAAATTATTTTATTTTCACGGTTTTTATTTAAAAAATCTGTCACACTGCAACAGAATTTTCATTGCAACAGATTTATGCATGCGCCAGATTTTATTGTGTGACAGTATTAACCCTGCAACAGATTTTACCATGCTACAGATGAATCCTGCGACAGAAATTGCTGTGCGACAGATTTTTTTTCCCTGCGACAGATTGGGAAATACCAAGAGAAAAAAATACAGGGTGGGCCATTTATATGGATACACCTTAATAAAATGGGAATGGTTGGTGATATTAACTTCCTGCTTGTGGCACATTAGTATATGTGAGGGGGAAAATTTTTCAAGATGGGTGGTGACCATGGCGGCCATTTTGAAGTCAGCCATTTTGAATCCAACTTTTGTTTTTTCAATAGGAAGAGGGTCATGTGACACATCAAACTTATTGGGAATTTCACAAGAAAAACAATAATGTGCTTGGTTGTAACAAAACTTTATCCTTTCATGAGTTATTTACAAGTTTCTGACCACTTATAAAATGTGTTCAATGTGCTGCCCATTGTGTTGGATTGTCAATGCAACCCTCTTCTCCCACTCTTCACACACTGATAGCAACACCGCAGGAGAAATGCTAGCACAGGCTTCCAGTATCCGTAGTTTCAGGTGCTGCACATCTCGTATCTTCACAGCATAGACAATTGCCTTCAGATGACACCAAAGATAAAAGTCTAAGGGGGTCAGATCGGGAGACCTTGGGGGCCATTCAACTGGCCCATAAATACCAATCCACTTTTCAGGAACCCGTTCATCTAGGAATGCTCGGACCTGACACCCATAATGTGGTGGTGCACATCTTGCTGGAAAAACTTAGGGAACGTGCCAGCTTCAGTGCATAAAGAGGGAAACACATCATCATGTAGCAATTTCGCATATCCAGTGGCCTTGAGGTTTCCATTGATGAAGAATGGCCCCACTATGTTTGTACCCCATATACCACACCATACCATCAATTTTTGTGTTCCAACAGTCTTGGAGGGATCTATCCAATGTGGGTTAGTGTCAGACCAATAGCGGTGGTTTTGTTCGTTAACTTCACCATTCACATAAAAGTTTGCCTCATCACTGAACAAAATCTTCTGCGTTAACTGAGGGTCCTGTTCCAATTTTTGTTTTGCCCATTCTGCAAATTCAGTGCACCAATCTGGTCATCCTCTTTGAGATGCTGCAGTAGCTGGAGTTTGTAAGGGTGCCATTTGTGAGTAGCTAATATCCGCCGAAGGGATGTTCAACTAATGCCACTCTCCAGTGACATACGGCGAGTGGTACGCTGTGGGCTCTTGCTGAATGAAGCTAGGACAGCCACTGATGTTTCTTCGTTAGCGACAGATTTCATGCGTCCACATTTTGGCAAATCCAACACTTAACCAGTTTCATGAAACTTAGCAAGAAGTTTGTTTACTGTAGCATGGGAGATGGGTGGTCTCGTAGGGTGTCTTGCATTGAAATCTGCTGCAATGACTCGGTTACTGTGTTCACCAGACATCAACACAATTTCTATCCGCTCCTCACGTGTTAACATGTCAATGGCTGTAAACAAAGGGAAACTTGTAAATAACTAATGAAATAATAAACTTACGTTAAAACCAAGCCCATCATTGTTTTTCTTGTGAAATTCCCAATAAGTTTGATGTGTCACATGACCCGCTTCCTATTGAAAAAACTAAAATTGGATTCAAATGTCCGACTTCAAAATGGCCGCCATGGTCACCACCCATCTTGAAAAGTTTCCCCCCTCACATATACTAATGTGCCACAAACAGGAAGTTAATATTGCCAGCCATTCCCATTTTATTAAGGTGTATCCATATAAATGGCCCACCCTGTAGTTCAGGCTAGCTAGGAGGAGTAGCTTGAAGTGTCACATATGGCAGGGTGGTCTGGCTAACCTGATGAATCCCCTGTGAGCCCCTGCAACACTTGTCAATAGGGGGTCTTGCTCTAGATACAGAATACATGACTTTCATGACCCCGGCAAACAAACATGTAATATCTGGGGTTGTACCTGTGGTAGTAAGTGTAATAATATGGCTCCAGACACTCTTATAACTTGCAAACAGGATCAAATTCAACTGAAATCCCTGTGCAGAATCCAGATACTAAAATCACTTTAGCACAGAGTTACAAAGTTAAGGGTGTGTGGAAATTTGGTCACAGTTCCCTTTAGAAGGTTTATGGAAGCAGAGATACTGAGTAACAGTCGCACATGTACTTCTTGCCCTTTAATTTCTAGTGGTGATGGGCAGATACAGGTGCAGTCCAATTAGTTGAAACTCTGCTGTGAAAGGCCTACACAGGTAGGTTTACTGTGGTGCAAATACTTGAAGATTTCACTCACGGTTAGTATCTTGTCACGGGGCAAATGCTGAAGAAATTTTTGTGATGAGTTGAGCCACGTAGCAATGACTTCAGCTGGAAGACCACAAAGCAATTAGTGTTTGCAGAAGGGTCCTTGTTCAGCTTGTTCTCCACTTCTGACTAGTTAATTCATAGAGCAGGAAAAAGAATACTTTGAAAATGAATGCCACTATGGCATGGACTGGAGATCGTCTTGGGTGTAAACCTCCTTAAAATCTGCATGATGCCATCATCATTAAGACTCTGATCTAGATATGTTTGAGATTAGATTCTAGCAACTGGAATTGTATTTAGATCTCTGATGCAGACTAGGCTGATTTACCTTTCTTGCAGCAGGCTTTACCTGAAACACATTGTCATCTAGTCCAAAGCTTTCTTCACTGGATCTAGCAGGATACACGCTGACTAACCTGGTCTACCCAGCAGGAGCAGAGCGGAAAGACTTCCTCACACTATTCTGGCTTGAGCCAGACTAAACTGCTTTTGGGTCCAGCTATCAGGGGAGAGAAAGTTGGACTTGTGAACTCCTCCTTCAGCCCTTCAAGGAGTCATGTTTCCAATGATCCACTTATCTTGTACAGAAATGGTCTTCCAGTTGTGGCATCATATAGTGAAGACATTTAAGGTACTCCGGTGCAATGTTTTTTGTTTTTATCAACTGGTGCCAGTGGAAAACAATTTTTTTTTTCAAATCAACTGGTACCAGAAAGTTATACAGATTTGTAAATTATTTCTATATATTATTATTATTATTATTAATAATCCTTCCGGTTCTTATCAGCTGCTGAATGCTCCACTGGAAGTTGTGTAGTTCTGTCCAGTTTGATCACAGTGCTCTCTGCTGCCAACTCTTTCCATGTCACGATCTGTCCAGAGCAGGAGAGGTTTGCTATGGGGATTTGCTCCTACTCTGGACAGTTCCTGACACAGACAGAGGTGGCAGCAGAGAGCACTGTGGTCAGACTGGAAATAACTACACAACTTCCTGTGGAGCATGCATGTCACAGCGAGTGCTCCCGTCCCACACCCCGACCGTGAGCCCCCGCCGTCTCCCACTTGCGCTGGGACTGCAATTCGCATCGCGGCACGCGGCCGCATGCAAATTGCAGCCCATTGCTTACCTCCTGCTGACCGGCTCTCTGCTTCCCTGCACACACGCCCCGGACTCCGAGGGCGCGTGAGCGGCACCTTCTCTAGATTTGGAGTGCCAGGGCACCACTAATTGGTGTATGTCCATACCATATGTTATTTATGCCAGCTCCTCCCCCACTTCCCTGCCCCTAGCCTGAGATTAAGCATTCCTTTTGCCTGTTTGCCTCTTCCTGTGTATCCAGCCCTTCCTGCTACGTTATTTGACTACGCACCTTTGCCACCTGCCCTGATCTCCTGCTAAGTTTGACTAGGCTTCTGCCTCATCCTCTGGTACCTCGTCTTGCCCAGCTACCTGTGTGGTTGAGCCGTGTCAGGGCTAGCGACCTGGGTGTCACCTGCCGCAGCAAGCCCATCCTGCCTTCTGGTCTCTGGTGAAGACCAGTAGCACCTTAGACTCCACTCCCCGATACGATCCGAGTCAACGCCACACAGGTTAGTTGGATCCACATCCAGCATCGTAGCAATACAGCAGCTTATAAGTACTGGAAGATTTTTAATATAAGTAATTTACAAATCTTTAACTTTCTGGAGCCAGTTGATATGAATTTTTTTTCTCCACCTTTGAACAGATTTGTAAACATTACTTATCAGCTGCTGGATGCTCTAGAGGAAGTTGATTTCTGTCTGACAACAGTGTTCTCCGCTTACACCTCTGTCCATGTTAGGAACTGTCCAGAGCAAGAACAAATCCCCATAGCAAACCTCTCCTGCTCTGGACAGTTCCTAACATGCACAAAGCTGTCAGCAGAGAGCACTGTGGTCAGACAGAAAATAACTATACAACTTCCTCTGTAGTATACAGCAGCTGATAAGTACTGATAGGATTAGAATTTTAAAACAGAAGTAATTTACAAATCTGTTTAACTTTCTGGCACCAGTTGATTAGAAATTATTATTTTTTTCCACCGAAGTACCCCTTTAACCCCAACATATCTATTCAACTTCAGTGTATGCAGGGATAAACTATAATATCAATTTATGCATATGCAATTACCAATACTGAGACTGACAATGGTTAACTCCTTAGCCACTCAACAACTTTACACTGTAACAGGCGAATGACATACATTGTACTTTCTGTGACTACTGAATGTAACAGAGAAACAAAGGCTCTATTATCAAGTGGCGATGCTTACAGTGCTGTGTGCATCAATGCTCACCACTTGCATCTGGTCCAGCAAATTTGATGGGCTAGGCGACAATCTTCAGCCATCCATCCAGCTGCGAGCACTACAACTGTACATGTCAGAATATTTTTAGTATACAAAGATAAGAAAAGGCACAGCTGTATAGAAATTATAGAGTAAGGTCTTGTAAACAAAGTCGCCTACAATGAGCCAGTACAAATACTGTAGTAGCCCTCCAATCTTCCATGCATTACATGAGTGACAAGACTATTTATTTGCACCTGTCACACACAGAATATCTACCAGGATATTCTATATGAATGGGCCCTAAAACTTTTTTATTTAAACATTTACAAAATTGATTCAGTTTTCTTCTATATGTAAAGATACTGAGTAGTGCATAGTAGTGCATTGAGTTGTAGGAGGTGTGTGTTGTTGACTCTTCATTGACTTTCATACTGATAGCTAATAAATCATCACCCCACCAATCATCTCAATGAATAGGTCGCTTATTGGTTTACCAAGGCATAGTGCCGTACATATGGTTACGAATGTGCTTGGTAGTGTAGTTCACTCAATTGTGACTGACTTGTATTTCCAGGCACAGACATTATAAATTGTAAATAGGGTCACTAAAGGGATCAGCCTATGCATGTACATATCAACTTTGAAGGTCCATTCACTTGAAATAAAAAGCTCAGCGCTGAGACATCTGAATATAATGTACGATACAAGTATAATTTTCAGCAATGTTCAACACATTGACAAATCATATTTTTAGTCCAAGTCTATGAAGAAAGTTCCCTAAATGTAAATGCCCCCTTACATATTCATATACCCGAATATGGCTGTTTTTTTTTTTTTTTTTTTTATAATCTGAGTAAAGAAAATCAAGTCCTTTTGTGTGCAGGAATAAATCTGGGAAGATATGTTACATTTCTATGCAGTGAGAATGGGAAAACAGCTGCATGCAAAAGATTAGGGAATGTTATTATGTAATAAAAAATAACATTTAAGTTACTATTTCTAGACTTCCCAGAGGAAGTGACAGTCGTTGTGCTCTGCAAACAGTGGTATATAACAATAAATCCTGTAATGTGTGATGTGTGGGCTGTAGCTGCATTCTAGGATATGTTACACAACTTCTCATTGAAATATCCTTTCTTTATTTGTTTAAACTTGTGCTGCTATAAAACTGTGAATCTGGTAGAGTGAGAAGATATATAGATAGATAAACAGACAGAATATATATAAATAATTATCTATAATAAATATGTATAAATCTGGTTTTATGAAAAACATGGTCCTAAGCAAAAAATCGAAAAGGAAACAGCATCTATAGCTCATCATTTTAGTTGTTCTTATATAGAATATTTAGAATACAGTGACCCCCCCCGACCTACGATGGCCCCGACATACGATCATTTCAACATGCGATGGACTCTCAGAGGCCATCGCATGTTGAAGGCAGCATCAACATACGATGCTTTTGTATGTCGGGGCCATCGCATTAACGGCTATCCGGCAGCGCAGACTGCTTCAGCTGCCACCGGATAGCCGTTTACAGTACCCCGTGTGGTCCGCTGACGATCACTTACCTGTCCTCGGGGCTCCAGCGCATTCTCTTCGGGATCCCCTGCATCGTCGGCACTCTCCATCTTCGTCATCATGTCGCTGCGCACGCCGTCCCGTCATCCAATAGGAGCGGCGTGCGTAGCGGCGTGATGGCGGCGATCGAGGATGCCGGGGAAGCAGAGGCGGGGACACCCCGGGGACGCGGCGACAGCGATGGAAGGCGACATCCAGGGCAGCGGTGACGGTCCAGAGCGGCAGGGACACGTGAGTATAACCTCCAATACCAGTGGTCTTCAACCTGCGGACCTTCAGATGTTGCAAAACTACAACTCCCAGTATGCCCAGACAGCCGTTGGCTGTCCGGGCATGCTGGGTGTTGTAGTTTTGCAACATCTGGAGGTCTGCAGGTTGTAGACCACTGTCCTATACATTACATTGCATGGATCCCTCAACATACAATGGTTTCAACAAACGATGGTCCATTTGGAACGGATTACCATCGTATGTTGAGGGACCACTGTATACAGAGACACCTGCATTGTCGTGGCTGGAGTTTCTCTGTGTGAAAGGTATTTCACTGGTGGTATTCATTGGTGGTAGACTAGCCAGGGCCAGTACTACCAAAACTGCCAACTTTAGAGGATTTTCTTGTTTGAATGGTGTTAAGAGAATATTGAGAAATGAAGTGAGGTGTAATGAAAGAGAAAACATACAGCAGAATGTTATCGTATGGACAAAAGAGATCAGAGGAAGATGTCAAGAAGGGTGCACAGTCAAGCAAATCCTAGCTGAATACAATGCAGATGCTCCAACTTATATGTCCCTTCATGATAACTGTTGACGCTATGGCAGAAGGACACTTTCAGCAGGACAATGAACCATGCTACAAGGGTCGTATGAACATAGATTGGTTTCTTGCTGCCCTGGTCTTCAGAGTTCTATAGAGAATTGGGACAAGGGCATGTCAGTAGTTCCATCTAATTTGCAGAACTGCGAAAACCTGTCCCGTCCACATGGACCAATATTCTAGCAAAACGATCTTAAAGGGGTACTCCGGTGAAAAACTTTTTTTTTTTTTTAAATCAACTGGTGCCAGAAAGTGAAAAAGATTTTTAAATTACTTCTATTAAAAATTCTTAATCCTTCTGGTACTTATGAGCAGCTGTATACTACAGAGGAAATTCTTTTCTTTTTGGATTTCTTTTCTGTCACTACCAAAGTGCTCTCTGCTGACACCTCTGTCCATTTTAGGAACTGTCCAGAGCAGCATATGTTTGCTATGGGGAATTTCTCCTGCTCTGGACAGTTCCTGACATGGACAGAGGTGTCAGCAGAGAGCACTGTGGTCGTGACAGAAAAGAAATCCAAAAAGAAAAGAATTTCCTCTGTAGTATACAACCGCTAATAAGTACTGGAAGTGTTAAGAATTTTTAAAAAATAATTAACAAATCTGTTTAACTTTCTGGCATCAGTTGATTTAAAAAAAAAAAAAAAAAAAAAGTTTTCCACCAGAGTACCTCTTTAAAGCTGAGTTCTGTGATAATAAATATAAGCAACTAAGATGACCCGACCTCAGTCACCAAAATGATGCAATTAGCCAACGAAGTGTTTGCTGCTTCCTTATGTGGTTGCTGAGCCACAGGACAGTAACCCCTAACATTGGCACTCATTTGTTGAGGAGGGACACCGCTGCGGCCAGTGATTGGCTAAGAACCAATTGACATATATACCTCCAGCAAATACAAGAGGAGAGCACCGGACACCAGGAGCAGCATTACCAGAAGGAGCATGCGAGGTTTGTACAGATTCATTTTCTTTTTTTGCACATTACAGGGACAAAATCCCCTTCATCAGATTATAGAATGTGCATGCACACTTAGTAAAAATAATAATTTAAATATGGCCCAATACAAACATTGACAGCATTGATTGATTGTCCATGAAAATTAGGCATAAACCTCGTTTAATACAAATTAACACAGAACATTTACACACAGGCAAGTTTCAGTGCATAAATGCAACAAAATATATATAGTATCAAATATAATATAAAACAACACATCACCATATTTTCCAAAGACAAGAGAAAATGACAAGATACAGAACTTGAAACAAAATCAAGAAAAAACATTCCGGTTTAGACATTTTATCCCCTATCCAAACATTTGCCCATTGTGTAAAGTTGTTTAACTCTCTAATATGCTTGCTGTGCCAATAATGCATATTATTTCCTTTATACTTACTGTTCCTATGTGCAGGAAGTAGTGTCGTTTTTTGGTGCTTTGCGGCCATGTTGTTGTCAGCCCGCCCTGCAGTGTCGGCGTTGATGTCCGCATTTCCCTCCTCCCGTGTCCGTAGTCAAGCCAGCCCACTTCATTCATTCATTGAAATTGTGCGGAATTACATTTTTCACTTTCTTTGCCGCCTCTTGTGTGAGCGTCCTAGCCTGGTCCAATCGTCCTTTGCGCCAGGCACATGCGTCATGTATATTTTGAGAGTCGTCTTCGGCACGTAGTGCGCATGTCTGGTCATTTTGTGAATTGCGTTCTCAGCACTACGCTTACAGCGTAGTGCTAACGTCGGCTACGTCAGTAGCGTAGCCCTGCGCATGCGCAGTAGTCCTTACAGATAAGGGCTTACGTTAGTAGCGTAGCCCTGAGCTGTAACGACAACTGCGCATGCGCAGGGCTACGCTAGGAACTTAAGCCCTGAACTGGCTACGCTACGCTACTAATGTATGCTACGTTAGCACTACGCTGGCCACGTAGGGATGCGCAGGCACACATTTCTCTACCGAACGATGGAACATAATGGGCGTGAAAAGAAGAAACAAGGGGCGGAAGCTAGGACGCCTATGGGCGGAAATAAAAAAAAAAAGGGGCATGCACATAGGCGTGAACAAAAAAAAGGATGGGCGGAATAACAAGGAAAAATAGGTGGCGCCTAAGCGCATAATCAGGCCGCAAAGTATTAGGGGAATGCTAGTTTTCACCGACCGAACAACAGGAAATAAGAAACAACGTGAGCCAGACAGAATGCCAACTCAGGGAATGACAACGCTAATGGATAAGGCGCATAGAGTACAGGGGTGTTATGTGAAGTCATCAAGTAAGAGTTAAAAAGTTGGTGAAATAAGCACTAGGCAGCGGAGTACCCCTTTAAGGTGTTAAAATTGTCCTGAAATTTTGCGTTTGTCATTCTTTCCACTAGGCCTAATGATAAACTTTTACTTTTATAGAGAAACCTTTTAAACAAACAGTCTTCTCCCTATGATTACAGGCAGGATTACAGTAAAAAGTAACACACTAGTTTATATATAAGATGGTGTCAGATCATTCACAATATGTCATGGTCACATCTCACCTAATCCCCTGCTTGTACAATGATCTCTGTACAGGTCACAGAGCATGCCTATAACTCTCTACTTTTGAAATCAATAAGGTCTCATTCAGTCTAGTTCTAAGTCCATGGGGCTGCTGTAAAGCATGTCTTTCAGTGCTGTACAAAACGTGAAAAAATTTGTAATTGGAAAATAGATTGTAATGCCAAATTTGTTCCCCTACATTTTTCTCATGACGAGCCATGTGATTCTTTTCTCATGTGACTCAAGGACTTCTATGAAAGAATTGGTGGAAAGAAATGCCAGTAAAAAACACCAATGTTAATCTCAAATGGCCCTTTAGCAGTCAGTGGGGGTCACAGGGCACAGGCACCAACCCCCATTATTCATGTCAGAATATTTGTTTTAGGTGAAACTTTCCTAAAAACATATAAATATAAAATTGTGAGAGTCTTTACTGAGCTGACTTGCCTTCCCCTACCTCAGCAGGAAATCCAAGTAATGTTTGACAGTTGACAATTGACAGTTGACAGTGATAAATTCCCTAGTGTATTTTAGTTTTTTTAGTGATTGTAGAAGAAGAGATTTAGATAATAGGAATGTATTAGGAATTGCTGTTGATCTAACCGTCTCATATATTGCTGTGTGTTCAGCTAAACTTGAAATGGGACTTGTAAACTGATTAAAGAAAATGACTGAAATAAAAACTCTTGGAAACTATCTGGCTTCTAACAATACATTAGATTTTAAGTTAACTTCAGAAACAGCAATAAAATCATGACCAGAAATAGCAGGCTCTGAGTGTGAAGTGATGGATTTCAAAGGCTCACGTCAGGGCTCCAGGAAATGAGTCTTCCAGCAGCATAAATGCAAATTATCTGGGCGCTTTCTCTATAGGTTTTGGGATTTCAAAGGACATGAGTGAGTTTTATTACACATGACTATTTTAATTATACAATATGTAGTGTGCTCAAGTACACAAAACAACATGAAGCTGATGTAACAACGCTAGAAACAATGTTCCAGAAAACGAAATGAATGTTACTTTGAAGGTAATGGAGACATTTGAACCTAATTTTTAACAATTTTTTTTTTTTGCTGCCTATATACAAAATTAAAAAATATTCTGAATAGTCTTCTTGAAAAATATACTATAATTCCACTGCTGTATCCTGTACAGTTCCTTCAAAGAGGTGACTTTCTGTAATAAGTTAACCTTTCCCTCACCAAATATGGCGAGGGAAATTTGGTATTTGGTTCCCATATGCACTGTTGTCAATATCTGTAATTGTTTGCTTGTTACTTTGGATTAGCGAGTGACCATTTTGTTGCTGGAGCTTGCCTGCTGAAATCTAATTATTTTGCTCTTTTCTGCAAATTTATAACAGCATAAGTATATTATAAGTAGAGATGAGCAAATTGAAGCAGACGAACCCCAATTCATACGAATTTCAGGATTTAGTTGATTCGCAACGAATGCAAATATCACCGCGATTCTATTGCGCAAATCGCTTCATTAAACTCCATTTTACAGCATCCCAGGCTCCAGGACACCTAAAATGGTGGCCATTACATGGGGCAGGGGATGCTGGGAAGGTGGGAATGCGAGGCGGGAAGCGAGGTAGGCATGATGACCCTGAATCACATGCGAGATGCAGCATTCATTGACCCCTGTGATGTCAGAGACTATATAATCGGCAGCCATTTTGCGGCTGCTCATTTCATGCCAAATACACCTTATCATAAGAGGCAGGAATGATTTATCAGTGCAATTCTGTGTATTTTTTCCACAAGAAATCATCTGCTGCTTATACTAGTCTTTAGACGATATAAAAACCAGCTCACACCATTCTTTACACTCTGTGGCAGAGTGCAATGTAGGGTTTAATCCCCCTTTTTTTTGTGGTGCTGCACTGTTGTGTCCTGCTGTTGTGCAAAAATATGTGCTTTCAGCGAACTGTAGTGCATTTGTCTGCCCTCATACGTGCATACCACATATCTACATCAAAGCAGTCTACTATTTTGTATCTGTAAATCTGTAACAAGTCTAGATACTGGGAAAATCCAGGCAAAATTAATCATCGGCTGGTGTTTTACGAAAATAAGTTTTTCAAGTGTAATTTAGCGCAATTTTCTGCCCACATACGTGCAAACCACATACCTATACCTAAGTAGTGCACCTTTTTGTACCTGTTAATCGGTAACAAGCCTACATACAGTGAAAGTCCAGGGAAAACTAATCACTGGCTTTTGTTTCATGAAAATACGTTTTCCAAGTGTACTGTAGCGCATTTTTTTTGCCCTCATACGTGCATACCACATTCCTACATCTAAGTAGTGTACCATATTGTACCTGTTAATCTGTCAATGGCCTACATACTGTGAAAGTCCAAGCAATAGTACTCACCGGCTGGTGTTTTACAAAACTTACAGAGTTTTTAGGCTCATTTTAGCGCATTTTTCTGCCCTCCTAAGTGCATACCGCATATGTACATCTAAGTAGTGTACCATTTCTTACCTGTTAATTTGTCAAGGGCTTACATTCTGTGAAAGTCCAAGCACTAGTACTCACCGGCTGGTGTTTTACAATAATGCCAAGTTTTAATGCGTATTGTAGCGCATTTTTCTGCCCTCATCAGTGCATACTGCATATGTACTTCTAAGTAGTGTGCCATTTTGTACCTGTTAATCTGTCAAGGGCCTTCATACTGGGAAAGTCCAAGCACTAGTACTCACCAGCTGGTGTTATACAAAACTTACAGAGTTTTTAGGCTCATTGTAGCGCATTTTTATGCCCTCCTAAGTACATACCGCAAAGTTACATCTAAGTAGTGTACAATTTTGTACCTGTTAATCTGTCAAGGGCCTACATACCGTGAAAGGACAGCCACAAGTAATCACCTGCTGGTGTTTTACAAAAATACAGAGTTTTTAATGTGTATTGTAGCGCATTATTCTGCCCTCATCAGTGCATACCGCAGACGTACATCTAAGTAGTGTACCATTTTGTACCTGTTAATCTGTCAAGGGCCTACATACTGTGAAAGTCCAAGCACCAGTACTCACCGGCTGGTGTGTTGCAAAAATACTGAGTTTTTAATGCGTATTGTAGCACATTTTTCTGCCCTCATCAGTGCATACCGCATACCTACATCTAAGTAGTGTACTAGTTTGTACTTGTTAATCTGTCAAGGGCTTAGATACTGTGAAAGGACAGCCAATAGTACACACCTGCTGCTGTTCTAGACAAATACTGTTTTAGGTGTAGTGAAGCGTATTGTACTCCCCTCATACACGCAATAAGTATGTCAGGAAGAGTTTTGCCAGGATGGGAACAGAGGAGTGGCAGAGGCCTAAATTCATCAGGCGCAGCTAGAGGTCGCAGCACAGTAGGGGTGTGTGTCATTCGGAGTCGCAGCGAGAGGTCTGATTTCCCGGTGTCAGCTAGCAGTCGTGTCGCAACCAGCAACCCAGCAGCCGTGATTGATCGGTTCACTCGGTCATCCACGGTCATCTCAAGGGACATTCGACACCCCTAGTCAACAGTTGGTGGTTTCATCACACTCAACCCTCAGTTGGCATGGCCCTCATGCTGCTGCTGTCACCTCCAGGCTCTGCCATTGTGCTGCTTTATGGTCTCCTCATGCTATTGCCACCACCTCCAGGCTCTTTCATTGTGCTGCAATATGGTCTCCTCATGCTGATGCTGCCACCTCCAGGCTCTCTCATTCTGCTGCTCTATGGTCGCCTCATGCTAATGCTACAACCTCCACGCTCTGTCATTGTGCCACCATATGGTCTCCTCAAACTGATGCTACCACCTCCAGGCACTGTCATTGTGCCACCATATGGTCTCCTCATGCTGATGCTGCCACCTCCAGGCTCTATAATTGTGCTGCTCTATGGTCTCCTCATGCTGTTGCTACCCCCTCCAGGCTCTCTGATTGTGCTGCCATGGATACTGCAAAACACAATTGAGGTGCTGGTCCCCAGTTTCAGAAATTCCTTGCATTAGGGTCACTTTCAGGACTCCTGATGCCACCTCCAGGCTGTGCCATTCAGCCACTATATGGTATCCTCATGCTTCAGCCACCTCCAGTCTGTGCCATTCTCACACTATATGATCTCCATATATTGACTGTGTATTGTAGGAAACATGTGGCTATCCTTGAGTTACTCTCCCAGCATTATTGCCATGTTGATTCCCGACCAGTACTAAAAGGAGTATTGCCAAGGACTAGCAGAAACAGGGAACTGTGGATACTGACCACCAGCTGTCAGAATTGACTGACTATCCCAGGTGATAGATTTACCATTTTGAAGTTCCTCAGTTCCAGTAGGCTTTAAGTCATTCATTCTTTGTTGTGGTTCATCAGTTGCGGAATTAAGTTGTATCGTGTTTTCCTGTTCCTCCGATGAGATAATGACACTGGAACACACAATACACATATTGTCATCTAATGAAGGATCCTTTCCTTCAGAGAACGTATCTATAATTTTATTATTTTGAATTTCAGGTGGTATTCTGACAATTTTGTGAAGCACTGGGGTCTCCTCATGCTTCAGCCAACTCCAGGATGTGCCATTCAGACACTATATGGTCTCCTCCTACTGATGCCACATCCAGGCGCTGTCATTGTGACATGGGACTCCTTGTTAGATGAGGTCCTTTGTACCCACATGCCGGGGCCCGGCCACTAAAACTTGGGAGTTAAAAGTTCCATTTCAAAATCCTCAATTTCAATTTCAAAATCTTAGATTTCTATTTAAAATTCTAAAAGCGATGCCGGTAATCTGCATGTTATTCTGAATAACAGTATTATTTTGTGATAGATGTATATGTGTGCATATATAAATTTTATATACTGTATATGTAAAATTCCCATTTAGGATGAAGACTCAATATTTCTGTTACTTGTCCACTCCTCCCTCCATCTGCTCTCTCCCATCTCGCCCCCACCATCGTGTAGAGGAAGTTGAGGGCCACGAGGACAATGCACATCCCCCAGGCTATTTGCTCACTCCCTATATGCTAGTGAGGGTGGGAACTTATGTTAATGACAAAGGTGATAAAACCACGCGAAGGACTGAATAAAGGCAGAGAAGCATTTGAAACCGACATGGCTCTCTTTGATTTACTTCGCTATACTTCGGTATATAAATTCTGTATACGGATTTGGCCAAGAGTAAGATAGCTACAAGAACACTGATAAAATCCATATCAATTTCACTACCACAGCACACTCCATATGCGTGTTAGAACACAGCAAAGTGTTCTATACCCCTATTGAGGCTCTTTGTAGGCCAGAAATAGCCATTTTTAATATAGATTTTCCCCAAATATATTCGGATAGAAAAACACATTTTTTCAAAAAATTCGGCAAACCGGCTGAATCGAATTTTTGAAAAGTTGGCTCATCTCTAATTATAAGTTTATGTGTAGCTCAAAAGGTTAGCTATTAGTTTGAGGTTTAAGTAGCACTTTAACTGTGAAATAGGCCATGGCTTTATCTTGAATACTGATGGTTGTACATAGGGCTTTGACTGTGTAATTTCCAGATAAACACTTTGGACCCTAAATATTTAAGAATCACATAGCGCACACATATTTCTAACATACACTGCAGGAAAGAAAATAAAAATAATTTTTATAAAAACACAGAAGTATTCATGGTTAACACAGGAAACAGGTATGGAGATGTGGGCAGGCAGCTCTATTTAATCTTTGCAGATGTATGATCTGACTGGGATATTTTCTTTTTCTTTATACTAAGGATAATTCTGAACAACATCCTACTGTGTTTATATAATCTTTTCATTCAGGGCTTGAACTCCTTAATGAGTCAGTGATTTTTAGTTTTTGTGTTTACATTTTTTCCAATTTTAAAATCCACAACTTCAGAACATTTTCATTTTTCATAAATTTTCCATCTATAGGGCTGGTTTGCGAGACTAATTGTACTTTGTAATGACAGCAGTCATTTTGCCACAAAATATACAGGAAAGCCCCAAAAATGATATGTGGGACAAATTTGAAACAAAAACAAACAAAAAAAAACACAATTTTGTAAATTTTGGGGGTTTAGTTTCTATGCAGAACTCTTTATGATAAAATTATTGAGTTAACTTTATTCTGTAGTTCCATCTGATGACAACAATACCCAATTTATATAGGTTTTGTTTTATTTGGCTAATTTTAAAAAATTATTACTTTTTATAAGACAATCTGTATACTTAAAATTGGCCTCTTTTGACCTCTTTAACTTTTTCGTTTTTTCGTATAAGGGCTCATTTTTTATGTCTCCGCCATTCACCATGTAGTTTTCTTTATTGTAACAATATCAGTAGAAGAATGAACCCCTTCCCACTATAGGATGTATGCATATGTCCAATCATCCGACACATTCGTGCAATTGGACGTATGCATACGTCATAGCGATCTCCGGTTCAGCCGCGGGCAGCACAGGAGATCGGCGACGGGACACGGCTGTCAATCACAGCCGGAGTCCCGCTGCAGCTGCTGGAACCACGATCGCGCCGGTCTCGGCAGCATTAACCCCATAGATGCCGTGATCAATCCTGATCACGGCATCTATGATGTTGACAGGGGGAGCGCTATCCCCCTGTTCTCCAATGGCGGCGCGGCGCTGCAATCACGGGTCACTGTTGGTTGCTATGGCAGCAGGAGGTCAGATCATGACATCCTGTTTGCCTGCTACGGAAGCCTGTGAGATCCAGCCAGAGGCTGGATCGCACAGGCTGTAGTGCCTGCAGCTCATCAGGTTATACTGTGCTGTAGTACAAATTTTTTGCAGCATAGTATAACCTGTAAAAAGTGTAAAAAATTTAGTAAAAAGTTCTTCAATAAAAGTATGAAGTGTAAAAAAAAAATAAAAAAATGCCCCTTTCCCAATAAAGGCCCTGCATTATCACCCAAAAAGATCAAAAACACAAATCATATACATAATAGGGCAACAAGAGAGAGAGTGGGTTGGCACTGAGCCGTTTAGTGGAGCTTCTTAACGCTGTGGTTGCGGCAATTGCACAGGTGGAAGCATGGAAACTTCCAGACGTAATGCAAGTATAGCGTGGTGCTCATTCTAAGAGTGGCAGCTCATAGATATAAGTTACAAAAGAAAGCAGAAGGCACTCACTTTTAGAAGCTGTGCAGGTCTCTTTATTTCATTTGCTCAAAAGTCCATTTGCCAGTGCAGTGGCTTGATCCTGCTCCGGCGTCCCGCAAATGGACTTTTAAGCACATGAAATAAAGAGACCTGCACAGCTTCTAAATGTGAGTGCCTTCTGCTTTATTTTGTACCTTATATACATAATAGGTATTGCCACATCCGTAATGACGTGTACTATAAAACTATAAGGTAAATTATCCCACACCGTGAACGCCGTTAAAAAAAACATTAAAAAAAAGGGCAAAATTTGCCAATTTTGGCACAAATAGCAGAATAAAAAAGATCAAAAGGTAGCAAGTAGCACAAAAATGATACCAATAAAAAGTACAGCTGATCCCACAAAAAATAAGCCCTTACTCAATGGCATCGGATGAAAAATAAAAAAGTTACGGCTGTTGGAAAATGAATGGCAGAAAAATAATTTTGCTCAGAAAAAGAAAAAGAACAAAGTAAGCTCTATAAAATGGGTATTGCCATAAGTGTACTGACCCACAGAATAAATATAACATCACTTTTACCACACAGTGTACACCATAAAAAAAAAAAAAAAAACGGCAGAAATTTTCCAGTTTTTCACAATATTTTTACGTTTTTCACAAAAAATGCTTCATGCGTCAACAAAAATGCACCAGTTATAGAAAGTACAATATGTCACGAAAAAATCTCAGAATCACTCTGCTCAGAAAAAGTGTTCTAAAGTTATTACCATTTAAAGAGATACATGTCAAATTTAAAAAAAAAAAAAAGAGCCTGGTCATAGAGGTAAAAAAATGGGTCAGTCCTTAACCCCTTAAGGACTGAGCGATTTCACGTTTTTGCATTTTCGTTTTTTCCTCCTTGCCTTTAAAAAATCATAACCCTTTAAATTTTGCACCTAAAAATCTGTATTATGGCTTATTTTTTGCGCCACCAATTCTACTTTACAGTGACATTAGTCATTTTACCGAAAAATCCACGGCAAAATGGGATAAAATTCATTGTGCGACAAACTTGAAGAAAAAATGCCATTTTGTAAATTTTGGGGGCTTCCGTTTCTACGCAGTACATTTTTCGGTAAAAATGACACCTTATCTTTATTCTGTAGGTCCACACAGTTAAAATGATACCCTACTTGTATAGGTTTGATCTTGTGTTACTTCAGAAAAAAATCATAAGTACATGCAGGAAAATGTATAAGTTTAAAACTGTCATTTTCTGAGCCCTATAAGTTTTATTTTCTGTGTTCAGGGCGCTATGAGGGCTCATTTTTTGCGCCGTGATCTGAAGTTTTTAGCGATACCATTTTTGTTCTGATCAGACTTTGTGATCACTTTTTATTCACTTTTTTGTGGTATAAAAAGTGATCAAAAATGCGCTATTTTGTAATTTTTTGCGCGTACGCCATTGAACGTGCGGTTTTAAAAGCAGTATATTTTTATAATTCGGACATTTCTGCACGTGGCGATACCACATATGTTTATTTTTATTTTTAATTACACTGTTTTATTTTGTTACTAGGAAATGCCGGGTGATTTAAACTTTTAATTCAGAAGGGAATACCTGAAAGGGTTAACTTTTTTTTTTTACACTTTTTTTTGCGAGCTCATAGCTCCTATAGGGACCTATGAGCTTGCAATGGCTGATTGCATACACAGATTGTTGCCTTGCAGTTGCATGGCAATAAGCTGTGTAATCAGCGGTTGATTGCTCCAGCCTGTAACTCAGGCATGGAGCAATCAATCAGAGCCGGGACGCCGATGGAGAAGGTAGAAACCTTCTTCTCTCCGGGTAGCTGATAAGGGAAACCCGATTTAATCGCGATGACCCCGATCAGCCCAACTGAGCAGCCAGGAAGCATTTACTTTCACTTTCGATACGGCGCTCAGCTTTGAGCGCCGCATCGGAAGGGTTAATAGCACGTGGCCGAACGATCACGGCCGCACGCTATTAGCCGTGGGTCCCAGCTGTGAATAGGCGCCGGGACCATCCCGCGTTATAGACAGGGACCGGACTTAGGACGTACTCATACGTCCTAACTCCTTAAGGAGTTAAGGGGTTAATGACTCAAAATCAATACAGTGCAATTTTTTACATTTGTTATTTTAAGGCACAATAATGCACAGCCTAGTACAATCACATGTTATATAAGTACAAAACCCTTCCCTCCACCTCCTTTGCCAGCCAGGGGGAAATAAATAAAAAATAAATTCACATGTGATATGTTACCAAACATTCCAATTTTTCTCCCTCTGTGACCTTCCCCTTTTCCCTTTAATTCATATCTGTTCTCTACTTTAAAGGGGTACTCCAGTGCTAAGACATCGTATCCCCTATCCAAAGGATAGGGGATAAGATGCCTGATCGCGGGGATCCCTCCCATAGGCTTGCATTGAGGGGGCGGAGCATGATGTCACACGGGAGCGGGGCAGTGACATCACAATGCTCCGGCCCCCGTGATCACCAGTAATCAGACCTGGAGCGCACATGCTCCGGGGACTGATTATAACAGGGTGCTCCATGCAAGATCACAGGGGTCCCCACCGGCGGGAACCCTCGCGATCAGGCATCTTATCCCCTATCCTTTGGATAGGAGATAAGATGTTTTAGCGCCGGAGTACCCCTTTAAAGAAGCTGCAATTCATGTAGCCATTCTTTTGGGTCGGGTGGTTCTGAATTTATCCCTTTGCACAAAATGATCAATCTGGCAAAGAAAAGTACCTTGCATATAATACCAGTTAAGTTTCCCTCTACGTCAATATTTCCTATTATAAGCGACTCGCAATTTCCCACTAAACTTCTACCCGTCCTCCTTTCAATTTCCTCTACTACTTTAATCCAATATGACTCAATATATTTACAGGACCATACCATCTGTATAAAATCTGCCCATTCATCCCCACATTTTGGGCAGGTTGAAATATTCCTAATCCCAAATTTAAATCCAGTGTTGCATAGTACACATAGTACAGAAGCCGAAACTGGGTCAATCTGTGTTCCATATATAGTGACACCTTTTGAACATTTTGCCAGACTCTATTCCAGCTATTCTCAGAGATGGGACCTAAGTCCTTTGACTATTTCTTACCTACCAAAGCTGAATTATTTTCTCTTATTACTTTGTTTAAACTATTACACATTATCGATAATCCCCATTTAATCTTCCCTGAGTGCAAATTGCTCCTATTCCAACGTGCCTAGAAAATATTTTTATTTATCGTTTTACTTACTGCAAACTGTAGTTGCATGTAATAGAACAATTCTATTTCTTTAAGCCCATAATTCTCTTTTAAGTGTTTGATCCCCTTTTCCCCCCCAAAACTGGTGATTTTATTACAATCCAGGAGATTCACATTATGCTATTCTTTCTTTACTGTTTTCTATAGCAGAAGACAAAGGGTTAGCAGTAAATTCCAAGAAAAAGTTTAACAGGTGTTAACTAATGTCTAGTGTTCAGTTAACAATGGTACAGTCCGGATAGATATAATGGCTCATCAGGATAGGCTCCTCTTTTTTTGCTGCTATTGCAAGAGATAAGTATCTGATAATTTTTCTCCTCAGAAATTTCATAAACCTCATAATTATATATATATATATATATATATATATATATATATATATAGATATATACATATACATATATATATATATATATATATATATATATAAATATTGTAAGGATTCCTCCTTGGGGATTAGCTCTGGGATCATCCTGGTCACTTGCCACGGGACACGTTCCTCACAATAACACCACAGACCACAGTTCCGCATACAAGTCTGGCTCCTCGACAGCTTTATTTCCACAGGTTGCAGGTAAAACAAAACATAAACAGGAACAAAATAAAGTCCTAGACCGTCTGGTCACTGTCTACACATATCAGCATGCCCTGACTATGGACTGGTGAGCTACCCTCAGCCAGTTAAACATGTGTCTCCTGCAACCTGTTACTCACAGTTCACACCACTTCTTGGACAACTCGCAGCGCCTTCTGCGTGTTACCTAAACAGGGTCCGTGTGTCTCCCCCTCTAACAGCCAGCATACTGTTTCCAAGGGAGAGCCCCAACTATTCTGTTTCCTTCCTTTTGAACACACTTCCCCTTCCTGATACCTCATTAATCAGGCCACAGGTGGATACTCCAGAGTTAGCAAGGGAAATACACCCTTTCCTTGCCACACTGCCACAATATATATATATATATATATATATATATATATACACATATATATAACTCAACGTGTGTGTGTGTATGTATGTGTGTATGTTCCAGCATCACGTCCAAATGGCTAAAGATATTAACATGAAACTTGGCACACATGTTACTTATATGTCAACTACAAACATAGGATAGGTGATTTAACCGTTACCCACCCCGATTTGCCAGGGGCAGGGTTTATGTTTAAAGTCCCATAAAAGTCAATGGGAAATATATGTTACTGCATAACTTCCAAACTGCTGGAGATATTTCCATAATACTTGGTCACATGTTACTTATATGTCCACTTAAAATATAGGATAGTTAATTTAACCCTTAACTACCCCCATTTGTGAGGGTCAGGGCTTTTGTTTAAAGTCCCATGCAAATCAATGGGAAATGTATGTTCCCACATAACTTCGGTACAGCTGGAGATATTTCAATACCTGGTACACATTTTACGGGTCGGGATAGGAGGTCGGGATAGGAGGACGGGATAGGAGGACGGGATAGGAGGACGGGATAGGAGGTCGGGATAGGAGGTCGGGATAGGAGGACAGTATAGGAGGATGAGATAGGAGGATGGGATAGGAGGTCGGGATAGGAGGTCGAGATAGTAGGTTGGGATAGGAGGTCGGGATAGATGGACTGGATAGGAGGACGGGATAGGAGATTGGGATAGATGGTCAGGATAGGAGGTCGAGATAGGAGCAGGGGATATGAGGATGGGATAGGAGGTCAGGATAGGAGGTCAGGATAGGAGGTTGGGATAGATGGATTGGATAGGAGGACGGGATAGGAGGTAGGGATTGGAGGTTGGGATTGGAGGTCGGGATTGGAGGTCTGGATAGGAGGTCTGGATAGGAGGTCTGGATAGGAGGTCTGTATAGGAGGTCGAGATAGGAGGTCAGGAAAGGAGGTCGGGATAGGAGGTCGAGATAGGAGGACGTGAAAACGATAGGAGGACGGGATAGGAGGTAGGGATAGGAGGTCGAGATAGGAGGACGGGATAGGAGGACGGGATAGGAGGTCAGAATAGGAGGCCGGGATAGGAGGCCGGGATAGGAGGTCGAGATAGGAGGACGGCATAGGAGGACGGGATAGGAGGTCGAGTTAGGAGGACGGGATAGGAGGTCAAGATAGGAGGTCGAGATAGGAGGTCAAAATAGGAGGACGGGAAAGGAGGACAGCAAAGGAGATCAGGATAGGAGGACGGGATAGGACGGGATAGGACGGGATAGGAGGACAAAATAGGAGGTTGAGATAGGAGGACGGGATAGGAGGTCGGGATAGGAGGACAGTATAGGAGGACGGTATAGGAGGACGGGGTAGGAGGAAGGGATAGGGGGAGGGGATAGGAGGTCGGAATAGGAGGTCAGGTTAGGAGGACGGGATAGGGGGTTGGGATATGACAACAACATATGAGGACGGGATATGAAGTCAAAAGCTTCCTCCTTTGTTTATTTTCCTTCCCAACAAGGATTAGGAAGGAAAAATGGGCAACGCCAGGTACTCAGCTAGTATATATATATAAAACTCAATCTGTGTGTGTATGTTCCAGCATCATGTCCAAACGGCTGTTTATTAACATGAAACTTGGCACACATGTTACTTATATGTCAACAACAAACATGGGATAGGTGGTTTAACCCTTACTCACCCTCATTTGCCAGGGTCTGGGTTTTTGTTTAAGGTCCCATACAAGTCTATGGGAAATATATGTTACTGCATAACTTCCAAACGGCTGGAGATAATACTTGGTCACATGTTACTTATATGTCCACTTAAAATATAGGCCAGAAAACGATAAAAAGATGGATCTTCAGCAGGCACTCTAACAGCATGGAATAAGGATGGGAATGTTCAAAGTTCATATAGCAATTTATTTAGTTTATAAAGTTAGCTTTAACTCCACTGATATTAAATCAGCAGTGTCTGTATCTGATTTGCCTACTCCAAATGCTGCATCATCCCCCCTCCCCCAAACGGGTGAAAGTTGTCCTACTCGAGAGAAAAACGCAGCCGGGCGGGGAGGAAACACCACCGTAAACAGCAGGAGCACCAGACACCACAAGAGGTAATGACTGTACCTATATTTAATTTATCAGCCAAAATCTTTTCTTCACATTATCTTGCCGTTTTATCTTGAGGACTTTCATTTGCTCCATCTACACATTTTGATTTATACAGGACACTGCTTAACCTCTTAAGGACCCAGGATGTATGAGTACGTCCTGGGTCCCAGTCCTGCGATATAACGCGGGGTCACACGGTAACCCCGCATCATATCGCGGCGGGCCCGGCGTCATAGTGAAGCCGGGACCCGCCTCTAATAGCGTGCGGCACCGATCGCGGTGCCGCGCGCTATTAACCCTTTAGCTGCGCGCTCAAAGCTGAGCCACGCGGCTAAAAGTGAAAGTAAAAAGTGCCGGTTAGCTCAGGGAGGTGTTTGGGATCGCGGCATCCCGAACAGCTGTAGCACAGGAGGAAGGTCTCTTACCTTCCTTCCTGCAGTCTGATCGCCGATTGAATGCTT
This sequence comes from Hyla sarda, assembly GCF_029499605.1. Classification (NCBI taxonomy): domain Eukaryota; kingdom Metazoa; phylum Chordata; class Amphibia; order Anura; family Hylidae; genus Hyla; species Hyla sarda. The sequence goes on along the minus strand of NC_079191.1, from coordinate 343,719,063 downwards.
CAAGCCTGAGATCCAGGCTTGAGCATTCAATCGCCGAAAACACTGATTGATTCATCTCCATAGGAATGGATCAATCAGTGTTAAAGATCAGTTAATGCAATGTTATAGCCCCTATAGGAGCTATAATATTGCATTAAAAAAGTGTAAAAAAATCATGAACCCTTTCAATTATCCCTTCCCCTAATAAAAGTTTGAATCACCCGGCATTTCCAAGAATAAAAAAAACACAGTGTAAATAAAAATAAACATATGTGGTATCGCCACGTGCGGAAATGTCCGAATTATAGATTTTTGGGTAAAATGACTAATGTCATTACAAAGTAGAATTAGTGACGCAAAAAATAAGCCATCATATAGAATTTTAGGTGAAAATTTTAAAGAGTTATGATTTTTTAAAGTTAAGGAGGAAAAATTGAAAATGAAAAAATGGAAAAAGCCCGGGTCCTTAAGGGGTTAATGTTAATAGACTGGTTCGGAATACAACTGTCAAGAGACATTTTTTTAAATGTGACAAATCTAATGAAGTATGAGTTTCCCCCCATGATCCTAACGAATTGTCCTCTTCTTCTGTAGGTTATAATGTGTCTGTCAATTCTACAGTACTACTTTCATTCATGGGCACCACAAAAGAGTAGGGCAGTCCAATCATCTTGGCAACCTCTACATCTGCATGGTCTGAGATTACCAGCCTTTCACAACAACATGGTATGGTGACACTATGTCATGAAATGTATATGCCGTATTTGTCAATGAGTGTACCCCCAGCAATTGTTATGTTAACAAAGCCTTTTGAGCGCTGTGATAGTATGTTGTAATAGTATGTTTAATTGATTTTATGAGAAACTGGAGTCCTTAACCAAATTAAAGACAAGCTAAGTGTGGACATATTTGCATGTGTAAGCATTTATCATTATGCAAAGTTCAAAGCTGCCACTACCCTTTACCAGTGCATGTAGCATATACTTTGTATTATAAATGAACATGTAGCTGGGCTTTTATGAAAAGGAATGTATAATGCCGATGCCAGGCACTTGAGAATGAAATGCAAACACAATTCAAATGTTTGTTTCCAGTTGTTAGTTTAATGCTTATTCGAATGAACTGCTGGAAGTCATATAACCCACAGGGGGAAAAAAATCAGTAGTAGGCTTTATTTTTCAGAACTGAGGTCAAACAGACACAACAATGGGATTATCCACATCAGCCATCTCTTATATCATGCTTTTGTTTAGGTGAAATGTGCTAAATCAAGCAGGAGAAATGTCCGCACAGTCTGAGAAGTATTTTAATGAAGGCCTCGCTTGTTTAGATCTGAAATCCGCTCTCCTTTGCCATCACATGGATATTTCCACTGTCTGTGCCATCTCTTGTAGCTTTCCAAGGGACACAGGAAATACCGAGGATGTTTGTGTCCATCAGGAAATCATGCAGTATACTGTACTTCATTACAAGCAGTCTCTGCACAGGACATGCAGCGTGACCAATATAAAATAACAGTGTTGTTTAACTCTGATCCAGAATAATCAATATAAGTCATAGTCAAACACTAGTCAACTATTGACTTCATGATCTGAATCTGTGGTATGACTTGTTATAAGAAAAGAAGTAATTTCCTAATTAAAAAGGACAACATGTAAACTTGTGTGGTATGAAGTCCATATCATCATTATTCTTATTTTTTTTAAAATCAGAAGTTTTTATTAAACATTTTGTAGTTTACAAACAGACAACAAAATATCATCATTATTCTAGTAGTCCATCAGGAGAAAGCACCTATGGGTGCAATTTTTAGAAACACCAAATGACCTACGATCCATGATCAGTGAAAACTCTTAATGCAAAAGCCAATATCATACAAATAATACATTTCATAGCCTAAAAAGTAGGATATGTTTATAAACTATAGTTAAACCTCACCAAGACCAGTTTGACATGAAAGATTTTCAGATCTAGTTGACCATTTTGACTGTAATTTTGGGTGGTTGTTTCCAAGGTTTCAATGTACAGTAACCCCCCGACATGCGATGGCCCCGACATATGATAAAATCGACATACGATGGCCTCTCAGAGGCCATCGCATGTCGATGTCAGCATCGACATACGATGCTTTTATATGTCGGGGCCATCGCATTAACTGCTATCCGACAGCGCAAAATGCTTAAGCTGCTGTCGGATAGCAGTGTAATGTGCCCCAGCAGGTTCACTTACCTATTCCCAATGCTCCGGGTCCACTTCGCGATCCTCCAGTGTCCATCTTCTCCAGGGTCCGGGCCTTGCTTTCCGGCATCGTTATTACGTCACTACGCACGCCGCGCGGGTGCAGCAGCGTAATAACGTCACCGGAAAGCAAGGCCCGGACCCTGCAGAAGATGCGCAAGACACCGGAGGATCGCGGAGAAGACACCGGAGCAGCGGGACAGCATCGGGAGCCCCTGGAACAGCAGCGGGAGCGGTGAGGACCTGGTCCGGAGCGACGGGGACAGGTGAGTACAGATGCCTATACTTTACATTGCACGGATCCCTCAACATATGATGGATTCGACAAACGATGGGTCGTTTGGAACGAATTACCATCGTATGTTGAGGGACCACTGTACATGATAACACCTGTAACATTAAATGTATCTGGTGACTGTAGGGTGTCCATTTTGATGAACTGGTCTGACATGGTTGCACAAATGTAGTTTAAAGCATTACTCTGGTTAGAACCAACTTTTTTTTACATTTAATATTTCCTTAAAAACGAAGCATTTTCCTAATATACTTCCTTTAAAAATGTTATTGCTAAAGATTTGAAATAAATGTTTAAAAATAAAACCCCTAGGGATCTCTGTCTTTTGAAAATTTGATAACAAACCCTGGTATCTAGGGCTCTTTTGTCCTGACAATGAAGAAAGGGACCATCATTCTGAAGGGAGGGGAAGTGGGGGGTGTGGTTTTCTCTCTCCTATGCTCATTTAGTACAGTGTATCAGCCAGCTTTGAATTGTGGGAAGAGAACACCTGTGAGATCCAGACAAGATGCAGACAGCTTGCAGCCTCTTCAGATGAGAAGCATTCCCATGCACAATGACAAGCAATAAAAGAGTGCTAAACTATTATTCATATGCAAAATGGTTTCAGTTTGGTCATTTTGGGGGACATTTATCAAAGCATTAAGTAGTTTTTTTTTTGCTTAAAACTGTCACAAAAAAGTCACACGTGCAACCACGCTCTTTTTTCTGCGACTTTTTGCATGTTCAGTGTCCTAAGCAAAAAATAAAAATCTTGCTTACCAAAGCAAAAAGTGATTTTTGACTTGCAGTGGTCAGAGATTTATCAAGTGCAAAAGTCGCATCGCATGAAAAAACCTACTAAATTTACTCCAGCTCAGACATGGAGCAGAAAAAGCCACTACCAAAGCAAAAAAAAAGAAAAATTGCTTAAGTGAATTAAATTTATCAACAGGCTGAAAGCAGTTGATAAATAAGTCGCACATAAGCAAAAAAAATTGTAAGAAAAAAATAACTAAAAAAAGGAATACATCAGCAAACATTGATAAATGTCCCCCAATATGTTAATTTGCACCATATAGGTTCACATAGCTGCTTTAGGGTTATAAAAAGCATGTACTTTGGTCACAAAGCCATGAAAATGTAAAAATCTTTATTTTTTGGCACAAAATGCAGGTTTTTCATCTGTCCTTCAACCATATACACAAAAAAATAAAGGGAACACTTAAACAACACAATGTAACTCCAAGTCAATCACACTTCTGTGAAATCACACTGTCCACTCAGGAAGCAACACTGATTGACAATCAATTTCACATGCTGTTGTGCAAATGGAACAGAAAATAGGTGGAAATTATAGGCAATTAGCAAGACACCCCAATAAAGGAGTGGTTCTGCAGGTGGTGACCGCAGACCACTTTGCATTTCCTACGCTTCCTGCCTGATGTTTTGGTCACTTTGGAATGCTGGCGGTGCTTTCACTCTAGTGGTAGCATGAGACGGAGTCTACAACCCACACAAGTGGCTCAGGTTGTGCAGCTCATCCAGGATGGCACATCACTGCGAGCTGTGGCAAGAAGGTTTGCTGTGTCTGTCAGTGTAGTGTCCAGAGCATGGAGGTGCTACCAGGAGACAGGGCAGTACATCAGGAGACGTGGAGAAGGCTGTAGGAGGGCAACCCAGCAGCAGGACCGCTAACTCGGCCTTTGTAAAGGAGGAGCAGGAGGAGAACTGCCAGAGCCCTGCAAAATGACCTCCAGCAGGTCACAAATGTGCATGTGTCCACTCAAACGGTCAGAAACAGACTCCATGAGGGTGGTAAGAGGGCCCAACGTCCACAGGTGGGGGTTGTGCTTACAGCCCAACACTGTGCAGGACGTTTGGCATTTGCCAGAGAACAGCAAGATTGGCCATTTCGCCACTGGCGCCCTGTGCTCTTCACAGATGAAAGCAGGTTCACACTGAGCACGTGACAGGGTCTGGAGACGCCATGGAGAAAGTTCTGCTGCCTGCAACATCCTCCAGCATGACCAGTTTGAGATCCGAGATGAGATCCTCAGACCCCTGGTGAGACCATATGCTGGTATGGTTGGCCCTGGGTTCCTCCTAATGCAAGACAATGCTACACCTCATGTGGCTGGAGTGTGTCAGCAGTTCCAGCAAGAGGAAGGCATTGATGCTATGGACTGGCCCGCCCATTCCCCAGACCTGAATCCGATTAAGCACATCTGGGACATCATGCCTCGCTCCATCCAGCAACATTGCACCACAGATTGTCCAGGAGTTGGTGGATGCTTTAGTCCAGATCTGGGAGGACATCCCTCAGGAGTGCATCCGCCACCTCATGAGGAGCATGCCCAGGCATTGTAGGGAGGGCATACTGGCATGTGGAGGCCACAGACACCACTGAGCCTCATTTTTACTTGTTTTAAGGACATTACATCAAAGTTGGATCAGCCTGTAGTGTGGTTTTCTGCTTTGATTTTGAGTGTGACTCCATATCCAGACCTCCATGGGTTGATAGATTTGATTTCCATTGATAGTTGAATGTGCTGACAACAAAATCACACAAAAATTATGTAAAGACAAAAGTATTTCATACGATTAGTTCATTCATTCAGATCTAGGATGTGTTGTCTTAGTGTTCCCTTTATTTTTTTGAGCAGTGTAGTTTCACATGGCTGCATTAGCGTTATGTAGAGCATGCATGGCTGCATTATAGTTATAGAGAGCATGCATTTAAGCAATATGCTTTCAAATGTTATTATGTTTGTGCAGATCTCATGACAAGGGATGGGGGGAGGGGGGAAGAGAGAGTTACTCATCATACTCCAGGGCAAACACCCCCAGTCCCTGAGAGGAAATCAGAAGACTGATCACAGTAATATATATCAAAAGGTATTTTGCATATTAACACATGCATATTATTATGTATACAGGTCTTAGGGCACATTACTATACTGTTTTATGCAATTTTTTTTCTTACTAATGACAGTATTGTTTTAAAGAGTTGGGCTTTGTGGTTACAGTATTTTTTCTGGCATGTTTTTGTGGCGTAAAAAAATCTTATTTCATGTATTTTTCAAGCCTTTTCTTTCCTTATTTAGTGGCCAATTTTCCATGTTTATGTAACTTTTCATCAATCAGATTTTTTTAAATTATGCATATACCTTCCCCCTGGCCAATTAGCCATACCCACCTATATATTATAAAATATATTATAAAATCAAAGCTCACATTCTTTCTGTCACTTTCAATACCCATTTTGGAGGGTAATACACTATTTAAATTGATTTAGTTAAAAATGCACACATATTTCATTGAGTGGAAAAAACTGTGTGTAAAGAATTAAAAAAAGTGGTCATATTTAAAATATGTCCATAAATAAGGAGCATGTAAATTTTTATGCAGATGACTATTTTTGCATACAAAAAGCAGAGACAGACACTTTTGAATACACTTACATGGAGCGCATTAATTCTTGAAGAAATGGACACAAATTTTACACAGTTTTTTTTATAAAAATTATTCTGAAAATACACTGTGTGAACATAGCCTTGCAGCCACAACCAGGGAAATCCCACTAATGAGCTAAGAATAGTGCTGAGGAATAAGTTGATGCTACGTGGACACAGTGTTAGCTATCTATTATCCAAACAGGCACTGGAATACCCAGGAGCATATTATTGCTTAATTGGGCACTGTCAGATACAAAAACTTTTTATATGTAGTAAAGCATGCAAAACCAATTGGTTTTACAATTGCTCTCATTAGAAATTTTTCAGTATTTCATACTAAAAAAGCCAGTCAAATAACTGACCACCCCCCCCCCCCACCCCCACCCTGCCTGCTTGGACACATACTAGTCCTGCTGTGTCCATGCATCATCACCTATGTCATGGACACACTTCCTTGATTGACAGCTGTGAGCGCAGGGCTCACAGCTGGAGGAAAAATCCTCCCACTGCCAGCTTGTGTCCCGCTACTGTCAGTGAGGACAAGCTGGGAGTTTAAGTTTTGCTAATGCTAGGGGAGATGTGAGCAGACAGCATACTGAGGGAGGGGGCAGAGACCTGCACAGTGAGGCCACGCCCCCTCCCTTTGAGAGGAATTCAGACTAGTGAGCTAAATTAAAAGTGTAATAAAAAAAAATATGTGTGTGTGTATGTATGTATGTATGTATGTGTGTATGTTCCAGCATCACGTCCAAACGGCTAAAGATATTAACATGAAACTTGGCACACATGTTACTTATATGTCAACAACAAACATAGGATAGGTGATTTAACCCTTACTCATCGCCATTTGCCAGGGGCGGGGTTTATGTTTAAAATCCCATACAAGTCTATGAGAAATATATGTTACTGAATAACTTCCAAACGGCTGGAGATATTTCGATAATACTTGGTCACATGTTTCTTATATATCCACTTAAAATATAGGATAGTTAATTTAACCCTTAACTACCCCCATTTGTGAGGGTCGGGGTTTTTGTTTAAAGTCCCATGCAAATCAATGGGAAATGTATGTTCCCACATAACTTCTGTATGACTGGAGATGTTTCATTACCTGGTACACATATTACGGGTCGGGATAGGAGGTCAGGATAGGAGGTCTACATAGGAGGACAGGATAGGAGGACGGGATAGGAGGTCGGGATAGGAGGTCGGGATAGGAGGTCGGGATAGGAGGACGGGATAGGAGGACGGGATAGGAGGTCGCGATAGGAGGTCGTGATAGGAGGTCATGATAGGAGGTCGTGATAGGAGGTCGGGATAGGAGGACGGGGTAGGAGGACGGGATAGGAGGACAGGATAGGAGGAGGGGATAGGAGGTCGGGATAGGAGGTCGGGATAGGAGGACGGGATAGGAGGACGGGATAGGAGGACGGGATAGGAGGACGGGATAGGAGGTCGGGATAGGAGGTCGAGATAGGGGGACGGGATAGGAGGTTGTTATAGGAGGATGGGATAGGAGGATGGGATAGAAGGACGGAAAAGGAGGACGGGAAAGGAGGAAGGGGTAGGAGGACGGGATAGGAGGACAGGATAGGAGGAGGGGATAGGAGGTCGGGATAGGAGGTCGGGATAGGAGGACGGGATAGGAGGACGGGATAAGAGGTCGGGATAGGAGGTCGGGATAGGAGGTCGAGATAGGGGGACGGGATAGGAGGTCGTTATAGGAGGACGGGATAGGAGGACGGGAAAGGAGGACGGGAAAGGAGGACAGGAAAGGAGGACAGATAGGAGGACGGGATAATAGGACGGGATAGGAGGACGGGATAGGAGGACGGGATAGGAGGACGGGATAGGAGGACGGGATATGACAATAATATATAAGGACGGGATATAAAGTCAAAAGCTTCCTCCTCTGTTTATTTTCCTCCTCAACAAGGATTAGGAAGGAAAAACCGGGCAACGCCAGGTACTCAGCTAGTGTATCTATATATTAAAAAAAACTGTACTGTGCAAATGTTGAAGACAGTTAAGGAAAAATGCTGCAGTAAGAATGCAAGTAAGAAATAGAAGTGTTGATTGTTTATTTTTATCAATTAAATAAATGCAAAGTGAAGAAACAGAAAGGAGATCTAAACCTGATCAATATTTGGTGTGATCACACTTTGCCTTCAAAATAGCATAAACTCTTTTAGGTGCACTTGTACACAGAATTGATGCTTTTTTAAAGGCAAAGAGAGATTTAGATTTCCCTTCTGTTTCTTCACTTTGCAATTTGTTAATTGATAAATATAAACTATGATTAATTCTATCTATCTACCGGATACTCACAGAGCCGACCTGAAATAATCTGGACTTTACAACATCTTTACAGCCGGATCTATGTTATCATATTGTAACCTGGTCTTATTAATATGTAATGACTCTGTTTATTATTCTATGTACTTTTATTTTCTTATTCTCAAATATCTGTTTTACAGAAAAATTCTTTAATAAAAAAAACTGTTATAAAAAAAAAAAAAAAGAAGTATAGAAGTTTATGCAGAGAAATGTATGGATCCCGTTTCTCTGGCTAATAAGTTATGATTGCAGTGGCTTTCAGAAGAGATAATACATTTTCACATGTCTGACTGATATGTCAAATGTTGTTTCTTTAATTGACAAAGCTTTAAATAGACTTTTATCATTTGATTTACAAAACATACATAGTAATTTGAACAAAATGAGAAAAAAAAATTGACATCTATTGGATGCATAATGTCCCCCACCGCCGCCAAGCAGCTGCCCCTTAAAGAGGTACTCTAGAGGGAAAACATTTTTAATGTAATTAACTGGTGCCATAAAGTTAAGCGGGATCGAGCAGTACATACTACGTAACGGACCGGAGCTGGTATCTGTGTCTCTCCCTTCCTCCATTGAAGATGTATTCTATAATAAACTGCACCCAGCTTTTCCACGCAAGATTGGTGAGTGTGTTTAGATTTTCTTCTTGTGCATAATTGTTTGTGTTTTCTGGGTATATGCACCGCTGCCTCGTGGATTACAAACGCTACCTATTGTCTGTACTATTGAAAAAAAAAATCTTTTAGTGCCATTCTCTCTACTATCCATAATAAAGTAAAACAGATTTTTAAATTACTTATATTTAAAAACCCGATCCTTCCAGTACTTATCAACTGCTGTATACGACAGAGGATGTTTTTTAGTTCTTTTCAGCCTTACCACAGTGCTCTCTGCTGATACCTCTGTCCGTGTCAGGTACTGTCCAGAGCAGGAGAGGTTTGCTTTGGGGATTTGCTCATGCGCTGGGCAATTCCTGACATGGACAGAGGTGTCAGCAGAGAATACCCCTTTAAGCCCTCTGTGCTGCCTGGCTGGAACTTGCTATGTTCTCCAGGATGTTGCACTCCCTTTCCTCCCCCTGCAGAGTCCTCTCTGCTCTTCCAGGGCCACTCCTCTCTGGCTGCTTACTCTTCTTTGCTGTCAGAATGTGGACCCCCTGGAGATTTTTTTTCATTAAAAATATGTGTCTAAATACATACTCTGTGGAGAGATTTATCAAAGGATTTAGACTGGTTTTTCCAGTCTATTTTTTTGTCTATTTTAGATGGAAAAATGCATTAATGCTGAATTTATCAATAGCGACTTTTCAGCGAAAAGTTGCATTGGCTGAAAGTACACTGAAATGTCAGACCATACGTAGATAGGTTTAAATACAGTCTAAACCATAGATCCCGAAGTCTGTGCGCAGAATTTATCAAGAGCCGTGCGACTTTTGATAAATTAAGCGCACAATAGACCGGCCTTAAGCTTTGTAGGTCGGTCTATATTGATGCCGGAAATAGATAACTTGATCATGAAAAATCCCCCCCTGTGTGTCTATACCATCTGTCTGGGATATCTATCCATATATATATATATATATATATATATATATATATATATATATACACACTCTGTGGGGGAGATTTATCAAAACCTGTGTAAAGGAAAAGTTGCCCAGTTGCCCATAGCAACCATTCAGATCACTTCTTTCATTTTGCAGTGGCCTCGTTAAAAGTGAAAGAAGCAATCTGATTGGTTGCTATGGGCAACTGGGGAACTTTTCCTCTGGATGGGTTTTGATAAATCTCCCCCAGTGTGTATATATACACCCTGTCTGGGCTGTATACATACTGGGGAAGATTTATCAAAACATGTTCAGAGAAAAGTTGCTGAGTGTCCCACAGCAACTAATCAGATAGCTTCTTTCATTTTTCATAGGTCTTTTCAAAATTGAAAGAAGCGATCTGCTGGGTTGCTATGGGCAACTGGGCAACTGTTTTCTCTGCACAGGTCTTGATAAATTAAGAGCTAAGAATAGTGCTGAGGAATAAGTTGATGCTACGTGGACACAGTGTTAGCTATCTATTATCCAAACAGGCACTGGAATACCCAGGAGCATATTATTGCTTAATTGGGCACTGTCAGATACAAAAACTTTTTATATTGGTTTTACAATTGCTCTCATTAGAAATTTTTCAGTATTTCATACTAAAAAATCCAGTCAAATAACTGACCCCCCCCCCCCACCCCCGCCCTGCCTGCTTGGACACATACTAGTCCTGCTGTGTCCATGCATCATCACCTATGTCATGGACACACTTCCTTGATTGACAGCTGTGAGCGCAGGGCTCACAGCTGGAGGAAAAATCCTCCCACTGCCAGCTTGTGTCCCGCTACTGTCAGTGAGGACAAGCTGGGAGTTTAAGTTTTGCTAATGCTAGGGGAGATGTGAGCAGACAGCATACTGAGGGAGGGGCGGAGACCTGCACAGTGAGGCCACGCCCCCTCCCTTTGAGAGGAATTCAGACTAGTGAGCTAAATTAAAAGTGTAATAAAAAAAAATATGTGTTTGTGTATGTATGTATGTATGTATGTGTGTATGTTCCAGCATCACGTCCAAACGGCTAAAGATATTAACATGAAACTTGGCACACATGTTACTTATATGTCAACAACAAACATAGGATAGGTGATTTAACCCTTACTCATCGCCATTTGCCAGGGGCGGGGTTTATGTTTAAAATCCCATACAAGTCTATGAGAAATATATGTTACTGAATAACTTCCAAACGGCTGGAGATATTTCGATAATACTTGGTCACATGTTACTTATATATCCACTTAAAATATAGGATAGTTAATTTAACCCTTAACTACCCCCATTTGTGAGGGTCGGGGTTTTTGTTTAAAGTCCCATGCAAATCAATGGGAAATGTATGTTCCCACATAACTTCTGTATGACTGGAGATGTTTCATTACCTGGTACACATATTACGGGTCGGGATAGGAGGTCAGGATAGGAGGTCTACATAGGAGGACAGGATAGGAGGACGGGATAGGAGGTCGGGATAGGAGGTCGGGATAGGAGGTCGGGATAGGAGGTCGGGATAGGAGGACGGGATAGGAGGACGGGATAGGAGGTTGGGATAGGAGGATGGGATAGGAGGTCGTGATAGGAGGTCGCGATAGGAGGTCGTGATAGGAGGTCGCGATAGGAGGTCATGATAGGAGGTCGCGATAGGAGGTCGTGATAGGAGGTCGCGATAGGAGGTCGTGATAGGAGGGCGGGATAGGAGGTCCGGATAGGAGGTCGAGATAGGGGGACGGGATAGGAGGTCGTTATAGGAGGACGGGATAGGAGGACGGGAAAGGAGGACGGGAAAGGAGGACAGGAAAGGAGGACAGATAGGAGGACGGGATAATAGGACGGGATAGGAGGACGGGATAGGAGGACGGGATAGGAGGACGGGATATGACAATAATATATAAGGACGGGATATAAAGTCAAAAGCTTCCTCCTCTGTTTATTTTCCTCCTCAACAAGGATTAGGAAGGAAAAACCGGGCAACGCCAGGTACTCAGCTAGTGTATCTATATATTAAAAAAAACTGTACTGTGCAAATGTTGAAGACAGTTAAGGAAAAATGCTGCAATAAGAATGCAAGTAAGAAATAGAAGTGTTGATTGTTTATTTTTATCAATTAAATAAATGCAAAGTGAAGAAACAGAAAGGAGATCTAAACCTGATCAATATTTGGTGTGATCACACTTTGCCTTCAAAATAGCATAAACTCTTTTAGGTGCACTTGTACACAGAATTGATGCTTTTTTAAAGGCAAAGAGAGATTTAGATTTCCCTTCTGTTTCTTCACTTTGCAATTTGTTAATTGATAAATATAAACTATGATTAATTCTATCTATCTACCGGATACTCACAGAGCCGACCTGAAATAATCTGGACTTTACAACATCTTTACAGCCGGATCTATGTTATCATATTGTAACCTGGTCTTATTAATATGTAATGACTCTGTTTATTATTCTATGTACTTTTATTTTCTTATTCTCAAATATCTGTTTTAAAGAAAAATTCTTTAATAAAAAAAACTGTTATAAAAAAAAAAAAAAAGAAGTATAGAAGTTTATGCAGAGAAATGTATGGATCCCGTTTCTCTGGCTAATAAGTTATGATTGCAGTGGCTTTCAGAAGAGATAATACATTTTCACATGTCTGACTGATATGTCAAATGTTGTTTCTTTAATTGACAAAGCTTTAAATAGACTTTTATCATTTGATTTACAAAACATACATAGTAATTTGAACAAAATGAGAAAAAAAAATTGACATCTATTGGATGCATAATGTCCCCCACCGCCGCCAAGCAGCTGCCCCTTAAAGAGGTACTCTAGAGGGAAAACATTTTTAATGTAATTAACTGGTGCCATAAAGTTAAGCGGGATCGAGCAGTACATACTACGTAACGGACTGGAGCTGGTATCTGTGTCTCTCCCTTCCTCCATTGAAGATGTATTCTATAATAAACTGCACCCAGCTTTTCCACGCAAGATTGGTGAGTGTGTTTAGATTTTCTTCTTGTGCATAATTGTTTGTGTTTTCTGGGTATATGCACCGCTGCCTCGTGGATTACAAACGCTACCTATTGTCTGTACTATTGAAAAAAAAAATCTTTTAGTGCCATTCTCTCTACTATCCATAATAAAGTAAAACAGATTTTTAAATTACTTATATTTAAAAACCCGATCCTTCCAGTACTTATCAACTGCTGTATACGACAGAGGATGTTTTTAAGTTCTTTTCAGCCTTACCACAGTGCTCTCTGCTGATACCTCTGTCCGTGTCAGGAACTGTCCAGAGCAGGTGAGGTTTGCTTTGGGGATTTGCTCATGCGCTGGGAAATTCCTGACATGGACAGAGGTGTCAGCAGAGAATACCCCTTTAAGCCCTCTGTGCTGCCTGGCTGGAACTTGCTATGTTCTCCAGGATGTTGCACTCCCTTTCCTCCCCCTGCAGAGACCTCTCTGCTCTTCCAGGGCCACTCCTCTCTGGCTGCTTACTCTTCTTTGCTGTCAGAATGTGGACCCCCTGGAGATTTTTTTTCATTAAAAATATGTGTCTAAATACATACTCTGTGGAGAGATTTATCAAAGGATTTAGACTGGTTTTTCCCATCTAAAATTGTCACACAGAAAGTCGCAGTCTAAATACGTGTGACTTTTGCTTGACTTGTGCGTTAGAGGATTTTTAGAACCTGAAGCATTCTAGTCTATTAAGATGGAAAAATGCATTAATGCTGAATTTATCAATAGCGACTTTTCAGTGAAAAGTCGCAATGGCTGAAAGTACGCTGAAATGTCAGACCATACGTAGATAGGTTTAAATACAGTCTAAACCATAGATCCCGAAGTCTGTGCGCAGAATTTATCAAGAGCCGTGCGACTTTTGATAAATTAAGCGCACAATAGACCGGCCTTAAGCTTTGTAGGTCGGTCTATATTGATGCCGGAAATAGATAACTTGATCATGAATAATCCCCCCCTGTGTGTCTATACCATCTGTCTGGGATATCTATCTATCCATATATATATATATATATATATATATATATATATATACTCTGTGGGGGAGATTTATCAAAACCTGTGAAAAGGAAAAGTTGCACAGTTACCCATAGCAACCATTCAGATCACTTCTTTCATTTTGCAGAGGCCTCGTTAAAAGTGAAAGAAGCAATCTGATTGGTTGCTATGGCAAACCGGGGAACTTTTCCTCTGGGCGGGTTTTGATAAATCTCCCCCTGTTTGTATATATACACCCTGTCTGGGCTGTATACATACTGGGGAAGATTTATCAAAACATGTTCAGAGAAAAGTTGCTGAGTGTCCCACAGCAACTAATCAGATCGCTTCTTTCATTTTTCATAGGGTTGCTATGGGCAACTGCTTTCTCTGCACAGGTCTTGATAAATTTCCCCCATGTGTAAACATACCTTTAAAATTTCCTGAAAGCAAAGAGGGACAAGCCATACCCCTTAACCACACCCCCAGCCACAATTCTCACCACTCCCTCAGCGGCACCCCTAACCACGCCTGCACATGCAGAATGGGAATACCTGTTTCACATCAATGTTTTTATATACTACACAAAGTACCAAGTTGACCACAATTTAATTATAAAAATTAGCTTTTCTTAAATACCATTTAAAAAAATCAGTATCTTATTGAGGTAATATTGTAAACCAGATTATAGACATAAAACATACCAGGAAAAAACACCAGCTACTATATTATACACCAATAATATCAGAATCTTCATCTGAAGCAGTAACCAGCATTAAAAAGTATTGCACATTGGCTGGGTATAGTGGGAGACACCATGTGGCATAATCCTCTTCCCCAATGGGGGTGACTACCATTCTCCACCTGCCGCTCAACTAAGTGATAGAAAATGTTATTGCTTACCCATACCAGCCACAGATATGGGTAAGCAATAACATTTTCTATCACTTAGTTGAGCAGCAGCTGGAGTATGGTATAACCCCACTATACCCAGCCGATGTGCAATACTTTTTAATGCTGGTTATTGCTTCAGATGAAGATTTTGATATTATGTGTATAATATAGTAGTTGGTGTTTTGTTCTGGTATGTTTTATGTCTGTTATCTGGCTTACAATATTACCTCAATAAGATGCTGATTTTTTTTATGGGATTTAATAGAGATGAGCGAACTTACAGTAAATTCGATTCGTCACGAACTTCTCGGCTCGGCAGTTGATGACTTTTCCTACATAAATTAGTTCAGCTTTCAGGTGCTCCGGTGGGCTGGAAAAGGTGGATACAGTCCTAGGAGACTCTTTCCTAGGAATGTATCCACCTTTTCCAGCCCATCGGAGCACCTGAAGGCTGAACTAATTTACACAGGATAATTCATCAACTGCCGAGCCGAGAAGTTTGTGATGAATCGAATTTACTGTAAGTTCGCTCATCTCTAGTATTTAATAAAAGCTATTTTTTATAATTAAATTGTGGTCAACTTGGTACTTTGTGTAGTATATAAGAGTTTGGTAATACCAAGTTGTTGGGACATTGACTTAAGATGGAAGTCTAAATAGTTGCCGCACTAGCATGCAGATGTGTAGAGGCAACAACAGGTATAGCTGGTTGGAGCTATATGGTGTAATTTGTATTTTACATCAATACTATGACAGACCATATAAGTGATTACATACAGTCAAATCTGGAGACACAGGGGATGTGATGTCCCCTTTAGATAGTTGTCCCACCCTCTGCCCTGTAGGTAGCAGTTGCCCTGTAAGAAGTTGCCCCCCCCCATAGGTAGCAGTTTCCCTGTAGATAATTGTCCGCTCCCCTGTAGGTTGCAGCTGCTCTGTATTTAGCAGTCCTCCTGTAGATAGTTGCCCCCCCCCCCCACCCCTGTAGGTAGCAGTTCCACTGTAGATAGTGGCCTCCGTCCCTATTTAAAGTAGCACCCCCTGTGGGTACCAGTCCCCATATAGATAGTTGCTTCCCCCCTGTAAAAAGTTGTTCTTACCGTTGGTAGCAG
The DNA here is from genome assembly GCF_029499605.1 of Hyla sarda. Classification (NCBI taxonomy): domain Eukaryota; kingdom Metazoa; phylum Chordata; class Amphibia; order Anura; family Hylidae; genus Hyla; species Hyla sarda. The sequence continues at coordinate 343,703,209 of NC_079191.1, read as the reverse complement.
TCCTCCTCTAAATAGTTATCACCCTGTAGGTAGCAGTACCACTGTAGATACTTCCTCCCCTGTAAAAAGTTACACAGCCTGTATAAAGCATTCCTTTAGATAGTTTCCCTCCTGTAAAAAGTTGTCCCCCTGTAGATAGATAGATGGATAGATAGATACCCTACATGCAGGTAGCAGACCCCAGTAGATAGATGCCCCCCCTTGTAGGTTAATGCCCCACCCCCAGTAGATAGCAGACTCACTGTAGATAGATACATGAGATTGTGTGCTTGGGGAGATGTGCAGTGTTGGCTTTTCCCATCACTTTTTCCTTTGAAAGCAAAAGCAAAAAAAAAAAAATCTAAATTGATCTCATCTGACCATAGCACCTTCTTCTACAAGTTTGATGTGTCTTTACATGGCTTGAGGTAAACATCAAACACAATTTCTCGTGGATCCCTTTCTTCTTGTGAAGCCAGATTTGTGAAGTATATAATTAATAGTTGTCCTGTGGACACATTCTCCCACCTCAGCTGTTGATGTTTGTAACTCCTCCAGAGTTACCATGGGCCTCCAGGTTGTTTCTCTGATTTGACGTGTCAGTTTCAAAGCTTTTATGTTTGTGGTTTTGCCATGTTATTTCTGTTTTTAGAGTAGGGATTTGATGTTTTTTTTTGCAACTTAACCCTGCTTTGTACCTCTCACAACTTTATTCCTGACGTGTTTGGTGAATGTGTTGGTCGTCATTCCTGTGAGTGTTTAGTAATGCTCTCTTCCAAACTCTGAGGCCTTCACAGAATAGGTGTATTTTTACTGAGCTTAAATTGTAGACAGGTGGACCCTATTAAATGGCAGATGTGAAGACAATTGTTCAAAACAGATCTTTGTTAGGGGTTTCACATGAAAGGGGATAAAAACATTTGCACTCAGACTTTTATTTGTAAATAATATTGAAATCCATGTAATATTTCCCCTACTTCCAAATGATAAACTTCTTTGTGTTGACCTAGTTCATAAAATCTCAATGAATAAATAAGGGGGTGAATACTTTTGCAAGGCCCTATACATAGATTCTACTAGGACTGGTTAGGAGTTATTTGCAGACAGCTATATTCCGGTTTACTAAGGGTTACTTACCATTCTTGTTATGCATTTTTATATGACAATATTAGAAAATCACATATTCATACTTCTCTTTGTATCTCATTTGGATTAGTGTCCTTTTCTCACTATAACCCTCCATAATTCCTTGTCCATTTTCTCTGTGTAAATTAGGTTTTGTCATTTTAAGCTACATCAGTTTTATTTTTTTATTTAAATGATTTCCCAGACCTAATGTTATCACTTTGCCATATAGCACATATTAGTAAAGCTACAGTAAAGGCAAATGGCAAGTTGATCATTTTCAGCCATTTTTAAATTTCAGATGCAGCAATTAACTTTAAGCCACAGACTCATTAGCTAAACAAATCACCTCTAAAACGTATCTTTTACTGGACGCAATTGCTCATTTACACTAAAGTGTCCGGCTTAGACACATATTTTATTTAGTTGAGCCGCAAATGCAGCTCAATTTCAATAAACAGGACTTGGTATGGGCTGATCAGGTTTCAGTAAAGTCCTTGCTTAATGTACCACAAAATTTTACCTTTTTAATCACTAATGCATTTATATTACTATTATCTTTTATTTTATTCTATTTAGGTTTTTTGTTTAACGTGAGCCTCCAGGGTCTCCCAGCAACACAAGAAATGGCTACATGTAACGGATCTGTCCACAAGGGGACGCCGTAATCGTGAGAGACATATTATGCATAATGATGCCTCTTATCATTGCATCCACAAGACAATGTTTTAGGTTCCTAGATGAAGTCAAATGGCATGTGGCACAGAAATGCATTGGGACTTGTTTCTTTAAAATATCATTGGGCGAAAGGAACAGTATAAGTTTCTTGGTGTATTATTGATTAGAGATATATAATGACTTAGCAGGGTGAGAGTAGTGAGGTTGGCCTTCATAAGAGGGCAAGAGTGCTAGGTATTAAAGGGGGAAAATGTGCCTACTCTTCCCTGAATTTATTTTTAGAACGAAGGCCTTTGCAGCCATTCATACAGCCATTTGATTTATATACTAATTCATACATTTGTTTAAATACTGATGGCAGTTGAAGAAGGCTGCAAACTTATGAACTTTACTCTCCCAGCTTCAGGGTGGTTTAGAAAGTATATTCGCTTTGCCTATGCAAGTCAGTGAGTATGAGCCAGGAAACAAAATGCTGACAAATACAGCTTATTTACATTGGGGCTATTGACTGTGTTTTTAGCCATCACAGAAACACTTGCTGAACATCTGATTGGGACCAAATAGGACATGTTTACAGAAAATAATCCTTTAGCATATTTGGACAAGGCCCAATTTGTTGCCCTGGAACAGCGATGAGCTGTGTACATTTCTGAATGTCTACACATCTAATGTTCAGGCCTTGTGCTGTAAAAAAACATGTCGTGTTTTCCTCCATCCTTCTGCACTCCCAGAACGACAAAGTGGAAAATGAATCCTAGAAATTGATTTATGGTAATTTATTAAAAAAGAAAAAACTTAAATATTGCCTTAACTCAGTACTTGAAGCACCTTTTTCAGTCTTCAGTTTTGTTGCCTATGATACCATAAGATTTGCACCTCTGGACTTGGGGATTTTATGCTATATATCTAAGTAATGAGTGAGACTCATTTAGTAATTGTGGGTAGATATGTTTATGTACATGTAAACATATTTACAATGGGAAAACGTTTTTTAAATTGTAGGCTAGGAAGGAAGTTACACAAGTTTGGAAAATGTATTGGGTATTTTATTGTTAGTCATGATTGACATGAACATAATATAGGTACATTTTTATGCTTGTAATATAACCAAGTCCCCAACTGTGGGTCTAATGACCCAAACCTAAAGCATAATGCCTATTTGGGTAATTGGATCTGTGGTTCAGTTAGGTGTAACAAACTTACCTGTTCAGACTTCAGCATTGTCTCCTTTGCCTCAGTTGATGTTGGGCAGTATCACAGGTAGCTGTAGCAATGGCCCTGAGAGTCATAGAGTCATTCATCATGCTCTTACATTGACAATCCAGCCAATGGGAAGCTTTGCTAGCTGGGCCAATTACCGCAAAAGGCAGCGAAAGAGGTTGTGAGTCAGCTGTATGTATCCTTTGCCGACGTGACAACGGACTTGTGGCCATAATACAAATGGCTTTATGTACACATATATATTTCAGGTTAATGTTGTCAAGGGATAGTATACTGTAGAAAACAAATCCGTTCTCATCTCAGGCTGCTAATCCGGAATGGCAGACGAGGTTGTGTGGGGCGCTCAGAGGTGACTGCTGGCAGTTTCACGCATAGGAATGCGCTTCTTCCGGACTCGTATTTTTTATGGTTTATGTTTTCTGGATGATGCTAGGACACTTTCTTGGCCACAATTTCCAACTTAGGAGTCAGCATAGAAGAAAAATTTACAAATCATCACAATGACAATGTGAAAGTTGCACTATATTGATCCTCCCAGGAAATAGGTAATGATCCTCCCAGTTTAGGAACTACTCCAAATGCTACTACTGGGGACCACAGTTATAATGCCTAAAACAGTCAGTGTGAACTGATACAGCAAGTCAATTAAGAGAACTGAATTCAGGAGCTCCACTAAGCCTGGTTACTCATGTTACAAGAAAGTACTGTCATGAGGTAAGACAAAGGATGGTTTGGAGGTCATAGTTTCCTTCAAATAATTTCCTATAGTCAAGAACATGTTTAAGCGGTGTTGCCCTAATGATATGCACAGTTATCAAACTTTCTAAATAGATGAGACCTTTCAGTCAATAAATTTTCCATATAGATAAGTGATTTTTAGATCTGGAAATAGTAATTAAAGTTCAAGTGATAATGAGACACTTTACTGCTTTTACTTAATAGGCCTCTTCACCTTTAACCCTTTCCCTACATCATTGCCAGAGGATTGTAAGGATTCCATTTAAAAATCTCAACCAGTAAAATTGAAAGCAGCCGTAAAAAGGCTGAGAAGGCAGAGCGCCAGCTCCGAGCAACTTCAGCATGTGGCGAGTTTTATAAACTGAACAGTCATTAAGTCAATTACTATATATTTTTTTTTATATATATATATATATATATATATATATATATATATATATATTTAGGGAAAATTAAGCCACTATCATAGAAATATTAATTTGTACTTTATGTAACAGCTTTATTTTCACTGCAATGCTCTTTTTACGGGCTTGTCAAAGTGGCACAGAGATTAGTATAATGTATTATTAATTACAAATTACTTTTAGGACGATATAGCGCTTCCCGGTTGTTTCACTGAACAGTTAGATCATCTTGTTTAACCACATTTAGTAAAATAATTCTTCTGTTGACACCACTTCCATCCCCCTTGATTCTTTTGATAATTACTGATTACTGAGCACTTTAACCCCTTAAGGACTGAGCCCTTTTTCACCTTAAGGACTGAGCCCTTTTTTGCAATTCTGACCACTGTCACTTTATGCATTAATAACTCTGGGATGCTTTTACCGTTTATTCTGATTCCGAGATAGTTTTTTCGTGACATAATCTTCTTTGACATAGTGGTAAATTTTCATCATTACTTGCATCCTTTCTTGGTGAAAAATCCAAAAATGTCACGAAAATTTAGAAAATTTAGCATTTTTCTAACTTTGAAGCGCTCTGCTTGTAAGGAAAGTAGATATTCCAAGGAATGTAAAAAGGGGTACAGTGAGCCTTAACACCCCATAGATGTTTGACGACTTTTCGTTAAAGTCAGATGTGTATTTTCACTAAAATGCTTTTTTCCCCCCCAAATTTCACATTTTTACAAGGGGTAATAGGAGGAAATGCTCCCCAAAATTTGTAAAATTAGTATGGAAATACCCCATGTGTGGATGTCAAGTGCTCTGCTGGCGCACTACAATGCTCAGAAGAGAAGGAGCGCCATTGGGCTTTTGGAGAGAGAATTTGTTTGGAATGGAAGTCAGGGGCCATAAGCATTTACAAAGCCTCCATTGGTTCCAGAACAGTGGACCCCCCCTCCCCATGTGACCCCATTTTGGAAACTATACCCCTCACAGAGTTTAATAAGGGGTGCAGTGAGCATTTACACCCCACTGGTGTTTGACAGATCTTTGGAACAGTGGGCTGTGCAAATTAAAAATTACATTTTTCATTTTCACAGACCACTGTTCCAAAAATCTGTCAGACACCTGTGGGGCGTAAATGCTCACTGCACCCCTTATTACATTAGGTGAGGGGTGTAGTTTCCAAAATGGGGTCACATGTGGGGGGGTCCATTGTTCTGGCACTATGGGGTCTTTGTAAACACACATGGCCTTCAATTCCGGACAAATTTTCTCTCCAAAAGCCCAATGACGCTCCTTCTCTTCTGAGTATTGTTGTTCACCCACACTTTACATCAACATATGGGGTATGTTCTTACTCAGAAGAAATGGGGTTACAAATTTTGGGGGGCTTTTTTTCCCTATTTTCCCTTGTGAAAATGAAAAATTTAGGGTAACACCAGCATTTTAGTAAAAAATATTTTTTTTCTTTTTCCCATCCAACTTTAATGTAAATTCTTCAAACACCTGTGGGGTATTAAGGCTCACTATACCCCTTGTTACATCCCATGAGGGGTGTAGTTTCCAAAATAGGGTCACACATGGGTATTTATTTTTTTTATTATTTATATATAAACTGAACAGTCATTAAGTCAATTACTATATTTTTTATATATATATATATATATATATATATATATATATATATATTTAGGGAAAATTAAGCCACTATCATAGAAATATTAATTTGTACTTTATGTAACAGCTTTATTTTCACTGCAATGCTCTTTTTACGGGCTTGTCAAAGTGGCACAGAGATTAGTATAATGTATTATTAATTACAAATTACTTTTAGGACGATATAGCGCTTCCCGGTTGTTTCACTGAACAGTTAGATCATCTTGTTTAACCACATTTAGTAAAATAATTCTTCTGTTGACACCACTTCCATCCCCCTTGATTCTTTTGATAATTACTGATTACTGAGCACTTTAACCCCTTAAGGACTGAGCCCTTTTTCACCTTAAGGACTGAGCCCTTTTTTGCAATTCTGACCACTGTCACTTTATGCATTAATAACTCTGGGATGCTTTTACCGTTTATTCTGATTCCGAGATAGTTTTTTCGTGACATAATCTTCTTTGACATAGTGGTAAATTTTCATCATTACTTGCATCCTTTCTTGGTGAAAAATCCAAAAATGTCACGAAAATTTAGAAAATTTAGCATTTTTCTAACTTTGAAGCGCTCTGCTTGTAAGGAAAGTAGATATTCCAAGGAATGTAAAAAGGGGTACAGTGAGCCTTAACACCCCATAGATGTTTGACGACTTTTCGTTAAAGTCAGATGTGTATTTTCACTAAAATGCTTTTTTCCCCCCCAAATTTCACATTTTTACAAGGGGTAATAGGAGGAAATGCTCCCCAAAATTTGTAAAATTAGTATGGAAATACCCCATGTGTGGATGTCAAGTGCTCTGCTGGCGCACTACAATGCTCAGAAGAGAAGGAGCGCCATTGGGCTTTTGGAGAGAGAATTTGTTTGGAATGGAAGTCAGGGGCCATAAGCATTTACAAAGCCTCCATTGGTTCCAGAACAGTGGACCCCCCCTCCCCATGTGACCCCATTTTGGAAACTATACCCCTCACAGAGTTTAATAAGGGGTGCAGTGAGCATTTACACCCCACTGGTGTTTGACAGATCTTTGGAACAGTGGGCTGTGCAAATTAAAAATTACATTTTTCATTTTCACAGACCACTGTTCCAAAAATCTGTCAGACACCTGTGGGGCGTAAATGCTCACTGCACCCCTTATTACATTAGGTGAGGGGTGTAGTTTCCAAAATGGGGTCACATGTGGGGGGGTCCATTGTTCTGGCACTATGGGGTCTTTGTAAACACACATGGCCTTCAATTCCGGACAAATTTTCTCTCCAAAAGCCCAATGACGCTCCTTCTCTTCTGAGTATTGTTGTTCACCCACACTTTACATCAACATATGGGGTATGTTCTTACTCAGAAGAAATGGGGTTACAAATTTTGGGGGGCTTTTTTTTCCCTATTTTCCCTTGTGAAAATGAAAAATTTAGGGTAACACCAGCATTTTAGTAAAAAATATTTTTTTTCTTTTTCCCACCTGTGGGGTATTAAGGCTCACTATACCCCTTGTTACATCCCATGAGGGGTGTAGTTTCCAAAATAGGGTCACACATGGGTATTTATTTTTTTGCGTGTATGTCAGAACCACTGTAAAATCAGCCACCCCTGTGCAAATCACCAATTTAGTCCTCAAATGTATATAGTGCGCTCTCACTCCTGAGCCTTCTGCAGAGCATTTTACGCCCACATATGGGGTTACAATTTTTTTTCCTTTTACCTCTTGTGAAAATAAAAAGTATGGGGCAACACCAGCATGTTATTGTAAACATTTTTTATGCAATTGCTCCCGAGTACGGAAATACCCCATATGTGGCCCTAAACTGTTTCCTTGAAATATGACAGGGCTCCAAAGTGAGAGAGCGCCATGCGCATTTGAGGACTAAATAAGGGATTGTATAGGGGTGGACATAGGGGTATTCTACCCCAGTGATTCCAAAATAGGGTGCCTCCAGCTGTTGCTAAACTCCCAGCATGCCTGGACAGTCAGTGGCAATCCGGAAATGCTGGGAGTTGTTGTTTTGCAACAGCTGGAGACTCCGTTTTGGAAACACTGCCGTACGATATGTTTTTCATTTTTATTGGGGGGGGGGGAGAGAGTGTAAGGGGGTGTATATGTAGTGTTTTACCCTTTATTATGTGTTATTGTAGTGTAGTGTAGTTTTTTTAGGGTACAGTCACACTGGCATATTTACGGTGAGTTTCCAGCTAGGAGTTTGCACTGCAGAGTTTGCGCAGCTCAAACTTGAAGCAGGAAACTCACTGTAAACCCGCCCGTGTGAATGTACCCTGTAAACCTCCAGCTGTTACAAAACTACAACGCCCATCATGTACTGATTGCCAAAGGGCATGCTGGGAGATGTAGTTATACAACAGCTTGAAGTACGCAACTACAACTCCCAGCATGGCGAGAAAGCCATTTGCTGTTCATTCATGCTGGGAGTTGTAGTTTTGCAAGATTTAGAGGGCCATGGTTTAGAGACCACTGCACAGTGATCTCCAAACTGTGGCCCTCCAGATGTTGCAGAACTACAAATCCCAGCATGCCCAGACAGAAAATTGCTGTGTGGGCATGCTGGGAGTTGTAGTTTTGCAAGATCTAGAGGGCCACAGTTTAGAGACCACTGTATAATGGTCTCCAAACTGTGCCCTCCAGATGTTGCCAGGCAACTCACCGGCTTCCGTAGTCTGCCCCAGGGAGCCAGCCAGCCGTACGACATCACCGCCCGCTGCTGCCACTGCCGATGGTAAGTGACCTCTGGCACCGTTGACAGTTCCCCCGTTCTGCACGGACTACTGTGGGTGGGCAGAATGGGGGAACCGAACTTTAACCCCCCCACCCCCGATCTTCTATTGGTCAGTCACTTCTGACCAACCAATAGCAGGGATAGGAGGGGTGGCACTCCTGCCACCTCACTCCTATCCCTTCAGGGGGATCGTGGGTATCTTGGAGAGCCCCGATCCCCCTTATTTTCCAGGTCACCGAAGATCTGTATGACCTGGAATCGCTGCAGATCGCTGGTCTGAATTGACTATGACCCCCCTCGGCGATGCGCTTGGATGCCTGGTGAATGATTTCAGCAGGCATCCCGGTCCGGTCCCCGACCGGCTAGCGGCGGGGACCGGAATTCCCACGGGCGTATCCATACGCCCTCAGTCCTTAAGGGGTTAAAGAACCTTGATTCTGTAAGTATAGTAATATCTAGACATCCAGGGGAGAGAAAGTATGTCTGGTACTGGCTATCACAGGTCTTAAGGTGCTAGTGGAGTCAGGGTGGCACTAAAACATGCAGGGACTGCATACAGTGTAGGTGGTGCTCGTTTCATATACAGTCCAGTAAATTGCACCCAAGATAAGAAAAAAAAAGCAAATGGCATCTCACCACTGTAGGTAAATCTTCAATCTTTATTCCGAATCTTGCAGTAAAAATGTACACGCAGCAGGGATCTGCTCAGGGCAGGTGGGGAGGTTAATCAGCGACAGCTGTTTCTCACGTTAGTGCGTGTTTCGTCAGGCTGGTGACCTCACTCCGTACAGGTAACTAATATGTAGGTAAGCGTTAACACCCGTAACGTAAGGTCTGCTCATTCAGTTAAAAAATACATAGCAAACAGTGTATAAATATAAACATCATAGCCATTCATAACTCATTACAGGAAAGAACTCAAATCATTGCGGTCATTCAGACCTATTGGGCCAAGTGCATCAGACTTCATTATCCATCTAGCTTCACACTGGAGAAGGAGTTGACGCCTATCTCCACCAGTGCGAGGCACGTTAACCCTCTCTAAGCCAGTGACTTTCAGTGTCTTCCCATCTGCTTTATGACATTCTTTCATGTGGGCTATTAGTCTGGGTGCACCGCACCCCGTTTTCAAAGAGTACTCCCTTACTTTGATCTGTAGTTGACTAACCATCTTTCCGATGTAGAAGGAGCCGCATGGGCATATTAGGGCATATACTAAGTAGGTAGTACGGCAGGTAATTAACTCATTCACATTGTGTGTTATGTGACCCAGGGTGACTTGTTTAGAAGCAAAGTTCAAAGTACAAAAATTGCAGTTACCTCAAGCCTTTTGTGACATATCAATGAAATTAATTCAGAGAACATGTTCTTCACCAGCGTATGGGGAAATAAGTCATTAGATTTTTTGGACGTTACGATATCTGTTGAAGACGGAGGGATTGTCACAAGGGGTTTAGAAAGATTACATCTAAAAAAACTATACTTCCTTTTAACAGTTCACACCTCCATCATGTGAAACAATTCACAATTCCTCAGACTTAAAAGAATCAATAACCAACATGTCAATTATCTCACGCAGGCAGAAGAATTAAAGGAAAGATTGTTAAAAAGGTAGTACCCAGAAAAGGTGATCATGGATAGCTTTGCTAAAGCAGAGAAAATTCCAAGACATAATTTATTTCTGAAAAAACGAAAGAAGGTTAATGAGAAAAAAGGGTTCACGTTTTCTTTTGGAAACAACTCTGTGAATAAAATGGTAGCTGCTATCAGGCACAGCTGGTACATATTAGTGGCAGATCAGGACCTAAAAGATGTCAGTATTCACAAACCTATCATCACATTTAGGTGGAGTGTGACCATGGGTGACAAACAAAAAAAAAGTAAGAACTGGCTCTCAAAAGGCTTACCTGCAGGTAATAAACCTTGTGGTTACTGCAATGTGAATGAGTTGATTACCTGCCATATTACCTACTTAGTAATATGCCCATGCGGCTCCTTCTCTATCGGTAAGACGATTAGACAACTACAGATCAGAGTAAGGGAGTACTCTTTGAAAACGGGGTGCGGCGCACCCGGACTAATAGCCCACATGAAAGAGTGTCATAATGCAGATGGGAAGATACGGAAATTTGCTGGCTTAGAGAGGGTTAACGTGCCTCGCACTGGGCGGAGATAGGCATAAACTCCTTCTCCAGTGTTGTTAACGCCCACCTATTAGCATATCTTAGTTACTTGTATGGAGTGAGGTCACCAGCCTGACGAAATATGCACTGACGTGAGAAACAGCTGTCGCTGATTAGCCCCCCCACCTGCTCTGAGCAGATCCCTGCTGCGTGTATGTTTTTATTGCAAGATTCAGAGTAAAGATTGAAGATTTACCTAGTGTGGTGAGATGCCATTTGCTTTTTCCTTCTTCTCTTGAGTGCATAGTAATATCTAGCTTTTAGAAGTTGTGTGCTATTGTCCAAGACACTAAGTGATGCTTTGTTCACATCCGCCATGTCTGCTGTTTCCCTTTAGAAGACAAGCCACAACCCAGTATGGAATCATTGCATGATGGATACCTTTGACTCCTGACGGACCCCAATGACTTTGACTTACATTGGGGTCCATTGGGGTTCCGTCATGGTGTCTATCATTTTGACAGTAAGAATATCTCTGTACAAACTGAGCCTCAAGCACAACTGTGATCAGAGCTCAAGAATTTGTATCAAAGATATCGCTGTCAATGCCGGAGGATGTTTGCTGACCTGCAAGAAGACAGACAACTGGTCTCCGCAGTAAAGCTATAAACACAGCCGTGTAAAGAAAAGACAGATTATTAATACGGAAAAATAATCGATGAGAACTGGACAGAACACCACACAAACATGCTTTCCCAAAATCTCAGTCCAGTCCACTATTAGTATTTTAATAGCTAAAACTATTACATTCCATATTTATGATCTAAAAAAAAGATACATTGTGTTGTAATAAAAATACCATACACATATATGAAAAGAACTCAGTAATGGTCAGCTAGTTACGATGTTACAGATCATCATTGATATACCTTTTAAAGGGAAAGCGTTGTTATATTTTTGTTATAAATTAAATATTACAGAATTACAAATACTTTTTATAATGTTTTTATGTTATGATAGATTAACCCATTGAGGACACAGTGATATTAGATTTTTGCGATTTTATATTTTTCCCCTCACATATTAATAGCCACAAATTTTTCACCCATAGGGTCATATAAGGGCTTGTTTTGTGCAGGGCCAATTGAACTTTGTAATGAATTCACTCATTTTACCACAAAAACCTACAGCAAAACAAAATAAAATTATTTGTTGGGCAAAATGCAATTTTACAACTTTCAAGGTTCTGTTTATATGCACTTACTTTTTTATATTTTCTTTGTTCTGTATGATTACAACAATACCTAATTCATATAGGTCTTCGATTGCAAACCCTGTTCAATGCTCTGCTGTAGCATAGCAGTGATCAGTGTTATCGGTGATCTGCTTATACAGCTTTCCAAGGCAGACAGTATAATCATGGCGTTGATTGGATGGCAACAAGGAGAGACCTCTGGTTGCCATCTTAGATGATCAAGACCAGTCCATGATAAAGGTATGTGGAGACTTACAGCCCAATCATGTTCTTAAAGGGGTATTCCAGGATTTTTTTTTTATTTGACTGTACAACAGGTGCTGTAAAGTTAGTGTAGTTCAATATTTATTCTTAACAGTATACAAAATTACTCAGGTCCTGGGATTTCCCAGGTTGCAGTGTGTCAAGACATGACCTGACTTCAGTATTGACTGTATGGACCTCAACATTACTGAAGCACTTCAGAGACAAGGGCACAACATTTCTACAGGAAAGAAAGGGGCACAAAATTCATATTCCATCTAAAAATTTATTTGTTTTAGCCCATATTCTCTCTTGATTTCTATACCTTGCATTAACCCTAAAATCTGGCATAAAGGTGGAAAAATTTGCATTTTGGGAGTGGTCTCCCAGATAACTATGAATACCAAGTAAGGAGGTGTTAAAGAGGTACTCCAGTGGAAAACGTTTTTTTTTTTTTTTAAATCAATTGATGCCAGAAAGTTAAACAGATTTGTAAATGACTTCTATTGAAAAATCTTTACATTTTTTTTGTCTTGTCCACAGTGCTCTCTGGTGACACCTGATGCCCGCATCAGGAACTGTCCAGAGTCGGAGAAAATCCACATTTCAAACCTATGCTGCTCTGGACAGTTACTGACACGGACAGAGGTATCAGCAGATGTTAAGTTATGTGCTCCGGCCGCACACTCTGGCCATGAGCGCATAGTCCCGTTACCTGCTGCTGCCAGCGGGGCTGGGACTCGCATTGTGGGACCAGCCCGCATGCGAACCCCAGTCCGTCACTGACCTGGTGCTTCTCCTGCCCCAGCCTCTGCCTCACTGCTCTGGTGCGCGTGTCCCTGTCCCCTAAGGCCGGAGCTTTAAGATTTAAAGGGCCAGTGCGCTAATTAGTGTGATTCACCTCTGGCTCATTTAAATATTCCTCCACCCTCCTCACTCCCCTGCCGGAAGTTTGTTGCCTTGAGCCTGAGAGAAAGCATTTCTGTTTCTGCCTTGCCGTGTATCTGATCCTTCGCTTTGTGACCCGACCTTGCTTCTCTGCCGCCTGCCTATTGACCTCCTGTTACGTCCTGACTACACAACCGTGCCGCCTGTTCTGACCTTCTGCTATTCAGACTATGAGCTGCCTTATCCCTCCTGTGCCTTGCATCTCCTCAGCCGCCTGTGTGGTTGAGCCATGCCAGGGATAGCAACCTGGGTGCTGCCTGCCGCTGCAAGTCCATCCCGCTTTGCAGCGAGCTCTGATGAAAACCAGCGGCACCTTAGACTCCCCTCCCTGGTACCGTCCGAGTCATCTGCCACGCAGGTCCAGCGGATCTACATCCTCCGGGTTCCTGTCTTCTAAAAAGTGAGTGTTACAGCAGAGAGTATTGTGGACAAAACAAAAAAGAAACTAAATAGAATAGAATTTTCTCTGTAGCGTACAGCTGCTGATAAGTACTGAAAGATTGAGATTGAGATTTTTAAATATAAATTATTTACAAAAACTTTCTGGCACCAGTTCATTTAAAAAAAATTAAAAGGTTTCCACGGGAGTACCCCTTTAACCATAAAGATTATATGCATTCAACAATGCCCTGTAAGCTGCATTCAGACAGACAGGCCCTTATAAAACTTCAGCTGTGTGTGAGTATTGCACCGTGACCCATAAACTGTACACATCAAAAACCTTGTGGTACATAAATCATGCAGCAGAATGGACAGCAGGCTCAGTCTTTGTGAATTGATCATGAAAAAGTGGATAAAAACCATAACGTTTTTTGATGTGCACGGTGTATGAGCCTCACTGCATAAATTTTGCTGCAGAAGCCTGTGTCTCGGAAGTTCAAGTACAGAATTTCTGTCCTTTGCATTTCATGACATACTGTATATTAAAAATAGAAGAGATACGGTCACCCGCACTCACCGCTAGGCTTTAGTCGGCCTACTTCAATTGCCCATGCGGACATCACCAGTTCCAGACCTGATGCAGGGCACTCAGAGGTGGCTGTGTACGCTTCTTCAGCAGTCGCCTCTGAGTGCCCTGCATCAGGTCTGGAAGCGGTGATGTCCATGTGAGCAGTTGAAGCAGAGTTGGCCGACTGAAGCCTAGCGGTGAGTGCGGGTAACCATGTCTCTTCTATACTATTTGTAATTACTGACTTAGTTACCGTATTTCTTGTTCCCAGCACTGCCAGACCTGCACACTAGGGACTTCGGTACCGCAGCCCAGTCTACCCTGACTGCTTTATATCAATAGTGCCACTATACCTTTGAAGTAATACTGTATATTGAATGTACACATCTATATAGTAGAAACTTAAATAATGGTGTATTTTTTTTATAAAGTGGGTGCACTATGTAAGGAATTATTCATTTTTTTTTAGTCAGTGTAGTATCAGGCAAATGTAATATTTGGCATTATACTATGATATCATTGCATTCTATCTCACTACACACAAATTCTATTTAATGGAACTAATCTTCTGCAGTGAGACTGAGATCGAGGCAAGCAAGGAGTTAAAAACATACCCACTTTCATCTCCCAGGTTGTTCTCAGACCCAGACCAATCAAAACATCTTTCCCAATGACAGGGACTCTTAAAGGGTTACTTTAGTGGAAAACTTTTTTTTTTTCATTAATCAACTGATGGCAGAAAATTAAACAGATTTGTAAATTATTTATATAAAAAAATCTTAATCCTTCCAGTACTTATTAGCTGCTGTATACTACAGAGGAAATGCTTTTCTTTATGGATTTCTTTTCTGTCACATTCACAGTGCTCTCTGCTGACACCTCTGTCCATGTCAGGAACTGCCCAGAGCAGGAGAAAATCCCCATAGCAAACATATGCTGCTCTGGAAAGCTCCTAAAATGGACAGAGGTGTCAGCAGAGAGCACTGTGGTCGTGACAGAAAAGAAATCCCAAAAGAAAAGAATTTCCTCTGTAGTATACAGCCGCTAATAAGAAATGGAAGGAATGAGAATTTCTTTATAGAAGTAATTTACAAATCTGTTTAACTCTCTAACACCAGTTGATTAAAAAAAATAATAATAATGTTTCCCCGCTTTAAACAACAGTCTAGTGGACAGGCCAGTTGAAGTCCTTTTTGAGATAGACCATGCGCACCACTTTTAGTCATTTAGGTTATGTGCCTGCTATGAAATATAGTCATTATACTCAGTGGTTCCACCAAACTAAATGCCACATCCAGTGGTGGTAATGTTGCCTTTGGCAAATGATTGTGTCAGTTGCAAATAGTCCACTTACACCTGATAAACAAGCTGCACACAGGATAGGCAATTCTACCCACCTAATTGCCAGTAAAACAATAAAAACACACGTGCATATAACTAGCATTATGCCAGCAAAAGGACTCAATTCACACTAGATAAGCAGGTACATGCATTTCTCTTCACGTGTAATTTATTCAAGTAGCATGCCACATCCAAGTGTCTAGTTAATACAGCCGCAGATAGCATTCATTAACCCCTTTATGGGGCAGCTTTTTTTGGTCTTAAAGGGGTACTCCGCTCTAAACATCTTATCCCCTATCCAAAGGATTGGGCATAAGATGTTAGATCGTGGGGGTCCCGCCGCTAAGGACCCCTGCGATCTCCGGACCGGCAGTGGTGGCATCTGGAACGAGTCACACCAAGCCCCCTCCATTATCTATGAGAGGGGGTGTGATGGCCATCACACCTTCTCCCATAGACTTGAATGCAGGGGTGCGTCAGCTGGCATCGTCAGTCATCAGACACGGAGCGGATTTCGTTCCGCGCACTTAATGACAGGGGTGCCGCAGCAGAGATTGCGGGGTCCCCAGTGGCAGGAACCCAGGCCCATTTTTCAAATTTGACCTGTCTTACATTAAGTACTAATAACTTTGGCATGGTTTAACCAATCCGAGTGGCTATGAGACAGTTTTTTCCTGAAGCAATGTTCTTTATGTAAGGGTTTAATTTTGGTTAATACCAAACTCCAAAATTTGGCAAAAATAAATTTGACATTATCTTCTTTTAAGAAAGATAGTAATTCAACAGAAATTATCTAAAAAATCACATTTAAAATGTGTCTACTTTATGTTGCCATTATTTGGTGAACGTCCTACTTCTTAGGACATCAGAGGGCTTAGAAGCATTGCAGCAAATTTTAAAATTTTCATAAAAATGGCTAATTGAGGGACAAGTCGCAAATGATAAATTTATGACCACTTCCAAAATGTAACCAGACTATGACATGGATACACAATTTTTTAAAAAGCAACTAAAGCAAAAGTCGCAATGAAAAGTTTTTAAGCAGAATTTGTGACAAATCATGCAACACCACAACAGGGTTAGGCAGGATTAAAATACTTAACACTAGGTAAAGGTAATGATAAATCAGGAAATACATAAGCTTCACCTTGATTATTACTGTGTAATAAATAAAGACTCCACTAGTCTAGAGATTGTTTGGGACACTGCCAAATCCTTTTTATGAGGCCTACTATGTAAAAAAAAATGTGATCAATTATAGGAGGGAAAGTAATGAATCGAGTATGGAACTTGATAAATAGGTGCATTAGAGGAAATTGTCTAGAAGAACCTTTTTGGACTAATATGTTTTAACTGGGCAAAATAAATAATTAAAACATATAATGATTTAGAAACCCAAACTTCATAATTTTTCTTTAATGTTTTTTTATTTTGTATTTTTTTTTTTTTTTGAGAAAGTGGAGGAATCCAGAAATACTTTGGCTTACATAGTAGGGAGTATTTACAATTTGGATAATAAAAACAGTAAGGATTCCTGAATGAATAGTGGAGGTTCTTGAAGATTTTTATGCAAATTTGTACACTTATAAAGCCAATTACAATACTTTAAAATTAAAGGAATCTTTAACCCCTTAAGGACCGAGCCCTTTTTCACCTTAAAGGGGTTCTCCACTGCCTTAACCTACTTTTGGCAGTTAGTTAGTTCTGTGGCTATATGTTATTATGGCTTTTTTTCATGTTGCTAACGGTTCTGTATGTGGTGTTTTACTTACCTTTTTTTAAGACCCGGAAGCTGGTTTCTTCATTTGCTTCCTGCCTTGCCTCGACCACTTTGTTTCTTTTCTTCAGCCACCATCTTGCCATCGGGACGTCACTGTGGAGGGTGGTGTGTTGGATGCCGGCTTGCCCCTCGCTCCGTATGTGCCCGCCTTCCGCGCGACGGAATCCTCGGTCGTCATCAGCGCGCACCCTCCTTACTTTCAGCTTCTTCTAAGTTGAATGCGGATTGGGCTGCTTCGATGAATTGGATGCCGTGATGGGCGCATGCGCAGTTGGTCCTCGCTCCGGAGGATCATCTGCGCATGTGCCATAGGGATGTCAGCATCGGGCCTGACGTGCTGGGGGTTTGTTAACCCTAACGTGGCCAGAGCTGAGTTCCGGAGCGCGGGAGAGCTCCTGAAGGTTTGCTATGGCAGTGTTTCACAACCAGGGTGCCTCCAGCTGTTGCAAAATTACAACTCCCAGCATGCCCAGACACCCGAAGGCTGTATAGCAACATGAAAAAAAGCCATAATAACATATAGCCACAGAACTAACTAACTGCCAAAAGTAGGTTAAGGCAGTGGAGAACCCCTTTAAGGAGTGAGCCCTATTTTGCAATTCTGACCACTGTCCCTTTATGCATTAATAACTCTGGGTTGCTTTTAACGATAATTCTGATTCCAAAATAGTTTTTTCATGACATATTCTACTTTAACATAGTGGTAAATTTTCGTCTTTACTTGCATCCTTTCTTGGTGAAAAATCCCAAAATGTTATGAAAAATTTTAAAATTCTATATTTCTAATTTTCTAACTTTGAAACTCTCTACTTGTAAGGAAAACGGATATTCCAAATAAATTATATATTGACTCACATATACAATATGTCTACGTTATTTTGGCATCATAAAGGGGACATGTTTTTACTTTTGGAAGACATTCGAGGGCTTCAAAATTGAGCAACAATTTTCCAATTTTTAACAAAAGTTTCAAAATCAGAATTTTTCAGGGACCAGTTCAGTTTTGAAGTGGATTTGAGGGGCTTTCATGTTAGAAATACCCATAAATTACCCCATTATAAAAACTGCACCCCTCAAAGTATTCAAAATGACATTCAGAAAGTTTGTTAACCCTTTAGGTGTTTCACAGGAATAGCAGCAAAGCAAAGTGAAGGAGAAAATTCAAAATCTTCATTTTTTACACTCGCATGTTCTTGCAGAGCAATTTTTTGAATTTTTACAAGGGGTAAAAGAGAAATCCCCCCCAAAATGTGTAACCCCATTTCTCTCGAATAAGGAAATACCTCATACATAGATGTAAAGTGTTCCGTGGGTGCACTAGAGGGCTCTGAAGGGAAAGAGCAATAATGGAATTTTGGAGAGTGAATTTTGCTGAAATGGTTTTTCGGGGGCATGTCGCATTTATGTGGTGCCAGCAGTGGCGTACCAAGGGGGGGGCAGGGGGGCGGCCCGTCCCGGGTGCCGCTCACAAGGGGGGTGCCAGGGGCGGACTGACCCACCGCTGCTGAGGTCCGGGACACTCGTCCCAGATCCCCAGCAGACAGCGGTGCCTTCTCCTGTATGCGCGATACACACACATACAGGAGGAGGTGTCTCCTCTGTGTGAGCCGCATCTGCAGCTACAAAGAGGAGACGTGACCTCCGCCCCCACGCAGCACGCAGTACAGGCGCCGGTGACGTCACTCATCCGGCGCCTGTACTGTGGAGGGGAGTAGACTCTGGCCCTGCAGCTGAGGAGATCGCTGCGTGGGATATCAGGTGAGCATCCTTTTTTTATTTATTTATTTTTAACCCTGCCTTTACCTATAGGGGGGGTGCTCTGCATATACTTATAGGGAAGGGGGGGAGAGGGGGGGCTCTGCATATACTGTACCTATAGGGAAGGGGGGAGGGGGTGCTCTGCATATACTGTACCTATAGGGAAGGGGGAGGGGGCTCTGCATATACTGTACCTATAAGGAAGGGGGAGGTGCTCTGCATATACTGTACCTATAGGGAAGGGGGAAGAGGGGGGTGCTCTGCATATACTGTACCTATAGGGAATGGGGAGAGGGGGGTGCTCTGCATATACTGTACCTATAGGAAAGGGGGAGAGGGGGGTGCTCTGCATATACAGTACCTATAGGGAAGGGGGGGTACTCTGCATATACTGTACCTATAGGGAAGGGGGGGAGAGGGGGGTGCTCTGCATATACTGTACCTATAGGGAAGGGGGGAGAGGGGGGTGCTCTGCATATACTGTACCTATAAGGAAGGGGGGAGAGGGGGTGCTCTGCATATACTGTACCTATAGGGAAGGGGGGGAGAGGGAGGTGCTCTGCATATACTGTACCGATAGGGAAGGGGGGAGAGGGGGTGCTCTGCATATACTGTACCTATAGGGAAGGGGGAGAGGGAGCTCTGCATATACTGTACCTATAGGGAAGGGGGGAGAGGGGGTGCTCTGCATATACTGTACCTATAGGGAAGGGGGAGGGGGGCTCTGCATATACTGTACCTATAGGGAAGGGGGAGGGGGGCTCTGCATATACTGTACCTATAGGGAAGGGGGAGAGGGGGGGTGCTCTGCATATACTGTACCTATAGGGAAGGGGGAGAGGGGGGTGCTCTGCATATACTGTACCTATAGGGAATGGGGGAGAGGGGGTGCTCTGCATATACTGTACCTATAGGGAAGGGGGAGAGGGGGGTGCTCTGCATATACCTATAGGGAAGGGAGGGAGAGGGGGATGCTCTGCATATACCTATAGGGACGGAGGGAGAGGGGGGGGTGCTCTGCATATACCAATGGGAAAGGGAGGGAGATGGGGTGTAGCTCTGCATATGCCTATGGGGAAGAGGGGGGGTGTAGCTCTTCATATACCTACGGGGAAGGGGGGTGTAGCTCTGCATATACCTATGGGGAAGAGGGGGATGTAGCTCTGCACATACCTATGGGAAAGAGGGGGGGTGTAACTCTGCATATACCTATGGGAAAGAGGGGGGGTGTAGCTCTGCATATACCTATGGGAAAGAGGGGGGCGTAGCTCTGCATATACCTATGGGAAAGAGGGGTGGATGTAACTCTGCATATACCTATGGGAAAGAGGGGGTTACCTGGCTACCTACCTATCTGCCCTTTTACTGTGCAGGACACCAAGGAGGGAATTATTACAATTTGTGGCCCTATAGATGGAAAGATTGTGTAGAAGAGGGCACTGAATATATGCCGAGTCTGACATATTTTTCCTGCAGATATTAAGAGATTCACATGGCGGTCTTATCCAGATGGAGAAGAAAAGGAAAGAGGACGCCGCTGATCAGAAAAGACTTAATTGTGAGTCCCAAAATGTAACTGTAATCACTTATATGGTATACAGATCCTGTGTACAGCTGATATCTACCGCCATATGGTACTGTATATAATCACTTATATTGTATACAGATCCTTTATAGTATACTGGTCTGTATATAGTGGTTTTACAGTAAGGCGGTATTATCCAGTTATTGTGTGGTGGTATATATTTGCTCCTTGTATACCAGTATTATTTTTCATGGAAATTTACCTATGTTAAAGTGTTTCTTACAGATATAAATTTTTATTTATTGTGTGTGGGATTTGGGTGGAATAAGATCATGGCAGAGATTGACGAGCTGCAGAGCCTAGCAGGGGCCCTTGCCTTTTTTTTTGGTCCGGGGGCCCCGATTGTTGTCAGCCCGCCCCTGGGGGGAGGGGAGGGAGGGGGTGTAATTAAGGAGCGTGGGTGTGTGGGGGGGGTGCCAAACAAAGGGTCCGCCCCGGGTGCCAAATGCTCTAGATATGCCCCTGGGTGCCAGAACAGCAAAAAAAACACATGGCATACTATTTTGGAAACAACACCCCTCAAGGAACGTAACAAGGGGTACAGTGAGCCTTAACACCCCACAGGTGTTTGACGACTTTTCATTAAAGTCAGATGTTGAAATGAAAATGTTTTCCTCACTAAAATGCAGTTTTTCCCCCCCAAATTTCACATTTTTACAAGTGGTAATAGGAGAAAATGCCCCCCAAAATTTGTAACCCCATTTCTTCTGAGTATGGAAATACCCCATGTGTGGACATCAAGTGCTCAGCTGCCACAGTACAATGCTCAGAAGAAAAGGAGCACAATTGGGCTTTTCAAGAGAGAATTAGTTTGGAATGGAAGTCAGGGACCATGAGCATTTACAAAGCCCCCCGTGGTGCCCATTGTTCTGGCACCATGGGGGCTTTGTAAACACACATGGCCTTCAATTCTGAAAAAATTTTCTCTTTAAAAGCCCAATGGCGCTTCTTCTCTTCTGAGCATTGTAATTCACCCGCAAAGCACTTTACATCCACATATGGGGTATGTTTTGACTTAGAAGAAATGGTCTCCCGAGTACGGAAATACCCCATATGTGGCCCTAAACTGTTTCCGTGAAATACGACAGGGCTCTGAAGTGAGAGAGCGCCATGCGCATTTAAGGACTAAATTAGGGATTGTATAGGACATGGGGTATTCTATGTCAGTGATTTCCAAACAGGGTGCATCCAGCTGTTGCTAAACTCCCAGCATGCCTGGACAGTCAGTGGCTGTCCGGAAACGCTGGGAGTTGTTGTTTTGCAACAACTGGAGGCTCCATTTTGGAAACACTGCTGTACGATATGCTTTTCATTTTTATTGGGGGGGGGACAGTGTAAGGGGGTGTATATGTAGTGTTTTACCCTTTATTTTGAGTTAGTGTAGTGTAGTGTAGTGTTTTTAGGGTACATTCGTATGGGTGGGGATTTACGGTGAGTTTCCCGCTAGGAGTTTGAACTACAACTCCCAGCAGGCACTGAGAGACCGTGCATGATGGGAGTTGTACTTTTGCAACAGCTGGAGGCACACTAGTTGGAAAACCTTCAGTTAGGTTCTGTTACCTAACTCAGTATTTTCCAACCAGTGTGCCTCCAGCTGTTGCAAAACTACAACTCCCAGCATGTACTGATCGCCAAAGGGCAGGCTGGGAAATGTAGTTATACAACAGCTGGAGGTACGCAACTACAGATCCCAGCATGGCAAGACAGTAGTTTGCTGTTTGGGCATGTTGGGAATTGTAGTTTTGCAAGATCTGAAGGTGCAGTGATCTCCAAACTGTGGCCCTCCAGATGTTGCCAAACTACAAACCCCAGCATGCCCAGAAAGAAATCTGCTGTCTGGGCATGCTCGGAGTTGTAGTTTTGAAAGATCTAGAGGGCCACAGTTTAGAGACCACTGCACAGTGATCTCCAAACTGTAGCCCTCCAGCTGTTGCAAAACTACGAATCCCAGCATGCCCAAACAGCAAACAGCTATCTGGGCATGCTGGGAGTTTTAGTTTTGCAACATCTGGACGGCTACAGTTTAGAGACCACTGTATAGTGGTCTCCAAACTGTAGCCCTCCAGATGTTGTGAGGCAACTCACCAGCTTCCGTAGTCTGCAGCACTCTGCAGAGAGCCAGCCGCATGTCATCGCCACCCGCCGATCACCACCGCCGATAGTCGCCCCCGATAGAAAGTGACCTCCGGCGGCGGTCACCATCGGTTCCCCCGTTCTGCCCGAACTACTGTGGGTGGGCAGAACAGGGGAACCGAACTTTAACCCCCCCTTCCCCCAATCTGCTATTGGTCGATCGTTCTGAATAGCAGGGATAGGAGGGGTGGCACCCCTGCCACCTAACTAGTGTTGAGCGGCATAGGCCATATTCGAATTCGCGAATATTCGCGAATATATGGACGAATATTCGCCATATTCGAGAATATTCGCATATCCATAATATTCTCGTTTTATTTTCGCATATGCGAATATTCGCGTGTGCGAAAATTAACATATGCGAAAATTTGCATATAAAAAAAATTAGTATAAACGAAAATTCGCACATGCGAACATTCGCACACAAGTCTCACACAGTAGTATTAGAGCCTTCTTTACACCACATAAGCTGGAAGCAGAGAGGGATGATCACTGTGATGTGTACTGTGAAAAAAAAAACAAAAAAAAAACGAATATTCGTAATTACGAATATATAGCGCTATATACGCGAATATTCGCGAATTCGCAAATATACGATATTCGCGAATAAAATTCGAATTGCGAATATTCGCGAGCAACACTACACCTAACTCCTATCCTATGTAGTTTTGCAACAGCTAGAGGCACCCTGTTTGAGAAACACTGCTCTGCAGTGGGCATACAGACTAAGTATAGGGGAGGGATGGCAGCCTCTGTCTCTCTCTCTCTCTCCTGTGTCTCTCTGCACTAAAAAGTCAATGCTGAGAACCAGGGGTGGTGGGAGCAATTACAGAGGCAGTAATTAAGGGGAATGTCGGGGGGGGGGGCACAGATCAGGGAGTGCAGTGAGATAATACAATGTATAAGATAACGTGTGGTGAGGGGCAGGGAGAACACAGAGCAGGGGGGAGGGGGAGGTTACTGGCCTTTGTTATATGAGAGGCATGTGCAGGCTTGTAGCTCACAGTGCTGATCCAGGCTGGGAGCAAGTCCTGAGCTGAGAGTACTGAACTTCCTGTGGAAGGACCAGAGCACTTTCAGCATTAGTCTTAAAAGCTGTACACATACTATGAAAAGCATAGGAAGCTGCCTGCAGACCAGGCATAGAAGAGAGACTCCTAGTGGCCAAAGGTATAAAATGAAAAAACTGGTATGAGTGTCAGACATTTAAGTTGTTTCCTCGTTCTCCATGTATGAATAGAAAGATATATGAGAGAAAATATAGGAAATAATATAATAAATTAGGGATAAATAGAATTGTATAGTAATTGTAAAATATGTATATATAATTAATAGTTTAGGAATAATAATGAATTAATTTTAATAATTATTAATTTATTAGTCTTCTTTATAATTTATTAGCAAATTAATTATTTATTTATTTATTGACTTCAGCTATTAATATATTTATTATTAAATTAATGACATTTGTAGTATGAATTGAAGAAAATATAAACAAAATGAATTACTATAATATATTGAATGTAGTTATCTGAAATGAACATTAGATGGCAGCAGTCTTTTAATGGAGCTGAACCCTAACTGAAAGCTCTATCTGCCGAAGCTGTGAGGTAACCAGCTGACCGAGTATGAGTGAGGTGCCAGGAAAATGGAAGCCTGTCTGAGGTGATATGGGCGTGGAGCTGGTCACCAGCCCAAGCGCAGGGACACCACAGGGCTGTGAGGAAAACAGTTGACAGGAGAATCAGTAATGTGACAGGAAAATGGATGCCCATGTCTGAGGTGATTTGAGTGGGTGTAGACTACCAGGCCAAGCGCAGGAAGCAGGGACACCACAGAGCTGTAAATGTACAATAGGACAATGAATTGTAAAAACGCAGTAACAGGGAAAAATATATGAAAAGAAAGTAATTAAAAATAGAAAGATACAGCATATATTTGAGAGAAAATAGGGCTGAAAAGGATGAAAATTTTTAGAAATTGACAAGGGATTAAATATATACTGAGAAAATGAATTAAAACAATAAAGGAATAAATATAATGACAATTATTATTTATATACATATATATATATATAGAGAGAGAGAGAGAGAGAGAGAGAGAAAATACTGTAATTATCTTAACCATTATCAGCAAAGAAAGAGGAGGGGCTTCACCTGAGGGGTCCTTATATTCACCTAGACTGTACCATTACTGATTAACCCCTTGAGGACTGAGCGTTTTTCCATTTTTGCACTTTAGTTTTTCCTCTTTACCTTTTAAAAATCATAACACTTTCAATTTTGCACCTAAAAATCCATAGGATGGCTTAATTTTTGCACCACCAATTCTTCTTTGTAATGACATCAGTCATTTTACCCAAAAATCTACGGCAAAATGGAAAACAAAATCATTGTGCGCCAAAATTTAAGAAAAAACGCAATTTTGTAACTTTTGGGGGCTTCCGTTTCTACGCAGTACATTTTTTTTTTTGTAAAATTGATTTTTAACATACTTCTAGAAAAATTCATAACTACATGCAGGAACATTTATACCTTTAAAATTGTCATCTTCTGACCCCTATAACTTTTTTATTTTTCTGCGTATGGGGCGGTATGAGGACAAAATTTTTGCACCGTGAACTGAAGTTTTTAGCGGTACCATTTTTGGATTGATCAGACTTTTTGATCGCTTTTCATTAATGTTTTCATGATATAAAAAGTGACCAAAAATACACTATTTTGGCCTTTGGAATTTTTTTGCTCGTACGCCATTGACCGTGCGGTTTAATTAATGATATATTTTTATAATTCGGACATTTCCACACGTGGCGATACCACATGTTTATTTTTATGTTTATTTATACAGGTTTTTTTTAAATGGGAAAAGGGGGTGATTTAAACTTTTATTAAGGAAGGGGTAAAATGATCTTTATTAACTTTTTTTTTAACTTTTTGTTTGCAATGTTATAGCCCCCATAGGGGACCATAACACTGCACACACTGATCTTTTACATTGATCTTTGTTATTCTATAGGATAACATTGATCGATGATTCTGCTGCTTTACTGCTCATGCCTGGATCTCAGCCGGGAGCAGTTTAGTTTCACTTTAGATGCGGCAATCAACTTTGAATGCCGAGTCTAAAGGGTTAATAGCACGCGGCACTGCGATCAATGCCGCGTGCTATTAGCCATGGGTCACGGCCGTTGCTAGGTGCTGGGCCTGACCCAAGCTGTGGCCCCGCGTTATAGAAAGGGAGCGGACTCAGGGAGTACAGGTACGCCCTGCGTCCTTAAGGGGTTAAATACTGGACTAAATGTACTGCTTCAACTTTTTTCTTGTTAACTGTTTATTAACTCTGCTTGCTGCTATTAATTCAGTAAAGAAAGAATTTGGCATATTGTGAGTCTCCTGTCTTATTATAAAATTATTATTTCTTTGCAAAATACACTATGCACTCATCCAGGTTTGCATTTTGCACTAATTCATTGTTTATAATGTTGGCATATTCATATACTTCTCTCATTGGTATGAATTTTATTTTATTTGATTACAAGTATATTTATATATATTTTATTCATTCCCTATATTTTTATAATAGAAAAAGATAAAACAATGTAACAGCTCACTATTGTTATTCCACTTTTGTCCTCTGCTTCCTACATCCCAGGTGCAAGGAATTCAACACAACCGTTGTGTGAGCAATATCCAGAAAGATTTTCAGTCCTTGGGAAAACAAAAGAATCCAGCACTCCAGGTGTAGACAAAATAAAAAAAATGAACTTTTAGTCCATGCCATTAAAATAGTACAAACTACGCATTAAAAGCCAGCAACCATGTATAGGATACTTTTCATAATACCATATATTAATTTAATCAACCATCTATTATCATTGTGTCAACATATTGATTTATACTGGGAAGAGGAGTTTATATACTGGTTTGAACTAAATAAATTATACTATACCTGATTGCATTAGCACTTTAGGTCTAAATTTCGGGCAACGCACTAACTTCTGAAGGCAAGATCACTTTATTCTCAATCTATGTAATTCTGTCAGCCAGCAAAGAATATCCTTGGGTGTTTCTGTTTTTGGTCCTGACAACAGCTCCACCCCCTCCTTTTTTGGCTGCAGCTTCACCCATAGCTGTGGAAATGCTCAGGACAATTAGGAGATGTGGACAGTTAGCCAATCATGTCTGCTCTTAGTTACCGTCTACACCCTGCTGTGCTAATTTATTTATATTGCACTTCGACTCTATGTTCTTACCTTGCGATAAAGGATCCTTCCCTTGTCTCTGGCTCTGGTTTGCTATTACCTGTATATCTTGAGTATATTCTTTGCCTATTCTCCTCAGTGCTCTATTTCGTTCTGATTTTGTACCACATGACTTTCTCTGTTAATGACTTGGCTTGCTTAACCCTGGCTATACATGTGTTTGTGTATTCCTTGTTATGGCTTCTATTGCTGTTGTTTTTTTAACCCTTTTGTGCCCTGACCTTTTTTCTGACTTTCATACTGTGTTGTTTGTTAGCCACTATTTTTCACACTATGAGCATTCATCCGTTATTAAATGTCAGTTTTCTGTGTAAAAATGGATGTATAATAACGGATGAAAAAATAACGGGTGCTAACGACTGAATAAATATTTATCCGTTAAGACCCGTTATAACATCCCTCATGTATGGCCATTTTAACACCTCTGCCTACAGTCTCCCACAGCCGGGACTACTGCTACTCCCATCATGGAACAGACTTGTTTCCATGATGGGAGAAGTAATTCCCTGGCTGCAGGAGTCTGCAGATAGCTGGGGAGGCTACATTAGTGTTTGTACTACTACCCCCTATCAAGGAACATAGTCTGTTCCATGATGGGGGTTGTAGTACAGGCGCTGAGGGATTGCACGCACCGGGTCTCACTTCTGAGACCCGATGTGATCAGTAGTCATTAAGCAGGGGAGCGGGCGGCATGGTCCGCAACCCTGCAATGTATCGTGTGTTTTAACTTTCATTTTTAAATCCCCCAGGGGAGCCCTGAATGGCCAGAACAGAGGAGCCATTCAGGGCTCCCAGCGGGGTTTTTAAAATGAACATTGTGAGTGGCAGCGGGGGCGATATGTATATTAATAGCGCTGGGGGGGCCAGATATACAGTGCTGCTGGGAGGGGCAGACATATAGCCTATATATCTAGCAGCCGCAGCGCATTAATAAAGATATGACCCCTGCCAGCACATTATATAGATCTACCCCCCGCAGCGTATTAATAAACATATGACCCCACCAGTGCATTTATATGTATATACCCCCACCAGCACATTTATATATACCCCCCGCAGTGCATTAATAAACATATGACGCCCACCAGCACATTTATATATATATATATATATATATATATACACCCCTGCTGGTGCATTTGTCATATGTCACCGCAGCGCAATGAATGAAAAGTATTTATATCAGGAGTGCATAGTGCCAGCAGCCGGCGGCCCGATGCTGATAGAAATACTTTTCATACATAGCGCTGTGGCGGCATATGTATATAGAAGTGCTGTGGGGGCAGATAATGCTATATGTCTGCCCCCCCCCAGCGTATCTTTATACATACACCCCTGCAGCGCTATGAATGAAAAGTATATCTATTAGCAGTGCATAGTGCCTGCAGCCGTCTGCTGGCACTATGCGCTGCTAATAGATATACTTTTAATTCATAGTGCTGCAGGGGTATATGTATATAGATGCGCTGGGGGGGGGGAAGACATATAGCGTTGTCAGCCCCCACAGCGCTTCTATATACATATGCCGTCGCAGCGCTATGTTTATAAAGTATTTCTATCAGCAGCATCGGGCCGCCGGCTGCTGACACTATGCGCTCCTGATAGAAATACTTTTCATTCATAGCGCTGCGGCGACATATGACAAATGCGGCAGCATTATAGACCCTGTCATTAGGGCAGCTCGGATCTATAGGTTGCTAGCCTGATAAGAGCCTCTTCAATACTCCTTTTTACATGCTACATATCCTTTGTGGTTTAGCCACCCTATTAAGGTCACCCTATAAGGCAGGGGAAGAGGGTGTGTGTAAGTTCAGGGTCACACTTATCCCTGCCCGGTGTGACTATACAAAGGAAACTGAAAAATAGCTGTGGATTCATATTTGCTATCTGACCTCCAACCGAATAGAAAAAATATTTGAATATAGGTGTGTCAAGCTTGTAGCATGATATTCAAAAATAATTGACACTGTATTTGACACAAAAGCTGCCTTAACAAAGTAATGATTAAAAAGTTTTTTGTTTTATTTAAAACATTTACAACAATGTCTTCAAAAATAGAGCTGTAAAGTAATCAAATGTGGAAAATTTTAAGGTTTTGATGGTTTCTGAATGCCCTGTAAGTTCAAAGCTACTAACTTACCCCGTTTACTGATCATGGTTTTCTAGCCTAACTGAATAATATAACCTTACTTATAATTCCCATCATACAACACTTTGACTCTGCTTTGCTCTTGTCATTTCTTATTCAGATTCCTTAGATCTTTGCATTTTCCACTTTTTGTTTGTCAAGTAACAATGGCTTACTTCTTCAATTCAGAACTAAAATATGGAGATGCTTTTCAAACATCAAAACAAAATAGATGATAAAGATAAAACTGACTCATCAAAGACATATGCTCTGAGAGATGAACAGCAAAAGAGAAAAATTATCTAGAACAGTAAAGATCCTACACAGTACAGAACATACACACACCAGTCTCTGGCAATGGTATTTAAATGGTAATTTTGTACTGACTGGTCATACTAGTATAATATAAAGACATGTAAACAATTGGATTCATTTTTACCGTATATACTCGAGTATAAGCCAAGTTTTTCAGCACGATTTTTCGTGCTGAAAACACCCCCCTCGGCTTATACTCGAGTGAACTCTCCACCCGCAGTGGTCTTCAACCTGCGGACCTCCAGAGGTTTCAAAACTACAACTCCCAGCAAGCCCGGGCAGCCATCGGCTGTCCGGGCTTGCTGGGAGTTGTAGTTTTGAAACCTGCGGAGGTCCGCAGGTTGAAGACCACTGCGGCCTTCGACATCATCCAGCCCCCTCTCACCCCCCTTTAGTTCTGTACAGTACTCACCTCCGCTCGGCGCTGGTCCGGTGCTGCAGGACTGTCCGGAGAGGAGGTGGTCCGGTGGGATAGTGGTTCCGGGCTGCTATCTTCACCGGGGAGGCCTCTTCTAAGCGCCGAGCGGAGGTGAGTACTGTACAGAACTAAAGGGGGTGAGAGGGGGCTGGATGATGTCGAAGGCCGCAGTGGTCTTCAACCTGCGGACCTCCGGAGGTTTCAAAACTACAACTCCCAGCAAGCCCGGACAGCCGATGGCTGCCCGGGCTTGCTGGGAGTTGTAGTTTTGAAACCTCTGGAGGTCCGCAGGTTGAAAACCACTGAGGGCGGATGATAAGAGGATGATGAAGGGGGGGTGTGGGATGATGACAAGAGGATGATGAAGGGGGGTGGGGATGATGACAAGGGGATGATGAAGGGGGGGTGTGGGATGATTACAAGGGGATGATGAAGGGGGGTGGGGATGATGACAAGGGGATGATGAAGGGGGGGGTGTGGGATGATGACAAGGGGATGATGACAGGTGATGATGATGAGGGTCTGGATGATGACAGGCGGTGATAATGATGAGGATGTTAATGACGGGTCTGGATGATGACAGGGGGGGATGATGTATTTCCCACCCTAGGCTTATACTCGAGTTAATAACGTTTCCTGGGATTTTGGGTTGAAATTAGGGGTCTCGGGTCGGCTTATACTCGAATATATACGGTAAGTTTCATAATGTTTTGCTTTTCTTTTTAATTTTATTGGAGCTTATAGAAAAGAGTTTAACTGGAAGAATTGCCATTCTAACATATCGGTGGGCCCAGTGCAGATTTTATGACTGGCCCTCTTTACATCATTTCATACTCTTTAATGTTTCAAAATACAATTGTAGGATACACATACACACCACAGGTATGTTTCTATTATAAACATATTTACATATCTATATGTACACACATAGCCAAAGGCAAAATATGGTAAGCATAAGGAATTCTAAAGTGCTGCAAAATATTTTGGAGTTATATATTATTATTATTGTTATTATTACCTTAAAACAGCTGAAAGGTGCAGCTCTGATTGATTACATATTTTTTAGAGAACACATCTGTCTGTCAATCTTCCATGTTTTTATTATCTCATGACAATGGTAAGGGATGGGATAAATTAGTGAATAAGTAGGCAGTAAGTTCTTGAAGTTGATGTGTACAATGCAGGAAAAAAAAGGACAACGGACAAAATATGATAATCAGATCACTGGGTCAGAGTATATGCAAACCTGCAGGTCCCTGAGATGCAGTGGTTAATACCTACTTAAAGTGGTTTGAGGATGGACAACCAGTCAACTAGCAAAAGTCATGGGTGCCTAAGGTTCATTGATGCGTGTGAGAAGCAAAGTCTGTCTCACCTGGTCTGATTCCGTGGGAAGAGCTACAGTACCTACTGTAAACTGCCAGTAAAGTAAAAATTTAATCTAAAGGATTTATTTAACTCGTCCTGGACACAGGGCGTACAGGGACGCCCTGGACAATTCTGTTTACCGCCAGTAACTGAGCCATGAACAGAAGAGGATGCCTACTGAAATCATTCAGCAGCCCCCCCCCATGCAAAACCCTGGGGGGGGGGGCTCCATAACCCCCCCCCCCCCCCCCATGTTGGCCGGTCAATTCAGACCAACGATATGCAGCGATTCCAGGTCAATTGGGTCCCCTGTGACCCAGAAAAAAAGGGTGATAGGTGCTGTCCTGGGGCCCCCGATCCCCGGCGTCTGTGGTGGGACCTAGGCCCCAGGACAAGTGGTTGCGGCAATGAGGAGCATAAGGGAACGCAGGAGGTTGGACTGTGCCTTCTGCTGTTATTTAGCAACAACTCCCAGCATGCAAAAAAAGGGTTATTGTTATGCAACAGCTGGAGGCACAACTACAACTCCCAGCATGCGCTTTGGCTGTCTGTGCCTGCTGGCAGTTGTAGTTATGCAAAAGCTGGAGGCACACCTTTTCATTGAAAAAAATGTGCCTCCAGCTGTTGCATAATTACTACTCCCAGCATGCACAGATAGCTAAAGGGCATCCTGGGAGTTGAAGTTGTGCCTTCAGCTGTTGCAGAACTACAACTCCCAGCATGCCCTTTGAATGTGCGTGCTGGGAGTTGTATTATACAACAGCTGTGTACCTCCAGCTTTTGTATAATACAACTCTCAGCATGCACAGCCAAAGGGCCTACTGGGTGTTTTAGTTATGGAACAGCTGGAGGCACAACTTCAACTTCCAGCATGCCCTTTGGCAGTCTGTTCATGCTGGTAGTTATGCAACAGCTGGAGGCACAACTGCAACTCCCAGCATGTCCTTTGGCAGTCTGTGCATACTGGGAGTTGTAGTTATGCAACAGCTAAAGGCAAATTTTTTCCATGAAAAAGTGTCCCTCCAGATGTTGCATAGCTACAACTGGCAGCATGCACAGAAAGACATAGGTCATGCTGGGAGTTGTAGTTGTGCCTACAGCTGTTGCAGCTACAGCTGTTCAGCCCTTCATCTGTCAGTGCATCCTGAGAATTTTAGTTTTGCAACAGCTGAAGGCACACTGGTTGCAAAACCCTGGGTTAGGGGGTTCACAACCAGTGTGCCTCCAGCTGTTGCAAAACTACAACT
Source organism: Hyla sarda (assembly GCF_029499605.1). NCBI lineage: Eukaryota > Metazoa > Chordata > Amphibia > Anura > Hylidae > Hyla > Hyla sarda. The sequence continues at coordinate 343,670,845 of NC_079191.1, read as the reverse complement.
CCCAGCATGCTGAGTGGATGCTGGGAGTTGTAGTTTTGCAACAGCTGGAGGTCTACTGGTGCGCAAACACTGCGCTAGCCTGTTACCTAAGTCAGTGTTTCCCAACCAGTGTTCCTTCAGCTGTTGCCTTTACAGTCTGACAGGGCATGCTGGGAGTTGTAGTTTTGCAACAGCTGGAGGTTCCCCCCCCCCCCCCCCCCTTCCTGTCCCATGTGAATGTACAGCTCGAACTTCTGGTGGGAAACTCGCTGTGAAAACTCAAGTAAAACACTACATATACACACACCCTTACATAACACACACCCCCTCCCATAAATATTGAAAACGTCTAGCACTGTTTCCAAAATGGAGCCTCCAGCTGTTGCAAAACAACAACTCCCAGTATTGCTGGACAGCCATTGACTGTCCAGGCATGCTGGGAGTTTTGCAACAGGTGGAGGCACCCTGTTTAGGAAACACTGCCGTAGTGTATTTTTGTGGGTGGCAATTGTAACGCTTGCTTTCGGATCCACCCCTATGCAAATCCCTAATTTAGGCCTCAAATGCTCATGGCACTCTCTCACTTGGGAGCTCTGTTGTATTTCAAGGCAACAGTTTAGGGTCACATATAGGGTATTTACGGATTCAGGAGAAATTGAGTTACAAATTTTGGGGGGCTTTATGTCCATTTATCTCTTATGAAAAGGTGAAGTTGGGGTCTACACCAGCATGTTAGTGTAAAATTTTTACATTTTTTACACTAACATGCTGATGTTGCCCCATACTTTTCATTTTCCCAAGAGGTAAAAGGGGGAAAAAGTGAGAACGTGAGAGGAGTGAGAGAGCATCATGTACATTTGAGGCCTAAATTGGTGATTTGCACAGGGGTGGCTGATAATTACAGTGGTTCTGACATAGACGCAAAAAAAAAATGTGGGAAACTACACCCCTCACGGAACGTAATTTAGGGTATAGTGAGCCTTAACATCGGTGTTGGACGTGAAAAGTTGGACGTAAATTTTTTTAATAAAATGCTGGTTACCCCAAATTGTTCATTTTCACAAGGGGTAATAGGAAAAAAGGCCCACAAAATTTGTAAGCCCATTTTTTCTGATTAAGGGAATACCCCATATGTGGATGTAAAGTGCTCTGTGGGCACACTACAGGGCCCAGAAGAGAAGGAACGTCATTGGGCATTTGGAGAGAGAATTAGGCGTGAATTGAAGGCCATGTGTGTTTACAAAGCCCCCATGGTGCCAGAACAGTGGACCCCCCAACATATGGCCCCATTATGGAACCTACAGGCTTCACGGAATGAAATAAGGGCTGCAGTGAGCATTTACACCCCACAGGTGTTTGACAGATTTTTTTTAACAATGGTCCGTGAAAATAAAAATAAAAATTTTTTAATTTGCATAGCCCACTGTTCCAAAGATCTATCAAACGCCAGTGGGGTGTAAATGCTTATTTCACCCCTTATTACATTCCGTGAAGGGTGTAGTTTCCGAAATGGTCACATGTGGGGGGCTCCACTGTTCTGGCAGCACGGGGGCTTTGTAAACGCACATGGCCCCCGATTTCCATTCCAACCAAATTCTCTCTCCAAAAGCACAATGGTGCTCCTACTCTTCTGAGAATTGTAGGGCGCCCGCAGAGCACTTTATATCCACATATGAGGTATTTCCATACTCAGGAGAAAAAGCCCTGCAAAATTTGTTACACTATTTCTTCTATTACCACTGAAAATGAAAAATTTGGGGTAACACCAGCATTTTAGGGGAACTTTTCATTGTCGCTCCTTCCTTTCTGAGTCCTCTAGTGCACCCACAGAACACTTTACATTCACATATGAGGTATTTCCTTACTCAGAAGGAATGGGGTTACAAATTTTAGGGGACATTTTCTCCTATTAGCCCTTGGTAAAATGAAAAATTTGTGATAACACCAGCATATTGGTGAAAAAAATAAAATTTTTCATTTTTATTGTCCCACTTTAACAAAAGTTCATCAATGACCTATAGGGTGTTAAGGCTCACTGTACCCCTTGTTACGTTCCTTGAGGGGTGTAGTTTCCCAAATATTGTGCCATATGTTTTTTTTTGTTCTTGTTTTTTGCTGTTCTGGCACCAAGGGGCTTCCTAAATGTGATATGCCCCCAAAAACCCTTTCAGTAAAATTCGCTCTCCAAAATCCTTTTGTTGCTCCTTCCCTTCTGAGCACTGTAGTGCGCCCACAGAGCACTTTACATCCACATATGAGGTATTTCCTTACTCAAGAGAAATTGGGTTACACATGTTGGGGGCTTTTTCTCCTTTTACCCCTTGTAAAAGAACCTGTTAGTATAAAAAATGAAGATATAGAATTTTCTCCTCCACTTTGCTGCTATTCCTGTGAAACACCTAAAAGGTTAACAAACTTTCTAAATGTAATTTTGAATACTTTGAGGGGTTCAAATTCACTTCAGAACTGAACTGGTCCCTGAAAAATTCAGATTTTGAAATTTACATGAAAATTTGGAGAATTGCTTCTAAACTTTGAAGCCCTCTTATGTCTTCAAGAAGTAAAAACATGTCAACTTTATGATGCAAACATAAAGTAGACATATTGAATATGTGAATCAAATATAATTTATTTTGAAAGTTCAAAGTTAGAAAAATGCAAAATTGTAAAAATTATGCAAGTATCAGGCTAGACTGCTTCGGCAGTTTTTTCACTGTCTTCAGGGTACCACTCTGTGGGTCGGATGCTGAGCGCCCGGTCCACAAAGTGTAAGTAGGTGAGCAGTGATTTATAGCATCACTGCTCACCTCCCCCGGCCATATAGTATACAGGGGTGCATAGTGTACCCAGGCATACTATACAGGAGCTATACTGACAGGACTCCCTGCTCCTATAGCCACTTTGGGCGGTATACAGAATATACAGCAATCTATAGATAGCTGTATATAGTGTATACAGAAGCCGACGTCCACTTACCTCCCTTGCTTCTGTTGCGGCCGGGTCTGTGTAGCTCCACCCCCTAGTGATGATGACATTAGGGGGGCGAGCTACAGATGAGAGCCAGACTAGTAAGACTCTCTAGAGCCAGACTAGTAAGGCTAATAAGTGTGAGGCTCTCTTCACATTGTACATTTTGTATAATGTGAACAGACCCTTCTGGCAGTGTCTTCCCAGAGAGGGAGACTCCAGCTGTCAATAAACTACAACTCCCAGCATGCCCAGACAGCCAAAGGCTGTCTGGGCATGCTGGGAGTTTTAGTTTTGCAATAATTGGAGGCTCCCTGTTTGGGAAGACATTGCACTATGGGCGCTCTCCCCAGCCAACAGCGCCAAAAATGTACTAACCAATATTTTATTTTTGTTTTTTATCTTCTCGTTTCAGATCTGTGTATGCATAGGATTAGGGCAGATTCGATGGATTACAGCAGATGAACTGGATTTTTCCCGTTTAATAAAATGGTTAACAAGGGCAGTGGGGGAGTGATTTTTTAAATAAAATAATTTTTTCAAAGTGTCGTATTTTTTTTTTATTGAATTTTCAGGCTTAGTAGCGGAAGCTGGTCTTATTGACAGAATCCATTACTATGCCAGGGCTTAGCGTTAGCCACAAAAACAGCTAGCGTTAACCCCAAATTATTACCCGGGTGCCGGGAAGAGCTGGTACCAACAGGCCTGGAGTGTCAAAAATGGTGCTCCTGGGCCTAGGTGGTGGCTGGTGTTATTTAAGCTGGGGAGGGCCAGTAACAATGGTGCTCGCCCACCCTGGTAACGTCAGGCTGTTGCTGCTTGGTTGGTATCTGGCTGAGAATTTAAAATACAGGGAACCCTATGTGTTTCTTTTTTTATTTATTTATTTATTCCCCCTCTTTTGATTCTCAGCCAGATACCAACCAAGCAGCAACAGCCTGACGTTACAAATGTGGGCGAGCACCATTGTTACTGGCCCTATCCAGCCTAAATAACACCAGCCTGTTACCACCTAGCCCCAGGAGCGCCATTTTTGACACTCCTGGCCTGTTGGTACCGGCTCTTCCCGGCACCCCTGTGGCTGTGGGTACCGGGGTAATAATTGGGGGTTAGCGCTAGCTGTTTTTGGGGCTAACCCTAAGCCCTGGCTTAGTAATGGATTCCGTCAAATAAAATGGTTTCCACTACTAAGCCTAAAAATGTAATTAAAAAAAAAAACACAACACATTGGAAAAATTATTTTATTTTAAAAAACACTCCCCCACAACCATTTTATTAAAAGGAAAAAAATCCAGTTCATCCGCCATAATCCTCTGCATACACAGATCTGAAACAAGAAGAAGAAAAAACAAACAAAATATAGGTTAATAAATTTTTGGTGCTGTCCGCTGGGGAGAGTGGCCATTTTGCAATGTCTTCCCAAAAAGGGAGCCTCCAATTGTTGCAAAACTACAACTCCCGGCATACCCAAACATCCTTTGGCTGTCTGGGCATGCTGGGTGCTGTAGTTTAGCAACAGCTGGAGTCTCCCTATCTGGGAAGACACTGCCAGAAGGGTCTGTTCACATTATACAAAACGAACGATGTGAACAGAGCCTCACACTTACAAGCCTGGTTCCCGTCTGAAGCTCACCACCTAATGACGTCATCACTAGGGGGCAGAGCTACACAGACCCAGCTGGGACTGGAGGGAAATAAGCGGACTTCGTTTTCTGTATACACTATATACAGCTATCTATAGATATCTGTATATAGTGTATACTGCCCAAAGGGTTAACCTACACTTTCCAGCAGTGTAAGTTAACTCTTTCCTTGCTGGACTGGTGCATAGCGCTCAGCAAGGGGTTAAGTGAGCCAGCAATGAGTACATTGTATACACATTGCAGGTTCATTGAAAGTTCTTGCTGGTCAGTAGATATAGGACATATATCTACGGGTCAGCATCAGCTGTTCTCCCAGCTCTGTAGCCATGAGTACAGCTGATCCCGACATTCACATCAGGAGGATTGCAGCGGGTGTCAGGAGGAGTGACATCTGCTGTGATCTGTCCCTTACTGCAGGTACTACTGCTCCAAACATGGACCACACTCTGCTCCATGCTGGGAGCTGTAGTACCTGCATTAATAGACAGATCGCACCGAGTGTCACTCCTGACACCCGCTGTGATCCTCCTGTAAAATGTATAGATGCGTCCGGCCGCTCTTCTTTGGTCCCATGCACTGACGTATATATATGCATCTATTCATATTTCCCACAGAGCTCTCTGCGGTAAATATGAATAGGTGTAAATATACGTCAGTGCAGGGGACCATAGAAGAGCGGCCGGTCAGCTGCCTGCATCTATACATTATACAGGAGGATCGCAATGGACCCAGGCGATCTTTCAATTAGTACAGGTACTACTACTCCCATCATGGAACAGTGTGTTCCATGCTGGGAGTAGTAGTACCACCAAAAAAAATTTGCACTAACATAAAGTAGAATATATCATGAAAAAACTCTCTCGGAATCAAATTCGTAAGTAAAAGCATCCCAGAGTTGTTAATGCTTAACCTGTTCAGGACGTAGGGCGTATGCATACGCCCTGCATCCCGAGTCCTTAAGGACGTAGGGTGTATGCATGTGCCCGTGGGAATTCCGGTCCCCACCGCTAGCCGGTTGGGGTCCGGACCGGGATGCCTGCTGAAATCATTCAGAAGGCATCCCGGCACATCGCCGAGGGGGGGTCCTGAGACACCCCCCCATGTCGGCGATCAGAGAAAATCGCAGGTCAAATCAGACATGCAATTTTCTCCTATTCTGGGCTGACCCGATCACCCAGAATATAGGGATGATTGGAGCTTTCTGTGACAGCCCCGATCATCCTGAGGGATAGGAGCGAGGTTGCAGCGCTGCGATCTCCTACTATCCGCTGTCATTAGTCAGAAATGAGTTCTGACCAATGGCAGTGCATGACAGGGGGTTGCCATGGAAACCCCCTGCTCTGCCCACCCCTGGATGTCGGGCAGAACGGGGGGAGAAGATGGCAGCCAGTACCTGGAAGGAAGATGCCGTGGGGACCGCCAATCCTCGGTGGAGACAGCGGAGATCAGCGGCGCAGGTAGGGAAGCGACGGTGGGGGGGTGAAAGGAAGGTGGCAGTAAAGCGATCTTTACTGCTGCCCTTCTAGTGGTTGCCAAACTGCAACTCCCAGCATGCCCAGACAGCCAAAGGCTGTCTGGGCATGCTGGGAGTTGTAGTTTTGCAACATCTGGAGGGTCACAGTTTGGAGAACACTATTACAGTGGTACCCAAATGGTAGCCCTCCAGATGTTGCCAAATGACAACTCTCAGCATGCCTAGACTGCCAAGGCATGCTGGGAGTTGTAGTTCTGTAACATCTGTCAATTCAGATTTTGAAGTTTTGAAAATTGCTGCTCTACTTTGAAGCCCTCTAATTTTTTCAAAAAGTAAAAATACCGTATTTATCGGGGTATACCACGCACCGGCCTATAACACGCACCCTCATTTTACCACGGATATTTGGGTAAAAAAAGTTTTTTACCCAAATATCCATGAAAAAATGAGGGTGCGTGTGTGCGCGCGTATACGCGCCGGCACCGATAGTCAGGGGGACAGAACGGGCAGCGGCGCCGATAACCAGGGGGTGAGAAGGGCCGACAGCAGCGCTCTAGACCCCAGGAAAGGCAGGGGGAGAGAAGCGGGCAGCGACAGCCTCTCTCCCCCTGCCTTTCCTGGGGGTGTATCGGCGTATAACACGCACACAGACTTTAGGCTAAAAATTTTAGCCTAAAAAGTGCGTGTTATACGCCGATAAATACGGTATGTCCATTTTATGATGTCAACATAAATTAGACATATTGTATTTGTGAATCAATATAAAATGTATTTGGAATATCAATTTTCCTTACAAGCAGAGAGCTTCAAAGTTAGAAAAATGCTAAATTTTCTAAATTTTCATGAAATTTTGGGATTTTTCACCAAGAAAGGATGCAAGTAATGACGAAAATTTACCACTAACATAAAGTAGAATCTGTCACGAAAAAACTTTCTCAGAATCAGAATAATCGGTAAAAGCATCCCAGAGTTATTAATGCATAAAGTGACAGTGGTCAGAATTGCGAAAAAGGGCTGCATCCTTAAGGTGAAAATGAGCTACTTCCTTAAGGGGTTAAATTTACAGTGGTCAGATGTGCAAAAAAATGCTCTGTTCCTTGAGGTCATAATGGGCTTGGTCCTTCAGGGGTTAATGTACATGTATTAAAAACTGTTTACGTTAATTGGAGTTTGGAAAGGGGAAATCTAACAATCTCACATCTCATATATTTTGTAACAATAAGAATTTTGTAATGTATGTTAAAAAGTATGTTAAAAAAAATTATCAAAACCCAATATTACTAGTTGCAATGGAAAACACAGTCCGTTGAGACTTTTGTCTTCACTCTTTTTCATAGCCACAGCTGTTAAAGATCAGTGTACAGGTATCATTGCCTTGCGGTGAAAACAGATTGGTGCCTCTGCTCTGAGAAGCAGCAAGCCATTCAAATGTAACACAGGAAGAAACAACGGGGGTGGGGGGGGGACTCACATATCGATGTAAACACCAATCGGCTACTTTATTCGTCAGATTCATGTACACAACATGGGCGCTGGATCAAGACAGGTGCATGATAGCTATTTCCCACATGTCTGGTCCAGACCCAAGGTGGTCTTAGGAAGCGCCAGACACGGCGCAAAATAGCTATCATGTACCTGTCTTGATCTTGCGCCACCGCGCCCGTGTTACATGCACCTAACGAATAAAGTAGCTGGTTGGTGTTTGCATCGATCCGTGCGTGCCCCCTGTTATTTCTTCCTGTGTAAAAATCAATATTACAGTGGATTCAGATCACCTGAATCTGAAAATGTTGTTAAAGGGGTGCTATACATTTACACTACATAATTTTTTTGTTTGTACGTATGGATTTCAATGCTACAAAGTTTATTTTTGTTTGTTTATGTAAATAAATATTGCTTTTTCTTTTTTTTTTTTGCCATACATAGGGCTTTATGTAACTGTTATATTACCTTTTCATGTGATATGGGGAAAAATACAATAGATAGTTACTAGGGATCGACCGATATTGATATTTTAGGGCCGATACCGATAATCTGTGAACTTTGAGGCTGATAGCCGGTAACTTATAACGATATTCCAGTATGTTGTCGGCTATTTCTACCCCTCCCCCCGGCCCCGCAGAAGCCGCTGCAGATCAATGATTTAAAGCGGGCGCGGCAATGGGGCATTATCGGCATATCGGCAAGGTAATTGCCAATACCGATAATGTCCAAAATTGTGAATATCGGCCGATAATATGGGCCAAACCGATAATCGGTCGATCCCTAATAGTTACCCGGCACTCCACAATTATTGACCGTTTCAAACAGAAAGCCAGCACAGTACTTTGGGGGATTGCAAGTGGTTAAGCTGGTAATATTTAGTAATATATGTGGCTTTTTAATTTTGGGTACTATAATTGGAATGCTTCATTTCCTAAATGATATGTCAATTTGTATGTTTTTTTAAAGAGGTTATCCACCATAAGGGGATTTTAGTAGTTGGTACCCGCCAGAACTGGGTATTTCCTGTTGAATTTCATTCTAAACTACACATCCCATAGTTCCATAGTTTGTAAGTGTGAGGTTACTTTCCTCCCTCCCACACATCAGCCACCCCACCCATTGAAACATGCCTGTGATCCCTTCAATGTGATCCCTTCAATGTTTTCTAATCAGGGTGCCTACAGCTGTTGAAAAATTATCTCTCTCCCACCCAGCTGTCGCTCCACCCATTGAAGCAGGACTGGAATCCTGGAATACCCCTTTAAGTTAGTTTTTTTTTTTTTTTACATAATAAATGATGCTGAGGTTGCCCAGTAAAGGAGTTGCACCCCTGTACTTTTGTTGCCCTATCAGTCAGACTATTTTGGTGTCCCCTAAGTACCCTCTCTCCTTATATATGTTAAATGGTTAATCATATCCTGTATAATCTATTGTAGTGTATATATCTTGTTATATGCCTGTTATATGTGTTGTAACCAATTAAAGGTACCAGTGATCATGTGACCTATAGAGTGACCTATAGGACTCCTCCAGGGTCTCCCCAATAAAAACCCTGAGAAGAGCTAGTTCAGTCTCTTGAAATTAGTGATCTACTGAGTGCCACAAGGTTAAGTCCTGAGAGAGAGTGTCTGGTGTCCTGAGGAGGCCCAAAGCCTACCCTGCAGCCATGCATCCACAAGTCCACTACCCCACAGGTGAACGTCAAAACCTGATAAGCTACATATGGGGTGAAGCCTGTCAAGTCAGTCTAGTCAAGTCAGTCAAGATCAGTCTGTATACAGTCAGCGTGGTCCTGCAGCAAATTGCCCAAATCCACTATTAGTCCCATTGGGCCCTAAGGTCTATGAAGTCACTGGTCACCTCCTTGGGTCTAACTGAGCTGTCAAGACTATTACACCTGTCTGCCTCAGTAAAGCTGCCGTTGTTCCGTAACTTGGTGTCTGAGTCATTGTTTGCCCCATGCCTAGCCCAGGATCTAGCGGTATACCTTCGGGTGGTGAAGAAGTTAAACCATGCCCTGGTGTCACGAACACAAGGGGTTAATGCCATCTGCCCCTAGGGTAATAACATCTACTCTCATCACACCCTTACCAAAACTTTTGGCATCATGAACACAAGGAGTTAATGCCATCTGCAAGAGTTGTTAGAATGAAATAAATTGCATATGCATGAATGATGATATATGTGAATATATGTAAAGTATAAAAGTATTCAACACTTGACTTGACTTTTTTTGTATTTTGGTACATTACAGCCTTAAGTTCAATGTTTTGCTAATCAGAATTTTATGTGATGAATCAGAACACAATAGTCTAAGTTGGTGAAGTGAAATGAGAAAAATATGCAAATAGAACTATTGTTTAGAAATAGAAAACAGAAAATTGGCATGTGCGTATGTATTCACCTCCTTTGTTTGGAAGCCCATAAAAAGCTCTGGTGCAACCAATTACCTTCAGAAGTCACATAATTAGTGAAATGATGTCCCCCTGTGTGCAATCTAAGTGTCACATGATCTGTCATTACATATACACACCTTCTTTGAAAGGCCCCAGAGGCTGCAACATCTAAGCAAAAGGCATTAGCAACCAAACACTGCCATGAAGACCAAGGAACTCTCCAAACAAGTAAGGAACAATGTTGAGGAGAAGTAAGTCAGGGTTAGGTTATAAGAAAAAAATATCCAAATCTTTGATGATCCCCAGAAGCACCATCAAATCTATCATAACAAAATGGAAAGAACATGGCACAACTGCAAACCTGCCAAGAAACGGCCGCCCACCAAAACCCACAAACCAGGCAAGGAGGGCATTAATCAGAGAGGCAGCACAGAGACCTAAGGTAACCCTGGAGGAGCTGCAGAGTTCCACAGCAGAGACTCGAGTATCTGTACATAGGACAACAATAAGCCGTACGCACCATAGAGTTGGGCTTTGTGGCAGAGTGGCCAGAAGTAAGCCATTACTTTTAGGTACATTTTGAGTTTGCATAAAGGCATGTGGGAGACTCCTAAAATGTATGGAGGAAGGTGCTCTTGTCTGATGAGACTAAAATTGAACTTTACGGCCATCAAAGAAAACGCTATGTCCGGCGCAAACCCAACACATCACATGACCCACAGAACACCATCCCCACAGTGAAACATGGTGGTTAGAGATGAGCGAATTTTTGAAAAAAATTCCCAAAAAATGTGTTTCGGTCCAAATTTATTTGCGGCAAATTGCTATTAAAAACTTCTATTTCTGGCCTACTGAGAGCCTCAATAGGGTGTAGAACACTTTGCCTTGCTGTAACACGCATAGGGTATGTACTGGGTTTGTGAAATAATACTGTTATTCAGTATGACATGCAGATCAGAGGCGTTAATATTAGAATCACTGTCACAGATCGGTACAATGACAGAGCCTGGAGATGGCATCAGTATGAGCAGACCATATAGTTGCTGAATTACACAGCGTGGAGTTGGCAGCAGCATGAGGAGACCACATACTGGCTGAATGACACAGCCTGGAGGTGACGGAAGCATGAAGATACCATGTAGTGGCTGAATGACACAGCGTGAAGGTGGCGGCAGCATGAGGAGTCCATATAGTGCCTGAATGAAACAGCGTGTAGGTGGTGGCAGCATGAGGAGAACATATAGTGGCTGAATGACACAGCATGGAGGTGGTGGCAGCATGGGCAGAACATATAGTGGCTGAATGACACAGCCTGGAGTTGGCAGCACTATGAGGAGACCACATGGTGGCTGAATGACACAGCCTGGAGTTTGCAGCAGCATGAGGAGAACATATAGTGACTGAATGACACAGCCTGGATGTGCGGAAGCATGAGGAGACCATATAGTGGCTGAATGACACAGTGTGGAGGTGGCGGCAGCATGAGGAAACCATATAGTGCCTGAAAGACACAACGTGAAGGTGGCAGCAGCATTAGGAGACCATATAGTGGCTGAATGACACAGCATGAAGGTGGCGACCGCATGAGGAGACCATATAGTGGCTGAATGACCCACCCTGGAGGTGGCGGCAGCATGAGGAGAACATATAATGGCTGAATGACACAGCCTGGAATTGGTGGCAGCATATAGTGGCTGAATGACACAGCCTGGAGTTTGTGGCAGCATGAGGAGAACATATAGTGACTGAATGACACAGCCTGGAGGTGGCAGCAGCATCAGGAGTCCTAAAAGTGACCCGGAGTGGTGTGGTGGGTGGCAATACCAGTACCCAGTGACAAAGGTGGGTGAAAAAAGGAAATCTTGGCATCAGGTGTGTGGCATCCGGCGGGTGGTAGGATCAGAATAGTAGCTGAGGCAGGTAGACAGAAGAAAACGGTCTCTTTAGTCAAAGTGTTAGTGTGCACAAGTAAGTATTGAGGATATGCATTACGTAAAACTTAACTTTTAATAATATGCTTAGGATAAAATATATGGACCCAAATTATTTTTTTTTTTAAATCAAGCAAAAGGAAATGTGTGCAAAAAACACCATGTGCTACCTACACCACCGAGTATTGATGTGATGACCAAAGAAGACCACTAAAATATGGAAGGGAACAACGTATGGTCCATTGTAACCGGTGGGGGTAAAAACTTCCCCTGTAAGGCCCTACTCTCGCATTATTAATTTCTTTCTTGGCAAGTGTTACTCGTCCTAAAAAGGGCAGCCCCACATAGGAACCCGTCCCTATTTCCACCTACAAACACTGCAATTTTCCTGGGTTTATAGGGGGGAATAGAGAGAGTTTCCTGTGTGGGGCCACCTTCTTAAGGGTGAGTAACACTTGCCAAGAAGGGAATTAATAGGGCGAGAGTAGGGTCTTCAGGGAAAGTTTTTACCCCCAGCTGCTACAAAGGACAATACGTTGTTCCCTTCCACCTTTTCGAGGAAAGAGTTACTCATCTTTAAAAGGGCGGCCCCACACAGGAACCAATCCCTATTTCAACCAAAAAACCTGGGAAATGGCAATGTTTGTAGGTAGAAATAGGGAGAGGTACCCGTGTGGGGCTGCCCTTTTTAGGGAGAGTAACACTTGCCAAGAAGGGAATTAATAATGCGAGAGTAGGGCCTTACAGGGGAAATGTTTACCCCCACCGGTTACAATGGACCCTACATTGTTCCCTTACACCTTTTAGAGGTCTTTACATCACATCAATACTTGGTGGTGTAGGTGGCACATGGTGTTTTTTGAACACCTTTCCTTTTGTTTGATTTAAAAAAAAAAATTGGGGCCATATATTTTATCCTAAGCATATTATTAAAAGTTAAGTTTTGCGTAATGCATATCCTCAATACTTACTAAGGCTTCTTTCACACTACAAAATTACTCCGTTTTAAAGAACAGTTCAAATTTCCGTCTGAAAATTGGCTGTAAAACGGCAGTTACAAAATCCTATACGGCCGTTAGAAAATCCCATAATAGTCTATGGGATTTTTACATTATCCATTTTAACCCGTTATAGCCCGTCATTAATAATGGTGGTTATTTTGCGACGGTAGATAGTAACGGGAGAAATAGTGCATGCACTATTTCTCCCGTTGCTATCTTCCGTCACAAAATAACCGCCATTATTAATAACAGGCTATAACGGGTTAAAAAGGATAATGTACTCATCAGCGACTGTAGACTTAACTGTAGAAGGCTGCTGCTGATGGAGCTGGTACTGCTCCTGCCACCCCACCCCTCCCCACCAGCCATGGCAGTGGAACGTGAGCGCAGAGGGCCACCTCCCCCCCCCCCCCCCAGTCAAACCTGCAAACCTGCAAGAGGATGGACGATGGCGCCCATAGACTGACTTCGTAGGATGTCTCTTTAGTAGGTCAGTTTGTCCTCCCTCTCAGTGGGTGTAAAAAAGGCCCCCATTTAGTGCCGGTAGCGAGGGTCCAATAAGGTGGATAGCCAGAAGTCATCCCCCTGCTGAATGGTGACAATTCAGCAGTCAATATGCAAGTGAGCATGCATTATGGCATTTGTGCAAGTGACTCGGAGGGTCTCCATGCCTCCATCTCCACTGCATACTGCCACTGTGTGTCTGGGTCCTCTGTCTCGCCTTCCTCATAACCCTCTAGCGGCTCCTGCTCCACCTCCCCTATAAGATGACTAGAAAAACCGCCCATCTTGTGAAACCTAAACTGTGCTCCACTGTGCCCCTCCCCTCCTCCTCCAGTTCAGCCCCAAAGGGCTCATGTGGCCGTGAGATGCAGGCGCCACGTCTCCAGTGCCGTGACCAGCCATAGTTTCCAACACGTGTTGTAGTAGATGAAGCAGTGGATTGACGTTGTTAATCCCATAATCCTGGCGACTGACTAATAATGTGGCTTCCTCAAAGGGCCTGAGCAAACAGCAGGTGTCACGTATGAGCTGCCACTGGTGGACATTGAAGTTACACAGAGGAGTCCCCCTATCCGCTTGGATCATCAAGAAATCGGTGATGGCTTTTCTCTGTTTACATAGTCGGTCCAACATATGGAGGGTGGAATTCAAACGTGTGGAAACGTTGCAAATCAGACTATGTTGGGGGATGCCGTTCTGACGCTGCAGCTCAAGGATGGTATGCTTTGCTGTGTACGAGTGGCTGAAGTGCATGCTATTTCCTTTCCATTGTTGGGATGTCTTGCAGATGGTGGAACACTTCAGGAACATCTTGACAACCAGATTGAACACGTGCAATTCAGGGCGCATGGCTCAGGCTTCCTTGTCGCAGTGCAGACAAGATGTTCTTCCCATTGTCGGTCACCATGATTCCAATTTCCAGCTTTCGTGGAGTAAGCCAAGATTTGATTTCTTGATGAATGACTTTTAGCAGTTCTTCCCCTCTGTGACTCCATTCGACAAGGCAAACCATGTGAAGAACAGCGTGACACCGCCTTGCCCTGAACACATGGTATGCTGGAGGGGCACTGAGACTTGTCCGTGCAGTGAAGGCTGAGGACACGGTGGAGGATGAGGAGGCAGAGTCGCACACTGTCACAGGACCAATGACCTGACAGCATGAAGGCAGAAGCGGCGTGACCTGTCCAAGTTGCTGTTGTTGGTTGTGCAGGAACCACATGGCCGTAAAGCACACGTCGGCGCTGCCATGCACTTTGGTACACACTGATAGGCTCAAGCACTGGCCCACCTTCCATTCCACAAAATTGTGCAGGGCTGGTACTGTCTTCTTCTCAAAGAAACAACAGCTTGGGACTCTCCACCTCGGCTCGACACAAGCCATTAGTTCTCTGAAAGGTGCAGAGTCCATTATTTGAAAAGAAAGGGACGGGAGCACCAGCAACTTGGACAGGAGCACATTCAGCTTCTGCTCTGTTGGATGAGTAGGCGCATACTGTTGTCTCTTGGACATGGCTTTGCAGATGGATTGCTGGCGGCATGACTGACTCAAATTAGGAGGAGCAGGAGCATCTGGAGTGACAGAAGATGGGTATGACACACAGCTCCCTTCGGCTGAGGTGGTGGAGCCTTGGCTGGCTGAAACAGGGAGCGGCGTGCTACTGGGTGATGCAGCAAGCTAGACCACCACATCGGAGCCACAGTTCTCCCAGGCCACTTTATTGTGACGCTGCATATGTTGACGCAGGGCCGTGGTGCTAACATTAGCACCCTGGCCATGCTTCACCTTCTGCCGGCACATCTTGCATGTGGCCATGTTAACCTCCTCCAGATGCTTGATGAAAAACTGCCACACCGCCGAGTAGCTGATTTTCCCACCAACAGTCCGCACTGATTGCTACTGTTGCCAACTCCAGGAACCCCTATTCCACTACCTCCCGGGAAGGTTGGCTGCCACATAGCAGGTGACTCCAGAATTTCCACTTCTGCCACCATGCTGACTGCTAACCATGCTACCACCTTGCTGACTCAGCTGCTGCCTCATGGGCAACCTGCAACCCTCTTCTCTTGATGATGATGAAGCCCCTTCTGCACTCGGCTCCCAAGTACGATCGGCTTCATCATCAAGAGTCTGCATGTCACTGATGTCCTCTTCAGGTTCCTCAACAGTGTCTGCTTCAAGAGGCTGAACACTCACAAAAACCACCTCCCAAGCCACTCTCCTCATCATTACTTGCCCACCTAGCGGAGGAAGCAGTGGATGTCTCCTCCACTTCTTGGCTGGGCAGTAGCTGCTGACTGTCCTCTAGTAGATCATCCTCACTAAATAGTGGAGCTGAACCCACAGCATAAGATACTTCTGTGGGGGAGGGAACAGCATAGGACAAAAGCAATGGGAGGACAGGGACTGTTTCCGGGCCATGCCAACTGAGGTCTGTGTCTGAGGAACCCACCAACTGTTGACTGGGGGTGTCAGATGTCACTTGTGATGAAGTAGATGACCGTGTTAACCAATCGATGATGGCAGATGGGTTGCTGGTCAAGACACGACCGCTAGCTGATACCAGGAGCTCAGGCCTCTTGCTGCTCTAGTCTGCTGCGACCTCTGCCTGATAAATTTAGGCCTCTGACACTCCTCTGTGCACATCCTGGCACTTCTCTGCCTGACATACTTAGTGCTTATATGAGGGGAGTACAATACGCTCCACTACGTTTAAAACAGTATTTGTGTACAACACCAGCAGGTGTGTACTTTTGGCTGGCACTTTTGGAGGTATTAAGAACATTGCCTCTTAGGAGGGTGACATTGTCAGGTATCAAGAGTGAGCACTGTAGTTGGAGATGTCTTGCTGTGGAGAGATGTTTTGGCTGAGTCTGGTTAAGAATTGCAGATATGTCATGAGGAGCCAGAAGAATGAGATCATGACCAAGTACTAGGTCAGAAGTTTTGTCCAGGAGTGCCTTTGCAACAAAGACAGTTCTAATGCAGGACGGGCCTCCTCTGGCCACAGCATCGAGTCTGCAAGAGTAATATCCAATAGGTCTTGTGCTGCTGCCATGAGACTGGGCTAGGACACCAGTGGCATGTCCCTGTCCTTCGGAGACAAAGAGCTTGAAGGGTTTGTCATAGTCTGGCAGGCCAAGTGCAGGTGCTGTAGAGATGGCATCCTTGAGTTTCAGGAAGTTGGAGATAGCCTACTCAGAGAGGTCAGAGGGATACGTCTTCAAAGCATCATAGAGAGGTTGAATCAATAGAGAGGCTTCTGGGATCCATGACCGACAGTAGATCAGTCCAAGGAAGGCATGTAAAGCCTTGGGTCTTGCTGGTACATGGATATCCTGTATGGCTTGAATTCTGTCTTGAGTAAGGTGTCTGATGCCTTGGCCAAGGCCAAGGAACACAACTGAGGTGGAACACCACTGAAGTTTCTGTTTTGAGGCTTTGTAGCCTTGGTCGGCTAGGTAACAGAGGATACTTTGATAATGTTTTTCTGCAGATGGGAGGTCCTCAGCACATAAAAGAAGATCATTCACGTAGCTAAGAAGTACCACAGATGGTTTCTGTTCTTGCCAGGTGGATAGGATGAGTGTCATGGCTTAAGCAAACGGCCTGGGTGAGTTTTGAGCTCCTTGGGGCATGGCAGTCCAAGTGTACTGCTGTCCTTCATGGGTGAAGGCAAATAAATACCAGCATCTGGGATCCAAAGGTATGCTAAAGAAAACATTGCTGAGGTCGACAACAGTAAAATACTTTGCAGTAGGGGGCACCCTTGACAGCAGAGTATGGGGATTGGGGACAATAGGGGTGTCTAGTACTGTTGCTTCATTCGCAGCTCTAAGATCTTGAACCATCCTGTACTTCTCAGGTTCCCCTTTTGCAGTCTTTTTCTTGAAAAGGAATAGGGGCATGTTGCAGAGGGAGGTGCATGGTGTGAAAGCCCCATTGCTGACCAGTGTCTGGACTTGTTTAGAGACAGCCTCAGATTGGGCAATCTTAAGTGGGTACTGGGGTTTTCTGGGCAGCGGGGCTCCTGGCTTGAGAGTGACCATGACAGGTTGGACCTTAAGTTTGCCAATGTCTTCTGGACCAGTTGACCAGAGACCGACCGGTATACGGGCAAGTACATCTGATGGGATTGTGGAGGTGGGAGTATTATGGAGAGCCAATATGATCGGGATGGAGCAAAGAGCAGAGACATCCTTGATCTCCAGAGGGGATGAGATGGATATAGTTTCATCTTTGCTAAATTTAATGGAGGCTTGGAGTCTGGAGAGAATGTCTGCTCCTAACAGGTTGAGTGGACAAGTGTCTGAAACTACAAATCTGTCCAGTAAATTGGGGAAGTTGGCTATGGGGAGAGGCTTTGTGAGGGGATTCGTTCGGGGGATATCATAAACCCCTACACATGACACATCTATATTTGAGAGGAATGATTCGGTTGGCAGGTCTTGGGTCCAAATTACACTTCTGGCTGCACCTGTGTCTATAACAAAGGTTGTAGGGTGCCCTTCAATGGGTAGTGTCACTTTAGCCAGAGGGCCATCCATGCTTGTTGAGGATACTTCCATAGAAGGTGAGTGAGACACAGGCTTGTCCAAATCCTATGGTAGAAAATCCTGGGTAGGTCTTTGCCTTTGGTTTGGGGAGAATCCACAGGGCTCTTTAGTGCCATTTGGGCCATTGGGTTGTTGGTATTGGTAGTTGGCCAAGTATTGACCTTGTGGGGGTCCAGATCTTCTTGGGGATCTGCAGTCACATTTATAGTTGCCAGGCTTGTGGCAGTTGTAGCATACTACAGGTTGGCACTGTCCTGGTGGCGGGCGGTTGGTGGGGAGATCCCCAGTCATCATAAGAGGGGCAGGTTTCTTGGTGAGAGCTTGGCTAGATTCTAAGCCTTTTGCCACTAAGAGTAGGGTATCAAGTGTCAGCACTCTGTATTCTGGGCATGATAGAACAAGGCTCTTCTTTACTAGGTCTTTTAGGCCATTAACAAAAGCAGAGGATAACATTTTTTTTTAAGTATTTATTTAAATTTTACAAATTTTAACAACAAACATCGCCAACATGGCATCGTAGGAACAATACAGACAGTAGCACTCCAGAGAGGTCCCAGGGACCAGCACTATAACAATAGCAAGGAGGGAGATTACAGCAAATGAAACACCAAAGTAACAGATGGGCAACACTGAGACCCTACCAAGGGAGGCTTAGCACAGACAGACAACCAAACATACAACCAGACACACTTTCCGGCTGCCAGCGCCAGGTCAATAAGGGAAAACGACCTATGGGCCGCAGAATAAAAGGAGAAGGAGGTTGCTGTAGGATACTTCGCCTCCAGAGGTCGGTAAAGCCCAACGCCAGGTGTTTAATGAAGCAGAGCCGGAATCAGCAGCAGTGGTGCAATCGAGGACTGGATCTGGAACCACATTGAAGTCTCCTATTAAAAGAGCAGGGTCAGAGAGAAAAGAGAGCAGTTTGTTAGTAATAAGTTCTAGCAACTCTACCTGAATGGGGGGAGGTACATACACAGAAACAAGAACAAAAGGAAAGGACCCCAGAGAACAATGTAAAATAACAAACCTCCCAAAATGGTCACAGGCAGCCTGAGAGACAACTAACGGCAGAGTTTTGGTGATCAACAAAGAAACCCCATGGGCATATGTGGAATATGAAGCATGGTAACCTCTCGCTATCCAAGCCCTTTTAAGAGCAAGTACTTTCTGACCCGTAACATAAGTCTCCTATAGACAGATAATAAGGGGAGACTGAGGCTTCACAAAGTCCAAACATAATGCAATCTTAAACTTAGAATTGAGCCCCCTAAGGTTCCAACTTACCACCTTCAACGTCCCCATCCTGACAAATTATATTACATAAACTATAATATAACACCTACAATCCTCCTAGGAAAACTATCTAGTATCAATGATATACCTGGTAACGATAAATACTCACAGTATATACACCTATAGTTGTCACCACAATAATCACCACCATAAAATATCAAAAATCAATAAACTTTATGATAGCACAATTAGAAAAAACACAACACAACTGGACAGACACCTCTAACCCATAAAATACATATCCCCACAAATGGCATGGGATCCCCAGTCACATTAAATATAGTATATTGGAGTATGCCAGATAGCTAGTAAATCCTCCATACAATAAAGTAAAGGTAATGTCCGCAGTACATAAATACACAATATTGAAAAATGAGAAACATCAAGCTACTGCATTACCTATAGCAGGCATTCTTCCAGTGGCCATCCAGGGACCCCGTGCACCCTCAACGGACGTCGTTTCGTGGGTCTCCACACTTCGTCAGGAGATGGCGACCTCACGGAGGTAGCAAGAACTAGCAACCCAACCAATCCACCCCCACCCAACCCCAACTAATGAACCGGACCCACCCCCTGGGAACCCCAGTAGAGGGCAAGTATTGGAAGTCCAGAGCGAAAGTCCATAGTAGAAACTCAGTGGCAGGACCTAGGGAAGAACTATTCCTACCCCAACCCCTACCACTCACTAACTAAACATTACTGTAAGAGAAGTCCAGTAACAGCATACAATCAGGAACCCAATCAGGAGGGGCTGCATCCGGAGCCATAGGAGCCGCATCTACCCACTGCAGAGCTTCAGATGGAGATATGAAGAATCTGGCCGTAGTCCCATCCACTACCCGAAGGCAGGCTGGAAACAGCATAGCGTAGCGGTAGCCTTTGGTACGTAGCAAAGCCGAACTTCGGTAAACTTGGTCCTCTGTTTGCGCAGCGCCACAGAGAAGTCCGGATAGAAGGCAACCTGGCTGTCATTATCACGAACTTCCCCATTAAGACAGACAGCTCGAAGGATAGCATCTCTATCTCTATAGTGAAGAAGTTTGGCCAGGAACAGTCTAGGAGGAGCCCCTGGGGGGAGGCGGCCAAGCAGGAACCCGGTGCGCTCTCACCACTGTAAAATAAGGGGAGAAGGTATCCAGTGGAAGTACTTCTTTCAGCCATTTCTCGAGGAAGGCCACAGGATCCACCCCTTCCACTCTCTCAGGGAGGCCCACCAGGCGGATATTATTGCGCCTGAGCCTATTTTCTAGATCATCAGCTCTGTCCAACACCATATTAGTTTGCCTCTGCATGGAGGACAGCTGCAGAGGGATCGGTTGCAGAGTATCTTGCAGAGTGGAAACCGGTGCTCCACCTCCCCCGTAAGCTCCCTGCGCTTTTGTGTCTTATGCCGGAATATCACAAAGTCTTGTCTAAGATCATCAACTTTGGAAACCATGAGGGTTTGGCAAGAGGTGAATGCTGCCAGCAATTGTGTAAACTTCTGATCCACAGAGTCCACGGCGCAGGGGGAATGATGAGGGGAATCAGAACCCGGAGAGCCAGATAAAATAGGTGGGGAAGGAACAGGAGACATTCCAAGCTCTGCCTCTGCAGTCCGGGCAAACTGGCTGAGGGCCCGAGCAGCCTGAGCAGAGACCTTAGCGACCATCGGGGTAGGAGCTCCATTTTCACGGCAGGAGCATACAGGATCAGGCGGAGGTTCCTCATCAGAGGAGGCTTCATCTTCAGTGGACTGTCTCACAGCCTCAGCTGCAGGCTTAATCTTCTTGTTACGTCCTTTCGGACCCCCCATGGTCTGCCACACAAGCAACACAAAGTCCAGCAAACCAGCCACGCAGCAACACCAGCAGGGAGCAGACCCAGGTAGCTTCCAGAGGGAGGAGGAGGATAATATGTAGCTGCAGGTCAAGGAAATCACAGCCGCTTCTTCCAGTGTTATCAGCCACAGCACCTCAGGACTGTCAGAAAAGGGGGGGTGGAGGAGGAAGTGGAGGGGGGTAGGCAGAAGCAGAGTCTCTTAGAGTAAATCAGAATACCAGGGGAACCAGTCTCACAGCAGCCAGGCAGGGTATCACAGTAGTTCTCACTGCAGTCCCCTTTCAGTCAGCTCCAGTCTCTCCTTCAGGTCCACAGAGAGCCCAGGGTTTATTCAGGCACCAGCTGCTCTGTCCCCAGTCACCACAGACGCCTCCGCACAGCCTGGGTGCGGGAGTCGCCAAGGCAACCAGAGGCCCCGCCCACAAACATCCCAATAATGGCGGCCACTCCACAGCCACTTGTCCCCTCAGGGAGGACCTGCAGCAGCTTCCACGGGCGCCCCTGATGCAGCATTCAGCCCTCCACACCCTCTCTTCCGGAATCCACAGCCCGACAGCATCTCCCTCTTGTCTCCGGGCCCTCCGCTCCAGCCGGCACCAATCCACCTACTGCACTGCGCCGTCCCGACAGAAAACTTCAGTCCCCCACGCCTCTGGCACCCACACGCAGAACTGGTAGGCTCAGCAGGGACTCCTCTACACCACCAGGGTTTGTCCCCAGGTGAGTCAGGACCGGGTCAGGGTAAGTTAGACAGGATGAGAAGAGCTGGGTCATTGGGAGCGCTGGAATGTGCGACCGCTCAGCTCCCCATGCAGGCCACGCAGAGGATAACATTTGTGAATGTGATTTGTTGGATGAGTCAAATCCAAGATCATGAAAGAGTTGCTTGAGTCAGGCATAGTATTTTTCAACAAATTCACCTTTGTCCTGGCTAATATCATGGACACTAGTTGCTTGATCTGCTAATCTGTCGTGGGCCCATTTTAATAGGCGCTCACAGAAGTGCCTGACTGGTAGGTAGTTTCCTCAGGGTAGTGTCCTTTCTGGAGATGCAGTTCCATAATTGGCCAGTAAGCATCACCAGCCTTAATCTGACATAGGCTCTGTAGATCCTTAAATGAAGCAGATTGTTGAATTTTCTTGATCCTACGGTAAAAGGGCATTGTTGTTTCTCTGGGTCAGGGAGTTGAGATACAAGGGTAGCTGCCTGGGATGGGTTAAAAGTAACATACATAGTAGGGGCATCAGGAGGGGCATTGCCCCGTGCATGTATATCAAGCCACCTCAGGGTATAAAATGTATTTCTGATAGGCTAGCTGGGTTAAAGGGTGACATGTAGAAGTGACTGGGTGGAATCAGGTCTACCTGTTGCTTGGGACAGGTCAGGGGTGCTTGAGCACCTGCTATGAGGGCAACCCCCGGAATGGAAGCGTAGCCGTCCACTAGGGGTGGCTGCATTAGAGCTGGCTCTATCGCTTTGGTAGCTACATTGGTCTTATGGTCCTCTGAGAATTGCTCCTCCTCCTCCCCCCCCCCCAATCAACAGAGTGAGGGAGGATGAGTGTAGGAGGAACATGGTAGGACCTATCAGGAATAAGCACAGGATACATAGGAGTAGGCCTTCCCGGTATAGCAAGATGACTGCCAGGGGTGGGGCCCGAAGTAGGGGAAGTAGGAGTATTGGGTGACCCAAGATGGCTGCAACGGGTGGAAGTGGGTGTACCCATACTTCTGGGTATACCAAGATGGCCACCAGTTCCAAATACGGAAGGGGCAGGTGTTTTCAGGTCATTACTGGGGCGGAAACTGGTTGTGGCCTATGGGCACCACAACTATAACACTTATTTCGCATGGGGGCGTTCTGAGCACCACAATTAAAACATATCATCCCTGGTTTGCCATCATAGGGCGGTGGCTGACTTAAAACATTGATTGGTGTAGGGGGCATTTCATCAACATTAAGACATTTATGGTACACATATACCTTCTTATCCCCCTGTTCTAACCAATTTTCCTTGTGCACAAATTTAGCCTTATTAAACCATGCTTCTGCTGTCTTCAGCAGATTATTATCAACTAATAATCCTTTCTTCTCTCTGAGAATTTTCTACCATATTTCTGGCTGCAACCTTCCTCACATTACTGGTTGAATATCACATATTTTCATTAGTTTACCCAACTTTTTCACATTTTCTTCACCCTCTCTCTCTCTGCAACCAGATCACATGCTAAGATCCCTCTCTCCAGTGTCAGGATCCGGGCTGGTAGCTGGTGGCGGAGGCTGGTGGTGGATCCGCTGAGCCAGAGAGGTGATGACATGGGCCGTACCAGGGGAACGGAGTCTAAAGAGTTACTGGTCTTCACCAGAGCCCGCAGCAAAGCGGGATGGACTTGCTGCGGCAGGTAACCCCCAGGTCATTCCACCCAGTAGCGACTCAACCTCTCTGACTGCTGAGAAAAGGCAAGGTACAAGAGGATCAGGCAAAGGCGTAGTCGGACGACGCAAATGGTCAGGGCAGGCAGCAACGGTTCACAGGCGGTAGTCAGTAGCAACGGGTACGGCAACAGGCAGGGAACACAGGAACAAAGAACGTTTTCACTCAGGCTCAAGGCAACAAAGATACGACAGGAGGCTGTGGGAGGAGAGGGTACTTATAGGCAGTGCACAGATGAGGCCTAATTAAGTCAAAACAGCACTGCCTCTCACAAACCTTAACCCTTAATTAACCACTTTGGACCAGGCACCAATCCCCTGTGCACTGGCCCTTTAGATCTAAGAGTCCCGGTGCGCGCGCGCTGAGACGCCGGAGCGTTGCCTGGGGACACATGCCGTAAGCGCTCCGGTCCAGGAGCGGGGAACGGAGCACTCGGCGTTACAGTACCCCCCCCCCTTTGGTTTCCCCCTCTTCTTGGTACCTAGGTACCTGAGGACGAGACTACGGTCCAAGATGTTCTCCTCCGGCTCCCAAGATCTCTCATCAGGACCACAGCCCTCCAAGTCGACCAAAAAAAACCTTCTCCACCCCTTACCACTTTGGTCGCCAAAATCTCCTTGACGGAGAAAATGTCAGAGGTGCCTGATACTGGGGTACGGATGACATCCTTGGGGGAGAAGTGATTAAAGACTGCCGGCTTGAGAAGGGAGACATGGAAGCTGTTTGGTATCCTCAGGGAGGAGGGAAGATGGATCTGGTAACAAACCGGATTAATCCTCTTCTTGATCTTGAAAGGTGCCAAAAAGCGAGGTCCCAATTTATAGCTAGGGACTCTGAAGCGAATATACTTCGAGGACGAAAACTGGTGGAGCCCAACGTCGCTTATCTGCCTGGGTCTTCATGCTAGAGGAGGCCTGTAGAAGAGAAAGACGTGTCTCGCGCCAGATGGTGGCAAAGTCCTGGACAAGCTCATCTACTGCAGGTACTCCGGAAGAGGAAGACAAAGGCAAGAGTTGCAAGGGGTGACGCCCGTAGATCACATAGAAAGGAGATTTATTGGAAGCAGATGATTCCTTATGATTATAGGAAAATTCTGCCCACGGAAGAAGGTCGACCCAGTCGTCATGACGAGAGGAGACAAAGTGACGGAGATAGTCTCCCAGGATTTGGTTCACACGTTCCACTTGTCCGTTGGATTGAGGGTGGTATGACGAAGAGGAGTCCAATTTGATTATTAGTTGTCTGCAGAGGGCTCTCCAGAATTTGGAAATGAATTGTACCCCTCTATCGGACACAATATGAGAAGGGAGTCCATGCAAGCGGAAGATATGGCTCAAGAATTGCTTAGCCAACAGGGGTGCAGAAGGAAGAGACTGTAATGGAACATAATGCGCCATTTTAGAGAAGCAGTCCACAACCACCCAGATTACCGTCTTGCCACAACCACAACCACCCAGATGGAGGCAGGTCAGTAATAAAATCCATGGTGATATGGGACCACGGAGACTCTGGAACTGGGAGAGGTTGAAGCAACCCTGCAGGCCTCTGGCATGGGGTCTTGTCTCGAGCACAGACAGAGCAAGTCTGGACGAAGTAAGCCACATCTTTCTCCAAGGAAGGCCACCAGTATCTTCTGGAGATCAGCTGAGAAGTTTTACGGACTCCTGGATGGCCAGCAAAGAAGGAAGAATGTCCCCATTTAAGCACTTTCAAACGGAGACGGGGGGAGACGTAAGTCTTCCCAGGAGTAAGACTACGCAGATCTGCAGGAGCCACGGTAACCAAGCGTTCTGGTGGAATGATGTGTTGTGGTGTGACTTCTACCCCAGCGGCATCAGAGGAACGGGAAAGAGCATCTGCACGGATGTTCTTGCTTGCAGGTCTGAAATGAATCAAGTGGTTAAAACGGGCAAAGAATAATGACCAACGGGCTTTGCACGGATTGAGTCTGTGAAGTTTGGAGGTAAGAAAGATTCTTGTGGTCGGTGTAAATAATCACTGGGTGAGCAGACCCTTCAAGAAGGTGCCTCCACTCCTCCAGAGCCAGTTTTATGGCCAGAAGTTCCCTGTCGCCGATGGAATAATTTCTCTCTGCCGGGGAGAAAGTCTTGGAAAAGAAGCCACGGGAAACAAGTTTACCCTTCGGGGTCTTTTGAGTGAGCACGGCTCCAGCACCCACAGAGGATGCGTCTACCTCCATGTTGAAGGGCTTAGATGGATCGGGCCTGGTAAGGAGCGGAGCGGAGGCAAAGGCTGACTTGAGAGAGCAAAAGGACTCTTCGGCCTGAGGAGGCCAGGACTTAGGATTAGTCCCTTTTTTTAGTCAAAGCCACAATGGGTGCCACAAGAGTAGAGTAGTGAGGGATAAATTGTCTATAGTATTTGGCGAAACTCAAGAATCTCTGTATGGCCCGTAGACTGGTAGGACGAGGCCAGTCCAGAACTGCTGAGAGTTTAGCAGGGTCCATTTGAAGACCTTTAGCGGAAATGATGTACCCCAGGAAGGGCAGACTGGTTTGATCAAATACACACTTCTCAAATTTGGCATAAAGGCGATTTTCCCTCAGACGGGAAAGCACTTGGCGGACATGCGCACGGTGTTGTTCCAGATTGGTGGAGAATATAAGGATATCATTAGTGTTGAGCGGCATAGGCCATATTCGAATTCGCGAATATTCGCGAATATATGGACGAATATTTGTCATATATTCGCGAATATTCGCATATTCGTTATATCCTCGTTTTATTTTCGCATATGCGAACATTCGCGTATGCGAAAATTTACAGATGTGAAAATTAGCAGATACAAAATTAGCATAAGCTAAAATTCGTATATGCGAAAATTCGCATATGCTAATTTTCGCATATGCGAATTGTCGCACGCCAGTCTCACACAGTAGTATTAGAGCCTTCTTTACACCACACAAGCTGGAAGCAGATAGGGGTGATCACTGTGATGTGTACTGTGAAGAAAAAAAAAAAAAAAAAACGAATATTCGTAATTACGAATATATAGCGCTATATTCGCGAAATTCGCGAATTCGCGAATATGCGATATTCGCGAATAATATTCGAATTGCGAATATTCGCGAGCAACACTAGATATCATCCAAATAAACCACCACAAACGTGTAGAGCAGGTCTCTGAAAATGTCATTGATGAACTCCTGAAAGACGGCAAGTGCATTGCAGAGTCCGAAAGGGCATTACTAGGTACTCAAAATGCCCATCACGGGTATTGAAGGCAGCCTTCCACTCGTCACCCTCTCGAATCCGGATAAGATAATAGGCCCCTCTCAAATCCATTTTAGTGAAAAACTTGGCGGCACGTAGGCGATCGAAGAGTTCTGAAATCAGGGGAAGAGGGTAACGGTTTTTGATGGTGATGCTGTTGAGTCCACGATAGTCGATGCACGGACGCAGAGTACCATCTTTTTTAGAAACAAAGAAGAATCCTGCTCCGGCAGGTGAGGAAGACTTCCTGATGAACCCTCTCTGCAAATTCTCCTGTATGTATTCGGACATGGCGCGAGTCTCTGGAGGAGAAAGAGGGTAGATCCTTCCCCTAGGTGGTATGGTACCAGGCAGCAAGTCAATTGGGCAATCATACGGCATGTGTGGAGGCAAGACCTCGGCTTGTTTCTTACAAAATACGTCCGCAAAGTCGACATGTGGTTCTGGTAGATCTGGAGGAGGAGAAGCAACTGGAGCAGACTTGGCAAGGACCGCCTTGAGGCATCTGCCGAAACAAGAAGAACCCCAACTTCGAACCTCTCTGGAAGTCCAATCAAGAATGGGACAATGGTGCTGGAGCCAGGGTAGTCCTGGAAGTAGTTCAGAGGTGCAGTGGAGAAAAACGAAGAACTCCAACTTCTCAGAATGAAGAACCCCAATAGCCATCTGGAGGGGCTCAGTACGGAATTGCACGGTACCGTCAAGTCTCTCTCCGTTGACAGTGGAGATACAGAACGACTTGTGAAGACGAACTACTGGGATGCAGTACTTGTGAATAAGTGAAGCGTCAATGAAGTTGCCGGCAGAGCCGGAATCCAGAAAGGCAATGGCAGTGAAAGATGTCTTGGAAGGAGCGGAGATCCGCACGGATACAGTGAGGCGTGGAGAGGTAATGTTCACACCTAGTAACGCCTCTCCCACGTTTACTAGGTGCGCACGTTTCCATGACGCGGAGGACGAAGGAGACAGTCCTTTAGGAAATGCTCCATACTAGTGCAGTACAGACAGAGATTATCGTTTCTGCGGTGACTCCTCTCTTGTGGGGTCAGGCGAGACAGGTCTACCTGCATGGCTTCCTCGGCGGGATGCCCAGTAGACAGCTGCGGTGGATGCTGGAAGACAGGAGCCAAACGAGGATTGCGCTTGGAGCGAGCACTTCTTACTTCTTGTAGCAGTTCCTCACGTCTCTCGGCGAAACGCATATCAATCCTGGTGGCCAAGTGGATGAGGTCACTCAGGGTAGAAGGCATTTCCCGTGCGGCAAAAACATCTTTTATGTCACTGGACAGACGTTTCTTGAACGTGGCACAGAGCGCTTCATTATTCCAGGACAGTTCCTGTCAGGATTCGGCAGGCTGGAGGTGGATCCTCTGTGTCAGAGAGGGATTGGCGTGGACCGTGTCGGTGGACCAGTTCTAAGTTGCCACTGGTTTTCACCAGAGCCCGCCGCAAAGCGGGATGGACTTGCAGCGGCGGTAGCAACCAGGTCGTATCCACCGGCAACGGCTCAACCTCTCTGACTGCTGAGATAGGCGCGGTACAAGGGATTAGACAAGAGCAGGGTCGGACGTAGCAGAAGGTCAGGGCAGGCAGCAAGGATCGTAGTCAGGGGCAACGGCAAGAGGTCTGGAACACAGGCTAGGAACACACAAGGAACGCTTTCACTGGCACAATGGCAACAAGATCCGGCAAGGAAGTGCAGGGGAAGTGAGGTATTATAGGGAAGTGCACAGGTGAAGACACTAATTAAAACCCATGCACCAATCAGTGGCGCACCGGCCCTTTAAATCGCAAAGACCCGGCGCACGCGCACCCTAGGGAGCGGGGCCGCGCGCGCCGGGACAGCACAGACGGGGAACGAGTCTGGTAAGCGGGTTGGGATGCGCACCGCGAGCGGGCGCGTCCCGCATCGCGAATCGCATCCCGGCTGGGGACATTATCGCAGCACACCCGGTCAGCGGGTCTGACCGGGGCGCTGCGAACAGGAGAACGCCGTGAGCGCTCCGGGGAGGAGCGGGGACCCGGAGCGCTCGGCGTAACAGTTCCTAGGCCAGAGTACGAAAACGGATGGCGTATTCGCCCACAGAAGAATTTCCCTGATTAAGGGTCAACAAGGCAGTCTCTGCTGAGGCAACACGGGCTGGTTCCTCAAAAACACTCCGGAATTCTTGGCAGAAGGACTGGGCTGTAGCAGTGGCTGGATCGTTGCGGTCCCAAAGCGGTGTGGCCCAAGCCAGAGCCTTCCCGGTAAGCAGACTGACTATAAAAGCCACCTTGGCACGTTCAGTAGGAAACTGGTCGGCCATCATCTCCAAGTGAAGAGAACACTGTGACAGGAACCCACGGCACTGCTTGGAGTCTCCATCAAATTTGTCCGGAATGGACAGGCGGTATATGGAGCTGGAAACGGCAGCAGCCTGAGTGGGTGGCATAGGAGCAGGCGGTGGAGATGGTTGCTGCTGGGCTGTCAGAAGTTGCTGCATCATGGCGGACAACTGGTTCAGCAGTTGACCTTGCTGAGCGATCTGCTGAGATTGCTGAGCCACAATGGTGGTAAGGTCAGCGACACTTGGCAAAAGCACCTCAGCGGGATTCATGGTCGGATCTTACTGTCAGGATCTGGGCTGGTAGCGGAGGCTTGTGGTGGATCCGCTGAGCCAGAGAGGTGATGACGTGGGCCGTACCAGGGGAACGGAGTCTAAGGAGTTACTGGTCGTCAACAGAGCCCGCCGCAAAGCGGGATGGACTTGCTGCGGCAGGTAACCCCCAGGTCATTACACCCAGTAGCGACTCAACCTCTCTGGCTGCTGAGAAAAGGCAAGGTACAAGAGGATCAGGCAAAGGCGTAGTCGGACGAAGCAAATGGTCAGGGCAGGCAGCAACGGTTCACAGGCGGTAGTCAGTAGCAACGGGTACGGCAACAGGCAGGGAACACAGGAACAAAGAACGCTTTCACTCAGGCTCAAGGCAACAAAGATCCGGCAGGAGGCTGTGGGAGGAGAGGGTACTTATAGGCAGTGCACAGGTGAGGCCTAATTAAGTACAAACAGCACTGCCTCTTACAAACCTTAAACCTTAATTAACCACTTTGGACCAGGCACCAATCCCCGGTGCACTGGCCTTTAAATCTAAGAGTCCCGGTGCGTGCACGCTGAGACGCCGGAGCGTTGCCTGGGGACACACGCCGTAAGCTCACTCCCCTTCTACCTTGCTTTACCTTCAATTTCTTCCAAAGACAGTCCCTGCTCCCAATTCTCTATTGGAAAGTGCACATTCTAAAAACCACTAACTCTTTCAACTCTGGTATAATTGGGTGATGTCCCAACAGTTCACTCAAATAACCAGGGCTAATCACTATAAGCAATCTCTAACCCCCTTCTGAAACTGCTAACATTAATCCATATACACAATTTGGACATGACATGACATAACTACATATAACATAAATATACACAATAGGACAAGTCATAGAGATGTTAAACTAATAGTTAAACTATTAAACTCTGTTAAACTATTGGCATCCTGCCAAATTCACATGTCTTCTCTCACAGACTAACTGGTGTTGATCACTAACTCTCCATAATTCAATCTCTCAGAAACTGCCCTGGATGGTATCCCATTCACACACCCACATTATCGATTAATTAGTAGTGACGTGTGTGTTAGTCTACGTGAACAAAGTTTGGTCAGGCGCATGTTTGAGTTGTTTCTCTTCTAAGCGCTAAGAAATTATCAACTTTGTTTTTATCCTCAAATATCCAAAATATAATTTTGACATGACCAACAGTTAAATCTTGATAGTGCAGGGTACACTGTGAAGATGTTTTCTGTCAGGTCTGCAAATTTTGAGCAAAAAGAACTAAGATGTAAAATATGACATTTTATACCAATTAAAATATAAATATGTATATGATTATATATATATTAAATCCATTACACTCATCCATGACATCACCGTAAACAAAGGCAACAGTGTCTGGCTGTCAATGGCTGGACCTGTAGTGGACACATTGACACCCAATTTCCCTGTGCTAAGAGTCTGGAAATTTTCAAAGCAGAGTAAGAGGTATGTAATGAATGTGTCACCTGTTTCTGGAGGATAGACTAGGAAGCTGTGGGATGGATCAAATGATCTTCACTACTGTTGGTCTGTCTGTTCCATCTGGAGCCTGTTTGCCATGTATGTGTACCCTAACATAACCACTACTCCCAACACCTACTAACAGCTTGGTCAGAACAGCCTAGATGGAGTAAAATTAGCTGAACCTACCATCCTGCGTCTCTCAGTCCAACAACACGTTTTCTCAAAGTTTGTAAACTGGGCAAAAAAATGTCTTCGTTTGCATCGTAGAAGCTTATCTAGCAGTGCATTCACACCTCAATTTGTTAATACGGTCACCGGATTCGGCTGGGGTACAGGAGCGCCCGATTTTAACATCACAGACCCGTCCCGCATTTCATTCATTTGAAAGAGTCGATCGGTTTTGTAACCGTACTGAAAACCATAGTATACCATGATATTCAGTCAGGTCACTAAACCGGATGCAGAGCAAAAATGAGCTGGTCGGAGTCAGATAGTGACAAATGAATGAGATGTGGGCTGGGTCCAGCTGGAGTACGGGAGTGCCTTGTTTTCACATCCCCCAGCCAGATCCGTTGACTGTATTAACAAATCATGGCAGAAAATCATAGCCAAGAAGACTGGAGGCTGTAATCGCTGCCAAAGGGGCTTCAACTAAGTACTAAGTAAAGGGTCTGAATACTTATGTCAATGCAATAGGTTTACCTTTTCCCAAAAAAATAAAGGTGTCTAATATTCTGTTTTATTTTGTCATGATAGTGTTTAGAGAGGAGAATGATGGGAGGGAATTAATTATTTTTTCTTCTTCTTTTCAGTAAGCACAAGGCCACAACATGACTAAATGTAAAAAAAAAAAAAAAGTGAAAAGGTCTGAAAACTTTCCGAATGTAGGTTACACAACTCCAACTGAATTCAATGAGAAATTTACACAAAGTTCCTGAGCGCCCCCTAGAGGAGCTTACATGGTTTCCCTAGTACACATTTCAATTATAGGCAGACTAGGTATAAAAAAAATGTCCTTGCCTGAAGAACATACATAAAAATGTATTTGTAGCAGATTGAAATATTATATTAAATGCATGAATGACTGTAAGTGCTCATCTTACTTTTAATATTGTAAGCTGATGACTGAGAAGCTGAATATTTCATAGACTATGTCTCTGTTTAACGTGTTCGAAAAAATATATTAGCAAATAATGGATTCCAAGGGTTTTACAGAACAGTATATAAAGCAGGAAATATATGCGAATAGTACTTAATATAACTTATGGTCAATTTGACTTAACAACCAACCCCAACAAAAGTACCTGCCAGTAATAGACTACTACAAATCACACATAGATTCAATGTGAGCAAGGGGACATAAAACATCTGCATGACGACCTTTGCTTCAGGTTTCCATTAATAAATATGTTCTCCCTAACTTTATTTCTGCATTAACATCTTTGGTGTTGACCAATGCCAGCTAGGTTATTAGTCAATATACATTCTTCAATACTACTTCCTCAATTTGCATAACCTGTTAGAACCTATTTCTTTTGTCCAGTAAATTACCCCGATTTGCCTTCAGGACCCCACAAAATGTGGGGATTTTTCATCCTGCCATTTTGGAATTATTATAAATTATTTTTCTTTTACTGATAAGCGATATATACTAAACATGTTTTTTTAAGAGTTTGTTTTTGTTTAGTTTTTTTGCTATTTATTTTCTGGTTAAAAATTAATTTTATTATTCAAGTACCGTATTTATCGGCGTATAACACGCACTTTTTAGGCTAAAATTTTTTGCCTAAAGTCTATGTGCGTGTTATACGCCGATACACCCCCAGGAAAGGCAGGGGGAGAGAGGCCGTCGCTGCCCGCTTCTCTACCCCTGCCTTCCCTGGGGTCTAGAGCCCTGCTGCCAGCCCTTCTCTCCCCCTAGCTATCGGCGCCGCTGCCCGTTCTGTCCCCCTGACTATGGGTGCCGGTGCCCCACTGCCGGCGCCGATAGCCAGGGGGAGAGAAGGGGCAGCGGCACCCATTGCCGGCGCCGCTGCCCCGTTGCCTCCCCCCATCCCCGGTGGCATAATTACCTGGGTCGGCCTCCGGCGTGCGTCCCCTGCGTCGTTGCTATGCACGGCGCGGCGCACTGACGTCATGCGCCGCACCATGCAGCGCATAGCAACGACGCCCGAGCTTCTGCTGTGCTCCTTTAAAAGCATTTAGATATAAGCTTTACAGCATCTACATGGACCATAGGAACAAGACCCTTCAGTTGACTCATTGACTTCTATGTACAAGGATAAGGAAGAAAAAGGTAAAAAGGAATTAGTATTGTTTCTAAATTCCAATGGATCGCTCTATAGGTGTATATATGTACTTTTGTTGGCATATCTTTACTCTACTCAAAATTAATGTGCCAGCACCACCATTGTAGCTCCCAATCAAAGTTAGTATGCATTTATAGCCCTTCCTCTTAAAGGGAGAATGGTATATATATTCCCACAATCAGCTTTAGACAAGGATATCCATATGTACAGATACGTGTGATCAATTAATTCAATGGCAAAGGTTTAGATTTACTGGAAGGGCTATGTGGAACCCACCTTAGCACCTTCCCTGATGGCTTCCTGTGGGTATTACCGCTAGTCTCTGGGCCAGCTTAGGTTTCTGGATCTTCGATAGTTCCTTTGTCGATATTCAAATGTCATTTCATGTGGCTAGTAAAGAAGTGGAAGATAAACTCACTACTCACTTTAGATTTATTTAAAATGCTGACTAAAATCATACTTACAAGGAAGCAATCTGGAAAGGGGGTAAGTGAGATGGGTTCCACATATCCCAATCAGTGAAGTGAGTCTAAACTCTTGCCACTGAATGTTTAGTAATTAATATAACACATTACTTTAAGTAGTTTTTTGTCACTTTTTTATTGCTTACAATATTCTATTTCTAACTTTGATGTCTGAGTGAGAGTAACATAGTTCATAAGATTGAAAAAAGACCAGAGTCCATCAAGTTCAAGCTATAACCCTAATGAGTCCGTACTGAGTTGATCCAGAGGAAGGCAAAAAGCCCTCATACTAGAGGTAAAAATTCCTTCCCATCTCAAAATATGGCAGTCAGAATAAATCCCTGGATCAACATTCTGTCCCTATAAATCTAGTATACATAACCAGCGATGTTATTACTCTCCAAAAATGCATCCAGACCCCTTTTAAATTCTTTTACAGAGTTCACCATGACCACCTCCTCAGGCAGAGAATTCCACAGTCTCACTGCTCTTACAGTAAAGAACCCCCATCTGTGCTGGTGTAGAAACCTTCTTTCCTCTAGGTGTAGAGGATGCCCCCTTGTTATAGATACAGTCATGGGTATAAATAGATCATGGGAGAGATCTCTGTACTGTCCCCTGATATATTTATACATAGTTATTAAGTCTCCCATAAACCTTCTTTTTTCTAAAATAAATAACCCTAATTCTGATAATTTTTCTGGGTACTGTAGTCCTCCCATTCCTCGTATTACCCTTGTTGCCAGTCTTTGAACCCTATCCAACCCCATGATTTTAATTGCCTTGGCCGCAGCTGTCTGACACTGGTCACTACAGCTAAATTTACTGTTAACTAAGACTCCCAAGTCCTTTTCCTCATCAGTCGTCCCAAGTGTTCTCCCATTTAATACATAATCCCAGCCTGCATTTTTCTTCCCCATGTGCATAACCTTACATTTATCAGTGTTGAACCTCATCTGCCACTTCCCAGCCCAAACCTCCAACCTATCCAGATCCATTTGTAACAGTGCACTGTCCTCTATAGTGTTTACCGCTTTACAGAGTTTAGTATCATCTGCATAGAGTGCTACTTTACTATTCAACCCCTGTGCAAGGTCATTAATGAATATATTAAATAGGTCAGGACCCAAGACGGACCCCTGTGGTACCCCACTAATAACAGTCACCCAATCAGAATAAATACCATTAATAACCACCCTCTGTTTCCTATCACTGAGCCAGTTACTTACCCACTTACACACATTCTCCCCCAGCCCCATCCTTCTCATTTTATGCACCAACCTTTTATGTGGCACAGTATCAAATGCTTTGGAAAAATTCAGATACACGACATCCAGCGATTGCCCCTGGTCCAGTCTGGAGCTCACCTCCTCATAAAAGCTGATCAGGTTAGTTTTATAGGACCGATCCCTCATAAAGCCATGCTAATATGGGGTCATACATTTATTTTTATCAAGATACTACAAAATAGCATCCCTTAGAAAACCCTCAAACTATTTACATACAACGGAGGTTAAACTAACAGGTCTATAATTCCCGGGGTCACTTTTTGACAGCCCTTTTTAAATATTGGCACTACATTTGCCATGCGCCAGTCCTGGGGAACAGTCCGTGTCCTCATCATTTTTTGAAGGGCCTACACTTTCATTTTTTACCTTTTTGCTATTTATATAGTTAAAGAACATTTTGGGGAAAGAGTGTTCTAGGCATGAGTGCACAGTTATATATATATATATATATATATATATATATATATGCATGTATATGTGTGTATATATATATATATATACATATATATATATATATATATATATATATATTTATATATATATATATATATATAAAAACAATCCAAATGAAGAAGCACCATGCGTGGCTGTTGCAAGGATTCCAGATCCTGTTGGGTGCTCAGCTCCAGGGTCCGACTCAGGCCCCAAGTAATTCACCAAAAAACAAAGAGAGTGGCACTCCAAGTACGTGTAACCCCGTGCGGGTGTATTTATTCACACATCTGTAGAAAAGCGCAACGTTTTGGCTCCTCAATAGAGCCTTTCTCAAGCACAAGCACAAGTGAAATGCACAATATATTTATAGGCCCCTCAATTAGCACACATTGATGAGGGGGAGGTGTCAAAAACTGTCACAATCCCGTGACGTCATATAATAAATAGTGATAAAACAATCTCACTCACAGTGATCTATTAGTATATAAAGATACATATACAGCAAAAGCATCTTTCAATAATCATATAGTGCAAAACCCCACTTGAAAGTGACAAGTTATAATACTTCCAGTGTCCGATTGTGTACCTATATTCATGATCTCCGGTGTAGTGGGCGGTCATCAGCTGTTGCTGGCTGCGTCACTCCTCCAATAGCGCATGGTTGTTCACTCCGCTCCCTCCATTTGTAAACAAACTAAATGCGCAAGTCCCGGATCACAACTTCCGGCCAGACCGGAAGTCGTCAGTCCGCGTCATCAGCCAACCCACATCACTGGGTCAAAAAATTCGTCACAGTCCTGTATCCGGGCCACGCCTCCTTGCGCTTGCTCATTGGAATTCAAGGTGTCACAGGCTGCCATGTTACAAATGGGCAATCCTGCCCACATGGTACCCCCCTCGTCTTTTTCTTTTTCTTTTTTCTTTTTTCAGGAGAAGAAATACCTGGCCATATATCACTGAACGGTCGGCTAATAGATAATGTACCAAATAAACTCCAAGTAACTATAGCCTAATCTACTTAAATATGAAAGATGAATTATGGACAGATTAACATAGACCGTTTTGCATGTCTGTAAAAGCACAAGGGTGACCGCTCACCAGGTCCCGCTACCTCTTGCAATGGTTCCACTGGTTGTGGACGATGTCAATTCTTCTCGTCCTGCATTTGTGGAAGGGACCTAAAGAGGGACTTGTACCTTGCCGACCCCTTACGGGGTTCTTAAGGTGATCCCCTGCTGTCCTCAAACCATCAGGTATGGGCCTCTAAGGTAGAGCTTAAATTCCATCACCCATTTAATACATAATCCCAGCCTGCATTTTTCTTCCCCATGTGCATAACCTTACATTTATCAGTGTTGAACCTCATCTGCCACTTCCCAGCCCAAACCTCCAACCTATCCAGATCCATTTGTAACAGTGCACTGTCCTCTATAGTGTTTACCGCTTTACAGAGTTTAGTATCATCTGCATAGAGTGCTACTTTACTATTCAACCCCTCTGCAAGGTCATTAATGAATATATTAAATAGGTCAGGACCCAAGACGGACCCCTGTGGTACCCCACTAATAACAGTCACCCAATCAGAATAAATACCATTAATAACCACCCTCTGTTTCCTATCACTGAGCCAGTTACTTACCCACTTACACACATTCTCCCCCAGCCCCATCCTTCTCATTTTATGCACCAACCTTTTATGTGGCACAGTATCAAATGCTTTGGAAAAATTCAGATACACGACATCCAGCGATTGCCCCTGGTCCAGTCTGGAGCTCACCTCCTCATAAAAGCTGATCAGGTTAGTTTTATAGGACCGATCCCTCATAAAGCCATGCTGATATGGGGTCATACATTTATTTTTATCAAGATACTACAAAATAGCATCCCTTAGAAAACCCTCAAACTATTTACATACAACGGAGGTTAAACTAACAGGTCTATAATTCCCGGGGTCACTTTTTGACCCCTTTTTAAATATTGGCACCACATTTGCCATGCGCCAGTCCTGGGGAACAGTCCCTGTCCTCATCATTTTTTAAAGGGCCTACACTTTCATTTTTTACCTTTTTGCTATTTATATAGTTAAAGAACATTTTGGGGAAAGAGTGTTCTAGGCATGAGTGCACAGTTATATATATATATGCATGTATATGTGTATATATATATATATATATATATATATATATATATATACACTAGTTTCACCATTCCTTGTAATCCTGCCTGTGCAGTAAAGATGAGACTGCTGAAAAGTTCTCTCTACAGAACAGGAAGGGTCAGCCTATTGCGAGGCTTCTTGGCCAGCTGGAAGCTTGAAATATTCCAGAACAAATTTTAAATACAGATAGTAAAATGGAAAGTAGAAAGAAACAGTTACCAACATTTTTTTTATCACTTTTTATTTTCCTATCACATACAGACAAAATACATGAAATAATGTAGACAACATTTGTTCAACCACCTTGAAAACGGCAAAACAGTAAAACAAAACTACCCACATTTCTTTAAAGCCAAGTTACCCCAGTTTGTAAGAGAACTGTCCTCTTTTTTTGTTTTGTTTTGCAGACATATATTCATACTGCATAACTTTTGCTGTCCCATTCTTTTATTTTCGCAATCCTAGTGTCTCTGGCCCAAATCAATTCTGTCATTTTACAATTCTAGCAATTCTACACATAAATGCTCCTTTTCCCCAAACCCCAACGGCCCCCTAGAATAGAAGAAACTTAATTGCGAGAGATGGTATATAAGTCTATTTTCAATATATAACAACACTTCCCTCTAAAAACCTTGAATGGCAGAACAGTAGGGCAACAAGAATTACCCCTATAACCCATCTTAAAAATGACCAATGGAAAGTAATATAGCAGTCTTGATACTACTGGGATAAAATCTATTCTCACTATTGATCAGACCAACCTCATGTTCCCATTTTTTCCTACATCTTGGGTGAATCCTAGAACGAATCTCTTGTGAAATTAGTCTAGAAAACATCACAATTCTCTTCTTCCATCCAATATTACATAATCTATACTCGGGTGATTACAAATAGTGAAAAGGTTTTAATTCCTTAAGAGATGATTACATAGTATAACTGAATATACCACCATTTCTGCCCTTCTCTTTTCTTTAAAGTAGCACTCCGGAAATGTTATTTCTATGTGCAGTTTTGATGCATTTTATTTAAGGTGTATTTTTTGGAGAAATATTTTTGTGAAGTCAAAGTGATAGGATA
Source organism: Hyla sarda (assembly GCF_029499605.1). Classification (NCBI taxonomy): domain Eukaryota; kingdom Metazoa; phylum Chordata; class Amphibia; order Anura; family Hylidae; genus Hyla; species Hyla sarda. The sequence continues at coordinate 343,632,312 of NC_079191.1, read as the reverse complement.
TATAAATCATTTGAGGTGTTTCATGATTTGAAGTCTTTAGGCTGTGTTTACATTCAAATTTATTGCTTGTTTTTACTGCATTTTTGCTTTTTCTGCAGCAATTTCCTAAAGTTTTAGCCATGATTTGCATAATTGCAGTAAGATAGCATGTTTTGTCACTTTTTTGAGAAAATCATGGTAAAAACTGAAAAAATACAGCAATAAATGCAGTTTGTGAACATGGTGTCAGGCGAGGTGTATATCTACTAGAGATGAGGGAAGTTACATTAATTCGATTCATCACGAACTTCTCGGCTCGGCAGTTGCTGACTTTAGCCTGCATAAATTAGTTCACCTTTCAGGTGCTCCGGTTGGCTGGAAAGGGTGGATACAGTCCTAGGAGAGATATTCCAGCCCACCGGAGCACCTGAAAGCTGAACTAATTTATGAAGGCTAAAGTCAGCAAACGCCGAGCCGCGAGGGTCGTGATGAATTGAATTACTGTAAATTCCCTCATCTCTAATATCTACTATATATCCTGATCCCATAGAGATAGCAGCAGCATACAGATAAAGCTGGAAGGGGTCCTTTAGCCAGTAGGTGTGATTTAATAGGTAATGATGACATCTTGTAGTATACAGGAAGTCATCTGACCAAGGACTTGAGTTAGTTTTGACACATCAAGCAGAATAACATTCTGAGCGTCATACTGGTGATTAAATAACCAATGATACTCAACTGTGCATGATATGGGCATAAGAAATAAACAAACCTTAATGTGAAAGATATAATAATCTAGTACAGTGGTTCTTAACCTTTAGGAGGTACTGAACCCCCACCAGTTTCATATGCGCATTCACCGAACCCCTCTTAATTGGAAAAATAAAATATGATTTTTTCAAATTGAAAACATAGGAGGTATATATTTAAGTATATATTTATACATAGGTGCACAAAATGAACAAAACCATTAAAGAACAAAACCATTAAGACACATTAGGCGCAGGCAGTGTTCCCCCACACATTAGGCGCAAGCAGTGTTCCCCCACACATTAGGCGCAGGCAGTGTTCCCACACACATTAGGCGCAGGCAGTGTTCCCCCACACATTAGGCGCAGGCAGTGTTCCCCCACACATTAGGCGCAGGCAGTGTTCCCCCACACATTAGGTGCAGGCAGTGTTCCCTCACAGACATACATCCTCCAGCCATATACAGTGTATGGCTGGAGGCTGTATGCCTGTGTAATGCCCACTTCAGATGGTCGGAGCACTAAAGATGACGTGCCGCTGGTCACTTACCAAGCAGGCCAGCGCGCGTCTTCCTCCTTCTCCTTACTTCTATTAAAAAATCTTAATCCTTCCTGTACTTATTAGCTGCTGAATACTACAGCGGAAATTCTTTTCTTTTTGAAACACAGAGCTCTCTACTGACATCATGAGCACAGTGCTCTCTGCTGACATCTCTGTCCATTTTAGGAACTGTCCAGAACAGCATTTGTTTGCTATGGGGATTTCCTTTTACTCTGGACAGTTCCTAAAATGGACAGAGGTGTCAGCAGAGAGCTCTGTGTTTCAAACGGAAAAGAATTTCCACTGTAGTATTCAGCAGCTTATAAGTACAAGAAGGATTAAGATTTTTTAATAGATGTAATTTACAAATCTTTTTAACTTTCTGGCACCAGTTGATTTAAAAAAAAAAGTTTTTCACCGGAGTACCCCTTTAAGACCTCAGACCTGGCTTACAAAACTGCCTTTGGGGAGAACTTTTAAAAATACTATTGTGCAAAAAAGTCACAGAAGAGGAAACACACAAAATGGTGTTCTGAAGTGATTTATTATTTTTCTTATGTGCATCACATTTATTACCTCTCCTTTATAGTACGATAAATATGTTGAATTTAAGCAAAACCAAAGCAAAACAAGAAAAAAAAAAACTGACTTCAAAACTCATTTTCCATAGAGAACAATGATAAATCTCCCATCTCCCCCTATGTTCTTGGAGAAAAAAACATTTTGCTGAGCTTTTCCTGTAATGGAGGAAATATTTTGAGTAAATACAGATTGCTGAAATAATTCCCATCAGCCTCCATCACTGCATGTCTAAACTTATCTTTTACCATGTTTAGAATATCACAACTCTTTAAACAATAAACTTTTATGAAAAGCTTTTATTGAGTCCCAGATCATTTGGATATCGGTTGACCCTTTTTTAATGTTCCAATTTTGAATAATCCCATTACTAATTTCTCTTTATTGTCTATAATCTCTAGCCAGTGAGGATTACATTTGATTCCCAGAATAGTGACACATTTCTATGGAGCATGATCAGAAACCGAGTTAATCTTCGATGCCATATTTCTGACCATACTCAATGTGAGATTGTTACAACAACTAATATCAACATATGATGCTGTATTATATGAAAAACTAAATCATGAGTATGCCTCTTTTCCTGCATTCAAAACCCATCAGACATCCATCCAGTCCAGCTCCATATAGAACTTAAAAAGGGGTTTGAGATGTTCTCTTTATTGGTAACACCCTCCCTTCTGTCTCTATCAGGGATCACAACACAACTGAAATATCTATTATGAAAAAGGGGAATATTATCTTAAAATAAAAAAGATCCTCCACACACAGAATAGGGGATACGTTTCTGATACTGGGGGGTCCAACCATTGGAACTCCCCTGGGATCTGAGGGGCTCGACTCTTACCGCTCAACATTCCACGCCCCTGTGTGATTCAGAACCCATCTATGGAGACAAGCCGGAAAGACGGCCCACTCAGCCAAACAGAAACTTATGACTCTCTAAACTTTTTCTTATTTAAGGAATAATAACTTTAGTAAAATAAGTTTCTAATAGATAAACAATGTCTGGTAGGAATCTATTGATTACATTAAAGATGGCCCAACTTTTTCCCTATTTCTTTAACGTTTCAAGTAAAGATCATAATCTTCCTTTATTTTTTAGGTAAATGAAAAAAACAAAACAAAAACAAAAACATTGTAATAAGTAATAAAAATCCCAGTTACATTCTGCTTATACATCCACCTCCCCCCCCCCATTCTTGATCGATGGTATCAAGTCTCTGCTTCTGTTTGCTTATTTACCAATACAAGTTATTTCAACAGATTTTGATGATAAATGAGCCAGTCAATAATGTTTAATATGAACCCTGAAATTCACTCTACTAGACCCTCAGGGACTATTTTAATGTCCTTTTAGCCACGTAACATATCCGGAATTTCCATGTGGAATTCCGAATTTTGGAATTTGGACAGAGATTCCACAGCATCAGGGTCCAATATAATGAACATGTCCTGTCTTTCTGTTCAAATCCGCATGGAATGCATTGCCATATATGCGATGGCTAATTCCCTGAGGATTTTCTGAGGAAATTTCAGATGTGTGAACATAGCCTTAGATAACCAATGCCAGCTTTGACAGTGGCAATCTAAAGGGCTAACAGCCAGCCAATTGAGTCAGGAGTCTGTGCCAAAGCTCCTTAAAGGGTTAAACCGGTGCAAAACATCTTATCCCCTATGAAAAGGATAGGGGATAAGATGTTAGATCGCGGGGGTCCAACTGCTAGGGACCCCGCGATCTCCGGGCCGGCAGCAGTGGCATCCGGATCATGGGAGCATGGAGTTCCCGTGTTCGTGATGTCACACCACGCCCCTCCATTTATGTTTATGGGAGGGGACATGAAGGCTACTACGTAACAGTCACGCCTCCTCCCATAGACCTAAATGGAGGAGTTTGCTCCGTGCACGGATGACCGTGGTGCCGTGCCGGCGATCACGGGGGTCCTCAGCAACGGGATCCTCTTGATCTAACATCTTATCCCCTATCCTTTTAATAGGGGATATGTTTTGTGCCAGAGTACCCCTTTAAGGACACCATGACTTGTATACATGTTATGAGTCATTAGGAAGTTAAAATTACAAGAGGGGCTTCTTTATTGGACCTATAGTGACATCATACATTGTACAACGTTCGCCTTCCAGCTGCTCCACTTTGGCATGTCTCGATATACCTTCTGAGACGAGAGGGGACCGGCGCCAAGTCACAATCATAGCAAATACTAGATTGTCCAATAGTTACTGCAACTTGGCAGCCGCCCCTTTAATCTCAGAAGGTATACTTCCAAGACATGCTGAGAAAGGAAGTGAAACGAAAGGGAGCAGAACAGATAACACCTTTTCTGCTTCTCAGAAAATGCCTTTAAACTGTTAGTTGGCCTAGAGAACAATCCTAGCTTTTAATATTTGGAAGGCCAGTGACATTTTAGGCCCAGCTTTTGCAGCATATGCCCCATCCAGATATCTTCTCTTACAACTATATGGGAAAATGATGTGAGGTAGGACTAAAGCCTGATCCATACCTATGGGGAAAAATTGTACATAGGACATAACCTTAAGGGTTTTACACATAGTATTTTGATTGTTTTTCATAGTTTTTTGGGCTGAGAATTAATAAGGAACAACAACAACAACAAAAAAAACATAGGGATGACTAATATTCTTCCTGCTTGATCCACATCTAGATTGGCTCAAATAATTAAATCAAACACTGCCACAGAAAGCTGTGTGTAAAACCCCTCTATATCCTATAGTAAGCCCCTGAGCCTCAAGGTTCTCAGAGTATAGTATTGAACTGCTTGGGACATGTCATACACTCAACTGATTGGTAGGGGTTCAATCGCTCTGTCCCCCACCATTTCGGACATTATGGGTGCTTAGTTTCTAATTTCAGGCCATTAGGTAATGTAAGATAAGTGTATGAGGGTGCAGGTTTGCATATTGAGTGTCAAAATACTTTGCACAAGCATGACACCACATTGCATCAAAGCTGTTTTACTGTATAGACAGGTATTTCAGATGTGCCAACACTTCACAAAGATGGTAAATAAATATATGACCACCAATGAATTGAACATTTTTAAAGTTTTATTGTGCTGCAAAGAGCCAAATTACAAGAAACCGCTTTACATCCACTAAGTAAACAAGCAAATTGCAGTTCTGCGGATAACGTCCTACTGCCTCGTTCGCATCTATTTTATGTTTCTTCAGGATCTGCTTTTCTTTTACAAAAGCACAGCAGGAACTAAACTAAAAATGTGGATACAGAACAGAGCAATAATAAAATGCACCATTTCCTATGATTTAATAATATGGAAAAGTCTGCAACAAACAAAATGAAATAAACAATATATAGCACGTGTAATGTTGTAGAATATTTTATCTGACAGGTTTGAAATGGCAAGAAAACTGTAATGACCCCAGTTTGTCTGTAACAAGATTCCCTCTCTACTTTAACGTGCAAATACTAAAAGTTGTGATTGCCATAATTTGAGCATATTTCAAGCAAAAATACTTTTTAAATGTAAAGTCATAGTGGTGGGGTCCTGACTCCTTTTCATATTGTTTGTGGATGATCGTTGGGGATCATTATCAAAACCGATGGAAAGGAAATGTGGAGTAGTTGTCCACAGCAGCCAATCAGATTCAGCCTATCATTGTTTCAGATAACCTTTTTAAATTAAAGCTTCAACTTGATTGGCATTTGAGTTCCCTCCATCTATCTTTAGCAACACATTGGGTCAATCTGTAAAAAATTTAGGTCATTAGAATAATAAATTATATTTTTCCACTTTTAATTCATCATACCCACCAAGTATCTACAACAATACTTGTAATCTCTGACATGGCAAACTAAATTTGTTGTTCATTTCGCTTTTGTCTTGTTTCTTCTATATTTTCCCTTTTTTTTTTTTATAATTTTTTTTTATTTAAAATTGCATTAACACATCCATTGTCATTGGACATTTCTCCCCCCCCCCCCCCCCAACCAGAAAAAAAAAAATTTAAATACACGGAAAGTATTACTAGTACAGAATACGACAATTGCTATGAAATGTTAATATTACGGCATCAATTTTACAGTTAGCATTGTTTCAGAAAGTGTCTACAATCTTCCAGGTTGTCGTTAAAATCCTATCCCAGTAGTTTTCTGAAGAATAAAGTGTCATATCGGCATTTGTACCTGATGTAAAAATGTGTCACTGAACTGATATTGGAGAGAGATAACATTATTTAAGTGAGTAGAGAATATGTTTTGGAGCCAGAAGATTTTATTCTCTTCTGCAACTCAACGGACTATAATTATCGGCAATGTAAAATGACAACCTTAGTGACGAGAAGTACTACCACAAATCATTCTTATCTACTGTCTACCTCTATGTACATAGAAAGGACTCCAACTCCCCTCCAATACCCACCCTCAGAATGACATATTACTTTCTTGTCAAAATATTGCACTGGTGTTTTGTGATAACACTGCAACATAGGTGGAACAAATTTGCTATAAAAAGGCATTGGTACTTTATGTGTCCCTCGTGCAGTATTTACAATTATTAACTTTTGCATGACTTGCACCTCAGTGGAATTTGTGCCAAGGAATCCAATCTTGTCTGTTTGCTACAACTAAAACACTTAAAGGGTGGGAAAATTTCGTTTTTTTTTTAAATCAAATGGTGCCAGAAAGTTAAACAGATTTGTAAATGACTGCTATTTACAAATTGTAATCCTTCCAGTATTTATCAACTGCTGTATGCTGCAGAGGAAGTTCTTTCCTTTTTGAATGTATTTTCTGTCTGTCTACAGTGCTCTCAGCTGACACCTCTGTCCATGGACAATCACTGACATAGACAGAGGTGTCAACAGAGAGAACTGTGGTCAGACAGAAAAGCAATTCAAAAAGAACTTCCTGTGGAGCATTAGGCAGCTGATAAGTACTGGAAGGATTACGATTTTTAAATAGAAGTAATTTACAAATCTGTTTAACTTTCTGGCACCAGTTGATTTAAAAATTTTTTTTCCATGGGAGTACTCCTTTAAGAGGTAATGGTGTAACCAGAAAACAACGAAAACAGTAATCCTTAATTTTTTTTGTACACAATAATACTTTGTTTCTCACAGAAAAGTTTTACATTTTTCTGCTCGGTTGCTTCCTTTTTTTATGATAAATAAGACCTAATTTTTGAAGAAATACCATTAACCCCTTAAGGACAGAGCGTTTTTACACTTTCATTTTTCCTCCTTATTTTTAAAAATCATAACCCTTTCAATTTTGCACCTAAAAACAAATATGATGGCTTATTTTTTGCGCCACCAATTCTACTTTGTAAAGACATCAGTAATTTTTCCCAAAAATCTACACAAAATTGTGCCACCAAATTGATGGAAAAACGCCATTTTGTAAATTTTGGGGGCTTCCGTTTCTACGTAGTACATTTTTCGGTAAAAATGACAGGTTATCTTTATTCTGTAGGTCCATACGATTAAAATGATACCCTACTTATATAGGATTGATTTGGTCTTACTTCTGGAAAAAATCATAACTACATGCACAAAAATTTATATGTTTACAATTGTCATAGTCCGACCCCTATAACATTTTTATTTTTCCACGTACAGGGCAGTATGAGGGCTCATTTTTTGCGCCATAATCTGAAGTTTTTAGTGGTACCATTTTTGTATTAATCTGACTTTTTGATCGCTTTTTATTAAAGTTTTTCATGATATAAAAAGTGACCAAAAATACGCTATTTTGGACTTTGGATTTTTTTTGACCGTATGCTACTGACTGTGTGATTTAATTAACTATATATTTTTATAGTTCAGACATTGATGTACGCAGCGATACCACGTTTATTTACTCTTTTTATAAAATGGGAAAAGGGGGGTGATTCTAACTTTTATTAGAGGAGGAGTCAAAAATTTTTTTCACTTTTCTTTTGCAGTGTTACAGCCCCCATAGGGGACTATAACATGCATTACATTGATCTCTTGTACTGTTCAATGCTATACCATAGCATAGCATTGATCAGTGTTTCTGCCGCTTGACTGCTCCTGCCTGCATCTCAGGCACGGAGCAGTAATTTGGCGATTGGACAGCAAGGAGGCAGGAAGGGATCCTCCTCGCGTCCTGCAAGCTGTTCGGGACACCGCGATTTCACCCCAGTGGTCTTGAACTGCACCACTGAGCTAACTGGCAATGTCTACTTTAGTTTTAGATAAGGCGATCAAGTTTGATCGCCGTGTCTAAAGGGTTAATGCTGGACAGCAGCCTGATCAGCGATGTTCGGCATTAGCTGTGGGTCCTGGTTGCTTATAGCAACTTGGACCCACCGGCTATGATGCACGCTCATCTGCTGAGCGCGTGTCATACCTCGGGAGCCGCAGATGGGCGTTAATGAACGTCCATTTGCAGCAAGGGGTTAAACATGTTAAAGCAGCCTTACAATGGGTGACTACCAACCTCTCTTTCCCACATTTGTACTAGTTTTAGGTTATGATGGAACAAGTGATGCCCACAACATATTTTAGGGTGGTTTGGTAAATCTTTTTGAACACTTCTGTGTTAAAAAGAGAGAATTTATTAGCCAGACAAAAGTAGAAACTGAAAGATTACGGGGACTGTTCTTTAGATTTAATCAATTATCAACTATGTTTTCATTTATGAAAATATTGGTTATTGTGATTCTTAATTTATTTAAAAAAAAGGCCATGTTTATGGCCATCTTAAGTTAAGATGCCTGCTTATATAAGAAGACAGTGATATGCTACAGTTATAGACATACATGGACCTGCAGCACATACAGTCATGGAGGTAAATGTTTGCACCCCTGAAATCTTTCAAGAAAATGAAGTATTTCTCACAGAAAAGGATTGCAGTAACACATCTTTTGCTATATACATGTTTAGTCCCTTTGTGTGTATTGGAACTAAACCAAAAAGGTGTGCAACATTATCAAGAAGTTTGCAACCCATGGCACTGTAGCTAATCTCCCTGGGCATGGACGGAAGAGGAAAATTGATGAAAGGTGTCAACGCAGGATAGTCCGGATGGTGGATAAGCAGCCCCAAACAAGTTCCAAAGATATTCAAGCTGTCCTGCTGGCTCAGGGAGCATAAGTGTCAGCGCAAACTATCCGTCAACATTTAAATGAAACACTATGGCAGTAGATTGAGGAGGACCCCACTGCTGACACAGAGACATAAGAAAGCAAGACTACATTTTGCCAAAATTAACTTTAGTAAGGCAAAATCCTCCTGGGAGAACGGAATGTGGAAAAACGGAATGAGGCCTACAAAGAAAAGAACAGTACCTAAAGTGAAATATGGTGAAGGTTCAATGATGATTTGGGGCTGTTTTGCTGGCTCTGGCACTGGGTGCCTTGAATGTGTGCAAGGCATCATGAAATCTGAGGATTACCAATGGGTCGCACTGTACAGCCGTGTCAGAAAGGTGGGTTTGTGTCCAAGATCTTGGGTCTTCCAGCAGGACAATGACCCCAAACATACGTCAAAAAGCACCCAGAAATGGATGGCAACAAAGCGCTGGAGAGTTCTGAAGTGGCCAGCAATGAGTCCAGGTCTGGGGAGATCTTAAAATTATTATTGGGAAAAGGCCTCCTTCCAATAATAGAGACCTGGAGCAGTTTGCAAAATTCTGTCTGAGAGGTGTAAGAAGCTTATTGATTGTTACAGTAAGTGACTGATTTCAGTTATTTTTTCCAAAGGGTGTGCAACCAAATATTAAGTTAAGTGTGCCAATAATTTTGCCCAGCCCATTTTTGGAGATTGGTGTGACATTTTGTCCATTTAGCTTTTTTATCTCCCTTTTTGGTTTAGTTCCAACACACAAAGGGAATAAACAAGTGTATAGCAAAAAGTGTTACTGCACTCCTTTTCTTTGAGAAATACTTCATTTTCGTGAAAAACTTCAGGGGTGCCAACATTTACGGCCATGACTGTACATGAGCTCACTGATGTTCATGAAGAGAGGCAACTAAATGTCTAAATTTTTAAATACTTTGGCCCAGATTTATCAAACTGTGAGAAAAAATAAAGTGATTTTCCCACAACTAGTCACAGCTCAACTTTCATTTTACCAGAGCCCGTTATCTGAGCTGTGATTGGTTGTTGTGGGGAAATCCCTCTTTTTTTCTCTCACACAGTTTGATAAATCTGGGCCTTTGTCACTATGTCAAATTTCCTTTACCTGTCTTTTGTGGCTTTCTGTATGCCAATTGTGCGAATATACACTGTAAATATATTGGACTAAAGCTTTATGAACACGTTTTTACTATTTGAACAGTGTTGGGTAGTACAGTGGGTATTGGATTTAACTGAGGAGATCCACCTGTAGTCTTACAGCAATGATCCTTGGGAAAATAGTACCTAAAACAAAAGGAAACTATCACTCTAGTGTCACCCCTATGTTGCTTCATTGTATATCATAGTTAACATATTTATGATACTTGAAACACGATTAGGGATATTAGCCAATGATATTTTGGACCACCGTATTCTTTTACTAAATTGAATGCTTGCGGTACATGGTAACTCAGGTAATTTTATTTATTATCTGTAAACCATTTCTTTAGAGAGAGAATTTAGAGATGTGGTGGGTTGTGGCCTTTTCACAGGAAAAGTGTGATTATTAAAAAGTAAAGTTCTATACATATACTGGGGCTGATCCCAATAGGAGGCAGCTGATTGATGTGTTGTGAGGTAAGTTTCTTTGAATGACAGGTGTCAAGTCTATAGGAAACTGACATATTTACATATGTAGAGCTTTTAAAGACTTTAAATATTAATACAGAAGTGGCAGTGGAAGAAATTAAAGACGAAAGAGCATGTCCTACTGATATGATTGCTGTGACATGTATTAAGTGACTAACCCTGTCCTCTTATTAGCATTTTCAAATAGGGTCTAAACAAGCTGTATATTTACCATAGAGGTGGACCATGAACATTACATTTACCAGATTCGTCAGCTTCTTCTTCTTCAGCACCTTTGCCTGGAGCTATCAATGGGGGAGTTTCCCACGCAGAGATTTACAGTGCCTTGTAAAAATATTCACCCTCCCCCCTTTTTGCCCATTCCTCCTTGTAAAACTACTCCAGCTCCTTCAAGTTGGTTTCCCCTTAAACCACTCAAGTGTTGCTTTAGCAGTGTGTTTGGGGTCATCATCCTGCTGGAAGGTGAACCTCCGTCCTAGCCTCAAATCAAGCACAGAGTAGTACAGGTTTGGCTCAAGAATATCCCTATATTTTGCACCATCCATCTTTCCCTCAACTCTGAGCAGTTTCCCAGTCCCGGCTGCTGAAAAACCTCCCCACAGCAGGATGCCATGTTTCACTGTGGGGATGGTGTTCTGTGGGTGATGTGATGGGTTGGGTACGCTCCAGACATAGCATTTTCTTTGATTGCCAAAAAGTTAAATTTTAGTCTCATCAGACCAGAACACCATACATACATACACCATACATACTCCATACATTTTGGGAGTCTACCACATGCCTTTTCTCAAACAAAGTAGCTGAAAGTAATGGCATTCTTCTGGCCAGTCTGCCATGAAGCCCATATGGAGCATATCATCATCCTATGTACTGATACTCCAGCCTCTTCTGTGGAACTCTGCAGCTCCTCCAGGGTTACCTTAGGTCTCTGTGCTGCCTCTCTGATTAATGCCCTCCTTGAATCCGTGAATTTTGGTGGGCAGCTGTCTCTTGGCAGGTTTGCTGTTGTGCCATGTTCTTTCCATTTTGTTATGATATATTTAATGGTGCTCCTGGGGATTATCAAAGATTTGGATTTTTTTTTTTATAACCTAACCCTGACTTGTACTTCTCAACCACATTGCCCCTTACTTGTTTGGAGAGTTCCTTGGTCTTCATGGTAGTGTTTGGTTACTGATGCCTCTTGCTTAGGTGTTGCAGCCTCAAAAAAAAAGATGTGTATATGTAATGACAGATCATGTGACACTTAGATTGCACACAGGTGGACATCGTTTCACTAATTATGTGACTTCTGAAGGTAATTGGTTGCACCAGAGCTTTTTATGGGCTTCCTAACAAAGGGGGTGAATACATACACAAATGCCAATTTTCTGTTTTCTATTTCTAATAGTTTTATTTATATATTTTTCTCATTTCACTTTACCAACTTAGACTATTGTGTTCTGATCCATCACATAAAATTCAGATTAACAAAACAAACTTAAGGCTGTAATGTACTAAAATCCGGAAAAAGTCAAGAGGGGTGAATACTTTAGCAAGGCACTGTATACCGCTTTCATTGAGTTCAGTTCTAGGTATATGAATCTAAGTTTATGCCTTTGTGAAGGAAATCCATGAACTTATAGTGCTAGGTTTTGAAAAAAGGAGATTGTGATTTAATTTAATGTGCTAAGAAACTAAAAAAAAAATTTTAAAAAAATTATAATAAATAAAAAAAAACATACTTGGTAGCATTCTAGGTGGGTATGGTGTGGTTTTGTTATGGGGCCCTATGATTGCTGTCAATACCCCTGGTCTAAACGACACATAATAAGACAATGAAGTCCTTGATATTTCTGTTGCTAAACTCGCACAAATAAAGTTAAAGTACTATAGTAAGAAAACTACACTACATAATGAGCCCTAAGATTCATGCTTTACTTAAAGGGGTACTCCAGCGCTAAACATCTTATCCCCTATCAAAAGGTAAGGGATAAGATGTTAGATCACAGGGATCCCGCCGCTGGGGACCCTCGCGATCTCTCCTGCAGCACCTCCGTTTTTCAGCTGCACAGAGTGAGGATCGCTCTGTGGCTGATGACGGGCGTTGCAGGCGACGTAGTATAATGACGTCACGGCCTGCCTCCTCAATGCAAGTCTATGGGAGGGGGCGTGGTGGCCACCACGCCCCCTCCCATAGACTTGCATTGAGGGGGCGGGATGTGACATCATGGGGAGCGGAGCAGTGATGTCAAGATACTCCGTCCCCTGTACCACCCGTCATCAGCCACAGATAATGGGGGTGCTGCAGGAGAGATTGCAGGGTCCCCAGCAGCGGGATCCCCAAGATCTAAAATCTTATCCCCTATCCTTTTGATATAGGATAAGATGTTTAGCGCCGGAGTACCCCTTTAAAATACTATAGGTAATTTAGCTATTTTATGACAGTATGTCTGCCTCATCTTGGATCACGTTATAGGAGTTTGTTAGCTAATGTCATGTATAAACAGCAGCATGTAGAAGCCAAAATGCACTTAAATCAGAGGTTTTTGTGCGAAGGGAATATACTTTAAAAGTTACCTTATATCCATTAGTTTAAGCAACTGGGTATATGAAGCTATAAATAGGACAACGTAAAAAAGGTGAACAATGCAATCTACAAATGACTCCAAGTGGGCATTAAGACTGATTTTAAAAATAAGGCACAACATTTCTACAGTTGGTAGGACATGTTTGTCCAACACAATTAAAGCAATTTGCATAAATTGGTTGAATACCCAAATTGCCTTGACATGGGTAATGTCACCATTCTAAAACTGCACTTTAGTGTATTTATAAAGGTGTTGGCATTTGCATATTGGTGCTATAGAAAAAACACAAAGAGTTGTAGACCACAGGGTGCCAAGCTAAGATTCTTCAGAACAACATATCAAAAAAACACAGACTAATATTTTTTATGGACAACTTGAAAAACCATAATACATCATGAAGAAATATATATGAAAAATACTGATATGAACACATTAACAGCATTCACTATAAAATGATGACATTTGCAATCACAATAACTTGTACAAGCTTCTCCAACTTTGAAAAAAAAAAATCACAGACGCATACAATTTTTTTCCATGGACACTGGAAAAAAGTCCCCTATTTTACAAACTGTCTAGGAATTTACGGACAGTTGGCAACCCTGTCTTTTTCCTAATAACGCCCTTGCACAATAATTACATTTAAAGGGCTTCCATGGTTTTATAGAAATATTGCTGACGTAAAGAAGCATATCTGCTATGTTAAAATCCAGCTTTTAAGAGTCAATTTGAAAGACTGGCGGGTAACTTTATTTTCATGCTGCATTTCCCTTCAAGCAGGATACGTTCGCAACCCTCCATCACCCTTGTGGGTGTATTCCAAATGGCTCATCTATAGAGACCACTGAGAAGCAGCCAAGCTCCCAAGATGTTTAATTCCTAGCAAAAGCTTTACAAATCCTTTCATAAATTCTGACACACCATAGAAAAGCCTTTCATCACTAGCAAAGACACAACAAGAATGATACACGACATATTGAAACATCCATGGCCCAGTGAAAGGACCATTTTGCTGATTAAGCAATGACACAGGTGCTCGGTATAGTAACTTGCTGCATTACTATAAATATTGGTTCAGACCGTAGAATGGCTTGTAAAATTTGCCCTTTTAAGCTATATGTAAAAAATATCCCAACATAGTAATAGAGCTGCATATCTGTATTACTGTACATTACTCGTGCATTTAATGTATAAATGAAGTTTCAGTTCACATTTACATCATGGATTCTGTTCTTTGGGGAGTCATGAGAGGTATCACAAATCGTGATAGGACCTATTGATTTTTAATGGTGTTTAGCAGGCTTCCGGTTGTTTTACTGGCAAAAATAGTGCCATTATTTCTTATGTAACACAGCAGCAATGTAAACAGTGCCTAAATAATTGTGGCTTATTGTGGAGTCAAGAGTTGTTGAATTACATATATAGTTGGGGCCCTCCCAAAAAAGTTTAACACCAACACCTTAAAATGTAACTCTACAAACAATCAAACATTTATAGAGAAGCCACTTAAAATTCAGACATTATTTGAATGTTGACTAACAATATAGCAGTTTTTTTTCTTTGCTTAAAGGGGTACTCCGGTGAAAACCTTTTTTCTTTTAAATCAACTTTTAGCAGAAAGTTAAACATATTTGTAAATTACTTAATTATTAGCTGCTGAATACTACAGAGGAAATTCTTTTCTTTTTGGAATGCTCTCTGATGACATCACGACCACAGTTCTCTCTGCTGACGTTATTATAATAATAATAACACTAACCCAAGTCCCCAGCACTGCAAGGCAGCAGTGCTAACCACTGAGCCACCATGCTGCCCTTAGCATACATCTGCTATGCATGGTTGCTAAAATGGACAGAGATGTCAGCAGAGAGCACTGTGTTCGTGATGTCATCAGTGTTCCAAAAAGAAAGGAATTTCCTCTGTAGCATTCAGCAGCTAATATGTACTGGAAGGATTAAGATTTTTTAATAGAAGTAATTTACAAATATGTTTAACTTTCTGCCACCAGTTGATTTAAAAGAAAAAAGGTTTTCACCGGAGTACCCCTTTAAAGTGAACCTGTGATCAATCCCAACATTTTGTTTTTATATTACCTAATAGCTTTGGGTGTCCTGATTCCACCATCGTTGCCACCAGGGCACCCAGGGCCATATAGCAATATAACAACTCAATTTTGTTGGACTGACCAGTCCAGGTACTATTTTTAATGCAGATGTGTATATTTTTAGCTAAAAATCAATTGTACTTGGGGTTTACCAAGTCTGATAATAACATGAGTTTAGCTTTTAGCAATAATATACATGAATTTCTGTAGAAAAAAAGAAAATAAATACATTTCCCAAAGGTGTACAAAACCTAGTTGTTCTGTTGTAATGAGATCCTATAATACATAGCATAGTAACTACATGTGAGAATCAGAACAAGGCATACTTCTGACAATAAAGAAAGGGAAGGTGCAAGAAACATTAAAAAAAAGGTATCCTACCCTGTACATACTTGATTAAAGGGGCAATAACAAGGACATTTATTTGTTTGACACCATCACATGTATTCATCTGAACCCTAATCCATTTCTATGACTAAAGTACAATTCCACTTGCTTGGTTGCTAACATCACAGTACTTATATAGATCACATATCTGGGCACTGTCTCATCAGTAGCTCCATAGCAGCCACATAGGCTGCCTGTACGATATGCCCCTTGCTTATTGAGGTAGCATTACCATGTAGTATATGACCTCTTTAAGCAAACAAAAAGTTTTTTCTTACACATACATATGCAAAGCAGCCCCATCATACCACATTGTCAGGTAGCATTCCCTGAACATAATTTTTTTACACCAACTACAGAGTTTAAGAAACTGATTAGGACTGAATGCCAAACCAGAGATCACTTCACTGGGCATTCTGGGAAGAGGGAATAGCCAGTGGCGTGCCAATGGCCACAACAGTAATGGTGTCTCCTTAACAAGAAATTTTACCCCTTCTACCTGGTCGACAGGCCTCTCACAAGTTAAGGCAGAGCACCCTGTTCTGTACTGAGGAAGGGCAACAATGTTGTCTGCAGATGGGTACTATTTCATTCTGGAGAGATCTCTGACTTGGCATTAAATCCTAATAAGTTTCTAAAACTATGTCATTGGAGTGAAAAGAATGCTACCTGAGTGAGCTGCTTTGCATATTCCCTTTTCCCAGAATACACAGTGGAGTGCTAATGGCCTTTGAAGCTTCACACACCAGTAATGGTGTCTTTTATATATATCTATACACACAAGGAAGTGCACACAGCTTAAAAGCCTAAAATTGTGGGCTGTTACCATAGATTTGTAGACTCTTCTATTTAATAAAGACATATTTATGGGGCTAGGACTTCAAACAGCAAATTAATAATTTTATTTAATTTGTTTAATAGATTGAAATTTGTCCAATAAAGATTAGCGTTCTTTTTGCGTACGTCTTTATTGTTATCTGTATGACACTTGAAGGAAAAAGCATATAAAAATACTATTTGTTTCTATCTGAAACAGCATTTATAACACTCAGAAATAAATTTTAATAAATGTATAATGTATTCATGGCTTTATCTATAGTTCATAACCTTAATTTGTTCCACTGTCTAATCCAAGCTACATATTAGCCAAAGTGCTAAGAGTTATTATACAAATGTATGTTCATTGCAGGATGTAAAAATTGTTTACATATATTTGCAGCCATGTGAGAAAGTATGGACACTCCCATGTAAAGCCTGTATGTTTTTTGTTATAACATGTGGATATATCAATATGTGATTTTCATTTTACCAGTATACAAAGATAAGGTAATATAAATGGAAAAAAAAAGTTTTAGTTCACATCTGCATCCAAGGCTTCCAGATTCCGTCAGCTCTGATTGGATCTGATTAATGTTGAACACAGCTTAACAAATCTACTTATAATTTAATAAAACATTTTTTGCAGTTATGTCATTTGTTCTCTGGAATAAGTAGGTATGGAAGCATACCTACTTATTCCTATAAATCAAGGTTTAAAAAAAAGGTTGATAGAGGAAGCACTACTCTTTAGACCTAAAATATTTAGTTTGGTTTACTGTTTGTTGTCAAAATGTGTGGTATCCCACACATTAAAAATCAGATGGTTATGCAGGTCTATGAGTCTGGGGGAAAATATCTCAAATATCACCATAATCCGCTTCCACTGTCTAAAATATCATCATGGAGAACTTACCTAACAACTAGCCAGCCAGGCAATTCCCCAAGTTAAGAAAAGTAGTACACAAAGATGATTCTAAGATCCTCAGTGCATTAATAATCTACTATCAAAAAGATGGTGCCCAAATTAGATGTACATGGGAAACGTGCTCTGCAGTCCAAAGACAACATCTGGGCAAGGTTAAGACTGGTCACACACCCTACATTAATGTTGGCTAAACTATAGATTTTTGTGGGCACGGCTGATCATCAAATGTGTATTTGGAGATTGTAGGCTGTTGGCAGATATAGCTGTTGGCCAACAGCTATCTAAAGGGTATAGCCAGTTTTAAGCTTCCCCCTTTGAACACTGAGGCAAGCACAAGGACTTCTGGAACAAGAATTGGCAGCAGAAGCAAAAACAGTTCCAGATACAGTCGCAGAAGTATAACTTGAGAAGTGGATACCCACTGTAAAACATGGATGTGAAAATGCCTAAGTCTTCTTTGTACCACTGTAGACTATACTGTGCATTCTTTGTTAGAGGCAATTTAGTAGGATAACATGTGGCCATCTGTCTGATGACTATAGCTCATGTTTTTTTTTACCGTGGCAACAAACCTATACATACCAGTAAATTCACCAGGAAACTGTACAGCTGAGAAAAGGGGAGGGGATATTTTGTAGAAAGGTCAGACACCGCTGTAGGCTTTTTCTGCCAATGGATAAAACCAAGTTAGAACCTTTAACAATAAAAGGAAATTTATTGTCTATCCTTGGAATAGACCTTAAAGAACAGATTGGTGGGTGTCTGACTCCCCACACCCCAGCCGACCAGCTGATTTAAGAGACCACTGCTTGTACAATTCCCTTTAATGGAACAAACCACAATACCATGTACAGCTGCTACCAAATGCTATAGAGGCTGCAGCATTTGAATGAGTACCACAGCCTCTTCAAAAAACAAAATCTATGTTTATATATTATTGCAAAGTCAATTTCTTATCATTTTCTATTTTAAGCATTAACTTTGGACATGTTTAGGTCACACCAGATTTGTAATTCTGAAACCCACTGCATTTGCAAGTTATAAGGCAGCGAAGTGTACAGCAACATGCACTTCACTTCCCAACTGTCTATCCAATCCAACTCTTTCACTGCTTTAGTCTATACAGTGAATAAGTTAAATCGGGCAGCTGGCCAGGCACTTCACCAACTTATAACTTGTGAACACAGTGGGTTTTAAGACTAAAAGACTAAGACCCTGTGTGGTTAAAACTTTGTCTGGACAACAGTTTTTCAAATGAAAATAACACTTTAAGGACTGTAGATTTTTGTCTTTACTTTTTCACATGACTTTGTGCGTGTGTGTGTGCGCATATATATATATATATATACATACACACACACACACACACACGTACATATGCACTTTGTATTTTATGCATACACTCTGCAGTAATATTGTAAAGAATCACACATTAAGCAGCCTCTATTCTACTAATACAGATTGCATCCACACATTACGTGTGCACACAATGAGATACAGCTGTGTTTTGATCACAAGTGGGATCTCTAATATAGTTTGCATCTGGTATTTCCTCATAATAGTGAAGCTCAACATCTGAAGAAACATCAGCCAATATATATATATATATATATATATATATATATATATATATATAATATATATATTTTTTTATAAAGGAATATCATTTTTTAATGGGAATAAAAAACATTCCAAGGCAATGCTCAAATGACATAATTGCCCTTACAACATTTGTAAGCAGGGGAGCTATAAGGGGGTCATTTTTATTTTAAATATATGTAACTGCTCCCAATGCCTCGTCTTCCCACTGATGTTATCTATACTCATTTTGGTAAACATGGAGAACAGAACCATGCAGGGAGACATGCGGGTCATAACATTACTTTGTGAACAAGCCTTTCTTAAGCCCCACAAGCCTTTTTCCCAATGATAAAGTTGCAACTTCCATATCTGATTCAACTGTATTTCACCTCACAATACCAAACAACCAAGTCCAATTCCTGGGCTTGTTCAGCAAAACACAGAACATAGCAAAAACAAAAGAATATACTGTATAATAAATTAAAAGCCCTCCCCCCCCCAACTCACTATCCAAAGTAGCAGGACTTATGCTTATTGCTGAAGTCACTGTGGTTTTCAGGTTCACACAGACATATACACACATTTTACATAATGCATATTCACGCAAATACACGTGATATGGTACAGAGACAAAAAGCACACACAAACACAAAAGAAAAGTAACACAGTAGGTAGAATTAAAATACGCCTGCATCCTTATCTGAACTTACAAGCAGTTAAGCATTGGTATGGAATGCTGGTTTTTAATGTTTCTTTTACGGGTAAATTTCTCTTTCTTGGTTAAAAATACATTCAACAGGAAAAGAAAACATATAAAATTATATATATATATTTTTTATATATATATATAGATATATATACAAATACTTTGTCATTTTAGCATAATATACATTTACATAAATATTCCTAAAATGCTAAAGTTTGAAGAAGCATAATCTCCTCTTATTTACTTTTTTTTGCAACTTTTGCTTTTTTTTTTAACTTAGCTTTGAAAAAAAGGTGCTTGAATATACAATAAAATTAAGCAACTCCAAAAAAGGGTAGCGGTTTTCTAATTTGCACAATCAGTAACTTAATAAAATCAAACAAAAAGAATAAAGCAAAAAAAAAAAAATAAAATAAAATAAATGGAATCGAAAATATACTCTGCATCCCATTCCCCCCCTCTTATGCCATCTCCACTTGTTTGAAGCATAAGTTATTTTTTCCAGCAAGCTAACGCCAATGGCTTTCCTTTTTTTCTAAAACCATTGCCTCTCCAGCATCAACAAAAGTAAATAGCAATTGCAATCCTTCTCTTGGTAGAACAAAAATGCAATGAAAGTCACACACATATGATCACACACGCACACAAAAAAAATAATAAAAATAAAATAGCTTTAACAACAACACCCCATTATAAAAGAAATCTTAGAACAGTATTTGGTTAAGATCTTAAAATGTTCTAAATACTGCTCTAAGGAAAAAATAAAAATCCAGTGCTCAGATATAGATATATATTTATATATGAAAAAAAACCTACTAAGCCCTCTGTAATTTTACTTTAATCCAACTGGCCAATCGCTAAAATCAAATAAAAATAAAACTTTTAAAGGAAAAAAACAAGCAGCACATTTTCTATAGTTTTAGAACCTTACCCACCATGTCTACCTTACTGCAGCTATCATCTTTTTTTTTATTATTTTTTTTTTTTTTACCATTGTTTGTATTGAACATGTGAAGAGAAATCAGTTTAGAAAAAGAATTATTTGCAGCTTGAGCATGGCTGTGATTTGTACATAGTATATTTTGTGTACAACAACCTGTAGCAAAAATTTGTATAGACCACTCCATTTTCAGCATTGTTTTCTTGTGGTATATATTCTGAGATGCAGGAGAAGTCAATGTCTTTAAATGGGGCGAGGGCACTGCCATTCTTATATGTTACCAGCATAAGCCAGTATTAGCAACTTTACTAGAAGAAATGTGGTGCCTCACTATACATATTCGCCTTTCTCCTGCGTCTGATTAAGCTCTTGTGACCTCTCCTTTGTCAGTACCCCAAACTACATCCCCAACCAACTTGAAAAAAAGAAAACATCTCTATAGCTATGTTACAAGCAGATACGCATAAGCCAGTTCTCCAAACTTTGGTTCTAAGAAAACACTTGGTCAGTTGTTACAAAGGGAAAGTGGGAATGTTTGTTTTGGCACATTGCATGAGACAAGAGTTCATCTCAGTAAGGTCTCAACTGTACATGTCACACAATCCAATAAGCAAGTGCACAGTTTTTTTTTTTTTTTTGTATAGCAGGTTTCAGTCTGTTATCCATCCTCTTGTCTAATTTATTTTCCTTTTCTCTAAAGGAAAATCCATGTGATAGAAGTCTTGGCGTTCCTCACACAGTTTGATAGAAATTATCTGCCTGGAGGTTGTTCTGTTTTTGCATACTGTAGAAGCCACTGTATCTAGAGTCTGGGTCAGCCATTCTTAGCATCCTTTGTGAGCTGTCCACTTGTACCCTAGTCCCTTTCTTGCAGTCCACATACACCAGTTGGTTGTTTAGGCAGGTTGGCTGTAGAACACACAAAAGTTTACTATTAGTAATTGCAAAAAAAAATAATTCTCATTGGTTGTATGTATAGCAAACACATACTTTGGAGCAAGCGGGTGTAGGTGTTTCTTACAAAGTGGCAGTTAAAGAAAGCCATACGGGTATACTAATTCAACAAACAATCTTTACCAAGAGGGAACATGTATGGTAACTAGAAGGAGATTACAGGGAGAGAAGTTGGCATAGAAATACAGTTTGCAACCTTCTCCTGGTTCTAAACTTTTCTCATGTAGGGAGGTCCCTTCTAGTAATAAATGCTGGATGTGAGCCCAGGCGGCTGCGGTCTTCACATCATCAACAGTCTGCTGTGAGTTCTCTCCTTTCTCTCAACATCTGTACAAAGCCATTTTCCTTGCATGCTGCTTTTTGTGTGCACTTACCTTCCTATATATACCATTATACAGTTCAACCTGTGTGATCTGCCTTCCCTGAAGGCTTCGGTGCTTTCCACCTTTCCACAATCTTAACTGCAATGTACTACCTTTCTCCCACTTTTGCTGCAATCTCTGAGGCTAAGATTCCATTTGGTTTTTTTTCTGGCAGTTTTTGGAATACTGCCACTGCAGTTTTTGAGCCAAAGTCAGAAGTGGATCCATAAGGGAGGAGAAGTATAAGTTCTTCCTTTATATGTCCTATTCTCTTTGAATACATTTCTGGCTTTGGCTCAAAAACTGCAGTGGCAGTTTTCCAAAAACTGCCAGAAAAAAACCCAAGTGGAAGCTTGACAATAAAGAAAAAAAGGAGAGAGACGAGAGAGTTGACACAGCAGAGAAAAGTCTGCTGTTTGATCTACCGGAAGCAGGAAGGCAGCTGTAAACTAGATATGCAAGGGAAATATTTAGCATGTGTAATTTCACTATAACAGGGTCATCAATATGAGTCATCTTTTCTATATAACAATGAGGCAGGATTTATCAGCTGTTGCCTGAAATCACCTGCAAAACTCTGATGCGTTTCATGATTTTGTCATTGACTTTAATGTATGGGATTTTTACACAAAAGTTACGCATTGCAGTGAAATCTGTGAAAAATATGGAAAAATATGTACGAGGTAAAACGTACTACTTATCTCAAAGTCTGCAGCTAGCCTAAAATCTGTACAGACATTTGAAAGGGAATTTTACAATATTAAGTAAATATTCATATAAAGATACAATATAATGACCCCCAAGGGCATAGGTAGCTGTGTGGGACAACAACAAACCACTCTGTCTTGGATACAGTATTTCAGTACAGAGATAGGGCAGCAAAAGGAATCTTTCCCCTAAAGTGAAGAAAAGCCTAGCTATGACTATGAGAGATCCCTATGCTGACATTTCTCTGATCAACAAAGCAAAAGGGAGTAAATGTAATTTACACACTGTATAACACTGTGTATTGCTACCTATACTATTTTTGTTTGTTCGTGCATAGAATGGGTTAAGCACAAAGAAAAAAAAAACGCTAACATTCCCTTGAAACACTTAAATCTTGTGTTCCCCTGTGGAATGTTCTGAATGTGACAGTGTGAGCAGACATGCAAAGCGAGAAGCAGTATTGCCTTGGGCCGGAATTCAAATATTCACGATATTAGGTTTCTACTCGACTGCTTTAACCTACTCCTCTTCTAGAAGGTAGCAGGAGATGTAGCCTTATCTATAAACCTGTTCTGTACAATGTAATCATGTGAATGGCTTTGCATCAAATGATTGAAACTCTGTTTTAAAATGATAATAGAAAATGTAATGCATTTAAAGCAAACATAATTATAACGGAGTTCCTCATCAAGACATACAGATGTGAATTATACATAAACCATGTATTCAGCATATATATGTAGGAATGGTCATTTATTGAAAAGACCACTGTCAGATCCAAAAACTTATCACATGTTGTTACTGATGAAAAATAAAGATCTTTTGTAATATGGTTGTTTAAATTATTTTGAATATTTAATAAATAAAATAGCTTCTGAAAATCCCACCAATAGAGGTCCCCATACCTACTGGAACACTAACCAGTCCTGCAGCAGCATCAGGCTTGTCCATGAGTCATGGGTAAGAGCTGATTCATGGACAAGGCTGCATGAGCCGACACATCAATCAGCCCCCTTCACCTGAGAGGATTTCTAACACTGTGAGCTAATGAAAATAGGTATTTTTTTTAAATAAATATAGATGATAGAGGCATCAGAATCACATGGTCAGGATTAGGTACTGAGTAACTTTTTTTTGTGGGATCTGATAGTTATGCTTTAAGTATAAACACTTTTTTTAAATTCTATTTAGTGATGCTCTATTGCACATATCTATTATGTACGACAGTGACATTATTTGCTGGTTGATGGAATATTTACTCTAAAAATGCTAACCACACAAAGCCCAATTTTTTCCATCATCAATAAACAAGTATGGTATGAGACTGCTTTTACTACTGAAGCTCCAAAGCTATTTTTACCATTGATGTGTAAACAGTCAGTGCTATTGACACAACTGGTTATTACTGGCCAGGTTAAATCGGGTGTCCAGTTGTGCTTACTTACCAAATTTTTTTTTTTATATTGTGTAAATGTAAATATGAAAATACAGCTTAGTAAACAGCATAAAAAATGGACACAACATTACATATAAACATTTAAAGTGAAATGTTTGTACCTTTGTAGGTGTTCGGTAACAGGGTACTGGAATCCATTGCTTTTTCTTATTGATCAGAAGAAGGACAATGATGATAATCAAAGCTGTCAATATTGGGATTGCGACCCATGCAACTGAGTGAAGTGAGCTGTCCTCACTTGACTGAGGTCTGTCTCCTTCTCTATAGTTCACTTTTAGATGACCCATTTCTGAAAAATTTAAGATTATTTGTTAGAAGAAGCATCAGTGTTTTTCTATTCCTGGATAACCACTTTAAAAAGGGGCAAACAATGCTCTTAACTATATAAAGGTGGTCATGTACTCACAGTGGTTAAATTCTCAGGCACCCCCTAGTGCGTTCTGCTCATTTGATTTTTAGTAGGTGCTGACCTCTTGATCACATACATGATCCAACAAACACAGTACATTGGTTGATATACCAGCTTGAATTACATAATATTAATATGGACATACACACTCAAAGTAGTCTTAAGTGTTTTGGGAAGGTGCTAATAAAAATAAAATGGTATTCCCATAGAAAACTATTTGCCCAGAATATGAAATTCTCAAGAAGACGTATGTGCTCCAGGGCAGGCTTCCTCCACAGAATAGATTCACATTGAGTTTGTCCCGTGTAATAAGGAATGCAGCCATAATATCGGAATTAAACTCAATCAAGCTCACTAGTGGGCTCAACCTCCTAAGGACACAGGGGGTACCCGCACGCCCTGTGCCCAGTCTATAACGCGGGGTCATGCCGTGACGGGTCGGTCCTGCCGGGTAATGAAAGCCGGGACCCTTGGCTAATAGCATGTGGCACCGATCGTTGTTAACCCTATAGAGGCGGCAATCAAAGTTGATAAAATTGCATCCTGGCAGCTCAGTCGGGCTGATCGGTGAAACCGCGGTGTCACGATCCGCTAGGCTGTCGAAGGAAGGTCCCCTACCTGCTTCCTTGGCATCCAATGGGGGGGTGAAGTCAAGCCCCGATAACACTGATCTTCCACATGTAGTTCTATGCCGATGATCAGTGTTAGGAATCAATATAATGCATGTTATAGCCCCTCCTAAAGGGGGCTATAAGATAACAAAAAAAAAAGTGGAAAAAAAGCTGCTATTCCTTATAAAAGTAAGAATCACCCCCCTGTGTAAATAAAAATAAACATATGTGGTATCGCCGCATGTAGAAATATCCAAACTATAAAAATATATTGTTAATTAAACCACAAGGTCAATGGCGTACACGTAAAAAAAATCCAAAATAGCGTATTTTTGGTCTCTTTTTATAGCCCCAAAAAATGAATACAAAGTGATCAAAAAGTTAAATCAAAACAAAAGTTGTACCAATTAAAACTTCAGATCGTGCACACAAAATAAGCCCGGATACTGCCCCGTACACGGAAAAATTAAGTTATAGGGGTCAGAAGATGACAATTTTAAACGTATTCATTTTCTGGATTTAGTTATGATTTTGTTTTCTAGAGGTAAGACAAAATCAAACCTATATAAGTAGGGTATCCTTTTAACCGTATGGACCTAGAGAATAAAGATAAGGTGCCATTTTTACGGAACAATGCAATGCGGAGAAACGGAAGCCCCCAAAATTTACAAAATTGCATTTTTTCCTTCAATTTTGTCGCATAATACATTTCTTTTCTGTTTCGCTGTGGATTTTTTTTGTAAAATGACTAATATCACTGCAATTGGTGGTGCAAAAAATAAGCCATAATATGGAATTTTAGGTGCAAAAAATAGAAAAACCCTACGTCCTTAAGGGTTTAAAGGGGTTTTCCAATCAATACAAGTTAAGGCATACCATGTACTCATGGGTCCCCATTAAATCCAATTAAACAAACATGTTTTTTTTTTTTTACATAGCACATGAGGAGGACTCTGCACAGAAGATGCCATTTTGTATTAGAAATAAGGGGGAGGGGGTCCAATCTTTGTAATATGTCATACCAAAATGTTGGGAAACCCTCTTTGTGTGTCATTGTGTGTTTAAAATCACCATCCACATGTCTAGAATGGACAATGGTGTGGTTGATGACTGCACAATATTCCTGTGACAATTCAGCAAATGAAAATAAAGGCAGTAGAGCAGGGGTCTCAAACTCAAATTATCTGGGGGCCACTGGAGGTAGAGGCTGGGTGAGGCTGGGCTGCATGCGCCCCTCACATATAATGCCCCCATCATGTGCCCCTCACATATAATGCCCCCATCATGCGCCCCTCACATATAATTCCCCAACCATGCGTCCCTCACATATAATGCCCCCATCATGACCACAAATAGATATGTCCCCCATCAGGTGGGGCTCCCCAGTAGGTACACAGGCCCCCATATAGATATGACCCCCATCTGGCAGGGCTCCCCAGTAGGTACACAGGCCCCCAGATACATATGATCCCCACCAGGTAGGGCTCCCAAGTAGGTATAGAGGTTCCAGATAGATATGATCCCCATCACTGATGGGGGTAATATCTATCTGGGGGCCTGTCTACCTACTGGGGAGCCCTACCTGATGATCAGGTAGGGGTTCCCAATAGTTGTACAGGCCCCCAGATAGATATTACCCCTGGCAGGTAGGACTCCTATTTAAACAATTATGCCCCCTAAGAAGATAGGTTAGCCCCTGGTGATAAGCAGGTCCTCCCTTATAAGGGAAGTAATTAGGCAAGTTAAGTTTCACAGCTACAGGACTTACATCTCCCTGCAGCCTAAAACCAGCCTTCTTTGCTGGGATGCGCGTTTGGTGACGTCATCACATGAGCCGCGCAGGATGTCAGAAACCTGGCGTCCTACACTGCGGATGCAATGATGTCACAAATTTTAATGGTATCCTACGAAATTATTTAAATTTATTAAAAATGGTATCGCCATCACTTTTTTGGATCGCTTAAGTCCAAAAAAAGAATAAAAATCACCTGCAAAAATGCCAAACTTAAAATCCACATGGCGTTTTTCTTGACATGCTTTTACTCCCATAGACTTCTATGGGAGAAAAACGCCTCGATTTCAGGGGAAAAAAACGCCATAGGCTCAACATGCTGTGATTTTGCAAAAGGTGAAAAACACCAAAAAATTTTGAAAAAATTACAAAAGGATAAAAAAAAAGCCAAACTGAAAAACGCCAAGTGGAATTTTTTTTGCGATTTCTCATTGATTAACAGCTCACATCTGGCCGCAATGTTTTTTGGCCGAAAAAACTCCATGCGGCAGAATTGGCGTTTTTCTTGGTGAAATTCCAGCCTAAGGATGTACTGAGTTTAGAGATAAGTAAAGAAATCAAGAGTCAAGTTACCTGATAGTCATTGAGAAAACTATGTAAACTGTATGGGGTTCTCACCTCTATGATGGTGAATGTCATTCTCACTTGGTGTTGGCCAGTGAAGAAAGTCATGTTCGTTTCTTCCTCTGTGATTTGTCTTCTCAATAGGGATGTTAGTGGGTTCAGGAATATACATCTCTGTAAAACAAAAACTATTTATGTACCCACCTTGTTATTTCAAAAACAGTCCTCTTGTTAGACTATACCATGAGCCCTTAAATGGGCACTCATTAAAACAAATTTTTTGCTATTGCACTTCTTATGGTAAATAAAAAATATTTCTAATATACTTTGTTTTTAAAAAATGAAGTTTTCTATGTTTTATTTGTGATTAAAAAAATCTCAAGAGCACATTTTCCCCCATCTCATTCACAGACTTTGGATCGAAGCCCAAACACGGGAAGTGCAGCCTGGAGTGCTGAGGGGGGGGGGGGGGGGGAGGGGTGTCTAACCCAGTGTTTCCCAACCCAGTCCTCAAGGCACACCAACATTCCGGGTTTTTTCAGTTACTCCATTGGAATAGAACAGGGAAAAATTAAAATCCTGGACTGCTGGTGTGCCTTAAGGACTGGGTTGGGAAACACTGGTCTAACCAACAGCATATGGCAGTTAAGTGTGAGAGGAGTTATAATTGGATGAGGCTGGACACCCCCCCCCCCTCAGCACTCCAGGCTGCACTTTCTGTGTTTGGACTTCGGTCCAAAGTCTGTGTATGAGATGGGGGAAAATGTGCTCTTGAGGTTTTTTAAGCACAAACAAAACATAGAAAACTTCATTTTTTTCAAACAAAGTATGTTGGAATAATATTACCATAAGGATAATTTGTTTTAATGAGAGTTACACTTTAAGTTACAATGGCCTCAGGTTAAAATATTTTCAACATACAATGTTTTTTTCTGTACCATTGTAACTTGAAATCATATTCAACATACAATGCTACAGACAGTTTACATCTACGACACATGTCAGTGGCTAATCAGACATTTTACTGGTTAAACACATGTAATACTGAAGGCTATGCACTGATTGGATGTCTAGTTGTGCCTCTACAGTATTGTATGATACTGCATGTCCTATGTTGCCCTTTACCTGTGCCAAGATAATCTGCACCTTTCAACACTTCTTGAGGATGGAGCCATGTTATTTTTTTTTGGGAGGGGGACACAGAGTACTGTACAGGACCCTGAAGAAACTCCTGTCCACTACATACAGTGGCGGATCCAAGGGGGGGGCAACTGTACTATAGCATGGTGGAGCGGGAGCTGTCGGCTGTCCCGCTCCACCACCCCTTTCTCACGCCCGTCACCTTTCTATCACATGCTGTGGCTGCTCCATTCCTGCAGTCATTGAGAGCCAATCATGGAAGGCCGGCGCGATGACATCACATCATTGTGTCGGCACCTGGAGATCGCGTCCCCGCGGCTCTCACTGACTGCAGGAATGGATCAGCCGCAGCGTGTAAGAAAGGGGAGGGGGAGCAAATTATAAGTGAGAGGGACAAATTATAAGTGAGGGGCACATGTCAGGGGGGCATTATATGTGGGGGCACATGAATGCCCCCCCATGCCCCCCTGACATGTGCCCCTCACATATAATGCCCCCTGTCCTGCCCCCTCAGTGGGGGCACAGGACATGGGGCATTATATGTGAGGAGCACAGGACAGGGGGCATTATAAGTCAGGGTCACATGTCAGGGAGGCATTATATGTGGGGGCACATGACAGGGGGGCATTATATGTGGGGGCACATGACAGGGGGGGCATTATATGTGAGGGGCACATGTCAGGGGGCATTACATGTGGGGGGACATGACAGGGGCCCCCCCTGTCATGTGCCCATATAATGCAAATATAATGCCCCCCGGACATTTGCCACTTACTTATAATACCCAAAGTCATGTGCCCATCACTTATAATACCCCCTGTCCTGTGCCCCTCACATATAAAGCCCCCCTGTCATGTGCCCCCACATATAATGCCCCCCTGTCATGTTCCCCCACATATAATGCCCCCTGACATGTGCCCCTTACATATAATGCCCCTCTCATACAATGCCCCATGTCCTGTGCCCCTCACATATAATGCCCCCCTGTCATATGCCCCTCATATATAATACCCCATGTCCTGTGTCCCTCACATATAATGCCCCCTGTCCTGCCCCATCAGGGGGCATTATATGTAAGGGGCACAGGACATGGGTCATTATATGTGAGGGGCAAAGGACAGGGGGCATTATAAGTCAGGGACATATGTCAGGGGGGCATTATATGTGCATTATATGGGCACATGACAGGGGGGGCTGTCCTGTGCCTCCACATATAATGCCCAATGTCCTGTGGCCCTCACATATAATGCCCCCTGAGGGGGCTGGACAGGGGGCATTATATGTGAGGGGAACAGGACAGGGTGCATTATATGCGAGGGGCACAGGACAGAGGGTATTATTATTATGTGAGGGGAACAGGACGGGTTATAATTATTATATTTGGGGGCACAGGATGGGGCATTATTACTAAATATGAGGGGCACAGAGTGTTTTGCATTTCAGAAGTATAGGCTGGCATTTACCATTGTAGGTGTAAGTGAAGTATTTTTCTGTGTAGGAGCACCAAATTTATTAAAAGGTAGCAGACCTTTTCTAAAATTTCACTCTTCACACCAAAAAGCTAAGTCTGGGCTGGTGTAGTTTTAGAGACTTTTCAGTGGCTTTGCGCCTTTTTTGTGCCTTTTCTCAAAAAGATGCAGTTCATAAAACCCGTCCATATAATGTGTATTGCCAAAATCAGTGGATTGCAACTCAAGTGCAAAAAAGGCACAAATAAACCCTGCTTGCACCTTTTTTTGGACACAAATAAACAGTCCAAAGACAATTATACATGTCGACCATAGTGTATATTATAAGGAATTTTTGGGGTAGTATGATTTTTGTGGGCCACAATACATTACGGTATTGTATTCAGAGGGTGCATGGCAAGGTTATATTCAGAGACCACAGTATGTGGTAGTATTATATTCAGAGGGTTCAGTATGTGGCAGTTTTATATACAGAGGGTACGTACGGTGTGTGGTGGTTTTATATTCAGAGGTTACAGTGTGTGGCAGTTTTATATTCAGAGGTTACGGTATGTGGTGGTTTTATATACAGAGGGTACGGTGTGTGGCGGTTTTATATACAGAGGGTACGGTGTGTGGCGGTATTATATTCAGAGGGTACAGTGTGTGCCAGTATTATATTCAAAGGATACAGTGTTTGGCAGTATTATAACGATTATTGTTTTCATATAGAGGATCAGAATCCGCTGACACAGTGAGGAACCATCAAGTTCTGCTGAGTGAACATTTAGCTGGACCTGGCAGTATGTACCCTCTGAATTAGATAAGGAAAGACTATAGAGAAGAAGTCACCTATAATCACTGATATTATTGTGTATTCTCCTCACTATAGAGAAGACGTTACCTGTTGTCACTGATATCATTGTGTATTCTCCTCACTATAGAGAAGATGTCACCTGTAATCACTGATATTATTGTGTATTCTCCTCACTATAGAGAAGATGTCACCTGTAGTCACTGATATCATTGTGTATTCTCCTCACTATAGAGAAGACGTCACCTGTAGTCACTGATATCATTGTGTATTCTCCTCACTATGTCCCATCTGAGCTGGAGTCACTTGTAAGTTCTGCAGTAATGATGGGTGAAACAACAACTCCCAGCATAACCATACCACTTACTTAAAGTCATACTGGGAGCAGT
The DNA here is from genome assembly GCF_029499605.1 of Hyla sarda. Classification (NCBI taxonomy): domain Eukaryota; kingdom Metazoa; phylum Chordata; class Amphibia; order Anura; family Hylidae; genus Hyla; species Hyla sarda. Next base: position 343,601,058 of record NC_079191.1, on the reverse strand, counting down.
AGTTTTAAATGGTAAAAACTTCTTTAGCACTTTCCCATTCTGTGGCAATTGGTATATTTGATTATTATATTGGAAATAATTTTCTGCAACATGCTACAGCACGGGCATCACATCCTGCTAAAAAATCAGGGCCTATATCCCTTAATATTATGTTTTTGCAAATATTAATCCAGTTGCTGTTTAAACATCTGTCCAGACTAATAAAACCGCATCTGCAGGCAGAAGATTCCACATCCTTATTGTTCTTAGTGTAAAAAACTATTTCCTTTGCCTGAGACAAAATCTCCTTTCTTCCAGTCTAAAAGTTGCTGAGTTGCCCATAGCAACCAATCAGATCGCTTCTTTCATTTGTAAAAAGGCCTTGGTTGCTGTGGGCAACTTGTCAACTTTTCCTCTGGACAGGTTTTGATAAATCTCCCACTAAATGTGTGACCGTGTGTCCTATGTGTAGTCCCATTTATGTAAACATTCTAATATATTATACGTAAACTGCTTAAAATGTCTTATGATCTTTGTAATATTGATATATCTGTTTAAACATATCCTATCTGTCTGCAGGGAAAATCTCTGTCCGGACAGCCGTCTCCTAGATGGCTAAGCATTCCGTGCGGTGTCTCGAGAAAGAATGAACGTGTTCATTCTTTCTGCGGAGACAGAAAACGAAATTTCCTTGTTGGAAACATCTGGCATGGATACTCTGCCGTGAGCACAGCGCAGCAGAATCCTGTTGAATTCAACGGGACTCTGCTACAGCGGAATGAGTGTGCCGAATTCCGCATTGGAAATTCTGACCTGTGAACATGGCCTATGAGTCGCAAACAAGATTAGGATTGTATGATACATTTAATATTGTAAGTACCTTAAGCAACACCTTATTTTCTGTCCGCCAACACAAAATACTCTAATTGTGCTCCTCCCGAGACTAGACTCTGGATCCTCCCCTGACTACATGCAGTCATTTACAGCTTTAAGCAACACTTTTTGAGATTTATATATAGGAACTTGCTTTATCTGTAATAGTTTTCTCTTTAATTCATATAGGTTTCCTATTTTTATTTACATTTTGGGGGTTTCATAAACAAATTACCAGTTTTCCATAGAGTTATGGTTTTAAGGAACAATGGTTTCTGTCATGTCTGTATTGGCCTGTGTTCACACACAGCTATTGGTTTGGTTATGTGTGAACAGTTTTATGTTCCCTGGTCAGGGAATAGTTAATAGCCTTTTTGATTGCTAGCCAACAGCTCCTAGGGTGTGTCTATTTAAAGTCAGTCCAGTTTAGCCTCTGGGCTGGTGATACTTCATTATATCCTGACCTGCTAAGATGCTGGGCATGCTGCATGGAGCTTTGGCGAAACACTCTTTCTTCAAGTTTTTAATCTACTATCTCTGTTTTAGCATGCACTTTGTATTTTCTGGTTTTAGCCAATTTTATGTGGCATGCTCTTAGTAGATTTTAGCTGTATTTGTTTAGTCGGTTTTAGGAATTGTATGTTCTTTTTGCTATGTGTCTGTTCACACTGTGTTTTCTCTTGTATCTGTTTATATGAAGTTCTGTGTTTTATATTTCTGTTCTCCTACTGAGGCAGCATCCTGTTCACACTGGTGAGTGTGCCGCTGGCCAGTAGTCTATTTGGATTTATTATTATGGCTACTCCTTTAGTGGAGTGGAGTGTCCAGTTTGTGTGTCCAGTGTGAACAGTGTCCTATGTTAGACCTCTGTTACCGCTCCATGGGGACTCCGTGTCTACTGCAGGCGTTCGGAGGGATTGCTATTCCTGTCTTGTGTTCAGTGTGAACAGTTTTCTATATTATATCCTGTGTATTTAGGCATCCCTGTTACTTGTTCATGGGGACTTTTATGTGGGATTGCGAATATTCCTATTTAGCTATAGATCCCTGTTACCGGTCCATGAGGACTTTGTGTCTACTGGAGGTTTTGGGGGATTATGCTATATTCCTGTCTGTTCCTGGAGTCTGTTTAGACTAATCAGTTTTCCTGTCTGGTGTTTTGAACTCTATATGTTTATTAGTTCTTCATTTGATGGCACGGGAGGGTTATGAAGCGAGCTCAGGAGCTGAGCTAGCATCATACCCACACGATCCCGGCTGCTGTCAGCAACCAGGACCCATGTCCCGGTCAGCTAGGACGCAGCAGGAGGGTGCCTTACCTGCCTCCTGTGTGTCCGAACCTCGATCGATTGCTGCAAGCCTGAAATCCAGGCTTGAGCAATCAACCACCGATAACAATGATCAATGCAAAGCTATGGCTTTGCAGTGATCTGTGTAAAAGATCATTGTGTGCAGTGTTATAGCCCCCTATGGGAGCTATAACACTGCAAAAAAAGTGAACAAAAAGAGTGAAGATCATTTAAACCCTTCCCTAATAAAAGTTTGAATCACCCCCCTTTTCCCATAAAAAAAAAACCTGTGTAAATTAAAAAAATAAAAAACATATGTGGTATCGCCGTGTGCGTAAATGTCCGAACTATAAAAATATATTGTTATTTAAACTGCACGGTCAATGGCGTATGTGCAAAAAATTCCAAAGTCCAAAATAGCGTATTTTTGGTAACTTTTTATAACATAAAAAAAATGAATAAAAAGCGATCAAAAAGACCGATCAAAGCAAAAATGGTACAGATATAAACCAGATCACGGAGCAAAAAATGAGCCCTCGTACATGGAACAATAAAAAAGTTATAGGGTCAGAAGTGGACAATTTTAAACGTATACATTTTCCTGTATGTAGTTATGATTTTTTCCCGAAGTAATAAAAAACTCTAACCTATATAAGTAGGGTATCATTTTAATCGTATGGACCTACAGAATAAAGATAAGGTGTATTTTTTAATGAAAAATGTACTGTGTAAAAACAGAAGCCCGGGAAATTTACTAAATGGCGTTTTTTCTTCCATTTTGTCGCACAATAATTTTTTTTTCCATTTCGCGGTAGATTTTTGGGTAAAATGACTGATGTAATTACAAAGTAGAATTGGTGGCGCAAATAATAATCATTTAATGTCTTACACTCTCCTTCTCATCCCGGCCGATACTGCCCATATACGGGATTTCCTACTATACCCGGAAGCGGTCTTCAGCGCTGCTTCATTATATTGCTAATAGATGGTAGGAATGAACATGCCTACAACCTTACGCCAGCGTTGCTCCGGACTAATGAAGCAGCGCTGAAGACCTCTTCCAGGTATAATAGGAAAGCCCGCACATGCGCAGTATCGTCCGGGATGAGAAGGAGAGTGTAAGACATTATATGAATATTCATTATCCGGGCGGTGCTGCGGGCCGGGCGGCGGTTATGTCAAAGTGCCAGATGAAGGCAGTAACCCCGCCTGTGCCAGTTAGCAGCTAATTTAAATATAAAGAAAAACTGCTATAACGGGCGAACGGCGCAGCGCATACGGGCAAGGTAGGACTCAAAATGTTCAGCGTCTCCCACACTATCCATCGGTACCTGTGGATAGTGGGGGAGAAAACATATGACATTTTCCTTTCAGATCCATACAGAGTAAGTAATGCAACATACAGTGTGCACAAAGTTATTTGACTGTCTGTTCTTAAAAGGCTCTACAGTATCTATTGTACACAAAATCTTCTTGGAATGCACTTATCATTGAAAAAGGCAGATATTTGTTACCTGGACACATGGGACAACAGCTCCCTTCAGCATTTATTGGTTCTACACAGGGCAAAGGTGGGCAGCTGACTGTGGAGCAGAGTGTCTGTCCTTGCAAACAGTAGCAGTGCGTGCAACTGTCGATGTCCCATCTCTCTTCATCCTCATAGGTCTTGCCGTTGAAGTGGCAGACAACTTTCTTTGGAATTGTATCCTCTGTGATGACAAAAAATTGTAAACAAAAAATCTTTAAATATGACAATATAACAATGCTGTGTTCAGAGTAGTCTGTTTTGCTTTATTAGGCTACAAAATTCTATCTGATCCAAAACATTCACCAACAAAATATATATATTTATTATTATCTACAGTCATAATATATTCAGCAGGGTTGTACAGAGAAAGTACTTTACTCCCTTTCGCTTGCTTCTTTTTAGCCCAATAATTGGTACAATGCAAGAATATCAAAGATGTCTATAGCAGACATACTCATAATATGATCTCATACAACCATGGATTTAAAACAGCACCCATGGACTTCTATCAGACCCTAGTCTAACTTCACATGCCTTACATTTTCTGATAGATTTGAAGCACTATATGGTGGTATATGGTTTCTGAAATAGTTACTGTGTAGTTTTCAAACACTTCCACGGAGCAATGTACACAAGGCCTAACACAATGTTTGCAGCAAGGTTGTTAATGCCCCGGATATATAAATTGGTAAATTAAGAAGAAATATATTAATAGGAGCAATACATTAAACAAGAACAAGTTTGTGTATTAAGAAAATATTGCTCAGTTTAGTGTGTAAATGGTAAAGTCAGCGTCAGCACATCAACAACTGCTTATTTGTAAAACAGACATCATACAGGGCAGAAAGGTAGGACAAATCACTGTATAGGAAATATAGAAAGTTAGTGAGCTGAAAGGTCATATTAATATGAAGTAGCAGCGTTAGATTGTAGTTTCGGGGAAATGCAGCAGACGTTCTGTCTGTCTTATTATCTCAAATGAAATGAACAGCAGGTGTGGAATGCCTATGGCAGCAATGAACATGCAGAGCTGCACAGCTAGCGACAGACATCCACATCATACAATCTGTGGCACTGCTTTAAATTTGGTCATGTCTACATCTAAGACTGAATATTGTTTTACCTTTAAATGACATTACATTATTGCTGCCATTATATTAAAGTTGATATTTTACCCTTGTTTGTTTATTACATGATATAAACACCATGGATAAATATCTGCTGTCACTATAATATACAGAAGAACTAACTTGACTTCATAGTGCAGAACATAGAATTTACCTACAGCTGAGACATATTGTAACTAGCACTAATACTTACCTTAATACAGTCAGAAAGCATGGCCTAGAGAATACTAAGAATGACTAAATGGTGTCACTGGTTCCTTTCTAGATGCCTTGCTGATCTCTAGCTTATCTATTTACATTGTATCCCCATTATATGAAGCTAACAGACTCACTCAAAAGGCATCTAAGCTCTCTTTTGGTTCTAATATAGACGTACAGGGTGGGCCCTTTATACGGACACACCTTAATAAAATGGGAATGGTTGGTGATATTAACTTCCTGTTTGTGGCCCATTAGTATATGTGAGGGCGGAAACTTTTGAAGATGGGTGGTGACCATGGTGGCCATTTTGAATCCAACTTTTGTTTTTTCAATAGGAAGAGGGTCATGTGACACAAACTTATTGGGAATTTCACAAGAAAAACAATGATGTGCTTGGTTTTAACGTAACATAATTCTTTCATGTTATTTACAAGTTTCTGACCACTTATAAAATGTGTTCAATGTGATGCCCATTGTGTTGGATTGTCAATGCAACTCTCTTCTCCTACTATTCACACACTGATAGCAACACCGCAGGAGAAATGCTAGCACAGGCTTCCAATATCCGTAGTATCAGGTGCTGCAGAATGGGCAAAACAAAAATTGGAACAGGACCCTCAGTTTACGCAGAAGATTTTGTTCAGTGATGAGGCAAACTTTTATGTGAATGGTGAAGTTAACAAATAAAACCACCGCTATTGGTCTGACACTAACCCACATTGGATAGATCCCTCCAAGACTGTTGGAACACAAAAATTGATGGTATGGTGTGGTATATGGGGTACAAAGATAGTGGGGCCATTCTTCATCAATGGAAACCTCAAGGCCACTGGATATGCGAAATTGCTACATGGTGATGTGTTTCCCTCTTTATGCACTGAAGCTGGCAAGTTCCCTGAGTTTTTCCAGCAAGATGGTGCACCACCACATTATGGGTGTCAGGTCCGAGCATTCCTAGATGAACGGGTTCCTGGAAAGTGGATTGGTCGTCGTTGGCCAGTTGAATGGCCCCCAAGGTCTCCCGATCTGACCCCCTTAGACTTTTATCTTTGGGGTCATCTGAAGGCAATTGTCTATGCTGTGAAGATGCGAGATGTGCAGCACCTGAAGCTACGGATACTGGAAGCCTGTGCTAGCATTTCTCCTGCGGTGTTGCTATCAGTGTGTGAAGAGTGGGAGAAGAGGGTTGCATTGACAATCCAACACAATGGGCAGCACATTGAACACATTTTATAAGTGGTCAGAAACTTGTAAATAACTCATGAAAGAATAAAAGTTATGTTAAAACCAAGCACATCATTGTTTTTCTTGTGAAATTCCCAATAAGTTTGATGTGTCAAATGACCCTCTTCCTATTGAAAAAACAAAAGTTGGATTAAAAATGGCCGACTTCAAAATGGCCACCATGGTCACCACTCATCTTTAAAAGTTTCCCCCCTCCCTTATACTAATGTGCCACAAACAGGAAGTTAATATCACCAACCATTCCCATTTTATTAAGGTGTATCCATTTAAATGGTCCACCCTGTACTATGAATTACAAGATTTGTACTGGGAACACAGAAAAAGGCCACCAAAAACACAAAATTTCCAGAATTTTTAGCTTAGTAAGGAAATGGTGCAGATACTGCACAAGTCACTTTATAAAGGATCAGAATTTAATAATAGACAATATGACAACCAGAAGTAAATGGAACTTTCCTTTAGTATTACAGTGAGCTGTACAGATACAGTGTCATGAACTTTATAAGTTTTATATTAGGTTTTAAAGGAGTCCCATCTCTTAAACGTATCTCCATGTCTAATAGAGGCAGTGGTGTGTTTCTCTTGATAGCTGGAAGTTATAAATAGTTCTAGAGCATGACAGCTAAATTAAGTCATGAATGTGCACCATGTTACGTAGGTGATGTGTAGAATCACTGGAATGAACAATGAAATGTATCAATTTCCTCTTTGTGATACAGAGATTTAGCAGTTTCTAGACGTATTCCATATGCTCTAGTACGTGTGTTTTAAACATAACCTCCTAAAAGCCTGCACATTGCATGGCAACGTTTTTGATTTAAGGCTAAACACAAATATGACTGATTATCTGAAGATTTTCTTGTGCAGAAATTCACACGTAAAATCTGCAGCAGTTTACAGTACCAGCAAACTGAATGTCTTTTTTTTTTCAAATCTCCTCTATGCACAGTGGAGAAGATTTAAAAATCTTTAACATGTCAATTTATGTTGTAGATTTGTCATAGATTTCCCCACTGAAATAAAGGGGTAGATAAAATCTGCACCAAAATTTTCTGCTGATTTTTCTGTATACACAGGGTATTTGATGCTGCATAATTTACTATACGTATTTTAGTGCTATCAAAGTCTATAGGTGTTCATTATTACTCCCATAGACTTTGCTAGCACAGAAATATGCGGCATATGGTAGGGTCACACTTCGCATATACGCTGCATATTCTGTGCTAGCAATGTCTATGGGATCAATAAAGAAAACATATACTTTGCTAGCACTCAAATACGCAGCGTCAAATACGCAGTGTCAATACGCTACGTGTAAACCCCTACCTTAAGGATTTACATGTACTGTATTTTATGATGCAGATTTCAATGTAAACGAATTGACAAAACACATCAAATTTGCAGCTTTAAATCTTGGGCACCAAATATACGCAGGATACTGTACTTGTGAATTCACATTAACCCCTTAAGGATGCAGGATTTCTCAGTTCTTGCACTGTTGTGTTTTCCTCATCACCTTCTAAAAATCGTAACACTTTCAATTTTGCACACAGAGAGCCATATGAGGGCTTTTGCGCCACCAATTGTACTTTATAATGACAACAATCAATTCACCACAACATTTACGGCAAAACCAGAAAAAAAAATATTTGTTGGGCAAAATTGGGGGCTTCCGATTCTAAGCAGTGTACTTTCCGGTAAAAACCACAACTTATCTTTATTCTGTAGATCCTTACGGTTACAAGGATATCTAATTGATATAGGTTTGATTTTCTTTTACTACTTTAAAAAAATTATAACTACATGCACCAAAATTAGTACCGTATTTATCGGCGTATAACACGCACTTTTTAGGCAAAATTTTTTAGCCTAAAGTCTATGTGCGTGTTATACGCCGATACCGCCCCAGGAAAGGCAGGGGGAGAGAGGCCGTCGCTGCCCGCTTCTCTCCCCCTGCCTTCCCTGGGGTCTAGAGCCCTGCTGCCGGCCCTTCTCACCCCCTGGCTATCGGCGCCGCTGCCCGTTCTGTCCCCCTGACTATCGGTACCGGCGCCGATAGCCAGGGGGAGAGAAGGGGCAGCGGCACCCATTGCCGGCGCCGCTGCCCCGTTGCCTCCCCCCATCCCAGGTGGCATAATTACCTGTTGCCGGGGTCAGGTCCACGCTGCTGCAGGCCTCCGGCGTGCGTCCCCTTCGTCGTTGCTATGCGCTGCACGGCGCGGCGCATGACGTCAGTGCGCCGCGCCGTGCATAGCAACAACGCAGGGGACGCACGCCGGAGGCCTGGAGCAGCGCGGACCCGACCCAGGTAATTATGCCACCGGGGATGGGGGGAGGCAACGGGGCAGCGGCGCCGGCAATGGGTGCCGCTGCCCCTTCTCTCCCCCTTGCTGTCGGCGCCGCTTCTCTCTCAGCTTTGACAGTGGCGATCTAAAGGGTTAATAGCCAGCCGCGGCATTCGCCGCATGTCGCTGAGGGCCAGCCGGTATGACGCGGGTTTGAGTCGGCATACACTGCTTGCGCCATACACTGCTTGCTGTCTCAGGACAAGCTGGCTCGTCCTTGGACATCAACCGGTTAAGTGAATCTTCACCTATTACAATGACACTTATTAGGTCCAAAATTCTGTGCAGGTTATATACACTCACTGGAAACTATTTTAGGTACCCCTTGCTATTACCCAGTTGGACCCCCTTTTGCCTTCATTCTTCATTGCATACATTCTACAAAAGGTCTATCCAAAGAGAGAAAGCATTGGCACTGCTACCGTAATAAACCACTTAAGAACTATCTGTAGAGAAAAGAAAAGAAAGGACCGACGGACGGCGCCTCGTGTATTTACTCTCAATAGATCAGGTGTTGGGTGGGGGGGTCAACCCCACGGGGCTTATAGATGGCCGCTCACCTTGAGATCTATGCAAAAAAGCATATCCCCCACGATATAATCTGGGTACTGTATTGCGAGTCGCTGCTATGCCGATGGGTTGCAGGAGGAAACAAGTCGTCCGGGGAGTCAATATTAGAAGTAGAGCAGGAAAAAACCCTCAGGTATGGCGCTGCAGACTCTTGTAGACAGATGAGGCGGATGCCAAAGGTAATAGGAAAGTCCTCAGCAGGACATTTTATTAAAAAAACAATAAAATGGACAAGATTACGCGTTTCAGGAGGATCCCTCCCTTCCTCAGATCAGGATCTGATCAGGACTTAAGAACTACAGTGAGTTCAAGCTAGGGTGTCATACGCAGGTGTTGTTAGTGACTCGGTGGTGCTCACGTTTAAAGAAACAGGTCGTGAAAAACATACAATACGTCCTTCCACCTCCCCTGGCTCAGAACATCTGCCACCCGTCGGTGCCACCCTGAAGCCATCTATGTCATCAGGACTGTGACTCAGTGAATCAGTCTGGCTGCAGCGTGGAAGAAGTGGGTGCTCTGTTTTCTTCTTTTCGCATTGTACATTCTACAAGGTGCTGAAAACATATGGACATGATGGCATAATGCAGTTACTGCAGATTCATCAGCTGCACATGCATGATGTGATTCTCCTATTCCACCACATTTCAAAGGTGATCTATTGGAATGAGATCTGGTGACTGTTGTGGCCATTGGAGTACAGTACTCATTGCCATGTTCACAAAACCAGTTTGAGATAATGTAAGCTTTGTGACAAGGTGCATTATCCTGCTTGGAGTAGCTGTCAGAAGATGGGTACACTGTGGTCATAAACAATACTCAGGTAGGCTGTTAAAAATTGATATTTGGTACTCAAGGGCCCAAAGTATGCCAAGAAAACATCCCACACAACATAATCCCCAACAGCCCGAACTGCTGATACAAGGAAGGATGGATCCATACTTTCATGTTGTTTACACAAAATTCTGCCCTGCCATCTGATTATCCCAGCTGGAATCGAGACTCATCAGACCAGGCAATGTTCTTCCAGTCTTGCATTGTCTGAGGAGCCTGTGCAAATTGTAGTCAGTTTCCTATTCTTAGCTGACAAGATTGGCACCCAGTGTGGCTTCCAGCTGTTGTAGTCCATCTGTTTCAAAGTTCGCAGTGTTGTGCATTTAGGGATGGTATTCTGCATACCTTGGTTACTGTTGCCTTCCAGTCATCTTGAACCAGTCTGCCTATTCCCCTTTGACACAAACAAGGCATTTTCCACACAACTGCCGCTCACTGGATAGATTCTTTTTTACAGGCAATTCTCTGTAATTAATTTTTTCCCTGTTCTTATGCTCATTTTGAACTTTATCAAGCTGTCTTGACCGCATCTACATTCCTAAATGCATTGAGTTGCTGCCATGTGATTGGCTGATTAGCTATTTGTGTTAAGAGGCAATTGAACAGGTATACCTAATAAAATTGTTCAGTAAGTATCTTTTGAAACTTCATTCTAAAAGAGCCTCATATGCCATGTATAGATTAACATTTAAAAAATAAAATGCTGGTTGTCCGCAGCCTCAACTAGAGAGCACGGGAAATTACTGTATACCATCTTATCAATGTACGGCAGTATGCTTTTAAAGGGGTACTCTAAACCATAGGGGATAAGATGTTAGATCTTAAGATGTTAGGTCTAAGAGCTGGCAGCTGTGGCGTCCGGAACAAAGAAGCTTGCAGATCCGCGTTTGGGACGTCCCGCCAAGCCCCCTTCATTCATGTCTATGGGAGGGGGTGTGACAGCTAGTACAGAGCAGTCACGCCTCCTCCCATAGACTCCCCAGCAGCGGGACCCCCGTGATCTAACATCTTACCCCCTATCCTTTGGATAAGATGTGTGCGGCGGAGTACCCCTTTAAGCTACCTCTAGCAATGGGTGTAGTTAGATGGCAATTTAGTATTTCTAATTTTATGTCTATGCTGCTGATTCACGTTTATGATTTGTGTATAAACGTGAGTTTATTAGGAAAAATATGAATTTAGAACCTATTTAAAACAAACAAACAAAACGCTGTAGAATAATGGACATTCACCTTAACCCAAGTGCCAAATAATAACTAGTAACATAAAAGTTTATATGCTGTAGCTGACAGGGCTTGGATGTACTCATCATGACTATTATATGTAAGGTTACAATGAAACAAATGTACAAACTGTTCACAAGCTGTCAGTGTCTATGTAGGTAATGAAAAGAAAAGTCATGGCAGTGAATGCACTTTTTAGTATGCGTCACCACAATGTGTAGGTGTATAGAGAATGCTGTGCAAACACCACAAGACCCTACTTCTAAGGTTCTTTCATAGAAAGGAAGGAATGAAGCATTGATTTCATATGACTGCACGTGAAGTGAAAAATGATTAACCTTTTAATAAAAATCATACAATCATGTGTATGTAATAAAGTATCATAAAAAACAAAAATGTCTGCACTAATCGGCCATAACATTGTGTAGACCCCATGTGCTGCCAAAACAGCTGTAGTCCACAAGACCTATGAAGGTGTCCTGAAATGTCTGGCTCCAAGGTGTTAGCAGCAGATCTTGCGAGTACAGTAAGTTGTCAGGGGAGGCTTCCATGAATCAGACTTGATTTTTTGCCACATTCCACAGATACTCTTTCTCGTGACTCTGCAACAATTGCTCAGGAACAATTTTAGTGTGCCAGAGTGCATTATGCTGCTGAAAGAGACCACTGCCATTAGGGTATGCTGCTGCCAGGATGGGGGTGTACCTGCGTCACAACAATGTTTATGTAGAGGGTATGTGACACAAACATAAACATCCACATGGATGTAACATCCAAGGGTTCCTTGCAGAAGATTGCTCAGAGCACCCCCCTGCCTCAACCAATGTTCCTTCTTCCAATGGTGCATCCTCATGCCGTCTCTTCCCCAGATAAGTACGTGTACCCACTATGTGCAGAAGATGTAGTTAATCCAATTAGGCCACTTTCTTCAACTGACCCATGCTCATGGTAGGTGCTTTTAGTGTTGGACAGGGGTCAACATAGGCGCTCTAAACAGTTTGGTACTACACAGCCCCATAACCTTCCTATTGTAGCCAGAATTTACTTCAGCAAAATTCAGCAATTTGTATAGCAGTAGTTCTGTGGGATCGGACAAGATGTGCAAGCCTTTGTTCCCCATTAGCATTGATGAGCCTTGCACACCAAAAGGTTTTTTTTTTCAGGTACATTGGTTGTTCTTGCTTAGACCAACTTTGGTAGGGGATAACCCATGCATACTGGGAACACCCCACAAGACACAGGCCTTTAAGAAAATGCTCAGATCCTGTCATCAAGCCATTACAATTTGGCACTGTCAGATTTAATTAGACCCGTACACTAGCCCATTATTCCTGCTTTACATGAAACCTAGTATTATGGCTGATTGGTGTATTTGGGATAATGTAAATCCTTGCCACAATACCAGTCATAAAACATCCACCCTGTCCTTGAGAATACGCAAAATATAGGAAGGAATATCCTGGTCAAAGAACCTTTACTTACCACTGTTATAAAGGATATTTATTTTATATACATACAATAGGAATGGAATTAATCATCTACCAGTAATGCGAAGTTCTATCACTTGTCATATATGCTCTATCAATACCATTATAGCAAAAAAGACAATAGGAAACATGCAAAATCTCTCATGTTGTTTGGAAATTGAAATTTCTGTATTGCTTGTTATTACAGAATAAGGTATCATGGGGCCCACTAGATGGCGCTAGGGCACTTCAAATGACCAATTTTGATATCTAAATTACACTTGATTAATTCAACTACGAGATGTGGCAGAACAACACAAATACCTACTACTTGCCTTGAATCACTCATTACATGTTACCTGATGTTTATAATAAGCTGCTCCACAGCCGTGATGCTCCAATGTCTCCATCTTCAGTCTCATGTACTGCACCCTTCCTCCCATTGTCTTACACTCCATGTTAATTAGTAATGCTACTATCGATGCCGCCTTGCCTGCTTCCCCTTTGTGTGACTACACTCTTTCCATCCAAATCACATGTAAGAGTTACAAGTGTATAATGGACAGAGATTCATTCTACAAGCGTTTTCGTCTGACTACATTGTTGGTCATTTATCCAGTGCGTACAAACCCATTCTGTAGGTTCCACTGTTTTATTCAGCCTCATGAATATATTAAAATGTGTTCTTTTTTGCCTTGCTTGAGGCTGATAGTGAATTTTTATCTTACACCTCCTTTATAGCTGCCATCTCATTATAAGTCACAACTGTCAAAGTCCAGAAATTGAAGTGAATGGCATTCTAGCCAAACAGCAATTATCTGGTGCTGGATTAATTTCAACCTACAGGAAACAATGGGCACAATAGGAGGCTTGCTTTAAAGGGGCCGAGGTATTACCGAGACATTCATTATCACTTCCCTATTAAAATAAAAAATATAAAAAGAAGCTGTCAGGTTGTTAAACATTCTACTTAGCTGCTTTAAAGTTTTATCTGTAGAAAAACTTGGTGACAATAAAAGTCCTTCCTTAGCAGAGCAGACAGGGATCAAAATGTAGTTTTGACTAAATAACAAGGCAGCAGTGGTATGTCCTCTACTTTGTTATCAGTGCCCCACTAAAAAGATGCTGTACATGGTTCTAGAAACCTAAAAGACAACTTCTGATGGACAGGTAATGGCAGCCATATTGGTTGAAGGTGCTCAACTGTAAAATCCGCTAACACTTCTGTTCTGCAAGTGCCTGGTCCACGCTGATGATTATTTCCCTGTCCACATCTTGATCCACCGGAAGTGATTGGCTCAGCAGGCATTACCTCTGTTTGTTGAGGCATGGACTGGGCACCTTCAAAAAAGTGGCAGCAAGGAGTCGACCAGGTAAGCAACTCTTATTTGTTTTTAGCCACTCCGCATCCTTTTAACCTCAGACAACCTCAACGTTCTGAAATATTTGGAAGTGAATATTGAATGAATGGAACTATGGGCATTTGCACTGTTGCTCTATCGGGACAATATTCTTCCTTCTTGGGATAGGTAGGGGCCTCTGCAATTAGACTCCCATCAATCAGCTTGTTTTTCCCTATCCTGTGGATAGGGGATTACTTTTTCTTGGGATAACCACTTTAATACAGTCCCTAACAGGACCCTGATCTATTAGCCAAGGAGCCTTTTCCCTCCGGAATACCCAAGATTTCCATGTATTACCCATACAGTCCACTAAACTTGCTGTGCAAGTGATCTTTGAGGGTCTAGGCAATGGGACATATTCAAAATAGATTACCAAGGATCCTTTTAAGAATATGGGATTCTGTGTCTGATATCTATTAGAAAATTACCATTGGATTTCAAACAGTCTCATTTCAACTTTGCTTCGGAATCCTGCAGAGTTATCTGACCGCTTGTGACAAGCAGGTATGGGATATGGCACTCAGCATTTTGCATGGACAATTTAGCTTGATGCACCAAAAAAACAGATATTTCCATATAAAATGTTCAAAATTAACAGATGTTTAAACCACGCCAACAGCCTCTCCCCATCTGCCATTGTCTGGCCTAGTTTGCGTATGGCTGACTAACTTTTAAAAATCTAATCCCAGGAACATATTCCCACAATATAATTTATAATCACACATTGTTTTACATTACAGCAAAATTAGAATGTTTATTATACAGAAATGATCTACATAGTTCCTAACACATTGTACATTTATAAGGATTATCTTCCCATATAACACTACATGGAAATGGTGCTACTGTAACTACAACCTATTCTACTTGGATGACAATGTGTATCTTTTATAATTCTCATCTATGCATATTTCTAAAGCTGTTTAACTTTCTGTCTATGTTGTATGCATTAGGTAGGCTCAAACACATTGGCTACAGAAATGTCACCATTATGAGATTGTTAACGGCAACTACATGGAGCGCTATAAGCCTCACTCAATTAAAAAAGGGATCTGCCATGTGTAACTATACCCCTACAGAACCACATATACAGTCATTGTCCTTTCCAGCTATGTAGTTTATCCATGTCCTGCCCACTAGTAGACCAGTGCCATTCTAGGATAGAAAGCAGCCAATGGATTGAAAAGTTTTCCACTTTTAAGAAAGGGGGCCTCCCTAAGATGCTAGGCTCTAGCCCAGAGCATCACTGCCTAACAGCACAATCATTGGCTCATTGCATGTCAATTGCCCATATTTATTTAATATTTGAGATACAGCAAACACCGGATGACCTATGATGGCAAGGAGACTTTTTGTATGCACTAGTGTTTTTATACATTTCACCTACTGTTATGTAGTATTTCACTACAGAAAAACCTGCTAGTAAACAAGCATGATAAAGCCTATATACTGTATACCAAACAGAAGCTACATTGTGATTCTTTACTAACAATAAGAATCCAAAGTCAAGTACAGCTTCATGCACAGAAAATAAATCTGTGGGAAACAGTTATAGGTGCTCATCTCATGAATATATCTGGAGGCATTATGTAAAATCAGATGGGCTTTAAATGTCATTGAAACAATTAATTTTAAGGGACGTGATGTTAAATTTTCTCATTAAAGTTATTATGCTGATCCTGGACACAAAGCAAAAAGAAAATAAATAGAAGACAGGCACACTATTTCGGGGACCAATTCTGAATTAAAATGTATCCAAAAGGACAGGTAAATGAATATATCGGTGCTGAAATATAAAATAAACGCTGTTACTTGTGTGGGGGCCTACGCTTACTTATGCATTTTTTATGGTGTCAAACTATAATAATATAATACAACTGAACTACCGCATTGTCTTTAATGCAATATTGTAATATACTCACGCCATTTGAACTACATTTCACCGTAAAGCCAAGGCTCTTGCTCTTTTACACTACTATTAAAAGTTTCTGTTGTGTTTTTTTTGCAAATGTTTCGATATTTTTCACAGTAAAAATCCTGATGGATCCCAACAAAAAGTCAATACAGTTCACCAGTGTCAATGTCAGAAAATGGGCCCGTCACAGGGATCATGGTTCCTCTATGAACGTAAGCCTAGTCTCTAGCGTAAGAATGTAACGTGAGCTGAACATTCCTTTGAAAGATGTACTGGGGCATGTAATATAATTCTCTATGGGGACTAATGTATCAAGTCTTTAAAAAACTCTCTTGATGACAATGTAAATTTTGTAGCCTGGAGCCACTGCACGCACCATCGCATGCTTTGTACGTACCAAGGGTACAAAAAAATAAATAGAAAATCAATTCCCAGTAAGATTTCTGAAGAAAGCAAAGCAGTTTATTAAGTGTATTGATTTACCATTGCTGTCCATTCTGGGACATCTCTATGTACCCTAAAGACAATCTAATACAGTTAAATGCTGTATTAATGCAACTAATATACTTTTCTACATACTTTAAAGACATGAGCACACAATGATCTACTAATCTAACACAAGAACCATAAATCCCAATTAAAACCACTATGTTCATCTTTACCAACACTACCAACACTATGAGAGGAGAGCGATGAATAATGATTTACTAATTTTTAGACTGGTAAGTCTCACAAAGCATTATTACAATATAAATGCATGTGTTTTGTTTCTTTGTTTCCTAAATTTGTATCAGTGTAACTACTTCTACTGACAGAGAAGAACGAACCAGACTAGAAATTACAAACTGGAAATATGAATGGGAAAGCGCTATTGTCAAGAAGGTTCAGCATTAATCAAAGCAACATATGACAAAGATAAATGTGCTTTTGGCAAATGTGACTTCTACCGGTGAGATTTTATCCTTCATAAAAAGTAGATTGTGTATATGGATCAAAATAATCCTTAGTCCTGGAGTTTTAGGATATTTTCTTTGTTGGTTCAACGTTTGTCCCAATTAGTGTCAAACCTCAAACCTCCCTCCGAGAGGCTGTGTTACAAAGTGTGAGAGCTCACGCTGTTCCTGCTTTCTAATGTCCTATGACTTAGTACGTGACCACTGGTGCATCAGTCATGTTATGCTAACAAATGACACTGGGCTTTGCAATTGATGCAATCCTCAAACAAATTGACTGGCCACTTCTAGCATGCTCGAGATATACCTAGTAAGCTCAGGAAAGAAGCTGGATATATTTGTCAAATAATTAGTGACTTACATTATAAATAATATCTCAGATTCTATGACCAAAGTATAATGTTAAAGGTGTACTCTGGCCCTAAGACATCTTATGCCATAATCAAAGGATAGGGGATAAGATGTCTGATCGCGGGGGTCCCACCACTGGGGACCCCAGCAATCTCTCATGCAGCACCCACCTGTCTCAGCTGCACGATACAATGATCTCTCCTTGTCTGAAGCCTCACGACCACGGGGCCGAAGTATCGTGGCATCCCGACTCCGCTCCCTTGGGAAGTCCCGCCCCCTCAATGCAAGCCTATGGGAGGAGGCGTGAAGGCATAGACTTGCATTGTGGGGGCTGGGCGTGATGTCACAAGGAGCCGGAGTATTGACATCACGATACTCTGGCCCCATGGTTGTGAGGCTTCATACATGGAGCGATTATCGTTTTGTGCAGCTGAGACAGGTGGGTGCTGCATGAGAGATTGCTGGGGTCCCCAGTGGCGGGAAGCCCATCAGACATCTTATCCCCTATCCTTTGGATAGGGTATAAGATGTCTTAGAGCCTGAGTACCCCTTTAAGTTTAAATAAAGTAAACATGAACTAAGTAACACAGTAGCAATATAATCTGCAGTGCACCGATTGTTATCACTCATTTCAGTCTCTTGTCACAATGGGGACCACAATTCAATTTAAAGGGAACTTGTCATCTGTTTTAATAATGCTCAAACCAAGCACAGACTAAACAGGGCCAGACTCCCTTATTAGAGCAGTTGGAGAATTACTCCTAAATAGTGCTGAGTTTTAGAGAAATCATTGGCTCAATGATTAAAACTGATCACTGGTTCCCCTGATTTTAAAGAATAGTAATTAACCCATTGGTATGTTTAGCAAAAAAAAACATTTTTGTCAGCATTTGCTTTATTTACGATTTTATTATTTATTATACAAGTCCTATAGAGAAGCCCATGAAAAAAAGACTAGAAGAATAGGCAACGAAAAAAAAAAAAAAAAAAAAAAAGACCCAAAAGCACAACAAAAATTAAAGCAGTTTATAGTGCTCTTAGTGCATTCCTACAGACTTTATTATGAAAATTGCCACAAAAAATTTTACTGTAAAAAAAAAAAAAAAAAAAGTGTAAAATCACCATTATGATATATTACTCTTGGACTCAACCTACCTTGTTTACTTATCTACATATTATTTCAACTTTGGTTGTCAATTAGTTTCATTACCCCTCCATTCTTGTTCAAAAATAGTGGTAAAACATTTGCTTAAGATAAATAACATACCTAATAATGTATAAAAAAGATATGAAAATTCTCACTAGCTATGGCTGTTAAGACTGCTTTGTGTCTGTAGCACCATAAGACTCATCAAGTTGCTTGTCGCACATTCCTATTGTTTATTCTGATCATGAGTTTTCAGCCATTCTCATCAACTATGAAGCACTTTTGGCAAGACCCAGCTTCCCATTTTGGAAACGAAATGACACAATCCCATAGCAGATGCTGCTCAGATTTCTCAATGAATTGTCATGGTGCCTATGCAATTAATTCATAATAACACCATGTTGTCTAATTATTTACTAATGTGCTGTGTCACAGTTGGCAACTGCTGTTCATTTTCATGGACAATCCCATTGTTTAAAGATCTTCCCCTGGAAGCTTTATTTCTAGCATCGTCCCTGCATCTGTATATAGCCTGCATAATGATAAATATATAATGAAATAAAGGAGAACTGATTATTTATGGAGAACATTTGTATCAGTTTAGAGTCCAGCGACAGTCCAGGTGTCAAGGGAGTATGCATTACCAGTGTCTCTATCCTAGTCCAGATATTTTGTCAGACGCCAATTAAGTTGCATTCCAACTGCAACATGAGTTGCCGGTGAGACAAATGATAATCTTGGGTCTACAGCACAAATACCAGAGGAGTGGAATGACAATAGGAAAGTAACTACTGCTACAAGATTCATATAAGAACCTTATAATGTACAATATACACATAACTCATTATAGGGTGAAATAATAAGAACTTGATAACCAACAAGCAGATTCTTTTGATGTTGGAATACTTCCATGCTATTAAAGGGGTACTCCGGTGGAAAACTTTTTTAAAATCAACTGGTGCCAGAAAGTTAAACAGATTTGTAAATGACTTCTATTAAAAAATCTTAACCCTTTCAGTACTTATTAGCTGCTGAATACTACAGGGGAAATTCTTTTCTTTTTGGAACCCAGTGCTCTCTGCTGACATCACGAGCAGCATATGTTTGCTATTGAGATTTTCTCCTACTCTGGACAGTTCTTAAAAGGGTATTCCAGGCAAAGTTCCGTCTAACTGCTCAATGATGATGTCACGTCCCGGGAGCTGTGCAGTTCCTATGGGGATATTCCCGGGATGTGAGTCATCATTGAGCAGTTAGATAGAAAACTTCAGAAGCTAATAACTATTGGAAGGATTAAGATTTTTTAATAGAAGTAATTTACAAATCTGTTTAACTTTCCGGAGCCAGTTGATATATAAAAAAAAGTTTTGGCCTGGAATACCCCTTTAAAATGGACAGAGATGTCTGCAGACAGCACTGTGCTCCAAAAAGAAAATAATTTCCCCTGTAGTATTCAGCAACTAATAAGTACTGGAAGGATTAAGATTTTTTAATAGAAGTAATTTACAAATCTGTTTAACTTTCTGGAACCAGTTTATTTAATGTTTACATGGTGCCATTCAAGGCTTGAGCATATGGCTGTATTAGGGTATAGTTTGTGTTACGAATGGGATCAAAAGCCCTATGAGTGTAGCCAAGCATTACCAAAAACTTCTTTGAAAACGGCTTTTAGGATTTCTTAAAAAAAAAAATTCGTATTGGTCATGGAATGCAATTAAATAACTTCCTTCAGACCTGACTGGAGCAGTTTTGTATCAAGTACATTGTTTGGCCTTCTAGTTCTGTACTTTTCAATATGGCATTTACATGCTTTAATAATTTTTTTAAACTCATTTACTATGAACAGAACAAAACATTAGCTGAACTGCCATATGTAGAGTATGAAACAACATGTAACGAACATGAAATAACTACCGTAAGATTTATTTATTTAGTACTTGCATAAGCAAGTGTCTTACACTGATAGTTGAGCAAAAGTCACTGTGCAAATCACTTTACTATACTACATTCTATGACTTTCTATTACACGTATATTGGAAGACTAACAGGTAAAGAACACCGCTGTAGAAAAAGATAACCAATTGGTAAGCTATACATTGTTGTCTAGGCAGCTGAATATCAATGATTTGCACACTCACAAGTCGTGTCTGATTTTGTTTAGACATATTGATATGGAATTGCATGAACTACTTCTTTAAAATGCCATTAGCAGCAAGGGTTATGATGGTGGAAGAGGAGCTGTACAGCTATGTCAGATGTGCTTAGCACAAACTAAATGACTATTGGTATAGGGTTGACTCTCATTCTGCTTATCACAATGCTGGCAGATAAGACAACCAAAATCATTGGTTTATGTACTTCAGGCAGCTCAAAAATTGAATGAATGCTATCTGTGATCGATAAAAGGTGCTGTACACTGGCTTAAAGAATATATACACAAGACTGGGAATTGCAATGAGAGATTAAACTGAATGACAAGGAGAGATTTCTCAACAAAACTGTTACCAAGCTTGTTGCCCAATAACTGCTCAGTGTAATCATAGTTCTGCCGTCAAGATAAATTTCCAATAACCACTTTGGTTTTACACAAAAACAGAACGTCAAGGATACAGATAAACAAAATTTTTATCAGCTTGCAATCCATGGTTCCAGTGAGCAAAAGCTTAATAGTCAGGTTATCAGTGGGAGATTTTCTATGTGATTTCATAATCTGAAATATACTGTGGGCATACGTAGACCAAAGTTTGGATATTTCTCCAAACAACACTACGTATCGTGAAGATCTGTCTACTAAAATGTTGAGTTGTTTCACAGGGCAAAATGGAAGTGGGAATTTTGTTCTGTTTGGTACAGACAGGGCTGCCATCGGGACATTAGAGGTGGTACTGTAATCAGGGCCCTAAATTGAAAGCTGCCCTCTATTATAGGTAGTGACCTATACTGATACACTTATACTAAATACATTCACCCTAATAATATGGGACCAATTATTATCAGAGGTCCCAATCAATATTTTGACACCTCCCCAAGGATCTGCCAAAAGTATGGTATCAGTCAGGAAAGATGACTTATATGGGCCTATAGAATCTTTACACTTCCTTCCCAAAACATCAGCCAAATATACATTATGGGATACTAGGTGATGGATGAGAGATGTGGAAAAGAGGCCAGGATGCCAGATATTTTAAACGGCAGGCCTGGGAATAGATAATGCCCAACTCATTAAAATAACTGCACATACCTTTAAAGTGTACCTGTCATTGGCAAAAACTATTTATATAATGTAGATAATAACAATATATGTATATTTGTAATATACATTGGTTAAATAATGTGTATATTTTGGGGTAAAAATGTTATCCCTGCAGCTATTACCTGTATGCGGAGACAAAATACAGGAAGTGTGAGTAGGACAAGCAGGGCTCTGTGCAGGCTCCTGGCTTATCAATCAGCCTGCTGTGTGAGCTGGGGGCATGTCACAGAGCCCTGCTTACCCGCCGACACTTCCTGTATTTGGTTTCTGCACACAGGAAATAGCTGCAGAGACAAGACAGCATTTTGTCACCCAAAAATATACACATTTTATAACCAATGTATATTCCAAATATACATATAACGTTATTATTTATATTATATAAAAAGTTTTTGCAAATGACAGGTAAACTTTAAAGAATCTGCTTTTATTTATCTTCTACTATCTCACTTAAAGTGAAACCTGTCACCAGCTTTGCGCTTTCTGATGGTAGGGTAAAAATAGGGAAGGAATCCCTGATTTCAGCATTGTGTCATTTTGTGTCTTCCAGTAGCTTTAATAACATCGCTATTTATCAGCCGCAGTGTGAATCGAGTGCACTAGTCACAATATAGGGATAAAGCTGTCAATCAGTGGCGGGAAGGCGGAGAGCCCACCACTTGTGCATACTAGTCATACATTGCATGGCTTTCTCTGTAGCTGATAAACATTGATTTTATGTAAACTAATGCAAGAGAAAAATTGACAGAGCTGAAATCTGGGTCTCTGTCACTATTTTATGCTGCGATATCTGAGGGCGGCATAAAGTAGTCACAGATGCATGTTAGATTAAAAAATAGTCAAAATATGCCAGTCAGTCATGTACAGGACCATTTGCATGAAAGATCTAAACAGCAACATACCAAACTAAACTGGCAGATCAAGGTTTTCAAACAAAATTAATTAAAAAAATGTAAGGCATGCACAGTACCTTTTCAAAAGACATTGTGAACCATCACAAAAAGGCAGTAAATAGGTATAAAAAGCAGCCGTTTGTTTTATCTAATAATATGTTCCATTAAAGTCTATGGAAACGTGATCATTATTGTAAACATTGGCCCAAATTTATCAAACTGTGTCAGAGAAAAAGTGGAGTGATTTTCCCATAGCAACCAATCATATCTCAGCTTTCACTTTACCAGAGCTTGTTACCAGAGCTGTGATTGGTTGTCGTGGAAAAATTCCTCCACTTTTTCTCTCACACAGTTTGATAAGTCTGGGCCATAAAAAAATAAAATTTCATTGCAGTTTTTCTGTTGGTTTTAAGTCTACACTGTGAACCAGCCTTAAACGGGTACTCCGCTGCTCAGCGTTTGGAACAAACCGTTCTGAACACTGCAGCCGGTGTCGGGAGCTCCTGACATCATAGCCCGCCCCCTCATGATGTCATGTCCCACCCACTTAATGCAAGTCTATGGGAAGGGGCATGACAGCTGTCACGCCCCCTCCCATAGACTTGCATTGAGGGGGCGGGGAGTGATTATTGTATTTTATCTGTTGTGGTGCTTCAGGCTGTCAGAAAAACTACAAGATACATAATAAAGTGTTACAGAGCAAGAAGTATTGTAAGCCATTTGTTTTCTATTTTCTCTAAGCAACCAGGGTGGTATGCCAATACCTAAAATTTACGGTTCTACCATATACTAATATAAACATAAGCAATAAGATGGTGTTCACGATGGTTGGCCTACAAACTAGTAGGCTATGTATTTTCATTGCTTATTTTGAAATGTTTCCCTCCTATAGTATTTCATTGTTGAGAGGAGAATTAATATGGTATCTGAAAATAATTAGAGAAGCTGCACTGTCTGATAGGTTAATGGGGGTTATAACTAGAATTACAATATTATCATAAAACATGAATGGATTTCCACCCACAAAGATAAAGGTTATCTGTCCTAGAATCAAATGGATTTTGGATCGCTACCAGAAACTATAATAGGTCATTGGCACAATAGTAATTTAATATTCTTTGTTTCAGACAACTGCAAGCATAAATTCTTCAGAATGGAAAACATAAAATGGAAATTCATAAAAATAATCCACAGAAATCTAAACAAAATAGACACCATAATGTCTGACAGAAATGTAAATATTTCCAACAAATCCTAATCAGTTCTTCAAAATGGTAGTTGCAGCCAGCTACTGGTGGTAACTAAATTGTCTGCTTATTGTTATGGCTAGTCCATAATGATAGAAAATAGGTCTACAAATTATACCAAATAATCATATTTATCAGAAATCTAAATCTAATACTACAGGATTACAAACAAAAAATAAATAAAATAAATCATAATAAACCAAAGATTATACAATGTTCAAAAATAATTTTGTGCATTGAAGCACTAGCTTGCACTCCCATATATGTGATAAAACTTTGGTTCTCTGACCAGATCTGAGCTTCTTTTAATTCTTTAAGGAGAAACATAAGGAAATGGCAAGAAGAGATCAAATATCATAAGATTTGTGCAAAAATATATATGACTAGCTGAGTACCCGGTGTTGCCCGGTTTTTCCTTCCTAATCCTTTTTGGGGAGGAAAATAAACAAAGGAGGAAGCTTTTGACTTCATATGCAGTCCTCATATATCGTTGTCATATCCCAACCCCACATCCCGACCTCCTATCCCGTCCTCCTATCTCGACTTCCTGTCCCGACCTCCTATCCCGTCCTCCAATCTCGAGCTCCTATCCCGTCCTCCTATTCCATCCTCCTATCCCGACCTCCTATCCAGACCTCCTTTCCCGTCCTCCTATCCCGTCCTCCTATCTCGACCTCCTATCTTGACCTCCTACCCCGTCCTCCTATCCAAACCTCCTATCTTGTCCTCATGTCCCGACCTCCTGTCCCGACCTCCTGTCCCGACCTCCTGTCCCGACCTCCTGTCCCGACCTCCTGTCCCGACCTCCTATCTCGTCCTCCTACCCCGACCTCTTATCTCGTCCCCATATCCCATCCTCATATCCTGTCCTCATATCCCAACCTCCTATCTCGACCTCCTATCCCGACTTCCCCTCCCGACTTCATATCCCGACCCGTAATATGTGTACCAGTTATTGAAATAGGTTCAGCTGTACGGAAGTTATGTGGGAACATACATTTCCCATTTATTTGCATGGGACTTTAAACAAAAACCCTGACACTCACAAATGGGGGTAGTTAAGGGTTAAATTAACTATCCTATATTTTAAGTGGACATATAAGTAACATGTTATGCAGAAACATATATTTCCCATTGACTTGTATGGGACTTTAAACATAAACCCCGCCCCTGGCAAATGGGTGTGAGTAAGGGTTAAATCACCTATCCTATGTTTGTTGTTGACATATAAGTAACATGTGTGCCAAGTTTCATGTTAATATCTTTAGCCGTTTGAAAGTTTTTGTGGAACATACACACATACATACACACACACGTTGAGTTTTATATATATATATATATATATATATATATAGATATGAACATGCAAATCATACTACATTATAGTATGATAGGTGACTTGCATTATTTTAGTGATATATAATTTTATTTTTATTTTTTTGCCACAAAATTATGTTCTAAGTATTATGTGGGCCTGATTGTCAAAGCATGGTAACAACGCTTTTTGACACAAATACTGTAGCTCCGGCCATGAGGTTCTTTTTGGATACAATCTAATGTGATTGAGATAGACCATAGCAACTTGCATTCTGTATGATCCTGGGTGATCTGGCATTTTTACAGAGAGGCCCTCGTTTATTCTTTATTTAAAAGGTTGAAGTTATCCAGCAATGGACCAGAATTAGACTTAAAGGGGTACTCCTGCGCTTAGACATCTTATCCCCTATCCAAAGGATAGGGGATAAGATACCTGATTGCGGGGGTCACGCCGCTGGGGATCCCTGTGATCTTGCACGCCGCACCCCGTTAATATCAGTCCCTGGAGTGTGTTCGCTCCGGGTCTGATTACTGTCGATCACGGGGCCGGAGCGTTGTGACGTCAAGGCTCCGCCCCGTGTGATGCCACGCCCCCTCCCATAGGCATGCATTGAGGGGGCGGAGCATGACGCCAAGGCTCCGGCCCCATGATCGAAAGTAAACAGACCCGAAGTGAACACGCTCCGGGGATTGATTTTAATGGGGTGCGGCGTGCAAGATCACGGGGTCCCCAGCGGTGGGACCCCCGCGATCAGGCATCTTATCCCCTATCCTTTGGATAGGGGATAAGATGTCTAAGTGCCGGAGTACCCCTTTGAGTCATGGTGTGAACAGATTGTAATAATTTCCACTAGGTGACCCAAGCTGCCTTGATGATCATATCAGTGATATTATATTTTATACTTCCGATTCCGATTTACACAACAGAAAATATTCACAGTGATTTAGCTGGTCCCAAATTCAAAAAATCTAAAAGTAATTAACATTTCATCCATTGTTCATTCCAACAAATGAAAAACATTGTGAAAACATACAACAGAACTGATGGCACAACAAAAATGATTTTTATGCTATGACTGCAGCATTAGAGTTAAAGAGACTGTCACCTTCAATCCCCTCCTACACAAGTCATTAGTAAACAGGTTAAAAGGCACTAATTTCAAATTTGTAAATTTTTATCTTTCTACTCACTTCTGTTCACGCACTATTGCCTGGCAAACATAGAAGTCTAAGTAGTCCTCGCCATTATGTTATTGAGTTAAGTTGTCCTCTCTTTATATCTGTATGTCCCGTTTGCAGGCATAAAAAAGGGGAATGCAAGGTGGTAGGAACAGAAAAATAATAGATTTGAATCCAGTGTCTTTTAACCTTTTTACTGATTAGTTTACTTAAGTGGGAGTTTTGAAAGTGACAGTGTCCCTTTGAAAGTTAGAATAAGGGCCTTTTACACAGGCTGAACTGCGTAGGTTAACAAGTGCTAATCTCTGTGATTGCCTCTAT
This sequence comes from Hyla sarda, assembly GCF_029499605.1. NCBI lineage: Eukaryota > Metazoa > Chordata > Amphibia > Anura > Hylidae > Hyla > Hyla sarda. Next base: position 343,574,402 of record NC_079191.1, on the reverse strand, counting down.
AAGGCCTGATTAATGGTGGGGCCAGGCCACATGAACGCTTGCTGAATCGTTTCTGCACCGATTAAGTTAATCACCGTCACCCGCGCAAAAGTGTGGCTGCACAAAAGATTCAATTAACTGTTTGCTCATTCGCCGGCAGATCACTGGCCCGTGTACACAGGCTGATGATTGCGAACAATTGTTCCTAAGAAAGCTAATTTGCCCAAAATTGGTCTTCGTAAAAGGGCCTTAACTAAGCTTAAAGTGAAGCTGCCACATGATCTATGCTGCTCTATCTTAGAGAGGGAGAAAAGCTTTCAGGGCAACATAGATCCCAAGACAGGATCACTTTAAATGGCATTAACAGATCTACCAATTGACATATTGAAAGACACAAGAAAACAGGCTATGCATTTGCTTTACACCAAGTTTTAGGCTAGAGTTACATGGCAACTTTATACAGCACTACTGACTGCTTTTAAATGGGTTACTCACTTGTAATGTTTTTCTCTATTATGTATAAAATACAAAATCATACAGTTTACTAATATACAGCTATTAAAAATTTGATGAACATTCCTTTGTTTTTCCAGTGCCGTAACCACTTTCTAGTACACAAAAGTGGTACAACCCACGGTTATTCCATAGTAACATAAGCCATGGACAGCCATGTGACCCACAATGGACTGTCATGTGATTTATCACACACATAATGGGATCCCTGATATTAAATTAACACTCACCACATATCAAAACTGGGGAATAATAGAGCAAAGCTTATACAGTGTTAGCACCTACTGCAGCACCTCAGTAGTACATCTATCAGTGTCTATGTGGAAGCCACTCTCACATTTTTTTTTCTTTTCTACAGTTTACTTTATTACCATGACACGTTGAAGTAGTAGTTGGAGTAACCATAATAGCAATAATTATTTCATCATTATCCCTATTCAGCCATAAATGTAACCCTGTTGTCAACTGCATGCCAGGGGTCACATGTGTGTGTGTTTGCAGCAGGTCACACAGCTGACATATTGAATCCTGTCAGTCTAACACATGGATTTGTTACACAAGATTAATCTGTGGTCATACCATTCTGCTGTACAGAGATGAATGTTACCACACTGGTATAACAAATATACGTGGGCAGAATCTTTAATATATATATATTATGACTTTCTTTAATATACATTCTAAAAGAAGGTAGACAACCCTTTTAATACAAATTTGTATATTAATACAAAAACTGAAATGATTTGCCATAGCAACCATTTTGGATCATATTCCTGTTATTTTTATACATAGTAGCTCCACTGTGCTGCTCAGGTATCCTGTATTCCTCTTCCTAGCAGGGGGTTTGCCTCTGAGCAAGCTGTGTAAGCTTTTACTTCCTGATTCTGTGCCTCTTAGCTCCTGCTGCAGGGACCCTGCTGTGCTGTGAGTACATAGATGACTCAGCTAGAAACTGAATATCAAATTAGCCTGTATAGGGACATCTAATGGAAGGAATTATAACGGCCAAATATAAGGTAAGAAAGCAATATTTTAGAGACATGACATATATAAGAGATAGTCTAAAAGGGGTACTCCAAAGCTAAGACATCTTATATAAGATATCTGATGCCTGATCGCGGGGGTCCCGCCAATGGGGCCCCCTGTGATCTTTCACATGACACCCCGTTAACATCAGCCCCCGGAGCATGTCACGCCCCCTCCCATAGGCTTGCATTGAGGGGCTGGAGCATGACATCACACGGGGGCGGAGCCGTGACGTCCCAATACTCCGGCCCCGTGATCGGCAGTCATCAGACCCGGAGCGAACATGCTCTGGGGCCTGATGATAACGGGGTGCTACGTGAAAGAACACGGGGGTCCCCAGCGGTGGGAACCCTGCAATCAGGTATCTTAACTACTATCCTTTGGATAGGGGATTAGATGTCTTAGCGCCGGAGTACCCCTTTAAAATTACTATTCTGAAACATATCAATATGTTATGATGGTGTGAGTAGAGATACAAAGTTGCAACGATGATGCTTGCCATGGTTCATCTAGTACACAGACTAAACAGCATGATACCTACTAAATATACATACTAAATATTTGACAACAGTGATTTTGAGAATCCAGTAGTTTATGACAAGCACAGTATGGGAAAACTAGGGTCTAGATCTTCACACAGACATGAAAAGCACATGACACGACTCTTGAAAAAACACAAAAGGGTAACATTTAATTGTCAGTACACTGGCTTTTAAAATGTTTTTAATCTTGCCAAAGACCGCTTGGCTTTACATGTAGCTTAGGAGAAAGAACATGACCTTTAAAGCAGATAAAAGTGAATTGTGTCAGGTTTCCGATCACCTTGTGGCAGTCACCTCATAAGCACTAGTACTAAACAAGGACATAGGCAGTATTTTCTGTAAAATAGTTTTTGATTTTTTATGAAATGGAAAAAGCTATAGATGTTGTGCTTTATGAACCTCTCTCTGTATTAACGCTTTCTAGGCAACTGCCCATAAAAGGCTTACTATGTGTTATGGCGTCATAAACGTAAAAAAAATGCAGTTTCCTATTGTAGTTATTCTCTAAGGAATTAAATCCTTTAGACCTCTAATGACCATTTTACTGAGCTTCCTAGGCAGCACCACAGTAGGACTGCTTAACAATGGCTTTTGCTGCTGCTGGGTGGCTCTATCATATGGCCATGCTTCTGTGATTTAGTGTCAGTCAGATGGGGTTATGGCATAATACAAGAACACTGCTGCTCATCCCACAGAACATGATAGACCATATCATTTTATATGCTACACTTAGGAAAAAGATAAAGAGATGTTATTGGACAGTATATGAAAACTACTGCAACAGAACAGCAAGGAGTTTTAATGAATCTTCCTACAAAAGTGTTATATATATATATATATAAAGTGAGAAAGTGACATGTAGAAACACTGCTGTGAAGCAGGCCACGTCTAGGCTACAACAAGATGAACATGTCAGCCCACTCATTTCTATCCTGGCTAATACTGCGGAGCCCATGAGACAAAGGTACATTTGGTGTAATTATAGGATAAATCAATGATAGGTCCTGGGATGTGGATAGTGATTATGTATTATTATAATGTTTTGTTTTTTTCATGGCAGAATAATGTTCTTTATTTCAGACTCAACTCCTGAGAGACATCTAGTAAATTCCCTTAAGCCTAACGGAGAATTGAGAGTATAAGAGGTGTGAGGTAAATGGGGCAGAGAAATCCCATCCCCATTGCAGTCATCATTACTTCTGCAATACACAAAGACTGTTTTCAAGATTCTCAAGGTATTTGAGAAAACTAATAATAATAATCTCTACAAATGACAACTTTGCTAGGCATGGCCTGAAAACGATTGGTCAGCTGTCTAGCAAGAACTTGTTCCTTCATTGGATGACAATGGCTGTGGCTGAATATCCATCACTCACTATAGAGCAATAGTACTCATCATGCATCTTGTCACCAGCTGAAGGGCTTTTCATATTGAAGAGAAAAGTGATCTCTAGCAGTAGAGAATCTATCTCCTTGCCAGAGGATACTTGTTATTTTACTTTTATGGGGCATGGAATTAAAATGCACAATTAAGTCTTAAAATAAGTCCTGCCTTTTCTTTCTGTTATTTATAAGGAAAAAGTCAAGGGATATATTGTTGCTCCTTTATAACAAACATATACTGTTACAAGCAGGAAAGTAATTCACCTGGCTGGTAAAAAATAGTACTTAGTGCCAATGTTATTCATAGGGTAAAACAGAAGAGCATCTTTAAAGTTGATAGGTTTCCAGAAAACATGAAAAATAATAATAAAAGTTGATTGTACATGTTCTACCATGCAAAAATAGAAAATAGATGTAAGTAAAAATGGCTAAATTTTATAGAACCGCATTTAATCAACACAATACCTACCTCACTGGGTGGTTTACAGGACCAAAGGTGCCCATACAGTTTAGATTAAAGTTGATGAAAACTGACTGCTTCAACCAAAACATTTGCTAGCCTGGTGCCATAACAAATGATCGCTTTAGCCGACCAATCACATTGTTTAACACTCACCTGTTGACTGATCATGTACGTACCAGTTAAGGGACACATACACATTCGAAAATGTCAGCCAAACCTGCTGATTAATGTGAATGGGGTCAGATGATGTCAGGGAAGACAAGGATCGGGGAACCTTATGTTCTCAGAGAGAAGCTGCTAGAAAAGGTTTACCTTTTCTCGCTTAGAACACACAAACGCTCAGTCAAGGTGAACATTCATTTGTAGGAAGGGATCTGGAAAGATGCTGTTGCCAAAATGAATGTTCAGCCTAAAGCTACCCCATGTCTATGAGTTCCTTTAGAACTGTAATGATAAATACAAACTAAAACAAACGTAGCTGTGTATGCAAAATGATTGCTCATTGGACGATCATTTAATCATCAACTTCTAACAAATGTGTGAGGCCATCATGAGTTATTTTGTTAAACAGTCTATAAATGGATCCACAATGATTCTTTGCCTTTAACCACTTAAGGACCAAGCCAATTTTATTTTTGACTACTATGTAAAAAGACAAGAAGCGCTCCATAGTGCATTAAAAGGGTAATATAACTGAGCCGATATTATCGGATGCGCTTACCCAATAGGTTGTGCAAAGTCAGGCACAACACTGTAAAAGGTATTCCACAATACAGCCAGTCCCACCACCGCAACGGTGTAGCAAATGTAGCAAAAACCTCCAAACTCCACAAGGACTTGAATCGGCGCAGAATGGATGAGGAACAAGAAGATCACTAGGAGATTTATTTGGAACAACGCGTTTCGACGCCAGGACAGGCGTCTTTTTCAAGTTCACAACTTGAAAAAGACACCTGTCCTGGCGTCGAAACGCGTTGTTCAAAATAAATCGCCTAGTGATCTTCTTGTTCCTCATCTATTCTGCGCCGATTCAAGTCCTTGTGGAGTTGAGGTTTTTGCTATTTTTGACTTCTAAAATTCATAACTCTTATATTTCCATCTACAGACCCATATAAGGGCTTGTTTTTTTTGCGTGACCAATTGTACTTTGTAATGAAACCTCTCATTTAACCATAAAATGTATGGTGAACCCAAAATAATGATATTTTTTAGGGAGGAAATTTAAATGAAAACCACAATTTTGCACATTTTGGAGGGTTTCATTTTTTCTGTGGGTCAATACGATTAAAATGATACCCATGGCTAGAAACTTTTCTATTTTTGTACTGCTTAAAAAAATCTCGGCCTAATTTGACCACCTATAACTTTTTCATTTTTCTGTATATGGGGCGGTATGAGGGCTCATTTTTTTGCGCCATCATCAGTACTTTTTTTTTAATCAATAACACATTTGCATATATAAATCTTTTAGATCACTTTTTATTAATTATTTGGGAATAAAATGTGACAAAAAAAGCAGCATTTTTGGACATTTTAGGCACGTGGCGATACTAAATATGTTTATATAAAAAAATTACGCTTTTTGGGGGTAAAATGGGAAAAAAGGACCATTTTCATTTTTAATGGGGGAGGGGATTTTTCACTTTTTTCCCCCCAACTTTTTTAAATACTTTTTATGTCCCCATAGGGGACTATCAATAGCAATCAGTTCATTGCTAATACTGTTAAGTGCTATGCATAGGGCTCAGACCAGAGCAGAAGACCCCAGGCCAGGGGCAGGTGAGGGGACCTCCGGCCACCATTTAAGATGATCGGATTCGAACGGCAGCGCTGTGGGCGATCCGATCATCTATTTTAACATGCACATTGCCACAGATGCTGTGATCTGAATTGATCACGGCATCTGAGGGGTTAATGTCGGCCATCCGCGCGATCACGGATGTCGGCCATTACCTGCGGGTCCTGCCGTGTATGACGCGAGCACTGCTCCGATGCTCGCGGTCATACACAGGACGTAAATGTATGTCCTGGTGTGCGAAGTACCTCTGCACCAGGACATACACTTACATCCGTGGTCGTTAAGTGGTTAATATCATGTGTTGGCATGCATTGGTGGGAGGGTGTGTTACACAATGACAATGCAAATGACCACAAAATGCCTGCAGCAGGGAAGTTAAAATGAAATATAAATCCTGGCACGCTCATGAGTTTTGCAGGGGATGTACAACATTTTCATTGAGTTCTAATTAAAACTAAAATTATGAAAAGATCATATATTGCTACTTGGACATTAGGCATCATTCAGTAAAAAAGTAGCCATGAGCTTAAATCCTATGTTACAAATAAGGTTGAATGGACCATTCATTGAACAAATGTGAAATCATTCTTCCTGCTATTATCACATTATTAGTACAGTAAACAATCATCCAATGTTGTAAGTTTAAAAAAGGCATAAATCACAGTGGATTTACTTTCCACCCTAGACTGCTATGTAGACGCTCTCTCACTTCCATCCCATCCCAATACCTTACAGACTTATGCTTTGGAAGAGACATGAAATATAGTGCAAAAGTGTGAAATTAAGAAGCATGGTATTTTCATATGTTTAGTCTTGTCTGAATAGAATACTCCTTTATAATGCTGGAATGAAAAAAATAGTAAATTATAAAAAGAAAAAAAGGTCTATGAATGCACCAGTTGTAACTCGTTAGAAAATCCAGTCTGGTATGTGGCATCAAAATGTAATTTAATGACATGTACAAAAAGAAAACCCTGGACAAAAAATGTTAAGTATTTTGTGATTTGCACCTGTCTAAAGTTACAGCTACTGAAAGTACTGTATCATAGAAAATAGGTGAATTGCTACTGAATTTGAACGGTTTAATATAATAGTAATGACAATAATTGTGGCTGTTAAAACTACTGAATACATGACTGATGTAGCTGGAATAAAAGAACTACAGAATGACCACTGGTTGTGGTATAGTACAAAACTGCTTTTGTGCCTTGACAAATCGTTTTATTTCCCTGCACTTCAGTTTGAAAAGAAAGCAAGAGTCCCTGTTAGGAGCTTATGGCCATCATTTATGGGGGGGGGGGGGGGGGGGGGAATGGAGAGACATTAATGAAAATCAGCTCCCTCTCTGGTTTAACCATTTGCTTGGGGTGCAGGAAGCTGCACCAGCTTATTGCAGCAACAACTTTCATAAGTATAAGGGAGGTCATCATGAGAAAACTCCTCTGAACAGGGGTACTCCACTGGAAAACATTTTTTTTAAATCAACTGGTGCCAGAAAGTTAAGCAGATTTGTAAATGACTTCTATTTAAAATCTTAATCCTTCCAGCACTTATGAGCTGCTATATTCCCCACAGGAAGCTCTCTTCTTTTTGAATTTCCTTTCTGTATGACCACAGTGCTCTCTACTGATACCTCTGTCCATTTTAGGAACTGTCCAGAGCAGGAGAGGTTTACTATGGGGTTTTGCTCCTACTCTGGACAGTTCCTAAAATGGACAGAGGTGTCAGCAGAGAACACTGTGGTCAGACAGAAAGGAAATTCAAAAACAAAAGAACTTCCTGTGGAGAATATAGCAGCTGATAAGATTAAGATTTTTTAATAGAAGTCATTTACAAATCTGTTTAACTTTCTGGACCAGTTGATTTAAAAAAATAATAATAATAATTATGTTCTCCAGTGGAATACCCCTTTAACGACCACGGACGTAAATGTTCGTCCTAGTTTGGTCGGACTTCCCGCACCAGGACATACATTTACGTCCTGTGTATGTTTTATATATGCAAATGTGGTATCGATAAAGTTCAGATGACTGCAAAAAATGAGCCCTCATACCGCCCTATATACAGAAAAATTTAAAAGTTATAGTTGGTCAAAATAGGGCAATTTTAGATTACTGATTTTGTACAAAAAGTTTTAGGTTTTTGTTAATGGGTACAAAAATATAAAAGTATCTAGTCATGGGTATCATTTTAAATCGTATTGTCCCACAGAATAAAGAACACATGTCATTTTTACCGTAAAGTGTACAGTGTGAAAACGAAACCCTCCAAAATGTGCAAAATTGTGGTTTTCATTAAAATTTCCTCCCTAAAAATTTTTGGGGGGGTTCGCCGTACATTTTATGGTAAAATGAGAGGTTTCATCACAAAGTACAATTGGTCACGCAAAAAACAAGCCCTTATATGGGTCTGTAGATGGAAATATGAAAGAGTTATGGATTTTAGAAGGCGAGAAGGAAAAAATGAAAATGCAAAATTAAAATTGGCCTGGTCCTCAAGGTAAAAATGGGCTTAGTCCTTAAAGGGGTACTCCGCCCTTAGACATCTTATCCCCTAGCCAAAGGATGGGGATAAGATGTCAGATCGCTGCGGTCCTGCTGCTGGGGACCCCCGGGATTGCCGCTGTCATTACTGCACAGAGTGAGTTTGTTCTGCACGTAATGACGGGCAGTACAGGGGCCGGAGCATCGTTAGGTCACGGCTCCGCCCCTCGTGACATCACGGCCCGCCCCCTCAATACGAGTCTATGGGAGGGGGCGTGGCGGTCATCACGCCCCTGCCATAGACTTGTATTAAGGGGGCAGGCCGTGATGTCATGAGGGGCGGAGCCATGACGTCACGCTGCTCCGTCCCCTGCATCGCCCGTCATTACGCACAGAGCGAACTCGCTCTGTGCAGTAATGACCGCGGGGTGCCGCAGCGGCAATCCAGGGGGTCCCCAGCAGCGGGACCGCGGCGATCTGACATCTTTGGGTAGGGGATAAGATATCTAGGGGGGGAGTACCCCTTTAAGGTGTTAATCCCTTCATATGACAAGTTTTTTTTTTTTTTTACTGCATTTTGTCTTATCATAAAGGTAATAACATATTGTTTAAAATAGGTTTTTATGTCAACCATATTTTTTAAACATTTTTGGTGACACTTTTTTTATTTTACTATCTATATTCAAGGCCTAAAACTGAGAATTTCTGATCTGTATTGATCCCTTCCCAGCAGTGCCCTTCTTATCAATACAGACAGGAGTACAGTAAAAGGTGACACCAGTATGATACAAAGATACACACAATAGCTGTTGCTCACAGATTAGTCTCCCCCTCCCACTAATATAAGAGCATGCCCAGACACCTTTCCTTTTAACTCTAAAGGGACAACTCCATTCTATTTCTGCCTGTGTCCATGGGTCTTGCCGTAAAACAGCTCAGACAAAATGGCTGCCCCACAAGAATGTAAAAAAAAAATTGCAATTAAAAAAAAAGTTTGACACAGCCATACACTTTTTAGTCCATACTGACTGTTAAAAGGACTGTACCATCAACAAATTATTTATTGTTAAAATCAGGGTTTTCATGTGGAAGGAGTTGTCCATAGGTTGTGTCAGGGATTGCAGTTAGATCCATTGAAGTGAATGTACTACACAAAACCTGTGGTAAAGAGTGGTGCTGTCTTTACAAAAAGGAAGCAACATTTTTCTAATTCTGGACAACCCATTTAATGATATATTTTTTTTTTTTTTACCATTTTACTATTTCTATCTCTAATTTATAATAATCCTAAAACCTTGCAGTTTTCATTCTGGTCTCTAGGTCTAAAACGAAGATGAGCGTTCTTTTATTGTAAAGATCATTTCCCAGCAATGCTTTACTTCTCAGGTGCACAATGAAAGCTTAACACCAGTGGGGAAATAACACTGGATCAACAACCATTCACAGTAGAGCTCAGCACGTGTCTTCCCTATAGAATTACCTCTTTAAATTCACAGCGAATGCTCAGTGTTGTCTCCAATTCATCTTAATAGGACAGGTACAGTCTATTGTTGTCTATGTCCATGGTGTAATGCATATCACTAAATGCAGCTAAAAATGCACCTTTAAGAAGTTAGTTTTAGAAGAAATTACCATTTTTATTAACTAATGTGTATAGGTAACTTAGGCTAGACAGAATCCAGACATCTGGTGTTTCTTACCAGTGGTACACAATAGGAATAAAAAGATGGAAGATCCAATGTTTCTAATAAATAAAGATGCTGTGGTAAGGTCTTCTTGTCATCACAGATAGGAAGCTATTGATATGAAGCAGGATCAGCCAACAAATATCTTTTGCCTTTGGAAAACTATTTTCAGGGGTAATCTGTGCTTTTCCTAGATATCTTTTTAGTTTATAATGGCTTCATCTCCTGAAAAGCAATTCCTTTGGACCTTGGGAGCTGTAACATGAAACTGTTGCAGCATTCTTGGAGGGAGCTGCAGTTTAACTAGTAGCTGTCAAAACCAGACAACCCTTTTAAACCTTATTCCACCTTCACTGCTGATGACAACTGCATCTGATCCACATGTAATTCTAAAGCCACTGGTTGGGGAACATTGCTGTAAATAGACTGGAGACAGAGGTAGTTTACTGTGAATCTATATAAATCATTGTGGCCTTTTTATAAAAAAAAACATATAGATTAAACACTCCTTGAAAGGCCACACAACAATGCTTAGCTAATATTCTCACTTTTTATTTACCTAATTTCAGCATTGAAATATTTTGTTCACAATTTCCAAAGAAAGTAGAAATGATGTAGAATGTTTTAGCCATCTGTCAAGTGCATTGCCCTACAGTTATGCTCAATTCTTAGCTCCATGTAGTACTCACCAATGCAGTATGGACAGCACTGACCCTTCCTCAGAACTGGTCTTTCACAGGTTACAGGCGGACAGGACTCAGAGTAGCAGCTGATCATACCATCCATGCAGACACAGCTAGTGCAAACATTGGGTTTCCAAGACTCTGCTGCCAGGAAAATGTCTCCCTCGTCATTTTTGCAGTAGCTGGGCAGACTGTCATTGCCCGGTACAGAAGGCTGAAGAGATTCATCTGGAAGAATGAATGTAAACATTTAGTGGCAGGAAGTGACAGCTCAGATCTCTTGAACTGGGCAAACTAAATAGATATCAAGTACAAAATGTATTTTCCCCTGGCACAAGATACTGTGCAGCCTGTGTCCTGCCTATCCAACAAGCTAGTTTACAAGGTGGAAAATACATCTGAATGTTCCATTTTAAAAAGACAAACATGAAAGTGACCTTACTATCCAAAACAAAGTTCTAAGAACACAGATTGCTTTCTGGGTTATCCTCAAAGGCATTCCTACTTAAATGGCTTCTCGCTGGCCTTCTTGTTACATGCTTCCACTTGACACAACCAATATATTCTAGCTTCTGTGTATTTAAACTTATCTTACACTTAAAGGGGTACCTCACTGGAAAACATTTTCTTTTAAATCACCCGGTGCCAGAAAGTTAAATAGATTTGTAAATTACCTCTATTAAAAAAATCCCAATCCTTCCAGTATTTATCAGCTGCTGCATAATACAGAGGAAGTTCTTTTATTTTTGAATTCCCTTTCTGCCTGACCACAGTGCTCTCTGCTGACACCTCTGTCTATGTCAGGAACTGTCCAGAGCAGGATAGGTTTGATATGGGGATTTGCTCCTACTCTGGACAGTTCCTAAAATGGAACAGAGATGTCAGCAGAGAGCTTTGTGGTCAGACAGATAGGAAATCCAAAAAGAAAAGAACTTCCTGTGTATTATACAGCAGCTGATAAATACTGGAAGGATTGGGATGTTTTCATAGAAGTCATTTACAAATCTGTTTAACTTTCTGGCACCAGTCGATTTAAAAGAAAATGTTTTCCATCCCTTTAAGCACAACTCAGTCCTACATATTTCTTAGCGTAAGGCCCATAAAACAATATCTCATTTATTCATTCCTTTATTTCTGTTATCAGATTATATCTGTAGACTTTTAGGTACCTTAACTTCTGCACAGAGGACAAGGATTGTATTTTATTGCATTATATGCTAAGCGGAGATACACTAAATAATGTGGGAACACAGTTACTGGCACTGCAAAAAAAACAAAAAACACTGGAGTAAGCTTTGCTAAATATAATAAGATGTGTAAGCCTTGCAATAAAATTGGAGTATCCTTTTCACTGTCATTGCTGAAGTATGGCAGGCTCCTGCATACATTATGTTAGACAGTGATTGGCTGTGCAAGCATTTCCTCTAGAGATGACACATCAGAACCAGCGGGGTAATGGCGCCATCAGAACCATATATATGGTGGATTAGGGCAGGTGAGTTTGCTTGCTTTTTAATTCCGGAAGCACCTCAAAGCAATTCTATAAAACAAATTAAACTGCTTGAATACTCTTAAGAATACCTAACACCACTGCAGGGTGTCACTTATGAAAAACATTCCCAATGTATTTTAACCTTGTGTCACCTGCATCGAGCTTCCCAGCTTTAAAAGGCAGATCGCTACTTTGTCATTGATGGCATTTCCCAAGCATTAACAAGCTCTTCTCTCTTGTACCATACAAGGACAACATCAGGTTATAGCTGGTGTTATTTAGCTTGTATATGTAATTCTGTGACTAAACGAATATAAATGTTGGAGAGGGTGACTTATCATAGATTTTCCATTCCTCCAGTGTCTGTTGAATCCTCTGAAAAAAGCGCTACCTTCTTATGTGTTTAGAAAGATAAGCAAAAAATCTATCAGCGCTGAGAGAATCGGAGAAGGCATATAAAAGGGAGGAAAAGAAAGAGAATTTATAAACTTGTGTATGTTCTCTACAAAAAATCAAAATGATGCCTAAAAATGTTATATTTCAAAACACCCCAATCAGCCATAACTTTAAAGGGGTATTCCAGGCAAAACCTTTTTTATATATCTCAACTGGCTCCGGAAAGTTAAACAGATTTGTAAATTACTTCTATTAAAAAATCTTAATCCTGTCAGTACTTATGAGCTTCTGAAGTTAAGGTTGTTCTTTTCTGTCTAAGTGCTCTCTGATGACACGTGTCTCGGGAACCGCCCAGTTTAGAAGCAAATCCCCATAGCAAACCTCTTCTAAACTGGGCGGTTTCCGAGACGCGTGTCATCAGAGAGCATTTAGACAGAAACTCTATAAGACCTCTGAAGGTGTCCTGTTGTGTCATCGGCATTGTTTATTAAAACACCCTTTAATTCCTGTAGGTTGTGCGGCGAGACCTCCATTAAAAGGACTTGGTTTTCTATGACATCTCACAGATGTTAGATCAGATTGACATCTGGGAAATTTGGAGTCCAACTCACTACCTTCATCTATTTGTAATGTTCTGAGGTTGCACAAACTTTATCAGCAATGTATATGTTACAATAGCTCTTATGTGGTATTGGACTGGAAAGACTACCTCTGTAAATCAATGAATCTTGGGTACATGACCCTACTAGCATCACATCCGTAAACACTACCAATTTTCCTTGACACAGTATGCATGCAACCTTGGTTATTGTAAGGTCCAAATTCCCAGAGGTCAGTAGCATGGCTCTTAGTGAAAAAACAAAAAAACAAACCATTGTTAAAGGTGACTTTTGAAGGTGAAATATGTCTAGTCTATTTGTTATGGAATAGTGACAGATCAGGATTTATAGTCATGGATTTTGACTTCTATAATACTGTATATGATTCTTACAACTTGAATTTTGAGGAAATATAAGTTTACATTTTTACTATTAAACTCACCAAGCTAACCTTTGAACAAGACTGTTTATTTCATAAATTTTTTTTCTTTTTCCAATGAATAGAGAAGCCCTCCAACCTATTTGTATAGACAGCCAATATTGTTATAGATGGTTCATTAACAAAAGATATGAAGCAAAAGAAATATGAAAAACTGAACATAAAATTAAGGTCTGACTTAAAGTTTCCAAAAGTTATTTCACAAACCACCCAATTCGTTTCCCTTAATGTATTCTCTACATAATTGAAATCTGCCACCGTGATATCTGTTAAATTAAACACTTCCACGGCTGTTAGACTGTGCAATAGAAACCTTAAACAAAAGTCCTTTACATCTGTACAGATGAAAGAGTAATGTCCAATGAATCTCAAAGGAATTTTTTTGCACTACATCAGCTTGATGTTTTACCAGTAATTACTGAATAAAAGTGTAAATACAAAGTATCAAACTGTACAGCTGTGTTGTTTTAAGGGACTAACAGATTTCCTACTGAATATTCAAAGTGCCCTAAACAAAAGATGCTACAGTGTGTGAGGGATGTATCTTCCTCTATGCAGCTACCGGTGTATCAGCCGCTGTGTGAATAAAAGACATTGTTAATGTAGCTGGGTGTCTTACTTCCTGAGGTTCAGATTCAGAACCACGGCATCTGTTCCTTCACACGTTCTTTGCTGTATGTCTGGGGAATCGGATGTTGGGAAACAATTGGAAAAAAATACATTTTAAAGGGATATTCAGGTCTTAAAGTAAGGCAACTTTCCAATATGCATTCCTAAGGAATTTATCAAACTATTTATCATCAAACAGCATATTTGTGCTATAATTTGTGACTCTTTAATCCTCCTCCTTTTGAGAGCGGAAGGAATCAGCATAGGTATTCTGATGGGTCTGTCGCTAAGAAGTGCTTTATGCAGTAAGCTGCAATGCCCTGTGTGTTGTGACACCTTTCAATTATGGCCAGCAATATGTCTGAGCCATTTGTGCTACCATAGCTCTCCTGTGGGATCACATCAAACAGGTTTGCCTTAAAGGGGTACTCCGGCCCTGAGACATCTTATCCCCTATCTAAAGCATGGGGACCCCAGCAATCTTGTATTTGCCACCCACCTGTTTGAGTGGCACACCACGGTGCCAGCTCACAAACAGCCGGGAGGCGACCACGGGGCCGGAGTATTGTGATGTCATGACTCCGCCCTAGTGTGACATCACTACCACCCCCACTATGCAAGTCTATGGGAGGGGGCGTGATGGCAGCGATGATGCCAAGTTATAATACTATGTAATACGATTCTATTACGTACATTGCTATGTCCCATTTTTATGTACGGGACCCACACAAGTCTTTTTAATTTACTGTTGTCTCTGACCTTTTTCAGCATTCCATGCAGCCAGAGACAATGGGGGGAGACTTATCAAAGTTGTCTATGTCCCGCATCAATATAGACCAAACTACAGAGCGTTCGGCTGGTCTATTTGTGCATCTAATTTATCAAAAGCCGCATGGCCCTTGATAAATTCTGCGAACGGACTTCGTGATCTATGCTTTAGACTGTATTTAAACCTGCTCCAGTATGGTCTGACATTTTGGTGTACTTTCAGCCGATGCGACTTGACGCTGAAAAGTCGCTTTTGATAAATTCAGCACCAATGCATTCTTCCGTCTAAAATAAACTAGAATGCATCATGTTCTAAAAATCCTCTAAAGCAAAAGTCGCATAAAAGTCGACAAATTTAGACAGGAAAAACCAGTCTAAATCTTTTGATAAATCTCCCCCAATATGTCTAAGTCACATGGTCTCCAGGGGGCATGGCTATGCTTTGGTGGGTGGTTAGCAGGGTAGAAGGGATTCACTGAAGTAATTCTATCCACCCACCCATTGCAGCATAAGCATGCTCCCCTGAAGACCATGTGACTTGTGACATACTTTCTCTGGCCACATGAAATGCTGGGAAAGGTGAGACAGTAAAATAAAAAGATAGCACTACCAGATGTGGCTCACACATGTAAACAGGACAAAGTGGTGCATAGAGGTAATAGGTGCATATTACACAAAATTATAACTTGGCATCAAAGGCTGAAGAAAAAAAAATTTGAGTTTTTTCTTTTTTTTTTTAACTCTCTGTCAACATAAAAGGGGTACTCCTATCCCTAGACATCTTACCCCCAATGCAAAGGATAGGGAATAAGATGTCTGATCATGGAGGTCCCGCCGTTGGGGACCCCTGTGATCTTTCCTGCAGCACCCCGTTCATCAGCTGCATGGAGCGAAGAACACTCCGTGGCTGATGACAGGCGATACAGGGGCCGGAGAATCGTGACGTCACGGCCCTGCCCCTCGTGACGTCACGGCCCCCTCAATGTAAACCTATGGGAGGGTGCGTGATGACCGTCAAGAGGGGGCGGGACCGTGACTCCGGCCCCTGTATCGCCCCCGTTGCCAGCCACCAAGCGTTCTTTGCTCCATGCAGCTGGTAAACGGGGGTGCCGCAGGAGAGATCCCCTTTGGCTAGGGGATAAGATTTTAGGGGCGGAGTACCCTTTAATGAGCCTTTAGTGCTCATGAACCTATCGCTAGTTATGCAAACCACTTCATACTGGGAACAACTTCTAACACCTGCTGATTTGGAGATACTCTGACCCAGTTGTCTAGCCTTTATAATTTGACATTGGCAAAATGCTTTATGCTCTAATCCTGAGGCTTTTTTCACACTAAGCTAATTTTTAGTCTTTAAAAAACTTTCAGGATTGTTTTTGCATTTGGGCAATTTGAAACTATTTAGTTTTTGGAAACTATTTGTTTTTTGGGCTACAGTAAAAGTTATAGCTCAAACAATGGCTCTTCATAACTAAAACGTTTAGTTTCTCAGTGCTGGGACTTATAGGGGAAGATTTATTAAAAAAAAAAGAAAAAAAAAGTTGACCAGCTGCCCATAGCAACCAGATTAATTCTTTTAAGGGCTTCTAAAAATGAAAGAAGCGATCTGATTGGTTGCTATGGTCAACTGGTCAACTTTTCCTCTGCAAAGGTTTTGATAAATTTGCCACATAGTCTTTGTGTCAGTGGTAGCTCAGCTTGCAAAATATCATAATTAATCCAAACTTCAGTAAAGTGCAATAAATGTCAAGTCAATCCAAAAAAATTGCAATGTTTCAACCTCACAATGAGGTTTCAACCTGAGGTTAAAACGTAGCAATTTTTTTTTGTACTGACTAGATGGGTGAATTTCCCATTTCTTGCACTGGGTTGTTAATGTGCCACTTTGCCATTTTTTTGAAGTTTGAACATCCTAAAATACATGCCTAAATACAAGTACAGACATATTTTGAAACTTTGTACCTGGCACTTAATTTTACCTAGGAAATTTTTTCCACTGACTTGCTGACAAGCGCCAACAGCCATGAGACAATCAATGCTATTTTCTCCAAACTATAGTAATGGAAAAATGGTGTAAATTAATAGAATGTATAACTTTACATTGTCCATTTAATAAGCTATAGTGTTCTCTTTTAAAGAAAACCTTTTGCCACTTTGACCTATATGGAAAAAACATAAGGGGCTGTTATGTAAAACCATACTGGCTCCTCGTTGCAATGCTTGCTATATATAGGCAAACTTGTCGTAATAAAATCTCCCACTGCAAGTATATATTAATGTTTAAAGTCTCACTGCACTTTATGTAGGCAACTTTAATACTTATGTTGGAAAAATAATCAAGCAACCCTCCTAATCTTGTGATTGGTGACAAAAGCTGTACCTGGAAAGTAGAGTGAGACTTCTTAAAGGAAAAAAAAAAAACAACTAAACTGTAATATTTTGGAGAATGACCTACACTTTCCAATAACAATACTTTGCTCGTGATGTCATCAGTGTTCCAAAAAGAAAGGAATTTCCTCTGTAGCATTCAGCAGCTAATAAGTACTGGAAGGATTAAGATTTTTTAATAGAAGTAATTTACAAATATGTTTAACTTTCTGCCACCAGTTAATTTAAAATAAAAAAGGTTTTCACCGGAGTACCCCTTTAAACAGATTTGTAAATTACTTCTTTTAAAAAAATCTTAATCCTTCCAATAATTATCAGCTGCTGAAGTTGAGTTGTTCTTTTCTGTCTGGAAACAGTGCTCTCTGCTGACATCTCTGCTTGTCTCGGGAACTGCACAGAGTAGAAAAGGTTTGCTATGAGGATTTGCTTCTACTCTGGACAGTTCCCGAGACAGGTGTTATCAGAGAGCACTTAGACAGAAAAGAACAACTCAACTTCAGCAGCTCTGAAGTACTGAAAGGATTAACCCCTTAAGGACTCAGGGTTTTTCCGTTTTTGCACTTTCGTTTTTTCCTCCTTACCTTTTAAAAATCATAACCCTTTCAATTTTCCACCTAAAAATCCATATTATGGCTTATTTTTTGCGTCGCCAATTCTACTTTGCAGTGACATTAGTCATTTTACCCAAAAATGCACAGCGAAACGGAAAAAAAAATCATTGTGCGACAAAATCGAAAAAAAAACGCCATTTTGTAACTTTTGGGGGCTTTCGTTTCTACGCAGTGCATATTTCGGTAAAAATTACACCTTATCATTATTCTGTAGGTCCATACGGTTAAAATGATACCCTACTTATATAGGTTTGATTTTGTCGCACTTCTGGAAAAAATCATAACTACATGCAGGAAAATTTATACGTTTAAAAATGTCATCTTCTGACCCCTATAACTTTTTTATTTTTCCACGTATGGGGTGGTATGAGGACTCATTTTTTGCGCCGTGATCTGAAGTTTTTATCGGTATGATTTTTGTTTTGATCGGACTTTTTGATCACTTTTTATTCATTTTTTAATGATATAAAAAGTGACCAAAATACGCTTTTTTGGACTTTGGAATTTTTTTGCGCGTACGCCATTGACCGTACGGCTTAATTAATGATATATTTTTATAGTTCGGACATTTACGCACGCGGCGATACCACATATGTTTATTTTTTATTTTTTTTACACTGTTTTATTTTTTTTATGGGAAAAGGGGGGTGATTCAAACTTTTATTAGGGAAGGGGTTAAATGACCTTTATTAACACTTTTTTTTTAAATTTTTTTTGCAGTGTTATAGGTCCCATAGGGACCTATAACACTGCACACACTGATCTCTAATGCTGATCACTGGCGTGCATTAACACGCCTGTGATCAGCATTATCGGCGCTTGACTGCTCCTGCCTGGATCTCAGGCACGGAGCAGTCATTCGTCGATCGGACACCGAGGAGGCAGGTAAGAGCCCTCCCGGTGTCCGATCAGCTGTTTGGGACGCCGCGATTTCACCGCGGCGGTCCCGAACAGCCCGACTGAGCAGCCGGGTCACTTTCACTTTCACTTTAGAAGCGGCGGTCAGCTTTGACCGCCGCTTCTAAAGGGTTAATACCGCACATCGCCGCGATCGGCGATGTGTGGTATTAGCCGCGGGTCCCGGCCGTTGATTAGCGCCGGGACCGACGCGATATGATGCGGGATCGCGGCGCGATCCCGCTTCATATCGCGGGAGCCGGCGCAGGACGTAAATATACGTCCTGCGTCGTTAAGGGGTTAAAGGGGTTATCCAGGAAACAACTTTTTTTTATAAGTCAACTGGCTCCAGAAAGTTATACAGATTTGTAAATTACTTCTATTAAAAAATCTTAATCCTTTCAGTACTTATGAGCTTCTGAAGTTTAGGTTGTTCTTTTCTGTCTAAGTAATCTCTCTGACACGTGTCTCGGGAAACACCCAGTTTAGAAGCAAATCCCCATAGCAAACCTCTTCTAAACTGGGCATTTCCCGAGACATGTGTCATCAGAGAACGCTTAGATAGAAAAGAACAACCTTAACTTCAGAAGCTCATAAATACTGAAAGGATAAGATTTTTTAATAGAAGTAATTTACAAATCTGTTTAACTTTCTGGTGCCAGTTGACATATATATATATTAAAAGTTTTTTCCTGGATAACCCCTTTAAACAGACTTGTAAATCACTTCTATTTAAAATCTTAATCTTTCCAGTACTCAGCAGCTGATGTATGCTCCAGAGGAAATTAATTTCTTTTTGAATTTCTTTTTTGTCTGACCACAGTGCTCTCTACTGACACCTCTGTCCGTGTTAGGAGCTGTCCAGAGCAGGAGCAAATCCCTATTGCAAACCTCTCTAACTCTGGACAGTTCCTGACATGGACAGAGGTGTCAGCAGAGAGCACTGTGGTCAGACTGAAAATAAATTCCTCTGTAGTATACAGCATCTGGTAAGTACTAGAAGGATTAATATTCTTAAATAGAAGTAAGTTACATATCTGTATAACTTTCTGGCACCAGTTGATTTAAAAAAAAAAAAAAAAATAATTGTTTTCCACCGGAGTACCCCTTTAAGACATGCTGATGCATATGAGCCATGAGTATACTAAAAGGACACTATTTTGGTAATTGTATTGTCAGTATTTCAGAACCAAATCTCCACAGCACTTCTTACACTTTATAAAATAGTTAGCCTTTGAATTCCGCACAGGACCTGCCAAGTCCTTTATGTTTATTCCATAAGAAAGTAAATATATTGTGGATCAAAATACTTCTTTGCTAATGATGTTAGCTGTGAATTGAAAAATATTAAAGGATTCATTGTGGAAGGACTGTAACCTAATGATCTGCAGAAATAAACAATCCTACAGTAACTAGGCACTTGATCAGGGTCATGACAGCCATCCGCTGAGCATTCAGGTACATGACAGCACACTCAGGAACTGCATGGTGTTAACAATGTAATAGCATGACAGCTTACTCGCAGTTTCCTTTCCTGTTCTATTTCTGGAGTAATGCTACATCTGTATCAGATTACCCTACTTAGTAGGATAAGGCTGCTCAACACATTTGGTCATGAAAAGAAAAATTACATTAAATACAAAGAAATGTCTAAAAGCCTATAATGTGTCTAGGAAATTATACCTAATGTTTGAGTAAATGTTACTTCGGTTATCAACTGGTTAGTGGAAAATAGTGTATGTGAATGAACAGCATGGTTGTCACTACTGATACTGAACCAATTATTTTCAATTAAAGGGGTATTCCAGGTAAAAACATTTTATCCCCCTATCCAAAGGATAGGGGATAAGATGTCTGATGGCGGGGGGCCAACTGCTGAACCACCCTCCCCCCGCGATCTCCCTGCAGCCGGGGTTTCAGGGACTGTGGACGTGACGCCACGCCCCCTCCCATAGACATGAATGGAGGGGACGTGGCGTGACGTCACATCCAAGTCCCGGAAGCTCGGAGGTTTGCGAAAATGGAGACGCAGCTCCCGCATAGAATGCAGGGGCTGCAGGGAGATCGCTGGGGTCCCAGTGGCTGGCCCCCCGTGATCAGGCATCTTATCCCCTATTCTTTGGATAGAGGATAAGATGTTTTTACCCGGAATACCCCTTTAAAGGGATACTCCGGTGGTCAACGTGTTTTTCCGTTTTTGACTTACCCTATTTGTTTTGTTTCATTTCTATTCTTATTGTTTAGGTGACTCTTTTACGTTCTTTGTTATCTTTTTATCCCTCACTTTGTTTTTCTATCTTTGCTTCTATTTCCTGTTTCTTGCTGTGCTGAATAGTACAAATCCCAGCATGCCACATGCCTTGCTGGTTTGGGGCGGCTCCATTTTTTTGTTTGTTTGTTCCGCCCTTAACCCATCCTACTATTTTCCCGGGTCATCCCCCTTATACACAGCACACTAATATAATCAGCCCTGGTTGGGATACACTGGCATACACACACACAAAAGGGACTACAGCTCCCAGCATGTGTCATTCAGGAGGCTTCAGTCTGTGGTATAACACCAGCATGCTGCCTCTGTAGTCTCCTGGGAGTTGTAGTTCACCACACCTATGTAGGGCATACACCAGTGTTTCCCAACCAGGGTGCCTCCAGGTGTTGCAAAACTACAACTCCCAGCATGCCCTGACAGCCTTTGGGCATGCTAGGAGTTGTAGTTTTGCAACAGCTGGAGACACACTGGTTGGGAAACACTGGTGTAACATGATGTGTATGCTGAATAGGCTAGAACAGTGTTTCCCAACCATTGTGCCTCCAGCTGTTGCAAATCTACAACTCCCAGCATGCCGAAAGTCTGTCAAGGCATGCTGGGAGTTGTAGTTTTGCAACAGCTGGAGGCACACTGGTTTGTAAACACTAGCATACACACACACACACACAAACACACAAACAGGGACTACAACTCCCAGCATGTGTCATTCAGGAGTCCCCCCCCTCCCCCTTCACATACAGAGATCATTCCCAGTATGAGATTTATTCCCCTGCAGTCCATACATCCCCAGCCCGTGCACCTTCTCATCCTCCCCTTCAGATAACACTCATCTTCTCTGTGAGGTCCTTCTCCTGTGCAGACCTGCGTCCTTAGAATACAGAGCAGGGGGAGGGGAGGAGCTGTGCACTCAGCTGGATGAGATGAGGGGTCGTGGCTTATTTTTCTCTTGCAGACAGAGGGGAAAAAAAGCTGTGACATCTTGTCCACAACAGACTCAGAACTGTGGACAACAGTAAAAGAAAACCCTCTGTACAACAGAACTTCCTGCCCAACAAACAGGTAAGAAAAACACACACATGCTGCAAAAACATATAACACATGTATATTGCAAAAAAAACTAAGCTTACAAAGAAGATGCCATATAGTTAAAAAAAAAAAATTACCACCGGAGTACCCCTTTAAGCTTTTGAACTGCTTTGTAAAATCATTAATTGAATACAGGTCATCGTTTTGGAATATTTTTTTTAATGGTGCAGCCATCACCAGTTTCCATAAAACTTTATTTATAGCCCTGTGGCAATGCCATGCAAAGTATATCACCCTAACCACTCTAAACTAATTATTTCAAGAGTTATTGAACATACACACGTTGGCAGGTCTCATCATATAGTAACAATTGTCCATGATGTCACAGACACAAATCTAGTTTGATGTTGTCTATATTTTTGTTCAAAAGCTAAAAGTAAAACAAACACATGTATGGTTTTAATAAAAAAAAACTAGAAAAAGAGTCAAACTGCGTTTCAGAAAAAAGATATAAACCATGACATGGATTATGAGATACTAGCAGGGTGAGGGCATCTAATCTCTGCTTAATTATCATGGAAATGAATGTAATTTAATAGTGTTAGACAAGGAACAACATCTGAAAAACCCTATTCACACTTATGGCCATGGACAGTTAGCCTTTAGAAATCCCTGGGAGGCTGTCAATGAGTCACAAATAATTGGAACCCTAATATTAACTCATTTAAATGGTTATTATAAAAAATGCTTTCTCTACAAAACAAAGATCTACACCATACTACAGTACCATTTCCCAACGAGAATTGGAATTAACCTTAAACTGTCAATCTACCAACTGTTTTGTGATAACTATATTCCCTGTAAGTTTCATTGTTTTATATGTAAAATGTAAGTCAATATTTCTCCTGTATTCCAAACGTGTATAAGCTTGCAGATACTTAGGCAACATCACAAAGCCTTGGGCTAAACAATGAGATAAACCTATAATCATCATGACGCATAGATTATTTTCATAGCCCAAGTCATTGCACAGACTTTCTTATGTATAGGGAAATCAGGCTAAACCCTGATCCTAAACAGTTTTTCATGCTAGAAAAACTGTTATTTTGCATTAAAAAAGTGATAGTGAGTTGACCATCTCAGGACCACCACCAAATAGCAGAACAAAGGGCGTGACTGCATACCATCTGCATTACAGGCCATTTAAAGGGGTACTCCGCCCCTAGACATCTTATCCCCTATGCAAAGGATAGAGGATAAGATGTCAGATCGCCGCGGTCCCGCTGCTGGGGAGCCCCGGGATCCCCGCTGCGGCACTAAGCTATCATTACAGCACAAAGGGAGTTCGCTCTGCACGTAATGACGCGCAACACAGGGGCCGGAGCATTGTTACGTCACGGCTCCGCCCCTCGTGACATCACGGCCCGCCCCTTTCAATACAAGTCTATGGGAGGGGGCGCGGCGGTCGTCACGCCCCCTGCCATAGACTTGCATTAAGGGGACGGGCCATGATGTCATGAGGGGCGGAGCCATGACGTCACGCGGCTTCGTCCCCTGTATCGCCCGTCATTACGCACAGAGCGAACTCGCTCTGTGCTGTAATGATAGCGCAGTGCCATAGCGGGGATCCCGGGGCTCCCCAGCAGCGGGACCGCGGCGATCTGACATCTTATCCCCTATCCTTTAGATAGGGGATAAGATGTCTAGGGGCGGAGTACCCCTTTAAGTGAATAGAGCAGTGCTGTTGTACTAGACACAGCAGCATGGATACAAGTGTTGAAAAGGCATTACTGCAATGCTCACTGATAGGGATCCTAGTGGTAGGACCTCAGTGGTCACACATCAATGACCTACCTTACAGATAAAACATTTATGTTAAATCACACAAAGGGGTACTCCGGTGGAAAACTTTTTTTCTTTTTTAAAATCAATTGGTGCCAGAAATGACTTCTATTAAAAAATCTTAATCCTTCCAGTACTACTTAGGTGCTGAATACTACAGAGGAAATTCTTTTCTTTTTGGGACACAGAGCTCTCTGCTGACATCATGACCACAGTGCTCTCTGCTGACATCTCTGTCAATTTTAGGAACTGTCCAGAGCAGCATATGTTTGCTATGGGGATTTTCTTCTACTCTGGACAGTTCCTAAAATGGACAGAGATGTCAGCAGAGAGCTCTGTGTTCCAAAGAGAAAATAATTTCCTTTGCAGTATTCAGCAGCTAATAAGTACTTGAAGGATTAAGATTTTTTAATAGAAGTAATTTACAAATCTGTTTACCACCGGAGTACTCTTTAACCCCTTAAGGACCAGGCCCATTTTGGCCTTAAGGGCGAGACCAATTTTTATATTTTTGCATTTTAGTTTTTTTCCTCCTTGCCTTCTAAAAATCTAAACTCTCTTATATTTCCATCCACAGACCCATATGAGGGCTTGTTTTTTGCGTCACCAATTGTACTTTGTAATTACATCACTTGTTTAACCATAAAATGTACCGCGCAACCAAACTAATATTATTTAACCTCTTAAGGACCCAGGGCGTATGGATACGCCCTCACACCCTGGGCCTTAAGGACCCAGGGCGTATCCATACGCCCTGGCGTTTTCCGGTCTCTGCCGCGCGCCGGGCAGAGATCGGAACTGGATGCCTGCTGAAATCCTTCAGCAGGCATCCAGGGCAAACGCCGAGGGGGGCCATGTAGGCCCCCCATGTCGGCGATCACCGCAAATCGCAAGGGAAATCGCCCTTGCGATCTGCGGCGATACCGGGCTGATCGGGTCTCTGGGACCCGACCGCCTGGTAATTTCGCATGATCCCGGCTGTCACAGACAGCCAGGACCATTCTAACGTATAGGAGCGAGGTGGCAAGCCTGCCACCTCCTCCGATCCCCTGCGATCTGTCGGTTAGTTAACCGACCAATCGCAGGAGGGGGGGGCGGTTACTTCCTCCCGTCCTGCCCGGCCCATGAAAGTCCGGAGAGGACGGGAGGAAGACCGGAGGACGCGGTGGGGGACGGGGAAATGCTGGGGCCCGGCCCCGGTACTTACCTCGTCCCTGAAGACCCGGATCCTGGCAGCGGAGACGGCGGCGGCGACAGGTGAGTAGATCTTCAGCCGCGGTCGGGCCCTTTACAGCAATGCACGTCGCCGTAAAGCGACATGCATTGCTGTAATGGGACCCTGTAAACTACAACTCCCAGCATGCCCAGACAGCCCTTGGCATCTGGGCATGCTGGGAGTTGCAGTTTTGCAACATCTGGAGGTCCACAGTTTGGAGACCACTGTGCCCTTCCAGATGTTGCAAAACTACATATCCTCAGCATGCCCTTACTGTCCAGGCATGCTGGGAGTTGTAGTTCTGTAACATCTGGCCCTTCAGATGTTGCAGAACTACAACTCCCAGCATGCCTGGACAGTTTTGGCATACTGGGAGTTGTAGTTTTGCAACATCTGGAAGGGCACAGATTGGGAACCACTGTATTAGTGGTCTGCAAACTGTAGTCCCCCAGATGTTGCAAAACTACAACTCCAAGCATGCTGGGAGTTGTAGTTTGGCAACATCTGGCTCTAAAGATGTTGCCAACTACTACTCCCAGCATGCTTGATAATGTTTGGGAGTTGTGGTTTTGCAACATCTGGAGGCACACTGGTTGGGAAACATTGTTTCCTAACTCAGTGTTTCCCAACCCGTGTGCCTCCAGCTGTTGCAAAACTATAACTACCAGCATGCACTGATAGACTGTGCATGCTGGGAGTTGTAGTTTTGCAACAGCTGGAGGTCCCCCCCTGTGAATGTACAGGGTACATTCACATGGGCAGGGGGCTTACAGTGAGTATCAGGCTGCAAGTTTGCGATGCAGCAAGTTTTGCGCGGCAGCTCAAACTCGCTGTAACCCCCGCCCGTGTGACTGTACCCTAAAAACACTACACTACACTTACACAAAATAAAATAAAAAGTAAAAAACACTACATATACACATACCCCTACACAGCCCCCCTCCCCTCCCCAATAAAAATGAAAAACGTCTGGTACGCCACTGTTTTCAAAATGGAGCCTCCAGCTGTTGCAAAACAACAACTCCCAGTATTGCTGGACAGCCGTTGACTGTCCAAGCATGCTGGGAGTTTTGCAACAGCTGGAGGCACCCTGTTTGGGAATCACTGGTGTAGAATACCCCTATGTCCACCCCTATGCAATCCCTAATTCAGGCCTCAAATGCGTATGGCGCTCTCACTTCGGAGCCCTGTCGTATTTCAAGGCAACAGTTTAGGGCCACATATGGGGTATCGCCGTACTCGGGAGAAATTGCCTTACAAATTTTGGGGGGCTTTTTCTCCTTGCACCCCTTATGAAAATATGAAGATGGGGTCTACACCAGCATGTTAGTGTAAAAAAATAAATTTTTTACACTAACATGCTGGTGTTGTCCTATACTTTTCATTTTGACAAGAGGTAAAAGGGAAAAAAGCCCCCCAAAATTTGTAATGTAATTTCTCCCGAGTACGGAGATACCCCATATGTAGGCGTAAAGTGCTCTGGGGGCGCACAACAAGACCCAGAAGGGAGAGTGCACCATGTACATTTGAAGTGATTTGCACAGGGGTGGCTGATTGTTACAGCGGTTTTGACAAACGCAAAAAAAACAAAACCCCACATGTGACCCCATTTTGAAAACTACACCCCTCACGGAATGTAATAAGGGGTGCAGTGAGAATTTACACCCCACAGGTGTCTGACAGATCTTTGGAACAGTGGGCTGTGCAAATTAAAAACACCCATTTTAATGAATTTTTTTTTTAACGTATGCAAAAGTCGTGAAACCCGTGTGGGGTATTAAGGCTCACTTAATTCCTTGTTATGTTCCTCAAGGGGTCTAGTTTCCAAAATGGTATGCCATGTGGGTATTTTTTGCTGTCCTGGCACCATAGGGGCTTCCTATATGGGACATGCCCCCGAGCAAAATTTGCTCTCAAAAAGTCAAATATGACTCCTTCTCTTCTGAGCATTGTAGTTCGCCTGTAGTGCACTTCAGGTCAACTTATGGGGTACCTCCATACTCAGAAGAGATGGGGTTACAAATTTTGGGGGGTATTTTCTGCTATTAACCCTTGCAAAAATGTGAAATTTGGGGGGAAACACACATTTTAGTGAAATTTTATTTTATTTTTTTACATATGCAAAAGTCGTGAAACACATGTGGGGTATTAAGGCTCACTTAAATCCTTGTTACGTTCCTCAAGGGGTCTTGTTTCCAAAATGGTATGGCATGTGTTTTTTTTGCTGTTCTGGCACCATAGGGGCTTCCTAAATGCAACATGCCCCCCAAAAACCATTTCAGAATAACGTACTCTCCAAAATCCCCTTGTCACTCCTTCGGTTCTGAGCCCTCTACTGCGCCCGCCGAACACTTTACATAGACATATGAGGTATGTGCTTACTCAAGAGAAATTGGGCTACAAATATAAGTATACATTTTCTCCTTTTACCCCTCGTAAAAATTCAAAAATTGGGTCTACAAGAACACGCGAGTGTAAAAAATGAAGATTGTGAATTTTCTCCTTCACTTTCCTGCTATTCCTGTGAAACCCCTAAAGGGTTAAAAGGCTGACCAAATATCATTTCATATACTTTGGGGGGTGCAGTTTTTATAATGGGGTCATTTGTGGGGTATTTCTAAGATGAAGACCCTTCAAATCCACTTCAAACCTGAACTGGTCCCTGAAAAATAGTGAGTTTGGAAATTTTGTGAAAAATTGGAAAATTGCTGCTGAACTTTGAAGCCCTCTGGTGTCTTCCAAAAGTAAAAACTAGTCAATTTTATGATGCAAACATAAAGAAGACATATTGTATATGTGAAAAAAAAATTAAAATATTTTGAATATCCATTTTCCTTACAAACAGAGCTTCAAAGTTAGAAAAATGCAAAATTTTCAAATTTTTCCTAAAATTTTCACATTTTTCACCAAGAAAGGATGCAAGTTACAAATTTTTTTTACCACTATGTTAAAGTAGAATATGTCACGAAAAAACAATCTCGGAATCAGAATGATAACTAAAAGCATTCCAGAGTTATTAATGTTTAAATGTCTGACAGTGGTCAGATGTTCAAAAAATGGCCGGGTCCTAAGGTGTAAAATGGCTGGGTCCTTAAGAGGTTAAATGGGAAAATTGAAAAGAAAACCACAATTTAGCACATTTTGGAAGGTTTTGTTTTCAAGCTGTACACTTTCCGGAAAAAATTACATGTTTTCTTTATTCTGTGGGTCAATAGGATTAAAATGATACCCGTGTTATATGCGTTTCTATAATTGTACCACTTAAAAAAAAAATCTCAAACCATTTTAACAAAATTTGTAGGTTTGAAATTGCCCTATTTTGACCACCTATAACTTTCTAATTTTCCCGTATATGGGGCGATATGAGGGCTAATTTTTTTGTGACATGATCTGTAGTTTTTATCAGTACCACTTTTGCTTAGGTTTTACTTTTTATAAATTTTTTTTGGAATAAAATGTGACAAAAAAAGCAGCAATTTTGGGCTATTTTTTTAAGTTTACGCCGTTCACTGTACAGGATAATTAACAAGATATTTTAATAGTCCAAACTTATACGCATGCGGTGATACCAAATATGTGTATTAATTTTTTTTTTTTTACGCTTTTTGGGGGGTAAAATGGGAAAAACTGATATATTACATTTTCTTACTTTTTTTTAATGTCCCCATAGGGGACTATTCATAGCAATCATTTGATTGCTAATACTGTTCAGTGTTATGTATAGGACATAGCACTGATCAGTATAATCGGTGATCTTCTGTTCTGGTCTGCTCGATTTCAGACCAGAGCAGAAGACCCCGGGAGACAGCCGGAGCCAGGTGAGGGGACCTCCGGCTGCCATGCTGGATGATCGGATCCCCGCGGCAGCGCTGCGGGCGATCCGATCATCCATTCAATGTACCGCACTGCCGCAGATGCCGTGATCTGTATTGATCACGGCATCTGAGGGGTTAATGGCGGACATCCGTGTGATCACATATGTCCACTATTACCGTCGGATGTAAAAAGTGGTGTTTCCAGTCGGACAAAGCTCCAACACTATGGCCCATAGCTTCATTACTTGTTACACTTAATTCATCAAGCTTTTAATATGTCTACCCAACATCTTGCTATAGTATTTCATAAGTGTAATAATGGGCCAGACCTCTGCTTATCAGAATAACTACTGGTGACCAAGCCATGGTGTAGATTACCTGTATAGTTACTGATACAAGAAACACTCAAATGCACTCTGGCAAAATTAGGCCATCAGGATATACAGAAGGGGGAGTTTAAGTGGGAAATCCAGCTTTTTGTAATGTGTTCTTTATTTTATATTGGTTTTGTAAATGTGGTTAAGTCCTTGTCTTGCATTTTCCTCAATATGCCAAAACAAATGGTGAAGTGGGTCAACATCTCACAATCGGTCTCTTAGCTGGGCCAAAATGGACAACTCATGTTGTTGTTATCTTTGATGGAATGTTATGTTGATAACATTAGTGCCAGGCTGTTTTTTGGCACTTTTGATTTTATTCATATTAAAATCAAATATGAACCGTCATGTTTGCATTAAAATCTATTTACAACGTGGAAAATCATTTGCAATTTTATTCATAGTTTTTTATTTCTAATTCAGATAAGAGACCATCTTATTTGATTTACAAACATAGCAATTTGTTTGTGTTTTCTGTGAGTTATCAAAGGCAATGAAAAGCTATATGTAAGCCAAGCCACAATCAATGGTTAGATGTTCAAGATACTGTAGCCTTATCTTTAGTTCCCCATAGGGAGTATCCACAAATGCAAAGCACCTGAATACAATGTTCACGATGATTCCTTTTGTTACTCTGACCTCTAAAATACCAGACAAGGATGACTATTGGTTTGATCTAGACCAGAAAATGAACTTAAGGTATGCAATGCCACTATTCCACTCCTGACATGTGTCAAGGTGAGTGCAGTGATTTATTGACCCTAGGGAAAATGTAACGCTACAGCTGAAACTACGTTGATTCGTCTTATAGTAAACAATAAATCTGATCAAGGAATGTCAATACAAGCCATTTGTGTCATATCTTTACATTTTCTGTGAAAATAAAATAATTTATTTTTCAAAATTGAATTTTTTACACTGTGCCAAATACAAGTTTGGCTAGTTTAACAGAAACAAAATAAAACAGATTTATATTTTAAAACTTTAAATTTACACTCTTAAAAATCCTTACACTCTTAAACAATCCGTATGGATATAAAAGGGGATCAGCTGACCACAGTGTCCTTTCTGAAATAAATCTGAAATTATCGATGTAAATTCCTGACAACCCAAACCTGATGAGTCTAAAGGGCAGTCTCATCCCATGTCTGACAGTTCACATATACCCACTCATACTGGGAAAGCTGTAAATTATAGTGTGGGACTGCCCCCCTGAATACATAGGCCCAGAGAGACTGGAGATTTAAAGAAGTTTTCCCACAAATCTTAAATGCTTATTTAATCCATTTTATATTTTGCAACTCTTTTAGGTCTCAAGTGGTTCCATTTCTGTGAAAACTGCAGTTAAAAACCTGAATGTGTTAACAAAGCCTGAAGCTCCTTACTGTGAGTGATCATAGGGGGAACAGTCACATGCCCTGCATATTACATTTCCCAGAAGGCCTCTGTCTGCAGACTATGGTGCTAAGCACCTTTCCCTTTTCTACTGGACATTCAGGCTCTGGCAGACACTAACTTTGTCACATGTTGAATTCCCAAAATGTCTCTTTTATACTTTCAGCAAAAAGCAATGATGCCTACAAAACTTGGAATATATAAAATCTTTGTGTAGACTGTTCGTTAAGCCCAGGTGTGGATATTCACCAACTCCACATTAGACAATTCACATTAGAAAACGTGGGCTACGTAGAATTCCTTGAAAAAATTCAGGCACTCACTGTTAGATGATTCATTCTTTTTTCGTTTATTCGGAACATTCTGCAGTTTTCCATAGCTTGTAAGATAGTATATAGGCAATCATCCATGCTAGCAGAGGTCTAAACACACTAGTTGGGAGTCATCAGCGTAAGACCCTGATGGCTCCCAACTAGTGTGTTTAGACCTCTGCTAGCATGGATGTTTGCCTATACAGTGGTCCCTCAACATATGATGGTAATCCATTCCAAATGAACCATCGTTTGTTGAAGCCATCGTATGTTGAGGGATCCGTGCAATGTTAAATATAGGAAGGTATACTCGCCTGTCCCCGCCGCTCCGGACTGTCACCACTGCCTGGATATCGCCATCCATCGCTGTCATCACGTCCCCGTGGTGTCCCAGTCGTTCCAGACCGTCTCCGCTGCCCAGGATCATCATTCCTTATCGTCGTCATCACATTGTTATGCACGCCGCTCCTATTGGATGACGGGACAGCGTGCGCGGCGACGTGATGACGACGATGGAGAGCGACGGCGATGCAGGGGATCCTGAAGAGGACGGTACGGAGCGCTGGGGACATGTAAGTGATCGTCACAGGACCACATGGGGCACCTTAAACGGCTATCCGGTGGCAGCTGAAGCAGTCTGCGCTGCTGGATAGCCGTTTATGTGATGGCCCCGACATACAAAAGCATCGTATGTTGATGCTGCCTTCAACATGCGATGGCCTCTGAGAGGCCATTGTATGTTGAAATGATTGTATGTCGGGGCCATCGTAAGATGGGGGGGTCACTGTATACTATCTTACAAGCTATAAAAAACTGCAGAATGTTCGGAATAAACGGAAAAAGAATAAAAACTTCTAACAGTGAGTGCCTGAATTTTTTCAAGGAATTATACGTAGCCCACGTTTTCTAATGTGAGATGCCTGCGTTTTTGCAAACAAATTTCCTAACCAAAATGACTCCTCTTCAAGTTGCAGGAGTCCTCAACTCCTATAAATACTTTCTTATAGTTTGTCTGCTCCTGCTTGTTTCACCTCACTTCCGCTGCTTCTCCGTGCTGCAGTTTATTTAGAAAACTGATGTTAATAGCTTTTCATATGTTTTTTTTTTTTTTTTTACAGATCTTTTAAAATGCACTGCAAAAATACCACGTTGTACGCTTTTCTGTCACTAGCTCATAAATCCTTGGGTGGTAGATTACAAGCAACATTACTATAATTCAAATAGCATCGGCATAAAGACCCAAAGTACACAGAAAAATCTTCTGTTCGACACGCATGATTCTTTTGTTGTGCAATCATATAGCAGGGTATCGAGCAACACCGGTATTCATCCGTCACACAAGCACTTCATTTTGTGATTGAGGTTCCGCTGAGGGAAATTATATATATTTTCATTACTTAGACCACCTGCAATTTAGTGAATTCATTATGGCAGCTTTTCTATACTGAAGTGTTCTTGACGCATATGTAACTCACAATAACTGTATGTTCCTGACATGACAAAGATATTGTCCATCGAAGCAACAGTAGAATGTAATCTATATCATCAAAATTCAACAACGAAGAAGCAATAGTGTTGATTGCTTAGACTGTAACCATCAATTATTTGTGGATTCTGTCCTCTGATTGGTAACTGAGGAAAATAACTTAACCATAAACTAATCTACACACATAGAGGAAGATTTATCAAAACCTGTGCAGAGAAAAAGTTGCTGAGCTGCCCGTAGCAACCAATCAGATCACTTTCTTTTTAATAAGGCCTCTGCAAAATGAAAGAAGCGATCTGATTGGTTGCTATTGGCAACTTTTCCTCTGCACAGGTTTTGATAAATCTCCCGCCTTTTAAAAATGGAATAAGATAGTAGAATGTTTGCCCAAACTCAATACCCCAGTCTAAATAGAAAGTGACCACTTCTTGTTAACCTAAAGCATTGCTCACTCATGCTATTTGTAGCAGCACTGTGCTTACAGCATCTAAATTAGAGGTGGATTTATAATAGTATGTGACTAATGCATATGGCAGATCAATGTTGTCTAAATGGATAAAACAGAGCCCACAGCCTGCTATGTGCCCATGATATACCCCCATATGCCTTTGATAGAATATAAAGGCACAGTAAGGTGTATGTTGAGTCATACTACAGTCACAGGGATATTTTACACTAAAAACAAAGCAACAACTAGCACCTGTTGGACTTGGCTTTGCTGTGCATTGGAGCCCCTAATACAGTTTTCCATATTAAATATTTATAGAATATCTAAATAAATGCCCAAAAAGGTGGGTACTAGGTCTGAAAAGAGGGATCATTAACACAAAGTAATTAATGATAGTATTTCACAGCTGAAACAATGAAGAGGTGGAAAGGTTTGGCTCCTGTCATAACATCCATGGATCTCTTTATTGATTTTTACGGTAAAAACTGGCAACTAAAGCCTGATTTGTACCAGGTCCTGTGGCTATAACAGACATCTGAGATGGTAACACTGCTCTAATCATACAACAGTGTCTACTCCAGTTTCATATCTTTTGAATAGCTATTCTGTATTTCTATACTGTACTCTTATTGAGAATGCCAGGATTTGCTCATAAATGGTCAAGCAAAAAGTTCATCTCCTCAGCCAACTCATGTAATTTAATTATAAAACTGACAATAAAGTTGACATATTGCAATATGCTTAAGAGGTAATGCTGTACAAAACATGTAAGTCAAACAATTTCTCCTCCCCAACTGATTAAGCCACACAGGTCATTTTTGCCAGAATGGCAGAAACTCTGCGACTATGGAAGCATTCTAAACAACTGCAAAATGAAATGATTATAATCCACAGTCATTACTTGCGGATCTAAAGAATTTGGAAAATGAGCTAGATGGTGGTTGTCAAGACAACGCTGAATGCTCTAAATGTAGAGAAGACAACCACTAGAGGACAAACTATAACCTCAGACTGTGTGTGCATAAAAGAACTTTCAGCCCTCCACATTTGTGTTGCCATGCTGTAGTACCTACATACCTGGGCAATGAGGGCAGCAAGAGTCATGAGTACGACTAGGATTTTGACATAGCAGCGGAGGGCAAACTTCAGTCTCGCACAAAACTCGTCCACTATGACAAGTGCACTGTGTGCAAGAATCAATATTCCATGTTTCTCCTTCAACATAATACTCCCCTCCAGGGGCATGGCAGATGGATGGGTCTGTGGATTCTGGCTTCTTCCCGCTTGTATCCTCTGTAAAAAAAGATGTGTAAATAGATTTAATAAGATTTGCATTCATTACAACCTTACGTTCACACTACGAATATGTCGCGGAATTTAGCAAGGGGAGTTTTAGCCTGGCAGCCGGCGGCGCGGTAGGACCGCAGGGCCCTTTGCAGTCACCATTGACGGCTATGCAGCACTCGCAGACTTCCGCGCAAAGAATGAACATGTTCTTTCTTTGCGCGGAACAATATCAGTGGCAGAATTGTCCGCTGCTGAAATTCGAGAGTATTAACGGGTCTTGCGGAAGACCCATTCACACTGATGCTAACGTTCACTGTGCGGAATTCCCCAGGAATTCTGCATTGTGAACATCTTAGAGTTGTAAAATGAAATATTCTGCATCTTTCCACCTTTACCATCTTCAAATCTCTACTTGCAGTTAGGGAAACAAAACATTTCCTTCTTTACATACAGGTATTTAAAACCTGTCCATAAGCTATTCAGGCTTGTATTTGTTCTTTTCCATCAGGTTTCTGTTTCCTTCTGAAAGCATAGTATTGCATGCTGTGCTATTGTAATCAGAAAGAAAATAGAAAGCTGACGGACTCAATATAAGTCAATGGTGAAGAAACCAGAACAAAAAGAAAAGAAAAAAAATTATATATAACATTTTTTTTACCACATTTAATGAAATGCCATAATTCATTTACTATATACTACATACTACACTAAACATAAAATAATAGTACTTAAAGGGGTACTCCACTCCCCAGTGTTCGGAACATTTAGTTCTGAACACTGGGTGCGGGCTTCAGTGGTCGCCACGCCTCTCGTGATGTCACTCCCCGCCCCCCTCAATGCAAGTCTATGGGAGGGGGCGTGACGCCCATCACGCCCCCTCCCATAGACTGACCCGGCATCTACATCCTTCTATTTAACTCCTGCTGTGCCGTTACCTGCCTGCTGGAGGTCCCGTTACTGACCGGGTGCCACTCCGGTCTGCGAGTCTGCCGGGGTGAGGTGCCGGTAACATATGCTGCTGCTGGGGGTCTGAGGCGCTGGGCTCTCCCCTGCTGTGTTGGGCTGCTAGAGGCTGGCTGCTGTAGCTCTTGGGCGAGGGGGGTTCTCCGGTGTCTGAGCGTGATGTCATTAAATGTTTCGAACACTGGGGAGTGGAGTACCCCTTATTTACAATCCCAATACATATTTTTAATTTAAAGAGTTCTCTGTATTTCAGAACTGACCATTTAATTCTACTACTCTGTAACAGGATAGCAAATCATGGCTGAGGTATGTCAGCATTCTGCCGTCATGCCATGTGTCTGAAGACATTACTGTTGGCCTTCTGTGGACTTTTACAGTGACAAGCTTCTGCCAGGGTGTAAAGAGAAGTCCCTGTTTACAGCGAGCATAATTTTTTCAATTGTTTTTTCATTCAGGTTTGGAGTAAATCAATAACATTTCGCTCTAAGCAAAACTTCTGTGACTTCTCTGAAACCTGGGAACAGTATATAGCTTGATTCTTGTAACTCATCTTATCTAAATTTCTCACACACAAAACAGAACATTATATAAAGGCCTGTATCCGTGGAGATGGCTGCAATAATACTGGCAAGGTTTCTAAATTACTTCCCGCCAGATCTCCTTATCAGTCATAAAAATAATATATAGGATTTCATCAAGGTTTACACAAAAAGGCCTAATCTGCTATTATGGTGCCTACTCCTTACTTTTTGTGTGTACAATGACCACCTACATTTTAAAAGCATATGTATTTAAGAATGCTCACAGGTGTGTAGCGGTAAAAGCTGTATTCAGTTTCAAGTGTGTTAATGGACAGTGGAATATAGTAGATAAAAAAAAAAAGTTAGGTATTTTTCTGCAAAACACAATTGTCATGAAAACCATCTGGAGTTGAATATCTTAGAAAATGGGGTTCATGTGCAGTTTCTGTAAAATACATTACTTGAACAAAAATACTTTTAGTATAAAAAAAGCACTCGAGATTTGTTTTGCTTATATAGTGTAGCACATACGTTTATAAAAAAAATAAAGTATAGGTTCTTGTGTATGCTTGGTGAATACCTATTTTAGTTGTTTTGGCATACATGTGTTGTCTGCTATCTTGATTCCTATTTTCCCACTGATATGGTTTCCTTATGTTGCCTATATCTCCCATGATGCCTTATATTTTGCAGAGACAGAGAAAATAGAGTCTGACTGCACTTCTTCAGAGTCCTATCTATGTGCAGCAAGTGACAGATCAGTGATGTAGAACTTCTGGCCCTTTACACTAAAGAGCAGTGTTTCCCAACCATGGCCCTCAAGTAACCCCAACAGGTCATGTATTCAGGATTTCCCATCTCGTTCAACAGGTGATGTAAATAATGGTCCATGCATCAGACATCACCAAAATTATATCACCTTAGAAAGACTAAGGTAAGCCTAAAAACATGATCTGTTGATGGTACTTCATGGCCGTGGTTGGGAAACATTGCTTTATAGGGTAAAGGGCCAGAAGTTCTACATCACTGATCCAGAGCCGTAGCTGCCATGAGCTCTCCCCCCCCCCCCTTTTTTTTTTTTTACCTCCCAGGCAGCCGCTGTGGCATGCGGCCCTTTAAGAGTATCGCCAGCAGTGGCGTTGCGAGGGAGGTGTGGGGCTACATGCAGTACAGTGAATGGCAGAGTGGGCTGTGAGTTCCTTGCTCCGCCATTCACTGTCCCATAGGCTGCAGGCTATGAGCCTCTGCAACGCAACCCCGCGGCAGGCCGGCGCAATGATGTAACGTCATTGTGCCGGCTGAGGAATCCCGGCGCTGTGGCTCATAGGCTGCAGTGCTGGAAGAGAGAGCGCCGTCCATCGTTGGAACCTAGACTAGGTATGTGTTATTGTTATTTTTTTATATATATATATATATATATATATATATATAGCATATTTAAACATGAGGGGAAAGGGGGCATATTTATACATGGGGGCAAAGAGGGGCATATTGATGCATAAGGGGGCACAAAGGACCATATTTATACATAAGAGAGGTATATTTATAGATAAGGGGCACAGAGGGGAATATTTATAAATAAGGGGGCACAGAGGGACATATTTATAGATAAGGGGGCACAGAGGGGCATATTTATAGATAAGGGGGCACAGAGGCATATTTATACATAAGAGAAGACAGAGGGGATATTTATAGATAAGGGGCACAGAGGCGCATATTTATACATAAGGGGGCACAGAGGGGCATATTTATACACAAGGGGCCCAGGGGCATATTTATACATAAGGGACACAGAAGGGCATATTTATACCTAAGGGGCAAAGAGGGGCATATTTATACAAAAGGGGGCCCAGAGGGGCATATTTATAGATAAGGGGCCCAGAGGGGCATATTTATAGATAAGGGGCACAGAGAGGCATATTTATACATAAGGGGCACAGAGGGGCATATTTATACATAAGGGAGTATAGAGGGGCATATTTAAATATAAGGAAGCATATTTAAAAATTAGGGGACATGAAGGCATTATATATATGAGGGTGCACTGTGGGGCATTATATATATGAGGGGGACATAAAGGGAAAATTTTTATATGAGGGGGCACAGGGTAATCATATATATATATATATATATATATATATATATATATATATATATATATATATATGATGCCCCCTGTGCCCCCTCATATTTAAATAAGCCCTTTTGTGTCCCCTTATGTATAAAATAAATAATGCCCACTGTGTCCTCTCATTTGGAAATATGTCCCCTTATAATATATATATATATAGAAATATGTACCCTTATAGTATAACATAGTATTATAATATTGTACGAGGGCTCACTTTATTTGTCATGATCTGTAGTTTTTAGCTTTACCATTTTTGTCTTAATGGGATTTTTTGAGCATGTTTTATCCATTTTTTTATGTTATACAAAGTGACCAAAAATCATCAATTTTGGACTTTGGCATTTTTTTATGTTTACACCATTGACCGTGTGATTTATTTAATTAATGTTATATTTTAATAGTTCGAACATTTACGCATGCGGCGACACCATATAGGTTTGTTTTTGTTTACATTATTTTATTTAAAAAATGGAAAAAGGAGGGTGATCAATACTTCTATTAGGGAAGGGGCTTATATTCATTCACAGGCTGATCATAGTTACATAGTTACATAGTTAGTATGGTTGAAAAAAGACATACGTCCATCAAGTCCAACCAGGGGATTGAAGGGAAGGGTGTAAGGGGATAAGGGATGTAGTTTTATAATTCTGCATAAGCATTAATGTTATTTTGTTCCAGGAATGTATCTAACCCTGTTTTAAAGCTGTTAATTGTTCCTGCTGTGACCAGTTCCTGAGGTAGACCGTTCCATAAATTCACAGTCCTCACGGTAAAGAAGGCGTGTCGCCCCTTTAGACTAAACCTTTTCTTCTCCAGACGGAGGGAGTGCCCCCTCGTCCTTTGATCAGATAAACCGGAGGCCGGTAGGGACCCTCCACTCGCTGTCTGAACTGATCAGGACACCGCAACTTTGCTAACGTGGACCTGGTAAGCTCAGAGGACATTTTAGATGAATGTCCATTCTATAGGTATATTAAAAATATAAACCTGTACTCACCGCCAGTGCTCCCGCTGTGCCCTGCTCTGGTCCCTGGGTGCAGTCATGCTGCTGCTTAACTGGCCAAGGAGGGGCATCACTATGGTCAGTGGTTGGTTCAGCAGCAGTATGACTCACTGGGCCACGATGTCACTATGGGCCCAAAACATGCTGCAGCTCAGCAAGAGGATTGCACCTAGGGAGTGGAGCAGAGCACAGCAGGAACACTGGAGGTGAGTACAGTTTTTTTTCTATAATGTAGTATGGGCATCCTCATCCTGTAATATACTCCCAGGGCTGTACTCACTATTCAGCTGGTGGAGGTACTGGGGAACATTTATCATTAGGTGTCTATTGTAGACACAGATCTACCCCTTTACACTGCTTATCTAATTTACACTCTTGCTCAAAATTTACAAAAGTTGTACACGTCCTTTGATACATTTTGTGCAAATATAGAAAAGCCCCCCCCCCCCCACTCTACTGTGGACTCCTCTACCTCACACTTCACAGAACTGCACTTCACATAGCTGTGGCACTTTCCCACGGTACACTGCTCACATAGCTAGAAGTGCTGGAGCCGTAGTGTGCTCTGAACAAAACTCTGCACAATAGTAAAATCATAAATCTTTATAAAGTACACAGAATGTCTGGGTTTAAAAAATATGTAATTTTGCTTAACAATCTGTCCCCTTACCTCTTTATCAGTGTTTACCAATGAGAATGCCACCAAGTGTTGCAAAACTTGGCATGCTGGGAGTTGCAGTTTTGCAAAAGCTAGAGGTACCCTGGTTGGTAAACACTGTGTACATTTACCAGAGCAGAGTGTGTGATCATGTACATGTAGCAGAAATTAGTGTGCGACATGTGGATGGAGCAGAGCTGAATGTGATATTATGTGTAAGCATGACCACACACACATTCAACTCTGCTACATACACCTGATCACTCACTCAGCTCTGCTGCATACACACAATCACACACTCAGCTCTGCTGCATACACATGATCACAAATATAGATCGACCTAACAGCTGTACCTCCTTCTCCCTCCATGCACATACAGTGGTAATCTTAGGGCTCGTTCACACAGCCGTCTGCATCCATTGATAAATGCCCGTTCTGCAATCCGTTTGATAATTTTAAAAAAGGTTGCAAACAGCTGTTTTACAATCCTTTATCACCCGTTTGCACACATTTGCTTCCTGTTCTGCTTTTTGATGGGAGAAAAGACATTGCATGCAGTATTTTTTCTCCTGTCAAAAATAACGGAATAGAAATGGATATTATAAATTTAACATTAAAGTCTGTAGCAAATGGATGAACCTTTAATGTCATTCATTTGCCCCCGGTTTAAAACATCCGTTTCTGAACTGTTATTACTTCTGAGCATGCTCAGAAGAGGTGACATCAGCAGACTCCTGCAGTGCTGAGGGACTACTAGTACTACTCCCATCATGGAACAGACTCATATCCATGATAGGAGTAGTCGTTCCCATGTTGGGGGTTGTAGTACAGGGCATAAGGGATTGATCACATCGGGTCTCACTTCTGAGACCCGATGCGATCAGTAGTTATAAAGCAGGGAAGCAGGTGGCATGCTGCGCTCCCCTGCGATGTATATACTACTATGTAAACTTTCATTCTGAAATCCCCGTAGGGAGCACTGAATGGCCGGAACTCAGGCTGCCAGTGGGATTTTTAAACTACTACTTTGACCCCCTAATGTATGCCCCCATGCATATTTATAATAATTGATTGGCCCCTGTGTGTTTATAATAATTCATTGGCCCCAGTGTGTTTATAATAATTCATTGGCCCCAGGGTGTTTATAATAATTCATTGGCACCAGGGTGTTTATAATAATTAATTGAAGTGTCCTTATTTCCCCTCTCGCTGCCTGCTCCTCATCTTCTTGGAGCAGGGCAGCAGCGGGGACATGTCGGGAACAGGCGGCGGTGGATGAATGAAGCCTACATGTCCCCTATGTAGGCTTCATTCATTCACCGACGTCCGACATGTCCCTGCTGCTGCCCTGCTCATAGCGCACCGCCAGGACATGTCTACTATTCTCTGCTGCTCATCTCTGTACCCAACGGTGATGAGAAGCAGAGAATATACATGTCCTGATGGTGCGCTCTGATTGCGCTAGGAGCAGGGCAGCAGCGGGGACATGTCGGGCAGCGGCAAATGAATGAAGCCTACATGCGAGACATGTTGACTTCATTCATTCACTGCTGCCGGTTAACATGTCCCGCTGCTGCAATTCTCTAAGAAGATGAGGAGCAGGCAGCGGGAGGGGAAATAAGGACACTGGGGGGAATAAGGATAAGCACACTGGGGCCAATGAATTATTATAAACACACCAGGCCAATGAATTATTATAAATATGCATGGGGGCATACATTTGGGGGTCAAAGTAGTAGTTTAAAAACCCTGCTGGGAGCCCTGAATGGCTCTTCGGTGCTGGCCATTCAGGGCTTCCAGCGGGGGATTTCAAAATAAAAGTTTACACAGTAGTATATGCATTGCATGGGGGGGAACAGCATGCTGCCCACTCCTCTGCTTTATAACTGCTGATTGCATCAGGTCTCAGAAGTGAGACCCGGTGCAATACACCCAACATGGAACAGACTCTGTTCCATGATGGGGGTAGTAATACAAACACTACTGTAGCCTCCACAGTCGCCTGCAGACTCCCGCAGTCAGGGAACTACTACTCTCATCATGGAAAGGAGTCTGTTCCATGATGAGAGTAGTAGTAGTTTGGCTGCAGGACGCTGCAGGCGGCTGGTACGTGTGTTCCTTGATGTTCTATATTTGCATTAAAAATTTCGGCAATGCGCAAAGTTTGACAGTGTAAACAAGTCTTGTGCAAGCAATAAATTAGTGTCCACTGCATTTTTCGCTCCACGGTGCATGAACAATAGACAACATCAGAAAATGTTCCACCAAAAAAGACGCACAAAAAAGACACAATGAGTGACACTGCGCAAAATTGAAAAAAATAAACATCAAAAATGCGTGAAAAAAATAAACATCAAAAAGGGGCAAAATCATTGATAAATGTCCCCCACTGTGTACATACATTACATTACTTATCCTGTACTGATCCTAAGTTATATTTCATTGTAGTCCAGAGCTGCCAAGGATATAAGAGAAACTGGGAAGCATCACATTAGTTAAAGGACAACTGCAGCAGTATGACACTTATCCCCTATCCACAGGATAGGGGATAAGCGTTTCATTGCGGGGGGGGGGGGGGGGGGGGGGGTCCGACAGCTGGGACCCCCGTGATCTCCCTAACGGGGCGCCACCATTAGCGCTCATGGTGACGCCCCGTCTACTCCCCGTCCCCATACAGTTCTACGGGGGAGACGGGGAGGCACGACAGCCGCGGCCCCGTACAGGAGATCACAGGGGGTCCCAGTGGTCGGACCCCCGCGATCAAACACTTATCCCCTATCCTGTGGATGTCCTTTAACTCTGTTTCCTTAGGAGGCTAGGTAAGTGACCTGCTGCTTCCACAGAAAGTAATGTACTGTGACTTTGCAGTTACTGCAATGGGATAGATTTTTCACAATGGGTGCCACCCATCAGACAAAATCTCACTATTTCAGTGAATGCAAGGTCACATTACCTTACTTATCCTGTACTGATCTTGAGTTATATCCTGTATTATAATCCAGAGCTGTACTCACTATTCTCCTGGTGAGGTCACTGTGTACATACATTACATTACTTATCCTGTACTTTTCCTGAGTTATAGCCTATATTATACTCCAGAGCTGTACTCACTATTCCGCTGGTGGGGGGTCACTGTGTACATACATTACATTACTTATCCTGTACTGCTTCTGAGTTATAGCATATATTATATGCCAGAACCATTTTCTGGGCCTGCCTCATGCGCAAAAGGAGCTAGCTACAGCTCTGCACTGATCTATCACTTGCTGCACTTAGGACTCAGGAGAACTGCGCTTTAAAAACACTGCTAGAATATTATACAAGATCCAGCTTCAGTCTATCCCTTTACTCCATGTTACTGAAGCTCCTACACATATGACAGCAGTACCAGGCTCCACACAGCAGAGGCAGACAGTGTAAGTAGAGGGCGTATTATTACTATATTTGTAGTGTGTATTTTATAACGTAAAGACGACAGGCAGCCCTTCTCATCTGCTCCATCATGACAGCTGCTATCTTGGAGGTGACCGGAGAGGTGCTGGCAGGGAAGCCCCATACACAAGGTTGGCTACCTCTGTCAGGTTCCGGTCCTTCTGATTGTGCTGCCAGCGTGGCATAGAGGGAGACAGA
Organism: Hyla sarda; assembly: GCF_029499605.1. Taxonomy (NCBI): domain Eukaryota; kingdom Metazoa; phylum Chordata; class Amphibia; order Anura; family Hylidae; genus Hyla; species Hyla sarda. The sequence continues at coordinate 343,531,270 of NC_079191.1, read as the reverse complement.
AAGTGAAAGTTCTGCTTTGTGGGTCCTCACGGGAAGAATAAAGCTGTGGCAGCCGTTTTACTCAGCACTGTGGGCCTCTCTCTCTCAGCACCAACCAGCAACAGTCTGTGGGTCTCTGTATTGTTGTACCATACTTATTAAAAATAAGACATCCTCTAAAAATAAGCCAAAGTGTGTCTTCTTGGAGAAAAATAAATATAAGACAGTGTCTTATTTTCGGGGAAACACGGTAGTCATAACAAGAATTTGTCCATATGTCCGTCAGTCAATCCTTCCGAAAGCAATAGCACCATTTGTACAGAGTCTATCAAATACTAGGCTACATTTATCAATTACAAGCAGAGTAACTGGCATTGCCCAGTCTTCCAACCTAAACCTTGGTGGAAAGGAAAGCAACAATGACACTCTCATCCTCATATCCTGACCTCATATCTCCTCCCCTGCAAAAAACCTGAAGAAAAATACTGTAGCATTCAGGTCCAGTATCAGCACCATATTATAACTATGGGTGAGTTATGTAGCTGCTATTTGTGCAATAATATGTATATCCTGTGACTTATGCAGTAGGTTTAATTTAGTGACTGTGGGTGAACCCCTGTGCCTAAACCCATTGTGGTTTACAGGATAGAGTCACAGGTGTGACATGTACCCTAGAGATATATAATATACCGTATATACTCGAGTATAAGCCGACCCGAGTATAAGCCGAGACCCCTAATTTCAACCCAAAATCCCAGGAAAAGTTATTGACTCGAGTATAAGCCTAGGGTGGGAAATACCTCATCCCCCCCTGTCATCATCCAGACCCGTCATTAACATCCTCATCATCATCATCACCTGTCATCATCCCCTTGTCATCATCCCACACCCCCCCTTCATCATCCCCTTGTCATCATCCCACACATCCCCTTATCATCCCACACATCCCCCCTTCATCATCCCCTTGTCATCATCCCACACATCCCCCCTTCATCATCCCCTTGTCATCATCCCACACATCCCCTTATCCCACACATCCCCCCTTCATCATCCCCTTGTCATCATCCCACACATCCCCTTATCCCACACATCCCCCCTTCATCATCCCCTTGTCATCATCCCACACATCCCCTTATCATCCCACACATCCCCCCTTCATCATCCCCTTGTCATCATCCCACACATCCCCTTATCATCCCACACATCCCCCCTTCATCATCCCCTTGTAATCATCCCACACCCCCCCCCTTCATCATCCCCACCCCCCTTCATCATCCCCACACCCCCCCCCCCTTCATCATCCTCTTCTCATCATTCGCCCTCAGTGGTCTTCAACCTGCGGACCTCCAGAGGTTTCAAAACTACAACTCCCAGCAAGCCCGGGCAGCCATCGGCTGTCCGGGCTTGCTGGGAGTTGTAGTTTTGAAACCTCCGGAGGTCCGCAGGTTGAAGACCACTGCGGCCTTCAACCTGCGGACCTCCAGAGGTTTCAAAACTACAACTCCCAGCAAGCCCGGGCAGCCATCGGCTGTCCGGGCTTGCTGGGAGTTGTAGTTTTGAAACCTCCGGAGGTCCGCAGGTTGAAGACCACTGCGGCCTTCAACATGCGGACCTCCAGAGGTTTCAAAACTACAACTCCCAGCAAGCCCGGGCAGCCATCGGCTGTCCGGGCTTGCTGGGAGTTGTAGTTTTGAAACCTCCGGAGGTCCGCAGGTTGAAGACCACTGCGGCCTTCAACATCATCCAGCCCCCTCTCACCCCCTTTAGTTCTGAGTACTCACCTCCGCTCGGCGCTGGTCCGGTCCTGCAGGGCTGTCCGGTAAGGAGGTGGTCCGGTGAGGAGGTGGTCCGGGCTGCTATCTTCACCGGGGGCGCCTCTTCTCCGCGCTTCCGGCCCGGAATAGAGCCGTTGCCTAGACAACGACGTATCTGCGTCGTTGTCAAGGCAACGTGACTATTCTGAGGCCGGGCCCGAAGCGCTTAGAAGAGGCCTCCCCGGTGAAGATAGCAGCCCGGACCACCTCCTCACCGGACCACCTCCTTACCGGACAGCCCTGCAGGACCGGACCAGCGCCGAGCGGAGGTGAGTACTCAGAACTAAAGGGGGTGAGAGGGGGCTGGATGATGTTGAAGGCCGCAGTGGTCTTCAACCTGCGGACCTCCGGAGGTTTCAAAACTACAACTCCCAGCAAGCCCGGACAGCCGATGGCTGCCCGGGCTTGCTGGGAGTTGTAGTTTTGAAACCTCTGGAGGTCCGCAGGTTGAAGACCACTGCGGGTGGGGGAGTTCACTCGAGTATAAGCCGAGGGGGGTGTTTTCAGCACGAAAAATCGTGCTGAAAAACTCGGCCTATACTCGAGTATATACGGTACCTCTTTTTGTGCAATATGTGATACACCTCCCTGTGATATTTAACAACATTATTATGCACTTTACTACATAGTGGTACTTTTCTGGTTTGCATATATATCATCTCTGGCTGATGGTAATTTGTTGTTATATGGTTTTATTTGGTTGCATAATAAATATTCAACTTTTAATGGAAAAAATAGCTTTAGTTTTTTTGGTGGATTATTTGAACTCTACTATACATAAGTAATATGTGTACCAAATTTCATGGAAATATCTCCAGACTTTCTAAAGTTATGCTGGAATATACACACGTTGAGTTTTATATATATTTATTCATGGCCGTAAATGTTGGTACGCCTGAAATTTTTCAAGAAAATTAAGTATTTCTCACAGAAAAGGATTGCAGTAACACATGTTTTGCTATACACATGTTTATTCCATTTGTGTGTATTGGAACTAAATCAAAAAAAGGAGGGAAAAAAGCAAATTGGACATAATGTCGCACCAAAATACAAAAATGGGCAGGACAAAATTATTGGCACCTTTAACTTAATATTTGGTTGTACACCTTTAGGAAAAAATAACTGAAATCAGTCGCTTCCTATAACCATTAATAATCTTCTTACATCTCTCAGCCGGAATGTTGGACCACACTTCCTTTGCAAACTGCTCCAGGTCTCTCTCATTGGAAGGCGCCTTTTCCCAACAGCAATTTTAAGATCTCTCCACAGGTGTTCAATGGGATTAAAATCTGGACTTAATGCTGGCCACTTCAGAACTCTCCAGCGCTTTCTTGCCATCCATTTCTGGGTGCTTTTTGACATATGTTTGGGGTCATTGTCCTGCTGGAAGACATTCAAGGCACCTAGTGCCAGAGGCAGCAAAACCATATTTCACTGTAGGTACTGTGTTCTTTTCTTTGTAGGCTTCATTCTGTTTTCGGTAAACAGTAGAATGATGTGCTTTACCAACAAGCTCTCTCTTGGTCTCATCTGTCCACAAGATGTTTTTCCATAAGGATTCGATTTTAGCTTACTCAAGTTCATTTTGGCAAAATGTAGTCTTGCTTTTTTGTCTCTGTGTCAGCAGTGGGGTCCTCCTGTGTCTCCTGCCATAGCATTTCATTTCATTTAAATATCGACGGATAGTTCGCGCTGACACTGATGCTCCCTGAGCCTGCAGGACAGCTTGAATATCTTTGGAACTTGTTTGGGGCTGCTTATCCACCATGCGGACTATACTGCGTCGACTCCTTTCATAAATATTTCTCTTTTGTCCATGCCAGGGAGATTAGCTACAGTGCCATGGGTAGCAAACTTCTTGATAATGTTGTGCATTGTGGACAAAGGCAAATCTAGATCTCTGGAGATGGACTTGTAACTGAGATTTATATTTTTCCACAATTTTGCTTCTCAAGTCCTCAGACAGTTCTCTTCTCCTCTTTCTACTGTCCATGCTTAGTGTGGCACTCACAGACACACAATGCAAAGACTAAGTGAACTTCTCTCCTTTTATATCTGCTTTCAGGTGTGATTTTTATACTGCCCACACTTGTTACTTGCCCCAGGTGAGTTTAAAGGAGCATCACATGCTTGAAACAATCTTATTTTTCCACAATTTTGAAAGGGTGCCAATAATTTTGTCCAGCCCATTTTTGGAGTTTGGCGTGACATTATGTACAATTTTCTTTTTTTCCTCCCTTTTTTGGTTTAGTTCCAATACACACAAAGGGTGTATAGCAAATCATATGTATAGCAAAATATGCGTTACTGCAATCCTTTTCTGTGAGAAATACTTCATTTTCTAGAAAAATTTTAGGGGTGCCAACATTTACGGCCATGACTGTACAAAATGAGAGAGATCCCTTATGGGAGGACCATATACTGGGAGGACCATGCCTACAAAAGATAAATCTAAGGCTAGGAGCTAGTTGAAAACTGCATATCAGGGGGTCTAAAATGAATAAAGGAATGGTTCCACTTCTAAGCCTTTAATTTGTAAGAAATTAGCATCCTCATCTTCACATTCACATTTTTACATGGCATGCAATGTCACATTCTCTGTTTAACAGAATATCACAAGTCAAGGTGATCTACCATTTTGCGCAAATGTCAAGGGCTTTACAAAGTTTGCTGAAGACATTAAATTATTAAATGGATTAGTAATGGGGCACCCTTTGATACTTTGCTGCAGAACTATTCATTTTATACAGATTGAGACATATTCAATGATTGAGACATATTAATATTAAAGTGTATTTGCCCTTGGGTGCATTTCAGCCAAAATTAAAAGAACAAAAAAGGATATGCTTTGGGATCTTCCCACCCACCCACGCACACAATTAATTTGGAGGGTGCTGGCAACCAAAAAGTTCTAGCTGCGCCATTAGAGCAGGGTCCACTGGCAGCTGCTCTGTTTTCTACTTAAGGACACAGATAAAGTTAAAGGCGTACTCCGCCCATAGACATCTTAAAATGTCTAATCGAGGGGGTCCCGCCGATGAGTACCCCATCTCTCATGCAGCACCCCGTCATCTGCTGCACGTAGCGAACTTCACTCCGTGTCTGATGACATGCGATTCAAGGGGCGGAGTATCATGATGTAATTACCCCGCCCCTCATGACGTCATGGCCCGCCCCCTCAATACAAGTCTATGGGAGTCGACGTGACCTCTCATATTTGCATTGAGGGGAGTGGGATGTGACGGCACGAGGGGCCAGGGCTGTGACATCACAATACTCCAGCCCCTGTATTGCCCGTCATCAGGCACGGAGTTCGCTCCGTGCAGCAGATGACAGGTGGTGCTGCAGGAGAGATTGTGGGGATTCCCAGCGGCGGGACCCCCACGATCAGATGTCTAGGGGCAGAGTACCCCTTTAAGCTCTGCTGTTCCCTGCTCAGTTATGTTACTAAGCAGATGCTGTCTGCTGGGGACGTCTGCCATCCTGCATCCTGACTGCCCGTCAAATGTGCAAGAGGTCAGGTCCTGTGGGAAAGAGAGCCATCCAGCACTGAAAACATCTCCCTGTAAGTGCCAGCAAATCACATGTAAGAGTAAATATATATATATATATATATATATATATATATACATATATCATACACACAACCTGCATTTGAGTGTGTGTGTATATATGTGGGTCCACTGCGTTCTGCCTTCATTAAATATACAAACTTCATTAAAGGGGTTATCCAGGACTGATTAAAGGGGTTATCCAGGAAAAAAATTTTTTTTATATATCAACTGGCTCCAGAAAGTTAAACAGATTTGTAAATTACTTCTATTAAAAAATATTAATCCTTTCAGTACTTATGAGCTGCTGAAGTCTGATGACACCTGTCTCGAGAACTGTCCAGAATAGAAGCAAATCCCCAAAGCAAACCTCTCCTACTCTGTGCAGTTCCAAGGACAGAGGTGTCAGCAGAGAGCACTGTTGTCAGATACAAAAGAACAACTCAACTTCAGCAGCTGATAATTATTGGAAGGATTAAGATTTTTTTATAGAAGTAATTTACAAATCTGTTTAACTTTCTGGAGCCAGTTGATACATATCCCCCCCCCCCCTGGAATACCCCTTTAATACTACTGTAATGTATGTTACTTAAAGCTCCTGGGCATCCATGGTCCTGATAATGTTCCTTCTTATTACCAAGTACATCAGGATTCATAAATAAACTAAATGCAAATAAAAAAAAACAACCGAAATGCCTATAGCAACCAACTCTAATTTCAGAAGTGAATGTTAGGAAATCAAAGTAAGCATCCGCCATAGGCAACAGTACTGCTTTATTTTCTCTGCACTAAATTTTATATATGATGCCGACAACATTGGGTTTCAAATTACTTAATTTTTTAATAAAATATATGGAATGTAAGTGAATATTTCTAGTCACGTGGAAATTTTTTCTTAATGATACCCATATACCCTTATGAATGTATTCTCTGAGTTAAAGGTTTCATTCAATGTATCATGTAGATGTACATAATAATCTCTGTGTAGACATTTAAGAGATGTGATTATAGCATGTTCCTAATGTGAGATATAGATCTGTGCAAGGTTTTAGATATGGATGAAAATGATCTTTTTGTAACATGCCCAAGTAGCTAAAGCCAAGCTGTCTGAATTACTTGATTAATTTTGTCAGACTGCTTTCACTTAATCCTATTTTTGTTGGGCAGCCTGTTTTAGACAGTTGGAATGGTTTCATCCAAGTGGAGCAGATAGCACAACCTTCTGCTGTGCCAGCCTGAAGCCTCTGTGTGAGTTAACCATCAGCATTTGGTCCTGGTGTACAAAACAGCACGGGGCGCTAGCAGCACAATGGTGGTATAATAACAGCTTATTAATAATAATTAGGTCAAGCATTTACGTTGTTCATTTTATTATGCAGCCACAGATGGTCCTCATTTATCTCCGTTAGGACAGGTGGCAGAGGGCACAGTCAGACTGCAATTTGCCAAGGTACTCTTTGCATACACTGTAGCATAATGCCACAGGTCTCTTGTATAAATACGGGGACTTGACAGCCTTTGTTTGCCTCATTTGATTTATAAAGTACGATTATAAAATGGTGCTTATTTGACACATAATCTAAAGGCAGCATTTAGAGAAAGTTATTTTTTGCAACTATTAAAAATAAACTGACAGCAGAATTGCTATGTGGTACAGGCTTGAAAAACAGTGGCTTTCACTATCCTGTGACCTTGGAGAAGTCCGGGAAAGCTGTTGCGTCTTACGTATTTCATTGGCATTGATTAATAGCACCTCTTGTTCTACTATCTACAGCACTGCAGCTACCTCAGAAGACAATCATTATTAACACAACAGGTTCAGATTCTATTAGAGAGAACGTAATGTAAAAGAGGCTAAATCCCCTTTGTTCTGCTGTTTTAAGGATTCAGCAAAGCTCTCGGAGGAATCAGACTGTGCATTGACATAGCTAATACTAACTAAGGCAGGGCAGCAACATTAATCAGTCTATCATTGTTCTCATGCTTGTAGTTTCTTCCTAAAGTCAAACTACATTTCAGCTGATCGCCAGCAAAGATGGATGGAGTTAGAAGACACTCTGTCCTGCGGCTGCTGGTTTGGGACTGTAGAAGAAGAAATATCTAATTTGATTAATATATTCCAGATAGCCTATTTTACTAAAGGGGTACTATTTCTTCACAAAAGTGAGCTAATTCATTGGGCAATGAAATGTTTGTCATGGTAAACATCTTCATATATCATCGGCAGACAACTCCTTTACACACACAAATTGGAAATACAATTCTAAATTACCGGTATCTGGTATTTTGGTCAGTAAAGACGGCTTCCATATCACGTACGGGTCCTAAATGTAGTCTGAAAGGCATATGAATCAGCAGCAGAAAGATGTTTGTATGAACTACACTTCAATAACCAACATATGTACCCTATTAAGTTTTAAAATTTGAGAAATGACACTGAACGAAGTAGAATAGTGCTGGTATTCCAAAGCAGAGAGCAGTTAAGAGTTGTATCTCTGAAATCCTAACTTCATCATTATAACTTCATCATTCCGTGCAGACTGATCAATAAGTAACAGAAGAGGTCAAACACTAGAGGCACTGTTTATCAAAAGCTTTCCCGTACGTCAATCACTTTTTTTCATGCTTGGTTTCATCAAAGGATTAGATGTTTGTAATCAATTTTTTAACATCAGACACACTTTATTAGCCAAAGGGGCTTCAATCACTTCTAACCTGGAACAGATCTTGATGATTGAAAAGTTAAAAGAAAAAAAGAGCAGTGAGTCTGAAGACAAACACAAAAAAATCCTACAAGGCTTTAACATGAAATTCTACAGAGAAATAAAGCAATATTAGTAAAGCTAAACTGTCAGTAGAAGATGTTAGAGGCTATAATACTAACCTGTGCCCTCTATATAATGGTCAATAATTACCTGGACACGAGGGGCAACACTGCCCTGGAAGTATGCTAGGATTGGCACAGCCAGGAACAGGACAAGTTATCAGTGCACACATTTCCCGTCCATTGTGGCAGTAGCATTCACGGCAACCATCATGCCAGCTCTCTTCATTCTCATGACGTCTTCCATCCATTGATAGACACGTGCCAGTCAAAACTGGTGGCCCAGCTGATGAAACTGCTTCTGCAAGGAAACAGAAAATATTATGTGTGTACAAACAATGTACCTCTTTCTTACATCCAAACATGAGGGGTCATCAACTATACAAACAAGCATCAAGATCTGGGAAAATCTACAATATTTTAGCACCAATTATGGTTGCTTAGAAATTAACCTCGACATAAAAATAGCAAGTAATGTTACATAAAGTGGAACATCACGTTCTACTTTATGTAATATTACTTGCTATTTTTATAGCATTTATACCTTGTTATGTAAAAAGTAAGATTTCAGAATAAGCAACCATGATGTGTAAAAACCAGATGTCCGGCATGAATTAGACACATATGGAAAAAAGTATGATGGCAAAATAAACATTGGAGCAGTCCAAAAAAGAAGTCCTCTGTATTTATTGTATTTATATAGTAACATTACTATGCAGCAATGTACAGAGATTATCATCAATCATATCAAGCCCTGTCCCCAATGGAGCTCACAAATAAAAGTTCTACAGTATCAGTATGTTTTTGGAGCATGTGAGGAAACTGTATGCTCTTCCTATATCTGTGTGGGTACTCCAACCATTTCCGGGCTGAAATGTTTGGCCTATCCTCGATTCATTGTGTAGTGATGGCACCAGTTTACTGCAGCTCATCTCCAGGTGCCACCATTACACAATACAAGTAGAAATAGTTTGCACACCTGTCAATAGAAGTATGGTGCCAGAGGAAGGAGAAATGTCCAAACTCAATGACAATAATCCATGGCAATCCAGATTATAAGTGTGAATTTTGTTTACATTCAAATTTAAAACGTGTTTATAGTCCATATAGGGGAAAATTGTAACTCCTAACTTGATATACGGTGGGGTAAAAAGTATTTAGCTAGCCCCCAATTGTGCAAGTTCTCCCACCAAAAAGATGAGAGGCGCCTGTAATTTTCATCATAGGTATACCTCAACAATGAGAGACAAAATGAGAAAAAAAAATCCATAAAATCACATTGTCTGATTTTTAAAGAATTTATTTGCAAATTACGGTGGAATATAAGTATTTGGTCATCTACAAACAAGCAAGATTTCTGGCTCTCACAGACCTGTAACAACTTCTTTAAGAGTCTCCTCTGTCCTCCACTCCTTACATGTATCAATGGCACCTGTTTGAACTTATCAGTATAAAAGACACCGGTCCATATCCTCAAACAGTCACAGTCCAAACTCCACTATGGCCAAGACCAAAGAGCTGTTGAAGGACAGCAGACATTTTTTTTTAGACCTGCACCAGGCTGGGAAGACTGAATTTGTAATAGTAAATCAGCTTGGTTTGAAGAAATCGATCTGGGAGCAAATATTAGAAAATGGGAGACATACAAAACCACTGATAATCTTCTCCCCCCCCCCCCCCCCCCCATCTGGGGCTCAATGCAAGATCTCACCCCGTGGTGTCAAAATGATCTCAAGAACGGTGAGCAAAAATCCCAGAACCACAAGAAGGGACCTAGTCAATGACCTGCAGAGAGCTTGGACCAAAGTAACAAAGGCTACCATCAGTAACACACTACGCCAACAGGGACTCAAATCATGCAGAGCCAGACGTGTCCCCCTGCTTAAGTCAGTACATGCCTGGGCCCATCAGAAGTTTGCTAGAGAGCATTTGGATGATCCAGAAGAAGATTGGAAAAATTTCATATGGTCAGATGAAACCAAAGTAGAACTTCTTGGTAAAAACTCAGCTCGTCATGTTTGGAGGAGTAAGAATGCTGAGTTGCATCCAAAGAACACCATACCTACTGTGAAGCATGGGGGTGGAAACTTCATGCTTTGGGGCTGTTTTTTTCTGCAAAGGGACCAAGGCGACTGATCCGTACAAAAGAAAGAAGGAATGGGGCCATGTATCGTGAGATTTTCAGGGAGAAAACTTGCTTCCATCAGCACGGGCATTGGAGATGAAACGTGGCTGGGTCTTTCAGCATGAAAACGATCACAAACACACCGCCCGGGCAATGAAGAAGTGGCTTCGTAAGAAGCATTTCAAGGTCCTGGAACTCAACCCCATAGAAAACCTTTGGAGGGAGTTGAAAGTCTGTGTTGCACAGCGACAGCCTGAAAACAATCACTGCTCTAGAGGAGATCTGCATGGAGGAATGGGCCAAATTAACAGCAACAGTGTATGAAAACCTTGTGAAGACTTACAGAAAACGTTTGACCTCTTTCATTGCCAACAAAGGGTATATATCAAAGTATTGAGATTAACTTTTGTCATTGATCAAATACTTATTTTCCACCATAATTTGCAAATAAATTCATAAAAAATCAGACAATATGATTTTATGGATTTCTCTCATTATGTCTCTCATAGTTGAGTTGTACCTATGATGAAAATTACAGGCCTCTCTCATCTTTTTAAGTGGGAGAACTTGCATAACTGGTGGATGACTAAATAATTTTTTGCCCCACTGTATAATAAATTCTGTAGAGGTGTCAGGTGTACAAAGAAAACATAATGAACATTTTGGTCACCCAGAATCTTTTTTCAAGCAAATCCGTTTATATCTATGCGTGGTATGAAGTAAATGCACGTAGCAAGGCTTCTGATCCAATTCACTGGGAATTCACTGCCTGTCGGCGATCTGCCACTGGTGCCATTATGATGATGCCGGTCCCAACTGTCTGCGCTTCCTCCACCATGTCGTGACACACAGGAAATGCCCGCTTACCGTATATACTCGAGTATAAGCCGAGTTTTTCAGCACGATTTTTCGGGCTGAAAACGCCCCCCCTCGGCTTATACTCGAGTGAACTCCGCCAGTCAATCCCTTCATCAGTGGTCTTCAACCTGCGGACCTCCAGATGTTGCAAACCTACAACTCCCAGCAAGCCCAGCCAGTCATAGGCTGTCCGGGCATGCTGGGTGTTGTAGTTTTGAAACCTCTGGAGGTCCGCAGGTTGAAGACCACTGCGGCCTTCATCATCATCATCCAGCCCCCCCCCCCCCTTTGTTTTGTACTCACCTCCCTCGGCGGGACATTAGGGTGAGCTGGGTCGGGGCCGGGCTCTCTATGCTGCAGGGACCGTCCGGTGGGGATGGTTAGTCGTTGCGGGCTGTCCATTTTCACCGGGGGGGCTCTTCTCAGCGCTTCGCCCCCGGAGAAGTGACGTTGCCTTGACGACAACGCACAGGGAAGTTCATGCGCAACGTCCCTGTGCGTCGTCATCAAGGCAACATCACTACTCCGGGGCCAGGGCCGAAGCGCAGAGAAGAGGCCCCCCGGGTGAAAATGGACAGCCCGCAACGACTAACCATCCCCACCGGACGGTCCCTGCAGCATAGATGGCCCGGACCAGCTCACCCTAACGTCCTGCTGAGGGGAGGTGAGTACAAAACAAAAGGGGGGAGGGGGCTGGATGATGACGAAGGCCGCAGTGGTCTTCAACCTCCGGGCATGCTGGGAGTTGTAGTTTTGAAACCTTTGGAGGTCCGCAGGTTGAAGACCACTGATGAAGGGATTGACAGGCGGTGATGATAAAGGGGGGGGGGGGGGGGGGGGGGAATGATGACGAAGGCCGCAGCGGTCTTCAACCTGCGGACCTCCAGAGGTTTCAAAACTACAACTCCCAGCATGCCTGGACAGCCAATGGCTGTCCGGGCATGCTGGGAGTTGTAGTTTTGCAACATCTGGAGGTCCGCAGGTTGAAGACCACTGATGAAGGGATTGGCAGGGGGTGATGATGAAGGGGGGGGGGATGATGACGGGGTCTGGATGATGACGAAGGCCGCAGTGGTCTTCAACTACATCATCACCCCATGTCATCATCCAGACCCCCGAAATCATCCAGACCTCATCATCATCACCCCCTGTCAATCCCTTCATCAGTGGTCTTCAACCTGCGGATCTCCAGGTTTCAAAACTACAACTCCCAGCATGCCTGGACAGCCAATGGCTATCCAGGCATGCTGGGAGTTGTAGTTTTGCAACATCTGGAGGTCCGCAGGTTTAAGACCACTGATGAAGGGATTGACAGGGGGTGATGATGAAGGGGGGGGATGATGACGGGGGTCTGGATGATGACATGGGGTGATGATGTATTTCCCACCCTAGGCTTATAGTCGAGTCAATAACTTTTCCTGGGTTTTTGGGGTAAAATTAGGGGCCTTGGCTTATATTCGGGTCGGCTTATACTCGAGTATATACGGTAGCTAATCATATGTAAGAATTATAGGAGTTGGTATTTCCTGTGTCTCTGGATGGAGAAGAGGACTGTCATCAGATTCTGGCACTAATAGAACAGCACTGATGGGTAACCAGTGGCACATACAATCATGGTTGTAAATTTTGGCATCCCTGACATTTTTCAAGAAAATGAAGTATTTCTTACAGAAAAGGATTGGAGTAACACTTGTTTTGCTACACACATGTTTATTCCCTTTGTGTGTATTGGAACTAAACCAAATAAGGGAGGGAAAAAAGCAAATTGGATATAATGTCACACCAAAATGGTCTGGACAAAATTATTGAAAACTGTGGAAAAATAAGATTGTTTCAAGCATGTGATGCTCCCTTAAACTCACCTGGGGCAAGTAACAGGTGTGGGCAGTATAAAAATCACACCTGAAAGAAGATAAAAAAGGAGAGAAGTTTACTTAGTCCTTGCATTGTGTGTCTGTGTGTGCCACACTAAGCATGGACAACAGAAAGAGGAGAAGAGAAATTGTGGAAAAATATCAACAATCTCAGGGTTACAAGTCCATCTCCAGAGATCTAGATTTGCCTTTGTCCACAGTGCGCAACATCATCAAGAGGTTTGCACCCCATGGCACTGTAGCTAATCTCCCTGGGCGTGGACGGAAGAGAAAAGTTGATGAAAGGTGTCAATGCAGGATAGTCCGGATGGTGGATAAGCAGCCCCAAACAAGTTCCAAAGATATTCAAGCTGTCCTGCAGGCTCATAGAGCATCAGTGTCAGCGCAAACTATCAGCCGACATTTAAATTATATGAAACGCTATGGCAGGAGACCCAGGAGGACCCCACTGCTGACACAGAGACATAAAAAAGCAAGACTACATTTTGCCAAAATGAACTTGAGTAAGCCAAAATCCTTCTGGGAAAATGTCTTGTGGATAGAGGAGACCAAGGTAGAGCTTTTTGGTAAAGCACATCATTCTACTGTTTACCAAAAACGGAATGAGGCCTACAAAGAAAAGAACACAGTACCTACAGTGAAATATGGTGGAGGTTCAATGATGTTTTGAGGTTATTTTGCTGCCTCTGGCACTGGGTGCCTTGAATGTGTGCAAGGTATCATGAAATCTAAGGATTACCAACGGATTTTGGGTCGCACTGTACAGCCCAGTGTCAGAAAGCTGGGTTTGCGTCCGAGATCTTGGGTCTTCCAGCAGGACAATGACCCCAAACATATGTCAAAATGCATCCAGAAATGGATGGCAACAAAGCGCTGGAAAATTCTGAAGTTTCCAGCAATGAGTCCAGATATAAATCCCATTGAACACCTGTGGAGAGATCTTAAAATTACTGATGGGAAAAAGGCGCCCTTCCAATAAGAGAGACCTAGAGCAGTTTGCAAAGGAAGAATGGTCCAACATTCCGGCTGAGAGGTGTAAGAAGCTTATTGATGGTTATAGGAAGCGACTAATTTCAGTTATTTTTTCCAAAGAGTGTGCAACCAAATATTAAGTTAAGGTTGCCAATAATTTTGTCCAGCCCATTTCTGGAGTTTGGTGTGACATCATGTTCAATTTGCTTTTTTTCCTCACTTTTTGGTTTAGTTCCAATACACACAAATGGAATAAAGATGTGTATAGCAAAATGTGTTACTGCAATCCTTTTCTGTGAGTAAAACTTCATTTTCTTGAAAGATTTCAGGGGTGCCAACATTTACAGCCATGACTATAAATAGACCTTTTTTTTTTTTCTAGTTTCTGCCCTTGGCATCAGAATTCAGGACTCCAGCACTTAAAGGCAATGGTACTAACCAACAAGTGAACCACCTGCTGGCCATTTTACTTACATGTTGCACTACAAATAGATACATACTCTATATAACACACTCTCCCATACCTAGCTATTTAGGCCTGTAACTATGACAAGGGTGTATCAACTATGCTCCAAGGAAAGGAGGTTCCCCATCATAACAGAAGGTGATTCTTTCCTGCAGTGAGACAATTAAACTCTGTCACAAGATGTTGTGATGGTTGGTTCAGGTTTAAAAGGGACCTGGTTGTCTTTCTTAAAGACGTACTCCGGTGGAAAACTTTTTTTTTTATTTTTTAAATCAACTGGTGCCAGAAAGTTAAACAGATTTGTAAATTACTTCTATAAAAAATGTAATCCTTCCAGTTCTTATTAGCTGCTGAATACTACAGAGGAAATTATTTTCCTTTTGGAACACAAAGCTCTCTGCTGACATCACGAGCACAGTGCTCTCTGCTGACATCTCTGTCCACTTTAACCTCTAAAGGATCCATGACGTACTGGTACGTCCGGAGTCCGTTCCATAACGCAAGGCCACGGCGTGGCCCCGCGTCATAGTGGGTCGGGCCTGGCCTCTAACAATGGCCGGGACCCATGGCTAATAGCGCGCAACACTGATCACGGTGCCGCACACTATTAACCCTTTAGACGCGGCGTTCAAAGTTGATCGTCGCGTCTAAAGTGAAACTAGACTAATGGCAGTTCGCTCAGGGGGCTGTTCGGTAACGTCGCGGTGAAATCGCGGCATCCCGAACAGCTGCCTCCTCATATCCGATCGCCGAATGACTGCTCAGTGCCTGAGATCCAGGCATGAGCAGTCAACAATCATCGATCAATGATTTCTCATAGGAAACCATTGATCAATGTAAAAGATTAGTGTGTGCAGTGTTATAGCCCCCAATGGGAGCTATAACATTGCAAAAAAAAAAAGTGGAAAAAAAAGTTAATAAAGATCTTTTAACCCCTTAAGGACCCGGGGTTTTTCCGTTTTTGCATTTTCGTTTTTTCCTCCTTACATTTAAAAAATCATAACTTCTTCAATCTTTCACCTAAAAATCCATATGGACTTTGGAATTTTTTTGCACGCACGCCATTGACCGTGCGGTTTAATTAGGGATATATTTTTATAATTCGGACACTTCCGCACGCGGCGATACCACATATGTTTAACTTTTATTTACACTGGTTTTTTTTATGGGAAAAGGGGGGTAAACTTTTAATAGGGGAGGGGTAAAATGATCTTTATTCACTTTTTATTTTCACTTTTTTTTTGCAGTGTTATAGCTCCCATAGGGACCTATAACACTGCATACACTGATCTTTCACATTGATCACTGGTTTCTCATAAGAAACCAGTGATCGATGATTCTGCCGCTTGAATGCTCATGCCTGTATCTCAGGCACAGAGGAGTCATTAGGCGATCGGACAGCGAGGAGGCAGGTAGGGACACTCCAGCTGTCCTGTAAGCTGTTCGGGATGCCGCGATTTCACCGCGGCTATCCCGAACAGCTGCCTGAGCTAACTGGCATCTGGCATGGTTTCACTTTCATTTTAGACACGGCGTTCAACTTTGAACGCTGCGTCTAAAGGGTTAATAGCGCGCGGCAGCGCGATCAATGCCGCACGCTATTAGCCACGGGTCCCGCGCTATTAGCCACGGGTCCCGGTCCCGGCCCGCTATGACGCGGGGACACGCCGTGGCCTCGCATTATAGATCGGGATAGGTACGCCCTGGGTCCTTAACAGGTTAAAGGGGTACTCCCGTGGAAAACTTTTTTTTTTAAATCAACTGGTGCCAGAAAGTTAAACAGATTTGTAAATCACTTCTATTAAAAAATCTTAATCCTTCCAGTACTTTTTCGGGGCTGTATACTAAAGAGAAATCCAAAGAAGAAATGCATTTATTTCCTCTGATGTCATGACCACAGTGTTCTCTGCTGACCTCTACAGTCTATTTTAAGAACTGTCCAGAGCAGCATATGTTTGCTATGGGGATTTTCTCCTGCTCTGGACAGTTCCTGAAATGGACAGCAGAGGTCAGCAGAGAGCACTGTGGTCATGACATCAGAGGAAATGCATTTCTTTTTTGGATTTCTCTTTAGTATACAGCGCCTATTAAGATTTTTTAATAGAAGTCATTTACAGATCTGTTTAACTTTCTGGCACCAGTTGATTTAAAAAAAAAAAAAAAAAGTTTTCCATAGGAGTACCCCTTTAACCCCTTCCCTAATAAAAGTTTGAATCACCCCCCTTTTCCCATAAAAAAAAACAAAAAAACAAACAGTGTAAATAAAAATAAAATTAAACATATGTGGTATCTCCGCGTGCGGAAATGTCCGAATTATAAAAATATATAATTAATTTAACCGCACGATCAATGCGGTGCGCGCAAAAAAATTCATTTTATATCATGAAAAAATTAATAAAAAGCGATCAATAAATCCAATCAATACAGAAATGGTACCACTAAAAACATCAGATCACTGCTTAAAAAATTAGCCCTCATACCGCCCCATATGGGGAAAAATAATAACTGCTTAATAACTTCTGATCGCATCGGGTGGCAGAAGTGAGACCTGGTGCGATCAATCCCTCAGCCCATGTACTACAACCCCCATCATGGAACAGACTCAGTTCAATGATGGGAGTAGTAGTACAAACACTAATATAGCCTTCCCCAGCTAGGGATTTACTACTCCCATCATGGAAACAAGTCTGTTCCATGATGGGAGTAGTAGTAGTCCTGGCTGTGGGAGTCTGTAGGCAGAGGTGTAAAAACGTCCAGTACATGACAGATGTTTTGTAGCATCCCTTAATTCACCCGTTATTAAACGTCTGTTAATAATACATAATAACATTTATCAACGTTTATTAACGTTTATTAACGGGTGAACTTCATAGTGTGAAAGCAGCCTAAGTTGTAAAGTGACACCACAAAGAGGCTACAATATGGCAACCCCCAGTACACAATGTATTAATAAATAACATTACAACTACATTGTCCTAAATACTAAATACATAAATTAAAGGCTTTATCTTGATAGAACAATTATATTTATGAACTTTTGTCTCTTATTCAACCTTATCTATATAAGCATGTATTTGGTCCACAGGACAGCAAAACTCCTAGGTATTAGAGGGCGATTGCAAAAGAAAAAGGCCACTAAAAAGGACATTTTTTTCCCATAAGAAAAGTAAATCAGTCGGAAAAAGATATCAAACGTAAAACATCGTCGTAGCCTTTCTTTTTTATTTAAGTACTAGCAGATGGATATTTCTATTCATTTGTATGTGCTCTATGAATGATCTCAAGGGGCTGACTCAGCAGTATATATTTAGAATGCTTATCGATGGCCTAATCATCTTCCATCTAGCTGCCAACCTGGCAGCATTAAAGTAGCTCACAGCCTCCTGCAATATCGGGTTGTCTAAATTATACCATCCGCAGTGCGAGGGTTTAAAGCATGGCCAGAGGATGCCAGATGTAAATCCCATAATGAAGCTGCACATATGGTTTTTACTTATGTACGCCAAGCAAACTGCAATATAAACATTTACCACAGACACAGTCTGGTTTGCAAAATATGATCAACATGTGTGGTATGTTAAACCTGACCTTTCTATCTTCTACAGCCACCGGCGTATTTACCAGCGCCGCTTATTGCAAGGGCCTTGTGGGCTTTGGAGTATATGAGACAACTGCTAATTGCATTTTACCATCTTGTTCTCAGATGAAACACTAACATACTGTATCATAAAATATCTATTTCTAGCTTCAGACCAGAAGTAGGAAATGATTGTGAACAGCTTCATAACAAGCCCTCACAGAAAGGTAATCTGTGCATGGGAAATGTGGAAATCAACTGAATAAAATAAATACTGAACAAGGATCTACCATATTTTTTGCCGTATAAGACGCACTTTTTCTTCCCCAAAACTGGGGGGGAAAAGTTGGTGCGTCTTATAAGGCGAATACACACCTATCGCGGCGGTCCCTGCGGCCATCAACGGCCGGGACCCGCGGCTAATACAGGACATCACCGATCGCGGTGATGCCCTGTATTAACCCTTCAGACGCGGCGATCAAAGCTGATCGCCGCGTTTGATGCAAAAATAACACTAACCCGGCTGTTCAGTCGGGCTGTTCGGGATATCACAGCGTCCCGAACAGTTTACAGGACACCGGGAGGGACCTTACCTGCCTCCGTGCCGGGATCCCCTGCATGGCCGGCGCTCTCCTTCGTCGTCATCACGTCGTCGCGCACGCGGTCTCGTCATCCAACAGGAGCGGCGTGCGTAGCAACGTAATGGCGGCGACGAAGAGCGAGGATACCCAGCAGCAGAGACGTTCCAGAGCGACGGGGGACACCCCGGGGACGCGGCGACAGCGATGGAGGGCGACATCCAGGGCAGCGGTGATGAGCGGTGATGGGTCCGGAGTGGCGGGGACACGTGAGTACTACCTCCTATACCAGTGGTCTTCAACCTGCGGTCCCAGCATGCCCGGACAGCCAACGGCTGTCCGGGCATGCTGGGAGTTGTAGTTTTGCAACATCTGAAGGTCCGCAGGTTGAAGATCACTGTCCTATACTTTACATTGTATTTGGTTCAGAATCTTTATTTTCTAGATTTTTATCCTATAAAATTAGGTGCGTCTTATATGACAGAGCGTCTTATATGATGAAAAATACGGTAAGTCTGCAGTGGAAAAACCAGAGACAAACAAACATACTTACATGAGTTTTTTTTTTTTACCTCATAATAACTGCAGATTTAACCTTTCACAATAGAGCGTGAACTCTATTTCTCACATAATAGAACATGCTGCAGCTCTTTAATTAATTTTTTATTTATTTTTCACCCCATGTGTGAATAGAGTTTTGGTGCAGAATCTTAATTTGTTTGTGGCAAATTCCAATGAAGTGTGAATGTGGCCTTAGGTGTCACAGTGAATTTGTCTCAGATAATGCCTAAAGAGAGTAGCTAGGACAATTTGGTGTATACTTGTGGAAGCCACTTAAGGGGCATCTCTGGTTGAAATTAAAGCGGGCATATCTGGGGCAGGCACATAAAAGGTGCATCTGTGGATAAGGGGGTATACCTGTGAAAGAGGCTCTTCTGTGGCTGCCAATACTCAATGTCACTTATTGCTTCATACTGGTCCTGGCCTGTGCGTGGGGTAATATAATATAAGAAGGAATTACCTATCTTCTAATGTTGGAGAGTATGAGACTTATATTTGGGCAAATACAACATTGAATCACGAGAAATGAACACTAAAATGCTAGAATAATTTGATCATAAAGAAAAATAGGTAGATCATTGGATTATTGAATCATCTAACCAAACAGCCTCACACTGCTATGAGAAGGACAAAGCAGCAGATGGACAGATCTTTCCAATAGTACTGGACACCACATCACTAAAAGAGAATGTTGAGCACTATACTGTATCATAACTTAGCAGCAGGATATCCCAATTGACATTGGATGATCATCTTTGTGAAGACAATGGAAGACTGTAAACTTGTAGTCTTAGTAAACTTGTATTCACATTAAAACAGTAAAGATTGGTGTGTGGATTATCAATTGTTTAATCCCATATTAGTCAGTAGTGGGCTTGTGCTTTGTTACATTTAAAACATTTTATTCATTCTTAGGCTACGTTCACAAAAGGTATTTTGAAACCAATATTGAGACATAAACGTCCCCCCCCCCCCCCCCAAAAAAAAAAAAGGTGAGTTTTAGTATCAGAAAACATATTAAAACAAGAATATCTGAATTCAATAGGAAAATGTCTGTCAGTTCCCATGCAATTACAATGTCTGTAAAATGGACTTCTTTTGGATTGTTTCTGTGTCAAAAAGGCTTAGAGACATTTATGGTCCAAAAAAGTCTGGATAGGAAATAACATTTGCTTTATCCCCTGAAACAAGACATCATAATGCAAGAAAAGGCTTAAAGACATTTCAAATGGTAGAATAAAAGTGTTTGAAAGTTTGAGACTCATTTTGGCTGTAAAACAAGCTGTGTTTTGAGGCTTAAAATGAGTCTAAAAATAGAGTGTGTGAACATAGATTTAGAGTCAAGTTGTGTTTTTGAGTGGGATAAGAGACTCTATCTGATTGGTTTATGGTCGAGAGGGCGCACAGGGTCCCTGCAGGCTAACCGATTCCGGGGGCTATGCCAAGGACGATGTTAATCAAACTGTGGTAAGCTAAAGACAGAGACATTTTATTGACATTTTCAAGAGAAAAGGGGAAGATTGAATATGGGTCTGCTAATATATATCTATCCAGATTTTTCAAAAAGAGAAGGGTCACCTTCAAAGATGCTAAATAGAAATTGCATAGTCTCAACATACCCTTTTCCCCTTTGTTCCCAGCTCGATTGATGATTGTTTACAAAGGAAAAACGTAACATTTTCACACAGCAGAGGAGATTAGTCAATGGATGGAGTAGCAGGGGCTATTGGGTAGGAGTGGAGAGAGGGAAGGAGGTGGTCTGGGGACAAGTGAATAGTGGAGAGCGTTGTGGAATCGCAATTCGGGATGGGGGGGGGGGGGGTACAGCCTGGCCATAATGGGTAGATTAGGATGGGAAAATAGGGTTTTTGTTCTTTTTCTCTTTCTTTCAATATGAACGGTAATAAAGTGGAAAATCTCTTGTTATGGAACATCAGAGGTATTGAAGATAGGAGGAAAAAGAGTGGCCATTTTTGATAGAATAACTATTTGCCTGTAAACGTTTGTCTGGTAGAGACACACCTTACAAAAGAAACAGTGAATTTAATTTAAAAAAAACGCTGGGCCAGAATAGCCCTTCACTCCACTCACTCAACATTTTCATCAGGGGTGTCGGTTCTCATACATGAAAAAGTAAATATAGATATCCATTGTACAGAATGTGACTTTAGAGGGAGATACATCTTCCTTTATGCCAGATGGGAAAATGTTGAAGTGGTATTGGCATTTATATACTCCTCCGTTTAATTTGGAAGTCTTGCAAAGGTTAGTTAACTTTATCAAAGATAAGAATTATGTTGATTTGTATGTTGCAGGAGATTTTAATTGTGTTATGGATGTAGAAAGGGATTGGAGAAGTCTAATAGCCAAAAAAGGGATAAAAAGGTTGGCTATGTTTTGTGAGGAGGTGGGATTAAGGGATGTGTGGAGAAGGCTATATCCAGAGCAGGATAGATTTTCCTGCTTTAATAAAACATGTAACACGGTGTCTAGGATAGACAATGTTAGCCAATGATAGTGCTTTACAGACCAATAATAAAATGAGTTATGAGCCGAAATGCATTTCAGATCATGCGATGATGGTTTGTGGTGTGAAACATCTGGGAACTACTGCTCAAAAAGCAAGGAAAATTAACATTAATACTCACTGGTTAGAAATAGAGGAGGTCACTATTGGGATACGAGAAGAACTTATGGAGTTTTGGGCTATTAATAAGGGATCTGTCCAATTGGATACAGTTTGGGACTCCTTGGGGCTGTTTGTACAGAAATATAGGTAGATTTAGAAGACAGAAAAAAAGAAGTGGGAGGAAGAGCTGATCAAGCACATTAAAGGGGTACTCCAGCACTTCGACATCTCATACCCTATCCAAAGGATAGGGGATAAGATGCCTGATCGCGGGGGTCACACCGCTTGGGACCCCCGTTATCTTGCAAGCAGCATCCCAGTTAAAATCAGTCCCCGGAGCATGTTTGCTCCGGGTCTGATTACCGGCGACCACGGGGCAGGCGGAGTGTGATGTCACGCCTCCTCCCCCGTGTGACATCATGCTCTGCCCCTCAATGCAAGCCTATGGGAGGGGGCGTGACAGCTGTCATGCCCCCTCCCGTAGGCTTGCATTGAGGGGCAGAGCGTGATGTCACACGAAGGCGGAGGCACACGGGACCCCCGCGATCAGGCATCTTATCCCCTATGCTTTGGATAGCGGATAAGATGTCTAAGAGCCAGAGTACCCCTTTAAGGAGCTAGAACTAGAGTATAGTAGGTAATGATGGGAAAATTAGAGAAAGGTTAGAAATAGCGCAGAAAAAAATTCAGGATTTCATATTGGAGAAAACATAGAATGTTATTTTGAGATCAAAGGAAATTTAGTGAGGTTGGGAAACTGAACAAATGGTTGGCAGGCATTGTCAAAAATCAAAGAGAAAGTAGATCCATTAAGGGAGTATTCAATTCCAAGGGTGAGATGATACAAGGTAATAAGGAAATAGAGGAGATTACACTTAGTTACTATCAAGAACTTTATAGGTCAGAACGTACAGAAAATGAGGAGGAATTAGAGAAATATTTAAAGGAAACATCAGTCCCAGAGTGACGGAGGAAGGGAAAAGTGGGTTGAATGAGGAAATCAGTTTAAGGGAAATACAAGAAGCGTTGAAGAGTACATCTGGTAACTCTGCACCAGGATCAGATGGTCTAGTTTTCGAGGTTGACAGGAAATTTAGCAATCCCCTCTTGCCATTTCTTTTGGAGGTATATCATGAATCCTTGAGAATAGGGAGTTTGTCTCCCTCAATGCGAGATGCTATTATTATATTAATACCAAAAATGGGAAGGAAAGTGGGAAGATGGTTTCGTATCAACCAATTTCCCTCTTAAATACCAATAGTAAATTATGCACCAAAATATGAGCCAGGTGATTGGCCAGAGTTATTAATCCAATAATTGGGGAGGAGCAGAAGGGTTTTATTCCGGGGAGGAACATGTATGGTAATGTGAAAAAACTGGAATATACAGATAGAATTGGAGGGGCACTTGACAGGGTGGAGTGGGGATTCCTCTTTAAAGTATTGAAAGCATTAAATTTGGGGAAATAATTTTTACGAGGGGTCCAAACCACTTATACTTCACCCACGGCCAGGATAGATATTAATGGAGAATTGACAGAAAGCTTCCAACTAGGGAAGCTAGCCAAGGGTGTCCCTTGTCTCCCATGCTGTTTGCACTCTTCTTGGAGCCATTGTCAGGGAGGATAAGGGACAACAAGTGTTTTGAAGGTTTTGGATTGAAAGGTGAAGGGGAAAAAAATTCTCCTTTTTACGAATTATGTGGTATTGTTTATTAGAAATCCAATTCAGAATGTCCCAAGGGTAGTAGGGGAAGTGAAGGAGTTTGGTTGTTATTCAGGATTCAGTATAAATTGGGATAAGTCATGCCTACTCCCTTAGGACAATAGAATAGAAACCCCAATTGGAAGGATAAAAATTTTGACCCCGTAGGATAGTTTTGAATAAGGGTGTCTAGAAATATAAAAGATTTTGGCAAATTAAATCTAATCCCTCTAGTGGAGACAGTAAGTTATAAATGTAAAATTATGGAACGGATTGGGGTTGTATATGGCAGATAAATTGGCAGTAGTTAAAATGATTATATTGGCAACAGTGTTGCACTATTTAAGCATCGCAGAGGACTGGATTGGGGATTAAAATTTTGGGAACTAGAGAAGAAGATAAACGGATTGATTTGGGGTCGAAAACAGGTCCGACTTAAAAGTTGTTATTTAAATCCTCCAATTGAGAAAGGGGGTCTGGGTCTTCCGATTTTTACATTTATTATAACGTTAGTCAGATAGTTCACATTTTACAAGAAGGGGGAAAAACACTAGAGTTCTTAAATAGGATGGGAGTCAAGGAGAAGGATATCTTTCTAGTTTTGGAAAGTATTGGGAGGTAAGGACTGGGGGAAGAGTCCTGGTTTTCAAACACTAAATTGTATTTGGAAGAAAACCAGGGAATTAATGAAGGTAAAAGGGAGTTTGTTAATTTCACCGATTTGGGGTAACGAATATTTAAAAGAGATGAGGAAATTCACAAATTTCACGGATTGGGGAAGGAAGGGTATAAACTTGGTTCATCACCTTTTTGAAGAGGGAAAATTAAAGGAATGGTCACAGATAAAGAAGGAATTTGGGTTGGGGGAAAGAAATATATTTGGATATATGCAAATAAGGGATGTATATTTAACCTCTTAAGAACCCAGGGTGTACCTGTACGCCCTGAGTCCGCTCCCGTTCTATAATGCGGCGCCATGCGCTATTAACCTTTTAGACACGGCATTCAAAGTGAAATTGAACTGTTGCCAGTTAGCTCAGGGGGCTGTTCAGCACATACATCTTACATGATTGCATTTGAAGGATCCAGGATTTAATGTGGAGTGGGTGGTGAGAATTTTGTGCTGTTTGATGACACTTGGAGCAAGAATGTTATGAAAAAGTAAGGTTTAAAAGCCAGAAGGACTGTCTAAAATCAGACAAGACTGCCAGTGTGGCGACAGATACCATTGAGAGGCAAAAACTCAACTTTGTCACCACCTATTGTATTTCTGCCACAGAAATTAAGAAGATTTTGGTCAGGCACTGGCATATATTGCAAAACGATGATTAACTCTGCAAAAAGCTACCTAGTGCACCACAGGTCACATTTAGACGGGCACCAACATTGAAGAACATTTTAGCTCCAAGTGTCATCGAACAGCACAAAATTCTCACCATCCACTCCACATTAAATCCAGGATCCTTCAAATGCAATCATGTAAGATGTATGTGCTGAAAAGAAATTAAAAATGGAATTAGAGAATTTAGCTCTAATACCACCGGTGAGGAGTACAATGTAAAATACAGGCTTACATGCCAATCCTCTTTTGTTATTTATCTATTAGACTGCATTTGCGGATTACAATATGTAGGACGGACCATCCAGCTATTACGAAACCACCTAAACAAACACAGACAGAACTATCAGAAATAATTTCATGCTCCACAGTGTATCCAGGCACTGCGCCACCTCACATCCAGCATCCAGGCCTATTGACCATATACCCAGCAATTTAGCAAACCGATATGAAACTCTAAAAAAGAAGGAAGTCTTCTGAATGTACAAACTAAACACCATCTCCCCAAAAGGACTTAATGAAATGGTGGAGACCATCATATGAATTCATCTGGCTGTTCCCTTTTTGTGAGATAAACCACACAAGCCTCAATCAAAATCATTGGATCCATCTTGATGCCCCCCCCCTCCCCTTGTGTTCTCTTTCACCCCTCCACCCCCCCGCCTCAATATAACACAATGCCAAATCTGTCCCCTAATGTATCTTTATATATAACCACATAAAAGGGTCATCAATTCAATTCTTCCCTATACACAAAATTATAACCACATCTCGTGGTTAATGTCTTCCATTAATAATGCCTTCACTATACTTTCATCCTACTAAAGAAAAAGTCTAATGAATCTGTTATGAAATATAATACAATAAAATCGCTATTCAACGCATCAAGCTTGACATACCTGTGGGGTCAGAACCCAGCCTGCGCTCCAATCAGCGGAGTTTGACAGGATCGCCGGCTCTTGTCAGCGCAGCCTTACGGGACTGCCTGTCACATCGCGCCCATGTCAGCCTAGTCTGCCAGGATTACACATCTTAACGTAAAACACACGGTAACAATCATGTTACACTTACTGCAGTCCGAGAAGCCTGACATAGTGATCACTGCCTCATTGGGCTGCACAACAGCCTCACTTTATTTACCAGCCTCACTTTCAGTTCCATTCATCCAGATGCTGACAGCGGGGGCCGCCAGCGAGGGTACCAGCGCTGCAGAAAAGTGGCCATATCACATAATATTTTATGATTCACACTATTCATGTTCAGATCCAACAAGAGGTAGGGGGAGGGGTGGGGAAGGACACGGGGAAGCTCCAGCTCCACTTGGAAGTGAAAAAATTCCTTTATTGGTAGTCCATAAATTAAGAAAAAAGATAAAAAAGTGCAAAAATCAAACGTGCATGGTGAGTTAAAATCTCACGTCCACCGACGCGTTTCGGGCTGTCAAAAGCCCTTAAACTTGGTGTATGATCTACATGCTTCGAGCGGCTTATACAGAACCGGACGGAAACACAGAAAAACATTATCCACACAGAACCAGATATCAAACTGGGAAACGATAAATCCTGTTGCTAATGGTGATTCCACAACACTTAAAGTTTCCTTAAGCAATGATAAATCTACTACTCCTTCTGTCATTAACATTTCAGCAAATGTCCTTTCGTATCATCAGATGCAGGCACTCGAAAAGGGCCTAAATTTTGTACCGGATCATAAATTTGATCTATATCAAACATTACAGGATATAAATAAATTTGTTAGATTACTGACAGTCAAGAGACATTTTGCACCCTTGAAAGAACCAATAGGGGGTGAGGAGGAACAACTATCTGAAATGGACATCCTAAATGAAGCTGGTAAAAGTGGAGCACCACTCTATTATTCATTTAAGGATCAATGTACATTGCAAACTATGATAGATCTATCAGTTGAGTCATCGAACACCATTGACACTCCTATATGTAACACCAAAAAAAGCTTTAAAACAACAAATCCATATTTTTACCCTATCAATTCAAGAACACCATCCATGGACATTTTTCAACAACGAATGGAAAAAGAATTAAAGAAGTTACATGATGAATCCACGTTGCCCCCCAAGAATCTCACTAGCACACAACTATTTGCCATTAAACAATTGGAATCTAATCCCTATATTATTGTCAGAAGTGCGGACAAAGGTGGAGCAATGGTGGTGATGGATAAAGCGCTATACCATAAACTAGTCATAGATATGTTAAATGATGAGGTTACATATAGGAAAATAACAATGGACCCTTCAAAGGGAATAAAAAGAGACCTCCAGGAGCTAATAGCCCATGGAGTATCTCTTAACATACTTACCAATCAACAGGCTGAATTTCTGTGTCCAGAATATCCCACGGTGCCAGTTTTTCATGCACTCCCCAAAATTCACAAAAACATCTTCCCCCCCCCCCGTTACGTCCCATAGTGGCAGGAATAAATTCAGTGCATGAAGGACTGGCATCGTGGGTGGATCACCTTCTACAACCCCTGGTAGTCCGTACCCCAGGGTACATAAGGGACACCAAGGCGCTACTTTGTGCTACAGAGAAAATAGTTTGGGGTAAGGATTTTTCATGGGTATCGTGTGATGTTGCCACATTATACTCATGTATACCCCATGATTTGGCCATCACAGCTATAAAATTTCATGTCGCCAAATACAGCAACTATGATTCGGTGCTTTGCGAGTTTCTGTTAGATGCACTAAGATTTTTACTTAAAGGAGTAGTCCAGTGGTGACTCAGTGGTGAGCAACTTATCCCCTATCCTAAGGATAGGGGATAAGTTGCAGATCGCGGGGGGTCCGACCGCTGGGGCCCCCTGCGATCTCCTGTACGGAGCCCCGACAGCCCACGGGAAGGGGGCGTGTTGACCTCCGCACGAGGCGGCGGCCGACACGCCCCCTCAATACAACTCTATGGCAGAGCCGAAGCGCTGCCTTCGGCAATCTCCGGCTCTGCCATAGAGATGTATTGAGGGGGCATGTCGGCCGCCGCTTCATGCGGGGGTCGACACCCGCTATCTGGGCGGAGAGCCGGGGCCTCGTACAGAGAGATCGCAGGGGCCCCAGCGGTCAGACCCCCCGCGATCTCAAACTTATCCCCTATCCTTAGGATAGGGGATAAGTTTTTCACCACTGGACTACCCCTTTAAGAATAACTTTTTTAAGTTCAACAAAGATTTCTATCTGCAAGTTACGGGATGCCCCATGGGGTCCAAATTCTCACCCAGTCTTGCGAACCTGTATATGGCCTACTGGGAGGAGGTCCATCTATATGCGCCCTGCAATCCATTCGCACATGCCATCCAATGGTACGGGCGCTATATAGATGACCTCCTCCTGGTGTGGTCAGGCACCAAGGAGGAGTTCTCTCTGTTTTTGAAACATATTAATCATAATAATCTGAATTTAAAATTCACCACTGAATGGGGTGGTATAGGCATCAATTTTTTGGATGTTAATTTGAAAGGAAACCCTAAAGAAGGAATTTGTACGAGCCTTTACAGAAAGCCTACATCTGGCAACAGTATTTTGTTTGCAGACAGTTGTCATCCCTGTCATGTAACCCGCAATCTACCTGTTGGAGAATACATTCGTGCAAAAAGGGCATCATCCACCAAAGAAATCTTTGAACAAACAAGTAAAGACATAGATGACAGATTATTAAAAAGGGGATACTCAAAATCTACTTTAACTAGAGCCAAACGTATAGCTCAACATAAAGACAGGGATGAGTTATTATGTAACAGACATAAAAAAGGTACATCAAATGATGGCAAAGTTACATTCTCAACACAATACAGTATGCAGTTTTCACAGATAAAATCCATTATGTTGCAAAACTTACCTGTTCTTTATGAAGATGACACATTGTACAGTGTTCTCCAAGAAGGTGTAAACATAGTGGCAAAAAGAGGTCGCACTCTGCGCAACCAGTTGTCCCCGAGTGATTTTACACACAAATCTCAAGAAAATACGTGGTTACATTTAAAGGGTTTTTTTAAGCGTGCAAAAAATAGATGCAATCTCTGCCGATATGCCTGCAAATCCAACACTTTTGTTTCCATCACGAATGGCAAAAAATATCCCATAAAATCATTTCTCAATTGTGACACTACACATGTAATTTATGTGGCTACATGCAAAGAATGTAAGAAACAATATGTAGGTTGCACAACTAGGAAACTGAAGAAACGCATATATGAACATATGCACAATGCACACATTGCGTTTTTTCACTCACGGTCAATGTCTGGTCTGTCCAGGCATATAGCCGAGGTCCATCAGGGTAACTCAGACGTTATTGAAGTATGCGGCATTGAAAGGGTTTCCCCTCCTCAACGAGGTGGAGACTGGACCCGCCTATTGCTTAAACGTGAGGCATATTGGATTCTTATGCTGGAAACTAGATTTCCAGCAGGGATGAATTACAGAAATGATTTGGCATATATCTATTGATATTCATGTTGTATATCTATCTTTATGGTCAATATAGAAGATTATGTTTTGGCCGTGATATGTGGTTCGTAGTAAGTTTAGGTTAATTAAGCATCAGATGTGTCTGGTCATGTGGCCTCTGATCATGTGACCTGTGATAAGGTTGTCAGTGTATATAAGCAGCTCGAAGCATGTAGATCATACACCAAGATTAAGGGCTTTTGACAGCCCGAAACGCGTCGGTGGACGTGAGATTTTAACTCACCATGCACGTTTGATTTTTGCACTTTTTTATCTTTTTTCTTAATTTATGGACTACCAATAAAGGAATTTTTTCACTTCCAAGTGGAGCTGGAGCTTCCCCGTGTCCTTCCCCACCCCTCCCCCTACCTCTTGTTGGATCTGGACTATGTTAACCAAGAATATGGCTTGGCTCTGTGCTCTCGTGCTCCCTGCCTGAACGTACCTTCCATGTGAAAACTGCATAATTACCGGTGAGCTGGAGTTTCTCTTTTTTTGTCTCAGGACTTTATGCTTAACACTATTCATGTGCTGTTTTTAAGTTTGTGTTTTTTAAATTAACTTTTAAGACCTAATACTCTCCACTGTTTTAAATTATTAAAATTTATTTATGCATGACATGTTGACCTATGACCCGGTCGTAGTTCGGACCCCGGGCCTTTTTAACTCTGTATCTGACAATGTTTAACATTATGCCTGACGAAGAGACCAGTCTGGGCTCAAAACTTATGTTGCAATAAAACTAATCATTCTACTTTGGATTGCTGCCTTGCATCCTCTTCCTGGGAGGAGAAGCGCCGTCTGGGATGTCCTTTTTTTGTACTATATCCGCAACTCTGAGATTCAGGCATT
This sequence comes from Hyla sarda, assembly GCF_029499605.1. Lineage (NCBI taxonomy): Eukaryota > Metazoa > Chordata > Amphibia > Anura > Hylidae > Hyla > Hyla sarda. The sequence goes on along the minus strand of NC_079191.1, from coordinate 343,501,085 downwards.
AACAGTCAAGAGGCAGAATCATTGATTCTATGAGTTTCCTATGAGAAACCATTGATCAATGTAAAAGATCAGTGTGTGCAGTGTAAACGCCCCCTATGGGGGCTATAACATTGCAAAAAAAAGTGAAAAAAAAAAAAAATAAGCGAATAAAGATCATTTAACCCCTTCCCTAATATGAGTTTGAATCACCCCCCTTTTCACATTTTTTTTAATTCTCAAATTTTATTAAGTATCACAAAGTTGACAAACAATACTTAAGAACAATAGTTGCAACGACCCTTCCCCCACCCCCCATTTCTCTCCCCTCCCCTCCCCCTTACTACCAGCTAGGTTGTCTATCCCCATTTTCTCCATTCGTTTGCTATTCTTGGTCCATTCTTTTTCCCTCTGTAGTAAATGGCCTCAAAACTTCTCATCTGTTCTATTACATTCTGCCACTCTATACTACATGGGCCTTCTGGGGCGAACCATCTCCTCAATATTAAGATTCTTGCCATTCCGAAAATTTTAAGTATAACATTATTCCTTATATGCTTCTTTAAACCCAACCCAAGAATAGCAGTTTTGATATCAAATTTTAGCTTTGTTTCCAATTTTTCCTCAGCAATTCTATAAACCTTCACCCAAAATTCATTTAACTTAGGGCATGCCCAAATCATATGTGTCCAATCTGCCCCCTCCATATGACACTTAGGGCACTTGGAATCAACTCTCTTACCTATCATATGTAGGAACTCTGGTGTATACGGGATCCTATGAACCAGTTTTAACAATGAGATTTTATGATTCATATTTAGGGATGATTGTACTATATTAGTAAAAATCTCCCCCCATTCTTCTGTTTCTATCTGTCCTACCTCTCGTATCCATTTTTCTCAACTTTTTGGAGGTGACTTTTCCCCGGAGAATCTCACCAATCCTCTATATACCTTTCCCAACACTTTTGCCGATGCGGACCCAAGGCCAAATATATAGTCCATTAATGAATGTTTATTTATTATCCATCTAGGATTATTTTTCTCTTTCTCGTATGCACTCTTAATTTGTAAATATAGGAAATATTACTTCTGATCTATAGTATATTCCCTTTTCAGTGTACTCTTTTAAATTATTCTCTACCACTAAATCATTTTTTTCCCATTAAAAAATAAGTGTAAATAAAAATGAACATATGTGGTATCGCCGTGTGCAGAAATGTCCAAATTATAAAAATATATCATTAATTAGATCGCACGGTCAATGGGGTAGGTGCAAAAAATTCCAAAGTCCAAAATAGAGTATTTTTGATCACTTTTTATATCATGAAAAAATTAATAAAAAAGTCTGATCAATACAAAAACCGTACCACTAAAAACTTCAGATAACAGTGCATAAAAATTAGCCCTCATACCGCCCCATACGCGGAAAAATAAAAAAGTTATGGGGTTCAGAATTTGACAATCTTAAACGTATACATTTTCCTGCATGTAGTTATGATTTTTTTCAGGCGTACAACAAAATCAAACCTATATAAGTAGGGGATCATTTTAATCGTATGGATCTACAGAATAAAGAGAAGGTGTCATTTTTATCGAAATATTTACTGTGTAGAAACAGAAGCCCCCAAAAGTTACCAAATGGTGCTTTTTCTTCAATTTTGTCGCACAATTATTTTTTTCTGTCTCGCCGTAGACTTTTGGGTAAAATGACTCATGTCATTACAAGGTAGAAATGGTGGCGCAAAAAATAAGCCATCATATGGATTTTTACATGCAAAATTGAAAGGATTATGATTTTTTTAAGGTAAGGAGGAAAAAATGAAAGTGGAAAAACGGAAAACCCCCGGGTCCTTAAGGGGTTAAGGTGGAATGGTGGGGGGTTGGGTGAGGGGAGGGTGGTTTGCAGTGGGTCAAACTGTTATTTTGTGTAATTTAAAAAGGATTTTTTTTTGCATATTGTTGAAAAAAATAAAACAGAAAAAAAAAAAGTTGTGTTTTCCCTACTACTATAACCCTCCCCAGTGCAACCCTTTCATTTCTTGACCTTGTGTTGTTTTACCTATTGGGTTAAAGTTGTTTAATTGTCGCAGTAAGCAATCTTTCCTCCAAGCCTCTGCTGTCATTTCTGTTAAAAAGAATGATCTTCTAACCATTAAGATAATTCATTCCACCAGAAATCAATAACTAACTAATTCCTTGTAATGGACGATAGCACACAGTAATGAATTGATCCCCTATTGTATATAAAATTCTTATCATCCATTGTATAAAATGCATTCATTAATAAACCATGTGCAATTGATTTAAATATAGTCTGAAACCTGCCACGCTGCTGAAACCAGACAGATACTGAATTGTCACTGAAAACTATCAAAAGGGAATTAAAATCTCTTTCGGTATCATTTATTGTGTACACTTATTGTCGTTCTCTTCAATTTTAAAAAGCTTATTAAAGGGGTACTCCACTGGAAAACATTTTCTTTTAAATCAACTGGTGCCAGGAAGTTAAAAAGATTTGTAAATTACTTTTATAAAAAAAATCTTAATCCTTTCAGTACTTATCAGCTGCTAAATGATACACAGGAAGTTATTTTCTTTTTTCATTTCCTTTCTGCTTGACCACAGTGCTCTCTGCTGTCACCTCTGTCCCTATAGGAACTGTCAAGAATAGGAGCAAATCCCCATAGCAAACCTATCCTGCTCCGGATAGTTCCTGACATGGACAGCGGTGTCAGCAGAGAGAACTGTGGTCAGACAGAAAGGAAATTCAAAAAGAAAATAACTTTCGGTGGATCATACAGCAGCTGATAAGTACTGGAAGGATTAAGATTTTTTAATAGAAGTAATTTACAAATATGTTTAAGTTTCTGGCACCAGTTGAGTTAATAAAAAAATGTTTTCCAGTAGAGTACCCCTTTAAAGGTTTTCCCATAAGCCTTAGTGTTGGGGGTGATGCTGTTGGGTTGATCTCATTACTTTTCCTCTTTTTTTTCTACTACAAAATAGTTGAACACGCCACCATGTCATTCATATTTCTCACGTATAATAAAAAATCAATAGGTCTCTAAAGTGTACTGGGGCCTAAGTTACAAAACTAGTTTTGAAGGGCCCCAATATGCTCCTATAGCAAGTGCACAATCTTCTGTGTCACCAGTTATATTGTAGGCTAGTAATAAAGAAGAGCACTCTCTTTTTTGCCGCTGATTTTGCTATCCATTGTAGTTAATTGGTAGCAAAATCAGCTGCATAAATTATGCAGCAAAAATATGCAGCAGATCCTGTACGTGTAAACATACCCTAACAGTTTTCAAATTTTTTATTTATTTATTAATGTATTGACCTTTGGGCTTTGACACTAACCTTACCTTTTCTAAAGCGGAGGGCCTTTGCAGAAGTCATGAAATAAGGTTTTTATTTGAAGTTAAAGTGTCAAGGAGGTGGGGCAGAGCTGCTGAAGCACAACCTTATTTTATGACTTATGCAAAGGCCCTCACTTTTAGAAAAGGTAACAATCGCGTTATTACACCAGTATCTGTAAGCTCATGGGGGAGGGGGGGGGGGGGATTAGTTTATCATTGGTTTTGCACTGTTTTTGTGGTGTTTATTTATTACAGCATTTTTCGTAATTGTTGTTTTGAGACTTTTTATTGCAACATTTGCTTTAGATGCTTTTTCTAAAAATGTTTGTCAATACTATAGTCTGGGTAATTTGCTGCAGTAGCCATGAATTTATCATGTGCACAATCTGCCGCAATCCCATAATTTGTCACAATTCTACACCAGCCCAGACCAGACTGTTTGTGGGCAGCTTTTAAAAAAATAAATAAATAACTTTGCACATTTTGGTGCAATGAGGAGAAACCCTACAGAGTGGTGTACTGAAGTGTAATTTAATAAAAATGTGTATTAGCACCACATTCATGCTAATAAGTACAAAGTAATAATAAAAAATGCTTCTTAACCCCTTAAGGACTGAGGGTTTTTCGGTTTTTGCACATTCGTTTTTACCTCCTTACCTTTTAAAAATCATAACCCTTTAAATTTTGCACCTAAAAATCCATATGATGCCTTATTTTTTGCGCCACCAATTCTACTTTGCAGTGACATCAGTCATTTTACCCAAAAATCTACAGCGAAACGTAAAAAAATCATTGTGCGACGAAATTGAAGAAAAAACGCAATTTTGTAACTTTTGGGGGCTTCCGTTTCTACGCAGTAAATTTCTACGCAGTAAATAAAATGATACCCTACTTATACAGGTTTAATTTTGTCGTACTTCTGGAAAAAAACATAACTACATGCACAGAAATTTATATGTTTAAAATTGTCATCTTCTGACCCCTATAACTTTTTTATTTTTCTGCGTATGGGGCAGTATGAGGGCTCATTTTTTGCGCCGTGATCTGACGTTTTTAGCAGTACCATTTTTGTATTGATTGGACTTTTTGATCGCTTTTTATTCATTTTTTCATGATATAAAAAGTGACCAAAAATACGTTATTTTGGACTTTGGAATTGACCGTGCAGTTTAATTAATGATATATTTTTATAGTTCGGACATTTACACACCACATATGTTTATATTTATTTTTATTTACATGAGTTTTTTTTTTTTTTTATGGGAAAAGGGGGTTGATTTTAACTTTTATTAAGGAAAGGGTTAAATCACATTTATTAACTTTTTTTTACACTTTTTTTTTGCAGTGTTATAGCTCCCATAGGGACCTATAACACTGCACAAACTGATTGTCAGCACTGTTCACTGCAAAGCCCTAGCTTTGCAATGATCAGCGTTATCGGCGGTCGATTGCTCAAGCCTGCATCTCCGGCTTGGAACAATCAATCGCCGAGGGGACACGCCGGAGGCAGGTAAGAGGACCTCCGCTCTTTTCCCAGCTGATCGTGACACCGCATTTTCACTGCGGTAATCCCGATCAGCCCCGCTGAGCAGCCGGGCAGCTTTCACTTTCGTTTTAGATGCGGCGTTCAAAGTTGAAAGGGTTAATAGCACTCACTGCCGCCCGCTATTAGCCCCGGGTCCCGGCATTAGATACATGCTGGGACCGACCCGATATGACGCGTAAATATACGTCCTTGGTCGTTAAGGGGTTAAAGACTGGCTCATGCTTAAATAACTAAATATATATATATATATATATATATATATATATATATATACATAAAAAGCAAAATCATCGGTAGTTGCAGTATCTTGTAATACCTTTTTTATTGGACTAACAAGACTATGTAGAGACAAGCTTTCGGGATTCCTCCCTTTATCAAATCATAAGCATTTCTGAGCTCACAAGGAGAAAACACACGTTCTATCTCACAAAATATGCAGGGGTTAAAACAACATATGTGGAGAATGGACATTAAGTTGGGCCATAAATTGTATAGCTATAGGACGATAGATACAGATAAGGATGGGGGGGGGGGGGGGCTGGAGAGCAGAGGTGAGAATGGTGGTTACGCTGGATGGACAATATTACTACAGGACCATAGACTGAAGATAAGACTTTGACAGCGGAGGGGGAGCAGGGGTGTAATAGTGTTAGAGCAGGGAGAGGGGAGAGAGTTTAGCAAAGGTTATAGGAAATTTTGATAATGGGATAAGAAGCTTAAATCCACATTAAGTCCTCTGTTCTTGGAGTCATAAAGAACTATCATTTTGGCTTCAAATGTCTTTCTTTCCTGGGTTTCTTCTTGAAGTTTCCTTTCAGGATCTTGATTTTGAGGTCATGTAGGGAGTGACCTGTTTGGGTGAAATTGTGTCAAACTGGGGTGCAATAGTCCTTTTCTCTATGGTTGTTGATGGACGATCTGTGGAGGTTGATCCTTTTATTGAGTGGCTGGCTGGTCTCACCAATGTAACATCCCAGGTCACACTTGGTGCATTGTATCATGTAGACTACATTCTCTGTGGTGCAGGAGTATTGTCCCTTGATGTTGTATGTCTTGTTGTTGTGGGAGGCTTCAGGATTTGTGCAGATGTGTTGACAGAGTTTACAGCGTGGTTTGACGCAGGGTTTGGTCCCATTGTCTGTATCTGATGTGTCTGTGGGTAGTTTCTTATTGACCAGCTTTTGTTTTAAGTTGGGTGGTTGTCTGAAGGCCAAGATGGGTGGTTCAATTTATGGCCCAACTTAATGTCCATTCTCCACATATGTTGTTTTAACCCCTGCATATTTTGTGAGATAGAACCTGTGTTTTCTCCTTGTGAGCTCAGAAATGCTTATTACTTGATAAAGGGAGGAATCCCGAAAGCTTGTCTCTACATAATCTTGTTAGTCCAATAAAAAAGGGATTACAAGATACTGCAACTACCGATGATTTTGCTTTTTGCATCACTTGACTAATACGGCTACTCCGAACTAATCTATATATATATATATATATATATATATATATATATATATACATACATACAACCAAACCGTCCCAGAATGAGGTCACCTTACCGTGGTGGGACGGTCCAAGCTATTTGGCCGCCAAATTTGCAAGCTAAGTACCTCATAATTTCATATTTTCATTTATTGCATTACAGCTGAATAGCTTTTCATGCTCTATCTATATACTCATGTATACTCATGTTTTATCTATATCTTTGTGCTAGCAGTGTGCTGCTGTATTCTCCTGTTGCTGTATATTTAGCCCAGCAGCATGCACCTGTAAGTCAGGTCTATATATAATAGTTTGGAATCAATAGTGCTGGCCCACTTATTCTTTAGTTGTACTACACATACGGGGGAGTGGCTACCTCCATGTTGGCTCTTGCACCCCACCCACCTCTATTAGGTGTATATAAGGTGCCTTGGATGTTTCAGATCTTGCTATGCCTGCTGGGCTGTTCACACAGAGGCATATTCATAGTGTAAGGTCCGTCCCAGAATGAGGTCACCTTACCGTGGTGGGACGGTCCAAGCTATTTGGCCGCCAAATTTGCAAGCTAAGTACTTCATAATTTCATTTATTGCATTACAGCTGTATAGCTTTTCATGTTCTATCTATATACTCATGTATACTCATGTTTTATCTATATCTTTTTTGCTAGCAGTGTACTGCTGTATTCTCCTGTTGCTGTATATTTAGCCCAGCAGCCTGCACCTGTAAGCCAGGTCTATATATAATAGTTTGGAATCAATTGTCACGATTCGGCAGGCTGGAGGTGGATCCTCTGTGCCAGAGAGGGATTGGCGTGGACCGTGTCGGTGGACCGGTTCTAAGTTGCTACTGGTATTCACCAGAGCCCGCCGCAAAGCGGGATGGTCTTGCAGCGGTGGTAGCAACCAGGTCGTATCCACCGGCAACGGCTCAACCTCTCTGACTGCTGAGATAAGCGCGGTACAAGGGAGTAGACAAGAGCAAGGTCGGACGTAGCAGAAGGTCAGGGCAGGCAGCAAGGATCGTAGTCAGGGGCAACGGCAGGAGGTCTGGAACACAGGCTAGGAACACACAAGGAAACGCTTTCACTGGCACAATGGCAACAAGATCCGGCAAGGGAGTGCAGGGGAAGTGAGGTATAAATAGGGAAGTGCACAGGTGAAGGTACTGATTAAAACCCATTCGCCAATCAGTGGCGCACCGGCCCTTTAAATTGCAAAGACCCGGCGCGCGCGCCCTAGGGAGCGGGGCCGCGCACGCCGGGACAGCACAGACGGGGAACGGGTCTGGTAAGCGAATCGCATCCCGGCTGGGAACATTATCGCAGCTCACCCGGTCGGCAGGTCTGACCGGGGCGCTGCGAATAGGAGAATGCTGTGAGTGCTCCGGGGAGGAGCGGGGACCCGGAGCACTCGGCGTAACATCAATAGTGCTGGCCCACTTATTCTTTGGTTGTATTACACATACGGGGGAGTGGCTACCTCCATGTTGGCTCTTACACCCCACCCACCTCTATTAGGTGTATATAAGGTGCCTTGGATGTTTCAGATCTTTCAATGCCTGCTGGGCTGTTTACACAGAGGCATATTCATAGTGTAGGGTCCGTCCCAGAATGAGGTCACCTTACCTTGGTGGGACGATCCAAGCTATTTGGCCGCCAAATTTGCAAGCTAAGTACCTCATAATTTCATATTTTCATTTATTGCATTACAGCTGTATAGCTTTTCATGTTCTATCTATATACTCATGTATACTAATGTTTTATCTATATCTTTGTGCTAGCAGTGTGCTGCTGTATTCTCCTGTTGCTATATATATATATATATATATATATATATACACATACATAAACACTCTTCTACACATAGAATTTATGTTCCCAAAGCAATGCGAATTATTAATTACTGTATTAAAGGGTATAGTTTGTTTTCCAGCGGCTGAGCAAATGCTGTAAGTATTGCAGTGTGACCTCAGACACACAGGATGCAAAAAGTAACCTATGGTATTGTAACAATAATTTCTAAGTGTAATAACTCTGTAGACAGAAATAAGTTGAATTATCTTATTGTCTCCTACCAGTGCACACTTTTAGTGTTATTAACCATACAATAACAAGTGATCTTTTAGAAACATAGAATGTGTCGGCAGATAAGAACCATTTGGCCCATCTAGTCTGCCCAATAATCTGAATCCTATCAATAGTCCCTGGCCCTATCTTATATGAAGGATATCCTTATGCTTATCCCATACATGTTTAAACTCCTTCACTGTATTTGCAGCGACCACTTCTGCAGGAAGGCTATTCCATGCATCCACTACTCTCTCAGTAAAGTAATATTTCCTGATATTACTGCAGAAACCTTTGCCCCTCTAATTTACCGTATTGATTCCCTTTATGTATTTAAAAGTTTCTATCATATCCCCTCTGTTTCTTCTTTCTTCCAAGCTATACATGTTTAGGCACAGTTATGCAAGTAAGAACAAAAGGACTTGCAGGAAGAATCAAAAAGAGGTAATGGAAACCCTAAAGAGCTTGTTCAGATAAACAGTCCGACTGTTTTTGAAGCAGCGTGCACAGGTAATGTTTTTTATTTAATTTATAAATGCAGACCTAGCTAAGATGCTCAGTCCTTGGGATTGCTGATCTCAATCTGATTGTGACTACTGTTCAGATGGGTAGAGATGCAGCCACATAGTACTTGGCTGTTAGAAAGTCTTATATTTTCAACAATGTATTCACTGCTCTATTGTATAATTCTGTTTAATACAACTAATAGTTGCTCTAAATTTAGATTAGATAATCTATGTATACAGCAGATTTAGAGCCTGAGGCACTGTGATAAACCTGGTGCATTCACAGACTGTCTAGACTAAGGATACACTGGCCCTGATTTACTGAGTGGAGTGTAGGTTTATTTTGGGTTTTAATTCCCTACAAATTTTTTTCCAGTGTATTTACTAAGTTTTTCCCTACATTTTGCTTTTTATACACATGCTCTGATCTGTAGGGTTTTCCTCGGCTGAAATTCACCACATTGGCCCTCATTTACTAAGAAAATCGGGTTTTAAGTCTATGTTGCTTTCTTACCCGATTGCTTTTTTCCCCTGATATTTATTATTATGTCGCATCCTGTTTGTCGCACGTGGGTTTTGGTTTCCAACTCCTCTGAGCTGTCGGGAAAAAATCCACAACAATTCAACAAATTCGGGTTGGAAACTTTTATAAATACGTGGGAAAGCTCAGAAATGTCGGGTTACGCCCCTTTTTCGGGTTTGGGAGAATCCACATCGGGTCCATCGGGAAAAAATGTTGCATCGTGTCGCAGACTGGCGCACGATGTCTGCGACATGGCGCAGACAAAGATGCGACAAAAAACCCCGACAAAAGAGGTCGGGTTTAGAATAGTAAATGAGGGCCATTATCTGTGGAAACCTTAGTAAATATGTTGTTTTTTTGTGAAAATTTCGGGAACACGCCCCTTTTAGGTGACCACGCTCTTTTTCCAGACACCATCGCCCCTTTTTCAGGTTCTTAGTAAAATGGAGAGTTAGTCTGTTTTTTTTTCAATTCTGGCGCAGACAGAATTTCTGGCTGTAGAAGGGTTTCTCTAGTGGATGAAATAATAATATATGGACCTGTAGGAACACTGTGCTCTGCCATATTATAGACTTATTCTCCTCTAGAATCAAAATGTGGCTCCCCTGACCGTGATGGGAAAAAAAAAGGGTAGAATAATGTAAAAGACATTTTTGGAAAGTTAGCAGATCGGAGTAGTTAAGGTAACTTACGGCATTTAGAAAAATACCTGTATGACTAACAGGACATAATTGAGTGACTGACCTTAAGCCTTCATGACCCAGCGACTTTTGATTTCTGGCTCCCATTTTTTTTAAATCCTCACCTTCTAAGACCCATAACTTTTTTGTTTTCCCACTGACAAAGTTGAATTAGGGCTTATTTTTAAGTTGCACTTTCCTTTGGTACGCTTTATTTTATCATATACCTTTTTTGTTACAATAACATCATTGATGGCTTACATTATCTATTGCATTAGATTGATCTATGTTATCTGCGTGTGATTGCTAAGGGCTTAAGCAATTACTGAGCCAGAAAAGGCCGAGAATCAGATGTAAGGCCCCTGGCTTCTCTAATGACCGATTGTCACCCCGCAATTACACTAGACACCAGGCAATAGCAACATTTAATGTTTAAATGCCGTAATCTGTATATATCACGGTATATAACTAGTTAAATGACTGACACCACAGTGATTTCCGATGTCCTCATTACCGTCAGATGTGAGCATCTGCTGGTTATGACGCGGACCCCAACCATGAAATGTATGTGACGGGTCGGGAAGGGGTTAAAGGTTTTCAAATCAACTGGTGACAGAAGATATACAGATTTTGAAATACTTTTATGCAAAAATGTTACCCCTTATTAGCTGCTGTAAGCGCCAGAGAAAGTTGTGTAGTTCTTTTCAGTCTGACCACAGTACTCTTTGCTGCCATTTCTGTCTCTCTCTGTCAGAAACTTTCCGGTGCAGGATAGGTTTGCTATGGGGATTTCCTCCTGCTCTGGACAGTTCCTGACATGGACAGAGGTGGCAGCAGAAAGCACTGTGGTCAGACTGGAAAGAACTACACAACTTCCTCTGGAGTGTACAACAGCTGAAAGTATGATTTTTAAATAGAAGAAGTTTACAAATCTGTATAATGTTCTGGCACCAGTTGATTTAAAAAAAATCTTTTTCTCTAGAGTACCCTATTAAAGCCAAGCCGCAACCTGCCTACTTCGGCTTATTTTTGTGTGGTGCATGAGGGTTAAACAGTTAAAGTATGCTAGGAATTCAGCCTTATATTCAGCTGAAGCCAGAAATAGCAAAGGCATTCTCGCATGGTAACTACAGTATAAAGGAAGATTTTGGACTTTACTTATAATTAAGAATAATGTGGAATGAAAAAAGCACAGAAACAATCAGTCCATTTGGCTCCTGTATGTGCTCATTAAAAAGTCATTGTCGACTCCATGATGGGTTACTTCATTAGACTGCAGTAATTAAAAATGAAATTGCTACAAGCGGGAAACAAAGCTCTAATAAATAGGGTTACGCTGTCAGAAAATGACATTTAGTAGCACTAGAGGAGTCATAAAGCTGTCTCTCAGAATGTAAGTTTTGTACATATTATTACTATCTAGTGGGGGTTTGATAGTTACAGGAGGACACTGTAGATAAGTTAAAGACTTTTTCTTACCTCTGCACTTGCAGACTGGGCATCCATGACTGTCTTCCTCAAAGCCCATAGAACAAATCTTGCCACATGGGACATCCGGACACTTCTTGCAGCGACATATTTCACAGCCATGTTTGTTTTTCCTAGACACAAACATATAAAAATGGGGACCCATTAGAAAATGACTATCATGAGTCTAAAAGGTCTGAGAATAATTTCAGTCATATGAATCCCTTTTTCCAATGCAATTAACCAAAGTACTGATTACAAGGATCCGAGTGGCGACATTACTTAATCACAGCGCCAATTCTGAAGCTCCAATCAGAAACACTAAGGCATTTATGTCTGATGGCCTCATAAATCACCCATTTTAAGAACCATTTTGGGCCAGATAATTGTACACTGTCTCATAATAAAAGGCATTTCTGCTTGTTCGCAATTACAAAATTGTTTCTTTAAACAATAATATGGAAAAAAAATAAATCCATGTTCACAAACATTTCATTACATTTCTTTATATAGCACCAAGATATTCTGCAGCACTGTACAGAGGTTGTCATCCCAGTCTCTACAACCAATAGGGCTCACAATCTAAATTACATATTAACATTTCTATGTTTTTGTAGAGTGGGAGGAAAAACTGCTTGAATTTTACCATGGAACCCAAAGCTGCAAAGAAACAGTGCTAACTACTGAGCCACCATTCTTACATTGGTTAAACATGTTAAAGGAGAACTTTTGCCAAGCTATAAGCCCCCCCCCCCCCCCCACAAAAAAATAAATAAATAAGATTTAACCCAATCTGCAGACAGCCCTATACAGGATTCAATTATTTACTCTAGACCAGTATGTAAATACCCTGGCCGAGGTAGAGAAGTGTTTCAGTACAAGCTAGCACAAAGTGAAATGCCCCTTCAGCATTCCCAATTTATGACCTTGCACTTGCAGCATAATGCTCCTTTATTTATATTATCCATAGAAAATAGATATTAATTGGCAAATTCTGGTGTCTAATTATAATCTATAACCTAAAATAGACAGTCATATATAAAAACAAACAAACAAATCTCCAGGAAGATTAGTTTCTCATTTCAGTGGCCCTCTATAGTAAAACTTAAAGGGGAATTCCGGGAATTTTTTTTATGTGTCTATGCTACAGGGGCTGTAAAGTTAGTGTAGTTCATAATATAGTGTCTGTACCTGTGTGTGATGGTTTTCTCACAATTCTTATGTGATTTTCACCCCAATATTTATTTATAACAACATACAAAATTACTGCTGTCTCGGATTTTTCCCAGCTTGCAATGCGGTCGAGACCTGACTCACTAGTCAGCTGATGACAGGGAGCCTGTCTGCTTCAAATGGGTGGAGAGAGCAATCTGCAACTAATGCAACAGCTGTAGGCATCCTGATTGAAAACCACAGGTCTGCAGCTCATTTATGTTTCAATGGGTGGGGTGGCTGATGTGTGGGGAGGAGGAAAATGGTATCATGGGATTTGTAGGCAAACAAGAAAACTGAAAACAGAAAATACAAGTTCACAGAAAGCTAGCCACAGTGTTATAGTAATCTCACAGCATAGCCATTTAGCACAAGACAAGCGCAGATCCTTCCTAAGCATGTCCGTTACTGTCTGCCAGGTACGTACTAAAATCACCTTATGCTTGATAACCCCTTTAAGTGTGCTAACATTTGCAGTTAGGTTCATAAAGTAATATGCTACATTATCAGTCAGTCCAGGACAAAAAAAAAAACACCAGTACATTGAAACCTCTATACATTTTTTTTTAATTAAAGATTAATAATAAATTTAAGAACTATCCAGAACATGTAAAAACCAAGCCAAATATCAGATTTCAGGAAAAGAAAGAATTCTTAATGACAATACAGTTTCCATCTAAGAGGAAGTCGATCATTGTATGCATTGTGCCGCCATGTCCTGTATTAATGACAACGCTTCTGTCTATTGTTGAATTTTTCTTCTTTCCTGTGTCAGCAATTTTTACTATTGTAAAATAAACATCCTTTGCTAATTCTTTGCATCACTACGAAACAAAGTGATGAATGTTTAGAACACGCTATGCAGCTGCTGGGAACGTCGTATTAATAGAGCTCGTGAGTCATGTTTGGTTTTCTTTATTCTGTAGGGAAATGCGCTCAGTGTTAAATCTAGGGTGTATAAAGAATATAACATTATGATTCTCTGCTCTCCTGGGAATTTCTGAAAAGGACACAAGATTTCTCATAGATTAAACTTTTTGACTAAACAAACTTTGTACAGAACTAGGTCCCTATAAAATAACAAACCACAGCCTAACAAGAGCATCTATGTAAATCTCTAAGCAACAATTATGTTATGATATTTCAAGGGCATGGATTTAGTGGGGCTTTATTGCTCAACTACACATCAATTGCAGCCACACTGTATAATACTACAATTACAGAATACTGCAATTCTCATTACCTCTCTAAACATTGGGACTTCAAATGAAAGCTCAGAGAAGTAAAAAAAGTTTGATAGTTGCGAAGGCCTAATAGGACCTTATAAACAGAATTTGTACCGTTATAATTACAAAGTACAGGCTCGTCTTCGTGTTCTCATCCATTTCATGTAGATTAGGAACAAACTTTGTTTTCATACCAAAAATGCCATCTAGACCAATCAGAAGCCTATAATATACAATGGGAATGTCTACCTGAACAAGACAAGACAAAATCACAATGTCACCTAGTTTTGACTCTTTCTGCAACAAAGCCTGTAAAAAAATGTAAAGTTTTTGTCCAGCTTAGGGTGAGTTTACATAGTATTTTGGTCATTATTTTAGCTACAATAAGGAGTAGAATCAACACAATAAATACTGACCAAAAGAGGGACCAAATTGAGAAGGAACAAAATAATGTGTGAACACATTTATATGTTACAATCACTGGGAAAAAAAGACATACATGCAGTTTAACTTTTTAGTGGCATCAATTTGTATCAACATGTGTGTACATTGGCCTTTCAGTACAATAACACAATTATATACCAGTGCATATAGCCAGAATAATGCTTATTAGGACATCTGGCCCAACATATGAAATGGATAGCACAAAAGACAGCCAAGGTGGCCAATGATCTGCTGATTGCCTAAGCCCCATGCCAGTACTCTGTACTGCTTCTTCTTAACCTTTCCTGCCTTCTATACTGTAGACCACTACCTCATGCTAGAAACTCTCTCATCCCTCAAGATCACAAATCTGGCCATCCCGAGTGTTTATATCTTCCTTCTTCACCCGCTTTTTATAACTCAACATGGAAAAAACAGAACTCATTATCTTACCCCATCACCTAACCTATCAATCACTGTTTATGGGCTCAATGCTCTCCTCCTACTGCCTTGGGGATAACTTCGACTCTGCTAGGTCCTTCAACTACATATACAATCCCTTACCACCTCCTGCCCCCTCTACTACTACAAAAAAATAAAATTCTTGAATTCGTTCCTTCCTGAACTTTGACTCCACTAAACTACTGGTGCTGGCCCATCTCCTGCCCAAATAATCCACCTCCCCTTCTGACCTATTGCCCAACAAATTCAGTTTAACCACAACATACAAGGCCATCCAAAATCTGTCTCCCCCATACATCTCTGACCTGATCTTCAGATACTGCCCCTCACACAATCATCATTCTTTTGATGACCTCCACCAGTGCTCACCCGCACATCACAAAACCGTCTCCAAGACTTCTCCTGTGCTTCTCTCATACACTGAAACCAGCTACCCCGATTCATCCGACTGTAACCCCCTAACAAGACTTTTCAAAAAAAACTGAAAACCCGCTTCTTCAGGGCTGCCTAAGACTTATAATAACCCCTGCTTCCCAAACTGGTCCCTGCTAACCAGCTGCCTCCCCCATCTACTGTTTTCCTCCCCCTACCCCTGTAGATTATATGTCCCTGGGGGCAGGGACCTATCTCCCTTTATATCAAGTCTCTCATTTACTGTTCCATATTCATTGTACCTAAAATGTTAGGCATAGAAGTCACAAGAATTTAAACCAGATGTGTGCCACATAGTAACAGCCCATTGTGGCATTCCTTTTTCACCATTATATCTTATAATAGAAGACATTAGTAGACATGGTTGATGTTAGGGATCTGTGTAGCTGATGGCATGGACATTTGTAGCTTGTACTTTTTTATTCCCACCCTAGGCATCAGAACCTTTAAAAAAGTAACTGCACTGGTCCCATATACATTATCAAGTTTACCAAGATTAAAGTTCCATAGCATGAATGCGCCCTAAGAGGGAGTGCCAATAGAAGGTACAGAAGCCACATTACATTGCTCATGTGAATGGTCAGCAGCTGTGCAGTAAGAGCCTTATAAGGGTAGAATCAAATGTAACATATACGCTGGGTATTTAACGCTGCAGACAATCCACAAGGCAGCGGAAAATACACAGCATATTTTGCTACAGGAGACACACAGGGCTTCACCACAGGTTTGGAGGAAGGCCCAGTGTGCCAGTGATGGGCAAGCCTGCCTACAAACCTCATTGTGCACACAAGGCTGCTGAGAAGCTGTAGCAAAATACACTGCATATATGATGCTTACCTACCCTGGTCCCTCAAAGTTCCCATTGCAAGCACCTTCTAGTGCTCCGCTGCTCATCTCTTTTTACTTTTCTTATAAGTCAGCATTACAACAGGGTTTTACTATTGCCCTTTTCAAAGGGGTGTGTCTCCACACAGCCTAACCTAATTCTATCAGCACTGAATGGACAGCGCAAGGGACGCACCCACACATAATACCCAAATATCAAGCTATTCCTTAAAGGGGAACACCGACCCTAAGAAAGCCTATTCCCTATCCAAAGGATAGGGGAAAAGATGCCTGAGCTTGGGGGTTCTGCTGCGGGGGATCCCTGCAATCTTTCATGCAGCTCCCCGCTAACATCAGCCTCCGGAGGGAACATCGCTCCGGGTCTGATGATTAACGATCACGGGGCCGAAGTATTGTGATGCCATGCCCCGCCCCCTCAATGCAAATCTATGAGAGGGGGCGTGACATCCACCACGCCCCCTCCCATAGGCTTACATTGAGGGGGCGGGGTGTGACATCAAATAGGGCAGAGCCATGACATCACGATACTCTGGCCCCGTGGTCGTGATTCATCAGACCCAGAGCAATGTTCGCTCCAGAAGCTAAAGATAGCGGGGTGCTGCATGAAAGATTGCGGGGGTTCCCAGCGGCGGGATCCGTGATCAGTCATCTTATCCCCTATCCTTTGGATAGGGGATAAGATGCCTTAGGGCTGGAGTACCACTTTAATTTCTAGGTGGAAGAAAAGAAGAACGGCACCATGCAGTATCTTAAGAAAAGATGATCCAGAAATCTTACTTTATAAATAATACAAGTATTTACTTAAACAGAGATTATAAAGAAAAGAACAACTTCTCGGTCTTTCATATGGGCAATGTGGTATCTTTCCAATCTTCAAAGATTGGGTTGTTGATATGCAAAGTATATATTACGTATATATGTACAGTCATTGCCGTAAATGTTTGCACCCCTGAAATTTCTCTAGAAAGTGAAGTATTTCTCACAGAAAAGGATTGCAGTAACACATGTTTTGCTATACACATGTTTATTCCCTTTGTGTGTATTGGAACTAAACCAAAAAAAATGGAGGAAAAAAAGAAAATTAGACATAATGTCACATCAAACTCCAAAAATGGGCTGGACAAAATGATTGGCACCCTTTCAAAATTGTGAATAAATAAGATTGTTTCAATCATGTGATGCTCCTTTAAAATCACCTGGGGCTAGTAACAGGTGTGGGCAATGTAACAATCACACCTGAAAGCAGATAAAAAGGAGAGAAGTTCACTTAGTATTTGCATTGTGTGTCTGTGTGTGCCACACTAAGCATGGACAACAGAAAGGGGAGAAGAGAACAGTCTTAGGACTTGAGAACCAAAATTGTGGAAAAATATCAATAATCTCAAGGTTACAAGTCCATCTCCAGAGATCTAAATTTGCCTTTGTCGAGAGTGCGTAACATTATCAAGAAGTTTGCAGCCCATGGCACTGTAGCTAATCTTCCTGGGCATGGACGGAAGAGAAAAATTTATCAAAGGTGTCAATGCAGGATAGTCCGGATGGTAGATAAGCCGCCCCAAACAAGTTCCAAAGATATTCAAGCTGTCCTGCAGGCTCAGGGAGCATCAGTGTCAGTGCGAACTATCCATAGATATTTAAATGAAATGAAATGCTATGGCAGGAGACCTAGGAGGACCCCACTGCTGACATAGAGACATAAAAATGAAAGACTACATTTTGCCCAAATGAACTTGATTAAGTCAAAATCCTTCTGGTAAAACATCTTGTGGACAGATGAAACCAAGATAGAGCTTTTTGGTAAAGCACATCATTCTACTGTTAGCGAAAACAGAATGAGGCCTACAAAGAAAAGAACACAGTACCTACAGTGAAATATGGTGGAGGTTCAATGATGTTTTGGGGTTGTATTGCTGCCTCTGGCACTGGGTGCCTTTAATGTGTGCAAGGCATCATCAAATCTGGCGATTTCCAATGGATTTTGGGTCGCACTGTACAGCCCAGTGTCAGAAAGCTGGGTTTGTGTCAGAGATCTTGGGTCTTCCAGCAGGACAATGAACCCATACATACATCAAAAAACACCCAGAAATGGATGGCAACAAAGCGCTGGAGAGTTCTAAAGTGGCCAGCAATGAGTCCAGATCTAAATCCCATTGAACACCTGTGGAGAGATCTTAAAATTACTGTTGGGAAAAGGCACCCTTCTAATAAGAGAGACCTGGAGCAGTTTGCAAAGGAAGAATGGTCCAACATTCCGGCTGAGAGGTGTAAGAAGCTTATTAATGGTTATAGAAAGCGACTGATTTCAGTTATTTTTTCAATGGGTGTGCAACCAAATATTAAGTTAAGGGTGCCAATAATTTTGCCCAGCCCATTTTTGCAATTTGGTGTGACATTATGTCCAGTTTGCTTTTTTTCCTCCCTTTTTTGGTTTAGTTCCAATACACACAAAGGGAATAAACGTGTATAGCAAAACAGGTGTTACTCCAATCCTTTTCTGTGAGAAATACTTTATTTTCTGGAAAAATTTCAGGGGTGCCAAACATTTACGGCCATGACTGTATGATGAATTTATTTTTCTATTTATACGCCTTCATTCTCTGTTCCTTCCATTTTTTTTTTTTTTAGTCCAAAGCTGTTTTCAGATTAATAAAATATATGGAAAGAACCCTACTCACAAATACAGGAGTGTAGAATAAGTCATACACATGTGTCTACCCACTGAAGTGGCCGGTGATTAGCTGAGCAGCCCATCACTGCTTCCCAAAACAGCACCACACCTGTTCTCAGGCTGTGTGTGGTATTGCAACTTGGCTCCTTTCACTTTAAGGGAGATGAGTTGCAATATCACATACAAACTGAGAACAAGTGTGGTGCTGATTTATAATTTTTTTTTTTTTTTTTTTTTAAGAAATCCGCTCTTTTTTTCTATTCCTGGATAATCCTATCCAGTATGGTGAAATACTATGACCACTGGAGGACACATTCATGATATACTAGTGATACTAGTGGCTAAACTGACAAATGCTACTTCTAGGCAATAACTGTGGCCCATTCTTAGCAAAAATACATTCAGATATGTGCTACATGGGAAGGATCATTAAAACAATATTCTGTGAAATCCATCAATATTTGAGAGCATGAAAGATCAGAATCAATCAAGAAAAAGGCCATGGTTCAGACAAACTTATCATAATTCTCAGCTCCAGGCCATTGAGGCTCTTAATTTAGCTCTGCCCTTAAGATAAAAATCTGCATTTCTTGGGTTAATACTTTGTAACACTAAACCATTAGAACACCAGTGCAGCCCTATCCTGGAAGACACTGCCATAAAACTACTGGTATATGACAGCTTGAGAAGTGATAAAGAACTTTACACTGCATTGAGCTGACAATATAACTCGATCATCCGTGCCAGCGCCAGAACTGAAATATAGTGCACACTGCATTTGATTCATATAAATACTCATATTCCAAAGGAACACTCAATAAAAGACATCTAGCAGACATCAAAGTATCAAATCTTCCTTACACATCTCACTTTCTTTAAAATGATAGCTACTATCAGTACAAGCAAACATGGTACAGAAGATTACCGCTGCCCCAACCTCAAGGGCATGACTCTTACTAATACAGTTATTTTTACCTCATGTGTGACAGTGAAGACATTTTTATTCCAGTTTTTTCCATGACATAAATGAAATAATAGAAATATACAAACTGACTACCGTATATACTCGTGTAAGCAGAGTTTTTCAGCACAATTTTCGGACTGAAAACGCCCCCCTTGGCTTATACTCGAGTGAACTCTCCGCCTGTCAATTCCTTCTCAGTGGTCTTCAACCTGCGGACCTCCAGATGTTGGAGGTCCGCAGGTTGAAAACCACTTGGCCTTCGTCATCATCCAGACCCCCCCTTTAGTTTTCTACTCACCTCCTCTCGGTGGGAAGGAATGGTGAGCTGGTCCGGGCCATCTATGCTGCAGGGACCGTCCGGTGGGGAGGGTTAGTCATTTCGGGCTGTCCATCTTCACCAGGAGGCCCTCTTCTCCGCTACGGGCCGTCCCCAGACTAGTGACGTTGCCTTGACGACGACGCACAGGGACGTCCCTGCACATGAACGTCCCTGTGTGTCGTCGTCAAGGCAATGTCACTAGTCAGGGGCTGACCCGAAGCGGAGAAGAGGGCCGCCCGGTGAAGATGGACAGCCCGTTATGACTAACCCTCCCCACCGGACGGTCCCTGCAGCATAGATGGCCCGGACCAGCTCACCCTTCCTTCCCACCGAGGGGAGGAGAGTAGAAAACTAAAGGGGGGGGTCTGGATAATGACAGAGGCCGCAGTGGTATTCAACCTTCGGACCTTTAGATGTTTCAAAACTACAACTCCCAGCATGCCCGGACAATCCCTGATGAAGGGATTTACAGGCGGTGATGATGAAGGGGGGGGGATGATGATGAGGGGGATGATGATGAGGGGGATGATGACAATGTGGTGATGATGACGGGGTGTTAATAACTTTTCCTGGGTTTTGGGGTGAACTAAGGGGCCTCGGCTTATATTTGGGTCAGCTTATACTCTAGTATATACAGTATGTCATATCAAATTCTGAGTCTGCCCGTTTTTGCCCAAGGACTTCCTAGGCACGTGCACCAAGTAGCGCTCCAACAAGTGTAAGGAAAACAAACAATCTTTGCTCAAAGTGACGCAAAGCCTAGTTACGTCTCTGAACAATGTCAGTCAGCTGTTGAATAAAGTCACTTTGAAATGTCCCTTGTATAATATATGTTAAATAAAATGCAACTTTTGTCACATTAATTACTCACAAGCTAAAGTCATAAGCAACATAGTTTTATGATATTATAACATTTGCAGCTGGGTCAATTGGCATATGATGGACAATATAGTGTCCTAGACAAAAGTGCATCTGCAACACAGTGATAACTTATAGGCCATCATGTAGCTTTGAATTGCTGCTAGTCATGCAACAATTGTTTAGTGTA
Source organism: Hyla sarda (assembly GCF_029499605.1). Taxonomy (NCBI): domain Eukaryota; kingdom Metazoa; phylum Chordata; class Amphibia; order Anura; family Hylidae; genus Hyla; species Hyla sarda. Next base: position 343,479,879 of record NC_079191.1, on the reverse strand, counting down.
TAGCTGTAGCCCAAAGTGTTTTGTAAAACATTTGTGGTTTCTTTGTATGGCTTATTAGTTGATTATAAATATGACAATATAAAAAAAATCCAAAGTTCTTCGCTGTTCTCTGGGTCATCTTCTTCCTCTTCGTGTATATCTTGAAGAGACAGAGTGTGTGTCTCTGTCTTTGTGTGGGGAAATGTATCACCCAAGAGTGCCAATGCTTAGAGACCTTCAGACCTCTACCTGATTGCCATGCATATTCCTGCTCAAACTAACAATTCTCAGTTACAAGATATGTATCTTGATTCAGCATTTAACCCCTTAAGGACCCATGACTTATTCGTACGTCTCCGCACCCTGGGCTTTAAGGACCCATGACATACGAGTACGTCATGGCGTTTTCCGGTCTCTGCCGCTCACCGGGCGGAGATCGGATCGGCATGCCTGCTGAAATCCTTCAGCAGGCATGCCGTGCAAATGCCGAGGGGGGTCCGGGACCCCCCCATGTCGGTGATCGCAGAAAATCGCATGTCAATTCAGAGATGCGATTTTCACCTATTCCGGGCTGATCACCCGGAAAATTGTGATGATCGTAGCTGTCAGTGACAGCCCTGATCATCTTGCAGGGTAGGAGTGAAGTCGCAATGCTGCGATCTCCTCCTATCCCCTGCCATTAGTCAGAATTGATTCTGACCAATGGCAGAGCAGGACAGTGGGTTGCCATGGCAACCCCCCGTTCTGGCCACCCGCCACCCCTGGATGTCGAGGGGATCGTGGGAAGAAGATGGAGGCCGGGTACCTTACCTGATCAGCTGATTGTCGCTGGAGACTGCTGGATCCTTGCTCAGGTAGGGAAGGGACGGGGGGAGGATTGAAAGTAAAGTGATCTTTACTGTGGCAACCACTAGGTTGTGGTAATTTGGTTTTCACACCCACCTTTGTGAGCTCTCTGCAACTCTGGAGGCTCCAAATGTGTAGCGTGACGCCCACTCCCATAGACTTGCATTGAGGGGGCGGGGCGTGACGTCACACGGGGCGGTGTTGTCACGATGCTCCGACCATGTGGTCGTCATGCTACACATTTGGAGCCTCCAGCGCTGCGGAGAGCTCACAAAGGTTGGTGCACAATGACAGATTACAGGGGTCCCCCACGATCAGACATCTTATTCCCTATCCTTTGGATAGGGGATAAGATGTATTAGGACTGGAGTACTCCTTTAAGCCCTTTTGGATAAGAGCAAGCTAATATATCTTTAGCCTTTTTACCCTTTCAATCTGAAAAGAAAAAAGGTGGATATATCGCCCTGGTGCTTACTGTAGAAATAAAAAGCCACACTTGATACATTACTATGTTGCAAGCTATTAGCTCCCCTCAAATGTTAATGGATCATCTTTTTTTTTTAATGTTTTGTATTGCCTACATACACCAGATTACATTCTGTACACTACACTGGTGATATCCTCAGGAATCTCATGCAGTTGTGCACCAAGTTTGGAAGTGACGCATCTTTTCTGGACACATTTGTAAAAACCTTTGAGCAACAGCAAGGTGTTCTCCCCATCTATTCAGAGATGGAAGCAAACATGGGGACAAAACATTTCCTAAATTTGGTGCTTTTCTGGTAGAAAAAAACAAGCTGCCTGTAAAATCATGTTCAGATGAAAGTCCTACAAGAGAATAGGTAGACACACTATGGGGGAGATGTATCAAAACCTGTGTAGAGGAAGAGTGGTGTATACCTGTGTATAGCAAAAGGCCTTTTAAAAAATAAAATCAAAATAAAAGCAATTTTGATTATTTGAAGTTTAATAAATCTCCCCATATATGTTGTGAAAAAAGAAACTGAGTTCTCAAAAAAATAAATAATCTCCTTCTTCAGAGGCAACTCTAGACTTGCATCGAGGGGACGTCACAAGGGGCATGGCCGTGACATTACGACTCCCACCGCCTGCTTCAGGTGTTCGGAACAAAATGTTCCGAATGCTGGGGCAGCGGTGTATCCCTTTAATAAGGAAGGGATTTTTTTTTATATTTTTGAACTTTCATTTCTCACCTTCTTATAGCCATAATGATTCAAATTTTTTACTTTATGTATGAAAATAGTATGCTAAAAGTTGTTCTATTCTGACCCCTATTTTTGCAGTGTGATCGGTAGTTTTAATTGGTAACATTTTTGTTTTAATGGGACTTTTTAATCCTTTTTATAATTTTTTTCTGATATTTGAAGTGTTTAAAGTTACGCAAATTTGGATTGCAATATTTTATTTAAGTTTATGCAATTGACCGTGTTGTTTAATTATTATAATTTAATAATTTGGAAATTAACGTTCACAGCAGCATTACATCTGTTTATATGTTTCTTTTTGTTTAATTAAAAAAATAAAAAGGAGAAAAGTGGGGATGATTCAGACTTTTATTAGGGAAGGGGCTTATTAACATACATATATATATTTTTTTTATTTAATTTATTATTGTTAAGTCCCATTAGGGGACTATTACCTGAAATCTTTCAATTGCGTAAACTAAACAATGCTGTGCAATAACAGCATTGATCAATCTTAACCTCTTAAAGGGATACTCCGCCCCTAGACATCTTATCCCCTATCCAAAGGATAGGGGATAAGATGTCAGATCGACGTGGTCCCGACGCGGTACCTGGGATCCCCGCTGCGGCACTGCACTATCATTACAGCACAGAGCGAGTTCGCTCTGCACGTAATGACTGGCAATACAGGGGCCGGAGCATCGTTATGTCACGGCTCTGCCCCTCGTGACATCACGGCCCGCCCATTTCAATACAAGTCTATGGGAGGGGGCATGGCGGTCGTCACGCCCCCTCCCATAGACTTGCATTTAGGGGACGGGCCCTGATGTCACGAGGGGCAGAGCCATGAGGTCACGCTGCTCCGTCCCCTGTATCGCCCATCATTATGCACAGAGCGAACTCGCACTGTACTGTAATGATAGGGGGTGCCGAAGCGGGGTTATCCCCGAAGAGGGGATAAGATGTCTAGGGGCGTAGTACCCCTTTAAGGACTCAGGGCGTACCTGTACACCCTGAGCCCGCTCCCGGTGTTAAAACGGGGTCACGTCGTGACCCCCCATCACACCGGGTCTGTCCCGGCTGCTAATCATAGCCGGGACCCTGGGCTAACAGCACGTGGCAGCGATCGCTGTGCCGCGCGCTGTTCATCCTTCAGACGCGGCGATCAAAGTTGACCGCCGCGTCTGAAAGTGAAACTAAACACTTCCCGGCAGCTCAGTCGGGCTGATCGGGACATCGCGATAAAATCGCGATGTTCCGATCAGCTGGGACGCAGGCGGAGGTCTCCTTACCTGTGTCCGCGGCGTACGATCAGGGTTTGATTGCTCCAAGCCTGAACTACAGGCTTGAGCAATCGAGCCCCTATCTGCTGATCCGTGCAGAGCTATGGCTCTGCAGGGATCAGCATAGGAGATCAGTGTGTGCAGTGCTACAGGTCCCTATGGGAGCTATAGCACTGCAAAAAAAAGTGAAAAAAAAAAAGTTAACAAAGGTTATTTAACCCCTTCCCTAATAAAAGTTCAAATCACCCCCCTTTTCCCATAAAAAAAAAAACTGTGTAAATAAAAATAAACAAATTTGGTATCGCTGCGTGCGTAAATGTCCAAACTATAAAAATATATCATTAATTAAACCGCACGGTCAGTGGCGTACACGCAAAAAAATTCCAAAGTCCAAAATAGCGTATTTTGTCACTTTTTATATTATAAAAAAAAAATGAATAAAAAGGGATCAAAAAGTCTGATCAATACAAAAATGGTAGTGATAAAAACTACAGAACACGGCACAAAAAATTAGCCCTCATACCGGCCAGTATGCGGAAAAATATTTACACAATATTTACACAATTTTTAAACGTATACATTTTCCTGAATGTAGTTACGATTTTTTTCAGAAGTGTGACAAAATAAAACCTATATAAGTAGGGTATCATTTTAACCGTATGGACGTACAGAATAAAGATAAGGTGTCATTTTTACCAAAAAATGCACTGCGTAGAAACGTAAGCCCCCCAAAAGTTAAAAAATGAAATTTTTTCTTCAATTTTGTCGCACAATGATTTTTTTTTCGTTTCGCCGTGGATTTTTGGGCAAAATTACTAATGTCACTGCAAAGTAGAATTGGTGGCGCAAAAAATAAGCCATCATATGGATTTTTAGGTGCAAAATTGAAAGCGTTATAATTTAGAACGTGATGAGGAAAAAATTTTAATGCAAAAACGGAAAAACGCTGAGTCCTTAAGGGGTTAATGGTGCTCCATTAGTACAGGCTGCCTGTAACAGGCAATGGTTTTTAGCAGCTGGGACCAACCTTTTATGACATGCCCTCAGCTCCTAAACAAATGCTTTATAGCCCAGGGCCACCAACTTACTGAGAGATCAGCTTATATGCTGCAAATAGAAGTATATGGAGAAGAGAGGTGGCAAAGGAGGGATCTGAAGAAAGAGGAAGAGAGAGAGCCACAAACATACATACACACACGTGAATGCTCTTATAAGGCTAGGTTTAGACTGAGGAATTTCCAAGTGTAATTCTGCAGCAGGAATTCTGCTGCTTGAAGAATGATCCTTCTTATTCTTTCTGTGGAATCACTGCAGAATACATTGCAGTTTCAGTCAGCGTCGGACAACCTCGGAATCAATCGGAGATTCCTTAGTCTGAACTCAGCCTAAGCATTATATCTCAGCCCACTGCTTGAATCATAAATTATATATAATGGCCAGAAATAGTTCTACTTCTCATGTACATACACATGACAGCTTATCCTGAAAACTTTGTTGAAAGTTGAAAAAATTAAGTATTCACAGGTCATATTGATTTATCAATATATCCATTTATGTATTCAATTATAAAGGATGAATATATTATGCAGAGTTAATTTGAAATTTCAATTAATCATAATGCAATGGGCCCCAACATTGCCTCCGCCCCCAACCCCCCCCCCCCCCCACAAAAAAAAAAAAAAAACACCATGATAAAAGAAGTATATTATGAAATGTTGTACAATAAATTATCTACTACTATGCTATCAAGGTTTACTATTGGTTGGTTAACTGGATGTGAGCCTATGGTTTTACTTGTTTTATCTGTAAACTATAGTTGTATACATTAAAATACTGATCAGTCTACAAATAAATTAAGTCTCTAATAACAGTGTGGTTTCTTAAGAACTAGACACATTTAAAGTATATCTTATTAAAAAATGGAGAACAACCAACAGTTTAGTTTATAATAGAAAATAATCCTCTCGCAACATGAAATTACCTGGAGGCAAAGGAATTAATTACCAATCAATGGCCTGTTCTAAAGTGAATAATTCATTAATGGCTTAATCATAACCATCAACTTCTTGCCAACCTTCAAGAAGTATTATTGATGTAGTTACATATGAGCATGTGCTTCATGACAATTGGAATGATTACTAGGAGTCATGGCAGGACAGTGCATTCTGAGGTAACACGAGGAAGAGCTGATGAATAATGGTGTGTAAAAAAAATACATTCACATGCAGCAAAGTAACTGACCTGGAACCCTACCTGGAACCCTAGTCATATAGGTAAAGGCTATGTCCACTTTCACAAACCCTTTTTTTTATGAATTCTCACAATACATTTATAAATAAGAAAACTAACTTTGCAACCATTGTTAATTAAAGATTTCCCTCCTTTTTTTAGGTTGGGGTAGGGGGGTTAGGGAAAGGGGTCCAGAGAATAAAAATGGGAAATATCCAACTGCAGAAGGACGAAGGTGGGTTGGTGTTGCCAAATGCTTGGGTCTATTACATGGCAGCCTGAATGCAACATGTTAAAATTTTAATTAAGTAGACAGCCCATATGTCTGGGAGGTTTATCAGCTTGAGGGATTTCGGGATTAGGGGGGGGGGGGGGGAGGAAAATTAGTTGAGTGTACCTTTCATATAAGAATGAGATTTTTAAGACCCTATAATAACTCAAAGATTGGAGTTTACACTTGCAAATATCGATCTTGAACTGCAAGCTCAGGCCTAGATGCTAGGCTTAGCAATAGGTGCCTTTGGTATACTGGACAGTTTAGTTTATTCCTATAGTACCAAGGGATTTTTATTCATTGACCTATACAAATCTACTTTTAGAACATCTAAATAACTTTATGAAACAGACGAGGGAACAACAGGAGGGATGCAGAAGATATAGAGAGGGGAAAAATGGGGTGAAATTACAGCATCTTTTAAAATAGTATTTATAAATGTAACCCAAATATGATACCAACTATTTTTGCTCAAGAGAGTCTTTAGAATTCCTAGGGTGTTTCAGAAAATGGGTTTGAGGGCAAATGCCAAATGCCCTAGATGCTCAGGAGAAATAGCATATTTAAAACACATGGTATGGGATGTACCTCATCAGCTGATATTTGGAGGTATATGGCTAGGCTATAGAGAACAGTTTATTCAGTAGATATACCCTTAGGACCATAAATAAGGTTAATAGGCTATGTAGGTGACGTACAATGTACTCAAACAGAAAAGATAGCAGTAGCAAAAATACTGTATCACACAAGGAAGGCAATTGGGAAATATTGGCTCCAAGATACTACACCCACAATAAAGGAGGTCATTAATTTCCTAAATATGAGTATAATAATGGATAGGAGAGCCTATTAAGAAAGTTAGGAACTGCATAGGTTGGAACAACAGAGGGGAAAGTGGAATAACTCAGAACTGTTCTAAATTGTTTACTAAATAACATATTGGAACCATTTGAGGGAAGCAAGTGTGGGGTACAGGGGGTAGTTTAATACATGTTTCTATAAATAATGTGCCTTTCTGCATGCATCACTATTGTTATTCTTTTGCCTAATGGCATGTCTTTTCAATAAAAATTTAAAAACAATGGCATTTTTGTACAGCATTTATTTTTCTGTCCTTCATCAGCTCTGCTAGTGAAAAGGAGCTATCCACTGAAGTAGTTATCATCTGAAGGCTTATCCAGATAAGACATTTATTTGTACTTTATTGGTCGTATTGTTACGTCATTCACAATATTCTTCAGTAGCTTTCACAAATACAAAACAATTTGGGGCAAACTCTAGCTAGAAAGCCATCAGGTAAAAAGAACCAAACCATTTCTGTAACCTAAATTGGAAAACAGGATAGATATATTTGATTGAAATAATGTACCAGCCAAGCAAAAAAATAAAAAAATACATTTTCTATAAAGCACAGCCAAATAAGAAGTGTGAAACAATATTTCAAAACCCTTTTGAAAAGTTTCTGATCTTCGCTGCTTCACACAATCTGCTGAAATTAAATTACTGCACTCTGAGAAAGGCCGATTGTGAGAGAACTGGCAGGGGAATAACGTGACCCAGACTGGGCAGCAAGCACTCAAGAGCTGGGACAATATATTGTATCAGCCAGCAAAGTCATAATGCTCTCCAGTCTAATGATATCTAATGGTAGCCTATTTTCTTCAGTGCCTTTATGTCTTGAAGGCTGGAAAAAGAGTGCTTCATATGGTAGGTACATAGCTGTAAGCGTATTCTTCAATTACAGATCCACTGCACGTTCGTTTTGTGTCATGAATATGGTACTGATTCCTCTGCTGCCCTGCTTCTCCTGGGGAACTTATCATAGAAAGATAAAAACAGATTACGGGCTGAGAAAAATCACAGATTTATGCAAGTCTTTATGTGCCCTCAGCACAACAGCAACATGGTATGAAGAACGACTATTGTTTGCGGAGCCAACTGCATATATCTGGAATCACTTTGCAATGCTGTGCAAGTGTTTGACTAATACAGCAAGTATCTGCTTCTCTCTTATCTATTCCGCTCAATCTCCTTCCTTGGTAATGACCCTGCTAGTGAGGCAGAAATTCAATTATTTTGTTATTTTCCAAGAATTTAAATACACACTTTTACAGCCAAATCACCTTGCATAAAAATCTCTCATCTGAACAATTTCTAAAGGGCGTTTAGGAAGATAAGTAAACTGCAGGTCAACGGCAATAAGCTGAAGTTTTCCTGCCATCTCCCACTATGCCCTGATAGCTATCGCCCGATTGTCCAAGCTACACTTATGATTTAGTTGTTCCACAGGCAAGTGGAAAGTGCCAATAGCCAATTAGTGGAAAAGTACCGGTTCTTGTAGATCTCCTGAAATGCTATCTCTTCCTTGAAGTCTCATTGTATGATATAGACCTGCTCACAAATCAGGTGCAAATCACATTGCATGTAACAGAAAATAAACTAGACTTGTCAAAACATTTATTACATGCCATAAAAACGATCCTCTAACATTTTTCCAGGAAGGAAAGGTAGACTGCTTTCACTCTTTAAATGTGTATCATTATTTTTGCACTAAAAACAGTCATCATTGTATGCTCATTATAACATATAAGTCATATACTAGATGTGTCACTAATAATGGTAAGGGTCTACCACAGTGTCATAAAAGTGAATGGGTTGCTCACTGTGTGTGAGACATTTTATAGGCTGAACACATTTTCACTCCATAATGATCCTCATATTACCTTCTGTATGTTTATAACACATAAAAGATAACAAGAAACTGTAAAAATCCAAACTAATGATAGCATTTTAGTATACAGTAACACACACATACAGTCATGGCCGTAAATGTTGGCACCCCTGAAATTTTTCTAGAAAATAAAGTATTTCTCACAGAAAAGGATTACAGTAACACATGTTTTGCTAAACCAATAAAGGTAGGGAAAAAGCAAATTGGACATAATGTCACACCAAAGTCCAAAAATGGTCTGGACAAAATTATTGGCACCCTTAACTTAATATTTGGTTGCACACCCTTTGGAAAAAATAACTGAAATCAGTCGCTTCCTATAACCATCAATAAGCTTCTTACACCTCTCACTTTTCCTTTGCAAACTGCTCCAGGTCTCTCTTATTGGAAGGCGTCTTTTCCCAACAGCAATTTTAAGATCTGTACACGTGTTCAATGGGATTTAGATCTGGACTCATTGCTGGCCACTTCAGAACTCTCCAGCGCTTAGTTGCCATCCATTTCTGGGTGCTTTATGACATATGTTTGGGTCATTGTCCTGCTGGAAAACCCAAGATCTCGGACACAAACCCAGCATTCTGTTACTGGGCTGTACAGTGCGACCCAAAATCCATTGGTAATCCTCAGATTTCATGATGCCTTGCACATATTCAAGGCACCCAGTGCCAGAGGCAGCAAAACAACCCCAAAGCATCATTGAACCTCCACCATATTTCACTGTAGGTTCTGTGTTCTTTTCTTTGTAGGCCTCATTCTGTTTTCAGTAAACAGTAGAATGATGTGCTTTACCAAAAAGCTCTATCTCGGTCTCATTTGTCCACAAGAAGTTTCCCCAGGAGGATTTGCCTTACTCAAGTTCATTTTTGCAAAATGTAGTCTTGGATTTTGATGTCTCTGTATTAGCAGTGGGGTCCTCCTGGGTCTCCTGCCATAGCATTTAATTTCATTTAAATGTCGATGAATAGTTTGCACTGACACTGATGCTCCCTGAGCCTGCAGGACAGCTTGAATACCTCTGGAACTTGTTTGGGGCTGCTTATCCCCCATCCAGACTATCCTGCGTTGACACCTTTTATAAATTTTTCTCTTCCGTCCACGCCAAGGGAGATTAGCTACAGTGCCATGGGTTGCAAACTTCTTGATAATGTTGCGCACTGTGGACAAAGGCAAATCTAGTTCTCTGGAGATGGACTTCTAACCTTGAGATTGTTGATATTTTTCCACAATTTTGGTTCTCAAGTCCTAAGACAGTTTCTCCTCTTTCTGTTGTCCATGCTTAGTGTGGCACACACAGATACACAATGCAAATACTAAGTGAACTTCTCTCCTTTCTATCTGCCTTAAGGTGTAATTTTTATATTGCCCACACCTTTTAATTGCCCTAGGTGAGTTTAAAGGAGCATCTTATGCTTGAAACAATGCTATTTTTCCACAATTTTGAAAGGGTGTCAACAATTTTGGAGTTTGGTGTGACATTATGTCCAATTTGCTTTTTTTCCTCCCTTTTGTGGTTTAGTTCCAATACATACACAGGGAATAATCATGTGTATAGCAAAACATGTGTTACTGCAATCCTTTTCTGTGAGAAATACTTCATTTTCTAGAAAATATTTAGGGGTGCCAACATTTACAGCCATGACTGTACATATTTAACTAAGGTGCAAGAACAACAAGTGAGTAGACCAGAGACTGGAGCTTCATTCAGATACTCATTCCTAAAGTTTCAACGTAAACTGATCTTTGGCATCACATTACAAATAAGAGTGGCTACCAAAACATGTATGGCAAACCTTTATGAAGACAAAGTATGATTCGAACTAGTGTCAGTCAGACTAAGGCTATGTTCACACAGCAGAATATTTGTGGAATATCTGCCAAGAATACACAGGCGGACATTCCTCAATAGTAGGCACCGGCTGGAACATGCTGGCATTAGAACCGTTTGGAAATGCACTGTCTCCATAGACAGCAATGCATTTCTGAGTGGTGTCTGCTGAAATAATTGACTTGTTAATTCTTTTTGTGGAGGCCAGAAACTGAAACTTTGCCGTGTGCAAGGAGCAGCAGTATCCTATTGAAAACAATGGGACTTCCAGGGATTTTTTTCTGACGGATTCTGCTCAGAAATGTAGTCTTTTGAACATGGCCTAAGGATCCTTGGGCCCACCAGAGGAAATCAACACATACCTTTGTTGGTGTTGATGGGTTTACCACTTATAAAATTATGATTTTCTAAACAAGTGTCAAGGAGACAGGGCCAAGCTGCTTAAGTGCCAAAGTATTGTTTATATCCTGTGTCCCTGACCCTTTCCTGTCCTAGTTAATTGACATTCAGGTCGCCGAACTGCGTCTCCAAATACTATACAATACTGTGAAACTTGAGCAGCTCAGCTCCTTGACACTTGAGCCTGGGAAGAAAATCATAATTTTATAAGTTGTTGCAAACCCATCAACACTAGCAAAGGTATGTTTGATATTGCCTTCCTTTCACATCACACTGTCTGCAGTTCATATCCTAAAAATATTTTTTTTACCCTTAATGTTACCATTAAATGTATTCAGAAAAAAAAACTGCTGTTTTGGGGGGTTCCGTTCTTACCCTATGATATAAAGATTACATGTTAGCTTAATTCTACCAGTCAGCATGGTTACAGTGATACTGATTACTGAGAAATAGACTCTACTGGCAAGAAACTGTGCCCTAATTTAGCTCTAAATTAATGTTGTATTTTGCTGGTCCTGTCATTGTGTCAGAGCCTGGGCCCACTGAAGGATCCTCAGGTACTCTGGTGAGCCAGTCCAACCATATAGGATATAGAGGGGAAAAAAACACACTCCTTTAACAAAAATCTGTCTGTCTATCTTCGATACATGCGGGTGAAGTGCTCTCATTAAGAGGCTGGCGAGATGACAAATATTACTTACATACCAATAACTGTTTTTAATTGTTCTAAAAGTTATTTTACTTTAATGATGGCAGTTTTATAGGCAACTTACTATATTACCGTTTCATAATGTTTACAACATTTTAATTATTTCAATAAATATTTTAAATTTGCTGCTACTATTTTTTGTTCACATAAAAAAATACATAATATATCAGACCTGAAATATGCATGAAGGAGACATCATTAAAATAAGAAAACACGGTTTGCTACAAGAACATAATACTACCAGGTATTTTAATTTCCACTGACAACAGATGAATGGTTGTATGACTGGCAGGTACATCCAAAAAGTTACAGAATACCAGGGGTTTTAGAAAAGAATACATTAGGATGTTCTGTCAGTGTAATACATATGTACAAAAGAAATAAATCGGGGACCACTGTTGCCCCCCTGCTTAAGTTGCATATCATATCCAGAGATGTACTATAAACGTAATAAATGAAGTTGTTTGAGCAAAAATATGCACACAGAGGTTGCAGACGCTTCTGTCAGACAGAACATTTATTAAAATGCAGGGAGTTTCTAGCTCAGAATACTATTTCATGCTGGAGGGCTTCAGGGAGACATATCCCAGAATTTTATGAGTTTTTATGAGACTAACATTTCCTCAACAATGAAAAAGCACTGTGAATACTTACAGGTAGCCGAATGGACAATATTTGTCACAGACTATTGGCTTGCACTTCTTGGGCCTTGGTCGGCACTGGCAGATCTCACAGTTGTGGAAATGAGTCTGAAAGCCATAGGGACAGTCCAGGGCACAACCTGATATAAGTCCAGTGCAAAGCTCCTCTCCTTTAAAAGAAACAGAAAATGCACAAATTACAAATTATGGTATGAAAAATGTAAGAATGTATTTCTTGGCAGCTGAAATAGGAACTGCAATGTCTTATATGGAACAAGTTAAAACCAAAGTAAATTGGGCAATGGTAACGACATATTGACAGTATTCTCTTGGGGAAACAATAGAGACATTCTTTGCTTTAATATAGACATAAATAAACTATTTTTGGACAAGAATGCACAATAAACCTGATGTTAGCATAGCTAAAAGGGGTGCAGTGGTAGTAGTCACACCCAAGCACTGGTACCTACTTGGGCCTAAGAATCATACAAATTGCCATCACTGTTATAGCGAATAGCTACATTTTTTCAAGGTTACAAGCTTTGTTTCAGCAATGGGTGCATTGAACCCTTCTGTGCATTCTTTCTTTTCTATAAATCTTATGTATATTTTTCATTTTTCTTTTAGATACCCACAGCACTGTAGACAGACGGAAAAGAAATTCAAAAAGAAAATAACTTTCTCTGTACTAAACAGCAGCTGATAAGTACTGGAAGAATTTTTTAATAGAAGTAATTTACAAATCTGTTTAACTTTCTGGCACCAGTTAATTTAAATTAAATAGTTTTTCACTGGAGTAACCCTTTAAGCTGCTTTATAGACGCGCTAAAAAAAGCAGACTACATAGAGTCCATGTACTGTAGTTGTTCTGTACACAGTAGGTACGGCATGTGATTGCATGGTACACAGACAGTAGCAGTAGGAACAGTAGATAAACAAATGTGGCCCCTGAGATCTCAGTGTAGGAAGTATTTAGGCAGTTCTGACACCCTAGTCTTCCAATATTTACACACAATAATATGTAAGACTGGAGATGTTTAAAAAGCTTTCATCTTGTACGTAACACAGAATTATTTATATGAGACAACATCCATTTGACCTCCTTTTCATTTTCTGCCATCCTGTAAAATGTTTAGCCCGCTATATTGACAAGTCATAATGTCTGCGAGACAAAGCTCTTGTCATACGACTGGAAAGAAGCAAAAAGTTGCCAGGAGACTCTTGACAGTAGGCTGAACTGCTGACCCCTCCGTGACGTTCCGTCGTTTCTCATTTCTCTATTCAGCTTTTTTATCAAGTACACACTGCTGAATTAAGTGATTTGGCAAAATACATCTGGAACAATGAGAGAAGTGTTGTTCAAAATGCTTAGCGGGAATGTACTATTTCCTACCAAACAAAACACTGACACTAAGAAGAAACTTGGTCTGTATGTGCCAGAGAAAAATGGTAGCTCAATGGTTACCACTGCACCTTCTACACGAGATTAAGTCTGACTAGTGCAATACCGGATTGCGGAACTGTGACCCTAGCTATGCACCACGATACAGGCTGTAACTGAGCATAAGCAGAATTAATGCAATATATTTCATGTTTATGTTAACCTTTATACACTATTTAATCACTGAATCTACATAAAAATTTTCAACATTTTACGGTCTATCCCCCCAGAATAGGCCATCAATATCAGAATGGTAGGGTGGGAACTTGAGGCACCCCAACAATCAGCTGTTTGAGGAGTCTGCAGTGCACGTGCAATTGTGGCAGCCTCTTCACTGTTTACAGCTGCTTGTCCTGCTGTATTCTTAGTAGTGTCTCAGCAAGGAGCCGATGCCTTGTCCCATTCAATGGAAACACTGCAGTTATTTGTATTGCTGCTACTACATGTACAGCAATTGCAGGACAAGCAGTAGTAAACCGCCACAGCCTCTTCAAACAGCTGTTCAGTGGAGGTGGTGGGTATTGGACCCAGCCGACCAGTATTTTAAACAGTTTGCATAACCCTTTAGGGGGTTATCTGGTGAAAAAAAAATTTTAAGTTATGTTCCCTGGCTTGGTAATAAAATAAAAAATAAAAAAAATAAGCTTATACCTCTCACTCTCCCCACCAGTCTATGGTATCATGGCGTCCAGCCTGCAGCCCCTGACATTTCCCTGCAGTGATGTAGCCAACAGTGAAGATCTGCCAATCAATGGTCGCAGCAGTGTCCTGCCTTATTCAGCACTGTTATGTCAGCTGCAGATGCTACGCAAAGTGTCAGATATGACGCCCCAATATAGGGAGCGAGAGAGGTATGTATAAGCTTTTTTTTTTTTATTATTATTACCAAGCCTGGGCACATGACTGAAAAAAAAAATGAATTAAGCTTTCATCAGTATGCAAGAGATATGGCACTTCCTCCTAGTAGTTGGTCAAGTAGGAATCCCAATCCTCTTAATACTTGTCAAATAAACTTGACACTCAGAATATGATGCAACAGATTTTTTGGAACAGTCCTTAAATAAATTGACGTTTCGGTCCTATCTGGACCTCCTGGTAGGACCGAAACATCAATTTATTTAAGGATGGTTACAATATAATTCATGGCATCATATTCTGAGTGAAAAGCTTTCATCAGATAACCCCTGCTTGAGCACAAACATTATTTACATCCATATCTATTTTTGTGTAATACAGAAATAATGGCGATCGGATGGGCGCATAAAATAGGTGTACATTTTAAAAATGTATGGGTTTGGCTAACCCCATTAAGGCCACTCGTGCACAAGTGTTATTTACAGCTATATCTGCCTTTTGTGGACCGCAATATAGAGCATATCTTGATTTATAGGGCTATTCACATGAGCATATAAAATAGGTGCACATTTTAAAAATGAATCATGAGAAGGATTAAAGGAAATCTGTCATCAATGTCACTAACCTGCCACTACAAACAGGTAGCGTAGGCAACACCGATATTTACCTGATCCAGTTCTGTGCCCTGGTTCTCTCACAATCTTCCGCTGTATTGTCTGTTCTGGGGCCAACTTGGAGCATGGAAGGAGCTTCCTAATGTAACTGCTGCTGTGTCTCTGCTGGGTCCCGCTACTAGCAAACAGCAGTGGTGATTTCATGAAGCTCCGCCCATGCACCAAATTGGCCCTGGAACAGAAGAAAAATCGGAAGATCGCGGGAGAACCAGAGCACGGAACAGGATCAGGTAAGTATGACAGGTTAGTGTACATGAAACTGATGACAGATTTCTTTTAAAAACTAATTTTGTATTGTATCTGATCTACAAAGTGAGCTCAATTTCCAGCCTAGGATTAGGATTTACAGTATAGAAATTTGGATCCATAATATAACTGGATTTTATATCAATATTACGTATGTTAAGCAATAGCATTTAAAGATAACTAGAGTGTGGAAATCTGTTTGTGTAACCATAGACCACTTAGCAATCTTGCAAAGCTGAATACTTCTTATTTAGGAAGTGAGATGGATGCGGTAAGAATTCATTACAGAAATGCTGGGCTTCACTAGAGTTTACCTCTAACACATGACAAATGAATAGTCCAACGGTATGTGACAAAA
Source organism: Hyla sarda (assembly GCF_029499605.1). Taxonomy (NCBI): domain Eukaryota; kingdom Metazoa; phylum Chordata; class Amphibia; order Anura; family Hylidae; genus Hyla; species Hyla sarda. The sequence goes on along the minus strand of NC_079191.1, from coordinate 343,464,184 downwards.
TCTTATGATGTTCCCACCCGATATACTGAGAAGAGCGAGGTTCTGACACAAGACACTGCTTTCTGAGTTAGGAAGCATTCAGTAGCTTTAATGGGAGACAGGACAGTAGTTTCATATGCTATATACAAGGCGCTTTAGGACACAGATAACGCGCTCATCATTTTAAACTGTGAATATCCCGATAATGGAATCAGTGAGCTAAAGGCAAGAGCACAATTTTCCTACATGCTGTACTAAGATGAAAGCTCAGTAGGTATAATTGATAATGATTAAAGGATTACTTTCTATTTATGATATGCAAGGAGAAATGGAGTGAGTCCCTTGAAACTAGGTCTCATTTGTGATACATTTGTGCTTAATTAAAGGTAGTTTTACTGGGTACTATTCTAAATGTGCACTTCAAAAACAACATATAGGTATTTACACAAACTTCAATACCGGCTCGCATCGCTTTGACAAGCTGCCACATATTCTACCGATGAAACCACCTGATACTTCCCAGTTTCACGTTCCCAGAAAATCGCAGAAAGAAACAATTAACCTCTGCAGAGAGGGGTCCTGTCCTGGTGGCTATGTTAATTTGACCACAGTGAGAGGCACTTAACTGCTGGGCATGAAAGCCCACTGATTGTATATAATGTTTTCAAGGATGATAGCACCCGGCTGGATGCAGTCACAATCAGTGATTTATTTGTACTCTGCACTGCTCCATCTAATGAGAACAGACCCCTGCTGGGTCAGAGTGGTACAGGTGTTTATGCATGCTCGCCACCGCCGCTTCTTACAAGGTCATATTGATCCCTCAGGTTTCCAATCAAACAGATTCAATGTTGGTGAGTCTACAAGAGAGACTTATTCAAAGTAATTTACCTGCGTGAAATGTATTCCTCAATTAAGAGGCACTCAGGTATTCTTCCACATTAATCTCTGGCTGGACTACTGAACCTCTTAGCGCTGGTGACAGATGATGTGTCAAAGCCATGAAATCTTGATTCTGCTAACTAATTTATTAGACTGACCCTCTGATTTAAAGAGGACGTAAACTCGTAGTGGGAATATTATGCTTTACCAGTGCCAATATATAAACAGCAATAGGAGCACAGTGCTCCACATTTATTGACTATTACTGATTTAAGGTGAACTTACAAACAGCACATTTCGTGAAAAATATTTCTACACCTCTAAATCTATGTGCTTGCGACACAACAACCTCATTCAGATAAACAAATTATTTTCTGCTGTAGAGATAACAAATCTGACACATATAAAAATCCAGAAAAAAAACAACACTGCCGTCCTCAGCATCTTAGGCTAAGTTTCTATTTGGTTTTTTGTCCTGCGTTTTTTGGGTTGAAAAAAACTCCTGAAAAAACGCCTGAAAAAACGCCAGTGCAATTTCCTGTGTCTGGCGTTTTTTCTGCTGGTTTTTCTGGAATTTTTTCATTTGTTTGGAAATTGCACCTTGGCAGTTATATCACGGACTGCCACCAATTGATGTAGATATAGCTTGTTACTGCATTAATATCCACTTATAGACAGTCCTTTTGTTTATTCTTGGAGGACTGTCAGCACAAAAAATATGAAGGATAGGCTTACACATAGTTACCTACAACCTATCAAACCGGACCAATGGTTAACATCTAAAATCAAAGGGACCTATCCATGTGGCAAATGTACCGTTTGTCCCTATATCAAGAAAAGTAAGACATTTTCCAGTGTCACACAAGAATTTGAAATGAGGTCATTTGCTAATTGTGACACAAAGGGTGTAGTATACCTTCTTACATGTGTGTGTCCAAAAAATTACATAGGCAAGACTTTTAGGCCCCTTAAAAAAAAGAATTCAGGAACACCTGGGGGATATAATACATGCTAGGGACACCCCAGTGGGTATTCATTTTGCGAATCATCATGACTGTAGTCCAGTAAATCTAAAGATACAGGTGATAGAGGTGGACCCCCAATCACCAAGAGGAGGAAATTGGGACAAGAACCTCCTGCAGAGGGAAGCGGAGTGGACCTCTAGATTGGACACTGTCAAGCCTAAAGGATTAAATGATTTTATATCTTATGCATGTTTTATCTAAAATAAGTCTTATATAACCCTACGTTAGCTGTCAAGAAAAGGAATAGGGTGAAAAACATGCATCTACTGATGTTGGGCAAAATGGATCTCTTTCAAATATGTTACATTCACATGTTAAGATCTGTGATACTGACTTAATGGGTCAAGTAAATAGGTGTATATAATATCTACCTGATCAGAGAAGGACGTCTTGATCGGCATCAGTATCAAGGCTTGGAATACAAACGAGTGGTTGTCAAGACTGCCGGATGTCAGAACGAGGCGTGAAGCGCTACCTGACACACATCAAACCCTCCCACGCAGCGGGATACTCCGAAACCTCTACGCGCAGTACCTGGGTCGAGGGAGTCATGTGACTATGGGGAGGAGGAGTTACAGGCTATAAAAAACAGTGCGAACTGATTATTCAGTGTACGGCCGCCACCAGAGACGCACACAGAGATCCGGGCACACTGCAACATGCCAAGACGCCGGTCCCTGATGACTGATGGCAAAGGAAACGCGTAGGACCCCTGTCTGGACACGCGACAGATACGTAAATATACTATGGATCAACACAGACGTGTTGTTTGATTATGAGTACTGTCTATGCAAATAGGGCAAGTGCAATGATACAGACGCCGCTACAGGATTAGTCTCACTATGCAGCTGCTATCGGAGGACTATTGCTGTTCTGATGGAATAATGGATAAGTGCAATGTCTATATGCTGCTTATATTAAATGCAATTCTCAAAGGCTGCTAACAAGACTGTGTTAAATTAGAGTCCAGTGGGACTGCTGCACTGAAGGTGTACGGAATTGTGGATAAAGTGCAATGCCAATATGCTGTTACTAAGTGCAATTCTCAGATGCTGCTAACGAGACTGTATTAATCTAGAGTCCATTCGGACATCTAAGTGTTGTTGCTAACAGTGATGAGTGCAATGATGAAATGCTGCTGTGTGAAGTGCAATATCCAGTTGTTGCTGCAAGGATTATGATAATGGGGAGTCCCATGGAATGAAATGCACTGATCACCTTGATGAACTTTGAAATATCTAGCACTTTATCTACAGAAAGGAGAATAGAGTATTCTAGCACTGACTGAGTACACATTTGCACTTTTGTGGCCGAGGGATTTTGTGCGAATATACCAGAGGCACTTTACTACCCCTGAAATGGATAAATAGCTGGGGACAAGAGCCCTATTATGAAATATTGCTGACAGTCCTCCAAGAATAAACAAAAGGACTGTCTATAAGTGGATATTAATGCAGTAACAAGCTATATCTACATCAATTGGTGGCGGTCCATGATATTAAGTTTTTGTGCACTAGTGAGCTATTTTTGGTTGTTTTGTTGTTTTTAATAGCTATATTAAAAGTTAAGTTTTATAATATTATCTGAGTATAAGGTTCCCTTCTATCGCTGCAATACTAATGAACTGGGAGACCTAAACCTGTGGCTTGAAGCTGATATATAAAAATTACTTGGGGTTGATTATCCCCCCTCCATCTTAATCCCCTTTTGCAATTATCCCCCTTCCATCTTAATCCCCTTGTGCCATTATTATCCGATATGGCAAAAGGGGATCAGAGGGAGGGGGAATGGCGCAAGGGGATTAAGATGGAAGGGGAGAGGGATAATGGTGGAGGGGGGGGGGGTGAGGGGGAATGGGGAGTAATAAAATACAAGGTATTAAATTTTAATGCCTTGTGCTTTATTATTCCCCATTCCCACCTCCGCCATTATCCCTCTCCCCCTCCATTTTAATACCTCCGGCCCATACAGTTGTTTTTACCTTTTTTTTTTTTTACCTGGTGTCCTGCAGTCCCGTTGCCTGCTCCTTCACGCAGCGCGTCCCGTTCGGCGGAGCCGCACTGACGTGTGACGTCCTCCTGCGCAACGTCAGGGGAGGTCACACGTCTCCCCGGCAACCACGCAGCTCACTTACAGTAGCTCGTGCCGCGCCACTGCACAGTGAGCTGTTGCGGCTATGCCCTGACAAATACTGGCCAATGCATGGCCAGTATTTGTCAGCGCTTTTGCGTACCCCCAAGCAACCCCTGGCGTACCCCTAGGGGTATGACTTAACACTATAATCGGCATATGAACCGAGCCCAGTGAGGTCATACATTTTGTTTACTGCACGGAGTATTCAAGTAGTCTCAGCTATTCTATGTAGGGGTATATAGTTAAATAAAAAAAATACTCTATGTCTAAGTTTCAACTTGTTTTTTTCAGGCACTTTTTGGAAAACCGTCACTCAGTTTTTGAGTTAAAGGCAGAAATTTATTCAAAAGGAATAGGACATATAAAGAAAGGACTTACGGTACATTTCTCCTCCCTTCTGATTTTGGCTCAAAAACTGCCAGAAAAAAAAACAAGTGGAAGCTTAGCCTATAACTTATCTTTTTATAATTTTTTCTGTACACTGGAATCTAACAGGCGACATATGTTACTGTAAGCCTAGTTTTAGGTGCTATGGGAATAGAGCCTAATAAATGTCATAGAAGTGGCCCTAAAATATAGTGTGATCAGTGGTGGTTCCATATACAAAGTTTACTGTAGTTCCAAGTTTTCATCATATTAATTGCGGAATTTATACTTTAGACTTTGGCCCATCAAGACAACACCTGCCTATATGCCCCATCAGGGTGAAGAGACCATTATATGAGCTGGAAAAGAGGGTCACTTAAATGGCTGACATGTTGTGTTACATTTACCAAATTTACAGGTACACTTTAAATAGTCACTAACCTTTTAACAAATATTTTAGGATATGCTGTCATATGTGTGTACATATGTAGTAACAGTATTTCTAGCCACTATACAACCCGTAGATGGCAATTTTAATCAGTTTTCCCCAATGTAGCATTAGAGGGACATTTATCAATGTTGGCTGTAGAATGCCGTTTTCCCCAGCAGAATTTTTTGGGCAATTTTGGCTAACTTGCGCCCAATTTACTATAAAAGGCACACAGCTTTAATAAGTATTGTGTAATTAGAATTTTAGCTCAGATTTAGCTGGCTCCAGCCACAAAGGAGCCCTTTTGCAAAAAAGCGCATATAATAAATAACATCCACTGCATTGGGAAAAGGACACTGGCTGGATTTCACAGCCAGTTTGCAAAAAAGGGCCTATCTTCAACTTTCAATCTTCAATTTTTAAATACCAGGTGCAAGATGCCTACAATGGACATATAAGGAGAGGAGATCCTGCTCACATGTATCTATACACCCTCAGCAGCACCCTCAGGGGGGCCTCTCTCATTTCGGAGAAGGGCTTGCGATAGACCGCATCATAATGCACTTTTTTTTTTGTGTGAACACTTGCACTTTTTACTTGCACTTGGGTGACTTGAGAGCACGTACCTCGGCTCTTCAGGTTGTAGATCTCACCAATAGTAAACCTGGACCCCTGCCAGAGATGTAACTGGAAGAATACAGGGCACTGAAAGACAGTCCATGGAGCCCACAAATCCATACAGCGATCTGACCTATTCTGTACTGACACGGTCAGGCTCTCCAGCCTCTGCATCTCTTCACCCTCTTAACCCAAAGCTATAGGGAAGGGAGAGAAGGCTGGAATTAAAGCCAGCATTAATGAGGTATTTAAAGGGGTATTCCGGGAATTTTTTTTATTTGACTATGCTACAGGAGCTGTAAAGTTAGTGTAGTTCATAATATAGTGTCTGTACCTTATTTATTTTTATCAGCATACAAAATGACTGTTGTCTCAGATTTTTCCCAGCTTGCAATGCGGCCGAGACCTGACTCACTAGTCAGCTGATGACAGGGAGCCTGTCTGCTTCAATGGGTGGAGGGATCGATCTGCAACTAATGCAACAGCTGTAGGCACCCTGATTGAAAACCACAGGTCTTTTGTTTCAATGGGTGGGGTGGCTGATGTGTGGGAAGGAGGAAAATAGAATTGTGGGATTTGTAGTAAAAAAAAAAAAAAAAAAAACAGTCAAGCAGGAAATACAAGTTCACAAAAAGCCAGCCACAGTGTTATGGTAATCTCAGGCATTTAGCCCCAAGACAAGCGCAGATCCTTCCTAAGCATGTCCATTACTGTCTGCCAGGTACGAACTAAAATCCCCTTATAGTGGATAACCCCTTTAAGCCATTTTTATGAAAGCTCAGCTGTCTGTGCTCCACAACCACTAACTTCCATTGTCAGCCATATAACAAAGTATACCCCTACCAGCTTTGTTTATCATGGTAAGGTAGTTCAATTGTGACACTGGTGAGAAAGAAAGTCACTACTACCTTCTTCTTACAAAGGTTTCTGCAAAAGACAATATACAGCAGCGTGAGATAGAACTGAATGAAGATATACACTGGAGTTTTCCCAGACAAATATAGCCATTTTATTGTACATCCTGAGGCACATACCCTGAACAGCTTTTGTTTCAATGTCTGGAAATACACTTTATTAATGAAGTCTGCACACTCACAGGAAATGTGTAGACCTGTAGTCAATGACTGTTAGAAATCCAATGAATATTCCATATACAGTAATGGAAAGATAAAAGCCTCTGGATAAGAGTGTTAATATTTTCTTTCTTTGTTATTTAGTTCTGCTTGAAAAGGGTCTTGCTCCATAATAAAGGAAAACTGCAAGTTAAATGTTGTGAATAGTAATAATAGCTTAATGGATTGAGAAAAAAATCAGACTAAAACAATCAAGGGACATTTTAGTGTGTAATGGGCTTCCTTGTTCTCCTCTGTGTGCTGCCATATTAAGGCTTGTGTAGTTCTCTACTGTCTGTCACGTCCCATGAAGCCTTTTATAGGCTTGTCTGTGACAAGGACCATTTCATTACAGCGTGAGGAGGTGTTCTCACTTTAATATGAAAACCTTTTCTCTTTACAGTCACAAATCATCAACCCAGCTCAAGTCAATGAGATGTGGTATTGTATAGTCAAAAAAGCTATTGTCCTTTCCTGCTGTGATTTTATTTATATGTATATATTTTAACCATGGCTCTAAAGTTTATATTCATAACAAAATAGCTACAAACTGTTACTAGTTCACTTTCCTGAAAATAAATATATGCCTTGTCAGTACCTACATAACATACATTTAAAAGAACAGCATGTAAACTGGGTTAAAAACCTGAAAAAAACTAAACTTGCTTAACAGCTCTCCCACTTCTTTCATTCGGCCCTGCTGTCCTCTGCTTTCTGGTCCTCGATTGAACACATAGGAAATATCCACCCAGCCAATCACTTGGATACAGCAGTGACTTTCTGAAGTCACTGATTGGCTGAGCAGGCATGTCCTTGTGTCGAGATGGACCACAGGAAGTTGAGACCTGAAGGAACGCAGGCACTACCAGAACGGCAGCAGCAGGGGGATTGGTGAAGAGAGTACTGTTTATGTTTTTAGCCCAAAGTTTTTTTGATTTTTTTTTCTGCTAAGCAATTAAATACTTTAGTAGCACAAGCTTAAGATTCAAGTACATATTTCATGCCAATAGGACACAACTACTTAATAAAGTACAGATTTACTGTAGCAATGGATATCGTTAATGCATTAACCTTAGCCAGCAATGTGATAGGTCGGAATATCTTAATGCACCAGGAATACGAAAAAAAAAGGCCAATAATTGAGATGTAACGTTAAACGTAGGTTTGTGAGTTGTAATACCAAAGAAGAAACCACAGTTCAGCCAGCTCAACCTGCACATAGGTAGGCAGGGATCAATCTTCCACAGATAGAGAAAAAAATAGAGTATACAGACCAGCACTCCAACATATTTTAAAATGTCAAGATGCTTTACTGAAATCCATTAAAAACCATCAGAACCATTACAGACTAAGTCTCCATTGTGAACATCCTACATAAGAAATAGAACATGCCGTACATTCAACCTTATAAACAACATGTGTTGAATTGCAATTAATAAACTTCCTGATAAAATCATCTGTTTTGCAAAAAATGACAACATAAATACCTAGATTCATCACAAGGAAAGGGTCCTGGTGGGAAAAAGTCTTTAAGGCGGTCATAGCCACATAGCGAAGAAAAGGACATAATGACTCCAAGAATATGCCATCTGTAAGACACTGGACGCAACTGCAGTGCAATCACTTGTACGGTCTGCAAAGCATGAGTATATCTGTGATGGCCAATACTTGGGTGCTGTTTTGGTGGATATGGGTCTATGTACAGTGGTTTCTATTCATTATCAGTACGGTGGTATTATCCAGTCACTATATGGTGGTAATGGTAGTGGTTATGGTGTGGTACAATTATTTGTCCCTTGTAAGGTGGTGTTATTGGTTTGTATATAGTGATTTAATATTAGTATGATGGTATTATTAAAACACTGCAGTGGTAATATTTTGTCCTGGTATGGAGGTTATATAATTTTTTTTTTATTAAAAGAGTACTCCGACCCTAATAATCCAAAGGATAGGGGATAAGATGTATGATTGCGGGGGTCCCGCCGCTGGGGACCCCCGCAATCTGTCATTGCGCACCCACCTTTGTGCTCTCCGCAGCGCTAGAGGCTTCAAGTGTGTAGCATAACAACCACAGGGCCGGAGTACCGTGACGTCACGACTTCTGCGGGCGTGACGTCACACAGGGGCGGAGTTGTGATATCACGATACTCCCCCATGTTTGTCACGTTACACACTTGGAGCCTCCAGCGATGCGGAGAGCTCACAGAGGTGGGTGCGGAATGACAGATTGCGGGGGTCCTCAACAGTGGTACTCCCACGATCATACATCGTCAAGAGGATAGAGGATAGGATCAATTAGGGCTGGAGTACCCCTTTAAGTCCCAAACCTTGAGAAAATCCTGCATGCGCTTCTGGTAAGCAGTCATGCATACCCTTTCTGCAACGCTACTCTCTTACTTTAACTGGGTGACCACAATACTTACAACCCAAGTTACATCACTAGTCTGTAATAGATCATATGGTTTTCATCGTATTTCAATAAAGCATCTTGACATTTTAAATGACGCTTAAGATTGGAATAAGTTGCCAGGGTTCAAGATAAGGCTTTCTACATCCGTAATAAGAAATTGTTTCAGTAGAACTTTTTTTTTCTGCAAATTTGGAACCGTCAGATTTCTTCCCGACAATTTTAATCCCCACCTCCCAACCCTAAGCCATGTGCCCCCACAATTTCTTTAGAAATGTGACACAAGCAGAACATGTTTGATACCAATCTCTCTCTAGGCCACATAACACTATCGTTATGGTGTCCAAATTCTCTATCAGTCTGCAAAATATTCTGCATCACTGAAGCTATAACCATTTTCCCTCCAAGTCCATGCACCCCTGCATAACAATGAGATAATATGCCGCACTTTCTACCTTTGTAAATGAGCCTGACTGCCTGTGATCTTTCTCTGCAGAATATTTTCTTAATACTTGTGGAAGGATCTTTACTGCTTTACGCTACACTCTTCACTCTCCCATAACACCTAGTTATCAAATCCCTTGCCGTTATCTTATGCATTATGTTTCTCACATTTCCACTCTGCTGTAGCTTTTGGATCATAATGTATAACGAATGAATATTATTAACTAGCAATTGCACCTTAAAGATATTTATACAGCAGTCTATCAGTGCTATTACAGTGATATATACAAAAGTGTACCTATAGTGTAGCTCTAGAGTCCAGTAGCTGAGGGGAAGGCATCTCCATTATGTAAAGTACTGTCTCGTATTTTATTTTAGCTTTTAATTAGATGTAAGTCTATTGACATTATGTGTTGTTAATGCTGTAGTAATTTTTTTTATTGTTTTATTTTCCTGAGGGTAGTCATATTTGAGGCAAAATTAATTTTTGTGGTTTTGTGCTTTATGGTAGCTGCAATGAGTGGGAGAAAAATCTCAATACACTTATTGGGGAGATTATCAAAACCTGTCCAGAGGAAAAGTTGCTGAGTTTCCCATAGTAACCAATCAGATCGTGTCTTTCATTTTTCAGAAAAGAAAGAAGCGATCTGATTGGTTGCTATGGGCAACTCAGCAACTTTTTCTCTAGACAGGTTTTGGCAAATCTCCCCAATTGAGTCCAGCTCCCTCCTCTAGAAACAAGGGAGTGTCAATAGAGACATATACAGAACTGAAATCTGTATTATGCTGTTTATCTAGGTCTCCACCTGTATAGCAGGGCTGTCCTAAAATCCCCTACCCACTACCCACCCAGTCCCAGTATACACAGCAAAGCTGATAGATGAGCTGCAGTAAGCAGAAAATGTCTGTTTATTGTGTGTACTCTATTGGTCAATTTGAAAACTGGAACATTTTCAATACTATATATATATATATATATATATATATATATATAGATGGTGACATTAAAAACACAATATAAAATGTTATAATAAAAACCTGATTTAAGTTATATGTTATGCTCTTACGAGATATTCCCTTTAAGGGTCTATTTACACGTACAGTATCCTGCGCATATTTGATGCACAGGATTTGAAGCTGCAGTTTTTATGCTGCATAATGAAAACGAAATGACTGAAATGACTGAACACAGCTTCAAATTTTCAGCTTCTAATCCTGTACATCTAATAAGCACAGGATACTGTAGGTGTGAATACACCCTTTAGGGTAGGGTTACACGTGCCGTATTTTGCTACCTATTTGCTGCAGCTGATTTTGCTACCTATTAACTTCAGTGGGTAGGAAAATATGCAGCAGCAAATACGCAGTAATATACTGCACCTGTGACCCTACCCTAAAGGTGCCTTACAGCAGAGGATGTTTAGGGACTACAGTGTATAATATATGGTGGCTTTGATAATCACTATGGTTACTTGTTACCTCCTGGTACATAACATATAGCGGTGCCTTTCATTGCTTGATTCTTCTCCTAGCTGTAACACAAATTATTGCAAACAAACTATGAACTAAAATCAGAATCCAACTGATGCCAAAGACACCCAGAAATTCATGTAAATGCATGCATTCTGTATAGTCATTGCATCTGTTTCAAATATAAAAAATGCTGGTGTGAACACAGCCCTACACTGCCAGATGGTAACTACCAAAGCTAAGTGAATGAATATGTTTATACATTTCCGTTACTTCTTTTAAACCTATAAAAATGTATTACAAATTTAACAAAGTTATAAAAATATGTGTCTATTTTTAAAACAAGAAGAAATGAACTGTATCCTAGACAGAGATGAAATAAAATTATGTGCTCTGGATGTGAGAATACGATTTCACTGCCACCCCATACTGTGAGTGACATATCTTGCTTTTCCATGTATATGCTTTATACCAATTTTGCTCTAATCCTTGATATTTCACAGATAACAGAGAGTGGCTCTTTCTTAGTGAGCAAACAAACTTCCTTTGTACAAGGCTTCAAAGATAGCAAAGCATATTTCTGCCAGAAGCTCAGAACTTCAGCTTCTGGAATGAATGCCAGGGATAGCCTGCATGATACGCTGTCCCCATTCAAGACAAGAAACAAAGTGGCAGCAGTTATTGACACTGCTATAACGTCCTCTGAAACAGAATCACCTACTGCAAATATAAACACCGAAAAAACAGCTCTTACCAGCAGACACTAGTGACGCATCCCTTTTTAGCATGGATTTTAATCCTACCTCTTCCAAATACAACTTATTATAAGTGATACATTACTCACATCCCATCTGTTCTGCATAACACATAGAGGTCATACAAGACTTCTAAACACTGGGGCAAAGAGAACGTTAAGAGGTCATGGATGTAGCTGTGCTGGAGTAAAACAAATGTAGGACTAGTGATGCTGAATATGCAGAAAAAGTGCTTCTTTAACCTGTTAAGGACGGCGGGTGTATCCATACGCCCCCGTTTTAAAGTCTTTAAGGACTGAGGGCGTATGGATACGCCTGTGGGAATTCCAGTCCCCGCCGCTAGCCGGTTGGGGACCGGATCGGGATGCCTGCTGAAATCATTCAATTCAGACATGCGATTTTCTCCAATTCCGGGCTGATCGGGTCTCTGGTGACCCGATCACCCAGAAAATAGGGATGATCGGAGTTGTCAGTGACAGCCCCAATCATCCTAAGGGATAGGAGTGAGGTCGCAGTGCTGCAATCTCCTCCTATCCCCTGCCATTAGTCAGAACTGAGTTCTGACCAATGGCAGCGCAGGACAGTGGGTTGCCATGGAAACCCCCCGTTCTGCCCACCTCTGGATGTCGGGCAGAACATGGGGGGGGAAAAGATGGAGGACTGTACCTGAGGAGAAGATGAGTGGGGCCCAGCAATCATCGCAGACATCCACCGGAGATCACGGCTCAGGTAGGGAAACGACGGTGGGGGAGAGAAATGAAAGTGAAAGTAAAGTGATCTTTACTGTGGCAACCACTAGGAAGGCCGGACTGCAACTCTCAGCATGCCCAGACAGCCAAAGGCTGTCTGGGCATGCTGGGAGTTGTAGTTTTGCAACATCTGGAGGGTCACAGTTTGGCGACCACTGTTACAGTGGTGCCCAAACAGTAGCCCTCCAGATGTTGCCAAACTACAACTCTCAGCATGCCTAGACCGCCCAGGCATGCTGGGAGTTGTAGTTCTGTAACATCTGTCCCTTCAGATTTAGCAATTTTCATGAAATTTTTGAAAATTGCTGCTATACTTTGAAGCCCTCTAATTTTTTCAAAAAGTAAAAATATTTCCATTTTATGATGCCAACATAAAGTGGACATATTGTATTTGTGAATAAAAATAAAATTGATTTGGAATATCCATTTTCCTTACAAGCAGAGAGCTTCAAAGTTAGAAAAATGGGGATTTTTAGGAAATTTGGGGATTTTTCACCAAGAAGGGATGCAAGTAACGCCGAAAATTTACCACTAAAGTAAAGTAGAATATGTCACGAAAAAAAATCTCAGAATCAGAATATTCGGTTAAAGTTATTAACGCTTAAAGTGACGGTGGTCAGAATTGCGAAAAAGGGCTCAGTCCTTAAGGTGAAAAAGGGCTCAGTCCTTAAGGGGTTAATTAAAAAAAAAAGTGCTCCACTGTTGAGATGTGCTTCACATCCTTACTTCATGCAGCTGTCTGTGCTAACGACTAAGGCTTATTTCACACGTGTATGGGTATACATCTGCAAAATGGATGTGAAATGCAGATGTATTACGGATATAATGTTACCAGTATGACATCAGTATTGCATCCTTATTTCTGTAAATACTGATTGGTGTCCTCTAAATAGGAAAACAGATGCCAAACAAATGAAAATACATTATTAATCAAATATAAATGCGTCCATACTTTATTCCCTCTCTGTACTCATCAATGGATCTTCTCCATCCCCAAATGAAAGTGGCACATGATACGTTTTTATAATACACACATATTTTATATTCCTATGTAAATAGCCCTAACATGAGCTCTGTATTGCAGTCTACAAAAAACGGATGTAATACAGATGCAAAACTGTGTGTGGAAGGAGCTTTAGGGTGGGTTCACAAATGGCAGATTTTGTTACAGAAATGTCTTCAACAGTCCCACTCACATGTATGGAACGCGTATAAAACCCGAAACACCCCTATACAGATAAAAGTAGCCGATTTTACAGTTGCCGAAAATTCTGTACACAATCTGCACTCAAGTAGGCTTTCTGTCACCATGTTTAAACTTACCTCACATTGCCAACCATTTACTATTCCAAAGTATATTCCCTATGGCCCTGGTTTACTATTGCAAACCCGACATGTTTTGTAGGGTTGTGCGCCATATTCTGTCACATTGCGCCATAAATTCTGTTTGCGACAGAATTGGAAAAAAACAGACTAACTCTCCATTTGACTGAGAAAACCCGAAAAAGGGGCGTGGCTGTCGGGAAAAGAGGGTGTAGACACTGAAAAGGGTCCGCTTCCCCAACAATTTCACAAAATCCCAACATATTTAACTAAGGTTGCCACTGAAAATGTGGTGGATTTCAGCTGAGGAAAACCAGACAGATCAGAGCATGTGTAAAAAAAAAAAAAAAAAAAAAAGCAAAATGTAGGGAAAAGTGCAAAATGTAGGGAAAAGTGCAAAATGTAGGGAAACCTTAGTAAATACTGTGGGAAAAAAATTCTAGGGAAGTAAAACCCACATCGAAAACTAAACAACACTCTTAGTATATCAGGGCCTATTTCTTTAAAGACATTTAAATGTATCAGGTTTATTATGTGTTCTGTGCTTGACCTGGTGGGAATGCAGTTAACACTGACAGCACTGCTGAACCACATATTCTGTCATGTTTTGTTGTACCCCAATGGTTTACAGAAGAAACAGCCCCCCTCATCATATGCATCCCCATGAAATAGACTTTGTATGTTTTGTGATAACGGCCAATGAGAGCAGCTCTGGTGTCTGCCGTTAGTCCAAAGGGTTTGCTAACTATGCATGTGCTGGCATGATGTTCAAGCAAAGCCGGAGACTTGGCTGCCAGCATGAGTTTGGCACTGTATGATGTTTGCTGACATACTTAAGGGCATTCCCGTCTTTGGCAGAACTAAACTAAGCAGTCATGATATTATTGACATGCCACCGATCTGAGATTGGCATAAAAAGTACTATATTACAAGTCATCTTATTACATTTAAACAGGAAGAAAAATGGCTATGGTATCCATTCATAAGGCTAAGTATAGTGGGGGGAGATTTATCAAAACCTGTGTAGAGGAAAAGTCAACCTGCTGCCCATAGCAACCAATCAGATTGCTTCTTTCATTTAAAAAAAGGTCTCTGATAAATAAAAGAAGGAATCTGATTGGTTGCTATGAGCAACTGGACCACTTTTCCTCAGCACCGGTTTTGATAAATCTCCCTCAGTATGTATACACCCTAGTAACTTAAAATTGCATACTCTACTATTTGTCCATCAACATATATACAGTGGTCCCTCAACATACGATGGTAACCCGTTCCAAACGGATGGTTGAAACCATCGCATGTTGAGGGATCCGTGCAATGTAAAGTATAGGACAGTGGTCTACAACCTGCGGACCTCCAGATGTTGCAAAACTACAACACCCAGCATGCCCGGACAGCCAACGGCTGTCCGGGCATGCTGGGTGTTGTAGTTTTGCAACATCTGGAGGTCCGCAGGTTGTAGACCACTGTTAGACGAAGTTGTACTCACCTGTCCCCGCCGATCCGGACCGTCACCGCTGCCAGGAATGTCGCCATCCATCACTGTCACTGCGTCCCCGGGGTGTCCCCGACGCTCCGGTAGGGCCTCTGCTTCCCCGACATCCTCGCTCTCCGTCACCGCCATCACATCCCTACGCACGCCGCTCCTATTGGATGACGGGACGGCGTGCGCAGCAACGTGATGACATCGATGGAGAGCGCCGACGATGGAGAGGTTCCCGAAGAAGACGTGCCGGAGCCCCGAGGACAGGTCAGTGACCATCACCGGAGCTCACGGGGCACCGTAAACGGCTATCCAGCGGCAGCTGAAGCAGTCTGTGTTGCCGGATAGCCGTTTATGCGATGGCCCCCAACATAAAAAAGCATTGTATTTTGATGCTGCCTTCAACATGCGATGGCCTCTGAGAGGCCATCGCATGTTGAAATTATCGTATGTCGGGGCCATCGTAGGTCGAGGGGTCACTGTAGTAGAAAGATGATACACAGAAAAGGCCATCATTTCGTATAACTTAAAATGGCATACTCTATTTGTCCAAACATATTTAGTAGTAGAACCATACTCATAAAGTGCCATTATTTCTTATTTTGTTGCATTTGCACATGAGTTTACATACGTCAAACCCCAGCCAAGTAATGTGAGGTATGCCACCTACAAAATACAATGAAACTGACTTACTTGTTTTACACTGACAGATGCGGCAGCCATTCTGATCTAAGCGGAATCCATAATTGCAGTCCTTGTCAGTCAACGTGCAGTTAATTAACAGATCACATGTTGGTGGAGCCATGGTGATGTATGTAGGTTCTGCAAAAGAGGAAAAGGACATAGCCTGTTATTACTACTAGAATCTCAGGTAGTATAGGATATTTACATCAATCGTCATGATGTGTTTTTATAAATATTCAACCCCTTCAAGACCGGACATTTAGAGCATTTTTGTCATTTTGGACAAAAGCTGTATTGTAATATATATATGTTTATTTTGTTTTTGGTGACATATTGTACTTTATACTAGTGGTAAATTTTGTTCATAAATGCAGCTTTTTTTTGTGAAAAACAGGAAAATTTCTGACATTTCTTTAAATACATTTTCTATGACGTTTAATGTGCAGTAAAAATGATGTTTTCTTTATTCTGTGGATCGGCACGACTATGGCCATACCCAATTTACACTGCTCAAAAAAATAAAGGGAACACTAAGATAACACATCCTAGATCTGAATGAAGGAACTAATCGTATGAAATACTTTCGTCTTTACATAGTTGAATGTGCTGACTACAAAATCACACAAAAATTATCAATGGAAATCAAATTTATCAACCCATGGAGGTCTGAATATGGAGTCACACTCAAAATCAAAGCGGTAAACCACACTACAGGCTGATCCAACTTAGATGTAATGTCCTTAAAACAAGTCAAAATGAGGTTCAGTAGCGTGTGTGGCCTCCACGTGCCCGTATGACCTCCCTACAACGCTTCTTCTGATGAGGTGATGGATGGTCTCCTGAGGGATGTCCTCCCAGGCCTGGACAAAACCATCCACCAACTCCTGGACAGTTTGTGGTGGAACGTGGCGTTGGTGGATGGAGCGAGACATGATGTCCCAGATGTGCTCAATCGGATTCAGGTCTGGGGAATGGGTGGGCCAGTCCATAGCATCAATGTCTTCCTCCTGCAAGAACTGCTGACACACTCCAGCCACATGAGGTCTAACATTGTCTTGTATTAGGAGGAACCCAGGGCCAACCGTACCAGCATGTGGTCTCACAAGGGGTCTGAGGATCTCATCTCGGTACCTAATTGCAGTCAGGCTACCTCTGACAAGCACATGGCTGTGCGGCCCCCCAAAGAAATGCCACCCCACACCCATTACTGACCCACTGCCAAACCGGTCATGCTGGAGGATGTTGCAGGCAGCAGAATGTTCTCTACGGCGTCTCCAGACTATCACGTCTATCACATGTGCTCAGTTTGAACCTGCTTTCATCTGTGAAGAGCAAAGGGCGCCAGTGGCAAATTTGCCAATCTTGGTTTTCCCTGGCAAATGCCAAACATCCTGCATGGTGTTGGGCTGTAAGTGCAACCCGCACCTGTGGACGTCAGGCCCTCACATCACCCTCATGGAGTCTGTTTCTGACTGTTTGAGTGGACACATGCACATTTGTGGCCTGCTGGAGGTCATTTTGCAGGGCTCTGGCAGTGCTCTTCCTGCTCCTCCTTGCACAAAGGCAGAGTTAGCGGTCCTGCTGCTGGGTTGTTGCCCTCCTACGGCCTTCCTCCACATCTTCTGATGTACTGGCCTGTCTCCTAGTAGCGCCTCCATGCTCAGGACACTACACTGATAGACACAGCAAACCTTCTTGCCACAGCTCGCATTGATGTGCCATCTTGGATGAGCTGCACTACCTGAGCCACTTGTTTAGGTTGTAGACTCAGTCTCATGCTACCACTAGAATGAAAGCACCGCCAGCATTCAAAAGTGACCAAAACATCAGCCAGGAAGCATAGGAACGGAGAAGTGGTCTGTGGTCACCACCTGCAGAACCACTCCTTTATTGGGGGTGTCTTGCTAATTGCCTATAATTTCCACCTGTTGCCTGTTCCATTTGCTCAACAGCATGTGAAATTGATTGTCAGTCAGTGTTGCTTCCTGAGTGGACAGTGTGATTTCACAGCAGTGTGATTGACTTGGCGTTACATTGTGTTGTTTAAGTGTTCCCTTTATTTTTTTTTGAGCACTGTTCATAGCTTTTTATGTTCTTTTTCACAACAAAATCCTTCTTTTTCCTTTTTGTATTGCCATGTTCTGACTTTTTTTTCTTAAGTAATTGAAGTGTTACCTTGGCCAGGCAACAGTTCAGACATGAATCCAATAGAGAAATTATGGGCAGTTCTAAAGTCAGAATAAATAAATAAAAAGATCTTAAAAAACAGAAACTGATGGAAAAACTTGCTTGGGAACACAATGCCTGTATGACTGAACACTGCAAAAACTTGTTCACTCTATGCCCAAATTAACCGAAGGGTCATTTACAAAATATTAATTTTACAAATTTTTCTATATGAACATGCTCTTCTTGTAAAACATTTTAGAGTTATTTGATATGACTGTATTGAGATGCAAAACATCTATAAATATGCTGTTTATTTAAAGATTTCTATTAATTTGCCCAACACTGCAGTGTACTGTGTTAGTTAACCCCCCTTCAGCTAAGTGCCAGCCTATCCAGTCCAGTGTACATTATACCAGCACTATGCAATGGCATAAAATAGAGGGAGGAGTATATTATGTGCTGTGATTGGCAAGAGAAGTAAGGAAAGGGAGGAACTATATGTGTACTAATGGCAAATTGCCCAGCTCTGGTGCTTGCTTCTGAAATGGAGAGAATGATAAATAGCAGAGGGCTATATAAAGGACACTCAATATCTCAATAACAGCAGCGAGAGCACTAAAATCACCTTACCACCATTCTAGAGGGTTAATGCTATCAAAGCAATGCAGGTTTTTAAACACTTCTCTGAAATGATACATATACTTTTCACGATAAAGATCTTTTTCCCTGTTCTGAACCTGCACATCTAAAATGTTAATTATAATGACAAGGGATTGCTGCAGTTCCTCTGAAAGCTACATTTTAGCCACTTGGCTGTTATCCAAGCTCCCAATAATTTAATGACCTTTACCATATTTTCCTTATATTTATTTTTTTGCTCCCCTCCCTGTTACACTATCCAGGCTATCATTACAATTGCTTTCAGTTTTCAACAGATAAAATAAAACAGACACGGCAATGAAATGGCTTATTGGTTTTACACTAAAAGTGCGACTAAAATATTTTTCTAACAAGAAAATAAAGCTGTAAACAGCAAGTGAAAAAGTTTAGATGGAAACGCTAAGCTCATGGCAGGATTTCATAGACTATAAACTGATAAGGCTCAGGCTTGCTTAAAATAATAAATTAAAAATAAATAATTAATAACAATAATAATAATATTAACAAACAACAAAGGCATCCTAATACTAAATTATCCGATCCCTTCCAGTTTTCTAGTATACTGTGTTCAGATTACTTTAAATTCTTCCTGTTTGCGAAAGCTTTTTATATAATATACATAATAAAATGATATGTATATTTGTAATTTATATGGGCTAAAAAAAAAATCTGTATATTTTTGGGTGAAAAAATGCTGTCCTTGTTCCTGCAGCTATTGCCTGTGTGCCTCTGTGTGGAGACAAATTACAGGAAGTGTGGGTGGGACAAGCAGGGCTCTGTGCAGGCTGCTGGCTTGTCAATCATCATGCTGTGGGCATGTCATGGAGCCTTACTGCACAGAGCCCTGCTTGTCCTCAGTGCACAGAGCCCTGCTTGTCCTCAGTGCACAGAGCCCTGCTTGTCCTCAGTGCACAGAGCCCTGCTTGTCCTCAGTGCACAGAGCCCTGCTTGTCCTCAGTGCACAGAGCCCTGCTTGTCCTCAGTGCACAGAGCCCTGCTTGTCCTCAGTGCACAGAGCCCTGCTTGTCCTCAGTGCACAGAGCCCTGCTTGTCCTCAGTGCACAGAGCCCTGCTTGTCCTCAGCGCACAGAGCCCTGCTTGTCCTCATTGCACAGAGCTTTTGTTGTCCTCAGCGCACAGAGCAATCCAGAGCAGAGCAGTTAACCCGCAATTCTGTATTTTGTCTCTGCACAGAGACACAGAGGTAATATTGTAGTTGTAGGGACAATTAAGGATTTTATTCACCCAAAAAATATACAAATGTTTTTTATAACTAATTTATATTACAAATATACATATCAGGTAACCATCTACATTATATGAAAAGTTTTTGCAAATGACAGGTACACTTTAAAGATAAATTTACATTTAGCCTTCTGCACTTTATATAAATAAAATAATCTAAAAATACTACACATTCCTATGATAAGGTCTTTTTGTTAATACTAATGGTTTAGGAAAAAGTGGAGTAGAATTAGTTTATGGCTACGAATGTCATAAATACAAGATTTTAAAGGTTGGTCTTGGGAAAAGTATAAAAAGCATTTAAAAGAATCTCCAAGATGCCATTTTAAAAGTATCTTTATTGAAATAGATTAATACAATCAATATTTAATTTAACACAACCACTTAGCTCCTTGACTCTGTGCCCTTTATAGAACATATCATGGATAGTACTGAGAAGAATGAGGAAGTTTTGAACAGAACATACTGCTCATGTTTTAATTTGCAATGAATAATAAATGCAATTCAGATTGGTGGATGGATAAGCTTTAACATTTATTGAAAAAATTGCATACTTAGATTCATTTCTGTACTTGATGTGACCCTAAGGGTACAAGGGGGTACTTTTTAATGTTGGATTCTTAAGAATCCTGCAGGAAGATGAAATCCTCATTTTGAACTGATCCTTTTAAACATGAAAGGTTTTGATTGTTAGATATTATTATTATTATACATATAATAATAATGGAGCTGTTTGGTAGGCCTCAGAATCAGTTCCACTGATGGGCCCCATGCACCCCAGTCTGATACTGAAAGCATCTGTTTTGTCTGATGAGAGAAGTCTTTGCTAGGTACACTGATTTCAGCACTAGCTGATCTTGTGTTCTTTTCAGGGATGCCTTATATAGTCGTTAATAGAACCCAAAGAAAAGATTAGAAATGCCAAGAGGTAGTTTACTACCGCTCACTGATCCCCTCAATAGCTTTCCTCTGTTTATGGGAGTGGAATAAACTACAATAAGATAGTGAATGTGTGCAGGTCTACAGGTCCTACAGTGTAAAGGAGGAGGTTTAAAAATTGCAGATCAGAAAAGCCTACTTGCACTTACCAGAAATGAAGATTGATATAAAGTCTAATAATCAGCAATTGCAGACTATACAGGTACTGAGTTCACCTGACACCTTTAGTCACGAATGAGTGGTTACTGCAACCAACTTTTCATCTTCACATGTCAGCTAACTGGTTTTCTCTCAGCAAGCTGACAGCTTATCACAGCTTTTATGTATTTTCTATGTTTTCAGTGTTTCATAGAGCTGTCCTACACTATGTGCTCTTTTATCATTTTTGAAGATTGCCTGCCTGGGGCTGATATTCTGCTGTCCGTCTTGTATTGCCCATTGGTACAGTTGACAACTGCAATATGTTTCGAACATAAAACATACATGGGTTTTCAATAGCCTTTTGAACAGAGAATAGAAACTTGAAGCAATGCAGGGAAAATGCGATATATATATATATATATATATACACACACACATATATATATATATACATATGTTAGGGATGCACCGAAAAGGAAATTTTGGCCCAAATGTGAAAATTTAGGCTGTGCTTGGCCAAAAACCGAAACTGAAACAAAAAATGCATTGCATAATAGTTGGTACAATTACGCACGTGGCGATACCAAATATGTTTATCTTTATTATTTTTTAATATTTTTGATATGGAAAATGGGAAACGGATGGTGATTTAAACTTTTATGGAAGCGGTTAATGGATGTTTTATTTAACTTTTGTTTTTCGTTTTATTACATTTTATTAGACCCCTTCGGGGACTTTTAGGAGGAATCATTAGATTCCTCATACAGATCAATAGACTTCCATAGAACTACATTGATCTGTGTGCTCCGCGATCATTTGGTTGAGCCTGCTTAGCCAGGCTCAATCAAATGAAGAGCCATGGACCCTAGGGATGCAGAGGTGAGCCCACTGGACCACCAGGAAGCGTTTAAAGCACCCTTTAGATGTCGCTGTCATCTTTGACAGCAGCGATCTAAAGGGTTAATAGCCAGCTGCCGTGTGATGGCTATTAGCTGCGGCCCCCTGCTACAAGAATCAGCAGGGGGCCGTTGGGTATGCACTGTGGCAACCAGTTAAATGAAGGACATCGGAGCAATTTCCGATGTCAGGCATCTCCCTATTATGACGAGGACCCGACCTGTGTCCCGCGTCATGTCCTCCCCCGATCCATGACGTAAGCCATGGGTCGGGAAAGGGCAAAGCCACACCCACCGAATTAATCGCGGGAAAATTCACTCAGCCAAAAATGCTGAAAGTAGCATTTTCGGCCGGCGAAATTTCAGTGCATCCCTAATATACACACACAGAGATATATATATATATATATACATCTTAGGGTGTTTTCTTAGAACGAGTATAGAACGACATCACATGTACAGCACTGATGAACCCCTAATGCAAATGGATATGGCTGACCATGAAGATAACAAAAAAAGGAGCTGGCCTCTTTGGTTCACCAACAGGTGAAGCCTGTAGTTCTGTAAACCCTATTACTAATTCCATCCCAAACAAGTATTTATTTTTACATTTTTTAAATGTTTTTATTATTCAATTCTTGAATTTTCCTAAAGCAATCCTTTTTTAAAAAAAACTGGTCATTTAGCCAAGAATCAATGGTTGGCATGTGTGGTACTGGGTGACAGGCAAGACCTTACAGTATTTACAGCATATGAAGCTGGGTTCACACATAGTAATTTGGTCTTCTTTTGGCCAGTATTTTTTTAGCCAAAATCATGGAACCAAAAATGACTAGAATTCTATGTGTGAACCTAGCCTTACAGTATAAAGGTAAAATGCCACTGAAACATAAAAACACCAAAACAAAATTGTAATAAAAGGGATAAAGGGAAATTATAATTTGTGTACAGTGTTAATAGTAGTGCTGAGTATAAGAAACTAATCCTGTAACTATTAGAGAAAGACTTAGTATGAAGACAGATATTTTTCCTAAGAGAAGACACTATTTTCATTGGCGAGGAGCACGAGCGTTCCAACACTACACAAAGACTGCGCAGCGTGCAGTGATGGAGTGAATGTACAGCTCTAGCTCAATTATGTCATGTCAATATCTGCAGTGCACTCATTTACCAGACAGAGGCAAAGGATTTCTTTCTGAGCCATAAGAAAAGCCACCCACTTTTAATCAGATCGGCCTCAATAATGAAATTGGATTTAATTCTTCACTTCCAATTATAGATCGTAATCCTTTTCCCTTTTTTCTGCAGAGGTAATTCCAGTATTGTTGAGAGCACTGCCCTAAATTCACAGCGCATGCTGCCCGGCTTCAATGAATGGGCAATCTCACAGGTGAAAGTTGGTGATTAGCAAAAGGGTCAGAACATGTCGGTCCTGTAATAATTCTAGAAGTCTCCGAAATTAACCTGTTCAGCGCACCAAACAAGGCTATGGCAGATCAATCTGCTCTGCAACAAACAAAGCGGAATAAAACTGATCTGTATTTGCTGTACAGTACATGATGAATTTTATGCATTTTATTTCAAGGGCTAGATAAGAATGAAGCACAACAACACATTTTTAACAAGTAGAATGACATGAGTTCTAAAGATGTGAAAAACAACAATAAATAGCTTTAGAAAATCCTAGCCAAATAACTTGTAATTTACTGATCTTTACCTTTTATCGCAATCTGTCTTTCCATAAGAAGGAAAGCTCCTAAAATGAAGCATGAAAGCCACATAGAAAATAACTTCCCCACAACTGACTTGTCAACATAGACTGTGACTGCTATTCTGTGTGGGTATAATCACAATCTGCAGACTAGTTGCATCTCAATTGGACTGTTATGAGAGCAAACAGATGAATTTTGGAAGAATGGGACAGTCACTGAAATGTTTGCAATAAATTGGTGAGCAAATTGTAACTTGCAGCACACAGAGTCCCCATGGCTACACGCCATAAGTCATAGTAACTAGGTGTAGCAGTATGATGCCTCTGGAGAGTACGGTACATAATCACGTGGAGTATTCTCCCCAAGAATATGTTGTGTTATATAAATAATTATATACATAATGCTTTATAGAAGAATACCACCATATTCCACACACTGGTGAAATATGTCTGCCAAATCCCATATGAATCTAATTTAAGGTTACACATGCTGTAGTTTGCATATTTTCGGAAGTTAATTTTGCTACCAATTGACTTCAATAGGTAGGAAAATAAACAGCAGGAAATACACAGCAAAATACAGTACATGTGAGCCTACCCTAAGGGTTTGTTCTCATGTGTGTATTTTCTGCTGCAGAAATGCTGTAGCACATTTTTCTGCACATTGAAGTCAATTTGCAGCAAAAACTGCTGCAGCAAATCTGCTGAAAAATAAGAACATGTGAACTGACCCTTAGGGCTCGTTCACCAGAGCGGATTCAGTTTCAAACTCGCAGTGGGTTTCCTGCTGGGAGTTTGAAAGGGGCATGCTCTCCATTAGCTGTCCACAGATTATTTTCAGCAACAGAATATCCACTGCGGAAATCTGTTGGATCTGCAGTTGTAAAATGTGCAGTTGCACATTTTACAATGCACTTGAAAATACATAAGGCTTGCCTTGTAATATCTGCAATATATATATATATATATATATATATATATATATATATATACATATACACACACACATACTTTATTACTGTATGGCACATTAGTGAGGATGCTCTGCCACCGAAACATAGTAACAAGTTAATGAAACTACTTATATAACATTATATGAAACTACTTATATAACATTTCTTATCTACTACACAAAGAAAATGTTTTATTGTATGTAGGGTTGTCTGTAAAGATCAAAATTGGAGAAGTAACAAAATTGGAAACATTCTACAAGAAACGAGTCATAGCCCAAATAAGGGCAATCACTTTATAGACGTTGAAAGCATTTGCCTTCAGACCAGTTGTCACGATCACACCCTATTGGTCCAGCTAAGACGCTAGAAAGAGTGTGATGGTGCAAGGGTTAAGGCCACCAGACCCCTGGGTATCCACTACTAGTCCCAGCAAGTCACCAAATTAACCCTTAGATAAAAGTGTTTCACCAGAGCTGCCTTCAGAAAGGTGAGCTCATATATTTAGAGATCAAAGACCAGAACTGATTAATTAAACATTTAATCTGAAAAAAGGTATCACAGTGCTATGCATAAAAATAAACAAATGACATACAGTTACAAAAATATGAAAGAGTTTAGCAAGGCAAGTTCAGAAAACAAAAGATGAAGTTCTTACAGATGATATAGCAGTCCATGAGAGTGAGTTCCAGCTGTTCTTAGGATGGTCTTGTCAGCTTGTTGCACAGCATTGAACACCCTGAGTCTAGCATTGTTAAATATTATATATCTGCCTTTTTGGAGAGAGACTCCATTCCCCCCTCCCCTCTGATCCCACCAGGGGGGCATCTCTGTTCCTGGCCCTCTTATCTGGTTGATTATATGATGGGACCAGAGTGCATGACTTCCTGCTGCTTCAAAAGAGCCTTTGACTTCAAAAGAGATGTAAACAAACAGCCAGACCCCCCAATAAAATGCAATACACAAACCGCCAGTCTGAATGACCTCCACCCCCAGGTCTTGGATAATACCTCACACACAGTTATAATTTATAATACACATATAGGATTTTAATAATCAGGCCTTGGGCCTGACACCATTATCCATACCCGCACCTAGGATTTTCCAACAATTTACTGTGTCACCATATACATTGTTTCAGGCCCTGTAAGGCTCTATTTAGCACTCATGTTCATGCTTTCTGAATATATGTACTATAATACAGAATTTAAAGCCTCAACATACTCAACTGTAAGCAATACAGCTGCATAGTTCCCATATAAACTCCCATTGTAGAAAACTTTATTCCGAGGGACCTTTTGAAAACCCTAGATGACAACTTGTTTCAATATGCAGAAAAAATATGGTAACAGCCAAAATATGATTATGGCCATCCATGTACTACAAACACAGCTTGAGTCTGGCAGAACGGGAGCAAACCTCATAGTGCGGCTCTCCTTTTTACCTTATACAAAGGGGTCTTGAGCAGAGGGCCCTGTCCTGTGACATCTATATGCCCTTATAGGTCTTCTTAGATTTAGGTTTTCTTATGAGTTCTGCTTTCTCATTTATGTAGCCACATAACTGATACCCCCTTAGCAGCGATATGGTTATCTCTGTACGATATGGTTAATTCTGCATTGATCTGCTGTTAAAGGGTTACTCCGCTGCTCAGCGTTTGGAATAAACTGTTCCAAATGCTGGAGCCAGCGCCGGGAGCTAGTGATGTCATAGCCGCGCCCCCTCATGATGTCACGTCCCCAACCCCTCTTAGACTTGCATTGAGGGGGTGGGGCATGACGGCATGAGGGGGCGGGTCTATGATGTCACGAGCTCCCGATTCCAGCGTTCGGAACTGTTTGTTCCAATCGCTAAGCAGCGGAGTACCCCTTTAAGATCGATAGAAGGCTTGAACACAATACTGATCTGAATAATATACGGTAAGTCTAGTTTCTTCAGCGGGCAGTTATTCGTTTTAATAAGTTGTCTGATAAACGCACTCCTCTGTCACCAGGTTTAACCATGCATACATTCCTTCTTTTTATCAACACTGAGCAAACAAATCTCGCCTGACTGACTTAATCACTCCAGACATTGCGAAGTGATGTCTTAATGTGTTAGAGAAATAGTGTATTAAACCATAATTAAGAAAATCTCTTTTATTTACCATCAGCAATAACATGACAACTAAAGACAGAATCCTTAAACTCCTTAACCCCTTAAAGACTCAGGGTTTTTCCGTTTTTGCACTTTCGTTTTTCCTCCTTACCTTTTAAAAATCATAACCCTTTCAATTTTCCACCTAAAAATCCATATTATGGCTTATTTTTTGCGTCACCAATTCTACTTTGCAGTAACATCAGTCATTTTACCAAAAAATGCACGGCATGCATGTATACTACAGAGGAAATTCTTTTCTTTTTGGATTTCTTTTCTGTCTGTCCACAGTGCTCTCTGCTGTCCATTTTAGAAACTGTCCAGAGCAGTATATGTTTTCTATGGGGATTTTCTCCTGCTCTGGACAGTTCCGGACATGGACAGAGGTGTCAGCAGAGAGCACTGTGGACAGACAGAAAAGAAATCCAAAAGGAAAAGAAGTTTAACTTTTTGGCATCAATTGATTAAAAAAAGTTTACCACGAGAGTACCCCTTTAAAGGGGTACTCCAGTAGAAAAAGAATGATTTCAAATCAACTTGCCTCTGTATGCTGCAGAGGAAGTTGTGTAGTTTTTTTCAGTCTGACCACAGTGATCTTTGTTGCCAAGTCTGTCTGTGTCAGGAACTGTCCAGAGCTACCCTTATGCCTCCAGGATTCTGCTTACATCCTGTGCCACCACAGCAGAGGAAGGAAGCCGGATACCAGAGGCACCGGGAGAGCTGTGGGAGGTAAGTCCAGTTTGTATTTTTAAATGGTTGCATGTTCAATAAAAATAAATAAAAAAAAAGGTTTAAAGGAGATTTTCCAGCGGTGAAAAACCTATCCCCTACCCTTAGTATAGGGGATAAGTTTCAGATCGCGGGGGGTATGTATGGGACTATGTTGTGCTGAGAAATCGTGGAGACTCGGGTGCACGACACCACACCCAGGTGCTGATTACACCCTCCATCTCATTTATATTGAAGAGCTGGAGTGCTGCCTTCGGCAATCTCAGGCTCTGCCATAGCGATGTATTGAGAGGGCGTGTCGGCCGCCGCTTCGTGCGGTGGTCAACACACGCTATCTGGCCAGCGAGCCGGGGCCCCGTGCAAAGAGATCGTGGGGGGGCCCCAGCGGTCGGACACCCCGCAATCTGAAACTTATCCACTATCCTTAGGATAGGGGATAAGTTTTTCACCACTGGACTACACCTTTAATGCTGGACTACTCCTTCAACAAAGTTTAAGTTCCTATGGAATAATTCCCCAAAATTGTACATAACTGGAAAGTTTTCTTACAATAGGACAACTCAGGGACTTCTATATTTTTAATTCTAAGATAGTAGGATTGATTTGACTATCTTTTTTCATTTCTTCACCAACTACAATAGCTATACTTTAGATGCTCTTTACAGAGCAGTGATGGATGTCCTGCACAGCAGAAGAACATCTAAACAATGCTGCTAACAATATGTGTGCACTTAGGATGGCTATTTGGATATTTTAGCATGCTTTGTAAAAGTTAAAAGTCAATAACCTGTCAGTGATGTCCAAGTGATCGGTGAAATGTCACCATACCCTGATTCTACCAAGACTTTCATGATACGACTCAGTCTGTAGCACTTTTCTGCTTCTCCTCAATGCAAATATACAATGGTATATTCAGAATTTTGTTAAAACCATATGGTGTCCTAATCACTCTATCAGTAACTTTACTTCCATCATCAGTTCAATGAAACTAAAAATATAAGGACAAGCAACGCAAATTCACATAAGTGTGTCCAAGTAATTTCAATAAGTACCTATAGTGTTTATCGGTTCATAATCGCATTGAAATATTGGCAAAATGGCTGAAATAGGATTCCCAATTACCATTTATGTGATTATACTGGAAACAATTAGTAATGCTGAGTGCAACCATAGAAACACAAATTATCTGTAATAAGATCATTGATGGTGCCAGGGCAAAAGGGCTCTCAGCTTGGAGACCACATGCACAAGACTATAGCCATTCGTCTTCATGCTGTATAGCTCAACGACATGAAATGAATCTAACAAGGAATTGGCACAGAAAACCAGACATAAGCTTGCAACAATGTTACATTTTTAAACAAGCCAATCATCTAGTAATTTCTATAAATGCTCTATATGGCTATTCACATTACTTTCAACAGTATTACAATGCATAAGATCAAACACATAACTAATGGAGGCTATTCATTTATTGATATATGGAAGTCAGCCATAAGACAACTGAGTGTCCAGGATACAGCATTAGTCTTGTATATGGCCATACAAGTGGGTGTTCATAGCGGAAATAATCTGGTTGTTTGGCCTCTCTGTGCTTGGAATTAGTATTACCGTCTGCACAGTGGTATAGTACATAGCCTGACTAGCCTCATCCTCTGATCACATTTTCCGATTTTCCTAACAATAAGGTAAATTACTGGGATCATCTGTGATGCAGAATCGCTGGTTAAATACTGGAGATGCATTTAAAGGAAATTTGTCAGTTCTATGTCATGCTTATGGTCAGATAGGGATGGACATGGGCTGATAGAGTGAGAAAAAAAAAATGGTACCCGTGTCTTAGCCTATTGCTTTTTGCTAAGTTATTAAATCAAAATTTTCTTACAAGATCCAGTGCCATAGAGGCAGGGCTAAGCTGCAGCATGTGCACTTCCTGCCCTGCATGATTAATGTACAAGGCTTTGTGCTGGAAGCCAAATAAAAGAAGGTGTGCATGCTGCAGCTCAGCACAACCTCTAGGACATCTGAGCTTGTACACAGCCATCAGGTAAAGGACAGGAATATTTTGTTTTATTTCAGCTATCTGCTTATGTCTCTAGCTCTGGCCATGGTATAAAAAAAGACAGATTCACTTTAAAGGGGAATGGTAGGAAACAAGCTGAATTACAAAAAAAAAAAAAAAACAACAATACTCACCTGCCACTCTCCTATCGCTGCTGTTCTGATGCCCTGGTCCTGTCACAGCACACAGCAAATGTCTGCAAAATGTATTACTGTTACTGTGTAAAGAGATGGGACAAGATGGGATGATCAGCAAGGATATGGAGAGTATTAGAATAACATCACTGCTAACTAAACAGGTTGAGGGCAAGTTCCCATGTGTGTATTTTTATTGCAGATTTGGCTGCCGATTGCAAATATGCAGCAGAAAATATGCATGTGTTAACGTACCCTGATTGGCGGTGCCGGCATTAGCCCTGGGTCCTGGCTGCTGATAGCAGTCGGGACCCACCAGGTTTGACATGCTCTACTGGTGAGCGTGCTTCAAACCCTGGTAACGGGACAAGGGCGTACAGGTACGCCCTTTGTCCTTAAGTACCGGGAAGTGAGGGTGTACCCATACCCCCTTCGACCCCAACAAGTTAATGATAAATTGAAAGAAGTCATCACTGAGAACAATTGGTCCTGCAAAAATCAAGCCCTCATATGGTTCCGTAGATAGAAAAAAAAAGGTATGGCTCCTAAAAAGGAGAGAAGGAAAAATGAAAACACAAAAATAAAACCTTGCTGTGTCAAGGCCTAAATGGGCTGAGTTCTTAAAGGGGTACTCTGGTGGAAAACTTTTTTTTAAAATCAACTGGTGCCAGAAAGTTAAACAGATTTTTAAATTCTGTTAAAAAATCTTAATCCTTTCAGTACTTATTTGCTGCTGAATACTACAGAAGAAATTATTTTCTTTTTGGAACACAGTGCTCTCTGCTGACATCTCTGTCCATTTTAAGAACTGTCTAGAGTAGGAGAAAATCCCCATAGCAAACATATGCTGCTCTGGACAGTTCCTAAAATGGAAAGAGATGTCAGCAGAGAGCACTTTGCTCGTGATTCAGCAGAGAGCACTGTGTTCCATAAAGAAAATAATTTCCTCTGTAGTATTCAGCAGCTAATAAGTACAGGAAGGATTAAGATTTTTTAATAGAAGTAATTTTCAAATCTGTTTAACTTTCTGGCACCAGCTGATTAAAAAAACAAAAACTTTTTCACCGGAGTACCCCTTTAAGTGACCAATAGGTTCTTGGGACGATTTGGAGGGGCAGTTACCTAAGTACTTTTTTCCATTTAAGAATTATGGAGGCCACTGTGATCTTGACAACTTTCAGTGCAGAATTATTTTCCTGCTCCCTTTTCCATATCTGTGCCTCCATACAATCCTTTCTCTGAGCTCTATATGCTGTTCTTTCCTCCTTGTGGCTTGTTTTGCTTGGATACGTATATTCAGCTGTGAGATGTTATATAGACAGGGCTGTGTCTTTCCAAATTAAGGGGAAATAAATTATTTTTCTGATTTTATGCAGGCTCTCAACATAAAATGTGAAAGAAGTGAAAGGATTTAAAGACTTTCTAAATGCAATATACTGCCAGCTTCAGCACACCTTAAAACTTATCACTGGGGGTCCCAAATAGGGAACTTTGTATACAAGAAGGAATTGTCCAAATCAAAAAAAAATAAAACATCACACATGGACCAGCTCTACAAATTCCATATATCCTATCAGGGTATATGGACATTGGTTATCCTGACATGACAACTCCTTTACAATATATTTTCGGTGCTTGCTATAGAATATACCACATACTGCAAATGTAAATGGAAGGAACAGTTTCCTCTTGCACTCTCTATCTAAAAAAAGCAAAAAAAACAAAACAAATTGCAGCCTAGATAATAAAATGCGTCTGATTTTCTCACTTCATTTGGCAACATTCAACAAATAGTATCTGCATTTCTCTTGCCAGTCCTGTGGGCATATAAGTAGGCAAGGTTGTAATTAAAGTTGCAGTCTTATTTAGTAACATTTACTTGATGTTGAGATGAAATTAAAGCACTTAACCATGTCTATGTAACACCTACTTAAGCATTTTAATTGTACTCTCCGCAGCGATAGAAAATTAAGAAGCTAATTTAGTGTTTAGACCTAGTAACACAAATACGTGAGCACAAACGTTATATGTTCCCAGGATTGAACTGGTACTCTGAACTATGGGATAGCTTTTAGAAATCAGCCTTAGGGTACATTCCCACACGGCGTATACGCAGCGTATTTCATGCTGTGCAAAATTTAGGGCAGCAATGGGAAATACGCTGCGTACTCCTTGCTCACTATACACACAGGGCTTTCCGGCGGCAGCCCTATGCGTATAGTGAGTTTTAGAGGCGGGGCCGTGTTCCGGCGTGACTGTGACGTGCGGCTCCGCCTCCAAAACTCACTGCACACATAGGGCTGCCGCCGGAAAGCCCTGTGTATATAGTGAGCGAGGAATACGCAGCGTATTTCCTGCTGCTGCCGTAAATTTTGCGCAGCGTGAAATACGCTGCGTATAAGCCGTGTGAGAATGCACCCTTAATAGGAAATAGCTAAAACAAAATTATGGTGGTTATAACATTTCCTATTAGTAAAAAAAAAGATGTACTTAGATAATGCTAATCTTCACTAAGCTTGGTAGAGCAGTACAAGACGTGCCTATCCCCTGCAACCTGAAAGGCCAGTGTTATTCGACCCTGAGGGTTATGTGTCTGAATCCCTGAAACTGAAGAGTCAAGTGCTGGTGTTTTGGGTTCCAATATATCAGTATTCCTGCATTCTACACTCTCAAGTGTCATTGTGTAAGCATACCTAAACACCAAGCATCAGCACCAGTGGAACTGTGGAAGCTAGCCAATGATCTGGAAGCAAACTTTGAAAAATCTCACTGTTCTTGTCAGTAATACACATGGAAATTCAGTAAGGTTAAAATTCTTTCCAACAAGACTTTAAGAATAGGGATATGTTCACCCCTTAGCCATACCGTTAAAACAGGCTGTGTTTTCCTACACAGTTTGCGACGGCAAAAACACACAGGAAATTACAACATCCTGTGGTAGATACTTTCATAGGATCACTGGTCTCAAAGTAAAAGAAAAACCTATGATGGTGTACCAATATCCCCCCCATCATGGTTACAGACCTAACTAGACAAAAAAATAAAAAAATATGATCCAGTGGACGGATTAAAATTTTTATGGGGTGTACAAAAGGGGGGAAAACAGGGTAAAAAAATCACCTCTGCACCCAGTTTATCATGTCTGTTTAATTCTTCGGCTCATGAACATTTACAGTCTGTAGATAATGATGTTTGACATCTTGTTAAAGGTTTACATAACAATAGTCAACTTTCACCATGAGATAGAAATCATCATGTAAGGCTATGTCGGGAAACAAAAAAGTAATTGCTTATTCTACCACTTCCGGTCTCTGAACATCTCTGATGTATACTTTTTCTCCTGCTTGTGACACTTTATGTTCAACAGCAGACTGTTTGCTTACTGACTACTATATACCACCCCATTGCCATGAGATAATCAATGCTGCTCACTTCCCTTGGCAGTGGTTTTCTTTGTGTTTCAAAACAACTTAAAGGAAAACGGTCACCCGTTCACCCACACTATAACCTGATAAACCGTGTTATAGTGCGGGTGAACAGGAGACCGATGCAGGGTCTCAGACCGCTGTACCTACCAGCAGTCTGGCACCCCGTTCCTCCAAAGGTCCCCCTTCTTCCAGCGCTCCCCTGCACACTACGGCGGGCCAGCAAGATTTAAATATTCATAAACGCTGGTCACGTGAGCGCTAAGTAGGCACGAGCGCTCACGTGACCGATGCTTATGAATATTTAAATTTAGCCGGCGGGCCCGCCTCAGTGCGCAAGTGAGCGCTGGAAGAAGGGGACCTTTGGAGGAACGGGGTGCCAGACTGCTGGTAGGTATAGCGGTCTGAGACCCAGCTTTGGTCTTCTGTTTACCTGCACTATAACCCGATGTATCGGATTATAGTGTGGGTGAATGGGTGACCGCTTTCCTTTAATGTATTTAGCATTGAGTATAAGCACCATGCACACAAATACAGTGGTCCCTCAAGTTACAATATTAATTGGTTTAAGGAGGACCATTGTATGTTGAAACCATTGTATGCATTGTATTTTGTGACAATAACACTATGGAAACCTGGTAATTGGTTCTGAAGCCAGCAAAATGTCATTCACAAATTGGAAAAAGGGAGGACTAAAGAAAAATAAGTATAACACTAATATAGATAACGCAAGTCCTTACGTATAAAAGTAAGAAAGGTCTGCTGTAAGCTGTAAATCCCTGTCTATGTAGAGAACAGGAGCTACTTCAGGGTCCTTTACAGTACACGAAATGACCTAAAAAAGTAAAATGTAGCTCCACTTACCTGGTGTCCAGAGGAGCAGCTAACCCTCGCACAGGTAAATAATAGTACAGAACATTTATTACCACCCTGTACTGTAGGGAGGTGCTACCAGACAGCCAGTCAGTGCATACACTTCAGTAATGCAGGTGTTTTACCAGTAAAATGACCATTCTAATTAGTCAGTTCTTCCAGCGATTGACACGTTTTACAGATCTGGTCTGTCTGTAGCATTGTATGTTGAGTCTGGTTTCAATTTACAATAGTCCAGAAAAGACCACAGTGTGTTAAGGCCATTGTAAGTTGAGGGATCACTGTATACGCACTAACATGTCTTGATTTTCTACTCAATGTCTTGAGTTATTAATGGTTGTCTGAGGAATGTTCTGCCACACTGAATGTACCTGGACAGGCTAATTATCAAGATCCACTGCTGGTGCTTGATGGGAGACCTGTCCAGAGACACTGCAGGCCATAGTATCATATTAAAGGCCATGTAGACTGCTCACAGAAGAACAAGCAACATGCAGCCTGGCATTGGCATGTTAAAAAATGGCTCCTGGGACATTTTGGAAAAATGTCCATACCACTGGTTTCATGAACTAATCAATGTAACACAAGCTGTAAATCTACCTGGAATGAAGACTAGAGGAGTCCAGCTTCCTGTACATTATGCCACACCATTATCCCTGGAGTAGTGACCAGTGTGACATTCCTTCCTCAAGATTTCAACACAAAGAAAGAAAAGCCATAAAATGATGGTGCAAGCAAGATGGTAATGAAGGCTGTAATCCTCTTCAGCAATGAGCCCCACATTTGTTTTGATGCTATGCTTGGAGGCCTTCACAAGGGAAAGTATCATTAGTCCTACTCTGAGAATTATGGTGTGGTATGGTAGACGGACCCACCTAGTCTTTATTTTAGGTACAATAAGGCTAGGTTCACACTATGGAATTTCCTCCTGCAATTCCGCTTTGAAACTGCAGGCAGAAATTCTGCTTACTAAAATGTATAGTATAGTGAATGAGTTTTCGTTCACAAATTCACACTTCAGAATTTGTGAAGCCAAATTTGTTAATGCAAAATCTGCTCTAAAATTTCCACCTGAAGAATGGTGTTGCTCATTCTTCAAGAGGAAATGCTTGCAGAACACATTGAGACTGCGGTGTCCGCACGGTCCTGGCGCCAACTAGCCACATTCGGAATCTCTGGGCGGAAATTTTCCGCAGTGTGAACCTAGACTAACAGCTTGGCGTTACATTGATTCGGTCATGGAACCCGTGGTTTGGCAATTTTTCCAAAGTGTCCCAGTTGCCATTTTTAACACTCCAATGTCAGGCTGCATGTTGCTTGTGCTGCTCTGAGCAGCCTGCATGGGCTCCATCTGCTACCATGGCCTGCAGCGTCTCCAATCAAGTACATCTGGGAAGTCATTAGTTGGCAGTTGCAATGGGAGATGCCAGCAGCGGATCTTGATAAGCATGCCCAGGGGCCTTTAGCATAGCATAACATTTCTAAGGCAACCATTATTAACCTCACTAATAGCATTTGTGTGCATTTCTGTGCATGGTGCTCAGACTGTATTCCGAATCAAGATATTTTTAATATTTATTTTTTTATTTTTTCATCATTTGCATACTATTAAAACGTCTATTGATTTTGTGATTTCTGGTATTGCACAGCTTTTCCTCCCTAGTGTTGCAATTTCAAAGTTGATCATTGGTAGGGGGGCTGACTTCCAATCAGCTGTCTGAAGGGACCATGGAGCTACTGTGAGCTCAACAGCCTTTTCAATGTTTATACCAGCTGGTTTGTTATTGCAAATGCCAGTGGAAGGTCTTTCAGTGTTGCCTATTTACATCTTTGCCCAAGTCTCCAACTTCCCCAAATCCCTTTGTATCATACCTTTTCTATGGTTTCAAAGCTAATAATTGTGCAAATTATGGATGCATAGGATACGTTTCTATAATTTATGAGCTTAGGTACCTTCAAACTGAAGTTTAAAATGAAGTTCAAAATTAAGATAAATGTAAGGACAATAATTATCCTAAACAAAGACCTCATTTTAAGCCAAATGCATATTTTAACATCCTCTACTCCTGAGTATATTTATGTTATCTTCCCTGGAGCTTCTCATCATAGATCGTCCGGACAGATGTACTTATGATAACATTTCAAGGCTATTACGCACATTATGATGTTAATTGCCCTAAACAGGTAAGTAATTAGTATTAGTCACACACTAACATATTGGAGCCAAGAAGTCTAAATGAAACTGTGAAACAGACTGCCTGTATAGTGCTGAATATTACTAAACCACCATCAATCTTGTTTGACCACTCAAGAGAAGTGATACAGAAAACAAGCTACAGTTCTGCTATTTCATATGCAAATTGAATTCCTATACATTGTGAACCCCTGATCTAGTCATCCTTCACTGCTCTGGAAAGGACCATAATAATAAGAAACACATTACTGCTACATTGCCCAAATGCTTCCTAGTAGCAACGTAGCACTTGTCCTCAAAGCTCAACTGTGGCTTACTAATGTCACTACCATTGTTCTGCCATGTTTAAATTGGGAGCATATTCTTAAAAGCACTTAAGACGACCCTGCTCTTTCACATCTTCTGAACAGTTCTTACCCCATTGGAAACATAGGACATAGTGCTTCCTTCATTGGAAGTACTGAATTAAATTAGGCTAACTCTTAAAGCTTGCATCAAACAGAAGTTTTTCAGATTCAGTGAATAGTGTTATGTATAAGTTAGAGAAGTATGAATGGCCAGAACAATTAGATGTACAATAATAATATCGAAAATGTATAAAACAGGGACTCACTCAAGTATATTGCTGAAGTGTACAGTGGTAAAAGGCTCATGAAGAATGTAAAAAAAACATTCTTTAAAAGGGTTCTCCCAGAACCCAAACTCATCATCAATATGTGGGATAGGTACTAAGTTTTTGTTCTGTCCGCAACTTATTAAACATGTGCACTGCCATGCCATACACTGGCCCTCATTTACTATTGCAAACCTGACATGTATTGACGGGCTGTGTGCCAGATTCTGGCGCATTGCGCCATAAATTCTGTCTGCGCCAGAATTTGTGCCAGAACTGGAAAAAAACAGACTTACTCTCCATTTTGCTAAGAAAACCCAAAAAAAGGGGCGTGGCTGTCGAGGAAAGGGGTGTGATTACCAGAAAGGGGCGTGTTCCTGACATTTTCACAAAAACCCAACATATTTACTAAGATTTCTACAGAAAATGTGGTGGATTTCAACTGAGGAAAACCCTACAGATCAGAGCAGGTGTAAAAAAAAAGCAAAATGTAGGGAAAGTGGAAAATGTAGTGAAACCTTAGTAAATACCGTGGAAAATAAATTGTAGGAAATTAAAACCCACAAAGAAACCTACACTCGAATCTTAGTAAATAAGGACCACTGTGTATGGGACTTAGAGAAACAGGTATATATGGTGATCAGCTATCTCTGTCAGTTGCACAGACTTTAACCCGATAACGACCATGGACGTCTATACTCGTCCAATGGCCGTTACCGGGGTATGACGCGGGCTCCCGACTCGAGCCCGCGTCATACCGGCCAGCCCCCAGCTGATTCCTGTAGCTGGGGGCCGGCGTTAATAGCCGACGTGCGGCGATCGCCGCGGGCGGCTATTAACCCTTTAGATCGCCGCTGTCAAAGTTGAAAGCGGTGTCTAAAGATGCCTGTATTAAGTCCCTGGTGGTCCAGTGGGGTGTATCGCCCCTCCGCAGCGCGATCTCGGGGGAGCGATCCACTACTGATGTAGCCTGAGGGCTTACCTCTCCTGCTGCGGCGGCTCCCGTGCTCTGAATGATAAAGCCTGGCAGGGCCAGGCTTTATCAATCGAGCGCAGAGCATGCAGATCATTGTGGTTTTATGAAACCACAATGATCTGTATGAGGAATCTAATGATTCCTCCTAAAAGTCCCCTAAGGGGACTAAGTGTCAAAAAAAAAAAAAGTTTAAAAAAAAGTTTAAAAATACACACATTAACCCCTTCCTTATTAAAAGTTTAAATCACCCCCCTTTTCCCAAATTCCATATTAAAAATATGTAACCATAATAAAAATAAACATATGTGGTATCACCGTGTGCGTAAATGTCTGAACTATAAAAATATATCATTAATTAAACTGCATGGTCAATGGCATACACGCAAAAAAATTCCAAAGTCCAAAATTGCGTATTTTTGGTCACATTCACACCATAAAAAAGGAATAAAAAGCGATCAAGAAGTCCAATAATGGTATCGATTAAAATTTCAGATCACGGTGCAAAAAATGAGCCCTCAAACCACCCTGTACGTGGAAAAATAAAAAAGTTATAGGGGTCAGAAAAGGACCATTTTAAATGTATAAATTTTCCTGCATGTAGTTATGATTTTTTCCAGAAGTACGACGAAATCAAACCTATATAAGTAGGGGATCATTTAATCGTATGGACCTACAGAATAAAGATAAAGTGTCATTTTTACCGAAAAATGTACTGCCTAGAAACAGAAGCCCCCAAAATTTACAAAATGTTGTTTTTTCTTCAATTTTGTCGCACAATGATTCTTTTTTCCGTTTCGCCATAAATGTTTGTGTGAAATGACTGATGTCATTCCAA
Source organism: Hyla sarda (assembly GCF_029499605.1). Classification (NCBI taxonomy): domain Eukaryota; kingdom Metazoa; phylum Chordata; class Amphibia; order Anura; family Hylidae; genus Hyla; species Hyla sarda. Next base: position 343,425,636 of record NC_079191.1, on the reverse strand, counting down.
AGTGAAATTGGTGGCGCAAAAAATAAGCCCTCATATGGATTTTTAGGTTCAAAATTGAAAGGGTTATGATTTTAAAAGGTAAGGAGGAAAAAACGAAAGTGTAAAAACAGAAAAATGCTTGGTCCTTAAGGGGTTAAATGGAGCGACAATGTGCATGCTTCACCAACACTATTTAAATGGCGGGGACTTCCTTTTTCATGATTAGTGGGGAGGTCCCAGGGTATAGGTAAAACATTTTGATAATAAGAAAGCCCCTCTAACATTACTCTCTTACTGAGGTTTTTATCAAAGCTCTTTGTGTAATAGGGGCATTAGGATGATCCAAAGAACCATTTACAGTACCTTTCACTTTTCAGCTATGGCATAACTAATGTTGAGGTTTATTTGTATTAAAGTGTCAATATTACAATTCTGAACATAGCACAGCACGGAAGACCATAGCAGCAAATCCTTACGTCCAATAATTTGTGAGGTGGGACCTCTATTTAGTGGATTTCTTTCTTTAGCTTATCCCACATGAACTCCATCGTTTTCAGCAGGACTGGTCGGCTGTTGCCTCCTGTCTTTCACCCGACAAATTATGTCACGGTTTGGTTGTGGCTTAATGCCGGGCATCGGCCCGATCGTTGGTGTCCGACATTAGCCGCGGGTCCTGGCTGCTGATAACAGCCTGCATTGAACGGATATGAAGCTAGCTCAGCTTCTGAGCTCGCTTTATAGACCTGCCGCATGGCCGCACCATATATATAAGGTGCAGATCGTTAAGGTGTTAAACATGTTAATATGTACCTCAAATCAACAATTTTTGCTATTGTAGGGGCCATTGCTACTTGGGAATATCATTACCATGGAGAATATACTATGTCTGCTACCAGTTGAAGTAAAACCCACATGAAGGCCTGAACCAGAAATTCCCAAGCAGAACATTGGCCAGAACATCATAATGATTCCAGCTTGCCTTCTATTCAGAGTGCATCTTGGTGCCAACCTATAACCTTCACAAACCTAGTTATCTATCTGTCACTATTTGGTCCTTGTCAAAATTGCTCATATGCTTATGGTTTAATTTTTCCTTCACAAATAAACTTAAAGAACTGACTGTTTATATGCTGGTTTTAATGCTCTGGCTGATCAGTGTATATAATGTGTTTCTCCTTAGACACAAAACTGCTCATATTTAGCACATGTTCCATATGTATTTAGTCCAAACAGGAGCTGAATGATTTGTCTTAATATTACAAAGCATATATTTGGAAGCTGTATGGTGAACAAAGGATGCTTCAACAGAAGCCTATTAATTCTTCAGCATAGCTTTAGGGAGTCACACATCTCCCACTCGAAGCCTGTGCACGTTTTCCCTGTTTCACAGTTCAGACATGAGCATTTGTTTTCATTTGCAACAATTCTTTCCAAATTACAACCAGAGAGGCTCAGAACAAAAGTCAATGCACTGACAACAAAAAAAAAAAAAAAAAAAAAAAAAAAAAAAAGTTTGTGAGACTCAAGCCATTCTTATAAGAATAGCAAGACCTGGCTATCAGTCTGGACTGAGCAGAATTTTTCGATTATATTCTACATTATATTCTACATTCTTGCATGAGCTCTAAATAAAGCGACTGCTTTTTTTCTTGAAACAATGCCAATGTTGCCCACATTCTTCGTCTGGTATTACAGAATTATTAAAATGTACAATAATTAGATAATATGTAATTAAATAACACATTATTACAATTGGCTCTATAGTCAACAAACATTTGTTCTGCATCTCTAATATGGTTTATGCACATGGCTGCATTATAGCTTCATTTTAGTGATTCCTAGAGGTACATAGGGCCTCTAACATTCATTTATGAAAGCCTCTGTTTTCAGCAGAAAGAAAAGCTTTGCTTCATCAGATCATTGCTTCCATAGGAGGACATCTCTGTAGTCAAAGAGTCCGGGCCTGTACAACAGTGCAAGCAGACTGTGTGGCTCTTTACTAAAGGATTGTACAGGACTGTGATAACCCCTCAGTAAAACCCTCAACACCCTGCAAATCACATCACAACCACTGGGTGGCCACACTTTGATGCACACAGCATATACTGTACAATATTATGACACACAATTGACAACTCTGGGGTATTCACTCTCAGAAATTTCTGCAACAAGTTTTCTCCATTGTGAATATATCATTAGTAGAGATGAGCAAAGTTACACAACGCTCATTAGGGTGGCCACACAGGTACAGTAGTAGTAGTGTGGAATATGGCCAAGAAAAATGAAAAACACACACACGTAGCATTGCTTATGGTTTCTTGGCTCTGAATCATAACTGTAACATGAATACAAATATTTAGAACCTCTGCAGAACAGCCAAAACAGTTGTAGTTACAACATTTTTTCCTAAACTGTGGGAAAACATAGTGATCTGATGATTTTTAATTGACAAGATTTAATAGGTATTTGTGAAATTTTGGACCAGCAATGAAAGAAGATTAAAAACAATTCCATGGCCAAATCCGTGAATACATTCGGAGGAATTAAAGGGGTACTCCGCCCCTAGATATCTTATCCCCTATCCAAAGGATTGGGGATAAGAGGTCAGATTGCCGGGGTCTGGCCGCTGGGGACCCCCGCAATATAGCAAGCAGCACGGAAGATCGTGATGGCACGACTCCGCCCCCGTGTGACGTCACGTCCCCCCCTCAATGCAAGTCTATGGGAGGGGGCGTGACTTGCATTGAGAGGGCGGGGCGTGACGTCACACGGGGGCGGAGTTGTGACATCACGATGTTCCGTCTCCGAGGTCGGGAGGAATTCCCCTGAGAGCCTCCAGCGCTTCCGGAAGCAGTTACAGGTGAGGGCTGTTTGATATATTGCGGGGGTCCCATGCGGCGGGACCTCGGCAAGCTGACATCTTATCCCCTATCCTTTGGATAGGGGTTAAGATGTCTAGGGCTGGAGCACCCCTTTAACTAAAATGACAGCAAGATGTATCACAGTCGATCAGGCTATTTGATAAATCGGTCACACCCGTAGACTGTCTATGTTTAAACCAAATATTTCTTTTCTGACTTTAGCATGTAAGGCACATTTGGCCTGCACCCCTTTTTCACCACCATGCATCTTTTCTATAATACCACACTCCTTTTTCAGACAAGGCGGAAAAAATGGCTAAAGGGTACAATGCACAGTTACAGTAAGAGAAATATTATACACATAGAATAAAAATTGTGGTATTTAAACATGGACCTCCTTTTTAAAAATTAAAGCATTCATAAGTCTTGGCATCTCTAAAAATTGCTTGTGGCCAAGAGAAAATAAAAAATATAATACAGCCGAGTATGTATTTTATGCAGAAATTGATTTTGTTCCATTATCTATAAAAGAAACAGGGGAGAGGTGGCTAGCGGAGAATATAAATGTGACAGAATTCCAGCATCTCTGCCACCAGCTGAATGATTCATTTTTTGTTGTTGCTAGAAGTGTATCAAAATGTGCTCGACTTGTATCTGACTCTTGATATCTGACCTTAGGCAATATTGCACTAAAATAGCTGTCATTTATTTAGACCACCCTTGCTGCCATGTAGCAATTTTACCCCGCTGCCATCTGTCATTAGACCCTGTGTGTACATAGATTCCAATCTAAGTTCATCTTGGTCAGTAAAGTGTTGGAAATAGAAAGGTTGTGATATCTTGTTCTTGCTTATCACTTGAAGTCTCCAACTTTAATAATAGTAATGATGGTCATGATGATAAAAGCACTGCATACATTGTACTATTTCATCATTGTGACTGATAGATAGCGTGTCTGGGCCATAGTTGAAGCTTTTTGTAAAAAAAAAAAAAAAAAAATATTTTATTCTCCGATTTTGACCACAGATTTAAAGTGAAGCTCTACTTCACAACAGTTTGAAAGAATATGTCCGAGAACTGTGTAAACAATAATATAATATAAACCTGAATTGTTCCTTTTACATGCCCCTTTAAATTCCCATTGCACGCATTTATATTTGTATTCTATTAAGAATTTTATCTCATCAGAGACACATAATGCCATCAAAGTGAAGATAAAGCTGATCTCATAGGGTCTCACTAAAGCTAGTTTGCCATGGGAAGTCATAGACGGGCGATTGCCGACATGGGGGGGGGGGGGTTCCCCGATGCAGTGGGGACCAAAATTCCACGGGTGTACAGGTACGCTCTGGGTCCTTAAGTACCAGGGCCTTGGGGTGTACCTGTATGCCCTGGGTCCCGATGTGGTTAAAAAATTCTAGATGCCTACAGCCACCTCTAGGTGGAGCTGACTAAAGACAGATTTAAACATTTCCATTAGCCTCCTAAACTCCCCAGTCATGATGCAGGAAGCAAGATATTTAATATTTATTGCAATGGCTGGTTTAATCAGATTTGGAAAAAACGTTCCATTATATAGATATGATTATGGTAGTACTTACTGAAGAATTTTGGACCAATTTAGATAAGAAATCATAGACTTTAACATTGATAGCCTATTCTTAAGGTAGCCTTAAAGGGGTACTCCACTGGAAAACATTTTTTTTTAAATCAACTGGTGCCAGAACGTTAAACAGATTTGTAAATTACTTCTATTTAAAAATTGTAATCCTTCCAGTACTTATCACCTGCTGTATGCTCCACATGAAGTTCTTTTCTTTTTGAATTTCCTTTCTGTCTGGCCACAGCGCTCTCTGCTGACACATCTCTCCATATCAGGATCTGCCCAGAGTAGGAGCAAATCCCAATAGCAAACATATCCTGCTCTGGACAGTTCCTGATATGGAAAAAAAAAGAGGGGTGGGGGGATAGGGGCTTGGGTTTGCTGCTCAACAACTCACTTTTTGAGGTGAAACGGGCCGAGGTTAACTGCCAGGCACTTATACCCTTAGTGCCAGTTCAATTAAATACAAAAATGGAAGAAGTGTAGTCCTCAGTTGTTCACCTGGGGATATCTGTGTATGATGAGGGTAAGTTGTGAGCATGAAGGGGGGGGGGGGGGGATGGATAGGAAGAATGGGGGGGGGGGGAGAAAATGAAGGGGAATAGGAGAAGAGCAGAGGAACAGGGATATTGTGTGGGGAAAGAAGAGGAAGAAAAGTGATAAGACTCAAGTAAAGTGAAATAAAATTATTTAAATGAACGTTTGTGGTGAAAAATATGGGGAGGTTCGCTGGGCCCTAGCTACCACCCACCTAGTCACCTGCTACAATTAAAAACAAAATTGCTCAATAAAAGACATGCAAACGTCTCCCCCTATGTTGCCAGAAGTACGGGTGTCAGGTTGTCACCAATAAACAATATAGTCAATGTTAAGAAAGCACAGATTCCTCCTGAGTGCTATGCGCTTCCTAAAACTAAGAGACCATATCGCTTCTGTATAGAGGTAGGTTCTCCTGAGCACTGTGCATTCCCTGTAAATAAAATGCAGTTCCTGCTATGCAGATGATACGTTCTCCTGAGCGACATGTACTCCTTAATGGTGATATTCAATTCCCATTATTCAGAAGGTAAATCCTCCTGAGCGCTATGCACTCCCTGCAAACATGAAATCCTGACATGGACAGAGGTGTCAGCAGAGAGCACTGTGGTCAGACAGAAAAGAAATTAGAAAAGAAAAGAACTTCCTCTGTAGTATACAACAGCTGAAGTTCTGGAAGGATTAAGATTTTTAAATAGAAGTAATTTACAAATCTGTTTAACTTTCTTGCACCAGTTGATAAAAAAATATATATATATATATATGTTTTCCAGCAGAGTACCGCTTTAAGCCAAGAACAGATCATAAATAGAGGACACATATAAAGGAAATACAGAATGGTTTTCATTTTAAATCCTTTTCAGGCTTATTATTTATTGAAATAAAAAACCTGAACATGTGAACTGACAGTTAGGGGTCCCTCCCCGACACCCCTGGAAATCTGCTGATCAGGGACTTAGGCACTTGCGCGAGCACTGTGGCCTCTATCACCTACCAAGCACAGCAGTATTTAGCATTGCAGTTGAGTCTTCGGTGCTAATGGCTGGTCCTTATGGCTTATCTAAAGAGAAGGCCATCAATAGTAGAAGTCCCAGAAAACCCCTTCAAACAGATACAAAGTGCTACTGTATTACTGATCGTTTTGAAATATAATGAAATACAGCGATAAAATTCAGTCAAAGATTTTGCTCTTGCTGGGTGCTATTAATGTTTTCAAAGTGTGCAGACAAGACAGAACAGTATTCTTGCATGTGGCAAGCAAGTGACCGGAAGAAGCAGAATGTGAGATCTAGTTTCAATTCTCATCAGCATGACTGGACTAAGCCTTGTGATGTTCTGTGCAGCTAATTAGCCTCACATTGTAGGCGCGTACAGCTGGAGAGCACCATCTTTTGTCAGATTCTGCTCAGTGATGTGAATTATGCTCAGTCTAGCCGTCCGGAATGTCTGATCTATTATGTATTCCTGCTGACAGCCTGTCTACCAATCTTCCCTTCCTATAATGCACTATATACCTCTTGCCTCCTTTTCTATTCAAGTCCCATGTTCTTATACCCTAGTAAGAGTGTAATGTGTGCATGTGGAGAAGATCCTTGAAGCGGAAGCCTGGCCATATCTGAAGCCAGTATTGCAGGTCTCCTGTTTGACATTTCCTAAATGATTTTTCCATTTTTTTTAAAACATACAGACGCAGGCATAAGGTCTGCTTCACCTTGAAAAAGAGACATCTTTTCTTCCATAGGCATGTTTTCAGATCTCTCTAAGTGCCTTTGAGGGACAGCCCAGGCGCATGCTATTGCCTGCTGTTAGGAAATGGTCTGTGACACTACAGCAAGTGAGCTTTATAGAACCCTCAGGGGCTGTGAGAATCCTGCCGACACAGTCCTCCCTCTCAATTCTTCAGCTTTGCTTTTTACTGCTCCCATGAACCATCTTCTTTCTTTTGCATCAAATTAACTTCTGCACTATTAGAGCAGAGAGCTTGATGGTCCTTACCGCCAAAGGCATTAGTATTGGAAGCAAGGAGACTAGTCTATAAAATTAACCAACATTATTCCAAAGTGATAAAATATTTTAATTGTAGTCGAAACTGGAGAAGCAAAATAATATTGTGAAACTATTCCTTGTGCATTCAAACGCACTGCTCCATCATAAGCTACAAAGTATTTTACAAACTACATTTTCATGTCACAAAAATATTCTAGTGACAATTCTACCTGCAGAATGTTACAGTCTTCAGAGGGTTGCTTATGGCATTCAAGCTTTCATTAGATGGAGAAATTTTCATTTTGATATATCGAGCAAATGTAATTAATTACTGTCACACGTCACAGGTTCTGATAAGATCTAAAATGTTTTTTTTTTCCTAAATATAAAAGTAAAATTCAAAAGATTTTTCCACAAAGAAAAAAAAGGATAACTTTTTTTTTTTTACCGCTGCATGGAGTCATTGGCAGGTCGTGGCCTAGAAGGGATATGCAATAGGCTTCCAAAATGGTAGATTCAAGTCCAAAAAATCTTCGGGAAAAGAAGATGCTTAATTTGCGTAGTTTCAGTTAGTTTTTTTTAAGGCTATGCTAAAAATACCTATTTCCCCTCATGTCTGTGATCAGACATGCTCTTCTAGGTGCTATGCTGGTACTGGGCTGAGCACTTTGGGACAAGCAAACGTCACCTCACTTCTACTTACTATGACAGACACAGTGAAAAGAAACAGCAGCTTAATTCCCTTTCTTATTTACTTTTTGAAAGAATGAAAAGGACAATATTAATATTGACTTGATTATTATTGGGTTTATCCAACATAAGGTGACTTTATACAGTAATAGTCATGCTTACCAAGGATCTGCGCTTGTGTTGGTGGTAAAAAGCCATGTCCTGTGTCCCCCCATCACGCTGCTGGCTTGTTTTTGGGAACTGGCTACTTCCAGCGAGGGGGGGGGTTTTCGAGCGCTGGGACCCCCCACGATCTCCTGCACGGGCCCTCAGCAGTTTGATGGAAGCGGCTGTCCGACCCCCTCCATGTATCTCTATGGGGTACATGGAGGGGGCGTGTCTGTAAGCACTCTGTGAGGGGGGTCCGCACACCCCCTTCCAGCATTCTGCCGCGGCCCCGTTCAGGAGATCGTGGGGGGTCTCAGTGCTCAGACCCCCTCCCCCCCCCCCCCCCCGGGATCTATAACATATCCCCTTTCCTTTGGATAGTGGATAAGTTATATTTCACCAGACTACTCCTTTAACAATGTGCAGTATGAGCAAAGTGCAACAGGAATGAGGTAACAAACACTGTATTATTTTTCAATTAAAGGGGTACTCCAGTGGAAAACAAATGTTTTCATATCAACTGGTGCCAGAAAGTTATACAGATTTGTAATTGACTTCTATTTAAAAATCTTAATCCTTCCAGTACTTATCAGCTGCTATATACTCCAAAGGAAGTTGTGTAGTTATTTGCAGCCTGACCACAGTTCTCTCTGCTGACACCTCTGTCTGTGTCAGACACTGTCCAGAGTAGAAGCAAATCCCCAGAGCAAACTCCTCCTGCTCTGGACAGTCTCTGACATGTTGACAATTAATTTGAAAAAAATAAAATAAAAATTCCACCAGAGTACCCCTTTAAGAGCATGCCTTTACACTTTCGGAGCGGAGTTCTCAGGGACCACTGCTATATGGACATGCTTCATTTCATGACACCATTCAATGGAGTCTATGGACCTCCTGCCATAACATTGAAGTCACTGTACACAGAGAATTCATTGACTCTGGATGTAAATATTAACTAAACACAGCACTAAAAGTTTTTGTGTTTATTTCTATGAATATATTTTAGAAAAAAGTGCATAACCCCTTTAAGAAACAGCACGGGTGACTGCATATTCAAGAAATAAAAGGCCAAAAAGTGCATCATTTCTAGTTGCTTTCACACAATCCAGTCAACTGTTTGGTTGGTCAATACTATTGTGCCATCTCCCGAGAGGAGTCCTGAATAGCACAAGGCACATTTCAGTGAGAAAGCACCACATAGGTGGACATTGTGTTAAGAACATGATGACAAACCATTTTGGGATCATCACCTCCCTCAGTACTATGTGCACAGCATTCTAGCCTACTCACTTCAAATCAGGGATGAAAGGATTAAAATGCATACTGTTTATATCTAAAGGGGTGTATGATAGCAAAGCCCAAAGGAGGGAAGGAGGAGAACAAGTTAATGATTAGCTGGAATAATGTTCATTCTGCATGGTCGAGAGTACAGTAATAGCTGGAAAATTAGCCAGCGAATGGGGCCCAGTGGTGTCATTTAAAGGCATTTCGCAAAAGAACATCAATCTCTTCAGAGGCCTGTGCACATGAAACTGGCTGCAATATTCCACAGAAAGCTCAATAAGAACTGCATACTGAATATAATGCTGGGACTTCAGCTAAATTGCCACAGCTTTCTACAGACAAAGAAGCATTTCTATATCACACAACCAGCAATTTAGAAAATCAAATAGGGATATATGAATGGTTTAAATTCAACCTTTTACTTTCTACCAAAGGAATAAAGAAAAGAAAAAGCATTTTTTACTAATACCCATCCGAGACGGAGTTTTCTGTGTATAGTACATAAACACCAATATGCACATAACTGATATGGAATATACCCTAGACTAGCAGAGTTCTCAGTTATACAAGAACTATAGCTATGGATGGACTATGCTATGCTTGCAAAACCTTAACTGTAATTGTACTTAAAAGGAACATTAAACTTAGAAATAAATTATATGACTAAAAAACATATATATATATAGTTGCTTTTTGTTAGGCTATGTTCCCACACAGTTTTACAGCTGTTTTTGGAGCCTTAAAAACTAAAATATCACCAAAATATAATTGAAAAAATAAAAAAAAACTGTGGAAAAAAATGAACCAAATGTCATTTAATATGATTCTACAGCAGTGGCTCTCAACCTTTTAGGTGACTGTACCCTTAAAGGCTTAAAGCATGTCTGCAGGTACCCCTCGCAAGTAAATTCGCTTGAGGGGTATCTGCGGACAAAAGGCGTGTTTACCTTTAAACTAATGCGTTACTTAATCCCACACATTAACAAATTAATAAATACACTGCTATCTCATTATAACTATGAGCTAATACTTTTTGGTCAAAAGGGAAAAAGAGATGAGTGTACAGCCTCATGGGAATCCTGGATTAAGCTTTATAAACCCCCATAGACCCTTACTATCTAAACTAAGTTATGATACAATTTAGCTTACTACACACAAAAGAGCGGTTCTTTGAGTGTATAAGACGGCTGACCCTTGTGACACCTCGATTCTGAATTCTACCAAATACCAGACAACTGCCTGATTCAGCAATTTTGATTGATTTTGTAGAAGTTATGGAGACTCACTATTTTATTGTTTTATTGTTTTCCTTCTTATTGTTATTTTCTTGCTCTCAAATTTCAATTAAGGTCCCTTTGGACCTGATAGATCCTTTGTGAATATGCATAACACTGTTTGGATGAACAATTATGCTCCACCAGTCAAGGTTATTATGAATGTTCATATGTAAACGCTGACACATCTGATGTCATAATATGTTATATGTTACATTTCTTATGTTTATAAAATTCAATAAAAACATTGTGAAACTTAATCCCCTTTTGCCATTATTCCCCCTCCATCTTAATCCCCTTGTGCCATTATTACCCTATATGGCAAAAGGTAATCAGAGGGAGGGAGGATTATAGCACAAGGGGATTAAGATGGAGGGGGAATAATGGCACAAAGGGATTAAGATGGAGGGGGGGGTAATCATTACCCCTCCATCTTAATCCCCCTGTGCCATAATTCCCCCTCCCTCTGATCCCCTTTTGCCATTATCCCTCTCTCACCCTCCATCTTAATGTCCTTGTGCCATTATTTCTCTCCCCTCACCCATCCCCCTCTGATCCCCCTGGGCTAATATATATATATATAACATTTCTCCCTCCCATACACTTTGCTTTTACTTTGCTTTTTTACATTACACGGCTTGTTCGGGTACCTCTCCCAGAGTCCCGTTCGGCACTGCACAGAAGGGTAACATTCTCCTACGCTGTGCGGCACCTCTGCGCAATGTAAGGGGACGTCACATGTCTCCCCAGCAACCACACAACTCCCCGTAAAGTAGCCGCGGCCGCGATACTTTACTGAGAGCTGCCGCGGCCATTCCCCGCAATGCGCTGACAAATACTGGCCAATGTATGGCTGGTATGTGTCAACGCATTGCGTACCCCCGCACAACCAGTGGCATACGCCTAGGGGTACACGTTTCACCAGTTGATAACTCCTGCTCTACAGCGATGATATAGGACAATCAGGAGGTGAAAGTGGTGGTGGGGGGGGGGGGGGGGGGCTTGTGGTGGTAGGGAGTTCTAGGGACACACTGAAAATTTCTTTACAGTTTTTTCAGTTCTAATTGTAACATGATAAAAGGTAAGAATGAGATTAAATAAGTGAAGTGCATTTCTTTCTGCATTTTCTGGTTTTAGTATTCGTATCACAAACAGATTTTGCTTTGTATCTTCTGAATCCATATATTATAGATGAATATCTGTACAAAATGAACAATGATGTGAAGTAAACACCTTGTCTGCTCCTGAGGTAACTAAAGCTTGCCATTAACTAAAAGCCAGTTTTTAGTGAGGAGCCATCTTTTAAAAGGGTTTTCTGAAAATGATTACTGTAAGACTAATCTAGGTTAATGATAAATATATCTGATCCCTGGAGGACCTACCACCCTGTGATTGTGCATTGAATAATATGAAGGTCAAATATATGGTACCAACCAATGGGGACTACTGAATACAGAACTTGGCTATTCATATCAGTGACAAACTTGAGTGAAATGACAGGGCACATGGTTGACTGCTGCTTCATTACAAATTCTCTGAAGCCACTGTCCGACAGAACAAGGTCCCCCATTCTACTAGCTGTAGGGGACACCCACTAATCTAGATCTTAGCTGCATAGCTATCCAGTTATTCATGCTTATAGCTGGAATATTCCTTTCACAGCATTACCCACAAAGCACCACCTTCTTTGGGGTTTCTAGACAGAAACAATATAATACAGATTTTTTTTTTTAAAGCACACAAAACAGACACTAATCTCACGGCTGATTGAATACAATAAGCAAATGTAGTATACTTAAAAGTATATATGCAATACAGAAAAAAACCTACATCATTTACTGCTTATTTCACCATTTACAGGATTTCCCCCCCCCCACAATTTTACAGCTATATTTCTACAGTGATACAAATGGAGATATAAATTATATTTAAAATAAAAACAGCAACGACAAGAAAAATCATAATATACAAATTTCAAAAGATCAATAAGCTGGGAGGAAAATTGTAATACTTAAAGGGTACCGCTCATCATATAAACTTTTGATATATTTTAGATTAATGAATGTTGAATAACTTTCCAATAGCATGTTAATGAAAAATATGCTTCTTTCTATTGTATTTTTCCTGATCAGTCCTGTCAGCAAGCATTTCTGACTCATGCTGGAGTCCTAAACACTCAGAGCTGCCAGCCTGCTTTGTTCACAGCCCAAACAGGCTGTGAACAAAGCAGGCTGGCAGCTCTGAGTGTTCTCCTTTGTGAACAAAGCAGACTGGCAGCTCATAGTGTTTAGGACTCCAGCATGAGTCTGAAATGCTTGCTGCCAGGACTGGTAGGGAGACCCCTAGTGGTCATTTCTTCAAAGTGGAAAATTAAATAGAAAGAAGCATATTTTTTAATAACATGCAACTGTAAAGTTATTCTGCATACATTAATCTATAATATATCAAACGTTTTTTTGATGAGAGGTACCCTTTAAAATCTAATACCGTATGGCTGAAAAACATATCCAATAAAACATGAGAAAATAGATAGTGATAAGCATAAAATCCGATGTAGCTTCAAAGAATAAACATTTAAGAGACTAAAACTGAAAAATACTACACACAGTAAACAGGATTGGGGGGGGGGAGCAGTAGCAAAAGTAGGGGAAGCCACTAACAAAGATCTAAGACCAAAAATTCATAGAGTACAGGTTCCTCATATAGTATAAAGAAACATCTACAATGTCAGTTAATATAGCTGTGAGGTTTTCCATTCCCTTGACCTCCTTGATCCCCAACTAAAGGGCTCATTCTGAGGGAGCAGTTGGAGGGTTCCACTGCTTCGAGATAAAGCATCTAGCCGCCATTAGGCTATTATATACACAATAGTTCTGCCTGGGTGTGGACCTACTTCTATCATAGCTATGCCTTTATCATGTGTGCCTATTCCCAGAAGACCCAATTGCAATATGCATGCATCTCCACAATAGCATGTATACTAAGAAAAAAAGAGCTTCACCACTTATTTAGAGCAATAAAAACAATACTTTATTTGTATTTCCTTAAAACATATATGACGCATAATTTTTGCTCTTTATATTGCAACAATCCAGTACTATAAAGTGCATGAAGGGAGAGGGATGCTAGTCAATGCATCATATATTTCATACAGAGTGTAAATTGGATGGATTAACAATGATACTCCATGCAATAGTATACCTTTGGGATGGGGAACTAATCCCTCACTATGGAGACCCTGATCCCTAAACTATATGTCAATCTCTCACAATCACGTACGACCAAATATTAAGTTCTGCTTACCCATTTCTATTGCAGTCAACTCCGGTACCTATCCCAACCTTTGTTCACAGGTCAAACATTCTGCAGAAAGATGCAAATTCTGGCTATATTTTCGTGAACTTTCGCATGAATGCTGCATGAAAAAAAAGCTTTTAATTCATTGCTCAAGTAAAATTTTGTGCAGAATCCACACAAATTTGGCACGAAATCCACATTTTGAGGAGAAACAAAAGCCCCATTCACTTCGATAGGCTTTTTACAGCTGAATTCTGCAAAAAATATAAGACATGACTAATATTTTGCCGAACACGGAATTTCAGCTGCAGAACGTCCACAGCGAAAATTATGTTGTGTGAATGGGACTGCGGAATCCCACTAAACACAATAGCATGGATGTGGAAATCTTATTGCCCGATATCCGGGACATGCAGTAGCGGGCAGGTAAATATTTCAGGCCTCTAGCCCTGCTTGATCTGAAAACCCCTGACTAGTGCGGCGGTGCTCAGGGTGTATGGAGTGGGCTCCTGACTCAGCAGAGAGCACTGTGGACAAAGAAAGAAATTCAAAAAGTAAAACATTTCCTCTGTAGCATACAGCTGCTAAAAAGTACTAAAAGGATTATGATTTTTTAATAGAAGTCATTGACAAATCTGTTTAAATTTCTGGCACCAGTTCATTAAAAAAAAAAAAAAAAAAAAGGTTTTCCACCGGAGTACCCCTTTAAATTCCTATGGGTGCTACATTGTTGGAAATCGCTTGCTTATCTAGGAAGGACATTTTTTCCCTGCATGGTTATTTAGCATTCTTTTGGATCAGAAGTGCAGGAGCATATAGTGATCTAGATGGCCAAAAAGGCGAGCATGAAATGTTTCAGCATCAGTTTGTTTATGTAAACCAAATTCCAGAGGGAGAATTTTGCTGGTGAAGGAATTCCCTTCTTACTGACACTATGATGGCAGATTTGCTGGGGGCTAATATTTTAAACAATAGTTTCAACCATTTAAAAGCATCCAACTATAAATAGCATATATTGATAAATTATAAAGATAATTTACAACTATAATCTGCACCAAATGCCATGTTAGATAAAAGGTGCCAGGAGCCGATTAACAAGAAACCTTCCTTTCCTAGCATGATTTCTCCCACTCGATTTGAAAAAAGCTAAGTATAAGTCTGTTGCCACAGGAAATATTGATTTCATACAAAAGAACTCCATTTTCTTCAAAAGATCCAGCAAATTATATACAATTTACAGGTATGACATCTATTATCTGAAATGCTTGAGACTGAAGTTTTTCCCAGCCAATTTTCTTTTTTTGAGAAGTTGAAACATTGTGTCTAAAATCTACTAAATAATATTTATTGAATACCTGCCTAATTCTATTTGGTTTACATTCTTACGATAAATACTTGATGGAAAAGTTTCAGAACTTTAGTCTTAAAAACAAATCTCTAACTTCAATGAGGATTTAGTATTGAATCACAAGACACCTTAGCAGTGTATTAAGTGACAAAAGTGACACCACTAAGAATCAAAAGTAAGTGCTGGTATCAATGAGCGATGATAAAGCACGTACTAGTTCATAATACAGCTAGAGACTCTCACAATAAGAGTAATATATTTCCTAAGGAAAGCTCTCTGTCACGGTCTATAATGTATATTACTATAGCAGGGCATGATTTCTAAAATGAAGAGGACTCTCACAGAACACCAGCACGACGTGAAACAGATTAAAAACTCTAACTACCAGGAGGATGCAAAGTAATGAAATTGGAAAAAAAAAAAAGTAGAGAGCAGAGGAGGGGGTAAGGAAAAAGCGCAAGAGGGACTGGTAGAAAAAGAACATGATCAAATGTGCTCCGGAAATAGATTTCTTTCAGGTTTTTTCTAAAACCTAAATGGGCATTATAAAGAGGTATATGCACAGACACACTTCTGATACATACAAATGAAGTGCAACTGAATTAAACAACTAAACATATGCAAACAAATTAGAGAGCCCCCAGTCTAGCATGTGCTATTTCTGTCATTGATCTATTTGGGACCTCTCTGGACCAGAATGCAATTACTACTTTTGCAGCCCCCTAATATATACACCAATCAACCATTGCATTATATCATAGTTTGGCAGGTGCCTCTTATGCTGCCAAAACAGCTCTAAACCAGTGGAGTGTCTGACTCCACAAGACCTATGTAGGTGTCCTGTAGTATCTGGCAGCAGATCCTATACGTTGTGAGGTGCAGCCTCCATAGATGGGATTTGTTTTTCCAGCACGTCCCATACATGCACAATTAGACTATAATGTGGGGAATTTAAAGGCCAAGCCAACATCTTGAACTATTTGTCTTGATCTTTTAACTATTCCTGAAACACTCTTGCAGTGTGGCAGGGCACATTGTCCTGCTAAAGAAGGCCACTGCCATTAGGGACTACCATTGTCATGAAGGGGTGTACTTGATCTGTAACCATGGTTAGTTAGGTGGTACCTGTAAGGTAATAGTCACAGAAATGCCAGGACCCAAGATTTCACAGAATAACATTGACCATACTTCCTCCAAGAACTTGCTGTCTTCCCAAAGTGCCTCTTGGTGCCATCTTTAACCCAGGCAAGATATACATACTTGGTCATCCACATGAAGTAAAAGAAGATGTGCCTTATCTTCCATTATACCATGCTTTAGGTTTGATGCAGTGGACAGGTGGTCAACATGGGCAAGTAGATTGGTCTGTGGTTACATAGCCCTAAATGCATAATGTACTGAAACCTTGCTATCATAGCCACTTTTGTGTGGGATCAGACCAGACGAGTTGGCCATAGCTTTCCATATGAAGCAATAAGTTTTGGGCTTCCATGACCCTGGTACTGGTCATGACAACTGAATACTAGGAAGACCCTAGAGGACCTGTAATTTTTTAGATGCTCAGACCTTATCAAGCCATCACAATCTGGCCCTTGTCAAACTCACTAAGATCCTTACACCCTGCCTATTTATCCTTCTTCCAACTTCAAGCTACTGATCACTTGCTGTCTAACATATCCTTCACCTTTACAGATTCTACTGTCACTAGATAATGTTTTTCACATTGCCTTTCAATAGTTTTAATGTTATGGCTGGTCAGAGTACATTTAACGGTCTAAATAAAAATAAAAAATAATACTAAATTGCTTCCCACCAGTTTAATGAATGATGTATTCACCACAGACAGTGTATGTACATATATATATATATATATATATATATATATATATATATATATATATATATTTTTTTTTTATTTCATTGGCTTTTAGACCTATTAAAAAGCAATGTCATCTTCTAACAAGCCTTTACACTATTTGCATTTCACTAGATTCTAATCTTATACTAATAGATTGGCTACAAGTCCCTGAGGCTTGACAAAATAATAACGAGCCATTAACATAATTGGTACCTTCAAGGAAAAGGCTTCACAAACTGGTTACAATTCATTATCCCTCATATTCATTTAACAGTAATTCCACATTTCATACTCTAGAGAAAGTTCTGCATCTCTTCTAAGTAACACAAGTTAAAGCATAACATATTCTTAGGAAACAGAACTCAAGTCACCCATTGCCGGGTCGAATAAGGATACACGATTATTTCTTCAGGGACTAGAACATAATAGGAATATTCAATACTGCTCTTTCTGGAGCTTTGCTCACTTGAATTCAAGATGTCTGGTTTACAAAACCACGTTTCATCTTTTTGTGAAATTCTTCTAATATATAGGCATTGTAAAAAAGCAAACATGCCCTTTAAAAGGAAAGCACAGATAAGTACGGTATACACACCAATTATTAAGTAAATAAAAAACATATACTATAAAAACGATATATATAAAAATACATAATACAGTATATCAAGGTGAAAAGAGACATACATCAATCCAGTTTAGCCTATTATCCTCTAGTATGATCCAGAAAAAGACAAAACAAACCTCATGAAGTAGTTTTCCTCAACTTAGGCAAAAAGGGGTTCTCCACCATAAAGTGATTTTAATATGCACCTGGCGACAGTAATGGACATGGTTAGGAAGAATCTGTGCTTTTCTTGGGGCTAAATGGCTCTGTTGTGAGATTACCATAATATTGTGGCTAGCTTTTTTGTGAACTGGTATTTCCTCTTTGAGTTTTCTTCTTTGCCTAAAAATCCCATAATTCTATCTTCCTCCCTCCCATACATCCCATACTCCCGTTGATAAGTGCTATGGCGATACCTGCGGGTACTGCACTGAGTAATGTATAGAATTTCAGTAAATGGAGGAATCTGTTGTCATAGTATGTAGATGGTGCCATCACAAATAACTTCTTTCCTTAGCTTCCAAATCGCACGGGCACCCATTGAAACATAAATGAGATGCATCCATTCAAAAGTCCTGTGGTTTTCAATCAGGGTGCCTAGAGCTGTTGCATTAGTTGCAGATTGATCTCTCTCCCACCAAGGGATCCCTCCACCCATTGAAACAGACAGGCTCCCTGTCATCAGCTGACTAGTGAGGTCAGGTCTCGGCCGCATTGCAACCTGGGAAAATCTGAGACAACAGTCATTTTGTATGCTGTTCAAAATAAATATTGGGGTGAAAATCACAGAAGAGTTTTGAGTAAACTGTCACACACAGGTACACACTATATTATGAACTACACTAACTTTACAGCCCCTGTAGCATAGTCAAATAAAAAAAAAATTCCTGGAACACCCCTTTAACCCCTATAAGAAGAAACCCCTAGATCAACAACCATTCTTCAAAAATCTATTAACTATAACTTGAAATATGATTATTACATACCAGAAACGCACCGTGCCCCATATATAAAAGTATACGTTATTTTTCATCAATTTTGAGACATCATCGCTTGATGTATCAATTCAAAGCCTGAGGCTGCACTACTGCCAGATTCTAATGACATGTTGTTTAAAGGAGTAGTCCAGTCCTGAAAAACCTATCCCCTATCTACGGGGCCCCAGCAGCCCGTGGAAAGGGGGCGTATTGACCACCACACGAAGCGGCGGCTGACATGCCCCCTCAATACAACTCTATGGCAGATCTGGAGCGCTGCTTTCGGCAATCTCCGGCTCTGCCAAAGCGCTGTATTGAGGGGGTGTGTCGGGGCCACAGAGGTCGGCCCCCCCCGTGATCTGAAACTTATCCCCTATACTTAGGATAGGGGATAAGTTTTTCAGGACTGGATATCTCCTTTAACTTCTAATTTATAACAGGTGCAGTACTGTCATGAAGACTCTGTAGATTCATATCCCCATCTAAAACAACACCAATAACCTTTTAAATTTCAAATTGTTGGCTATCTGATTTGCATCAAAATAATATATCTATTTCAGTAATATAATCTATATATATTTCAATACTATAAAAGTCTTAGAATTCTTAACAAGAAATGGGAAAGACGAACATATCAGTAGTGCAACCTCAGGTTAGGAGCCTGGAGCTTAAAGGGGTACTCCCATGGAAAACTTTTTTTTTTTTTTTTTAAATCAACTGGTTCCAGAAAGTTAAACAGATTTGTAAATTACTTCTATAAAAAAATCTTAATCCTTCCAGTACTTATAAGCTGCTGAATACTACAGAGGAAATGGTTTTCTTTTTGGAACACAGAGCTCTCTGCTGATATCATGACCACAGTGCTCTCTGCTGACATCTCTGTCCATTTTAGGAACTGTCCAGAGCAGGATATGTTTGCTATGGGGAGCAGAGAGCACTGTGCTCATGATGTCAGCAGAGAGCACTGTGCTCATGATGTCAGCAGAGAGCTCTGTGTTCAATAAAGAAAACCATTTCCAAAACCAAAAAAAGACACATGCTACACAAACATATAATACATGGGAATTGCAAAACATGCACATTAAAAGAAAATGCAATATAGCCAAAATTTTAACCACCGGAGTACCCCTTTAAAATGGATGATCTGATCGCCCGCAACACTGCTGTGGGGTTCAGATCAGCCAAGATGATGGAAAGGAGGTCCCCTTACCTGCCTTTGTCTGTCTGCCAGGGTCTTCAACTCTGATCTGTCTTCCAGCAGACCAGAGAAGAGGATTGCCGATAATACTGATCAGTGCTATGCATAGCACTGAACAGTATTAGCAATCTAATAATTGCTATAGATAGTCCCTCATTGGGAAAAAAAAGTTTAAAATAAATGTGAAAAAGCCCCTCCCCAATAAAGATTTAAATCATCCCTTTTCCCCATTTTAATTAAAAAAAAGCATAAAAAATTATATGTATATATATATGTATATATATATATATATATATATATATATATATATATATATGTATATATATATATATACACACACACATATAATACCTGTTTTGTTTTGATTTGACTTTTTGATCACTTTTATTCCTTTTTTATGGTATAAAAAGTGAACAAAAGTTATTTTGGACTTTTGAATTTTTTTGCACATACGCCATTGACCGTGCAGTTTAATTAATAGTATATTTTAATAGTTTGGACATTTACGCACGTGGCAATACCACGTTTATATTTTTTTACACAGTTTTTTTTTCTTTTTAAATGGGAAAAGGGGGGGGGGTGATCCTGACTTTTATAAGTCACATTTATTTACTTTTTTTTTTACACTTAACACTTTTTTTTGCCCCATAGGGGGCTATAACATGCATTACACTGATTGCTGCACTGTTCAATGCATTGCCATAGCATTGCATTGATCAGTGTTATCTGCGTTTGATTGCTCAAGCCTGGATCACAGGCTTGGAGCAATCAAATACCGATCGGACAGCGTGGAGCCAGTTATGGAGCCTCCTGCTTTCCTCTCAGCTGTTCGGGACGTCGTGATTTCACCACGGCAGTCCCAAACGGCTCTGCTGAGCTAATTGGCAGCATCTTCTCCCGTTTAAGAAAGTTGATTGTGGCGTCTAAAGGGTTAATTCTGGACATCAGCCTGATCGGTCATGTCCAGTATTAACTAGGACATCGCAAATCCAAAGCGCGCTCAGAAGCTTCACAGATGGGGAGTCGGCCACGAACGTAAATATACGTCTGTGGTCAATAAGGGGTTAGGGTCAAAATGACCTGAAAGTTGAAAAAGTGGCAGGTTCCACTGAAATATAGGTATCAGATACGATTATAGGGTCGGAGTGCATCAGCTCTATCCTACTCCCAGACCGAGCAGATAGACAACAGATGGATGGAAGAAAACAATCAAAAAGTGGTCTAGGAGATGCTGCAAAGGCAATTACGACCACAGGCAAGCACAGGACAACATGTAGTTTTATTTTGTACAATGCTTTTCGCCACTGTACTGTTCCTTCCTCAGGTCCACCAAATATAGCCCAGTGGACTGTAAAAACAAGCCAGGGTGCTGGTATAATGCTCCTGGTGAGAATCTGTGCTGCTGGGGTCTGAAAACAAACTGTGTGATACACATAGGGGGAGATTCATCAAGACTTGTGCTGAGGAAAAGCTGACCAGTTGCCCAGAGCAACCAATCAGATCGCTTCTTTTATTTTTCAGAGGCCTTTTCAAAAATGAAAGAAGCAATTTGATTGGTTGCTATGGGCAACTGGTCAACTTTTCCTCAGCACAGGTCTTGATGAATCTCCCACATAGAGATGTCTAACAGTAATGGATTACATCTACGCTAAGCAATATTAGCCAAGTTCACCATTCCATGATCTGAGATTACTTCTGACACTAAAAGCAGCGCGTTAAGTGTTTTATTTAGTAGTGAATTACAGGGGTATTCTGCTTTGAGTCATTGTTTCTAGGGAAGGGTATGATACCTCATGGTGGCGTCACACAGCTATACAAAGAACCAATGGGTCAATGTGCCTCCTTACACACTTGTATATGGTATATATCCTATAGCATTGCAGGAAGTATAATTCAACAGATAATGGGTGAAGGTCTTCTGAGCTATTAGTTGTTATTCAGCGACAGCACGTACAATACAGACAGCCTGATATGCATCATTATTCAAAAAAGGTTTGAGAGAAGGCATATAGATAAGTCACATTAGGAAACCTAATACTTCCCTTGTCCTATCTTTTTTCAGTAATATATCCTTTTTGTACAGAACTTTACAACTCAAAAACGGAACAAAGAAACACTCTACAGGTGAGCGACGAGATCTGGGTTCAAGACCTGTTCCGGGTGACACCCAGCGACTCAATTTATCAGTGTGTCAGAGGTACCAAAATGAAAAAGCTTTTTTCAGGGCACAGATTGCCTGTTCACAATGAATCTAATTCTGTATCAAAAGCACAGGGAGATAAAGCAGCTGGCTTCAGGTCACACGTCAAACAGAGCCATTACTTTTCCCTCTTTGATAAGAATAATGTCACAGTGTCTCCGCAGATACGCTACACATTCCCTACAGTCCTAGTACCAACTCAATTATTTCAATGATCTTAAAGTGCTAGATGGCAGGTGGTTAGAGCAGGCATGTGCTATTAACCCTTTGTACTATCAGGGCAAAAGAATCAAGGATGAAGGGGTATTTTCTTCTCAAAGTGATGGCATATTGCGGGTGCAGTACATACCTTCACCTTATGATCAAAAAGCATATGACCTCTAATCGCCATTGATTTATAGAATAAAGGGACTACGACCCTTTCACATCTTTATTCAAGTGAATTGTCTCACCTGCAGTTTACTGAAAAACTGTGTATGCTGTTATGAAGTGAAAACCTGGAGGTCCGACCCCCATGGATTATAAAGTGATGGCATAGCCTAGCAATATAGCAATCCACTAACAATGTGTGTGTATTGTTTCAGTCTAATATGAGAAATACACAAATTGTCAGTGTTTTGCTTTATCTAATAAAACTGATTGTTCACTAACAAGTTTAAGCAGTCCCAAGTTCCTTATTTTTTATATTGCATTAAGACGTATAATATGTATAATCTTACTATGGCCCCATAAGTACCTGGAGTGCCGCACAGCCTCTTGCTATATATTAATTACCTTGTAGAGAAATTGTATAGTAAAATATCAATCCTTTAAGATCATACTAAGCTCTGCATAGTGGTTAACACAATAGAGGACAGTGCATGGTTACAAATGGAACTGGATAGGTTGGAGGCTTGGGTTGGGAAGTGGTAGATGATGCACATAGGGAGGAAAAATCTAGGTTGGGAAAATTTACTAAATAAGAAAATACTGGGGACGATTGACATGGAAAAGGACTTAGGTGTTTTAGTGGAGCTGGAGAGGGTTTAAAAAAAATGCAACCAGAGTAATAAGGTGAATGGGAGGACTAAATTACCCAGAATGATTATCAGAATTAGGGTTAGTTTGAAAAAAGAAGGGCTTAGGGGTGACCTAACAAATAGTATATCAGAGGGAAGTACAAAGATCTCACCCGCTCATCTATTTATAACCAGAACTGTATCCATAACAATGGAGCGTCCTCTACACTCAGAGGAAATAAGGTTTCTACACAAGCACAGACTGGGGTACTTTACTGTAAGAGCAGTGAGATTATGGAACTCTGAGCACAGAGCTCAAAGAAAGGCTAGTAAAATATGCTGGTATGTACTGATATAGCAAACACCAGTGTCACAAAGTAAAGTCGTAAACAGTTTTACATAGTTTATACCTGATAACTATGATTAAATGTTTTTTTCCAGGCAATAATGATTAACAACCTATATTCAGGAGCCAATTCAACCCCTGAGCAACCAATGATATCTGCCGAACACCGTTTAAATGCCAGCATCAGTTTTAGCAGTGGCATTAAACCAGTGACTAGCCGGCAACAGAGATTGCTCCATGCCAGCTACAGAGATTGCTCCATGCTATCTATTTAAGAGTTTGGCAGCTGTGAACCACCGGCTTTTAGGTGGGCACCCTTACTGGTGCCATGATGGATAAATCAGTCATGCAGCAATAAGGGGCTAAGCTTTCCATGCACCTTAAAGAAGCACTTTTTTTTTTTTACTCATATCATGGACACTCAGGATCACGAATCCTACAATACCATTGGCTTTATTCCAGCACAGCTGAATCCATATAATTCATTACTGTAACTGGGCCATTTGATCAGTCTGACCCACAGAAAATCAAGGTGCTCAATGTGTCAGATGAATTGATCTGTCCTGGGTCAGCTGACTTCTTGTGAACTACAGGATTACACCAATATCTATCAGATCCCTTCCACCCCAGCTTTATCCATATGCTGCTAATATTTCTATGGGATCAGGAAATATAGTAGTTATACACCTCCTCCTGAGGCTGTGTTCACAAATTGCATTCTTTGCTCCACTTTTCTTTTGGCTTTGCCCTGAGTTTCGAAAAATCACAGCACAAATTGGGCTATATTACTGCAACTGTGCAAATCACAATATATATATATATATATATATATATATATATATATAAATTTGGAAAATTAAAAAATGTGTGAAAAATCTTATCCCCTATCCAAAGGATGAAAGTCTATGGGAAGGAGCGTAGTCCCATATACTTGCACATTGAGGGGGCGGGCGTGACATCACACAGGGCGGAGTCTTAGGGCCGGAGAACCCCTTTAACCCCTTAAGGACGCAGGACGTAAATGTACGTCCTGGTGAGGTGGTACTTAACGCACCAGGACGTACATTTACGTCCTAAGCATAACCGCGGGCATCGGAGCGATGCCCGTGTCATGCGCGGCTGATCCCGGCTGCTAATCGCAGCCAGGGACCCGCCGGCAATGGCCGACGCCCGCGATCTCGCGGGCGTCCGCCATTAACCCCTCAGGTGCCGGGATCAATACAGATCCCGGCATCTGCGGGAGTTCGCGATTAAAATGAACGATCGGATCGCCCGCAGCGCTGCTGCGGGGATCCGATCATTCATAACGCCGCACGGAGGTCCCCTCACCTTCCTCCGTGCGGCTCCCGGCGTCTCCTGCTCTGGTCTGTGATCGAGCAGACCAGAGCAGGAGATGACCGATAATACTGATCTGTTCTATGTCCTATACATAGAACAGATCAGTATTAGCAATCATGGTATTGCTATGAATAGTCCCCTATGGGGACTATTCAAGTGTAAAAAAAAATGTAAAAAAATGTAAAAGTAAAAGTAAAAAAAAAGTGAAAAATCCCCTCCCCCAATAAAAAAGTAAAACGTCCGTTTTTTCCTATTTTACCCCCAAAAAGCGTAAAAAACATTTTTTATAGACATATTTGGTATCACCGCGTGCGTAAATGTCCGAACTATTAAAATAAAATGTTAATGATCCCGTACGGTGAACGGCGTGAACGAAAAAAATTTTAAAAAGTCCAAAATTCCTACTTTTTTAATACATTTTATTAAAAAAAAATTATAAAAAATGTATTAAAAGTTTTTTATATACAAATGTGGTATCAAAAAAAAAGTACAGATCATGGCGCATAAAATGAGCCCCCATACCGCCGCTTATACTGAAAAATAAAAAAGTTATAGGTCATCAAAATAAAGGGATTATAAACGTACTAATTTGGTTAAAAAGTTTGTGATTTTTTTTAAGCGCAACAATAATATAAAAGTATATAATAATGGGTATCATTTTAATCGTATTGACCCTCAGAATAAAGAACACATGTCATTTTTACCAGAAATTGTACGGCGTGAAAACAAAACCTTCCAAAATTAGCAAAATTGCGTTTTTCGTTTTAATTTCCCCACAAAAATAGTGTTTTTTGGTTGCGCCATACATTTTATGATATAATGAGTGATGTCATTACAAAGGACAACTGGTCACGCAAAAAATAAGCCCTCATACTAGTCTGTGGATGAAAATATAAAAGAGTTATGATTTTTAGAAGGCGAGGAGGAAAAAATGAAAACGTAAAAATTAAATTGTCTGAGTCCTTAAGGCCAAAATGGGCTGAGTCCTTAAGGGGTTAAGGCTTCAAGTCTTGTGACTATACAAATCACTTTTGTCTCATTGCAATTTTTCTCTAAAAAAAAAAAAAAAACACACTTTGATGGTAGAGTCACACAGCGCATCTGCAGAGTATTTCACACTGTGGATGTGCCAATGCCAGTCATAAGAGCAAACTCCCAGCTGCGGTTGAATAGTCCTGTTTGTCTGCCCATAGCAGCAGATTTCCTGCAACAGATCTGTTATGACAGACACACAGGGCTACCCAATATAAAATATGCTGCGGTTGCTCTACATGTGACCCTACCTTTAAAATGGCTACTTCGCCCCTGCCAGCTGGGACCCCCCCCCCCCCCGCCATCTCCATTATCCGATGCACGGAGCAAAGGAGCAAACTCTGCTCCGTGTCGGATGACGGACGACCACTGTCACCACGCCCCCTTCATTCATGTCTATGGGAGGGGGTGTGACGGCTGTGTACTAGACATCACACCCCCTCCCATAGACAGGAATGGAGGGGGCGTGTTCATAAACGCTGCACCTGGCCGGCGATCGCAGGGGTCCCTTTGAATAGGGGACAACATGTCTAGGGGCAGAGTACCCCTTTATTAAGAACACACCTCAAAAGTGCACATAATTGAACTGACCTCAATATCTCAGTAAACCTCATCTAAACTCCAGAACCAGCAACCTAAAGCCTAATTAGATAACAGGTATAGTATCAAAACTGCACATCATCTCTCTGCAAACAAGAGAATTCATGGGGAACGTAGGCAGAATTTGAAAATAATTTCGGTGATGTAAATACAATTCGGCAGCAAAACTCATGCATGCCACATCAGCTAAAACTGGTAAGCACAAGGTATACACAAGAATCTCCACATTAGCCTATGCTGCACTATATAAGCAAAACAAAGAGTGCTTCTTTAACCCCTTAAGGACGCAGCCCTTTTTCCCCTTAACCCCTTCCCGCAGAATGTCATATATAAACGCCGGGTTGTGCAGTGCGTTCGCGCATCCCGGCGTTTATAAATGACATTCAGTTAACCCGGCGATGCGCAGCATCGCACGGGTTAACTGGCAGAAGTCCCGCTGTTTCCAGCAGGGGACAACTTCTGTTTCACCCCCAGGACCATCAATTGATGGTCCTGGTCAGCGATCACTGTGATTGGTCCCTGTGGACCAATCACAGTGATCTGGGGTGAAAGTTCAGATCCCCCGCACTGCCCGCCCCTGGAAGTCGGGCAGAACGGGGGACGAAGGCTGCGGGGGCTCGCGGGGACCTGCGGCACACGGGGGGGAACAGGAGGGGACCGGCGGACTTACCTGATCCAGCGGCGGGACCGAGGAGCAGCGCGGGACCGGCCACGTGGACGAGCAGCGACGGGTAAGTATGTAGTCCTCAGAGGCAGCAGTGAAGATCTTCACTGCTGCTTCTAGGAGTCTGAAAACTACAACTCCCAGCATGCCTAGACAGCCTTTGGCTGTCTGGGCATGCTGGGAGTTGTAGTTTTGCAACATCTGGAGGGCCTCAGTTTGGAGACCATTGTATAATGGTCTCCAATCTGTGCTCTTCCAGCTGTTGCAAAACTACAACTCCCAGCATGCACTGACTGTCCAGGCATGCTGGGAGTTTTAGTTCAGCAACATCTGGCCCTTCAGATGTTGCCGAACTACAACTCCCAGCATGCCCTTCAGCTGTCTGGGCATGCTGGGAGTTGTAGTTTTGCAACAGCTGGAGACACACTGGTTGGGAAACATTGTTTCTAACTCAGTGTTTCCTAACCTGTGTGCCTCCAGCTGTTGCAAAACTATAACTCCCAGCATGCACTAAAAGACCATGCATGCTGGGAGTTGTAGTTTTGCAACATCTGGAGGGCCCCAGTTTGGAGACCATTGTATAATGGTCTCCAATCTGTGCTCTTCCAGCTGTTGCAAAACTACAACTCCCAGTATGCACTGACTGTCCAGGCATGCTGGGAGTTTTAGTTCAGCAACATCTGGCCCTTCAGATGTTGCCGAACTACAACTCCCAGCATGCCCTTCAGCTGTCTGGGCATGCTGGGAGTTGTAGTTTTGCAACAACTGGAGACACACTGGTTGGGAAACATTGTCTGTTTCTAACTCAGTGTTCCCTAACCTGTGTGCCTCCAGCTGTTGCAAAACTATGACTCCCAGCATGCACTAACAGACCATGCATGCTGGGAGTTGTGGTTTTGCAACAGCTGATGCACCCCCCCCTGTGAATGTACAGGGTACATTCACATGGGCGAGGCTTTTACAGTGGGTTTCTCGCATCTTGAGATGCAGCAAATTTTGCGCTGGGAAACTCGCTGTAATCCCCCGCCCATGTGACTGTACCCTAAAAACACTACACTACACCTACACAAAATAAAATAAAAAGTTAAAAACACTACATATACACATACCCTTACACAGCCCCCCTCCCCCAATAAGAACGTCCGGTACACCACTGTTTCCAAAGCAGAGCCTCCAGCTGTTGAAAAACAACAACTCCCAGTATTGTCGGACAGCCGTTGACTGTCCAGGCATGCTGGGAGTTTTGCAACAGCTGGAGGCACCCTGTTTGGGAATCACTGGCGTAGAATACCCCTATGTCCACCCCTATGCAAATCCCTAATTTAGGCCTCAAATGCACATGGCGCTCTCACTTTGGAGCCCTGTCGTATTTCAAGGCAACAGTTTAGGGCGACATATGGGGTATCGCCGTACTCGGGAGAAATTGCGTTACAAGGTTTGGGGGGCTTTTTCTTCTTTAACCCTTCATGAAAAGGAAATGTTGGGGTCTACACCAGAATGTTAGTGTAAACATTTTTTATTTTTTACACTAACATGCTGATGTTGCCCTATACTTTACATTTTCACAAGAGGTAAAAGGGAAAAAAGCCCCCCAAAATTTGTAACGTAATTTCTCCCGACTACAGAGATACCCCATATGTGAGCGCAAAGTGCTCTGGGGGCGCACAACAAGGCCCAGAAGGGAGAGTGCGCCATGTACATTTGAGGTGATTTGCACAGGGGTGGCTGATTGTTACAGCGGTTTTGACAAACGCAAAAAAAACAAAACCCCACATGTGACCCCATTTCGGAAACGACACCCCTCACGGAATGTAATGAGGGGTGCAGTGTGAATTTACCCCCCACAGGTGTCTGACGGATCTTTGGAACAGTGGTCCATGAAAATGAAAACTTGTACAGCCCACTGTTCCAAAGATCTGTCAGACACCAGTGGGGGGCAAATGCTCACTGTACCCCTTGTTACGTTCCTCAAGGGGTCTAGTTTCCAAAATGGTATGCCATGTGGTTTTTTTTTTGCTGTTCTGGCACCTTAGGGTCTTCCTAAATGCGACATGCCCCCCGAGCAAAATTTGCTCTCAAAAAGCCAAATATGACTCCTTCTCTTCTGAGCATTGTAGTTCGCCCATAGTGCACTTCAGGTCAACTTATGGGGTACCTCTATACTCAGAAGAGATGGGGTTACAAATTTTGGGGGGTATTTTCTGCTATTAACCCTTGCAAAAAGGTGAAATTAGGGGAGAAACACACATTTTAGTGGAAATTTTTTTTTTTTTTTTTACATATGCAAAAGTCATGAAACACCTGTGGGGTAATAAGGCTCACTTTATTCCTTATTACATTCCTCAAGGGGTCTAGTTTCCAAAATGGTATGCCATGTGGGTATTTTTTGCTGTTCTGGCACCATAGGGGCTTCCTAAATGCGACATGCCCCCCGAGCAAAATTTGCTCTCAAAAAGCCAAATATGACTCCTTCTCTTCTGAGCATTGTAGTTCACCCATAGTGCACTTCAGGTCAACTTATGGGGTACCTCCATACTCAGAAGAGAAGGGGTTACAAATATTGGGGGGTATTTCCTGCTATTGACCCTTGGAAAAATGTGAAATTTGGGGGGAAACACACATTTTAGTGAAAAAAAAAATTTTTTTTTTACATATGCAAAAGTCGTGAAACACCTGTGGGGTATTAAGGCTCACTTTATTCCTTGTTACGTTCCTCAAGGGGTCTAGTTTCCAAAATGGTATGCCATGTGAGGGTTTTTTGCTGTTCTGGCACCATAAGGGCTTCCTAAATGCAACATGCCCCCAAAAACCATTTCAGAAAAACGTACTCTCCAAAATCCCCTTATCGCTCTTTCCCTTCTGAGCCCTCTACTGCGCCCGCCGAACACTTTACATAGACATATGAGGTATGTGCTTACTCGAGAGAAATTGGGCTACAAATATAAGTATACAATTTCTCCTTTTACCCCTTGTAAAAATTTAAAAATTGGGTCTACAAGAACATGCGAGTGTAAAAAATGAAGATTGTGAATTTTCTCCTTCACTTTGCTTCTATTCCTGTGAAACACCTAAAGGGTTAAAATGATGACTGAATGTCATTTTGAATACTTTGGGGGGTGCAGTTTTTATAATGGGGTCTTTTGTGGGGTATTTCTAATAAGAAGACCCTTCAAATCCACTTCAAACCTGAACTGGTCCCTGAAAAATAGTGAGTTTGAAAATTTTGTGAAAAATTGGAAAATTGCTGCTGAACTTTGAAGCCCTCTGGTGTCTTCCAAAAGTAAAAACTCGTCAATTTTATGATGCAGACATAAAGTAGACATATTGTATATGTGAATAAAAAATTTTTTTATTTGTAATATACATTTTCCTTACAAACAGAGAGCTTCAAAGTTAGAAAAATGCTAAATTTTCAAATTTTTCATCAAATTTTAGGATTTTTCACAAGGAAAGGATGCAAGTTACCACAAAAATTTACCACCATGTTAAAGTAGAATATGTCACAAAAAAACAATCTCAGAATCAGAATGATAACTAAAAGCATTCCAGAGTTATTAATGTTTAAAGTGACAGTGGTCAGATGTGCAAAAAAAGCTCTGGTCCTTAAGGCCAAAATGGGCTTGGTCCTGAAGGGGTTAAGGACTGAGCCCTTTTTTGCAATTATGACCACCGTCACTTTACGAATTAATAACGCGAAAACGCTTTTACCGAGTATTCTAATTCTGAGATTGTTTTTTCGTGACATATTCTACTTTATTTTGGTGGTAAATTTTCAGCGTTAAATGCATCCTTTTTTGGTGAAAAATCCCAAAATTTCATGAAAATTTTGCATTTTTCTAACTTTGAAGCTCTCTAATTGTAAGGAAAATGGATATTCCAAATAAATGTTATTTTTATTCACAAACACAATATGTCCACTTTATGTTGGCATCATAAAATGGACATATTTTTGCTTTTTGAAAAAATTAGAGGGCTTCAAAGTAGAGCAGCAATTTTCAAAAATGTCATGAAAATTGCTAAATCTGAAGGGACAGATGTTACAGAACTACAGCTCCCAACATGCCTGGGCAGTCGAGGCATGTTGAGTGGTAATTTGGCAACATCTGGAGGGCTACTGTTTGGGCACCACTGTGGTTGCCACAGTAAAGATCGATTTACTTTCACTTTCAATTCCCCCCCCCCCCCCTGTCGATTCCCTACCTGATCAGGATCCAGCAGGCTCCAGCGAAGATCCCAGGTCCCCAGGCATCTTCTCCTGCAGGTACAGGCCTCCATCTTCTTTCCAGAGCCCCTCGACAGCCATGGCAACCCCGTCCTGCGCTGCCATTGGTCAGAACTCCGTTCTGACTAATGCCAGGGGATAGGAGTAGATCGCAGCTTTGCGACCTCACTCCTATCCTTTAGGCTGATCGGGGCTGTTGCTGACAACTCCGATCAGCCCTATTTTCCGGGTGATCGGGTCACCAGAGACCCGATCAGCCCGGAATTGGAGAAAATCGCATGTCTGAATTGACATGCGATTTTCTCCGATCACCGACATGGGGGGGGGTCTCAGGACCCCCCTTGGCGATGTGCCAGGGCGCCTGCTGAATGATTTCAGCAGGCATCCGGCTCCGGTCCCCAACTGGCTAGCGGTGGGGACCCGATTTCAAACGGGTGTATGGATACGCCCTCGGTCCTTAAGGACTCAGAATGCAGGGCGTATCCATACGCCCTGTGTCCTGAAGAGGTTAAAGAGGGCATGTTCAGCCTAGAGTCTTGTGTCTCCTGACTCCCTCGTATACATGCATGCTTAAAGTAGAGGTGTTGAGAAGTTGCCAGACAACTCCTCTGTAGGTATTTTGTTTCTCCTGAGATGAAATTAAAATATAACTGTCCAATCCTACTTTCCCCTAAGATAATTTTTTTGGGGAAAGTTGAGAGGACACCATACTCGGTCACCTCATGCCACTGAAGTCGGCAGGTTGGACCAACATTACACTAATGTGTTTGACCTGCTTTCGAGTATAACATGGGCCTAAAGCTAGCCTTTTATTATTTTATTATCTAAAGCTTTGGTGTTAATCACTGTTTGCTAAGAATTGTTTTCTGGCAAGCTATAATTTTTGTATTAGTTGAAAAATTAGGTCACCAGGTTTGCTTGCATACTTTTATTTACACATACGCGAAAACATGAAAACTTATTTTGTAAATGGGACATAGTAAAATTGGTATTAAAGTAAATGATAAAATGAGTACTGTGCAGTAAAGTACTGTGATGTACAGTTGCCCTTTTGAAGTACTACTTTAGAAGCTTTTAAGTAATTGGTCATTTTAATTGCAATTTGTAGAACTCTATGATTCAAATGTCACTGCAGCCCCTTGAAACGCATTCTAAGTAGCTGCTTTTATATAATAATCATTTATAACTGTGCTCATACAGATTTTAAAAGACACTGGAAATTGGTGTTCCTTCAAACATTGCTTGAAAAAAATAACCAAAATATAGCATAATTCATTGT
Organism: Hyla sarda; assembly: GCF_029499605.1. Lineage (NCBI taxonomy): Eukaryota > Metazoa > Chordata > Amphibia > Anura > Hylidae > Hyla > Hyla sarda. The sequence continues at coordinate 343,393,314 of NC_079191.1, read as the reverse complement.
GGTGAACAAGAAATGGAATGTCCAAAAATATACATTTGGACTGAGGTTTACACTGTCAATGCAAAGTAATAAGATAGATCTATATAATTTCTCAAATGGGATGAAGGAAAATCATTAAATGTTTTTGTTATTATTCACATGGTTTCATAGAATAAGTATATTAGGTACAGTACATATCAGGGGTGTGGGGAAAAAACAACAAACAAATTACTTGTCCAAGGGACTAAAACGGAACACAATCTACTTGTCCCTGATGAAAATCCACTTGTCCTGGTACACATAATTTCAACCAAAATAGTATATAAATAAGGTCTTTATTTAGTTTATTTATTAGTTTATTATTTTTTTCACTTTTGTTTTTCCTCCTCACGCTATAATAGCCATAACTCTTATTTTTTCCATTTACAGACCTCTATGAGGGCTTGTTTTTTGCGGGACCAATTGCACTATGTAAGGACACCTTTCATTTTCCCATAATTTATGCTCCAAAAAATAATAAAAAATAAATAAATATTTGTGAGGTGAAATTGAAAAAAAAGCAATTTTTAAAATTTGGGGATTTTCTTATTTTTTTCTGAAGCCATTCACCTTTTGGTTAAACGCACATGTTATTTTGATACTTTAGGTTAGCCTGATTTCAGAAATACCAAATTTGTTTAGTTTCCATCATGTTTTACTAATAAAAAAAAAAAAATTGAAACTTACAATTTAAAAAAAATAATTTGACCCTCCATAACACACTTATTTTTCTGTATACCAGGCTGTATGAGGGCTATTTTTTTGAGCTGTAATCTGCTTTTTGTATTGGTACCATTTATTGATCAGACTTTTTGAACAATTTTTACTTATTATTTACTTATTTTTTTTGGGATATGATATGATATTATAAAAAAGCTATTCTGTGTTTTTTTTATTTTTTTTTTATTTTTTTTACGTTAACGCCATTGGCCGTACGGGATATACAGTGGGGATCAAAAGTTTGGGTACCCCAGGTAAAAATTTGTATTAATGTGCATACAGAAGCCAAGGAAAGATGGGAAAATCTCCAAAAGGCATCAAATTACAGATTAGACATTCTTTTCATATGTCAACAAAAGTTTGATTTTATTTCCATCATTTACACTTTCAAAATAACAGAAAACAAAAAAAATGGTGCCTGCAAAAGTTTGGGCACTCTGCAGAATTTATAGCATGCACTGCCCCCTTTGCAAAGCTGAAACCTGCCAGTGTCATGGATTGTTCTCAATCATCATCTGGGAAGACCAGATGATGTAAATCTCAAAGGTTTTAAATGTCCAGACTCATCTGACCTTGCCCCAACAATCAGCACCATGGGTTCTTTAGACAGTTGTCTAGAAATCTGAAACTGAAAATACTTGATGCTCACAAAGCTAGAGAAGGCTATAAGAAGATAGCAAAACGTTTTCAGATGTCAATATCCTCTGTTCGGAATGTAATTAAGAAATGGCAGTCATCAGGAACAGTGGAAGTTAAAGCAAGATCTGGAAGACCAAGAAAAATATAAGACAGAACAGCTCGCAGGATTGTGAGAAAAACAATTCAATACCCACGTTTGACTGCATAATCCCTCCAGAAAGATCTGGCAGACACTGGAGTTGTGGTACACTATTCCACTATAAAGAGATACTTGTAAAAATAGGGTCTTCATGGAAGAGTCATCAGAATAAAACCTCTTCTACGTACTCACCACAAAAATCAGCGTTTGAACTTTGCAAATGAACATAAAGACAAGCCTGATGCATTTTGGAAACAAGTTCTGTTGACCGATGAGGTTAAAATTTAACTTTTTGGCAGGAATGAGCAAAGGTACGTTTGGAGAAGAAGGGGAACAGAATTTAATGAAAAGAACCCCTGTCCAACTGTTAAGCATGGGGGTGGATCAATAATGCTTTGGGGTTGTATTGCAGCCAGTGGCACAGGGAACATCTCACAAGTAGAAGGAAAAATGGATTCAATAAAATTTCAGCAAATTTTGGATGCTAACTTGATGCCATCTGTTAAAATGCTGAAGTTGAAGAGAGGATGGCTTCTACAAATGGATAATGATCCTAAACACACCTCGAAATCCACGTGGAATTACATCAAGAGGCGTAAACTGAAGGTTTTGCCATGGCCTTCACAATCTTCTGGCCTCCACATAATTAAAAATCTATGGATAGACCTTAAAAGAGCAGTGCGTGACAGACAGCCCAGAAATCTCAAAGAACTGGAAAAGGGGGCAGTACAAGATATTAACTCTACAGGGTGCCCTTTTGCATAGCCCATTTTTAGTTTTCTGTTATTTTGAAAGTGTAAATGATGGAAATAAAATCTAACTTTTATTGACATATTATAAGAATGTTTAATCTGTAATTTGATGCCTTTTGGAGATTTTTCCATCTTTCCTTGGCTTCTTTATGCAAATTAATGAAAATGTTTACCTGGGGTGCCCAAACTTTTGATCCCCCACTATATATAATGTTTTATTTTAATAGTCTGGACAATTACACATGCGCCAGTACCAAATACTTTTATTTTTATTGTTTACATATTTTTTATATGGAAAATAGGAAAAGGGGGGTTATGTGTACTTTTAATATGTTTTTTAAACTTTTATAAAAATCATATTTTTTTTTACACTTTTATGGTCTATTCAAACGTACAGCATTCTACACAGATTTGATGCACCGGATTTTATGTTGCAGATTTCAATGTAAACTGAATGACTGAACACAGCTTAAAATCCTGCGCATGAAATCTGTGAATCAAATCTGCGCAGAATACTGTATGTGTGAATAGACCTTTAGGAGGAATCATTAGAATTCTCATACAGATCAATGCAGTTATATTGAATTTAATTGATCTATGTGACTTGTGCTCATTTGATTGAGCCGGACACGGAAGTCACTGAGGAAGAGGCTACCTCCATAGTGGATCACCAAACTCCCCCCCCCCCCCCCCAGATTGCACTGCAGAAAGGCGATCCACCCCACTACACCACCAGGGATGGTTGAAAGGTCCGTTTAGACACTGCTGTCAGCTATGACAGTGGCAATCTAAAGGGTAAACAGCCAAGCCAGCCGCGGCAATCATGGCCTCAACTGGGGGCCATCCTGTAAGGAGAGGGCTCAAGTCAGGAGCTCCATACACCCTGATCGCCAGCCTGATAAAATCAAAGGGGGAAGTCAGTCTGGCCCTGCTTGCCCAAAGCAGGGCTAAAGGTATGAAAAATTCACCTGCCTGGCGCCCGGAACTGCATGTCCCGGGCGTGTGGCAATAGGATTTCCACATTACTGCATATACGCTTATGGTCTTGTCAATGCTAATTAAAAGAAAAGGTTAACCTTATCTAGATGCAAACTGTGGAAATATGTCTAGCTGATACATCCTAAATTGCCAGTGGAACAAATGAGTTAGGGTGATGTTTTTAGAAGAAAACAATAAAATTATTCTTGTGAGATCTACACTGAGTATACATTCATTCACTTTTCATAACCCTATATTGTTATTCACTCTAACCAGTCAATAACCCCTTCAAAATCTACATCACTATGGCAACTGGTATGATCTACCTAACACCTCACCAGACTAAATGGTCTGTCCATATTCAAAAATTAATTTTAACTTCTTATGGACAATGGACATAAATATAAGTTCTGGTGCCAGGATGTACATTTAGGTCCTGTACATGAAGATGCTGCAGCATTCTGCTTTGTGGTCATGGTACATTCTACCCATTCTAAATTGCTATTGTGTATATTTGCTGACACTGATTCTGCCTCCGCAGTATACTGTCCTTCTACAGTATTAGTCTGGAACCAATCGCGCCATTCCTGGTTCTTACTATCTCACTACCTATTTACTGGTTACCCCCTGGCTTATCACATGAAGACTGATGTCCTGATGACAACCCCCAGATCTGTCCTGACCAAATCACTATTCCATCAGTGCTACCACTGCCAAAGCATAAATACACTGCTCAAAAAAATAAAGGAAACACTAAGATAACACATCCTAGACCTGAATGAATGTACTAATCGTATGTAATGCTTTCGTCTTTGCATAGTTGAATGTGCTGATAACAAAATCACACAAAAATTATCAATGGAAATCAAAGTTATCAACCAATGGAGGTCTGGATATGTAGTCACACTCAAAATCAAAGTGGAAAACCACACTACAGGCTGATCCAACTTTGATGTAATGTCCTTAAAACAAGTCAAAATGAGGCTCAGTAGTGTGTGTGGCCTCCACGTGCCCGTATGACCTCCCTACAATGCCTGAGCATGCTCCTGATGAGGTGGCGGATGGTCTCCTGAGGGATGTCCTCCCAGACCTGGACTAAAGCTTCCGCCAACTCCTGGACAGTCTGTGGACAGTTGGTGGATGGAGCGAGACATGATGTCCCAGATGTGCTCAATCGGATTCAGGTCTGGAGAACAGGTGGTCCAGTCCATAGCATCAATGCCTTCCTCTTGCAGGAACTGCTGACACACTCCAGTCACATGAGGTCTAGCATTGTCTTGCATTAGGAGGAAGCCAGGGCCAACTGCACCAGCATATGGTCTCACAAGGGGTCTAAAGATCTCATCTCGGTACCTAATGGCAGTCAGGCTACCTCTGACAAGCACATGGAGGGCTGTGCAGCCCCCAAAGAAATGCCACCCCTCACCATTACTGACCCACCCCACCGCCAAACCCGTCATGCTGGAGGATGTTGCTGGCAGCAGAACATTCTCTATGGCGTCTCCAGACTCTGTCACATGTGCTCAGTGTGAACCGGCTTTCATCTGGGAAGAGCATAGGGCGCCAGTGGAAAATTTGCCAATCTTGGTGTTCTCTGGCAAATACCAAACGTCCTACACGGTATTGGGCTGTAAGCACAACCCCCACCTGTGGACATTGGGCCCTCACACCACCCTCATGGAGTCTGTTTCTGATCGTTTGAGTGGTGGCCTGCTGGAGGTCATTTTACAGGACTCTGGCAGTGCTTCTCCTTGGACAAAGGCGGAGGTTGCGGTCCTGCTGCTGGGTTGCTGCCCTCCTACGGCCTTCTTCACGTCTCCCGATGTACTGGCCTGTCTCCTGGTAGCACCTCCATGCTCTGGACACTACACTAACAGACACAGCAAACCTTCTTGCCATAGCTCGCATTGATGTGCCATCCTGGATGTGCTGCACTACCCGAGCCATTTGTGTAGGTTGTAGACTCAGTCTCGTGCTACCACTAGAGTGAAAGCACCGTCAGCATTCAAAAGTGACCAAAACATCAGCCAGGAAGCATAGGAACTGAGAAGTGGTCTGTGGTCACCATCCCTCAGGAGACCATCCGCCACCTCATCAGGAGCATGCTCAGGCATTGTAGGGAGGTCATACGGGCACGTGGAGGTCACACACACTACTGAGCCTCATTTTGACTTATTTTAAGGACATTACATCAAAGTTGGATCAGCCTGTAGTGTGGTTTTCCACTTTGATTTTGAGTGTGACTCCATATCCAGACCTCCATTGGTTGATAACTTTGAAGAACACCTCCTTTATTGGGGGTGTCTTGCTAATTGCCTATAATTTCCACCTGTTGTCTGTTCCATTTGCACAACAGCATGTGAAATTGATTGTCAACCAGTGTTGCTTCCTGAGTGGACAGTGTGATTTCACAGAAGTGTGATTGAATTGGAGTTACAGTGTGTTGTTTAAGTGGTCCCTTTATTTTTTTGAGCAGTGTATTATAGAGGCCACAATCTGTGCAACATCTTGTCATATGTGAAGACCAGGGGATTCCTTTGACTCCACACCCCAGTCTAGCTTGTAATAAGTAGATTGCGGTGTGGAGAATCCACATGCCAGTACATGACCATAAAACAATTCATTTATAGAAACACTGATCCTTTGCATGACCTAGTCAGGAACGTTTAGTTTAAATCACTAGAACTGTCTATCCCTTCACCTCTAGTAGATTTAATGGTTTCCAAACAATTCAAAGACAAACATTAGGATTGATTGTGTGGGATGCCGTGCAGGCTGAAAGGAGGTAAAATCATGTGTACTGTGACACCAATGACTTTCACACTTAAGCTAGACAACTGAACTTTGCCTTAGATAACTTCATGGATTGATATAGTTGCTACTGAACAAAAAATAAAATATATCCATTGTGTATAAAAAGTTTTTCATAGTTTTTCCTAGCATTTGTAAGCACTATAAGAAAATAAAGCTAATAAATATTTCCCACTGTCAAATTGGCTTTTCCTTATAAAGCATGCATATGAAAGCTCATTTTTAACAATATAAAAGATAAGTTGATTGCATGTCCCATAGACCAAATATAAATGGCCAAAGGAACATGATTAATCACACAAGGTCAGGATTCTGGATCATGGACTGACATACTAAAGACGAATTCAGTTACATTTTAGAGACAAAATATGCTATTTATATCAAGTAAAAAACAATGAAGAATTATGCACAATGGCATAGCAAAGGTTGTTTTGGAGGTGACAATTGCCCTTAGCCTCAGGGCCCACTGTCTCCCTTGAAACAGAAGAGAACAGTGGTGCTGAAAGTAGGAGTAGGTAGTGTATTGGTACAAGGACAAATCATACCAATAAGAGAACAGTAACAAAATAAGTCAAAATAAAGCTTTATTGTATTACTAGAAGCGTCTATTGTTTAGCTATAGCTTTCCATGTGGTTCTACTGTATGTATAACTAGTCCAGTTATTTGTGACACATCCTCCACTTTAAGAGCTAGTATCTCACGTATTCCATGTTACCTTTATTAATCAGTTTAAAGTCTTTAAAAGGAAAAAAAAGGTGCTTGCTATTTATTATAAAATTGTTGTTTATATACAGCCATTTAATCTTTACAAACTTCCATGGAACAGCCATATTGGAAGCACTCACTTTCTATAGTGTATATATACAGTGTTGCATGGTGTGTCCCTTTCAGGTAGCTGAAATAAATGAGGGGTAAATGTGTTATCTCATAAAAAACATTTACGATCTATCCCGTGGATAACTGTATGATAGCTGGGGCACAATTTTAGGGTCCTTTACCAATCAATATAATGGAGGAACCTAACTCCCATTTTTCCTAATAGACAGCCTTATCAATGTGTGTTGTGTAAGGCTGAGTTCACATGTATCCTTTATTTCAGTATTTGTTTTTAATTTTAGATAAAGACAGGAATGGATCTGAAACACTGATTTCAGCTAAAAATAGTGAACAAAATACTATGTGTACACTCAGCCTTGCTGTTTTGTCTTACTTAGACCTGTAGTAGAACGAACTCCGCAACAGGTTACTAAGCAATATGCTATCATCCCCTCCAGCACCAAAACTAATGAATAACCTTGCATAGCCACAATTTACTCGGTCCTGTAGCAGTACAATAGAGCTGTAATACTAGTAAGATGAATAGAATAGGAAATGTAGGCTTATTTTGTGTTTTCTATATAAAGATTGTCTGATATGGATAGTCAAAAGAAAAAATGGCAAAACCTTTGTTTTAGATACTACCTGTTAAAGGTCTGCACTAGAGATGAGCGAACTTACAGTAAATTCGATTTGTCACGAACTTCTCGGCTCGGCAGTTGATGACTTTTCCTGCATACATTAGTTCAGCCTTCAGGTGCTCCGGTGGGCTGGAAAAGGTGGATACATTCCTAGGAAAGAGTCTCCTAGGAATGTATCCACCTTTTCCAGCCCACGGGAGCACCTGAAGACTGAACTAATTTATGCAGGAAAAGTCATCAACTGCCGAGCCGAGAAGTTCGTGACAAATCAAATTTACTGTAAGTTCGCTCATCTCTAGTCTGCACAAACAAAAAACCTATTCTGTAGACCCACTATTATCAAAAGGGGCTTCATTTTGGTGAAAGACTAAGTTATAACTAGTTTAACTTATTGAATTATGTTGTGACAGATTTATGACCCGATCTGACCCATTTGATAAATTTGTCATGGTATATATCACTGCCATTAACTTTCACACAGGGTCTCTGTGGAGCAGAGATGCAATTTTTTCTCATTTGTGCTGTATTTTTTGTTTCATTTAATAAACGTGTATAAAGTCTGTCAAAACAAGTCATGCCCACCTTTCTCTCAATATAAAAGGGGCTATCCAAGGATGGTAACACAGAGCTTATTATTATCAAAAACAGCACCACTTCTATCCTCAGGTTGTGTGTGGTATTGCAGCTCAGTTCCATTGAGATGAATGGAGCCAAGTTCTAATATCACACACAACCTTAAAGGGGTTATCCATGAATAGAAAAACAGCTCATTTGTTTCTAAAACAGCTCCATGTCTGTCTCCAGGTTGGGTATGGTTTTACAACTTGGCTCCATTCACTTCAATGTAACTGAGCTGCAGAACCACACCCAACCTGGAGACAGACTGCGAGCAGTTTATTTTAAAAAAAGCCGCTCTTTTTCTATTCCTGGCGATGTTTCTGGGAAAAATAAGCAGTGTTTGTATTCTGGATAACCCCTTTAAAATACTGTCAAGTGTGGAGGACACCGCTTTAGACTTTGGCGTAAAATGTTAATATGTTAAGCAGCAGATAAGACATTGTTTTAATAAATGTGCACCTTAGTATGTGAGTGTCAAAGTCTGTATGTAGTGCTAACTAGCTGTGTTTATCCTGAAATTAAAAATAGCCAACAACCCTATGCACCTTTGAAGAAAGTGGAAATAATAATATAATGTCATTTTAAGGGCTGGACAATTTGGGGAAAAATTCATATTGGCCCAGATTGATCAAACTGCGTGAGAGAAAAAGTGGAGAGATTTTCGCTCAGCTTACGAGCTCAGGTAAAGGGAAAGTTGAGCTGTGATTGGCTGTTATGGTAAAATCCCTCTACTTTCTTTCTCACACAGTTTGATAAAGCTTGGCCATTGTGATTATGGAGGTAAATATTGTGATTTTGATATGTGCGACATAATAAACAAATGGTAAAATTCACCCCATCTTATGCCCCTTATTTCGTGTCTCCATATGTGCTTCAATTGCAACCACATATCTAGGTTTGAACTTCAAGAATCAGCATGCTCTAGCAAGGACCTGTGACAGCCTGGTAAAACCAACTTTAGGGTGCGTTCACACGGGCGTATTTGTCAGCGGATCCGCAGCTGCGGATCCGCTGACAAGGGCCCTGAAGTGCTACCCTCTTTGTGCCTGCTAATAGCGGCAATCCGCCGCTACCAGCAGACACACTGCGATGTGCGAGTTACCCTGCAGTGTATTCGCACACATCGCGGCCGCTCTCTGTGTAGCTCAGGGAGCCGGGGGATCGGCCACGATGTGCGGGATGTGCGGATACACTGCGACTCGCACTTCACAGTGTGTCTGCTGCTGGTAGTGGCGGATTGACGCTATTAGCAGGCACAAAGAGGGCAGCACTTTAGGGGCCTTGACAAATACGCCCGTGTGAACGCACCCTCAAGGTACAATTACTTCTATCATGCAGTGCATTCATTATTAAGGAGATAGGAGATCACTGATTGGCTGAGCGGGAAGGTCCTCAAATCAGCTGCTTGTTGGAAGCACACCGGTACTGCTTGGAGGAGAACAGTATCTGCGGCCAACCTAAGGGGCACTATGGTGATAGTTTTTGCGATTAATCATGCAACCCTAGTCACAATAATGTTGAGACACTGACAGTGGCTCTTTCAGCATGGGTGCACTAAATCTCTTTGTGTGTGCCTTATAGTTCAATGTGCACTTTTGAAGTTCCTTGTCAAGATATTGGCTGACATTTATCACTGTCTTTAGACTGTTTTTTGTGTCTAAAAAGGGTGCAAAAAAAAGGCGCAAGCAGGGTTTATTTTCACCTTTTTTGCGCCTTTTGGTTTACACATTTCTGCTGATTTTGAGTTGTAATCCACTGATTTTGGCAATACACATGATATGGAAGGGTTTTATGAACTGTGCCTCTTTGTGAAAAGGTGCAAAAAAGGCGCAAAGCCACTGAAAAGTCTCTAAAACTACACCAGCCTAGACTTAGCTTAGCTTTTTGGTGTATGTGAAGAGAGAAATTTCAGAAAAGGTTTAACTGCACAAAATTTATCAAATGTTCTGTGACCATTTAATAAATTTGGTGTTCCTACACATAACCAGCACACAAAACAAAGGTGTAGAAAATGCTTCACTTACACCTACAATGATAAATGCCGGCCACTAACTTTACAGCCACAAAACGCTATACTGTGAAGAACTTAAAGGAAAATGGTCAGCTTGCTCCCCCCATCCCACCCCCACCCCCCGCACTAACCAGCAGTACTGGCGGGTAGCGCGGGAGACGCTGATCAGTTTGATGCTTACCGTGCCCAGATCTGCCCTGACGTTCGGCCGTAATCTTCTATTTTAGGTATCTGCTAATTAGCTGCTAACTTGCACCGGCCGGGCTAACTGGCACTCTGACGTCAGAGTTCCTGGCCGCAGCGTTGCCCAGCTCATCAATATTCCTCCCCTCCCTCTGCCTCTCCCTCTTCATTACAGAGCGAAGAGAAGAGGGAGAGGCGGAGGGAGGGGAGGAATACTGATGAGCTGGGCGGCGCTGCGGCCAGACACACAGACGTCAGAGTGCCATTTAGCCAGTTCCTTTAAATACAAGCAGCAGCAACAGGTTACTGAGCAATATGCTGTCATCCCCTCCAGCTGCAAAATGGATTAATAACCTTGCGTTAGCTTTTAAGTACTTGACTAACTTCTGTCTGCAGTCCAAAAAAAGTTAACCCTGCCCTCGGAGCTATTCAATGCATATTTACTTAAGCTCCCTGAAAAAACATTCATATCATTCCAAGACTGACTAAATGTTTTCCACACTCATACTTTACATACTTTTCCACCCCCGCCCCCTTCAGTTCATTAACTAATAAAATGTAAGGAAGAAAATAATAAAATATGTAATGATTCAAGTATTTGAGAACAAGGAAAAATTAAAAACCCTGAAGGAGAGAACAAATTGGGTGACAACAGAAATGCGTGCCTAAAAATAGACCTAGAATTCTGGATCATATCAGGAAGTGATCATATGAATAAGGAAATCTGAAGTGGATATGAATGAAACAGAATAGATTGTTTCAGATGACAGCCAAATTAACATGTCAACATTGTGCATGCCAGTCTTAAATAACATGCCTGAGGAAATCTAATATGGGAAATCACCTCTATCAACCGTGGGAACATGAAACAACTAGAGTACAGCTCTCTGTCTATATGGGTTTGCTTGCTGCCCCATAAGTCTAGTTATTAAGGTGTCTCATTTTTAACCCCTTAAGGACTCAGCGCATTTTGGCCTTAAGGACCAGTCCAATTTTCATTTTTGCACTTTTTTTTTATCTCCTCCCCTTCTAAAAATCATAACACTTTCAATTTTGTAATGTCATCACTTATTTTATAACATAATCTACGGCAAAAAAACATACGCCTAGAAGGGCCCATTTTTTGCGACATAGTCTGTAGTTTTATTGGTACCATTTTTGTTTTGATGGGACTTTTTGATCTCTTTTTTTTTCATTTTTTTATGGTATATGAAGGGACCAAAAATGACAATTTTGGATTTTGGCATTTTTTTACGTGTACGCCATCGACCGTGCAGTTTAACTAACCTTATATTTTAACCTGTTCAGGGCCCATGACGTAACGTTACATCATTAGTCCGCTCCCGATCTATAACGCGGGGCCACGACGGCCGGGAGCCATGGCTAATAGCGCGCGGCATTGATCGCGGTGCCGCACGATATTAACCCTTTAGAGCTAAAGTGTGGCCCCGTCTAAAGTGAAAGACAAAGCATGCCGGTTAGCTCAGGGAGCTGTTCGGGATAGCCGCAGTGAAATTGCGGCATCCCGAACAGCTTACAAGACAGCTGGAGGATCCCTACCTGCCCCCTCGCTGTCCGATCACCGAATGACTGCTCAGTGCCTGAGATCCAGGCATGAGCAGTCAAGCGGCAGAATCATCGATCACTGGTTTCCTATGAGAAACCAGTGATCAATGGAGAAACCAGTGATCAATGTAAAAGATCAGTGTGTGCAGTGTTATAGGTCCCTATGGGAGCTATAACACTGCAAAAAAAAAAAATGAATATAATTTTACACCTCCCCTATTAAAGTTTGAATCACCCCCCTTTTCCCATAAAGAAAAAAAACAGTGTAAATAAAAATAAACATATATGGTATCGCCGCGTGCGGAAATGTCCGAATTATAAAAATATATCGTTAATTAAACCGCACGATCAATGGCGTACGCACAAAAAATTCCTAAGTCCAAAATAGTGCATAAGTCCTATCAATGCAAAAATGGTACCGCTAAAAACTTCAGATCACGGCGCAAAAATTGAGCCCTCATACTGCCCCATACGCGGAAAAATAAAAAAGTTATAGGGGTCAGAAGATGACAATTTTAAACGTATTAATTTTCCTGCATGTAGTTATGATTTTTTCCAGAAGTAATACAAAATCAAACCTATATGAGTAGGGTATCATTTTAATCGTATGGACCTACAGAATAAAGATAAGGTGTCATTTTTACCGAAAAATGTACTACGTAGAAACGGAAGCCCCCAAAATTTACAAAACTGCGTTTTTTTTTCAATTTAGTCTCACAATGATTTTCTTTCTGTTTTGCCATAGATTTTTGGGCAAAATGACTGACGTCATTACAAAGTAGAATTGGTGGCGCAAAAAATAAGCCATCATATGGATTTTTAGGTGCAAAATTGAAAGAGTTATGATTTTTTAAAGGCAAGGAGGAAAAACGAAAATGCAAAAACGGAAAAACCCGGGTCCTTAAGGGGTTAACAGTTCAGACATTTACGCATGCGGAGATACCACATATGTTTAGTTTATTTAAAAAATGGGGGTGATTCAAACCTATTAGGGGAGGGGCTTATTCACCTTTATAATATATTTATTATAACTTTTTAAATTTTTTTTTACACTTTTTACACCTTGTACTTTTTATACCTTGCAATCTTTAGATTGCATACACTGATCAATGTTGCTCCACTGAACAGCATTGATCAGTCTTTTCTGTACTCTGTGCCTGCAGAACCTGGCTGGGGACATGATCGGACAGTAAGGAGGCCGGGAAGGGCCCTCTCGCTGTCCTCTTAGCTGATCAGGACCTCGCAATTTAACCGCGATGGTTCTGATCAGCTCCAATGAGCTGCCGGGATCGTTTTTTTTTTTCTGATGTGGCGATCAACTTTAATCACAGTGTCTAAAGGGTTAATGCCGGGCATCGGCCCGATCGGTTATGTTTAGGATTAACCCTGGGTACTGGCTGCTGATAGCAGTCAGGATCCTCAGCGTATGAAGCACGCTCAGCTCATAAGCGATCTTCAAACAGCAGTAACTGGACCAGGAAATACACATAAGTCCTGTGTCCTTCACGGGTTAAAGGGGTTTTCTCTCTTTTTCCGCTGAGGTCATGTATACTGCATCCACCATGTATTGCAGTGCAGTGTGCAAGTATGTCAGCTATGGTGCATGTAGGCTTAGGGTGCATTCACACCACGATTTTGCAATACAGTTCCCGTATAAATTTTCAATGTGAAAACTGTACGGAACCGTATTGAAAACCGTTTGCATTGACTCTCCATTGAAAACCGTATGCCAAAAGATGCATCAGGTTGTGTCCGTTTTGCATCTTGTACGCTTTTGTCAGTTTATTTTCCCATACCCAAAACCGTAGTCTACCACGGTTTTTGGTCCGGGTGAAAAACTGTATTAAACCTTATACGTTTTTTGTTTTGTTTTTTTAACATGGGAGTCAATGGGAACCGTACAGAACTGTAATGTGCATACGGTTCCATCCGGTTATCACCATACGTTTTTTGACTTTGCACAGTTTTTTTTTGTAGTTTCAATCAAACAAGTGAAACTTTATTCAAAATGGAATGAAAAGTTAAAAACGTATACATTTTTTTCTTAAAAAACGGATGCAACTGGACATAATTTTTCAAACCGTATACGGTTTTTAACTGTATATGGGTTGAAATTTGTACACACATTTTGATACAGTTTAGTCAGGTTAAGAGGAATCCGTTTTTCATCAAAAGCCTTATACGGGAACTGTATTGCAAAAACGTGGTGTGAATGCACCCTAACCTTGATTTTTTTTTATAGCAAGTTGGATGCATTGTACATGACGTCAGTGGGGGGGAAGGAAACATTTACATAAGTGCGATGTGACCTGCTGGGAGACCGAAAACACCATTTTTACACCATCTTTTTAATCATTGCCCTTTCAAGACACTTTTCATAACCATTAAAGGACATGTCCGGTGCTCACTTTTCTTATTGTATCCCTTCCGGGCTGCAAAAAAAAAAAAAAAAAAAAAAAAAAAAAAAGCTTTCTCTTGCCTGCCTAGGCTCCCCCGGTGCTCCGGTACAGGCGTTTGGTCCCCGGGCTGTATTCTTCTTACTTCCTGTTAGCCCGGCACGTCACACGGAGCTTCAGCCTATTACAGGCCGAGGCGGGACATCGCTACGGCCGGTGATAGGTTGAAGCTCCGTGTGACGTGCCGGGCTAACAGGAAGTAAGAAAAATACAGCCCGGGGACCGAACACCTGTACCGAAGCACCGGGGGAGCCTAGGCAGGTAAGGCAACGGATAAAATAAGAAAAGTGAGCACCTGACATCTCCTTTAAGATAGAGGGTTAAAATGTATACACCACATTATAATAAGGAGCATTACACTAAAGGGAAGGCGTCTAAAGAATATGACCTATTGTTTAACCTCTTGGGGACGGAAGGCATATGCATGCGCCCTGCATTCCCGATCCTTAAGGACTCAGGGCGTACCTATACGCCCTGAGTATTTCCGGTCCCTGCTGCTCGCCAGGCGGGGACCGGACCCGGATGCCTGCTGAAATCATTCAGCAGGCATCCTGTGACAACACCTGGGGGGGTCCTGAGTACCCCCCCCCCCATGTCGGCGACTGCCGCAAATCGCTGATCAATTCAGGTCGTCGATTTGCGGCAATTCCGGGTCAATCGGGTCCCCGGTGACTCGGTAAAGTCCGAGACGGCACCTATCATCCTTTAGCAGCAGGAGTGAGGTGGAACTGGTGCCACCCCATGATCGTTCTGTTGTGGGGGTGTCCCTAACGGCACCCGCTCCACCCCTGTTCTGGAAGGAGTGTGTACCTGAGACTGGCGGGAGTGTGTACCTGAGACTGGGGCGCCCCCGATCCCCGGCATCGGTGGTGGGATCAGGGCCCCAGGAGCGGAGTTGGCGGCTGTGACGGCAGGAGGATCTTGAGTGTGCAGCAGCAGGAGATGAGGCTGCCCTCCTGCGGTTGCTTTGCAACAACTCCCAGCATGCACACAAGGGCACGCTGGGAGTTGTTGTTATGCAACAGCAGAAGTCACAACTACAACTCCCAGCATTCATTTAGCAGTGTGTGCATGCTGAGGGTTGTAGTTATGCAACAGCTGGAGGCACATTTTTAGGGCATGCTGGGAGTTGCAGTAGTGTGCCTCTAGCTGTTGCATAACTAAAGTCCCAGCATGCCCATCGGCTGTAAGTGCATGCCTAGAGTTAAAGTTTGCAACAGAATTTGTTGTTACCTAACTCAGTGTTTCGCAACCAGTGTCCCTCCAGCTGTTGCAAACTACAACTCCCAGCATGCACTGATAGACTGTACATGCTGGGAGTTGTAGTTTTGCAACAGCTGGATGCTCACTGGTTGCGAAACACTGAATTAAGTAACAAACTCTGTGTTTTGCAAACAGTGTGCCTCCAGCTGTTGCATAACTACAAACCTCGGAATTCACGACAGTTAAAGGTCATGCTGGAAGTAGAAGTTTTGCAACAGCTGGAGGTTTACCCCCCCCATGTGAATGTACAGGGTACATTCACAAGGGCGGGTTTACAGCAAGTTTGAGATGCAGCAAATTTTCCGCTGTAGCTCAAACTGCCAGCAGGTAATTCTGTTACTGTACCCTAAAAACACTACACCTACACAAAATAAAGGGTAAAACACTACATATACCCTACACAGTTACGCATCCCCCACCCCAACCCCCCAAATAAAAATTTTAAACGTCTGGTATGGCACTGTTTCCAGAACGGATCCTCCAGCTGTTGCAAAACAAAAACTACCAGTATTGCCGGACAGCCACTGACTGTCCAGGCATGCTGGGAGTTTTGCAACAGCTGGAGGCACCCTGTTTGGGAAACACTGCCATAGGGTAAATTTGGTACCAGAGGCAAGTCTAATTCTTGCATCCTGGTCCGTCCCTATGCAAATCCCTAATTTAGACCTCAAATGCGCATGGCGCTCTCTCACTTCAGAGCCCTGTTGTATTTCAAGGCAACAATTTGGTGCCACATCTGGGGTATTTCCGTACTCGGGAGAAATTGCCTAACAAATTTTGGTGGGCCTTTTCTCCTTTTACCCCTTATGAAAAGTTAAAGTTGGGGTCTACACTTGCATGTTATTGTAAAAAAAAAAATTGTCTTACACTAACATACTGGTGTTGCCCCATACTTTTCATTCTCACAAGAGGTGAAAGGAAAAAAAGCCCACCAAAATTTCTCCTGAGTCCGAAAATACCCCATATGCCGGCGTAAAATGCTCTGTGGGCGCACAACACGGCTCAGGAGTGAGAGCGCACTATGTACATTTGAGGCCTAAATTGGTGATTTGCACAGGGGTGGCTGATTTTACAGCTGTTCTGATAAACGCAATAAAGAAAAACCCTCAAGTAGTATAGTGAGCCTTACCACCCCGCAGGTGTTTGACGATTTTCATTAAAGTTGGGTGGGAAAATGAAGGAAAAAAAATTTTTTTTTCACTAAAATGCTGGTGTTACCCTAAATTTTCCATTTTCACAAGGGAAAAAAACATACCCCATAAGTGGATGTAAAGTGCTCTGCGGGCGAACTACAATGCTCTCAAGAGAAGGAGCGCCATTGGGCTTTTGGAGAGAAAATTTGTCCGGAATTGAAGGCCATGTGTGTTTACAAAGCCCCCATGGTGCCAGGATAATGGAATCCCCCCCCCCCCCCCCCCCCACGTATCCCCATTTTGGAAACTAAGAGTATAAGAAAGAAAACAGACGACTGCACTCACCATCCAGTGATAGGAATTACTTTAATGTAGTCCGTTAGGCATTAAAGGAGATGTCCGGTGCTCACTTTTCTTATTTTATCCGTTCCGGGCTGAAAAATAAAAGAAAACTAATTTTCTCTTACCTGCCTAGGCTCCCCCGGTGTATCAGTACAGGTGTTCGGTCCCCGGTCTGTATTCTTCTTACTTCCTGTTAGCCTTGCATGTCACACGGAGCTTCAACCTATCACCGGCCGCAGCGATGTCCCACCTCGGCCAGTGATAGGCTGAAGCTCCGTGTGACGTGACGGGCTAACAGGAAGTAAGAAGAATACAGCCCGTACCGGAGCACCGGGGGAGCATATGCAGGTAAGAGAAAGCTATTTTCTTTTTTTTGCAGCCCGGAACGGAAACAATAAGAAAAGTGAGCACCGGACATGTCCTTTAACAGTACAATGTGCCAGTACTGGTGGTGTCGGCTGGTGGAAGCACAACTAACGTGCAAAACAGTTTTGTCCCGTAACCACCTCTGCCTCCGGCTCTTTGCATGCCTGTCACATACGTAATATGTTATCACATATGTTAATGCCTAATGGACTACAGTAAAGAAATGCCTATCATTGGATGGTGAGTGCAGTCATCTATTTTCTTTTGTATACTCTTCATTGCTATGTGAATTTACACTCGCACCCAACGCTCCAGGATTTGGTCAGGTTCCTCGTGGTCAGCTTAAAGTGAACGTCTAATTATTTTCAAGCTGCGGCAGTGCCGGTTCCCCCATTCTTACGGTGAACCATTTTGGAAACCCCACCCCTTACGTAATGTAATAAGGGGTACAGTGAGCATTTACGCCCCACTGGTGTATGACAGATTTTTGGAACAGTGGTCCGTGAAAATGAAAAATGTAATTTTTCATTTGCACAGCCTACTGTTCCAAAGATCTGTCAAACACCAGTGGGGTGTCAATGCTCACTGTACCCTTTATTACATTACAGTTCTGGCACCATGGGGACTTTGTAAACACACATGGCCTTAAATTCCGGACAAATTTTCTCTCCAAAAGCCCAATGGCGCTCCTTCTCTTCTGAGCATTGTAGTGCACCAGCAGAGTACTTTACATTCACATATGGGGTATGTCCTTAATTAGAAGAAATGGGGTTACACATTTTGCGGGGCTTTTATTTTTCCTATTTTCCCTTGTGAAAATGAAAAATTTAGGGTATCACCAGCATTTTAGTGAAAAGATTTTTTTTTTCCATTTTCCCATCCAGCTTTAACGAAAATCATCAAACACCTGTGGGGTGTTTAGGCTTCCCATACCCTTTGCTACGTTACGGGTGCAGTTTCCAAAATGGGGTCACATGTTTTTTTTGTATTTATGTCAAAAGCTCAATGGTGCTTCTTCTCTTCTGAGCATTGCAGTTCGCCCGCAGAGCACTTCACATCCACAAATGGGGTATTTCCATACTCACAAGAAATGGGGTTAAAATGGGGGGGGGGGGGGGCATTTTCTCCTATTACCCCTTGCATAAATGTAAAATTTGGGGGGAAAAACAGCATTTTAGTGAAAAAAAAATGTTTTCTTCATTTACACATCTGACTTTAACAGAAAGTCAAACACCTGTTAAGGCTCACTGTACCCCTTGTTATGTTCCTTGAGGGGTGTAGTTTCCAAAATAGTATGCCATGTGTTTTTTTTTTTTTTGCTGTTCTGGCACCATAGGGGCTTCCTAAATGCGACATGCCCCCCAAAAATCACTTCAGAAAAATTCACTCTCCAAAATGCCATTGTTGCTCCTTCCCTTCTGAGCCCTCTAGTGCACCCACAGAGCACTTTACATCCACATATGAGGTATTTCCTTACTCGAGAGAAATTGGGTTACAAATTTTTTTTTGGGGGGGGGGGGGGGGGGGGATTTCTCTCCTTTTACCCCTTAAGGGTTAAAAAAAACTTTCTTAAAGGGGTACTCCGGTGCTTAGACATCTTATCCCCTATCCAAAGGTGCCTGATCGCGGGAGTCAAGCAGCTGGGGACCGTCGTGATCATGCACGCGGCACCCCGTTTGTATTCAGTCCCCGGAGCGTGTTCGCTCCGGGACTGATTACGGTCAACCACAGGGACGGCGGCATGTGACGTCACGCCCCGTGTGATGTCACGCTACGCCCCTCAATGCAAGCCTACGGGAGGGGGCGTGATAGCCACCAGCCGTCACACGCAGCCGGCCCTGCGGTCGACCGTAATCAGTCCCGGAGCAAACACGCTCCGGGGACTGATTACAAACGGGATGCCGCGTGCATGATCAGAGGCATCCCCAGCTGCGGGACTCCCGCGATCAGGCATCTTATCTCCTATCCTTTGGATAGGGGATAAGATGTCTAAGCACCGGAGTACCCCTTTAATGTCATTTTGAATGCTTTGAGGGGTGCAGTTTCTATAATGGGGTCATTTATGGGGTATTGCTCAGAGAAAAGTCCCTCAAATCCACTTCAAACTTAACTGGTCCCTGAAAAATTCTGATTTTGAATTTTTCGTGAACATTTTGAAGATTGCTGCTATACTTTGAAGCCCTCTAATGTCTTCAAAAAGTAAAAACATGTCAACTTCATGATGCCAACTTAAAATAGACATATTGTATTTGTGAATCAAAATATAATTTATTTGGAATGTCCATTTTCCTTACAAGCAGAAAGTTTCAGAGTTAGAAAAATTCTCAATTTTCTACATTTTCATGACATTTTTGGTATTTTCTCACCAAGAAAGGATGCAAGCAACGACGAAAATTTACCAGTATGTTAAAGTAGAACATGTCACGAAAAAAACTCTCTCGGAATCAGAATAAAAGCTAAAAGAATCTCAGAGTTATTAATGCATAAAGTGAGAGTGGTCAGAATTGCAAAAAAAGGGCTGAGTCCTTAAGGTGAAAATGGGCTGAGTCCCTAAGGGGTTAAAACAAGTTTTGGTGATTTTTTTTTCTAATTTTCTACCAATATTTTAAAATGATCCTAAAATGTAGCAGTTTTCATTTTGACGATTAGGCCTTAACCTAAGCTAAGACTTCTTGTTCTGAATAGATCATTTTCCAGCAGTGTCCCTATTATCATAGACCGGAATACAGTAAAAGGTGACACCAGTATATAGTTAACCACCATTTACAATGGATGAAGCTCACGGCCTTCCATTCACTGTAGAATGATTTCTGCATGAGTCACAGATCACGCCCAGAAGACTCAGATCAGAAAATGGAAACTGCTTAAAAAACAACAACAAACAAAAAACAAAATGTGTTACTGTCTAGGTAAAAAAATGGTAAGTGCACTTTTGCTACCAATTTTATTGGTCTCATCCAGTGCTTCAGACTTGTGTCTCCATGGTTACAGGCTACAAACAATCTCACTGTAGTCTCATTCTGAATTTTGTGTTACACCCCACCCTTTGTCCACTCTCTTTCTAAACCTATATACAATAATAGTGTTTTTGTTTAAGGTTTCTTAAATGGGGTAGCCTTGAGAGGACAACTCAAATTCCCCCCAGTGTTCATTTATTTGCTGCAAGTCTGGCTTCCAGCACCTCCAGCAAACATCTGATTTTGCTATTGTTGATGACTGCAGGGGAAATGTAAAATTGACACTGAATAGCTAGCTATGTAATACAAGGCTTAAAGGAGTTCTCTGAGCTAAAACTTTTAACCCCAGCAGTGCCCGGGCTGTAAAACTATACATAATAAACTTTCACTTACCTGCCTACGATCCCCCATTGTTCAGATATCGCCGTCCCGTTCTCCGGTCCCGGTCTCTTCCACTTCCTGCGGGTCGGTGACTTCACTCTGCACTCAGCCTATCAGCGGCCACAGCAATGTCCCGTCGCGGCCGCTGATAGGCTGAGCGCAGAGTGAAGTCACCGACCCACAGGAAGTGGAAGAGACCGGGACCAGAGAACGGGACGGCGATATCGGAACAACGGGGGATTGTAGGCAGGTAAGTGAAAAATTATTATGTATAGTTTTACAGCCCGGGCACAGCGGGGGTTAAAAGATTTCAGTTGGAGAACTCCTTTAAGCCTGCTAGTCAAGAGCCTCTATTTGTTAGCATCCGTGTGCTCTACTCATAGGGTCAGAGATGTCAACCAAAGAGAGCCTGTGACTAAGATATTAGTGGGGGTATCTAACAGGGACTGGGTTACCTACATCAAGAGAAGCACAATGAAAAACAATAGTATCTAAAAATGTGCCTTTAATGTCTAAAATTAAAAAAGCTAGTTGCAATCATCAAATTCAGGGACTACCTTTAAAGGTATTTTTTTTGTTCTTATACTTGGATGTTTAATATATAGATATATCAAGCTGATTTTAAATATAGGCAGATTTACCCAACATTACGGCGTTACATTATATATATCTCGTTTTGTTTTTTCCAGAAAAATTATACAATCATTGCCGTAAAGAAAAAGAACAAAAAAGATGTATGACTCAAATTAATAAAAAAATTAAAAAAAATTAAAAAAAGTGGTATGAACACAGCTTATACGGATTTCACCCTTTTAGAATGTGCTAGGTTTTTCAAGCATAACATTTTAACACTATTACTATTAAGGGCAAAATATAATTAGACATGACAAGATAAAGAAAATCACAAAAATCATCTGTTCAAATAACCGAAAATAAGAACGGAGGCAGACGCTTCGTTTTTTTTTTGTAAATGTGCCCTTCTGTTTTACTAATACAAATACTGTGGATGTGTTGTGCAGTTTATTAGTGAATCCTAATAAAGCTTGAAGTCTCCATGGTTACCATGAGAGTAGATTTAAAGGGTATTATCAATACAGGAGTCTGAAATACCTGGATTTCCCCAGAGGTGTCACTGTTTCACTGCACTATAAATCACACACCTCTCATAAAGCTGCCTTTAAAAGCAATGATGGCTCAGGAGTATACTGTAATTACCATATGAAAGTTGGCATCGCTGCTTTCAATTTTCCCTTTACAAATGATAATTTAGAATACGGTAGTGTGATTTTTTGACACCACTGGATTATAAAGCATTTACCCCTTGGGGCGTAAATGCATTCTCGCTTAGTGCTTCTATTTGGGGATAAACATAGACTAGACCTATGACATAAAGTCATCCATAAATAAAAAGATAAAATGGCATCAACAGCAAGTTATATTGAATACATGCCAAGTGTAGAGAAACATTTTTAGACATACATAATGTACAGCAAATGAGAAGCTGATAGAAGAAACATTCGGCATTCTGCACAAGCCTCAATATAACAGTGCCAACATGATGACTCAAGAAGGTTGCTTCAAATGGAACTAACCATATTTTAATGCTATGAGACTGTATAGAGAGCAGAGCTATACAATCCTAACAGAGGAGATGTCTAACTGTATAAAGGGGGCGGAGATGTACCTGATGGTATGCCGCTGAAAGCCGCTGATTAAACTTGTATACCTGACAGATATATGAACTCAATGATTCTAGACTCCATAATAAGATGTATACAACACAGCATATTTTATAAGAAAAAAAAAGAATTGGGATTTTATTAATGTAAAAGACTATATGATAACTATGAGAGCCAGAAAACAGATTCTGTACCTTCATTTAGGCTGCACAACACCTGAAAGACATCCTCCTACACAATTCTTGTAAATACATATTTTATGGCACTCCACTTTACTACAGTGATGCCCAACCTTACGGTTAGAAAAGTTGAGACAATATGTTCCACACCTGATGGACAGCTAATCCTATTTAGACGTAAAAAAGTAGGGATCTAATAAAGGCTCTCTACAGAGTGGGCCATTTATATGGATACACCTTAATAAAATGGGAATGGTTGGTGATATTAACTTCCTGTTTGTGGCAGATTAGTATATGTGAGGGGGGAAACTTTTCAAGATGGGTGGTGACCATGTCGGCCATTTAGTAGTCGGCCATTTTGAATCCAACTTTTGTTTTTTCAATAGGAAGAGGGTCATGTGACACATAAAACTTATTGGGAATGTCACAAGAAAAATAATAATGAGCTTGGTTTTACCGTAACTTTATTCTTTCATGAGTTATTTACAAGTTTCTGACCACTTATAAAATGTGTTCAATGTGCTGCCCATTGTGTTGGATTGTCAATGCAACCCTCTTCTCCCACTCTTCACACACTGATGGCAACACCGCAGGAGAAATGCTAGCACAGGCTTCCAGTATCCGTAGTTTCAGGTGCTGCACATCTCGTATCTTCACAGCATAGACAATTGCCTTCAGGTGACCCCAAAGATAAAAGTCTAAGGGGATCAGATAGGGAGACCTTGGGGGCCATTCAACTGGATATGCGAAATTGCTACATGATGATGTGTTTCCCTCTTTATGCACTGAAGCTGGCATGTTCCCCGAGTTTTTCCAGCAAGATGGTGCAGCACCACATTATGGGTGTCGGGTCCGAGCATTCCTAGATGAACAGTTTCCTGGAAAGTGGATTGGTCGTCGTGGGCCAGTTGAATGGCCCCCAAGGTCTCCTGATCTGACCCCCTTAGACTTTTATCTTTGGGGTCATCTGAAGGCAATTGTCGATGCTGAAACTACGGATACTGGAAGCCTGTGCTAGCATTTCTCCTGCGGTGTTGCTATCAGTGTGTGAAGAGTGGGAGAAGAGGGTTGCATTGACAATCCAACAAAATGAGCAGCACATTGAACACATTTTATAAGTGGTCAGAAACTTGTAAATAACTCATGAAAGAATACGTTAAAACCAAGCACATCATTGTTTTTCTTGTGAAATTCCCAATAAGTTTGATGTGTCACATGACCCTCTTCCTATTGAAAAAGTTACTTTATTCAAAGTTACTTTATTGAAACATGCAACGCGTTTCAGGGCCGGGATGGCCCTTTCATCAGGCATCAGATGCCTGATGAAAGGGCCATCCCGGCCCTGAAACGTGTTGCATGTTTCAATAAATTTCTACTACCTTATCATACATTTTTGGCTCTGATCCTACCTTGGGAATCACCTACAGCGCAGGACGACTTTCCGCATCATCAAGTGTGCCCGATCCAGTATCTCCTACAAACTAGTTATAGATTGTCATCCATGCAAAAGCTATGATTTAGCTTACCAAGGGAAAATGGAAATTCCTATACTACATGCTATGATGACCTTTGCAGATTAAATACAAGTCAAGAAGGACTGTATGTTTTTAAATCATTAAACATGTGTCATTCTGTCCATATTTTCCATATATCTCCTTGGAAACATGAAAGGGTACGTGCTTTAAAGGAAAATCCTATAGATTTTCAACTCCCTCTTTCAGATATTTAGCTATTCTACCTAGGTCATCAAGGCTGAATTCTCATTATACCCCAATCAGTTTTTCTGCCAGTCAATCACCAACACATTCCCTCTGCATAGAGAAATGGATACAATTAAATTTACTACACAAAAAGGCTAATATTACCATGCAATTAAATCCGCAATATACTCTGCCAAGCTTCATTTTTCTCCTTCTCTTTCACTGCACTTGAGCAAGGTGGTCTCCTAAACATTGTCTGAAATTGGTTTCATTTTAGCATATAACAAGAGGAAAGGAACGGTTCTATCAAATAAATCACATTGTCTAGGGATTACAGAAAATGCAGTCTGGTCAAGTATTTACTTAGGGCCTGTTATACCCGATACTGTGAGTTGTTTTCTTTGTTATTATATTTGATATGTGGTAGCTATTTTGGATTATACAATCTGAGTTATTGCTCTTTTAAACCCAAATAAATAGAATGTTACATACTGCGTTCTCCCTTATAAAGCCATTAAAAGCCATCACTGCTGCTGCCCAAAGCTCATTGCACACATTGCTGACCATTTTCCAAGCCAAACAAATTCCTTTGCTTTGCTCACTAAACAACCAGTAGTTTTAAGCAAGCTAAGTGAATGCCAAGCATAAGTGATGCCGATGCCAGCTTACAAGAAAACAGTTTAACTACTGTGCTCCCTTAGCATGTTTACTCCTTGCCAGTCAATCTAGAGCTGTCTACCTATGTAGCTCTGGCCTCTACATATAATTGGTCATCTCGAGGTGATCCAAGGTAAACGGATGGTAAAGCCTTAATATATTATCCTCGCTTGGTACACTGAGAGGAAACACATTCTAGCAGACAGTGTGATGTATCTTTCAGCCGTCATAGAGTCTGAGTCAAAGATATAAATAGCTCGTAGCAACTTGTACCATCTTCAATCAC
Organism: Hyla sarda; assembly: GCF_029499605.1. Taxonomy (NCBI): domain Eukaryota; kingdom Metazoa; phylum Chordata; class Amphibia; order Anura; family Hylidae; genus Hyla; species Hyla sarda. Next base: position 343,368,022 of record NC_079191.1, on the reverse strand, counting down.
TGGTAAATGACTCTTCCAACACTTGATATCCCTCATATCTTTCAGTAAGATTTGAGGAAGTCTAAGGAGTTTAAAAACATTGCTATTTTAGCATAAAGTATTGTCATCTAAAGCTTGTTTGATTAATGCTTTGCGGCTTTACTAAAGCCATTCCACTCTATCACATATGCCATTCCACTCTAGGAAAAGTGCACTGCTGGTCCCATTCACTTGTGGTAGGACTCTTATGTTACAATTCACTGAATACAAAAAGCAGAGTGGGCCACTATGTTTATACTGTAACTGTATTATGAAGCATAGGACTTGTTTTCATCTCTAAAGCATTTTGAGAAATGTGTGAGAAATATTGAAGTTAGTCTTCATTTTGCTGTCAGGATGTCGCTACTTATGACACGTTAGGTGGCATGCTACCAAAAGGAAGAAGCACCATATGAAACAAGATTGAAAACCCTAAGGAACTGCTTTAAAGCAGACTTTTGCTTTAATAGTATTTTGAGGGCTTTTTATAGGCTTGAAAACACAGTATATATTTTCAAGAGGAACTAAAGCCTACAAGACTTTATTTAAAGTTATACATAAATGAACTAGGTATGTAGCATTGTGTGTAGACTCTGGGGGAGAGATTTATCAAAACCTGTCTAGAGGAAAAGTTGCTGAGGTGCCCCTAGCAACCGATCAGATCACTTCTTTCATTCATTTCTAAAAAAGGCCTCTGAAAAAATTAAAGCAACCTGATTGGTTGCTATGGGAAACTCAGAAACTTTTCCTCTAGACAGGCTTTGATAACTCTCCCCCTATATTCATAATTTTTATAGACAAATCATACACAAACCGGATGTAGGAGAATAGTATTATAGTGTACTACAACAATATTCTCACAACATTAGGTACAACTATCAGTGAAGAGAGTCAAGTATATGGGCAAGGGGAAATGAGACAGGCTGCTGAGAAGTTACACATAAGGGGTGATCCAGTAGAATAAAATCAAAAACATTGGACTGATTTAAAAAATTTAAAAGACTAGTAATGCCACACTGATCTCCCATCACTGCTATTCCAGTGGTGTACAGCTGAGCTTTACTTCCGGGTCCTCCCATACACATCCGTGAGGGCCACAGTATCATGTCTGCATGCAACCTGCTCCCTGTTGCTTTAAGGTATCACATTTTTTTTTTTTTAAGCGTTAATGTGACCTGAACAGAGAGAGTAGTATGAATCCAACATGTCTAATTTTTCTGTCAGGGAAAGTTTGGTGGCTTCCATACATATTAAACAATCATCTGGTCCCACAACAACAACCTAATTAACATGAACATAAACTCAAGTTAATCCTCTGCCCTCAAAATGTTTAAAGGGGTTATCCAGGAATAGAAAAACAAAGCTACTTTCTTTAAAAAAAAAAAAACACTCCCCGTCTGTCTCCAGGTTGGGTGTGGTTCTGCAGCTCAGTTCCATTGAAGTGAATGGAGCAGAGTTGTAATCCTACACCCAACCTGGAAACAGAGGGGAAGTGGATTTAGCTATGTTTTTCTATTTCTGGATAAACCCATTAAAGTCCTTTTTAGACAAGAGTGGGATCTCTGATCTTCCTCCTTTCCCTGCACGCAGGCTCCACTTAAAGCTGCTGTAGCTCAGGCATTCTTGACTTTAAAATAAAAGATAAATTGTGGTTTTAGCAGCAAACTACCCTGGGCTATAGCCTTTAGAAGCAGAGCTCTTTTTAGTTAAATGGCTGCCTAATGTGTGATTTTGTAAGCATTGTTCTATTTTCTCAAATGCTTGAGCATGACTCAGAATAAACAGTAAAAGGGTTAATAAAACAAACCCTCAGCACTGGAATCCAAGTGAATGTATACAAGTATGGGCCTATGGTCTTTACGTATTATAGCAACCCACGGTGTACAACGTACTTCTGAATAGGTATGGTGCTGGAAGAAGATATGGTGGCTGATATCACTGACAATGCTCCAGCACATTATCCCATGTTTTATTTTGCTTTGCTCTTCCAATGTAGCTCATTTGCATCCTTTGACTGCTGATTTCAGGCAGCTACTTATGCTCATTTGACTGCCTAATCAGAGCCTTGTAATTATTGTACAACAGTGAATGAAATAAGCACAACAATTTACTGTGCTTCCAATTTACCTCAATATGCCCTCTTCAAAGCGCTTAGAAGCAGCGTCTCAATCCTCTGGAAATTAAAGGGTGTCCCATATCCACATTTATTAAACTGAATTATATGATGGTGTGCATTGCGCATAGTATGCACAATGTCTTATCAAAGAATGCTAAAAGAGCAATAGGTGTGGCTGATAATGAGTTTACCACATTTCCAGATAGTTAAAAAGTACCTGTCATCAAATAAACTTTTCTAAACTAACTCAGGCTATGTTCCCTAACTACTCTTAACACCCCTCCCACCCTTACAAAAATTTCAGAGCTTTAAAAAGCTGTGTATCATACCTTTATTCTTGCTCACATGCAATCTACCAGGTGGAGAACGTGGGCATTTCCCAGCAGGCATGACATCACTGAAGCCTGCTGGGGGACCACTTCCGCCTCACATGGTTGCAGTGCTGTGATAAATAGAAGACCTCAGGCTCTACGCATGTTTCAGTCTGTGTTACTATCAGTGAGGCTCTTTGCAGCTTTCAGTCTGTGCAGCTTTCTGTGAGACTGAACAGAGCCACATAGTGGCTGTTTTTTTCTATTACATTTTAAACATATTTATGTTGATAATTTTAAAAGCAAGTGAATGGGAAAGTGTCTGCTAATTGTACAAAGAACACTATATTAAATGTTTTATTTGGAGACAGGTACTCTTTAAAACATCATAGTTTGCTTCTCTGTTGCACAGGGGTACTGACGGATCAGCACATGGATAGGCACTGGCCCCATTGACTTTAACAGCGTTTACACATTTTGTCTTGGATTCAAAAGCATGGTTTGCTGCAATTTAGGGTTCAAGTCTGAACACCAATAAGTTTGGAAAATTATTCGAACATAGTTACTGGCTACTATGTTATGGCTAAAGCTTTTCTCCAAACACCCCAGAGACTAGAAATATGTTAAGGCATTTTCATATCAAAAATCCTCTTTAAGGGCAGGGTCACATGGGGCGTACGGTGTGTCTGCTTGTAGCAGGGGATTTTTACAGCGGGAAATCCGCCTCTATGAGCAGACACACAGAGCTACCCGGAAGCTCTCTCTGCAGTCTCTCTGTGACTGCCATTGGCGCAACTGCAGCATGAAATACACTGTGGATGTTCAAGTTTGACGCTGCCCAAACATCAAATATTCTATTGGGTTATCTCTAATCAACATACTTGCACCATCGCCACAGTCCACTCTGTGCCTCTTCTTATTTCTCCGGATGACATTCTGAAACCACTAATGCCTCAGCGATTGGCTGTAGTATGTTTGGAACGTCATCAGTATGGGTGAGTGTATCATTAAGGGAAATACAGAGGTACTTGGGCGTCCGTAATTATTTATATATGATTATATCATATATATATTTATATTATATAGGATGCCTATATGCCCTAATTCAGCAAATGAAAAGGAGAGTGTATTAATTATTTACTATGATAATACTAGTAGAAAAACCGTCATAAAAAAATAGTCATCTAATAATTAATCCTAACACCAATCTGTATTAATTTATAAAACACCTCACTTTCAGCACACATCTAGGATTTTAGACTTGGCCAAAGCTTTTTGGAAAAAACAAAAACAAAAAAAGCGACACACACATACAGCCCAAGGTTAAAGGTCAGGTAGTCGTTTCACACTGTGTTAAAAGTACTTATCACATACAGTTAAGGAGAGGTCCTTGCCCTTGCCTGTCAATCACTAGTTTTGAGATGTGTGTAATGTAATAATTGCCAAGTGCTCAGTAGTTCTACAGTGACTGTGCACTTATATTCTTCTAGGTTGTTGCTTAAAGTCACATTTTCCTGACCCCCTGACCTGTTCTAGTATGTTAAATCATATAATTAGAGCATTATTAGCTAAGTGTTTGTCCTGTAAAATGGCAGGATTTAGTCTCCTTTGTAAGTATTCTCTCCTGTGGCTGATCTCTGCTTTGCTTTAATCCCCAGGAGGCGGTGGATGATTGTTATCCTGTTATTAATTTTTGGGTGAATTCACGCTGTGGGGCTCATGCTCATGTCTCCATTCCTAGGAATATTCATTATCTGATGGACCTTCTATTTATTTTGGTTGAAAAAAATGTTATGATACCCTGTCTATTATGCATAAACTACATCTTCCAATCATACAGGAAAAATTAGAAAAGCTTTTCTGATTTTAGCTAATGTATCCGATGGAGTTAGGCTGTCCATCTTTACTTCTCACAACTGATCCTGCGGCTTTTAATAAATATTAATCAACACTATATATATATATATATATATATATATATATATATATATATATATATTTATATATAGAATTATGTTTTTATTCTAATTAGAAGATTACTGCTGCATCATTGTGAAATATATAATGATATAGGGGAGCCCTCCAAAGGTTACTAGCAAAATACCTCCATCATGGCTCACTAACAAATCCCTCACTACTGTATGGATTTCCCAGGTGAGTAGCAATCCCCCAAGAACTGTTCACCGAGAAAATCATTAGCCAAGTCTCTAAGATGCGATCTAGGAGACAGCAGAAAGCAAGGTTACAAACGTTTTAAGGTGCTATTGAACTGCTTGCCTACAAGGTCCTTGTGCAACAGCACCTCTGTAAAAAGTTGTTATATGGAAAAGTGTTAGTGGCCTCTATCTTTACAGCTGATAATTACACTACTTAATATTATAGATCCTTTTATATTAAATAAACATTTTCCACAATAGTTGTTACAGAAAAGAATACAGAACGAATACAAAAACAATATACAAATAATCCAACATTTTAGTGCATAATGGTTGCAGTTACTGGTTGCTAGGAAGATATATATTATAGTTGGTGGGACACACTGTAATGTTTTCAAGGATCTTTAAAAAAAATGTTTTAAAGATTAAAAATGGAAAAGTCCATACCTTCACAGACTGGACAGCATTCTCCAGGCACTTTCACAGGTTTCAGACAGCTCTGACCGCATGCTGTAGCAACACAATGTGGTTCTCCATTAATGCACTGACAGAATGTGCAGTCATCTTCCCTCCAGCGGTCACCATGACTTCTTATCTGTCCATTAGCGTAGCAACCAGCAGGATCATGGACTGGGTACACAGGATCTTCAGAAAAAACAAAAAATATTGTGTAAAATTGAGTTAATAGTGGCAATTCTACTGTTGGCCTTTTGTGCAATACATTTTTTTTCTATACCACTGTCCAAAAAAGTTTCTAACCTCTATGTATATTAAAAGGCCAGAAATTAATAATCATTTTCCTTATAACAACAATCCTATGATAATGCTGATTTAGTCTAGGTAAGACATAGACATATGTAAGTGATTCAAAAGGAAAAATCGCATTTGGAGAAGAATCCATTGTTCAGCCCTTTTTCCTCAGCAGGTCAGTGATGGTAGTGAAGTTATCATCTAAAGGGGTTGGGGTTATTACAGAGTGGGCAGGAGAAAGCATTGCACATACAGCAGAAGCCAATGAATATATCCAGAAAGGCTGCAAGAATTTTCCCCAGGTAAGAAGTGTTAGAAACAGGGTCACGCGCACTATCTACCTGTATATTCAAAGTTAGTGCAGGACTCTGCTGTTCATTTCCCATTAAGACATAATTTTTTTTGCAAAGAAGATGTTTTTACTTTAGAAACACTTTTACTAGTAGAGTTCTCATCAGTTTGTCAGTCACAAAACCTAAACATCAACCCAGCAGGAACTGTCCACTAATCCAGTCATTGACTAAGGCAGGACTTTACTGTGGCTAGTGATTGGCTAAGCAGGGCAGTTCATGCAGGGAAATTGCATCACAGGAACCTGAAAGAAGTTATAACTGGAAGCGGCTGCAACATTTTCACAATTGCCAACTTATCATAAAGTGATGGCTTATCTTAGCAGTACTCCATTACTTTATTAAACAGGAATATCCCCTAAAGAGGAGCCTCTTCTCATTTCTGATACAAAGAAATGAAAAGGCAACAAGAGGTGCGCCCCTAGTGAGGACCGTCTGATTAGGTAAATCAGGGTAAAGAAAAAGATGGGTCCTTACCCTTAGGCTAGGTTCAAACTACGGAATCTCCGAAATCTCAGAAAATTCCCACCCAGACATTCAGAGTGTGGCCAGCGCTGATTGAATCAGTCGGCGCTAGGACCACATGGACACTGCAGTCTCCAATAGACTGCAATGTGTTCCACACGGATTTTCACCTGAAGAAAGAGCAACGCCATTCTTCAGGTGGAAATTTCCAAGCGGATTTTCCGTTCACAAATTCGGAAGTGTGAATTTGTGAACGGAAACCCATTCACTACACTATACATTTTAGCAAGCGGAATTTCCTCCTGCAATTTCAAAGCGGAATTGTAGGCGGATATTCCGTAGTCTGAACCTAGCCTTAGGTGTTGCACTTCGAGCACAACACATACAGTAGTGTCTGGAATGAATGTAAGGCTGGACAGCTGCCACGAGGAACTTCCCGGAGTGGCATCAGTCTCACCGGTAGCAAAGCATTGGGAGGAATGTATGAAAAGGTGTTCCTCTCAGTAACATATCGTTGTGCAGATATCTGTATCTTCTATTGACATACAAAACAGATACCTGCAGAACGATACACAGTATCCAATAAGGAGGAATTTCTGCTAGAACTTTTGGTCTTTTGCTTTCAGTACTGCCTGAGATATAACATGGATAACTAAATGTATATATACACATGACAAGATATTATCTATTACCGCTAATTATGGACGTTGAGCATACCAATATATATTGTAGAACAAGTTCAGCTGCAAGGGCCCTGCAGGGTGTAACTCATTTTATGACAAAAAAATGTTTACATTTTCAATTATCTATAACTGACTGATAATTTTATGCAATCTTAAATATAGTGAGATCACTACACCATTCTTTTATTCAAGCCCAGGCTTGAGGAGAGTGTACCCCCAAAATGTTAAACATGTTGTCAGGTTGTATGGGATACACAACTTTCTCTTACACCAGTACTCGTCTGGAACAATCTAATACTGTCTCTATTATTCTTGGTTGAAGCGACCTATCTTTTGTTTCTATAGTATTCTTTATTAGTTGCTATAAACAGAATGACATTTGGTCCAATAGCCCAGTGGACCTCTCATTATGACAGGTTGTCCTTAAAGAAGGCAACATATTCTGGTGACAGATCTGCTTAAGCTTTCCAAGCGACAAATAGTTAATAACCTTATCAAGGAGGAACAATTATTCCCAAAACTTCCATCTTACGAGCTTTGATTAACGTACAGAGCCCATGTCTAGTCAGTCTCTTATTGGCACTGTTCAGTAAATGGTATAGAAGAACTCAATTTCAATTCAATTATCTGCCCAACTAATTCTATCTTCTACTATCATTAATCTTAATGAAGACTTACAGGAACAACTTCATTTCACAAGTTCTGATTGTAACAATTGAAGATTGCTGTCAATAATAATTTATGCATGCCCTTCCTGCACCAATGATCAAACAGGAAAAAAAGAGAATCTGACTGATGTGTCACTGAGGCTTATAGATGTAAAGCAAACACATACAAAAGCACAGCCCCATTTTACAATGTCTGTAGGTGTTCTGAACCAGTCATTTCTATTACCAGCAACACAAAAATAAACAAATTATCTGAAACAGGTCCCGTGGCCTCTTCTCATCTGTCTGTTTTCGTAGATACTTGTATTCACTATAAAATAATACTGGAAAATGTCCTCATATCTTTGCGTTGTGCCGTTCTTTAGTAGAAATGTATAACTAAATAACTAATTGGGTGTTACCAATTGGGGGGCGTGTCCTTACACTGAGTTCATCCAATCAAACGGTGCCAAATAGTTAGGACACGCCCAAAACATCAGACACATTTCTAGTAAACAGAACAGAGAAACAACACAGAACCATGCTCCAGAATTATAATTTAATTTATTTGGGAATTATACTCCATTTATCTCAGGTTAAAGGGGTATTCCAGCTTTATATATCTTATCACCTATCCAAAGGATAAGGGATAAGATGTATGATCACAGGGGTCCTGCCACTGGGGACCCTCACAATTTCTGTGCAGCCCCCGGCAGTTTGTACCGGGCGCTGCCTCCGAGATGGGGATGTGACATCATACACCCTCCATTTATGTCCATGGAAAGAAGCGTGATGGCCGTTACGCCCCCTCCCATAAAAATGAATAGAGGGGATGTGGCCTGACGTTACTATTGAGCATGGCCGTGATGTCTCAGTCTCGGAGGCAGCACCCGACCCAGAATGCCGGGGGCTGTACCAAGACAACGGGGGTCCCCAGTGGTGGGACCCCTGCGATCATACATCTTATCCCCTATCCTTTGGATAGGAGATAGGATGCATAAAGCCAGAATACACCCCTTTAATCATTCAACTGACAATGATTTGTTCTTATAAGCATTCCCTCAGAATAGGCCCAAAACAAAGCTATTTTCTATTCCCCTGCATCGCTACCAGAGAGGAAATGTTGTATTACATGTAAATATCTTCAGTTTTAGGAACGCTTTGCTGTTTTCCAAATTTTAAGGGGGCTGTCACGATCACACCCTATCGGTCCAGCTAAGACGCTAGAGAGTGTGTGATGGTGCAAGGGTTAAAGCCGCCAGACCTCTGGGTATCCACTAAAAGTCCCAGCAAGTCACCAAATTAACCCTTAAACGTGTTTACCAGAGCCTCCTTCAGAAAGGTGAGCTCATATATTTAGAGATCAAAGACCAGAGCTGATTAATTAAACATTAAATCTGATAAAAGGAATCACAGTGCTATATATAAATACAGAAACAAATGACATACAGGTATAACAATATATAAAAGAGTTTAGCAAGGCAAGTTCAGAAAACAAAAGATGAAGTTCTTACAGCATGATGATATAGCAGTCCTTCAGTGAGTTCCAGCTGTTCTTAGGATGGTCTTGTCAGCTTGTTGCACAGCCTTGACAACAAATTTTAGTCTAGCACTGTTTAAATATCATATCTGCTTTCTTGAGAAGGAGACTCCATTCCCCCCTCCCCTCTGATCCCACCAGGGGGTCTTCTCTCTTCCTGACCCATTATCTGTTTGATTATATGATGGGACCAGAGTGCATGACTTCAAAGGAGATACCAAGACAGCCAGACCCCCAATAAAATGCAATACACAAAACAGTCTGAATGACCTCTCACCCATGTCTTGGATGATCCATCACACACAGTTATAATTTATAATACACATATAGGATTTTCCGTTCAATGTTTTTATTGAAATTTTATCGTATAACAACAATACAGTACAGGACAAATAGCGCTGAACATAGCGCCAGATGACAAAAACAAACAAAAGAAAAATAACAACAGTAATGATTGTTTGATCTCTGGACATCTCAATAAAGTTCACAGTTAAAGCTCGGAAATTCAACACTGTAGGTCTGTGTTTCATTGCCTACCTTGACAGGTGTTAAATCAAAATAGTATCTTTTTCTTTATTATCCAATGTATGCCCTGGTCTGAATTGCTCCAGAGATTGGGTATATTATATTCGGTAACATACCTCAGACACATCATCCCTACGAAAACTTATATGGGGGGAAAAAGTGTACCACACCACTTTCAGAACAAATACTAGGGACTAGGGGGAGCTCTAGAGCGTTTAAATATCCACACTATTGGGAGAGGCGGACCAACTCTGCCATCTATCTGCAAAAGATTGATACCTGCCCGATCCCAGTGCTATTACTTTCTCAAATGAGTAAGTGGTATTCAATTTGCTAATTACATGGGAAATGCTTGGGACATGCAAGGTTTTCCAACCACTCAAGAGCACAGTTTTGGCTACTATACATATTATGCAATACAGGTCTCTAAAAGGGGGGGGGACATCTTCTAAGTTTAAAAATAACAACACTTGTTGGGGGGACCAAGGCACCTGACACGGGAAAAGGGATTGTGTCAATAGTTTGCAGGAAACCCAGAAGGTTTGTATTAAAGGGCAGTTCCACAAAATATGAAAAAGGGTCCCCTTGTGTCCACACCCTCGCCAACATTTATCAGACGCTGTGGGATATGCTTTAGAAATTTTTTCTGGCGTAAAATACCATCTTAGAATAGTTTTAAAAGCGCTTTCCACATGGGATGAGCACTGGAAGGCCCTGTGAATAGTTTTAAATGCCTTTTCCCAGGTACAAGCTTCTATCCTACGTCCCAAGTCCCTTTCCCAAAGTCTAAGAGGGTACTGCCTAGTACATTTATCGGAACCTATTAATAGTCTATAAATCGGTTTCAAGCCTTTCTGAGTGCCAGATAAATATATTTTAGTCAGGGGATCTATGCCTACAGAAGGGTTGTTCAATGAATTAACCAGGTGTCTAATTTGTAGGTATTTGAAGAAATCCCTAGTGGAGATGGGAAACTTCTTGCGAATATCCCCAAATGACATTAGACTACCTTCTCTGCATATGTGTTGCAAGCTACCCACTCCTAATTCTCTCCAGTGTTTCAAATCCAGATCAGGGATGGTGGCCTGCAACAATGATAAGGAAAGGTCATCTATCTTTCCCCTTGATTGTGAACCTACATGTTTCAAATAGAATTCCCAGGCTTGATAGGAAGCTTTCACAACAGGATTATGCGTTGGCGGAGGGGATAGATTCCATATAGGAATGTGCATTACGTCATGTAGGGAGTAAGGGTAAACAGACTGTCTCTCTATTTGCGCCCAGGGGGAGGTGCTATCATCTTTCCACCACTGTCTGAGGGCAGACACCAGGGTAGAGATATAATATCCCCTGATGTCAGGAGAACCCAGACCCCCTGCTAATTTATTTTTAATAAGTAGAGCTGGAGACAGCCTCGGTCTCCCTCCTGCCCAAATCAATTTAGATAGAAGTCGTTGTGCAGTAACAAAAAAAGAATGTGGTACTGGTATCGGTAACGTACGGAAAACATATAAAAGCTTAGGCAGGAGTAACATCTTGAATGCCGCCACTCTGCCCACCCACGACATTAAGTGCTTGGAGATAGCGTCAGCCTCAGTAGCCAGGGAAGACAAGAGAGGGATATAGTTAGCATTGTATAGTGCAGATATGGGATAGGTGAGGTGAACTCCTAAATATTGGATGTTAGATTCTCTCCAGTCAAAATTATAGGTAGTCTGAAGGAAGTGTGCCTCTTCAGGCAACAGATTCATAGATAAAGCCTGTGTCTTGGCATTGTTTAAATGATAGTAGGACAATAAACCAAATTGCTCAATATGATCCATTACAGCTGGTAACGACCGTTTAGGGTTGGAAAGAGACAATATGACGTCATCGGCGTATAACGATATCACATGCGATGTTCTCCCTATCTGTATACCCCCAATCTCCCCGTCCAATCTAATAGCTTGCGCAAGGGGTTCGATAGATAAGATATAAATAAGGGGAGAAAGGGGGCACCCCTGTCTGGATCCATTGGTGATTGCAAATTCATCCGATACTGCACCATTTGCAAGCACCTTAGCAGAGGGGTTGGAATATAGAGAGACGATTGCCTGTCGTATATTGCCCCCAAATCCCATTGCCTCTAATACCGAGAAGGCGAAGGACCACCGAAGGCGGTCAAACGCCTTCTCGGCGTCCAGGGCCAACAATACAGCTGGGACAGAGTCTCTTTCAATATAATGCATCACATTGATCAATCGCCTTGTGTTATCGGAGGTTTGCCTCCCAGCCACAAAACCAGCCTGATCCAATGAGACCAAGGATGGAAGGACCACCGCTATTCTGGAGGCTATCAATTTAGCGAATATTTTTAAATCCTGGTTGAGTAATGATATAGGTCTATAGTTTTGTGGCAAATCATCCGATTTGCCGGGCTTGGGTAGAGTCGTAATCATGGCCTGAAGATTTTCCTTCGGGAAGGAGCCAGCTACTATCGCCTCCTCACAGAAGTCAAGTAAGTGTGGAGATAGTATGTCATTGAATGTTTTATAGTAGGCGCTGATAAACCCATCTGGTCCTGGAGCCTTACCAGCTGGGAGGGAGCGGATTATTTTCTGTATTTCACTAATCGTGATGGGGCTATTTAAATCAGATATTTGCTGCATAGATAAAGTGGGCAAATTCAATCGAGCCAGATAGTCCCTAGTAATAGAAATATGGTCTAATTGCTCGGGGATAGAGTCCTTCAAATTATATAAATGGGCATAAAAGGATGCAAAGCCATTGGCTATATCCTTGGGCGTGATCAATTTTGCGCCAGAGATAGGGTGTATGAGTCCAGAGATACGTGTTTTCAGTTGTCTAGTTTTCAGTCTGGCGGCCAATAGCTTACCAGATTTGTTATCTTGCGAGTAATAATGGGCCTGCAATTTCCGATGCGATTTCTCATAGCTGGTGAGCATATAGCATCTGAGTTCTCTACGTAATTCCGCTAGTTGGAGAGCCAAAGAATCAGATGGGGATTTTTTATTTGATTCTTCCACACATTTTAACTTGGCCAATAGTTTCTCCATCTTCTCCTCCCTATCTTTCTTGAGGACAGAACCGTATTTAATACACATTCCCCTAATTACCGCTTTGTGGCAGTTCCAAAGGGAAATCCTGCTTTTGACAGAATCCCCATTAAGTTGAAAATATGTAGTGATATCCTGCCTAATCTGTTGAGAAAATTTAGGGTGAGATAATAGGAACGGGCTAAGTCTCCACATATAAGTAGGAATGCTATGCAACTTGTCTTCCATAACTACCGAGACCGCCGCATGGTCCGACCACCTTATCGAGTCAATAGAGGATTCTCGCACAGAGGTTAAAAGGTGACTAGCGACCAGTATCATATCAATCCTAGAGTAAGTGTTATGTACCCCTGAATGGAAGGTGTAATCTCTCTCCGTTTCATGTTGGATACGCCATACATCATACATCCCAGATTCCCACACCCAGGGGGAGATATCTAGGGAGGACAATCTGGAGGACGAGGAGGTATCTAGAGTGGAATCCATAATAGAGTTGTAGTCTCCACATATCATAAGGGAACCCCACTTGGTACTATTAGCCTTCCTAAGTACCCTCTGTAAGAACCGAAGCTGTCCTGAGTTGGGGGCATATATAGAAACAATGGTAAGAGGGACAGCATTAATTGTACAGTACAATATAATATATCTGCCATTAACATCCAAAATCATATCTGACAATGAAAAGGAGACTGTGTTCCTTATTGCTATCATAACCCCTCTAGATTTGGTAGTGAAGTGGGAGTGAAAAATGTGGGGATATTGGGGGTGTTTAACCCTATATGCATCTTTTGCTAACAGATGTGTCTCCTGGACACAGATGACATCACTTTTAGTAGTCAATGCTTCTTTCCATAGGTACGAACGTTTGTGGGGAGCATTCAGACCGTTAGCATTAAGACTAGTAAATTTTATAACCATAAGGACATATAAAGATGATACACAACATAGCAAGTAAATCAAAATAATAGTGGAGATGCGTGCCCCCCAGCCAGCACACACACCTCCTGAATATATCGGTAAGGCAATTACAGTGAACAAAGTAAGTTAGCAAAGTAAAATGCAACAAAACAATAAAGGGCCATAACGTATATAGCAATATAAAAAAAAGAAAAAAGAGGCTCACGGAACAAGAGCCCACATTGTGGAAGAAGGCAAAGTCCACCTTGAAGCCCATAGTGAACAGTTAGTTCCATGCCTGAAACAAGGAAAAAATCAGATATACATCCGAGGAAAAAAAATAAAAATAAATGACAAGTCACCTCCCATCTCACCCGACTGACCAGTCCTTTTTCACCCTGCGAGGTCGTGATCTGGGCGGTAAACCAGAGGGGGGAACAGCTTGAAGATTCCATTTGGAGAGCAAATCCTCGCCCTCCGTCAGCGATTTAATAACATGCATGGTGTCCCCTCTGCGTATAAGCAAGCGAACAGGAAAGCCCCATCTGTACGCCACATTAGCTGCTCTGAGAGCCTGAGTGATAGGCAGAAGCAGCCTCCTGGCTTGTAGAGTGGCATTAGAGAGATCCGCATATACAGACACATGGTGATAGGGTGCGGGCAGACCCCCATTTTTTCTCGAGAACTCCAATACCTTCTCCTTCACCGAAAAAAAATGGATCCTAGCCAGGATATCCCTAGGAGTGGAGTCATCCAAATGCTGGGGTCTTGGGATCCTATGAGCCCGGTCAATCTCCAGTTCCTGCGCAGTAACCTATGGTAGTATAGCTTGTAGTAAGGAACGAACATATGAAGGGATGTCAGCGGGGTGCACTGATTCAGGGACCCCTCTAAGCTTTAGATTGTTCCTTCTACTTCTATCTTCCAGATCAGCTATTTTTGCTCTAAGTGCTGCAACTTCCTCATCCAGATCTGTATGAGATTCCACAAGTGTGTTATGGAGTTCAGAGAATTCCTCTAGCTTCGTCTCTATGTGGGTTACACGGTCTCCAAGCTCCCCCACTGATGCCTGCAGCGGAGTTATGACCCCAGCTATGTCTGACAGAAAAGTCTGCCTGAGGGCTAACAACATGCTCTTCATAGTGGTATCAGTTAGTGTGAGATCAGCTACCGGGAGAGCTTCTAGCTTAGAGGGTGTAGCTTTACTGACCTTCGTGGTGTCTTTTCTTCCTTCAGTCCGGCAGCTCTCCTCCGGATCTGTCAGTCTTTGTTTCTGTCGCATCGGACTAGAGAATGGCGATATCGCCGCCTTCTGTGCCCCGCCATCTGTGCGGTCCGGCCAATCCCCGCCATCTTGTCCTCCTCCATCACTGCACACAGAGGTCCCCACTCGTGTCTGCGAGACATTATCCGCTCCCTCCGCTTCCGCAAGGCAATGCAGAGCAGGATCAGACAGAGAGCGACGCGCGTTAGACAGTCCAGGAGTGAAACCAGGGAGTGATCTTTCAGTCGGAGAAGCCGCGAGAGGAGAGCCGCTTTGGCCGCCGCCGCCATCTTGGGAGGAAGGTATGCGCCTTGTAAAGTTGAATTTAACAAGGGTTTCTTGTTTGGAAACCCTCTTTCGGCGTCCTCTCATGGTTAGGGACCGTCAGGTAGCTGCAGGTGGTCAGATAGGAGTGTCGGAAGTTAGGTATAATAGCTGTTTCAGGCCGGGAAGACGGAGCTCACTCACAGTGCGACCATCCACCTAGGCTGCCAGGCCACGCCCCCACACATATAGGATTTTAATAATAAGGCCTTGGGCCTGACAGGGGCTTTTCCATTTTTTCTTATATCCACGTCTAGCACTGCCCGATTTTGGTTCTTGTCCTTTTAATGTTGTACATTTTGGGCATATAAATTGTTATGCATCAATAATTTAGCTGAGAATAGAGCCTAGTTCTCTTGTATGTCTAACTTTTTTGGAGAGAGTATATCAAACTGGTACAGTATTGATTTATTCTGTCAATGTTACTGTATGTACTTTGGTATTTGAGCCCTATATACATCAAACTAATCAAGTATAGTGAAAGATATTAGATGTATCTAATATGGGCTCTAATGTTCCATAAAAAGACACCTACACTCCTGTCGAGATATAAAATTACGTAACTGAAAAAAAGGTTAACTGAAATATATACTTTGGGACAGTGTCTGGATAAAACTAGCTGCCTGAGACTATGTTAATTGTATCTAGGTGCCTATTGTGGGCAACATACAGACTCCTCGTAATCATCTAGTCACTGACCCAAAACTCTGAAAACCAGAAATAAACTACTAAGCAAGGTGCGTGGTAAAATGCAAGAACCATCCTCAGTGTAATGACCCTGCCTATGGCTGTTACTTTTATGTCTGAATGGATGAATGCATCGGTAAGCAACACCAGGTCCATCAGATGCTGGAAGCAGATGTCTTGGGCAGATGTGCAGCATTGCCGGCTTTATGTTGGATGTGAGCAGTGATGTTATCAGGCAGTGATGCACATTGAAGACAGACATTTGGGGTGATTAAGTAATGGAGATAATGCAATTTCCCTTGTGATATGGAACACTTGTGCCAAATGCTACACAATGTGAGTTATTTACATTTAAAAAAAAAGTTGTTTTTTTTACTCCCACCTGTTAGTTTTATATAATGCATTTTTTTTGTAGCTATATTGTGTAGATGTAGCACAGGAGAATATATTGTACAGTTCTCAAAATCTCTGCTTGCAGTCATACAGCAGATACTAGCATTATATATGACCAAGGAATATAAAGCGGTCATGTGATGGACACATAGATGCAGGACTAACTGAGTAACACAATCTACATTAGAGCTCTGTCATGTAACAAGTCTGCCACTGTGTGCCCATCACATGTCTGGGGATACAACAAAGTCCATACTACATGGCAGCAAACAGAGATCATGAAAATTGTGAGGAATTGATATAGAAAGTATCTTGGAAAATCAAATACATTGTTCCCCCGACATTCCATCATTGTAAAACACGATTGCCTCTCAAACATTTCTGCCTCCTGAGAAAAAAGCTTTATTGGAACTTTCTTATTAATGGCTAATGATAAGGACATGTTTTGGCATTGCATAAAAAAGGTCTGTGACACATACTGAAAATGCTACAATGCTTATGACAAATCTGTCTTATACCAGGGAACACTCTCAAACAGGTGCAGGTTCTGTGCCAGTTCTGACATTTACTGTACCCTTTTTAGAAAGATTGGGTGATGCAGTACATTACTGGCCAGAAGTTACTTTGTAATGTGTGGGGCTTTAACCCATTCACACAACGTAGCTGAACACTACTTTGTTTTTTAGGGTCTGTAGGTTTCTTTTTTCTATAATCTGCAACACCAGGCCTTGCTTGTTTTTTTTATTGTTTCCTTGAAGATTTTACACCCTTTAAATTCAATGGGGAAATCTCTAACATAAATTACATGTACACCTTTCCCTGGACCACCAGCCTTGATAGGTAGAGATCTATCAATCGCGGCTGGCAGGGTGGGAAGAAGCAGTTGAGGTCCATCCTGAAGACTTGTGGTTTGGGCAGGAAGAAAGTGATGACAAGGTTCCCTTTACCATGCAGGTTCGCATATATGATAGGGAACAGGTTTTTGCAGCATCGTAACCTGTATGAGTAAAGGTACCCTTAAAGGGGTACTCTGCCCATAGGCATCTTATCCCCTAACCAAAGGAACCCCTGCGATATCTATTGCAGCACCCCATGTCATCTTGTGCATGGAGAGAAGTTTGGGCGATACAGGGGAAGGATCGTAATGTTACGCCCCACCTCCTCAATGCGAGTCTATGGGAGGGGGCATGACTGCTGCCATGCCCCCTCCCATAAACTTGCATTGAGGGGGTAGGGCATGACGTCACAAGGGGGTGGGTGGGGATAAAATGCCTAGGGGCGGAGTACCCTTTAAACAAAAAATGCTAAGTATGTGCAATGTGTTTATCAATATGTAGCAGCAGAATTTTGTCACAGAAAAAATTCTAAACTGCTTTAGGAGAAGTTAGTAGTCTTAATAAATGGCTGAAAACTACAGTGCATGTCACATGTGAGAGCTTTCAGGACAAGATGATAAATCTGTCCTGTAAAACAGAATTTTGCATTTTCTAAAAAGGAGTTCTTATTAATCCTGATGAATGGCATTACCTTCACAAACTGGGCAGCACTCCCCCTCTGGCACATAGTAGCGATCACAGTGCAGCTCTCCACACTGAGCTGAGAAGCAGATGGAAACACCTCCTTGACACCGACAGAAGCGACATGCATCCATACGAAACATATCTCCATCATAATACTCCACGTTATTAAAAATACATGCTGGCTTTGTCTCTAAAATAAATGTAAAAAAGAAGAATACATGTTAGTTTTGATATTTACTAGCAGATACTTTAGATCTCATGGAACATAAAGAGACTCTTTAAAATGTAAATATCATCATTTAGGTGCAGCTTTTTAAACTTGTGGGGCAAGTAAAGTTTAAAGTTCACCATTTCGTAAGCTGTATATATATGTTAAGAAAGTTTAGGTCACTGCAGAGTACCTGGAAAAAAAGTATTAAAATCACAAAGAATACTCCATCTCTTTGGGTGCTCATAATGTTCTGGTTACACTGTAATGGGAAGTGTCAGAAATAAAACAGCTCTTGAATATCCCACCACTAGGGGTCCTAACCATCTCTGGAGCTGCATCAGGCTTGTCCATGAGTCATGGACAAGAAATGACTCATTGACAAGGCTGCATGAGCAGACACACCAATCGCCTCCCACCACCACAAGGGAGGGACACATCCCCTTCCAATGAGAGGATTTTTAACACTGTGAGCTAATGAAAAGATGTATTTCTGCAACAAATAAAGGTGATAGAGGCATACCTTTTTTTGATCTGACAGGTATTCTTTAAACACTAAAAGTGGACCTATCAGCATGCTTTAGGTTATAAATTACCTTGTGCATCAACATACAATGGGGTTTGAGATAACTGGGTCTTGGCCACACTATCACACTATACAGTAGGGATCGACTGATTATCGGATTGGCCGATATTGTCGGCCGATATTCACGATTTTGTAAGTTATCGGTATCGGCATCTAACCATGCCGATAATGCGTCTTGCCCACGACACCCAGGCCTGGAGAACGGTGCTGCTGGCTGCTGTTTTGCATCTCCCACACAGCCACGGCAGCCCTATAAGAGAACCGCAGTGGCTGCTTGGGAGAGGCGCTTTGAACTCCGGCGTGGTGCTGCTGCGCTTAGACATGAGGTCACGTCACCGTGGGGGTGACGTCACCTCACGTCTAAGCGCAGCAGTGCCACGTCGGAGTTCATTGTGCCACCGATCAGTGCGCCCGCCACCCTGCTCTCTCTCGTACAGGGCCCTGATTGTCCGCAGGTGCAGAACCCTGCTTATCCTCAGTGTACAGGGCCCTACTTGTCCTTAGTGAACAGAGCCCTGCTTGTCCTCAGTGTACAGAACCCTGCTTGTCCTCATTGTACATAGCCCTGCTTGTCAGTGTACAGAGCCCTGCTTGTCCTCAGTGTACATAAACCCGCTTGTCCTAGGTGTACAGAGCCCTGCTTGTCCTCAGTGTACATGGCCCTGCTTTAAGATGCCCAAAAATTAAAATGCATGGAATATCGGTATAAGTTATTGGCTATCGGCCTGAAAGTTCACAGGTTATCGGTATTGGCTCTAAAAAATCATTATCAGTCGATCCCTACTATACAGAAGTTTGTTTTCACTGTATGTTAAAAGGATCTGGAATTAACATTATATGCGAAACAGGGGCAGTATAATAGCTCACTGGTCTTGAGCACTAGACCCATGGCTATAAAGTGTAAAGTAAAAATACTCAATTTATTGACCCATCCAGCATAATAATTGACAAAGGCGGAAGCAGAAACGAGTCTTGCGTTTGTTACATTTCCGAATGAAAATTGGGATCCTTGGTCCACATGCACGGCATCCAGACCTGAGTGCCATCCTTCTCTCCAATTTTCACATATTACATGTATTCTGTGGCGGCATCAAAAGCATAAATCATTTAAAAATGTTTTCACAAATCCAGCATTAAACCAAATAAAAAGCTAAGAAACCCAACTTTCATATGTTATGTATGTAATACACTTCTTGTCCCGAGTCTTCAGTAAATCCAGTCACTTGAGTTATTATACTATTTACCACGCTGTCCTCAAGCAAGCAGCTCACAAGTGACACCTATTATACTTGACTAATACATATATGGGTGCAATCTATCATGAGACGGCCAGGCTGCAACTAAGTTAAAGTTGTGCTGAGAGGACGAAAAAAGTATTTCCGATTTATCCAGAGTCTCAGAGGAACATCTATTATCATCTGAGAGGTGAAAGGCTTGAAATGGGCAGAATTTTACTACTTTCTGTTACCCATGCACTTTATGCTCGTACAGCACTTCTATAAATTATACATGCAGGAGAATGCTGTTGAAAAATGATCGAACTGTGTGACCATAGACTTTCTGTAAACAGCACTCAACTTTATTACATAAAAGGATGCTCAGGATGCAAGCTGTCTGCTGGCATAACTATTGACTCCAAGGCCAAAGGAACCATTTGGTTAATGAAATGGTCTGCACAGAGAGAAAATGAGCCTAGCCTGTAGAGATCAGTGTGCTCTATACTGCTGAAAAAGTTGAAGAATATAACCTTCACCATTAGAATTAACACATGAACCAAATATAGTCAGCATGTGTGAAAACAAATCTAATGTCCATTTAATTTGTCATACCACAGCAAGACTCGTAAATTTCAGGGAAAGTTATTGCCATGTTCAAGGAAGCTAGAGTTTTAGGATCTGGCAGACTTTTCTATAGGGCTTCACTATATAACCAACTTTTTTTTAAATACTTTTTCCATATTTTTATAGACTGACTTATTGAGAGTAGCATCTTATTCTACAGCAAAGGAATCCTTGCTAGATCTGTGCAGATATTTTCTGGGTATCGTACATCCTCTTCAGAAAGACTGATTTGCAATGATCACCTTCTTCTACGCAGAGCTACACAATAACTCATCTGTGGTCAACCAATGTTCTGGCCACTGATGGTCTATAGATTTTGTGGATGGCAGGAGACAGTATTTCTTCTGGTTTATTATTTTGCTTCTTTCTATCGTACTTCAAAATCAATTTATATCAGCACTCTTACTTAAACATTTTCTAAATCATGTTACAAAAACTCTCTCTCATCTGTCCGAGTATACACGATTTGTACATTTTGATTGATCACACTACAGAGCAGTAGACTGCTCTCAATCAAAGGTTTGGTGGTTACGCTGTGTATATCCACTATTGTTGTGGGGAAGAACAGTCGAGATTCATGACAAAGTGCATCATGCTGAAAAGTCAAAATCAATACACTTTCTGCATTCAGCAGATGATGTGTGAATGATTTGTGCATCTTCTTTAGCTTTATGACATAAGATCCATCATTCACATGTCTATAGTCTTCACAAGGCCTTATTCAGTCCATCAAGTAAGATCGCCTTTTAGGGAGCGAACTTGTAGTGCATGCTCTGTGGTAGGGTTGTCAACTGTATTATTTCTTTTATCTGGACAACTTATCAAAGAAATCACGGGCCGCTAATACTTCTTAAGGGAAAATTGAACAATCCGAATAAAACATAGGGAAAAGTGATATGTGTCTGCAGTCCAGTAAACTGATATAAACACATCAGCAACATCAACTGATATATTATTAGAATTACAATCAAAGAAATCTATTCTTGTCACAAAAACTGGAAAAAAAGTAAATTTTTAAAGAGTCATTTACGGATGGTTGTCAACTATAGGTAAATATAGAAGTATCCTGTTACATAACACCTCGTTGTAACTGTTCATAAAGTGATGAAGTTGCTTAGCTCTTATGTAATCTTCAGGCTTTTTTATTTTTAAGAAGCCTAAAGATCAGCATATTAACATGTTGCACTGCATGTTCATTGCAGTACTCGGCATTGCGTAGTCACAATAAAAATGCTGAAAAATGCGATAACACAATGTGTGGACACAGCTCCATTAATCTATTCAATAATTGCAACTAGAGATGAGCGAATTTTAAGTAAATTCTATTCGTCACAAACTTCTCGGCTCGGCAGTTGATGACTTATCCTGCATAAATTAGTTCAGCTTTCAGGTGCTCCCGTGGGCTGGAAAAGGTGGATACAGTCCTAGGAGACTCTTTCCTAGGACTGTATCTCCCTTTTCCAGCCCACCGGAGCACCTGAAAGCTGAATTAATTTATGCAGGATAAGTCATCAACTGCCGAGCCGAGAAGTTTGTGACAAATCAAATTTACTGTAAATTCGCTCATCTCTAATTGCAACCTTTCAAAAACATATAAGATCAGCTGCAGCCACCATAGTTAAGGGAATTCTGAATGAACAGGCACACAGAAGTCTTAGGTACATGTATTTAAAGGGGTACTCCGGCGCTAAGACATCTTATCCCCTATCCAAAGGATAGGGGATAAGATGCCTGATCGCGGTGGTCCCACCACTGGGGACCCCCATGATCTTGCATGCCGCACCCCGTTAAAATCAACGTGCTCGCTCCGGGTCTGATTACTGTCGATCACGGGGCCGGAGCATTGTGACATCACGGCTCCACCCCCGTGTGACATCACGCTCCGCCCCCTGAGTGCAAACCTATGGGAGGGGGTGTGACAGCTGCAAGCCTTTGGGAGGGAGAAAAATTTATAAAATAAATAAATAAAATAAAGAGGATACCCGTTGATTATGCGTTATACATTAGGATAGTTGACACTACTGTAACCAGTGTTGAATGAAGCAACTAATAACTAGAAGACAACAATGTTCTAGCCATACAGATTGTAACAGACAAAAAACATCTGGATACTTGACCTCTCTTGCAAATGGTGGGGTGATCTTTTGAGTTATCAATTGTTATTGCATAAGCTGATTACAAGCAATAGCTAATGTGTGGTGTACTGCAGGCTTCAGATACATTGATATGCAAGGTTCTGGTAAAACACACCTAATAGACTAATCTCATATCTTTAGCAGAAAAAAAATCATAACAAAAAATGACCCCTCCAATACCAACACATTTTATACAGTGCCACATAAAAGGTTGGTACATACAATAAGAACAACTGGGCAAGAGAAAATGTGTATAAGTGGGTAATTGGCTCTGTGAGGGGAAACAGAGGTTGGTCATAAATGACACTTACTCTGATTGGGTGACTGTTACTTGTGGGGTACCACAGGGCTCAGTATTGGGTCCTATTGTTTTTAATATATTTATGAATGACCTTGTAGTTGGATTATATAATACATTTCCAATCTTTACAGAAGATACTAAACTCTGCAAAGTGGTTATCACAATAAAGGACAGTGCACTGCGTAAAGTAGATAACACAATAGTGGACAGTGCACTGTTACAAATGAATCTTGATAGGTTTGGGCTGGGAAGTGGCAGAATAAGTTTAGCACTAATAAATGTAAGGTTAAACACATGGGGGGGCAAAAAAATGCAGGATAGGAATATGTATTAAATAGGAAGACACTAGGGACAACTTACAGTTAACTAGAACTCCTAAGTCCTATTTCATGTATCTGTAGCAATCAGTGTCAGGCAGCTCCTTCCAAGACAAATAAAATTATGGGATACATCAAAAGAGAAGGAAATAATTCAATCACTGTACAAATCACTAGTCAGACCACACATGGGGTGTACAGTACTGGGTAACCAGAGTAATTTATATAGTGAAGCCCATTAAAGATGGACAACAAGTGTAATAAGGAGAATTGGAGGACTACTAGGTTTATTTAGCTTAGAAAAATAACATCTAAGGGGTGACCTAACAAATATGTAAAAATATATCAGGATTCAATACAGAGAGCTCTTCCATGATCTTTTTATACTGAGGACAAAGGGGGCATCCTCTTTGTCTAGAGGAAAGAAGGTTTTGCACACTAGCACAGTCAGGAGTTCTTTACTGTTAGAGCAGTGAAACTATGAAACTCTCTGCCATAGTTCAAAAGGGCCTGAATGTGTTTCTGAAGAATAATGAAATTACAGGTTATTAAAATTATATTTATAGGGATAAACTTTGATTCAGGGATTTATTCTAATTGCCATATTGTAGTCGGGAAGGAACCCCCCCTGTATGGAGACAATTGGCATGAGCCTCATAGGGTTTATATATTTTTTTGCCTTCCTCTGGGTCAGCACAGTAGGGACATAAAAGGAATATAGGGTGAACTTGAAGGATTTTTTTTAAACCTTAAGAAGTATGCAATCCAAGGTCCCATCTCTGTGATAGTCCAGCATTATCATTTGCTGCAGCGTGACAGGACATGAAAGTTCAAGCACTAGAGACTTTTCAGGTCTTTACAGAGCAGACTTATAGACCTGTGATTCAAACACTGTTCTCTTGTTAATATGAATAAGTGATGTTCATTAAAAGCAGAGCCAGCATAGATTTTACAGCATTATTCTGCATAAAATGATTAGTATAAAATTTCCTCAGGATTTCTGCACAGACTTAAATCTCACTTAATGAGAAAAGAAACATCATTTCATTCTAAAATCTTTCCAAGTTGCTATGCATCCCATTATATCACAGATTGGAGCATGTGTTTGAGGCTTGCACAGATAACATTTACAGTATTGTACATTTATGCCGTTTATCTTGTTGTCATCCTCCAGTTTATTTCATTGTATGGCCCCGTTCACACTACGGAATTCTCGCGGCTGAATGAACATGTTCTTTCTTTGCGCGGAACACTTTCAGCGGCAGAAATGTCCGCCGCTGAAATTCCGCAGTGTGAATGGGTCTCGCAGAACTTTATGTCTTAGAAGTCATTTTGGTAATATCTGCTTATTTCCCCAAAACCTATTTACAGTGAAAAAACTGCAACATTGAGGTAGAAAATGTTGACGGGTTGCTATATCCATAACTGAAGCTTTGTTTCTTTGCACTGTGTGGTATTATTGAAGTGACAGAAAAATCCCCAAAGCCAGGTAGTCAATGCGTTGAAAATATGCTAGTCACTTTTTTAAATACGGTATGTTTTAGTTTTTTTTCTATTGGTATCAAACTTCTTATTAGCTCAATGGGGTACTCCAGTGAAAAACTTTTTTTTTTTTTAAATCAACTGGTGCCATAAAGTTACAGATTTGTAAATTACTTCTATTAAAAAATCTTAATACTTCCTGTACTTATTAGCTGCTGAATATTACAGTAGGAATTCTTTTCCGTTTGAAACACAGAGTTGTCTGCTGACATCATGAGCACAGTGCTCTCTGCTGACATCTCTGTCCATTTTAAGAACTGTCCAGGGTAAAAGGACAGTTCATAAAATGGACAGAGATGTCAGCAGAGAGCACTGTGCTCATGATGTCAGCAGACAACTCTGTGTTTCAAAAAGCAAAGAATTTCCGCTGTAGTATTCAGCAGCTAATAAGTACAGGAAGGATTAAGATTTTTTAATAGAAGTAATTTACAAATCTGTTTAACTTTCTGGCACCAGTTGATTTAAAAGTTTTTCACTGGAGTACCCCTTTAACTATATAAAAGACAAAAGGCATTGAGCCTCATAGCTGAGTAACACCCATTAGAGGTAAATAGTGGTGGAGTCTTCAGTAGAAAAACTGAATCTGTACTGGCTGTGCTAAGAATAAACAACACTGGCAAAGGAATAAGCAGAATGTGTTCATTACAAACCAGAGAATGCTTGATTCATAACCGCATAACAAGTAACACCTTTGCGCTACTTACAACCAAGAACAAAATCCATACATGTGAAAACCTTTAATCTTATTACTGCAGTTGCTCATCCTACAATGGTGTTAATTTAGTCCTTTCTCTACCAATTTTGTTCACAGCAACGATGGTTGAGGACTGTAACCAAGATCTGATAGTCTGCAGGACAACAGCCTGAACTAAAAGGGGTACTCCGGTGGAATTTTTTTTTAAATGAACTGGTGCAAAAAGTTAAGCAGATTTGTAAATTACTTCTATTTAAAAACCTTAATCCTTCTGGTATTTACCAGATGCTGTATACTCTAGAGGAAGTTGTATAGTTATTTTCTGTCTGACCACAGTGCTCTCTGCTGACCCCTCTGTCCATGTTAGGAACTGTCCAGATGATGAAGAAATCCCAAAGCCAACCGTCTTCTGCTCTAGACAGTTCATGACATGGACAGAGGTGGCAGCAGAGAGCACTGTGGATAGACAGAAAATAACTATTCAACTCCCTCTATAGTATACAGCAGCTGACAAGTACTGGAAGGATTAAAGGAGTACTGCAGTCATAGACATTTATTCCATATCTGCAGGATAGGGGATAAATGTCCGGTCATGGGGGGTGGGGGGGGGACCACTGGGACCCCCACAATCTCTTGTACGGGGACCTGCCATTGCCGCATGCATGGCTAAAGTGTGTGTCATCAACCTCACTGAGGTCGACAACATGCCCCTCTCCGCCTCTCCCATAAAGATACATGGAAGGGGAATGTCGGCCGTGGCGTCATGCTGCGGCCAACACATCTCCTGCATGGGAAAGCCGCAGCAGAGTCGGGGGCCCATACAGCAGATCGCTGGGGATCCCAGCGTTTGGACCCCCCACGATCAGACACCTATCCTCTATCCTTGGGATACGTGTCTAAGGCTGCAGATCTCCTTTAAGATTTATATATATAAGTAATTCACAAATCTGTAACTTTATGGCACCAGTTGATTAGCAAAAAATGTTTTCCGGTGGAGTACCCCTTTAATGGACTTATGCAATATTTTAGCCTTAAAAACAATGTTACTATGCAGCTATAGATGTGAGACTCTATCCAGACATAGAATGAAGAGAGTAGCGCCAACCTCCTGTTGTTGAAACAATCCCCCTTAAATGTATGTTTAGTACATGGAAAAAGTATTAAAGGTGAACTCTGGGATGTACAAATTATATGTTAGATCGTGGGGGGTCCGACCTCTGGGCACCACAACCCCCACCCCCCGCGATCTCCCGAATGGAGCCCCGGCTCCCTGCATGATACGAGCATTTTCGACCACAGGACGAAGCTGTTTTCCATGCAGTTCTATGGCAGAGCCTGAGATTGCCTAAAGCAGCGCTCCAGCTCTGCCATAGAACTGCATGGAGGGGGCGTGTCGGTGCCTGCAATGTAAAAAAGGTATGATATGACAGCCTTATTAATCTGTTTAGCCATTTTGTATGCCTTCAGCCATTTTGAGATATCTAACCAATATTTTGTACATGTATATATCTTTGCTTTCTTTCAAGCTTAAACTAAATTAAAACATGAGAGGAAGGGTGTTAGACAACCTCCCACAAACTAGGTTTCCTGTTTAGAAAAGGTGTTTAGCTTTAGAGAAAACTGTTATATTTCCATTTATTATCCGCTTTTGATATGGTTTGATGCGACATAACAGGATGTGCTACTCTGTATTGTTTATAAAATTTCCACTCTAAGTTTAAGATTCAGAATTCATCTGGAGACAAACCTGTGTCTTGTATGATAATATCCGAATCGGCTCTGTCACTCTGAAATTTGAGGCCTTGGGTTATGACAGGATTGGAAGGGTTAATGATGCAATGTAAAAAGATGTCATGATCACCATTTTTTTTTTTTATCTTATGAAAATTAAAACTAAATATGTCCCTGGAAAAGTGTCTTAGTGAAAATATAACTGGTGCTGCATGTGGAAAAGGGAAAATGCAGTTTTCCCGTTGTTGAACTATGGAGGTAAACAAGGAAAAACCACAGCACAAACCCCAAAGGGAGTTGCAGCTGTACAGTGTACCATTTATATGGCACATACAAAGCCAGTAGAATACTACACATATGTATTATGGGACCCTGGTGTTAATGCAGATGACTGTAAATGTGTAGAAGCACAGCATTGATGCATTATTTTCTGTATACCGAGACCCGCATAGCTGGAGTTAAGGGCAGGTGCTGTGAACAGTGAAATCTTTAAGAAAAAACAACTTAAAGCAATCAAAGGGTCTTAAGTGCAATGAAATCTCTGTATTCCAGTCATGTTTTAAGGAACACTGCGGATAGCAGCTTTATCTCAGAGAGTTACATGTCACTCATTGCTTGGGTTTAAATTGGAAGCCTTGAGGCATCTATAGGCACCATGGTGTTTGCTTCTCATGTGAAAAGGTTTAAAAATCATTTGTATCGGTTCTTATTTCCCTATTAATCATGAGATGAATCTGAGCTCACCGCAGCCTGTGGAAATGGAGTGAAATTACATTTTAAATGTGCATTAAAATAGCTGCAATTTGCTATATGACAGCTAGGAACTGATAACTAAAAGCTGCAGACTGCAGCCTGGCATCCTTTATGCACTGAAAGAAAGGGAAAACAGCTCTGAAAGGCGTGAGCAGCAAAGACAAATTATATCTGTGAGGCTCATTTCTCATTCCCTCTGATGATGGTTTAGTAGCACTTGTCTGGACTAATTGTCAGCATGGTCAGGTTTTAGTATTATACCGTCCTAAAAGTTACTTCTTTCCCTTGCTGGCAGAAGTAGGTATATACAAGCATTATCGTGTGTTCTTATTCTATACAGTATGTGTATCATTTCCTTTTGTTGAAATGGGGAAGTGCAGGATATGCACTAAGCACTGGGGTATTTTATCCCCCCAGACAAACACTTTATCAGAGCCAAAAAACTTCAGTAGAATCAGCTATCTAATGCGCATGGAGATATCTTGACCCTGCCTTGGCAACAGACGTAGTATTTTTTTTATATTCTCATTCTTTCTGCTATTATTAAAAAAAAACTTTACTAACCTTCCTCCACCCTCCCCCGCAAGCACTGCTCCAGTCTCCGATGCGTTCCACTTCCTGGTCGATCTGTCACAGTGAAGCTCAGTGAGTCACTGGCCACAGAGGTGTCCCGCAGAAATGGGATGTATGTGAGCCCTGGGAGAAGAGCGGAGTTCAGTACGTCATATTGCCGCTCAGCCAATCACTGGCCCAGACATTCTTGCGGAAATGATTCGCTGGGCAGGACTGTGACAGATCAACTCCTGACACTTTGAAGAGGATCACACCAGGGATAAAAGCAGCTATCCTGGAGGCACCAGAGGAGTGTGGGAGGTAAGGAAAGGGTTGTGTGTTTTTTTTTTTTTTTATATATAGCAGACAGAATGGGCATATTGGAAAAAAACAAAAAACACACAAACACTGGATAACCTTTTTAAGCATACTGGATTTTGGACACCATCTCCTAATAAAAACAGATACAGATTTGGCTTTACATAGGAAGCGAAGCTTAGGAGAAAAATGTCAGTTTGGGCAACAGCTATGTGTATAAGCAGCTTGAATTTAGTTACATTTTTTTCTGCACTTTCTATTCTACAGTGGTGTCCACTCTCTATTTGGTTTATTTATCAATTCCAATTCCTCCAAAATTTCAGCACAATATCACAACTTGCTATGAAAACATTTCATAATCACTAGGAGGGAGATTTATCAAAACCTGTGCAAAGGAAAAGTTCCCCAGTTGCCCACAACAACCAGTCAGATCGCTTCTTCCATTTTTAACAAGGCCGCTGCAAAATGAAAGAAGCAATCTGATTGGTTGCTATGGGCAACCTTTCCTCTGGACAGGTTTTGATAAATCTTCCCCTAGGTGATTGACAGTCAGCTGGAAGATGAGCCCTGTTTCTAATCTTGCACTTGTTCAAAATGTGTATACATAGTACAGAAATGAGCACTAAATTCGCAGTACTGTATTGTACCTGGCAACTTGCACTTTAATATGAATTCTGAACCTAGTTCAGTGAGTCAAACCTTTTTTTGCATAATTGTGTGGGATTTTGGTGTATTTAGAATCGGTGGGGACACAGGCACTAGGCAATTTTGAGTCAATAGGCTCTAGAAATGTGAATCTACTTGTCACAGCATATAAAAGAACAATGCCCATATAGTATATGTTACACACATGCTGAATATTTGTGGTCCGCCCTCATTTCTTATTACCTGAATGTTCAGTAAATAACCACCAACTGTAATAATGAACTGATGGTCAGATCTGTAGACCTTACCCAGAAAAGCACAGTATAAAATATGTTTGCAACAATAAGAAATTGTACACAGTGAGGGGGGTCATTCTGACTGACCTATGTCCTAGTATTTTATTCTAAAAAAGAAGAAACTATAAGTGTTTAGTTATTTTCTGTTATTTTCTCTATTTTATATTAAAACTTTTTCTTGCTCTTACAGTATGTCATTTTATCTCTTTATGTCACTTTTTGTAAGCATTGTGCTTTTTTCTTTTAGTTCTTGTATGCTCTAAAAGCATCCAAAAGAGTAATTGACCTTTTGACTGCTGAACAGCTGTGTATGTGTTTGCTGTATCTTATAGCCTGCATTCAATACATGGTGGCAGTGTGTCCTGGGGTGTGTTGACTGTGTTGGGGGGAGATTTATGCTCAACATGCAACCTGTTTGAAAGGTAAGAGCCAGATTAAGCCTGGTGTCATGCAACACAGCTTTTCGTTTAAAAGTGTTATTGCAGTTTTTCAGCCAAAGTTAAAAGTGGATTGAAAAGGAATGGGAAATATAAAGGAATGACTGCAGTGACAGTTTTCCTTAAAAACTGACTTCAGTAGTCATAGCCTGAGTGAATGGAGATAGATAACCCTTTGCAGTGGCACCCATGTCATACACTAGTGTCATCACTTATCACAGAAGCATAACTGGAGGGAATAGGTACATTGTATCAGTTTCTAACTCTTTAATATGAACAAGCTTAACCCCACCAGGACCAAGGGGGTACAGGTACACCCTCGCATCCTGGGACTTAAGGACCAAGGGCGTACCTGTACGCTCTGGTCCCGTTAACTGGGTTTAAACCGTTCTCGCAAGTGGAGAACGGGTTAAACTCGGTGGGTCCCGGTTACTACAGACAGCCAGGACCAACGGCTAATACCAGGCACCGCCGATCGTGCAGACGCTCGGTATTAACACTTTGGATGCTGCGATCAAAGTGGATTGTGGCATCTAAAATGGAGGGTTAACAGTGCTGGTAGCTTAGTGGAGCTGATCGGGACATCCGCGGTCACATCGCAAGTCCCGATCAGCTGAGTGAATGACGCTGGGGCCTCACCTGTCTCTGCGCTGTCAGATCTGTTGTCTGCTGCTCCTAGCCTGCTATGCAGGCTAGAGCAGCAGAGCGCCGATGACACTGATCAATGTTATGGTATGGCATAGCATTGATCAGTATATGAAATCAGAACATTGCATGTTATAGCCCCATATGGGTGCTAAAAAATAAAGAGTAAAAATAAAAGTTAATAAAAGTGAATTAACCCCTTCCCTATTAAAAGGTTAAATCACCCCCATTTTTCAATTTTTTAAATAAAATAAAGTAATAAAAAATAATCATATGTGGAACCAATGCGTGCATAAATGTCCAAACTATTAAAATATAAGGGTCAATACCAAAGAAAAGAAAAAGGTTCACCGGCACTACCAGCTAATGACCTATCAGTAGTCCCGCTATAAATAGTCACGGACCCCCTATAATATCACGGTCCAGCCCTATGGAAAATATGTGAGGTGTAGGATTCTCACGGGGGTGCTCCTCACTTGAACAAAACATGAATGGATACACTTCAACCAGAGATGTAGAGGGCACTCACCCGGTACTAAAGCACTGTATCCCAGGATCCACAATCGCGAGTCCCGCAGGAAGGAGCAGCGGCTAGTGGGGGGGGGGCTTGGGAGTCTCAGACGCTGGCCACGGACCTTATCACACCCTCCGGCGCTTCATCAGGCCGCTCAACAAAACGCCGGAGGGCGTGATACGGTCCGTGGCCAGCGTATGAGACTCGCCCACTAGCCGCTGCTCCTTCCTGCGGGACTCGCGATTGTGGATCCCGGGATACAGTGCTTTAGTACCGGGTGAGTGCCCTCTACATCTCTGGTTGAAGTGTATTAAAATATAAGGTTAGCTAAACTGCACGGTCGATGGCGTAGACGTAAAAAAAATACCATATTCCAAAATTGTGCATTTTTGGTCACTTCATATACCATAAAAAATGTATAAAAAATGAATAAAAAAGTCCCATCAACTCAAAAATGGTATCGATAAAAACTACAGACTACGGCGGAAAAAATTAGCCCTCACGTACTCTGAAAAATTAAAAAAGTTATAGGGGTCAGAAGATGACTATTTAAAAAATACAAATTTTGGTGCATGTAGGTAGGATTTTTTTTTTTAAATAGTAAAATAAAACCTATAATTTGGGTATCCTTGTAACCGTATGGACCTACAGGTGTCATTTTTGCCGAAAATTGCACAGTGTAGAAACAGAAGCCCCCAAGAGTTACAAAATTAGTTTATTTTTTATTTTTTTCAATTTCACCCCACATAAATTGTTTTGTTTTTCTGTAGATTTTGTTAGTAAATGATTGATGTAATTACAAAGTACAATTGGTGGCGCAAAAAACAAGCCCTTATATGGGTCTGTAGGTGATAAATTGAAAGCGGTATGATTTTTAGGAAAAAAGAAAGTGCAAAAACTAGAATTGGCCTGATCCTTAAAAGGTGATTTTAGTATGTAACTGGCAGACAATAGTGGACATGCTTAGGAAGGATCTGTGCTTGTCTTTGGGCTAAACGGCTGTCATGAGATTACCATAACACTGTGGCTAGCTTTTTGTTAACTGGTATTTCCTGTTTGACTTTTCTTTTTTTGACTACAAATCCCACAATTCCATTTTCCTCCCTCCCACACATAAGCCACCCCCACCCATTGAAGCATAAATGAGCTGCATCCATCAAAAGACCTGTGGTTTTCAATCAGGGTGCCTACAGCTGTTGCATTAGTTGCAGATTGATCTCTCTCCCACCAAGCGATTCCTCAATCCGCTGAAGCAGACAGGCTCCCTGTCATCAGCTGACTAGTGAGTCAGGTCTCTGCCACATTGCAAGCTGGGAAAAATCTGAAACAACAGTCATTTTTTATACTGATAAAAATAAATGTTGGAGTGAAAATCACTAAAGAATTGTGAGAAAATCGACACACACAGGTAGAGACACTATATTATGAACTACACTAACTTTACAGCCCCTGTAGCATAGTCAAATAAAAAAAAAATCCTGGAAAACCCTTTTAAGGTCAAAATGGGCTTGGTCTTTAAGGCGTTCATATCCAGGCACCAAAATATTTATTTATTAACCCCTTCCCATAAAATGACGACCCTGTTATATCAAGATGCAAATTGAAGTGTATAAAGCAGGCTAGCAAGCTGACAGCAGCTGGCACTCACCACTAATGACCGACATCAGTGTAATAGTTTAAAGGGGTATTCCGGCCCTAGACATCTTATCCCCTACGCGGGGCTGTTGCTCCAGTCTCAGAAACCTCTGTGTTTCTGGGACTGTAGACGTGACAGCACGCCATGCCCCTTGTGACGGCGAACCTGCCCGTGATCAGACATTTCCCCTATAATTTGGATAGGGGATAGGATGTCTATGGCCAGAATACCCCTTTAATCTCTTAAATGCCATGATCAATAGCACAACAGTTACTATGGTAGCTGGAGGCCTTTACTAGGTACTGTAGTACAGGGTGGACCATTTATATGGATACACCTTAATAAAATGGGAATGGTTGGTGATATTAACTTCCTGTTTGTGGCACATTAGTATATGTGAGGGGGGAAAACTTTTCAAGATGGGTGGTGACCATGGCGGCCATGTTGAAATCTCCAATTTTTAATCCAACTTTTGTTTTTTCAATAGGAAGAGGGTCATGTGACACATCAAACTTATTGGGAATTTCACAAGAAAAACAATGATGTGCTTGGTTTAACATAACTTTATTCTTTCAGGAGTTATTTACAAGTTTCTGACCACTTATAAAATGTGTTCAATGTGCTGCCCATTGTGTTGGATTGTCAATGCAACCCTCTTCTCCCACTCTTCACACACTGATAGCAACACTGCAGGAGAAATGCTAACACAGGCTTCCAGTCTCAGGTGCTGCAGAATGGGCAAAACAAAAAGTGGAACAGGACCCTCAGTTTACGCAGAAGATTTTGTTCAGTGATGAGGCAAACTTTTGTGTGAATGGTGAAGTTAACAAACAAAACCACCACTATTGGTCTGACACCAACCCACATTGGATAGATCCCTCCAAGACTGTTGGAACACAAAAATTGGTGGTATGGTGTGGTATATGGGGTACAAAGATAGTGGGGCCATTCTTCATCAATGGAAACCTCAAGGCCACTGGATTTGCGAAATTGCTACATTATGATGTGTTTCCCTCTTTATGCACTGAAGCTGGCATGTTCCCTGAGTTATTCCAGCAAGATGGTGCGCCACCACATTATGGGTGTCAGGTTCGAGCATTCCTAGATGAACAGTTTCCTGGAAAGTGGATTGGTCGTCGTGGCCAGTTGAATGGCCCCCAAGGTCTCCCAATCTGACCCCCTTAGACTTTTAACTTTGGGGTCATCTGAAGGCAATTGTCAATGCTGTGAAGATACGAGATGTAAAGCACCTGAAACTAAGGATACTGGAAGCCTATACTAGCATTTCTCCTGCGGTGTTCCTATCAGTGTGTGAAGAGTGGGAGAAGAGGGTTGCATTGACAATCCAACACAATGGGCAGCACATTGAACACATTTTATAAGAGGTCAGAAACTTGTAAATAACTCATGAAAGAATAAAGTTACGTTAAAACCAAGCACATCACTGTTTTTCTTGTGAAATTCCCAATAAGTTTGATGTGTCACATGACCCTCTTCCTATTGAAAAAACTAAAGTTGGATTCAAAATGGCCGACTTCAAAATGGCCACCATGGTCACCACCCATCTTGAAAAGTTTCCCCCCTCACATATACGAATGTGCCACAAATATCACAAACCATTCCCATTTTATTAAGGTGCATCCATATAAATGGCCCACCCTGTATAATGATCCAATACAGAAATTATTGAACCATATTAAATATCATGTTCCTATCTGAAACATGAAAGTGTTCTGATAAAAAAAAAATTCTGCAGCACATTTATATTTACAGGCAAAAGCCTGCACAAGTGTTCGACTACATTTTGCTGGCAGGTCTACAAGCAGAAGGAACTTACATACAAGTATCAGAAAGAATAGAGAATTTCTGAAAAGGGTATACAATACAACCTAACAGCATTTCATTAAAGTAAAGACAGAGCTTTCTCGTAGACAGGTGATATGTAGCTGGAGCCTCTAATAGCCCATAGTGACCTGACAATTCATCTCTGTGCAGTCATCCAGATGGTAGGTGCAGTTCATTCTCCATATATGTAAACCAGGGCAGAAGCAGTGGCTTCCGAAGGACAGGACAGTTATTAAGCAAGTCAATAAAACAGAGATAAAGACAAATGCTCAGCAATACTACTTTAAAAGTAAAGTAAATCTTTAGCCTGAAAGTCACAAGACATGTCCCAAACCCTCTAGGTGTCTAATAGCCATTTAAGTATCAAATTGACTTATAATGTTGCAATAATGTGCCTCTTATACCAGTAATGCCAAGGATATGTCATGCAAATATTCTGGCATTGCTGTAATAACAAATGCTGCCAAGCTGTTGATTTATGTAACCTTTTTATGAAGCCAGAAATTCCAATAACTTTTACGCCATGTTTGTCAGCTGCACTCACAAATGTATATTTAACAGGGCCATTAGCAATGATCTACTGATTTAAGTCTTCAACCTGAAGAAGAGGAAGAAAAGGAATAATAGCATATGGTCTAGCTTTTAACAGTTTTTAGTAACATGCTGAACACTTGAAAGCTGCGTGCCATTATCTGTATGGAACTCACAATGTATCATGGATGCTTTCAGTACATTGGGAGGAAAAGCTACTGTCTATTATTGGCTACTGAAACTACTTTACCTAGATAAAAATGCACTTCAGCCTCATGTTTATTCAGTACTTACAGCTATAAAAGGTAGAAAGGTGAGAATAATAATATTAAAACTAACAGTACTCCGCAGCATGCTATCCATTCCAGCCTGCTGCTGTACGTTATTACATCCTACAGACAAAGATGGGGGAGAAGGGGGGAGGGGGATTTACGAAGGCCAGGATCTTGTACACCAGTTTAACATAAAAGTTTGGTGGAGTAAGAAGCGCCCAACAGATTCCCACACCCAAAATGGACTGGGATTTAAATGAACAAAACACAAGTTATATGGAACATATACCACAATACTACATATAAATGTGCTCGGCAAATCCTGCTTGCGTCAGTTCAGACATGCTCAGTCTGGCCATTAAAGGGGTACTCCACTTATTTTTAAATCAACTGGTGCCAGTAAGTTAAACAGATTTGTAAATTACTTCTTTTAAACACTTTAACTCTTCCAGTACTTATCAGTTGCTGTATGATTTACAGGAAGTTCTTTTCTTTTTCAATTTCCTTTCTGTCCGAACACAGCGCTCTTTGCTGACAGCTCTGTCCATTTTAGGAACTCTCCAAAGTAGGAGCAAATCCAGTTAGCAAACCTATTCTGCTCCAGACAGTTCCTAAAATGGACAGAGGTGTCAGCAGAGAGCACTGTGGTTACACAGAAAACAAATTAAAAAAGAAAAGGACTTCCTGTGGAGCATACAGCATCTGATCAGTAGTGGAAGGATTAAGATTTTTAAATAGAAGTAATTTACAAATCTTGCAGCAATGAGATAGGAAGTAAGGAGAGAGCACACAAGAGGTTAACTTCACCTGTACTGGATTACAGCGCGGCCTCAGCGAAACAAATTATGTCTCCTGCAGGGTGCACATACACAAGATTTGAAGTATCAATGTAAACAAACATAAGTGCGTGCGTCTTCCGGCCTCCAAGAAGCACGCAAGCCCGGAAAAAGCACACACTTACGTGCAAAACTGCCGGCGTAGCCTCCGAGCGCCATTCCACCTGTGCTGATGCTGTGATCCAGCTCCCCATTACCGGACCCCGCCCCACAACTCTTTCCACCGAGCGGCGAGTGCACATATGTGCTTCTTTATTAATTTATAAATCTGTTTAACTTTCTGGCAACAGCTGATTTAAAAACAAATGTTTTCCAGTGGAGTACCCCTTTAAGGAGCCAATTTAGGTGGTAATTATTGTATACTACTTTAGGTATTTCTATCAAACTCAGTAATAAGTCTTCTCTGAGCTCCCCCTAGTGGTGGCTGGAGCTAGAATTAGATGTGTGTGAGGTTACATAGACACTACTAATTTATTTTTGTAAAAAGAGTTTGTGATGGATCCTCTTTGCAGGTATAATAGAAATCGTGCTTGACTATTTTACCAAAGAGGTACTTCAGCAGCTGCAGGGCATATTAAACGGTTCTATGTTACAGTTGCTGCAAAACAAGGTCACAAACACCTCACACACTGCAGGTCTTGATGGAGATGTTTCACAGGACACCTCCGTGATTGTGAGAATATTTATCATTTACAATAAAAGAAAGGTTGATCAGTGTCAATATTGTGAAAAACAAACTGGTCATTATCAAATTTAGTAAGAAGACAGAGCACTGCACCCACATTATCCAAAGAATATACGCCACAATAGCAATGCTCTCTCCATTTCCATGATATCCTTTGGCTAAACATTTTTCTGATCAGACACTTCAGCGGTGGTTCATTTACAGAGATGCCTAGACCAATCATGCTCCATTCATCTACTGCAAATGATAGTACAGGAAAGCTACTCTTTTATAAACTATTATTATTGCTATCAGATCTATTGTGAATTCTGCTAAGTCTGAACGGCTGCAAGTGTTTTAGATGTAGGAAAATAATACATCAGGTGTGAGCATCTCAGTCTATTAAATACAGCACACCAGGCACTGAGTAAACAGCACTATGGGCCTGTATCATGATGGTCACCACACAGTAAATAAAGAACTCATTGCACCGTATACATATACCTCTACTTCAGTCTCAGATTTCCTTTCAGCCATTTACTTCTGCAGTATATCTCACTTCAGTAACAAACAATAACCACTCTGCAAACACAGGGCCTGGCTGATAGTAAAGAGGGCGCCTCATCGGCACATAACATCTC
The DNA here is from genome assembly GCF_029499605.1 of Hyla sarda. Classification (NCBI taxonomy): domain Eukaryota; kingdom Metazoa; phylum Chordata; class Amphibia; order Anura; family Hylidae; genus Hyla; species Hyla sarda. The sequence goes on along the minus strand of NC_079191.1, from coordinate 343,330,380 downwards.
CCCTACAAGATAGCCCCTCAATTTAGATGTATTTCATCCTTTGAATATTACCAAATTGACACCAATAAACAAAAGCTACCTTACCGACAGGGGTAAGTAAGTGTGCACTGTAAATCTGCAACACCTAAGAAGAAAGATGTAAGTGCACGCACACACCAAATAAAGTTTAAACAAAATAATCAATCTTTATTGAAACATACAATATACTTAAAAACATAGAATATAATAGATGAAATGTAAAAAAGTCACCAGGGCACAAACAGGCGGAAGTTGAAGGACTGGACACACACTGTAAATATTCACAGTAGAACAACTAGACTATCATTAACATAGGGATATTGCCAAAGAAGGCGTACACTGGCCCTCATTTACTATTGCAAACCAGACATGTTTTGTCGGGTTGTGCGCCAGATTCTGTCGCACTGCGCTAGCCAGAAATTCTGTCTGCGCCAGAATTAGCGCCAGAATTGAAAAAACCCCGACTAACTCTCCATTTTGCTAAGAAAATGCGAAAAAGGGGCATGGTCACTGAAAAGGGGCGTGTTCCCGACATTTTCACAAAAATCCAACATATTTAACTAAGGTTTCAACAGAAAATGTGGTGGATTTCAGCTGAGGAAAACCAGACAGATCAGAGCATGTGTAAAAAAAAGCAAAGTGTTAGGAAGGTGGAAAATGTAGGGAAACCTTAGTAAATACCGTGGAAAATGAATTGTAGGGAATTAAAACCCACAAAGAAACCTACACAACACTCTTCGTAAATAAGGGCCAATAAAGTGCATGATAATGTGCAGCAAAACCGCACCAGCAGAGACAATAAATAATACAGGGTGCCAGACCTTACCTACCCAACCCCAATGATCGTTTCGCTTCACACAATGCTTCCTTAGGTGGCCTAACTAACAGTCTACCATGACCATATATAGCCCTCATTAACCAATAGGATAAAAGTTTGCCTGATGGGCATAATGTCCACTAATCAAATAATCAGCTTATGTTGACATAATAAAGTGCAGCACATACCTTAAAGGGGTTCTCCGGTGCTTAGACATCTTATCCCCTATCCAAAGGATAGGGGATAAGATGCCTGATCGCGGGAGTCCCGCCACTGGGGACCCCAGTGATCTTGCACGTGGCACCCCGTTTGTAATCAGTCCCCAGAGCGTGTTCACCCCTCAATGCAAGCCTATGGGAGGGGGGTGACAGCTATCATGCCCACTCCCGCAGGCTTGCATTGAGGGGAGGAGCGTGACGTCACACCGGGGCGGAGGCGTAACGTCACACCCTGTGGCGGCCCTGTGGTCGCCGGTCATCAGACCCGGAGCAAACACGCTCCAGGGACTGATTACAAATGGGGTGCCGCGTGCAAGATCACGGGGGTCCCCAGCGGCGGGACTCCCGCGATCAGGCATCTTATCCCCTATCCTTTGGATAGGGGATAAGATGTTTAAGCACCGGAGTACCCCTTTAATATAGAACACATGCCCCAAGGCACCAAAAGGCAATTATCACAGTAATAATGGCCTTTTGGCACCGTGGGGTCCGGAGCAGGATAGGTTTTCTATGGGAATTTGCTCCTACACTAGACAGTTCCTAAAATGGAAAGAGGTGTCAGCAGAGAGCACTGTGGTCAGACAGAAAGGAAATTCAAAATGAAAATAACTTCCTCTGGAACCTACAGCAGCTGATAAGTACTGGAAGGGTTAAGATTTTTAAATAGAAGTAATTTACAAATCTGTTTAACTTTCTGGCACCAGTTGATTTAAAAAAAAAAAAAAAAAAGATTTCCAGTGGAGTACCCCTTTAAGGTGTATAATCATGCTAAGAGAGTGTTAAGTTTTTTTTATGCCTTTATGCCAAATCCAATAGAGTACATATGTAAAGAAAAGACTGACACTTTGCCTCTTTTTAACGCATCACAAAACCTGAACATAACTTACTCCAATCACACACACTATATATATATATATATATATATATATATATATATATATATATATATGCAGATATAATAAATAGAAATTGGCACAGCTTTTAGCACAGAAACACAATGGTAAGTTCAAGGTATGTAAGTATTTTCTAGCACATATTACAGACAGACATAAGACCAGACGGTCCTTTGGTCTTATTGTAGCAATAATTCTGATTGATATTCCGCATGGCCCGATCCATGTGCAGGTGACTTAATCAGTCGAAGCGTCAGATTGACCTCTGCAGCGTTTACTCAGCTGATAGATAAAACACATGGCCACAGATGTATTATGCAGAACTATACTCTTCAATTAAGACTTTTCTCATACACGTCGGCTTTGGACACTTTCTCAATTCCCACATTTATTTTTGTCATTAATAAAACTCGCCATGCATAAATAACCTAATTTTCACACTTCTTTCATAGCAGTTACTTCGCTCTCTTTTTACAGGTTTCTGTCTTTTTCACAGTTTTAGCATAATATTCATACAAAGCTGAAAAGCTTACCAGGTCCTCTAGGTATGACTGCATTACTGCTCCTCTCATAGGTCTTGCATGTTTAATTAAAATCTTTTCATTTGTTTTTAATACATGAATAAACAAATGTAACATGCGGAATGACTCAAGAAGGTTGTGAAACATATATTGTACAAGAAATGTTTTCTTAAGAGAGCTATATGGCTGCTTGTTTTTCATTAACCTTTAGTTTCCTTACAGATAGAGACTACTTATTCTGATTGGGTGACTGTTACAAGTGGGGTACCACAGGGGTCCGTCTTGGGTCCTATTCTATTTAATATATTCATTAATGACCTTGCAGAGGGGTTGAACAGTAAAGTAGCAATCTTTGCAGATGACACTAAACTCTGTAAAGCGGTAAACTCAATAGAGGACAGGGCACTGTTACAAATGGATCTGGATAGGTTGGAGGTTTGGGCTGAGAAGTGGCAGATGAGGTTCAACACTGATAAATGTAAGGTAATGCACATGGGGAAAAAAATCCGGGCTGGCATTATGTATTTAATGGGAGCACACTTGGGACGACTGACATGGATAAGGACTTAGGAGTCTTAGTTAACAATAAATTTAGCTGTAGTGACCGGTGTCAGGCAGCTGCTGCCAAGGCTAATAAAATCATAGGGTGTATCAATAGGGACATAGATGCCCACGACAAGGAAATAATTCTACCGCTTTACATATCACTAGTCAACACATAGAATACTGTGTACAGTACTGGGCACCAGTGTACAAGAAAGATATACTGTATATACTCGAGTATAAGCCGACCCGAGTATAAGCCGAGACCCCTAATTTCAACCCAAAATCCCAGGAAAAGTTATTGACTCAAGTATAAGCCTAGGGTGGAAAATACATCATCCCCCCCCTGTCATCATCCAGACCCCCGTCATTAACATCCTCATCATCATCACCGCCTGTCATCATCATCCAGACCCTCATCATCATCCAGACCCTCATCATCATCACCTGTCATCATCCCACACCCCCTTCATCATCCCCTTGTTATCATCCCCACCCCCCTTCATCATCATCCCACACACACCCCCTTCATCATCCCCACCCCCCTTCATCATCCCCTTGTCATCATCCCCACCCCCTTCATCATCCCCTTGTCATCATCCCACACCCCCCCTTCATCATCCCACCCCCCCCCCTTCATCATCCTCTTATCATCCGCCCTCAGTGGTCTTCAACCTGCGGACCTCCAGAGGTTTCAAAACTACAACTCCCAGCAAGCCCGGGCAGCCATCGGCTGTCCGGGCTTGCTGGGAGTTGTAGTTTTGAAACCTCCGGAGGTCCGCAGGTTGAAGACCACTGCGGCCTTCGACATCATCCAGCCCCCTCTCGCCCACCTTTAGTTCTGTACAGTACTCACCTCCGCTCGGCGCTGGTCCGGTGCTGCAGGACTGTCCGGTGAGGAGGTCGTCCGGTGGGATAGTGGTTCTGGGCTGCTATCTTCACTGGGGGCGCCTCTTCTCTGCGCTTCCGGCCCGGAATAGAGGCGTTGCCTTGACAATGACGCAGAAGTACGTTGGCAATGAACGTACCTCTGCGTTGTCAAGGCAACGTGACTATTCTGGGGCCGGGCCCGAAGCGCTTAGAAGAGGCCTCCCCGGTGAAGATAGCAGCCCGGAACCACTATCCCACCGGACGACCTCCTCTCCGGACAGTCCTGCAGCACCGGACCAGCGGCGAGCGGAGGTGAGTACTGTACAGAACTAAAGGGGGTGAGAGGGGGCTGGATGATGTCGAAGGCCGCAGTGGTCTTCAACCTGCGGACCTCCGGAGGTTTCAAAACTACAACTCCCAGCAAGCCCGGACAGCCGATGGCTGCCCGGGCTTGCTGGGAGTTGTAGTTTTGAAACCTCTGGAGGTCCGCAGGTTGAAGACCACTGCGGGTGGAGAGTTCACTCGAGTATAAGCCGAGGGGGGTGTTTTCAGCAAGAAAAATTGTGCTGAAAAACTCGGCTTATACTCGAGTATATACGGTAGTGGAGCTGGAGAGGGTTCAAAGACGGGCAACTAGAGTAATACAGGGAATGGGAGGACTACAGTACCCAGAAAGTTTATCAGAATTAGGGTTATTTAGTTTAGAAAAAAGAAGGCTTAGGGGAGACCTAATAACTATGTATAAATATATCAGGGGACAGTACAGAGATCTCTCCCATGATCTATTTATACCCAGGACTGTATCTATAACAAGGGGGCATCCTCTACGTCTAGAGGAAAGAAGGTTTCTACACCAGCACAGACAGGGGTTCTTTACTGTAAGAGCAGTGAGACTGTGGAATTCTCTCCCGGAGGAGGTGGTCAGGGTGAACTCTGTAACAGAGTTCAAAAAAGGGCTGGATGCATTTTTGGAGAGTAAGAACATTACTGGTTATGTATATTAGATTTATAGGGACAGAAGGTTTTATTCTGACCTTATGAACTATGTTACTATGTAAAGGGAATGTGTCATTAGAAAATTAATTGTTTAAATCAAGGTTTATGTCAAAATATGTATTCTTATTTATCATGTTTTTCATTTTACTATCTATATAAAATAATCCTGGAATTCTGCAGTTTTCATTCTGGCCACTTAGCCTGATAATGAGCTGGCAATTCCTGTTCTGTAGAGATCACTTTCCATCAGTGCCTTTCTTATCATCACAGACAGGAATACAGTGAAAGGTAACACCATTAGACAGATAACACAGGATATACCACCATTCACAATATCTGTTCAGGGCTCAGCCTCTTTCTTATTGAATGATATCCATAGGTCATTGAACATGCCAAAACATCTCCCATACAAGTGAATATGTAGTACTCAAGAGAAAAAGGCTGGTTTGGAAATCCATGGGTACTAGAGATTATTCCATATGAGTTTTTATTTTCCAATGACAAATTCACAATATGACAACATATGTTGGTACACAATGGAAATCACTCATAGTCACACTTCATTCCACTAGAGAGGTCCCCATTTTTATTACTTAAATATTTTGACTTTTCTTAATATTGTGACTTTTTCAGCAAAGTACATCTATATGATTCGGTGTTCAGACCACAGAAAACTTCCATAGTAAGCGTGCATCCATGGTAACCTTAGCTCTGGGCAAGTATTAATGTCAATTAAATCAATATCTGAAAACACTGCAGTGTTAGGTTTTTAAAGGTTAATACATATTTCAGACAGATGGATTCATTGCTGAAGTAAACCTTCAGAGACAATGGTTCACAAAGTTGATTAAATCACTGAATTGCACATCTGTCACATAAATAAGTTGCCTAATATATGGGCATCATGTTACATACAGTGCTGAATTTGCCATTAGGCACCAATATGCCTGTGTCTAGGGCACCAGTGTGAGGGGAGCAACACTTCAGTGATTAAAGAAAGTCATAAATACTTGTAGCTGCCATGCTGTGACTTTGAAAAAAAAAAAATAAAAATCTCCCCTTTGGGTGAATCTATATGGGTCAAATTAGCTGTGATCATTATGTTGTGTATGTCCATTTTACCACATTCTGTCTATAGGGAGTAAAATCCATGGTGGATCTGCTCGTAACACATATGGTTTTTACTGAGTATTTGTGACAGATCGTCATTGAAAAATTCCAACATTTGTGGAATGGCCTTAATGGGGTGTTTTCAGTAGGAGTACCTAGGGCAGCACAAAATGGTTCAAAAATGTTATGCTGCTTGGCTAATAGGAGCAACCAAATAACACTTAGTTTAAGGCCAGTTATAAAGGTCCAAAGGATCTTTAGCAAATGATAGAAAATATTTCGCAAATCTGAGGGAAAATGTCACAAAAGGAGCAAAATGAAACAACTTTCAGGTTCTTTTTGTTCTTGCCAGAACCAACATGTAAAATGGCATAACAAAAAGACCCTGTGACATGCTATAATCACGAGGACAGCTTGAAAATGACAGAAGCTGTCAGCCATGCCCTGAAATTCGGGAAAGTTAACACATTTACATCCAAGCATCCTCTCAGTCATGAACCCAATATCCACAGGCAGTAGCTTCCTTTCTTTGTGTGTCTAATGGTCCAATTACAATGGTAAAGCTTGAGAATTCTTCAGGGACCACAGACAAATATAGCTGGGAAACCAGGCTCAGTGAAGCTCTTCCATTCTAAAGGACAAACTGTTAGTTCTGGTACTGGGCAATAGGTTTTTAAATGAAATTCTCCCTTTCCCAGTCTCTGAAGAATCAATAAACTCCTAATCTCTGTATCTTTGAGTCAAATAAACACATATGTTATGCATTCTTTTTATAGCTATATTGTGGCAATAAGAAACCCTAAAAATTAAAAGGCATTATGCAAGATTTTAAAATGGATGGCATATTGGATTCACTGATCCTAATTCCTGTCACCACCACCAATTAATCGTTTAGCCCTTTAAATTGGCACTCTCATTAAAACTATTTTTTGCTGTTGTACTTATGGTAAATACTTATGGTAAATGTACTTTGTTTAACCCCTTAACAGGATGTACATTTACGTCCTTTATATCACCACGAGCATCGGAGCGATGCTCGGGTCATGCGCAGCAAGTCCTGGCTGCTGATAGTAGCCAGGGACCCGCCGGTAATGGCCGACATCCGCGATCGTGCGGATGTCCGCCATTAACCCCTCAGATGCCGTGATCAATACAGATCACAGCATCTAAAGTGCTGCGGTCACTAAAATGGATGATCGGATCGCCCGCTGTGCTGCCGTGGAGATCCGATCATCCAGAACGGCAGACAGAGGTCCCCTCATCTGGCTCCGCTGCCTTCCAAGGGTCTTCTGCCCTGGTCTGAGATCGAGCAGACCAGAGCAGAAGAACTTGTAAATAACTCATGAATGAATAAAGTTACATTAAAACGAAGCACTTCAGTGTTTTTCTTGTGAAATTCCCAATAAGTTTGATGTGTCACATGATCCTCTTCGTATTGAAAAAACAAAAGTTGGATTCCAAATTAATTAATTCAAAATGGCCGCAATGGTCACCACCCATCTTGAAAAGTTCCCCCCCCCCTCCCCTCACATATACTAATGGGCCACAAACAGGAAGTTAATATCACCAACCATTCCCATTGTATTAAGGTGTATCCGTATAAAGGGCCCACCCTGTATATTGCTGCTCTTCAGAAAATGAGAACTTTCTGCTCTCTTCTCCTCCTGTGAGGACTGTATCCACCTTTTCCAGCCCACCAGAGCCCCTGAAAGCTGAACTAATTTATGCAGGCTAAATTCAGCAACTGCCGAATCACTGTAACTTTGCTCATCTCTAGTTAATTATGTAGCTTTTTTAGGGGGTTCCATGTTTAAAAATAGCTTTAAAAAGAATCTGTCATCTACTCCATGCTGCTATCCCTGAAGGCAATATGCAGTAGTGACAGGCTTGCCAAGTTCAGCTATATCACTTATGTGGAAATATGATGCTGAACTTACATCCTATTAAGTGCGGCACGCTACAAACATGGCGTACATGAAGTCTAGCCAGGGCCGGTTCTGCCTATAAGCAAAATAGACATCTGCACAGCGCACACTCTCAATGGGGGCGCCACTCTGCCCTCTGCAAGAAAGTTGCTAACCAGCCAACATCTGAAGCACCCGCCACTCATCCGAACCACCTGTCCAGCCAGAACCACAGTCATGTGAGGAGGGGGTTTGTTACAGTGTGTCACGCCAGAAGTAAGGACATTACATGAGGAGTGGGTTTGTTACAGTGTAGTAAGGCGATTACATGAGGAAGAGGTTTATAACGGTGTCACCCCAGTAGTAAGGTGGGGCCTGTCAAAGGGCAGAGTCAAGGGGCAGCAAAATTAGCTTTCTACTAGGGTGGCAAAAATCCTTGCACCAGTCCTGAGTCTAGCATATTTAGGAGCTCTAAACTTCCATCTCCCACTGGCCTATGACTCAGACGAGTAAGGGGGCATGCCTCTCGAAACATCGCGTCATATCCTGTTGCCTCTGAGCTGAGAATACCTGGCTGAATTGTAAATGTTGCATACTGCACTTTATTGAAAAAAGAAAAAAGAAAGAAGACTGGCTGGTCGTTTATACTCTACTGGAACAGTGAGTTTATCTTTTCATGTGTATGCTAGCACTGCCTTTGCGTAATAAGCCCAGGAACTCTGTGTATACTGCATGTTTGGGAGCTACGAATGGAGCTACACACCTGGTGATTGATTGTGGCACCATTGAACTTTGCTCATTGTGATACCCATTGGACTTAATGTATTTGCCCCCTCCAAATAGAGGATGTTCCCAATAGCGGTCGTACACAAACAAGGGGACAGTAATGGACAAAACACTCCAGTTAGGGGACAAAACACTCCCAATAGGGGACAACAGGCTTATGTGCTGCTCTACCTTATACACAGGGCTGCTGTCAGGGGGTACAGTCAATACCCCAGTAAGTGGCTCGGGTTCCCCTGGCCCCTGCTGGGCCCCCTGTAGCAGCCCCAGCACACCGCTTGTGCCAAATCATCTCTCCCTGCGCCAAATCCCCACCCCCCCTCCATGCCAAATCATTCCCCTGTTCTTCTTACCCGGCCAGCAGGCAGTGATAAGTGATGCTCATCTGCGCTTCACTCAGTGAGGACAGTGACGGCTGTGAGCAGCAGCGGCTGGCCGACGTGACGAGTGACGCTCCTCTGCGCCTCACTCACTAAGGGCAGCTGCCCGAAATGACGAGTGACGTGTGGAGTATGGGTCACTCGTCACTTTGGACAGCGTGAAGCACAGGAGTGTAACTCATCACTACCTGCTGGCCAGGTAAGAAGTAGGGAAACAGGGGGATTAGGGAATGGGGGAATGATTTGCCCTGAATGATTTGGCATTACTTTTCCTAATTAAATTGTTGAGATTTTTTTAAAGCCTTATTACAGGGCAAAATTATTTATTTATATTTAGCTTTTTAGCGTGTTTTGTGGATAATTACACTCTGGAGTGAGCACAGAACAGTATTCTGTCATTTAGAAAGATGCTGTCAGAGACAGGGAGAGTGAGCCCTAAGCTGACCCTAAAACCGCTCTCCCTGCCCATCCACCCTAACCAGTGGATCGACAACTGGGCGCCAATCTCTCCCTGAACTAAAGTGCAGGGGCCTAAAAACACATACTAATAAATAGTCGGTCACAAACCAGAAACATCACAGGAACATATAACTCTATAACAGATTAAGTTCAGAGGACACAGATCAGTGTGGATCAGCGGAAATGTAAAATTAAAAGTAAAAAACATTTTTTTAAATGGGCACTGTCACCAACTTTTTTTTTTGATATGTTGTAGTACTAATGTACTACAACATATCTCTAATATAGTTTCATTATTTTTTTTTTTTATTAATATGGTGTCATTTACGTTTGAAAACCAGCCACTAGGGGTCTCCCTCCTAGTGGCCGGCTGCAGCCTGGCATGACGTCACGGCTGAATTCGGACTGATGCGGCTGGGCATCGGTCCTTTTCATTCAGCCTGCGCTCGCTTCCTGCCTGTCAATCAGACAGGCAGGGAGCGAGCGCTGAGAGCGAATTGGCTCCCTGGCCTCACACACCGGCCCCACCTCCTGTCATACGCCACTGCTGCTGCCTCAGGAAGGACTCAGCACAGCACTTGGGTATGTCTGCTTGGGGTGGGGGGGATTTTAGCGCCCGGGGTGAGGGGGGGGGGGTTTGCATAGTGCCGCGGCCATAACAAATGTATTGCTGTCAGCGGGGCAGGCGGGGGATAGCACCACGGCCACAGCGCTATGCTAAAACAAGTGGAATGCTTTCACCGGAGCGGGTGGGGGTTAGCGACGCATGTATTGCTTTCAGCGGGGGGAGGGGGGGTTAGTGGATGCCTCCAGTTGTTTCACCACTACAACTCCCAGCATGCCCTGACAGCCGATAGATGTCAGGGCAAGCTGGTAGTTGTAGTGGTAAAACAGCTGGAGGCACCCGGTATAGGTGAACTAAGGGCGGAAGTGCCGGCCCCAGCAGGCATCAGTGACGTGGTGCCTGCTGGGGAAGTCTGCCTGGTAAGTGAGCACACTACCAAGCAGACAAAAAGGCATTTCTAAAATAGTAAAAAAAAAAAAATTAAGGCAGGGAGGGGGTTAGGGAAAGATGGGCAATAGGCAGGGAAAGAAAGAAAGAAAGAAAAAAAAAAGATGGTGGGAGCTACCCTTTATCAAAATTTTAAAATTCCCCTCCCCCAATAAAAATTTTAATTGTCCCATTTTGCCCATTCCACCCCCAGTGGAAACGTGAAAAAGTGTAAACATTTTTTTTATAAACATATTTGCTATTCATGCGTGCGTAAATATCCGCACTATTAAAATATAATGTTAATTATACCGTACGGTGAACGGCACGAACGTAAAAAAAAAAAAGTCCAAAATTGCTGCTTTTTTATTACATTTTATTCCCAAACAAATTGATACAAAATTTTTTGAAAGTTTTATATATGCAATTATGGTATCAATAAACAGTACTGATCACGGCGCAAAAAATGAGCCCTCATGCCGCCGCTTATACGGAAAAATAAAAAAGTTATAGGTCTTCAAAATAGAGGGATTTTAAACTTACTAATTTGGTTAAAAAGTTAGCAATTTTTTTAAGCTCAAAAGTAATAGAAAAGTATGTAATAATGGGTATCATTTTAATGGTATTGACCCAAAGAATGAAGAGCACATGTCACTTTTCCCATACATTGTACGGCACGGAAACGAAACCTTCCGAAATTTGCAAAATTGCGTTTTTCTTTTTAATTTCCCCACACAAATAGTATTTTTTTGGTTATGCCATACATTTTATGGGTGACGGCATTACAATGGACAACTGGTCGCACAAAAAACAAGCCCTGATACTAGTCTGTGGATGAAAATATAAAAGAGTTATGATTTTTTGAAGACGAGGAGGAAAAAACGAAAACTTAAAAATAAAATTGTCCTTAAGGCCAAAATGGGCTGAGTCCTTAAGGGGTTAAGAAAGTCTAGGCATGCTGCAATTATGTAACGGGATGGGGTTCAATAATGTAATGTATACTTTCTATGGACAATCATTACATATTGAGAAAATGCTGTGCATGCAATTCCCTTAGATAAAATAATGGGAGTCAACACATGATCATGTGTATACCGTTTTATTAAGTCCATTCTTTAACATTTAGAATTGCATGATCAGCAGTTTCCTACTACTGTAATATATACTGATTATCTACTAAATGTATTTGTGAAAGCAGAGCAAGCAGTATATGGATTTAATGCAAGTCTATGAGACTTTTTGCAAATCCAGAGATAACTTTATCTGCTATCACAAGCAGATCTAAGCAAAAAATTAAAGAGACAAAGCATACAACCAAGCGTTTCTGCTTGTTCGAGATTGGTGGGGGTCTCAGCACCTTGATGCCCACCCATTACAACATCTGGCATGTCAGCAGTTTAATCAAATGACAGGAACATGTAGTTTGGTTCAAGCCATAGTGCTCCCAGAGGTCACATATGGGTGTAAAAGTTAGTTAGTGAAGAAAAAAGACAGGAAGAAGATAGGAGCTTTCAAACAGTGGTGATGGAGACTCCTAATATCCTGGACTACTTGAATAAACTAGTCATTGATAAATTATAAAAATACATCAAGGTGTAGATGTCCTTGGAGGCTCTGATGACCACTCATTGACTTCCATATTTTGGACGAGAATAGAGATTTTTAGAGAAAAACATCCTACTGAGAAATTACACCATATTTACACCAAAAGCAAAAACAGTGCAGAAATGAAACTATCAATTGCTTAGTCATCTGGTCTCCGACAAAACAGACTACACTGAGGCTAGCCAACAGATTATAAGACTACAATGACATAACAGCATTTAACAACAATATTTTATCCTTTACATAGTTTAAATACAGCTTCTGCAGCATAACATGTGACACACCATAACCTATCGAAACTGATGGTACGGGAATATAACCTAACAGGATCTAAAATCCAGAATTTTACTTAGCCTAGGAATAAGCCTATAAACCATCACCTTGGGTATTTTGCCAATATAAATCTATATAGATACTTGTAGGGCTGGTCGGTGTAGGAAATGTTTTGTCCGCACTAGACAGTCTCCAATTCCCTATGAGACTAGGGGCACTGAGGTTATAATATCTAGATAAACAGCCAGGTGTTTGTGAGAGACAAGTCTCCAGAGTTCGCTCTTTAAAAATATGGGTAGTGGGCTGCAGTAGGAACGGTGGGTCCTAGTCACACTGTGGAGACTGGAGGCTGATAAAACTGCTGCACTACCCCCTAACTACTGTTAATCTGCCAGACAAACAATGGAGTGCTTACCCCGCCAACAGTAGTATTGTAACGCTGCCTATGCAGAACCAGTAGTGTGTGAGCCGCAGAGATTGCTTTTGTATGGTGGCGATTAACATATTTAAGTGAAATAAAATCAATTTATCAAATTCAATAATTGCCCAATCCTGGCTGCACATTTTCTGACGATTTGTGCACAGTAACTAGATGAACATTTACATATACTCTTAGTAAGTAATTTTACTGTCAAATTAAAAAATAATGGCTACATACTGTACATCTGTTAGTTCGATTGACATGAAAGAGAAACAACAGTTTTTGCTAATGATGTGTGAAAGCTACAGAAAGGTCACAGAACAGTTGGTGAACATAAAGAAGAACATTCGAGTTTGACTTGAAGAACAGAGAGAAAATTAAGATTCACAGCAAGTAGAATATTAGATGGCTCTGGTAAGGTCTATAACCACTATGCCCTCTGAGCTAATCTGGGAATGCAAGGAAACACTCTGCAGACTGTGAATGCAGCCCATAAGCGTGGTGGCTTAGTTACATTGGCCATTGAGAGAGATACTTTTTGGAAAGTGACAGTGCACAGTCTGTTGCTGAAGAACTTGTAACAAACTGAAATGACACAAAAAGCAACATAAAGACAGTTTTCTCTCAAAGTGGTTGTTTGGGATCTAGTAAATAGCCAGCTGCCATTAAAACACATAAAAAGGTCTATTAACATACACGTGAGAACATTTGTAAAGACCAACCCAAGGAAATAGTGGAGAAGTTGTTTCCAGCAAACAGTAAGGTTGCTGCATTGAACTGCCATTTGAAGGAAACCGGTCACCAACAATTTCACAATGAAACTTCTGGCATTATAATGTAGGTTGTTTAAAATGTGTCTTATCTGATCCATGTCCTGGCACTATAAAAAGGTTTTCCCACTCTTATAGATTGTTTGCAGAACAGGCAGCAACTAACTTAGCTGCTTGGAGTCACTGAGGCAGTAGTCTACAGGTACGAAGCACTGAAATACACACACGGGGGGGTATGTCAATCACCAAGCAGGAGGCGTGTTTGAAGCTGCACTAGGAAGACTTCTATTAAGGGGATTGCCATGCAGGGAACTACCATTGTTGGACCAGCCTACCAGAACACCAGAGGATGGTAAGCCCAAGCTGTGACAATACGTACCCCTAATATGGGGCCCCAAAGTTTAGCACAATAGAATCTCATTTTATGCTGACTTCACCAGAAATGTTATTGAACCCTTAAAATGCAATGATCTCTTTTAAAGTGGACATTCAAAGAGTAGACTTGGCTCTTTAGAATAATTTTCTCTGCTGGGCCCAAGGAACTGCATGCTACAGTATGCATGTTCCCAACAGCCTGGCAATACCAGCAGTTACATTATCAGAAACCAGTTCACAAGCATGATCACTACTGACTGACTGTGTGGTTGGAACCATAGGTGACTAGAAGCATAAACATTTGGGGAGATGAGGTGAGGTAGGATCCACATTTCAAGAACAGGTACAGTTTTCCTCCAATAAATGTATTTGTCAACATCACTCAATCAACATGTTCTAACATGGCAACTTAGATTGCTAAGATGCAGTTTGTGATGGACCACATACTCAAGTGCTTTAACATAAGGAAAGCTGCACCTTTATAGCAGCAGTTGGCCAAAAAAAATGTTATGCCTCATAAAATTCTCCTGAAGAACCATTAGCCAAATACTGTTATAAAATAAAAAACTAACAACAAAATACCTTTGTTGGGTACATGGAATGGCTGAGATTGTGAATTTTGATGTTAACATAATCTTTCAAATACTCCACAATGTGAGAGGAAACTAGTTATGCAACTTCTAATTAAATTGTGATTTTCAAGAGCATACGCACAAGTCAATGGAATACCAAGCAGGTTAAACAACTGAGAAACAAAACCGTCAAACCGTAGCTTAATGCAGTCAAATACAGACACGCTTGTTCATTACAGCAGTTTAATTATACCTTGAATGGGAAGGAATTTCTCATAATTTTATATGATTAATGCATTTATCATTTTTTGCATTCCAAGCAATTATTCTCTGTTGTGTCTTCTCAGGCTCCTGTACTCAACGTGTTATTATTCAGATAAACAGTTTGGATTTTGGGTTCCTCCGCCTTTGTTATACATATATTTTTAAAACAAAGAAATACTACCATTAGTACTCCACTAGTTCACAAATGTATCATAACAGCAAAAAAAAAAAAAAAAAGAAAAAAAGGGTTTAAAGTGGTTGTTTCACGAAGAGAACCCTCACCTTTATTAGGGAATATGGACGCCATAAAAAGCTGTTTCCTAGTGTTATATTTCCCCCACATGAGTTACCAGAGCTAAAAGCTGTTACATCAGCTCTTGTGCTGCCAGACTCAAGCTGTCCATGTACGACATAGTCTGCAATTCATTATAAGATAAATATATGGAATAGACGTTGGACTGTGATCGGCTGAAAAGGGGTTATTTTATTCACTTCAAATGGGAGCTGAAACCCAGTGTGGCCAATAGACAATAAACAGAGCCCTCTGCCTTGGGGGGGGGGGGGGGAGTTAGTGTGTCTTATAAGGCGAATACACACCTATCACGGCGGTCCCTGCGGCCATCAACGGCCAGGACCCGCGGCTAATACAGGACATCACCGATCGCGGTAACCCTTCAGACACGGCGATCAAAGCTGACCGCCGCGTCTGAAGCGGAAATAACACTAACCCAGCTGTTCAGTCGGGCTGTTTGGGACCGCCGCGGTGAAATCGCAGCATCCCGAAAAGCTTACAGGACACCGGGAGGGGACCTTACCTGCCTCCTTGGTGTCTGCTCCGTGTCGGGATCCCCTGCATGGCTGGCACTCTCCTTCGTCGCGCACGCCGTCACGTCATCCAATAGGAGCGGCATGCGAAGCGACGTCATGGCGGCGACTGAGAGCGAGGATACCGTGCAGCAGAGACGTTCCGGAGCGACGGGGACACCACAGGGACGTGGCGACAGCGATGGAGGGCGACATCCAGGGCAGCGGTGACCGGTCCATAGCGGCAGGGACACGTGAGTACTACCTTCTATATCAGTGGCTGTCCGGACATGCTGGGAGTTGTAGTTTTGCAACATCTGAAGGTCCGCAGGTTGAAGATCACTGTCCTATACTTTACATTGTATTTGGTTCAGAATCTTTATTTACTAGATTTTTATCCTATAAAATTAGGTGCGTCTTATATGCCGGAGCATCTTATATGACGAAAAATATAGTATTCATGGAAATCTTATCTCATTCTGAGCTATGTAGTGGTCTTACTCTGACAGCTAAATATGCATATAAAAAGAGCTGTCAATGACTCAGTAGGACCACCCACTTGACTACTTAGCCCAGAATGAGCGGATGTTTACATGAATAAATTACATTATCCTGGAACTTTTCCCACAAAACTATATATCAATCTGCTCAGCTCCTTCTGTTCTATAACATGCAGTCTGCAGATTAAACTGCATTTCAAAAGTGACAGGGTCCCTTTAAATGAGACTTTTCACACAATTTTTAAAACACGTATTTACTACAAGGAGGATTTGGAAAAATGTTTACAATTGAAAGAGAACTGATTTACTGCTCCAACAAAACCCAATCTACTTGTGGCAGCATTTGACAGGTCATGATGTATATGTGCACTGTATGTCCTCAGGAAAAGCATCCAGTGGGTACATGCTGGCTGACCATGTGTGACCATGTTTCTCCTCATAGCGCTAGGATCTAATTTCTGAACATGCTTCCCATGGACATAAGATGACACAAACTCTGATGTATGAAGCTTCCCTGCTAAACCACTATCCATCCTATTTGAAAGAAATTTGACCTACACTTGTCCTTTGTAGAACACACATTCTACAGCTTTTAGGACAAGAACAATACAAGTATAGAGAAGATTCAACATGATCCATTATACTTATTTTTGAAAAAGCTTTCTCAAATATATTTGGGGGCATTTATCACACCTTTACGCCTCCTTCCAGGCATTAAAAAGTTGCTATTTTTTGTGCATGCTCCAGGTTTGCAAAAGATTTACTTACATTTACGCCAGCACAAAAAATTCTACAGCCGATGACAGCACATTGCTAAGTTTTACCTAAGACTGGCATATAAACGCCAATCTTAGCAACCCCTGCCCCACCCCCATCGTTTTTTACTCATTTAAATCTCTCAATTCCCTTTATGATCAATTACCTTTCCTCTATAGATGGGCATACACTTGGTGTCAGTCACTGAGGAGGACCGCCTTACAGACACCTTAACCCTGAATACTGAACTTAATAAAAGTTATTAATTAAAACATGTGAAAATCATGTTGAAAACGCAAACCTGATAAACATAGGAATAACAGACCTATAGTTGAGTCTTTAATGAAGACAAATCGCCTTTTCCTTTAACTAATAACTTGACATAACTTAGCCTCTTCACATTACATTGGACATTCACTTTTTGGTATAGGGGTTTCCACATGATAATCTGGCAGTAAGTGTTCAGTTCTCCAGTATCGCCTCCATGGGAAAAGTTAAAGGGAATCTGTAATCTGCATCACTCACCTATTGATACAGAATTGTAGTGTGGGTAATGCTGATGACAACAACACTAATAGTGTCCCCAATTCCTGCATCCATTCTGCCAATATTCCTCTTTTTTCTTAATATTCTAATGTATTAGCTTGGTGCACAGTGACATCAGGTTTAACTCTTCATAGGAAATACTTCTTCTCCTGCACTGATTCTCCTATGCTGCAGAATGGAGGTAAATCTTAGCATCTAACCCCTCTCCTTTGCATGTGCAGCTGGCCACAGGAGCAAAATGTATCTGCTTACATGAAAGTTTCACAGCGTAGGAGAGCACTCTAGCTACAGAGTTTAGCTCCATTCTACAGCATAGAAGGATCAACACAGGGGAGGAAGCGTTTGCTACCGTGTTTCTCCGAAAATAAGACCGGGTCTTATATTAATTTGAGTCACAAAAAACACACTAGGGCTTATTTTCAGGGGAGGGCTTATTTATTTACGGTATGGGGGGGCTGCAGCAGTGTGGAGGATGGGAGGCTGCAGAAGTGTGGAGGATGGGGGGCTGCAGGAGTGTGGAGGATGGGGGGGCTGCAGGAGTGTGGAGGATGGGGGGGCTGCAGCAGTGTGGAGGATGGGGGGCTGCAGGAGTGTGGAGGATGGGGGGCTGCAGGAGTGTGAAGGATGGGGGGCTGCAGGAGTGTGGAGGATAGGGGGCATCCTCCACACTCCTGCAGCCCCCCATACTCCTTCAGCCCCCCATCCTCCCCTTCCCCTGTCGTCCTACACACTCCTACCGTACCCTACAGCAGTGTTTCCCAACCAATGTCCTACAGCTGTTGCAAAACTACAACTCCCAGCATGCCCGGACAGCCTTTGGCTGTCCGGGCATGCTGGGAGTTGTAGTTTTGCAACAGCTGGAGGCACACTGGTTGGGAAACACTGCCCTACAGTGCCCCCCACCCCTCTGCCATAATAAACTTGGATACCGGTACTCATTTCACTTTCTTACCATACGGTACCCTCCTGCCACGGGACCAGCCAAAGGAGGCGGGGGTGTGGCCGAGGGGGGCAGTGGGGTCTGCGGGCATTACCGCACTGTGGTGGCCGGGCGCGGTGTCGGATCTGCAGGCATTACTGTGGCGGCCGTTGGGGGGGGGAGGTGTGTGGAGTCTGCGGGCATTACTGTGGTGGCCATGTGGGGTCTGCGGGCATTACTGGCGGCCGCGGTCCGGATCTGGAGATCAGCAGATTACGCCTGGACTAGGTCTTATTGCAGCCCTACCCCATAATCCTGCAAGGGCTTACTTTCGGGGTAGGGTTTATTTTCGGGGAAACACGTTATGAAGATTCAAGCTGGAGCTTGGGAACGCCTCATGTGCACCAAGCTCTTGCAAGAGAAATATGGGTGGACTGGAGGCATGGATCTGGAAAAGGTATTGTTGATATCAGCATCATCCACACACAGCTTTTAGAAAAAAAATATGTCAAACCCTTGTAAATATGATCAATGTGCTTTAATATGAACATGCAGTCTCTTCCAGAGAGGCACCTTATCTAGTCATTTTCTGCCATGGGCTTTCATATATTCATTTTGACTTCACTAATCAGATATTAGTTCAGTTTATACATTGACTTTATTTGAGCCCATGACAGTGGGCTTTATTGGGACCCACTTATGGAGAACAGTGCTGCTAAGAATTATTTTAGGATATGTTGCAGGATATAAGTAAGATTTCTACACCATATAGCATATATTCCTTGCTGCAAATGCTAAATAACACTTCCTCAGAACACAGGCTTGTTGACTTCAAAAGAATGTGTATTCATGTAATGTTTTAGAATTTGTAGCTGCCTACAGGAAGAACAGTAAATTATCTACACCACAACTTCTTTATCACAATCAGCTAAGCATCATGGGATATATATGGATACAGCTGATCATGAATGAGTGGGTGTACATAAGATATATACCTGTGTCTCTATAATACTTTACAGTTTACTTTAACAAGGCCAGTGATCTGTATCTAGTTCCTCTAGAAAATGAAGCTATAATATGTTGTTTCCAATATGTGACATGACTTAACAAGGATAAATGGCTCCTTGTACATTATTTCAGCAAGCCCACTTGTAATTACAAACCACAGCAATAACATATTAGCCACATTATTTATTGCACTTAATGTGTGCCTTCTGCTCCGGTATATATGTGTCATTCCAGCCGATATAATTGTGTACACCTGTAATGAGAGCAATCATTGTAACAGCATGTCATTACATATGCAAATACTGAGCAATTATTTTATAATTAATTTATAATTGAATATTTACTCCTGAAATTAAGCAAAGTGCAACAAGTCTATGAAAAATAAACCTGCCATATGGTATCTAGTATATATCAATAAAGATATGAGAAACACGTATTTACATCTAGATATATGACCATTACAAATAGACTGGGTATAGTGGTCTCACTATGCCAATATGCACCCCATAATTATGTAACTGAGCAAATATGAACCGATAAAGTTGTAGAGGCGGGTGCAGGTAAGGCTCCATTCACAACCCGTTTCTTTTACACATCACAAGTATACCAACAAAAAGGTATGCTGATGTACATCATAGTGCAGAGAGCGTATTCTTGTAATGAATATGAAATCCCATTTCCTAAAATGTATCCTTTGTTTTTTGGAGTCCAATAAGAAACAAAATGTATGTAACGAATGTAGTTATTTGAAATCAATGGGGAAGGTTAAATCTGCAGCGTTCCTGCCCCACAATCTGCACAAGTAACCAGTCTAGTGTACATTCATCCAATGGGGAAATCTGCTAAATAAATTCACATGCTGCAGATTTAAATGGGCACTGTCAGATACAAACACTTTTGATATGTTGTAAAGCATGCAAAACCAATAGGTTTTGCAATTGCTTTCATAAGAAAATTTTCAGTATTTGATACTGAAAAAGCCAGTCAACCAACTCTGTCTGCTTGGACACATACTAGTCCTGTGTCCATGAGTCATGGACCCACTTCCTTGATTGACAGCTGTGAGTGCAGGGCTCACAGCTGGAGGAAAAATCCTCCTACTGTCAGCTTGTGTCCCACTACTGTCAGTGAGGACAAGCTGGGAGTTGTAGTTTTGCTAATGCTAGGGGAGACAGCATACTGAGGGAGGGGGCGGAGACATGCACAGCGAGGCCACGCCCCCTCCAAATGAGAGGAATTCAGACTAGTGAGCTAAATTAAAAGTGTAATAAAAAAATAAATAAAGGTGCTAGACACAAAAATTAGATGTACATGGTCAGGATTAGGTACTGAGTGATAAATTTAAAAAATCTTTTTTTGTTGGATCTGACGGGTACATTTTAAGTGTCTGTACTGTCTGCAGGTAAATTTTAGCTATATATAGAAGATATTTCAATAATGTAATATGTTGGTACTATAAAACTGCTATGGATTTGATGTGTGTATTTTCACATGGAAGATCCCCAACAAATCCGTCTACTATGCATTTAAAAGGTTATTCCAGGATTTTTTTTTTTTATTTGACCATGCTACAGGGGCTGTAAAGTTAGTGTAGTTCATAACATAGTGTCTGTACCTGTGTGTGACGGTTTTTCCACAATTCCTCTGTGATTTTCACCCCAACATTTATTTTAACAGCATACAAAATGACTTATCTCAGATTTTTCCCAGTTTGCAATGTGGGAAAAGGCATGGGCAAAAAAGAAAACTCAAAAAGGAAATACCAAGTCACAAACAGCTAGCCACAGTGTTATGATAATCTCACAACATAGCCATTTAGCCCCAAGACAAGCACAGATCCTTCCTAAGCATGTCCATTAGGGTCTGGAAGGTACATACTTAAATCCCCTTATGGTGGAAAACCCATTTAACATTAAAGCATTGCTGTCACTTTTCACAGTAAAAACGTAAAAGTTTTGATCAATCAGGGCCTCAATGCTGAGACCCGCCCCCCCCCCCCATCACTGCTTGATGTAACTTGTTCCAGGAGACGAGCTCCATAGATTTACAGTGGGGCCCATCTCCTGGCACAAGTTGGATTGAGCAGCTAGCCAGGGGTTGAAGTACAAATCCATATGTCGGCTATCTGATGACTGATGGGGGTCTCTGCTTTAAGAGGTCTACCTTTCAAAACTTTTGACATGTCAAAAGATTTTTAAGTGACAGGCTTTAAGATCTAATGACCTAGTGATGTAGTTATTTATGTTGGGGAGACAGACCGTGACCATCTCTACCAATAATAAAAATAAGGATTCAATTCATCATACCATCCCTTAGTCGCCCACAAGACAATTCAAGACAATTTTGTACTATCATTGTACAGTACAAACCAAAAGTTTGGACACACCTTCTCATGCAGAGTCTTCTTTATTTTCATGACTATGAAAATTGTAGATTCACACTGAAGGCATCAAAACTATGAATTAACATATGTGGAATTATATACATAACAAAAAAGTGTGAACATATGTCAAATTCTAGGTTCTAGCCACCTTTTGCTTTGATTACTGCTTTGCACACTCTTGGCATTCTCTTGATGAGCTTCAAGAGGTAGTCACCTGAAATGATCTTCCAACAGTCTTGAAGGAGTTCCCAGAGATGCTTAGCACTTGTTGGCCCTTTTTGCCTCCACTCTGCGGTCCATTACACCCCAAACCATCTCAATTGGGTTCAGGTCCGGTGACTGGAGGCCAGGTCATCTGACGCAGCACCCCATTACTCACCTTCTTGGTCAAATAGCCCTTACAAAGCCTGGAGATGTGTTTAGGGTCATTGTCCTGTTGAAAAATAAATGATGGTCCAACTAAACGCAAACCGGATGGAATAGCATGCCGCTGAAAGATGCTGTGGTAGCCATGCTGGTTCAGTATGCTTCAATTTTGAATAAATCCCCAACAGTGTCACCAGCAAAGCACCCCCTCACCATCACACCTCCTCCTCCACACCAGCATACCTGTGAAGTGAAAACCATTTCAGGTGACTACCTCTTGAATCTCAACAAGAGAATGCCAAGAGTGAGCAGTAATCAAAGCAAAAGGTGGCTACTTTGAAGAACCTAGAATATGACAAAAAAAAGTGTGAAACAACTGAAAATATGTTATGTATATAATTCAACATGTGTTAATTCATAGTTTTAATGCCTTCAATGTGAATCTACGAAGAAAACTCTGAATGAGAAGGTGTGTCCAAACTTTTGGTTTGTACTGTGTGCACAACTATCTGTGCGTTTAGGGGAATTCAAGTACCATCAACTCCCGAACAGAAGTGCTACAGCCACCACTGAGAGCAGGGAGGATAGTCTGGAAAAGCGCTATGTGCATAGCTCTGAGCCCACCTCCTGGGCACTTGCTATGGTCTAGGAGGGATGTTAAAACATATTTTTCTTGTGTATGACTACATGACAGGGACACAAATTACACTGCAATCCCTGTGCTTTAAATAGGGCTTGTCAGCAGTTTTGAGGACTCAAAAGTGCTGACAGACTCCCTTAAATTGACTTATATGATGACACTCCTTTCCTGACTTTGGCTTGTGCCATGGAGTTTAAAAGCCATCCAAATAACCAATGTACCTCTGAGGAGTAGAAAGTGTTCCTTTTAGGAAGGTAATTAATTAACATTGCTCTCTGCATGCGTAAGTACACCCAAGGTAAAACACAAAGGACATGAGATGTTTTGTATGTGCTATAGAAAAATCTAAGTATTCATAGAGGTCTGTCTTAATATATTCTTCCAATTGAAATAAGTCACTTTTTTTCAGAAATTATAGAACAGGTTGAACTTTTTTTTTTTTTTTTGGTAACAAATGAGAGTGAAGGAATGGAGGATTGAGGGATAAAGAAAGAGCTGGAATTAATGAGGCCAAATGTGATACTAAGTTGTAATTATCCAAGACTTTTTGTGCTCGCCTGTTTCTCACCTTCCAATCCAGATATCACATATATCAGACGTGTAAATAGACCACTAATGTCCCCAGGGAGGCGTGAATGGAAGCTGATATGAATAAACGTAAGCAAAATTTTGCTAGATGTGCTGCTCATGACTTGTCATTGATACAGTATTCAGCAGAGCTATATACCTATATTTACTTATATCCGTTCCTTTCCCCATTGGGGGAATCTAACTCATTTTGAGATTTAAAGCATGCATATGCTTAGATCAGATTAATAAAATGACATCATAAGCCTATTTTTAAGCTGTTCCAAGATGTATTGGATAAGGAAAGTGTATAGGTGGTGAAGTCAACTATATCTAATGCTTTAACTTTGCTCCAAAAGAGTAAACTTATTAAGCTATAGTGGTTAGGACCCAAAACACTCAAGAATAAGGCATCATGCATAAGGCAACTGTGTGTGCTGCAGATCTATGGGGCAGAGGTCATCAGTGTTTGATGGGATATAATCTGACCCTTGCTGATAAGCAGTGAAAGAATTCCAGTGTCTCCGCTCCCTTCTTACATAAGCACAGCGGATCATCTCTACAGGCGGCTGTGGTTGATATTGAAGCTCAGTTCCATTAAGTGTTGGACCACCAATAAATAAATTTGGTGCTGCTCTGTGATTGGCTGATTAGCTACTTGTGTAAACAAGCAGTTAAACAGATGTGTCATATGAGGTGGCCAACGAGTGTAGATGGTTATACTTCAAATATATATTTAAAGTCCTGGAAACACTATTTCAGTAGCAGGGAAACACAGTAACAGTATGGTACATGTTTAATATATTCCCCTCTGCTTGGCTTCTGCTAGTTTGTGTTAGAACAAGCCATAGCTTCTGCAGGTGATTTTGCAGTTTTAAGACAACCCCTTGCTGTGGCTTGTACACATATTTTCTCTTCTCTTATCTCTGAATGAAAGCTCAAGGGAGTCAGCTATGTAGAAGCCAAGGCTGACCTCACAGTTAAACCACCCACGCATGCTTACAATTGTGATCTATCACACATTTTTACTCCACAGTTACATAAGAAGCAATTTCTAGAGAGGGAAATCTAGACACATCTACTTGGCTTACAATTTCATACATTGTGAGACTTCCAGATGTTCTAAGGACCTGCCCAACAGAAGCTGTGAATCTGCGCTTGATCAAATCCCGGCGAAAGAGAGAAATCTCTGTTTCAGTCTGCACTCAGCAAACTTACATTTTTAAACAAGGTGATGCTCATTTATGAAACCGCGTTGCTGTGGTTACTTGAACTTTACTTTGCTTGTGGATAAAATAACATCAGTGCCAAGGAAGCTCTAAGAGGAACAATCAACAAAGACGAAGATGTCTCACGTGTCAATATGTAAGGTGCAGAGTAAGAGGCAGAAGTCTTCTTATCGTGTGGGTATATTCACACAGGCCCAATACACTGCAGATTTTCCATAGCGGATTTGTGTGCAGCAAAGTGGCAGCATATTATTACAGTGCCAGAAAAGTGTATTGGATTTGTAGAAATCTCATTCAAAGCAGGGCACCCTAAATTCACAACAGGTCAGTTTATGGTGAGAAAATGCTTAGCGTTTATGGGGAAAGATATCATTCCATGTGTTTATTCTGTTATTTTTCTAAGAGTTAAGGGCCTTTTATGGATTGCACAAGTGCAACCATATGTTTGGTCAACCGCAGGATGTACTTCTTTCATCAGTTTTGTGGATGGAATCCACTCACTGAAGGCTACGAGGAGGGATTAAAATACAGATGCATCTGTATCTCATCAGTATTTTATTTTTTCATCTGAAACAGTCATTAAAGGGGTACTCAGCCCTAGACATCTTATCCCTATTCAAAGGATAGGGGATACAATGTCTGATCACGGGGGTCCCGTCGCTGGGGACCCCCCGCAATCTTTCCTGCATCTACCCCATTTCTCAGCTGCACAGAGCAAGGATCGCTCTGTGGCTGATGACGGGGGATGCAGGGGATGGAGTATAATGATGCCATGGCTCCACCCCCTAATGATGTCATGGATAGGGGATAAGATGTCTAGGGGAGGAGTACCCCTTTAAGTAGCAAACAGTAGTATTTAGCTCAGTATGTTGTGGGTCCAAAACACACAAAAAAAAAGGACAAGTAATTTCATAACATTTTCTTCTCTGTAGGTTTCGCTTCTTATTTCATCTTACAAACCCTGATGCTAAATAACTATAAATAACTATAATAAATGATGCTGTGTGAACCTGGGTCCAGCCTCAGGGTATATTTACACATACCGTATCTGCTGCAGATGTGATCGTGTGCTCAACTATTTATTTGTAGTGATTTAACTGCATGAAATCCTCAGCAAATACGTGTGTATGTATGTATGTACTATGGTCACAGTGTAAGCTAAAAAAAATAGATCCTATCTGGCCAGAATATGACAGCATACTGCAAAAAAATAAAATAAAAATAAAGATGGTAACACTGTGAGTATGTTGTGGAAGCAATGAGATCCTCCAAGCTAAATAGCATCAAACAATTTAACTATCAAACACCAATCTTCAAAAGCAGAGCAGAGTTATAATAATAATAATTATTATTTATATAGCACCAACAGATTCTGCAGAACTTTACAAATTTGGGGATACAAAAAAAGACAAGGATCAGACATTACAACATTACACACTAAATATTCAAACAGGAGGAGTGAGGTCCCTGCTCGCGAGAGCTTACAGACTATGAGGAATGGGGTTGAAACAAACTGTAGAAAGTGCTTTATTGATACAATGGTCCAGCTTTATTGTATATATAGGGGAGGTTACATGAAGGTGGGTCAACCAGTCACCAACTAATCCCTGAATGTCTAAAGTACATAGAGCATAGGGGGAGACTGCTGAATATGGCACTTTTGAGGTCTCCAAGACCCAGAGGTCACAAAAGGGGGGCAAAGTGATAGTACAGGGGATCGGTTAGGGGATGTTATAGGCCTGTTTGAAGGGCTGTCTGTTTAGGGCATGTTTAAAACTCTAAGTAAATTAGTATGCATCCACAGAAATTATATATTTTTGGTTTTGTAACAAAAGGTAATGTTTAACCCCTGCGGTGGTACTTAACGCACCGGACATAAATGTACGTCCTGATGCTTTGGTATTTAACGCACCAGGACGTACATTTACGCCCTGTATGAGACTGCGAGCATCGGACCAATGCTCGGGTCATGCGCGGCAAGATCCGGCTGCTATCAGCAGCCAGGGACCCGCCGGTAACGGCGCACATCAGTGATCATGCTGATGTGTGCCAATAACCCCTCAGATGCTGTGATCAATACAGATCACGGCATCTGCGGCAGTGTGGTCACTAAAATGGATAATCTGATTGCCAGCAGCACTGCTGCGGGGATCCGATTATCCAACATGGCGGCCGGAGGTCCGCTCACCTGCCTCCAGCCGTCTCCTGCTCTAAGATCGAACAGTGATCAGCGCTATGCAGTGCAGTGTTTTAATAGTCCCTATGGGGACTATTAAAGTGTAAAAATAAAAGTATAAAAACGTAAAAAAAATTGAAAAATCCCCTCACCCCAATAAAAATGTAAATTGTCCCTTTTTCCCATTTTACCCCCAAAAAGTGTAAAAAAGAATAAAATAAATAATAGTAATCATATTTGGTATTGCTGCATGCGTAAATATACAAACTACTAAAATATAATGTTAATGGTCCCGTACGGTCAACATAAAAAAAGTCACAAATTGCTGCTTTTTTGTAACATTTTATTTAAAAAAAATTATTTAAAAAAATGTATAAAGATTTTATTAAAAGTTTTATATGCAAATGTGGTATCAATAAAAAGTACAGATCACGGCCCAAAAAATTAGCCCTCATACCGCTGCTTATACAGAAAAATGAAAAAGTTATAGGTCAGCAAAATAGAGGGATTTTAAACGTACTAATTTGGTTAACAAGTTTGCGATTTTTTTAAAGCGGTACAATAATAGAAAAGTATGTAATCATGGGTATCATTTTAATTGTATTGACCCACAGAATAAAGAAAAAAAAATGTTTACCATAAATTGTACAGCGTCAAAACAAAACCTTTAACCCCTTAAGGACACATGACATACCGGTACATCATGTGTCCGCTCCCGATCTATAACGCGGGGCCACGCCGTCATAGCGGGTCGGGCTCGGCCTCTAACAACGGCCGGAACCCGTGGCCTCTAACAGCTTACAGCTCTGCAGTGATGGAAAACTGAAGAAAATTGCTTGGGCAACCAGGCCTCACATTGTTTCTTTAAACACTGAAATATTTGCGGCCCTGATAACTTTTCCCTCACATTTCAATAATATAGAAAAATAGAATGCTATGTGCACATAAATCCCATTGCTACAACATGCACATAAAATGCAGGCCTCCTCTTCCATATTGTCCTGACAGTGGTAATTCATTACTGTGTAAAGCCTCCTGGCCTGTATTGATTACATCACTTAATACTAAAGCTTGCTTCCAGGTTTAAACACAGGATAAATAGGCATCTTGTACAATTCACAGGAGTATATACATTAAAGACGACATACCAAGAGCGATTTAAGTGCATTGTGTTAGTGAATGTAAATGTCGAGTTCTATCATTTAACGTCTGCATGCACTGGCACAACATCTAGAGGATCTATATCAGGGGTCTCAAACTGTTGGCCCTCCAGATGTTGCAAAAGATTTTCAACATCTGGTGGGCCACCAGTTTGAGACCGCTAAGTCATAGGTGATAGTGTAGCTTGCACCAATGCCTGAAACACATATAGTCATTACCTGTGCCTGCCACAAACACTCTTCCCTGTAGAATAACAGACAAAATAGTCAAACTTGCTGTAGCTTGCCCCTATGGCAAACAACCATCAGGATCTGTTAAAATAAGATAGCTATCTAGGGTTATGGTACCACTTAGGAAATTCTATAGATCAGTGATCTCCAAACTGTGGACCTCCAGCTATTGCATAACTACAACTAAATCAATGTGGTAGAAAGCAATGTCTGGCACAGCCCTCACCAATGTACACCAGTTCAACAAGATATCACACAGCAAAGAATCACACAGCTAGATGCAGGTGAAATTATCTGTCATGTCAAGTGGTGCTTTGCTTAACATACCGTGGGGATCAAAAGTTTGGGCACCCCAGGTAAAAATTTGTATTAATGTGTATAAAGAAGACAAGGAAAGATGGAAAAATCTCCAAAAGGAATCACATCACAGATTAGACATTCTTATAATATGTCAACAAAAGTTAGATTTTATTTCCATCATTTACACTTTCAAAATAACAGAAAACAAAAAAATGGCATCTGCAAGTTTGGGCACCCTGCAGAGTTAATATCTTGTACTGCCCCCTTTGGCAAGTATCACAGCTTGTAAACACTTTTGTAGCCCGCCAAGAGTCTTTCAATTTTTGTTTGAGGTATCTTTGCCCATACTTCCTTACAAAAGTCTTCCAGTTCTTTGAGATTTCTGGGCTGTCTGTCACACACTGCTCTTTTAAGGTCTATCCATAGATTTTCAATTATGTTGAGGTCAGGAGATTGTGAAGGCTATGGCAAAGCCTTCAGTTTACGCCTCTTGATGTAATCCCCCGTGGATTTAGAGGTGTGTTTAGGATCATTATCCATTTGTAGAAGCCATCCTCTCTTTAACTTCAGCTTTTTCACAGATGGCATCAAGTTAGCATCCAAAATTTGCTGAAATTTTATTGAATCCATTTTTCCTTCTACTCGTGAGATGTTCCCTGTGCCACTGGCTGCAATACAACCCCAAAGCATGATTGATCCACCCCCATGCTTAACAGATGGACAGAAGTTCTTTTCATAAAATTCTGTTCCTCTTCTTCTCCAAACGTACCTTTGATCATTCCGGCCAAAAAGTTCAATTTTAACCTCATCGGTCCACAGAACTGGTTTCTAAAATGAATCAGGCTTGTCTATATGTTCATTTGCAAAGTTCAAACGCTGATTTTTGTGGTGAGGACATGAAGACCATATTTGTACAAGTATCTCTTTATAGTGCAATAGTGTACCACAACTCCAGTGTCTGCCAGATCTTTCTGGAGGGATTGTGCAGTCAAACGTGGGTTTTGAATTGTTTTTCTCACAATCCTGTGAGCTGTTCTGTCTGATATTTGTATGGGTCTTCCAGATCTTGCTTCCACTGTCCACTGTTCCTGATGACTGCCATTTCTTAATTACATTCTGAACAGAGGATATTGACACCTGAAAACGTTTTGCTATCTTCTTATAGCCTTCTCCAGCATTGTGAGTGTCAACGATTTTCAGTTTCAGATATCTAGACAACTGCTTAGAAGAGAAGAACCCATGTTGCTGATTGTTGGGGCAAGGTCAGATGAGTCTGGGCATTTAAAAACTTTGAGATTGACATCATCTGGTCTTCTGAGATGATGATTGAGAACAATCCATGACACTGACAGGTGTCAGCTTTGCAAAGGGGGCAGTGAATGCTATAAATTCTGAAGGGTGCCCAAACTTTTGCAGAAGCCATTTTTTTGTTTTCCGTTATTTTGAAACTGTAAATGATGGAAATAAAATCTAACTTTTTTTTGGGACATATTATAAGAATGTCTAACCTGTAATTTGATGCCTTTTGGAGATTTTTCCATCTTTCCTTGGCTTCTTTATGCACATTAATACAAATATTTACCTGGGGTGCCCAAACTTTTGATCCCCACTGTAACTCGTAGGCAAAACATCTTCCATGCAGAATTAAAATAGCAGCACTCGCCATGGTTTCTTCTTCTTTATTGAGTCAAATACTCACGTTAACAGAGGGAGATGAACAGTATTAGGGTTGCACAGCTGAATAGGAGGCAACAGCCATTTCTCAAGTCTGAAGCACTAAGGGGTGAGAAACGGCTGTTGCCTCCTATTCAGCTGTGCACCCCTACTGTTGTTGTTGTTAATATGTAAGTGAGTATTTCACTCAATAAAGAAGAAACCACGGTCTGTGATGCGTGTCACTATTTTATTTCTATATTAAAGATGCAAAATTACAACTCCCAGCATGTCCGGACAGCCAATGGCTGTCCGGGCATGCTGGGAGTTGTAATTTTGCAACTGCTGGAGGTTTACAGTTTGGAGACCAGCTATAAATCATAATCTGCTCAAAGAAAGTTGCCGCTATTGTACTAAACTGTAAACTGCTTCTCTCTGCTTTCTTCAGATGTAACTAGGCACTGTAGCAGTGAAGGAGTTAAGCAAAGCAAGGTGAAATATTTTCATATTTGTAATCCGAGATGGTATGGATAAACTAAGCCAGTTTCCTCTTCCCTCTTGTTTGAACAAACCATGGCATATTAGGGAGAACAGGTTGGGAAACCACAAGAATGCAGAACTGTCTGTGCTGCAGAGACTATAGGCTGTCTCTGGCAGGCTAACTTGTGTCTGATTTTCACTCTCTCCCCTTGTCTGTTGTGAATTCCTGAGGCGTGACAAGCGCAGACAGCTCAGGAACCAATTCACAGCTTCAGCCCGCCTAGACCCTTCACATGCACATTGCACATGGACTGTGAAGTGCCTCTTCTGATATGTAGAACCAAGGGATAACTACAGGTCACCAAAACAGAAGAGAGAGGAAAACAAGTAGCAGAGCTCTCTTACCTACTGAAATGTAGACCTATACAGACCTGAGGACAAGGGTGGCACTATTTCTAGAGGAAATCAACTATGTTTTTCTATTCCCAGAAAACCTTTTTAAGGGTTAAAACTATAAAATACTTAGTCAGCTACTCACAATACCTAAGTGATATTAGTGGTTTTCATCCCAGTGTCTCTATTCTGCTGCTCACTTGTTCTGACGTCAACTGCTCAGGAGAGGGGTGTCTGAGGGAAGCACTGAGCCCACCTTCACTCACCATGCATTCACTTCTGCTGTGCTGGGTCTCTTCATTTAGTCACTGCAGGCTGCTCTGTAACCCCCTCCTCACTGTATACAGACAGGATTCTGATAGACAGGACAGGGGTTAGCTTAGAGGAGGGCTAGTTCCAGTCTCACTTCCTGGATGGTGTGGGGACCCCTAGTTAACACTTGTGGCAGGTACACTGCAGATTTTTCCAACTAAAGTGGCTATCCAACATAAGGTGACTTTAAAAACTTAAGTGTCATACAGTAATGGACATTCTTGCCAGAAAGTTAAACAGATTTGTAAATTACTTCTATCTTAATCCTTCCAGTACTTATTAGCTGCTGAATACTACAGAGGAAATGGCTTTCTTTTTGGAACACAGAGCTCTCTGCTGACATCATGACCACAGTGACCACATAAACATATGCTGCTCTGGACAGTTCCTAAAATGGACAGAGATGTCAGCAGAGAGCACTGTGGTCATAATGTCAGCAGAGAGCACTGTGTTCAAAAAAGAAAACCATTTCCTCTGCAGTATACA
The DNA here is from genome assembly GCF_029499605.1 of Hyla sarda. Lineage (NCBI taxonomy): Eukaryota > Metazoa > Chordata > Amphibia > Anura > Hylidae > Hyla > Hyla sarda. The sequence continues at coordinate 343,298,688 of NC_079191.1, read as the reverse complement.
GACCTTAAAAAGTACTGGTAAGATTTAAAAATGTTTAATAGAAGTAATTTACAAATCTGTTTAACTTTCTGGCATCTGTTGGTTTAAAAAAAAAAAAAAGTTTCCATGGGAGTACCCCTTTAAAGAGAATCTGTCATCAGCATCAACCACACTAACCTGCTGGTATAGGCTTGTAGTGCATATGACACAGCTAAAAAAGTCTTTATCTTTCTGAATTTCATAATACGCTAATGAGCTGGCTTGGGACACATGGTGTCCAGCCCACCTTATAAATATGCATAACGCTTGCCCTGCAAAATTTCTCATATGAAAGTAGAGATTTCACTTACTCCCTGTTGTCGACAAGTACTGCGCATGCGAAGGATGAAGTGGACTGGATGTCAGGATGCACTTGGGGCTTGGGAGTGCCCTGTGTGCACCAAGACATGCTTATTTTTTTGTAATATGAAAACAAGCTAACAGAGCAATGGAGCCATGGAGCATAGAAGGGTAAACCCCATTTTCACCAGTGTTATCTACACTACTGAATTCCCACCTACCCAGGAGTGTGCCCAAAGCTTTCAAGCAGTGTCCAAAACACCCACTTTTAGAAGGGGTTTACATAAACTTAAAGGCAAACTCCAGGGAACTGGACTCATCCCCTATGCAAAGATGTCTCGCTTCAGCCAGTGATTGGCTAAACAGGCGGTTACTTGCGCTCTTTTCTGAGTGTGGGGACCGAAGCGTGGTAAGGACAGGTAAGAAGGATGGGCGGCGTACAGGGCATCGAAGGGGGCCCCAGCGGTCAGACAGCCATTGATCAGGCTCTCATACCGTATCGTGCATAGGGGATAAGTTCATTTCCTTGGACTATCCTTTTAACTCTTTTACAGATGGAACTATCCTTGCAAAATTGAGATTGCTGGATTTTATGGGTCTACAAAACGGAACAAAAAAGGATATCTATGACTGAAGAAAAACATATCTATGCCAGTTTCCAAGAGGAGAGTCAGCACAGTATTGCCTCTATTGCTGTGCACAGTATTCACCAGCCTGCCAGGGCTGGAATCAACCAAGAAGTCCTCCAAATACAAGATACAGCACCAGTCACAAGGTCTGGTTTAAATGCAGGCTTTAGTATTTCTTGCACAAAAAAAAAAAAAAAAAAAAAAAAAAAAAAAAGCATATTATGTTTTTTGGTGCAATAAATCTTGACAGGTGCTGTATCTTGTAATTGGAGGACTTGCTATCTATGCCAGGATTGTCCCTAAAACTATTTCAAGTTATTTATTGATAATTTATAGGCACCTGATGAATCAAGAAAATGAGGTGATTCCTTTTTAGGAATTAAAGTGGAAGTAATGAAGATGGCCACTTTTAAAACATAAGTAGAGGCCCATGGATCACCACTCTATTAGCCAGCATGAAAACCCATTAACACAGAGTGTCTCTTGCTCTGACTAACTCAAGCTCTCTGTGTATTACATAGTTGACCACTATGACCTGGCTTGAATGCTAAGGTAATAAGACAACTTTCATCACAAAACAAGTCACACAGCCAAAGGTTATCATGTTGCAGTGTAGGGACTATGCTTCATTGCAGCTAATATGGGTGAATGGGGTTATATTGTGACCCACAAGTGGCTCTGACCTGCCGGATGCAAAAAATTAGATTGCAGTTGCGGCCACTTGTGAGTCGAACAATAGCCCTTATTCACTAAAATTAGCTGGAATGAAGCACCATTTCAATGGAGTGAAGCACTTGTCTACCTTTGGTTGTGCGACCTGTGTTGCAGTAAAGATGCTGTAGCTGTGAAGTTCTAGTCTAACTGCTGATCGCAGAAGGTTTATGAAGCCAAAACAGCAGCATAATATTGTCCCTGGATCAGCTTTGATCTAATAAGATTGTACGGGAATACACAGGAATAAAACAAAATACAATTCCCAGTTAGACTACACATGATACATAGAAAGAGTTCTCAAAGGGGTACTCTGCTGCTTAACGTTTGGAACAAACTGTTCCGAAACGCTGGATCCGGAAGCTTGTGATTTCATAGCCCCCCCCCCCTCCCGCTCATGGTGTCATGCCCCGCCCCCTCAATGCAAGTCTATGGGAGGGGGCGTGACATCCGTCATGTCCCCTCCCATAGACTTGCATTGAGGGGGTGGGGTGTGACGACAATATGGGGCGGGGCTATGACGTCACAAGCTCCCGGCGCCGGCTCCAGCGTTCGGAACAGTTTGTTTCAAATGCTGAGCAGAGGAGTACCCCTTTAAATCCCAGATTGGACTTCTACAACTTATTGTTCTATACATTAGTTCTTTTAATTGTACAATGACATTCCACAATAGGCAAGCTTCCATGCTGAGCTGTTCAAAAGATATAAGCCTGCAAGAGATCTATAGTTCTCGCCTTATATAATTATAGGAAATATACTACACTAATGGTTGTGCATACATTATACAAAACAGCTGTAATGTGATCTGCCATTTAAAGGGCAGTCCACGGAGGCACACATTTCATCTGTCAAGAAGACTATTATTTTATTTAAGAAATATAACAGCAACAATTATAATTTTAATCCCTGGCAATACAGGAATGCATTACTACTGTTATAGAAGAAATGTATATCTAAAATAGAAAAATGCTGGAAAATGAACCACAATTGGAAACGTTAAATATGTACACTACACAGTAAATACTACAATGTTAATATGTATAATATCATAGCCATCTAAGGCTAAGCTCTAACTGACCCCATTTATCACATAGGTAAGTGACAACAGACCTAGAGAGGATAGAGCATTGCACAAGGAAAGGATTCTGTCTTGGAGCAATAATGATACCAGAACTTGGCACTATGAGAAATGCAATTAAGCTGGTAATGGTGTTTGTAGAATGGCCGCGATAAAGTCAGGATTTTATAAATAGATCACTTCTAATCCGAACATTTCAGACTCAGCAGACTGCAACATCCTGACTGAGCTGTAAGACAACTTAACTTACTGCTTTAATGCTGTGCTATAAGAGATTTCGGCTCTTATACTGTAATGCCATGCGCCAATCTAGGCTAAATGTGCCCTAATCTAACAAGCCTGTGTGTTATGGGAAGATTATTACCCAAAACTATTTAAAGGGAATGTGTCAATAGGAAATGATCTATTGTTTAAATCTGATTTTTATGTTAAAGGGGGACTCCGGTGGAAAACATTTTATTTTCTTTTTTTTTTTATCAACTGGTGCCAGAAAGTTAAACAGATTTGTAAATTACTTCTATTAAAAAATCTTAATCCTTCCAGTACTTATTAGCTGCAGAATACTACAGAGGAAATTCTTTTCTTTTTGGAACACAGAGCTTTCTGCTGACATCACGAGCACAGTGCTCTCTGCCGACATCCATTTTAGGAACTGACCTGAGCAGCATATGTTTGCTATGGGGATTTTCTACTACTCTGTACAGTTCTTAAAATGGATGGAGATGTAAAAAGAGAGCACTGTGCTAGTGATGTCAGCAGAGAGCTCTGTGTTCCAAAAATAAAATTCCCTCTGTAGTATTCAGCAGCTAATAAGTACTGGAAGGATTAAGAATTTTTTTATAGAAGTAATTTACAAATCTGTTAACTTTCTGTCACCAGTTGATAAAAAAAAACAAAAAAAACGGAGTACCCCTTTAAAAATATTTTTTAAGAGTTTTTTATTTTATTTTCTATCTTACTATTTGTATTTTACAATCATAAAATAACAATAATAATAATTATAAGAACTATAAACAGAGACTTCCTGTTCTGTACAGATCACTTTCCAGTAGTCTCCACCTTATCATCACAGACAGGTGTACAGTGTGATGTTGAAAGCTTAGTTGCATCCTCCCTGTGGGATGAAGTCTGCAAAGGTCATAGGGTATGCTCAGAAACCTTTCTAATTAATTTCAATGGGACAGCTCTTGTCTATTGGGCTTGTTCAAATCATATCCCCGATTTTCCCCATAATAATGTACACTAAATGAAATTTAAACAAAAATTACAATTAAATCACATACATGTTTCAGAATCTGGTTCTAATCTATTAAAAAACAAACAAAAACAAAAAAAACATTCCTAGGATACATTCCTTAAAGCAGTACTCCAGTGAAACAATTATATTTTTTTTTTCATATCAACTGGCTACAGAAAGTTATACAGATTTGTAAATTACTTCTATAAAAAAAAAATCTTAATCCTTCCAGTACTTATCTGCTGCTGAAGTTGAGTTGTTATTTTCTGTCTGAGCACAGTGCTCCCTGCTGAGACCTCTGTCTGACTCAGGGACTGTCCAGAGTAGGAGCAAATCCCCATAGCAAACCTCTCCTATGAGGGCTCCTTTTTTGCGCCATCATCTGTACTTTTTATTGATACCACATTTGCATATATAAAACTTTTAGATCACTTTTTATACATTTTTTGGGGGAATAAAATGTGACAAAAAAGCTGCATTTTGAATTTTTTTTTTTTATTTTTTACATTTACATTTAGTTGGTAAACAGTAGTTTCGGGTTTACACGAGACCATTATGTTCACTTTTGTCCAACCTTCCTGAAGTTGTGTACACTGTGGAACCTTGCTCCAAAACAGCTATTTGAATTCACAGAAATAGATCTTAGAACATCAGCGGATGGAGAATATTAGAACAGTGGTTAAAAAAACATGCTTCATTATAAGTTAAACATCCTCCTTAACCCCTTAAGGACCAAGCGTTTTTTCGGTTTGTGCACTTTCATTTTTTCCTCCTTACCTCTTAAAAATCATAACCCTTTCAATTTTGCACCAAAAAAATCCATATGATGGCTTTTTTTTTGCGCCACCAATTCTACTTTGCAATGACATAGGTAATTTTACCAAAAAATCCATGAAGAAACGGAACAAAAATTCATTGTGCGACAAAATTGAAAATGTTGTAACTTCTAGGGGCTTCCATTTCTACGCAGTGCATTTTTCGGTAAAAACTGCTGACACCACTGTTCTGACACGGACAGAGGTGTGAGCAGAAAGCACTGTGGTCAGGTTGAAAAGAACAACTCAACTTCCTCTGTATTATACAGCAGCTGATAAGTACTGGAAAGGATTAAGATTTTTAGATAGAAGTAATTTACAAATCTGTTTCACTTTCTGGCACCAGTTATGTTAATAATTTTTTTTCCACTGGAGTACCCCTTTAAGGACTAGGCGATTTTTAGTTTTTGCACCTTCTTTTTTTCCTCCTCCCTTTCTAAAAATCATAACACTTTCAATTTTGCAACTAAAGACCCATACGAGGGCTTGTTTTTTGCATCACCAATTTTACTATTGTACTTTGTAATAACTTCACTTATTTTATACTAAAAACTGTGGCAAAACAACAAAAGAGACAAGTCATTTTGTAAATTTTGGGTGCTTCCATTTCTATGCAGTGTACTTTTTGGTAAAAATGACACCTTATCTTTACTCTGTATGTCCATACGGTTACAAAGATACCCAATTTATGTAGGTTTTATGTTATTCTACTACTTGCGCTGTATCTGTAGTTTTTATTGGTACCATTTTGTTTTGATGGGACTTTGATAATTTTTTTTATACTTTTTTTATGGTACTGACAAAAAATGTGCAATTTTTTTATACGTTTACGCCACTGACCATGCAGTTTAACTAATGGTCTAACTTTAACTACCGTATTTATCGGGGTATACCACGCACCGGCCTATAACACGCACCCTCATTTTACCAAGGATATTTGGGTAAAAAAAGTTTTTTACCCAAATATCCATGGTAAAATGAGGGTGCGTGTGTGTGCGTGTATACCCCGATACACCCCCAGGAAAGGCAGGGGGAGAGAGGCCGTCGCTGCCCGCTTCTCTCCCCCTGCCTTTCCTGGGGTCTAGAGCCCTGCTGCCGGCCCTTCTCTCCCCCTGGCTGTCGGCGCCGCTTCTCTCCCCCTGGCTATCGGCGCCGGCAATGGGGTGCCGGTACCGATAGTCAGGGGGACAGAACGGGCAGCGGCGCCGATAGCCAGGGGGAGAGAAGGGCCGGCAGCAGGGCTCTAGACCCCAGGAAAGGCAGGGGGAGAGAAGCGGGCAGCGACAGCCTCTCTCCCCCTGCCTTTCCTGGGGGTGTATCGGCGTATAACACGCACATAGACTTTAGGCTAAAAATTTTAGCCTAAAAAGTGCGTGTTATACGCCGATAAATACGGTATATTTTAACAGTTCAGACATTTACGCACGTGGTGTATGTTGGTTTTTGATTACATTATTTTATTTTTAAAAACTTGAAAGAGGGGAGGGGTGATTAAAAATGTTATTAAGGCTTATTTACATTTATAAACTTTTTTTTTTTTTTTTTTTTTTTAACACATTTTACTTTTTTTTTTTTAGCCCCCATACTGGGCTATAACCTGCAATCTTGGGATTGCATACACTGTTTTATGCTGAGGCTCAGCACTGATCAGTGTTATCAGTGCTCTGCTGCTCCAGCCTGCGGAGACTGGAGGCAGCAGAGGATCACCGATCGGTCAGAGAGAAGACAGGTAAGGGCCCTCTCTCCATTCTCTCAGCTTATCAGGACATCGCAATTTCATCACAGTGGTCCCGATCAGTTCCACTTAGCTGACGGGATTGTTTAGCTTTAATTTTAAACGCTGTGATCAACTTTGATTGCAGGGTCTAAAGGGTTAATGCCGGGCATTGGACCGAGCAGTGATGCCCGGCATTAACCCTGGGTCCTGGCTGCTGATAGCAGTCAGGACCCACTGGGTTTGAAGCACGCACAGCCCGTGAGCGTGCTTTAAACACTGGTAATGGGACCAGGGCATACACAAACGCCCTTGGTCCTTAAAGAGCAACTGTCATTAAATTTTAGTGTTATACCCTGCACACAGCCTTTGTACTGTGTGCAGGTGTTGTGTACAGCAATTATTTTACCTCATATTTGCAGGCTTTCATGACGCTAAAAAGTGCTTTTAATCAAAGCCACTGACAGTCGGATAGGCGTGGTGCGAGGTACGCGATGCCCCGCAACCACCACGCCCACTTTGTATCTCAGTGCTGGGACCGCTGTGTGATTGACACACAGGTCCCAACGCATGCACCCTTCAACTAATGTAACGTGCGCGCTGCTGCATGTCATCCAGCAAGCACTCGCTCCCGCACTCTCTGCACCTAGCCCTGCGCAGGTGCACTGAGGAGGATGACGGTGGCGGGAGCGAGTGCTTGCTGGAGGAGCGAGCGCTTGCTGGATGACACTCAGCAGCGCACACGTTACATTAGTTGAATGGCGCATGCGCTGGTACCAGTGTGTCAATCACGCAGCGGTCCCAGCACTGAGATACAAAGTGGGCGTGTGGGTGGGCGTGGCGGTGGCGGGGCATTGCGTACCTCGCACCACGCCTATCCGACCATCAGTGGCTTTGATTAAAAGCACTTTTTAGCGTCACGAAAGCCTGCAAATATGAGGTAAAATAATTGCTGTACACAACGCTTGCACACAGTGCAAAGGCTGTGTGCAGGTTATTACACTAAACTTTCATGACAGTTGCGCTTTAACCCCTTGGGGACGGAGGGTTTTTCAGTTTTTGCACTTTCGTTTTTTTCCTCCTTACCTTTTACCCTTTTTTTTTTTTTGCAATGTTATAGCTCCCATAGGGGGCTATAACACTGCAAACCCTGATCTTTTACATTGATCAATGGTTTCTCATAGGAAACCATTGATCAATGATTCTGCCGCTTGACTGCTCATGCCTGGATCTCAGGCACTGAGCAGTCATTTGGTGATCGGACAGCGAGGAGGCAGGTAGGGACCCTCCTGCTGTCCTGTAAGCTGTTCGGGATGCCGCAATTTCATCGCGGCGATCCCGAACAGCCCCCTGAGCTAACCGGCAATGGTTTACTTTCACTTTAGATGCGGTGTTCAACTTTGAACGTTGCGTATAAAGGGTTAATAGCGTGCAGCACCGCGATCAGTGCCGCACGCTATTAGCCACGGGTCCCGGCCGTTGCTAGGTGCCGGGCCCGACCCACTATGACAGGGAGCGGGCTGAGGGCATACAGGTACGCACTCCGTCCCCAAGGAGCTAAAGGGGTTATCCAGAGACAGAAAAACATAGTTACTTTTTATCAAATACCTTCCCTGTCTGTCTCCAGATTGGATGTGGTTCTGAAGCTCAGTTCCACTAAAGTGCATGGAGCCAGGTTGTAAAACCACACCCCCTCTTAAGACAGACATAGAGCTGTTTTTGAAAGAAATTAGCTGTGCTTTTCTATTCCTGGATAACCCCTTTAAAGGGGTACTCTGGCCCTAAGACATCTTATCCCCCATCAAAATGACAGGGGATAAGATGCCTGATCACGTGGGTCCTGTTGCTGGGGACCCCCGCAATCTTTTATGTAGCACCCCGCTATCATCGCTACGGGTCTGATGAATCACGATCACGGGGCCGGAGTAACGTGATGTCACAGCTTTGCCCCCGTGTGACGTCACGCTCCCCCCCCTCAATGCAAGCCTAAGGGTGGGGGCGTGTTGGCTGTCCCAGCGGCGGGACCCCCTCGATCAGGCATCTTATCCCCTATTTTTGGATAGGGGATAAGATGTCTTCGGGCCAGAGTACCCCTTTAAGTACCAGGATGCAAGGTACTTTGTCCTTAAGGGATTAAAAAAGAAATAAATAAAAAATGGAAATGCCATTACAGAGGTGATTGTTCTTTTGTTTCTTTCCGTCCACTCCTTGGAACCTACATATATTTATACACTAATCCGCCTCCATCTTCTCCACTTATCTGCACGAAAAAAGGCTTCTGGAACGGCTGTGGTAGGTGAATCCACTGTCCTATTGAGGAAGATGGCTTGGGCCATACCAGGGAGCGGAGTCTAAGGTGCAGCTGGTCTTCCCCAGAGCCCGCCGCAAAGCAGGATAGACTTGCTAAATAGGGACTGATTGTGCAAAGCACCAATTATTGTTGCACTGGCCCTTTAAATTTAGAAGAGTCAGTGGCGGGGACACGCGTGCCAACAGGAAAGGGCAGGAGGAGAACAAAGCAGGGCTCGCAAGCGAGCGTGCCCCGCACAGGACCACGGGACATGACCGGAGGAGGCAGAGAAAGATGACCGACAGTCCGGGGCTCGCATGCAGGTGCGCCCCGCGATGCCAACCACGGCACTGCCAGGGACAGATGGGGGCACAGGAGAGAACGCTCCCAGCCGGAGTGCCCGACCGGAGCGCGGGACATGACAGCTTCTTTAAAGGTAACCCCTCAACACTTGATGTTTGAATCAGAAGCCATTAGTGCAGTCCCCAGCAGCTTCTCCTCACCCTACCCCCTATCAGCCTTGATTGAAATAGCTCTCCTTTTTACACAGTGGGCAGGTAGAATTCACCAAGGACCACCTCAAAGTCTTGGGGTTTAGGTAGCATAATAGTAATGACTGATTCCCTTTAAAGGCTTTGGACACTTTTGAATACAAATTCTTTTATCAATGTATGTACGATCTTTGTGAAATATTTTTTCAAATTGACCTTTGATCTGTCCATAACCTTGCTTCTGAGATTGTTCAGAAAAGGGGTTGGAAACCAAGCCATTAGGCAGCTTGTGACATAATTCAATCTGAATGAGATGAAGCAGCTAGCAAGATATGTGAAAACATGCAGGCAGAAGAAAATAAACTGAGCAACTTTTTAAACAAATTACTATGCAAATTTATTTTGCACCATAATATGACAAAGCATTACCTCTAACAATCTATCTAGCTCCACTTAGGCATAGTGGCTACTATGCTACCGTGGTAGTTACATGAATGCTGCTCTGTATATGTATACTCTTAATGTTTGTCATCTCCGTATCCTATTGATCATTCAGTCATAGCCTTGCATGTAAAGGGTACAATAGTTTGCAGTAAAGCAATCTTGCCACCCTTTACCCTTCATTTTTAGAAATGGTACTAATGGGACACTGTGTCCCTTTATACAATACCAATCGGTCTTGTGTAAAGGAAGCGGCTCCCTGGATATTGACAGAGTTATTAAAATAATGACTTAACATTCTTCAGCACAAAATATAATTTAAATGATGTTGTGATGACAGTAATTGCTGCCTACACAGATGCCTCCCAGATCAAGATAAAAGGAGCAAATATTCCAAGAGGGACTCGTATTGTTGCTGAAGTGAAGCCGAGCCAAATCTAGTCTAAGATACAGTAAAATCTGGACACCAATAATGAACTATTCATTTTCTCTAATAAGGTTAATAAAGTCTAATATTAATACAATGACAAATGTGAATTCTGGCACCAACCTGTCTTTTAGATTGTAATTTGCATATACCAGGACTGACTGATTTAGGGGAAACCAGTGACCACCGTATGTGTGACTTTTATCCACTAAATAATCGGTTCAGGGTTAAGAATCCCCTCACATTTATACTGAACCTATAAAACAACTCATCAGTAACAGAGCAAAATATAATTTAAGACACAGAAGATGGCTGCTGAAGATAGTCCTTATACTTGGGCTGTCTGCAGGTTCCCCTACAACACCGGGGAAGAGCTGTGATACACAGCTGTGATGTACTATACTAATACATACTTTAGGGGTTTAGAGGACAGAACGCTTTAAATAAGAAAAACTGCTGGAAGAAGCTATAAGAACAGCCAATACCTGAGTTAGTATGAGATATACGTATGTATGGTGAGAAAGGTCAGAGCATATATATTGAATAAATTGAGTAACTACAGCTTTGAATGTATTGTTTAATTCTTTAGCTTCTATTCGTCTTTTCTGTATCATATTCTTCACACTTATTCCAGTTAGTAGACACATTTATCAAGTTTTTTGGGCCAACAGTTCAAGGTTGTCCTACCTGACCCCTTTATGGGCAGGAGTTGCATATATTGAGCTCCTTTCCTGGCAAACTCAGCAGTGTTGGAAAGTATGTCATCCACAGTCTAGTAGAGCAATTCTGAGGCCAGGTTCACACTGCAGAATCTCTGGATGGAATTTCCCTTGGATATCCCACGGACAGCACTAGGACTACATGGACTCCATGGACAGAAAGGCACTTGCAGCAATGCATTGCAGTCTATGGGGATACGCAAGATCTCTGGCAGTAATGCTGTTAGGAGATACCGCAGAGTGAACCCTGCCTTATGGTCTCACAATGACTAAACCCATAAGATGACTACTATAATGCAGAATCAAAAAAGCACTGGCTCAGCTTATTATATCTAAACTTCGTCTCTCGACACAAGTTAAAAGTCATTAAAGCCATTCATGATCACAGGCCAAGCGCAAGCAACTGGAGTGGGAATATATCTGTGAAGCGCTGGATGGTGAAAACCTTCTCTGACACTGGAAACCAGCAAGAGGTGCCATAATGAATGTAAAGTTAAATCTTTTACGGCAATCAATACTTTTGACGGCAAGTTCATTTATAAGCGGTGGCAATCATAAAGTTCTTAATACTTGGGTACTCTAACAAAAGGTCAGATCTATCAAGAAGATTAAAGGTTACCACATATTATTCCACACTGGCTGTAATGAAGAATAGCTGCTTCACACTGTTGTAATAAGGTTTGGGGTTGAGGAATAAAGTTCAGGTACATACTTTAAAGGAAAGGTTCTGTATAATCAATATTTTGTACTCAGCGCTTTGATTATAATTGTGAAAAGTTTGTGGTTTGAATATATATATATATATATATATATAGCTTGACTTACATTGGTTTTTGATTTAGGACTCGTTTTTTTTATTGACAATATGCTGGTCTACAGGTTCATATATAATAGCTAAAGTAACAGGACCACAATCACTGTAAACCAAATGACCAGCAACCAAATAGTTAAGTGATCAATCTCCCATGAATCTCCCATGAACTCCCATGATATTACCCCCAATGCACATTTCATACTTGGGTAGGAGGTTCTGACCCTTTAAACATTTAGAAACAAAATTAATTTCCCAATTCTTTCATTACCTTCAACGTGTAATTGGTAATTACTTTATCTGTGAATAGAAAGACTGATCAGGCATGGCAATCATTTTAAGGAATATAACCTTGAGGCTACCCAGCTACTTCAAGAAATGGTTGCTGATGTCTGAAGTTCCTCTCCAGAAAAGTGTGGCTTCTATTTGGGATGACTATGGAAGACAAGCTCTTAGTTGGGAATTGCTGCTTTGCCGTCATGTTTGAGCAATCAGCCATTACAGATCATGGGCCCATAATACACTTAGGTGGCAATATAATGTATAATCCGCCATGCATCTCTGAAACTGGGTTCTGTTGGACTCAATGGAAAAATCTGATTCCTTCCTTTTTTGAAAGATGAGATCTCAGCTTTAAATCATCAGACATTTAGGACATACGCTATGAATATTCCATAAGAATCAAATGCCTGAATTCTCCTCTAACTTGTGCTACAGCTGACCAAGGAACAGAGGTTGTCAACTCCAAAACAACAGATATCAGTAACGCACAAAAGTCTCGAGGTAGATAAATAAAAGAGTGAGAATCTCTCAACATGTAAATGTAATCGTTTCACCTTTTCACAAATCACGACTAAATAATGATTCACTTTATATAAAGTTATATGCACTACAGTATAATCATGTGAAAGTAACTGTAATATCTCTAATTTACCATTTCATTTTAGGTGCAATGACTGTCAAAATTTAGAGAAATGTGTTTATTTAAGACTTGTATAATATTTTCATGCCCGAGGCCACATCCCCTTTAGTTGTTTAACAGTTGAGTTTGTCAAAAGAATTTGCTATTATTATGGGGTAACTTTTTCATTTATAGATCAGAATCAGTTTTTTATTATTATTATTTCCCATCACTGATTCCAATTTTTTATCTTTTTACTATCTTTTTTTTTCTACTCATTAGCATTTTTGCTGTAAGCTTGCAAAGAAAAAGTAGTCCTCTAAATTATATTGCCAAATTTAGTAGTCTATGGATGAGCATGTAACACCTGCCCCAATTGCAGGAGTCCCTTTAAAGCATGTCTAAGTGCACCGGATATTTCAAGCCATAGACTTCACTGGTGTTTTACTATTCGCTGCATTACAAAAGGGTGAAATCTGTAGAGAAAAAACCCTGCAACATGGTGAAACAGCATCATCATGCTGCAGACCTGAAAATCTACAGCATGCCCTAAAATTTGCACAGATTTTTCCTTGCCTTGACTTGCCATGTCTAAGTAGAATGTATTTGCCTTCCCAAGTGAAAGTTCTAGCCTACATTACATATCCACTTGTCAGTGTTTTCCCTATAACAAAATATGCAGCATGCCTCCTATTTTCTGTAATAAACATGTATGGAAATGGAATAGAATCAATCTATATTAAAATATCACTGTTTCTGTACATGTGGAATGTTTTAGAAATAATTGACTTTTCGTACTTGCTATACCTCTAATAATAGAAGCGGCAATAGCGTTTTCTGTTACAAAGGATTCCTATAAATGTAAGAAACCAGTACGGTATGTGTTTAATATACATTTGCACTTCAAAATAACAGGTTTTGTTATGTATTGCAAACACCTGCCAAAATGGCAGCACTACGCTCCTGTCTGCACCGCTTCTCTTTTCAGCTTTCTTGGCTGTAATTTTACCTATTGATTTGTGAACCGAACAAGAAAACACACGAAGCGTGTAACTAAACAACATTTGTTTCCTTAGTCAGAAAGTCGGTCAAAAATGTAACTTGCTTTTTAACTTGAAAGCAATAGTTTACAATTGGGGTCTTCCAAGAAAATGAAGTTTTATGAGAAAGCACAGAATAAAAGGTTTATACAAATCACTGATATTACAATAGAAGAGGCCGTGCGATGCTCTGGGAAAAGTTTGGATAGTGGCATTAATAAAAATGTACCATCTACCTAAACATTTTTACAGACAATTTATGAAAACAGACCCTTAATGGTGTACTCCGGTAGAAAACTGTTTTTTTAAATCAACTGTTGCCAAAAAGTTAAAAGATTTGTAAATTACTTATATTAAAAAAACTTAATCCTTCCAGTACTTATTATCTGTTGACTACTACAGAGGAAATTATTTTCTTTTAGGAACACAGGGCTCTCTGCTGACATCACAAGCACAGTGCTTTCTGCCGACATCACGAGCACAGTGCTCTCTGCTGACATCTCTGTCCATTTTAAGAACTGTCCAGAGTAGGAGAGACTCCCCCTAGCAAACATATGCTGCTCTGGACAGTTCCTAAAATGGACAGAGATGTCAGCAGAAAGCACTGCACTTTTGATGTCAGCAGAGAGCACTGTGTTCCAAAAAGAAAATAATTTCCTCTAGTATTCAGCAGCTAATATGTACTGGAAGGATTAAGATTTTTTAATAGAAGTAATTTACAAATCTGTTTAACTATTGTTTTAAAGTTGATTTAAAGCTAAGCTAAATCCAAAATTGCTGCTTTCTGGTCACATCACATGTCAATCAATTGTTTATAAAAACTTAAAAATATCAATAAAAACGACAGATCACAACGCAAAAAAAAGGGCACTCATGCAGCCCTGTATACAGAAAATTGACAAAGTTATAGGTGGTCAAAATAAGGCAATTTTAATCCCTTAAGGACTTGCGCATCTTCGCGCACAGAGATGTACATTTACGGCGCAGTGTTCCAGGATCACTGCGTCTCCGGACACGGTGATCGGGCCAGGATGGCTGCTATTATCAATCAGTAGCAACCCCAGCATTTCGCCCAGGGGGGGGGGGGGGGGGGTTCTGAGACCCCCCTTGTCAGTGATCGCAGTGATTCGTTGGACAATTCTGATCACGGCTGATCACAGCTTTTCTGGGCCAATCGGGTGCCCAGCAGGAGTGATGCCACCTTACGACACTGCACTACACTGAACTACACTTACACAAAATAGAGAGTAAAACACTGCACATAAACTAACCCTTACACCGTTACTTCCTCCTCCCCATAGCCCCCCCTTATACAGCACTGTTTCCTAAACTGAGAATCAAGCCATGGCAAAACAACTCTAAGCATGGCTGGACAGCCATCGACTGTCCAGACATACTGGGAGTTGTAGTTTTGCAACAGATGGAGGCACCCTATTTGGGAAATACTGCCAAAGGGTATTTTTGGTGGAGAAGGTAAACGCCATGCTTGCATCAGAGTCTGCCCCTATGCAAATCCCCAATATAGGCTTCAAATGTACGTGTGCTCTCTTCGGAGCCCTGGCGTATTTCAAGGCAACAGTTTGGTGCCACATATGGGGTATTTCCGTACTCAGTAGAAATTAAGTTACATTTTGGGGGGCTTTTTCTCTTTTTCCCCTTTACGAAAATGAAAAGTTGGGGGCTACACCAGCACATGATAGTGTAAATTTTTTTACACTAACATGCTGGTGTTATCCCATATTTTTCGTTATTTTTCATTTTCACAAGATCTAAAAGGAGAAAAAGACCTACAAAATTTGTAACACAATTTCTCCAAAGTATGGAAATACCCCATATGAGGATATAAAATGCTCTGCGAGTGCATAACATGGCTCAGGAGTGAGAGTGCACCATACACATTTGAGGGCCAAATTGACTATTTGCATTGGAATAACTGATAGTTGCAGCAGTTCTGACAAACGCAAAAGAAAACCACCCACATGTGACCATATTTCGGAAACTAAACCCCTCATGGAATGTTAGAAGAGATGCAGTGACTATTTACACCCACAGATGTTTGAAACATTTTTGGAACAGTGTTCCATGAAAATGAAAATTTATATTTTTCATATGCCCAGCCCACTGTTCCAAAAATGTTTCAGGCAATTTTGGGGTGTAAATGCTCACTGTGCCCCTTGTTACATTCCTTGAGGGGTGTAGTTTTTAAAATAGGTTCATATGTGGGGGGTCCACTGTTCTGGCACCACGGGGGCTTTAAAACGCACATGGCCACCAACTTCAATTCAAGTCAAATTATATCTCCAAAAGCCAAAAGTTGCTCCTTCCCTTCTGAACCCTGTAACGCACCCACAGAGCACTTTACATCCACATATGAGGTATTTACATACTCAAGAGAAATTGGGTTACAAATTTTGGGTGGCTTTTCCTCCTTTTACCTTTTGTAAAATAGAAAAAAATGGGCTACAAGAACATGTTAGTGTAAAAATTTGACCTTTTGAGTTTTCTCCTCCACTCTGAAACACCTAAAGGACTAAAACTTTCCGAATGTAATTTTTAATACTTTGAGGGGTGCAGTTTCTATAATGGGGTCATTTATGGGTTATTTCTTACAGAAAGGCCACTCAAGCAGTAGTAGGACATGTAATCACTGCATTGGTTTTTAATGTGAGAACATGGGGGTCATCAGTGCTGCTACAGTTGAGAATAAAACAACACCTGTCTGCATCCCCTTTTCGGACATATGTACATGTATGAGTCTGTTTATCAGATGACTTCATGGATTATGTTTGGAAAGGTTGAACAGTTAAGTAGTATAAGGCTTCTTTCACACCACTGTTAGTACACGGCAGTGTGACGGCCGTCGGGAGAGCCGGACAGAATAGCGGGAGAAAAATTACCGCTTGTGCTTTTTCTCCTGCTATTATTAATGGTGCCCCCCATAATAGTAAATGGGAGCCACCGGGACCCGTTGTTGCCCCCTGTAATGCGAACGGCTGCTAAAGTCAGAAGAAGAAAAAAAAAGACTTTGATGGCCGTTCTTGACAGGGAGCAAAGGCAGTGTGAAAGGGGCCTAAATGATATAATAATAAAGGAGGCGGTGGAAAGGATAACAATAATGCACAAAACATGTCTGGCTTTTCTGTGGCCTATTTTCTGCTAATTTCTAAGTACAGAAAAACTTTCAATGCTGTTACATCTACTTGTACTGACCTACAGTATGCGATTCCTGCCCTCTTAAGTTCACTTCTGTCCTGTATTGATACTAATGTTGCAGCTGAGTTCACAAAAAGTCATCCAGGAGAAAGTAAAATTGGCTAAAGGTGTTACAAGAACAAATATTCATCAACCACATGTAGTATTTATGAAACAACGGATACAAGGGAAAAGCAAAGTTCACTGGGGTGTACACAGTGTATAGTAAACTTTACAAATATTCTTGTTCTCCTGTTTAATGTCAGTGAACAAAACATTGCTGTGATTCTGAAACCAAGCCCTTAGGCAAAATTCAAGACTTCAACACAAATCCTTTAACATACATAGTTTGTGGTGTTTAACATTTCTGGAAACAAAGCGTGAAGGCAGCCTGAGACTTCCCGATACAGGGGAAACAAGGCTGAGAATGGACACATCAACACAGCTAGGCCACATCCGTGCCAATGTCAGCAGAATACTAACTAGGTGCATTTCTATTTTATTATGGTGCTGCTAGCTTTGCTCTCTCTATATCATCTATTTATTGTCCCCTACGGTGAAAGCTGCTCGTACTAAGTTTTCTCATTATAAAAACTCTATAAAACAAAGTTACATAGAAAATCATGAGGAATTTATACCAAATATCTTTACCTAACATCTCTGGTAAAAAAAAAAAAAAATAGTTCTAATTATTTATACTTAAAAGAGTAGAAAAAAAATGTGTTGACCCTCAACAGATGTCAAATTGTATAGTGTACACTTACAAGACTTCTCGACTATTAACTACGATGTAACGCTCTCTCTCTTGCATTGAGCGCACTATTGTACTGTAAGTTTTAAAGCAAAAGGTGAAACTTGTGTCATCCTTAAACATAAGCCAGCATAAAATACTCAGTACTGAGTTTTTACGTAGCAAAAATAGCAATGGGCAAACTGTACGATACTATTCAATAGTCACTATTCCTGTTCTTAATGCATAAAAAATGGCTTCTTTGCAAAGAACCATATAGAAGCTTACTGTCAAACAATATATAGGGAGAAATGATATGGATGCCATTAAATGTCAATTATTCACTGCTAAGTGTTATCTATACTGTTTGAGTTTCAATATTTGGGTAGACAACAATTGGCTAGCATAGGGGAAAATGATCTCTGACAGGCCGGAGATGACCTTTGGAAGACTTTCAGAAAAAGCCGGAGTTTAAAGGGGTACTCCGCCTCTAGACATCTTATCCCCTATCCAAAGGATAGGGGATAAGATGTTAGATCGCCGCGGTCCCACTGCTGGGGACCCCGGGGATCGCTGCTGCAGCACCCCGCCATCATTTCTGCACAGAGCGAGATCGCTCTGCGCGTAATGACGGGCAATACAGGGGCCGGAGCATCGTTACGTCACGGATCCGCCCCTCGTGACGTCACGGCTCGCCCCCGTCGGTCGTCACGCCCCCTGCCATAGACTTGCATTAAGGGGACGGGCAGTGATGTCATGAGGGGCGGATCCATGACATCACGCTGCTCCGGCCCCTGTATCGCCCGTCATTACGCACAGAGCGAACTCGCTCTGTGCAGAAATGATGGTGGGGTGCCGCAATGGCAATCCCCGGGGTCCCCAGCAGCGGGACCGCGGCGATCTAACATCTTATCCCCTATCCTTTGGATAGGGGATAAGATGTCTGGGGCGGAGTACCCCTTTAAGGAAGACTTTGTCATTGGATAAGTACATACTGATCCCAGGTCAGCTTTCAACCTTTAGCTCATTCTCTGCTGCAGAAAATCTGCAGCATGTGTTCCTAGCCTAAAGCAGACCTGGATCAAGCTAGAAGGGGAAATAAAATAGGCGTAAATAGGTGTTAGGCCATTTTCACATGGCATAAAATGTGTGGAATGTCCGCACGGAAAACACGTCTCAACATTCCACACATTTGCCCGATCTGGCGGGTGCTAGGACAACTCGGAAATTTCCAGTGTATGCGGAAACTGGAATCTGGATGTTTCTGCCACGGAAATCCCACCGTGTGAATGGAAAATTCCAGTGGAATTCCACAAGGACATTCCGCCATGTGAAAATAACCTAATAATTCCTCCTTGCAGCTGCAGTCCCTTCTGCAGTTGGCTCATTTTCTGCTGCAGAAACTCTTCAGCATATCTGCAACGTGTGTTCCTACCAGGTATTTCACACAATTGATTTATTTGACGTACTGGATGTAGGTTAGCCCCATTTATTAAAGGAGTATTCCAGCGCAAAATAATTTATCCCCTATCCAAAGGATAGGGGATAAGTTACAGATCGCGGAGGGTCCGAGCACTGGGGCCCCCGGGATCTCCTGGACGAGGCCGTGGCAGTCTGCAGCAAGTGAAGGTTCGTCCCCAGCAGAAAGCCGCAGCAGACACGCCCCCTCCATGTATCTCTAAGGGGCGTGTTGGCTGCCGCGTCATGTGGTAACAAAATGCCCCCTTTCCAGCATACTGCTGCTGCCCTGTCCAGGAGATCCCAGGGGGCACCAGCATTCGGACCCCCACGATCTATAACTTATCCCTTATCCTTCGGACAGGGGATACGTTATATTGCACTACAGGTATCCTTTAAGGCTAACCATGTGAAGGCTACCTGAGACTCATGCCTAGAGCCTTTATGAACTAAGGAGCCATAATACAGCAGAAATTGGAGGTCATACTGTACTCATTGGCACAAATTTACAAAAACTATCATCCATAGACCAGGAGTGCTCAACTATTTTAGTAGGGGTCCACTTATCCAGGTCTGCCATCTGTTGAAGGCCAGAGTTGAGCGCTTAGACCTTGTTTACACCTAGCGGCCGAGGTGCCATAAAAGAAATGCCTGTTGTAGAGCTCTAATAATAAGTCAAAATGTGAAATGGGTGATTGAAAAGTGGAGGATGTAACTCTACTGTTCAATGTATGACCTGTATATTGCCTAACATTGTACCCCTGAATATAATACTACCACATACTGTACTCCTGAATATAATAATGCCACACACTGTGCCCCTTAACAAAACTGTCTCTCACCATGCTCCTGAGTATAATACTGCCACACACTATAACTCTTGAATCTAATGATGCCACAAACTATGCCCGAGTATAATACAGCCACACACTGTGCCCTTAAAAGGGAACTCCGGTGGAAAACGTTTTTCTTTTTAATCAGCTGGTGCGTGAAAATTAATCAGATTTGTAAATTACTTCTATTAAAAAATCTTAATCCTTCCAGTACTTATTAGCTGCTGAATACAACAGAGGAAATTATTTTCTTTTTGGAAAACAGAGCTCTCTGCTGATATCATGACCACCCTGCTCTCTGCTGACACCTCTGTCCATTTTAAGAACTGTCCAGAGTAGGAGAAAATCACCATAGCAAACATATGCTGCTCTTGACAGTTCCTAAAATGGACAGATGTCAGCAGAGAGCACTGTGGTCATGATGTCAGCAGAGAGCTCTGTGTTCCGAAAAGAAAATAATTTCCTCTGTAGTATTCAGCAGCTAATAAGTACTGGAAGGATTAAGATTTTTTTTTATAGAAGTAATTTACAAATCTGTTTAACTTTCTGGCACCAGTTGATTAAAAAAAAAAATTCCACCGGAGTACCCTTTTAAATATAATATTTATATTGGCATATATTTTGTTATATAGATATCAGCCAAAAAACGCCTTAAATAAAAAAAAAAAAAAAACAGCTAAACACATTAATTTTTGAGGCTCAAAATTAGCTAACTGGCTCAGATTTAAATGGATATTTGCCCATAGCAACCAATTACAGCTCAGCTTTTCTTTCTCAGATTGTTTTGTTAAATGAAAACAGGCTTTGATTGGTTGCCACAATAATTTTTTAGTTAATTTTGGCCAAGGTGTGACCATCCTCTAAGAATATGTGAGATTTATCCCATTAGCTCAGATGTTTGATAAATCTGGTGCATCTTTAAACTGTCACATTTATGTTTAGACCAGGTTGGTATAAATTGTGCCAGAATCTTGTACAATATTGGTGCATGGTGTCACATTGATGGTCATGCCCCTTTTTTAACCAAACACAAGCCTCCTTTACTGATTTGTCAGCAGCAGCAGTAAAAGTGTCTTAAATACATGATAAATATGTTCTTTAGCATGAAAGCCAGTTTTTAGGTGTAAACTTTGCCAGAACTTTGGGCTATTGTTGGTATATATTGGACATAAGACAATATTTAATATATTGACTATAATATGCAAAAAAAAGTATCAGTAAGGATGCAATAAAATATGATGAGGTAGTAGTACTGAAGTATGACACTTATACTACTAATAAAATTATTTATATAAATTAGCATGTGGATAATATAACAATTAGGAATTAATAGTTATTGCACAGGAAGAAGCAAGTGTACGTGACACTTTTGGGTGGCATTTGTAACAGCACAGCGTCTGCATTATACCAAAATCTCACTTTAATAATAGAAAATGTAGCCTGCACCTGCCAGCAATGTTTCTCATAAATACATCTAAACTAAAGAGAGATACTAACCGCACTCCAAGGGAGTATTTATTCATGAAAATGTATCTTGATCAGGATGCAGCGACATAAAGACTTTTACTTTGCAGCTGAAAAATATTTCACAGGTTTAGGCTCGCATTTTGTATTTTCCTTATTATTCCATATATCAAGATACAATGACCTCAACATACAATATTTTCAACATGCAATGGTCTTTCCTGGATCATTGTAACTTGAAACCATGCCTGGTAAGGACCCTGTTTAATTGACATGATGGATCCCTTTTTTAATGGATGAACTTATGTCTGTCAGTCAGAATACATAGAACAACACAGGAGACTACTCCATTACACCTACTAGGTAATAAAAGCCTGAGTGAACACAATTCACTATGAACAAAGCCACATGTGACCATACACTTTAAAGGGATTACACACGGGATTAGAAAAATCGTAGCTGTTTTCTTTTACAAACAGTGCCAGTCCTGTCCTCAGTCTGTGTGTGTTATTGCATCTCAGTTTGATTAAAGTTATAGAGCCGGGTTGTAATACCACCCACAACCTATACATTGGTGTGGCGCTGTGTTTGGACAAAAGTAGATACTTTTTTTCCTAATCATGATATCCTTTTTAAGGTGCCCATCACTTTTAACAGCAGTCTGCTAAATGTTCATTCTGCCAGTAGCTATCTCTTCCATTCAATGTAGACAGGTGAACTTTCCAATTGGCCAAGTATTTATGTCTTCTGGATGGGGTGAGGGGAGGTAAGATGCTGCCAGACAACCCTGTTGGCAGCTTATCGCCCCAAAAACTAATGGGTAGAGTAGTTAAAATGCAACTTCCTGATCCATCTCTAGATGTTTAGCCAGTCCAGCTGAAAATATTAAACTTGGACGACTTTTCAATAAAGTGTATTTGGGGGGAGTGTCCTTTAGACAAATGTTGGGATCAGTCATCCATCTTACACAGTGGTAAGAGAACTGTGGACCTCCAGATGTTGCAAATCTACAACTCCCAGGATGCAAAGTTGCTGGGAGTTGTAATTCTGCAACTTCTGGCAGTCCACAGTTTGGACATCACTAATCTAATATGCATGAGGGAGATACCTGATCCATTGCATCAAGGAGATGTGTCTCAGGGGAGAAAATCCACCACCAGAGGAGTATGGCACCAACAGATTACCCTCTCCTTATTGAGAACACATGCATGTTCAAGGCAAGTGTGCATGTGTATGAGAGAAATAGCCGTCGGCCAAATGAGCGTACAACTAAACTATGACTTTAGAAGGGAACATGTTAATAATCGTCACCACTCAGATATATTGTTAGAGGGAAATATCAATAGCAGAGACCATGTAAACATAAACTCAGTTAAGCTGCTTTGGATAACATCACAGAACAATCAATATAAACAAACATTTGAAAGTAAACATTTTGGATATTACCACAATGAGACTAAAATAGATACAATAGTTGAATGGCAGAAGCCGCTAATAATGACACACTTCTTCAATTACAACTTCTTTTCAGCGGTAAGCTCAAGATGGATTTCACTTTCATTTAAACCACTAATCCCACAAATGTCCCTGACCCCATGGGTACAGAAAACTAAATACAAAGGGTTTTCCTCTTAAAAGATAACATAAGTCATTTAAAAGGGGGAAGGGGGATCCTAATTCCTTTCTGAAAGCACCCCGGAAACTGGAAAACAGGCCTTTGAAGCTCACTTCAACAAGAAAGAGGTTTTATTGACAATTAAGGGGATTACAAGGAGCTATAATTGCTGAATTCCTTGCTTCATCAATTACTGTATGGAAAATCACCCAAGACAAGATAAATGTAGTCCGCATCCCTGCGTACTAGTGCTGCCCAGACTGTTACTAGTAATGCACACCCATCCAGTCATGAATGTTATCAGGATAAATGAACCACAAAATGCATCCAGTTCACATATAAACATTGCAAGCGCAGCCCGTTATTTTTGCATTACGTCCTGTATGTTCTAATGGATGTTCATGATCAACAGCTGCCACTGAAGAACCGCAAATTCCAAGTTACTAGTTATTACAGTTTACGCCAATTGCCACGGGGGGAAGCTTAAGTGCCTGAATTAATGATGATGTGACTAGCACAAAATAAAACCTATATTTATTTTCCACATACAAGGAGATGGAGGTGAAATACAATATGCAGGGTGATGTATTAATGTAGTGCAGGCTGTCATGCCCTGATATGAGGCAAAGAAGAATGGATAATGGATGTTTCATAAAGAATATTGGAATGCATAATTTGTAACATTTATTTAGGAAGCTAATATTTTACAGAACAAAACTAAAGCAAGTAAGGTATGTTTAATGAAAGATGGTATTCATCTCTTCATAGTGACTTGTGACAGCACAGACAATAATTGTAGGCGCTGAATTTCCTATTGGTAATGAATTATCTATTGGGGACCTTGATCTTGAAGAGACATATATTTGGTCAAAACAATGGTGCAGTCAAGGGACACATTAAGTGCCATTAGTATGCAGGACAGGACTGTGCAGTGATGTCGTAATAGGGAAAGGCAGTAGTCACAGAAGCCTGAAATTCTTAGTGATGCTTACTTCAGTTGGGGTGCATTACTGGAATAAACATCATGAAGGATTACATGCTTCCATGAGTGCCGTCTTCCCCTATTACTGTACGTCGATCTTGGATTGAGTAGGACAAAACCCACTTGGAGACATGCACGACATTCACCTTAAAGGGGTTATCCAGGAAAAAACTTTTTATATATATATATATATCAACTGGCTTCAGAAAGTTAAACAGATTTGAAAATTAGTTCTATAAAAAAAAATCTAAATCCTTTCAGTACTTATGAGCTTTTGAAGTTAAGGTTGTTCTTTACTAAGTGCTCTCTGATGACATGTGTCTTGGGAACCGCCCAGTTTAGAAGAGGTTTGCTATGGGGATTTGCTTCTAAACTGGGCGGTTCTCGAGACACGTGTCATCAGAGAGCACTTCGAAAAGAACAACCTTAACTTCAGAAGCTCATAAGTACTGAAAAGATTAAGATTTTTTAATAGAAGTAATTTACAAATCTGTTTAACTTTCTGGAGCCAGTTGAGATATATATATAAAAAAAGTTTTTTCCTGGATAACCCCTTTAACGTCCTTAAGAACAAACTTTTTCCAACACATGCAGTTATTTGGCTACACTTGATGGCACAATTTCAATGAACACAAATATTTTCTATGTTTATCATGTCATGTGTGTTACGCCGAGCGCTCCGGGTCCCCGCTCCTCCCCGGAGCGCTCGCAGCATTCTCGCATTTGCAGCGCCCCGGTCAGACCTGCTGACCGGGTGCGCTGCAATATCCCTCTCAGCCGGGATGCGATTCGCGATGCGGGAGGCGCCCGCTCGCGATGCGCGTCCCGGCTCCCGTACCTGACTCGTTCCCCGTCTGTCTTGTCCCGGCGCGCGCGGCCCCGCTCCTTAGGGCGCGCGCGCGCCGGGTCTCTGCAATTTAAAGGGCCACTGCGCCACTGATTGGCGCAGCAGGCTTAATTAGTGTGTTCACCTGTGCACTTCCCTACTTATACCTCACTTCCCCTGCACTCCCTCGCCGGATCTTGTTGCCATTGTGCCAGTGAAAGCGTTTCCTTGTGTGTTCCTAGCCTGTGTTCCAGACCTCCTGCCGTTGCCCCTGACTACGACCCTTGCTGCCTGCCTTGACCTTCTGCTACGTCCGACCTTGCTCTTGTCTACTCCCTTGTACCGCGCCTATCTTCAGCAGTCAGAGAGGTTGAGCCGTTGCTGGTGGATACGACCTGGTTACTACCGCCGCTGCAAGACCATCCCGCTTTGCGGCGGGCTCTGGTGAATACCAGTAACAACTTAGAACCGGTCCACCAACACGGTCCATGCCAATCCCTCTCTGGCACAGAGGATCCACCTCCAGCCAGCCGAATCGTGACAATGTGTATGATGCATAAGAAGTCATGGTATAATGAAGAGAAATTCTGATCCAGCACTTCCATAAAACATAGGCTTTATTTTGTATCCAAAGTTAAAAGATGTTAAAAGTTAAAAGCATGCGCCCGAAACGCGTCCATGTTTGCAGTGTAACACTGGCCAGGTGGTGAATCGTGTGTGCTATATTTGTTGCTATCTTTTAACTTTGGATACAAATAAAGCCTATGTTTTATGGAATTGCTGGATCAGAATTTATCTTCATTATACTACGTATCAAGCTGGGCCAGGCTGAAGATCTGTGCAAGACCAGTGGGAGGTGAGCTGAAAATTTCCTTTTGCGTTTCATAACGAGTCATGGACCATGTGAATTGTCCATGTATAGTTTTTCAAATTGGGCCCTAGAAAACCATAGGCTGCTAGGCACAAATTACAAAAAAAAAAAAAACATACACATTGGTGCAAATTGAATTTATTTTTTGGGTTGAGTTGCTCCAGTTTTATATGTTTTGTTTTTTTTGGTATCTAGTATGCTAAATACAAGCGGTGGACAAGTGTTGCGATGTTTTGACAAGAAAGCAGCCATGTTTTTTTTTTTCTGTACAACTACACATAGTCTAAACAGAGTCCATCAAGCTAGACCCCATTCTGGCAGAGAGTGGTGCATGTACCGATGCACTACATTTATAAGCATCCATGAACCAAAATAATAAATTAATCAAAATGCCACCAGCTTGTTATAAAGCAAGTACAAATTAAGGGAGGAACAGTAAATCTCCCCCAACCTATAAACTGTCATATATAATATAATACATTTTTTAAACTGTTTTAAAATGTATTACCAATGCTACAAAATACATCCTATTTAATGTAATACTGATCTACCCCCCCAAAAAAAGTGACAGCCAATTTAAAAGTGGTTTCTCAATTTTAGATGAACGGGGGGGACATTGGAACTGGCTCTATGGACAGAAAATGAAATGGATCACTGTGATGCTAATGAAAACAAATGAACTAGATTATAATATTGTCTAAATCTTCATTATGGTGCTGTGCACCTGTCCATCAAACCAACCAAGCACGATAGTGGGCAAGGCAGCAGAATGGGTGAGGCACAGAAAAGCTGTGCTTTCAGGCTATGCATCAGCAATAAAGCTTCTCATTGTACGGCTCCATTTCCCAGAGATTTGTTCTGCTGCCCAGATTAGAAAAAAATGAGAGGTGACTGTTCCCATAATAAAATTAAATGGGCCACCAGAGAGATGCAACATCCAGTAGGCCGTATGAAGCAGTCAATGTGTCCACTGGTGCACGCAAAAAGTCCCTTTTCCTCATGTCCTGATGTGACCTTCATCTGCTATGCCGTATGGTGGCAGACATATGCTGACGTGTTATCTATTGTTCACACTATCATTATTTGTTACAGTAAGTCTGCCCTCAGCCAGTCTATTTTAGAGAGTACCCAGTAATACCGGCAAACACAATAAACCACAATGGACTGTTATTCTGGCATCAGATTTCCTACAGCTGTAGCTAGATAACCCCCGAGAAGCTGCTGATAGAAAAATTCATTATTCCTTATTAATCTTCATAAGTGCTACCATCCTAAATGACTTTATTAACAAAAAATGACATTTTTTTGCATGAAAAAGTTAATTAAAATTAAGGGTTCTGATATCACAATTATTTATTTTTTTAACTTCAGAATTGTTTTTAAAAAAATTTTTTATTAGTTATTCCTGCTGAGTTTTTGTTAAAAATAAGGCCAGTTCAGAAATTTAGTTGGCTTCAGGTTTTTCTCCGCAAACCACAACAACCATATGACCATTTGTAAATTAGATTTAAACACTGCAATATAAAGAAAGCTGCGGAGCGCTCACCAGTATGCTTGTCAGGATCTTCTTTATTTGTGGATATGAGTAGGGGTACAAATGCAGGGGAGCAGATGGATCAGATGCGGGGGTACAGGAGCTGGTGATGGACCGTTTGCGCACTTTGTCAGGCACTGGCCTGATGAAGCGCCTCGGCGCACAAACGCGTCTGATCCATCTGCTCCCCTGCATGTGTAACCCTACTCGTGTCCACAAATAAAGAAGCTCCTGATAACCATACCTGGTGAGTGCTCTGCAGCTTTCTTCACATTGCATTATATAATCTATCTACAACAGCAAGTCAGCACCGAAGATTTTTCAGGTATAGCTTCTAGGGACTGTGCAGGCATTTCCAATTACACCTCCTACACCACATAAGCACACAACGGATGGTGCCAAGATAATCTCTATTGGACTTGAGATTTAAACACTGTTTACACACAAATTATTCTAACATATTGCTACTCCCCTGACAGGCAGAATAGACTAGTCCATACTGCTGATGGAATGTAAGTGTTATGGGCCGGCACTGTAAACAAAACCTCTTTGGTCGACCATGGAAAAGCCTATTCTGAGTGGAACCTGTCCTGTGAAAATGTTGTATGGTCTTGCCCATTATGCTGCAGCTCAGTTTCAGGGTCTTGGCAAGCTTTGTATAGTATAGGCCATCTTTATGTAGAGCAACAATTATTGTTTAAGGTCATGAGAGTTCTTTTTTTACGCTGTGGTCCATTTTATGGATCTATGGGATTAGATACTCAACACCAAATTTAAAGAGTACCTATCATCAACTAAGCTGTCCCTAATCCCTCCCCCCAATCTGTCCCTGACTCTCACTGACTCTATCCCTGTCTATATTTTTACCCAAAACCCCATATAAATACCTTTTTTAGATCCCCTGTGGCTGCTCAGGCTCCTGCCGTGAGCGAGGGAGGAAGGGGGCGTGGCCCGGCAGGCTTGACGTCATCTGAAGCCTGTCAATCCGCACTTCCGCCCTTCTCCCTCTTCAACATCAGAGTGTAATAGATATCCCCGGCAAGGTGAGTGAGTTTGCGGGACTTGTACGCTCTGTGTCCCGAAGCAGTCATTCATTGTCCCGTAGTAGCGCGGCAGCATGTCGGGACTGATGTGCTCGGTGTCCCATCGTGCTGCCTTGCTACTACGGGACAATGAATGACTGCTTCGGGACACAGAGCGTACAAGTCCCAATCCTCTTCTGTGCTGCCCTGCGCTACACTGACATTTGGCCAGATAAAGCGGCTGGCCATGTCAGGAGCACCCGTGCTGCAGGCACAGCGCTCGCTCTTGCTTGTCTGATTGACAGGCGGGGAGCTGCGCTGTGCTCTTCAGTGTCCGGCTTCACTGAGATTTCGGACTCCTGCTGCCAGGCCGGCATGAGTCCGAACTGTATGCGCCGGGACATGTAGGGAGACCCCTAGTGGTCATTTTTTAGAAGTAAAAAAATATATATAAAGATACATTTTTGTTAATCACATGTAATTAGAAAATTGTTTCTAATACATTAACAAAATATAAAAAGTTTTTTTGGGCGACAGGTACGCTTTAAGACACCAGCTCCCCATTCACACCTGAGATCTTGTAACACTAATAAGTCACATGACACCAGGGAGGGAAAATGACTTATTGGGCTCAATTTGGACATTTCCACTTAGGGGTGTACTCACTTTTGTTGCTAAGGTTTAGGCATTAAATATGACAATTTTAAACGTATACATTTTTCTACATGTAGTTATGATTTTTTACAGAAGTACGACAAAATCAAACCTATATAAGTAGGGTATCATTTTAATCGTATGGACCTACAGAATAAAGATAAGGTGTCATTTTTACCGAAAAATTTACTGCGTAGAAACGGAAGCCCCAAAAGTTGGCGTTTTTTCTTCAATTTCGTCACAAAATGATTTTTTTTTCAGTTTCGCCGTACATTTTTGGGCAAAATGACTGATGTCACTGCAAAGTAGAATTGGTGGCGCAAAAAATAAGCCATCATATGGATTTTTAGGTGCAAAATTGAAAGGGTTATGATTTTTAAAAGGTGAGGAAAAAACGAAAGTGCAAAAACGGAAAAACCCGTGGTCCTTAACCCCTTAAGGACACATGACGTACTGGAACGTCATGTGTCCACTCCCGATCTATAACGCGGGGCCACGGCGTGGCCCCGCGTCATAGCGGTTCGGGCCCGGCCTCTAACAACGGCCGGGACCCGTGGCTAATAGCGCGCGGCATTGATCTCTGTGCCGCGCGCTATTAACCCTTTAGACGCGGCGTTCAAAGTTGAACGCCGCGTCTAAAGTGAAACCGAAAGCATGCCGGCTAGCTCAGTGGGCTGTTCGGGATAGCCGCGGTGAAATCGCGGCATCCCGAACAGCTGACAGGACAGCGGGAGGGCCCCTACCTGCCTCCTCGCTGTCCGATCGCCGAATGACTGCTCAGTGCCTGAGATCCAGGCATGAGCAGTCATGCGGCAGAATCATCGATCACTGGTTTCTTATGAGAAACCAGTGATCAATGTAAAAGATCAGTGTGTGCAGTGTTATAGGTCCCTATGGGACCTATAACACTGCAAAAAAAAAGTGCAAAAAAAAAGTGAATAAACATCATTTAACCCCTTCCCTATTAAAAGTTTGAATCACCCCCCTTTTCCCATAAAAGAAAAAACACAGTGTAAATAAAAATAAAAATAAACATAAATGGTATCGCCGCGTGCGGAAATGTCCGAATTATAAAAATATATCGTTAATTAAACCGCACGGTCAATGGCGTGCGCGCAAAAAAATTCCAAAGTCCAAAATAGTGCATTTTTGGTCACTTTTTATATCATGAAAAAATGAATAAAAAGCGATCAATAAGTCCTATCAATGCAAAAATGGTACCGTTAAAAACTTCAGATCACGGCGCAAAAAATGAGCCCTCATACCGCCCCATACACGGAAAAATAAAAAAGTTATAGGGGTCAGAAGATGA
Source organism: Hyla sarda (assembly GCF_029499605.1). NCBI lineage: Eukaryota > Metazoa > Chordata > Amphibia > Anura > Hylidae > Hyla > Hyla sarda. The sequence goes on along the minus strand of NC_079191.1, from coordinate 343,268,573 downwards.
CAATTTTAAACGTATTAATTTTCCTGCATGTAGTTATGATTTTTTCCAGAAGTCCGACAAAATCAAACCTATATAAGTAGGGTATCATTTTAATCGTATGGACCTACAGAATACATATCAGGTGTCATTTTTACCGAAAAATGTACTACGTAGAAACGGAAGCCCCCAAAAGTTACAAAACAGCGTTTTTTTTTAAATTTTGTCGCACAATGATTTTTTTTCCCGCTTCACCATAGATTTTTGGGCAAAATGACTGACGTCATTACAAAGTAGAATTGGTGGCGCAAAAAATAAGCCATCATATGGATTTTTAGGTGTAAATTTGAAAGAGTTATGATTTTTTAAAGGCAAGGAGCAAAAAACGAAAATGCAAAAACGGAAAAACCTCCGGTCCTTAAGGGGTTAAGGGGTTAAGGACTCTGGGGTTTTCCCGTTTTTGCACTTTTGTTTTTTCCTCCTTACCTTTTAAAAATCATAACCCTTTCAATTTTGCACCTAAAATTCCATATTATAGCTTATTTTTTGCGCCACCAATTCTTCTTTGCAATGACATTAGTAATTTTACAAAAAAGTACATGGCGAAACGGTAACAAAATTCATTGTGTAACAAAATTGAAGAAAAAATGTCATTTTGTAAATGTTGGGGGCTTCCATTTCTACGCAGTGCATATTTCGGTAAAAATAACATTTATTTCGGTAACATTGATATTTCAGTAAAAATAACTTTATTCTGTAGGTCCATATGATTAAAATGATATCTTTTTTATATAGGTTTGATTTTGTCTTACTTCTGGAAAAAATCATAACTACATGCACAAAAATGAATATGTTTAAAATTGTCATATTTTGACCCCTATAACTTTTTAATTTTTCTGCGTACGGGGTGGTATGAGGTAGGGATCGACCGATTATCGGTTTGGCCAATATTATCTGCCAATAATCCCGATTTTGGGCATTATCGGTATCGGCAATTACCTTGCCGATAAGCCTTATATCAGGATAAGTTATCGGCTATCAGCCCTAACCTCCACCGATTATCGGCCCTAAAAAAATGATATCAGTCGATCCCTAGTATGAGGGCTCATTTTTTGCGCCGTGATCTGAAGTTTTTACAGGTACCATTTTTGTATTGATAGGACATTTTGATGATATATAAAGTGACCAAAAATACGCTATTTTGGACTTTGGAATTCTTTTGTGCGTACGCCATTGACCATGTGGTTTAACGATATAATTTTATAGTTCGGACATTTCCGAATGCGGCAATACAACATATGTTTATTTTCATTTACACAGGATTTTTTTTTTATGGGAAAAGGGGGTTGATTCAAACTTTTATTAGGGAAGGGGTTAAATGATCTTTATTAACTTTTTTTCACAATTTTTTTTGCAGTGTTATAGCCCCCTCTAGTGGCTATAGCACTGCACACACTAATTTGCTACACAGATCATTGCCGTGCATTATCACAGCAATGATCAGTGTTCTCGGTGGTCGATTGCTCAAGCCTGGATTTCAGGCTTGGAGCAATCAATCGCCAATCAGACGCGCAGGAGGCTGGTAAGGCACCCTTCTGATGTGTCCTAGCTTATTGGGACATCGCAATTTCACCGCAATGGTCCCGATCAGCCCGACTGTGCTGCCGGGAGTGTATTTTTGTTACTTTAGACACGGCGATCCACTTTGAATGCCGTGTCTAAAGGGTTAATAGCACGCAGCACAACGATCGGCGCCACACGTTATTAGCCCAGGGTCCCGGCTTTCATTAGCCGCCAGGACCAACCCACGATGATGCGGGGTCACGGAATGACCCCGGGTTATAGACCGGGATCTGGCGCAAGTCATACAGGTACGCACTGCATCCTTAAGAGGTTAAAGGGGTTATCCAGTAATAGAAAAAAAATGCACAACAGCTGTCTGCAGGTTGGGTATGGTTTTGCAGTTCAGTTCCATTAAAGTGAAAGGAGCCAAGTTGTAATACCACAATGTGCAGACTGGTGTGGTGCTGTTTTTGGAAGACATTTGCTCTGTTTTCCCATTGTTGGATAACCTTTTTAATGACGGTGTTGAGTTACTTTGAGGAGACAGTATGGTTATACACTGATATGCAGCAGAAGGTGCTTTCTTCAGTGTTGTCACCTGAAAACATATAATATTTACAAAAATGCTAGGGGTGTACTCACTTATGTGAGATACTGTAAATCAATATGGCTAAAAACCCACGGCTGCCACATCAGCTAAAATATGCAAGAATTATTCTCTAATAATAGCATATGCTGCACTATATAAAGAAAAGAAGAAGAAGAAAAACACACCCATTTTCCAGAGTGCTTCTTTAACATAGTTTATACCAGAAATTCAGTGTAAATTATGTCACAAATTTGACTTCTTTATTTTGGCGCGCCTCTTACCAAATTTGACACATCTCACTCCAGTGGACTTTGAATTAAAGGGGTATTCCAGGCAAAAACTTTTTTTTATATATCAACTGGCTCCAGAAAGTTAAACAGATTTGTAAATTACTTTTATTTAAAAATCTTAATCCTTCCAATAGTTATTAGCATCTGAAGTTTTCTGTCTAACTGCTCAATGATGATGTCACGTCACGGGAGCCGTGCATGATGGGAGAATTTCCCCATAGGAGCTGGACAGCTCCCGGGACGTGAGTCATCAGAAAGCAGTTAGACAGAAAACAGCAACTCAACTTCAGAAGCTAATAACTATTGGAAGGATTAAGATTTTTTTAATAGAAGTAATTTACAAATCTGTTTAACTTTCCGGAGCCAGTTGATATATAAAAAAAGTTTTTGCCTGGATAACCCCTTTAATACCGATGTGTAAGGGTAAATAAATGCTCCAAAGTGTGTAAACATAGGTTTTTTTCCTGTATAAAGTTCACGAATTCCCTTCCTTTCTGCTATATTGATGCCCTGAAGAACATGTTACATCAATTCATGTATTTATCTATCTTAGTAGAGGTAGACATTATGCAGGCAGCTGATACTCAGTTTAATTAGAAAAATGATAATTCACGGTGACAAGTGCACTTGAGGATCTGAATGTAACTCATTTAAAGAAATTCAGCTTTGTTTTGTCAAAAACTTCTGTTCTGATCACATCAGAATATTTATTTACTTAGAAACTTTGGGATTAAATGATTTACAACTGGAATGTTCACTGGTAAGTAGAGCAACTAATTACCTCAGCATTTAGCCTGTAATTACAATCAGCATTCTATAAATACTTAGCAATTGTAATCAATGGTGATTTGATAACGAGCTGATCGCTCCGCTCACTCACTGGATTAGATGTGTCACTTTCATTGTGACAGCATTTTTAAGTACAGTATGATATGTATGGAGAATACTGTTCCCCAACTTGTAACTCTCCAGCTCTTGCAAAGCTATGACCTTTTGCATTGAGGTCTTAATGCGGTCCCCGAGGTGACCTTTTTTTACCGTGAAGTCGTAAAGTTGGTCATCATCTACTGGCAATTCTCTGAAGCAGACAACCAGTGCAGCTTTTCTTACTGAAGCACACACACTTTGGATGTGCTTTTTTAGAGTGATGCACAATGCATAATGCCTAAGGCAACACAGACGAAGTACTGACCTGCATAAAGTATGAGTATGTTAACCTGTACATGCAATGAAGTACTTAAGAGAACTTGATCACTTCACAATATCATGAACTAAAGTCAATAAATGCTTAAAGAAAAACTATTATGATGATACAAACTCATGGAATAACAATACCAGTATTTATGTGATGTAAAATCTTCTGCTCCCGCTGCTGCATAAACTACAGATATTTTTGCAGGCTGTTTAAAAATGACAGCACAAACAAGCCTGACTGTCAGCACGTGCACCATATTATTACATGAGCTTCAAGTTAAAGGAAACAGTTTACCATACGTGTGGCAACAAGCTATATATGGTAAGATGTTCTTCCGCACTTTCCCTGGGAGACATTTATACTGGCAGGGATGGTGTCCCTCAACTGCCCTGTAAATAATCCTCTGGGCAGAGCGCTATACTCACCTAGTCATCTGGTGCAGCAGTTATAAAGCCCCCTCAGCGTTATTGACAGCTCTTATCTACACTCTGCTCCCTAAGCAGATGGTGCAGAGCAATGATGCAGGCTTTGCCCCAGCCCTCAATCACGCTGGGGGGTCGTGATTACAGCCACAGCAGATGGGACTAGGTAAGTAAGTATCGTTCACATTGCAAGGCCAATAAGGTTTACTATTTATATTTCTGTCATGTTGAATTGAGAGAGAGTTGCTTTTTGGATTCCTTTACATATCTGCAAACAGATTCTGATTTGCCAGGACAATCCCATTAAAGGGGCACTCCGGCGCTTAGACATCTTATCCCCTATCCGCCGCTGGGGACCCCCGTGATCTTGCACGCAGCACTCCAGTTAAAATCAGTCCCCGGAGCATGTTCGCTCCGGGTCTGATTACCGGCGACCATGGGGGCCGGCGGCGTGTGACTTCACGCCTCCGCCCCCATGTGACGTCATGTTCCGCCCCTCAATGCAAGCCTATGGGAGGGGGCGTGACAGGACCAGAGTACCCCTTTAACCATGATTAAAGAGGGGCAGAGTTTACGTGAACTTCACTTAACCCCTTAAGGACGCAGGACGTAAATGTACGTCCTGGTGCGGTGGTACTTAACACACCAGGACGTACATTTACATCCTGTGCATAACCGCGGGCATCGGAGCGATGCCCGTGTCATGCGCGGCTGATCCCGGCTGCTGATCGCAGCCAGGGACCCGCCGGCAATGGCCGACGCCCGCCATTAACCCCTCAGGTGCCGGGATCAATACAGATCCCGGCATCTGCGGCAGTGCACGATTTGAATGAATGATCGGATCGCCCGCAGCGCTGCTGCGGGGATCCGATCATTCAGAACGCCGCACGGAGGTCCCCTCACCTTCCTCCGTCCGGCTCCCGGCGTCTCCTGCTCTGGTCTGAGATCGAGCAGACCAGAACAGAAGATAGCCGATAACACTGATCTGTTCTATGTCCTATACATAGAACAGATCAGTATTAGCAATTATGGTATTGCTATGAATAGTCCCCTATGGGGACTATTCAACTGTAAAAAAAAAAAAAATGTAAAAGTAAAAGTAAAAAAAATTTGAAAAATCCCCTCCCCCAATAAAAAAGTAAAACGTCCGTTTTTTCCTATTTTACCCCCAAAAAGCGTAAAAAATTAATTTTATAGACATATTTGGTATCGCGCGTGCGTAAATGTCCGAACTATTAAAATAAAATGTTAATGATCCCGTACGGTTAACGGCGTGAACGAAAAAAATAAAAAAGTCCAAAATTGCTACTTTTTTAATACATTTTATTTAAAAAAAAATTAAAAATGTATTAAAAGTTTTTTATATGCAAATGTGGTATCAAAAAAAAAGTACAGATCATGGCGCAAAAAATGAGCCCCCATACCGCCGCTTATACGGAAAAATAAAAAAGTTAGAGGTGATCAAAATAAAGGGATTATAAACGTACTAATTTGGTTAAAAAGTTTGTGATTTTTTTTTAAGCGCAACAATAAAAGAAATGTAATAATGTGTATCATTTTAATCGTATTGACCCTCAGAATAAAGAGCACACATAATTTTTACCATAAATTGTACGGCGTGAAAACGAAACCTTCCAAAATTAGCAAAATTGCGTTTTTCTTTTTAATTTCCCCACAAAAATAGTGTTTTTTTGTTGCGCCATACATTTTATGATACAATGAGTTATGTCATTACAAAGGACAACTGGTCGCGCAAAAATCAAGCCCTCATACTAGTCTGTGGATGAAAATATAAAAGAGTTATGATTTTTAGAAGGCAAGGAGGAAAAAAAGAAAACGTAAAAATTAAATTGTCTGAGTCCTTAAGGCCAAAATGGGCTGAGTCCTTGAGGGGTTAAAAGCTGTTTTTTTTTTTGCATTTCTGTTGTGTTATCTGGCTGTATTGTGGCAGCACGTAAAGAGAATCTGTCAACTGTGTTTGTTGCTAAGAGCTGCAGACACTGATATCATTTAGGGTATAAATTCTGGAGCCGAGGGTGGTTGCCAAACTTACAATATATACACTGGTCAAAATAATTAAGGGAGCACTAAGATAACACATCCTCGATCTGAATGAATGAACTAATCGTATGAAATACTTTCATCTTTACATAGTTGAATGTGCTGACAACAAAATCACACAAAAATTATCAATGGAAATCAAATTTATCAACCCATGGAGGTCTGAATATGGAGTCACACTCAAAATCAAAGTGGAAAACCACACTACAGGCTAATCCAACTTTGACGTAATGTCCTTAAAACAAGTCAAAATGAGGCTCAGTAGTGTGTGTGGCCTCCACGTGCCTTTATGGCATCCCTACATCGCCAGTGCATGCTCCTGATGGGGTGGCGGATGGTCTCCTAAGAGATATCCTCCCAGACCTAGGATTCAGGTCTGGGGAACGGGCGGGCTAGTCCATAGGATCAACGCCTTCCTCTTGCAGGAAATGCTGACGCACTCCAGCCACATGGGGTCTAGCATTGTCTTGCATTTGAAGGAATCCAGGGCCAACCACACCAGCATATGGTCACACAAGGGGTCTAAGGATCTCATATCAGTACCTAATGGCAGTCAGGCTACCTCTGGCAAGCACATGGAGGGCTGTACGGCCCCCCCAAAGAAATGCCACACCACACCATTACTGACCAACCGCCAAACTGGTCATGCTGGAGGATGTTGCAGGCAGCAGAATGTTCTCCACGGCGTCTCCAGACTCTGTCACGTCTGTCACATGTGCTCAGTGTGAACCTACTTTCACCTGTGAAGAGCAAAGGGCACCAGTGGCGAATTTGCCAATCTTGATGTTCTCTGGAAAATGCGTAACGTCCTGCACGGTGTTGGGCTGTAAGCACGACCTCCATCTGTGGACGTTGGGCCCTCATACCACCCTCATGGAGTCTGTTTCTGACCGTTTGAGTGGACACATGCAGATTTGTGGCATGCTAGAGGCCATTTTGCAGGACTCTGGCAGTGCTCCTCCGTCTCCTCCTTGCACAAAAGAGTCCGGCCTCCTCAACTTCTCCTGATGCACTGGCCTGTCTCCTGGTAGTGCCTCCATGCTCTGGACACTATGCTGACAGAAACAGCAAACTTTCTTGCCACAGCTCGCATTGATGTTCCATCCTGGATGAGCTGCACTACCTGAGCCACTTGTGTGGGTTGTAGACTGTCTCATGCTACCACTAGAGAAAAAGCACCACCAGCATTAAAAAGTTACTAAAACATCAGCCAGGAAGCATAGCAACTCATAAGTGGTCTGTGGTCACTACCTGCAAAACCACTCCTATATTGGAGGTGTCTTGCTAATTGACTATAATTTCCATCTGGTGTCTGTTCCATTTGCACAACAGCATGTGAAATTGATTGTCAGTCAGTGTTGCTTCCTGAGTGGACAGTGTGATTTCACAGAAGCGTGATTGACTTGGAGTTACATTGTGTTGTTTAAGTGTTCCCTTTATTTTTTTGAGCAGTGTAGATCTACTGCATATTTTGTGCAGTTGATTTTGCTACCCATTAACTTCAATAGGTAGTAAAATCAGCTGCACAAAATATGCAGTAGATCCTGTATGTGTGAACTTACCCTTAAAGTGAACTAATCAGTATTCATAAAGTGTTCCCTCCTGTACTACCCATCAATAATATCCTGAGATTTAGTAACAGGTATGGAAAGACCAATACTTTTGTAAGGCAGCGGCTTCAAGCCTTGGAGGAAGATCATAGAATTTTTAAAGTTCCCTTCCATTCTTCCACGTCCTTCCCATCTCTTGGTTGAACTTTATGGACATACAGTCATGGCCGTAAATGTTGGCACCCCTGACATTTTTCAAGATAATGAAGTATTTCTTACAGAAAAGGATTGCAGTAACACATGTTTTACTATACACATGTTTATTCCCTTTGTGTGTATTGGAACTAAATCAAAAAAAGGGAGAAAAAGGAAATTGGACATAATGTCACACAAAACTCCAAAAATGGGCTGGACAAAATTAATGGCACCCTTAATGTAATATTTGGTTGCACACACTTTGGAAAAAATAATGGAAATCAGTCGCTTCCTATAACCATCAATAAGCTTCTTACACCTCTCAGCAGGAATGTTGGACCACTCTTCCCTTGCAAACTGCTCCAGGTCTCTCTTATTTGAAGAGCACCTTTTCCCAACAGCAATTTTAAGATCTCTCCACAGATGTTCAATGGGATTTAGATCTGGACTCATTGCTGGCCACTTCAGAACTCTCCAGCGCTTTGTTGCCATCCATTTCTGAGTGCTTTTTGATGTATGTTTCGGGTCATTGTCCTGCTGAAAGACCCAAAATCTCGGACGCAAACCCAGCTTTCTGACACTGGGCTGTACAGGACGACCCAAAATCCATTGGTAATCCTCAGATTTCATGATGCCTTGCACACATTCAAGTCCCCCAGTGCCAGAGGCAGCAAAACAACCCCAAAACATCATTGAACCTCCACCATATTTCACTGTAGGTACTGTGTTCTTTTCTTTGTGGGCCTCCTTTCATTTTCGGTAAACAGTAGAATGATGTGCATCACCAAAAAGCTCTATCTTGGTCCACAAGATGTTTCCCCAGAAGGATTTTGGCTTAATATAGTCTTTTGGCAAAATGTAGTCTTGCTTGAGCCTGCAGAACAGCTTGAATATCTTTGGAACTTGTTTGGGGCTGCTTATCCACCATTCAGACTATCCTGCATGGACACCTTTCATCAATGTTTCTCTTCCGTCCAAGACCAGGGAGATTAGCTACAGTGCCATGTGTTGCAAACGTCTTGATAATGTGGCGCACTATGGACAAAGGCAAATCTAGATTCCTGGGGATGGACTTGTAACCTTGAGATTGTTGATATTTTTTCACAATTTTGGTTCTCAAATCCTCAGACAGTTCTCTTCTCCTCTTTCTGTTGTCCATGTTTAGTGTGACACACACATACACACAATGCAAAGACTAAGTAAACTTCTCTACTTTTTATCTGCTTTCAGCTACAATTTTTATATTGCCCACACCTGTTATTTGCCCCAGGTGAGTTTAAAGGAGCATCACATGCTTGAAACAATCTTATTTTTTTCACAATTTTGAAAGGGTGCCAATAATTTTGTCCAGCCCATTTTTGGAGTTTAGTGTGACATTATGTCCAATTTTCTTTTTTACCTTCCTTTTTTGGTTTAGTTACAATACACACAAAGGGAATGAACAAGTGTATAGCAAAACATGTGTTAATGCAATCCTTTTCTGTGAGAAATACTTCACTTTCTTGAAAAATTTCAGTGGTGCCAACATTTATGGCCATGACTGTATGTCTTTATTTAACTGCACTACGTTACTATGTTTTTTTGGACAATTTAATATGCATGGCTAAAGGTAAACTATTAAAATTCCCTTGTATATGTTCTCTTTGTACCTCTATACCTGCCCAGGAAGATAAAGCTCTGTAAAGTAAACCACTTCTATACTTCCACTGTACACTTAGCTATAGAAAAGGTACAGTACTTGAATACTCCATATCCTTAAATAATCATTTACTACTCATTTATTACCCCTTGCTGTTTGGGCAGAAGTGACCCAAGGAAAAGGAACCATGAACCCATCAATTTTCTAATCTCCACTACACAAATAACAGATTATAAGTGATTATAATAGGTGACAACTGTGTGCACTTAAGAAATGCTCCCTGCAGAGTTCACATTAGACATCACATTCCTAAGAGGATCCCAGGACGCTTCCCTGCATGTGCCAATTCGACTTGCAGCTAGCAGCCTGTCAATAAAGTAATATTCTTTTATTCATATGGAAAGTACTGATTTGTTTCATGATAAGTCCCTCTTTAGGAACACAGCTTCCTTATTTGTTCAGCTACATTTGGAAAATATCAGCATCCACGTCCTATCACATAATGCTACCTCTGGCTGATCTCTTTTGATGGGATTTATCTTCTTTGGACTTCAACCACGTCAAAAAATCTTTACATGCATGAAAGTTAGTTGTGCCTTTTGATCCAATTTGGGTAATGGGAAGAGATAAGACAGTTTGCAGCTTGACCAAAGGACTGAAAGAAAAATTGTATTCTCAACAATGAATTAATTTAGAATTAAATGCAGAGCAACTGGCGGATGATTAAATCAGATAAATGAACAACCCCACGCCCGCGAATCATTAAATCACCTTTGATGCATCTACCCTGTTCTCTCTTTTTTTCCTGCTTTCTTTTGATTGATGTGCTGCCTGAATGCAAACTGTAATCTTCACTGAAACTGTTAATTAAAGAGATCCAGTACTTATAAACCTTCCGAAAGGTTAAACAACAGAGGATAAGTGTCCTTATGGTAACCTCTAATTTGGTTACACAATCTCGAGTAAACTTTTGTGCCGATGTATACAACTGCTCACCAGTCTTTCTGCCCACTGTTTATCAAATATTCTGTATATGCAAGAAGAAACACAAAATCCACTTACCGTTAACACACTCAAAGATGTCACAGCACTTCCCAGGTATTCCATTGCCTCGTGAGACTATCCGAGGGATCGAGCCTGCTTCACATACAGGAAAGCTGCAGTTCCCAGAGAGACATTCACATCTGCGAATAAGCAAAGGGTGGAGGAAGTGTCAATGCTACAGTTCACTTCGTTCCTTGCAAAAATAATTAAGTAGCAATAAAACACATTGGGAAAACCCAGTGTACATTAGGTATTGCCAGCAGATGTCATAACAGTCTATTACTTGTACAAGTTCTGCATTATCAGTCAGTGCACAGAATCAGTACACTTAGGGATGCCAAAATCAATAGGGGTTATTCACTTTCCTTACTGAAGAGAAATGAATATGGCTATGTCCTTTTTAGAATTAAATATGCCAATGGTCTTAATAGCAATCATTATGGCCTCACCCTGATTGAAGAAGCATATAAGTACTGTCATTTATGGAGTGTTTTCTGGCTCAGATGTCAACATTTACATAGATAAACATATCAGGGGGATTCATCATTTGCTCAGTTTCTTGTGCTTTGCGTATGTTGCTAAAGCTATTTATGGACTGGTTTTCCCTGTTTTTTTGTGTGGTTTATGATTGCTTGGGAGCCTCACATATTTCATAGGCAGAGTTCTGTTTGTTGCGTGCGACTTTTTAAAGTAAATAAATTGCACAGTACAATAAAAAAAAAGTTGTGATTCATTACTAAAAACAACACACGACTAGTACTCAATGGTGACACTGAAAAAAAGCAGAATTGCAAGCAACAATATTGTTTAAGAGGCGCTATTTGCCTAATCTTTATTTGAAAACTTAGGGCAAATTATAAGTTATATATTTATAACAAAAAACAGCAAATAGTGGTGAGCTTACACAGATATGCTGTACGGCCAATGAAACAAAAATAGCAGAGACCAGCAAAAAGTCAAGACATAAGTATAAAACATTACCTAGCAGTGAAACACAGACAGGCGGTACAGTAGTTAATTTAGCGCTTGGCAAAAGGAAAAAAAATGTTCTGAGTGTGAGAGTTGAGTTAGAGTATGAATATATAATCTATATATATATACACACACACACACACACACACACAGACAGCTCCAAAAAATAAAAGGGAACATTTAATCAACACGATGTAACTCCAAGTCAATCACACTTCTGTGAAATCACACTGTCCACTCAGAAAGCAACCAGGAGACAGATTAGTACATCAGGAGACTTGGAGGAGACCATAGAAGGGGAACAACCCAGCAGCAGGACCGCTACCTCCGCCCGATGTCCACAGGTGGGGGTTGTGCTTACAGCCCAACACCATGCAGGACTTTTGGCATTCACCAGAGAACACCAAGATTGGCAAATTTGCCACTGGCGTCCTGTGCTCTTCACAGATGAAAGGAGGTTCACACTGAGCACGTGACAGAGTCTGGAGACGCCATGTAGAAAGTTCTGCTTCCTGCAACATCCTCCTGCATGACCGGTTTGGTGGTGGGTCAGTAATGGTGTGGGGTGGGGTGGCATTTCTTTGGGGGGCCTCACAGCCCTCCATGTGCTTGCCAGAGGTAGTTTGACTGCCATTAGTTACCGAGATGACATCCTCAGACCCCTTATGAGACCATATGCTGGTGCGGTTGGCCCTGGGATCCTCCTAATGCAAGACAATGCTAGACCCCATGGAGTATGTCAGCAGTTCCTGCAAGAGGTAGAGAAGCTTGAGAAAAGTAACCTTTTAGAGATGGCGCTGCGGCTTCCATGGAAATGAAGGATATTGACTGGATATATTAAAAGGTTCACAATGGAACCACTTTTATTGAAAATAAAATAAAATAAATGGGGATGACACATTTCGGGAGGTGCCCTCCCTTCCTCAGATCAGAATGCTGATCTGAGGAAGGGAGGGCACTTCCCGAAACAAGTCATCCCCATTTTTCTTTTTTTTTTCAATAAAAGTGGTTCCATTGGGAACCTTTTAATATATCGAGTCCATCTCCTTCATTTCCAAGGAATCCGCAGCGCCATCTCTAAAGAGTTACTTTTCTCAAGCTTCTCCTCCACTGCAACAGGAGAGCAGGGCAGCTGTTTCCTGCAACACAGAAGGCCAGCAGCGACTCCACCTAAATTGAGTACCCCATTTTCACTGGGGCTTATATCTATTCTACTCAAGGTGAGCGGCCATCTATATGGTCTCCTCTGCCAAACCTTGATCTGACGACTCTTGTTATCAAGGGTAATGCGCTAGGTGCCAGTATCACTCTTCTCTTTTTTTCTTTTCACAGAATCCTGCAAGTGGAAGGCATTGATGCTATGGACTGGCCCGCCCGTTCCACAGAAATGAATCCAATTGAGCACATCTGGGACATCATGTCTCGCTCCATCCACTCCACCAATGCCACATTGCACCAAAGACTGTCCAGGAGTTGGGACATCCCTCAGGAGACCATCCACCACCTCATCAGGAGCATGCCCAGGCATTGTAGGGAGTTTATGTGGAGACGTGGAGGCCACACACCACTGAGCCTCATTTTGACTTGTTTTAAGGACATTACATCAAAGTTGGATCAGCCTGTAGTGTGGTTTTCCACTTTGATTTTGAGTGTGACTTCATATCCAGACCTCTATGGATTGATAAATTAGATTTCCATTGATAATTTTTTTGTGATTTTGTCATTAGCACATTCAACTATGTAAAGACAAAAGTATTTCATACGATTAGTTCATTCATTCAGATCTAGAACGTGTTATCTTAGTGTTCCCATTAATTTTTGTATATATATATATATATATATATATATATATATATGTGTGTGTGTGTGTGTGTGTGTGTGTGTGTGTGTGTGTGTGTGTGTATTGTGATGACTCGCTTTTCAGTATAGAGGCAAGGAAACAGTACTTTCCAAAAAAGTTCAGTGTTTTATTCACACTTGGCAAACTGCAAAAACAGTCTTAGATGCAGTACAAAGAAAAAGTAACAAAGTCCACCTGCGTTCCTTAGGTGTTAGTTCACACCAAAGTCCATGCCATACGGCAGTAAGCAAGTCTTTTCCAGGCCTCCAGGAAGGCTGCTCACCATCTTCCAAACTTGGAGCAAACGCATTGAAGATTCCACCTCACCACTCTGGCCGAGTGAGCTCCAACATTCAAATCCCCTGCAGCTGGTGAAGCAAGCTGCCTTTCAGGCCAACAAAAGGTGGCCTGGATTGTGGGGAATGGCCCCCACCCTACACCTGACCATTCCCAGTAAGAGCCGTCCCGGATTGGCCTTCCAGCCACACTACAGACACAGTGTCAGTCTGCATCGCAGCACAGACACTGAATAAGTACCGGCAATTACTTCACCAAGGCCAGGAGCCTTGGTGACACATATTGCCCATTAACCACCATGCCCTTCACCTTCTTACATACCCCCCCCCCTCTTTGTTCAAGCCTGAGGGGTTGAACACTTGTGCAACAGTGTACTCGTGATAGGGTATTGGCGTTGCCTAGCAAACGACCCACCCTGTGTTCAACCCTAAACTTGAAATTCTGTAATGACAGAAACCACCTGGTGACCCTGCCATTTTTGTCCTTGGCTTGGCACATCCACTTAAGAGGGGAATGATCTGTCACAAGACAAAACTTCCTCCCCAACAGATAATAGTGGAGAGACTCAAGTGCCCACTTAATGGCCAGGCACTCTCTCTCCATTATACTATACCTGGTCTCGGCCGGGGTCAGTTTGCGGCTGAGAAATACAACGGGGTGCTCTTCCCCGTTGACTTCCTGGGATATTACAGCACCAAGACCTACCTCAGAGGCATCAGTCTGTACCACAAATTCCCTTTTGAAGTCGGGTGTCACCAACACCGGAGACCCACATAGGGCCGACTTTAAAGCGGAAAACGCCTGCTCTGCCTGTTCGTTCCAACGTACCATTACGGACTTGCGTCCCTTCAGGAGGTCTTAAGGGTGGAACCACCGTAGGAAATGTGGGGGATGAACCGCATATAGTAACCCACCATTTCTAGAAACAACATCACCTGTCGGGTAGTGACAGGTCGGGGCCAATTCCGGATGGCCTCTATTTTGTTTACCTGGGGTTTGACAACTCCACGCCCAATGACATTCTCCAGGTATTTGGTCTCTTCCAACTCTATGGCACATTTTTGGGTGTTAGCAGTTAACCCAGCCTTCCTAAGGGAGTCTACCACTGCCTGTACTTTTGGAAGGTGACTTTCACATTCGTTACTATGGATGATAATATCGTCTAGATAAGCTGAGGCATACAGACGATGTGGCCGGAGTACAATATCCATTAGCCTTTGAAACGTAGCGGGTACGCCATGTAAACAGAAGGGTAACAACTTGTACTGGAATAAACCTCCAGGGTTTCAAGAAGTTTGCATGGTACACTTGCTCTGGCTTCCTCCGCCCGGGCTGGTGTACCCTGTACCTCACCTACCCTACTTTTTCAATCACTTTGTAGGGACCTTGCCACCTAGCCAGAAACTTACTGTCGGCCATTGGTACAGAACCAGACTCTGATCTCCCAGGTTAAAATTCCATACCAGAGCCTGGTGATTATAAGCTCTACTCTGGGCTCGCTGAGTTGCCTCCATATGTTCCCTAACCGAGGGCAACACTGTTTCCATCCATTCTTGCAACTGAGCAACATACTCAACTACACTTTTGTGCAGCGTGGGCAGTTGTTCCCATGCCTCTTTGACTATGTCTAACAGACCACGTGGATGTCTGCCGTACAGCTGTTCAAAGGGCGAGAAACCAGTATAAGCCTGGGGCACTTTTCGCACTGCGAACATGAGATAGGGCAGCAAAAGATCCCAATTCTTCCCATCTCTAGCCACCACTAGTTTTAAATTTTTTTTACGTTTGTCTAAACCTTTCTACCAAGCCGTCCGTCTGCTGGTGGTACACGGAGGTCTGTAGCTTTTTTACCTGCAGTAACTTACTGAGCTCTTTCATTACCTGACATAAATGGGGTGTCCTGGTCAGTCAACACCTCTTTAGGTAAGCCCAACCTCCTTATACATGCTGGGCCAGTAAAAACGCTGCAAAATTCAGTCCTGCATCTTCTGCTCGTCCAGGTGCCCCCCTAAAACATGTTGATGGGCTGACTCTAACACAAGCCTCTGATATGATTTAGGCACCACCAATTGTTCCACACTCTCACCCCGTACCTGATTTACCTGGTATAGCATCCCCTGGTGGAGCACAAAACGGGGGTATGCAGTCTCAGCCCCCGGTTGTTGTGGTGCACCTTCTACAATTAAGACATGTTCCCAGGCCCGAGATAGGGTCGGGTCCTGATGCTGTGCTGTACCAAAATTTTCTAACGAGACATTGAGGTCTGCCAACTCTGGACCAGACGGCAGCTCCTCCACATCTCCCACCATTACATTTAGTGGAGATGACTCCTTCTCTTCCACCGTAGTGGTGGTCACCCCAACTGCTGTTGCTTCTGACTCAGGTTCCCAGGGTCCTGGGGTCACCCCTGAGTAGGGCCAGTCTGTTGGGGATACCCCTGCCTCACGGGTCTGGGGAACTCTTGTCTGGGGCCACAAAGATACGAATCCCTGGAAAGTCTCTCCCAAATATGAGTTCATGGGGTAACTTCGTGGCAAAGGCAACCTCATGAGTCCCGCGGCCGGTCATTGTTGACAAAGGACACCGGTGGCACAGAGTCTCTGGGCATACAGGGACAGGCGGAGTACATAGTTGGTGTGCATAGGTTCTTCCCGCTGGGGACAATTAGCCCTAACATGTCCCAGTTCCTGACACCCCCAACACAGCAACGCGGCGGGGCCTTTGGGGAACACCTCCCGGGGACCTTTAGGGATTTCCAGCTGCCTGGGAAAGGGTGGGTACCTCCTAGGTTTAACCATCCCCTCCTGCAGTTTCATGGTGGCCTTGTACCTTTCTACCAGGTCTACCATCCCAAGTGCGTTGCTAGGGATCGCCTGGCAAATCCAGTAACCTGGTCATCGGGCAAGTCAAAGTACGCGTGCTGGGGCCCAGATGTCAGGATCGGGGCAATGACCTCAGCCCACTGATCTCGGGGTAACTTTTCCCTTGTGGTCACCGCCAGGTAGATCTCAACACCATCCGAGGGGGTCATCTTGCGGATCGCCATCCGCGCAGATTTCCGAGCATCAGGGGTGACCCGGGTTGTCACTGCAGTTTGTAGCACCATCACGTGCTGTAACAGCAGCTGGTTGGTTGGTTTCCTGCTAGTGCTTTTTGGCCTCCATAAGGTCTTTTTATAACAGCCTCCATTTTGGCAACACTGCAGTCACTGGAACACTGCTTTGCCTTGACTCTCTGGAGAAAGCACTCCTGCTGTACTGTCAGTCACTTGTCGACAGGATTGTTGCCCCAAGCAACAACTCCAACGGGTTATCCCAGGCTCGGTTCTTAGCAACACCATGCTGCAACACAATTGTTGACCTCACTGCGTTGCCCGCATCCTCCACCAAATGTGATGACTCGCTCTTGCAGATAGGTGCGGTTGCAGTATAAAGGCAAGGAAACAGTACTTTGCAAAGTTCAGTGTTTTATTCACACTTGTCAAACAGCAAAAACAGTCTTAGATGCAGTTTAAAGAAAAAGTAACAAAGTCCACCTGCGTTAGTTCATACCTGATTCAATGCCATACGGCAGTAAGCAAGTCTTTTCCAGGCAGGCTGCTCACCAGCTTCCAAACTTGGAGCAAACACAGGGAAGATTCCACCTCAGCACTCTGTCAGAGAGAGCTCCAACATGCAAATCCCCTGCAGTTGGTGAAGCAAGCTTCCTTTAAGGCCATCAAAAGGTGGCCTGGATTGTGGGCAATGGCCCCCACCCTACACCTGACAATTCCCAGTAAGAGCTATCCTGGATTGGCCTTCCAGCCATACTACGGCCACAGTGTCAGTCTGTATCACAGCACAGACACTGAATAAATACCGGCTCTTACTTCAACAAGACCAGAAGTTTTGGTGACACATATCGGCCATCAACCACCATGCCCATCACCCTCTCATAATTTGTTATTTGTTGTTTCCATAGTAGGTCTTTACAAATGTCCTGAAAAAAAAAAATCATGTAAGATTGGTTAAAAAAAAAAAAAACTTAAAGGGGTATTCCAGGCCAAAACTTTTTTTTATATATCAACTGGCTCCGGAAAGTTGAACAGATTTGTAAATTACTTTTATTAAAAAATCTTAATCCTTCCAATAGTTATTAGCTTCTGAAGTTGAGTTGTTGTTTTCTGTCTAACTGCTCAATGATGATGTCAAGTCCCGGGAGCTGCGCAGTTCCTATGGGGATATTCTCCCATCATACACAGCTCCCGGGACGTGACATCATCATTGAGCAGTTAGGCAGAAAACTTCAGAAGCTAATAACTATTGGAAGGATTAAGATTTTTTAATAGAAGTAATTTACAAATCTGTTTAACTTTCCGGAGCCAGTTGATATATATATAAAAAAAAGTTTTTGCATGGAATACCCCTTTAAAACATCCTTAGGCTATGTTCACATGATGGAATTTCCATGCAGAATTCTGCAAAATAATTCCTCAGCAGCAGAGTCCAATTGCTTTTAATAGGATTCCGCTGCACTGTGCCCACTGCAAAATTTCTGCGCCAAAAACATATGGCGCAGATATCGGTATCCTGAATCCAGAACTCCTGATTCTGGCGTCCACAAAAAGTGTTCCACAAGAAAATGCATTGATCTCTTTGAGACCGCGCATTTCCGAGTGGTACTAGTGGCCTTCGGTTAGTCAAATGTGTGGAATAGCTGCACCTGTATTTGTGCGGACATTCAGTAAATGGTTTGCCAATGTGAACCCAGCCTTAATCTAACCTCAAAGTATAATTTATTAAAGATATATAGACAACACAGATGATGCCTTCCTATAATCAACAGATGTAGTCACGTAAAATTTTTTCGAAAAGTTATGATCAATGGATCATATTTAAATTATTACCCTCTAATAATGATGTGTCTATTTATTTCTCTATAACATCACATTTGATTGATAAATTTTACTAAAAACATTGCTTTATTTTAGGTAATGGTAACCTAAATTACCTTGATTTAATCTCGTAAATAAATTACCCCCCGTGGCATGAGTTTGCAACAGTTTTGCAGTTAAAGTTGAAAAGTCACACATAAAATGGTATACACAGAATGCAGAACTGGTATAATAGGTAGCCTATACTCTATGTATGCAAAATCTGCTTGACTTCCCTTATGCCTTTAAAGGGGTACTCCGACCCTAGACATCTTATCCCCTATCCAAAGGATAGGGGATAAGATGTCAGATTGATGGGGTCCCACCGCTGGGGACCCCTGGGATCTCAGCTGCGGCACCCTGTATCAGTACTGCACAGAGCAGACTCGCTCCGTGTGTAATGACCAGCGATACAGGGGCCAGAGTATTGTGACATCACGGATCCGCCCCTCATGACATCACGGCCCGCCCCCTTAATGCAAGTCTATGGGAGGGGGCATGATGGCCGCCACGCCCCCTCTCATAGACTTGTATTAAGGGGGACGGATCATTACATCATAAGGGGGCAGAGCAGTGACGTAAAGATGCTCCGGCCCCTGTATTGCCCGTCATTAAGCACGGAGCGATCTGACATCTTATCCCCTATCCTTTGGATAGGGGATAAGGTGTCTAGGGGCGGAGTACTACTTTAAGTATATGCCATAACCAGGCACTTAGAACAAAACTGTGCAATTCCCCCTTTAAGATTAGTACAGATTTTGCTTTCTTTTCGGAGTGGTAGGATTTTAGGGCAGTGTTTGCTTTGCTTTTGTTTCCTCTTTTTCAACATAAAACTTTTTGTTGGCCCTGGAGAGATACATACATGAGCACAGACAGAAGAATCGCCAATCTCCTGGGTTTGAAACATGCAGATGAAAACTATGTCCTGCGTACAGAACAAACTGAAAATACTGTGAAAACTTCCTCTGGTATCACACTGTTATTTAATGCTTCTTATTTTATCCAAAAATATTTTAATTTTTTTACTGGTTGCTCTTCATAGTCACAATGTTCCCTTGAGGGGCTGTCCAAGTCATATCTTAGCACCTAAATGAAAGTAAGTAGTAGGTCGATACTGGTGTACAGATCGGTGCACGTGGACAACAATAGTAGTAATGAATCCTGACACTAAAGTCTTGATGCAATTTCTTTTTTTTTTTATTCAAGCATTATCTCAAGCAAAAATGAACACAGCACGTGTTCTGGCTAGGTAGCCTTTCTGTAGTTGAGAAAGGCTGCCTAGCTGGAACGTGTGCTGCATTAATTTTTTCATGGGTTAATGCTTGTATAAAAGAAAAAGAAATTGCAGCAAGACTTTATGAGTGAGGGGATTCATTACTACTATAACTTAGCACCTAGCCACCTATAAAATTCTCTCTGAGGGTAGCATAAGATAGAGGTGGAAGGGGTGAGTGCTAACCTTTCAATCTGCTCTGTCTTTAAAACCACACACCCTGAACCTTATCCAAAACATTTCTTGAATCAACTCTTTTCTCAACTTTGACTTTACAACACTGCTAGTACATGCTCTTATCTGCCGCTTGCACTATTGCAACATCCTCCTCTGTGGTCTGTCATCTAGCACACTTACTCCTCTTAAATTCATTCTTAAAGGGGTATTCCAGGATTTTTTTTGTATTTAACTATGCTACAGGGGCTGTAAAATTAGTGTAGTTCATAATATAGTGTATGTACCTGTGTGTAACTGTGGTCTCACAATTTTTTTGTGATTATCGCCCCAATATTTATTTTTAACAGCATACAAAATTACTCAGGTCTTGGGTTTTCCCAGGTTGCAGTGCGTCGAGACGGGACATCACTTATCAGGTGTGCAAAGGGAGACTGTCCTGCTTCAATGGGTAGAGGGACCGCTGGGTGGGAGAAAACTAATTTTGCAACAGTTGTAGGTACCCTGGTTAAAAAACACTGGTCTTTTGAATGGAATGCAGCTCATTTGTGTTTCAATGGGTGGGGTGGCTGATGTGTGGAAAGGAGAAAGTAACTCATACTTACAAACAATGAACAATGGGATTTGTAATTTGAGAGAACAAACTCCAACAGGAAATACCCAGTTCTAAACATTTAGCCCAAAGACAAGTAAAGATCCTTCCAAAGCATCAAGACCAGCAAAGATCCTTCCAAAGCATGCCCATTACTGTCTGGCCAGTGCTTACTAAAAATGACCTTACGGTGGATAACCCCTTTAATTCTGCTGCTTGACTAATCCAACTCTTCCTCCCACTCGTCCTCTGCCTCTCCTCTCTACCAATCTCTTCACTGACTGCCTGTTGCCCAGTGGATTTATTTTAAACTGTTAACATTAACATACAAGGCCATCCACAACCTGCCCAATCCATACATCTCTAGATAGCACTCTACATGAAATAATCTTCTCTGCTCCTCACATAATAGTCTGCAAGATGATGTGGAAATTACTACTAGGGATCGACCGATATCAGTTTTTTAGGGCCGATACCGATAATCGGTGGAGGTTAGGGCCGATAACTTATACCGATATTCCGGTATAAGTTATCGGCTATTTATCCCCCCGCGACACCGCTGCAGATCATTGATTTAAAGCGGGCGCTTTAAATCAATGCACTGCAGTGGCTTTTGTGGTGCCATAGGCCGCCGCCGCCACCCGCTTCTCTCCCCCTACCTGTCAGGGTGGTCCAGGCCATCCATCCTTCCTGTAGTGTCCATAGTGCCGGCCTAGTAACACAGCATACACGCCGCTGTGCAGTGACGCCCGTGCGAAGCGACGCACCTGACGTCACGGTGTAGCGGCGTCTATGCAGCGTACTAGGCCGGAGCCTGCCCGGAGTGGAGAAGAGGACCCCCGGAGAAGAAATATAGCCCGGACCGGTTCACCCTCCACCCGGAATGCCGCCGGACACTACACGAAGGATGATGGCCCGTACCACCCCCATTACGGGTAAGTTTAATTTTTTTTATTGACTCGGAGGGTGGGGGAGGGGCCCGACCGGTATAGCGGTATGGGCAAAAATCCATACCGTGGGAGAAAAAAAAACGGTATCCGGTTCATACCGGTATATCGCCCAGCACTATGGTGGGGGTAGCACCGCGGTGCTGTGGGTCGGGGGGGGGGGGGGGCGGTTGCGGTGCGGCGGGTTGGGGGGGGGGCAGACGCGGTTCGGTGGGGGTGGTGCGGGGGGCGGGGCATTATCAGTTTATCAGCAAGGTAATTGCCGATACCGATAATGCCCAAAATCGTGATTATCGGCCGATAATATCGGCCATACCGATAATCGGTCGATCTCTACTTACTACCCCAATAAATCTGTCCTTCACATACCATCATAGCCTTCAGAAGCAACTTTAAAACTCATCTGTTCAGAATAGGCCACAATCTATAATAACTCTGCTGCCACTGTACTGCACAGTCAATGGCAGTTTCCCACTGTCTCCCTCCCTTTATCTTGTAGATTGCATGCCCTTGTGGGCAGGGTTGTCTCTCCCTATGTGTCTGCATATTATTTACTTTGCTCATGTCTACTGTTCTTGATTTTATTTGATATGTATTTTAACCCCTTATGATTTGTGCCCTGGAATTAGGTGAACTGAAAAAAACCCAAAAAACTACTAATTACATAATTTCAAGCAAAACAAGCTGTTTAAAATCTAACAGTACTCAAAAGGAGCAGATTTATTAAGACTGGTATTTTATGCACAGTCTTAAAACTGAAGATCACTGGAGTAAATTAATTACCACACCTCTTAATACATTTGGCTGTCTGTGGGCCAAAAACGGAAAACTATGCTAGCTATGAGCTGGTGTAGACTTTCTCTATAATTTACAACAAATTCTGGCACAAACTATAGTAAATCAGTCAGGCTGTGAGGAGCCCTGCTTCTCCATGCTAAACCTCACTAACATTTTGGGAGAAAGCAGTGAACTATAAATAAATAAATACAATAATATACAATAATAATTTTTGTGCAACACATACATTAGACCTAACAGTAAACACAAAGCACTTTAGAATAGAGGCTCATTCATGATAGCACCATGTTAAGTAGAGGAATAGTTAGGGGAGGGAAGATGCAGATATGGCACATACCCTTGTTACAGTTAGGTAGGGATGTGAAGGGAATGCAAGATGAAGGTGTGTGGAGGTCCTGCCCTCATTTCCCTCTTTGCTTATGTTCCCTTAAAGTAAGGGTGCTTTCACACCACGTTTTGTACTTACGGTTCCCGAATATGGCTGGGGGGGGGAGCTTAATTGCGGCAAACCGCATACGGCCGAAAACGCAGCCGACCGGAGGCTGCAGTTCACTCCGGTCGGCTCATAGACATGCATTAAATACGGTTCCCCAATACGGCTGAGTGCGGGCGCCGTGATTAAGCGCCACCCCCCCCTCCTCCCAGCTGTATTCAGGAACCGTAAGTACAAAATGTGGTGTGAAAGCACCCTAACACAGTCAGAGGCTGTACCTCTATCCTGGAAGCTACTCTTTTAGGATGGACAGAAGACTGCAGAAAAGCTCCCTGCTACCATGCTCCCCTCCCCACTATAGGTATATGACCGCAAGCAGGACTGGTAAATATATGTAATATGTATGTGTTTATGTGATGTGTATATCTGTGTGTGTAACATGTATAAATATGTGTGTACTGGAACATAAAAGTGTGTGTAATGTGTATACTGTATATGTACTTAAATGGGCACTGTCCGATTCAAAAACGTTTATATTGTAAATCTTGGCAAAACATTAAAGGGGTTGTGCGCTGCCCTGCCTTTCGGAGCTCCGCACGCAGCGTCCGGAAGTTCACTACTCTGAACGCTGTGTGCGGGCTTCCGTGTTCGCGGCCGCCGGGCATGACGTCACGCCCGGCCCCCTCGTGACGTCACGCCCGCCCCCTCTACCAAAGTCTATGGGAAGGGGGCGTGACAGCGGTTGAGTGGGCGGCCGCAAACACGAAAGCCCGCACACAGCGTTCGGAGTAATGAACTTCCGGACGCTGCGTGCGGAGCTCCGAAAGGCAGGGCAGCGCACAACCCCTTTAACTTGTGTAATATACTTCATAAGGAAATACAATTTTCTTATGAAGTATATTAGAAAGGTTAATGTTTTGCCAAGATGTACAACATATCAAACATTTTTGTATCTGACAGTGCCCGTTTAACATGTACACAGTACCATACATTTATGCAGTCTAGCAAAACTACAGCTCTGGTGCTAAGGAAATGGTGCAAATCAGATCCATTAAAACAAGAGCATTAGCAAAGTTTGCAAATAGTTTTACATGATGTGGTCTTTACTTGCTTGCTGGTCATACATATAAACACACACAAAGATGTAAACATGTAAGTAAATAAATATTCTTAATAGCAAAGTGCTGCCACTTGTACTGTATGTAATATTATACTGTACATATATAACAAATACAATTCAGCTGGAAGCCTATTGTGTAGGAAAACCTTTGCATTCCAAATGGACAACTTTTGAACATGTGACCATACAAAAAACATTAAACCTGTGGGAATAAACATTACATTATTTACGTGTGTATGCTCAACCAGTGGTCTGGAACTGTTGCCCTCCAGAAGTTGCAAAACGTCAACTCCCAGCATGCAGGGAAAGCCGTTGGCTACAGCCAATCGCTGTCCAAGCATGCTGGGAGCTGAAGTTTTACAACATCTGGAGGGCCACAGTCTGAGACCATTGTTCTAAACCAAGGCCATATATAGTAGATAACTGCACATGCTGTCATGATGTAGAGTATCATACTTTTTAAAGAAATAAGAATTTTATCCTTTCAAGGATATATCCTAAATATGATAACATGCTTTCTAAATACAAGTGTATTATGCCTAAAGCACAACTCAGTGTTCTCCTATTGCTAGTGCTGTGCGGTGGCATGCTGAGATACAAGCAGTATACACAGTGTATGTCTTGTAGCAGTGAGCTGTCATCTCTGTCATGTGAGTGTACAAAGACAAAAAAAGATGCTTTCTTACCCATAGGAGGGTCCATCAATTCTCCCATTACACCCTGTTTGGCAGCAGCAGAAGACATCTAGAGGACTACCATTTCTATAATTGCTACACCGTACACAGGCAGGAGAGAGAGGTGGCAGGCTTCTCTATGGCAGAGCTGGAATATATATATATATATATATATATATATATATATATATATATATATATATACACACATATACACACACACGCACACATGTTCAGCTGTGCTCTGACCTCACATGTTCTCTCCTAAAGCTCTCAGATCATAGGGGGGAGATTTATCAAAACCTGTCCAGAGGAAAAGTTGCTGAGCTGCCATAGCAACCAACTAGATCACTATTTTCATTTTTCAGAGACCTTTTTAAAAATGAAAGAAGCAATCTGATTGGTTGCTATGGACAGGTTTTGATAAATCTCCCCCATTGTGACTATAGTGCTGAAGTACTTCAACACACTCCCAGTGCCTGAGTACACCAAATAAGGTCTTATTCTGCATGAAAATTCTTACTTTTTAGATTTTTGTTTTGCCATTTGGAAAGTTTTTTGTTTTTTTACTTTTTTTTTTCAGACTACGACTAATTTTAATATGCTATTTAAAAATCTGATCTTTTTGACAGTAAATGACCAAAAAAACATTCAAAAGGAATATTTTTACAAATGTTAAATTAAAGGGAATCTTTACAGCTATAAATGTTGCATATAACTTTCTCTGACCTGATGGTAAATTCAAACATTACAATATCATGTTTTTCTGTAAAAATTTAAAGGAGTAGTCCGGCGTGCACTTTTCTTATTTTTTTATCCGGTCTGGGGTACATGTGCAGCGATGTTCCACCTCGGCCAGTGATAGGCTGGAGCTCCGTGTGATGTGCCGAGCTAACAGGAAGTAAGAAGCAAACAGCCCAGCGACCGAACACCTGTACCGGAGCTCCTGAGGCACGTTGGCAGGTAAAAAAGTTTCTTTTCTTTTTTTTTTTTGCAGCCCGGACCAGATAAAATAAGAAAAATGCGTGCCGGACTACTCCTTTAAGTGTCAAGGAGGCATTGGCCAGTCAAAGCTTGGGATGCCTTCCTTGTTTACTCTCCCCTTCCTGTCCTGCCTTACAGTCAAGCCCTATTTGCAAACCTTTGTTCTTCAGGAAGCAAAATGTTGGCATATGGAAGCCGTTAAAATAAGGATATAGTCCAGGTGCTAGTCCTCCCAAATAGATGGTGTCAATAGTCAGATGTTGGTAAAATCAAGGGTTCTTTAATGCCTTAAAGCATTAAAGAACCCTTGATTTTACCAACATCTGACTATTGACACCATCTATTTGGGAGGACCAGCGCCTGGACTATATCCTTCTTTTAACGGCTTCCATATGCCAAAATTTTGCTTTCTCTGCTGAGTGCCTGCGGCTACTCAGGAAGGATCCAGAGCAGCGGTTACCCTCATCGTCTACAAGCTATCACAGGTGTTGTGCCCTCAGCACGACACCATCCGGTAAGCTCACATCTTAACTACTTTTGGGGCTTACCGTTTTAAATTTATTGCACTAGGAGCGCACCTTGTCTTTTTTTGTTTCCTTTTTCTTCTTCAGGAGACTTTGTATTAGTATTAGGGTTATTGTTGGTTATAAAAAAATACTAAAATCTCAAAATCTGCATTTAGATAGGAAGGTAGAAAAACAAGATATTCCATATGCGCAATCCGTGTCAGATAAAAATATAACTTCTGATCTACTGAGTGGTAGAATAGAAGATCGCTGGGATCATGGGTACTGATAAGACAAGAGCAGGCACTTTGTCAGGCAATGTGCATCACCTTGATCCGCCTGGTCTAAATGCAGAATTTAAGATTTTTAGTTTTTTTATAACCAAATTCTCAACAGATGCATAATCAGATAGAAAATCATTAGCGGACTACATGAGGGAAAGGAGATCTGGCAGGAGTCATCCCAGATAAAGGAATCCGCATTTGTTTCCAAAACACATCAGGGCGACTTTGGGATCTCCAAACCCTTCCTAGTGATGTCACTACCAACTGGCAGTACGATCAGGCACGTTTCTAGCAGGCTATTGTGGTAGAGAGGCCACCGGCAGGGGAAGTTTCTCGCTATCCCCATGTGCTTCCATGAGTAATTCCTAAGGATGGCAAACATATTGCATCAACTATATGGACAAACAGATTATGGAAAACAACATGGTCACAGCCTCACAGATGGAGCCACTTAACCCTGAAGATATCAAGGGACCACATTATATTGGCAACAGGTATGCATAATAGTTTGACACCATAACTTGGTTATTTAATTCTATCAAGGTATCACTTTAGTGCAAGATATAGCATATAAGCTTATGTTCGCACTAACAAATTGATTTTATACTAAGACGAGGAGAACACTCATACTCGCAGACAAGGGGAATAAGGGGAAAAAAGGAGGAGGACCCAAGCAACAAGCAGATATAATTTAACACATTTAGAACTTGGGAAAATAGATTGAAAACCCACATTTTCAATAGTTTATACATTCAATAGTTTATTTTTATTTTTTATTGAATGGATAGAACTACCAACAAAAATCATGACACTGCAACCCCCAATCGTTGGGACTACTCAATTATTATTATTTTTTTTAAACTGTATTTTTTATTGAAGAATTTTCATAATGACAAAAACAAACAAAACATAACATTCGCAGACATGAGCCAAAGCCCGTAACAGGAATATCAGGAGCAAAAAACAAGCTAAGAAAAGGCCAGGGTACACAAGCATTTGCAATAAAATTACATCCGTAGCCCCCGACTCCAAAGCATATATAAAAATTGTAACAAATATAAAAGTCACATAGCAAAGAACACTTATGAGCGGACCCATAAAGGTCTTAAAACATAACGAGGGAAGGGAAGGGGACACAGACAAGGAGAATACACAAACTAACACCACTTAACACAACCACAAGAGGGAAATAGAGAAAGGAGAAAGGAAAAGAGAAGAAAAGAAAAAGCATGAAGAGAGAAGAGGATCACCGTGGCTGCGATCCCACGGTTCCCAGACCGAGAGAAAGGAAGAGACAGTTATTCAAGGAGGCCGTCAGGTATTCCAGAGAACGGATCTCTCTTATACGGGACAGCAAGTCAGACTCAGAGGGAGGGAGAGTCCTCTTCCAGTTTTTAGCTATAAGAGTTTTAGCCGCTAAGATAATGTGCATGCCAAGTTTAAAAAGCTTCTTAGTTAAGACAGGATGGGACAGCTGTAGGAGGAAAAGCATAGGATCCAAAGGGACCGAAACTCCCAAAACAGACAGCAAGCCACGCACAGTCTCCCAGAATCCCCTAATAAGAGGACAGGACCAGAAGATATGAAACAACGTGCCAGTCCCACCCCGCAACACCCACACTGGAGAGGGATGTTGGGATTCAACCTATTCAGTAATTCCGGAGTATGATACCATCCCATAATGTTTGTATTGAGTCTTCTTATAGGCGGTACAAATAGAAGCCTTAGAGGCCCTTTCCCATATCACCCTCCACTGAGGGAGGGTGATAACAGTACTAAGTGCTTCCTCCCATCGGCTCATATATCGATGGGACACCTGATCGCCCTCAGGAGGTTGAAGAAGCAGGGAATAGATATCAGAGAGGTGACCCCCTCGCCTGAGGCCCATCACGACATAGTCTCTCAAAGCCAGTGGGTAAGGAAACTACAAGGGAACCCAGTGTAGTGGACAAGAAATGCTGCAATTGGAGGTAGTGAAAGCGCCCAGACAAGGGGAGACCCCAACGAGATTGTAGTTGGTCAAAATGTAAGAGAGTACGCAAGAGGGGTCAACTACATCCGCCCAACAAAAGAGGTCACGAGTCCCCCATTCCCGCACCATAACTGTAGACAAACCAGAGGGAAAGTCAGAATGATAGAGAAAAGACCTAAGAGGGGAGGAGAAAGAGAATAGTTTAAATTTCCTAGAGCAGTAACCCCAAACATACATAGAAAATGCCATAGCGCCCAAAAGGGGGGGGGGGAAGGGAGGGGGTGGAGGCCAGAGGGGTCCAGAGAAGTGTATTAGGGCGGACAGGCTCCAGCCAAATTTCTGCAGCTCCATCCAATGAATGTAGGCTCGATAGGATGACCAGGCTGCCAGATGGCAGAGATGGGCAGCCAAGTAGTACTTCCCCAGGTCCGGAACCGCTAACCCCCATACATCCTACCCGCCATAATTACAGACATCAAAAGCCGATGCCTCTTACCATTCCATACAAACCAAAAAATATCCGTCTGCAGGGAACGCAAAGCGGAGAACGGCACGTGAACCGTCATTAATAGCAAAGTAATTATTGATAAATGTCTGTATCGACTCCCTGGAAGGTAGAGATTTGAGGAGGGAATCAATCATCCTTCAATGACAGGAGTGTAGAGAAGAAGGGGTAGAGGAAAAAGAAAGAAGGACAGGACAGTGGTCAGACCAGGAGATAAGGTCAAGGGAAGTCGTAGATAGCATGCACACCATAGGGAGGTTCCCCAAAAAAGTAGTCAATTCACGTATGCAACTTATGGGGATTT
Organism: Hyla sarda; assembly: GCF_029499605.1. Taxonomy (NCBI): domain Eukaryota; kingdom Metazoa; phylum Chordata; class Amphibia; order Anura; family Hylidae; genus Hyla; species Hyla sarda. Next base: position 343,239,462 of record NC_079191.1, on the reverse strand, counting down.
GAGTAAAAGCTGAAGGAGCGTTCCGTCGGTGACCAATCCGCCATAAATCGTACAGCGACGAGGCACAGATAAAACATCGTGTACCCAAGACTGAATGGCGGCCCAAGGATGGGGAAAAAAACAAGATTGAAATCCCCACCCAGTAACCAAGCAGACAAGGGGTATCTATGGAGTTTAGCAAAAACCCTCCGTAAAAGGGGGACCTGGGAGGTGTTAGACATAACATTTAAAAAAAAAACGGGACTCCCCCCCCCCCCCCCCCCAAAACCCCCTCCACTATCACATAACGTCCCAGGACAAATCCTGGAAGAGTTGAATCGGGGCCCCATTGAAAGCAAAATTGCGGAGAGACCTAGCTTTGGTCATTATAGCCTCTTTTAGGCGGAAATCGTGTACGCAACAGATAACCTCGTGTGGAGAGCCCGTGGTGGATTTAGGATGAAGCGCTCTGTGTGCTCTGTTTAATTTAATCTTATGGGAGGCCGGTTCCCCAAGGATGAGGTTAAAAGTAGCTTACAGGGTGACAAAGAGATCCTTTTCACGGGTGGCCTCCGGCAATCCCCGTACTCTGATGTTGTTGCGCCTCCCTCTATTATCAAGATCCTCAACATGAGCATGGAGATCTCCGAGAAAGTCCTTTTGGGAAGCAATAGTGGAATGCAGTTGTGCTATATACGACCTCATATGATCATGAGCATCCTCCAATTCATCCACATGGCCAGAGACATGTTGAAGATCCCGGCACATATCAGATATCTCTGCCCTACAGGCATCCTTGACTTCAGCAACAAGAAAGCGTAAGTCCTCCTTCGTTGGAATTTGGGAGAGTAATTGGCTAAAGTAGGGGAGTGCAAAATAATGTAGTGAGATGCCAGAGCAAGGTATGCCAGAACCGGGTATGGCATCCCAGGAGGGTGACGCCGGAGCTAGTCCTGCAGTCTGGGAAGGTCCAAGTGGGGGAGTAGTGAAGCCCAGGGGCGGAGTGATGGAAAGCTCCAGCAGGCAGCATGGTAGAGTAGTGAAGCCTCTGCGGTCTAGGGGAGTAAACAGGTGTGAAACTGACCGCAAGGGGATCCAAAAGGTGCAGGTGCAAGAGCTCCCACAGCCACCAGCAGAATTCCAGCCAGGGAAGAGGGTGGCTCAGACGGAGGAGCAGTATCCCCTATAGGAATTCCAGGAGAGGGGGAGGATAGGCAAGGTGAAGCAGCTGCAGCTTGTGGGTAAGTGTGCTGGGGAGACGTGCCCACCGCTGCCAGGGAGGCCCAGGAAGCGCTGTGGAACAGGTCACTGGAGGGTGCAGGAGAGGGTGCCTCTAGAGTGGACTGGGGGACCGCACCACAGAAAGCTTCGGGCCATGCAGGAGAGCCCACTGCCTCACTCACCGGCAGTATCAGCAGCTCCGTCACCTGAGGGGTGGCCGCGTCACAAGCAGCTTCAGCCGACGCCTCTGCCAGGCCCTGCGCAGCAGCGCCGAACACTGCCAGAGGAGTCCGGTGTTCTGGCAGAGGGGAGATGACCAGCAGTGGGAGTAGAGGTGAGCCAGAGGTCTCAGGACACTACGGGCGGCCAGCAGAGGAGCGCTCCTGGTGAAGGGAGAGTCGGCTGCCTGAGCGGGAGCGCAAGCCTAGCACAAGCCCTGTGATGGCGGACACCGCATGCAGGGCAAAGGTAGGAGGTAGTTGCCAGAGACAGCCTGGCTGGTGCAGAGAGGTTCCCGGGGTGTTTAGAATTCTTCCCCATGGATCGGCAGGGTCACCAGGGTAGTTCTGAAGCTATTATATGGTCAGCAGAGTGGGAACACCCTCAGTAAGCATCCATCTGTCGGCGCCAAGCCACGCCCCCCCGGGACTACTCATTCATTTCTACCTTAAGCAGAGTTTACACAAGCTGCACCCCTTCAGCAATCAAGACCGTTAGATTGTCCTTGCATGGTCTAGAGGAAAATAAGCGGAACTTTAAGATCAATAGCCAAGTTTGTTTATCAGCTCCATGGCTTTGCAGTATAATATAACTATAAATGTTATTATTTGTTACAAATCACAAATGACCATGAAATTTATATGGAGATGTCAATATAATAAAAAATAAAAAAACTTATAATATAGATACATACACAGTCATGGCCGTAAATGTTGGCACCCCTGAAATTCTTCCAGAACATAAAGTATTTTTCACAGAAAAGGATTGCAGTAACACATAATTATTCCCTTTGTGTGTATTGCAACTAAAAAAAAAAGGACATAATGTCACACCAAACTCCAAAATTGGGCTGGACAAAATTATTGGCACCCTTAACTTAATATTTGGTTGCACACCCTTTGGAAAAAATAACTGAAACCACTGAAATCACTTCCTATAACCATCAATTAGCTTCTTACACCTCTCAGCCGGAATGTTGGAGCACTCTTCCTTTGCAAACTGCTCCAGGTCTCTCTTATTGGAAGGGAACCTTTTCCCAACAGCAATTTTAAGATCTCTCCACTGGTGTTCAATGGGATTTAGATCTGGACTAATTGCTGCCACTTCAGAACTCTCCAGCGCTTTGTTGCCATCCATTTTTGGGTGCTTTTTGACATATGTTTGGGGTCATTGTTCTGCTGGAAGACCCAAGATCTCGTAAGCAAACCCAGCTTTCTGACACTGGGCTGTATAGTGCGAACCAAAATCTGTTGGTAATCCTCAGATTTCATGATGACTTGCACACATTCAAGGCACCCAGTGCCAGAGGCAGCACAACAACCCCAAAACATCATTAAACCTCCATCATAGTTCACTGTAGGTACTGTGTTCTTTTCTTTGTAGGCCTCATTCCGTTTTCGGTAAACCGTAGAATGATGTGCTTTACCAAAAAGCTCTATCTTGGTTTCACCTGTCCATAAGACATTTTCCCAGAAGGATTTTGGCTTACGCAAGTTCATTTTGGCAAAATGTAGTCTTGCTTTTTTAGGTCTCTGTGTCAACAGTGGGGTCCTCCTGGGTCTCCAGCCATAGCGTTTCATTTCCTTTAAATGTCCACAGATAGTTTGCGCTGACACTGATGCTCCCTGAGCCTGCAGGACAACTTGAATATCTTTGGAAATTGTTTGGGGCTGCTTATCCACCATCCGGAATACCCTGCTTTGACACCCTTCATACATTTTTCTATTCCGTCCATGCCCAGGGAGATTAACTACAGTGTCATGGGTTGCAAACTTCTTGATAATGTTGCGCACTGTGGACAAAGGCAATTCCATATCTCAGTAGCCCTTGAGATTGTTGATATTTTTCCACAATTTTGGTTCTCAAGTCCTCAGACAGTTATCTTCTTCTCTTTCTGTTGTCCGTGCTTCGTGTGGCACACACAGACACACAAGGCAAAGACTAAGTGAACTTCTCTCCTTTTTGTCTGCTTTCAGGTGGGGTTTTTTATATTGCCCACACCTGTAACTTGCCCCAGGTGAGTTTAGAGGAGCATCACATGCTTAAAACAATGTTATTTTTCCACAATTTTAAAAGGGTGCCAATAATTTTGTCCAGCCCATTTTTGGAGTTTGGTGTGATATGTCCAATTTGATTTGTTTCCTCCTTTTTTGGTCTAGTTCCAATACACACAAAAGGAATAAACATGTGTATAGCAAAACATGTCTTACTGCAATCCTTTTCTGTGAGAAATACATAATTATCTTTAAATATTTCAGGGATATATATATATATATATATATATATATATATATATATATATATATATTCTGACCAGTTTTAAATTAATTTGAGAAAGCTATATGGTTACAAAATTAAACTAAAATGTTTGTACACTCTCAAACTCTTAGGAGCCTTTGCCTTTGTGTCAAGGGATTTTATTTAGTTCACACACTGTAAATCGTAACACTGACTGCACACAGTAATTGGAGACAATTCCAGAATTAATCAAGAATCTGTCTGAACCTTAATCCTTGCACTAAATAAAAATTCTGTGACTTCTCGGACACCAAGGCCACAAATGAGATATAATGTGCCATAAAATGTGACACTACTCATCTACTCTGTGTTGTAGATCACTACCATGTCACCTTACAGGTCACTAACAATATGTATACAATAATAGTGATGGCAGTTCAGTATGGTGTCAAAAACATGAATAAGTCTGCCACATAATGTTGGAACTATAATGCCTCAAGCTGGTGTATTTGCTATGTATAACATGGAGTCCACTTAATACGATGCATGTTGGCTCACATGCTATATAACAGATGCTGCCTTACTAATAGAGACAATAAAGGCTAATACACAATTTATATTCATAAGACATACTTGTTGTTTCCTTCATCTCAAATATGTATGAAAATCAAATAGAAAATAAAAAATACCAATAGAATCCAATAAAACAACATAATAAAAAATACTAACAAAAAAGGTGAGCTAGACGCTAGCAAAATCATCCATACTTAATATAATTTGATTCATATTTTGGTGTTGCACCATAGCAGTGTACATAAGACACACATATGATTTGGTCTACTAATTTTCTACTGGAATCTGTGTATATTTGTCCTCTGTACACTGATGACAAGCAGGGCTTTCTACACTGATGACAAGCAGGGCTTTCTACACTGAGGACAAGCACGGCTATGCACACTGAGGACAAGAAGGGTTATGCACACTGAGCACAGGCAGGGCTCTGTACACTAAAGACAAGCAGGGCTCTGTGCAGTAAGGACAAGCCGAGCTATGTGCACTGGGGACAAGCAGAGCTATGAGCACTGGGGACAAGCCAAGCTCTGTGCAATGAGGATAAGCAAGGCTCTTTGCACTAAAGACAAGCGGGGCTCTGTTCACTGAGGACAAGCGGGGCTCTGTATACAGAGGACAAGCGGGGCTCTGTATACAGAGGACAAGCGGGGCTCTGTGCACTGAGGACAAGCGGGGCTCTGTGCACTGAGGACAAGCGGGGCTCTGTGCACTGAGGACAAGCGGGGCTCTGTGCACTGAGGACAAGCGGGGCTCTGTGCACTGAGGACAAGCGGGGCTCTGTGCACTGAGGACAAGCGGGGCTCTGTGCACTGAGGACAAGCGGGGCTCTGTGCACTGAGGACAAGCGGGGCTCTGTGCACTGAGGACAAGCGGGGCTCTGTGCACTGAGGACAAGCGGGGCTCTGTGCACTGAGGACAAGCGGGGCTCTGTGCACTGAGGACAAACAGGGCTCTGTGCACTGAGGCTCTGTGACACACCCCTAACTCACACAGCAGGATGATTAACAAGCGAGGAGCCTGCAAAGAGCCCTACTGGTCCCACCTTCACTTTCTGTATTTGGTTTCCTCACAGAGAGACACATACAATAGCTGCAGGGACAGAATTTTTTTCACCCAAAAATATACTCATTGTTAACCAATTTATATTAAAAGTATACACAGGGATGTGGAATTCCTATCGCCCGACGCCCGGGACAAGCAGTTCCGGGCGCCGGGCAGGTGAATTTGTCCGGCCCTTAGCCTGGCTTCGGGAAAGCAGGGCCGGACCTGACAAGCACGGCGGCACTCTGCAGACTGTATGGAGCGGGCTGCCGACTCCTGCCCGCTCCATACTCTGCAGCCCTCGGCTGTAAAAACCTGTGTCCTACGAAGCAGAGCAGGGGAGATGAGAAGCTGTGTATTTGTCTTCTCTCCCCTGCTCTGCAGACGTGCGGGGGGAGATGAGGGGGCGTGGCTTCTTGCTCCCCATGCACAGGGCCGTTTGAAGGAATTTGGAGGCCCCAAGCAAAATGGACATGGAGCCCCCCCCCCCCCCCCTTGATGTTCACGCATGTCACGCTTTAGGGCCGGTGTCAGGACATAGTATCGCTGGCCCTTGAATGCTGGGAGCGTGACGTGAGCGAATGTCGATATGAGGCCCCCACGTTAGGTGCGGCACAGTTCCCCCACGTTAGGTGCAGTATAGTTCCCCCACATTAGGTGCAGTATAGCTCCCCAAATTAGGTGCAGTATAGTTCCCCACATTAGGTGCTGTACAGTTCCCCCCACATTAGGCTGTAGTTCCCCCATATTAGGTTCAGTATAGTCCCCCAGCATTAGGTACAGTATAGTTCTCCACATTAGGTTGGCAGTATAGTTCTCCCCACATTAGGTGCAGTATAGTTCTCCCCACATTAGGCTATGGCTCCCCCACATTAGGTGCAGTATAGTCCTCCCACATTAGGTGCAGTATAGTTCTCCCTACATTAGGCTATAGTTCCCCCACATTAGGCGCAGTATAGTCCCCCCACATTAGGTGTAGTATGTTCCCCCACAGACAACAAGTATGCCTGTTTACTGCCCTACTTCAGTGCTCCAACCACTGGTCTGGCCACCATAGCAGTAGGTCCCGGGACTGGAGGAGTGGTGGTCAGAGCACTGAAGCTGATGTGCTGCTGGTCACTTACCATGCTGGCCAGCGCATGTCCTGTTCGCTGCTCCGCTCCTCCGCGTTGCTTTCCAATGGGTGTACGCACGGGACGGGGACCCCCCCCCCCGGATCTGCCACTGCATGCATTATACACACACACAATACACTGTACACATTACATACTGTACATGCATGCTTCATACACACACCACACACTGTACACATTACATACTGCACATGCATCATACACACACATATACTGTACACATTACATACTGTACATGCATGCTTCACACACACAGATACTGTACACATTACATACTGTACATGCATCATACACACAAAATATTGTACACATTACATACTGTACATGCATCATACACACAACATACTGTACACATTACATACTGTATACACACAACATACTGTACACATTACATACTGTACATGCATGCTTCATACACACACATACTGTACACATTACATACTGTACATGCATGCTTCATACACACATATACTGTACACATTACATACTGTACATGCATGCTTCATACACACATGCATGCTTCATACACACATATACTGTACACATTAAATACTGTACATGCATGCTTCATACACACACAACATACTGTACACATTACATACTGTACATGCATGCTTCATACACACATACTGTACACATTACATACTGTACATGCATGCTTCATACACACATACTGTACACATTATATACTGTACATGCATCATACACACACAACATACCGTACACATTACATACCATACATGCATGCTTCATACACACAACATACTGTATACATTACATATTGTACATGCTTCATACACACATACTGTACACATTACATACTGTACATGCATGCTTCATACACACATACTGTACACATTACATAATGTACATGCATGCTTCATACACACACAACACACTGTACACATTACCTACTGTACATGAATGCTTCATACACACTGTACACATTACATACCTTACATACATTATATACACACACCACACTGTACACATTACATACTGTACATGCATTATATACACACACCACACTGTACACATTACATACATTATATATACACACTGTACACATTACATACTGTACATGCATTATATACACACACACCACACTGTACACATTACATACTGTACATGCATCATACACACACTGTACACATTACATACTGTACACGTATGCTTCATACACACAGATAGAATAAATCCATGTTTCCCAACCAGGATGCCTACAGAGGTTGCAAAACTACAACTCCCAGCATGCCCAGACAGCCTTTGGCTGTCCGGGCATGCTGGGAGTTGTAGTTTTGCAACAACTGGAGGCACCCTGGTTGGGAAACACTGGAATAGATACACACATGCACTCTACATATAGTCATTCACAGTAGTAACACACACACAGGCACAGTACATAGACATATACATATGTACACACACATATATATATATATATCTCCACACACACACGCTTATACACCTATATACATGTAGGTACACCTACATTAGTCAGGCTCCATGTTGAACAGCCTCTGCGGTCTCCTTTCCTCACATATCTCTACTCCCCCCTCCCCCTCCTCCTCCTCCTGCTCTGATGGCTAAAGGCTGAGAGAAGAGTCCGGGCTGAGGGAACATACCAAGTGAAGCGGAGGTGGGGGGAGCGTGATTGTGGTTAGGTGAGAAAGCCTCCAAAGCTGCAAATGAGTTTATTTGAAAAAAAAGTCAGACATTTGGGGGCCCTCTTGTTTGACTGGATGCCTGGGGCCCAGAGCTCAAACTCCAAGAGCACGATTGTTAATCTGGCCCGGGTGATGGGGGGGGGAATTGTCCCGTCGCTACAGGACGGGCAAGCTCTGGCTGTGCTCGAGGCCCCATGCGATTGCTTGGCTTGCCTGTCCTGTAGCGACGGGCCTGCCCGTGCAGACATGCGCCCTCTGCCTTCACTCCCCCCAGCTGTAGCTTCAGAGAGCTGAGGGGAGGAGGCACGTCTGCACGGGAAGATGCATGCGGCGCTCTGCAGTATGTATGGAGCGGGCTCGGGATTCCTGCCCGCTCCATACTCTACTGAGAACAGCCGGGGGCTGCAGACGGGGGCCGCTGCTAATAGCCAGCATGCGGCGATCTCCGCGGCTGGCTATTAACCCTTTAGAACGCCGCTGTCAAAGCTGACAACGGCGTCTCAAGGGACATGTGAATGCTCCCTGGTGGGCTAGTGGGGTGGATCCCCCCCCCCCCCCCGCAGCGCGATTGCGGGGGGAGATCCACTATAGAGGTAGCCGGAGGGCTTACCTCTGTTCCCTGCTGTCCCGCTCTGACATTGATAAAGCCTGGCTGGACTAGGCTCTATCAACGGATCACAGAGCACACAGATCAATAGAGTTCAATAGAACTATATAGTCATCTGTCTGAGGAATGTAATGATTCCTCAAATAAGTGTAATAAAGTGTAAAAAAAAAAAAAAGTTTTAATAAAAGTTTGCAAGACACACATTAACCCAGTGTTCTTCAAACTGTGGCCCCCCAGATACAATTCCCAGCATGTCAGGACAGCCGTTGGCTGTACGGGCATGCTGGGAGTTGTAGTTTTGCAACATCTGGAGGGACAAAGTTTGAAGACCGCTGCATTAACCCCTTCCATGTTAAAAGTTCAAATCACCCCCTTTCAATATATAAAAACATGTAAACATAATAAAAATAAACATATTTGGTATCGCTTCGTGCATAATTGTACAAACTATTAAAATATAACATTATGTATCCCGTACGGTAAATGTAAAAAAAAATACCAAACCACAGATTTGCAATTTTTATAATATCCCAGATAAAAAAGTTAAAAAGCGATTAAAAAGTCAGATCAATACCAAAATGGTACCAATACAAAAAAACAGATTATGGCGCAAAAAATTCGCCCTCATAAAGCCTGGTATTTAAAAAAAAAAATAAAGCTACAGGAGTAAAAAAAAATGGCAATTCAAAAAATTTGAAAAAGTCCAGAATTAGTAAAACATGATGTAAATCATACAAATCTGGTATTGCTGTAATCAGGTGGCCTAAAGTATAAAACTAACATGTTACCTCAACCACAAGGCAAATGGCATAAAAAAGAAAACCACCAAATTTGCAAAATTATATTTTTCTATTTTCTATTTCAATTTCACTTCCATATATATATATATATATATATATATATATATATTTTTTTTTGTTTGTTTGTTTTTTTTTTTTTTTTTTTTTTGTTCAGAGAATATGTTATTAAAAAATTAAAAGGTATCCTTATAGTAGCTAGTTATGGCTATTATAGGGCGAGGAGGAAAAAATTAGAGCATTAAAAATGAAGATTGGCCCGGCCAAGTGGATCGTCATGAGGGACAAGTAGATTTTGCTCCATTTTAGTCCCGTGGACAAGTAGTTTTTTTTAAATAACATTTCCACACCCCTGATTCATATAATTGTATTATCTTCACTACATACAAAGTTTTTGCTAATGACAGGTACACTTTCACAACTATACTGTGGTGCTATAGTAATAGAAGTTTGCAGTCTCTGAATGCATTAACATTTACAGGTGTAATACCTAACAGCAGTTTAGTAAAGGCATAGAATATAGGTTCAGATTTCAAAATCTATTATTTTAAATTGAATGAGGTTTATACATGTCTATTTCATGGGTAAAAAAACTAAAAGCCAAGTTTTAGGGGTAGGATAGGAATACGGTTTTGTTTTATTCCGTGCTTTGGCCCAGGAGTTATTTGGTCTATTTTGGTCACTGGCTCCTTACCCACCTGTTGAGGGTGTGGTTGACTAACATAAAACAGACAAGCAGTCCAAAAACAGGCCTTACCTTGATGTGAGGCTGTATGTAGGTTAGACATTCTCACTAAAGGGAATCCGCACTACATCATAAGTGTCAATAAGATTACTGGGAACTTCCTTATGGCAGCTTCCTCTTCAGCTCAAGCTTGCTGACAGGAGTCTATGTTGCTAGACGCCTGAGGACAGCTGATCTTGTAAGATGAAAATGCCTTTCTTTCAATCTTAGTGATGGTTGGCATGATATTAATTGATATCAATTGCTATTAAACATACTTGCAATGGATGACTGCACTATGACAGCATGTGTTTCCTCCCAAGGACCATTAGATTGCTATTTTAATTGTAATAACAAGTGAAAGCAAAATCTGAGGTATAAAGAATGGAGCTACTGCGCTCGGGATAAATTTCCCCTGACAATATGTATTTAATAACAAATGTCTCGGAGCAAAAACGGAAACGGAGCAATATTTTATTCTTTACTTTTATTAAACTGTAAAATAATGAAAAACATCTTTCTTTTAATAAACGTAAAAGGAATTTGTGATATCATTGGTTTTTTAACCAAAGGGCAGAAAATTATAAAAAGAGAAATGTCATACAATGCATTCGAAAAAATTTCAGACCCTTTGACTTGTTTCCTTTTTTTTATGTTGCAGTCTTGTGCTAAAATAAAAAATAAAATCACATTTTCCCCCATCATTCTGCACTCAATAACTCAATGATAAAATTAATGAAAATGTTACAAATCTTTGTTAATTTACTAAAAAAAAGGACAAACTAAAATATTAAATGGGCATATGTATTCAGACCCTTTACTTAGCACTTACTTGAGGCACTATTAGCAGTGACTTCAGCCTCCAGTCTTCTTTGAGATGATGCCACAAGGTTTGCACACCTGGATTTTTGGATTTAAGGTTGGATAAGCTGTAAGGTTGGATAAGAATCATCGGTGGAAGCCATTTCCAGGTCTCTCCAGAGATGTTAAACTCTGTTCAAGTCAGGGCTCTGGCTGGGCCACTCAAGAACATTCAAATAGTTGGTCCTAAGGGGGAGGATTTATCAAAGCCTGTGCACAGGAAAAGTGAAGCAGTTGCCCATGACAACCATTTAGACCACTTTTTGAACTCTCAAAAAGGCCTCCGAAAAATAAAGGTAATCTGAATGGTTGCTATAGGTAACTGTTCTACTTTTCCTCAGCACAGGTTTTTGATAAATCTCCACCTAAGTTACTCCTGTGTTGTCTTGGCTGTGTGCTTAGGGTTACTGTTTTGTTGGAGGGCCACACTTCAGACCTCTGTAAGGTCCAGAGCACTTTGGATCAGGTTTTCATTAAGAAAATATCTGTACTTTGCGCGATTTAGCTTTCCTTCAACCTTGACCAGTCACCCTGTACCAGCCATAGCATTCGGTTCCTTGCTCCATACATTGTGTTTACATCCAGACACCACAGCTTATCCAAAAAGCTGATTGTCCAGGGTATTAGGTGTCGTCACCCCGTCCATTAACTATTGATGTCTTAACCTATAAAAGGCCATCAATTATTTTGCATGGAAAACCCTTTAAACATTGATGTTTAATCCTTAGTATGAGATTGAGTGATCAGTGGGTGTCTGACTTTGGAACTCTGTTTTTCTATTTCTACGTAACCTCTTTAGTTGTGCTGGTCAGCCAGAGCTAATTTCTTTTTTAAACAGCACCACACCTGTCCTCAGACATGTGTGGTATTACAACTTGGTTCCATTCACTGGAATGGAACTCATATATAAACCTATAGACGCCACAGGGGCATGAACTGTAGTACTCTGAATAGTAAAATGATAAGAAATGTTTAAAAATATGTAATTTTATTAAAATGCAAAATACAAAGACATATCAGTCATGGGTTGTGTATATAAGATGGATTTAAAAATAAATACATACATATACTTAAATATATAAAATGCTTCTCTAGAAGAATCACTAGTACATATAAAACAATGATGATCAATGTGTAGCAGGGGTGCAAGAAATAGGGACCTGATTAGATTGTGCGTGTGAACATAAATAAATAAATTGTGACAGTCAATGGCTGCTTTATACACAAAGTGCTAGTGCATGAACAAGAGGGTGAATAACATACTATAGTGGAAAAAGTGCACAGTGCTAACTAAAAATAATAGATAGTGCAGGGTAATAAAATGAATAAGTGCCAATATTACCACAAAGAACAAAGTGCAGCAGCGAACAGTAGCAGCAGAAAAATAAGCACACGTGGACAGGACTTGCCCCGGCCCTGCTACAGACCTCCAACGAGTTTCGCCTACAGGAAGGCTTTCTCAAGGAGTGTACAATAGATGTTGCAAGTACAGTGTTTATATGGTGTTGATCCATTAGAAAGTAAGTAACGCACCTGTCCGGGATACATCGCTGGGCCAGAAGTGACCTATGCGCACGAACATACAAACAAAAACGGGCCCCAAGAAGATGGCCGCAATCATGGGCATTGCACATGCACGCGGGTGTTAAAAAAGCTATACGGGGAAGTGGTCTATCAAAAATGTTTTAACTTTTTTGATAGGCCACTTTCCCCCTATAACTTTTTTAACATACGTGCGCATGTGCATTGCGCACAATTGCGGCCATCTTCTTGGGGAGGCGTGGTCTTCGAAACGTCGTAAGTGTTGACGCAAGCTCCACTCTGTTCCCCTTCGTGAGAGGAATGATGTCCAGCTAAAGGAAAATTTCCTACAGCTTGAAGAGTGTTTAGTGTGTCCGCAGAAGGTTCACCTTGGGTGATTTATTTTGATATGTTTTGTATTTTCTATTTTTTGCAATAATTTCCAAAGAAACTGTGAATTTATGCAAAATATTCACTAAAAAGCTACTGAGAAAAGCAAGAAAATTGTGTGTGGCGTTTCATTTTTACTCTATATGACTTAAAGTGAGTTGTGAGCCCTCGTGAGAAACGCATTACACTTACCCAGGTGTGAATAGGTGACTTTGGATATTTTTACATTGGCCATCTTCACCCCTATCAGGGTGCTCATGTTTTTCCTGGGCTGTAGGGGCTCCTCCCCTTGGTATTTAAAGGGCTGGTGTTCCCTTCCCTCCCCCTCGTTGCTGCCCTGGACCTGGAGTTTTGCCCTCCCTCCCTTTTGTATTATGTTTAAGTCACAGCTTGGCGGAAAGAAGATGGTGAAAGCGAGGTCAACCCGGGGTAGACCTGCTCACAGGATGGTGTGGCAGCCCCTCTCCGATTGGCAAGAAGCCAACGGTGCCTTTGTCTACAATTATTTGTTATTCATATAGTTATTTTTATAAACAAAGCTGTGGCCGATTCCCACCCACACAAAGTTACAGATTTGTTGTTGCTTTAGTATATATATATATATATATATATATATATATATATATATAATTTAAGTATAGAAATAGGGGAGGGAAAGCTACAAATTGATAGGAGGTAAGTGGGGTCTCAACAGTCTTGCCCTCATTCTTTATAGTTGTAAGCAGATACTGCCTTTGACTACTCTAATCTGAATCTAAAGCACCTATTAAACTACAACCCACTAGCACAGTCATTGGTATAGTAAAGCATTTTCACCTTCAGCACTCTATTACCTGTCCTCTTGGTCTATGTAGAGGCAAAGTTAGGGGGCTACCATAAATGTGATATGGTTCTGGGGGCAGAAGGTATTCAGACACAAATGTAGGTTAAAACACTAGGTGCAGATAAACCTAGCTAGGGCTCTATGGACATACATAGATATCTCAATAGCAAACCAGACAATATTTAAACGGTTTCTGAATTGAATGGTGAATGTTTCTAACACAGGATACATTTGAGCATTTTGAACCTCTCTAGACTATAATTATAGGCACATAATGCCAGATGGAAGCAAATGACTCTTATAATGCATGTACTAAGATTATCATATGACTTCTTGGTATAATTCTGATGAAGGGAGAGATTTTGTTCTTGGTTTAAAGTCAAAATTCTATGTTTTTTTTTGCAGACATTCATTACTTGGATGTAATCTATACATTTCTATGTAGAAATGAACCAACAGTTATTACATATGTTGCCTAGCTCAATGAATATGTGCTAATAAACCTTCAAAACAAATGTGTTTGTGAATCATTATCTATAAATGTGCAAACCATTTTTCATGCACATCTTAAGCAGATGTATGTGTTTTAGGAGGTGTAGGTGGTGAAAGTGTCTCAGATGTCATGTTTCCATTGGCAAAACAATTAGCTTATAAATGTTCATGGGATAAATCAGTGCTATATTACAACAATACATATGTCATGCTAGGTGTAAGTAACCTAAATAGTCAAAGCCATAAAGCTAAAACATTGGGGTGTGGTTTGGTAGGACCCTTACACAATTGAAGTACTTTTTTAGTAGATGTTTTCTGTTACAGTCACCGACAGAGACAAAGCAGCACTTCAGTGGGAGGACATAAATAATTCCCATATCAACAGGACCTGTGTGAGTTCTTATATCAAGAAATCCCTGATCGTACATTAAGCTAAGTATTAAATACACAGCATGAGGACAGTGCAATGTCCCCCGTAAAAAAGGTGTACCACCTGGGGATGTTTGTTGAGAACATATGCTTTTGACTTCATGTCACATAAAAGGTATAAAAAGCCAGCCTGGCACAAGCTGGAGGGGCCTGGAGTGGTTTCCACCTCTTGGTTATGGTGTATACATAGTGAAATAAACATTTAATGAGTAGAGTAGAGAATGTGTATGAATGGCATAGTTATAAACTCAGACAATGTCACTAATGTATCTAAGAATTTACTTACTCTATTTCAGTCTGAAATCACCGAAGAACAAAGGAAACTAAAGGAAAATGCCCTTGGCTGAAACCTCTAAACAAGGTTAACACTACGGGTACTCCGGTGGAAAACTCTTATTTATTTTTTTTAAATCAACTGGTGCCAGAAATTTAAACAGGTTTGTAAATTAGTTCTATTAAAAAAAATATTAATCCTTCCGGTACTTATTAGCTGCTGAAAACTACAGAGGAAATTCTTTTCTTCTGGTCAGCTCCTAAAACAAGTTAGAAGTGTACTCCATAGCGTAAAAACGCCTTTGTAAGGTTCAAAGTGATTGATGTAAAAACTCTTACCAGAGGCGGTTGTGTGGACTCACACACAACAATGGTTAGCATGGGTGAGCAAGTAGACCCGGTCTGCAGCCTCCCCAATCTTGAAGAATATAGTGAATGCTGACTTCCAAAGGGCGGTGGGTGATTTGCGGCGCTGACCAGGAGAAGACATGTCCGGTAAGTAAAAAGGATTTTTTCAAATGCAACATGTTTCACCACGCTTGCACGGCTTGCTCAGGTATCTTGGAAGCCGCACAAGCGCAGTGAAATGCGTTGCATTTGAATAAATCCTTTTTACTCACCGGACGTGTCTTCTCCAGGTCAGTGCCGCAAATCACCCACCGCCCTTTGGAAGTCAGCATTCACTAGTTCCTAAAATGGACAGAGATGTCAGCAGAGAGCACTGTGCACTTGATTCAGCAGAGAGCTCTGTGTTCCAAAAATAAAAGAATGCTGTAGCATTCAGCAGCTAATAAGTACTGGAAGGATTAAGATTTTTTAATAGAAGTAATTTACAAATCTGTTTAACTTTCAGGCATCAGTTGATTAAACCAAAAAAAAAAAAGGTTTTCCACCGGAGTACCCCTTTTAGCATATTTAGCTGAAAACAAACAAGGAGCATTACCTTCCCCAATCTCAAGAATGTGCAAAGTGTATTTTTGTGTCTGTTGTAATAACCTCCTACATACTGTAAATACATTTATACTTCTAAAACATTACTTATTAATGAGATCATATACATGCACTGCTACTGTCCTCGGGTGACTTCAGACCTGGAATGGGACAATGTCAGCATTGTGCTCAGCCGCTCTGTTGTCTGAGGTACATGCTGAATATTTGCTGCTCTAATCTCTTTTAACCCCTTAAGGACATGGTTTTGTGTTTTTTTATTGCACTTTTGTTTTTACCTCTTTGTCTTCTAAAAGCCATAAAACTTTTAATTTTCCACCTACAGACCCATACTGTGCCACCAACTGTACTTTGTAAGGACATCACTCATTTTAGCACCAAACCTACTGCAAAAAAAAAAAAAAAAGTGGGAAGATATTGGAGGAAAAAAAGGAATGTAACAACTTTTGGGAGCTTCCGTTTCTACGCAGTGCACTTTTCAGTATGAATGATTTTATCTATTCTGTAGGTCCATACGAATAGAACAACATCCAAACTATATAAGTTTTGTTTTATTTTACTACTAAGAAGTATACATTTTTGTGTGAAAATTTGTATGTTTAACCCCTTAAGGACCCTTAACGTACGCGTACGTCATGGCACCCTGGCACTTAAGGACCCATGGCACTTGCTTTCCAAAATGTGATTACTTCTCTTCTGAGCATTGTAGTGCGCCATCAGAGCACTTGACATCCACACATGGGGTATTTCCATACTCAGAAGAGATGGGGTTACAAATTTTGTGGGGCATTTTC
The DNA here is from genome assembly GCF_029499605.1 of Hyla sarda. NCBI lineage: Eukaryota > Metazoa > Chordata > Amphibia > Anura > Hylidae > Hyla > Hyla sarda. The sequence continues at coordinate 343,222,732 of NC_079191.1, read as the reverse complement.
TCCTATTACCCCTTTTAACCGCTTAAGGACCGGGGGGGTTTCCGTTTTTGCATTTTCGTTTTTTGCTCCTTGAATTTAAAAAATCATAACTCTTTCAATTTTGCACCTAAAAATCCATATGATGGCTTATTTTTTGCGCCACCAATTCTACTTTGTAAGGACGTCAGTCATTTTGCCCAAAAATCTACAGTGAAACGGACAAAAAAATAATTGTGCGACAAAATTGAAAAAAAAAAAAACGTTGTTTTGTAACTTTTGGGGGCTTCCGTTTCTACGTAGTACATTTTTTGGTAAAAATTACACCTTATCTTTATTCTGTAGGTCCATACGATTAAAATTATACCCTACTTATATAGGTTTGATTTTGTCGTACTTCTGGAAAAAATCATAACTACATGCAGGAAAATTAATACGTTTAAAATTGTCATCCTCTGATCCCTATAACTTTTTTATTCTTCCGTGTATGGGGCGGAATGAGGGCTCATTTTTTGCGCCGTGATCTGAAGTTTTTAGCGGTACCATTTTTTCATTGATATGACTTATTGATCGCTTTTTATTCATTTTTAAATGATATAAAAAGTGACCAAAAATGCACTATTTTGGACTTTGGAATTTTTTTGCGCGCACGCCATTGACCGGGCAGTTTAATTATATAGTTTTATAATTCGGACATTTCTGCACGCGGTGATACCATATATGTTTATTTTTATTTACAGTTTTTTTTTTTATGGGAAAAGGGGGGTGATTCAAACTTTTAATAGGGGAGGGGTTAAATGATATTCATTCACTTTTTTTTTTGCAGTGTTACAGCTCCCATAGGGACTTATAACACTGCACACACTGATCTTTATCATTGATCACTGGTTTCTCATAGGAAACCAGTGATCGATGATTCTGCCGTATGATTGCTCATGCCTGGATCTCAGGCACTGAGCAGTCATTCGGCGATCGGACAGCGAGGAGGCAGGTAGTGGCCCTCCCGCTGCCCTGTAAGCTGTTCGGGATGCTGCGATTTCGCCACGGCTATCCCGAACAGCCCACTGAGTTAACCGGCATGGTTTCACTTTCGCTTTTAGCCGCTACGCGCTATTAGCGGCGGGTCCCAGCTTCACTATGACGCTGGGCCCGCCGTGATATGATGCGGGGTTACCATGTAACCTTAAGGGGTTAAAAATTAAAAATTTGGGGGAAAACTAGCATTTTAGTGAAAAAATTATAATTTACACATCCAACTTTAATGAAAAGTCGTCAAACACCTGTGGGGTGTTAAGGCTCACTGTACCCCTTGTTACGTTCCTTGAGGGGTGTAGTTTCCAAAATAGTATGCCACATGTTTTTTTTTCTGTTCTGGCACCATAGGGGCTTCTTAAATGTGACATGCCCCCCAAAAACTTTTTCAGAAAAACTCACTTGATGCAAACATAAAGTAAACATATTGTATATGTGAATCAATATATCACTTATTTGGAATATAAATTTTCCTTATAAGCAGAGAACTTCAAAGTAAAAAAAAAAAAAAATGCTAAATTTCCAATTTTTCATCATATTTTGGAATTTTTCACCAAGAAATGATGCAAGTATCAACAAAATGTTACCACTAATATAAAGTAGAATATGTCACGAAAAAACAATCTTGGAATCAGAATGAAAGGTACCGTATATACTAGAGTATAAGCCTCCTTGGTTTATACTCGAGTGAACTCTCCGCCTGTCAATCCCTTCTCAGTGGTCTTTAACCTGCGGACCTCCAGAGGTTTCAAAACTACAACTCCTAGCATGCCCGGACAGCCGATGGCGGAAGGGACTGACGGGCGGTGATGATGAAGGGAGGGGGGGAATGATGACGGGGTCTGGATGATGACATGGGGGGGATGATGTATTTCCCACCCTAGGCTTATAGTCGAGTCAATAACGTTTCCTGGGTTTTTGGGGTGAAATTAGGGGCCTCGGCTTATATTCAGGTCGGCTTATACTCTAGTATATACGGTCAAAGCATCCCAGAGTTATTAATGCTTAATGTGACAGTGGTCAGATGTGCAAAAAATGGCTGGGTCCTTAAGGGGTTAAAATTGTTGTCTGACCCCTAAAACTTTTTTTTTTTATTGTTGCGTAGATGGGGACATATGAGGGCTAATTTTTTGCACCATGGTCTTAAGTTTTCAGTGATACCATTTTTGTTTTAATGTGACTTTTTGATTGCTTTTTATTCATTTTTCTGGGATTTTTGTTACGTTTAGGCCATTGACCGTGCAGTTAAATTAACATTATAGTTTTAAAGTTCAGACATTAACACACACGGCGATACCCCATTTGTTTATACTAATTTTTGCTGACATAAATTTATTTTGGGTGATTAACTTTTATTAGGGAAGGAGTTAATTCATATTTATTAACTTTTTAGTCCCCATAGGAGACTATTACATGCAATTTTCAGACTGCATACACTGATCAATGCTTCTCCATAAGAGAATCTGGCAATGGCTGGCTGCAGCATTGGAGTACCGATTGGACCGCAGGGAAGGAGGTTACAGACTTCCCTCCATCCATACAGCTGATCAGGACCTCACAGTTTCCCCGCAATGGTCCCGATCAGCTACCGGCAGTAGTTTTAGGATTTTTTTTAGACACCGTGATCAAATTTAATTGTGGCGTCTAAAGGGTCAATGACGGACATCAGCTATGTCTGGCATGAGCAATGGGTCCTGGCTGCTGATAGCAGCCAGGAAAAGTGGATATGATGTTAGCTCAACTCCTGAGCTCGCTTCATACCCCTGCTATGCCGCTTCATCTTTTATAAAATGCATTTTGCAGCAAGGAGTTACATTTACCACAAACAAATGAGGGTTGTTAAAACTTTTTCAGTGTGATAGAAACCAATATAAAAAATCTGAACCTTTTCTGCACAACAATTGCACCAAATTGTGCAGCTTTGCTGCTGCACATTTTGGTGTTAACTGAAAGTGGAGTTTAAAAAAAAAAAAAAAAAAAAAAAAAAAAACATATACGCACATACATACACAGTGGTCCTCATTTACTATTGCAAACCCAATATGTTTTGTCAGGTTGTGCGCCAGATTCTGTCACATTGTGGCAGTTTCTGTCACATTGTGCCAGAAATTCTGTGTGCGCCAGATTTTGCGCCAGAATTGAAAAAAACCCTGACTAACCATTTTGATTAGAAAACCTGAAAAAGGGGCATGACCACTGGGGAAAGGGGGGGGGGGGGGGTGGTGGTCTCCAAAAAGGGGCGTGTTCCTGACATTTTCACAAAAAACATATTTACTAAGATTTCCACAGAAAATGTGGCGGAGGAAAACCAGACAGATCAGAGAATGTGTAAAAACAAGCAAAGTGTAGGGAAAGTGGAAAATGTAGGAAAACCTTAGTAAATACTGTGGAAAATAAATTTTAGGGAATTAAAACCCACAAAGAAAACTACACTCCAATAAAGGCCAATATCTCACATAAGGGATTACTCATTTTTTTTAAATATTTTATTATATCTTTTCATATGACAACACTAAAGAAATTAAACTCTGCTACAATGTAAAGGGTACAGTGTTTAACCCCTTAAGGACACATGACGTACTGGAACGTCATGTGTCCACTCCCGATCTATAACGCGGGGCCACGGCGTGGCCTCTAACAACGGCCGGGACCCGCGGCTAATAGCGCGCGGCATTGATCGCTGTGCCGCGCGCTATTAACCCTTTAGACGCGGCGTTCAAAGTTGAACGCCGCGTCTAAAGTGAAACCGAAAGCATGCCGGCTAGCTCAGTGGGCTGTTCGGGATAGCCGCGGTGAAATCGCGGCATCCCGAACAGCTGACAGGACAGCGGGAGGGCCCCTACCTGCCTCCTCGCTGTCCGATCGCCGAATGACTGCTCAGTGCCTGAGATCCAGGCATGAGCAGTCATGCGGCAGAATCATCGATCACTGGTTTCTTATGAGAAACCAGTGATCAATGTAAAAGATCAGTGTGTGCAGTGTTATAGGTCCCTATGGGACCTATAACACTGCAAAAAAAAAGTGCAAAAAAAAAGTGAATAAACATCATTTAACCCCTTCCCTATTAAAAGTTTGAATCACCCCCCTTTTCCCATAAAAGAAAAAACACAGTGTAAATAAAAATAAAAATAAACATAAATGGTATCGCCGCGTGCGGAAATGTCCGAATTATAAAAATATATCGTTAATTAAACCGCACGGTCAATGGCGTGCGCGCAAAAAAATTCCAAAGTCCAAAATAGTGCATTTTTGGTCACTTTTTATATCATGAAAAAATGAATAAAAAGCGATCAATAAGTCCTATCAATGCAAAAATGGTACCGTTAAAAACTTCAGATCACGGCGCAAAAAATGAGCCCTCATACCGCCCCATACACGGAAAAATAAAAAAGTTATAGGGGTCAGAAGATGACAATTTTAAACGTATTAATTTTCCTGCATGTAGTTAGGATTTTTTCCAGAAGTCCGACAAAATCAAACCTATATAAGTAGGGTATCATTTTAATCGTATGGACCTACAGAATACATATCAGGTGTCATTTTTACCGAAAAATGTACTACGTAGAAACGGAAGCCCCCAAAAGTTACAAAACAGCGTTTTTTTTTTAATTTTGTCGCACAATGATTTTTTTTCCCGCTTCACCATAGATTTTTGGGCAAAATGACTGACGTCATTACAAAGTAGAATTGGTGGCGCAAAAAATAAGCCATCATATGGATTTTTAGGTGTAAATTTGAAAGAGTTATGATTTTTTAAAGGCAAGGAGCAAAAAACGAAAATGCAAAAACGGAAAAACCTCCGGTCCTTAAGGGGTTAATGTGTTGTCCCCTTTAAAGTAACTCAAGACATAGCCATTAATGTCGAACACTCAGCAACAAAAGTGAGTACATTCCTAAGTAAAAATGTCCAAATTGGGCCCATATAGCCCAACCCTCAATAGTGTAATGTGACTAATTAATGTTAATAGGCCTCAGGGGTCTTAAATTTAGTGTTATCGCTCTCATACTGGCTAATACTAGTCACTGGAAGTTTTACATGGCACATCATGGCAAATAACTCTTTGAGGATCTGAAAAAAAAAAAAAAGAATTGCTGCTCTATATAAAGACAGTCTAAGCTATAAGAACATTGCCAAGACCCAGAAACTGAGCTGCAGCAAGATAAAAAACCAAACAGTATCTTCACAGTACAGGTTCTACTCTGAACACGCCTCAACTTGGTCCAATAAAGAAGCTGAGTGTACGTGCTAAGCATCACATCCAGAAGTTGTGTTTGGAAAATCGACATATAAGTGCTGCTAGCACTGCATAGCAATGCAGAGTTTAAAGGTGGGGGGGGGGGGGGTTAGCCTGTCAGTGCTCATGTGCATATGGACAAGAAAACAAACCATCTCAAGCAAAATCAATCTACTGTTACAATATTCTATAAATGATACAGCTTAAATAGACTTAATCCATTACAAATGAAAACAGTATACACAAAACCCTCCAATGTGATGAGAGAGGGACCAGAACAGAAGAGTGGCTGCGTAAGTCGCCCCCTAAACCCCACATGTTCCGTTGCCTGTGGGCAACTTCCTCAGATTTGTATTCAATAAAGAATTTTGCTATATTTACTCTTTGGATTTTGGTGTGCAATGTTTTCTAGTGTAGCTACTTTCTTTTGTTATTCAAATTTGGTACAGACTTGGTACACTTGGTGGCATCTAGTTTAGACGTTATTAGCTGAGCCCATTTCTCTTTTTCTGCATCCCAGAAGGAAGCAGCTTCTAAAGATGAAGCACAAGAAAGCCTGCAAACAGTTTGCTGAAGACAAGAAGACAAAGAACATGGATTCAGATGGTGCCAAATGTGTGTGGTGGCAGCCAGGAGAAGAGTTCAAAAACAAGGGTGTCTTGCCTACAGTCAAGCATGGTGATGGCAGTGTCATGTTTTATGGCTGTCTGAGTGCTGCTGGCACTGGAGAGCTACAGTTCATTTAGGGGGCCATGAATGCTAACAAGTACTGTTAAATACTGAAGCAGAGGATGATCCACTCCCTTTGGAGACTGGGCAGCATTCCAACATGATAAGCCCAAACACACCTCAAAGATGACAACTGGTTTGCTAAAGAAGCTAAAAAGAAAGTTGATGGACCGGCCAAGCATGTCTCCGGACCTAAACCCTATTGACCATCTGTGGGGCATCCTCAAACAGATTTAACGGTAGGCTGCGCTGTTTCGGAGTAATTGTGATTTTCCAGCTGAGAGCAGGGATCAGAGTCATTGAGGATTTCCCCAGCTCTGAGTAATAGATATATCTCCATTTGCATATAGGGAAAGATTGTGGGCTGCATCAAACTAGTGACAGGCTCCCTTAACATCTAGCCGATGCCAGCCATGACATGGTTTATGGAGGTAGAGGCAATCTTTATGTCGAAAAAAAAATAGAAAACCCCCTGGGCTAGTTTTAGGTTGTTTAATGATCTTAAAAGGAAATTCCAACTACAGACATTTATTGTATAGCCATAGGATATTTCATAAATGTTTTATAACTGTGGGTCTTACCAAAGAGCCCCCACAGATTGGGAGTATCCAGATTCAGCAATTCAATTATCATTACTTGAATCTGTCAACAATTACTGGCCAGTCATCAATGTGATATGTAAATACAAACTTTAGAAAGTAGCAAACTTGTATTACACAATAATTAGACTTTATTAACATAAAACGGGCAAAAAAGATAAGACATTACAACAAAACCCCAGGAGGTACCAGGGTATATATATATTTATCTCACAACAACTTTAGGGGAAACCCCCTAAAGGGGTACCCTAAACTAAGACCCTCCCAATAAAAAGTTACTTTTATTAGCTTCCATTAAAAAAAATCACTTGTGAACAACATGTATGTGTAATGATTTACAAAGTGTCTAGACCACACCACAAGATTAAAAGCTCCAGACTGTCTCCCATCTTATTTATCAGATGACCATGTGGATGTGCACTATAATTGTAAGACCATCCAAGAGCACATGAATAGGTAGTATTATAAGGGTCAGTCTGAAGAGTTGCTATTTAAAACACCCAGTTAGCCAGATCCTTGACGTTTTGCTGGTCCCCCAGCTTCACCAAAAGGACTGGTGGCTAATTGATGGCTAATTAGTCCTATTAGCCACCAGTCCTTTTAATGATGCTGGGGGACCAAATGTCAAGGATCTGTCAAGGATCTGGCTAACTGGGCGTTTTAAATAGCAGCTCTTCAGACTGACCCTTATAATACTACCTATTCACGTGCTCTTGGATTGTCTTACAATTATAGTGCACATCCACACTTTACAAGTAACATGGCCAGACAGACATGGGAGACAGTCTGGAGCTGTGCTTTTAATCTTGTGGTGTGGTCTAGACACTTTGTAAATAATTACACATACATGTTGTATCACAAGTGATGTATTTTAACTGAAGCTAATAAAAGTTACTTTTTATTGGGAGGATCTTAGTTTAGGGTACCCCTTTAGGGGATTTCCCCTAAAGTTGTTGTAAGACAAAAGATAAGACTTGACACTTTTTACACCAGAGAATCCAGAGCTCAGTAGCGTTCTCCGTATAGTTCTCTGAACATTTCCACTGTGAAACCGACAGTTCCTTTGAGTTCAGCAGAAAAACCACTAGAAAGAATGATTAAAGTGATTTGTGTGATGGGTTAGCTAAAATAACACTGCATCCTATAAAGAAGCTTTTTACATGGGAGCTTTTTCCTGCATGTCTCTACACTATTTAAAAAGCTGCTCTAATGCCATCTCCCAGCAATTCTCCATTGATTACTATGGAGACCTGTTGTTTAGCTGTTACATAGCTTACAAGTGCTAGCATAAAAAGAGCACACGCTGCACATAATAGTATTGATTAATAGAAGTCTTGCTACTTCCTCAAGATCAGTCATTTTAAAAGGCATACCACAACAATTATTTGTATGGTCTGTTCAACAAAAGCTATACAGATGTTATTTAAAAGTTTTGTCCGAAAGTTGAAATGGAATCTGTTAAATATATTTCATGCTCAGAGCTTAAGGGTCAAAGGAGGTGCCATTTTCATGTCTTCATCCCTCGCAGCCTTGACTGACTGATGTAAAGGGCTCAGTGCTAAAAACCAAGCCCAGTACACCAACAAAGTAGGGCAGATAAAGGTTGGGGAGAATGTATGCCTATTGTGGGTTGGCAATGCATCCTTGACATCTGAGCATGATATAAAGCTGACATATACTATTAAAAAGTGTATTTTACAAAATGTGAGGAAAACCAATACTGTCAATTCAGTGCTGATGTTTAAGTGGTCCTAGTAGGTCTTTGTTTACTTTGCTGCACCATCAACATGATCGCTGCAGCCTATGACTGTCCTCAGTGGTCTTGTGCAATACTTGCTGATTAATGATTAGCTGAAATGGTCACATAGACATCCATGATTTTCAGGTTTTATAATCCTCACTACATTTCAGTGCATGGTAGATGTCCGTGAAGTCACTGATGCAGCAAAGAAAGACCAAGTGCAACCACTGGAGCACCGGAGATAGAGCAGCAATAGATCAAACAGGAGATGGCGATTACTTTACTGATAGATTCCTCAGATATGAAAAGAACACTTTGCAAAAAAAACACAACTCTACTGTACAATATCCAGGAGCATCTCTGATAGAGGAGGATGAAACCATGTTATTGTGGAGGAGAAACAGTAGATAAAACAGAGTAAAAAAAAAAAATAATGAGAAAACAATATAAGAAATAACAAGCAGGTACAAATATAATAAGAAAAGGGAGACAACTATCCATCCCTCCTATTGTGTCCACAATTCCAAGAAGCAATTATTAAAAGGTTTTTGGCAACAACCATTATCTATGACAATTTTGTTTGAACAGGTATAAATGGGATTGTAGTAGTCAGGGATAAGGAAAGTGTTTTTTTCTATGTTTATATCTAAGAATATGTCTGATCATTGGATCTCAATAAACACACACACACATATATATATATATATATATATATATATATATATGTGTGTAAAAGAGGAAAGCAGCACTCCTGGTGTTGGTATGCACTGGTGCCTCCCGTTGTTGATCTGGGTCAGAGATCCAAACTTGATATAGAAAAGTATAAACAGTGGCACTCCAGGTTTAAGAAGAAAGTGGTGTCTTTATTAACTACAAACCAGCAACGTTTTGGCCGGCTCACCCAGCCATCATCAAGCCCTTGATAATGGCTGGGTGAGCCGGCTGAAACGTCGCTCGTTTGGAGTGAATAAAGACACCACTTTCTTCACAAACCTGGAGTGCCACTGTTTATACACATATATATATATATATATATATATATATATATATATATATATATATATATATATATACATATACATACACACATATATGTGTGTGTATATTGAGATCCAATAATCATATATATTCTTTGTTTCGATTTTGGGGAATCTATAATCTAGTCATTCAATAACATTGTGGGGGAGGGAGCTATGTTGCAAATCCAAACATTTGGACAATGGTAAACCATCCTGATTTCTGATTCCTTATCCAAACATCTGGACCATGGTACACCATTCTAATTCCTTATCCACACATCTGGACCATGGTACACCATCCTGATTCCTTATCCAAACATCTGGACCATGGAACACCATCCTGATTCCTTATCCAAAATCTGGGTCATGGTAAATCAGCCTGATTTATGATTCCTTATCCAAACATATGCACCATGGTACATCACCCTGATTCCTTCTCGGAACATCTGGACCATGGTACACCATCCTGATTTCTTATCCACACATCTGGACCATGGTACACCATCCTGATTCCTTATCCAAACATCTGGACCATGGTACACCATCCTGATTCCTTAGCCAAAATCTGTGTCATGGTAAACCAGCCTGATTTCTGATTCCTTATCCAAACATATGCACCATGGTACATCACCCTGATTCCTTCTCGGAACATCTGGACCATGGTACACCATCCTGATTTCTTATAAAAACATCTGGACTATGGTACACTATCCTGATTCCTTATCCGAACATCTGGGTCTTGGTACACCATCCTGATTTCTGATTCCTTATCTAAATATTTGGACCATGGTACACCATCCTGATTTCTGAATACTTATGCAAACATCTGGACCAATGTACACAAGCCCGATTCATGATTCCTTTCCTGAACATTTGGATCATAATACACCATCCTGAGCAACTGAGTAAGAACCCAGACAGAATTACACTATATGAGGAGCTACCAATGTATTTTAAATGTAGAGGTGTAGTAAACAGCTTCCAGTGAGCTTTGTTAGCAGATTGTACGCTCTCTCTCCTAACATCTTCAATCAGGAATAGAGTCTGTTGATCACAAGATTCCTTAACCCCATAAGGACCAGGCCCATTTTGGCATTAAATGGATACTCCGGTGCTTAGACATCTTATCCCCTATCCAAAGGATAGGGGATAAGATGCCTGATCGCGGGAGTCCCTGGGGACCCCCGTGATCTTGCACACGGCACCCCGTTTGTAATCAGTCCCCGGAGCGTGTTCGCTCCGGGACTCATTACCGGCGACTACAGGGCGGGCGGCGTGTGACGTCACGCCCCCCGCCCTATAGTCGCCGGTAATCAGTCCCGGAGGACTGATTACAAACGGGGTGCCGCGTTCAAGATCACGGGGGTCCCCAGTAGCGGGACTCCCCCGATCAGGCATCTTATTCCCCTATCCTTTGGATAGGGGATAAGATGTCTAAGCACCAGAGTACCCCATTAAGGACCAGACATTTTATTTTTGCATTTTCGTTTTTTCCTCCTAAAAATTGCCTTCTAAAAATCATAACTCTTATATTTCCATTCACAGACCCATATGAGGGATTGTTTTTTGCGCCATCAATTGTACTTTGTAATTACATCACTTATTTCACCATAAAATAAAATGTACAACCAAACAATTATTATTTATGTGGGAAAATTGAAAAGAAAACCACAATTTAGCAAATTTTGGAAGGTTTTGTTTTCACGCTGTACACTTTCTGGTAAAAATTACATGTTTTATTTATTCTGTGGGTCAATACGATTAAAATGATACCCATGTTATATGCTTTTCTATAATTGTACCGCTTAAAAAAAATCTCAAACCATTTTAACAAAATTAGTATGTCTGAAATTGCCCTATTTTGACCACCTATAACTTTCTAATTTTTCCGTATATGGGGCGATATGAAGGCTCATTTTTTGTGCCATGATCTGTAGTTTTTATCATTACCACTATTGCTTAGGTTTTACTTTTTATTATTTTTTATTAATTTTTTTGGGAATAAAATGTGACAAAATGTGACAAAAAAAGCAGCAATTTTGGACTTTAACATATTTTTTTACGTTTACGCCGTTCACCATACGGGACAATTAACAATATATTTTAATAGTTCAGACTTTTATGCATGCGGTGATACCAAATATGTGTATTATTATTTTTTTTTTACTTTTTTATTGGGGAGGGGATTTTTCACAATTTTTTTTTTACTTTAAAAATGATTTACTTATTTTATTTTTTTTTCACACTTTTTATGTCCCCACAGGGGACTATCTATAGCAATCCTTTGATTGCTAATACTGTTCAATTTTATGTATAGGACATAGCACTGATCAGTATTATCGGTGATCTTCTGCTCTGGTCTGCTCGATCTCAGACCAGAGCAGAAGACCCCGGGAGACGGCCGGACCCAGGTGAGGGGACCTTCGGCCGCCATGCTGGATGATCGGATCCCCGCGGCCGCGCTGCGGGCGATCCGATCATCCATTCAAAGTACCGCACTACCGCAGACCTGTATTGATCACTGCATCTGAGGGGTTAATGGCAGACATCCGCACGAGTACCAATACTTTAATTCTAGTACTCGCCGATACTAAGTACGAGTACTTTTATTTTAAAGGGAATCTGACAGCAGGGTGACCCAGTCTCTGGCGCTGCTTACCGTACTGTTATGTGGGTTCCTTGTTGTGTGCAATGGAGACGGATGTTGTAATATGAGCCAATATTTCTCTTTTCTCCATTGGGCAGAACAAAAAATTTGCATTATGGGCGAGACTGATGATCACACAGTGAGCAGCGGTAGAAACCGGATCATCTGCACTATACCTAAAAATTCAAGTTCATGCAGGTGACTCTGATGTAAGATTGCCTTTAATATTAGGTAGTATCCCCTTGAAAACACTAGCAGCAGCCCCTTGTAGACATTAGTAGCATCCCCCCTGTAGAACGCAGCCCCCCCCTTGTAGACAGCAGCCCCCCCCCCTTGTAGACAGCAGGCCGCCCCTTGTAGACAGTGCACCCCCTTGTAGACAGAAGGCACCCCCTGAAGACATTATTAGCAGCCCCCGTGTAGACTGCAGCCCCCCAGCAGATGTTAGTAGCGGGCCCGCTGCAGACCGCAGACCCCACCCTTGTAAACAGCTCACCTGTGGCTGTCCTCTGACGGGTGCTGCTGACCCATTCTCCCATCCGCATAATGGCGTTCTATGGAGGAGCATGTGACATACACGTCTCTCTGCTTCCTCCGTAGGGTTACACTGGGCGCACTGGAGGAGGTGGAGTGACATGTATCACATGCTCCTCCATGGAAAGCCGTTATGCGGACGGGAGAACGGGGCAGCAGCAGGTATCGGATTTGGTATCGGGGACATTGAACGAGTCCCCGATACCAGGGAAATGGCTATTATCGACCCCAATACCGATACTAGTATCGGTATCAGGACATCCCTAGAAACTGGATTTGAGTTTGACTAAGAACTGGAAACTTTTTGCCTTCTCTGGGCCAGAAAAGGTTTAAAGGGAACCAATCATCAGATTTTACCCTATATAACGCTTGGCAAAGCATTATATAGGGTAAAATTTTTATCCTCACCATCCCCGGGGAAGCTCCTGCCCCTAGGGATGGTGATGATATGAACTTATAAACTTGTCACTGCCACGACCGTAAGTAGTCCCCTGGGCAGCGAGCTCCTCTCACCTACTCCCGTTCTTCGGTCAGCAGTGATGCCCCCTTTGCTTGATTGATGAGCCGCGTCATCGTTCTGCTCACTGAACAGACAGAGCAGAGACGCGGCCCGTTAATCAATGGACTGGCCTGCCCGTTCCCCAGACCTGAATCTGATTGAGCACATCTGGGACATCATATCTTGCTCCATCCATCAAGGCCACGTTGCACCACAAACTGTCCAGGAATTGGCGGATGTTTTAGTCTAGGACTCTCTCAGAAGACCATCCGCCACCTCATCAGGAGCATGTCCAGGCGTTGTAGGGAGGTCATACATGCACGTAGAGGCCATACACACTACTGACTTTTGCCTCATTTTGACTTGTTTAAAAGACATTACATCAAAGTTGGATGAGCCTGTAGTGTGGTTTTCCACTTTGGTTTTGAGTGTGACTCCATATCCAGACCTCCATGGGTTGACAAATTTGATTTCCATTGATCATTTTTGTGTGATTTTGTTGTCAGCACATTCAACTATGTAAAGACTAAAGTATTTCATACAATTAATTCATTCATTCAGATCTAGGATGTTTTATCTTAGTGTTCCCTTTATTTATTTTTGAGCAGTGTACTACATGTGAGCTGTGAAAGAAGGTTCTTATTAGGCCAGAAATTAACAATGCTAATTTCTACATATATTTTTGCTAATTGGGCAGTCCTAGAGTGGAGTCTTGGTGACAATATATTAGATGGTAGACAATTCCCAGTGTGGGGTTGGCTAACTTTAAAATTACCTAATGTTTAAATCAATTTCTGTTTTCTACAAAAGGTTGTAATCTGTTTGAGTTTGAACTCCCTCTTAGCTTCTTCATGGGGCCTGATCTGCTTATATATTGTTTTTGTTGATTACATTGTGATACTATTACTGTGCCTTCATGTTAAAAGCCTTGATAAAAAAAAAAAAAACTTTTCAACATAAAGGGCTATTTCCTGAAAATTTCCCCACTAGCTTTAAGCCAAAATCCAAGTCAGGCATTACCCATGCCCCATTCATAATAAGCAACTACTCCTTCCACTAAGCCAAGTCCCTTGCCAGATAGGGTATAAATGTGTCTCATAGTAAATGTGGCACAAGTCATATAAGTTATATTTTGGCAAACTGCCCAAGAATTCTGGAGCATTGGTGATCTACCGCATTTTTTTAATTTATGTAATCTGCAATGAAAACTAGGGTAAAAATAAGGTACAAACACATGTGGACATGTGTTCGTACCTTAAAGGGGTACTCCCCTGGAAAACATCTTATCCCCTATCCAAAGGATAGGGGATAAGATGTCTAATCGCGGGGGACCCACCGCTGGGGGTCTCGGTTGCGGCACCCCAGTCATCCGATGCACGGAGCGTACTCCGTTCCAAGCCGGATGACTGGCGACTACATCCGCCGCGCACCCTCCACGCATATCTATGGGAGGGGGCGTGACGATTACTTATTAGCCATCATGCCCCCTCCCATAGACATGAATTGAGGGGGCGTGGCGTGATGACAAACACGGAAGCTCCAAGTTGTTTTCTGGCGGAGTACCCCTTTAATATAAAAACTATGTTGTCCCTAGCAACCAACCATCTTTTATTTTTCAAAAACACCACAAGAAACAAAAGATATTCTGTGAATGGTTTCTATGGGTAACAAAGACAGTTTTTCTCTTTTATAAATCTTAATATTTTCACTGAACACCACAATGATGCAGAACCAGAATTGCAGCCTTAATACAGGGTTTTCACACTTAATATAGGACAGCATAACTGGTCTGTGAACATGACAAACCTCACCAACTGCTAATCAAAATTTAATTAAAGATGAACTAACAAAGCAATCGATAACATGAGAGTTTATTATGGATTACGATTATAATTCCTTGAACTCGCTTGTCCATATAAAACTACTGTATGTGGATGTTAAATTATTATTTCTATTCTGCAATCAACTTCAGGAAATAATCAGTGACAAAACTGATGGCAATAATATAGTAAGGTGGAACAGATGGAGAGTATGTGCTATATGCCCATACAACATCATATGAAGGTCATGTAATCAATATAAAGGTCTTAGGAGTGCATAAACAGAACATAAAACAGTGTGTGTGAGTTACTTAAAATGTCTTATCCTAAATTCAAAGGCAGCCTTTAAATGCACCAGATTTATCAAAGTGTATAAGACTGATTGACAAATCTGAAAAGATACTTGCTCGGAAGTTTTGGCAGAAACCCCCTGAAAAAAAAACTGCTTGTGGCTGTGCTTCACTGGTAGATGGAAGGCTTATACAATCCAGATGTGATGACAGGATAACTTGGTTTCATTCACAGAAATATTAGGGCAAACAAACGATCAATGGTCTACACGTTTCTAGGGGAATCCCCCTCTTGGTCAGGTCCTTAAGAGTTTCCCCTAGAAACACGTAGTCCACTGATCGTTTTTTCTGCCATAACTCCCGAGCAAGTCTCCTCATCGCTTCTCCATGGAACCTAATCTACTAAATTAAAGGGGTACTCCACCACTTTACATCTTATCCCTTATCCAAAGGATAGGGGATAAAATGTCTGATCGCAGGGCCCAGCTGCTGGCACCCCCGTCAATCTCTGAGCCTGTATTGCCCGTGACGTCACACCATGTTGGTATCATCACGCCATGCCCCCTCCATTCATATCTATGGGAGGGGGTGTAACGACTGTTACACAGTTTTGCCTGCCACAAAATACTCAAAGGTTAGCCCCCCTTAATACAGATCTTCTCTCCATCAATTGGGCTTTACTGAACTATATTAGCGCTTTCCGCTGCCCTTTTTTTTCTCCATATACTGATTAACAAATCTGGCAAACGCCAAAACTTTAATGTACTTTAATTTTGAATCGCATGCAAAAATGTTGGTTTTCCGCAAGTCATGTAATACAGATTTTTGGTGAAAATTGTATCAGAAGTCTTGTGCCCTTGCTATAGTAAATATGATCCAGTGCTTTAACCCCTTAAGGACACATGACATTCTCATACGTCTTCATTTCCGAGTCCTTAAGGACACATGACTTATGAGAACGTCATGCGCTTTCTCGGCCCCCCGCAGCCATCTGGAGTGGAGCCGGTGCCCGATGCCTGCTGAAATCGTTCAGCAGGCATCGCGACATATCGCCCAGGGGGGTCATGATGACCCCCCCATGTCGGCGATGGCTGCAGATCGCTGGACAATTCAGCCCAGCGATCTGCGGCGGATTCTGGGTCAATCAGGTCTCCAGTGACCCGGAATTACTGGCTGATCGGGGCCGTCAGAACATCCATAGCCAGCAGGGGTGAGGTGGCACTGGTGCCACCTCACGATCGCCCTGATTCGTCGGACGGTTTACCGGCCAACCAATCAGGGCACCTGCTGCGGGTGTCACTCCCGCAACCCGCTCCGCCCCTCTTTCGGAGGACGTGAGCGGGTGCGGGAAGAAGACCCCGGGAGCTGGGGACCCCGTTCCCCGGCGTCAATGTTGGGATCGGAGCCCCAGGAGCAGCGGCAGCGAGGGACTAACCTGCAGCGTGGATCAGCAGTTGGGTGAGTGACAGCCTCCTGCTGTTGCTTAGCAACAGCTCCCAGCATGCAAAATGGGCATGCTGGGAGCTGTAGTTATGCAACAGCAGGAGGCAGACCACCACAACTCCCAGCATTCCCTTATGGGCATGCTGGGACTTATAGTTTTGCAACAGCTGGAGGCACATTTTTTCTATGGAAAAGTGTACCTTCAGCTGTTGTATAACTACAACTCCCAGCTTGCACAATCAGCTAAAGTGCATGCTGGGAATTGTAGTGGTGCATCTGCTGGTTGCATAACAACAACTCCCAGCATGCCCGTTGCCTTCAGCTGTTACAAAACTACAACTCTCAGCAGTCACTGACAGCCAGTCAGTGACTGCTGAGAGTTGTAGTTTTGTACCAGCTGAAGGCACACTGGTTGTGAAACACATAGTTATTATTTTTTTTTTTTACTTAACTCAGTGTTTCACAACCGCTGTGCCTCCAGCTGTTGAAAACAACAACTACCAGCATGCGCTGGACATGCTGGGAGTTGTAGTTTTGCAACAGCTGGAGGCCCACTGGTTGTGAAACACTGAGTTAAGTAGCAAACCAGTGTGTCTCCAGCTGTTGCATAACTACAATTCCCAGCATTCCCAGCCAAAGTAGTATGCCTCCAGCTGTTGCAAAACTACAACTCCCCGCATGCACTGATAGACCGTACATGCTGGGAGTTGTAGTTTTTCAACAGCTGGATGCCCCCCTCCCAATGTGAACGTACAGGGTACACTCACATGGGCGGAGGTTTACAGTAAGTATCCAGCTGCAAGTTTTTTTTACATATGCAAAAGTCGTGAAACACCTGTGGGGTATTAAGGTTCACTTTACCCCTTGTTATGTTCCCCGAGGGGTCTAGTTTCCAAAATGGTATGCCATGTGTTTTTTTTTTTTTTTTGTTTTTTTTTTGCTGTTCTGGCACCATAGGGGCTTCCTAAAGGTGACATGCCCCCCCAAAACCATTGTCGCTCCTTCCCTTCTGAGCCCTCTACTGCGCCTGCCGAACAATTAACATAGACATATGAGGTATGTGCTTACTCGAGAAAAATTGTAAAAGAGTAAACATTTTCTCCTTTTTACCCCTGGCAAAAATTAAAAAATTGGGTCTACAAGAACATGCGAGTGTAAAAAATGAAGATTTTGAATTTTCTCCTTCACTTTGCTGCTATTCCTGTGAAACACCTAAAGGGTTGAAACACTTACTGAATGTCATTTTCAATACTTTGGAGGGTGCAGTTTTTATAATGGGGTCATTTGTGGGGTATTTCTAATATGAAGACCCTTCAAATCCACTTCAAACCTGAACTGGTCCCTGAAAAATTGTGAGTTTGAAAATTTTGTGAAAAATTTGACTCATAAAAACTCATAAATTTTATGATGTAAACATAAAGTAGACATATTGTATTTGTGAATAAAAATAAAATTTATTTGGAATATCCATTTTTCTTACAAGCAGAGAGCTTCAAAGTTAGAAAAATGCTAAATTTTCAATTTTTTTAATCAAATTTTGGAATTTTCACCAAGAAAGGATGCAATTTACCACAAAAAAATACCAATATGTTTAAGTAGAATATGTCACGAAAAAACAATCAGAATCTCTGAATCAGAATGATATGTAAAAGCATTCCAGAGTTATTAATGTTTAAAGTGACAGTGGTCAGATGTTCAAAAAACGCTCTGGTCCTAAGGTGTAAAATGGCCTGGTCCTTAAAGGGTAGCTCCCACCATCCTATTTTTTTTTTGCTACCCTGTTCGTCCCCCCCGCCCTACCCGGTACGGCACTAGCCCGTTCCCTCCTTCCCACCCCCCCCTGCATACCCCGTTCCCTCATTACACTTGCAGTTACTGCAGAGTCCGGCAGCGGGCGTGTGCGGGTGGAGTGGCCTCCCAGCCATTTGCCGGGGAGCCAATGCGCTCGCTCCCGCCTGTCTGATTGACAGGCAGGGAGCGATTGCAGCCTAACTGAAAAAGGACTGATTGCCACTCCAAAATCAGTCCTTTTTCAGTAGCCGGTTTTTAAATGTAAATTAAACTTTTTTAATGAAAAAAAATAATAATAAAAGTATATTAGAGATATGTTGTAGTACATAAGTACTACAACATATCAAAAAATTGTTGGTGACCGTGCCCATTTAAGGGGTTAATGGCATAATAAATTCATAAAAAAGGGAAAAAGAGACAACCCCATTTCCTCTGACAGCGAACTGACAAATTTGGGCTGCAATAGCTAGAACAGGACTAAAGAATTTCTTTTTTATATCTGAAATGGAAATGGTCACATAGGGGGAGATCAAAACCTGTGCAGAGGTAAAGTTGTCCAGTTGCCCATAGCAACCAGATTGCTTCTTTCATTTTTCACAGGCCTTCTTAAAAATGAAACAAGCAAGCTGATTGGTTGCTATGGGCAAGTGGGCAAGTTCTACTCTGCACAGGTTTTGATAAATCTCCCCCATTGTCATGCTGCCAGAGCGGTTTGGTTTCACCTAACAAGACATATGAACAGGGGTTTGTCCTGAATGGCATACAATTGACACACCAATTTTATTAAATATATAAAATGGAAGGAACATTCACCCCCACCCCTAACCAATACTGCTCACGTAGTCATGTCAAGCCACAGCATCATACAGCTTAGATCTGTGTTACACAAGCAAAACTTTTATCCAACAAGCTACATTTTGAACCAAAAGTTCTTTTAAATCAAAGAAGCAAAGAAATAGATTTCAGGGATTGTATTTAAAATAACAGAGCAATCAGCCAAAGCACAGAATATTAAAGATTAATTTTGCTGCATTATACTAGATATATTTTTCTACCTTTCTTTTCAGAACAGTTTCTTTGTAAACCATCTAAAATTACTTGCAGAATGAATATACTTTTGTGAAAGTCTGAGGTTTGGTTGCTAAAATAAAATAAAAAAGTTTTGAGGGCAAAAGTTTTAACAACTGAAAAATGATTTACTAAAAACGCACTATGAATATTTGGATTCCACTTTATTAATATAATAAAGCTCTGGACATATTCACAGTATGCTGTTTCCATCAGGGGTTCCAGTAATATTGGCATCAACAATAGTGTAGTCTGCAGTGATATTTTGTATTAAAAAAAAAAAGAGAATCCTGATTGAAACAAATTGAATGGAGCCGGTCAGGTTTCATTGAAGTCTTCTTAAAAACAGATTCACTATAGCTTCACAAGCCATTTGAACCAAACATAATCTGTAAAGGTGTATTCTGGGGGAAAAAATCCACAGGAAAAGAGATGTGTGTCTGATAGGGGGGTTCTACCGCGTTCTCCTGTGGATAGGGGATACATTTTGTTCCCTGGAGTCCAACTTTATCTACACTTAATAAAGCATTTTTTTTCTACTTACTTTATATTATCTGGAGTCAATATTATATTGTCTGTGTAGACATTGAACAAATAATGACTGCTGGGGGATTTTAGCTGTGAATTCTGCAGCATTGTATCAATAGTACAAGCTAAAATCAGAAACTTTATAATATATTTCATTATTAACAACCCCCTCTTTATGCTGTTAAACTCTCCAACTCTAAAAATCAGCTCAGTGTGGCTTTATACGCAGTTTAAACTGCTCATACTGTGGCTGCTGCTAAGACAGAACGCACAGGGACAGAATGGTGCAGGATCTCTTCCTCGGTGTGTTCAGTGTATGGAAGACGTTAGCCTCCACCAATCAGCTCTGGGAGAACTGAAAATTAGAGATGAAGCCTGCAAAGTATAAATCTGCTTAAAAAATGCTATATAAGAATCATATAATGACCACAAATAGTGCTGTTCTTCCTGTACACACATGGCAACTTATCCTGAAAACTCACTTAAAATGACAGGTACGCTTTAGCAAAGGTATATATTCTAAAAGGCTTGTCTGCTTTAAAGACATCTTAATATTTTACAATGTCAAATACTTTAAAGAGAATCTAGCTATATTAATTCAAATCTATTGCTCAAAGTTGTATTTCAATGTCTGCAATTGTTCCTGATGCCATAGTCTCTTATAAGAATAAATCCTATTTGCTGTTGGTGTGCAGTGAAGACTGTATGACAGTTTTCTCCATATTTGGCATAGCTGTCTTAAGCACAATACTTACATAACAGAACAAATTCTAAGGATATGATGCCTTTGTAAACTTATTCTTTGAAAGAGGAGTCTTTCTGTTTACCTTAACGCATTGAAAGAAAGTAATAAATGGTGTGTTTACAGACGGTTGGAGGGTTTTCGTCACTATGAAAAATGTATACTATTAAACTTGGAGTGGAAAAGCACTGCCGTCTTCCTGTGACTCCAACAAGTTAATACGCATGGTTGCTACCATCTATTACAAGTGATGAATGTCAATTCATTTTCTGGTGACTGGACAGGTGCTAAACAAGATATATGTTTCAGAGACCACACTTTTATTTAAAACCTTTCCAGTAAAAAAGGACTAGCATGCACAACACTGTGTCCTCCTATACAGTCTCCTAAATCACTGAAGCTTGCACTGACAGTAATAGGGTTGTGTATATGTCACATATGGAATCCAATATGTTTCAAGTCATTTCTTTGGGAAAATTATAAAGAAAGATATAAATCACTGGGGAGAAGGATAGGGTTGTTTTCCGTCAGCTTATCATTTTATCCTCTTCTGTTTAGCATTGTTCCTCTCAGTTTCTTGCTACAACAAAACATGTTTAGGCATCAAGTGAGTGTTCATTTTAACCTTGAAGGTGATAAAGTAAAGATCACGCTACAATCAAAATAAACTCGAACACCGGATGTGTCTGACTTTCAGGGTGAGCTTTATGCGTTGCTACAGTGTAATATAACACCATGAAACTTCCTTATTAAACAGGTCTATAATCTTCCGTATTTACATTGCTGCTCTAACCATATCATGTGCTTACTACAGAATACCATAGCAAATATGAATTAACCACTTTTTATGTTATGGTTATAACCATACATTGAACAATTACCCTGCACTGGGAACAGTTGGTGCCCTATATCGTTAACAATAATGTGATACATGGTGGTAGCCAAGTCACTATTGTCTCTAGGATAATCCTCTCTTCTGCACAGCAAAAGGCAACATCTGGCAGACATCTTTGATAGTAAGCAGATTGTTGGATCTCAGAAGTGGGGTGCCAGTATTTCTGAAACAGCTTCCCATTTTGGCTGTTACCAAACCAGAGTATCAATAGTTTTCCAAGACTGGATGGACCCTGGACAGGGATCTGACATAAGATGACATAGCAGCAGGCCATGTACAGTTAATCAAATCGTTGGCATTGGGTAGCATGTTTGCTCTCTCAGCAATGATGTAACCCCTGAGAAGTACAACGGTGTACAAGTAAGACAAATCACCACAATAATCACGTAGAGTACCTTGTGTCGACTAGGATTCAACAGCTGAAGACCAACCAAGGTAACACTGCATTAACTCAAACAATGCCACACATGCACAAAAAAAAAAAAAAAGATGTCAATGGGCCTTGGACACATTGCCGAAGGTTATCTAGAGTGATGAGTCCTGTTTTCTGCTGGCATAAACAGATTAAACTTTATGCAGAAATATGTCACTCTCAAAAGTGTCGTGGGTGCTGGAGTTAGGAATCCCAATCCTTACGTATATACAAATCATAGAATTTCGCACACCATAGGTCGCACTTCAGACTACCTCCATACACGGCTACACGCCGAGCTCTTTATTCCGACCTCCACAGCAATACGGATCTGATGAAGGTCCAGGTAGGACCGAAACGTCATACTGTTTAACTATTGGATTGCTAATCTAAATCTAAATCTACTTTACCGTGAAGAGTGGTGTGCGAAGTTCTATCATTTGTATAAACAGATTAAAGCCATACCTGGTGAGTGCATCTTGGTGATTGTACAGGTCGGGGGTGGCAGTATCATGGTGTGGGTAGCATGTTCCTGTTGTGTCCAAGGACTGCCAATCATACTACCGCACTTCTTGAATGGTGGATGATAAAGAGACCTATAAACATATGATCTGCACCCATATCTTTATGGGGTCTTTTCCTGATGACAGTGCCACCTTTAAAAACAACAATGCTCTCTGTATTCGATCAAATCACTATGGAGTGGTTGGAGGAACACAACAATAAAATCATCCACACTGCTGTGGCCCACAAACTCACTGGACTGTAACCCCATTTAACATGTTTGGGATATACTGGAAGGGGCTGTGAGATCTGCTCCCAAATGTGCACTAATGAAGATGCTGCAGCAGGCATAGGTTGAGTATGAAGGATGTTTTCCACTCTTTTTAGACTTCTGAAAAGCTGTGATGGGCTAAAAAAGTGGATCAACCTGTTACTGAGTAGATGCTCCAAATGCAGTGATCGTTTGGTGTATGTCACTTAAGTACAAAACCTTAATAATAATGCTAATAGCTCTACTCTAAAAACCATCTACATGTCTCCATTCATGAAAAAAAGAAAATCATCAAGGCCATAACAGTGTATAGCAGGGTGACAGCAAATCTTTGGTCTGCACTATTATGGTGATGCTCTAGTCTTGTCCACACATTGCACAAATCCAATAAATTGAAAAGAAGGACGCAGCACTCACCACATCATCTTTAGGGTAGGGTCACACGACCCATTTTGTGCCTCCAGCTGTTGCCACTACCCCCCCCCCTTAGTTCCTTCACCTCATCCCGCCCATGGCCTGCTCGCTTCGAGCAGCCACACAGGGGGCCAGGGGCAGGGCGAAGCAGAGGAACAGGGGGTGGAAACAGCTGGAGGCAGGGTCAGGTCACAGGCAAACCTACCCTTAAAGTGCTTTATTCAATCCAACTAGGAGTATATTCAGCGGGTGCATGTGAAGAGCAACAACATATTTTTTAAGCTACCTGCACATCATTTGGCTGCTACATGTCTACAGGTCTATTCTTGATGTCAATGGGGAGATCAAAACCTGTCCAGAGGAATAGTTGCCAAGTTGCCCATAGCAACCAATCAGATTGCTTCTTTCATTTTTCAAAGGCCTTTTAAAAAATGATATAAGCGATCTGTTTGGTTGGTCAACTCAGCAACTTTTCCTCTGGACAGGTTTTGATAAATCTCCCCCAATGTCTCACTTAATGCAAAGGTGCACTTACCATAGATAAGTCTAAGCAGTTACTATGGGCCCATGGGAATACATAAACTCTTATGTCACTCACATTACGCATAATGTGTAGATCCCATCAAAAAAACATTAGATGTTAATAGATATCAGTAGCACTGTTGACAAGCCTACAAACATATTTATGGTCACACTGAATAATTATGTAGTGGATTTAGTTTTTATTTATTAGCATATCACTTCTAAAGAGCAATGAATGAGGTCTTTCTAATCATTCTGATGACAGCCAGTAAATCTCAAATTGATTTATTTATTATTTATTTAAGATGAGTAAAGATTTTTCAACAGCCAGCAATATGGGCAGTATTCCTAGCCCCATCCTTCTAATACCTGTGATTGATAGCCAATGTGCTGCCATTTCTTGTTGCTTTGTTCAACGGTACATAGGCTGTTGCCGTACATAGGCTGTGAATCTCAGGCAGTAGTAGGAAGTGAACATTAAATATTGTTTCCTTTTTTCAATTGTTCATACCAGGGGTGTGCCCTACAAGTATCCAGCCCCATAAATGCTATTTAAGTAATATAAAAGAGTGTTATAAAAAGGGAAGCAAAATCAAAAGCTATCCTTTGTTTGAGGTAACTTGACTTTCCTGGGCTCCAATTAAAAATCTGTAAAATGGCCCATCATCTGCCTTGTGCCATAACACACTAGTCTCTATTTGTGTGTCTTTGGGCCCCCTCAGTCCTCAGGTGTATCTAGTGCCTCTGGAGCCTTTTCACCAAGCTTCTGTGTCTAGAAGAAGAGAATTATAGTGTGTAAGACTGTGTAAGACTTTTAGTGTGTACTGACTTACTGCCCATGAGGACAACACAAGGAAATCACCAACATCACTGTATCTGAGTTATAATACACAGCATATTTGATGCTGCTGGGTTACATTTGAAAAGTTATTAAACATACCTACTGAAGTATGAAGGAACCATAAAAATATCAAGACATGAAATTACATGTCTTTTTCTTTACTGCAAATCCAATATACATTACTAAGTGGGGCTGAGCTCTAATTGCTGCAGTTTATGTGTATTTCTTCTCTGTCCTCCTTCTTCCTCCCTACAGAATCCCTTTTCTCTTTTTCCTAACTATCGGGCTTAAGATTTACCGACCAGTCGTATCTTAAACTCTCCCTGGAGCTTCTGTTTCAGCATGTTATGAAATTAGGCTATTAACAGCCAGGTTATAAATCTGTCTCAGAAATGATTAATGTGTTGCAAAATCTCTCAACTTGATTATTTTGGATTACATGTGAGCTACAAGCAGTTTCCTTTCACTGTTAAACAGAAAACACAATGCCAATGAATTATCCCTAATTTGTTTCTTGACTGTTCCCGTTACTCATTTTTTTTCCGCCTGTGTTGTGTGAAGCGGATATTTTTTCAGTCCCCTGCGATTGTATAGTCAACCTTGCACATCTGACAGTAGTGGCGATTTACCTAGTTATTAGCCCCCATGAACACTCTGCTCTTATTCATCAAGATTTAGCCATTAATAATATGTAAAACCACCTCTTACTATTCTGTCACACAGCTCCTTGCTTATTATGCACCTGGATTTTTGCCAGCGCTCTAATCATTAGAAAGGAACATTGCTGAGAAACAAAAATGTTATTTAGAATTTTTTTTAATCTTCTTGTCTAGTTCTAAAAGCTCTTTTTTGATGTTCTGTAATTTTTAAATTAACTCGATATATATTGCTTTAAAAATGTTGCTATTTATCTCCCAAGAGAACGCAAATATTAGTGCTTTACAGTAGGTAAATGTACACTGAAATAAGAAAGAATATACATCAAGAGGGGAATAAAACCTTGACAAGACAGAATACTTGATTTCTGTACCAAATACATTTATGTATGTGCTACAAAAACAAGTATTTAATTCTAAATGTCTCTGTTATCTATTTATCATTATATATATATATATATATATATATATATATATATATATATATATATATATATATATTTAAGATCATCTAAGCTGTGGCTGGAGACCAAGCATACAGAACCTGACGGATGTTACTGTAAACAGCATTATGCTGTGTACCGAGACACACAGAAGCAAGAAAAAACTGCTAGCAATGTTCTATTGCAATATTTTTGTCCACAAATCCATGCATTTCAGTTTAAAATGTAAAAAAATATATATATAAAAATAAATAAAAGATGTCTATAGCCTTTAAAGCGTACCTGTCAGTGCAAACAATTTTTTGTCTGTCTAGGACCTATATTCCCTAACAAATAGCATTTAAATCTTGCTCACTTGATTTGTGTTCTTGCCTTTTGGAGGGGCGTGTCCGTCTCTTTCCCTCACTGTGGATGACTCATCTGGGAGCAGTCTGGCAGTCTGCAAATCACTGCACAGTAGTTCTTATTAATACATTTTCTATCTGTTCCTAGTAAAGCTGGATGCTAATCGACATAGCTGTCAGTAAGTGTGTCTGTCATTCAGCTTTCACAGACTCCTGAATGTCTGATCAGCTTCTTTGTCATTCAGAGATCAGAGAAAGCTTTGGCTGTTCAAGGATGCTGGGAGTTGTAGTTTTGCTGGTGCTGCAGTGTTTGTAAAGCACTTTGTTAGAGCAGTGTTGCTTTTAGCTACTGCAAAACTACAACTCCCAGCATGCCCGTACATACTTTGTCTGTAGTTTTGCAAGAGCTGGATGCACACAGCTGGAGAATACACAGCTCTAAAACAGAGTTTTACAAAGATTGTACTCCCAACTGTTGCAAAACTACAACTCCCATCATGGGCGTTGTAGTTTAGGAACATCTGAAGGCTATAGTGGTGCGATGGTGATCTCCTATACTGGATACCAACACACTTTAAGGCCAGTATTCAGTATGCTGCAAAATACAGAGTAGTATGTCTGCTTAACCCCTTAAGTAAGCAGCTCATTTTCACCTTAAAGGGGTATTCCGGCGCTTAGACAACATATCCCCTATCCTTTGGATAGGGGATAAGATGCCTGATCGCGGGGCCCACTGCTGGGGACCCCCGTGATCTTGCACGTTGCACCCAGTTTATAATCAGTCCCCGGAGTGTGTTCGCTCCGGGTCTGATTACTGTCGGTCACGGGGCCGGAGCGTTGTGACGTCAAGGCTCCGCCCCGTGTGACCAACTTTAACACCTATGGGGTGTTAAGGTTCACTATACCCCTTGGTACTTTCCATGAGGGGTGTAGTTTCCAAAATGGGGTCACACGTGGGTATTTATTTTTTTGTGTTTATGTCAGAACCACTGTAAAATCAGCCACCCCTGTGCAAATCACCAATTTAGGCCTCAAATGTACATAGTGCGCTCTCACTCCGGAGCCTTGCTGTGTGTCCGCAGAGCATTTTCCGTCCACACATGAGGTATTTCCGTACTCAGGAGAAATTGCGTTAAAAATGTTTTTTTTTTTCCCTTTTACCTCTTGTGAAAATAAAAAGTATGGGACAACACCAGCATGTTAGTGTAATTTTTTTACACTAACAGGCTGGTGTAGACCCCAACTTTTCCTTTTCATAAGGGGTAAAAGGAGAAAAAGACCCCCAAAATTTGTACCTCAATTGCTCTTGAGTACGGAAATACCCCATATGTGGCCCTAAATTGTTTCCTTGAAATGTGACAGGGCTCCAAAGTGAGAGAGCGCCATGCGCATTTGAGGACTAAATTTGGGATTGTATAGGGGTGGACATAGGGGTGGACATAAGGGTATTCTACGCCAGTGATTCACAAACAGGGTGCCTCCAACTGTTGCTAAACTCCCAGCATGCCTCCCAGGCAGTGTAAAAGGGTGTTTATGAAGTGTTTTACCCTTTATTTTGAGTAAGTGTAGTGTAGTATTTTTAGGGTAGATTCACATGGGTGGGTTTACGATGAATTTCCCGCTAGGAGTTTGTGCTGCGGCAGAAAATTTGTCGCAGCTCAAACTTGAAGCAGGAAACTCATTGTAAATAGAGATGAGCGAACTTACAGTAAATTCGATTTGTCACGAACTTCTCGGCTCGGCTATTGATGACTTTTCCTGCATAAATTAGTTCAGCTTTCAGGTGCTCTGGAAAAGGTGGATATAGTCCTAGGAAAGAGTCTCCTAGGACTGTATCCACCTTTTCCAGGTCAAGGGAGCACCTGAAAGCTGAACGAATTTATGCAGGAAAAGTCATCAACTGCCGAGCCGAGAAGTTTGTGACGAATAAAATTTACTTTAAGTTTGCTCCACTGGTTGGAAAACCTTCAGTTAGATTCTGTTACCTAACTCAGTATTTTCCATCCAGTGTGCCTCCAGCTGTTGCAAAACTATAACTCCCAGCATGTGCTGATAGCCAAAGGGCTTGCTGGGAGGTACATAACTACAACTTCCAGCATGGCGAGTCAGCCGTTTGCTGTTCGTGCATGCTAGGAGTTGTAGTTTTGCAAGATTTAGAGGGCCACAGTTTAGAAACCACCGCACTGTGATCTACAAACTGTGGCCCTCCAGATGTTGCAAAACTACAAATCCCAGCATGCACAGACAGCAAACAGCAGTCTGAGCATGCTGGGTGTTGTAGTTTTGCAACATCTGGAGGGCTACAGTTTAAGGACCACTGTATAGTGGTCTCCAAACTGTAGCCCTCCAGATGTTGCTAGGCAACAACTCACAGGCTTCCGTAGTCTGCAGGATCGCCTCAAGCCGCAACAGGGAGAGGATTGCCGCCCACCGCCGATCGTCGACGGTAAGTGACCTCCACCGCCACTGGTCACACTACAGTTTTCCCGTTCTGCCCTGACTACCGTGGGTGGGCAGAAAGGGGGAACCCCCCCCGACCTGCTATTGTTCGGTCGCTTATGACTGACCAATAGCAGGGATAGGAGGGGTGGCACCCCTGTCACCTCACTTCTATCCCTTCAGGGGGATCGGAGGTGTCTTAGACACCCCCGATCCCCCTTTATTTTTCGGGTCACCGGAGACCCGTATGAGCCGGAATCGCCGAAGATCACTGGTCAATTGCCGACATGGGGGGATGCACCGGGATGCCTGCTAAATGATTTCAGCAGGCATCCTGGTCTGGTACCCGACCGGCTAGCGGTGGGGACCGAAATTCCCACAGGCGTACCTGTATGCCCTACTTCCTTAAGGACTCGGGATGCCGGGGCGTATGCATACGAACTGGATACTGAAGAGGATAAAGACAGAAGACCACAAGTGGCTGCTATTTTCATTTTTGATATTTTAGTCAAATGGAATTTTTTTAAATAAATGTATATTTAAAAAAGTCATCTTATCAGTAATACTACAAAATATAGAAAGTTTTTCATAATGACATTGTTTCTTTAAATGGTAAAAATGCAGTACAATCTGCAGACAGCATATCATAGCAGGAGAAGCTGAGAGGATTGATATATAGATTACATTAAGTTCCAGAATATCCTGCCATTTATTCATGTAGTCATGTGGGTTAATGTCGGTTAAATACGATCACATTTATTTCAGTCACTCTTAAGGACTTTGGATGTAAATGTACGTCTTGGTACTTAACACACCTGGATGTACTGGAGATGCGCTATTTTCTTATGCTGTAAATGATGGCTGCTAATAGCAATCCCACCATTTTCTGTCATTAACCCCTTAAGTGCCGTGATCAATAGCAACTCCGAAAAAATATTTTTATTTTTTTATTTTTTTTTAATCCATTATGCACAGGCTGCTGGATTAAACATAATAAACCTTAACTTACCTTCCATCGCTCCTTCCAACATATGGTACCCAACACGTCACACTGCTCTCCGCTAATTGCCGGCTGCAGCAGTGCCCTATTTCGGCCAGTGATAAGCAGAATGGCAGTATCATGTAACAGGCTCGGCACCAGGAGGAAGGCTGGGCCCAAAGCCCGTTACATGACACTAGCTCTCAGCCTATCACTGGCCAAGATGGAACATTGCTGCAGCCAGCAATTAGCTGAACCACAGTGTGACTTGTCAGGGACCAAAAGTCAGAAGAAAACAGAGAATGGAGGATGGGAGACTGATTCCAGCGGCAGTGGAGGAGCGGTGGAAGATAAGTTAAAGCTTATTTTTACTTTAATTGAGTCCAATCATATTTAAACTATAATCACTGCACAATAAAGACTTTCAATTCCAATTTTTTAACCCCTCCCGCTATAGGATGAATGCATATGTCCCAGCACCCGACATATTCGTGCGCTGGGACGTATGAATACGCCCTAGCGAACTTTTGCGCTGCCGCAGACAGCACAGGAGATCGGCGGCTGGACCCGGTCTCGCCACAGATTCTGAAGCCGCGATCGCCCCGGTCCCGGCAGCATTAACCCCATAGACGCCATAATCAATCCTGATCACGGCATCTATGGTGTTTACAGGGGGAGTGTGCTCCCCCTGCTCACCAACGGCGGCGCCGTAATATGATCGCGGTTCGCCGTTGGTTGCTATGGCAGCAGGAGGCCAGATCAATCATGGCCTCCTGTCTGCCTGCTACAGAAGCCTGTGAGATCCAGCCAGAGGTTGTAGTGTGTGCAGCTCATCAGGTCATACTGTGCTGCAGTAAAAATATATTGCAGCATAGTATAACCTGTAAAAAGTGAAAAATGAAATATTATAAGGAATATAATATATATTATAATATAATGAAAAAGATTAGACATTGAAAGCTATATAAAATGGGTATCGCCATAATCATACTGACCCACAGAATATAACATCACTTTCACCGCACAGTGAAGACCATACAAAAATGATACAAAAAAAAAAAAATATGAACTTTTCCAGTTCTTCACAATATTTTGGAATTTTTCACAAAAAATGCTGCATATGTCAACAAAAATGCACCACTTATATTAAGTGCAATATGTCACGAAAAAACTCTCTCAGAATCGCTCCGTTCAGAAAAAGTGTTCTAAAGTTATTACCATTTAAAGAGACCCAGTCAAATAAATAAATATATATATATATATATATATATATATATATATATATATATATATATATATATTGTGGCAGTGTGGCAAGGAAAGGGTGTATTTCCCTTGCTATCTCTGCAGAATGCTCCACCTGTGGCCTGATTAATGAGGTATCAGGAAGGGAAAGTGTGTGTTTAAAAGGAAAAGGAACAGAATAGTTGGGGCTCTTCCTAGGAGACAGCATGTGGGCTGTAGGGAAGAGACAGAGGCTGCTGAGGAGTACACAGCCCGAGCTGAGTGGCTCAAAGAGAGTGACATTGTGAGTAGAAGGTTGCAGGGGGACATATGTTTAACCGACTGAGGGAAGCTCAGCGGTTGTTAGTCAGGACAAGCTGATCTGTTTAGTCAGTGACCAGACGGTCTAGGATTTTGTTTTGTTCCTGCTTTTTGTTCATTTGTTACCCTGCAACCTGTCTAATAAAACTGGCAAGGTGCCAGATTTGCATTATAAGCATTTGTTTGCTGGTTTATTGAGGAGAAACGCATCCTGTGGCGTGGTCAAGGACGATCCCAGAGCTAATCCCCAAGACGGATCGTCACAATATATATATATATATATATATATATATATATATATATATATATATATATGAAAAAGGAGCGCCTGGACATTAACCCTTTAAGGACTTAGCCCTTTTTCACCTTAAGGACTCGGCCGTTTTTTGCACATCTGACCACTGTCACTTTAAACATTAATAACTCTGGAATGCTTTTAGTTCTCATTCTGATTCAGAGACTGTTTTTTCGTGGTAAAATTTTGTGGTAACTTGCATCCTTTCTTGGTGAAAAATCCCCAAATTTGATGAAAAAAATGAAGGGTCTTCATAATAGAAATACCCCATAAATAACCCCATTATAAAAACTACACCCCCCAAAGTATTCAAAATGACATTCAGTCAGTGTTTTAACCCTTTAGGTGTTTCACAGGAATAGCAGCAAAGTGAAGGAGAAAATTCAAAATCTTCATCTTTTACACTCACATGTTTTTGTAGACCCAATTTTTGAATTTTTGCAAGTGGTTGAAGGAGAAAATTTTTACTTGTATTTGTAGCCCAATTTCTCTCGAGTAAGCACATATGTCTATGTAAAGTGTTCGGCGGGCGCAGTAGAGGGCTCAGAAGGGAAGGAGCCACAAGGGGATTTTGGAGAGTACTTTTTTCTGAAATGGTTTTTGTAGGGCATGTCACCTTTAGTAAGCCCCTAGGGTGACAAAACAGCAAAAAAAAAAAAAAAAATGGCATACCATTTTGGAAGCTAGACCCCTCGGGGAATGTAACATGGGATAAAGTGAGCCTTAATACCCCACAGGTGTTTCATGACTTTTGCAAATGTAAAAAAAAAAAAAAAATTACCTAAAATGCTTCTTTTCCCAAAAATTTTACATTTTTTAAAAGAGTAATAGTGAAATTACCCCCCACAATTTGAAGCCCAATTTCTCCCGATTCAGAAAACACGCCATATGGGGGTGAAAAGTGCTATGCTGGCGCACTACAGGTCTCAGAAGAGGAGTAGTCACATTTGGCTTTTTGGAAGCAAATTTTGCTCTGGGGGTATGCCGCATTTAGGAAGCCCCTATGGTGCCAGGACAGCAAAAAAAATAAAAAAATAAAAAAAAATAAAAAAAAACACATGGTAGACCCCTCGGGAAACATAACAAGGGGTTAAGTGAACCTTTATACCCCACGTGTTTCACGACTTTTGCATATGTAAAAAAAAAATAATAATTTTTAACCTAAAATGCTTGTTTTCCCAAAAATTTTACATTTTTAAAAAGGGTCAAAGCAGAAAATACCCCCCAAAATTTGTAACACAATTTCTCCCGAGTACGGCGATACCCCATATGTGACCCTAAACTGTTGCCTTGAAATATGACAGGGCTCCAAAGTGAGAGCGCCATGCCCATTTGAGGCCTAAATTAGGGATTGCATAGGGGTGGACATAGGGGTATTCTACGCCAGTGATTCCAAAACAGGGTGCCTCCAGCTGTTGTAAAACTCCAAGCATGCCTGGACAGTCAGTGGCTGTCTGTTAATACTGGGAGTAGTTGTTTTGCAACAGCTGGAGGCACCGTTTTGGAAACAGTGGCGTATCAGACGTTTTTCGTTTTTATTGGGGAGGGGAGGGGGGCTGTGTAGGGGTTTGTGTATATGTAGTGTTTTTTACTTTTTATTTTATTTTTTGTTAGTGTAGTGTTTTTAGGGTACAGTCGCATGGGCGGGGGGTTCACAGTAGTTTCTCGCTGGCAGTTTGTGCTGCGGCAGAAAATTTGCCGCAGCTCAAACTTGAAGCCGGATACTTACTGTAAACCTCCGCCCATGTGAGTGTACCCTGTACGTTCACATTGGGGAGGGGGGAACATCCAGCTGTTGCAAAACTACAACTCCCAGCATGCGCTGACAGACTATACATGTTGAGAGTTTTAGTTTGGCAACAGCTGTAGGCACACTGGTTATGTATCACTGAGTTTGTGACCTAACTCAATGTTTCACAACCAGTGTGCCTCCAGCTGTTGCAAAACTACAACTCTCAGCAGTCACTGACAGCAAACAGGCATGCTGGGAGTTGTAGTTATGCAACAGTTGGAGGCACACTGGTCATGAAACACTGAGTTAGGTAAAAAAAAAACTCTGAGTTTCACAACCAGTGTGCCTTCAGCTGTTGCAAAACTACAACTCTCAGCAGTCACTGACAGTCAACGGGCATGCTGGGAGTTATAGTTATGCAACCAGCAGTTGCATAACTACAGCTCCCAGCATGCCCTTTTTGCATGCTGGGAGCTGTTGCTAAGCAACAGCAGGAGGCTGTCACTCAGCTCCAACTGCTGCTCCCCAGGTCAGTCCCTCGCCGCCGCCGCTCCTGGGGCCCCGATCCCAACAGGGATGCCGGGGATCGGGGTCCCCAGCTGCCGGGGTCCTCTTCCCGCACCCGATCACGTCCTCCGGAAGAGGGGAGGAGCTGGTTGCGGGAGTGACACCCGCAGCAGGTGCCCAGATTGGTCGGCCGGTAAACCGGCCGACAAATCAGGGCGATCGTGAGGTGGCACCAGTGCCACCTCACCCCTGCTGGCAATGGCTGTTCAGCCAGTAATTCCGGGTCACTGGAGACCCGAAATTGATGCAGATCGCTGGGCTGAATTGTCCAGCGATCTGCGGCCATCGCCGACATGGGGGGACATCTTGACCCCCCTGGGCGATATGCCGTGATTCGGCTCCGGTCCCCAACCGGCTAGCGGTGGGGACTGGAATTCTCACGGGCGTAGGGATACGCCCTGCATCCTTAAGGACTCGGAATGCAGGGCGTATCCATACGCCCTGTGTCCTGAAGAGGTTTAATGGGAACTGTGAAATACAAACACTTTTGATATGTTGTAAAGCGTGCAAAACCAATAGGTTTTGCAATTGCTTTCATTAGAAAATTTTCAGTATTTCATACTGAAAAAGCCAGTCGAACAACTGCCCCCCTTGCCTGGATGGACACATACTAGTCCTGCTGTCTCCATGAGTCATCACCTACGTCATGGACACACTTCCTTGATTGACAGCTGTGAGCGCAGGGCTCACAACTGGAGGAAAAATCCTCCCACTGTCAGCTTGTGTCCCAATACTGTCAGTGAGGACAAGCTGGGAGTTGTAGTTTTGCTAATGCTAGGGGAGATGTGAGCAGACAGCATACTGAGGGAGGGGGCGGAGACCTGCACAGTGAGGCCACGCCTCCTCCCTTTGAGAGGAATTCAGACTAGTGAGCTAAATTAAAAGTGTAATAAATAAATAAAGGTGCTAGACACATAAAAATGATGTACATGGTCAGGATTAGATATTGAGTGATATACAGTGACCCCCGGACTTATGATGGCCCCGACATATGATCATTTCAACATATGATGACCTCTCAGAGCCCATGGTATGTTGAAGGCAGCATCGACATATGATGCTGCTGTGTGTCGGGGCCATCGTACAAACAGCTATCTGACAGCGCTGACAAGTTCAGCAACTGACAGATAGTTGTTTAATGTGCCCCGTGTGCCCCGTTCTGCCTCCTGTTACTCACATGCTGTCCTGCTAACTCACGCAGGCTTCCACTGTGAGCTCCGTGTAAGCCCCCCCCAGTGCAGCCATAGCCTGCAGCATCTTGCTGCAGGCATCCAATGAGCTGCTGGCTGCTCTCCCCTTCCTTTCCTATAGAGCTGTAGTCGGCAGGATCGTAATGGAGGACATTCTGTCCCCCCTGAAGGTATTTAAAGAACTGTATAGTACTGTATGCGATGTCACACATCACATACAATACATATACACCCCATACATCAATGTTTCCCTATCAGTGTGCCTCCTGCTGTTGCAAAACTATAACTCCCAGCATGCCCAGACAGTCAATGGCTGTACATGCATGCTGGGAGTTGTAGTTGTGCAACAGCTGGAGGCACCCTGGTTTGTTAAACACTCCCCATACACTCCACATACAATGGTCATCCCAGAACCAATTAGCAGTTTCCCATAGAGATATGTATTCAACATACAATGGTTCCGAGGCCCCAGAACCAATTACCATTTTTACATAGACATATGTACTCGACATATGATGGTTTCAACATATGATGGTTCTCCTGGAACCAATTAATATCATATGCTGAGGGACCACTGTATTTAAATAACATTTTTTTGGGGATCTGACGGGTACGCTTTAAGGTAAAATATGGGTCCGTCTAAATATCTGTTTTTTTGAAGGATTTTTGTTTTTATTAAGCCTGTCAGGGCAAGTAATAGTTTTTTGTTGATGAGATGTTAAGCTCACAGAGTATAGCCAGGATTGATATACTATAACAAATTGCAGCTTTCTCACCTATAATAAATCAGGACAGGATATAAGTCTTTGAAATGGTCTCGCAAAATATACCAAGTATTTCTAATAAATAGAAATGTCAAATGACCACCCTTCCTTTTTCTGTATAATCCTCTGTTGAACAGTTGAGCAAGAAAAAAGTCAAACATTTTACACATTCACACACAAAAGTCGTATCCAAAAAGGTAAGAGTAAAAATGTTCTTCTTTATTCTAATAAAAGTAAAAAGCTAGTCCACATGGAACACCAACAATCACGTCAGAAGTGATTCAAATTTCTTATCCTCACTCATAGGCCTATGAGTAAAAATTGACTATTCAAAATGCATCAGACATGATTGTTGTCCATGGGGACTATGCTTTTACTTTTAATACAATAAAGAAGAATGTTTTAGCTGCCAACTACTGCCTTGCTGGATATAGTTTGTGTGAAAAAGCCTCAAATGCTATTTTGCCGGTATATTGTGCCCCAGAAAAATGTGATGTTTCTGCATGGTGTAAACACAACCCACAACCTGGTTGTTTGGTTTAAAATTGGTCTGTTAGATAGTAAAATAAATAGTGCTCTGGTGGTCCTGCCGGCCTATGTTTACTTGACAATGACAATATGTAAAACAACCGCTTCAGACAATCACAGCTCGTATCACCAGTGAATCTAGTGATTGGCTTTGTTTGTGCAAACTGATATAAAAGCCACTAGAACAATAGTTTTCCCGATTCTCTACAATGCATTTAAAATGATTATTAAAAAAGTGTAAAAATATAACATTAATGGCAAACCTTGTTGGTAACGTGCAGCATCCATCAGCCGTCAGTCGGACTTGTGTTGCATAGCTGTCTGAAGGACACACAACTTGTTGGACTGGAGGGCATTCCACAGTACTACAATCCACACTGAAAACTTACAAAAAAAAAAAAAAAAAAAAGATTTAGATATAGCAATGTGATCTGATCTACAGATGCTGTCTGCATGAAAAAAAAACATTATACACTTTCTAATATACATTTTATAATCAAAGTTATTCAATAGGAAAGTTCACCATTTACCTCCAAAATATAGAACTCTGTCCTGGTTATATGATGGCCATAGAAATGCCTGACTCATTTACAGTAACTAGATTTCTAATGAATGACGGCAAGTAGAAGTTTTAAAAAGAGAACATTAATTACAGAAGCTATATTGGAAATGTGTACATTTTTCTTCAATCGGTACATCTTTTAAAGAAAAATGCTGGTTAAGTTATACACGCCCCTGACGAAGCACAACGCAAAACGTATGTTTTGGGGTTGGAGCTGGTAGGTTGGCAGCACACATGGCAGGATGTTCTATGGTTCCCAGGCAATTGCCTTCTATGTTTAGCCTTTTTCTTTGATCTGTTTATCCTATTAAGCATCTATATCACACTCTCTTTGTTATGTGGATCTCCTTTTACCCAGTATTGCTATGAGTGATCTGTATGTTACCTAATTCATTGATCCTGATTCCCTGCATTCCATGTTTGTGCTCTCTGTACCATCCCCCCCTATTCTGTAGTTGTCATTCCAGTGCCTTCAGTTTTTAATATTTCCCACTGTAATTTCAAATGTATGTCCTATATTTTGATACATGTTTAATAAAGCTGAATATTTTACATAATTGGTTCTGTTGTTGGTGTATATCTCTGGAGTGAACCAATTGTGGCTTTGTTCTGATTGCCAATTGCCGGCCCCATTGTTTATACTGTAGCTTCCTATTGTCTATCCCAACACATAGGAAGTTCCTCTTTAGCTAATCACCGGCTGAGGGAGTTGCTGCTGTCAGTGTCTGGGGAATTGGGAACAGGTGACTATAGGTTTTCCCTTTATTCTTGTCATCTGTAGTATCTGTCCATTTTATGCTGCAGATTCCCATATAAACTAAATGACTGGACACAGCTTCAAATCTGCCACATGTTTTTTTGTATGTGAACTTCTTTGCATACTAGACAATGATGGCTTCCTGGTTTATAAGAGATGTAGAAGACAATCCAGCCAATACAGATCTAGGGATATAAGACAATAAAAGGAACCTTATTTCTGTCACAGGGCCCTTGCTCCAGGTTTATAACTCCAGACACATTAATGCCAGGTTTATTAGAGGGAGAATTTGACATCTAGAGGATCTCCTGGAACATGAGGTGTCCACCGTTTTCTAAATAAACTATGATCACTGCAATAATTAAAGAGAAACTCTGACACATGAGTCCTATTCACAGAATCCTGGGATAGGGGATAAGTGTCTGCATCTCCGGCTCTTCCATACAGATACATAGTGAAGCGTGTCGGCCACCTCTTCGTGCTGTGGTTGACTATCACCCGTGCATGGAGCGGAGGTTGCTCTGTGCATGGAGAGAGATGGGGTGCGGGCAGGAGATTGCAGGGGGGTCCCAGTGGTGCAGGGGGTCCCCCCGCAATCAGGCATTTATCTCCTATCCAAAGCATTCTGTGGATAGGGAGTATGTACTCATGTACCGGAGTTCCCCTTTAAACTACTTTTAGATATATTTTGTAATTGAAAGTCTCATCATTGCATGTCCTTTTCTGTACAACTAAAATAACCACCTGAGTGTAAAGAACTATTAAAAGTATTGTCGAAAGAATATTCTACTAGTACTATTTAGAAATAAAATAAAAGGAAAGGTCTCATGACTAGATTTATGTTTGTAGAAGAGAAGAGGTAAAATGAAAGCCAAGCTCTGATTGGTTGCTATGGCAAATCAAAGACTTTTTTTCTCACATATTCTCAAATTGATAAATCTATGCCTATTGAGTGTGTTCTATTATTTAGTTGTTTAAGCAAAAGGGAATCTGTCAGCAGTGTCACTGGCACTAACCTTCTGGTACAGTAATAATGCAGGTGACACTGATTCCAAGGCTCTTTTCCCTGTTCCTAACACGCCCACTGTTGGGTTTGTATCTCCTCCATGCCTTCCTAAGACATCCTGGGCAACTTTGAAACTACTGATTTGAGGTGAGAGATGTTCGGAGAGATGGTCTTTTCAGCATAGTTTGGAATTCACTTACACTTGTGGATTGATACATTTCTAATCATGGAATTCGTTATTAGATTACCTTCAGTAGTGGTTTACATCTGGCCTAACTGGGTCTCTCTTGGGTTGTGTATTTTATTTGGGGTTTTGTAATAAAGGTTTTGAGCATGTGTACACCCCTTTGG
This sequence comes from Hyla sarda, assembly GCF_029499605.1. NCBI lineage: Eukaryota > Metazoa > Chordata > Amphibia > Anura > Hylidae > Hyla > Hyla sarda. The sequence continues at coordinate 343,184,022 of NC_079191.1, read as the reverse complement.
ATTTAGTCTTTGATTTGGGTCTCATACTGGTGCTATTCTACAGTAGTTGTCTTATGTGTCAGATTCTGTTTACGGCATCTGAAAAAGATGGAAGTATAAGAGCAGTATAATAGAGATGTTATTTACTCATCTACTCTCTAATTAAGGAACACACACTGCCCCAATCTACACAGCAAAGCTGACAATTGAGCTAACGGAAGTGGGAAGCATACTGTGTTCTGCTATTACAGCTAGTGTAATTACTGGAATACTTCAATTAAAAAAAAGAAGCTTAATGGCCTATTCACACATACAGTATTCTGCGCAGATTTGATGTGCAGGATTTTCTGCTGCAGATTTCAATGTAAACTGAACACAGATTGAAATCCTGTGCATCAAATCTGCACAGAATACTGTACGCGTGAATAGACCCTAAATGTTAAAAATATGCACGACAAAATATTTTTCTTCATAATTCTGACAAAATACGGTATATTACTAAACATGCCTTCCTGCTTCAGACATTTATGGCATAATCAAAAGAAACTGACAAATATTTTGTAGGTTGGTATACCCAAAAGAAAAAACAGAGTCACCCCCAGACTAAAGTGCCTAAAAATGTGTTTAAGTAGCGTCATCCCAAACCTGGAACAGATCTATTTATTAATTTGTACACAGGGTTTTTATATGCTGCACTTTACTAGTTCCTTTCTGTGCTGGTACATGTGTCTTTATACAGTGTATTGGCACTAGTATTTTATCTAAATGGTAACCATTTGTACATACTGAGTACCACTGTGTTCACCTGTGTGTATACATTTTTGTCATTGTCATTTTATCTCTATGGCCCTCATTTACTTAGAAAATCGGGTTGTAAGTCTATCTTGCTTTCTTACTCGACTGCATTTTTCCCCTGGTATTTATTATTATGTCGCATCCTGTTTGTCGCACGTGGGTTTTGTTGGTTTTGGTTTCCAACTCCTCTGAGTTGTCAGGAAAAAATCCACAACAATTCAACAAATTTGGGTTGGAAACCTTTATAAATACGTGGGAAAGCTCAGAAATGTCGGGTTACGCCCCTTTTTCGGGTTTGGGAGAATCCACATCGGGTCCGTCGGGTTTAGAATAGTAAATGAGGGCCTATATGTATACTATTATCCTTGTGTATTGCTATCTATTACAGTGCAGGTCTCCTGTGATGTTGCTCTGTTGTAGTTGCTCCTCAATAGTTCAGCAGTAGACGCATACAATAGGATAGGAGATTCAGATGTACCCAAGCTTGATTGGCTGGTTTCACAAAGCCCATAGATTCCAATGGAAACCTCCCCACCTAGTCTATTTGTATAATAAGCCATTCTGGCCTGCTGAGCAGGGGTCAACAGGTGACATAGGAACCACCACCTATAGCCATTAAAGTCAGAATTTATAAAACTTCTTTATTTCAAGGAAAATATTCTGAATTACAACAATGACTTAAGACAATATTTATAGAAATTGATGTTTTATGTTATAGTCTAATGTCTTACTAAAGATTTTTTTTATGTATGCAAATAAATCATTCCTTCTGGCTCTAAATATTCAGGCACGTTGACACTAGAGATAGTTTTTCAATTGATGTTCCTTTAAGTAATCCACATATAAAGAAAGATGACTCCTACATTCATTTATAGCATCCTTTTGTTTGCACCTAGTGAATTGTCCCTTATCTTTTGCCTCTTGCTACAAGGTCTTTGAATTGGGGTCATTTTTACCATTTAATTCTTTTGAAGTGAGCTGTTCTGTAACTTCTGACTTGTAAATGATTTATTAGAATTAAATGCTTTACTTTAGGAAGTCATAAAGAAATATTGCTAAGTATAGATTCCTTTGAAACTCACATCTCATTTCTTGCTTGCAAAGTATGACACATTTTCAATATAGAATGATAGATGCTTTGAAAAAGAAAGCCAGAATGTCAGGTTATCAATGGGTAGGGATAACAATGCTTAGTCTTGTAGCCTTACAGCCTTGCATTCTCATCATTTTTCTTTACTGAACACTTCTCCATCAATGACATGTTACCCTTGATGCGGAAAAAAATAATAAAAACAAAAAGAGACTGAGAAATATGCTACTTCACCTAAGAGGAAAATCCACTCTGCTTCTAAGTTACCCACACACAAGTGCTTCAGTAACTTCCTATAGGTGCAATTTCCACAGATGCACATAAAAATGACCAGAATTTAGAAATAGGAAAACCTGATCTGAAAACCAATTCACTATTTTCCCACCACTGAGTTACATTATGTCAACTTTACATTTGAACATATTTACTGACGGACTACTGACTGCCATAAAAGATTGTACTCTAACAAAGGGCTGACATGAAGGTTGCATGGAGTTGTGTTTAAGGAGGAATTACACAACATCCCATATCATCTTTCTAGTATATTGTGTATTCATGTTTGAGACAGATGGTCTCAAATGAGGGGGCGGAGCGTGATGTCACATGGGGCGTAGCATGATGTCACACGGGGGGCGGGGCCGTTACGTCACAATACTCCAGCCCCGTGATCGGCAGTCATCAGACCCAGAGCGAATATGCTTCAGGGGCTGATGGTAACGGGGTGCTGTGTGAAAGATAACGGGGGTCCCCCAGTGGCGGGACCCCCACGATCAGGCATCTTATCCCCTATCCCCTATAAGATGTCTTAGCGCCTGAGTTCCCCTTTAATTTTTCTGTGTACAATGCCATATAAGGGTTTTTTTTAATTCCACCATTTTGAGATTCATATATCTTCATAGTTAATTTAGATTAACTCTTTTTGCTTGACAAGTACACTGCCATAATAGACATTAAAAAAATTAAAACAACAATAATAATTTGTTTCGCCATATTACTTTTTTTTTTGCCAGAAAGCACAAATGTTAACACTCATTTTTTAAGGGGAAACTAGTAATTGTTATCGGTACCATTTTGAAATATGTATGACTTTTTGATTGTTTATTTTCTCCATTTATGGGAGGCAGGTTAACACAATGCTGCGATCGCGGAGTGATTTTTACAGTGTTGAACTAGTAGTTTGCTAGTACTACACACTGCACTAGTAAACTAGCGCAGTGTATTCAGCCTGTCAGCATACAGCTGACAAGCAATGTACCCAGCAATTGTGCACAGCCATGTCAGGCCTTGGTTTTCCACAAGAGCAGGAGCCAGGGATGATGCAGAATGTATGTGCCGCACAGACAACCCTTACATGCATCGGTCATAATTTGACCGTGGTATGTGAAGGAATAAACAACCTGAAATGGAGGTTTCTTTGCTCCAGTTAGGTACAGATGAAGCCTATAGCCTAGGCTATGAAACTGATGGCCAAGCTCCTGCTATCCCTGCACAGGAGAGCCGCTAAAGCTAATTCTAGCCTTGTCATAAAAACAGGGCTGACTAGAAGTACCCTCAATGACCTCCAAAAAAAAGGCATATCAGCGGTCATTAAAAGGTTAAACAAAAAATAAAAAATAAACACGTTTTGTGGTGTTATTGTTACATACTTGTTTTAGCACCACCAGTTGCTCTTTTGATGCCCTCTCAGGACATCCACTTTATGTGTCTAGTGCCGGTGGTCACACACGCTCAGTATCCTCAAATAGATCCTCATTAACAGACAATTAATTCTGCTCCTGTGCAGGCTAGCCAATGAGAACTGGAGCACTAGAAGTGACTTATATTCAGCAATGGAAGTAAGGTGGATTTTATAAGAAATCAAAATGACACCAAGAAACACTGAAAGAAGTATACGACAGCAATATCGAGAGAGCATTTTGTAACTAATACCAATTAAAAGATTTTCATAATCTAAGGATAAGTTCACACTTGTTACATGCCATAAGTTTGCTGAATATTTTGACATACCAGCAGAATCATATGCCACCTCATAATTTTGTGTAACCAAGCTGTGCCCAATGATTTCAAAAGCCCAAAAGTAGTCTACTATTGACTACATTATGTGCTCACTAATGGACTGAAGGTAATTTTGTGGGGTACCATAGTGCAGGAAGCCAGACTTTTAAGTCACACAAAATATAGTATATGCTCAGCAATAGGTCGGACACAGCCATTAGTAAATTACTTTCAACCCTTTGAAATGAATGGGCATGGCTTGGCTACAAGACAGTACAATACAGCATACTTTTCTGCCCGTTTGTAGACAAATACAGCAGAAGGTACATTTTAGGCACAATATTGTAATCTATCTTATCCTTATTCGGTAATAGAGGTAATTTTATTGCTCAAACGTCAATTCTGACATTCCTACAATGACAACTCCTACTACAGATAGCTGTTTTAATGATATTTATATAGAAAATAGAGCCATTAAATTTTCAGTTCACAGTAGGTGTCCTGAATATCTATGAGCAAGCTATATATTTTGGTTTACAGTCTGGAAATTAGACAAAAATAAAATTATCATTATAAAAAACGCAACAGCACTTCTTCCAGATATAGGAGTTTGAGTTAATAAAGCAAAATGATGTGTAAATGCTGCCCTCTGTTTCCTTTTTCATAAAACTATAACAGGAGTCACTGGGATTCAATTCACCCTGATTGAGATGATTACATTGAGATTCAGATGAGATAGCCTATGAAGTGAGCTTTAGTCTTGTGACCATTGTCAACCAGTGTGGATCACATGTATAAGAAGAAAAGAGGAAGAAGAAAGAGGGAGAATCCCAGCGTCCCGGCTCTAACAGACGTCCGTATCATTAGAGAGCTTAGACGACAAATAAAATTACCATCACAGTGTGACACATGCCAACAAATTATACATGCAAAGAAAATATAATTTGCAGCATGCACACCCTGATCTCGATATTCTTCTCTGCTATTATATAAAACTTACGTAGTAAGTTTCATTTATTTTTTTCTGTGTAAAACACAAAAACTGCTGCAAGAACAATACAGCAGAAAGTACTCTAAGGGTATGTTCACACTACAGAGTGTGAACGGAATTTCTGCCCGCTGAATTCAGCGATCGGAGATTCAGACTGGCAGCCGGCGGCGGCGGAAGGACCACGCGGCACTGCGCCGTCACCATTGACGGCTATTCAGTGCTCGCGGACTTCCGCGCAAAGAATGAACATGTTCTTTCTTTGCGCGGAACAATTTCAGCGGCGGAACTTCGGCGGAGCTGCTGAAATTCTGCAGTGTGAACGGGTGCCGAGGAGACCCATTCACGCTAATGTTAAGTTCACACTGCAGAATTCCGCTTGTGGATTTCCGCCGCAGAATTCCGTAGTGTGAACATACCCTAACTATTCATATCGGTGTCAGAGATTCTGCAAACCAAATTGTGCAGTATAACAGCACAAATCTATGTGGTAAAATGATGGACACAAGACAGAAACCCAACAGACCACAATATGGTCAACAGGTTCTTTGCTGTCATTTTATGGATCCGGCACTGGTTTTATTTTCTTTTTCTAGTACAATGACGGGACAGAACAACATAAATAGCAATACAGATGTGAACAGGCTCAAAATTAGCTAACAATGCAAGGAACTGATGCTTAGTATTGCTATTGACTCATTTGGTATTCACTGTGATAGCATCTATAGCTGTGAATTAATGTGCTAGCAATCCATAGAAAAACATCAGAGAGTGAAAAAAAAACATCACACACATTTCAGTGCTTCAGAGAAACTGTGAACTTGAAGGCACGCTGAGAAACGGCAATCTTCAAAAGTTTTCCTCCACCTAGTTAACTTCCAAGTACTTGTTTATGGGAGTATGGCATCCCAAATCTTATAAAAGTCATGATCTTCCATCATTGGATATACCAAATCTCTACATCAGATTTTTGAGGAAATCAGATCAATATGACTTTAAGAGGACCTGTCAGAAATCCCATGTAAATGCTTATATAACTTAAAGAAACAAGGAAGAATTCTGCATTGTGCTGATCTTCTGTTACGGGTCAATCACTTCTATCACATGCCTTAAGTAAATGTCAACACAAGTTAGCAGGATGACATTGTAACAGAACACGAAAGCATGAAAACAAACGGAAGGAAGCAAAGATTTCAGGTTGTAATGTTAAACTATAATAGTAAGGGAATAAAAATGTGACAATTAGATATTGTCACTCCCCCTGTCAATGGTGTATCCCTACATTATCTAACACTGTTAACACAGTTGCAGATTATGTAAGGACATATTCTTTATCATATCATTGGAGCAAGGGATATGTACAAAAATGGGCAGGCATAGCGCGGCATAGAGGACAGAGGCAGGGAAGCTTGGCACCCAGCTCCCGTCTTCATTGCACACGGCCATTACTTAGGAAAGCTTGTGCTGACATGAGATAGATGTCTGTCTGTATATGAAATTAGACGCACATGTGATGTCTCGCTAGCAGTGACTTCAACTTTTCATCTGTAAACCACAGATAAACAAATCCAGATGGAATACTAAGTAAAATGGGCATGTGTGAATGTACCATATTACTTCACAGCCAGTTATCACATAGATGGGTAGGTTGATGTATACACACTTAAGTATTTATGGATTGCAGCCTACCTCTATTTAATAAATAATAGTCTATCTGCTCACATTTAGGTGCCTAGATTTTCCTAATATTTACTGAAAATAAGCAAAGTCATATAACCAATCGTCCACCACAGCATCACTCTTCAGCTTCCTCTGTAAAGATCTAAATCCACAGGGATTAAAGGGTTACTCCACTGGGAAAACATTAACTGGTGCCAGAAAGTTAAACAGATTTGTAAATTACTTTTATTACAAAATCTTAACCCTTCCAGTACTTATCAGCTGCTGTATGTTCCACATGAAGTTCTTGATAAGTACTAGAAGGATTAAGACTTTTTAATAGAAGTAATTTACAAATCAGTTTAACTTTCTGGCATCAGTTAATATATTATATATACACACATATAAAAATGTTTTCCATTGGAGTACCCCTTTAATGATTTGGCTGTAGGACAAACTCTACAGGTCACCAATAATCTAGCAATATTGGTTGACTGTTTAAAAGGGGTACTCTGGTGCTTACACATCTTATCCCCTATCCAAAGGATAGGGGATAAGATGCCTGATCGCGGGAGTCCCGCCGCTGGGGACCCCCGGGATCATGCACGCGGCACCCTGTTTGTAATCAGTCCACGGAGCGTGTTCGCTCCGGGTCTGGTTACAGGCGACTACAGGGTGAGCAGTGTGTGACGTCACACTCCACCTCGCAATGCAAGCCTATGGGAGGGGGCGTGGTAGGTATCACGCCCCCTCCCGTAGGCTTGCATTGAGGGGCGGAGCATGACGTCACACGGGGGCGTGACGTCACACGCCGCCGGCTCTGCGGTCGAGCGTAATCATACCCGGAGCGAACACGCTCCGGGGACTGATTACAAACGGGGTGCCGCGTGCTTAATCGTGGGCGTCCCCAGCGGCGGGACTCCCGCGATCAGGCATCTTATCCCCTATCCTTTGGATAGGGGATCAGATGTGTAAGCACCGGAGTACCCCTTTAAGTCTTTCTTTAATGTGAATCTGTCACTTTGATCATGGCGTCCTATTTACATACAGCATGTTATAAAGCAGGAGAAGCTGAACTTTCCCAAGAAAATGATATCAAATTGCTTCGCATATCGTGCTATATGATATAATGTCTAATTGTACATAATAAACAACAAGCTCTCCTCTGAGAATTGTCAGCTGTTAAGCCCTCTCAGATTTTTTTCCATCTTTCCAGGTATTTGATGATTATTTCATTCAGTTCTTGCCCAGCTGGGGAGAATCACATTTTTCAGCCGGATGTCACAAGTTACAGTCACCAACAACAGTGACAATGGTGAGGATTTGTATATAAGCAAGATAGATGTAAAACAACAATCAACTGGGGTGTTGAATAAATAAATCTGTATAATTAGACTTAGTGTAAGCTTACAATAGACAGTCTAAGGGTACGTTCACACATACATGATCTGCTTCACAAAATATGCAGCAGATACTGTGAGTGTGAACGTACTCTGAGAATGCAATATGCAAACAGAAGAATTCAGCTTTAACTTGGCTAAAATTTCTATCTTTATTTTATATTTCAACTGAGCTGAGTGCTGGATTCTGTTGTTTGCATATTGGATGTCTATAGCTTGAATCTGCAAGCATCTTGAGTACCCCTATAATATTGTAGTAGATAGGAGTCGGGATTCCAAGACAGGATTGAGTTGCAAAAAAAATGTTTTACTCATGCTTGGTTTTGGTTTAAAAAAAAAAAAAAAATGGTGCTCTTAGGTTTCCAGGGTTATTTCTTTCTTTTTGGCATACATACTAATGCTCTTCATTAGGTTCTTTCCTTGGACAAAGATCAGAATAGCTGTAGGCACTTGTGTCTACATTTGTGCCATTTTCGTGCTGGTGTCGGACGTCAGAGCACAGCTGTCCTCTGTACCTGTTTAGACCTGGAGTTGATCTTATTTATAATTATGGTGAACAATCCGAACTGTGTTTTGTTTTAGCAGTCTAAGTGTATGTTCACACTGAGGAATTGGGGTGGAAATCATGCTGAAGATTTCCACCCCAAAATACAGGTTTTTTTCCGCTCAGAATTAGCAGCGATTCTGCATGGAAACCGCGCGGAATTCTGCGCGGAATTCCGCACGGAAATGCAGGTTTCATGCGGAGGAGAAGAGGAGGAAGAGTGGGAGGAGTTCCAGCGGCCATTTCCACAGACTGATTTTCAGGGGCGTTTCCACTCATTTTTGGTGAAAATTTTTGCGTTTTTCTCAGAGAGATTATTCACAGACTCTGAGTACAGTCACAAAATCAGAAATGAGAATCTCAAAATGGCTGCTGAATAAAAAGTGGGTGGAGAGTGGGCGTAATATATGTATTTTTTTTATTCATAAATACTCCTCTTTTTTTCATGCGGAAATTCCGCGTGGAAATGCTTCTGACTGAAAAAAAATATATAACATTGATCTCTATGGGAGAACTACGCTGATTCCGCCTGGAAGAAAGAACATGTTCTTTCTTCAAGCGGAACAGACTTCCTCATCAGAATTCTGCTTGAGGAAATTCCTCAGTGTGAACTGAGGGGCAGAAATTCTGCACAACTCTATGGGGATTTCACTGCTGAATGATTTGGAGAGGAAAAAGCAAGCAGAATTACTCGTGGAAATTCCTCTCCAATTCCTCAGTGTGAACATACCCTTAGGTTTCCACACAGGATTTTTTCTGGTGTTTTTGGAAAACTGTCACTGCAGTATTTTAGCCAACGCTTGAAGTATATTTAAAAGGAATTAGAAGTATAAAGGAAGGACTAATTTATGCTTCTCGTTCCAACTGGATCCACTTCTGACTTTGGCTCAAAAACTGCAGTGGCGGTTTTCCCCAAAAAAGTGCCAGAAGAAACCCTGTGTGGAAACCTAGCCTAAGAGAATGTTCACATTATAGAATTTCCGAACGTTGAAATTCTGCTTGGACATTCCCGTGCAGCAGTCCTATTGCTGTCAATGAGATTCCACTGCACATTGTGAACTAAAGAATTTCACCAGCAGAGCTGTCCGCTGCTAAAATTCCTCAGCTGAAAGAATGGACATGTTCTTTCTCTTGGCAGAATACTGCAAGGGATACATCTATGGGGACTGGCATTACCCAGACGGAGTCTTCACCCAGAGAATGCACCAAGTTTATCACAGTGGCTTGTGTCGTTTGATAAATTAAGGGCATCTTTAGACACTTTTGTCTAACCTGACATAGTCTATTGCAGTGCTCCCAAACGAGTGTGGCTCCAGCTGTTGCAAAACTACAAACTCCCAGCATGCATCTCCTCTCTCACTATGCAACTTACATTGTCAAGAGTGTGTCTAAAACATATAATAAATATGGTGCAACTCATGCAAGACAGTTTTTGTCACATATGAAATAGTAAATTTGCCGGTATATTTTTATTGTGGAGCTTTTTTTGTATCCCAATTAATGACCACCGATACACTTTTCTACAGCAGACAGTATGTTTCTTTTACATCATCATAAGAAGTCCTATTCTAGACTGCCATGTTTTTATGACGGGGCTAGAATAAGGCGGTGCAAGTCTCCTGTGCAAGGACTTAAAGGGGTTATCCAGGAAAAATTTTTTTTTTTAGATATCAACTGGCTCCAGAAAGTTAAACAGATTTGTAAATTACTTCTATTAAAAAATCTTAATCCTTTCAGTACTTATGAGCTTCTGAAGTTAAGGTTGTTCTTTTCTGTCTATGTGCTCTCTGATGACACGTGTCTCGGGAACCGCCCAGTTTAGAAGCAAATCCCCATAGCAAAACTTTTCTAAACTGGGCGGTTCCTGAGACACGTGTCATCAGAGAGCACATAGACAGAAAAGAACAACCTTAACTTCAGAAGCTCATAAGTACTGAAAGGATTAAGATTTTTTAATAGAAGTCATTTACAAATCTGTTTAACTTTCTGGAGCCGGTTGATATATAAAAAAATTTTTTTTCCTGGATAACCCCTTTAAGGCCATTGAAAAGCTACAATGGAAAAATGAAAAAATGCTTGGGCCCAGAATGCATGCCAGTGGAAAGAGGTGTTTACCATTATCATAGTTCGGATGCTTCACACACATTATAATGAATATTGAAAAGCCTGTACTATGAATGGATTGTTCCAAATTCTTGATATATAGTGGTCCCCCCACATACAATGGTCCTGACATATGATAGTTTCAACATACGATGGCCTATCGTATGCTGAAAGCAGCGTCAACATATGATGCTGCTGTGTGACAGGGCCACCGCTGCCACCAGATTTAACCAGTTGCTGTCCAAGGAGACCAAAACGAGTGTATGGCGCGGGCTCTTTTTTTTTTTTTTTTTTTTAATCTTTTATTTCTTTTAATAATAAAATTTATAAAACTACAGTGTACAATTCAGATATACATAACAGCACCAGTCAAAAAGAGGCCATATAGCCATACTTATACTTATTTACATCTGAAAAGTATACCTAATCATTATTAATGATCCACTCTGGATTGCCTCATATACCTGGTGGATATTGTCGTGGACCGTTCTTCCTGACCCAAATCCCCCCTGGTCTCTCCCCACCACTACCTCCACTACTTTATCTAATCTCCTTGCCAATACCTTCGCTATTATCTTTATATCCGTATTAAGCAAGGAGATGGGACGATATGAACCAAAGTCCAAAGGATCTTTATATTTTTTCCTAATAAGTCTGATGTTAGCCTCACACATTGATTTAGGGAGAACACCCCCCCCCCCCCCTCCAGGATTCATTAATGATACCCAGCAGTTTTGGAAGTAGTAGGGTTGAATATATCCTATATATCTGGAATGGAATACCATCGGACCCAGGGGATGTATTCCCTTGAATTGATGCCAAAGCTTCCTCCAATTCCTGGAGGGAGATTGGGTCCTCCAAAGAATCCCTGGCATCCTCTGTTAGACTTGGAATATTAATTCCTCTCAAGAATTCCACTACGTCAGCCCTATTAATATTGCTACCTATATAGAGATTGGAGAAAAAAAGAGCTAACCATTTTAGCTATTTCTTCTCTTTCTGTGGTTATACTACCATCCACCCTCCTCAAAGCAATAATACCACATTCCTCACCTTGATTTTTAAGTAATCTTGACAATGTCTTATTTGGTTTCCCTTTCTCAAAAAAATGTAATTGCCCACTAAAGAATAGTTTATTTTGTGCTTTTTTAAGTAGATATTCTTTGTATTCCTCTTGGGCTGCCTTCAATTCTAACAGCTGTTCACCCCCAATATCCTCATCTATCCCTGCTTCTAATGTTGCCACTTTGCTATTCAGCATTGATTCTTCCTGGGCAAATTCCTTTTTCTTTTTATTAATTCGCCCTATATATAGGCCCCTCAAGAATGCCTTCATGGCATCCCATACTATCTGAGGACTCTGCTTCTATTTCCTGTCTAAACCAGTCCTGGTCTCCCACTAATTCTATCCAGTGGGGGTTGAGCCGAAAGCCCAACCTTTTCCCACCCATTGCCTTACCTCCAATTTCCACCACCACTGGACAATGGTCCGATAGGGTTTTAGCTCTATACTGCACCCTACTGGTCCAGGTCATCGCATTCTTATCACAAAGACATAGATCAATTCGGGAAGCAGTGTTATATGAAGTACTAAAGCATGAGTACTGTCTTATTCCTGGGTTTAGTTTCCGCCACCCATCAACCCAATTCATCTCTCCACAGTACCTCGCCAATGCTGTTTCACTCCCCCCTGCATTCCTACCTAGTTTGTATCTGTCCATACTAGGGTCCATTACATTATTCATATCTCCAACTATCCATAATGCCGCATGTGTCTTCCTTTCGCTGTAACTCACGAGATCCCTCAGAACACCCACTCTAAAAGGTGGAGGAATATAAACAAAGGCCAAAATAATAGCCCTATTTTCCCACATTCCATAAAGAAGCGCAGGCTCCTTACTTAAGCCCGCCCAATACCAGCCGGACCCCAGCTGATTCCTGTAGCTGGGAGCCAGGGTTACTAGCAGATATGCTGCGATTGCCGCGGGCGGCCATTAACCCTTTAGACCATTATCGTTAATGCTGACAGTGGCAAATAAAGCGACCTTAAAACACTCCCTGGTGGTCCAGTGGGGTGGATCCCCCCCCCTGCTGCGCAATCGCGGGTGGGAGGGGGAAGGTGGATTGCGGGATCCACTGTAGAGGTAGTCTGAAGACTTACATCTGCTTCATTCCAGGTCTGTGGCTCTTCATTTGATTGAGCCTGGCTGGACCAACTCCTTCTGGAACCAATTAATATTGTATGTTGAGGGACCACTGTATATGGATTTTTTATTGCAATAATCAAATTGGAAACACTACACACTTACAGATATCTCTCTCTGTGTATGTGAATATATTTATATATATATATATATATATATATATATATATATATATATATATACACACACACATATACACACACAATTTTGATTGTGGCCATTTGTATTTCTGAAAGTGCAGATTGTAGTAATAGATTTAATGTCATTTCATTTTGTGGTCCCAACAGTTATACACCATTTTTATTAAACCCTTTTATTAAAGTCGCCATTGTTTATGAGTATAAAAGCAGTTGTTATTATGAGCCATTTATAAAGCTACATACCAGGGTCTAAAGTGTAAATTTGAGAGTGTTCTCTTTTTCCCGGTAAATGCAAAAGCCTTTTACCTTGAAACTCTACAAACACTGTGTGTTTAAGCCTTAGCTTCTACAATAAATGCTGCAAAATCAACTTTACATTTAGTAATTTAGCATTTTAGCACCAGGTTAAATGCGATTGCAATGGTAAAAGGACAATGCGAGTTACATAAAAACCAAATAGGGTACATATTATTGTGTAGTAAACTCCTGACACTTTTCATTAGCAAAAATCACACCTTAAGGAGGTTATGTGAATGCTGAAAGAAACGTGCATAACAACTCTATTTAAACAGTCACAAGTACTTTAGTGTGAGCTGGATAATTCAGGAGGTGTTGGCGGTGATGTTGATTTTGCCATTACTGAAGCCTTCCTCTGTATACAGTACAAAGAAGAAAATTGATTTGTGACAAGGGGCTGAGTAACAAGAAACCTACTTTACCTGGTTTGCATTCGTAGAGGTCGCAACACTCCCCTGGCTTGCCTGATGCTTTGGACACAACAATGTTTAGGTAGCCTGGCTGGCAGACTTTTCGCAAGCATCCTGCTGGGTTGCACACACATCGGCTGGGGAGAGGACAACATTCGCCAGGGGGAGCGTAGCCTTCAATGAGGACTGAGTCTTCTGCACAACGTGGTGAAAACTGCACTTCACATCGAGCTGTAGAGCAATCTGGCTTTTCTTCTGCAATGAAAGATTATAAAGACTGCATTATCTAGCTGATTATAATCTAACTTAAAAAAGTGACTTCTATTTATATTTGGCCTTATGCTGAATTTATATCGTGCATTTTTGTTCCGTTTTAATATTCTATTTTCATTTTGATTAGTGAATTCCCATGTGCACAATTATCAAAATAAAAAAAAATAAAAAAAAAAAAATGTGAAAAACGCAGATAGCCATCTTATGTGTATGGGGGCCTTCAGACTTTCCCCTCATAGATGATGTCAGGAAGGTAATGGATTGGGCAATTGAATTTCAACAGGTCTTATCTTTTTGTTCTCAGGGAAGATAAGCCATTGCCATAAACCATCTGTTAGTGGCTTATCCCATCTGCCAACTGAAAACACATGCTTTCTAGGCTGAGAGTGTATGCAATGGGGTAACTGGGAGAGATAGGATAGCTATCTAATGTGTATGGCCAACTTATTGCTCTATTCACACATCATTTATGGGCCATGTCAGAGGGATACATTTAGATGGGATAATCCAAAATTATCCTGTTATATACCTTTAAGTTTCCCTGGACAATAAAAAAAAATGGTCTCAACAAATAAAAAATAAATAAATAAATAAATAAAAAGGTGACCGCATTTAAGAATAACCTTTAAGAGCTTGCACATTGATTTCGAGTTTACTAAGACAGGATTTTCCGCTAAGCCTATGCACGACCCATCATAAGGCAAAGCCAGAACTAATATTTTTATATAGGATTTTTTAAGCATACATCTAGGTAACCTATATAAGAAATTAAACACATAGCTTAAGTCATAGCATGTCGCTCTTATACATGAAACCTGGACTCTAGAATGAGTATGGTTGCAGATAGATTGCTGTGTCTGATATCTGCATGTGAATGGTAACAAAAGTGTGGTGATATCCAGCTCACTTCCCAAGCCCGAAGCACCCGGACTGGTGTGGGCAACGCCTGAATATGCAAATTCAAACACAGAAGGATGTCCAGTGCAGGTAGATACAGAACAATGCTCTTTATTGCGTTAAAACTTCAGTACATGTAAGACATGGGTGCAGGTGACGCGTTTCGGCCCTGGCGTCGGGCCTTAGTCATACATATACCCTAACTGTATGCCCCAAACATTGTGGTAATAGAGTAACAGCTGTATAATGTCATATAACGTTTTCATACTAGGTCAAGGCAACAGAAAATAGGCTTAACAATAATGTAGTATCCACGGGATATCCACAATCACAAGTGGTTATAATGTCATTGAAATATAGACGTGTTTTACCAAATGATTTGATCACTATAAACACTCTAGTTTTACAATGTAGCAGCATAAAAACAATGTAAAACATATAATAGGGGAATAGGTTTCCAATCTGTAGTAATCTCTAGAAAGTGTCTCATGTTGGCAGCTGGGAGCTTAATGAAAAAAAGCAGACGACTAATTCAAAATTGATAGAAAAAGATCTTAATATTGGACGATGAAAACAGCTTTTTTATGCTGGTGTGGGCAAGTATTATGATCATTTTATAGTGTGAACTTGCTATTAATGCTATTGATGGGTGCAAACAGTCATACCGTAAGTCATTAATATTAATAATGATGGTCATAGCAATATATATGCTAATAGAATCTACCTCACAGGTTAAAAGGTTTAACAAGTGTATGCTGTGCCCTTGACGGAGAACCTGCTTATGTCAGCAAAGCTAGCGGCACAGAACACACTTGCAAAAAGGCAAGATGCACCAAAAAGGTCTCTTTACCCTTCACATTCCAGAAAGACATGCATATGACAAGAGATCTATGGTGGCCCATCTTTTTACATGTACTGCATTAGGAATGTTTACAGACCCTTTCACTTTTATTACATTTTGTTTTGTTGCAGCCTTATGCTTAAATATGTTTCCACCATCATTTTTCACTCAATACCACATCTCAACGAGGTGAAAACAGAATCCTAGAATCTTTAGCAAATAATAAAAGGAAAAACTAAAATTTCCAATGGGTATAAGCATTCAGACCCTTTGCTATGACACTTGAAATTTAGCTCTGGAGATTTCCCATTTATTGACTTGCCTGTGGTAAACTCCTGTTGATTGGACATGATTAGGAAAGAAAGACACACCCCTGTCTTTAGAAGGCCAACCATCACTGCAGCACTCCAAAACTCAGACTGTGAGGAACAAAATTTTCTGGTCTGAAATGTTTTTACTTTCTGCCCTCAATTCTAAGTGTCATGTCTGGAGAGAACCAGGAACTGCTTACCACCTGCCCAATGCCTACAGTTGGCCGCATTATGCTGTAGGGGTGTTTTTTAGCAGCTGGGACAGGGCGATTGCTCCTATCAGCTTCCCTTCAACCTTGACCAACGTACAAACATAGCTTAAATGAAAATTTGAACCAAAGCACTTTGGCCATCAGATTGGGACAAAGGTTTACCTTCCAACATGGCAATGACCCTAAGCACACAGCCAAGACAACACAGGGGTGGCTTAAGGACAACTTTGTGAATGTTCATGAGTGTCGCATCCAGAGCCCTGACTTGATTCCAATCAAATATCTCTAGAGAGACCTGAAAATGGTTGTCCACCGACAGTTTCCATCCAACCTGGCAGAGCTTAAGAGAATCCACAGAGAAACCTTAAGGCATAATATCCCAATAGACTGGAGGCTGTAATCCTGGTCAAAGGTGCTTCAACTAAGTACTGAATAAAGAGTCTCAATACTTAGGTCCATGCAAAATTTTAGATTACACATTAGCTAAAACTTCTGGCAAAAATTCACACACTTTATGGGGTATCTGGAAAAACGTTAGCCTTGTGTTAAATTCAACAAAATTATGGCATAACAAAATGAAAAAAAAAAAAAAGTCTAAAGGTCTGAAGACTGAGTGCACAGTATCTGTTTATCATATTTTTTTTTTTTTTTTTATCTAATATTTTCAGCAAGTAATAATGCAATTTTATTTAGGCAAATGTGACCATTTCCACCTGCTCAACCAACAATTTGCAAACTACAAAAGTCAAGCTTGACAGCAACGGAATGAGGTATCCTTTTTAAAGATGATTCATGGGCCCACAGAAGATATCACTGATGCTAAGTTACGTGAGCACTGTAGACTTGAGGTAACTAAAAGGCAGTCTTCACTGAACCTTTTCACTAATGCTTTTTGAAATGAGCAGCAAATGAGTTGGAAACAGGAGAACATCATAGATCAGGGACATAATCAAATATGAATTCCAAACTGTTGGTACTTGTGTATTCAGCAGCGCACCGTCGAGCAATGTATCAGCAATCTCAATGAGTTGTAGAAGCTCCTCTCCATTCCATGCTAATATGACGCTTCTATGCAGCACTGCATTTGCTTTTAAAGCTTGCAAGGGAAACTTTCAATAGCATATTACGGGGAGCGCTAGATTTATAATGCACTCCTATTTTTGTGAAAATGGCAGAGTATTTGAAATTCTGCAGACATCGATGGTAATATAGGATTCTTTTCCTTTTTAACCTAGCTCCTTTTGGAATACATAAACTAAAGTATCAGCGGTGGGAACAGAAGAGTAATTTATATTACACTGCATTTTATTTTTAAGCACAATTGGCAATTTAACCTTTCAGGTAATATGCCACTGGTGAATTCATTCTGCACAATTATACTTCAGCAAGAAGCAGCACCTATTTATACTCCCTCACTATAAATAAAGACCGCTATTTTTATTGCAACTGACTGTTATTCCTGGGAATGGGAGACATTTTTATCATGTGCTTTTCATGTACCAGATACTGTGCTGGTTTGTGTGATGGACCCGGTTAGAGCAGGGCATTTATATATATATTTTTTTTTTTCTTGGTGTATTTTTAAGCTCATACAAGGAGATATCCAAGTGTTCCTCTATCAAAATTATACTTAATGATCAGAGACTGACTTCTGGGAACCCTCAAGAACCTGGGAATAAAGGGGCCCTGCATCCAATGTTTCTGCCAGCAACCTAGTTATACAGGTCTGGGTAGTCGAACCCATTCCCTTGAATCATTCTGAGCTGCAGTTCTACTACATTGCAGGCAGATGGGCAGGAAAAAAAGACTTGAAAAGGGGGCCTAAGCGCTGAATCAGTCCTGTGGCCACTTCACTCTTGGGAACTGTGAAAGTCCCAGAGGCTGAAACCCTGCAATCATAAAGTGAGAAGATGAAGACACATACTAGCAAGCTGCCATGTCTTTGTGAGAAGAGAATACCCCTTTAAGTCTTTAGGGAATGGTCACACGTACCGTATTTACTGCATATTTTCTGCAGCTGATTTTGCCAACCATTGACTTCAATGGGTAGGAAAATATGCAGCAGCAAATACGCAGCAAAATACGCAAAGTGTGACCCTACCCTTATGCAAAAATTTCACTGCAAATCCATGTCATCTAGAGCCTGCTGTGTATTTGAAAACCCCATCGATTACATTCAACTGTAATTTGATGCAGATTTCTCAACCTGCAATGAATCTCCACCATTTACCCGCAGTTGTGCACTGAGTGCCTACATGTTTGTAATACCACCATTTAGGGAGTCAGTGTGCCACTTTGGATATAAGAGTATTTTCACAAGTAGCATATAAGCTGCAGATTTCATGCAAGCAAATTCACAGGTGAAATCTGCTGCGTAATCAGTGAGTCTTAGACTTGTAAATCTGCGATTTCCATAGTAAATAGAGAAGAATCCTACAAGTCGGGAAACAACATGTGACACTAGTAAAAAACCCAACACTCTTCGTAAACAAGGCCCATAGTATGTTCTTCCCAAGTGTGTGAGAAGGTTTCCTCCGGGTATTTTGGTTTCCTTCGACTCCAAAACACAGTGATAGGTGAATTTAGATACTGAGCCCAATTTGAGTGTACTGCGCTGCGGAATCTGTGTGAGCTATATAAAGAATAATTATAAAAATTATGCTGTATTCAATTATACTAGAATAATAAATCAATATAACTGAACACAGCAAAAATCTGCAGTGAATAAGCTAAATGAAGATGCCCTAAATATTTAATAAGTACCTGTCATTAGTAATAAAAATTATGCTATAGATTAGCTTATTTGAATTACTTTACTAATATACTCTTTAATAACATTTTGCAACTTCATGTATTTAATCAAGCCCTAAATGTTCAGCCACCAGAGCTCCTCCTTCTGGTTCTGCCTGCAGTCTTGCTTGCAGATTGTCTCCTGTAGCAGCCTGGCAGAGACAAAAATCAGGAAATGCTCCCTTTCCCTTTGAGCTGAGGTACACTGTAGTCATGATGCCCTGAGTGCATAGTGCTGAATATTTTGTTGAATATTTCTGCTCTCTTTGGAAGCTGCTGGGCAGAGCTATGGTAGTTCAGTAGCTGAAGGAGGAGTGTGATCTCACACTGAACTGCTCTCGGTTGTGTGTAGCAGAGCGAGGAAGTTCTCTCTAGCAGGGCTTCAGATGATGTCACGCATGCACCTCTTCCCTGTGGAGCTCACTGAGACAGAGCAGAAGATACAGAACAATATCAAGGTTGAAGGGTGCATTTACACCGAGTAAATTATCAGTGCACAGCTCCTGGAAAACAAGGGACACAGGTTGTGGCCTTAGAAGGTAACATTGGGGCACATAATAGAATATTTAACAAAGAAGATTGGTCTTTCATCAAACCAGCTCTTAAAGTTTGTCCTACTGAACACTGCAATTGAGCTCTTCAGTTACATTGATGCTCCACCTTATTCTGCTTCAGGTTATCTGTACCAGGATTGGAGTATGGATGACTTTGACCACTTCTATAATACTTTTCCTGACACAGGGCAAATTGTAGAGAATGCTGATATTTGGATCCCATCTTTGTCTTCAGATCAGATCACTGATCAAGCTGTGCCAAACCAAGACCCATCGATAGAGGACACAGCCTGCATCGCTTCACTGAATGAGTTGGAAACGCCCATACCACAACATTTGTGTGTACATGCGGGATATATAAATGGTACATCAGATTCTAATCCCTTAAATAAATGGACCAAAGCTGAGTCTTTCTATCTGGTTGGCCCTGCTAACCTTTGGTTGGAACTTCCCTTGGCTATGGATATGCAAGCAACACAAGCTCCACCACGCGCTGCTACATGTTCTTTCAAAGATTACTTAACCTTCTGGGGTGGTAAAGAACTTTCCTTCCTAAACATCAGCCCTGGGGTAAGCAGAGGGACAAAAGGATAAGAGAGTCCTAAATACATGTGCTGTCCTGAACACTGAAGACCTACTTCCCACTGTGGACAACTCCTCTATAGTTCACTTCATCATGAAGCAGAAGCTACTGAGTAAATTTCGCTGAATCTCCGCTCGCAGAATTCAGTGAGCGGGAGATTCAGTCTGGCAGTCGCAGCTGAAATTCTTTGGTGGTAGGACCGCTGCACCGTTATAATTGACGGCTATGCAGAGCTTGCGGAATACTGCGCAAAGAATGAACATTTTCATTCTTTGTGTGGAACAATTTTAGCGGCGAAATTGTCCTCCGCTGAAATTGCTCAGTGTGAACGGGTCTCGCGGAAGACCCATTCACACTGGTGTTAAAGTTCACCGCACGTAATACCGCTTGTGGGAATTAGGTAGTGTGAACGCACCTTAAGTTTCAAATACAATAGGCTTCCCAGACTATATGAAGTATTTTACAACAGCTTTGTGATATTAAGGTAAAAAAAAATTGAAAGAGCCACATTTATTTTCTGTCTTTCATATTTTTCAATTTGTACTGTAATTACTATGATATTTATATTGCTTGGCCTTTGAAGACTATAGTATAGATCTCATTATTGACTACTGCCCACGGTTCGGCTGTTCTCTGAACACTGGCACACTCCGGTCTGACTTGAAATGATCCCTAGATAAACAGTTTGTGAGGGAAAGCTATGCAGATACAGAGTATAATTTAAGTATTTAGCAAAGCAAACAGCTCTTTGGTTTCTCTGTACTATTCTAATGTTTGCTGTTCACATCCTATCTATCTAAGAAGCCAAGGTTGGCTGCTGATGATCTTTATTGCTATCTCAGAGAAGTAACTTAATCGGAGGGTTTAATCTTTCTGGAAGAGCAAAGGAAGTATAAATAGTACTGCCGGACCAGACTAGAAGCCAAGGAGTCTGTCAATGCCTTCATTCACAGTTATAAATTTATTCTGAATGTTTTTCCCATTATATGTTATGTGTTTCCCATTATATGTTAATATATATATATATAAATACATATCTGCTATAAAAAAAAAAAAAAAAAAAAAAAAAAAAAACCTGTGCTACGGGTCAGATAAAGAGAACTCTTTAAATCAAATAAATAAAAGTAAAGTAATGGTAACACTCAGTTGTCCACTTACTCATAAGTTTCCAATAGGAATAACAGAGGACTAGTATATCACTAAATCCAAAGAAGTAAGCAAAGAGGACTTCAACCTAATTCTATAAACAATATATGGTCTAGTGGAGTGATGTTGCTAAAATACAACATTTAGGTAGCTTTTAGGCTAATGCCCAAAACTCTACAATGTCAATTGAAGGAGGATTCAAGGAACTTCATCCAGGTGGAGACTCTCTTACCATACTATGTACTTGAAGAGAGTATATTAATAGAATAGAGGAAGCAAAGAAGACAGATTGAGGAATACCATACAGCCTTATACTTTCAAAAGCCTGTTGGATCATTACTCGAAAATCTGATCAAAACTCAGGCTTGGCAGGCACAACTAAAGGAAACACCTGCATGTCTATTAACAGGGGACACTGGTAAACAGGAGCCACAATATCAGTAAAGACCTGATAACCCCAAGAGTCAAACTCAACCTGGAAAAAACTACACTTCAATGTTCTGATTTATCATACAAAGTGCATAGCAGAAAACTTGAAGTGCCTTCAACTACCTGCTCGAAATCAAAGTCCGCTGACTGATGTATTTGAAGAAGTAATGTATAAATATTTAAAATCATTGCACAAAGTTGAAAGAAACTTTTCTACTGTAGTTATTGAAATAGAAGAGTTCACATTGATGATGGCAAAAAGCAATGAAAATTGCTAGTAAAAGAACGGCATTAACCCCTTCATGACCCAGCCCATTTTCACCTTCAGGACCTGGGCATTTTTTGAAAATCTGACCACTGTCACTTTAAACATTAATAACTCTGGGATGCTTTTACTTATCATTCTGATTCCGAGATAGTTTTTTCGTGACATATTCTACTTTATGTTATTGGTAAAATTTCACTGATATTTGCATCCTTTCTTGGTAAAAAATCTAAAAATGTCATGAAAATTTTTAAAATTTAGCATTCTTCTAACTTTGAAAGTCTCTGCTTGAAAGGAAAATGGATATTCCAAATAAATTACATATTGATTCACATATACAATATGTCTACTTTGTGTTTGCATAAAAAAATTGACAAGTTTTTACTTTTGGAGGGCACCAGAGGGCTTCAAAGTTCCGCAGCAATTTTCCAATTTTTCTCAAGATTTTCAAAATCGTAATTTTCAGGGACCAGTTTAGGTTGGAAGTGGATTTTAAGGGTCTTCATATTAGAAATACCCCATAAATGACCCCATTATAAAAACTGCACCCCCCAAAGTATTCAAAATGACATTCAGTAAGTGTTTTAACCCTTTAGGTGTTTCACAGGAATAGCAGCAAAGTGAAGGAGAAAATTCTAAATCTTCATTTTTTACACTCGCATTTTCTTGTAGACCCAATTTTTGAATTTTTGCAAGGGGGAAAAGGAGAGAAATCACCCTAAAATTTGTAACCCAATTTCTCTCGAGTAAGGAAATACCTCATATGCGTATGTAAAAAGTTCGGCGGGCGCAGTAGAGGGCTCAGAAGGGAAGGAGCGACAATGGGATTTTGGAGAGTGAGTTTTTCTGAAAGGGTTTTTGGGGGGCATGTCCCATTTAGGAAGCCCCTAAGGTGCCAGAACAGTGGACCCCCCCCCCACATGTGACCCCATTTTGGAAACTATACCCCTCATGGAATTTAATAAGGGGTGCAGTGAGCATTTACACCCCACTGGTGTTTGACAGATATTTGAAACAGTGGACTGTGCAAATCAAAAATTTTATTTTTCATTTTCACAGACCACTGTTCCAAAAATCTGTCATACACCAGTGGGGTGTAAATGCTCACTGCACCCCTTATTACATTCCGTGAGGGGTGTAGTTTCCAAAATGGGGTCACATATGGATATTTATTGTTTTGCGTTTGTCAGAACTGCTGTAACAATCAGCCACCCCTGTGCAAATGTACATGGTGCACTCTCCCTTCTGGGCCTTGTTGTGCGCCCCCAGAGCACTTTGTGCCCACATATGGGGTATCTCCGTACTCTGGAGAAATTGCATTACAAATTTAGAGGGTCTTTTTTCCCTTTTACCTCTTGTGAAAATGAAAAGTATAGGGCAACACCAGCATGTCAGTGTAAAAAATTTATTTTTTTACACTAACATGCTGGTGTAGACCCCAACTTCACCTTTTCATAAGGGGTTAAAGAAGAAAAAGCCCCCCAAAATTTGTAAGGCAATTTCTCCCGAGTACGGCGATACCCCATATGTGTCCCAAAACTGTTGCCCTGAAATACGACAGGGCTCCTAAGTGAGAGAGCGCCATGCGCATTTGAGGCCTGAATTAGGGATTTGCATAGGGGTGGACATAGGGGTATTCTATGCCAATGATTTCCAAACAGGGTGCCTCCAGCTGTTGCAAAACTCCCAGCATGCCTGGACAGTCAATGGCTGTCCGGCAATACTGGGAGTTATTATTTTGCAACAGCTGGAGGCTTCGTTTTGGAAACAGTAGCGTACCAGACGTTTTTCATTTTTTTGGGGGAGGGGGGCTGTGTAGGGGTATGTGTATATGTAGTGTTTTTTACTTTAGGTTAGTGTAGTGTAGTGTTTTTAGGGTACAGTCACATGGGCAGAGGTTCACAGCAAGTTTGCCGCTGGAAGTTTGAGCTGCAGCGCAAAATTTGCGCCATCTCAAACTTGCAGCACTCACTGTAAACCTCCGCCCATGTGAGTGTACCCTGTACATTCACATTGGGGAGAGGGGGCAAACATCCAGCTGTTGCAAACTCCGAGCATGCCCTTTGGCTGTCCGTGCATGCTGGGAGTTATAGTTTTGCAACAGCTGGAGGAACACTGGTTTGGAAACACTAAGTTAAGTAATAAACTTTCAAGTGTTTTGCTACCAAACTTAGTGTTTCCAAACCAGTGTGCCTCCAGCTGTTGCAAAACTACAACTCCCAGCATGCATGGTCTTTCAGTGTATGCTGGGAGTTATAGTTTTGCAACAATTGCAACAGCTGGAGGCACTGAGGTAGGAAACAAACAATGTTTCCCAACTAGTGTGCCTCCAGTTGTTGCAAAACTACAACTCCCAGCATGCCCAGACTGCCCAGGCATGCTGGAAGTTGTAGTTCGGCAATATCTGAAGGATCAGATGTTGCCGAACTACAACTTCCAGCATGCTTTGGCAGTCTGGGCATGCTGGGAGTTGTAGTTTTGCAACATCTGGAGGTCCACTGTATAATGGTCTCCAATCTGTGCTCTTCCAGATGTTAGAGAACTACAACTCCCAGCATGCCTGGACAGACTGAGCATGCTGAGATTTGTAGTTTTGCAACATCTGGAAGAGCACAGATTGGAGACCATTATACAGTGGTCTCCAAACTGAGGACCTCTAGATGTTGCAAAACTACAACTCCCAGCTGCCCAGAAAGCCAAAGGCTGTCTGGGCATGCTGGGAGTTGCAGTTTTGAAACTCCCAGAGGCAGCAGTGAGATCGCTTTACGGCGATCTCACTGCTGCCAATGAAGATGCCGCACTGCTGCCGGAAACTCACAGCCGGGACGCAGCGCCGCCGGGACCGCCTGGAGGACGTCGCTCGCGCCGGGACCGCTCGGGACTCCGCTCGGACGGGTGAGTGACACCGGGGGACGGGTCAGGGACACTTAGCAGAGCGGTGTGTGTCCCGATCCCTGTGATCGGGACTCACACACCGCGCTGCTAAGTATTCTGATAGCGAAACGCTGCTATCAGCTAGTCAGATTTGACCAGCTGATAGCAGCGATCGCTGGGTGGGGGGGGGTGGGGGATGAAACCCCCCGTGGTCGCATGGTAAGATGGCTGGCTATCAGTGATAGCCACCATCTTACCAGGCGCTGTGGGAACACCTTGCCACCCATGACGTACAGGTATGTCATAGGTCGGGAAGGGGTTAAAGGGGTTATCCAGGAAAAAACATTTTTTTTTATACATCAACTGGCTCCAGAAAGTTAAACAGATTTGTAAATTACTTCTATTAAAAAATCTTAATCCTTTCAGTACTTATGAGCTTCTGAAGTTAAGGTTGTTCTTTTCTGTCTAAGTGCTCCCTGATGACATCTGTCTCGGAAACCGCCCAGTTTAGAAGCAAATCCCTAAAGCAAACCGAGACTAGGCTCTATACGTGAGTATAACTTTTTCTTTTATCATTGCACGGATCCCTCAACATACGATGAATTCAAGTAACAATGGTTTATGTGGAACCAATTACCATCGTATGTTGAGGAACCACTGTACGCAAATTTATTTATTTTTTACTAAAGATACTTATCACTTGTCCATATAGAAGTTATATATGAGCAACTGTAGGCAACTGTAGGTTTTAGACACATAATAATTATAAAGTCAGTGCACTTTTGAAATGTTTCTGTCACTTTGAAAAAAACATTTTCCATGTCCTAGAGACATGTCAAAAGCTCTGATGGGTCGAGTTCTGAGTATGCAGATCTTAACCAATTCTTACTGGGAAGCTCCACCTTTGTTCTATCCACTGAAGCCTCCTATAGTGGAAAAACAGACAAGTCAGCTTTGGCGAAACAAAACCAAAAAAATAAATAAATACACATAACCAAACAGATCTGTACCTAAGTATTACATAAAGTACAAATTAACAAAATATGTTTCCTAGTAACTCATGTCACAAAATAGTTCTCCAGCATCTGGGAGTCAAACAAAAACCAGTCTGCAAGTCACCAGTTAAAGATTTGTTTTCAATTAAATTAACCCAATGCTATCTACAATTGTCTATAAGGCACAAGGAGCATACAGAAAGGTCTTCTCAGTGCATTTAATTAAGTTTTATTGCTTAGACCTCTACCCTTTTTAAAAAACCTCCCACCAATATGTCATTTCCTTTTAAATCTGAAGTGACGGGATAGCAGTGGAGGATTCATGGGAATATAAGGGTCAATTATTCAAGAAATGAATCAAGTATGTGCCAACCTTTTTATGGCAATTTCTTTTGCAGACTACAGACTGTGTCAAACTTTAAGCAATTTGTTAATGGAGTCATTTCATGTTTGCTTCATGTGCCCTGGTAAAGATCCGTCTGAGCTCTGGGTCTATTAAAGCCCAAGTTCACTCACAATGTATACCATAGCGGTAATAACACAGGTGCACTTAACCATGTAATGCTTTTTCAATTATGCGCTCCATCTGTTTCCAGTTCTTATATTCTAAGTGAATATCAAAACTCAATGCCATCGTAAATATCTATGCCATATTTTGAGGAAAAACAGCCATTCTGCTTGAAGGACATCTTCAAAATTTTGCAATAAAAATATAAATAGAGTGATAAAAGTTACATTGTGAACTCTGATTATACAAAGTACGGTACATGATGATACAAAATGTACCTGGTGTTATTTCTGGTGAAGCAAAAAATTAGAAAATGTCATGGAAAATCATTAGCGGCAAACAGAATACACCAACATCAGTAAAATACAAGCCATCCAAATCCTCATTTAGTACCAGCCAAATGAAGCTGTATGACCTAATGATAAAAAAAAAGGATGGAATCATTTTATAAATACCAGGCAATCTCTATGTCCTCTTGGGTTCCATGCTGGATTGGGCCACCAACAGTCCTGATATTCCTCAATGGAATAAGCTAGGTTGACTTAAAGGGGTATTCCGCCCCTAGACATCTTATCCCCTATGCAAAGGATAATGGATAAGATGTCAAATTGCCGGGGTCGCACTGCTGGGGACCCCTGGGATCTCCGCTGCGGCACTGCGCTATCATTACTGCACAGAGCAAGCTCGCTCCGTGCGTAATGACCGGCGATACAGGGGTCGGAGCATCGTGATGTCACGGCTCCGCCCCTCATGACATCACGACCTGCCCCCTGGCCACAACGCCCCCACAACGCCCCCTCCCATAGACTTATATTGAGGGGGCAGAGCCGTGACATAACGATGCTCCGGCCCCTGTATTGCCCATCATTACGCACAGAGCGAGTTTGCTCTGTGCAGTAATGATAGTGGGGTGCCCCATCAGAGATCCCGGGGGTCCCCAACAGCTGGACCCCGGCGATCTGACATCGCATCCCTATCCTTTGGATAGGGTATAAGATGTCTAGGGCAGGAGTACCCCTTTACTAGTCTAAAGATAATGAGTGCCGATCTCCGTGATTGCTGATTGTTTGCTAAACCTTCAAAGCTTGATCGATGGTGTGGCCCTTCATTATCAGACGCACATCCCTTCTTTATACAGGGTGAGGTGTGGCAAATAACAATGGTTTTATTGGCCACTTAAAAAATATAAAATAAGCAAAAAAATTAAGTTATATCTAGTCATTGTGGTTTACAATTTTCTAATTTGATGAAAAGTAATCAATTTATGATCCAATGGTATGTTTGGTTGCACCTTATTATCATGAAAACAGTAATAAGCTAGAAGAAAGCCAACATTACACAGGCAATAGTTTTGGTTTGATTTTTAGTACTAAATATAAAAGCAGTGCTTTTAGCTGTATTAACTTATAGAGTGCGACTGACCCTAAAAGGAAGCTATACCAATATTTTTTAAGTATATTCAGACAAAATCTAAAACATCCAAAACATGAAGAAAAAATAAAACATTTTTACTAAAATGCCATCCATGAGAAAAGCATGAAATCATTAAAATGTTGATTTATAGGGCTGTCAGAGAAAAACTGCCACTAACCAATATTCGGCAGTGCTTTTAGAGTTGTCACTGCCACAAGGCCCCCGATTTAATCCAATTACAAGTAGCCAATGTGGATTCTATCAACCAGCAAAGAAATTGTTCCTCTTCCCTAACTACCATTTATCATTTGTATAAAAGCCGGCAGGTTGGTGTGATTTATTGAGGGAGTAAATAATAAATATAAACACCTTCAAGGTTGGAATAATTACAGGTATGGCTAGAACAACAGACGGCCTCTCTGGGACTCGCAGGTGGAGAAGGCAAAGAAGAAGCTGAGAAATTGTAATGAAATGTGACAGACTACATTCCAAAGTTTTGATTAGTAGTATTTTGGGAAACCTCTCACCGTTCCATAGATTTATTATGAAGAAACAGTGGCAACACTTAAAGGCTATTCCAGGCAAAACCTTTATATATATATATATATATATATATATATATATATATATATATATATATATATATATATATATATATTTTAGGGATGCACCGATACATATCGGCCGAAAATAGCTATTTCGGCAAAATGCCGAAACAACTAAAAAAGTGCCGATAGTGACCACCTCCCCTGTCCGCCCACAGCACAATATACAAACACTGCCAGTGGAGGCACTCGTGGGCGGTGTAGGGGGGGCCGGCCGCAACATGGGGGGGGGGGGGGGTTGCGCTCTCCGGGATAGGATTAGGAATACTTCTTTTTATGTGCCCGGGCCGGCTCCTGTGTGTGGCTGCAGGCGGGGGCCGGCCAGAGCATATAAAAACTAATACTGTGTGCTAAAAACCAGGGGGCCTCCAGCTGTTGCGAAACTACAACTCCCAGCATGCCCGGACTGGCAAAGTCTGTCCGGCATGCTGTGAGTTGCAGTTTCACAACAGCTGGAGGCCCCCTGGTTTTTAGTACACAGTATTAGTTTTTATATGCTCTGGCCGCCCCCCGCCTGCAGCCACACACAGGAGCCGGCCCGGGCACATAAAAAGAAGTATTCCTAATCCTATCCCGGACATCCCTGTGTCCCGAAAAATCTTTTCGGGACATAAGGATGTCCGGCGGTCACTCACCATTCCCCGGCGTCCTCCTGCGATCCTCCCGCGATCCTCCTTTCGGTCATTCGCTTCTCCGCCTCTATGGTCGTACGCACGGGACGTCACTGACGTCCCGTGCGTACAACCATAGAGACACAGGAGGACCGCAGGATCGTCGCAGGAGAACGCACGCTGGCCGGGGCCTGGTAAGTGACGTGTCATCTTGTTCAGTGTTCCGGTCACTGCTCCTCCAGTCCCGGCACCTACTGCTATGGTCCATAGGCCATAGCAGTAGATGTGACCCCGGGCCGGAGGAGCAGTGACCGGAACACTGTGGGGGCAGCAATACAGACATACAGCCTCCAGCCATACACTGTATATGGCTGGAAGCTGTATGTCTGTGGGGTGGGGGGAGCTGCCTACTATTGTGTGGGGGGGGGGAGCTGCCTAATATTGTGGGGGGGGAGCTGCCTAATATTGTTGGGGGGGAGCTGTCTAATATTGTTTGGGGGAGCTGCCTAATATTGTGGGGGGGGGAGCTGCTTAATATTGTGGGGGGGGGGAGCTGCCTAATATTGTGGGGGGGAGCTGCCTACAAATGTGGGGGGAGCTGCCTAATATTGTAAGGGAACTGCCTACTATTGTGGGGAACCTGCCTACTATTGTGGGGGAACTGCTGACCTAATGTGGGGGGAGCTGCCTAATATTGTTCGGGGGAGCTGCCTAATATTGTGTGGGAACTGCCTACTATTGTGGGGAACCTGCCTACTATTGTGGGGGAAATGCTGACCTAATTTGGGAACCTGCCTACTATTGCTGGGGAGCTGCCTACTATTGCGGGGGAGCTGCCTACTATTGCGGGGGAGCTGCCTACTATTGCGGGGGAGCTGCCTACTATTGCGGGGGAGCTGCCTACTATTGCGGGGGAGCTGCCTACCATTGTGGGGGAGCTGCCTACTATTGTGGGGGAGCTGCCTACTAATGTGGGGGAGCTGGCAATCTAATGTGGGGGAATCTAATCTAATCTCGGTTTCGTTTCGGTTCTGAAATTTCCATTTCGGTGCACCTCTAATATATTATATTATATTATATTATATTATATTATATTATATATTATATTATATTATAATATTATATATATATATATATACACACACATCAACTGGCTCCGGAAAGTTAAACAGATTTGAAAATTACTTCTATTAAAAAATCTTAATCCTTCCAATAGTAATTAGCTTCTGAAGTTTTCTGTCTAACTGCTCAATGATGATCTCACGTCCCGGGAGCTGTACATGATGGGAAAATATCCCCATAGGAACTGCACAGCTCCTGGGACGTGAGTCATCAGAAAGCAGTTAGACAGAAAACAGCAACTCAACTTCAGAAGCGAATAACTATTGGAAGGATTACAATTTTTTAATAGAAGTAATTTACAAATCTGTTTAACTTTCCGGAGCCAGTTGATATATAAAAAAAGTTTTGGCCTGGAATACCCCTTTAACGACGCAGGACGTATATTTACGTCCTGCGCCGGCTCCCGCGATATGAAGCGGGGTTGCACTGCAACCCCACATCACATCGCGTCGGTCCCGGCGCTCATCAACGGCCGGGACCCGCGGCTAATACCACACATCACCGATCGCGGCGATGTGCGGTATTAACCCTTTAGAAGCGGCGGTCAAAGCTGACCGCCACTTCTAAAGCGAAAGTATCCCGGCTAATCAGTCGGGCTGTTCGGGACCGCCGCGGTGAAATCGCGGCGTCCCGAACAGCTTGCAGGACACCAGGAGGGCCCTTACCTGCCTCCTCGGTGTCCGATCGACGAATGACTGCTCCGTGCCTGAGATCCAGGCAGGAGCAGTCAAGCGCCGATAACGCTGATCACAGGCGTGTTAATACATGCCAGTGATCAGCATAGGAGATCAGTGTGTGCAGTGTTATAGGTCCCTATGGGACCTATAACACTGCAAAAAAAAAGTTCAAAAAAGCGTTAATAAAGGTCATTTAACCCCTTCCCTAATAACAGTTTGAATCACCCCCCTTTTCCTATAAAAAAAATAAAACAGTGTAAATAAAAATAAACATATGTGGTATTGCCGCGTGCGTAAATGTCCGAACTATAAAAATATATTGTTAATTAAACCGCACAGTCAATGGCGTACGTGCAAAAAAATTCCAAAGTCCAAAAAAGCGTATTTTGGTCACTTTTTATACCATTAAAAAATGAATAAAAAGTGATCAAAACAAAAATCGTACCGATAAAAACTTCAGATCACGGCGCAAAAAATTAGCCCTCATACCGCCCAGTACGTGGAAAAATAAAAAAGTTATAGGGGTCAGAAGATGACATTTTTAAACGTATAAATTTTTCTGCATGTAGTTATGATTTTTTCCAGAAGTACGACAAAATCAAACCTATATAAGTAGGGTATCATTTTAACCATACGGACCTACAGAATAATGATAAGGTGTCATTTTTACCGAAATATGCACTGCATAGAAACGGAAGCCCCCAAAAGTTAAAAAATTGTGTTTTTCTTCGATTTTGTCGCACAATTTTTTTTTCCGTTTCGTCGTGAATTTTTGGGTAAAATGACTGATGTCACTGCAAAGTAGAATTGGCGACGCAAAAAATAAGCCATAATATGGATTTTTAGGTGGAAAATTGAAAGGGTTATGATTTTTAAAAGGTAAGGAGGAAAAAACGAAAGTGTAAAAACGGAAAAACCCTGAGTCCTTAAGGACTCATTACATTTGAGGCCATTACATTTGAGGCCAGAATAATCGTCACAGGCAGGCTGGCACTGCCCAGAGAGATTTAGATAAGAAAAAAGGTTCCTCATAATGTGCTAATAACATTTCAGTAAGGAAAGTATAGTGTTTCCTGAAATACATGGTACACAACTATAAAAAAAAAAAATATAATAATTATATTTATATATACATATAAACATTGGCCGTTTATTTTTTTATTTTTTTTTTGCATTTAGTTGCTATGTTCTTTTCATGGATAAAAAACTGAAAAAATTACAATTTGTGCAGCATATAAAAAAAAATAAAAAAATAACAGTACCTAAAAACCATTACGTCTGTGTAGGAGGACCTCCTCCAATCTCATACTCTTATCTTTTTTTTTTATTCCAAACTTTATCAAGAAACCAAAGAAGAGGATACAGGAAAAAAAAAAACAATACCAAATAAGACACCACCCAGAACATTCTATGGGAAGCTAAGTCAGAAGCGCCTTGGGCTAGCGCGTTGGGGGGGGGGGGGAGCTATCATCTAAGAAGGGCTAAAGCAACAACATCTGCAATGACTATCGAATGCGCAGAAAAAAATGTATTCGGGTATGTATTCGAGAGGGTAGGCCATCATTTTTTTTAAGCTGTATAACCCCTTTAATCTACATTTCATAACTATTCCTAATCACACCCATTGTTTATGTCATTCCTCTCTTACAAAAGTCAAATTAAAATAGTTCAGATCATGGCATACATTGCTAATGTAACATTTCCACTGCTTTAAATTGTATGGATTGAAATTTAAAAGGGGTTGTCCTATTAATACAACTCCTATAAATAGGCATCTGGCAGACATTATTGGATCAGAACACAGCAACTTACCTTACCTCTTTCCAGGGGTCTCAGGAGCCTTGGATAGATTGCTTTGTCTTCATAGACAAAGGAATATTCTGCCACAGGAACATTTGGGACGTCATTGGTTGGTAATTGCAAAGGCAGCACCCAGAAGCGGATGTTAATGATTTGCGTACCCAAGTGTATTCAGAGTGGTAGAACATTCCTGAGACAACCATTAATACCTTCATACATAGTGAGCCAAGGTGTGCAAGTGTATGTACAGTATTTGATACACTTCCGATTTTGCAGGTTTTCCTACTTACAAAGCATGTAGAGGTCTGTCATTTTTATCATATGTACTCCAACTGTGAGAGACTGAATCTAAAACAAAAATCCAGAAAATCACATTGTATGATTTTTCAAAAATTAATTTGCATTTTATTGTATGGCATAAGTATTTGATACATCAGAAAAGCATAACTCAATATTTGGTACAGAAACCTTTGTTTGCAGTTCCAGAGATCAAAAATGTCCGTAGTTCCTGACCAGGTTTGCACACACTGCAGCAGGGATTTTGGCCCCCTCCTCAATACAGACCTTCTTCAGATACTTCAGGTTTCGGGGCTTTTGCTGGGCAATATGAACTTTTAGCTCCCTCCAAAGAGACTGGCTAGGCCACTCCAGGACCTTGAGATGCTTCTTACGGAGCTACTCCTTAGTTGCCCTGCTGGAAGACCCAGCCATGAC
Source organism: Hyla sarda (assembly GCF_029499605.1). NCBI lineage: Eukaryota > Metazoa > Chordata > Amphibia > Anura > Hylidae > Hyla > Hyla sarda. The sequence goes on along the minus strand of NC_079191.1, from coordinate 343,150,798 downwards.
CCATCTTCAATGCTCTAACTGAGGGAAGGAGGCTGTTGGCCAAGATCTCTCAATACGTGGCCCCATCCTCCCCTCAATATGGTGCAGTTGTCCTGTCCCCCTTTGCAGAAAACAGCCACGAAGAATGATGTTACCACCTGTATGCTTCACGGTTGGGATGTTGTTCTTGGGTTTGAACTTATCCTTCTTCTTCCTCCAAACACGGCGAGCAGAGTTTAGACCAAAAGGCTCTATTTTTGTCTCACCAGACCACATGACCTTCTACCATTTCTCCTCTGGATCATTCAGATGATCATTGACAAACTTCAGACGGGTCTGGACATGCGCTAGCTAGAGCAGGGGGACCGTGCGTGCACTGTAGGATTTTAATCCCTGACAATGTCGTGTGTTATGTATGGTTTTCTTGGAGACTGTGGTCTCCGCTTTCTTCAGGTCATTGACAATCTCCTGCCGTGTAGCACGGGGCTGTTCCCTCACCTTCCTTATTATCATTGATGCCCCACGACGTGAGATCTTTAAAGGAGCCCCAGACAGAGTGAGATTGAACATCATCTTGAACCTCTTCCATTTTCTAACAATTGTGCCAACCAAGCTGCTTGCCTATTGTCCTGTAGCCTATCCCAGCCTTAGAGGTTCAGAGCCTCAGAAGTTAGAATCAATTTGAGTGTGTGAACAGGTGACTTTTATACAGGTAAAGGTGTTCAAACAGGTGCAATAGGTGTTGATACAAGTAACGAGTGGAGAACAGGAGGGTTTCTTAAAGAAAAAAATAACAGGTCTGTGAGAGCCAGAATTCTGGTTGGTAGGTGATCAAATACTTATGTCATGCAATAAAAAGCAAATACATTTTTGAAAAATCATACAATGCGATTTTCTTGATTTTAGATTCCGTCCAACATTTCAAGTGTACTTGTTGTCAACAAAAACTTTTGATGTGGAAAATGTATAAAAAAAATAAAAATAAAAAAAACAACAACAACTAAACAAATCAGCTCATTCTGCCATAAATATTCAGTGATAGTACAATACTTACTGCTATATTATGGCCTCCACTGAAATATAAGCTGTGATACTATTGTTATGTAGAAGGGTGAAGAGTAAAAGTCTTTCCAGTTGCTATCGCAGAGGATCAACACAATTGGAAGCAATAAATCAGCTACAGTAATTTTGTATCCTTTCTGACCTGTTGTTAAAACCAGGAGATTATCACCATAGATTTCTATGCCTTTAAAATTCCAGGAGCTTGTGGTTGTGTGCAGCATACAGATCAGTACAAGGGAGACTTCACTCAGACCCAGCTCCTTACATTTTATAGGCACTGCCTAAACAAACCTGACTATCTGCATCTCAAATGCTGCTACCACTGAAACCTCTTATGTAACACTGAGACTAGAGGTGAAATCTGTCTCAAAGCTATTTGTTCGATCCTGACAACCTATATGTACATAAAACTATTTCGTAATGGACTGACAATGTGCAAAAAAGGAAAAGATGCCTTCCAAAGTTATTAAGACCAAGCAGCTGAAAGATGCATAACCCTGTGAAGCCCCAGAGGCACCGTGGTAGCACAGTAAAAAGTCGGTGATTGACTTTTTTACATTATGTCTTGACAGTTTCTGAATATGGCGACTTATCAGATGCCATTTTACTAGTTTAGTAGTTAGGTATTTATTTTATCTGTACAGCTAAATTAACAGCTACTTAAATGATGTATTTTTCCCAGTCAGACAATCTAGAACTGTATTCATAAAGTGCAAGAAGCAGGGATCAGCCCTAATGTGGCTTCATTACGCCCATGTGTACTTGGACTGTTCACCCGCACCAAACCCAATATAGTTACATAGTTAGTACGGTCGGAAAAAGACATATGTCCATCAAGTTCAACCAGGGAATTAAGGGGTAGGGGTGTGGCGCGATATTGGGGAAGGGATGAGATTTTATATTTCTTCATAAGCATTAATGTTATTCTGTTCCAGGAATGTATCTAATCTAAATAATATAATGTGTTATAGTGCAGGTGAACAGGTTAAAGAACAGTTGTCTTTTACTTAATTCTGTGCATTAGTTGCGGAGTTATGTCTCTTAGGGTTAATAGTACGCGGCACCGCGATCAGTGCCGCATGCTATTAGCCACGGGTCCCGGCCGTTGTTGGAGGCCGGGCCTGACCCGCTATGACGCGGGGCCACGGCATCGCCCCGCATTATGGAGAGGGAGTGGGCGGAGGGTGTACAGGTTAAAAGACAAGGGGGCACTCCGTCCATATTGAGAGAAAAAACAGGTTTAGTCTCCAGGGACAAAAAGTCTTCTTTACCATAAGAACTGTGAACTTCTAGAACAGTCTACCTCAGGAGCTGGTCACATCAGGAATCATTGAGGGCTTCAAAACCGGGTAAGATACATTCTTAGAACAAAATAACATTAATGCATATAATGAATTACAGAATCACACCCTCTACTATTCATACACCCATACCGCTTCCCTTCACCATAACTTGATGAACACATGTCTTTTTTCAACCGTACTTTGGTAACTATGATATTTTTATGCCAGAAAAATTGCAGCACTGAATGAGATAAATCTCACGCACAAAGGTTTCATGCACAGTACCATTTTAGAGATATGCACACCTTTGGTTAGCTTCCTACTGTACCCTCTGTATCCCTCCGATTTTATACATCATATTAAGATCTTTTTTCTTTCCTCAATTCTAAATGAACATGCCATAAAAGAAAACATGACCTGCTCAATTATACTGGAGTTCAGTAATATTGTCCCCTGGAGCAGCTCCATATAATGACACACAAAGGCAAAGATTCATCACACTGTGTGAGAAAAAAATGTGTGATTTTTCCCCAGCAACCAATCACAGCTCAGCTAACAAGCTCTCGTAAAGTGAAAGCTGAGCTGTGATTGGCTGCTGCGGGAAAATCCCTTTTTTTTTCTCTTATACAGTTTGATAAACCTGGGCCAAAGTGTCTACAAAACCACAGTGAGGGCCCTATTACATGTGCTGATGTGCGGTTTAAACAAGTGCTGATTTTGTAGACCTATTACAAGGTTCAACCACCGTGCAGGGAGGGCCACATGGGCAATCTCTAAATTATTTATGTGGGCCCTCTGGTTCAGTGATTCATCAGCCTCACATGTCCTATTACATAGGGAGATATAGAGTGACTATATATTGCAGGTTAAATGAGATAAAAGGGCAACGAATAAGGGCTTGCTCGTTCATTGGCCCAATTACACAGAGTGATATTGGCCTATATGACTTGCATACAGCTCTACTGTGGACATAAAGCCTTAACAGGCACTGTCAAATTCAAAAACTTTTTATATGTCCTACATCGTGACAAAACATAAAAAAATTTCAGGGGAAAGAAGAATCAGGAAGTTGGATTTCCATAAACTGATCCTTTTGTTTTTAAAGGGGTACTCCGACACTAAGACATCTTATCCCTTATCCAAAGGATAGGGGATAAGATGCCTTATCACGGGGGTCCCGCAACTATTGTGACTTCACGGCTTCGCCCCGTGTGACATCACGCTCTGTCCCCTCAATGCAAGCCTATGGGAAGGGGCGTGACAGCTGCATGCCTATGGGAAGGGGCGTGACAGCTGCAAGCCTATGGGAGGGGGCGTGACAGCTGTCACGCCCCCTCCCATAGGCTTGAATTGAGGGGGTGGGGCGTGATGCCACACGGGGCGGAGCGGTGACATCACAATACTCCGGCCCCGTGATCGGCAGTCATCAGACCCGTAGCGAACATGCTCTGGGGGCTGATGGTAATGAGGTGCTGCGTGTAAGATCATGGGGGTCCCAAGCGGTGGGACCCCTGCAATCAGGCATCTTATCCCCTATCCTTTGAATGGGGGATAAGATGTCTTAGTGCCGGAGAACCCCTTTTAAGGGAGATAAGCCACAAAGATTAGTGTCTGGCAGCAATGTATTCACCTCTTCCTACTGAGGATACATGCATGCTCAGCAAGGCTGTATAACGAGTTCAGATGACAGCTATCTAATGTGTATGTCCAGCCTTCCTTAGTAACACAAAGCAGAAATACCCTGCCCTAGATTTATTTATTATTTCAAAATGCAATGTATCCAAAATGGCCAATAAATCAAACATCTTATTGTCAGGGCTATATATCTGCTCCTCTGGGGACTGTGTTTGACTTTAAATGTATTTGTATAATGTGATAAATGTCTCCACACATTCTTGTTACCCTCAGCTGCCATATTGTATCACATCTTTCAATATAATTTTTCATCTCTTGCAACTAATGCAGCAAAGCTGTGAAGAGAGAAAACAAATCCTGATCTCACTGAAGTGTAATATGCTAATACCAACACCATGCATATGCAGAAATGACAACATTAATAGAGAGAGACTTCTGTTCTCACGCTATGGAGCTCAGGACCGTGATCCAGTGTTTGCTGGATGCATGGAAATAGCATTAGGTGTTTATAGAAACTATTCTCATTTAAGAATCACAAAACTGAGATTAAGCAATTTATCCTAACACTTATATAGGTGGCTAGGACTCATAAACCTCTATTTTATGACACTCCTTCAGTACAGGGAAGAACCACAATCTATGGAAAGACACTTGGGGAGGAATGAGATACAGTTTTATTGTAGAAGGTAACTTCAAGATATATTACACATGTCATATTAAGTGAATCATGCATCATTTCCTAAGTCTCCTGTCAATATATGAGTGATGTATATACAAGATACAGGTACAGTAGAGAGAAGTCAGTCATACTCACATATGGTCAGAGAGTAGTTTTAGCCATTTTCAAACATTTACATATAAAACTTTGCCGCATGAGATGGTGTCCTGGCATTACCCATATTTCATCGATGCAGTACAGTTATCCCTCAACTTACAATGGCCTCAACATACAATAGTTTCAACATACAATGGTCTTTTCTGGACCATTGTAACTTGAAACCAGACTCAACATACAATGCTATGGAATCTGCGAAACGTGTAAATTGCTGGAAGAACCGACCAATAAGAATGGATATTTCACTGGTAAAACCAGTGTATTCCTAAAGTGCATGCACTGACTGGTGTCTGGTAGTGCTCCCTACAGTACAGGGAGGTATTACATGTTCTGTACTCTTTACCTGTATTACTGAAATGTATGCACTGACTGGTGTCTGGTAGCGCCCCCTACAGTACAGGGAGGTATTACATGTTCTGTACTCTTTACCTGTATTACTGAAATGTATGCACTGACTGGTGTCTGGTAGCGCCCCCTACAGTACATGGAGGTATTACATGTTCTGTACTCTTTACCTGTGCCAGGGTTAGCTGCTCCTTTGGACATCAGGTGAGGGCGGCTCCATTTTCCTTGTTTTAGGACATTGCGTGTTCTTTACAGGACCATGAAGAAGCTTCTGTCCTCTACCTAGACCAGTGTTTCCCAAAGAGGTTGCCTCCAGCTGTTGCAAAACTACAACTCCCAGCATGCCCAGACAGCCAAAGGCTGTCCGGGCATACTGGGAGTTGAAGTTTTGCAACAGCTGGAGGCAACCTCTTTGGGAAACACTGAAATAGACAGTGATTTACAGCTCCCAGCAAACCTTTCTTATTTTTATATGTAAGGACTTGCTTTATCTGTATTAGTTATCTACTTATTTATCTTTAATCCTCACTTTTTCCTATTTTTAGATGACATTTTGGGGCTTCAGAACCAATTACCAGGTTTCCATAGAGTTCTGGTTTCAACATACAATGGTCGTCCTGGAACCTATTAATATTGTAAATTGAGGGACCACTGTACTAAGCCTCATGGACACAGCAAGAGGTACATGGGGCCATGAAATATCTCCACATGCCTATGATTTTATACAGACGCAAATAGAGAATTGATACAGATTTCAACTGGTATATTATGGACATATTGCAACAGTTTCCTTCTCTTACTAAAAGCAGGGAGCCCTCAGCTGTGGACTCCCCTTTATGTCACCCAAAGTACCTAATAGGGCATATAGGCAAAGGTAAACATAGAAAGCCAATGTGCAAAAAAGTACAATGAGAATTTCTGCATGCATTATGTGGATGGATAGATAGATAGATAGATAAAAATTCAGCAGACAAACATTTTTAGTGAATGCAATTATGCCAGGAAATCTGAATATAAGAAATTCCTGCAGATTGTTGCCATATAGTGCAGATGACAGCAGTAGCAGCACCACACACTCCCCCAGACTGTGGAGCGAGGCTATGCAATGGCTAATGGACTAAACTTTATTGGTTTATGTAGTTTGCGGACTGTGAAAATGCTAGTTTCCTATTTGCAATTAAGCTGCCAACAAAAGTGTATTTTAATGATCCTGACAGATCTGCTTCACTTCTCTTCCCATTAATAACACTGGCCTGGATGGCGGCGAGGGTGCATCGCTCTGACTGCTTCAGCAGTGTTGTCTCAACAAGTTATGTGGAGGAGCGGTAAATGAAAGTCAGGTGCTTTTTATGCCATACTTGTCATCTGCCCAAATCACCGAATTGACAGAGTAGTCTGTGCCCTGGCTCAGGTGATTGATGTGCATAGTGACAAAGCGGTAGTGACAGGGAATAGGCAATTAACTCATCAAAGCTTACGACTAAAATGCCGGGTTGGGTCTCTGCGGGTAGAAGCTGCGGGCATTAGCTGGTGCAATCAAAATGTTTTTACATATACACGTAAATAGAAATGATATCTGCAGAGTGCATGCTGGGAAAGGTAATGATAAGATTCGCTCCAACTATAAGCAAAGAATTAGTCCAATAAGATTTCTAAAAAGAAAACAAGAGTCTGACACCTATAAAATGCTATGGAGGCAAATGGCTTAGGTTGGTCTTAATCCAGAATTTATTAAAAAGCAAACACTTCCAAATAAGAATGGAACATGTCTGCACCAAAAATCAGATCTATGCCTGCTATGAGCAGATGTAGAGTTGCACCAAAGTTTCAACCAATTTCTGCTGTAAGTCACCATAAATCTGTTTCGTGAGAAGCTAAAATTTACACACCAGAAAACTCATGTAAATGTGTCTGTGAATGCTCCCCATCTGTTTCGAATACAAACATTTTGTGTGGATATATGATGTGAGCAATGGGAGATAAGTGTCATAAGGTCATATGATGCCTTTATCTTTAACCCATTCTCTTTTATCTCTGCTCTGTTAGGCTTTAAAGGGAACCAATCATCAGATTTTACCCTATATAATGCTTGGCAAAGCGTTATATAGGGTAACATTGTTGTCCTCACCATCCCCGAGGGACGCTCCTGCCCCCAGGGATGGTGAAGATATGAAGTTATAAACTAGTCACCGCCGCCGCCGTAAGTAGTCACCTGGGCGGGGAGCTCTTCTCACCTACTCCCGTTCTTTGGCCGGGAGCGACGCCCCCTCCGCTTGATTGATGGGCCGTGTCATTGTTCCGCTCACTGAACAGACAGAGCAGAGTGATGACGCGGCCCATCAATCAAGCGGAGGGGCGTCGCTCCCGGCCGAAGAACGGGAGTAGGTGAGAAGAGCTCCCCGCCCAGGTGACTACTTACGGCGGCGGCGGTGACTAGTTTATAACTTCATATCTTCACCATCCCTGGGGGCAGGAGCGTCCCCCTTGAATGGTGAAAATAAAGATTTTACCCTATATAACGCTTTGCCAAGCGTTATATAGGGTAAAATCTGATGATTGGTTCCCTTTGAGGTTCTTTCTGACTTGCTGTTATGATGCAATTTTCATTTGACTAGAAATAGATTACTATCCACCTGAACACTTATGGGCAGGTCTCTCACTTAAGAACTTCCTCCATTAACGGTTCCCCCCCTGGCAAACTCCCGTATCCATATATTACCGTATTTTTCGCCTTATAAGATGCACTTTTTCTTCCCCAAAACTGGGGGGGGGGGGGGAAAGTTGGTGCGTCTTGTACGGCAAATACCTGTCCTATTGCGGCGGTCCCTGCGGCCATCAACGGCCAGGACCCGCAGATAATACAGGACATCACTGATCGCGGTGATGCCCTGTATTAACCCTTCAGATGCGGCGATCAAAGCTGACCGCCGCGTCTGAAGGAAAAATAGCACTAACCCGGCTGTTCAGTCGGGCTGTTCGGGACCGCCGCGGTGAAATCACGGCGTCGCAAACCGCTTACAGGACACCGGGAGGGACCTTACCTGCCTCCTCGGTGTCTGCTCCGTGCCGGGATCCCCTGCATAGCCGGCGCTCTACTTCGTCATCCCGTCATCCAATAGGAGCGGCGTGCGTAGCGATGTGATGGCGGCGACGAAGAGCGAGGATAACCGGAGGCAGAGACGTTCAGGAGCGACAGGGACACCCGGGGGACGCGGCGACAGCGATGGAGGGCGACATCCAGGGCAGCGGTGACAGGCCCAGAGCAGTGGGGACACGCGAGTACTACCTCCTATACCAGTGGTCTTCAACCTGCGGACCTCCAGATGTTGCAAAACTACAACTCCCAGCATGCGGGGACAGCCAACGGCTGTCCGGGCATGCTGGGAGTTGTAGTTTTGCAACATCTGAAGGTCCGCAGGTTGAAGATCACTGTCCTATACTTTACATTGTATTTGGTTCAGAATCTTTATTTTCTAGATTTTTATCCTATGAAATTAGGTGCGTCTTATATGACGAAAAATACGGTACTTGGAGGGTCATTCTTTGATTTGCTGCCATTAAATACTAAGATTTCCCTTTAAAGAAAAGGTATATGTTAGGACTTATAATGCAAGCTGATTCCATAAATTCGCTTTATAAAATAAGGTTGTAGTGATAAGAAAACCCTTTAACCCCTTAAGGACTCAGCCCATTTTGGTCTTAAGGACTCAGACAATTTTATATTTACGTTTTCAATTTTTCCTCCTCGCCTTCAAAAAATCATAACTCTTATATTTTCATCCACAGACTAGTATGAGGGCTTGTTTTTTGTCCATTGTAATGCCATCACTCACTTTACAATAAAATGTATGGCGCAACCCAAAAAATAATATTTGTGTGGGAAAATTAAAAAGAAAACCGCAATTGTGCAAATTTTTGAAGGTTTTGTTTTCACACTGTACAATTTACAGTTAAATTGGCATGTGTTCCTTATTCTTTGGGTCAACACGATTAAAATAATACCCATGATTACATACTTTTATATTGTGTTTGCGCTTACAAAAATTGCACATTTTTAAACCAAATTACCGTATATACTCGAGTATAAGCCGACCCGAGTATAAGCCGAGGCCCCTAATTTCAACCCAAAATCCCAGGGGAAAAAAAATAAAAAAATAAAAAATTATTGACTCGAGTATAAGCCTAGGGTGGGAAATACATCATCCCCCCCTGTCATCATCCAGACCCCCGTCATTAACATCCTCATCATCATCACCCTGTCATCATCCAGACCCTCATCATTATCACCTGTCATCATCCCCTTGTCATCATCCCCACCCCCCCTTCATCATACCCACCCCCCCTTCATCATCCCCTTGTCATCATCCCCACCCCCCTTCATCATCCCCTTGTCATCATCCCCACCCCCCTTCATCATCCCCTTATCATCCCCACCCCCCTTCATCATCCCCTTGTCATCATCCCACACCCCCTTTCATCATCCTCTTGTCATCATCCGCCCTCAGTGATCTTCAACCTGCGGACCTCCAGAGGTTTCAAAACTACAACTCCCAGCAAGCCCGGGCAGCCATCGGCTGTCCGGGTTTGCTGGGAGTTGTAGTTTTGAAACCTCTGGAGGTCCGCAGGTTGATGACCACTGCGGCCTTCGACATCATCCAGCCCCCTCTCACCCCCTTTAGTTCTGTACAGTACTCGCCTCCGCTCGGCGCTGGTCCGGTGCTGCAGGACTGTCCGGTGAGGAGGTCGTCCGGTGGGATAGTGGTTCCGGGCTGCCATCTTCACCGGGGGCGCCTCTTCTCCGCGCTTCGGGCCCAGAATAGAGGCGTTGCCTTGACGATGACGCAGAAGTACGTTGGCAATGAACGTACCTCTGCGTCGTCGTCAAGGCAACGTGACTATTCTGTACTGTACAGAACTAAAGGGGGTGAGAGGGGGCTGGATGATGTCGAAGGCTGCAGTGGTCTTCAACCTGCGGACCTCCAGAGGTTTCAAAACTACAACTCCCAATAAGCCCGGACAGCCGATGGCTGCCCGGGCTTGCTGGGAGTTGTAGTTTTGAAACCGCGGCGTCCCGAACAGCTTGCAGGACACCGGGAGTGCCCTTACCTGCCTCCTCGGTGTCCGATCGACGAATGACTGCTCTGTGCCTGAGATCCAGGCAGGAGCAGTCAAGCGCCGATAACGCTGATCGCAGGCGTGTTAATACACGCCAGTGATCAGCATAGGAGATCAGTGTGTGCAGTGTTATAGGTCCCTATGGGACCTATAAGACTGCAAAAAAAAAGTAAAAAAAAAGTGTTAATAAAGGTCATTTAACCCCTTCCCTAATAACAGTTTGAATCACCCCCCTTTTCCTATAAAAAAAATAAAACAGTGTAAATAAAAATAAACATGTGGTATTGCTGCGTGTGTAAATGTCCGAACTATAAAAATATATCATTAATTAAACCGCACGGTCAATGGCGTATGCGCAAAAAAATTCCAAAGTCCAAAAAAGCGTATTTTGGTCACTTTTTATACCATTAAAAAATGAAAAAAAAGTGATCAAAAAGTCTGATCAAAACAAAAATCGTACCGATAAAAACTTCAGATCATGGCGCAAAAAATTAGCCCTCATAACGCCCTGTACATGGAAAAATAAAAAAGTTATAGGGGTCAGAAGATGACATTTTTAAACGTATAAATTTTCCTGCATGTAGTTATGATTTTTTCCAGAAGTACGACAAAATCAAACCTATATAAGTAGGGTATCATTTTAACCGTATGGACCTACAGAATAATGATAAGGTGTCATTTTTACCGAAATATGCACTGCGTAGAAATGGAAGCCCTCAAAAGTTATAAAATGGCGTTTTTTGTTCGATTTTGTCGCACAATGATTTTTTTTCCCCGTTTCCTCTGTATTGATCACGGCATCTGAGGGGTTAATGGAGGACATCCACACGATCGCGGATGTCTGCCATTACCGGCAGGTCCCTGGCTGCTATCATCAGCTGGGATCTGCCGCGCATGACCCGAGCATCGCTCTGATGATCGCGGTCATCTACAGGACGTAAATGGGTTAAATTGTAAATTGCACTTACTCCTTCCAAGCCAAATGTACCCCGAACAGCTGCTTTTTCAGAAGATGGCATTTTGACTGCAATCTTGAACACCTATTGAACATAATAGCATTTGATGTTTCAGGATTCCAAGGACAGCAGCCATTCAATTTCTATGGAAGTAACCCCCCCTTCCACATGTAAACAGAAGTGCTTTCTTCAATTGCGCACAGAACACAGTAACCTCCTTATATATTTCTTTGTGATGATAACCTTGAACCAGCCAATAATTAATGAGGGAATACACTTATCACACATGCTGCAGATTTAAAAAATAATAATCAGAAAATGTCATAGAAAAGAAATCAAAAAGTACAAGATGAAAGACAATGCAAAATCTGTGTGTATTTTTAATAACCACAATAACCATTTACAAGACACCTATAGTGCTGATCCTGAAAAGAGTTTTGTCAGGCCCAAGGGTTGATTATGGAATCCTACATGTGTATTATAATTGTATTTGTGTATAATGTATAATCTAAGACATAGGTGAGGGGTCATTCAGACTGTGTATTTGTTTCCGTGTATTCCAGCTTTATTGGGGGGGGGGGGGGGGGTCTGCCTGCCTGTGTTATACTTATTTTGAAGTCAAAAGCCTTCGTAGCAGCAGGATATGAGCAGACGATGCTTCTCACCTGGTGGGATCAGGGGGGAGGGGGAGGGGATGGAGATTTCCCTCCTAAAAAGCCACTATAAAACTGAGATGCTGGACAAACCTTTGCTCAAGCCTGAGGATACAGCTGGACTCTCACTCACAAGGACTGTTATACCATTATGCTGTAAAGACTTTTCTTTTTGTTTCTGAACGTGTCTTGCTGAACTCTTTTATATATTTTTGTACCTGCAGGTCATTTGTTTATTTTTATATATAGCACTGTGATACCTTTTATCAGATTAAATGTTTAATTAATCAGCTCTGGTCTTTGATCTCTAAATATAGGAGCTCACCTTTCTGAAGGAGGCTCTGGTGAAACACATTTATCAAAAGGGTTAATTTGGTGACTTGCTGGGACTAGTAGTGGATACCCAGAGGTCTGGTGGCTTTAACCCTTGCCCCATCACACTCTCTCTAGCATCTTGGCTTGACCGATAGGGTGTGATCGTGACAAGTTTCAAGTCTGAGAAGGTGATGTCTGAAAATGAACAATTCCTCCAATTTTTATTCTGTGTGCTGAAAAACCTCTTAGCACAAAAAGAAGATGGAGTTGACTACATAAATATATATCAAAACATGTTACAAAAAAAATGTCACCTTCCCCTATAAAACATTTTGCATATAATTAGAGTACTGGGCTGGGTGATCTGGTAAGCATTTTACATCAATCAGCCATAACATTAAATATTGTGTAAGTCCCCCTTATGCTGCCAAAACAGCTTAGACTCCCCAAGACCTCACAATTCTAAAGAGGTCTTGTGATATCTGGCAGAAGGATGGTCTTTCCATGAAGGGGTGTTCTTTGCCTGATAGAACATCTAGGTAGATACTGTGTGTCAAAGTAACATTCACATAAATGCTAGGACCAAGGTTTCAAAGCAAAACATTGCCAAGAGCATAACACTGCTTCCATCGACTTCCCTTCCTCCTCAAGTAGGCCATACTCTGGTGCCTAGTGCAGGCACTTTTGGTAGGGACAGGGGTCCACAGTGTGTGTTCTATAGTCACCAGTCATTTTATCATCACATGGGGGAGATTTAGCAAAACCCATCCAGAAGAAAAGTTGCTGAGTTGCCCATAGCAACCAATCAGATGGCTCCACGAGATCTGCTGTTTTGGAGATGTCTATCCAACACAATTTGGCCCTTGTTAAAGTTACTTACATTGTTACACTTGCCTATTTTTCCTGCTTCCAAAACATCAAGCCAAGAACTGACTGCTTACTTGCTGCCAACTATATCCCAGTGCTTGATAGCTGCCATTGTCATAAGATAATCAATGTCATTTACTTCCCCTTAATGGTATGGCTATTCGGGTGCATATGAGATTTTATTTTCAAGCTGTTTATATCGCATCAATATACTCTGCAGCACTAATCTGCACCCTCGCTGGTACTAAAAAAAATCTGAATGAATATTTTCGTGGATCAAAGCAATGTATTATGCTTTTTCACGTACATATACAAACCTGACTTCCCTTTGTTTTGTTGCAATACACATGTTAAGCTGATTTATATGGTCTAAAAATGGCAGCTAAAAACACTAGAAAATATGTACTTGGCTCTCATTGAATCAGCAGCTTGCAAACAGGACTGTAAGGGACTCGCCAGTCATTCTGACCAAATAACCCCCTCTACTATTAGTACACATCTCGGCAAAGCTCATCTCAATGTTTTTATCTTTCTGTAACATAAATGAAAGATAAACAAGCAGGCAGTTTGGAGAGATGTGTGCGCTGACATGATATGGAAAAAAGCCGGGTGTTGTCATTTATCACCAAGCAGTGATTATGCACCGCGCCGGAAAGCACTGTCTGTGACATCTAAATGATTATTTAGTGGCTGAAGGTGCATCTCCATCACCTCCACCTCCAACATCACAAACCACGGATTCTAGGTAAAACTATTCAACTGTTCCAGCTTCTGCCTCCCACCTCCATGATGGCTACTGGAGCTGAAGGAGCGTGTGCAATGGCGGCTCTCTGCCCTCATCTACATATCATTAACCCATTGCCTCTCCATGTGGCTGCGCACATCAATGACCCAACTAACCACTGCATGAAAGATCGCATTTCTGCACTCAGGGACCCTTAAATATTTGCTGTGTTTTAACGGAAACTATGATACAAACAGGAGAATTTGAGACATAAACCACTGAGCTACAAAGGATGTCAAAATAAGTGACTGAGTATGTTACATGCTTCCACCCAACCACTAAACTTTGCATACAGTGCATCTGTTACCTACTGCACCCATAGCAAACCCCTCCTCATGTACCAGATTATAGAGGGCACAAAAAAAATGTCTGAAATCTGGTGAATGGCAGATCCTCATTATTTTTCACCAGTATGGCAAAAGCAATAAGGGACAGGTGATGGATACCCTCCATTTTAGTGCTCAGTGTGGGTCCCAGTAGGCCAACTCAGATACTGTGAAAATGTGACGTTATTAAAAAAAAAAATGTTTAAAGGGGTACTCCGGTGAAAAACTTTTTATTTTTTATTTATTTTTTTTTAAATCAACTGGTACCAGAAAGTTAAACAGATTTGTAAATTACTTCTATTAAAAAATCTTAATCCTTCCTGTACTTATTAGCTGCTGAATACTACAGTGGAAATTATTTTCCGTTTGAAACACAGTGCTCTCTGCTGACATCTCTGTCCATTTTAGGAACTGTCCAGAACAGCATATGTTTGCTATGGGGATTTCCTTTTACTCTGGACAGTTCCTAAAATGATATAACCAAAATTATGGCACAATATATTATATATTATTATAATTAGGAATCTATGATGCCTATATATATAGTGTTGTTACATATGGCCCTACTATACACTCCTTATACTAAGAACAAATACAAAGGAATGGGATGGAGTAATAAGTGGATAAAAATATGACTTTATTAATAATTCATTACATATTAAAAACAAGAAAAGACATCATACAGAGGGAGAAAACAACTTGTGGTGGAAAAGAGGGCGTCACTCCAGAAAGTCCACAATGTAAACTATAGTATTAAATACATTTCATACGTTGTACTACTGCTCATTCTATTGCACAATCCCATAGAGGAAATACCTCAACAACTATAAAGTACCTAGAGACAGTATACATACCAATAAATAGAATCAAAGTGCAAATACAAGAGGGACCGCTGGAGAGACGCCACCCTAAAATGAACAGAGATGTCAGCAGAGAGCACTGTGCTCATGATGTCAGCAGACAGCTCTGCGTTTCAAACGGAAAATAATTTCCACTGTAGTATTCAGCAGCTAATTAGTACAGGAAGGATTAAGATTTTTTAATAGAAGTAATTTACAAATCTGTTTAACTGTCTGGCACCAGTTGATTTAAAAAAAAAAAATAAGTTTTTCACCAGGGCACCCCTTTAATTCTGTAGTGGAATAAAGTAAAGCAGAAAATTAATGAGTGGTGGCCTCTATAAACAAATGCAGATATAGATATAAGAGAATGAATCAGTACAAAATCTATTTAGGATCCACTAAGGTAAATAACAAAACATCATATGTTGCATCTATCTCTTCAACCATCATTCTATGAATGGCCTGAAAGGTAAAACTCAGAAAAATGTGCACCTTTCTCTTTCAAAACATACCATTAGCAGAAATGTTTGCTATTTCTCATATCAGAGCTAGTAGAACAAAGCAGAAAAAAAAAAAATATATATATATATATATATATATCTATATATAAATATATATATATATATATATATATATATATATATATATATATTCAAATAAAAGGGATATAAAAATGTTGGTAATTTGTTAAAAGGGGTACTCTGGGGATAAGATGTCTGATCGCGGGGGTACCCACGCTATCTCGCATGCAGCACCTACCTCTGGGCCAGAGTATCGTGACGTCATGACTCTGCCCCCCGTGTGACGTCCCCCGCCCCCACAATGCAAGTCCATGCGAGATAGTGGGAGTCCCCAGCGACGGGACCCCCACGATCAAACATCTTATCCCCTATCCAAAGTATAGGGGATAAGATGTATTTGGGCCGGAGTACCCCTTTAAGTCCATTTATTGTAGGAGTAGCTGCAATCGTAGAACTATCTGAAAAGATCATCTTTTTTATTAGGTCTGACAGCTTTCTTTTCAGTATGTGTTTCTGCTATCTGATTTATGATAAGAAGAGTGTTTTAAGAATAATCATTTGGGTCAGAGCAGTCAAGCTAATGGTGACATGGCAGCATTAAATAAAACTTCTGTGCCGCTATTGTGGTGCTGTGTCTGGCATAAAGGTTTATATACTGTTTCGTTTGAAGAATAGAAAAATACAATAAATAGTGAAGGGTATTTTTTTCTTAAATTTCTGTCAAGGAAAACCCAAACACGTAACCTGTAATAGTAATATAACACATCAAACCTTAAAAGCCATCTACAACTTAGATGCTAGAACCATTTACCTACTCTTGACCGCCTAATATAAGCACAATGTTAAAGGGGTTATTCACCATAAGGTGATTTTAGTAGTATGTACCTGTCAGAACTGGGTATTTCCTGTAGAATTTCATTCTCTAAACTACACATCCCATAGTTTGTAGGTATGAGGTCACTTTCACATCAGCCCCCCCCCCCCTCCCCACCCATTGAAATACACCTGTGATCCCTTTAATGCAATACACCAGTGTTTCCTAATCAGGGTACCTACAGCTGTTGCAAAATTAACTCTCTCCCACCCAACGGTCACTCCATCCATTGAAGCAGGACAGACTCCCTCTGATCACATGACTAGTGAGTCAGGTCTCGGCTGCATTGCAACCTGGGAGATCCTGAGACCACAGTCATTTTGTATGCTGTTAAAAATAAATATTGGGGCAAAAATCACAGAATTGTGTGAAAACCGTCACACACAGGTATAGACGCTATATTATGAACTACACTAACTTTACAGTCCCTGTAGTATAGTCAAATAAAAAGAGATCCTGGAATATCCCTTTAAAGTTTCACAACAGCTAAGAGCACAACATCTACATGCGTTTTACACAATATGCGGTCCTGCAGCTGTGTTCCTCCCGGTACCAGGGTCAACTAGTCCGGTGTAGAGATAGAAGAGTAGAAAGCAAAATAGGAACTTGGTACAGCGCTGGTTCCAATCCAAATGTAATCACTGGAGATGAGCGAATTTACAGTAAATTCGATTCATCACGAACTTCTCGGCTTGGCAGTTGATGACTTTTCCTGCATAAATTAGTTCAGCTTTCAGGTGCTCTGGTGGGCTGGAAAAGGTGGATACAGTCCTAGGAGACCCTTTCCTAGGACTGTATCCACCTTTTCCAGCCCACGGAAGCACCTGAAAGCTGAACTAATTTATGCAGGAAAAGTCATCAACTGCCGAGCCGAGAAGTTTGTGACGAATCAAATTTACTGTAAGTTCGCTCATCTCTAGTAATCACTTCTGACATGAAACCGTATATAAACTGTAAACTTTTATTAAAAGGCACATATCAACGTGTTTCTGGCCTGGAATGGGCCCTTCCTCAGGATAGATTAATAGAAATGAATAAAGAGAAGTTTTATACATTTATTGGGGTTCCCTAGTTTGGGGCATTTGGTCCCAGAAGGGTGAGAGACCTAATGGGAATTTGAAAATATTAATGCAGAAAAAGTCCAGCAAAGCAAGAACATATTTTAGTTGCAAATGCCTACCCTGCTGGATTCAACCTTTCTGCATTAACACAGCTGAAATAGTCTGGAACTTCAGGGGATCTACAAACCTAGACTATTCTGTCAGAACTTGAAGACCCATTCAACGAGACTCTTCATAAATATTTGATGACCTCCAAAAAGTAATCACCAGCTGCTCTATAACTTCCTAGAATGTGCTGAGCTCGGACCACGTCTGCAGGTGGATGGGGCTACAATCATTTCTAGATGGATGTAAAATATATGCATGGGCTTCTTTTGATCCACAGATCATTTTTGTTACCAAATACTGCCAGTACTCCTCCTTGTTCCCGTCGATCAGCATACAGTGGCATCTATATTTCATGGAGAACCTCTTAAACCTCTCCAAAAGTTTCTGAATATTTTAAAGTGTAACTTCATTTCCGGATTTGATCACAAGCAATGGGATGGACATAATACCTCAGCAACAACAACAAAACAATCCCTAAAACAATCTGAATGCATTAGCAATGTTTCCCCAGAGGAATATATAGTACATAATAATTTGTGCTATTGTAGTGGATACATTTATTGCAGAGAACAATGGATGTTTCTTTGCTACTAGTAAGACCTCACACACATAAACATTGTAAAGCAGAGATGATAAAACAGACAAGTGTTTAACGGACATGGCTAGGTCAGCAGCACAGAAGATAAGTTCACTCCACACCCATATACACCAACAAGTGGGAATGTCTTATCTCCACCATTGCTTTACTGATGAGAGACTAGCATACGCTCCCCAGCTACATGCTATACTCCCAGCAATTCAAGTCCTAGAGATAATCAAGAGTCTCCAGATATCCAGAGCAGAGCTCACTTCTTTCTAAAGCATTAGATAATGTAACAGATTCTGTAATAGTTCTGGGTGCCAAAATCAGCACTTCCATATATAAATGAATGACGTCTTCACAGCAGACTATCTGGTCCTGTTAGTCGCTGTTTCCACATTTCCCACATTCCATGGAAACAGCGGTTACTATGTAAACTGATTTTATCATCCATGTTATCAGCAGTCAGAGCTCTATTTTTCTGACACAGAGCTAGCTCCACAGAGCATAGATTCAGAGTTAGGCTGGGTCCACACTACGTTTTGTCCCATACGGGAGCGCATACGGCAGGAGGGAGCTAAAACCTCGCGCTCCCGTATGTGACCGTATGCGCTCCCGTATGCCATTCACTTCAATGAGCCGACCGGAGTGAAACGTTCGGTCCGGTCGGCTCATTTTTGCGCCGTATGCGCTTTTACAACCGGACCTAAAACTGTGGTCAACCACGGTTTTAGGTCCGGTTGTAAAAGCGCATACGGCGCAAAAATGAGCCGACCGGACCGAACGTTTCACTCCGGTCGGCTCATTGAAGTGAATGGCATACGGGAGCGCATACGGTCACATACGGGAGCGCGAGGTTTTAGCTCCCTCCTGCCGTATGCGCTCCCGTATGGGACAAAACGTAGTGTGGACCCAGCCTTAAAGGGGTTGCCCAGGAAAAAAGTTTTTTTTATAAATCAACTGGTTCCAGAAAGTTAAACAGATTTGTAAATTACTTCTATTAAAAAATCTTAATCATTTAAGTACTTATGAGCTGGTAAAGTTGAGTTGTTCTTTTCTGTCTTAGTGCTCTCTGATGACACCTGTCTCGGGAAGTATCCAGAGTAGAAGCAAATCCCCATAGCAAACCTCTAGCAGAGATGTCAGCAGAAACAAGACAAGCAGAGATGTCAGCAGAGAGGACTGTTGCCAGAAAGAAAAGAACAACTCAACTTCAGCAGCTGATAATTATTGGAAGGATTAAGATTATAATTTTTTTTTTTTAATAGAAGTAATTTACAAATCTGTTTAACTTTCTGGAGCCAGTTGATATTAAAAAAAAAAAGTTTCTTCCCTGGAATACCCAATTAAGGTAAGCTCACACAATGTGGATCCGACTTCCTGCAGTAGAAAATTTACACATCAAAAAGTAAAAATGAAAAAATCTATTTAACTTAATTCCATTTTTTGGGGTTAAAGACCATCAGTTACACTGTAGGCTGGTGAGCCTGTTCCATATTTAATGACCAGCTTAAAATAAAAAAGGGGCATGGATAGTTGTTAGGAGGACCTGCGTCATCATAAAAAAAATGTTGATTTTACTATCATTAAATAGCTCAAGGTACCCTGATTACACACCATTTTACAGTTTCTAGATACGCTCCTTCGTTCCTTAGATATGTGACTTAATTTGTCTAACAAATCAGTCAGATGAGCGTGAACTTAATTTTAATAATGGGAGTAATTATCAGGTTATGGGCGGTATTATACAATCAGGGGGTGTGTTCACATGCGCAGATTTTCGCAGCATATTTAGCTGCGGATCCGCTGTATGCTGGCTTTATATGTGCCTGCTGGTAGCGGCAATACGCCGCTAAGAGCAGACACGGTGCAGCGATGTGCGCGGCATACTCACACATCGCGGACGCTCTCCCTGCTCTGAGCTAGGCAGAGAGCTCCCGCAATGTATACTGTGACTCGCACATCGCAGTGTGTCTGCTGGTAGCGGTGTATTGCCGCTGCAAGCAGGCACATGAAAAGCCAGCATAGAGCGGGCTTCACCAGCGGGTCTGCAGCGTAAAATATGCTGTAAATCTGTGCGTGTGAACGTACCCTTAGGCCCACATGCTGCTGTATGCACAACATACACTCCCTAACTGTAATCCCGCCCAGCACCTGATATCCCCTCCCATTATTAAAATTATGTTCACACCCACCTGACTGATTTCCGAATTGTAAGACAGGCTATTAAAGGGAAATCAACTGGTGCTAGAAGTTAAACAGATCTGTAAATGTTTTTCTATAAAAAAATCTTAATCCTTCCAGTACTTATCAGCTGCTGTATACTACAGAGGAAATTGAGTTGTTCTTTTCAGTCCGACTCCAATGCTCTCTTGACACCTTTACCTGTGCCAGGAACTGTCCAGAGTAGGAGCAAATCCCCATAGCAAACCTCTCCTGCTCTGGACAGTTCCTGACACAGACAGAGGTGTCAGCAGAGAGCATTGTGCTCAGACTGAAAAGAACTACACAACTTCCTCTGTAGTATACAACAGCTGATAAGTACTGGAAGTTTTTTTTTTATAGAATACATTTACAAATCTGTTTAACTTTCTAGTTGATTTGGGGGGAAAAAATTGTTTTCTACCGGAGTATCCCTTTAATCCACATATCTCAGGAATGGAAAAACATATAGAAAATAGGGGATAGGGGATAAGCTGTCTAGGGGATGAGTACCTCTTAAAGGGGTTGTGCGCTGCCCTGCAGTTCGGAGATCAGCTCACAGCGTCCGGAAGTTCATTACTCCGGACGCTGTGTGCGGGCTTCCGTGTTCGCAGCCGCTGGGCGTGACGTCTCGCCTGCCCCCTCAACGAAAGTCTATGGGAAGGGGGCGCGACCGCTGTCACGCCCCCTTCCCATAGACTTTGGTAGAGGGGGCGGGCGTGACGTCACGAGGGGCCGGGTGTGACGTCACGCCCGGTGGCTGCGAACACGGAAGCCCGCACACAGCGTTCAGAGTAATGAACTTCCGGATGCTGTGAGCTGAGCTCCGAACTGCGGGGCAGCGCACAACCCCTTTAAAGGGTTATTCCAGGCCAAAACTTTTTTTTTTATATATCAACTGGCTCCGTAAAGTTAAACAGATTTGTAAATTACTTCTATTAAAAAATCTTAATCCTTCCAATAGTTATAAGCTTCTGAAGTTGAGTTGCTGTTTTCTGTCTAACTGCTTTCTGATGACTCACGTCCCAGGAGCTGTGCAGTTCCTATGGGGATATTTTCCCATCATGCACAGCTCCCGGGACGTGACATCATCATTGAGCAGTTAGACAGAAAACTTCAGAAGCTAATAACTATTGAAAGGATTAAGATTTTTTAATAGAAGTAATTTACAAATCTGTTTAACTTTGCGGAGCCAGTTGATATATAAAAAAAAGTTTTTGCCTGGAATACCCCTTTGAGGACCCAGCAAATTTTAGTTTTTTCTCCTCCTCCCCTTCTAAAATTCATAATGCTTTTAATTTTGCACCTACAGACCCATATAAGGGCTTGTTTTTTGTAGGTATGTCCCCATACCAATACTAGTATCGGGGCTGATACTATTCATTTGCATGGTACTGGGGACTCGCTCAATGTCCCCGATACCTGCTGCCCCGTTCTCCAGTCCGCATCATGGCATCCCATGGACACACACGTCACTCCACCTCCTCCACTGCGCCCAGCGTAACGCTAAGGAGGAAGCAGAGTGACGTGTATGTTCCATGATCGGAGGCCATGATGTGAATGGGAGAATGGGGCAGCGGAGCGGCAGCACCCCACAGGACAGCTGCAGGTGAGCAACTCACGAGGGGGTGTGGGGGGGTGCTTTTTACAAGGGGGGTGTTGTCTACAGGGAAGCTGTTACTTATGTCTACAGGGGGGCCTGCATTCTAAAGGGGGGAAGGTGCTGTCTACAGGGGGGTCCTGCTGTATAAAGGGTGGGCTTGCTGTCTACAGGTGAGGGGGGGGTGTGCTGTCTACAATGGAGGGCTGCTGTTTACAAGGGGGTGCTGCTGTCTACAGGGGGGCAGCAACTAATGTCTGCAACTATCTATACTACCTACAAGGGGATACTACCTACTATTAAAACCAATCTTACAGCAGAGTCACCTGCACTAACTTAGCTATATAGTACAGGTGCAACATGCGAGAGAGAAAGCACCTTGGCACCGCTGGAATTCCTGGATTCAAATGCCCACTGCAACAGCTGTGAATATCCTGAACTCCTCGTGTAAAGCTAAGGGTGGTGCTGCACGAACTGATATATAACATTGGCAATAGCATGTAGAAAAGAATGAATCGGAGCACTCACCCAGTAGAAGTATGCAAAATCTTCAGGCTTTATTCAGAATTGGAGCAGGTAACAAACACAGCGCAGGAGAGAGGATTGGCGTGGGGGTTGGGCAATATATAGTACAGGTGACCCGGTTTCTATCACTGCTCACCATGTGAACATCAGCGCAATCCCTACAGAGACATTGGTTTTGCCGCTAATGCAAATTCCCTGTTCTGCTCAATGGAGAAGAGAGAAATTTTTGCTCATACTACAGCAGCTGCCTCCATTGCACACAACAAGGAACCCACATATCAGCACTGTAAGCAGCGCCAGAAACCAGGTCACCTTGGTGTCACATTCCCTTTAAAATATAAGTACTCGTACTTGGTATCAGCGAGTACTTGAAATAAAGTATCAGTACTCAGTCTTAAAAAAAAGTGATGTTGGGACATCCCTAGTTTTTTGCGTCACCAATTGTACTTTGTAATGACATCACTTAATGTAAAACAATCTGCAACAAAACAAAAAAAATAATTTGTGGAGTGAAATGAAAAAAACAAACAAAATAAAAACATTATATAACTTTTGGGGGCTTACGTTTCTACGCCATTCACTTTTCGGTAAAAATGACACCTTCTCTTTATTTTGTAGGTCCATATGCTTACAAGGATACACAATTTATGTAGGTTTTATTTTATTTTGCTACTTAAAAAAAAATATATATATATTACTACATGCACTAAAAACTTGCCGTCACAATGCTCCGGCCTCGTGATCAACAGTAATCAGACCCGGAGCGAACACGCTCCGGGGATTGATTTTAAACGGGGTGCGGCGTGCAAGATCACGGGAGTACCCAGCGGTGGGACGCCCCACGATCAGGCATCTTATCCCTGATAGGGGATAAGATGTCTAAGCACCGGAGTACCCCTTTAAGTACCAGGACGCAAGGGCATACCTGTACAACCGGCATCCGTAAGGGGTTAAAACATAAAAAGGTGTTTGGTCAGGCTACTTTAAGCTCTTTATGATACTATAATCTCACTTTTTTGGAGTTGGCCACAGGTTCTCTTTAGAGCAAATTCACACACACAGTATAATGCTGCATATTTTGCTGCAGAAAATTGACTTCAATGGATAGTACATTCAGCTGCAGAAAATATGCAGCATATACTGTACAATTGAACATGCCCTTAAGCAGTTAAAATCAATTTTGGTCTCAATTGTAAAATCTATTTCAGTATCAATTGTGAATTAGTTGCAGAATATCAGCAGTACACTTTCTCTATGTGAACATATCCTAAAAAGGAACCAGTTAGGAGCATTTAGGCTCCCAAACCACCACCACAAAATGTTAACAGGTTGACAATGACGCTGTTGTATATTCTGCTACAATCAGATCCCCAGTAAAGAGTCATAGGGTGGTGCTGCTTTTCTGAAGAGTCATGCTAGGCACTCGCCCCCTTCTCACCTAATTGACATCCAAAAACCTAAATCCGTGCAAGTTAACTTCAGCTTCTTCCAGCACATGCGCAGTGACGTGGCCTCTGCTTCTACTACCCAAGCGCTGGCTTCTAGTGGAGCCAGGTTAGCTCAGATATAGTGCACGAAAATATATAAGACAGTGCGTAGCTTCTCCTAAGCTGTTCTCAAATAGGGAAGCATAAATCACCCAGCAGGTTTGCTTTAATGATTGTCAGAAGGTTTTTCAAGATGCGGAGTATTAAATCTGTCTTCTCTAATGATCGGATGTCTTATTTACAGTGACCTTGCCCCTTGTTTATGTGATCATCGTGATGTTAATGTTTTCACATCCCACCTTTACCTCAGTACAATACTCAGTAGGCTTTTGTTAATGTTTAGTCTTCTAAGGAAAAACTAGATTGTTTTTTAAATTCTTTTTGTCTTATTTTTTTTATTAAATGGGAAGACGAGTTGGAAATAATAAATTATGAAAACCTTGTACTTATGTAATGCTTTTCATCCTTAGAAATCAAAGCCCTTTGGAGACAAGCTTTATACATCACTGCAATTATTCCTACAAAATTATAATTGCTGTTACACAGAAAAAATCCTGTTAACCCTTTTATTTCATAGAGTAAAGTGAAAACAGAGAGACAGTGATGCAAGGTTGACAGTAAGGGGCAGAGCTGTTGGATCCTCTTCCTGTGCCAGACTGGTTATTATAGGCTAAAGTGCACAATATCTGGTTGATGAAGATGTCAATTACTAATCAGTGTTGACATCAGCTCATAAATAATACATGATGCACAGTTATCAGGAGCTTTTCTCTGCAACCATTCTAGAACATCCATGCATGATAGAAGTCATTATATATATATATATATATATATATATATATATACATACATGCTAAATACAGTGTCTTCACACATAAGTCCAGTATATCAAACATAACAGCCAGAGGTAGGATAGATTCAATGCAGGTACAATGCAGCTTTGTACAGATATAGAGAAAAGTGAATAGATTTCTTTTAGGGTATGTTCACACTGAGGAATTGACGAGGAATTTTGTCGTTGAAGCCTTGGAGCGAAACGTTGGGCCATGGAGGTTTGCACATGTTATGTTTTCCATTGTGAGAATGATCTTGATTAATAAGTAAAATGGTCCCTCAACATACGATGGTAATCTGTTCCAAACGGACCATCGTTTGTTGAAATCATTGTATGTTGAGGGATCCGTGCAATGTAAAGTGTAGGACAGTGGTCTACAACCTGCGGACCTCCAGATGTTGCAAAACTACAACACCCAGCACGCCCGGACAGCCGTTGGCTGTCCGGGCATGCTGGGAGTTGTAGTTTTGCAACATCTGGAGGTCCGCAGGTTGAAGTAGATTTGATTCTGCAGATTTGAAGCAGTGTTCAGTAATTTACATAGTAATCTGCATCATCAAATATGTCCATCCAGGATGCTGTACATATAAACAGACTCTTAGGGTCAGTTCACACGTCCTTATTTTTGCTGCAGCAGATTTTGCAGACCACCGATATAGTTAGCAAAATCAGCTGCAGCAAATCTACAGCAAAAAATAAGGACATGTGAATGGTCCCTGAGAATCTATTCACATGTAAAGAATCCTGTGCATATTTAATTCTGCAGATTTACAGCATCAAATATGAGCAGGATTACACCCTAAAGGGGTTATTTGGCAACTAAAAAAAAAAAAAGCTTCTAGGCTGCTAAGTGAAGCGGGATGCCGCTGCAGTGAAGAGCTTGTCTTGGAAGTATAAAGTATCTGGAGAGGCAGTAAACTGAAAGGGACTTGGTCAGCTGTATTTGCAGCTAAGCGCTGTAGACACCATTGAAATAGCTGTTGAGGTTTAAGAGCAAACTGTACCTCTCCTGCAGCTGATGGTGGTTGACAAATTTATAAAACTGATTTTTATTTTTTTTCTTAATCAAGTGTCAAGTAGTAGTGGTCAAGCTGCTTAGGTGCCACAGCCTGGCATGTCTTCTCACTTGCCCTCATTACCTAGCAATCGTGGAAGGTTGTGGCACATGAGCAGTCTGGTCCTGCCTCTGTAACACTTGGCTTGGAAATAAAAAGACAAAATTGGCAATCACCTCTTCTGTTGCTGCTCCAGCTTCTATCTTCTGCTGTTACCCTGTCCAACTAGGCTGCTAAGACTGCAGAGGGCATCAAGTTGCTAGATCAACCAGTGTGGAAAGATTATGTCAGGCCTGGCAGCCTGTATAATGGGGAGTCATCCTGCCATACAGTGCCTGTTGGTTGTGACGCATTTCTTTCCTGACTCTTGTTCCCTGTGCACTTGTTCCTAGTTAGGCTCCTCTCTGGTCCTGATCTTAGGCATTTGGATTGTTTGTCTTGTACCCTTCTTCTATTCCTGGCTTTCTTCCTCTGGCCTGTCACACTCTGATTGATCTCTTGATGACATCACTCTGCTCCATTTCTCACAACTTTACTGTGATTATTCCAGGACCGTCTTGTAGGGCTTATGGGTGAAAACCAGAGGATCCCTATATTTCACACCCTGTCTATCCAGCACCAAATGCATCATGGCAAAGAGTACACATCTCCATAACAAAAACAAAGCATAATGTATGCAAAGCTGGATTCCTACATCTGTGAATTCATTAGAAAAGTTTGTGCTGGACGACTTGCTTAGGTTCTGTCACTGTGAACTACATTAAGAGACAAATCCATAAGTCTTACTGACTGATACGCTTGGCCAACATAAGACCTACTGCAGGGTATATGATATTCCAAAGCCATTTGAAAGGTTGAAGGATGGTATGAATAATTCATTATTGATCAGACAACCGTAGGGTAGAGCATATGAAGGCAAATAGGTGTAGATATATCCTTTTACCCAACTTTCCAAATCAAGCATGCATAGTGAGCTCTCCGTAATGTCTGGTTTTAAGCGATACATTTTTATGTCAAAATCAGTTTACATTTTACTTTTATTTACACTGTGCCCCTATAATTTCAGCAGCATAACCTGGACAAGATGCCAGCACTGTCACACAGAAAAGGGTCATATTAGATCATCCTAACAAAATATGTAGCCTTTATTCTTTAAGATGAGATAGATACAATTAAATTACAAATACAAAGTGCATACACACATACGTATGATGTTACAACATTTCTTCCACATGTTAAGTGAGGGTGGGACTAGCCCTACTCTGTGCTCATTCCTGACATATCCAATCAGACTCCTGTCTGAAAACAGAGAGGAAGGGGTTACAGGGCAATCTGCAGTCATTGACTGAAGAGACCGTGCACAGCACAGCTGGCTCAGGGAGGAAGGGGAGTCATGCAGAGTTAAAGCAAGAGATGGACTCAACCAATCCAGAGCACAGGATGAAAAACCTAGTGAGCAACAGAAAAAAGGTATTTGTGAGAGAAATATGTGTGCTAGACACATACAAATTATATGTGCATGATCAGGGTTAGGTACTGAATAACAAAACTTGTTTTGAGGGATGTGACAGGTACTATTTAACCCCTTAAGGACCAGGCAAATTTTATTTTTGCTTTTTCGTTTTTTCCTCCTCGCCTTCTAAAATCCATAACTCTTTTATATTTCCATCCACAGAAACGTATGAGGGCTTGATTTTTGTGTGACCAATTGTACTTTGTAATTACACCTCTTATTTTACCCAAAAATTTACGGCGAACCCAATTTTATTTTTATTTTTTTGTGAGGAAATGTAAATGAAAACCACAATTTTGCAAATTTTGGAGGGTTTCATTTTCATACTGTACACTTAAAATTACACCTTTTCTTTATTCTGTGGGTCAATATGATTAAAATTATACCCATCTTTACAAACTTTCTATTATTGTACTGCTTTCAAAATTTTTTTTTAACTTTTTGTACAAAATTAAAAAAAATTTTTTTAAATCTCCCTATTTTGACCAACTACAACTTTTTCATTTTTTCTATTTATATGCGTCTGTATGAAGGCAAATGTTTTGTGCCGTGATCTGTACATCATATTATCATATTATTTGCTAATACTGTTCAGTACTATGCATAAGCATAGCACTGATCAGTGTTACTGGCGATCTTCTGCTCTGGTCTGCTCGATCTCAGACCAGAGCAAAAGACCCCTGGAGACGGCCAGAGGTAGGTGAGGGGACCTCCGGGCACCATTTTAGATGATCGGATCCCCGCTGCAGCGCAGTGAGCGATCCGATCATCCATTTAAACACGCACATTGCCGCAGATGCAGTGATTTGTATTGATCACGGAATCTGAGGGGTTAATGGTGGACATCAGCGTGATTGCTGATGTCAGCCAATACAGCGGGTCCCCGGTTGCAGAGCATTACGCGAGCACCGCATTTACCGTACGCCAGTGGTCATTAAAGGGTTAATGTAACATAACTATGCATGTTTTCAATAAATCTTATGTAAGTACAGGTACAGTTTAATGACAGGAAACAGTATTTACCTTGCTGGAGATTGAAGGTGGTATAATGAATCCTGATATATAGAATGCTTTGGTATTAAAGGATTTTACGTTTGAACCCATAAAGGATAAAAATATAATAAATGTATTTGTTACGCCGAGCGCTCCGGGTTCCCGCTCCTCCCCGGAGCGCTCGCTACACTCTCGCTCCCGCAGCGCCCCGGTCAGATCCACTGACCGGGTGCGCTGCGATACCGCCTCCAGCCGGGATGCGATTCGCGATGCGGGTGGCGCCCGCTCGCGATGCGCACCCCGGCTCCCGTACCTGACTCGCTCTCCGTCGGTCCTGTCCCGGCGCGCGCGGCCCCGCTCCCTAGGGCGCGCGCGCACCGGGTCTCTGCGATTTAAAGGGCCACTGCGCCGCTGATTGGCGCAGTGGTTCTAATCAGTGTGTTCACCTGTGCACTCCCTATGTATACCTCACTTCCCCTGCACTCCCTCGCCGGATCTTGTTGCCATTGTGCCAGTGAAAGCGTTCCCTTGTGTGTTCCTAGCCTGTGTTCCAGACCTCCTGCCGTTGCCCCTGACTACGATCCTTGCTGCCTGCCCCGACCTTCTGCTACGTCCGACCTTGCTTCTGTCTACTCCCTTGTACCGCGCCTATCTTCAGCAGTCAGAGAGGTTGAGCCGTTGCTAGTGGATACGACCTGGTCACTACCGCCGCAGCAAGACCATCCCGCTTTGCGGCGGGCTCTGGTGAATACCAGTAGTGACTTAGAACCGGTCCACTAGCACGGTCCACGCCAATCCCTCTCTGGCACAGAGGATCCACCTCCTGCCAGCCGGCATCGTGACAGTATTATATTTAAGTCTATTAAAAAGTTGATTTCAGTGCACACATTGTTTAAAAAACATACAATTCCAACATTGAAACAATAGCCCTTTACAAACAATGGTCCTGATTTATCAAAATGTGTGAGAGAACAATTTGCCCCCATCAACTTATCACAGCTCAGCTAACAAGATCTGGTAAAGTGAAAGTTGAGCTGTGATTGGTTGCCACTTAATGGCATCCCTTTGCATCAGTTTGCATCCATTTGTTAGTATGGTCTATTTAGCAGCAATGGTGGGATGAGAGAGAACAGCCATGTGAACCTAGCCTAAGGGTATCGTATTTAACACTGCAGATCCGCCGCTGAAGGACCCCTGCATGGTGGCTTTACATGTGCCTGCCGCTATGAGCAGACACACTGCGATGTGCGAGTCGCAGCGCACACGCGCAGTATACTCGCACAACGTGGCAGCTCTTGGCCTAGCTCATGGAGCAGGGGGAGTGGCCGCGATGTGAGCGAGTACACCGCGCATGTGCGGCAACTTGTACATCGCAGTGTCTGCTCGTATCGGCTTATTGCTGCTCCGAGCAGGCACATGTAAAGCCACCTTCAGTGGCGGATCTGCAGTGTAAAAAACCCTGTGGGTCCGCTCGTGTGAACATACCCTTATACTTCTCCTTTCTGCTTATCCACTTCTGACATTGGCTCAAAAACAACAGTGGCAGTTTAACAAAAATCTGCCAAATGAAAACCTAACCTTCTCATATTGTGAAGTATTATCAATTTGGGCTGACAAAATTGATATTGTACAGTACTATGCAAGTGAATAGTTCTGATAACGACGAGAGAGAAATAATAGTCCCACTTTACACTAAAATCTAGGTTTTGTGATGAAGACTATTAAACAGGCAAGAAATTGTGAGACTATAAAAAAAAGCATCCAGATACAATAATGTTTGCTATACTAGGTACATATTGTACAAAATGTTATTGTTTCTAACATTCCATGAGTTATAACCGTAAAACAGCAGTAGATGGTGTTTTACATGGCAAAGTAGTATAATCGCGTACAAACACCCAAGAGTAGTCTGATGCCTCCCAGGAGTGCCACAGGCTTGTTTCAATCTTACAAATGTTTCTCAGTTTTCTGCTGCAGCTATTAGCTGGCCTGAGCATGCAAATAAATATGTCAGCTCCATCAATTCTGCTTCTTTTTGCTTTCCCAGAGCATTATTTAACATCATTTCATAGACTCTGAGGACAGCAATGGCCAGTGAAAAGGACAGATATATTCTCAATCTCTTGTCTACACAAAACGAGAAGGTCAAATGTATCACACTGTTGTCTATATGCTTATCTTGTGCCACTTGATTTGGAGGAAAAAAAAAATCCTAAGTTTTAACCCATAATCACCAGATGTTTTTTTCAATTTTGCAGGTTTCTACATCCCAGGTGTTATGATCCTTTAAATGGGTAATCCAAGATAAATAAAAGCCTTTTGTATGACTAAAATAATATATGTATTTTTTTTCCCCTGCAGCTCTCAGCTGGTTTCATTTGTTTGTTATTTTGCCATTGCAGACACTGCAGAAATATTTTATCCAAAGCTAAGGCAGATCGCTTCAGCAGCCACATTTAGGCGGAAATTACCAAAATATGTAAAACTGGCAAAGCTAATATGCGCAGATATTTTTACTACTTCTATGCTTCTAAAACAAGGCAATAATCCACAACGACTGTTTGCTATTTAGTGTCCCATGAGAAAGAGACTTTTTGACCGTTTCCTTTAAAGTGTACCTTTCAAAATTTGACAAGTCACAGAGACATGTTAAAGGAGACTCCCAGTGATCAGTTAAACAAGCGGAGAAGAGTAAAGTCGTCATGTATACAAAAATATAGCGGAGTCAGCTCACCACATTCAGAGTCCAATAGTAGCACATCGGGGTTCACCGAGTAGGGAGACACAGAAATAAGTCTGATCCGGATCTCAGGTCAAAACTGCAACAGGAAAAATGGGAAATTCCAGTTCTAAAAGCTAAATGAAACGCTGACTGGTTAGGGTTTATCAAAACACCTTAATCATGGCGGTAGATACGAAGGAGCAACATACCTCTTTCTATGTATATCACCTAGGAGAAATGACCTGGCACTAGTCAGAACACTGTCCAATTATAGAATGCCCACCTGTCGGCAGACAGGGAGCAAGCAGCTTGTATCTCGGTGCGCGTCTCAGTGTGGTGCTACCAGACTCCAGACAAGGTATGCAAATGATATTCTTATAAGACAAGAAAAGTGTATTCTGAGCACTCACCTCGGACACTGGTTATGTTGCTAATTTTTCTTTATTCATAGTGCGAGAATAAGTGCATAGCAGGGAGGTGGCAAGATGGTACAGGAGCGGGTGGGCTCCTTATAGGTCTTGTAAGGATCTGACAAAGCAGTGACTCCACATCCGACAGGTGTATGGTACATACAGGACTCCAGCTAATGGGAACGGTGTTCCTGCTGTGGAAAAAGTGCAGGAACTCAGTTCCCACGTGTTCCTGCAGGACTTGAGCCCTGTATAAGAGGAATGTTGCTCCTTTGTATCTAACGCCATCATTAAGTTTTTTTGATAAACTGAAACGAGTTGGCATTTCATTTAGCTTTTAGATGTTTGTTTTGAGCACGGTGATTTTAATGGATTGAATTAAAGTTGGGATTTTTAAGGGAGCTGCAATGTCCCATTTTTCCTGTTGCAGAAGAGTAAAGTAGCCTAGAGTCAGGGATACCCAGTTTATTCTCCTGATTGGTGGGGTCTATGCACTGACACTGATCGAAACATTTTACATGTCAAAAAGTTTTTCCAAATGAAAAGGTATACACAGGTATAGTCTGTTTTCTACAACATTAGCTTTTAATTCATCGTTGGTCACTGACATTTTTTTGTGAGCTTTTGTTATTACTTTCTCTTATACACAGAAGTATGACATTCTCTAAATGTACTTATTAAAGTTAAATTGTTACATCAGACATGGAACCCTCTTTTTTTTCAAAAAACACAAAAAATTGTTCTTTAATGTACATAAATTTCTCTACGATCACATTATTCTTCGTCCAGTAAAATCCTCTGGACTTGGTAACTGGTTCATGTGATCTGTGTACAACTGGAGAAATCATGCACATCAGCACTTTTATCTGGAGCCCTCTATGTACTGCTCTGGCAGCAAATGGATTAGCAATCTCCAAACGCACCACAGCTCCAGGTTTTTCACTATTTTTAGAAAGATTTGTGTATGATATCATGTGGCATCAATAAAGGACCCTTTTATCTGTATACAGCTGGAAAAAATGAGTGAGTAAAGGGAAAGTACAACTAATGAGTCTCACACCACGTGTGGAGTCTTACTGGCAGTAATATATATATATATATATATATATATATATATATATATATATATATTTATATATTATATATATATCTTTGTAGTTAACAGCTTGCTGATCTTCAAAAAGGTTTCACAATATTTGATACCTGTAACCAAAAGAAACTAACTATTTTACCTCTTGTTGTCCAATATGATCATGGGTGGCGCCTCACTAAAAACAATAGAAACCATGTAAACCCACATTATTGCAAGTTTACCAACTACCTTGGAAAATTGTGATTTTTTTCCCCCCAAAACTGCACTTTGGCTATCATTTATAATTTTTTTTAATTTAAAGAGGGAATTAACTATTGCAAATATTCAAGTTTTTACACCACCTGCATCAACTTTTCAAAAATGGGCAGTGTTTAACGAAAAAGGGGCATCGCCTCCAGCACCCACTGGATTTGCTAATTGTCAACATACAGAAACAGATGCATTTTTTTGTAGTAAAACAGGAGCTTGCTAGCGCGTGTCCGAGAGATTCGTTCGTTGGAATTCCTGACTGCCTCTCTCAACAATTCCATCCCCTTATTCCTCTCGGTCTGAGAGGCCTGGGATCATTTTAATGATAGGCAACCATCTTGAGTTTTATCTCTCCCTTTTTTTCCTTCCCTCTCCTTTCACTTCTTTTTCCCTCTTCTCTCTTCTACCTTCTGTGGCTGTTCTGTGTTTTTCTTTGTGTACCGTTGTCTGTCCTCCCTTTACCCTCCCCCCCCCCACTCCCTTGTCTGTAGATCTTATTGTGTTATGTGGGCCACTTACTGTTTGTAGTGGCAAGTTTAGAAGCCTCATAGTTTTGTACCGGAGGCCATTTCTAGTTCTTCTGCTGATTTTATTAACCTGCCTGGGCCTTACTATTTGCTTACTTTCTACATCCTTTGTTCTGATGATTGTTAATGGGCTCCGGCCCTTGTGATATCATTGTATTTTGCTGATAGTATTGGGCTTCGGCCCTTGTGATATTGTCCACTTGTTTCTTTGTTTTGAATATCTGTTTATGGAAAAACCTCCTTAATAAAAATTACAGTTGGGAAAAAAAAAAATAGGAGCTTTCCCCGAGCCGAAAAAAGCGTGGCAATCGCAAAACAGCATTGCTCTCTATTTGTGGAACACACCTCCAGAATGGCCGCCCCCAGAACCCCTGAATACAAATATCTGAAACTATGGTGAGTGCCATCATTATTTCACTCTTGCTTACACTGTGGACATTTGATCTATCAAGACTGAGCACCATCAGCTAAGACATCGGGGTCAGGGCACTGTGTATTATTTCTTAGAGACAGTGTGAGGCATATATAACAATAGGATTGTGTGGTGCCAGCTGTGCTCTTGTGCCTTGTGTTTCACTTTAGAAGGTTTTCTACTGACTTTCTGGAAGAAGAGGTGATACAATATGGAGGACACTGAGAAGGCAAATGCGACACCCAGGATATTCCTTTGAAAGCAAGGTTATAATATTTAAACCTAGCTGAAGACGTCTGTACATGGCAGAAAACAGAAGTGTGTTCCATCTCTATCTGCCTAATATGTGTAAGCATTTATAAGTGATGACAGAGTAAAGACATGCGCTCTAGATACCATGCTAGTATTAAGCACAGCACCAGACACCACTTGCACATTTGGCTGAAGTAATAAAAAGTACGTTACCTGACCTGACAGAGATACAAGAGGTGAATGGCCATTCCTCCACAAAACTCAGCATTTGTTATACTAAATGTTGATGTGTTTACAGTTTACACAAACAATAAAGCCAAAAATGGATAATGCTGCAAATGTTCATGAGTCCTAACAAAGTGTTATCCATTTGCTCCGCACATCTAAAGCAACAGAGAGACAGGTTTTCATTGATCAAATATCTGGACAAAAATCCTGAGATTTTTGCTGTAGATTTTTCTCCAAAGATAAACGTTATCATTGAGATGAAGCATGAAAATGGTGACAAAAGTCCATGTTAAGTGCACATGCTTATAACAGTGAACAATGGCGGAAAAAGGTGCAGGTCCTGCTTCCAAAAAGAAAAGTAGGTTAAAACTTTAATGAATGTGCAATGTGCATATTAAAAACAGAAGGGCAGTAACATGTCACTGTAAAAAGTGAAAGTATTCTGACGTGTTTCAGGCTGGAATATTTGCTAATATTCCATCCCGAAATGCGTCGTAATCCTTTCACTTTTTACAACAAGGCCAAACATCCACAGTAGATTAGAACAGAAAACTATTGTACAAAATCGCAAAAATAATTCAGCACTATATAAATGTCCCCAAGTGGCTCAAAGCCCATTTACCCAGTGTTTAGCAGAAAATACACCAGTAATCCATCCCAAATGCACAGTGATGTCTGTATTTACATGGGAGCATTACAAGCTCTAAAAACATTTTGACAGAAGAAAAAGTACAAATGTTCTAGTTGTATTGCTGGAAGAAAATGAAAGGAGAGATCAGATTATTAAAATGGAGTCTTCTGTGTTCTCTTGTGAAAGCATTTGACAAGTTGAATGACCTTAAAACCCCCAGTCATACATTCATGTCAACTTTCAATGGCTGATTATGTAGTAAAAAAAAAAATAAAAAAAAATCCAGCTCAGGACTGGAGCGAGGGAACAACTGAGCTTTGTTTGGGAAGTCTGACATGCTGCTTAAGATTAACCACAAAGTGCTGCTGACCAGGATACAAAGCAAGTGTATGCCAAAAACACAGCTCATGCTTTATGTCCCTGTGCTCATAGGGTGTGGGGAACAACCGCGCATTGATATACATGTTGTTTATGTGCTCCGAGTCCTGCCAAGAATGAGGTGCCCTGTGGTGTTTGTGGGTAGCCCTGTAAGCCAGGAAGTAGACCAGTGGGCACTCAGCAGAGCATTAAGATTCCTGCATCTCAGAATTATGTGCGATACAAGTGAGGATTGAGAATTCTACTTTAACATAAGATTCCTATTACATCGTGTACTTCCTTGATTCCATTTTGCATTCTTTGCATTTTCTACAATAATGCATCAATTCATTTTCATGTGGTTTACTCTTTAGAAAATGTCGGATCCTGAGTAAATAAAGGTTAATGCTTAAATAATGACAAGTCATACAACTCTAATAAATTATGCTGAAATGAAATGTATTAAAATAAGAGCAAGGGAAAGGAAAAGTAGATGATGAGGAACATGCAGTTCCTAAAAATGGTGTCTATTTTGGGCTGATCTATGCAATTAAATAAAACTGTTACCTTTATATGTAAGAATGCAACCTGGTTGTAGGGACCTTCTATTCCATTTGTTATAGAAATATGGCATCATTTTACAATCTAATAAATGAAAAACTCTAAAAATTATAATTTTGCTTGTGTAAAACCCCATTCTGCTGACCCAAAATAGCAAACACCAACCTGACAGCATTGCTGGCAATAGTCAATTATTCAGAAGGTGACTCATTTATCGCACGTCAAGGTGAAGGTTTTCAGGAGAAGCAGGGTAATGTCTGTTTGTGCTGTTATGTATGAGTGTATATGTATTTAGTACAAACCAACAGCAGTGATCATAAACATCGTCAAACATAATGCTGCATGGCTAGTACAGAAAGAAGTGTAACCCTAGAATACATCTTTGCTTGTATAGACAATAATGGACAGTCTCTGCTTCACAGTAGTTTTTATTATCATAGTAGTTTTATGCATCATTTTTATTATGTTTATTTAAAATATGTCTGTTTATTCTATTTGCCTTATTTTGAACATTGTTGTCTATTTATAATTACTATATTTTCACCATATAAGACGCACTTTTTCTTCCCCAAAACTGGGGGAGGAGAATTGGTGCGTCTTATACGGCGAATACACACCTATCGGGTCGGTCCCTGTGGCCATCAACGGCCGGGACCCGCGGCTAATACAGGATATGACCGATCGCGGTGATGCCCTGTATTAACCCTTCAGACGCAGCGATCAAAGCTGACCGCCGCCGTCTGAAGCGAAAGTTGGGATGTTCAGGACCGCCGCGGTGAAATCGCGGTGTCCCGAACAGCTTACAGGACACCGGGAGGGACCTTCCCTTCCTCCTCTGTGTCTGCTTCGTGCCGGGATCCCCTGCATGGCGGTGCTCTCCTTCTACGTCATCACGTCGTCGCGCACGCCGTCCCGTCATCCAATAGGAGTAGCGTGCGTAGCGACGTCATGGCGGTGACTGAGAGTGTGGATACCGGGGAAGAAGACGTCCAGAGCATCGGGGACACCCCGGGGACGTGGCGACAGCGATGGAGCGACATCCAGGGCAGCGGTGACGGGTCTGGAGCAGCGGGTACACGTGAGTACTACCTCCTATCCAGTGGTCTTCAACCTGTAGACCTCCAGATGTTGCAAAACGACAACTCCCAGCACGCCCGGACAGCCAACGGCTGTCCGGGCATGCTGGGAGTTGTAGTTCTGCAACATCTGGAGGTCCACAGGTTGAAGATCACTGTTGGGTGCAGAATCTTTTTTTCTAGATTTTGCACCTTTAAAATTGGGTGCGTCTTATATGCCTGTGCGTCCTATAGGGTGAAAAATACGGTAGGTATCATTGTATATCTACATTTGGTTGCTGCCCTACATATGAACAAAAAGTTCAGAGTTCAGCATGTTTTTTTCTGATACATTTCTTGCTTATATATTTAGTCGTATGCACAGATTCTTTCAGAGTATAACAATCACCAAAAATGCTCATAAAAATTACAAGAATAAAGTTTGAACTTCCTGTTTTTTTTTTTTTTTTTTTTTTAACAAGAAAAAAAAAATAACTAACCTACTACAGATGTGAAAGAGGCCTAGTGGTATTTTTGCCTGTCCTGATAAAGAAATCCGCTGTTTACTATGGTCCTTCTCCAGTAAATCCCAATCACCACCAGGAAAAGATTCTCCCATACTTTTTCCCGGCAGCAGCCCCTAGTGTATAAATGCAATAAGACATAACTCCTCTGCACGTTTGGAAAAATGACAGTGTCATAGGAACATATATCAAGTGCAAGCCTGTAGAGGGAATCACACCACTAGGAAAAAGTAGACTACACAACAACAATGCAATGGGGCGGCTGACGTGAATAGAGCTGTTCATAAAAGAGGAACTAAATTAAATAGATAAATTATTGAAAGCAATGTACGTCTAAATGATTTAACAATGTAACATGTTTAAAAATTGTTTTCATTTAAAAAGCTTCAATAAATTCACATGTTCTTCCAAGATAAGACACTGCTATGAGACTCTGGAGGTGATATTTTACAAGCACAGGCTATATCATACATCAGCACCACCACAATTAACCCTTCAGCTAGGCCTATATATGAAGCAATCAGCCGTCATACTTTGAGTAAAGATAGGACCATACACTGCTTTCTGTATGAAGATAGGACCCTGCACTGCTTTCTGTATGAAGATAGGACCATACACTGCTTTCTGTATGAAGATAGGACCATACACTGCTTTCTGTATGAAGATAGGACCCTGCACTGCTTTCTGTATGAAGATAGGACCATACACTGCTTTCTGTATGAAGATAGGACCATACACCGCTTTCTGTATGAAGATAGGACCATACACTGCTTTCTGTATGAAGATAGGACCATACACCGCTTTCTGTATGAAGATAGGGCCATACACCGCTTTCTATATGAAGATAGGACCATACACCGCTTTCTATATGAAGATAGGACCATACACCGCTTTCTGTATTAAGATAGGACCATACACCGCTTTCTGTATGAAGATAGGACCATACACCGCTTTCTGTATGAATATAGGACCATACACTGCTTTCTGTATGAATATAGGACCATACACTGCTTTCTGTATGAATATAGGACCATACACCGCTTTCTGTATGAAGATAGGACCATACACCGCTTTCTGTATGAATATAGGACCATACACTGCTTTCTGTATGAAGATAGGACCATACACTGCTTTCTAATTGAAGATAGGACCATGCACTGCTTTCTGTATGAAGATAGGACCATACACTGCTTTCTTTTTGAAGATAGGACCATACACCGCTTTCTGTATGAATATAGGACCATACACTGCTTTCTATATGAAGATAGGACCATACACTGCTTTCTGTATGAAGATAGGACCATACACTGCTTTCTGTATGAAGATAGGACCATACACTGCTTTCTATATGAAGATAGGACCATACACTGCTTTCTGTATGAAGATAGGACCATACACTGCTTTCTATATGAAGATAGGACCCATACACTGCTTTCTGTATGAAGATAGGACCATACACTGCTTTCTATATGAAGATAGAACCAATACACTGCTTTCTATATGAAGATAGGACCCATACACTGCTTTCTGTATGAAGATAGGACCATACACTGCTTTCTGTATGAAGATAGGACCATACACTGCTTTCTGTATGAAGATAGGACCATACACTGCTTTCTGTATGAAGATAGGACAATACACTGCTTTCTGTATGAAGATAGGACCATACACTGCTTTCTATATGAAGATAGGACCATACACTGCTTTCTATATGAAGATAGGACCTATACACTGCTTTCTGTATGAAGATAGGACCATACACTGCTTTCTGTATGAAGATGGGACCATACACTGCTTTCTGTATGAAGATAGGACCCATACACTGCTTTCTATATGAAGATAGGACCATACACTGCTTTCTGTATGAAGATGGGACCATACACTGCTTTCTATATGAAGATAGGACCATACACTGCTTTCTGTATGAAGATAGGACCGTACACTGCTTTCTGTATGAAGATGGGACCATACACTGCTTTCTGTATGAAGATGGGACCATACACTGCTTTCTGTATGAAGATGGGACCATACACTGCTTTCTGTATGAAGATAGGACCCATACACTGCTTTCTATATGAAGATAGGACCATACACTGCTTTCTGTATGAAGATAGGACCATACACTGCTTTCTGTATGAAGATGGGACCATACACTGCTTTCTGTATGAAGATGGGACCATACACTGCTTTCTGTATGAAGATAGGACCCATACACTGCTTTCTATATGAAGATAGGACCATACACTGCTTTCTGTATGAAGATGGGACCATACACTGCTTTCTGTATGAAGATAGGACCATACACTGCTTTCTGTATGAAGATAGGACCATACACCGCTTTCTATATGAAGATAGGACCATACACCGCTTTCTATATGAAGATAGGACCATACACCGCTTTCTGTATGAAGATAGGACCATACACTGCTTTCTGTATGAAGATAGGACCCTGCACTGCTTTCTGTATGAAGATAGGACCATACACTGCTTTCTGTATGAAGATAGGACCATACACTGCTTTCTGTATGAAGATAGGACCATACACCGCTTTCTATATGAAGATAGGACCATACACCGCTTTCTATATGAAGATAGGACCATACACCGCTTTCTGTATGAAGATAGGACCATACACTGCTTTCTGTATGAAGATAGGACCATACACCGCTTTCTATATGAAGATAGGACCATACACCGCTTTCTATATGAAGATAGGACCATACACCGCTTTCTGTATGAAGATAGGACCATACACTGCTTTCTGTATGAAGATAGGACCATACACTGCTTTCTATATGAAGATAGGACCCTGCACTGCGCAGGTTACTATATACATGTAAAGTTGTCAATAATTAACATTTGGATTCTTATTTTTCAGATGTATTTGGTAAAAAGTAAAATCTCCCCACACTGAACGCCTGCACATAGAATACCTAAATATAATTTCTGCTTCTACAAGGAAAGAGTTTGTAAAGAATTACAGCACCACATGTGCCCAGTATAGCTGAGCTGTAATAGACACAACATATAAAGTGAATGGGGCTGAGCTGTAATATGGGAAAACCCATAATGTGAATGAAGCTGGGGTGTAATTCAACATACAACCTACTTAAATGGGTAATTAGGGAACTGAATCTTATCAGACAGGGTGTTTCAGTGGCCCAATAGATTAAAGGGGTACTCTGGTGGAATTTTTTATTTTTTTTAAATCAACCGGTGCCAAAAAGTTTGGCAGATTTGTAAATTACATCTAATAAAAAATCTTAAGCCTTCCAGTACTACTTAGCTGCTGAATACTACAGAGGAAATTATTTTCTTTTTGGAACACAGAGCTCTCGGCAGACATCACGAGCACAGTGCTCTCTGCTGACATCCCTGTCCATTTTAAGAACTGTCCAGAGTAGGAGAAAATCCCCATAGAAAACATATGCTGCTCTGGACAGTTCATAAAATGGACAGAGATGTCAGCAGAGAGCACTGTGTTCCACAAAGAAAGGAATTTCCTCTGTAGTATTCAGCAGCTAATAAGTACTGGAAGGATTAAGATTTTTTTTTTTTATAGAAGTAATTTACAAATCTGTTTAACTTTCTGGCACCAGTTGATTTAAAAAAATAAAAAAAGTTTTCCACCAGAGTACCCCTTTAACTACAATTTACACCAGAAATAAAATTTATAAAAAGCAAAATCCACAGCTGTGAATAT
The DNA here is from genome assembly GCF_029499605.1 of Hyla sarda. Taxonomy (NCBI): domain Eukaryota; kingdom Metazoa; phylum Chordata; class Amphibia; order Anura; family Hylidae; genus Hyla; species Hyla sarda. Next base: position 343,109,723 of record NC_079191.1, on the reverse strand, counting down.
GCATGGTTTTGTGTGGTTTTCCACAGGGAATAATTTGCATAAACGTTGCAGTCTTCCACTAAATGTGACCCAACCCTACAGGTAATTTACAGGATATATTGTGATAATGTATCCTGAAAACCTAAAATTAGCTAAACTGCATAGCTACAGCTCTAATAAGTTACCTTCCATCTTAGCTGTGATTATATGGCAAGTTCACTTATGTGGTGGTAGTGTGCCGTGCAGATTGCAGCAAAATGCTGTGGTAAAGGTAAAGCATTATTTTAGGGACTTCACCAGGACTTGTAGCAGAACTATGGCAATTTGCAGGAGTAGATCCAAGAATGAAATTGTACATCCACTTCTGTGTTTACCACACAAAAAAGCCACAAAAATTACAGTGATTCTAGCCTTAAAATAGTTTTTTCATATATCCTTTTCCTCCTCAAAACACTGAAGTTTTATTGTGAACACTATGAAAATCTGCACCCTGCAAAACATTATTTATTAAGCTTTGGCTGTAAAGATGTGCAGAGTGTTCTGTAACTGACAAGTGCCTGGCTATACTAAATTGCTCAGCTCTCTCCTGTAACTAGTATCATTTCTCACGTCAAAGGGGAGTCTGGACTATAAATAATGTCTATGGAGAGAAAGCATTGTGAAGAAAAACACAGCAATCTCACAGTTGTTTGGAGATAAGGAGCTCCAGTAAATGAAAGTTACTTCAGATGCTCAACAATAAGAACATTTGGGTATTTAAAAGAATAGATTTTCTATTGTGACCTTGGTCGGTAGTGGTCAGACAAGGCCTGAAGTGTAGTAACTAGTGACTATCCACATGCCGCTTAGATACTTAATAGAATATAAAAAGTGAAGGCTTTTATTCCCGTGGACGCCAGCATGTTCTCTTTATTAAAGTACGCACTATGTCTACCTTAAGATATTAATATTCCTCCAGGGAGCATCTGGACAATTAACCTTTCCATGGCTGGAGAGATTGCACAGTGCATTCTACCATAAGGTCAGCCATCCATAAGGCCGCTGTTTATGTAATTATAAACAAGAAATGGTAAGTTTTGCCTGTGATCGGTCACTGCTTCTGTATTGACCTGCCACACATTTGTCTTTGCGGTGACTTGACAAGTGAAGTGCTCTTGTGTGACAGGGAACACATTTACCATTGAACGCTGCATTTAACTATATTGGTTTCTTGTGTTCTTTTTATGGTTGGGAGAATGCAACATTCTGAAATGTTAGTGTGGGCAGACAAACTCTGTATTCATGTATTAACCTCTTAAGGACCGTTCCTGACAGCCTGTTCTGGCACCGAGGACAAGCAGGGCTCTGTACACCGAGGACAAGCAGGGCTCTGTACACCGAGGACAAGCAGGGCTCCGTACACCGAGGACAAGCAGGGCTCCGCACACAGAGGACAAGCAGGGCTCTGTACACCGAGGACAAAGAGGGCTCCGTACACAGAGGACAAAGAGGGCTCCGCACACAGAGGACAAGCAGGGCTCCGTACACAGAGGACAAAGAGGGCTCCGTACACAGAGGACAAAGAGGGCTCCGCACACAGAGGACAAAGAGGGCTCCGCACACAGAGGACAAAGAGGGCTCCGCACACAGAGGACAAAGAGGGCTCCGTACACCGAGGACAAGCAGGGCTCTGTACACCGAGGACAAAGAGGGCTCCGTACACAGAGGACAAAGAGGGCTCCGCACACAGAGGACAAGCAGGGCTCCGTACACAGAGGACAAAGAGGGCTCCGTACACAGAGGACAAAGAGGGCTCCGCACACAGAGGACAAAGAGGGCTCCGCACACAGAGGACAAAGAGGGCTCCGCACACAGAGGACAAAGAGGGCTCCGTACACCGAGGACAAGCAGGGCTCTGTACACCGAGGACAAGCAGGGCTCTGTACACTGAGGTCAAGCAGGGCTCTGTGCACCGTTCTGGCACATTAAAGGGGTATTCTGCCCCCAGACAGAGGTAACTGCATTCCGGATGACCACAGCCCCTCCATTCATCTCTAAGAAAGGGGGTTTGACAGTTGTGTACTAGCCATTGACGTCACAAACTTCAGCTTGGTGCTTCCGTTTTCAGAAAGCCACAACCTGGAGATCATGGGAGGTCCCAGTGGCTGGACCCCCGCCATAAGACATGTTATCCATTATCCTTTGGATAGGGTCTAAGATGTCCGGGGCAGTGTATCCCTTTAAAGGGGTACTCTGGTGGAAAAAAACATTTTTTAAATCAACTGGTGCCAGAAAGTTAAACAGATTTGTAAATGACTTCTATTAAAAAATATTTACCCTTCCCTATATGCTACAGAGGAAATTCCATTCTTATTTTTGTCTTGTCCACACTGCTATCTGCGGACACATGATGCCCATCAGGAACTGTCCAGAGCAGGAGAAAATCCCAATAGCAAACCTATGCAGCTCTAGACAGTTCTTCACACGGACAGAGGTGTCAGCAGAGAGCACTGTGGACAAGACAAAAAATAAATTAAAAAAAGAATAGAATTTCCTCTGTAGCATACAGCTGCTAATAAGTAATGGAAGGTTAAAGATTTTTTAATAGAGGTCATTTAGAAATCGGTTTAACTTTCTGACACCAGTTCATTTAAAAACAAAAGTTTTCCACTGGAGTACCCCTTTAAGTACTGTAATTATCTGTGGGTCAGACATGTGGTCACATTTAGTGTAAGTCAGGAATAGGCAACATTTGGCACTGCAGATGTTTTGGACTACATCTCAAAAGATGCTTTTGTCAGCATTTTAGCTGTAAGAGCATCATGGGAGATGTAGTCCAAAACATCTGCTGTGCCGAAGGTTGTCTTTGCCTGGTGTAAGTAATAAAACATACACATAGATGCAGCTGCATTGGGATAACACATATGGTGTTTTAGGAGGAGTGTGCTAAGAGGAGGAATATGCATTTTATGGGGGGAAAAAAAAAAAAACAGGAGTACTTCTTTAAACTACCACTTTCGTACACAACACTGCATCCCTGGTGGAATTTCAGATGTGCATTTCCAAAACCTTTTGATTTCTTGCTTTTACTTTCTACTTACTTTATAAGCAGAAGGCGTGACTATGAAAGGTGTCAAATACAATATTTGTATACATTTGCATACAAAGAAATAAGCCTCTTAGAGATGGCTCATCATGTTACAAAGCATCAATGGTGTGTGAGATGAAGGACATGGTCACCCTGTGACTTCTTGGCACTCTCTTTGTTCGGTCTATTTTGTATTTGTGTGACAGGTGTATATATGTTCAATAAGTCACACAAATATTTCCACCTACACTTATTTCCTCTGATGGTGTAGACGAAGGCAATCTATGTTCTAGCTATTCCAACCATCTGTATGTACTCAATTTAACTGAGCTTTATGAAACCTTATGGCTGGCTACACCCGAATTAATAGCATATTACCGCACTTCTCACTGCAGTTAATAGGACCCTTGGAAGAGACTTGTCTGCTTATAAATGTAAACACATTTTCCTCAGGGTGGAGGCAATCAGGGTACGCCCTCCAGATTCAACGTAAATGAAGTTTGACATGATTTATTCTTGCTTTGAGATAAAACATCAGTCACTAGTATTGAACTGTTAACCTCCTGAGAGATTGTGTTGCTGCATCACGTCATACTCTGCTGGCCGGCAGTCTAGACTCTGAGCGGCAATAGTATCCTGAATGTATTGCTGGTATAGTCCTACAGCACTTATAAAATCTATCTACACATGAAACCATATTGTTTCTGTTTTACAATTAAAGAAGCGCTCAACCAATTATATTTTTATTTTACTATATAGTACAGCATATACTTTCATTAAATGACAATACATTCAAAAAAAATAATTCACTGCACTGCACCGTCACCATTGATGGCTATGCAGTGTTCGCGGACTTCCGCGCAAAGAATCAACATGTCCTTTCTTTGCGCAGAACAATTTTAGCAGTGGAATTGTCCGCTGCTGAAATTCCGCAGTGTGAACGGGTATCACGGAAACCCATTCACACTGATGTTTATGTTCACAGCACGTAATTCTGTTTGTGGAATTCCGCTCACAGAATTCTGCGGGAATTACTTAGTGTGAACATACGCTAAGGGTCCTTTCGCCTGCGTAATTTCTGCAGAAATTCAGCAGTGCATTTTGCTACCATTGACTTCAATGGGTCAAAAGGAAAAACTGTAAATTTGCCTCTACTGCAGATTTTCTGCTGACCCATTGAAGTCAATGGTAGCAAAATCCAAAGTGGATTTTTCGTAGCAAATATGTTGCAGACATTCTGCAGGTAATGGGGGAGATGTATCAAAACCTGTGTAGAGGAAAAGTGGTACATTTGCCCATGGCAACCAGATTTTCACTTTTCACAGGTCTCGCACCACTCTGTCCTCTACACAGGTTTTAATAAATCTCCCCCCAAGTATAGAGACATCCCTGCCCTCTGTATGTCACTCAGACATCCTTTTGTGTTGGTTAGGGATCACATGATATAGCTGCTATAATGAAAGGGTTACAAAAGTATATTGCAGTTTAGCTGGGATAAAACTAATTATAATTCTAGCATGTTGCTCTTGAGTTAGCATTATATTTCTAAAATAAATGCTGCAGTAGTTCCTCATTATGGTCTATCACAGGACAGAAAAAAAGGTAGAGACAGGACACAGTTAAATGGAGATAAATTATTTCTCCTGACACAACCTGACAACCAGTATGAGGGATTTTTTGTCATCTGAACTGCACAATCCACACTAGAAATCCGTGCACAAAATTGTGGTACTGTTAAGAAATCAATATGTTCCCAATGACTTAAAGGGGTACTCCAGTGGAAAACTTGTTTTTTAAATCAACTGATGCCAGAAAGTTAAACAGATTTGTAAATTACTTCTATTAAAAAATCTTTACCCTTCCAGTAGTTTTTAGTGGCTTTATGCTACAGAGGAAATTCTTTTCTTTTTGAATTTCTTTTTTGTCTTGTCCATAGTGCTCTCTGCTGACACCTCTGTCCGTGTCAAGAACTGTCTAGAGCAGCATAGGTTTTCTATGGGAATTTCTTCTGTAGCATACAGCTGCTAAAAAGTACAAGGTAAAGATTTTTTTATAGAAGTAATTCACAAATCTGTTTAACTTTCTGGCACCAGTTGAATAAAAAAAAAAAAATTTTAAAAAAGTTTTCCACCGGAGTACCCCTTTAAGTGATGCTGAATCACTCAAAATCTGCAGTCAGCTGCCATTGGATAAATTCTATATAAAAGATTCATCAAATCTATTAAAAGTGAAGGAGCTATCAGGGTCTCTGTAAAATGAGCAAGAGTATAATGGTTGCAATGGGCAACCCGTCTATTTTGTCCCCTGACTAGCTTTGATAAATCTTTGACATAAAATGACTTCAGTGCAGTCCTGGGGCAATGCAATTGTCTTGCAGCGACATTTTCTTGGTATGCTTTCAACCTCACATACCACCTTTTTCTAGTAAAGCAACAAAAAAATTGATAAATAAATACACATACTAAGCTTAAAGTCAGTTCAATAAAAAATATTCTATATTGTTCAAAGCTAAACAATGTAAAACTGTATTTAATAAATGTTTTGTTCGCTTTTTTTGCTTTATATTTCAAAGTCCATTCAGAGAATCAGAGCTTTGTGAGACAATAAGGTTAAATGTGCATTCTCTCTATGGCATATATTGGATTTACATTAAATGGTAGGCATCCAGCCATGAAACAGATTTCCACAATGTCGACTCCTGTTTTATAGTTCATCCTGCATGTAGCTGAATTCCAAAGCCTGGAAGGTAGTGTAGAGCTTGTAACATATCCTGGCTCTTTTCTGCTGCATATAAACTATTATTATTTATTTTTTTTTTTCATTTTTTTACTTAGCGGAACCCTGGGAGCATTTTAATAGAAATGTCGACTGCTAGGTATATCATGAAAAAATGTCCTCTGCATGTATAAAACAAACATGTCGTTTTGGAATACATTCATGTAAATTAATTGTGAGTGTACCCTGAAGACTGAGTTCACTGTGTATTGCCCAGGTCTGCTAATAAGTCATTCGGAACCAATTTGTTTTACAAGGTTGCATGTTCCTGCCACAGTGCAGCTATTCAATATCTCAGAAGTGATTTCTATTCTTTGCGTTTTTACAATGCACTGAAACCCTACATGCTCATAACAGAAAGGCAGTATTAGGTCTGTAACTAGTACACCTTGAAGCTACACAGCGCCAGGGCTGGATCATCATTGGTGCTCATGGAGCGCCTGCTCCGGGCCCCAGTCACATTCGGGACATCCCTGTGTCCCGAAAAATCTTTTCAGGACACAAGGATGTCCTTGTTACCTCTCTGCGGCCCCGTGATAACTTTAAAAACAAAGGGGCCACCGGGAGGTAGCGCACACAGGGACGTCACTGAGGAGGACGCGCGCGCATGGTAAGTCACCAGCGGCACGTCATCTTCAGTGTTCCGACCACCGCTCCTCTCTGGTCCCGGGACCTACTGCTATGGCCCATAGGCCATAGCAGTAGATCGTGACCCCGGACCAGAGGAGCAGTTGACGGAGCACTGAAGTGGGACTGTAAACAGGCATACAGCCTCAAACCATACACTGTATATGGCTGAAAGCTGCATGTCTGTGGGGGGACTATACTGCACCTAATGTGGGAGGGGGGAACTATACTGCACCTAATGTGGGAGGGGGGAACTATACTGCACCTAATGTGGGAGGGGGGAACTATACTGCACCTAATGTGGGAGGGGGGAACTATACTGCACCTAATGTGGGGGGAACTATACTGCACCTAATGTGGGGGGAACTATACTGCACCTAATGTGGGGGGAACTATACTGCACCTAATGTGGGGGGAACTTTATTGCACCTAATGTGGGGGGAACTTTACTGCACCTAATGTGGGGGGAACTTTACTGCACCTAATGTGGGGGGAACTTTACTGCACCTAATGTGGGGGGAACTTTACTGCACCTAATGTGGGGGGAACTTTACTGCACCTAATGTGGGGGGAACTTTACTGCACCTAATGTGGGGGGAACTTTACTGCACCTAATGTGGGGGGAACTTTACTGCACCTAATGTGGGGGGAACTATACTGCACCTAATGTGGGGGGAACTATACTGCACCTAATGTGGGGGGAACTATACTGCACCTAATGTGGGGGGAACTATACTGCCAACCTAATGTGGGGGAACTATACTGCCAACCTAATGTGGGGGAACTATACTGCCAACCTAATGTGGGGGAACAATACTGCCAACCTAATGTGGGGGAACTATACTGCCAACCTAATGTGGGGGAACTGTACTGCCAACCTAATGTGGGGGAACTGTACTGCACCCCTAATATGCGGAGACTTATACTGCACATAATGTGGAGGAACTACAACCTAATGCGGAGGAACTATACTGCCAACCTAATTAGGGGGAACTATACTGCACCTAATGTAGGGGAACTGTCGGGGGGAGGGGGGCATCATAATGAAGTGCTCAGTCTTCCAGGCAGCCTTAATCTGGCCCTGTACACAGCAGTTTAAGAACAATCAGCTAAATCCTTGGGACTGGATGTTGATTGGGTCACGATTGTGGCCAGATTTACTGATTTCTCTTTCTCAACAACTTTAATTGCATCCTAAGCGGAGAACATGTGTTCTGATGACTTCATGATTCTATAACCTGTGAACAAATCTCTTCTATTCAATGATGCTATAACAGGATGTGAGACTCATTTCATAGTGTGCAAAAACCCATTAACAGGTACTTTAAGGCTTCATTTTCTGGTAACATGCACTGTTTATACTTGCAGGTATAACTACAGTATGTTCGCACATTTCATATGTTCCCACGTTTTTTTCTGTGCACGGTTGTAACATGATACAATCATTTCTACAGGATTGCCTGAGTACATGAATAGAAAAATTATTCTTTCTTTGCAAAAAATATGTTTAGATGTATTAAAGGGGAACTCCGCTACATTATATCTTATCCCCTATACCCAGGATAGGGGATAAGTGTCAGAGTTAAGATTTACATATATAAAGAAAACATTCAGGCAAAATATCTACTCCATTGGTGAATATTTACTGGTAGCTCAATGTCACTGAAGTTTTACAGGTTCCAAATGTATCCAATTGAGTACAACAGTTTGTAAAACTGGAGTAAGGGTGCATTTAATCGGACGTCTGTCACGGTTTTTTCCCCGTTGAGGTTCCGTTGTTGCTGCTTGTAAACGGATTACAAACAGTTGTAAAATATCAGTGGGATTTTTTTTTTTTTTTACAATCCTTTCACACCCGTTTGCACCTGTTTGCGCTCATTTACGAGTTTCTTTTTTTTAAGGGAGAAAAGACAGTGCATGCAGTATTTTTTTTCTCCCATAAAAAACGGAAGAAAAAACGGATACAGTAAATTTAACATTGAAGTCTATGGAAAATGGATGAGCCTTTAATGTCATCTGTTTGCATCAGTTTTTTCAATCCGTTTTTTGATCTGTTTTCACTTCTGCGCATGAGCTTTTTTTTTATTGGTTTATTAACTGAACAATAACTGATAACATGCATTTGCATCCGTTATTGTCCGTTTTTTTATTTTTTTATTTTTTTTAAAGTTTGTTTTTATTTTTGATGGGAGAAGAACGGGACGGGTCTAGACGACCGTGTGAACGCAGCCTAAAATGATCACACAGTCCCACAAAATGAACCCCTTAAAGGAAAACTGTCAGCTTTCTCCCCCAGCACTAACCAGAGGTACTGGCTAGTAGTGCGGGGGACGCTGATCAGTTTGATGCTTGCCGTGCCTGGATCTCCCGCACCATTCGGCCCTAATCTTCTATTTTCGGGATATGCTAATAAGTTTCTGACTGGCACCGGCTAGGCTTACTGGCACTCTGACGTCAGTGCCGCTGGCCGCAGCGCCGCCCAGCTCATCAATATTCCTCCTATTGATGAGCAGGGTGGTGCTGCGGCCAGCGGCACTGATGTCAGAGTGCCAGTTAGTCCAGTCGGTGCCAGTTGGCACCTCATTAGCATATTCAAAAAATAGAAGATAAGAGCCGAACGGCGCAGCGGTTCCGGGCACGGTAAGGATCAAACTGATCAGTGTCCCCCGCACTACCAGCCAGTACCGCTGGTTAGTGCGGGGGGAGAAAGCTGACAGTTTTACTTTAAAGGGGTACTCCACCCCTAGACATCTTATCCCCTATCCAAAGGATAGGGGATAAGATGTCTGATCTCGGGGGTCCCGCGGCTGGGGACCCCTGCATTCTACCATGTGGCACCCACCTGTAACGGCTTCCGGAACCGCTGGCGGCCCTCAGGCTAATACCATCCCGACCATGGGGACATAAGATCGTGATGTCACAACTCCGCCCCCGTGTCACATCACACCCGCCCCCTCAATGCAAATCTATGAGAGGGGGCATGAAAGCTTTCACGCCCCCTCCCATAGACTTGCAATGAGGGGGCGGGTGTGACGTTACACAGGGGCGGAGTTGTGATGTCACGATGTAAGGTTCCGGAAGCCGTTACAGGTGGGTGCCACATGGTAGAATGCAGGGGTCCCCAGCCGCGGGACCCCCGCGATCAGACATCTCATCTCCTATCCTTTGGATAGGGGATAATATGTCTAGGGGTGGAGTATCCCTTTAAGGAAACAGCCCATTTTGGCCTTGAGGACATAGCCCATTTTGGCCTTGAGGACACAGACCATTTTATGTTAGCATTTTTGTTTTTTCCTCCTCGCCTTCTAAGAGGCATAACTTTTTTACTTTTCCATCCACAGGCCCATATTTGTAAAATTTAGAAGTTTTAGTTTTTATGCTGTACACTTTACGGTAAAACTTAAATTTTTTCTTTACTCTCTGTGTGTCAATACGATTAAAATGATACCCATGGTTGCATACTCTTCTATTAATGAACTGCTTTAAAAAAAAATGTAACAATAGGGTATAAGTGTCTATGGCTACAGATCTCCTTTAAAGGGGTTGTGCGCTGCCCTGGCTTTCGGAGCTACGCACGCAGCGTGCGGAAGTTCATTACTCCGAACGCTGTGTGCGGGCTTCCGTGTTCGCGGCCGCCGGGCGTGCCGTCACGCCCGCCCCCTCTACCAAAGTCTATGGGAAGGGGCGTGACAGCGGTCGCGCCCCCTTCCCATAGACTTTCATTGAGGGGCAGGGCGTGACTTCACGCCCGGCTGGCGCTAACACGGAAGCCCGCACACAGCGTTTAGAGTTATGAACTTCCGGACGCTGGGTGCGGAGCTTCGAAAGCCAGGGCAGCGCACAACCCCTTTAAAGGGGTACTCCCGTGGAAACTTTAATAGAAATGATTTACAAATCTGTTTAACTTTCTGGCACCAGTTGATTTAAAAAATAAGTTTTCCACGGGAGTACCCCTTTAATATTAAATATGGAGACGGCAGGAGCAGCAGCTAGAACTAAAACTGAAGTGTTCCCCATCCTTACATGAGGCTCTTTTTTTGTTTTTACATCACCATCTTCAACTGAAACAAATGATCAGTCATCAGCTGCTACATTCGAGAAGATAGAAATATCTTATAAAATGGCAAGGATCCCAATGATGGATCCAAGAAACTGCATAACTAAACTAAGAATGCATGTAATGCATTTCAATGAGCCGACCAGAGTCAAACGCTGACTCCGGTCGGCTCACTGAAATGAATGGGGTTTGGGCAGGATCTGGCTGGGATACGGGAGCGCCCAGTTTTCGCTACCCCCCCCCCCCCCCAGCCGTATCCGGTTCCCGTACACTACAAACATAGTGTGAACCCACCCTAACACAACAAGGAAGAGAATGAATTTGTTTGTAAACTAGATTACCTTTTTGACATTTTTCATCTTCGAGGACTTGAAACGATAACCATTCCAGAGGATTGCGACTTTGTTAGCTCAGCGTGAGAAAAGACAGAAGCCCGAAGTAAACCAAGAAAGTTGCATTGAATGTTGTACTGAACATGTCTTAATTTTGTGATGTAAAAATGTTTTTCATTGCATTTTTGGCTTGTAACCTATCAAGTTTGTAGAGTCTATATGACTATTTAATTATCTGTAATTGTCACGAAGTGAAACAAGTCTGGTTTGCCATAACAGCTCTTGAATGTTTTGTCAAAAATGGCTTTTTTTTTATAAACTTTGTGGTCATTGAGCTACCTCTAGATATTAATATATTAAGTTCAAATTTTACTGGTAATTTCAGACCAGTTAGTTGGAATAGTTCTGGAGGGTAGGACTACAAAAAAGTAAGCAATTTATTTTTCTGTTATATTAAGCACCACCCTAATATGGGAGAGATGAAGATACAGTGCTTGTGTATCTCTGACTCTGCCATAAAAATACATGGAGAGGGCGAGTTGACCACTTTGTGCAGTTATTGACAGTAATCAGACAAGGAACGGAGGCAGCTCCGTGCATAAGAAGAACTGGGATAGGGGATAAGATGTAATGCATCGGCGTTACCCTTTAACACTAATAACTATTGGAAAGTGTCAGTATTTCAGGTAAAGAATCTGATTGGTTGCTATGGGCAACTGCTCTGGACAAGTTTTGATAAATCTCCCGTTTGCCCTAAACTTGTGATACAAGGGACAAAACACACAACAAATGGCATTTGCTTTTATTATCCCGGCTTGTCTCCGTTCTATCACCACAAGATCACTTGAAGACGATTTTGGCTTTCCATGTTGTTCAGCCAGATCAGTTAACATCCAGAACAGTAGCTTATAGCGTGATGATGGCCATACACCTTAGCTGTTGGCCGTCAGTCATTCCTACCAACTTTCCCATCATTCTCAATGATGCTAGTGTAAAAAGCTACTGCCAGACAGCTCTGGTATCTGCTTATATCATATTTAAACAAAGTTACAACATGTTTAAACCAAACATATCCAATCCTTTTCCCCTGATATCTACTATTGAGGGAGTCAGAACACCTCCATATATATTTATATTACATCAATGGCCAGTCTCATAGAAATTGGTAATTTTTGACAACATATATCTAATGTGTACAGCAACTGTTATAAAGCATAACTTACAGTTATAAAGCAGGTCTTGAAATAAAGATGGCCTGCGATAATTTAAAGTTGGCCTCCAGTTTATGGACCCTTAGTTGCACAATAGCCCTGGGACCTAATTTGCCAGCTGGGCTTAGCACCCCTTTAGAAGGGCCAAAGTGTGTCTGTAAATGAGCGGCCAGTCGGCTCCCTGCCTCCATTGTGCATAGCTGTGCAATAGGAATAAAGATATCAGAAGACATAACTCTGTAAATACTAAATGTTAGTAATCCCTCTTTTTTTAAAGCTCTTCACCTGCACCTTATTCCAGTATAATGGGTTAAGTATAGGTGAACAAGTTGTCAGCTTCTCTTTATTTAGTTTTCACTTCTATACTTTGTATAGGTATTAGAAATAGCACACATCTTTTGATCCGTAACTGATAATATGACAGAAAATGTGCATTTACATATTTATGCTCCTCAACTGAAACAAGATCAGTATATGTACCCCTATAGGCATATCCATCTGCTTGTTGGGTTTGTACATTACATGAAGTAGAATTCTGGTGTAAGGTCTACATAAACAAGATTTTATTTTGCACAATGCTTGAGAACTTGGTCTGGCCTGTTGCAGGAAGCTTTCTTTGTAGACTAGACTGTATTCTATTGAAATTAATGTAACTAATGTAGAAGTCAACGTGCATGATTACATACAAAATTCTATCTTCTATAGAAGTGAGTGTGTCAGCATTCCAGATCACTGCCAGTCACATGAATGGCCAATAAGCATGGGGGCTCTGAATGCTAATACTGTCATGCAATCAAAGGCGATGTGGAATATACTGTAAATGAAGACAAGGAAATGCCTTCATATTAATCAAAAAACAGTTTCGGAATGAGCGCTCGCTAATTGCCGTTATTGTTTAAATAGCTTCAGCGCAAGGAGATGTTTGCGGTTAAGTAATTAACTGATTGCTTTCCTGCTTTTGGCTAATGAATTTATTGTATTACATTACAACAACAGATGATCCAGCTCAGCATTTTAACAACCAATGCTGAAGTATGTGGACCACTACATATTAAAAGCTTTAAAGTGGTACTCTGCTGGAAAACATTTTTTTTTAATTAACTGATCACAGAAAGTTAAACAGATTTGTAAATTACTTCTATTAAAAAATCTTAATCCTTCTAGTACTTATAAGCTTCTGTATGCTCCACAGGAAGTTCTTTTCGAATTTCCTTTTTGTCTGACCACAGTGCTCTCTGCTGACACCTCTGTCCATGTCAGGAACTGTCCATAGCAGGATAGGTTTGGTATATGGATTTGCTCCTACTCTGGACATGTCCTAAAATGGACAGAGGTGTCAGCAGAGAGCACTGTGGTCAGACAGAAAGGAAATTCAAAAATAAAAACTTCCTGTGGATCATACAGAAGCTTATAATTACTAAAAGGATTAAGATTTTTTTTTTTAATAGAAGTAATTTACAAATCTAACTTTCTGGCACTAGTTGACCAGTTGATTTAAAAAAAAAAAAAAAAATGTTTTCCAGCAGAGTACCCCTTTAAGGTAATCTTTAAGATCTATGTTTTCTATCTGAATGGTACAATTTTAATGTGATGTGAATCAAGTTCGCAAAAAATACTGTATACTAAATGAGCAAAACTAAAATAATTGTGTAGCAGCAACAAAACACTTAGGAGAACCGGGATGTACATATGTAAATGTTGGACAGTCCCCATTTCACCAGTCAGTCCAAAAAGAAAAATGGGCAGCAGCCTCAATCATCTATTAAGGTTCTTTATTGATCCAATAACAGAGAAAAATGCTCTGCTTTAAAGGGTTACTCCGTTGCTTACACATCTTATCCACTATCCAAAGGATAGGGGATAAGATGCCTGATCGCGGGAGTCCCGCAGCTGGGGATGCCCGGGATCATGCACGGGGCAACCAGTTTGTAATCAGTCCCCGGGACGTGTTCGCTCCAGGCCTGATTACCGGCGACCGCAGGGCCGGCAGCGTGTGACGTCACACCTCCGCCCCCGTGTGACGTCACTCTCCGGCCCCTCAATGCAAGCTCACGGGAGGGGGCGTGATAGCTATCACGCCCCCTCCCATAGGCTTACATTGAGGGGCATAGCGTGACGTCACACAGAGGCGGAGGCGTTACGACACACGCCCCGGGGACTGATTACAAACTGGGTGCCCTGTGCATGATCCCGGGGGTCCCTAGCGGCGGGACTCCCACGATCAGGCATCTTATCCCCTATCCAAAGGATAGGGGATAAGATGTGTAAGCACCGGAGTACCCCTTTAAGGGGTGCTCCACTGGCCAGCCTTCTGGCTGAGTTTGGAACATTTAGTTCTGAATGCTGTGCGCACACAGCAGGGGGTCGACCACGCCCCCTTGTTATGTCAGGCCATGCCCCCAATGCTAGTCTATGGGAGGGGGTGTAACGCCCGCCACACCACCTTCCATAGACTTGCATTAAGGGGGCATGGCTGTACCCCACAGTGCGCGCACAGCGTTTGGAACATTTGTTCCGAATGCAGTCAGAAGGCTGGCAAGTGGAGTACTCCTTTAACCTCATTACAATGAAAAACCCAGCTATCTATCATAAGGGGTTGAAATACAGAATTTTCTTGCATGTTGATTGAACTATGAAGCAGCTTAACGGGTTTTGGTGCGGGTGAACAGGAGACTGATGCTCATGTGACTGGCACTTATGAATATTTAAATTCAGCCAGCGCTGGAAGAGGGGGACCTTTGGAGGAGTGGGGCTCCGGACTGCAGGTAGGTATAGCAGTCAGACCCTGCATCGGTCTCCTGTTCACCCACACTATAACCTGGTGTATCGGGGTATAGTGCGGGGAACTGGTGACAGTTTTCCTTTAAAGGTGATGTCCACAACACTGTGGGGGAGATTTATCAAAACCAGTGCAGAGGAAAAGTTAACCAGTCAGATTACTGGTCAGCCAATCAGATTACTTCTTTAATTTTTAAAAGGCCTCTGAAAGACGAAAGAAGCAATTCCTCTGCACAGGTTTTGATAAATCTACCAGTGTGTCCATTTTACCCACATTCAGCAGTCGCAACTTAGTACATGCTCTTGAGAAACTGCCTGGCCCTTTGTTGTAGGGCACATGCTATTGGGCACTGTTCGTTTGGACCTGGGAGTAGATTGTAGTAGAGTGGTAGTTTGACCTGGGGAAGTTATTTAGAACCCAAAATAACCAATTGAATGGATGACAGACCTTTTGCTTGGATGTCTACAGTGTATGACAGGCCTGAGCAATTATAAATGTATTCTTCAGAACTCGCTCACTGCATGCTCACTCGCTTTTTATTAAAAAAAAAAATGTTTTAAAAATGTGATTTGACAAAAAGCAACCATTTTGGCCTCAAAAGAAATGAAATATATATATTTTTTTATGTTTAGGTCATTTACTGTATGGGATAATTAACATTATCTTTTGATTGTTCGAACATTTACGCATGCGCTGATATCAAACATGTTTAATAATTTTTTTCTAGGCTTTTTTTGGATAAAATGGGGAAAAGGGGTGATTATATTTTTTTATTGGGGAAGGAGCTTATTTAATTTTTAACATCTATTTTACACTTATGTACCTATAGGGGACTATTTATAGCAATCATTAGATTTCTAATACTGATCAGTGTTATGCATAGGCATCGCACTGATAAGTATAATTGGCAGACCAGAGAAGAAGACCCCAGGAAATCGGCAGAGACATGCGAGGGGACCTCTGTCCGCCATCTTGGCTTATCTGATCCCCAAGGTCACCCAGCAGTTGATCCAATCAGCCATTAGAAGCCCTGAATTGCTGCAGATGAAGTTATCAGTATTGATCACAGCATTTGAGGGGTTAATGGCAGACAGCGTGATCGCTAATGTTGGCCATTACCAGCTGTGAAGCGAGCACAGCTCCTGCTCTTAAGTACCAGGGCACCAGGATGTACATTTATGTCCTTTGTCATTAAGGGCTTAACCATCAACCTACCTTTAAAGTAAATTGCCACCTTTACACTTTTCTATGGATTTTACAAGCAGTCCATTCCTTTATTATAACATTAGTTTCCCTGCCCTCACAACGCTGATTCAAACAAACAATGAGCAAATACAAAATAGAAATAGCAATTAGTCAAAGTGAAAAACAACAACATAAGAACTAACAGACCTAACTAAGCATATACTGGTAGTAAGTATGCGAGCAGATTTAAAACAATCTGTTAATTAAATGACAGCACAGAGAAATGATAAAGATTATGGCAATTACTGTTTAGTTAATATTAGCACAATTAAGTCAACCACTTCAATTATGACTCATTAGTCACAGCCTCCTATTCAATGATTTATTAACCTATAACCGATAAACACAGTAGCCTATGGAATGTGTGACAGAGCTAGAACAACAGCTGGGAAATTGCACCATTTCAAGTACACTGCTCAAAAAAAAATAAAAGGGAACACTTAAACAACACACTGTAACTCCAAGTCAATCACACTTCTGTGAAATCACACTGTCCACTCAGGAAGCAACACTGATTGACAATCAATTTCACATGCTGTTGTGCAAATGGAACAGACAACAGGTGGAAATTATAGGCAATTAGCAAGACACCCCCAATAAAGGAGTGGTTCTGCAGGTGGTGACCACAGACCACTCCTCAGTTCCTATGCTTCCTGGCTGATGTTTCGTCACTTTTGAATGCTGGCAGTACTTTCACTCTATTGGTAGCATGAGACTGAGTCTACAACCCACAAAAAAGGCTCATTAATGCAGCTCATCCAGGATGGCACATCAATGCGAGCTGTGGCAAGAATGTTTGCTGTGTCTGTCAGCGTAGTGTCCAGAGCATGGAGGCACTACCAGGAGACAGGCCAGTACATCGGGAAGGCCGCAGGAGGGCAAAAACCCAGCAGCAGGACCGCTACCTCCGCCTTTGTGTAAGGAGGAGCAGGAGGAGCACTGCCAGAATACAGCAAAATGATCTCCAGCAGGCCACAAGTGTGCATGTGTCCACCCAAACAGTCAGAAACAGACTCCGTGAGGATGGTATGAGGGCCCGATGTCCACAGGTGGGGGTTGTGCTTACAGTCCAACACTATGCATGACATTTGGCATTTGCCAGATAACACCAAGATTGGCAAATTCGCCATTGACGCCCTGTACTCTTCACAGATGAAAGCAGGTTCACACTGAGCACATGTGACAGAGTCTGGAGACACCGTGGAGAACATTCTGCTGCCTGCAACATCCTCCAGCATGACCAGTTTGTCAGTGGGTCAGTAATTGTGTGGGGTGGCATTTCCTTGGGGGGCTGCACAGCCCTCCATGTGCTTGCCAGAGGTTGCCTGACTGCCATTAGGTACCGAGATGAGATACTCAGATCCCTTGTGAGACCATATGCTGGTGCGGTTGGCGCTGGGTTCCTCCTAATGCAAGACAATGTTAGACCTCATGTGGCTGGAGTGTGCCAGCAGTTCCTACAAGAGGAAGGCATTGAGGCTATGAACTGGCCCACCCGTTCCCCAGACCTGAACCCAAATGAGCACATCTGGGACATCATGTCTCGCTCCATCCAAAGACTGTCCAGGAGTTAGCGGATGCTTTAGTCCAGGTCTGTGAGGACATCCCTCAGGACACCATCCACCACCTCATCAGGAGCATGCTCAGGCATTGTAGGGAGGTCATACGGGCACGTGGAGGCCACACACACCACTGAGCCTCATTTTGACTTGTTTTAAGGACATTACATCAAAGTTGGATCAGCCTTTAGCATGGTTTTCCACTTAGATTTTGAGTGTGACTCCATATCCAGACCTCCATGGGTTGTTAAATTTGATTTCCATTGATAGTTTAATGTGCCGACAACAAAATCACACATACAATTATGTAAAGACAAAAGTATTTCATATGATTAGTTCATTCAGATCAAGGATGTGTTATCTTAGTGTTCCCTTTATTTATTTTTTAGCAGTGTAGTTATTTCAGTCTAAGAAAGTATGCAAACTCTAAGTATAAAAATCCAGCATCTAAGGGAATTAGCCTGAATCTAAGGGAAAGGGGACATAATCTCTGTACTAGGGAGTGGAATAGCTTGTAGAATGATCTGTCAAGAAGATTTTTAGTCATGCCCTTTAGGTTGGATTAATGGTCACAAACTTGACCTCTGGTAAACTCCCATGACCAAACACAGAAAAACAGAGACTCTGTTTGTACGTCTTTGTAAATTATACTTCCTTCCCATTTCAACACCCAAGCCACAGTCCAAAGATTTCCCTGCAACAAAACAGGATACAGTGAGAGAATAGAAATTCACACGGTTACACAGAGAAGTTATCGTGGTGAGACAGAAGACAAAATGAATATTCTGTCAGATGCCAGGGACCTAGGCCAAAAGCTGTGATAAGAGGTCAGCTGAGGTTCACTGGGGTCACATTGAGACTTTTATTTATTGCACTTGGCTTTGAAGTTGTTCAGCTATTTCTTGACACGTAAAACAGTTATCCGGTTGAATGTGCAAGCTTAACAACTGTTCTAGAAGCATTACATAAATGACACACACAGAACAATATTAACAGCAAGAGGCAAAGAACTGGGCTACACTGACGTGTTGCAATGAATAAAGCTTTACCTATAAATCGGTATTGTAAGACACAACAGAACTGAGCACAGCGAAGGGTGTATGCACATCTCTTCATAGGATCACAGGAAATTCTTTAGCAAAGGCTGAATGTGCAGAAGGATCGTCACTGTGCACAATGGCCATGGATATTTATATATTGTATCCTTCAACGCATATATGAGTATATACACGTCACATGTAAGCACAGAGCCATTCATATTAGGACAGCAGTCAGTACTACTAGCTGAGAAGTTTTCAGATTTTCTCTAGTCAGTACTATGGCAGAGAGCTCAATTATATAGAATGAATATTGGACAGAAACTGCATTTGTATAAAGACAGGTTTTCTTTAAAGGGGTACTCCACCCCTAGACATCTTTGCTTTGGATAGGGGATAAGATGTCTGATCACGGGGATGCCATGACTAAGGATCTTGCATGATCCGAAACGAGTTAGCGTTTGTCCTGTCACATTTTTTGTATCCTGGGATCCTCCAATAAGGTAACCTGATTTTACTGCACCCAGCGCTGGATATCCTTCTCTGCATTGCAGCCAGTCTGAGCGCAGGGGGTGGGATTGCGAGAAAGAGAGTTGTTTACAGTGTGTGATTGCTTCTGATTACGGAGGGGGGGTGCGACTGCTGGGGACCTCCGTGATCTCCCTGCTGCACCCAATGTTCGTTTAGAGCATCGGTTGCAGTGCGCCAGGCTTGGGACTTCACGGCTGTCACGCCCCCTCCCATAGACTTGCATTGAGGTGGCGTGGCCGTGACGTCACGATCGAGGCGTGAAATCACAAGCCTCCGCCCCGCATCGCCAGTAATCCAGCATGGAGCGAAGTTCACTCTGTGCACCGGATGTCTGGGGTGCCACAGCAGAGATAATGAGGGTCCCCAGCGGTGGGACCCCGTGATTAGACATCATATCCCCTATCCTTTGGAATAATAATGGGTCAGAGCACAACGGCAGTGTGAACTTAGCCTTAGTCGATGAAAGAAAGTTATTGAAAGTCAATATGAAGTTCAGCTCAAAGCACTAGACCACTGTGCCCATTTCTTTAAATGACTTATTGTTAGGACATCTGTTTAATCTGATCTTAGCATGGCTGGATTCAAGTACTTAGTTGCTGAAAATTGTGCCTCTATCTTCATAGATTTTGGGCATTTGTAAAGTATTTTAGTTTAGTCAATTATTCAATCAGTAAAAATAATTTAAAAAAATTAACATGGTGGTAGGTATGCTACAATACCAGTCTATGAAGATGGACCAAACCTGGACATACACTCGTGAGAGATATTTACTACATGGCTACACAAAAACCTATCAAATTATTCTAATAAACTTAAAAAATTGGAAAAAAAAAACTAAGCTCTGCTTTTCTTGTATGTATCACATCCAGTCAAATAGCACTGAGCTCAGCATATCCATTCAGCTTAGCATTTAACGTCCTCCGGCATTGCTTTATAAGCAAATGAAACACATGTGGTGTGACAGGATGCTAAATAGTTTGTTATCTCCAGGATGTGTAATGCAACCTAGCTTTGTATCAATCACCCACTTTGTGCAGTGCTCTCAGTCAAAGCCTTTTTCTTACAGATCAGCATGTGGAAAAAGTGCACTTGCCACACACTCCCTTTGGAGAGGAAGTTGCTGGTCCATGATATACCTCTTCCAAAGTTCATCGGCAGAGGCAGGCTGTGATAAATCATACAGCTATTACTGACAAAATGTTAACATAGTCTGTGGAAATATTTCCACCTTGTCTCTTTGGAAAGTGACTGCTCCCATCCTTCATTCAATTTTGAGAGAGCACAGTTCCTCCAGAGCTGGAAGTGTGTAATATCATGTTCTACAAGACACTTGCTGACGCAGGACAGGAAATGCAACAAGAGCTTCAATTCATCTTTATAGATTCCAGGAGGGTGACTTTACCGGGGGAGGGGAGCCAGTGAGAAGCAGCACACACTGTACAACTGCACATGATGGGCTGAGAAAACACCACTTATAAAAACATGACGGAAGTGTCATATCTGCTAAAGGAATACTAAACAACTATGTCCTCAGCTTGTAACTGAGATAACATTCACCAGTTCAAGTGGTTTTCTGGCCAAATATTATTGATGGCCCATGGTACAGTTGATCAGCGGGTGCTGTCACCCAGCATCCCATTGGATCACCATATCCACAGAGCCACAACCATGGTCAAAGGAACCTGGGGGATGCACAGCCCCTGGGAAATGATGTAAAGGAAAATATTGAAGGAATTCCCCCTGTTGTGCCTGTGACTAGTGAATAAAAAAAAACAACTCATTTTCACTCCAAGACACATGACGAGGCTACATCTCACATCAACAGTGCACCCTCAACTACTGAGAGCAAACACCACAGGGACACATAGGATCCAGGCTCTGCCTCCTCCTACCTACCTTTGCTTTCAGCCCCCCAAGACACATAGCTTAAACTGCTCCCTGTCCCTGGCTACATATGAGGTGCACATTTTAACTGTGCTGGCTGGGGCCACATGTACATCACAGACAGCTGCTAAAATATGTCGTGTGGGGGTGTACCGCAGCAGAGTAACTGAAATATATATATATATATATATATATATATATATATATATATTTATTTTTATTTTATTTTTTATTGGGGGGGGGGGGGGGGGGGTCTGGTAGGGGTGTTGCAACTGTATTACAGCACAGTGCCTGACTTTCAGGGCAACAAACCGTATACATTTGGCCAGAAAACTCCTTTAACCCCTTAAGGAAAACGGTTGAAAATGTAAGTCCTGATGCCCTGGGACTTAGCGCACCAGGACGTACATTTACATCCTGTACATGATGTGAGCACCGGAATGGTGCTCACATCATGAATGGCAGGTCTCGGCTGCTATCAGCAGCCAGGGACCCACCGGTAATGGTGGACATCAGCGATCGTACTGATGTCTGCCACTAACCCCTCAGATGCCGTGATCAATACAGATCACAGCATCTGCAGCAATGTGGCACTTTGAATGGATGATCGGTTCGCCTGCGGGAATCACATCATCCGACCTGGCGGTCAGAGGTCCCCTCACCGGTTCCAGCCGTCATCCCAGGGTCGTCTTCTCTGGTCTTACATTGAGCATACCAAAGAAGATCGCTGATAATGCTGATCAGTGCATGGAACTGAACAGTATTAGCAATCTATGAGATAATAGCAATAAACAGTATAGCCCAGTACAGTGCCTTAGTTCCATGGCACTATTAAATCTACTCCGGTAACAAGCAGAACTCAGCTGTAAGCCAATTTAGGATATTTTATCACAGGTGGTAATCCCTTAATGCACACACCTCCAAACAACATCCAAATATAAAGAAAGATGGGCGGCACTCACCAGATCTTCTGTGCAAGATTGTTTATTATATCCTTACATCAAGCAAGACATCGTGCGATGCAGCCACACAAGGCAGGAGGCGTAGACGCTGGGAACACTGGAGAGGTGTGAAAGCTGTTTCTTAGGACACGCCTACTTCATCAGACTACTCTGATGTAGGCGTGTCCTACAAAAAAGCTGTCACATCTTTCCAGTGTTCCCAGTGTCCACGCCTCCTGCCTTGCATGGCCACGTTCCATGATGTCTTGCTTGATGTAAGGATATAATAAAAAATGATATCACCAATAGAATTTTTCTACAACTAGGTAGAATAAGGTGCATATATAGATAGCACCTATAGATATAATAAAAAATCTTGCACAAAAGATCTGGTGAGTGCTGCCCATCTTTCTTTACATTTGAGTATTAGCAATCTATTGATTGCTATAAATAGTCCTATAAAAAAAAAAAGTGGAAAAAGCCCCTCCCCCAGTAAAAAATGTAAATTGTCCCTTTTTCTCGTTTTACCAAAATTGCTGTGTTTTGGTCACATCACATGCCCCCAAAAAATGAATAAATAAAATGCTATCAAATACATATATGCAAACTACAGATCAAGGTGCAAAAAAATTATCCCTCAAACAGCCCCATATACGGGAAAATGAGAAAGCTAAAAGGTGGTCAAAATAGCGCAATATTCAACATATTTTGTGAATAAAAGCAGTACAATAATAGAAAAGTATGTAATAATGGATATCATTTTAATCATATTGACCAACAGAATAAAGAAAACATGTAATTTTTACCGTAAAGTGTACAGCGTGAAAACAAAACCCACCAAAACTAGCAAAATTTTTATTTTATTTTCAATTACTTCAAACAAATACTTTTTTGAGTTGCCGTACATTTTATGGAAAATGAGTCATGTCATTACAATATACAATTGGTCAGGCAAAAAAAACAAGCCCTCACATGGGTCTGTGGATGGAAATATGAAAGAGTTATAATTCTTAGAAGGAAAAAACAAAAACGCAAAAATAAAATTGGCCCGGTCCTTAAGACCAAAATGAGCCTGATCCTTAAGGGATTAAGAGTGCCATAAATTTATATTAAGAATATAAAGCAGTAATGCAGAATATACATTTTCTAGATTTTCTGCCAGCGATTATGCTGAAGTCCACCACTTATGATTCCACGTATGTTGTATATGTGCACTGGCATACACAAATAATTTACTCCCTATGATGCATGCTATTAGCTTGGATTTAGAGTCAATAACCCAACTCAGGAAAGTATGTTTAATTGCACAGATCAATTCATCAATGTACAACTAAACCAATTTAATAAGCAACATAACAAATTAATTTTTTTAAATGCACTTCTAAGTGCATTGTGGTATTTAAAGTAGAATTTGATAAAATCACACTGGACAAATATTCTGTGTATGTTTATTAAAGGAAACTCCAAAGAATAAATGAAATTGACAGATGCTTAGCTTTATTCATTTATTTAGTTAGTTATGCAAGATTCTCTCTTTACAGCAGCCAACATCATTGAGAGTCCATACTTCATCATCTAAGTGGCTTTGTAAAACTGGAAGTAGCAAAGTTAAATAGATAAAAGAATGCCACGTGGGCATCTTCTATATAACCACCATAAACAACAAATTACTGCCAAATAAAAAAAAAAAAAGAGAATCAAATGGTACTTTATGAAGGACCATATGGACGTGGTTCTTTGATGCTTCTCTTTGGAACAAGTATCATCGATACAAGATGTGTTATTTGATGGTCTATGGTTCCCATTTTAAGGAAGTCTACCATGTGAGAAATTCCGTAGGCTCCATTTAAAATCCTTAAAGGAGTACTCCGGGATGTAAAAATTGTCATTCTGACTGGCGGCAGTAAAAAAAATAAAAGTGATACATAGATCACTCCCCCAATGCCTCCGGTAACCCGCTCCAGCCTTTGCCGTGATCTTCTTCCTGGTTGCCGGTGGTCGGTGAGTCATACGGCACTCAGCCAATCACCGGCCACAGAGAAGTCCCGCCTCGGCTGGCAATAGGCTGTGTGACGTTTTCGGCCCTTGCATTCAGGTATGTATATCTATTTTTTTTTACTGCCACCAGTCTGAATGACAATTTTTGCATCCCAGAGTCCTCCTTTAAAGCATTATGATGAAAAATATTTTGTTATTAACAGAAATCCTCAGAAAGCATGTCAAAAAGGAAGTAAGGCTCTATTCACATTTGGGTTGGAGGCTCAGACAGAATCCATCATATCTGATGGATACAGGGTTTTTTTTTTTTTTTTTTCGTCACAACATTGTACATCACAAGGGAACATGACAGACCCCATTATAAGTCAATAGGGTGCGTCAGGCACTGCTAGTGTCTGTTGTGTGATGGATCAGCCACAGCTTGAATTCTGTTTTTCTGATCCTATGAACAGAAAAACATAATTCACAACACAGATGGGAACTCAGTCTAGAAAAAGACGACATATGACCTATATCATTTTTGTGCACAGAGAATGACCAGGTTTATAAAAAAAAAAAATCCTGAAAATCTGGAAAAAGTTGCATATTAATCTGGCCTGTGGGTTCTCCATTGGGTAATCCCAATTTAAAGGCATTCTGTCACTTTGAAATGCAGTCTAATATGCCAACATCATGTTATAGGGCAGGGGGAGATATGCAGATTAATATATAGTGTTATGGATTTTATTTTATTTTTTGGAAGGAGATAAGTAATAATTGACAGCCTTCACTATGTAGATGTGCACACAGATAGTCCGTCACTGATCTGAAATGTTCTTAATACTTAAGCCCAGAATGTGCAGACTTTAAATCAATAAAATAAAACTTACACAAACTTTTGTCACATAACTACATATAAGTCTTCACTGTCCAAACTGTTCGATTATGTGCTTATTTCAGAACAGGCTTTGGGGCAAAAACCCCTCACCACAGAACACACACTGGAGTGATAGGGGTCTGACAAGCCAATAAATCACCATAGACTTCCCTGCGTGAGTTTAGTGACAGTGCTTACTGCATCTGGGAATTACATTGTTTCCACTGCATAACTTTTAGTTTTAGTCTTCTGAATTTTCTAAAGTCTCAGAAGAGCTGGAAATATCCAACTGATGAAATGGCATTCTTTGTCAACATCATGTGTTTAATAATTCAGTTTTGTGGAAACTTGTACAGGCTGATTCTGTACAGAAGCTCTGGTAAGGGAATTTGCAGAAGGTAGAGGTATATAGTTACAGCAAACGAATGGTCCAAAAATAGCAGTGAATAATGTCAGGCACAGTCTACCCCACAGTATACAAACACAGCTGAGTGCCAATGAGGACATCAGCACATTAAAAGTATATCTCCACGCTGTGGTACACTTCGTCCCTCTACTATTCCTCATATATTATATGGCCATATTTCACAATCAAACGCTTCTTAGGAGCAGTAAGAAGTACAAACCACTTGAACGGAACATTATTATGAGATTCACAATGTCAAAACATACGTCAATGATCTGTTACATCAATGATGTCTTACAACCGGTCTGTCAGAAACATGTGAATACAGGCAGAAAGGTGAATTATTTCAGTGCATAGTTCCAAACCATTACCGCCAATTCCATGCTTAGGTGTGGCCTTTCATTTGTGTGAGGCAAATAAGGAGCAGAACAAGAAATTATTAGGAATGAGATATGTCTCCACCTAAATGTATGCTTAAATTGGTGTGGTTCATTTGAGAGAAAAGTGGAATACAACACATGCCAATTTCCATTCCCATATTAGGCCTTATGCATATGGCAGAGCAATGTGCCTGGACCTGTCTGGAGGCACAGAGCAGAAGGTGCATTATCGTAATGTTCAGTATGGCACAGTATTATGGGGTTATTCTTCATAAAAGCATTGCATCATTCATAGGAATAGCTCAATAATAAAGCATTTCATGCAACACGCAAAAGAAAAAAACTCTTTCAATTTGGGAGCATACAGGAGTAAAATAGGGTCCCCTTTAAAATAAAAAAGGAACCACTTCAAGCTAGAAATACAACCATTGAGTGTGGAAAAAGATCCTAGTTGCTTCTACTAGGCTGTCTGCAAATGTGGTGCAAGTATAAACAAAATAGAAAGTTGTAAAAAGTAAACCTATAGACAGGCCAAGGAAGGTGTCAAGCATCAGGACAGAAAACTCAAAACTATTTTTTGTAACATTACAACATAGGTTAAGTTATTTTTTATTATAATGTGTTTGGAAGAAACAGAAAGGCATTCGAGAAAGACATATCTATTCACAAGATAGGAGATCATCCTCCTCCTCCTCGGGCAAAGCTGATCTGTCATCGCTCCTCTAGAACATTGGAAGCAGCTTAATGCAGAGTATTGCTCATCAATAGTGAAGAACATGCCACAAAT
The DNA here is from genome assembly GCF_029499605.1 of Hyla sarda. Taxonomy (NCBI): domain Eukaryota; kingdom Metazoa; phylum Chordata; class Amphibia; order Anura; family Hylidae; genus Hyla; species Hyla sarda. The sequence goes on along the minus strand of NC_079191.1, from coordinate 343,083,272 downwards.
AATTCAGGCATCATACAAGCCACATGATAAGCAACAAAGTACCGTATTTTTCGCCGTATAAGACGCACTTTTTCTTCCCCAAAACTGGGGGGGAAAAGTTGGTGCATCTTATAAGGCGAATACACACCTATCATGGCGGTCCCTGCGGCCATCAACGGCCAGGACCCGCGGCTAATACAGGACATCACTGATCACGGTGATGCCCTATATTAACCGTTCAGATGCGGCGATCAAAGCGGACTGCTGCATCTGAAGCGAAAATAACACTAAACCGGCTGCTCAGTCGGGCTGTTCGGGACCGCCGTGGTGAAATCGTGGCGTCCCGAACAGCTTACAGGACACCAGGATGGACCTTACCTGCCTCCTCGGTGTCCGCTCCGTGCCGGGATCCCCTGCATGGCCGGCGCTCTCCTTCGACGTCATGGGTAGCGACATCATGACGGAGAGCGAGGATACCGGGCAGCAGAGACGTTCCGGAGCGACGGGGACACCCCGGGGACGCGGCGACAGCGATGGAGGGCGACATCCAGGGCAGCGGTGACGGGTCCGGAGCGGCGGGGACACATGAGTACTACCTCCTATACCAGTGGTCTTCAACCTGCGGACCTCCAGATGTTGCAAAACTACAACTCCCAGCATGCCCGGACAGCCAACGGCTGTCCGGGCATGCTGGGAGTTGTAGTTTTGCAATATCTGAAGGTCCACAGGTTGAAGATCACTGTCCTATACTTTACATTGTATTTGGTTCAGAATCTTTATTTTCTAGATTTTTATCCTATAAAATGAGGTGCGTCTTATATGCCGAAGCATCTTATATGACGAAAAATACGGTACTAATTGGGATTTATTTTTGTGGTTTATGCCTTCATTTTTTCCAGAATTGGGCCCTATGTTAATTTTACCAAACGTTTTACAGGCATAACTGATTCAATACCTTACCCTTTCGATACATTTCAATTTCTCATTGATGTAAGAGGGAAGTATTTCTAACACATTAAACAGGAGCAGCGGATTGCTTTTTAACAGCGTTACAAGCATCATGACACCATCTGGCTGCTTCAAACACGGAGGCACCCAAAGAAGTAACATATGTTACATTAAGTCCAAAAGCTTCTTCTGCCTCCTTCAAACATATTGTGGGAAAAAACAGATATTGCCAATAAATCAGAACCAGAAGCCCTGTGGGAATAGCCAATGCCTTCCTTAAGAAAATGACTCTTGTATGAATTGTTCACACAATCCTAATCACCCACAAAGAATGGGATACATTCCCCCAGGCCACATAGTACATAAAAGTACAATAAAAAAAATATGTCTAAAATCATTTAAAGCTCAGGCCAGATTAAGGGCAATGCAGTTATCCAAACAGGCTTTATAGTCCAATATCCTTACCCACTGTAAACACAGACAGCGGAATTTTGCTGATGCAGCCACCATCGTTCGATCCGATGTGGGAACTTTGGTGAAAGCAGACATACTTTTCAGAAGATGGCTAGGCCCGAGGCCTGGAACAAGACAATAGCCAAGTTCAGCAAGCCGAAATTTCATCAAAGCTCTTTCAGCAGTTTTTGATCTTGCAGACTTAAAGGCCGGAATGTATTTGTTTTATACAGCCTCAGGTTGCTTTTTTTCCAAGCTACTGTTTGCATTTCACATCACGGTATGCTCCCCTTAGGAAAATTAAAAAGAATTTCTACCTTTCAAAATTACTTATGTGTGATAACACTTTTTTTTTTGTAAGAAACACAAAGAATCTGATCCCTAAGCTATTTCAGTTAGCACTTGTATCAATATCTTGGACATTTACAAACCTGTTTTCCAGATAGTTGTTGCACAGTCCACAGTAAGAATGCAGATTTTTAACAGTTAGGTCCTCGGGTGAGTTTAAAAAACAAGGTACTGCCACAGGATTGGTGCAGATATTAAAGTGTATTCTGCACCACAAAGTAAATTGAAGTGAAAGGTTTCTACTGAACAAAATTAGGTGCAGAAAAGTAATTAAACCTGCAACATATTGTATCCACCAGGGAAACAGACGTAAATTTATCCTTCAAATTCTTTTTTTCAGGACACTGTTCTAAAAACACCCTACAGTGTTATAAAGGGGTATTCTGGCCATAGACATCTTATCCCTTATCCAAAGCATAGGGGACATGAGGTCCGATCGCGGGGGCCTGCCACTGGGCATGAATGGAGCAAGCGTGGCGTGATTTGTCACGTCTCCAGTACCAGAAAAACAGAGGTTCCGAGACCGAAGCAGCAGCCCAGCATAGAATGCAGGAGCAGCACGGAAATCGCAGGGGGTCCCAGAAGCGGACATCTTATCCCCTATCCGAAGGATCTGTCTACGGCCAGAATACCCCTTTAACCAGTTGGGGATGGAGCGTATGGGTACGTCCTGAGTCGATTAATGCGCTATGGGGAATAGGAAGTCTCTATATAAGAGAAAAGGAACAGAAAACCAACATTTGGATTAAAGTTAATATGTTGCTGGGCCGTTAAGAAAAAAAAAAGGTATGCTTACCCATGGTTCCCCACATCTCCCCACTCTCCTCTTTCTGGTCCCGAAATACTTCCCTCAGTTCAGCACCTGCCCACTTAGCCAATCACTGGCCAAGATGGGACACTGTTGTGGCCAGTGAATGGCTGAGTGGGCAGGTCCAGTATGAAGACAGAGGCATCACGGGGCCAGAAGGTAAAGAATGGTAGCTGCAGGGGATCGGAACTAGGTAAGTATAGCTTTGTTTTGTACTTTTTACTGCCCCCAGCAACATTTTAATTTTATCCTAACACCTGAATACCCCTTTGAAGAAAGGATAAGGTTTAACTGTCACACAACTAAAGATAATAAGGCACATTTACTAGTTTTGTAGCCTTCTCAAAATTTATAATAAAACACAATTTTAACCTGTGAAAATATTTTATGTATGACAGTCTTTCACACACTTCACACTGAATTTACAACATCTAAGAAATCTACTCCAGAGATAGATAGTGGGGACATCAGGACTCTGAACTAACATCAATATAGAAACAATGAAACATTCAGACTGCTTATCTATAAATTTATCAAGGATTTAGTGCCCACGCTTATTCTATTGTTCTGGTTTTTTTTTGTCCATTTGTTATACCACTTATCTGTTCTTTAGCGTATATAGATCTTTAATTAGTTTGCTACATGATGCCTGATGCAGAGACCTAAGCAGCCTTGAAAGTGTGCCACTTTAACATCATTTATGTTAGTTTGCCATCAAAAGGTATCCTAACTGCTAGAATTTCTTATCTTACTGAGAGCAATAAGAGTTTTATCAAGGAACAGAACAGGACTGAACTTCGTATTGCAAATAATTCTATTCACTAAATATTAACCTAACAAGTTGTGATTATGACACTTAAGACATTCATGTACAGTAAAGTCAAGAGTAAGAAAATTGAGGCTCTCCCTGGATTTTAAGAAAAGACGTAAAAGGTAAAAAAAAAAAAAAACTAAAAAAAAAACATTGTACTGTGTTAGTCCGTAGATAGAAAAGATTAAAAGTCCTCAGCAACTTCTAGAGTATCTTTTCATGGCTAAATGAAAATAAAACAAATTGAAGTCTTTTAAGACTACACATTGGTCTTTTGATCAGGCATGATGATAAAAACCTAGGTATTATTAAGTACTGAGGAATCAATTCTTTATAATTTTTAAGGAAATAATGGAAGATACATGAGGTCAGTCTAAGAGACATTTTATGTACTACTAGCTATAAAAAAATTTAAAAAATACATCAAACTGCCCTGTGTTAATCTGTCCTACCTCTGCCAATTCTTCTGTTCCGGCGCAATCTAAAGCAAAACACCATATTGTTGCATTAAGAAAAAATTAAAAAAAAAAAGGTGCGTGAAGCACCAAAATGATCCAGGTTCACACTTTTTAAGCAGCACTGAATAAGCTATAAGCCATACAATGTTCTCTGTTCTTATGTGGGAGTTATATTAATACAGAGAGTGTCAGAGAATTCAATTTAACAAGCTAGTATGCTGACATCGCATAATGACTACCGAGGAAAATCAATGTTATGACAGGCTACATAAATAGATGGATTGATAATTTTCATATGTATCAGTCTGTGGGCTGTGCTGACATGTTACTTTCTAATACAATACACCAACACATTTAATGCTAATGGGTTTTTTGTCTTTATTTGTACATTGCATAAGAGCTATAAAGTGTTATTTTACTTAAATTTTGTTGGGGATGCTACATGTTCATTTCTGTAACCTTCCATTCTTGAGCATGGTTTTCTGGTATTGCACAGGTCAGTGGCTTTTAAATCTTTGGGGCTAAGCTGCAATGCAGGGCATAAACCATTGACAAGAGGGCACACACACACACATAGACATGCACTCCTTCTAATCCACTACAACCCCTTTAATACACGTATACATTTTCTTTTTGATGATGGGGTAGCTTGGCGGACAGCTAGCTTTCCCAACTTCACGAACAACATATTAAAGGAGCGCTGCAGGATTGTTTTTTATTTGACTATGCTACAGGGGCTGTAAAGTTAGTGTAGTTCATAATATAGTATCTGTACCTGTGTGTGACGGTTTTCTCACAATTATTCTGTGATTTTCACCCCAATATTTATTTTTAACAGCATACAAAATGACTGTTGTCTCAGATTTTTCCCAGGTTGCAATGCAGTTGAGACCTGACTCACTAGTCAGCTGATGACAGGGAGCCTGTCTGCTTCAATGGGTGGAGGAATCAATCAGCAACTAATGAAACCGCTGTAGGCACCCTGATTGAAAGCCATACTGATTTGAATGGATGCAGCTCATTTATGTTTCAATAGGTGGGGTGGCTGATGTGTGGGAAGGAGGAAAATGGAATTGTGGGATTTGTAGTCAAAAAAAGAAAAGTCAAACAGGAAATAACAGTTCACAAACAGCTAGCCACAGTGTTATGGTAGTCTCACAGCATTTAGCCCCAAGACAAGTGCAGATCCTTCCTAAGCATGTCCATTACTGTCTGACAGGTACGTACTAAAATCACCTTATGGTGGAGAACCCCTTTTAAGCAGAAAGTAAAATAAATCCCTGGATGTCTGGTGTAATTCTGTAAACAGAAGTCATTAACAGAACTTGCTACTCCCGGTTCTCTGTGCTCCTCTTCCTGGTGCTGGGGCCCTATAAGTTACATTGCTGTTCAGCCAACCACTGGCTGCAGCACTGTCCTGCAAGGTTATTCTATAGGTAAACAGTACAACTGCAAATACATACAGCATGTTCTCTGCATGGGTGAAATTGCACCTTCTATACAAGCATCATTTGCATGGTGTTTGTTAATTATGCCTTATGTACACCATTGCTGTAGTTATTTTCTTTATCACTGTAGGGGATATTTATCAAAAACCTGTCTAGAGGAAAAGTTGCTGAGTTGCCCATAGCAACCAGATTGCTTCTTTCATTTCTGAAAAATGAACGAATCTGATTGGTTGCTATGGGCAACTCAGCAACTTTTCCTCTGGACAGATTTTGATAAATCTCCCCTGTATTGTTATCACTGGCTGGGATTATGATGGGATCACCCTTTTTAGTTGATGTATTTGTCCTATTTTATGCACTGCATAGGTTTTCAGTTTTTAACTATTTAAATCTATACTCTTACAATTACATTTAAAGTCCCTTGTAACTTTTTCTGTAGTTTTTTTGGGAAGTATACAATATACAGGGAATAGAAAAAAATGTTTAAGTACAGTTACCAGAGAAAATAAACTTTAAGGGGCACTTGGGAGAAAAAAAAATGTTTTCAAACCAACTAGTGACAGAAAGTTTTAAAGATTTGCAAATTACTTTTATTTAAAAATGTCAAGCCTCCCAGTGGTTATCTGCTCTCTGCTGCCACTTCTGTCCATGTCTGGAACTGTCCAGAGCAGCTGCAAATCCCCATACCAAACCTCTGACTTCAGACAGTTCCTGACATGGACAGATGTGGAAGCAGAGAGCACTGTGTCTGACTGGAATTCTCTTGGGATGGCACCAAGCAACAATTTCACACATTTGTTTTAGTACTTAACACTAACACTATAGGCATGCATTTTTTGGACTTAACATACAATATTGGACAATATTTAAGAGCCAAAAAAAATTGTTCTAATGAGGAGCAGTTTAAGAGGGAAGTTGTGTGTCACGAGGTTATCCTAAGAAAGTTTTGCACAAAGCATACGCAAGGGGCAGGGCTACTTCACAACATGAATTACTGATTCATAAACCCAGAGCACCAACCCCGTTCTGTCAATTACTTGCTGCTGAGAACCTTGTGGTCGGTGAACTTTTTACAATTACATACCTCCTGGTATTAAGGATTTTGTCAACCAGTTGACAACTGTCAGTATACAATCTATGATTTCATCAATTGTCAGAATTCTGGAGTCATAAAAAGAGATGAGCGAAGTTACAGTAATTTGATTCCTCATGAACTTCCCGGCTCGGCAGTTGATTACTTTATCCTGCATAAATTAGTTCAGCTTTCAGGTGCTCTGGTGGACTGGAAAAGGTGGATACAGTCGTAGGAAAGAGTCTTCTAGGACTGTATCCACCTTTTCCAGCCCACAGGAGCACCTGAAAGCTGAACTAATTTATGCAGGCTAAAGTCATCAAATGCTGAGCCGCGAGGTTCGTGACGAATCGAATCACTGTAACTTCTCTAGTCATATATGTTGCCCAGTGCAGCTGTCCCAAACTGTATGTTGGGAAAACTGTCCAGCAATTATGGCGAATATCTAAATATTTGAGCACAATCAATACTCAAACTAATACTCAGCTGTCACACCATATGAGAAAGACACCTGGCAGTATCCCCTTAGACTTGATATTTGGGGTGTTACCCAGGGCAAATTGGGACCTCGTTGGGGAAATTTTAACAATAAATTGCTATGTGAAGAATCATGAAGGATACATCGACTTCAAATTTCCAATTTCCCATAGAAGCCTTTAGCTGACTTATGTGATCACTCCTCCTGCATCAAGAGGGATAGAGAATTGTAGAGGGTGTTTTTATTTGGACTGTCATTAATAATAATAGTCATTGTGGAACATTCTGATATGTGTTCCATGGATATAGTTGCCAATTTGTTACATTGTCCCAAATGGGATTTTGAAGGATCCATATATAATACAATGTACACCTCTATAAATCTGTATTGTCCCTCCTAATTTACCTTCTATTATTTGGAAGTCTTCATTTTCCAATGATCCTACATTACCATTCATATTTTACCTGTTATTGTGCTATCCAATAAGTCCAGACACAATGGCAGCATTAAGGCTAGGGATTTAATGCAAGTCCCTGCGCATAGGCAATCTGCGTAGTGACAACCTCTTGCAGGTGCAGTAACATATAACTGAAACTAGCTACTAGCGCAGTGAGATCCTTGGGCATGATCACGTGAACTTGTATAGCTCCAGATCAAACAGTTCGCGCAGCTTTCAGTGCACATAGACATCATTGCTGGGCACACTTAGACACTCTCTGGTAAGATCTCCATTCCTGTCCTCCATTGTTACTGGCTAAGCCAGATGTCATTCCACAACACTATGAATCTGTATGGTAGATGGAATAAAGTGGGATCTGATTGATTGAATGGAGTGGTGACATCACTATGGGAGGTTATAAAACCCATTGTCAGGCATTTATGCAAGCCATTTACCCATTTCCCCTTGATAAACCACTGATTGTGGTGAAACATTGGGGGAAGGGGGTATATGTGTTAGATTTTAAATATCACTTGCCAGGTCTTGTGTATCTAGTTATAGAGGTTCACTGCAGCCACACTATCAAACATGTTTTTTGTTTACATTCAAGCACTAAGTAGAACTCAGTAAATTGTTGACACATTAATGAGACCAGTGGGTTGAGGTTTTTAATCTAGAATGGCTTAAAGAGGTACTCCGGTGCTTAAACATTTTATCCCCTATCCAAAGGATAGGGGATACGATGCCTGATCGAGGGAGTCCCGCAGCTGGGGACCCCCGGGATCATGTACGCGGCACCCAGTTTGTAATCAGACCCGGAGTGTATTCACTCCGGGTCTGATTATTTTTGACCGCAGGGCGGGCGGCGTGTGACGTCACGCCTCCGCCCCCGTGTGACATCACGCTTAGCCCCTCAATGCAAGCACACGGGAGGGGGCGTGATAGCTATCAGGCCCCCTCCCGTCGGCTTGCATTGAGGGGCTAAGCGTGACGTCACACGGGGGCGTGACGTCACACTCCGCCGGCCCTGCGGTCGCCGGTAATCAGTCTTGGAGTGAATACACTCCGGGTCTGATTACAAACTGGGTGCCGCGTGCATGATCATGGGCGTCCCCAGCTGCGGGACTCCCTCGATCAGGCATCTTATCCTCTATCCTTTGGATAGGGGATAAGATGTGTAAGCACCGGAGATCCCCTTTAAATAAAAGTTATGTTTTAAGTATTAGTGGATGGAAAAATAAGGATATTTTGATCACTTTGTGATTAACCCCTTCAGGACCAAGCCCATTTTGGCCTTCAGGACCGGAGGGTTTTTTGTACATCTGACCACTGTCACTTTAAACATTAATAACTCTGGAATGCTTTTAGTTATCATTCTGCTTCCGAGATTGTTTTTCGTGACATATTCTACTTTAACATAGTGGTAAATTTTTGTCGATACTTGCATCCTTTCTTGGTGAAAAATCCGTAAATTTGATGAAAAATTAGAAAATTTTGCATTTTTCTAACTTTGAAGCTTTCTGCTTGTATGGAAAATGGATATTACGAATACATTTTTTTTTTGGTTCACATATACAATATGTCTACTTTATGTTTGCATCATAAAATTGAGGTGTTTTTACTTTTGGAAGACACCAGAGGGCTTCAAAGTTCAGCAGCAATTTTCCGATTTTTCACAAAATTTTCAAACTCGATATTTTTCAGGGACCAGTTCAGGTTTGAAGTGGATTTGAAGGGTCTTCATATTAGAAATACCCCATAAATGACCCCATTATAAAAACTACACCCCCCAAAGTATTCAAAATGACATTCAGTCAGCGTTTTAACCCTTCAGGTGTTTCACACGAATAGCAGCAAAGTGAAGGAGAAAATTCACAATCTTCATTTTTTACACTCGCATTTTCTTGCAGATCCAATTTTTGAATTTTTACAAGGGGTAAAAGGAGAAAATTTTTACTTGTATTTGTAGCCCAATTTCTCTCGAGTAAGCACATACCTCATAAGTCTATGTAAATTGTTCGGCGGGCGCAGTAGAGGGCTCAGAATGGAAGGAGCGACGGGATTTTGGAGAGTACGTTTTTCTGAAATGGTTTTTGGGAGGCATGTTGCATTTAGGAAGCCCATATGGTGCCAGAACAGCAAAAAAAAAAAAAAAAAACACATGGCATACCATTTTGGAAACTAGACCCCTCGGGGAATGTAACATGGGATAAAGTGAGCCTTTATACCCCACAGGTGTTTCACGACTTTTGCAAATGTAAAAAAAAAAAAAAAATTTTTACCTAAAATGCTTGTTTTCCCAAAAATATTACATTTTTAAAAAGGGTAATAGCAGAAAATACCCCTAAAAATTTGAAGCCCAATTTCTCCAGATTCAGAAAACACCCCATATGGAGGTGAAAAGTGCTCTGCTGGCGCACTACAGGTCTCAGAAGAGGAGTAGTCACATTTGGCTTTTTGAAAGCAAATTTTGCTCTGGGGGCATGCCGCATTTAGGAAGCCCCTATGGTGCCAGGACAGCAAAAGAAAAAACCCACATGGCATACCATTTTGGAAACTAGACCCCTCGGGGAACGTAACAAGGGGTTAAGTGAACCTTTATACCCCACAGGTGTTTCACGACTTTTGCATATGTAAAAAAAAAAAAATTTGTTTTACCTAAAATGCTTGTTTTCCCAAAAATGTAACATTTTTAAAAAGGGTAAAAGCAGAAAATACCCCCCAAAATTTGTAACACAATTTCTCCCGAGTACGGCGATACCCCATATGTGACCCTTAACTATTGCCTTAAAATACGACAGGGCTCTAAAGTGAGAGCGCCATGTGCATTTGAGGCCTAAATTAGGGATTGCATAGGGGTGGACATAGGGGTATTCTACGCCAGTGATTCCCAAACAGGGTGCCTCCAGCTGTTGCAAAACTCCCAGCATGCCTGGACAGTCAACGGCTGTCCGACAATACTGGGAGTTGTTGTTTTGCAACAGCTGGAGGCTCCGTTTTGGAAACTGGCGTACCAGACGCTTTCATTTTTATTGGGGAGGGGAGGGGGGCTGTGTAGGGGTATGTGTTAATGTAGTGTTTTTTACTTTTTATTTTATTTTTTGTTAGTGTAGTGTAGTGTTTTTAGGGTACAGTCGCACGGACGGGGGTTCACAGTAGTTTCTCGCTGGCAGTTTGAGCTGCGGCAGAAAATTTGCCGCAGCTCAAACTTGCAGACAGATACTTGCTGTAAACCTCCGCCCATGTGAGTGTACCCTGTACATCCAGCTGTTGCAAAACTACAACTCCCAGCATGCGCTGACAGACTGTACATGCTGAGACTTTTAGTTTTGCAACAGCTGTAGGCACACTGGTTATGATTCACTGAGTTTGTGACCTTACTCAGTGTTTCAAAACCAGTGTGCCTCTAGCTGTTGCAAAACTATAACTCCCAGCATGTACGGTGCATGGTGTAAGGTGACTGCTGGGAGTTGGAGTTTGCAACAGCTGGAGGCCCACCGGTCGTGAAACACTGAGTTAGGTAAAAAAAAACTCTGAGTTTCACAACCAGTGTGCCTTCAGCTGTTGCAAAACTACAACTCTCAGCAGTCACCGACAGCCAACGGGCATGCTGGCAGTTGTAGTTATGCAACAGCTGAAGGTACACTTTTCCATAGAAAAAATGTGCCTCCAGCTGTTGCAAAACCATAAGTCCCAGCATGCCCATAAGGGAATGCTGGGAGTTGTGGTGGTCTGCCTCCTGCTGTTGCATAACTACAACTCCCAGCATGCCCTTTTTGCATGCTGGGAGCTGTTGCTAAGCAACAGCAGGAGGCTGTCACTCACCAACGATCCTCGCCGCAGGTCAGTCCCTCGTCGTCGCCGCCGCTGCTCCTGGGGCCCTGATCCCAACATTAACGCCGGGGATCGGGGTCCCCAGCACCCGGGGTGCACGTCCCACACCCGCTCACGTCCTCCGGAAGAGGGGCGGAGCGGGTGCGGGAGTGACACCAGCAGCAGGCGCCCTGATTGGTTGGCCGGTAATGCGGCCGACGAATCAGGGCGATCGTGAGCAACAGTGCCACCTCACCCCTGCAGGCTCTGGCTGTTCGGGGCCGTCAGAGACGGGTCACTGGAGACCCGATTGACCCGGAATCACCCGGAATCACCCCAGATCGCTGGACTGAATTGTCCAGCGATCTGCGGCCATCGCCGACATGGGGGGGCATAATGACCACCCTGGGCGATATGCCGGGATGCCTGCTGAACGATTTCAGCAGGCATCCGGCTCCGGTCCCCAACCGGCTAGCGGTGGGAACCGGAATTCCAACGGGCGTATGGATACGCCCTCGGTCCTTAAGGACTCGGAATGCAGGGCGTATCCATACGCCCTATGTCCTGAAGAGATTAATGTGTTGGTTGATTCAATCCTCCATAGGTCCATTTTGTGTTTCTGACTGGAAAGAACTGCACAACTTCCTCTGGAACATACAGAAGCTGAAAAATACTGGAAGACTTAAGATTTTTTAAATAGAAGTAATTTACACATTTGTACTACTTTATTAAAAATACATTATATCTAAATGGTAGTTTAACCCTTTTTGGATTCTAGGAGTTGGAGTTGGTGATCTAACCAAGATGATAACCTATCTGTAGGTGACCCTATCCCTGCGACAGATGCTTGGACTGTAAAGGGGTACCCCAGGAATAAGAGCACCCAATATGCAACAATACAGGCTGCTCTTAGTTGTTGTGTCTTTCACACAATTCCTATAGGTGAGCAGGCCTCCTGCTGAGGGAATCTACCAACTAAGATTTCTTCTTTTGTCAAGATATACTGCCCTAGAATGAGCTTTGTCTGACTTTTATTTCCAGGTTTACCATGACCAGCTTGCCTGAAATGCATTATTTTTTATAGAGGTATGAAGATTAGTTGCAGCAGGAAACCTATAATGCTGCTCATCATGCAGGAAACAAATATTTGGAAATGGAAAATATCTAACTTGTCCAAGTCTAATGGAAAAGATCCACTGAACTCATTTTAAGTAAAGATGTCTACTTAATTCTATTATAAGATACAGCACCCTGAGGTAAAAATATGCAAGACATAAGAGTGGTAAAACAAACTTAAAAAGGCATATAGCAATAACAAAGGAAAACACGAGAGACACAGGTTGTACAGTAGATGGGCACCGTTTGCTGATTAAAAGATTCCTGGCTCATAATTTATTCTTTAGGTTAGCAATCCGCAGAGTAACGCCTCAGGGCAGAATCTAAAGCCGTACACTTTCACTTTGATTTGCTGCCTTTCCGCAATGTCAGGAAGCTCATTTTCGAAGACTTTCCTGTTGAATTCTTACATTCTTCTGCTACCAATGTGCATATTTTATTATTGACCAGCAAAGTCACAATGAAGAGGATGAAGGAGGATGATGATAATTGGAAATATCACAGAGTTAGGCAGGTTCAGTAGTATCACCTCAGGGCAGGTTCACACTGCAAAAAAAGGGGGCCATTTTTCTTTAATCAAAACCAGGAGTGGATCCCAAAGAGAGAAAAAGTATACAGACTTCTATTTCTTTACTTTATTCTGGATGAATCCATGTAATGACTGAAAAAGGCATGAAAACTGCCCAGTCTGAACCAGACCTTCATGTTCTCCTACCTAAGGTTATTGGTCCCATGGTGTGAGTATTTCAAAAGAAGGTGAAATACAAACATGCGGAGGAGTAGCAACCAGGTGAGACACTAAATGATTGCTGGAAGTACTAAGTACCGAACTGGAAAGGCAAGGGGATTTAGTATTGCTTTTCTTCAAAGAGTGATGCCTGGGAGTCATCCAAGCTGAGGGTGTATTTTTTCTAACTTTTCAAAAATGCTAGTTTGCAGCTCATCTTTGCTATTTTACTATTCCTTCCAGCATGCTTTACTAGGAGAATCATGAAGTGACATAGCGTGTGATTTCTATGGATTTCTCTGTGACCTCTAGCCTCGGGCTAAATGAGGGCCAGTGAAGGGCAATGCCAAGTACTCCACCCCCTTTCGACATACCAGACATGTTACGTAGACACTGGAGATGACAAGTATAATGAAATAAAAGCCTGTAGCAGAAACAATAATAATAACAGAAAACAACCGGAGGAAAACGTTAGCAAAAAGATGACAGAATAAAAAAAGATGGACTTGATCCAGCAGGAAACCAGTGACACAATGACAGGAAGAAACAGGCGCAGTCACCAGTCAGAGAATCACCAGGAATGTACAGAATGCGGCACTCACTTCCACACTTACTCTGTGTCAACTTAATAAAAATAACCACATTCCATAAACACTGCATTTTCTGCAAATTGCTTCATATTCAGCAGCTTCAAGAATATGATCTTGAAGAGACCATGTATATGGTACCTAAAGTTCTCAAACAATGTAAACTACTAACTTGATAACATTAAAGTGTTTGTCCCATCACATCAGTATGTGCTGGTAATAGCTTAGACACACCAACTTCATAAACAGAGGTGTGCTGGTCTAACAACGAATAGGCAGCTCAGTAAGCACACCCGTTGGTTCCCATATCTGTCATTCGTAGTTATGGACAATGACAATGTTTGTATCTGTTCCTCCCCTTAAATGGTATCTCCAGTTAATGTGAAGTAAGTCTCTATGATAAGAAAGTCTCACGTTAACACACTCTAAACTAGCAGCGATTCTCCCATTCATTTCAATGGGTCTGCTGGAAATCTGCTGCTATTGTGGACTGTCCAAAGACCTATAAAAGTGAATGGCAGCGTAACTTACAGCTAGTTACGAGCATGTGAACTTATCCATAGGTATTTTTGCTGAAGATCTGCTGCAGACTTCAATGGGCAGCAAAATCTGCTGAAGCAAATAGTCAGCAGAAAATATGCACGTGTGAACCCACCTTCAGGATTTATTCAGGCATACATGATCTGTTGCAGATTTCAATGTAAACTAAATGACTTAACATAGCATCAAAGCAGCAGACCCTGTATACACCCTGAGGGTACATTCACCCTAGCTGATAAATTTTTCGTGGTTCATGCTGCGAATTGGAATTGGGGGGGGGAGGATCTCCGCAGCAAATATTTAGCAGCGGAATCTCTGCTGCGGAAAAATAGGCGCAAACTCCATTGAAGTCAATAGTTCCTGTGGAGGATTTTGAACTACAGAAATCCCCTGCTGAAAATTTGCAGCAGACAGCCTGTGGAGAGCACATCCTCATTCAAACCTGCAGCGGGGAAACACGCTGCAAGTTTGAAAGTAAATCCCCTTGTGTGAATGCACCCTCAGAGTCCATTTACATGGACAGATTTCCTGCAGATTTTTCACAGCATGTTTGCAGCAAAAAATTTGAAACCGATTTTGCTGAAAATATATTAAGTGGCACAGTCCTTCTAGTAAAAATGCACCACACTTTGCAATCTCTAACTTGAGTGCATTTCTGGTACAATTTATATAATCTTTTGGCATAAAATATGTTAAATTTGCTAGGCCACAGATGACACCTGCAAAGCCCAATCAGCATTTAAAAAAAAAAGTCACAAGTGGCATAAAATCCAAAACATGCCTTGCAGAACTTTTTTTTCTTTCACTTTTGCACTCAATTTATTTCCTTAAAGTTTGCATATTTTCATCTAAAGAATATATTGGGTAACTCCAATGTCAACATATGGGTACAACGTCCCACTTACTAGTATTTAAAGGGGGAATGTCCCATCAGGACATCAATAGAAAGCGTAAAAGTACTATACGGTCAGGTCCCATGTCTGTAGTGTGAACATACCCTTAGGGAATATTAATACATCCACAAAATGTGACAATTTCTGTATTCAAAACAGCAAGGTGTCATTGCCCCAAACCCTGCTCCTATTGACTTCAATGGGAGTGGTGGAAACAAGCTGAAAAGAAGTGACGTGCAACTTTTTCACCATAGATCCGCTCTGAAGCTCCCATTTGTGTCAATCCCCCCCCCCCCTTCCATACTTACTCCGTACCCTTGTCCCATAAAGCTTACAATCTAATACTTGTCAGCAGGCACAGCAGGATGAAGTCACCAGAGGTCACAAGAAGCTGTCACAGGAATTGAAGCAGGCTCTTTGCTTCTGCTTCTGTAAATAGGAGCCTATGATTTTACTGAATGTGCCTCTCTCATATACAGTAGTCGCAGTGTTGACTGACAACACAGATTCCCAACCGGTTCAGTGCACACAGCAGGCTGGTTTTGGTAATTTGTACAATTCAATGCCGGAGCCTCCTACACAAACACACAAAAAGAAATATTACTACAAATTCAGTGCCAACCAAGATGTTGGTTGTGTTAGTCTTAATTACAGATGTCATGCCAGTGCCCAGTAGTCTTAATGGAGTTACATATGAGTATTAGTATTAAACAGGCCCTGTGCTGTGAAGCCCCACTCCGCACACCTCATCATATTCACCTTGCCTCTAAGTAAGCAATCGCAGAGAGGCAAAAGTTCAGAAAGGTTGCTGGCGCATATGTGCCTGTCTCATAACTTTTTACTGCTCATTCTACTTGATGAATCGTTTTAGACATTCTGTTCTTCCGGACAGTAAAACTGGAATGTAGAGTTAAGAATGTGTGTTCACGCCTGGGCTTTAATCATTAGGCACAAGGGGAAAAGAAAGCCCTTCCCGCCTCAGTTACGACCAGCTTTTCTATTAAGGTTATTATTTATCAATGGAAATGCCAGACCTATTCAGATCTCGTCATAACGTAACAGTTGGGCAGAATTTATAATTACAGGTCTACCCTCCTGCTATTTCACTACTGCTTGCTGGTACTATGTATTTAAAGCAAGCAAAAAAAAAAAATTATATTGATTTAACCAAGGCAAGCACAAAGCAAAATATTGCCAATGATTCAGTTTATTGTGTTAGCCATAATGCAATTTTGAGACAGGGCTGAGATGGTGCAGAGAGACGTTATTGTTTTATATGTTGGCAAAACAATGTGGCAATTACAATGATATCACAGCAAGCGAAGATCTAAAATCATCTTCAGTATTGGTCTGGCTAGAAAAAGCTGGAAGATGACTGCTGGAAGCTGCACTGTGGGTCTTTGAAGTATTCTGTCAACTCATGTAGGATGGAACTGAAGCAGAGTCTTGTCTCATTGGTGGTCTTTAGCCCCAGTATGGCCAGTATATGATATTAATGACATCCAATAAGGAATCAGGAATAGCATTGGGAGTTTATTTAGACAACACAATGTGCTAGAAACTATCATGTTTAACCTGGAGAGAACCTACATTATTGTTACACATCAGTATGGTTCCTAGACATAATGTAGCATCTATAGTAACTCATAATGCTTAAAGGGGTACTCCACTGGGAAGCTTTTTTAATCAAATGGTGCAAGAAAGTAAAACAGATTTGTAAATTACTTCTATTAAACAATCTTAATCGTTCCAGTACTTATCAGCTGCTGTATGATCCACAGGAAGCGCTTTTCTTTTTGAATTTCCTTCTCTCTGACCACAGTGCTCTCTGCTGACACCTCTGTCCATGTCAGGAACTGTTTAGGATCAAGGAGGCTTCAAAAAGGACACCGGCTCTACGAGGTGCAGGATGAACTCAGAGGGAAACCAGGTATAATGAAAGGAGGTTTATTTCACTGCAGGTTTGCAGCTTCCTCAGGCAATTAATTTGAACTTGACCAGGTTCAAAGGAAAAGTTTAGGTTTTCTAACTTGTAGCAATAATGATCTTGGTGGCTAGGAAGATGATGTATATAAGCTTTCTGGTACCCCTGGGTGTTCACCAACTTATGGCCCTCTAGCTGTTGCAAAACTACAACTACAACTACAAAAAGGGAAAAAAAAGGGTTAAAAAAAAAATAAACCAAACAAACAAAACATGTAAAAAATATTTTTAAAGATGGCAGTAATCGCATCTTCAGCCTTCATCTGTACTTTATCCAGCAATAATAATAAAGCTTAGCTTGTGTTCATGTACAAGAGTCAACCCTTGGCCCAGTATTGTAAACCTCAGGAGCCTACATGATCACCAACACGATGAGTCAGCTCATTAGACCCTCCATTATTTTCCAACCTGCGAATCAATGATACTTTCTTGATTGGTTCTCGTACATTTTCTTCCCCACAAGGCACATTTTATCACGTCAGTTCATTGCAATGACAGATTTCTGACACAATGTCCTGCAATAAAACTCCCAGGATTCACAACAAGTCAATAGCCAGGAGAGGAGTTGCAGTAGACCTTATTCTCTTGAACAAACTACAATGATACGAATGCAGTTCTGAACTGTATAACCCATTATGCTACAGAGAATATACCACTATGTAAGAATTAGATATGCATCTAGTTATTTCTTAACAAATAATATGTAACTAATATAAACATAATATATTCTACTACAATACCGACAAGATCACTGGATAGGATTCTGTTCTATTTTACATTTCAGCCTTCAATAATTAACTCGTACCGGAGGTAAAGAAAAAAAAAAAGCACTGAGAAATGGATCCAGAAAAAAAAAAAGAACAAAATCTGGGTGCTAACAAAGCAAAAATCACTGGTTATTCTTGCCTTACCCATCTAGAAGCTTCTCAGCTATATAGGCAGCCCACACCCATGTGTGAGATCACTATAATGAGGCATCCTTCACACAATGGCCCTGATTTACTATTGTAAACCTGACCGGTTTTGTTTGGTTTTCCACAAAAAAATTCAAAAGCCTACCAACTCTCCATTTTACTTAGTAAATACCGTATTTATCGGCGTATAACACGCACTTTTTAGGCTAAAATTTTTAGCCTAAAGTCTGTGTGCGTGTTATACGCCGATACACCCCCAGGAAAGGCGGGGGAGAGAGGCCGTCGCTGCCCGCTTCTCTCCCCCTGCCTTTCCTGGGGTCTAGAGCCCTGCTGCCGGCCCTTCTCACCCCCTGGTTATCGGCGCCGCTGCCCGTTCTGTCACCCTATCGGTGGAATAATTACCTGAGTCGGGTCCGCGCTGCTCCAGGCCTCCGGCGTGCGTCCCCGGCGTCGTTGCTATGCGCTGAACGGCGCGGCGCCGTGCATAGCAACGACGCTGGGGACGCACGACTGAGGCCTGGAGCAGCGTGGACCCGACTCAGGTAATTATGCCACCGGGGATGGGGGGAGGCAACGGGGCAGCGACGCCGGCAATGGGTGCCGCTGCCCCTTCTCTCCCCCTGGCTGTCGGCGCCGATAACCAGGGGGTGAAAAGGGCCGACAGCAGGGCTATAGACCCCAGGAAAGGCAGGGGGAGAGAAGCGGGCAGCGACGGCCTCTCTCCCCTGCCTTTCCTGGGGGTATATCGGGGTATACACGCGCACACACGCACCCTCATTTTACCACGGATATTTGGGTAAAAAACTATTTTTACCCAAATATCCTTGGTAAAATGAGGGTGCGTGTTATAGGCCGGTGAGTGGTATACCCCGATAAATACGGTATGTTGAGATTTTTTGGTAATTTAGTTTTTTCTAAGGATTCTACAGAATATGTGGTGAATTTAAGCTCTGGAAAACCCCATAGCTCAGAGCAGTTGTAAAAAAAAAAAGCAAAATGTAGGCAAGAGTGCAAAATGTAGGGAAAAGCTCAGTAAATACCGTAAAAGAATACCTGTCGGGAATCGAAACCCACAAAGAGAACAACACGCCACTCAGTAAATCAGGGCCAATATATTTATAGTTTTCTTGTGATCTATTTCTCAGAATAGTTGGGGAGATTTTTGAAAAAATCAGTCCAGAGGAAAAGTTGAGCAGTTGCCCATAGCAACCAGATTGCTTCTTTAATTTTTCAGAGGTAATAAAAGAAGTGATCTGATTGGTTGCTATGGGAAACTGCTCAACTTTTCCTCTCCACAGGTTTTGATAAATATCCCCAAGCTTTTTAGCTTCATTTTTCTCACTTCAACTCACACAATACTTTGGAATTTGATTAAAATATTTTTGATATAGAATGTGAAAAAAAAATAATAAAAAACAAATGCATTTTTCTGAAAACAAACCTTTGAAGGTCTAAGGGGGAAACACAATACCTAGAGTACTGTATGCTGCATTTAGGAAAAACTGACACGGACCTGAAAAGTGACATAGATATGGTGTTTCATTCGGTTTCCGGGAATTTTCCAGAAAAGAGTCATGTGTAGACTAGGGATGGACCGATTATCGGTTTGGCCGATATTACCGGCCGATATTCACGATTTTAGACGTTATCGGTATCGGCAATTACCGTACCGATAATCTGATAATGTCCCCCCCCCCCCCGCACCGCCCAGGCCATAGACCGCCGTCGCCGCTGCTCCATTGCCTCCCTCACACTGTATGGCTGGAGGCTGTGTGTATGTGGGGGAAAATACTGCACCTAATGTGGAGGAACTATACTGCACACCTAATGTGGAGGAACTATACTGCACACCTAATGTGGGGGGAACTATACTGCACACCTAATGTGGGGGGAACTATACTGCACACCTAATGTGGGGGGAACTATACTGTCCACCTAATGTGGGGGGAACTATACTGCCCACCTAATGTGGGGGGAACTATACTGCCCACCTAATGTGGGGGGAACTATACTGTCCACCTAATGTGGGGGGAACTATACTGCCAACCTAATGTGGGGGGGAACTATACTGCACACCTAATGTGGGGGGAACTATACTGCACACCTAATGTGGGGGGAACTATACTGCACACCTAATGTGGGGGGAACTATACTGCACACCTAATGTGGGGGGAACTATACTGCACACCTAATGTGGGGGGAACTATTCTGCACACCTAATGTGGGGGGAACTATACTGCCAACCTAATGTGGGGGGAACTATACTGCCAACCTAATGTGGGGGGAACTATACTGCCAACCTAATGTGGGAGAACTACAACCTAATGTGGGGGATCTATACTGCCAACCTAATTTGTGGGGGCACTATGCTGCCTACCTAATGTGGGGGGAATTGTGCTGCGTACTTACGTACTTAAAGGGGTAGTCCACTAATAAGATATATAAGTGTGCATAGGAATTTGTTCATAGTTTATTTTTTATTTTTTAACTATAGTCTGGCCGTCCAACGATGGATAAAGATCAATGTAAAAGATCAATGTGTGCAGTGTTATAGCCACCTATGGGGGCTATAACATTGCAAAAAAAAAAAAAAAAAAAAAAAAAAAAAAAAAAAAAAAAGAAAGAAAAGGATAATTTAACCCCTTCCCTAATAAAAGTTTGAATCACCTCCCTTTTCCCATATCTTAAGTTAAACCATGAAAAAATGTCATAAAAAGTAATCAAAAAGTCTGATCAATACAAAAAAAAATTTGCCCTCTTTTTTACGCTTTTTGGGGGTAAAACGGAAAAAAGGGTCGATAAAATTTTTTTATTGGGGGAGGGTCTTTTTTTTATTTTTTTTTTTATTTTTTACACTTTTTATGACCCCATAGGGGACTATTTATAGGAATGATTTGCCTGATAATACTGTTCAGTGCTATGCACAGGCATAGCACTGATCAGTGTTTTTGGTGATCTTCTGCTCTGATCTGCTCAATCTCAGACTAGAGCAGAAGACCCATGGAGATGGCCTGAGACAGGTAAGGGGACCTCCGGCCGCCATGCCGGATGATCGGATCCCCGCTGCAGCGGGCGATCCGATCATCCATTTTAGGTGCAGAACACGAAGTGATCTGTATTGATCATGTTATCTGAGGGGTTAATGGCAGACATCAGCACGATCGCTGATGTCTGCCATTACCGGCGGGTTCCTGGCTGCTGATAGCAGCCAGGACCTGCCGTGCATGATGAGAGCACCGCTCCCGGTGCTTGCGGTCATGTACATGACCTAAATGTACGTCATGGTGCGCTAAGTGCCACCGCACTGATGTACATTTATGTCCATTGTCGTAAGGGGTTAAACGCTAACAGGTTTCCATTGGCATCTGCACTTTACCTGGATTTCCAGTCCTGGTCTTTTTTTCTTGAGGTAAATATCAGCTGAATGAGAACTACCACTAGGGCCCAACCATCTAGTTCCCCAGCAGCACATCGACTTGTGTGTTCTCAGGATGGGTCACATGACTGCTCTGCCTGTATGATCATGTTTGCTCTGACTTCCTCTTCCTTCCAGTGAATGTGATGTCAGAGTAGGAGTCATCAGGTGGGTGGGACAGGCACCCTATCATAGGCTGTGTAGAATTCCACATGGGTTTTAGCCCTGCCCCTGAAGGCGGAGCTAACATCAGAGCCTAGTGAAAGCTGCAGCAGTAAAATGTGGAGGAGACCAGGGGGTCAATGACACATCGTCCAAAGAAGCAAACCATGCAACTGCTATAGGGCTACGTGGTGTGCCTCTATGGGGTCCTCTTCCAGGAACAGATTATGTTCAATGGCACCAATACTCCCCCCAGCCAACCCCCTGAACTGCTGCCTCAGGACTATTCTGGCTAATTAACAGTGAGGTTCAGCTGTTTTATTGGCTTACCAAGAAACTGTTTGCCCTGGATCCACCCTACAGGCTGTGCAGTTTATGTAAATCATATACTTCATCAGTAGTGATCCTGGGGATTGTATGTACACTGGAGCGGATAATGTTTTTGTGGGTGGAATGTGAATGCCAGCAATGCCTTACTAGTGCTGCGTGTCAGGCTATGACAAGAGTAATACTTAAAGTATAGTCGCTGGGGCATAGGGCATGGTATGATGCTGAAAGGTGTAGCTACAAGGAGTTTAAAGGTGTACTGCGCCCCTATACATCTTATCTCGGGGTCCGTCACTGAGATCTCTGGGCAGGCACGGCAGCATTCTGAACATGGAAGCTTGGATGCTTGGCCACATCCTCTCCATTGATGTCTATGGGAGGGCACGTGACACCGCTAGTACACAGCCGTCACGACCCTTTTGATACATAGGAAGACACTAAAATTATGAACTTAAACATTAGGCCGGAAACCATTCTACAAATTTAGAATTGGCACCCAGGGCTTACGTCTCTGGATGCAGCCTAATATTCTAACTTGGAAGGAGATATGTGGATAGATTCCTCTTGGAAAGGCGCTGGTACCCAAGGATGGAGATAAACTTCTTTAGCCAATAAAGAAGTTTATCTCCATCCTTGGGTACCAGCGCCTTTCCAAGAGGAATCTATCCACATATCTCCTTCCATTGCTCACTACCGGACTGACGGATGTCAAACCGGGTGGTTCCTCGTGGCAGCGGTGTCCCGTGATTTCTACGCTACTACAGGTGTTGTGCTCTAAGCGCAACACTTAGGGGTAAGAACCCATCTTTATGTTATACTTTCACTACCATCAAACGGTCCTCACTAGGGGCGCACCTCTTGTTGTTTTTCTCGTTTTCTATTAATATTCTAACTTAGCATATCTGCTATATCATGGGCTAAAGGTGCTCCACAGTACAAAGACACTTCATGTATGAAGGCCATGAATTGTGGCTGCTTTAGGCTGTCTGTCCACTGAAAAATTATACACTAATATTAGTTACAGGTATAAGTGATCACAATATTATATTGTGTGCTATCACACTATGGGTGATTCTGCTGAAAGATTGAGCATGTTAATTCTTTCGAGAGAGCCAGTCTGTAAAAAATACATTAGTCAACGGGACTTCCTTGCATAATTTCCAGACTTCAAAATTCAGCAAGGAAAAGCACATAGAGTTTATGTCCTGAAAACTAAAGCTATTTTTGTCATGTGAATTTCGGGTAGACTCTGAATAGGTGGCCTTGACGTGGCGAGTGGGCTTGTACTTTTTGATCAAAAATGTATACTAACAACCTGTTAGTTTTTGATATTATGCTGAGAAGCAATCAGATCATTATACAAGATTGTAGATGTGCGCTATGTCTGTATTCTACCCGAAATTCTTATTTTTGTCATGTGATTGAGTTGCTGCCTATTAACTCTGCTTAACAGTAGCATGAAACAGAGAAGAACCAGAGAATTCTACTAGCATTCTACTGATATTCATTAAACATAAGATCAGAGAGGGGGAGAGAGGGGGAGAGAGGGAGAGAGAGGGGGAGAGAGGGAGAGAGAGGGGGAGAGAGAGAGAGAGAGAGAGAGAGAGAGAGAGAGAGAGAGAGGGAGAGGGAGAGGGAGAGGGAGAGAGAGAGGGAGAGAGAGAGAGAGAGAGAGAGAGAGAGAGAGAGAGAGACAGACATACATTTATCAACCTATTCAGGTTATGAGCAATAAATCTTTTCCACAATTGGAAGAAACAGAATATTGTTAAAACTGCAAAACCAAACTAATTCTTAAATGATTGCGCTCCAGCATTTAAGAGGCAGCAAGTAATAATATTCTAATAAAGATGTGACCATGACGCCTAAATAACTGTGACAAATTGTCAGACACTCATTAGAATGCTTTATTACTCTGGTTTCCTCCACATATGCTACAAAAAGGAATATAAATGAGCCTTTCCAAAGATTAAGTTTTTATCTGTTTCCTTCATCTATAGACAATGCAAGGAAAACTTTTCTATTAGTATCTCACTGCTGCTGTGTGATCATTGCTGGGACAAAAGTTTAGCTTAAGTAACACTGACTTAGTCCATTCAAAGGAATCAGGAAAATATTCTAAAGAAATGCAACTTTTCCAAGCACACAAGCATATTCCGAATTTGTGTTGTATATTTATTCTTTGAGGCCCTAGAGAACAAGTGTGTCTTCAATTTTATTATGGATACTAGAGTTCAGCTCTCAGGTGCTCCGGTGGGATGGAAAAGGTGGATACAGTCCTAGGAGAGAGTCTAAAGCCTCATGCCGTCAGCAACTGCCGAGCCGAGAGGTTCTTGACGAATTGAATCGCTGTAACTTCGCTCATCTCTAATGGTGGCCAGCTATAGTCTCCAGCATTTTTCCTTGAAAGCATTGTAAAGAAGGGACAATACTGCAGAACATCGAGTTTTTTTTCTATATACAGTCATGGCCGTAAATATTGTCACCCCTGAGATTTTTCAAGAAAATAAAAAGGATTGCAGTAACACGTTTTGCTATACACATGTTTATTCCCTTTGTGTGTATTGGAACTAAACCAAAAAAGGGAGGAAAAAAGCAAATTGGACATAATGTCACATCAAACTCCAAAAATGGGCTGGACAAAATTATTGGCACCCTTTCAAAATTGTGGAAAAATAAGATTGCTTCAAGCATGTAACAGGTGTGGGCAATATAAAAATCACAACTGAAAGCAGATAAAAAAAGGAGAGAAGTTCACTTAGTCTTTGCATTGTGTATCTGTGTGTGCCACACTAAGCATGGACAACAGAAAGAGGAGAAGAGAACTGTCTGAGGACTTGAAAACCAAAATTGTGCAAAAATATCAACAATCTCAAGGTTACAAATCCATCTCCAGAAATCTAGATTTGCCTTTGTCCCCAGTGCAACATTATCAAGAAGTTTGCAACCGATGGCACTGTAGCTAATCTCCTTGGGCATGGATGGAAGAGAAAAATTGATGAAAGGTGTCAATGCAGGATAGTCCAGATGGTGGATAAGCAGCCCCAAACAAGTTCCAGAGGTATTCAAGCTGTCCTGCAGGCTCAGGGAGTATCAGTGTCAGCGTAAACATTTCAGCCGACATTTAAATGAAATGAAACGCTATGGCAGGAGACCCAGGAGGACCCCACTGCTGACACAGAGACATAAAAAAGCAAGACTACATTGTGCCAAAATAAACTTGAGTAAGCCAACATCCATCAGGGAAAACTTCTTGTGGACAGAGGAGAACAAGATAGAACTTTTTGTTAAAGCGCATCATTCTACTATTTACCAAAAATTTAATGAGGCCTACAAAGAAAAGAACACAGTACCTACAGTGAAATATGGTGGAGGTTCGATTATGTTTTGGGGTTGTTTTGCTGCCTCTGGCACTGGGTGCCTTGAATGTGTGCAAGGCATCATGAAATCTGAGCATTACCATTCAATTTTGGGTCACACTGTACAGCCCAGTGTCAGAAAGCTGGGTTAGCGTCTGAGATCTTGGGTCTTCCAGCAGGACAATGACCCCAAACATACGTCAAAAAACACCCAGAAATGGATGGCAACAAAGCGCCAGAGTTCCAGATCTAAATCCCATTAAAAACTTGTGGAAAGTTGCTGTTGGTAAAAGACGCCTTCCAATAAGAGAGACCTGGAGCAGTTTACAAAGGAAGAGTGGTCCAACATTCCGGCTGAGAGGTGTAAGAAGATTATTAATGGTTATAGGAAGCGACTGGTTTCAGTTATTTTTTCCAAAGGGTGTGCAACCAAATATTAAGTGAAGGGTGCCAATAATTTTGTCCAGCACATTTTTTGGAGTTTGGTGTGACATTATGTCCATTTTGCTTTTTTCCTCCCTTTTTTGGTTTAGTTCCAATACACACAAAGGGAATAAACATGTGTTTAGCAAAACAGGTGTTACTGCAATCCTTTTCTGTGAGAAATACTTCATTTTCTTAAAAAATTTCAGGGGTGCCTGAAATGGGCAAAAATGTAAAAATAAAAAAACAAACAAAAAATAAAAACCTCCCATTGGACAACCCCTTTAAGTTGGAGGTAAGCATGTATAGGAGGTACTCATTTGAAAGCCATATAACTTATTATATACAATAATTTGTTGTAAAGTCACCTTTGAAACTTAAATTGTGGCTTGCCCATGAAGCACAGTACAGTATAACCCTAGTCACACGTCTGCGGTTTTATGAGACCTATTTAGTGAGCATATTGAGGTTTTGTTTAGAGGTGTGCTTAATGCTGCTTTCTGGTGCCTGTGCAGTCTCTAATGTAATGAAATGGGCTTCTGTAATGCAGGGTAAGGCACCAAGAGAGTCCTATAAAAGCTCAATGCTAATTGACATTGACAGCGATTGAGAAAACAACAGAATGGCAGGTGTGTAACAGCAGCATTATTCAGTGTACTGTGTAAACCAGATTGAGCAGGAGTAAAAGCAAATAATGAAGAGCTGCTAAGGGACGGATGTGCACCCTACAGTGTTCTAAAGTGCCAGTGTAAAAGGTATGTTTGGGATGTGAATGGGATAAAGACTTTAAAGGCACACGCAATAGCTTCCCTAATCCAGCTGCCCAGCTGAGAAGTGCCACAGCAGTCAGATGAATCCGCAAAGTCTGTCATTCTAGCATTCAGTCCAATGGTGGCACTCAATGGAAAGCATTAATACCTAAATCAATAACAGTTGTAAGACCCCATAAAGATCTGGAGGTTTACAATCCATTGCACTTTGCAGACAGGGCCTGTGAGAAAACATCATTTTGGCACCAGTCCAAGAGGATAATAGGAAAATAAGGAAGTAAGTGACTTTGCAGTCAGCCGATCACTAGTCCTATTACACAGGGCAATATGGTCATTGTTCGGCTAATAATAGGGCCTTAATAGGAGGACAGACCCAAAGATATATACATTACCATAGCAAAACGTACAGGGCTGACAGATGCAAGGTGCGTGTGGGGACTTTCACATATAATCATCTCTTTTGTCAATCAGGACCCAGTCAGAGACTAGCGGGATTTATTGATTCATTATGTAAATTTGGCAAAGTACTTCTGACAGCACCCACCTTATGTGTAATGGGATTTCCACATGAAAGGGGAGAGATGAATAAACACAAACAGACACTGAAATCACCAACAAGTCCCGGCTTTTGTAGCCGTTTGCAGGGTACATTGCAGGTGTTTTGTCCTGTCTGAAGAATTGCTGCCTTTTACCGCTAACGCACTATATGCAGTATGTGCAAATACAGTCATTAGACCAAAGCTGGACTTCTCTTCTTTCCATGCTACCTCTGCTCACACTATTTTGTCACCTTCTCAAATATTTTTCTATTTCCTAAGAAAAACAAGTTGACTCCATGTGCTTTGTTTCATACGGAGATGAGTTTGACACCACAATTTTCCTCCACCAGTTTGACAGGAGCCACTTATCAGCTTCCATTATCTTACTCACTCTGTGGCTTCCCGCTTACCTATCGGCACATGATGACAGTGACTCTGCCACACGCCACCCTGTCCTCACATAATCACACCAGCAAACAGCTTGCAACTTCAGCATCCTGTCACTTCATGTACTGCCGCTTCCCTGAATCTCTCATCGGATACAGATCACTCTTTCCCTGTCCTTTATGACTGGATTATGATGAAAAGGCAGAAGTCACAGATATTCAAAGAGGAGCCACACACCATTTAAACAGGGCCTCCAATTGTCAATATTCTTTAAAAGGCAGAGAGGACATTAATGTATAAAAACTTGTCTGTGACAGGTACTATGTAGTCAAACAGCTGTTTTTTTAAAGGGGTACTCCGGTGGAAAACATTATTTTAAATCAACTGGTGCCAGAAAGTTAAACAGATTTGTAAATTACTTCTATTAAAAAATCTTAATCCTTCCAGTATTTATCAGCTGCTGTTATCATCCACAGGAAGTTCTTTTCGAATTTAGTTTCTGCCTGACCACAGTGCTCTCTGCTGACACCTCTGTCCATTTTAGGAATTGTCCAGAGTAGGAGCAAATCCCCATAAAAAAACCTATTCTGCTCTGGACAGTTCCTGACGTGGACAGAGGTGTCAGCAGAGAGCACTGTGGTCAGGCAGAAAGGAAATTCAAAAAGAAAAGAACTTCCTGTATATCATAACAGCAGCTGATAAATACTGGAAGGATTAAGATTTTTTAATATAAGTAATTTACAAATCTGTTTAACTTTCTGGCACCAGATGATTTAAAAAAAAAAAAGTTTTCCAGTGGAGTACCCCTTTAAGGCTGTGTTCTTCTAGTGATGTTTACAAAGACACTATAACTACTTAAACAGAAGCCTGAGCACCTGTCGAATGTTCTGCCAATAGGAGTCACTTTATAGAACTATTTACTAATGAAGAGTTGTTGCTAGAATGATCATTGTGTTTTGGATGCAGATGTTAAATGGCTCCATTAGAACATCTGCAGGTGGAACTTGTGACTTTAATGATGTCATTAAACCTGTGTCACCTGGAGGTGTCATCCTTGTGTTTGGTAATAATGCTGAACACAGCACTATGTAACAATTCCAAACTCTATTCAAGAGGTGCAGGAAATATAAGATTGTTCAAACAGTGACCTGTACTTTTCTTTCTGAGGGTTGACATGGTGGCGTTTTACTACCGTAAAAAATCATGTTGTGTTTTACACCTTTATCCTCTAGCAAATGCAACATGGCTGAATTCAGTCTGTATCCCCATAACAGAAAGATTTGGACAGAAGCCATTAAGTCATCAAACCCATGCCTTTATACTTTATATTAATATAGATTTTCA
Organism: Hyla sarda; assembly: GCF_029499605.1. Lineage (NCBI taxonomy): Eukaryota > Metazoa > Chordata > Amphibia > Anura > Hylidae > Hyla > Hyla sarda. Next base: position 343,054,731 of record NC_079191.1, on the reverse strand, counting down.
CTGCATGCACTTTAATTTCCTGTGACTTCAATCAATAATTCACTAGCTTCACATAACAGATATCACAGTCCCAATGAGTGATTGATCTCCAATAATCCTCAACAGTAACTGTCTATATATTTGTCTTCCCGTCACTTCTCCCCATCCCACTCTCCATAATGGTTTGTCACACTTATTGCCCAGACTAATTAAAAATATGTTTTGTCGCAGCCACATTATTATACGACACAAGATTATTGTATTCTTTGTCTACATTTGTATCCGGTCCTCAGCAAGCTAAATAATGGGAACTTTAGGCGAATATATTTTAACTACACTGATACATTGTATCGAAGTCTCAGGACAGGTGACAGAATTTTCATGCTGATACATTTAGTTCAGAGAGGAGTATCTAAATGGAATATATATCTGTGAGAAGTATTAAGTCTTCACAAGTTATTAGATCTGAAGATCAGATATCAGATATATAGGTCCATACAGTGGTTAGCTGCAGTTATAAAACTCCCCTCATCGTACCGTCTTTGTTCTCTGTGAACAGATTCTCCAGTGTCCTATGAGACTTTCTGCTGTCCTGTGCTTAAGTGCTGAAACCCTTCACAAGGAGACAGACTGCAGCCGTAGCACATATAATGCTCTAGTGTAAGTGAGCGGACAGAGGTTTTATGTCACTGATCTATCACTTGGTGCATTGGAGATTATATATATACACACACACACACAGTCATGGCCGTAAATGTTGGCACCCCTGAAATTTTTAAAGAAAATTAAGTATTTCTCACAGAAAAGGATTGCAGTAACACGTTTTGCTGTACACATGTTTATTCCCTTTGTGTGTATTGGAACTAAACCAAAAAGGGAGAAAAACAAGCAAATTGGACATAATGTCACCAAACTCCAAAAATGGGCTGAACAAAATTATTGCCACTATTAAATTAATATATGGTTGCACACCCTTTGGAAAAATTAACTGAAATCAGTCTCTTCCTATAACCATCAATAAGCCTCTTACACCTCTCAGCCGGAATGTTGGACCACTCTTCCTTTGTAAACTGCTCCAGGTCTCTCTTATTGGAAGGCGTCTTTTCCCAACAGCAATTTTAAGATCTCTCCACATGTGTTCAATGGGATTTAGATCTGGACTCATTGCTGACACTTCAGAACTCTCCAGCACTTTGTTGCCATCCATTTCTGGGTGCTTTTTGTGGTATGTTTAGGGTCATTGTCCTGCTGAAAGACCCAAGATCTCGGACGCAAACTCAGCTTTCTGACACTGGGCTGTACAGTGTGACCCAAAATCCGTTGGTAATCCTCAGATTTCAAGATGCCTTGCACATATTCAATATAAAAAAGGAAGAGGAGCGCTTCTATGGGTAGGATCATCAAATAAAGGAGAAACAAAGAAAGGTGAGATATTATACTCCCCTTTTCCAGTTGTGCAATATCGAGGCACAACGCTCAATAAGCTTGTAGGGGATAACACAATTCCAGTGTATGATGGCTGCTGCGGGTTCCCACGCCGGACTGGCGTATAATGGAAAACAGGTCAAGCACACTACGGTGGTTAGGAAGTGATCCTGCGCTGCCAATTCTCCCCAAAATCAGGTAGGGGCAGTGTGCTTGACCTGTTTACCATTGCACACATTTAAGGCACCAACTGCCAGAGGCAGCAAAACAACCCCAAAACATCATTGAACCTCCACCATATTTCATATTTCACTGTAGGTACTGTGTTCTTTTCTTTGTAGGCCTCATTCTGTTTTCGGTAAACAGTAGAATGATGTGCTTTACCAAAAAGCTCTATCTTGGTCTCATCTGTCCATAAGACATTTTCCAGAAGGATTTTGGCTTACTCAAGTTCACTTTGGCAAAATGTAGTCTTCTTGCTTTTTTATGTCCCTGCTTATCTACCATCAGGACCTGCATTGACACCTTTCATCAGTTTTTCTCGGTTTTTCTCTTCCGTCCATGCCCAGGGAGATTAGCTACAGTGTTATGGGTTGCAAACTTCTTGATAATGTTGTGCCCTGTGGACAAAGGCAAATCTAGATCTCTGGAGATGGACTTCTAACCTTAAAATTGTTGATATTTTCCCACAATTTTGGTTTTCAAGTCCTCAGACAGTTCTCTTCTCCTCTTTCTGTTGTCCATGCTTAATGTGGCACACACAGACACACAATGCAAAGACTAAGTGAACTTCTCTCCTCCTTATCTGCTTTCAGGTGTGATTTTTTTATTGCTCACGCCTGTTACGTGCCCCAGGTGAGCTTAACCCCTTGGGGACGGAGGGTTTTTCCCTTTTTGCACTTTCGTTTTTTCCTCCTTAGCTTTTAAAAATCATAACCCTTTCAATTTTGCACCTAAAAATCCATATGATGGCTTATTTTTTGCGCCACCAATTCTACTTTGTAATGACATCAGTCATTTTACCCAAAAATCTACGGTGAAACTGAAAAAAAAAAATCATTGTGCGACAAAATTGAAGAAAAAATGCCATTCAGATTTTTTTCATGATATAAAAAATGACCAAAAATATGTTATTTTGGACTTTGGAATTTTTTTAACACATACGCCATTGACCGTGCAGTTTAATAAAAGATATATTTTTACACTTCGGACATTTCCACACGTCGTGATATCCCATATGTTTATTTTTATTTACACTTTTTTTTAAATGGGAAAAGGAGGGTGATTCAAACTTTTTTTGCAGTGTTATAGCTCCCATAGGGGGCTATGATATTGTACACAATGATCTTTTACATTGATCAATGGTTTCTCATAGGAAACCATTGATCAATGATTCTGCCGCTTGACTGCTCATGCCTGGATCTCAGGCACTGAGCAGTCAGTATATATATATCTCTACACACACACAAAATAAATATATATATATATATATATATATATATATATATACACACACACACACACAGGGCTGGTGTTAGGGGAAGGGGGGTTAACTTGGGCAGTTTCCAAGGACCCCTAACCAAAAGGGGGCCCCCTGAAAAGCTTTAGGGCCATACTAACTCTACTTTGCAGCAATTTGGACAAAATTGCGTTAAAATCACTGTGTTTTTGATACGATTTTGAGCAAATCATGGCAAAATACAGTAGTGTTAGTATGGCCCTCAAGCTGTTCGGCTTTAGGGCCCATAGACATCATATACATACTTACTATGTACCTGCTAGGACCTGCGATTAATCCTATCAGCAAGGACTCCTGATGATATCATCCCAGGTCTTGGCAGATACAAAGTAAGTCTGCGCTTTGTACGGGCTCTGTGCAATAGATAAGTAAGGAGAAGGTAATAGGGGAAAGTATGGTCGGGAGAGAGTGAGAGGCGGGGGGTTTAAAATATTCAATTACAGCACATATATCGTTGCCTACACAGTGTGGATCCAGGAACAGATAGAGTGTGTGTGTGGGGAGGGATTTAAGATTTTAACCACTTGAGGACACAGCCAATATTGATTTTTGCCATAGCTCATATTTCCATCCATAGACCTATATGGGGCTTGTTTTTTTTTGCACAACCATCTGTATTTTGTAATAACACCTTTCATTCTGATTTGCATTAAATGGGGTCACAGTGTGACCCCCAAATTACCGCAGCCACAAATTCATACGGGATGGAATTATTACATTTCTCTTGCTGTAGTCACAACCATTTGTTATTGGCAGCACAATCTGATTTACTCAAATTCTCTTTTAATGGCTAAAAGATTGGAATATATGATATACTATACTGGAAAGTTACAGTCATTAAATATAATATGTATATACATATATTTCAGAATAATGATGTTAAAAGGGGTACATTTTTTTTTCTAAGCACTTATCAGCGGCTGTATACTACAGAGGAAGTTGAGTTGCTCTTTTCTGTCTGACCACAGTGCTCTCTGCTGACACCTCTGTCCATGTCACAAACTGTCCAGAGCAGGAGAGGTTTGCTATGAGATTTGTTACTTCTCTGAACAGTTCCTGACATGGACAGAGGTGTCAGCAGAGAGCACTGTGCTCAGACAGAAAAAAAACTACTCAACTTCCTCTGGAGCATACAGCAGCTGATAAGTACTTGAAAGATTCATATTTTTATACAGAAGCAATTTACAAATCTGTTTGACTTTTTGGCACCAGCTGATTTAAATACATTTGTTTTCCCCCTGAGTACCCCTTTAAGATGAACTAATCAAAATCAATAAAATTAAAATTTTGCATTCTTGCTACTAGTAAGATTACTTATGTTGTGCAATATTTTACCCCAGATAATGGAAAACCTCAATGTATTTTTTCTGCCATACTTTACATGAATCATTTTACTTTTCATAGGTGATTTGTTTAAAACCAAATGCTCTAAATAACCATGGCTGGAGCTCCACAGAGTTATTAGACATAACATTCAATAATTCTCCATTATTTACCAACTTCTGACATTGAAAGGTCACTGCTCAGACAACTTCCACTGAGTGTTTCTGTCTACAGTCTCACACCCTTATTTAACTAGAAACGTAGATACACAGCAGAGATACAGGGACTAAATATAGCAGACTTGAAGCTAATGCAATGAGTGTTCATTAGCAACATAAACACGAGAACTAAACAGAACACAGAGCACCATTCTGCGGGACATTGGCTGTCAGTGCACACAGTCCTTATGTCATGATAATGCACCAACTGCAGAATGAGCAAAAAAATACAAAATTAAATTATAGAAAAGAATAATGCAAAATTGGTAACAAATCAGGAAATATATTACAGGATAATGTGCGACATATCCAATGCCCAAATCAGATAAATCAAAATATATTTGAGCTTTTTAATGACTGTACTAATTAGGAAAGTCTACAACATAAATGGAGTTCCAATGTGCTCCGCAAGTCAATGTTTCATGTGGATTCCATGCAGATCTTTTTGTAGCACATGGAAAAGGAATTCTTCCAATCTCATCCACTTTGCTGGTATTGCAGCATGCTGTAGATTTTCAGCCCACAAAATCTGGACAAAAAATCTGCAGTGAAATCTACCTTGTGTGAAGTTACATTTACAGAGAATGGCAGCAGGCATGTAAGAAACAAAAAAATAGGGGGCATAGCATCTTATAGGATGAGACTGTACTGTATACTTGGAGAAAGAAATCCCTTTTCTCCAAAAGGGGTGCTCACCTATATGTGCATTCAAAACAGAAACTCATCCAGAAATGGCCAGGTGAGCCACTGTCCCGTCATAAATAAACATTTGAAGAATTCCACATAGGTAAAAGAAAAATACTGGAGACTGCGCTCTCACCAGAGACAGCCACTAAGCATCTGGTGAAAGAAGTTCTGTTGGAACATTTATTCAGATGTTTGGTGGTCATCTCTAGTGAGAGCGCGGTTTCCAGAATGTCTCTTCTTCCTGTATGCAAGTCACCTAAATAAGTAATTTGAGCCTGAAACATTTTTTTATTTTACAATTGTAGGTTATTTTTTATTTTATAATTTTTTTGTATAATAGAGGCAGCATAGTTATCAAGGTTTCCACTCTGCTATTAACAACATTTAGAAATATGATTAAAGAGTACCTTTCATCAAAACTGTTTTTGGTATGTTAGAGCTGATTGTATATAGAACAACTTTGTAATTGGATTTAATAAAAAAAATTAAAAAATGCTTTTCATTTTGAAAATGTGGCCACTAGGGGTCTCCCTAGGAGTCCTTGACCACAAGCTTTGTCACTGATTTCGGACTCATGCCGGCCTGGCAGTGAGTCCGAAATCACAGCGCTGGCTGAGCACATGACGAGCTCAGCGCAGCTCCCAGCCTTTCTGATTGACAGGCGGGGAGCTCATCACATGCTCAGCCAGCGCTGCGATTTCGGACTCACTGCTCACACGCATGGAATAGGCTTTAAATCTATACAAAAAAACATTGGCTTTTCACAACACAATTTCACTCTACTGCATTGCAATGAATACATCTACATTAAAAATCAGCAACAATAGCAATTCTACAGTTTACAGCAGATTGTTTTCTTTGTGAGCACATAGGTGGAGATTTATAGTGGTGCAATTGCCCATAGCAACCAGTCAAATTGTTTCTTTCATTTTGCAGAGGCCTTTTTAAAATTGGCAGAAGCAATCTAATTGGTTGCTATGGGCAACTGCACCCTTCTTCCTTTACACAGGTTTTGATAAATCTCCCCAATAAGGTTTGTTGAACCCTTATTCACTAGCATTGTACTGTATTTTGTTGCAGAATTTTGATTCCACAACAACAAACATGTAATGTGTGAATCCACTGTAAGGGACAAATACTCTTTGGAGCCACTTTACTTATAATAAGGACCATTAGCAGCAATGCCACAAATATCTCCATCTCAACAAGTACAATACAAGAAGTACAATGTATATTTAGCTGGAGGTGCCTGCAGTGAAAGGCCAATAAAGTCTACAAGGTGGAGCATCAATGTAATAAATCAATAATAATAATAGTATGCCATGCTTGTTTTTTATCAAAGGTTTAATGTAAAGAAGAACACAATGACCTCACAAAAGGAAAAAACACATTATCAGACGCAGCATTCATGCTTTATTCAGGACCGCGATACATCCCCAACACGTCAGCGGCTGAATGTGTACGTTACGGTGCGAGCTGCTAATTGCATCCAGAATATAAATCAGCATTCAGCACCGTATCCTAAGCAAATTTATAGACTGGAGAAATAATTAATCTTCCTGCATTTTCACACACGCAAGTTGCTTCCAACCTCATTTAAATCACTGCTCACATTTGCAGCGATACCAGAGGGAAGTATGTTCATTTTCCAGCTTAATATTCTGTATTTCCCCAAAGTGGAATAAGTGAGGTTGGGTTGAAGATGATCACATTTATGTCTGTCTAGTCAGGAGACTTGCCTGTCAAATGAAGCTTTGGATGCATCTACAGATTGATCAACAAAGTGACATTAATGTAAATATGGCATATTTTTGGGGGAATTTATCAATTGTGTTTCTTTCAGACTGTCCTTTTTAGACATGTTTTTCATGCCGATTTCCCCAACTGTATCCAATAATGCACAAATGACATCTAAATAAACATGGTTTCCAATTCACCAAGGCAGTTTATAGAGTGGCGCTTTGAGTCTATGACAGATTCTTGTTGATGGATCTGGTGCATACTGTCCAGGAGGAAATAATAATGTAAGGGTCTGGATCGCAGGTCAAATGACTAGTGTTCAAAATAATGCTGTCAGATTGGGTCTGGACTTGTTGCAATAATATGGGGGAAAAAATGTACTATAAAAAAATTAATTTTTGAAACAATTAGAGTAAAATAGATTTACATGTTAAAGCAGGATATACAGTTTAGAGTAAAAAACATATATTCTTTACATACTGTCCACACTGTCTCAAAACATGTGACAAACATGACAGAGAGAAATCAGTATTGTAGGCAACATAGTCTAGGCAGGTCTGTAAGGACCATCTTAACTTAGGACACTCCTATTTTTCCCCTCATACACCGGTGGCATTTATATTGAAAACTTATTGTGATAAAAGTCCTTAAAGTTCCCAGGTTGTACTGTACTAATAGGTGTGTTGGAATGGTATTACAATGTCACTACTGTGTTCTAATGAATATCCATAAAAGTTTTCTATGTGTAGGAAAACATTTCAGTTCCATTATTTTTATGCCTTACTGGATCCACCCTGCCTACTCCTGGCAACAGTTTCAGTTGCAATATTAGCATATAAAAGGTCCGAGGTATCCATGTATTACCATTGTGTAAAAAAGGCATCGAAGAGCCACCTGAAGAACTTTGTGTACCTTCTTCGGTATCTTCCCAACCAGTGTGCCTTCAACTCCAAAACTATTACCCCCTGGCGCGCCCAGACAGCCTTTGGCTGGCACACTGAGTGGGAAACATTAGGCCATGTTTACACATCCAGGTATATAATTGTAATTATTATTAATGCAAAGCCAGGAACAGATCATAAATGGAGAACATGTATAAGGCTGCATTCACACCATGATTGCAGCCCACGGTTGCCAGATTCAGCTGGGGGAGGGGAAACCCGTACCCCAGATGGTTTTAGGTCCGGTCACAAAACCGGATCCAGGGCAGAAATGAGCCAGAGTCCCTGTTTGATTCCGGTCGGCTTATTAAAGGGAATGGATTTCAGAGCCGGTCCGGCTGAGGTACGGGAGTGGCCGGTTTTCCCCTCCCCCAGGCAGATCCGGCAACCGTAGGCTGCAATCGTGGTATGAATGCAGCCTAAAGGAAAGACTAAGGGTCTATTCACATGGCAGAATTTCCGCTTGCAGAATTCCACCTCAAATTAAAGCCCATATACTTCAATGGGATTCCACACTCCCATTCACACTTCTCCCGCGATCTACCCATGCCGGTGGGGTGTTGCGACCAACATATCCCCCCTATGTATCTCTATGGGAGAGGCAGAGATGCAGCGTTCGTGTATCTTTGCCTCTACCATAGAGCTGAATGGAGCTTAGTGAGGTCGACAACACAAGCATTAGCCGTGCAGAGCCGCAGCAGTTACGGGTCCCCATACGGGAGCTCGCGGGGGGTCCCAGTAGTAAGATAAGTTGGCTAAGGCTCCAGTACTGCTTTAATTGAGGCTGCAATACCAGACTTAGCCACAAAGTGGGGCCACATATGGAAAAACCTGTAAATTCTTTTCACTAGCCTAGACCGCCCCTTTTAGACCAAGAAGAAACTGCTGAAGAAATAATCTATAAATTACCAAATCCCAAAGAAGTGTGAAGTAGTAAACATGAGACGCCTCTAAGCTTGTGGCTTGTACATAACACAACAAAAAATAATTAAGTACATGAATCCTGTTTGCTCACAGCCCTTTGACTCGGCTCAGTAAACATATAGTACCATTTTATCCCACTATTGTTCCATGCAAAACTGAAAATTAAAAAACAACAAATCTCTAGGCTCCATACAATGGCAAATGCAAAATGGCATTTTCATAATCAGAAAGTGCATTTGGGTTTTTACTTGAGAGAAAATGACATGTCATCACGCCAGAAAGGAAATCGGAGTATAATTTGCACTTGTAACCATTATCTGCACAGCACCAGATGCACATGTGATGTCATTAGGGCATGACTGGATTGCAATAAAAATACTCTGACATTTTTAGTGTAGTCACGTAAGAGTGGGTCTGGAGAGCGGCAGTGGGAACACAGCATGAGAAATAATGGAATAATATAATTAGAGGGAGGCAAACTTCCATCTCCATGTAATATGTGATCATATTTATTGCAACACAAAAATGGATCACTGGTCAGATTTACAATATATCTACAATATATCCAGATGCATACATCTAGGACGGCGGATCAGAATATCCTGGTGATTTTATTTAGCACTAAAATTGTAATCGCTGGAGGCCCAAGGGAAAAATCACATGGACCAATTTGTTGTAAAAAATATTAAGACTCTCCCATCCATCTGAATTGGGTTAAGAAATTAACATACTTGTCCACGTTCAGATGAATGGAACTGATTTTTACTTCCATCTCCATGTAATAGGTGATCTTTGTAAAGCTTCCAGTATAATGAAAATAAGAATCAAAGAGAAACAAGGCGCCCAGCACTACCAGACAGATATTATTATTAATTATTATTATTACCGTAATAATAATAATGTGACTCGACCCAAGTACTGTATAAAGGAGAGCAGACAGTCTACTATAAGCATTTAGTGGATAAAAAAGCCACAGGAACAGCTGCTTCACAGTATCTTACAGTTCTTCATGCTTATTGTGATCTGTGTGATGAAGCTCAAGAAAAGTAGCTGTTTCTGTGACTCTTCAGGGCGTTTAATTCTTGTGATAAATAAAAAAAAATATTAAAAAAAGGTTACTTTCATGACCATGACATTTTGAGGCAAAAAAAGTTTAAATTAAAAATGAAAAAAAAAAATAAAAACCGCTTCTGCAGGACCTCCAGACACACATGGCATGTGGTACCGTGCACCTTGTGCATTTGCTTACTTCCCAGCGTCCATACCGATATAAGGTAGCTTTAAGGAGGGGGGGGGGGGGGGTGGTATTATTCTAAGTAATAGAATCATGCAGAACTGGGGAAAAAAGCTTATTACAAAGTTACCCCTTCTGGGTGTAAAGGAAAAGTATGCAGTGGATAAATGTACGCAAAAAAGATGCAAAAAACAGCTTGCACAAAAACGGTGTCAATTCTTTGATACATGTCCCCCACTGAGTAGTAAGGGGATTAAAAACACAGTTTCTTATCTCAAATGTTGTCTCTAATTGTTTGTATGTACCAATCTCAGTTTCTGGGGTCCTGCTAATGACACAACCTCTACAATTCACTGCTTAATAACAAGATTACATTCTCAATTTGTTATTATGTCACTTAGATATTGGTGACTATTAGCATTTATTTCATATCTAAAGTGGAGTTATACAGGTTCGTGCCCTAATGAGGGCAAATAGATACACCTTATATGCCTGTGAAACTGTTGTGCACCACAGTCATGGGAAAGCTAATGTGGCATCCAAAACCTATTTTAGCAACCCTAATGCCTGATAAGTGTATGGTATATGAGCTACAGAGTCTCAAACTGTCACACTCCAACATGTTTCGCCACTGACGCTGTGACTTTCTTAAAGGAGAACCAACTGACAGCATGCTCAATGCATAAGCTCATTAGAAAGGTATTGCTGCAGATTTTACCTGTGGATTTCGTAAAAACTGCAGTGGACTACTATGGCAAGCATGAGGTGAAGGAGAAGTGGGAAAATGTTCATTTTATGGGAAAAAAAAAAAGTTACCTATATATCAGTGTTTTTCCAGCCAAAACCCCCTGAATAAATGCACTATATATTCCAGTGTAAATTATTTTTCTGTACACGATTTAAAGTTGAGAAAACATAAGCATACAGGTGGAGATTCATCAAAACCTGTCCAAAGGAAAAGATGCTGAGTTGTCCATAGCAACCAATCAGATTTCTTCTTTCATTTTTAACAAGGCCTCTGCAAAATGAAAGAAGCAATCTGATTGGTTGCTATGGGCAATTCAGTAACTTTTCCTCTAGACAGGTTTATATATATACATAGGCTTGCTGTGGGCACAATGCTGCCTCAGATCCCACAGACAGGCCATTATATGACTATATTGATAGATTATTTGTAAATGTTAGGATTTTAGCAGCAGGTGACAGTAGGGAGACAAAGTCGCCAGTGAAGACATACCTGTAAAGGGGCACTCCGGTGGAGAACTTTTTTTTTTTTTTATATGAACTGGCGCCAGAAAGTTAAACAGATTTGTAAATTACTTCTATTAAAACATCTTTATCCTTCCAGTACTTATTAGCAGCTGTATGCTACAGAGGAAATTCTTAGCTTTTTTTCTCCTGCTCTGGACAGGTCCTGACACAAGCATCAGGTGTCAGCAGAGAGCACTGTGGACAAGACAACGAAGAAATTCAAAAAGAATAGAATTTCCTCTGTAGCATACAGCTGCTAAAAAGTACTGGAAGGATAAAGATCTTTTAATAGAAGTCATTTACAAATCTGTTTACATTTATGGCACCATATGATTAAAAAAAAAAAAATCTACCGGAGTACCCCTTTAAAAAAAGAATGCATGAAAAGACTAAGCAATGGTTTCCCTTTATAGCAAACTACTACTTGTACACTGTACAAGCAGAATTTTTTTAAACCAAAAATAGATTAGCAGAGTAAATGTCTCCTTTGGGATATATTGCACCAAAAACGTAACAATTAAACCTAAGGAACGCTTTACAAACTGGCACAGAATTTGAGTGCAATAATATTCTTTTTCCTTGCTTCATCTGCTTTTATGAGTTTGCTTGCTTTTTTTTTAGGTCTGCTTAGTACGATTGTTCCAGGGAAATATTAACAAAAGTATGCCTAAACAACATTACCACAATCTCCAGATTTATTGCCACTATCATTTATCCATTTATTTTAATAGCCGGCCTTCCAATTTGATTTTGTTATCAAAATGATTAATCAATCTCTTTCTATGATGAATCACTTTCCCATGTTGCTTCATTACCTTGGATTAGAACTGCTCTGTGTTTAACGGAGCTGAAATAAAAAGCGTGACGTTTCACTGATAGATCAGCAGCCTTTTCTTTTTCTAATGGTGCTACAGATAAATAACCAAACAGAATGGGCACCGTTGTGGCAACCCAGCAAATGTAATACTGTAAGGGTGCATTCACACACACAAGATCCACTACAGATTGGCAGTTGTGCTTCCACAACTGCAGATTTTACAAGGCAAATCTTGTGTATGCATCAATGATGAGGTCACATGTCCAAGTGGTGTGCATGGAAGGTCTGGCCGGAGTTTTTTTTTTGTCCAGACATTCCGTAGTGTGAATGTGCCCTTAGGGTATATGCACTTATAGTGGAACTCCTGTGGATCTTCCACATGGAAAATTTACAGTGAAATCAAAGTTGATGAGCTGTTTAAAAATTGTAAAGATCCACTGATGCACAGCATTTTCACTACCAATGTGGCTGCTGTAAAGCATTTGGAAAAGTAAGTTATATAGGGTATGTACCTTCAGTATAACAAGGTTGGTCTTTCATGTTTGGATTAAAAGACCTGAGGCAAATGAAAATATCTGGAGGACAAACCTATGGGTTGCGCTCACATACGGCAAATAGCAATATTTACTGCACACTGCATTTCTAATCACATTAGTTTTGGCCACGATTTTGTGAAAACTGCAGCAAATAATAAAATGTGAATGTGAATGGACTTTAATGATGACAATCTAGGTGTACGGCTCCTGGCAACAACATTTTACAAAAAGATACTAAAATGGTTATTGTTCAGCTCAATATATTTCCTCTGACAGATCAAGGTTCTCTATTTAAATGTGCACAGTTGCTGATAAAATTTTAGTTGCAGGGAGCTGAAGACTTTGGAATATTAAATTTTACGTATTTCTCCATAAAAGATGCAACACACACTAATCATTCACATTACAGCAAGGATTGGATTGAAGAAAAGGCATTCATCGTGGTAAAAAGCAATTACACAGGCAACTTCAGGAAGATTTGGCCGTTTTATAAAAGGATTGTGCTGTGGCAGAGCACAGGTACACAAGCCCATATTCAGGGGAGAACAGACCCCGTTTTCCTGCAACCTGTTCAATGTTTCTGTGGATTCCACTCGGAAATGCATTGCAGTCTAAAGATGGCGCATTTCCAAGCAACGGTGAAACATGCAAATGTCCGTCTGTGTTTTCCGGGAGGACATTTCACACATTTTATGCCATGTGAACATAGCCTTAAAGGGGTATTTCAGGCTTTTATTTGACTATGCTACAGGGCCTGTAAAGTTAGTGTAGTCCATAATATAGCGTCTGTACCTGTGTGTGACGGTTTTCTCACAATTCTTCTGTGATCTTCACCCCAATATTTATTTTTAACAACATACAAAATGACTTGTCTCAGATTTTTCCCAGCTTGCAATGCGGCCGAGACCTGACTCACTAGTCAGCTGATGACAGGGAGCCGGTCTGCTTCAATGGGTGGAGAGAGCAATCTGCAACTAATGCAACAGCTGTAGGCACCCTGATTGAAAACCACATGTCTACTGAATGGATGCAGCTCATTTATGTTTCAATGGGTGGGGTGGCTGATGTGTGGGAGGGAGGAAAATGGAATTGTGGGACTTGTAGTCAAAAAAGAGATGTAAAACCGGAAATACCAGTTCACAAACAGCTAACCACAGTGTTATGGTAGTCTCACAACATTTAGCCCCAAGACAAGATCCTTCCTAAGTATGTCCATTACTGTCTGCCAGGAATGTACTAAAATCACCTTATGGTGGACAACCCCTTTAAGGTGGGAAATAGTCACTGCTAGCATAGCTCCATTTTGGAAGCTAGGTTTGTGGAATCCTTTGAAAAAGCAGGCATGAGCAGAGACAATAATACTTAATTTTTTTTCCTACTCTAATCCCGAAAAACACAAGGTAGACCCATTATGGTCAATCAGATCTAATGGTCTTTGCTGTACAATGGATCATTCAGCTCAGCTGATGTGCGCATCATTCTGATAGGGCAGATTGTAAGGCAGCTCAGCTTCTGAAGAATCCCTGGTGTCCACACCCTTTTATCTAACCCAGGATTCATGTGTACATTAGGTGCAGAAAACCCCAGGCCATCATATCTCGAGAACAGGGAGCCTATAAAAGAAAAGCACTACTGAACTCCAGGATGTAGTTACATAGTGAAAGGTCCTTTTTAACTGGATTTAAGATTGTGGGAATCCACAGGTAATCCTGTGCTTTTAAATTTAATAGTAAAAGGGGAAAAAAAAGTAGCAGAAACACAGTATATGCATGAAATTTCTTCAAGAGTCATCCACATGGCTCATAGAGTTATTGGCAGTGGATATTTAAAGTGTAAATCCGCAAAATCTCCATCCAGTGTGCATTTACCTGACCCTCTGGCATCAGTGGAACAATAAGCCAAACAATTTCACTTTACTGCAGATTTGTCTTTTAAATGCAGTTTTGTTTGTGGCAACTTCTCCTTATTGTAGTACTGGAGGAAACGTGCTCAGGCTAGGCTTTGTTCACATCTGCGCTTTTTTTCCATCAAAATGAAGGACACTACAATGGAATTCCTGCACCCCATTTTTGGTCAATAGGGTCAGTTGGGCCTGACTAATCCAGCTAATTTTTGTGGCATCCATTACACACAAAAGCTACAACACTATTGTTAACCAACAGCTAAACTAAACCCTAAGCAAACTACACCATACAATAAAGTACAATGCCTCTATTACACATTTTTGTGGTTGATAGTTTTCAGTTTAGGGGTTAAGTCTAATGTGTGATAAGTATGTGATAATGTTACATAGCACACCCGAAACCTGCCAGGTTACACCAGCTCTACAATGCAGAGTGTCTGAAGTTCAAAACCAAATTTCCATATATAAGTGAAACATTTTTGAGGTACAAAGCTCCAAAGACTGAAGTTAGACACTTATTTTCCATTGGTGCTTTCCAGATACTGGTGACCTTGTTATTCCCCCAACCCTGCAATGGTTAATTGCGTTGTAAACATTCTCTTATTTTCTTCGATTGCTAGGTATGAAAATAGCCACAAGAAGGAAACCAAGAATAAAGAGAGGTTGAAATTGCTGAGGTTTCAGGATAAACCACAATGTAAGATGATTTCGGCCACAGCAATGCTCCCTTCTATCCTCAGGCGCAGTAAGTAAGAGCAATCTAGCATATGTAATGTCAGAAAGTTATCTGCCACACATTTGCAGCAGCATAGTAATGCTGAACAGAACAAAAAGTATCTGTGGTTAGACTGCCCTGCTTCACATCGGCAATTTCATTCCCAACACATCAGCGCTCACATCTAAGAAGCCAGTGTATTTTATGGGTAGCTCGGTCTTCTCTGCCTTCATTTTGCTGATGTATGGTGTTAAAAACGGTTTTCAGGCTTCCTTCAGAAAAAAATAAGAAAAATAAAATCTAGCTGCTCTATTTTCCCTCACAGGAAAGGGACAGACTGCTTAACTGTTTGCCTATAAGATCAGCCCAGGAAAGCTTTTCCCATGCACGTGAGGCCTCTGAACTCATGATCACGTGCATCATCTACCCATTCAGACACAAATATTACAGCAGATCAATGGACACCAGAACAGGAATACAAATGCTCCAACCACTGGTAGTTGCAACGTCACGTTATACAGTAAGGAGCTATATTAGATAGATTAGGAGATGCAATCATCCAGACTGACTATAAGTATCATACTGGCTGTTGCAGATTATAGCATGCCTGTTTGCGGCTCCTTTAAGGGGTTTTCCCATCAAAGAATAAACATAGCTTAAAGGGGTACTCCGGTGAAAACTTTTTTATTTTAAATCAACTGGTGCCAGAAAGTTAAACAGATTTGCAATTCACTTCTACTAACCCCTTAACGCCGAAGGACATAAATGTACGTCCTGGTGAGGTGGTACTTAACGCACCAGGACATACATTTACGTCCTAAGCATAAAAGCGGGCATCGGAGCTATGCCCGGATCATGCGCGGCAGGTCCCGGCTGTTGATCGCAGCCAGGGACCCGCCGGTAATGGTGGACACCTGCGATCCCGCAGATGTCCGCCATTAACCCCTCAGATGCCACGATCAATACAGATCATGGCATTTGCAGCATTGCGGACACTAAAATGGATGATCGGATCGCCCGCAGCGCTGCCGCGGCGATCCGATCATCCTGCACAGCAGCCGGAGGTCACCTCATCTGCCTCCGCTGTCTTCCGGGAGTCTTCTGATCTGCCTTCCCGCAGACCAGAGCAGAAGATGACCGATAATGCTGATCAGTGCTATGTCCTATACATAGCACTGAACAGGATTAGCAATCAAATGATTGCTATAAATAGTCCCCTATGGGGACTATAAGAGTGTAAAAAGAAAAGTAAAAAAAATAAAGTAAAAAAAATTTGAAAAACCCCCTCCCCCAATAAAAACATAAATTGTCCCATTTTCCCTATTTCACCCCCAAAAAGGGTTTAAAAATGTTTTTATATACATATTTGGTATCGCCGCGTGCATAAATATCTGAACTATTAAAATGAAATGTTAATGATACTGTACGGTGAACGGTGTGAACGTAAAAAGAAAAAAAAAGTCCAAAATAGCTGCTTTTTTATAACATTTTATTCCCAAAAAAATGTATAAAAAAATTTATTAAAAGTTGTATATAAGCAAATATGGTACCAATAAAAAGTACAGATCACAGTGCAAAAAAGTATGTTATCATGGGTATCATTTTAATCGTATTGACCCAAAGAATAAATAACACGTCATTTTTACCGTAAATTGTACGGCGTGAAAATGAAACCTTCCAAAATTTGCAAAATTGCGGTTTTCTTTTTAATTTCCCCACACAAATAGTATTTTTTGGTTGCGCCGTACATTTTATGGTAAAGTGAGTGACGGCATTACAACGTACAACTGGTCGCGCAAAAAACAAGCCCTCATACTAGTCTGTGGATGAAAATATAAAAGTTATGATTTTTTGAAGGCGAGGAGGAAAAAAACAAAAACGTAAAAAATAAAATTGTCTGCGTCCTTAAAGCCCAAATGGGCTGCGTCCTTAAAGGATTAAAAAATCTTAATCCTTCCTGTACTTATTAGCTGCTGAATACTACAGCGGAAATTCTTTTCTTCTTGAAACACAGAACTGTCTGCTGACATCATGAGCACAGTGCTCTCTGCTGACATCTCGTTTCAAGAAGAAAATAATTTCCGCTGTAGTATTCAGCAGCTAATCAGTACAGGAAGGATTAAGATTTTTTAATAGAAGTAATTTACAAATCTGTTTTACTTTCTGGCACCAGTTCACAAAAAAATAAAAAATAAAAAATTTTCACCGGAGTACCCTTTTAATAGGGTATTCCAGTATTTTCTTTTTTTACCTTTAGTATCTTGCTCCTGATGCAAAGTTATGTCTTAAGAACATTTACTTGCATTACCTGTGTGGGGTGGATGGACTCCTTTTTTGTCTTTTCACGACTCCCCAGGTTCAGCAATCTTCTGGACTCTGGACCTGAGACTGTTGTCTCAAGTCTTTCCAAGGATCCTGTTTGGCTTGAGACAACAACTGATCACAGGGGGCTTGGCTTCTTCTTGTCTTCCCTGACAAGCCAACCACCCTGATGACGTGTGCGGTCCATCTGTACGTGTCCCCATGTACAGATGATATGCATGGCTGTCATCCCAGAAGGAAGCCTCTTCTAAAGATGAAGCACAAGAAAGTCTGCAGTCTGCTGAAGACTAAGGACATAGATTACTGGTACCATGTCCTGTGGTCCGATGAGACAAAGAAACCAGGTGAGGAGTACAAAGCCAAGTGTGGTGGTAGGAGTGTAAAGTTTTTGGCCTGCATGAGTGCTACTGAGGAGCTACAGTTCATTGGGGGAATCATGAATGCCAACATGTACTATGGTACATGAAGCAGTGGTCAGATGTGGTACAATATTCTAACACAATAACAACCCCAAACACTTCCAATATGACTAGTGCCTTGCTAAAGAAGCTGAGGGTAAAAGGTGATTGACTGGCGATGCATGTGTCCAGACCTAAACCCTTTTGAGCATCTGTCAACATCCTCAAAAAGAAGGGCGGAGGGTCGCAAGGTACCATATATACTCGAGTATAAGCCAACCCGAATATAAGCCGAGGCCCCTAAAATTTTACCCCAAAAACCCAGGA
This sequence comes from Hyla sarda, assembly GCF_029499605.1. Taxonomy (NCBI): domain Eukaryota; kingdom Metazoa; phylum Chordata; class Amphibia; order Anura; family Hylidae; genus Hyla; species Hyla sarda. The sequence goes on along the minus strand of NC_079191.1, from coordinate 343,036,472 downwards.
AAAGTTATTGATTAGACTATAAGCCTAGGGTGGCAAATACATCATCCCCCCATGTAATCATCCAGACTCCCGTCATCATCCCCCCCTTCATCATCACCGCCTGTCAATCCCTTCATCAGTGGTGCTCCACCTGCGGACCTCCAGATGTTGCAAAACTACAACTCCCAGCATGCCATTGGCTGACCGGGCATGTTGGGTGTTGTAGTTTTGCAACATCTGGAGGTCCGCAGGTTGAAGATCACTGCGGCCTTCGTCATCATCCAGCCCCCCCCCCCCTTTTGTTTTGTACTCACTTCCCCTCGTCGGGAAGATAGAGTGAGCTGGTCCGGGCCACCTATGCTGCAGGGACCGTCCGGTGGGGAGGGTTAGTCATTGCAGGCTGTCCATTTTCACCGGGGGGGCCCTCTTCTTCGCACTTCGGGCCCGGCCCCGGACTGGTGACGTTGCCTTGACGACGACACACAGGGACGCTGTGCATGAACTAGTCCGGGGCAGAGCCCGAAGCGTGGAGAAGAGGCCCCCCGGTGAAAATGGACAGCCCGCACCGACAAACCCTCCACACCGGACGGTCCGTGAAGCATCGATGGCCCGGACCATCTCACCCTAACTTCCCACCGAGGGGAGGTGAGTACAAAACAAAAGGGGGGGCTGGATGATGACGAAGGCCGCAGTGGTCTTCAACCTACGGACCTCTAGAGGTTTCAAAACTACAACACCCAGCATGCCCGGACAGCCGATGGCTGTACGGGCATGCTGGGAGTTGTAATTTTGCAACATCTGGAGGTCCGCAGGTTGAAGACCACTGAGAAGGGATTGACAGGTGGAGAGTTCACTCTAGTATAAGCCGAGGGGGGCGTTTTCAGCACGAAAAATTGTGCTGAAAAACTATACTTATACTCGAGTATATATGGTAATAATAATTAAAGGGGTATTCCAGGCAAAAACTTTTTTTATATATATATTAACTGGCTCCGGAAAGTTAAACAGATTTGTAAATTACTTCTATTAAAAAATCTTAATCCTTCCAATATTTATTAGCTTCTGAAGTTTTCTGTCTAACTGCTCAATGATGATGTCACGTCCCGGGAGCTGTGCATGATGGGAGAATATCCCTATAGGAACTGCACAGCTCCAGGGACGTGAGTCATCAGAAAGCATTTAGACAGAAAACAGCAACTCAACTTCAGAAGCTAATAGCTATTGGAAGGATTAAGATTTTTTAATAGAAGTAATTTACAAATCTGTTTAACTTTCCGGAGCCAGTTGATATATATAAAAAAGTTTTGGCCTGGAATACCCCTTTAAAAAAATTATAACGTGTGTGTCTATAAACAGAAAAGGAAATGAAAAGGCACTTAGAGGCGTATTTCCTCTGCTCAATATACAGGCATCTTTTATCATGCAAATCAAGATAAAGGATGGAGATTTTCATACTCCATTTAATATGTAAACCACATCAATCTTGCACTACTGATACGCTCACAAACACTGCTATTTTGCCAGCATGTGTCGATAAGCTGAACAGCTTCACTAATTGACACCAAAAAGTTTTCCTTTCTTAAATGTATCTTTTACAATCAATTTAACACCAGAAACATCTGTGGCAGAACTCAATAAATCAACTTGTTCATACTCCCTGCAATTCCTTGCAACTTCAAACACTCTTGAGAGATTAATGCTCAAATGTGAATGGTCTATGGAGCGGTCACTGTCTGTAAGGCTGCATTCACACCACGTTTTTGCACTAAAGTTCCCGTATCAGGTTTTTGATGAAGAGCGGATTCCTCAAAACCAGACTAAACTGTATCAAAACGCATGTGTATACGGTTTGAAAAATTATGTCTAGTTGCATCCGTTTTGTTATTTTTAAAGTATCCATTTTAAACTTTTCATTCCATTCGGTGTGCACTGCACATGTGCAAACGCAAAAACCGTATTGTGCAAACCAGTAGGAACCGTACGCACATACGGTTCATATTGACTTCCGAGGTAAAGGAACAGTTTACAGTTTCAATACGGTTTTTCACCCAGACAAAAAACCGTGGTAGTCTACAATTTTGGGTACGGGAAAAAAATGGACAAAACAAGAAGCAAAAAGTACACAACCGGATGCATCGTTTGGCATATAGTTTTCAATGGAAAGTCAATGCATACATTTTTCAATACGGTTCTGTACGGTTTTCAAATTAAAAAACGTATACGGGAACTGTATTGCAAAAATGTGGTGTGAATGCCGCCTTAATCATATCCTTTGGTATCTTGACGAAAACGGGATGGTGACATATACTGTTACTGGGAGCAGCGGACCCCATTCACTGCCCTCCATTCATGACCAAACGGGTCATCTATTTAACCCCTTAAGGACCAGGCGTTTTTCATTTTTTGCACTTTCGTTTTTTCCTCCTTACCTTTAAAAAATCATAACTTTCAATTTTGCACCTAAAAATCTGTATTATGGCGTATTTTTTGCGCCACCAATTCTACTTTGTAATGACAGTCATTGTACCCAAAAATCTACAGCGAAACGGGAAAAAAAATCATTGTGCGACAAAAAAAAAAAAGCCATTTTGTAAATTTTGGGGGCTTCCGTTTCTACGTAGTACATTTTTCGTTACAAATGACACATTATCTTTATTCTGTAGGTCCATACGGTTAAAATGATACCCTACTTATATAGGTTTGATTTTGTATTACTACTGAAAAAAAATCATAACTACATGCAGGAAAATTTATACGTTTAAAATTGTCATTTTCTGACCTATAACTTTTTCATTTTTTGCGCCGTGATCTGAAGTTTTTGTCTGTACCATTTTTGCATTAATCGGACTTTTTGATCGCTTTGATATGAAAAGTGACCAAAAATACTCTATTTTGGACTTTGGAATTTTTTTGCGCGTACGCCATTGAACGTGCAGTTTAAAAAGCGGTATATTTTTATAATTTGGACATTTCCGCACACGGCGATACCACATATGTTTATTTTTATTTACACAGTTTTTTTTTTATTCTTGGAAATGCCGGGTGATTCAAACTTTTATTAGGGGAAGGGATCATTGAAAGGCTTGATTTTTCTACACTTTTCTTATGCCATATTATAGCCCCCAGGGGGGGCTATAACATTGCATGTACTGGTCTTTACCACTGATTGATGCATCTCCATAGGAATGCATCAATCAGTGTTTTCGGCAATTGAATGCTCAAGCCTGGATCTCAGGCTTGAAGCATTCATTCGGCGATCGGACTGCAGGAAAGAAGGTAAGAGACCTTCCTCCTGAAGTACAGCTGTTCGGGATGCCTTGATTATACCGCGGCGATCCCGAACAGCTCCCTGAGCTAACCGGCACATTTTACTTTCACTTTTCACTAAAGGGTTAATAGGGCGCGGCATGATCAGTGCCGCGCGCTATTAGCGGCGGGTCCCGGCTTGACTATGATGCCGGGCCCGCTGTGATATGATGCGGGGTTACCGTGTAACCCCACACTATATCACGGGAGCGGGACTAGGGGCGTAAGTTTACGCCCTTGGTCCTTAACAGGTTAAAGCAGGGGTTGTTGCACTTTTGAAAGGCGCTTGGTCTGTTTCCCATACATATACATTTTGCTCTTCTATCCTACAAACAAAACATATGTTAAAGAGTAGCTCCCGCCGACTTCCGCCCTAACTTCTATGCTGCACTCCTACTGAGAGCTCGCATAGACGATCAGCGAATCGCATGGCAGGCTGCTCCGGGGTCTCCTCCTCCCTGTTTAGCAGTGTAGCGTTATCCAGGGAGGAGGAATATAGGAGCATCGCTCACCTGCCGTGCTCACCGCAGAGACCCGGGACTGAAACAAAGTACGGGTAAGTGAAATAAGATCTCACTTACCCGTACAGGACATGTACAGTCCTGGAGCATCAGCGCAGCACTGAGATTAAGTGTCGCGCTGCCTCCAGACTGTACATGCCGGGGGCAAAAAGCCAATGAGGCAGCTGCAAGGCCAGGCAGCCAATGAGCGGAGCCCCGATGTTCAAAGCGCTCGCTCCCTGCCTGTCAATCAATCAAACCTGACTGAATTAGGACCGATTGCCTGGCCGGCATCGGTCTGAATTCAGGCGTGACGTCACGCCAGGCTGCAGCCGGCCACTAGGAGGGAGACCCCCTATTGGCCGGTTCTCAAATGTAAAATACACCATGATAATAAAAAATAATAAAAAACAATAAACTATATTAGGGATATGTTGAAGTACTACAACATTAGTACTTAGTACTAATAATATAATCTTCATGATGAAAAAGACAAGCAGCTTAAAATACCCCAAGGGAAATGCTTACTGGAGGAGGGGGGGGGGTAATCTTGGGGAAAATCAAAGCATAATTCATATATAAGGGTTTTTTTTTTGACTGCAGTATTTTTTGAACGTTAAATAATAAACTAGTTGACATTTTTTTCCAGTTACAATATATATAAAATTATTAAAAACAATTATAAAAGCATGTTTTCACATTTTGTTTTTCTTTTGCAGTTTTGCACAATTAAATAATAATTCTTGTACTTTCTTTTTAGTCTATGACAGGTTGAATACCGCCCCGCAGCTGATCTTTAAGTGTGTCAGAATGAGACGGGAAGAATAAGTGCATGCTGAAAAACTACAAACAATGGCCTCAGGCTAGGCATTATTGCTATTGTTATATTAAAAATTATGATCCATTCTTCATTATCAGCTGTTTCCTGGGCATTAATCTGCCCTGGCTAAGACTAAAGCACCTGACATTTTCCACATGGAAACAAGGATAGAAAACAATGCTCATAAATTATTTATAATCACAGTCCAAGCTCAGTGCTAACAAGAGGAAGGATGCATGAAAGAGAATGTTTTCTAATGAAAACATATCAGCTGTGCGCGCTCAATCTTGTCCAACGCCATTCACACCTTGCTGACCCTGCTAATAACCTTTAGCTCTAGGTAGAAGTGGCAAATATCTTGCTGTCAAAACAAGTGTATTACGCTCATTTCTTGGCCATCCGACAGTACTGTACTGTTAAGCTCAATAACTTTCATTAACTTCTTTATAATGTCATATGTGCATTACCCAAAAGATTTATAGAATACACTTTTAATGGTGAAAGACACCAATATATTAAATATTAGAAAGCTGGTATTATCCACAATAATATCAAATGAAGGGAATAGTATACACAGCTTTCCTTACTTTTGGCCTCTGCACAAATAAAAATTCAAGGCAAAAATAAATCAGTGAATGTATCTGTAGGACTGAGAAAAAGCCATATGGCTAGAGCAGCTTTGGTCTGTATGTAGGGTGATGCCTTTTTCTTGCAGACGTGATTTACTGCTAAGTGACACTCTGCAATGTTCAGGGCCCCATAGAGAATGAGTAGAGCACTGGCCATAAAAACATTTTCTGCACTATTCAAACCAGGGACAATTTTGCCCCATTCTCGTGATTGGTGAGGGTCCCAGTAGATGGACCTCCACTGATCAATTTGCTATCTGCTGCGAATGGGGCACATCATGTAATGGGAATTCCCCTTTAACCCCTTAAAGGGGTACTCCGGTGCTTACACATCTTATCCCCTATCCATAGGATAGGGGCTAAGATGCCTGATTGCAGGAGTCCCGCAGCTGGGGACGCCTTTGATCATGCACGCGGCACCCGGTTTGTAATCAGTCCCCGCAGCGTGTTCGCTCCGGGTCTGATTACGGTCAATCACAGGGCCGGCGGCGTGTGACGCCCCCGTGTGACCTCACGCTCCGCCCCTCAATGCAAGCCTACGGGAGGGGGCCCTAAACTGTTTGAAATACTGCTTGAAATACAACAGGGCTCCGAAGTGAAATAGTGCTATGCGTATTTAAGGCCTAAATTAGGGATTTGCATAGGGATGGACATAGGGGTATTCTACACCAGTGATTCCCAAACAGCATGCCTCCAGCTGTTGCAAAACTCCCAGCATGCCTGGACAGTCAATGGCTGTCCAACAATACTGGGAGTTGTTGTTTTGCAACAGCTGGAGGCTCCGTTTTGGAAACAGTGCCGTACCTGATGTCTTTCATTTTTATTGGGGAAGGGGGGGGGGTGGGCGGGGGATGAGGAAACTGACTGTGTAGATGTATATGTAGTGTTTTACTTTTTATTTTGTGTAGTGTAGTGTTTTTAGGGTACATTCACACTGGGCATGCTGGGAGTTTGATAGAAGCAGCAGTGAAGAACAAGTGCATAAGGACCTACATTTACATCAAATTTCCTTTTAGGGTGCGTTCACAAGCTCTTTGTTTTTGCGGGTTTTCCGCACCATATTTGAAAGGGGCGGGCTCTTCTCGGCTGTCCATAGCAGATTGTCCGCGGCGGAATTTACGCTGCAGAAAATCCGCAGCAGTCCCTACTGACTTCAATGGGGCTTGCTGCGGACAATCTGCTATGGACAGCCAAGAAGAGCCCGCCCCTTTCAAATATGCTGCGGAAAACCCGCAAAAACAAAGAGCGTGTGAACGCACCCTTAGGGATACTCTGCCCATAGACATTTTATCCCCTTAACCAAATGATAGGGGATAAGAGGTCTGATCGTGGGGGTCCAGCTGCTGGGACCCCCCCATGATCTATGTGCAGGCACCCCGGCGTTCTGAACATTATGTTCAGAATGCTGGGTTCACACCCTGCCCCCTCCATTTATGTCTATGGGAGGGGGTGTGGTGCCTGTCACCTTTGGATAGGGAATAAGATGTCTAGACATAGTACCCCTTTTAGGAGTTTAAGATAATGATCTCTTAAAATAATACCTAAAACATTTAAAATGGTACCCAAAATAACTAAACTTACAAATAGGCACTCCATATTCATGTTTATTGTGCAAAGAGGAAAAGGAGGTGTCCAAAGATGAAAGGGTGGAGCATAAAAAGGGAAGGTGGGACCAAAAGTGGAAAAAGGTGTGGTCTTAATAAGAAGGGGATGGAAATTTAGGTTATGGCTATGCATGAACTTACTCAGGCCTAAGGCAGCACGAAACCTAAATACACCATCCTGCAACAGATCAGGAACTTCATATTTTATGACAGAGCAGAACAGAATTGCTGAGTCTTACTCCTTCCTTTCTTTCTTACAAGCTTTTTAGTACATATATAGGATTGTGAAACAAGTTGTGGCTTCACTTTCTGAAATACCCTGTGAAATAAAAGATAGTGATCGGTGCAGCACATTTATGCAAATCACCCCATGTTATTAACTAACTGGCTATTTAGAAAATAATTATCTAATGTTTTTATGATACTAATGTAGCGTAAAATAAATGATGATACCAAGTTTTTTTTAAATAAATTAAAATAATGAAAATTCTCTTGAACAAGAAGCTAAGGTAAGACCGTACCAAGGTATAAGTGGCTCTGTAAGCTGAAGAACAGATGCGTAATTGTCAACATATTGAACAGACCAGTAATATTTTAACCATTCAGAAGATATGACCTTATCCAAAGCCTCTTTTTTCATCCACTAAATATCAACGCCGAGCAAGTGGTAAGAGTTTTAATGAGCTACAAGTGCCAACAACAGATGTAGGGTTTAATTTGCCTCCGTCTTTGAAGTTTATTAACGCAGAAAGCAGAGTGTGACGTATCTTCAATCAGCTTCCCATATATTCCCATTTACCACTATAGTTCGCTGTGAAAGCTTTAACAAGCATCTAACCTTTGTAGCCATCTCATAACACGACCATTACACATCCCTGGTGGCCGCATTAAAGGAACCCCGAGCATGAAGTCAACTCTGCTGCTTATCGTTTGCACCATGCTGTAAAATTGATTGAGCGTTTGGCCAGTAGTAAAACGCTTTACAAAATACAAGTATCAGGTCAAAAGTTAAGCAAAGGTTTATCATGCTTAGAAAATGGTTAATTACACCAAGAAAATTGCACATGCTGCCAATTAATTGCCACCAACCTAAAGATGGCATGACATAGGGCCCTTTATACCAGGCTCCACACACTGCGCATTATGTAAAGAATGATCCTTTTCCTATCCTGTAAATGGCAGCAGCCTATTTAGTGGTGAATATTGAGGAGGCATTGGAGTGAACACAATTAGCTGAGTAAAGCGTCCAGCCCTATTCTAACCCATTGTTTCCTCATTCGCAGGGACTGTTCCACTTGCAATTAGTTTCTTTGGAATAATTAATTACTCCAGACACGAAACCTTAAGCTCTGAATAAGAAAGGCTTTTTATTTTAGTAAGAATTACATTCATGAGATACATAGCACAAATGGTAACTTTGTAGCTGACATCTCTTTTTTTCTTTTTTTAAAGACGCACTGTCATTATGAAAAACTTTTCATACTTTGTAGTACTACTGATAATATGACTTTTTTTAAATATACATTTATTTAAAAAAATGCAATTTTACTAAAAAATTAAAAAAATAGCTGCCACTAGGGGTCATTTTTATGCAGACAGACTACTCTGTATTTTGCAGCCTACTGGATACCGGCCGTAAAGTGTGTTGGTATCCAGTATAGGAGATCACCATTGCACCACTACAGCCTTCAGATGTTCCTAAACTACAACTCCCATGATGGGAGTTGTAGTTTTGCAACAGCTAGGGGATACAATCTTTGTAAGACTGTGTTGGAGCTCCAGCTGTGTGCCTCCAGCTCTTGCAAAACTGCAGACAAAGGATGTGTGGGCTTGGATTTGTAGTTTTGCAACAGCTAAAGGCAATACTGCTCTATCACTGATTTACAAACACTGCAGCTCCAGCTGTTGCAGAACTACAACTCCCAGCGTGCTTGAACAGCCAAAGCTTTCTCTGACTCAAAGCTGATCAGACATTCAGGAGTCTGTGAAAGCTGAATGACAGACACACATAGTGAAACCTATGTTGATTAGCATCCAGCTTTACTAGGAACAGATTATTTTTTTTATCTAAGAGCCGAGGAACGTGCTATCAAATCACCCAAAGTGCCAGAAAAAGTGCAAACGTGTTAAACTAAAAAAATGTGCAAAAAAGGATGAGGTCTATTGCAAGCCTTTCTCCGATAGGAGAGAGGCCCCCCAACAAAACTTACCCTTCGCCTCCAGACCAAAAAGGTACCTGCGAGGTTCCAGGTTCGATGTCCCTTTTCGCTGAAGCTACTAAGGGACCACAAATGCTCCCGGCATCCCCCTTGGCGTCAGCCAAGGTATCTGTCTGCAGAGCCGTTAATGATCGGTACCCTGCCCATGCAGGAGTACCCAGGGTTTTTGCAGGGAGGTGCGGAACCTAATGGCCACACACACCTCCCCTAGACCGCTAGGAGGAACACCCAGAAGGGCTACCGCATCCTAACAATCCTGTGGACACACAACACACAAAAAGTGACACAGTGACAAAAAATAAATAAATAAGTGAATGTGTGCAGATATACGGCCCAGACATCCGGCTGGATCTATAAAAATGTCTCTGATCCTAGCCAGAAGGCCGGGAATCAAGATGTGAGTGCCACAAGGTGAAGAGTTCATGGTGCCAATGCTTCCACTCGGTGAGCCAATACTCCCTGTGAGTTTCGGCACCTCAGGGTCACCACTCCCCGGGGCACTAAAGTACCTTGGCTCTAGACCCTCACAGCCTCATGGCGAGACCCGGAGGTAAACAGGTCCCATCGGGGCAGCCGTCGAGCTGATTTCTCAGAACCAGCCCCAGAACGCCCTGGTTCACCTGTCCCCTCCATGCAGCACCCATCCCCACATCGGTGTTGACCAGACCACCGGCATGAAACTGATAAGAACAGATACTAGAGGGTGCCTCAGCTATTGCTAAACTCCCAGCATGCCTGGACAGTTAGTGGCTGTCAGGAAATGCTGGGAGTTGATGTTTTGCAACAGCTGGAGGCTCCGTTTTGGAAACACTGCCGTATGATACGTTTTTCATTTTCATTGGGAGGTGGCAGTGTAAGGGGGGTTTATATGCAGTGTTTTACCCTTTATTTTGCGTTAGTGTAGTGTTTTTGGGGTACATTCGCAGTGAGTTTCCCGTTAGGAGTTTGCACTGGATTGGAAAATTTGACACAGCTCAAACTTGAAGCAGGAAACTCACTATAAACCCGCCCGTGTGAATGTACCCTGTACCTTCAGCTGTTGCAAAACTACAACTTCCAGCATGCACTGACAGACCGTGCATGCTGGGAGTTGTACTTTTGCAAAAGCTGGAGGCATGCTGGTTGGAAAACCTTGTTAGGTTCTGTTACCTAATTCTGCATTTTCCAACCAGTGTGCCTCAAGCTGTTGCAAAACTACAACTCCCAGCATGTACTGATCGCCGAAGGGCATGCTGGGAGATGTAGTTATGCAATAGCTGGAGGTACGCAACTACAACTCCCAGCATGGCGAGACAGCCGTTTGCTGTGCTGTGCATGCTGGGAGTTGTAGTTTTGCAAGATCTATTGGGCCACGGTTTAGGGACCACTGCACAGTGATCTCCAAAATGTACCTCTCTAATTTAGCAAAACTACAAATCCCAGCATTCCCAAATAGCTGTCTGGGCATGCTGGGAGTTGTAGTTTTGCAACATCTGGAGGGCTACAGTTTAGAGACCACTTTATAGTGGTCTCCAAACTGTAGCCCTCCAGTTGTTGCTAGGCAACAACTCACCGATTTCCGTAGCATTGCGCATGTTTTCGCAATTTTTTTTTATTTCTTTGTTAATTTTCAGTTTGAAAAAATGACCACTAGGGGACTCCCAACATGTCCCGGCCGCAAGTCTCTTATAGAGTTCGGACTCAAATGGCCTGGCATGATTCTGCTGGGACACTGATGAGCAGGGACACTGATTAGCTCAGCGCAGCTCCCTGTCTGAGGTGCATGCTATATGGCCCACCTCAGCTACATTGAACAATGCCTGCTGCCCCTCCCCCCCCCCCCCCCCAGAGAGAGAGAGAGAGAGGGGTGTGGGAGAGGATATGGGGACCCCTAGTAGCCACTGTTTTAGGGGGGTATTTTCAAAGGTAATCTACTGCAGGAGATAAGTCTTCGTGCATCCCTGCCTCTCCCCTAGAGCTGAATGGAGGGGGGCATGTCTGTCGATCTCTTAGGAACAACGACAATCATTTGCCGTGCTGAGCCACGGCAGTTCCGGTTCCCCGTACAGGAGATGGCAGGGTTCCCAGTGGTCTGACCCCCAGCGATCATACACTTATCCCATAGAGCAGTGGTCTTCAACCTGCGGACCTCCAGATGTTGCAAAACTACAACTCCCAGCATGCCCGGACTGCCATTGGCTGTCCAGGCATGCTGGGAATTGTAGTTTTGCAACATCTGGAGGTCCGCAGGTTGGAGACCACAGCCATAGAGGATAACTTGTCTAAGGCTGCAATACTCTAACTCTTTTGCTTTGCAATCCTTTACTTCCACCCTGAGCACATCTCAGAGGTATAGCTACCAATAGCAAAGTGGGTGGTTGCACATTGCAGTCACTGAGTGCATGCGAAACCATGCCCCCAAGGGCAGAAGTGGAGTGTCAGGGGAGCAGAAGAGGTAAGACCTTTTCTGCTCCCTGGACAACCCCTTTAAGGTATGAGAAGAGATGAAGATAGAGGGAAAAATTTATATTTCAAATGCACCAGAAATAAGAAAAAAAAGCTTCCATGACCTTAACCCCATTTTAACCTCACAGGTAAGATACTGTGCTCAAATAGTATTAACTAAAGCTATACTTACAAAATGCTGGACCTGATATAATACTGCCTCAGTACAGTATTGTTTCTGTTAACAACATGTACTAATAAATTTAACACTGACATCTTGATCAGTTTGGTGTGCTGGCTCTATCCTTATGAATTTATTAGGCAAGTTAGACAAGTTTTACCTTACCCAACAAAGGGGCGTGGCTTATGACAAAAGGGAATGGGTGAAAGAAGAGTTGGTCAAAACTTACAAGAGAGTCCACAGATGTGCCAGTTTTACCAAACAGACTGAGCACCTAAATAAACCTGGCACAGTAGCAGACTGCCATCTAAGTTTGTGACCTATACCCAATGCCATTTGAAGACAACGCAGTTTAGTACAACCAACTTTGCAAACAAACTTGTAGTAGTACAAGGAGCTTGACCATTATCATATCGTAAACAGCTGAAAACGACATACCAAATAATGTAGTAAGAGTTATGCTATATAAAAAAATATAGCGATTATGGCTAAAACATTATGATCTCCCAAAAGATAAAAATGTTAAAAATAAGTTATCAAAAGGCAAATTATACGATGGAGATTTGCTAAGTAAAATACACTGGATCTGTAGCTCCGAGCTTACAGGCCGCGTTATCGCTCTGTTCACTGAACAGAAAGAGCAGAGCGGAGGTGGGCATTGCTGCCAGCCAAAGTAACGGGACTAGGTAAGAGGAGCTCCCTGCCCAGGGGACTACTTGTGGGGCCGGCGGGGACTAGTTTATAAGTTCATATCCTCACCATCCCCACAGGCAGGGGCGTTCCCCAGGAATGGAGAGGAAAAAGATTTTTCCCTATATAATTATTTGCCAAGCGTTATATAAGGTAAAATCTGATGATTGTTTCCCTTTAACCCCTTAAGAATTCAGCCCATTTGGGCCTTAATTTTATTTTTACATTTTTGTTTTTTCCTCCTCGCCTTCTAAAAATCATAACTCTTATATTTTCATCCACAGACCCATATGTGGACGTGTTTTTTGTCTTTTGTAATGGCATCTATCATTTTACCATAAAATGTATGACACAACCAAAAAAATACTAATTTGTGTGGAAAAAATGATAAGAAAACTGCAATTTTGCAAACTTTGGAAGGTTTCGTTTTGACACTGTACACATTAAGGTAAAAGAGACATGTTTTCTTTTTTCTGTGGGTCAATACGATTAAAATGATACCCATGATTACATACCTTTCCATTATTGTACCGCTATAAAAAACAACAAAAGAAACGCAAACTTTTTAACCAAATTGGTACATTTAAAATGCCTCTATTTTGCTGATCTATAACTTTTTTTTATTTTTCTGTATAAGCGGCGGTATGAGGGCTAATTTGATCTGCATTGATACTACATTTACATATGTAAAACTTAATACATTTTTTATGATTTTTTTTAAATAAAATTTTATTAAAAAAAAGCAGCAATTTGGAATAATTTTTTTTAACGTTCACACCACTCACCGTTTGGGATCATTAACCTGTTGGGGACATAGGGCGCACCTGCACGCCCTTCGCCCACTCCCTTTCTATAAAGCGGGCCACGGCATAGCAGGTCGGTCCGGGCCTTTAACAACGAGCGGGATCCGTGGCTGATAGCTATTAACCCTTTAGACAAAGTTGAACGCTGCATCTAAAGTGAAAGTAAACGAATGCCGGTTAGCTCACGGGGCTGTTCAGTATCGCCGTGGCAAAATTGCGGCATCCTGAACAGCTGTAGGACAGCGGGAGGGCCCCTACCTTCATCCTCGCTGTCTGATCGCCGAATGACTGCTCAGTGCCTGAGATCCAGGCATGAGCAGTCAAGCGGCAGAATCATTGATCAATGGCTTCCTATGAGAAACCATTGATCAATGTGAAAGATCAGTGTGTGCAGTGTTCTAGCCCCCCTATGGGAGCTATAACACTGCAAAAAAAAAGTGAAAAAAAAGTGAATAAAGATCATTTAACCCCTTCCCTAATAAAAGTTTCCCCTTTTCCCATTTAAAAAAAAAGTGTAAATATATTTTTTTTACTTAACTCAGTCTTTCACGAACGGTGTGCCTCCAGCTGTTGCAAACTACAACTCCCAGCATGCACCGGACATGCTGGGAGTTGTAGTTTTGCAACAGCTGGAGGCACACTGGTTGTGAAACACTGAGTTAAGTAGCAAATCAGTGTGTCTCCAGCTGTGGCATAACTACAATCCCCAGTATTCCCAGCCAAAGTAGTATGCCTCCAGCTGTTGCAAAACTACAACTCCCAGCATACACTGATAGACCGTACATGCTGGGAGTTGTAGTTTTGCAACAGCTGGATGTTCCCCCCTCCCCAATGTGAATGTACAGGGTACACTCACATGGGCGGAGGTTTACAGTAAGTATCCGGCTGCAAGTTTGAGCTGCGGCAAATTTTCTGCCGCAGGTCAAACTGCCAGTGAGAAACTACTGTGAACCCCCGCCCGTGCGAATGTACCCTAAAAACACTACACTACCACAAAATAAAAAGTAAAAAACACTACATATACACAACGTCTGGTACGCCACTGTTTCCAAAACGGAGCCTCCAGCTGTTGCAAAACAACTACTCCCCGTATTGCCAGATAGCCACTGACTGTCCAGGCATGCTGGGAGTTTTACAACAGCTGAAGGCACCCTGTTTGGGAATCACCACCCCTGTCCACCCCTATGCAAGTCCCTAATTTAGGCCTCAAATGCTCATGGCGCTCTCACTTTGGAGCCCTGTCGTATTTCAAGGCAACAGTTCAGGGCCACATATGGGGTATCGCCGTACTCGGGAGAAATTGTGTTACAAATTTTGGGGGGTATTTTCTGCTATTACCCTTTTTAAAAATGTAACATTTTTGGGAAACCAAGCATTTTAGGTAAAAAATTATTATTTTTTTTTTACATATGCAAAAGTCATGAAACGCCTGTGGGGTACGTTTCCCGAGGGGTTTAGTTTCCAAAATGGTATGCCATGTGTTTTTTTTTTGCTGTTCTGGCACCATAGGTGCTTCCTATATGCGGCATGCCCCCAGAGCAAAATTTGCTTTCAAAAAGCCAAATGTGACTACTCCTCTTCTGAGACCTGTAGTGCGCTAGCAGAGCACTTTTCACCCCCATATGGCATGTTTTCTGAATCGGGAGAAATTGGGCTTCAAATTTTGGGGGGTATGTTCTGCTATTACCCTTTTTAAAAATGTAACATTTTTGGGAAAACAAGCATTTTGGAAATTTTTTTTATTTTTTTTTTACATATGCAAAAGTCGTGAAACACCTGTGGGGTATTAAGGTTCATTTTACCCCTTGTTACATTCCCCAAGGGGTCTAGTTTTCAAAATGGTATGCCATGTGTGTTTTTTTTTGCTGTTCTGGCACCATAGGGGCTTCCTAAATACGGCATGCCCCCAGAGCAAAATTTGCTTTCAAAAAGCCAAATGTGACTCCCTCTCTTCTGTAGTTCTGAGTTCTGTAGTGCGCCAGCAGAGCAATTTTCAGCCCCACATGGGGTGTTTTCTGGATCGGGAGAAATTGGGCTTCAAATTTTGGGAGTTATTTTCTGCTATTACCCTTTTTAACAATGTAAAATTTTTGGGAAACCAAGCATTTTAGGTAAAACATTTTTTTTATTTTTTTTACATATGCAAAAGTCGTGAATCACCTGTGGGGTATTAAGGTTCACTTTACCCCTTGTTATGTTCCCCGAGGGGTCTAGTTTCCAAAATGGTATGCCATGTTTTTTTTTTTTTTTTTGCTGTTCTGGCACCATAGGGGCTTCCTAAAGGTGACATGCCCCCCCAAAAACCATTTGTCGCTTCTTCCCTTCTGAGCGCTCTACTGCGCCCGCCGAACAATTAACATAGACATATGAGGTATGTCCTTACTCGAGAGAAATTGGGTTTCAAATACAATTAAAAATGTTCTCCTTTTTACCCCTTGCAAAAATTCTAAAATTGGGTCTACAAGAACATGCGAGTGTAAAAAAATGGATTGTGAATTTTCTCCTTCACTTTGCTGTTATTCCTGTGAAACACCAAAAGGGTTAAAACACTTACTGAATGTCATTTTGAATACTTTGGAGGGTTCAGTTTTTATAATGGGGTCATTTGTGGGGTATTTCTAATATGAAGACCCTTCAAATCCACTTCAAACCTGAACTGGTCCCTGAAAAATTGTGAGTTTGAAAGTTTTGTGAAAAATTTGAAAATTGCTGCTGAACTTTGAAGCCCTCTGGTGTCTTCCAAAAGTAAATACTCATAAATTTTATATGCAAACATAAAGTAGACATATTGTATTTGTGAATAAAAATAAAAATTATTTGGAATATCCATTTTTCTTTTATGCAGAGAGCTTCAAAGTAACAAAAATGCAAAATTTTAAATTTTTTCATCAATCCGATCATCCATTTTAGTGACGGCACTGCCGCAGATGCTGTGATCTGTGTTGATCACGGCATCTGAGGAGTTAATGGTGGACAACAAACATCCGCGATCGCGGATGTCGGCCATTACCGGCGGGTCCCTGGCTGCTATCAGCAGCCAGGACCTGCCGCGCATGACCCGAGCATCGCTCCGATGCTCGCCGTCATGTACAGGACGTAAATATACGTCCTGGTGCGTTAAGTACCACCGCACCACGACCAGGGCTGTGGAGTCGGTAGATGAATGTTCCGACTACCAGTTTTTTGTACTTCCGACTCCTCTGTATTAATATGCAAATGTATTTATAAACACTTACAGTTGAATCCAAGAAGCTGTTCCACCAATTTTTTCTATGCTCTTCTAGCAGAGAGGTAGTTTGGCAGAAGCTGCTGCCTTCTCCTTTTTGTGTTCAGATTTGCTGCTGAAGATAGGGCAGTGGGAGGATCCAGGAAGGGGCATTTATCATAAAACATGATTTCCCTAGTAAAATCCCATAGTCATGTTTAAAGGGGTACTTTGCCCCTAGACATCTTATCCCTTATCCAAAGGATAGGGGATAAGATATCAGATCGCCGCGGTCCCGCTGCTGGGAAGCCCCGGGATCCCCGCTGTGGCACTGCGCTATCATTACAGCACAGAGCGAGTTCGCTCTGCACATAATGACGGGCAATACAGGGGCCGGAGTATCGTTATGTCACGGCTCCGCCCCTCGTGAGGTCACGGTCCGCCCCTTTCAATACAAGTCTATGGGAGGGGGTGTGGCGATCGTCACGCCCCCCTGCCATAGACTTGCATTAAGGGGACAGGCTGTGATGTCATGAGGGGCGGAGCCATGACGTCATGCTGCTCTGTCCCGTGTATCGCCCGTCATTACGCACAGAGCGAACTCACTCTGTGCAGTAATGACAGCGGAGTGCCGCAGCGGGGAACCCAGGGCTACCCAGCAGCAGGACTGCGGCGATCTGACATCTTATCCCCTATCCTTTGGATAGGGGATAAGATGTCTAGGGGCGTAGTACCCCTTTAAAGTTTAATCTATCAATAGGAGTTTACAAGTTTTCATAGCCTTAGCTGAATGGCAGCAGTTTTTACAATGGTTTACAGCTTCAGTCTTGAACTATTGACCCTCCATTCCCCTCACTTATACAAGTGTCTCTAGTCCTGCAAAAAACATATTTACTTAATCCCTCATCAGTGAGAGGCTAGGTTACTCATGGGTTCCCTGTAACAGCAGAACACAACACTATGGAAAGTATAAGTATTGCCGCACCTAATTGCGCGTTACGTGCCATATAGTGAAGCACATGAAAAGCATGCTTCTTCTCGGTCACTTAACATGTTTGTTTTGCAGATTTGTGAGGCACTGCATGCATTGGTCTTTATTCTTACAGTAGAGTAAAAACTTTTTATGAATTGGGACATTTAAACTTGCTTTTTATTCCAATCTAAATTTAGTACGAGTCGGAGTCGGTGCATTGTTCCATCCACTTTCCAGGTAACTGTTCATCTAGGAATGCTCGGACCTGCCACCCATAATGTGGTGGTGCACCATCTTGCTGGAAAAACTCAGGGAACGTGTCAGGTTCAGTGCATAAAGAGGGAAACACATCATCATGTAGCAATTTCGCATATCCAGTGGCCTACATGATGATGTGTTTCCCTCTTCATGCACTGAAGCTGGCACGTTCCCTGAGTTTTTCCAGCAAGATGGTGCACCACCACATTATGGGTGTCAGGTCCGAGCATTCCTAGATGAACAGTTATCTGGAAAGTGGATTGGTCGTCGTGGACCAGTTGAATGGCCACCAAGGTCTCCTGATCTGACCCCCTTAGACTTTTATCTTTGGGGTCATCTGAAGGCAATTGTCTATGCTGTGAAGATACGAGATGTGCAGCACCTGAAGCTACGGATACTGGAAGCCTGTGCTATCATTTCTCCTGTGGTGTTACTATCAGTGTGTGAAGAGTGGGAGAAGAGGGTTGCATTGACAATCCAACACAATGGGCAACACATTTAATACATTTTATAAGTGGTCAGAAACTTGTAAATAACACATGAAAGAATAAAAGTTATGTTAAAACAAAGCACATCATTGTTTTTCTCATGAAATTTCCAATAAGTTTGATGTGTCACATGACCCTCTACCTATTGAAAAAACAAAAGTTGGATTCAAAATGGCCAACTTAAAAATGGCCGCCATGGTCACCACCCATCTTGAAAAGTTTACTCCCTCACATTTACTAATGTGCCACAAACAGGAAGTTAATATCACCAACCATTCCCATTTTATTGAGGTGTATCCATATAAATGGCCCAACCTGTATAGTATACGGTAACTAACTGCACTTTGTTTGTAATGAGCTAAAAAGTGGTAAGATCTTTGTAATACACACCAACATTTTCCACCTATTAGGCTAGGTTCAGACTACGGAATTTCCGCCTGCAATTCCTCTTTGAAATTGAAGGCGGAAATTCCGCTTGCTAAAATGTATAGTGTAGTGAATGGGTTTCCGTTCACAAATTCACACTTTGGAATTTGTGAAGCGGAATTTGTGAACGGAAAATCTACTTGGAAATTTCCGCCTGAAGAAAGGGGTTGCTCTTTCTTCAGGCAGAAATCCGCGCGGAACACATTGCAGTCTATTGGAGACAGCGCTGGCCGCACTCGGAATCTCCGGGCTGAAATTTTCTGCACGGAGATTCCGTAGTCTGAACCTAGCCTTAAAGCTTCATCACTTCATCACAAAATGAAATTCAAAGGGAACACGAAATAAACAGACAAAAGGGACACAACTGCTCCAATAAAAAGATTCTTATCAAATGGAGGAAATGCTTTAACATGTTTTGTATATGTAAAGGAAAAAACAAGAATCAGTTTGCTTTTGGTAAAGCAAAGAATGCTTGTACAGGGTATTAAACAACCTGTAAATTATTCTTTTTTTTATGAGTTACACTTTCCACCTATCTAGTGTTTTGCTGTAAATCCCCCTTGCACTTAAAAGTGGATGCCAAACATATGCAATGTGAACTGATAACTGCAGCTGAGCCTCTGAGATTGTTTGTTTACATGCATAAGAATGGTATCACTTCTTTCTACTATATTCACACCGCCGTACTTTAATTTGCATAGAATTTTGCAGAAAGAAACTGGATTTCAAAAAAGGAAAGAAAAAAAAAATGTTAAAAAGAAAAAAAAAAAAAAATAAATAAAGGCACTGACGTCCTTGACTCCTCAGGGGATGCTGAAGGAATGAGACAGAGATATGAGTTATGTATGGTTCTGCTTATGAATTCTCAGCAGGTGCTTTAATAAGCAGATGCATGAGATATACGCGCATATATGCTCTCCAGAAAACCCATAATAGAGTATTCAGTGATGAAATAGCAGTCCATAGGATTATGCCTTTCACTTTTTTTAGTAGGGGGTATCAGTATTTCACTTCCTTTACCAAGTCAGAGGTTAACATGAATTAAATGGAGCCCTGGTGCAGTTATTTATCGAAATGAAGACAAGGGAAATCAGGAAGGCTCCACATGTTTTTGTCAGTAGCCCAAGGATCACTTGAAAACTTTATGGGTGCGTTCCCACACGGCGTATAAGCAGCGCATTTCACGCTGCGCAAAATTTACGTCAGCAGTGGGAAATACGCTGCGTATTCCTCGCTCACTATACACACAGGGCTTTCCGGCAGCAGCCCTATGTGTGCAGTGAGTTTTGGAGGCGGAGCCGTGCGTCACAGTCACGCCGGCACACGGCTCCGCCTCCAAAACTCACTACACGCATAGGGCTGCCGACGGAAAGCCCTGTGTGTATAGTGAGCAAGGAATACGCAGCGTATTTAACGCTGCTGCTGTAAATTTTGCACAGCGTGAAATACGGTGCGTATACGCCCTGTGGGAACGCACCCTATAAAACAAAATCCTAAAAATTGACTTTCTCTTTTGTTTCCTTTCTCCTTCAAGAACTCTTTTCCTACATTCAAAATTACCATAATATTTTAAAAATGAATAAATATTTGATATTAAATAAGAGTGATCTTTAGATTGCCTCTAGGACTACTGCTACAGATTCTCACTACACATTCCATACTGAATATGTGCAGCTAAGTATGATGCATGTGAATAGTGTTTTGTCAATGTATGTGTAATCTACAAATGCCATTTAAACCCATAAACAGTTGAACTGCCAATAAATAGCTGAGATAATATTCATATCTGTGTTTCTATGACCTTCAGCGCCCCCATGTCCACACATTTAAAACAATGTTATGTGTACACGGAAGACGTCTGCTATTCATGAGAGCAGCAAATTATTCTCCACTGCAACAAGAACAATCAGCAACCTGTGACCTGCAATTCATTTTCACTTATGGCTGTTGTGTTAATAGATGGCTGCACATTAGCGGCACAATATTAGTACTTGACAGGCTAACAATTACTTCATAGTCCATCTATCAGAGTTTTTTGGCAAACAAAACCTGTTTTCACATTTGACGTGAATTACATAAGACTTGATCAGTTTAAGAAATGCATGAAAAGATTTTGAGTGAAAGAAAAACTGACATATATTACCGCACATCTGACATGCCAATAGCTAAAAACTTTTATCGCTTCACTTAAAGCTTCTCCAGAGGGCAATCAGCAGCTCACATACTTTACATTGTGGGAACGCTTAATGCATCAAGTTCCTGAACTTATTTAACCCAGTTTTACAAACGGATTGCCATGCTACCAAATGTAACTACAAACAGCTTGGCACTTACATAGGTTTATAGGTTCACATCACATATTTTATATACAGAATCCCAAGTGTAGTACTAGTTTATTGCTGATTCACGTCAGCACACATCTTGTCCCAGGATTGCACAAGGACGATGAGGAGTGTTGATCAGGGACGGCTGGGACCACGAAGAGGCTAAAGCACTATAATCTGATATCTATGTTAAGTACATAAAGCTAAATGGAAGGGAAGCATGCATATTTTATTACTTTATTTATTTATTTATATAGCGCCTACAGATTCCGCAGCGCTTACAATTATGGGGTACAAACAAAGACAAGTATCAGACAGAAAATTACACAATAACTCAACCAAAAAAGAAAAGCTGGACAGATGGCGCTACCTGGTGATGCTTGGTGAAGGAATAAAAGGTTTGGCTTACTTTTGGGTGTTGGGCTAAGAGCTCAACACCTGTATACACAGCATCCACCAATACCCCGTCCGTGTAGGATGGTCACATGTATGAAGAATCAGCCACACTCCTCTAGAAGTGAAAAAGGGGGTTTTCTCTCTGGGTGCTCACTGGTAATGCCATAGAATTGATTATCACGACTGACAGAATCACAAATGAAAGCTCGACTTGTTTATGGATATTTTCACTGGACCTGATAAAGGGAGAAAAGCCCCTTTTCACTCCTAGAGGAGTGTGGATGATCCTGCATACTCAATTCAGCCAGGAGAACATGGGACCCTGATCGTCATGATCAGACCCCCAAAAATAGGGGATTAGTATTGTTGGTGGGAAAACTCTGAAAGTAGACAAACAACATATCCCGATGTATATTGATCCCTCAACTTACAATGACCTAAGGTTCAATATTTTCAACATACAGCACCATTGTAACCAAATTCAACATACAATGTACAGACAGTCCAGATCTGTGAAACACGTCAATGGCTGGAAGAACTGACCAATCAGAATGGGCATTTCACTGGTAAAATACCTCTATTACTCCTGTGCATGCACTGACCGGCAGTCTGGTAGCGCCCCCTACAGTACAGGTATTACATGTTCTGTACTACTCTTGTGCCAAGGTTAGCTGCTCCTTTGGAGACCAAGTAAGGGCGGCTCCATTTAACTTTTTTTGGGACACTGTGTGTACTGTACAGAACCCTAAAGAAGTGCCAGTCCTCTATATAGACAGTGATTTACAGCTCCCAGCAGCTCTTTCTTACTTTTATATGTAAGGACTTGCTTTATCTGTATTAGTCATCTACTTATTTTATACTTTAATCTATTTTGTCACATAACTTGTCATGAAGCAAATACATTTCTGTTGCAGATTTTACCCCTTTCAATATAGCAGATGAATGAATTACTGTCCAGGATGTAGCAAGCCAAATAAAAAAAAAAAAATTTAACATAACTTTTTAGGCAAAATTTGAGTCACACTGGCCCAGATTTATCAAACTTTGTGTTAAAAAAAATAAATAAATAAAAAAAAAAAAAAAGATTTCCCTGCAGCAACCAATCACAGCTCAACTAACAAGCTACGGTTAAGTGAAAGCTGAGCTGTGATTGGTTGCTGTGGAAACATTTTTATTCTCACAGGGTTTGATAAATCTGGACCACTGTTTGGCTATATTCTTAGCAGCCTGGCTCAGGACCAGAGATCAGTAACATTTCTGGAGGAGGCTCAGTAATGTACACTGATCACATAGCAGGCAGTGTTTTTAGGTTGTGCGCACAAGGACTGCTTATTGATTCACTATAGCTACTCGGCTGAATGTCGCACACAAGCACTTCACATGCTCAAGTACTAATGTTTGGGGGCCTAAGGCTTAGAAGCTGTTAACCTACTTGCAGAGTACTGGTAATTACTATCCGTGAATGGAGAGGGAGACCGATACTGACAGAAACAGGACAAACAGTTCCTTGTCATAAAGTCCATCTTCCGGAAGTCTCTGAAATGTTTGAGGCTTCAGCAGCCCTCTTATAAGGGGAAACTGTCTTCAGTAATGCAGCTAAAACATTATAAGGGTACGTTCACACGAGCGGATTTTATTGCGGGTTTTCCGCTGCGTATTTAAAAGTGGGCGGGCTCTTCTCGGCTGTCCGCAGCAGATTTTCCGCGGTGGAATTTACGCTGCAGAAAATCCGCCGCAGTCCTTACTGACTTCAATGGGGCTTGCGGCGGATTTTTCGCAGCGTAAATTCCGCCACGGAAAATCTGCTGTGGACAGCTGAGAAGAGCCCGCCCCCTATCAAATACACAGCGGAAAACCCGCAAAAAAATCCGCTTGTGTGAACGTACCCTAAGGGTCTATTCACACATACAGGATCCTGTGCAGATTTGATGCGCAGGATTGGTAACTGCAGATTAGAAGCTGTGTTCAGTCCTTTAGTTTACATTGAAATCTGCAGCAGAAAATCCTGCGCATCAAATCTGCACAGGATAGTGTATGTGTGAACGTACCCTAAGGGTCTATTCACATGTGCAATATTCTGCGTATATTTGATGCTGCAGAACTGACTAAACACAGCTTCAAATCCTGCGTAACTAATATCTGCAGAATACGGTATGTGTAAATACATCCTAAGGGTCGGGGCACAAGTGCTTTATTTTGCTGCACATTTTCCCATTGAATTCAATTGGTAGAAAAATCAGCTACCCTAAATGTTTATAAAACAGAAATAAAACACAATTCTTAGAACACAAATACACAGACTCAAGTGTCCTGTGTTCAGGCGGCTTTTCTAACCTAAAATGTTACAGATATATGCAGAGCCTTAGGCAGAAGTTGCTGGTTCTTTATAAGCATAATGGGGGAGATTTAGCAAAACCTGTCCAGAGGAAAAGTTGCTGAGTTGCCCATAGCAACCAATCAGATCGCTTCTTTCATTTTTGAAAAGGCCTTTGAAAAATGAAAAAAGCTATCTGATTGGTCGCTATGGGCAACTGGACAACATTTCCTTAGGTTTTGTTAAATCCCCCCCAATATGTACAAATTTCAGGCCCCAGCATAACTTTCTACTGAGGATTTACATACCATAGATGTAGCAAATGTGTCTGCAGCCTAACCCTTGCATTGAAGGACCTAGTACCAGCTGGTTTTATCCCATTTGCTACTGGGAATGGCAATATTTCCCTATACCAAGGAATTGTTCTACAGTGGTCCCTCCAAACGGACCATCGTTAGTTGAAACCATCGTATGTTGAGGGATCCGTGCAATGTAAAGTATAGGACAGTGGTCTACAACCGTGGACCTCCAACGGCTGTCCGGGCATGCTGGGAGTTGTAGTTTTGCAACATCTGGAGGGCCGCAGGTTGAAGACCACTGGTATTGGAGGTTATACTAACGTGTCCCCGCCGCTTCGGACCGTCACCGCTGTCCTGGATGTCGCCTTCCATCGCTGTCGCCGAGTCCCCGGGGTGTCCCCAACGCTCCGGCAAAGCCTCTGCTTCCCCGGGATCCTTGTTCTCCGTCACCCCCATCACGTCGCTACGCACACCGCTCCTATTGGATGACTGAACGGCGTGCGCAGCGACGTGATGACCGCGATGGAGAGTGCCGACGATGCAGGGGATCCTGAAGAGGACGCACCGGAGCCCTGAGGACAGGTAAGTGATCGTCAGCGGACCACATGGGGCACCGTAAACGGCTATCTGGTGGCAGCTGAAGCAGTCTGTGTTGCCGGATAGCCGTTTATGCAATGGCCCAGACATACAAAAGCATCGTATGTTGATGCTGCCTTCAACATGTGATATCCTCTGAGAGGCCATCATATGTTGAAATGATCGTATGTCGGGGCGGGTCACTGTACAAGCAAACAGTGAGGCCAAGGTTCACACGGGTGCAAAAATGTGCAGAATGTCCGCATAAAAAAAAATCTCATGATGCATTTCTTGCAGACGCCACAGAAATAATAGACTTGACTGTTCTTTTGGTGGATGCCAGAAACTGAATTTCCATGCTAGAAACATGCCATGTGAACAGCAAAATCAATGGGACTCTGCTGCTGCGGAATGTCCGTTCGGAATATTTATGCGGAATTCTGCACAGACATTTTGCCGTGTGAACATAGCCTAAAGCAGCTGAACAGCTCGCCACTAACTCCAGCTTACATGTGCCTGTGCATGGAGAGGCTGGAGCAAGCAGATCAAGTAGAACATATGCAAACACAGACTATCCAGCAGCCGGTTGTCCTCCGCATACATCCAACAATCTGTTTTCACTTTTCAATCAAGAGTAGTTGTAAGGGTTTAAAAGCACCCAATAAATGTTGCCTAAGGCAGCACTAGTAAACAAAAAAAGTCTAGACTGATTTGTTTGTCTAGAACCAAAAACTGTTCAATGATAAAGCAAATGGTGTTTGTTATCAATAGAAAAAGCTTTCTAGGTATACTTCATTATACATGGACTGTGCAGTTTTTTTATGTAAATAAAGTACCAAATATACTCGAGTATAAGCAGAGTTTTTCAGCACGATTTTTCGTGCTGAAAATGCCCCCCTTGGCTTATACCCGAGTGAACTCTCCGCCTGTCAATCCCTTCATCAGTGGTCTTCAACCTGCCATCAGCTGTCCGGGCATGCTGGGAGTTGTAGTTTTGAAACATCTGGAGGTCCGCAGGTTGAAGACCACTGTGCGGGCCTTCGTCATCACCCAGCCCCCCCTTTAGTTTTCTACTCACCTCCCCTCGGTGGGAAGGAAGGGTGAGCTGGTCCGGGCCAGCTATGCTGCAGGGACCGTCCGGTGGGGAGGGTTAGTCGTTAGGCTGTCCCATCTTCACCAAGAGGCCCTCTTCTCCACTCTCTTTGGGCCGGCCCTGGACTATTGACGTTGCCTTGACGACGACGCACAGGGACTTTCATGCGCATGAATGCCCCTGTGCGTCATCGTCAAAGCAACGTCAATAGTGAGTAGAAAACTAAAGGGGGGGGGGTCTGGATGATGACGAAGGCCCGCGCAGTGGTCTTCAACCTGCGGACCTCCAGATGTTTCAAAACTACAACTCCCAGCATGCCCGGACAGCCGATGGTCCGGCATACTGGGAGTTGTAGTTTTGCAACATTTGGAGGTCTGCAGGTTGAAGACCACTGATGGGATTGACAGGCAGTGATGATGAAGGGGGGGGTGATGACAGCGTGATTATGAAGGGGGGGAGATGATGTTGGGGGTGAAAATGACAGGGTGATGATGACGGGGGTGATAATGACTGGGTAATGATAACGGGTGTGTTAATGACGGGGGTATCGGCTTATATTTGGGTCGGCTTATACTCGAGTATATATGGTACATTTTTTTTTTAATCACCGCTCTTCAAAACACCTGCTTGTTGTCACTGGAGGGACATTTTCTTATTTATATTCATATGTTCTGGTCCAGTCCAACCAACAGATGTGGTAATGTGCTGCCGACCCTGTCTGACAAGCCATTCACAACAGGTTTCGATTCAGTGACAGCAAGCAAATAAAGTGATTGAAAAGCAAAGTATATTAGAATGTAGAAACCTCAAATCGCAGTTTTACATAAATTCAGGAACGTTCCAGTGCTTACATCTTACTTTAGTATACATTCTACTGTATTGTTTGAAGCAACAACAGGCAATAAAATAAAAGTGCATGCAGTGTGCAGCCGTCCTTTGCCTTACAGAGCTCCAGTGAAAATGCATATGAATTCATTTTGTGAATCTATTCAAGGAGAAATGGAACTGAAATAAAAGAAGAACCCAATTACTTTGCTATTTCTGTATGTTTCGTGTACTGCTCTATTTAGCCTTGTAATTGTTTGGACATATCTGGCTCTCGTGTGTCATGGGCATTTGTACAGTCCTCTCGCTATTTTTTATTTGCAAATTAATAGGCATCTACAACAGCTGCTGCTGTTATTGTTTGCAAATGCCTCGGTTCTACAAAAATATCATTATAGTTATGTATATCCACTTACTATACAACGTGACCCATCGCCACTTACAGGCGATAGTGTTCCCTTCAAATCCATATGTTTTATTTCAGAAATAAAACCAGAAGCCATCTCTTCTAATGTGGCAGGTGTAGTGGGTACTCCGAAACATTGTCTCCTAGCAACAATCCTTGGTCCTGAGCCAATGAGTAGCTAGCAGCACGAATAACCTATAACGTGAACACATTTACAGTATACGGGCAGCAAGTAGAGACTAAACCGTCATAAATTCTGATTAACAGCTGGATTTTTATATCCTATGCCAGCTCATCACCCAGCAAAAACACATGATACTACAGGCCAATGAGCAACCTGCTACATACCTGCTGCAACATGGAAGAACAATGGTACCAATAGCAACCAACAAGACTCTGGATTTTATTATTACTATCCCTTGTAATAACACCAGAAGCATTAATGCTTTATTTCTTCCAGAACCAACACTATCAATAGGTACATGACTGCCACTTACCTCCCCAACAGTGTAGATAGGCTGGAAGAGGTTATGGCTGATTGAGAACTCCAGGCCACATAGTATGTGCAGAACCATTTCATTCTAATAAATTATTAATTACTATTGGAGATCTTTTCAAAGTTGGTGCAAAAGAAAGCGCTCATAGTGGACCATGATGACCCATCAGGATGCTGCTTTCATTTATTTTATTTTTTTTTAATTTAAAGACTTCTGAAAAATGAGAAGTACGTTTTGAAAGTTGTTTGAATACAGCTTCATTCAGGTGACCCGTATGCCAAGGCAGGTGGTGGCACACAGGGAGTGGGGTCAGGTAAAGAAGTAGTTTGCTGGGAACTGACGCTTCTTTTTGCCTCTTAGGTGGTATTAAGCTGCCTGGCACGAGAGCCAATGAAGTAGATCAGCGCTCATTTTACAAGCCTATAACACAACTCTGTTATTGTGCAGACTATTGTTTGCCTGGCCATTTACTTTTATCATTCACAGACTGCACATCCCCCTACTACACGGGACATTGTGCGGCTGACAAATGATGATTTTTCAACCTGTCAAAACGAAGAGATTAGCTGATCACTAGGCTTATTACCCAGGGTGTTCTCCTGATAATCATTCTATGTAATAGGGCCCTTAGGTCCATGCCTAAGGGCCCAATTTCTTAGGGCAATTATCAGCTGGATAGGCCTATATCACCCTAATGTAATAGGTCAGGCAATAGTTTGTCTGCTGATGGCTTCATTTTGACAGGTTTAAAACCCATCGCTGGTCGGCCGCCCATTTGCCACTCAAGTCCATAAGATGCAGAAAGCTGCATGATGTGAGTGCTATTCTCCAAATGACCACTAGGTAAAACTAACAGTATTTTACACAATTCAGAACGATAAACTGGAAACATGAGAGCCCCGATTGGCCATGCCTTTTGCAGTAGAAGCGTACCGACAAGTAACCTCCAGCAGAAGATGTATGACTGTCATAAAGAAATGAAATGACGCTAAAAACACAATATAAGACATTTCTATCCATCCTAACTAAATGCTTTCTTTCTATTTGTCTGGGAATCTTAGTTAAAGCTCGCACTCCCTGCTTAGTCATTTCAGTGCTTAGTCACAGATAATCTGCAGTAATGCTATGGTGAGGAGATGCAGAGACACAGCCACTCACTTTCCCATGCAGGATCATTCTGGGTGACATTAATTTTTTCCTCAAAGGAAAATTCCTGTCCAAAAAAAGCATATGTTTTAACGCGAGAACAATATTCCAATTAATAATTTATGACTCTCCCCTTGTATTTACTTTTTCCGTGGCAACAGTTTTCGGATTGGGAGAAATAGAGGCTTCATTGTTTCTTGAAAACATTTGGCAACGTTTCTACATACATCATACTAAGCACATTTGTGCAGCTGTTTTGGAACTACAAATCCCAGCACACTCTGCCAGTGATTCTCTCTACTACACTACTGAGAACAGGATTGCACCAGCTGTAGAAAAGCATGCTGGGATTTACAGTCCTACAACAAATGGAAAGTCAACCGATGCTGGTCCAATAAAACATTTCATAAGGGTTCAAAAAAGAATATATCAAAACACAATACTTAAATATATAAGACTAAAACAATTTAACCTGGATGATTTATATGTCACAAAACACAAAACTTGCTCTTCATGTTAATGTCTCCCCTCCCGCCTTTTATGGCGCGTCAAGCGGACAAGTTCTCAGGGACAAGGATTTCATAGCTGACCTTCACCTTAAACAAGATATCCATTGGAAAAGTAAAAATTCTAACAACTAGTAAACCATAAATCAGAATTCTAGCCAAAGTTTTGTACGTTTTAATCGTTGGAAGTTTCCCTTCCTTTAAACGATGTTGAAGCAGTGACCATGACCTGTCATTTTGCCAAAATGTTTTATAAAAAGTGAGATTTTATCAAAAATGGCTGACAGCAAAAACTGGTGAGCCCTAAGGTCACAACCGAACAAATTTACTATAAACAGCAAAGTATGGCTGATACTACTTTTGCCATTTGTAGTGCTCGTTCTATTTCCTGATTATACTTCTGATTTTCCTGCATACTATACTTGGTACTCCAGCACTAATACTGCTCCAGGTTCCTGTCTTTGCTCCAGTCTGGCCCCTTAACTGTCTGCTTTCCTGTGACGAATCCTGGCTCTGTTCCTAACTATGCCACAGCTCTAACAATACTACTTTCACCAAATCGTGACTATGCTAGAGACTGCAATCTGGGAAGCTCCCTTTAGCAAAGTCTATCCCTTCTGGCAGGGGTTAAGGGTAAAAAGCCAAGGAAATTCTTGCAGCTCAGTATAGATCAATTCGATGGATTGCAACTTAGACAATCCAAATTCATTGTAACAATATCTGATGTTTGTGTATATTTAACATGTCACAAAGATTCAAGAGCACAATTCTCATCTGGACAGAAGCCCTGCCTCCAGTATGCCTAATGTAATGGGTACAGGCAACCTGGTCATTTGTTTAGACTGTTCCGTCAAAAGGTTCAACATCAACAAGTTTTCAGGACTTATAGTTGAGTATATCAACATGAAAATACCTCCCTAAATGTTGTGTGTGATTCTTACCAATAGAAGTGCCCACCTGCCTAAAAGCAATCCAAATAGGCTAGCCATCTCTCATGCAAAAAGCTAGGAATCACAACAACATATACAGTAGGTTGAAAATATATTCGGTGCACACAGCCTAATGGACATTGTAGCTTCTCCATATGAGATGTTTTGTAAAATAAATGTTGACATGGAGCTAATTATAATTAACCCAGGCTAGAGGAAACAGATATGGAAATGTATTACTTGAGGGAAAGGTATTAAAATTGTCCACTCTGGCAGTGTTCACAGTTTATCACATTTATACTTGACATGCTCTAAGGCTGTCATATATCCTCGGTGTGCTCAGCAACAAATGGAAACCTAACTAGGGCTAAGAGCAAATAACTTGTCAACGTCTAAATGGGTTTAAGCTGCCGTCTCTGGTAGTTGATAAGGATTTGAATTCATTGTTCATAGGCCTTCGAAGTGTCTATGACAGCTGGTCATACAGTTAAATGACTTTTAGAAGGCAAATTTCTATTTATTTGTGCAGTGAGACAGAATTGAATGTCTGCATTGTTCTTGTTGCTGGTGTTAGAAAATATTTCTGCTATGTGATTTCAGGTCATTCACTCTTGCCTTGACTTCAGAGATACAAAATAATACCTAAGCAAAGCAGGAAAATCAAATATGGGATAGGATGTCTAAAAATAATTATAAAAAAAAAACATATTAAAGGAGATGTCCAGCGCAGACTCTTTCTATTCCGTCCTGCCCGGGCTGCAAAAAAAGACAAAACAAACGTTCACTTACCTCCATATGTTGCCCCGGAGCTCCGCAACAGCTGATCGGTCAGCCGGGCTGTTTACTTCCTACTTCCTTTAGCCCGGTACATCACACAGCGCTTCAGCCTATCACCGGCCAAGGCGGGACATCGCTGCGGCCAGTGATAGGCTGAAGCATTGTGTGATGTACCGGGCTAAAGGAAGTAGGAAGTAAACATCCCGGGGCAACATATGGAGGTAAGTGAAAGTTTGTTTTGTCTTTTTTTGCAGCCCGGGCAGGACGGAATCGAAAAAGTCTGCGCTGGACATCTCCTTTAAATGTGATATTTAAAGAGTACCTGTCGCCAAACTAAACTTTTAATGCATTGTTCCTTATAAGACACTTTGCTATTTACTTACTGTTAAAATTCTCAACCTTTATAGGTTTTTCATGTGATTGAAAAAATAGCCACTAGGTAGCTCTGTTATGTTTCCTGCACAAGTCAAAAAGTTAGTTCAACCTCCACCCGGACTTGAAGAAGTCCAAACTCAGGAAGTTCATGCGGGGCATGGTGAGGCACAGCTCTCACAGGCTTCAGTGATGACGCGCCTGCTGGGGAATGCCCACTTTCTCCTGCCGGGAGCTCAGACACTGAGCAAGGGGAACGGTATGATACACAGCTTTTTAGAGCTCTAAAAAAAAATTAAGGGCAGGAGAGGTGTTAGGCGTAGTTAGGGAATATAATCTTAGTTAGACTAGAAAATATGGTTTGATGACTGGTACCCTTTAACTGACCCCCGTTTTAGCAAAGTTGGCTAAAGGAGCCTCTACCAATGGGATCCACCAAGATCATATGATTTTACTAGCACTCTGCTTTGTCACCACACATGCAGGGTGCCTATTCAGCTGCATCTATTGAGTGACATAAGCTTAACAAGTCCTAATAGGATAAGGGTGACCTAAGCCCTAGAGAGAATCACTTCAAACACATGTTGCAATTGATGTGTCAATGTTGTAAAACTGTAATCTGAAGGCTGGTTAACACCTGCCAGCTACTCTGCCCATGTCAAGACTATAGCCATATAATTATTGAATATAATCTTGTTATTTTACATTTTAAATCATTTAAAGCTGAAGGCAAGCTCTACATATTCACAAGAAGGCAGTACTGAATGGAGAATTTTGTTTTGTCCCCCATCTGAAGAAAGAAGCGCTGAGCCATTATTCATCACAGTCATGATAAATGTACCCAGAGACCTAGAACAAAGCTGAACAGCTTATATTACATTAAAGGAAATAAAAGAATGTAATACTTAAGTATAATTAAGATTTATGATTCACTCAACCTGCTTGCAATAAGTGAAATGACTTCCCTCACTGGAGAACATAACTTCATCTATAATTAAAAGGAGCAAGCACTATATTACATATACGCAGAGGGTGCAGAAACACGCGTTCCTAAATAGCGCCATACTGTGTCATGGCCAAAGGAACAGTGCAATAAGTTGACTAAATAACACATTTATAAAGTTTATGATAATGCGGCACAGAGCTGCCACCACCTAGCAACAAAACCGAAACCGGCCTCATGGCCCCTCTACTGCTCTTGCTGCTTCCTGGGGATGGGAATGTCACAGAGCCGTCAGCGTATCACCGCCCGCAGCGATGTCCCGCAACGGCTGGCAATAGGCTGAGTGCATTGTCATATAAGGAGCCGGCCGGCTTCTTAAATGACAGTGCGCTCAGCCTATCACCGGCCGAGGCCAGTGGTACGTTGACGGCTCTGTGACGTTCCCATCCCCAGGAAGCAGCATGAGGCTCGTATCGCTGGACCGTGAGGCCAGTACCGGAGCAACAGGGGAATGTAGGAAGGTGAGTTAAAGTTTCTTTTATTTTTATTTTTGCAGCCCAGGCACAGGATAGTACAGTATCAACTGCGGCTGATAATTATTTGGGGGGGGGGGGGGGGGAGAGAAGTAGCACTCGCGGGTCACATATGATTAGTTCCCCAATGTGGGGGACAGTGCAGCGCTGGGCTGATAAACCGGGGAGAGCAGCGCCCACGGGTCACATGATTGGGGGGGGGGGGAATACCATTAAATACCGTGGAACCGCCATAATTTACAAAAATACCGTGATACAGATTTTTTGGTCATACCGCCCAGCTCTACACATAACCTCCATTAACAGTTTCGGACCATTTTTTTTTATGACGTTAGACAGACCAAAAATGGCCTTTATATATCCCCAAAACATTTAAAGAAATTGTTGTTTTCTCTATTGAATGCAATGGGAAAGAATTTCTTAATTCTCAGAGGCTTATTACAACAGGCATAAAATAAATGCACAACAACTTCTTTTGGGCCATTTACATGCCATAATAAGTCTATTTGTCTATTTTGTGGTACATGCCAAAGAATGTAACAATAGCAATAAAAATAAAAAAAATTATAATAATAATTAAAAAGATTGAAAAACCTGCCTGCTTGTTCAGCGTTTACTTTTTTGAGGGTCAAAATGGGCCTCAAAAACCTGTGTGGGAACAAAGTCTGACATGGAAAGTAACTCAGACGGGGCCAGTCTTGGTAAACCTTTGTTATGATAAATAAAATTAAAAAAAATTATACTTAAAGCTAAATTGAAAAAAAAAAAAATTATAACCGTAACTAAACTTTGCCGAAGCTGTATAAATGTTTATTTGGCCGGCTGCATTAACCCTAATGAGTTGTTTCATCAATGTCTCCATTACTGGATTATAGCCTGCGTGTTTACACTAGAATAACCATACTATTTCATTAAGTTATGATCTTATTTCTCAAAATATTTTAAAGCCATAAATAAATACCTCTAAAAATATCTCACATTTCTCTTAAGATTAAGGAGTAGACTGAAAAATAAACAGAACATGTAAGACTTTCATACTGGTAGGAAAATGACTTCATTTGTAAGTAACTCAGCGCGTTTCTTGCCTATTATCTGAAGACGTCTTGAAACCCCTTAGAAATCAGCCCTTGCCAATAAAGTGGTTTTGTTAAAAGTTGCCCACTGCAAAAAAAAAAAAAAAAAGGACATGTTCACTGTGTACTGAAAGCAATCAAGCCAACATCAAGAGGCTCCATTCTTTCTTTGGGTTGTAAAGGCTCTCACATGTATTTTTAATACAGATTCAATTTAAAAGTAGGTCCAAGTACATTTCT
The DNA here is from genome assembly GCF_029499605.1 of Hyla sarda. Classification (NCBI taxonomy): domain Eukaryota; kingdom Metazoa; phylum Chordata; class Amphibia; order Anura; family Hylidae; genus Hyla; species Hyla sarda. The sequence continues at coordinate 343,002,718 of NC_079191.1, read as the reverse complement.
TAGGAACTCCCCTTACATTTTGAAAAGTCTTTGCCTGAGGCCATTGTCTACATCAGTGCAACTCGTTCTATTTTCTTATACTCCGTGAGGAAAAAAATGACAGGGTGTCTCTACAATAACGGTTTTTACCAGTATCTCATTTTGAAGCCAGACTATACATTAAATTGGCAAGGGAGAATCCATTAAAGTGACACACCAGAAGACAATGTGGAAAATTTCACTTCTGAAAAAAATAAAAATAAATTATATACATATATTTAATTATAAAATGAAGAAAAACAAATCCGTTCAATTTTTAACAAAGTAGTAATTGAAGCAACAAAGTAGTGGAAATAAGTAAAAATCCTTTAATTTCATTCTCGGACCTAGGCAGCACAATAGGGAAGTTGCTGGCAGCATGGTGAGAAGGACTGGAACTTTCTAGTGCTCCCCTCTCTTCCAGATCTATCGGTTATGGATACTGTAAAGGACTATAGCTAGCATCCTACCTGGCTATCTACTTAGCTAGCAAACAACCTACCTAGCTTGCTAACAACCTACCAAGCTAGCTACCTAGGGGCTCACCGAAACGTATCAAAATATTACCGAAGACACTTATTAGGACAAAGCAACAATTTTATCAAAGCACTAGAAGCAAACTTTGCTAAAATATAACTTTTACTGGATATTATTAAAAGATATATAATGCACAGAACCAACAAACATGTATACCCCCTATAGGTGGAAAACACATCTCGTACAGGGGAATCCAAAAATATAGCGCACGACCCTGTATGTGCACAAATGATAATGTGAGGGTGTTGTAGAACAAACGTATTCTCACAAATTACACCCAGTATAGTAACCCATAACTAGTCTATATGAAGTGTAAATCCTAATAGATATTCTGGTATAACAAAGTACACAGAAAGAGAGATATTCCAATATCAAATTAAATATAGACACAACAGGATTACCCTGGTTTCATCAGGAGATATCAAATATGATAGGTTACCAAAAGGTCAGGTGGCTAACCAACACAGATAAATGGTACAAGCAGTTAGGCATCAGTAAGTTGAGATGCAGATAAACAAATTAGAGGTTCAGGGATGCAACTGTACATACATGATGTGTATTAAGGCAATATTTCAAACCTCTGGATGTAACTAATACCAAAGGTGTCGCTAACCCCATTGTATACAATGCAATGCAAAGTACTTGTTTTATATAATGTAGATAATTCAATTATATGTATATTTGTAATATACATTAGTTTAAAAATTTGCATATTTTTGGGTGAAAAAACCTGTGTGTCTCTATGAGGAGTCCAAATACAGGAAGGGAGATCAGGGCAAGCAGGGCTCTGTGCAGGCTCCTGGCTTGTCAATCATCCTCATGTGTGAGCCTGGAGCATGTCACAGAGCCCTGCTTGCCCACCCACTTCCTGTATTTGGACTCCTCAGAGAGAAACACAGGCAATAGCTGCAGGGAGAAAAATACACATATGTTTTAATCAATGTATATTACAAATATACATATGATGTTATCTACGTTATATAAAAAGTTTTTGTTGATGATAGGTACACTAACAACCTACCTGGCTACCAACCAACATACCTAGCTAGCTACCTATGTCTTGCAGTGTCACACATAATGTTAACTACATTGACCAAGCTGGCGGCCACTAGTGTGTACACCAAAATCCTCAGCACCAGGCCCATGATGCTCTTAAACCGATCCTGATTCAGTCTTGTATAAAATTCTTTTCCATGCCATTTCTAAATCTGTGTATGAACCGACAGACTAGATGATATTTAACTAGATATCATTCCGTAGAGTAAAAACTGTACAAGATTATAAGAACAAGGGTAAGGACCTTGCATACACAGACCAGTAACAGAAAGGCTTTGAGAGGGGATGCCTGCGACAGAGTAATTATGATTATGAATCTTTCCATGGCTGTTCATAATCGATAAAGTCTATATTTTTTGCATTATATACAGTGCCTTGCAAAAGTATTCGCCCCCTTCACTTTTTTTGTATTTTGGTACATTACAGCCTTAAGTTCAAAGTTTTGTTAATTTAAATTTTATGTGATGGATCAGAACACAATAGTCTAAGTTGGTGAAGTGAAAGAAGAAAAATATATAAATAAAAATTTTGTTTAGAAATAGAAAACAGAAAATTGGCATGTGTGTATGTATTCACCCCCTTTGATAGGAAGCCCATACCTTCAGAAGTGACATAATTAGTGAAATGATGTCCATATGTGTGCAATCTAAGTGTCACATGATCTGTCATTACATATACACACTTTTTTTTTTTTTTTTTTGTTTTAAAGGCCCCAGAGGCTGCAACACCTAGGCAAGAGGCATCAGTAACCAAACACTGCCATGAAGACCAAGGGACTCTCCAAACAAGTAAGGGACAATGTTGTTGAGAAGTTAGGGTTAGGTTATAAAAAAAATATCCAAATCTTTGATGATCCCCAGGTGCACCATCAAATCTATCATAACCAAATGGAAAGAACATGGCACAACAGCAAACCTGCCAAGAGATGGCTGACCACAAAAACTCACGGACCAGGCAAAGGCATTAATCAGAGAGGCAGCACAGAGACCTAAGGTAACCCTGGAGGAGCTGCAGAGTTCCACAGAAGAGGCTGGAGTATCAGTACATAGGACGACAATAAGCCGTACGCTCCATAGAGTTGTGCTTTATGGCAGAATGGCCAGAAGAAAGCCATTACTTTCAGCTAAAAACAAAAAGGCATGTGGGAGACTCCCAAAATGTATGGAGGAAGGTGCTCTGGTCTGATGAGACTAAAACCCATCACATCACCCACAGAACACCATCCCCACAGTGAAACATGGCATCCTGCTGTGGGGATGTTTTTCAGCAGCCGGGACTGGGAAACTGGTCGGAGTTGAGGGAAACATGGATGGTGCCAAATATAGGGATATTCTTGAGCAAAACCTGTACTACTTTGTGCATGATTTGAGGCTAGGATGGAGGTTCACCTTCCAGCAGGATGATGACCCCAAACACACTGCTAAAGCAACACTTCAGTGGTTTAAGGGGAAACATGTAAACGATTGCTGCAAAAGGTGGCTCTACAAAGTATTGACTTTAGGGGAGGGAATAGTTATGCACATTGACTTTTTCTGTTATGTTGTCCTATTTGTTGTTTGCTTCACAAAAAAAATAAAAGATAAAAAAAACAAAACGTATTCAAAGTTGTGGGTATGCTCTGTAAATTAAATTATCTAAATCCCCAAACAATCCACGTTAATTCCAGGTTGTGAGGCACCAAAATACAAAAATAAAGTCAATGGGGGGTGAATACTTTTGCAAGGCACTGTAAAATCAATGAAACATGCTGTTTAGTGAAGGTCGTTCCAAACATATCCAACATTGAAAATTAGGCGTGCAAGGGTTTAGTCTATGCCAGGAATTATGAAAGCCATTAAAACCATAGCTAAATAGAGGTCAGCATGTCACTAGGCTAATATTCACTTCACATTAAATTATTAGCTGAAAACCACATGCAGAGTTTGGCTAGAGGTAATGTACAAAACTAAGCTCTGTCTTCTCTATACAAAATCTTTCCAATCTCCTAATTCCAAATCACATGTAAAACTAAATAACTGTTGATGTTAAAAAAAAAAAAAAAAAAACACAACAACAACAACAACAACAACAACCGCCTTTTAAAAGGGTACTTCACTCCTATACATCTCACCCCCTATCCAAAGTATAGGGGATAAGATGCCTGATCGCAGGGTGGTGGGGGGGGGGGGAGTCAGGCTGACATTGCTGTGTTTCGAACATGGAAAATTGGGGTTTCCATGTTTGTGAGGTTACACCATGACCCCTCCTTCATTGTCTATTCATGTCCAGACATAGATGTGAGCGACAGCCAAGTAGATCTGTGCTAAATTAAGGATAAGATGTATAGGGGCAGAGTACCCCTTAAATTTACAATGCAACTACATAAGCAGGTCCGGAGGGATGTGAGCGCCAACCAAGTACTTCTGCGCTAAATTAAGGAGCCTATTACATGGTTATTAAAGGGAATCTGTCAGCTCTCACGCTCAGTGTTGCAGACATGGGCCGAGAGAAAGATAAAACAAATGATACCTGTGTTAATGCAAAGTTATAAAATCATATTTTAAAGTGTCATAGAGGTGGTGCTGAGCTGCAGCATGCACACCTCCTCCCTGCCCCATCCCTCCCTGCATATGGTCAGAGAAGTGCATGCTGCAGCTCAGCACTGCCTCTATGATACTTGAAAAATAAGGCTTATAACAATATTGTCTGATATCTGCTCTGTGTAAATAAACCTTCAAAGTTGGATGCCCTAACAAAATCAAGCTAGTAGGTAGATAAGAACTTACTAAGTGTTCACATTACTATTTACACCAAATACCGTAAATGTAGCATTGCCCAATTAACAGAGGGTGGGACAGAGTTCCAGAGCTCAGAGGGTGCGGGACATAAATTCAAATTATACTATTTTTCTCTTAAAGCACAATTTTCATGAACTCTGGGTGCTATAACCTACACACAGCCTTTGTACTGTGTGCACATGGTGTGTACAGCATTGTTTTTACCTTATTTTTGCAGGCTTTCATCACCCAAACAATGCTTTTGATCACAGCCACACAGTCAGATAGGTGTGGCGCGAGGTAAGATCTGCCACGCCCACCCCGTCTCAGTGCTGGGACCGCTGTGTGATTGACACACAGGTCCCAGGGCATGCACCCCTGAGCTCATCTTACGTGCGCGCCGACGCGTGTTATCCAGGCAAGCGCCGACGCGTGTTATCCAGGCAAGCACCGACTTGCCCAGTGAGTGCTCGCTCCTGCTGCAGTCTGCCTCCTCAGTGCGCCTGTGTCAATCACACAGTGGTCCCGCACAGGGGGTGCGCGGGGTGGCGGAGGGGCATAGCGTACTTCGCGCCACGCCTATCCGACTGTGTGTGGCTGTGATCAAAAACATTTTTGGGGGTGATTAAATTCTGCAAAAATAAGGTAAAAACAATGTTGTACACACCATCTACACACAGTACAAAGGCTGTGTGTAGGTTATAGCACTCAGAGTTCATGACAGTTGCGCTTTAAGTACAATTCAATTTTTGTAACAGTGTAACAATGTTTTGTACAATGACAGAACAAAATGACAGAACTAATCCATATAGCATGGGTAAGTAAAAAAAACAAAATAAATAAAAACTAGGTGATATCTTCATAGCTTTCCTCTCTTCCAGGCAGTAGAGGTGCCCTGAAGGTCTACTCTTCAGACTTAACGCTCAATTAATATATAATAGACAGTAATTGAAATATTTAAATGCTCTTTAAAATTGCTATTTTACTTCAATTTCACAGAACCAGAAAGTATGTAGCATGTGGCCTCAGCCAATAATCAAGGCACCTAGAAGGAAAAATCCAGTTATTCCACATGTAATGCAGCATGCACTATTTAATTCACTTAAGGTTAGAGTTTTCTTAATTATGCATTGAAAATATTCCACTAAATGAGTAATGTTCAAGTGTGTTTATGATAAAAACAGTCAGGATAGTGGATACAGCTGGACCTAATGAGAGCCATAAAACTGTCCATTACATTTCTTCTTTTACAACTCCTCTGTAATCTTTACAATGACTCAATGTATACAATGATGAAACAAACAATTTACTACATAACCTTAATTGTAAATGCCAATGGGCAAGAATTTCCTTTTTCCATACAGTGCTTTTGCTGCATAAATTACAGTGTGTACTCATTTTATAAAGTATTTCTGAAGAATGAAATTATGTAGAGTACAGGGAATTCCCCTGTGTTTGCCAGAAACAAGGGTAAGGAAATTATAGATGGCGCCTAAAATGATCACAACCAAAGCTAGTCACCGAGATAGGTAGATTATCTTACAGTCAGCTGAAAAGTCTTCTCAAAGCTGTCCCATATAGAACACCAGGAACACAGTCAGTAGCTGGGATTTATTCACTGACTAAAAGGGGTACTCCGGTGGAAAACATTTTTTTTTTTTTTTTTATTTTTTTTTTTTTTTTTAATATCAACTGGTGCCAAAAAGTTAAACAGATTTGTAAATTACTTCTATTGGAAAAATCTTTACCCTTCCAGTATTTATTAGCAGCTGTGTGCTACAGAGGAAATGCTATTAATTTTTTTTTGTCTTGTCCACAGTGCTCTCTCCTGATTCCTGATCCCCATATCAGGAACTGTCCAGAGCAGGAGAAAATCCCCATAGCAAACCTATGCTGCTCTGGACAGCTCCTGACACGGACAGAGGCATCAGCAGAGAGCACTGTGGACAAGACAAAAAAGAAATTCAAAAAGAAAAGAATTTCCTCTGTAGCATACAGCTGCTAAAAAGCACTGGACGGGTAAAGATTTTTTTAATAGAAGTAATTTACAAATCTGTGTAACTTTCTGGCATCAGTTTAATAAAAAAAAAGTTTTCCACCTGAGTACCCCTTTAACTGTAGACTTTTATTTAAACAAAAAACTGACATAGCAAACACTGGCTGAAGCTTTGTTCACATTAGTATTAAAGTTATGTTAGCTGTTAAAATGAGGGGTCATCTACATAATTTTGTCTAGCATATTTAAAGTTATTAAGAAGCAGGAAAATAATGGGCAACTCACCTCAGCCAGCTGAGTAAATCTTCTTTTATTTCATACTCACAAATGTATTACATGGGAAGAGGGTAGTGGGGGGACACAGGATGGTGACCAAGCTCCGTTTCGCACGATGATCGTGCTTACTCCGGCCGGAGGAAGCACGATCATCGTGCGAAACGGAGCTTTGTCGCCATCTTGTGTTCCCCCATTACCCTCTTCCCATGTAATACATTTGTGAGTATGAAATAAAAGAAGATTTACTCAGCTGGCTGAGGTGAGTTGCCGATTATTTTCCTGCTTCTTTGTAACGCTTCCATGCACTATTGCCAATCAGAGCACCACCTCCAGCATTCCTAGTCCAAGTCTGCCATTTCATCACTGTTCTATACCAAATGGGGAAGTAGTGCCGTGCTGGCTATCTACGAACTGTGTATATTTAAAGTTATCCCTACCAGCAGCTTCATTGCTATAGCCCAACTGAGCGCAACTGCGCGCGATGGGGAGACTGCTTGCTGAGCTCCTATGCCTCCTTAATATGCAGCATTATGTCCACCCCTGATAGGAATATTCTAATTTCTTTACTCTCAGCATTAATAGAAAAACTGCCCTGATCAATTCAAGAGGGCATTAGTAATATATATTGAAGGTGTTTTCCAACAGTACCTCGTCGTTACCTACAGTGGGATCCGGTGTCCCTCCTGGTTGAATGGAGCAGCAGTAAGACTTGCATGTTGCTGTTCCAGTCAACTCTATGGGCCTAATATAGAGTACAGAGCTGAGAGTTGAATGAAGCAGTGGTGCCATATAAACGACAAACATTACATTTCTTAACTGAAATCAGTGTGTCTACATAGTACTTTATCAAAGCCCCCTTACTCATGCAACAGGTACACAATAACTACACAGAATAAAGTTTATCTAGACTATCTTGTTTAGGTGTTGTGTGAGTCCTATAAGACGATTTGGAACAGTATCCTGCTGTTAGGAGTGGCTTGTATTTGTAGTTTGGGTGACATCAGTTGCACACTTTTGTCCTAGAAAACACAGTTGTCACAAAGGAAAGGTGCAGCAAGTAATGAGGATGATAATACTGGGGCTTTGCCTTTTTCTTTAAATTATGTTCAAAGGATTCAATCAGTGTGCGGCAGACTTTGATGTCCTAAAAGCACTTTCTAACAGCTATTCCTGTGACCTAGAACACATTACACAGAGCAATATCTTCTCATCCTAGTTTGTGCAACATTTTACTTTTTAAACAAGCAGGTCTTTCAGATGCTTCCCCACAGCTACTAAGTTATTCATTACAAGGCTTCATTTCATTGTTGCATGTAGGGGATCTACATAACTCATGCTTTTTACGACCATGAATATTTCATATCATCTTATACTGAAGTCTAATTCTCTGCTAAGTATTCATTGTGATCATATTAGATGCCTCTCTGGGAACACCGTCTGTTTCCTTAACATTTCTGAATATACTTTCAATATCGTTTCCATTCTGGACAGATGTAGCCTAAATCTATCCCTTTTTATTCATCACCAACTTTTATGTCTAAGTGTACTGACATTTTAGGTGGTTTATTATAGAATCCGGTTGTGTCGTACTGGTGCCATTTACACTGTGCTCCAGGTAAATTGAAATAAAAATCATTTATAGTTTTGTGACTGAAAAATACTATTATTTAAAGTTCAAGTCTGAAATGATGGGTTTGTTTCAATCGTAAACATTATTACTTGTGTCCTATAGTCGGAATCCACCATGCATCTCTTTCGATTGTGTCGGTCTTGTGGATATTAAGCTTCTTCTCTCCCCATAGTTAGGAGTTGAGTTATGGCCTTTTACACGGGCGTATTTCCGTCTCAATGAGCGTTTATAAGAACTCTTGTTGCCAATACCTGGCCTATATTAATCATCTTTCATGTAGAAATTTAAATAATTGTTATCACTCACATTGCCCTTTTTAAATGGATGATGTGCGACAGACAATTACGAAATTAAGGTGCTAAAAATGTGCACCTACTACAAGTAACAATGCAAATTAACACTTTGAACCATTTATTTCTAGTAAGCATTTGCAGTTTTCTTCTCCACTGACTTTCCTGATTACTTGCACTATCAGACTCATCACTATTGATTTATTTGTCTTATCTCTAGGTGATTATAATTTGTGCTTTATCAGAAAACTTAGCCACTCATTATTCTATGTCACAGATTATTTACTTAGAAGTAAACACAAGGTTCTTCATATAAATTCAGCTGACAAATGGGACTGGGTGTGCATGAAATACGTGCTTCCATCTGTGCTAAAATGACGCAGTTCCTAAATAAGTGCATGGAAGTGCATGACATGAATATTTAATATACAACTATAACAGAACTGTGTGTTAACCTGTAGTTGAAAATATACACTTGTCCAACTGTACATGCACTATGCCCATATTTTAAATGTTACTTCTCTTAGTAATGTTTATGTCATATTCCAGTTTTATGAGAAATGGCAGATATCCAAATTACTATGCTTATTATAATAACAAAACTATGTCTCCATAATAATAACAGCCACAGCTTAAAGTGTTCCTGTCACTTTAAAATCTTTTGACAAGTCAAGAAAGTTTTAATTGGTCTGAGTGTTCAGATGCCCACTGGTGATTTGAAGCCAAGCGCTTCTGCCCAGCTCCCTGTCTTGTTGCAGGAGACAAGGTCCATTGCAAGTCTATAGAACCCATCTCATGCAATGAGTGAGATGACAGCGATCCGGGGAGAGAAGGACTCTAATGATCATAGGGGTTTGAACTCCCAGACACCAACTGATCAAACTTTTGACATGACTGTGTGACATGTCAAAAAAATTTTGTTTTGTGTTTTTTTCTTTTTAAGTTACAGGAACACTTATTTGAACATAAAATTAAGACGGCAGTGGGGTCAGAGAAGGTTTTCTTATTTACTTTGTAAATAATAACACTTGGATTAACTGTTGTCAGGCTTGCAGAAATTTAATTTCGAGCAATTAAGAGTGTTACTTTATTACATTGCACTGCTTTGGGATTTTATCCATTTGTAACACCTAAATAAGAATTGTGCATCATGTATGTAAATTCATTCTTATTAACATCAAACGTGTGGCTTTTAGAAGTTTTTATTTAGCCAAATAATACTTAAATGATCACTGTCACTTCAAAAAAACTTCCCTCCATTTCAGCCAGGGCTTAGATAAGATGCTTATTAAACGTTATTGGAAATCCGTAAAAAACATACAAAAATGTGTCACAGGTAAGAGACAAAATTACAAGTAGAGCACACAATAGTGTGATTTGGTAACTTTGTCCCCTGTGTGTAACACCTCTTTATATGTTTTTTTTTAAACAAATTTCTAATAAAGTTTAATAAGCATCTGTCCAAGTTCTTGCATCCCTTCAATTACAGTGTGAAAGTGTCCTGTCCTTTGGCCTGGACCTAGCCTTTCTGTATTCAATTTTCCATCTTGGCTAAACTTGAAGTGTGTTTCCACAAGGTGCTGCAGCAACCTAGACAATCTGACCTAACTTGCACATCCCTATAGGATTAGTACACTGATGGATTGGTTTAGGCCCTAGAACATCTGTACTGATTTACTAAGTATAATACACAAGGTAGCACCCCTCCACACATTTGTCTTACTCCTAACTGTGACCACCCATAAAATTTTGGGCAGCTGTCCCAAGAGAAAATACTGATGTTCAGACTATGTACATAGTGCTGCCTCCTGAATGTATTCCCCTCTCCCCTCCATTCAGTCATTATTAGCAGCAGTTTACTGCTTAGACCAGGACTGCTTGCGGTGACTTTCTCTGCTGAGGTTTAGTTATTATTAGAGATGAGCAAACTTACAGTAAATTCGATTCGTCACAAACTTCTTGGCTCGGCAGTTGATGACTTATCCTGCGTAAATTAGTTCAGCCTTCAGGTGCTCCGGTGGGCTGGAAAAGGTGGATACATTCCTAGGAAAGAGTCTCCTAGGACTGTATCCACCTTTTCCAGCCCACGGGAGCACCAGAAAGCTGAACTAATTTATGCAGGAAAAGTCATCAACTGCCGAGCCGAGAAGTTCGTGATGAATCGAATTTACTGTAAATTCGCTCATCTCTAGTTATTATCACTTCACTGCATGTATTAGGGCTTTTTCTGTCATATGACCCTTGCCTTGTTGTTATCATTTCTGCTGATTGTTTCCTTTCTGCTCACAAGGCACCTTGCAAACCCAGTACATCAAATTTTCTTTCTCCTCCCCCACATACCATTCTGAGCAGTGGAATGTAAATCATCCCCCCCAACACAGTGCCAGCCAGCCCTGTCTAAGTAGTGTATTTTCTCCTGCACTATGTCATGGCATACTAGAGAGGAGGAGACCTTGTGAGTAGGGGCTTTTTAGTTATTGGCCAAAGAAGTAAAGGTAAGAAAGTTAGGTTTGATTACTGCTGGCAAACATACCAGCTCTGAAGCTACCAGCTGAAATGGAGAGAAAAAGAAAACTTGCTATGCAATAGGGAGGGTATTCTCAGGGGCTGAATGACAGTAGTAAGAGACAACAAAAAAAATCACAGTCACTACTCTAATAGATTATTGTAACAAAAATCATGCTTATTTCTTTTGAAAGCATTGGAACATTAAATGTTGTCCCAAAATAATCTTTCACAAAAAGTGAATATGATGAAAGACATATGATAAGAGTCAGGTGGTGGTGGTCCAGCTACTTGGAATATAAATGACAAGACATTGAGAGATCACAGTCCGAGACAGCTGTGCATGCATGTTAGCGGTCACTATCCATTCAGGAAACCGCACTCTCAACACTCACTTACTCTTCTATGGCTTCTATAACCATATACTTGATGATTCAACCTTAATATAACATTAAATAAGAGTGTATATAATTATTTAATAGCTGTCAAATATAATGGTAGAAAAAGTAAATTCAATTTGGAAGTTTGATGAATACCTCAGAGAACTCAAGCCTTGGATAAACACCAGAAAAACAAATATAGGTTTTTCCATTTATGTCTTCAGTGTAGCTTTCCTTATGGAGAAGACTCCATATATACTTGTCAAGACAACGAATTCACACCAGACAAGCTTTATTACTTTTAACAACACGCAAAGTGGTCAGTCATTTTCACCATATGTGCTCATTTAACTTAAAATTACTACTAGTGCTTTATGCGCTAAACTATATCATTCTGAAAGGATTTCAAGTTCTATCTTGAAGAGCTACCTAACGGGCTTTCAGCTATGAAATATAAATTATTTTGCAGGTAGAGGAACCTTTTAATGGACCGACCTGGGGATTCATTAGTGTCTTAGATATACATGTGCTTTTCTGACAGCCCTCTTGTTCATGTTGATGTACAAAGAATTCTCCGATGGGTCAGTTGAAAGGAATTCTGTTCAATAGGCATTTCCCTAGAGGTTCAATGTAATATAGAATTTAGCAATAGTCTAGTGTACTGTACCAGGGGTTGAGCAAGAAAAAGCAAAATGTTGCCAAAATAGAAAATTATAAAAAGGATGCAATGATTCTTTGTTTATACCAATATGACTACTTATAAATCATACCGGTTATCTTATTTTCCGATCAACTATAAAGATACTTGGAACAATTAAACACTTAAAAGGGGTACTCCGGTGGAATTAAATTTTTTTTTTTTTTTTTTTTTTTTTAAATCAACTGGTGCCAGAAAGTTAAAACAGATTTGTAAATTACTTTTATCTACAAATCTTAATACCTTTAGTACTTAGCTGCTGTATGCTCCACAGAAGTTGTATTTCTTTCTCAGTCTGACCACAGTGCTCTCTGCTGACACCTGTCCGTATCAGGTACTGTCCAGAGCTGGAGAGGTTTGCTATGGGCATTTGCTTGTATTCTGGACAGTTCCTGACATGAACAGAGGTGTTAGCAGAGACTGAAAAGAACTCCAGAAAGAACAGAAATAAATACAACTTCCTGTGGAGCACACAGCAGCTGATAAGTACTAGAAGGATTTAGATTTTTAAATAGAATTAATTAACAAATCTGTTTAACTTTCTGGCACCAGTTGATTAAAAAAAGTTTTCCACTGGAGTAACCCTTTAACTAAAGCTACATTCACATTTTGGGGCTTCCAGCAGCCAGTATGTTTGGAAAAGGTCAAAAACGTATGCCAACCTTTTAAGGTAGAAATGCCCATCCAGTCCTCAGCAAGGATTTTTGAAATCACCAATTGGTGGCATTGCTTTGGATTTGTTGTCCCTATTGGTTAGAAAGCCACAGTACAGAGATGTGAGATTACAATACTGATACAGTCCATGCATTCATCATGTCAATAACCTGGCTGGCATGACACAAAATGAATTAGCACCCTCTTAGTAAAGGAACATGTGTGTTGTGTATTTTCACAAAGCAAGCATTACTACATCCTAAGGGTATGTTCACACTGAGGAATTGGAGAGGAATTTCCACGAGTAATTGTGCTCGCTTTTTCCTCTCCAATTCATTCAGCAGTGAAAATCCCCATAGAGTTGTGCAGAATTTCTGCCCCTCAGTTCACACTGAGGAATTTCCTCAAGCAGAATTCTGACTAGGAAGTCTGTTCCGCTTGAAGAAAGAACATGTTCTTTCTTCCAGGCGGAATCAGCGTCTTACTCCCATAGAGATCAATGTAATTATTATTATTTATTTTTTTTGAGTCAGAAGCATTTCCACGCGGAATTCGCACGGAATTTCCACATGAAAAAAATAAAATAAAATTATGAATAGAAATACTTGATACTCCTCCTCCGCATGAAACCTGCATTTCTGCGCGGAATTCCGCGCAAAATCTCTGTGAGTTCTTGTGGAAAAGTAACAATATTTTGAGGCAGAAAATTTCTGCTTGATTTCCGCCCCAATTCCTCAGTGTGAACATACCCTTAGAGTTTCCTTGACACCCAAAACCAGTCCAATGTGCATCACAGGTGTAGTCCTATTGCATTTTGGATTATCTCACGTGTTTTTCACACTCGCCCTACCACTCTCGCTCATACCTTCATCTTTTACTATGCCGTTTGTCGCCCTCTGAAACAACAAACCATACAACACCCAGGAGCAAAGAGCAGAAACATATTGCTTTTGGCAAAGTTGACGTTCTGTCCACTTTTCAGAACTCTGAGCAAGAACACAGGAGCATTGAGTGAAAGAAAAGGGCTGCTGCTGTAACCGTGCCAACAAAATATAAAGACACAAACCCAGATGCAGGAATCTAAGGCATTTCCTTTGCTATGTGACTGTCCTTTTCAGAAGGTCAAATGAACATAATGAAAAAAGTGGATATTTTTAAAGGGATTGTTGGATATTACTTGGCTTCTGGAAGAACTAACAATGCCAATGCCAAACATATTTAACTAGTGCTTAATTTTTATTCATCTGTCACACGAGCCAACAATTCTCTAGGACTCGCCAGAATCATTTCATTTAGAATTCATCTTCCAGTCAAACTAATTTTCCCGAAATGAATGATACTCTTTAAGTAATAAAAGAACTTGTAATAATTGTGAAGAGAACAAAGAAAACTCTTAATGTTCAGCCTTTTTCCCATGATACTATACATGAGTTAGCATTCCCCTCAGATGAGGAGTCTCCATGATCACGCACATACACCATAGTATCAGAAATGCAGTGAGCTGAAGTCCTCAGCATTTTGTAGTAAAGAGCAAGACATGGATACGAATCAAGCAGCATACCCAATGATCAATATGAATACCAAACATAACCTTAGTCTGTATACATTATTGGTCCTTGGAAAAGATAGGCTGCATGGCGAATTAAAAATAAATAAATAAATCTGCAATGGTGAACATGAAAAATTTGACCAATTATAGAAAATTTCCCATTATAAAACATTATCTTTCCAAAAGATACGATCTATCATATGAGAGAGTCCACCCCTCACATTTTTGTAAATATCTTATTATATAATTTCAAGTGACAACACTGAAGAAATTAAATAATGCTACAATGTAAAATAGTGAGTGTATAGCCTGTATAATAGTGTTTAACCCCTTAAGGACCCGGAGTTTTTCCGTTTGTGCATTTTTTTTTTCCTGCTTAACTTTAAAAAAAATCATAACTCTTTCAATTTTGCACCTAAAAATCCATATAATGGCTTATTTTTTGTGTCACCAAGCCTACTATGTAAATGACGTCAGTCTTTTTACCCAAAAACCTATGGTGAAACGGAAAAAAAAAAATCATTGTGAGAAAATTGAAAACAAAAACGCCATTTTGTAATTTTGGGGGCTTCCGTTTCTACACAGTAAATTTTTCCGTAAAAATTACACCATATTATTCTGTAGGTCCATATGGTTAAAATGATACCCTACTTATATAGGTTTGAATTTGTCGCACTTCTGGAAAAGATCATAACTACATGCAGGAAAATTTATACGTTTAAAATTGTCATCTTCTGACCCCTATAACTTTTTTATTTTTCCGTGTATGGGGCGGTATGAGGGCTTATTTATTGCGCCATGATCTGAAGTTTTTAGCGGTACCATTTTTGCATTGATAGGACTTAATGATCAGTACGGTTTAATTAACAATATATTTTTATAACTCATTTCCGCACGCAGCAATACCACATGTTTATTTTTATTTACACAGTTTTTTTTATGGGAAAAGGGGGGTGATTCAGACTTTTATTAGGGAAGGGGTTAAATGATCTTTATTCACTTTTTTTTTCCACTTTTTTTTGCAATGTTATAGTTCCCATAGGGGGCTACAACACTGCACACACTGATCTTTTACATTGATCAGTGGTTTCTCATAGGAAACCATTGATCGATGATTCTGCTGCTTGACTGCTCATGCCTGGATCTCAGGCACTGAGCAGTCATTCGGCGATCGGACACCAGGAGGCAAGGTAAGGGACCCTCTTGCTTTGTCTCAGGTGTTCGGGATGCCGCAATCCCGAACAGCTCCCTGAGCTAACCGGCAATGATTTACTTTCCCTTTAGACGCGGTGTCCAACTTTGGACACTGCGTCTAAAGGGTTAAAAGCACGCTGCACCGTGATCAGTGCCGCGCGCTATTAGCCACGGGTCCCAGCCGTTGTTAGAGGCCAGGCCCGCCCCACGTTATGGGAACGGACTCATGACGTACTGGTACGTCATGGGTCCTGTAGCGGTTAATGTTGTTCCCCCTCAAAATTACTCAACACAGCCATTATGTCTAAACCTTGGTAACAAAAGTGATTACACCCATAAGTGGAAATCTCCAAATTAGGCCCAATTAGCCATTTTTCTTCCCCGATGTCATCTGACTGATTAGTGTTACAAGGTCTCAGCTGTGAATTGGGAGCAGATTTCACATTTTGTGGTTTCACTCATAGTCACCAATACAGATCACTACAAGTTCAACATGGCACCTCATGGCAAAGAACTCTCTGATAATCTGAAAAAAAGAATTTTTACTATATATAAAGATGGGCTAGGCTATAAGATTGCCAAGACACTGAAACTGAACCGCAGCATGGTGGACAGGACCATACAGGGGTTTTACAGGATAAAATTCACTCAGAACAGGCCTTGTCATGACCGACCAAAAGGAGTTGAGTGCACGTGCTCAGTGTCATACTAAGAGGTTGTCTTTTGAAAATAGATGTATGAGTGCTGCCAGCACTGCTGCAGAGGTTGAAGGGTGAGGGTCAGCCTCTCAGTGCTCAGCTCATATGCCACATATTGCATCAAATTGATCTGCATGGCTGTTATCCCAGAGAAAGTCTCTTCTACACATGATGAATAAGTAAGCCACACACAGTTTGCTGTAGACAAGCAAACAAAGGACAAGGATTACTGGAACCATATTCTATGGTCCAAAGAGACAAAGATAATCTTAGATGGTTTAGATGGTGTCAAGCATGTGTAGCAGCCACCAGGTGAGGAGTACAAAGACAAGTGTGTCTTGCCTACAGTCAATTAGGGGTGTGAAACACCAAGAATTTGGCGATTCGATTCGAATCGTGATACCAGTGTGGGGATTCGATATATCCCGATATATCGCGATACCGTCTAGGTGACGATACATCGCGATATATCCCGATTCTGTCTAAAAAACAATGTCTTTTACACTTTTATTAAAACTTTATTTTTATTTTATTTTTTTTCATACACTTTATTAGTCTTTTAGGAATCATTAGATTCCTCAGACAGATGAATAGAGTTCTATTGAACTCCATTTATCTGCGATCCATTGATAGAGCCTGGTCCGCCGCTGTCAGCTTTGACAGCGGCCATCTAAAGAGTTAATAGCCAGCCGCGGGGGCCGCAGAGCATGGAGCGGGCACGAGTCGGAGCCCGCTCCGTACACCCAGAGCGCCGCCACGTCAGATCCGGCTGACAAAATGTGGAACTTGTATCTCCTGATGCCCGGGACATGCTGTTCCGGGGATCAGGAGATACAAATTCCACATCACTAAAAGAATCGATTCAAAAATATTTTGAATCGATTCAGTATCGGCAAGTGAAAAATCGCGATAATCGCGGGAATCTATTTTTTCTTACATCCCTACAGTCAATGGTCTGTGCCTGCATGAGTGCTGCTGGCACTGGGGAGCTTCATTGAGGGAACTAATAATGTCAACATCTTGTTGGCCTCTGTACACATCTCTGTTGTGGAGAGTTTTGGCGCTTTATGCCATGAACCACTGTTTCTGATACTTAAGTATCTTATATGTGTACCAAACAATTTACGGAGGGTAAATTTAATTGAATAAAAAAAAATAAAAAACCATGAACAAAATATAATAATATGTACTACATAGTTAATATAACATTGTTTATGTTGTGAGAGATTAGCTACATAGAACCAGTCAAATCACAGAAATAGCTGTCAGAGACAGGGACATGGAAGTAACAATTTAATAGGGCTTCTCCTGTCTATTTTTCAGTAACAAAACAATTACAGCCTGGTCATAACCAGAATAAATCCTACTTGCCTAGTGCTCACAATACAGATTTCTTCCCTGTCTATACAGGTGACTTAGTACGAGACACACAACAAAGAAGACAACAAAAGTGTTACTTACACAGATCAACAAGTCTCCTTTTTTGAAGTTGCAAACTTTTGGATTCAAATTCTCATCTGTGGTACACATTTCTCACCGCCTGCAGACTGACTCTCCCCTAGTTTAAAAGCCCAGTGACCAGCTGGCTTCAGCATCTTTGCTGATCTAGTGGCCCAAGAAGGGTCCATAAAAATTCAGACCAGATAACAAGACTTACCAAAGTCCCTAAGAAACTAACTCTCCACATGGATTTCCCATATGTCATCCAACTTTCTCTGAATGAGATATGTGCTTCCTGAATCCTTGTTTCCACATACAACCATTTGTCACTACCTCACAATTTGCAACTAAAGTATTGTAAATATAAATATATGCACAATAAAAGAAACACCAAAATAAAATTGTTAACTTTCAGTGATGTTCTAAATGATCACTGAAAAATAGACAATGCCCAATAGACCTGTTGGCTAAACCGAATGGGTCAAAGTTGCTGACCTTGCACCATAGTTCTGAAGGGGAGTTCTGGAAATCAGTCAAGCTAGTGAAAAAGAATCTTGCTAATTCACATCTCTCATACTTTTCTCCTTTCCACACCCGGAGAAAGTATTTGGAATTTTGTTTCAGTAGCACAACTTCCCTTGGGTGCGGTGGTTTATTGTAAATGCCAGAAAAACTGCAGGAAAAAGAGAGAAAGAAAGATAAATCCAAAAACTACTAAGAATGAACTCTGGAAATAAAAAAAAAAGTCATAATTCTTTCCACTAATCCATCCCAGATGTCTCCTCTCAAAATACTTGTGTTCCATTTATGGAACGTCATCCTCTATGGCTTCCAGGTCATGGCACCAAGGCATCAACAGATCTGAAAATCGCAAGGGAAAATGTTCCTTAGACATGCCATTGTATAATGGACCATAAACATTTGATCCTGTTCTATACACAATCATATTCATGTACTTAATTTAATGTAGCTGTCTTCAAAATGCATGTAATGAATATTACAAACTTCCCAGCATTTCCACTCTCTTCTGTACAGGGTCATTGCAATGATGTCATGAAAGCAAGAACACAACTAAATGTAAATAGTAAGAATGGAAATCTCACATTCCAATGAGACACAACCAAGGTAACAGATTGCTGACTGCAAAGAACATAATGACCAATATGGTTCTGGGGTAATGCAACCTCCTTCAAGTTTCCTTAGTGGTAAATATATTAAGAGACTTTGACCCCGTAAAGCATCAAATTCATCAAATGCATCAGGAAAGTCTGCCTGAACAGAACATTAGGGTTTTCTAATACAAACCAAGAAAATGCTACCATCTACAACAAAAAGTGTATCATCAGATGATCTGCTGTGAAAGTGACCACACACAATAAAAGGGTATACATGCTATAGAAGTAGCCCATGCAATTGCTATGGAGCCTTAAAGACAAGCCAGGTGCAGGGAGAGTATACTCCGTGTTTTGACCCACACAAAGTTTATACTGGAGAAGTATCTGTCAAAAGGAAAAATCAATAACAAAAACCAGTACCAGCACAAACAGGGGCAAATAATTCCAGTGAATTAAACGCAGGAAAAAGTTTGCATGTATTGAGAAATACCAAAAGGAAAAAGACCCTACCAGACACCTTATTTGTCTAAAGCAATTGGTCAAGATGAAACTCAACTTGCATAATTGCTCCAGGTAGAAAATGTCATGGAAGAGTCAAGAGGCCACATACATGTGGCAACCAGGATGCCGAAATGCGTGGAATGGAAGGCAAGGCATGATATCTACTTCTGCAGCTTTTTCCCCTCTCTTGGCTTAAAGGGGTATTCCATAAAAAATTTTTTATTTGACTATGCTACAGGGGCTGTAAAGTTAGTGTAGTCCATAATATAGTGTCTGTACCTGTGTGTGACGGTTTTCTCACAATTCTTCTGTGATTTTCACTCCAATTTTTATTTTTATCAGCAAACAAAATGACTGTTGTCTCAGATTTTTCCCAGCTTGCAATGTGGCCGAGACCTGACTCAATAGTCAGCTGATGACAGGGAGCCTGTCTGCTTCAATGGGTGGAGGGATCAATCTGCAACTAATGCATGATGGATGCAGCTCATTTATGTTTCAATGGGTGGGGTGGCTGATGTGTGGGAGGGAGGAAAATGGAATTGTGAGATTTGCAGTAAAAAAAAAAAAAAGAAAAGTCAAACAGGAAATACAAGTTCACAAAAAGCTAGCCACAGTGTTATGGTAATCTCATGGCATAGCCATTTAACCCTAAGACAAGTGCAGATCCTTCCTAAGCATGTCCATTACTGCCTGCCAAGTGCGTGCTAAAATCACCTCATGGTGGACAACCCCTTTAACACAGTATAATGAAACCTCTTTGAGATGACCAACAAAAATTGCACTAAAAGCTGATCTTCTGTAGGTGTGGTCTTCTCAAAGAAGACTACTAGTACATAATACATGATGGAACCAGATATCTGTCACAGGAAAATCTTATCTGGATAAGGGGGTGGTCTTTTCAAAGAGGTGGTCTTTTGGAGAAGTTTCAATGTGCATAAGTGTTTTTATGGCGATTTAGTAGATTTATGCCCTAAAGAAAGTTGTCATATTTCCATTATTTCAATGCAGGACAACTGATATAATTGTCACAACGTTAATCATCTCAATATGAATTTACATAATGTCATGATACTTGTAGTATATAAAAACACATGAAAATGTCTTGAAAATGTAAAATCTATGACATGTACAGTCTTGCCCTTTATTGGATGCCACGATTTGTTTTGAAGGTTTACATGAAAACTGTACTATTGTGAAACGATTAGAATCTGCACAGAGCATCCTGGAGCGGAGTTACTCTGTTTAACATGTTAAATAAAATAAGGCTATTGTACACCATAAGACCTTAATGTGATTTTATTCCCTGAGAGTTTCTCTCTCATATCCCAACACGTGTTTATTGCAGATAGCAGGCGGTAGGCAGTGTCACGCACACACTATGACTTTTGCATCATTTTCTTCGGATTAAGCTTACTTCCACCAAGTCTAGAGCCCAGGGAGATGAGAGAAGACCATGGATGATAGACCCAATCACTATCAAAATCTGAAGGAATATATATTTCAATGTAAAGTGATAGAAATGTTATTTACAATAAAGATAAAAAGGGAGTGATAGGTATAAGCCCACATTTATTAAATGAATAGTTAACAAAAAGCTGGTTTGTGAAAATAGTTAACTGCCTTTATACTAGGGATCGACCAATATAGTTTTTTTTAGAGCCAATACCGTTACTCTGTGGAGGTTAGGGCCGATAGCCGATAATTTATACCGATATTCCTGTATAAATTAACGGCTATTTATACCCCCGGCGACACAGCTGCAGATCATTGATTTAAAGCGGGCGCTTTAAATCAATGAACTGCTTCTCTCCCCCTGCCTGTCCTGGGGTCCTGAGTCCTGTCACCGCCACCGCACCCCCTCAATTCCCCCCACCACCGCGCCGCACCGGCCACAGACCTGCCGCCGCTGCTGCCCCATTGCCTCCCCAATCCCCGGTTTTATAATTACCTGTTCCCGGGGTCCAGGTCTGCGCTACTTCTGGCTCCGGCGGTGTCTTCCTGAGCTGTCAGTGTACGCACTGACGGTGACGTCACGTTGAGGACGTCACTCGTCATTGTGCAGAGCACAGCGTAACACAGGACGACGCAGGAGCCAAAAATAGCGCGGACACCGGGAAAAGGTAATTATAAAACCAGGAATAGAGGAGGCAATGGGGCAATGGCGGTCTCTGGCCGAGGCGGTGCGGTGGTGGGGAGCGCGGTGCGGTGGTGGGGGGTGCGGTGCATTATCTGATTATCGGCAAGGTAATTGCTGATACCGATAACGTCCAAAATCGTGAATATCGGCCACACCCATGATCGGTCGATCCCTACTTTATACATTCAGTACAGGCTTGCTGGCCATCATTTACTTGCGTTTTTGTTAAAAATGCATTAACTTACATCTTTGTGAATATTTACACAGAAAAATATAATACTTGTCAGAAAACTTCAGTTATAATTGGAAAGGTCTCTTGTCATATATACGTATCACATCAATAATAAAACACGTGTACTGGATTTTCACAGTTGAAGCATTGTTGCATGACAATACAGAGGTCAGTATTTCATGTTCACATTGAGCATACACTTGGCTACTGAAGTCTACAAAAGACTTCACTAGTACATATGCCTAACACGCACCACACGAGGTTTTAGTTGAATAATGTTGAATATGTGATGTTTTAACACTATCTCCAGTTGCATGGATTCTTTTGATGTGCATTAAAAAATAAAAAGTATGAGCTTATTTGCTAAATCTCACCACAAAGAGGAAATATCAGGAAATATCTCCAAATGTATGACCAGCTTAATATATGAGTTCTCTGCATAAATATTCTCCTACTGGGAACTGGCTATTACATTACCATTCAAGGCCAACTATTGACTGTTTCCTTCTATGAATTATTTAGATCCACTTATTCGGCAATGATCGGGTCTTAATCATAACGTATGCAAACAGGACCGCGCTTCTTTACAGTGAAGGTCTACTTACCCAATATATTAGAAATTCATATGTACAAAGAAAGGGATCATTTATCTCATGCTTGCACAAAGGACAACATGTAACAGACTGCATCAAGCAGCAAAACGTTTAGAAGCTAAATTTGATACAAAAGACAAAAACAAGATAAAAAACTCACTTCCTGTACTTCTACCTTTCTACTAAGTAGGATATCATGGAACATTGGGGCAAATAAAAACTGTCAAATGCTTTGTTTGAACAAATTGTTCCTGTCGTTTCAAGATATTTATTTATTTAATGTTTTTATTTTAATCCTGCATGATTTTGTCAGAATAACCCTTCAGTGTAGCGAGTAGGTTATTTTAGCGCTCCCCCTGGCATTTTTGAGCCCCTGCAGTACACCCTTTATCCTTTTCACCATGCAGTGGTCATGTATTCATTCATTGCAAAAAAATTGTGCAGGAACCACCAAAATGTCACAAAAATACACCAGCCAAGACTTAGCTTATCTTTTTGGGGTATATGAAGAGTGAAATTTTAGAAAATGTGTACCTACACAAAATGTATCAAATGTCCTGTGACCATTTAATAAATTTTGTGCACCGACACATTAGCAGAACATAAAAAAGGTGTACAGATGCTTCACCTACAGTGAATTGCCCCCTGTGTGACCCTAGCCTGTGC
The DNA here is from genome assembly GCF_029499605.1 of Hyla sarda. Lineage (NCBI taxonomy): Eukaryota > Metazoa > Chordata > Amphibia > Anura > Hylidae > Hyla > Hyla sarda. Next base: position 342,979,798 of record NC_079191.1, on the reverse strand, counting down.
AAATTGCTTCAGAATTTGGCACATTTGTAAAAGTAAATCTGCCCCAAAGTCTGTCCAGTTCCCTTCTCAAGTAAAGCCCTGTTCACATTTGTTTTGAAGGTTCATTTATGAGCCTGTCACAGATTCCATGAAAATCCAGGACAAAATGGCACAGCACACAGTGGGGTCTGACAGACGTCACTGGTGTTCAGCATGTAAGAGATTTGGCACCGCCTTAATATTGCTGTTTTGCTCAGAGAACAGAGAAAAATGAAAAAATGTTGGTGGTGTGAATCTAACCAGGCAAGTTACAGTTTAAGTAATTCCTGTTGTATATTGATGAAATGCTCAAAAGATGATCTGTTTGGTGTACTTGGGGACTGGAAATAAGAAACACTGATTTAAAAGTCTGAAAATGATGACAAAGCCCAGAAATGTAAATGTTCCACTTCTAGTGGTGGATTGGAGCAGCCAGATAGTCTTCTTGTTTAGCCAGCCACATTATTCTAGCTACAGAGGAGCTGACAAAAGGTCTATTGGATCATTTTCAGCAATTGCATAAAATGACTGTAAAGGAAGAACAGAGAGTACCCCGAGAGAAATGAGTCCGACCACCAAAGAGATTCAAACTCCAGAAGGAATCAATCAGTCTTGTCCTTGGGTATAAATGGCTGTTAATCTAGTATAAAATAAGAGCTGCGTTATCAAAAGGACTTGCTCAGCAACACTAACGTCACACTATGTGTAAGATACAAATGTCCCCCTCCAGCCTCTGTCACAATAAATAATGCCCATCGATCAACTTGCTCCCCCTAGCAGACTTTTCCAATTTTCTTTTTGAGAAGGCCAAAGATATGATACCTAGCCTGAAGATTGTGCTCGCTGGGAAAGCATGGATTTTCTTACACTGCTGACCAAATCTGATAAAAAAGAAGTTGGAATTACAAGCAGTCATCTATACGAGTACTTTTCAATATGTTACTGTCTCTTCAAAGAGATTAGATTTAGAGATTACCAATAAACACACTTACAGGCTGCATTTTGTATGTAGTCTCATGTGCCTATTGAACAACACAAACACATATGATGGGTCTACATATAGGGAATGTGTACCTGGTTATTATCTCATCATGGAGACTTCTTGTCACTCAGCTAAATCCAATTTGTCTATTAGGCCATAAAGGCACCCTAGCCTTCAGATAGCTTTCCGCTAAATGCTCGTTTCTCCCAGGTCCACCACGCATATGTTCTCAATGGGTTAGTAGCCCCTACCAAACACCTCTGGTGGTACCTTTTCTATTGTTAGAACAAAAGTATGTTTAAATGTAACATGCCTGACCCTTCTAACTGTTGAGTAAGAGTCAGGACCCCCTCAAACACATCAGTTGGTTAGCTGGTTGCACCAAAATAGTTAGGTTTGGCCAACATGTCTCAAGTGTCTGGCCACATTAAGGTTCTGTTAACCTCATGTATGAAAGGACTGCCTGACATGAACATTCGACAGAAGGAACAGATATGCATGACTGTATAGAAATACAGCAGCAAATGCAAACCATGAACTCCCACTGTAGAAAAGGTATACTAACCTATACTAGCCCAGCAGAGGTCAAAGGGGCACCCTTTGGCTTCTGTTGGATGAATAAAGCTTTCCTGTCACATAAAAAGCCTTTTAGGTAAACTCACAAAAACATGGCAACATGACGCTGTACACTGAGCTTTTTAAAAATTAAGCCCATGCTAAACACACCAAGTGTCATATAACAGGGATGCTGGAAGCTGTCAGGATTCGGACCATATATTTACATAGGTTACACTTAATTCAGCTGCCAGTTCATATGTTAACAAGAGAGGTTACGCAGAATGTGCAAATCTACCACCATGCTGGGTGAGTGGTTTTACTTTTGTGCTTCCAAATGACGTAACTTGAAATCCAGCAGGTATAATTTGTTTAATTTATGTTTTTCAGAGCAGAATTGGCAAACTAAATAAAATTCCAGAGCTGTATTAGTGTATACTTTGTGAAAAAGGGAAAACAAAATCTCATGGCTTATTTTCCCCTTACAAATAGTCCTTTTTTTTTTTTTTTTAATTAACAGGAAAAAAAACAAACAAAAAAAAAACTATCACTAGGTTATGTTCTCTTAATTTTACAGAGAAGTGAATTAGAAATTTGGTCCTAGTAGGAAGAATGCATGAGGATTGTGTTTAGAATTTCAACCTTGCTACATTGATAGGGGCCAAAGTCATGATTAAAATTTGCAACAGAAATTGACAGGCTATGAATAGCTCTTTAAGAAGACCACCCAAAATTGCATGAAAAAGTGGTCTTCTATAATGGGTGGGTATGGAGCACTTAATATCTGACACATTAAATATGGTCGGCCTAAGAGGTTGGTCTTCTCAAAGAGGTGGTCTTTTGGAAAGGCGTCAATGTATATACAGTAGACAAGCCCCGTATTAATGTCCCTCTATAGATACTATAGCTGGAGGTAAGTAAACAGGGGTATGGAAGAGAGAAAGCCATTTTGCAGGTGGAGAGTGCTGCCTATAAGAATCACTGATGTTTGGACCAGTCCAGTCCCAGGGATCATAAGTTGGACAGCCTTACAATGATGGGGGATGTACAAAGTCAGAAGGAAGGTAACTGGGATATGATTGTTTGTGAATCAGCTGGAGTCAGCACCATGGACATGATGAAGATCAGGTTTACATTATAGCTCATACTGGTAGGAGGGAGAATGGCAGCGGAGTTCGCTTTATGGCGATTTATTCCCCTGCATGCCTATGTAGTGGGATACCTTCCTGTAAAAGGGTACACGTTGGGAGTTTTCCTAATGTAAACTTTTGACAAATGTTATGTGAACTGCCTTAAACAATGTAGAATATTAATTGTTACAATGTTTACTGTCACTGTGTTTTATGGGTCCACTTTTCAGACTGTTGCTAAATATCTTCGCATGTCTAACCTTGGGAGCATCTCTACGTCGGCACTTTTATCTGTAACGCACATATCAACTCTTTTTACATTATGATCAGTGCAGATTGATTTCATGAACTCCTTATCAAAATTTAATCCGGCTCCACAGGTAAGCCACGGATTTAAGCAGCTGCACAGGTAAGCCAAGGATAAACAGGGAAAGTATTAGGGGAAGTATATATGCAAGAATACATTTCCTTTAACTACCTGGAATCAATAAGAAGAAATATATGGTTCTATCACATTTTCAAAAATAGGCTAATAAAGCTGGAATCCAGAGAGCTTATATCTGAAGCATTACAAATACACAGTATAAGACACCCTTCATTTTCTTATTGTAAGGCGCCATCCTCACATGACAGATATACATTGATATAACCGCTCATCTCCCCAAGGTAGTCATAGATTTATTACTGGTATACAGAAAGTTTCCACCAAAACAAAGAAAGACTAAGATAAGATTTAGAAAGTTCAATATATAGAAAGGAAAACAATATCTAGAGTGAACATCATCAGACTTCTCCCCAGGACTTCCACAATAAAAGAAAAATGCAGTGAGAAACTGAGTTACAGAGCCAGGTAAAGACACCTGTTGACAATGCACCAAATAAATCATAAAACTGTACAAGTAAATCTCACATGGTTGGTAACACAGTAAGACCAGGCCAATGAGGAAGTGCAGAGCAATTTATTATAGAACACATAACACAGTCTTATTTCCCTATAGTGTCAGTGTTTCCGAAGCCACCCAGTAATATCACCTGTCATTCTTATTACATTATAAAAATGTTTGGAAAAGATTTAGCTTGATAAAGTATTACATGTAAATATTCTTACTTTGTACTAAATGGACATCACCATGTGCAATAATTCTTTATGTACTTGTTAATGAGAACACCTTCATCAAAGAAAATAAATGTAATAAAAAAAGTGTCATACATGTTCTTGATACAGCCTTGCAAAGACCAAAAGACTATAGATGCAGGCAACAGTACAAGATATCTCCACAGGTAGAACACAATATATGTGGAAATTGCAACAAATCTGAAACATCGAAGATGCATCCTGAAATCTTTGTTTTTCAAGATCATCAGCTCCGTAGACAAGGCAATTGCTTCTACGAATAAAGCCAACATGAATTGTTACATTTCCATTGGAATTACTTTAGCCTTTTTGCCCCTCAAGAAAACACCTTATCTCAGAAATATATATTTCAGATTCATAAGGTCCATCTAATAACTGCATACAGACACACGGTGCAAAGACAAAATAAACCTGGCATTGGTGATTGACATTGAGCTAAAGTAGTCCTTACATCATTCTAGAGTTTCCCATCAACCTCCTAAGGTCAGATATTTTTAGGGTTTCTGCAAGTCAGGCAACACATGCGACATTCAGCTTTTCTGCTTTAACTAAACAACTTTAGACTTTTCCTCTTTATTAGGTAAGGCAGCATGATAACAGTAATAATTATAATATATGGCCTTTAGAACATCACAAAAGATAAACAGAGCGGCATTGCATGAACAAAACAGAACAGTTCTAATGGTCATTGGCCATTTAAAATGAAAATGAACCAACATTATATGTGAATTTGGACAAATCAAAGTAGGGCTGATAAAAATGTCCACCCACCAAGGGCAAGTAGAGGATGCAGATAACTGAAAGGGGTATAGGTGACTTTAGACCTTTGTTTCCCCTTATTGATCCAGATAAGACAAGAAACTAACAGGCATACACCAAAATCATGACCACATGACACATAATAAGTGGCCAGTTTATTGTGACCATCTTTACCCTACACACATAGGGTTTTAAGGTTTGACTGTATGATAAGAGGCTGGGATCTGATTTCTGATCTGTTATATGATCCAATGGCTGTTTACAACCATAACCATCACAAGGGTAGCTGTTTATCTTTTGCTTGCAAAACGGCTTCTCTAAGATCATGTATGTCCATTAAATCTTGAACAAAATTCTGGTAGTTGCTGAAAGCTTTTACTTTATCTCCTAAAGCTGAACATACATAAGATGTTGGGGGAAGGCAGAGTCCGGCATGTTTCTACAGAAGAATACATTTCTGCCAGGACTTATTTTCCTATTGAAATAAACCACACAGTTACGCACACGTGTATGTGTATGGTGTAGATGGAAGAAATCACTGTCACTTGACCGCTCTCTCATGTGTATGGCCAGCCTATATAATACCTGCAGAATAAACATTTAGATTTCCCCCCCGCTGGTCATAACATACTGGCCACTAAGTGTACACTGCCATAACTCACATAAAATAACATCTACAGCCTTTAAAGAAGTACAGTTCTTGGTGATTAAACATAAGCAGCGACCAGGACCATCCCAGCAAGCTGTTAACATTTCCTAATGTACTAATATCTCACCAAGATAGGTTAGCACTGTGTTTAAGGTCCCTTTAGCCAACAACTTTCCAATTGTAATGGAGACAAATATCTACAATATAAAGTGCTATAGACAATAGGAGACAGCCAAGAAGAAAAAAGGAAAAAAAACACAGGAACAAATTTGATTTTATTAGTGGACTGACAAGAACTTAAAGGGGTAGTCCAGTGGTGAAAAACTTATCCCCTATCCTAAGGATAGGGGATAAGTTTGAGATTGCGTGGGGTCCGACCGCTGGGGCCTCCTGCGATCTCTCTGTACAGGGCCCCGGCTCTCCAGCCAGATAGCGGGTGTCGACCTCCGCACGAAGCGGCGGCCGACACGCCCCCTCAATACATCTCAATGGCAGAGCCGGAGATTGCCGAAGGCAGCGCTTCGGCTCTGCCATTGAGTTGTATTGAGGGGGCGTGTCGGCCGCCGCTTCGTGCGGAGGTCAACACGCCCCCTTCCCGCGGGCTCTCGGGGCTCCGTCCAGGAGATCACAGGGGGCCCCAGCGGTCGGACCCCCCGATCTCAAACTTATCCCCTATCCTTAAGATAGGGGATAAGTTGTTCACCACTGGGTCATCACTGGACTACTCCTTTAAGAGCCAGCAGTAAATGTCTGAGAATGTTGACTACCTGACCATCTCTACATTACAATGGCAAATAAAAAAAACTGATAACCATCAACAATACAACAACATTAGACCCCAGGAGCCTGCATTTTATCAGCATATTGTTTACAAAACACAAGATCAGATGAAATGATACTGCTAGACGAATATTATCAGATGTACTTGGTACATGGCAGGTGCCATCTTGTTACTTACCTTCAATTCTTTTCAAGGCAGCCTGACATGACTCCTGGTTAGGGAATTCAAAGGGGCTGTTACAGGTCCGAATAGTGTCACATTCACATTTTCCATTGATGATGTTGCATCCTGTTATAAAGTTTTCATTGCAAGGTTCAAATCCATAGAGCTGACCATCATCCCAATTCTCATCTAGGATTTAAAGGGAAACATTTCATTTTTACAATGCTGGTTTAGGTCCATGCTTATAGTAATGTGCGTGCATTAATATGGTCACATCCTGCAGTATTTTAAATCTATACATATAAAAGGGCACTTGTCCATCCATGTCTCTACTAACGAGACAGGCAAAGCTCTACATTCTTTCAACGCTCATAAGTGGCAGCAAATGTGCAAAGATGTATAGGTACAGACTGTATTTAAATGGCCACTATCACCAAAACTATATTTTTAAAAATCAATAGAGCCATAGAAAATAAGTATCTCTCTAATACTATTTCATTATTTTTCTTCACAGTTTCCCTTAGAAAACTGCTCCTATAAAAGTGGCCACTAGAGGTCCTCATAAAACGTCCCCCACCTGTTGTTACCATGGTCTTTCCAACTGTGGTAACAGCAGCGTCTCAGTCGGAATACATGAAGTGAAAGCGGGGGCTTTATGAGCCTGGGTTGGCTCCCTGTGTGAGGATCTTCAAACACACAGAGAGCAGAGGAGAGCGGGCAGTGAGTGAGCTGCTGTGATTGGCTGAGAGGAGGCCACACCCCCCTCTGCAGCTTGAGTGAGAAAATGACAATGATTTAGTGCAGAGCTCCATCCATAGCATAGAGGAGAAGAAAGAGCAAGTGTGACAGCATGTACAGCCTTATACAGCAACATGTACCCCAGAAGTAAGGAGAGGGGGAAGGGGGGTGTTACAGTGTGCCAGCTCAGTAGTAAGGAGATGGCAAGATGAGTGGGGTTTGTTACAATGTGCACCTCAGTAGTAAAAAGATGTCATGAGGAGGAGGTTTGTTACAGTGTGCCAGCCCAGTAGTAAGGAGATTACAAGAGGAGGAGGTTTGTTACAGCGTGTCACCCCAGTAGTAAGGAGATTACATGAGCAGGGGGTTTGTTACAGTGTGTCACCCCAGTAGTATTGAGATTACATGAGGAGGAGGTTTGTTACAGTGTGTCACCCCAGTACTAAGGTGAGTACAAAAGGAGGAGGTTTGTTACAGTGCCACCCCAGTAGTAAGCAAGGGAAAGCTGGATGACATACATGTTGACAGCCATATTGCTTGTCAATTAGCTTTACTACATAGTAGAGGCCTGCATTGGGATTGAAATCCGGCAGGACCCAACCCAAAACATGCGGGCGGTCAGGCGCAAATTACACAATATACTGCACCACTATGGCAGCCTTAATATAAGTCTGAATCAGTGACTGTCTCACAGTGCTCCTCCCAGTCCTGTCTGCTCCCCATGCCACCACCGCACTGCCATTTTGTGGTGCGCTCAGCCTGCCCTGGAGGATTGTTTACTCTGTACTCCATCTTCTCCAGCTGACCTGGTAGGTCAGAGCTGCCACCAATGTTACTCACAATTCACACACACAGTGCGCTGTGCTGCGGCCTCGGCTGGGTATGTAAGTGACTGCATCCGTTAGTTATCCTCCCAGCCAGGGCCTCTGTCTGCACTGCTATTTACATAGGGGTAAGTGCCCTGCAAAGCATTGCACCCTAGCTTCTTCTACAGACCCTAGGGTGCAATGCTCTGCAGTCTGCACATACCCCCCATGTGTAAAGCAGTGTGCTGGAACATTCATATACTGGTGGGGGTATGTACAGAGCATTGCACCATTGTCTGTAGTAGACTATTATGCAATGCTCTGCATATACCCCCACCTGTATAGGAATGTACATGCACACACACATACAAATGTGGGGGTATGTGCAGACTGCAGGGTATTGCACCCTAGGTACTTCTATAGAGGGCGCTATGCTCTGCAGTCTGCACATACACACACTACTATGCATTGGGAATATGTGCAGAGCATTGCACCCTAGTGTCTGTACAATCCTATGTTAGCGGACGGGATTGGACAACAAATAATCGGGAGCAGGATTGAAAAACCAGTCCTGCGCAGAGCTCTACTACATAGTGTATAAGAAGAACAGCAGGAAAACTCCAGTAATCCTTTATCCTCTCTGTGTAACATGTGCAGCATAAAACCAGAGAGGAAAGCGTTACAGAGAAGAGTGCAGTGATTGGCTGACAGCTCAGTGACACACAGTGAGGGAGGAAGTTTAGTCATGTACAGTGAGGGCAAAAGAGGGACACACCCCCTGCCTGAGAGAAGAATGGTCAATGGTGTTTATTTTTGTTATTTTTCTAAACAGGCTTTGGGTATTGTGTTTAATTTTTTGCTATTTTTTCATAGTTTTCTATAAAAGTCTTGAAAACCACTATGGAGGTGGTGGTGGGGTTTATCAAAACCTGTGCAGAGGAAAAGCTGCCCAGTTGACCATAGTAACCAATCAGGGGTGAGTCGAGTGTGTCACAATCACATCAGCATGCTCAGCCCACTTCCAAACCTTACTGCACACACAGGGCTAGGGTGGGGAAGCCATGTGTGTCTGCTCATAGCAAAATGTGCAGCGTATTGGATCTGGAGAAAAGCAGAGGAGTTGGTTTATAGTTCCATTTTTTGTTTTTATTTATTCTACCATTGCCGCTTGGCAAGTTTGACAAAAGGTGCAAGGAAACCCCTTTGATAGTATAATAGCATATATATCCATTAATCTACCAATTCATGTGTGCTGGTGGTCAGGATGGAGTTAATCAGTCTATAGTTGGGGCACCACATTTCTATACAACAAGCTTACCCTATATTCTATGGATGTTGGCTCGAAAAATGTATAATTTATATACAAAATAAACTATATAAAATAGGAGAAAATATAATCTCCTCTTTCAATGTGGTCTGTGGTCTTTCAACTCACTTATGTGACATACACAATTTCCTGAAACCTATCACTGCTGAAAAGCACTCACTGTTTGTGTATGCCTCTGTAGTAAATTCCCTGCTTATGTGAACTCTCACTGGTCTGAATGTTACATCTGTAAGACGTGTTGCAAGTGAAAGCCCGAGACAGCAAAATCTAGGGAAATTAACAGAAAAGTCTACACTAACAAGTGAAAACATGTTGTATACAAGTGGAGTCTGTGTGACTAAAGACTGGAGAGTCCCAAGCACACTAACATCAAACAGCGCATTCAGGTTTAACACTTAACACAAATATAGATTTCCTAGATCACAATATAGCGTAAATATATAGATATGGAAAAATGCCTACTAGGAGCTCACTAGAGAGTTTGTCTGTGATTTTATGTAGTTAGCTGCAGGAAAAGTTATAACATAAAAGTCTCCTACTGCCCCAGCTCTGGTTGCCCCAGTCTCTTATGACTTGCCGCTCAAGCACGTGACCACTACAGCCGATTACAGGCCTCGGCTATGGTGCAAGCTAATAAAGGAGGTGATCGCTGGGGCCAGAGATCACCTCAGAGGAAAAAAAGAAAACCAGACCACTAGAGCATGAATGCTGGAGGTGCAGGGGGTTTAAACAAGTTCTGTCTGCTCTTCAATTTATAATATTCCCTGCAATTAGGCTAGGTTTCCACTTTTTATTTTTTCAAAAATGGCAATAAAAATGCCCGTTCAGCCGCATGGTGTTTTTTTTTTCTTTTGTGAAAAAACGCTGTGGCCAGATGTTCGCTGCAAATCAATAGGGAACTGCACAATATGCACTTGGCATTTTTCAGTTTGGCTTTTTTTATCCTTTTGGCGTTTTTCTGCTATTTTGGGCTCCATAGCAGTTTTCAAAAACGACCTCTTGTTGAGACTTTGCCATTTTTTGGGGGAAAATCTTGGCGTTTTCCTTCCATAAAAGTTTATGGGAGTGGAAAAAACGCCCAAAATAAACGCCAAGTGGGTTTTAACTTTGGTGGTTTTGGAAGTGTTTTTTATTCCTTTTTTGGACTTTAGTGATACAAAAAAGTCAAGGAGATACCTTTTTTATTAAGATTTCATAGAGTACCATTAAAAAAAACAAAAAAAAAAACACTAGTGCTGACAAAAAATTTTTATTTAACAAAATTTATCTTTAACAACATTTTTATAAATTTTTAATCCAGTATCAATTCATGTGGGCACTAAAAATGTAGCCGACAATAATAAAAATGTAGTGTGTGTGTTTAAAAAAAAAATTTAAGGTAGAAGTACTACTCCCAGCATGGAACACACTGTTCCGTGATGGGAGTAGTAGTACCTGTACTGATTGACAGATGGCCCGTGTCACTCCTGACACTCGTTGTGATCCTCCTGTATAATGCAGGGGTGTGGAAATAAAAAAAAAAACTACTTGTCCAAGGGACTAAAGCGGAACACAGTCTACTTGTCCCTCAAGAAAATCCACTTGTCCTGGTAGATGAAATAATTTCAACCAAGATAGTACGATCCCCCCCCCCCCCACTAGACCACCAGGGATGGATATAAGATTCCTTTAGTCACTGCTGACAGCGGTGGTCTAATGGGTTAATAGGTGATCACAGTATGCCGGGCTATTAGCGGAGGGAGAGCTGTAGATCCTCTTACACCCGAGACAAGACCAGATAAGTCTAGATGTAACTTTTTGATCACCTTATAAAAAATTTCTCATATGAAGTGACCAAAAATGAGCAATTCTGGACTATTATTTACATTTACACCGTTCATCGTACGGTTTAATTAACATTATATTTTAATAGTCTGGACATTTCCATATGCAGCGATACCACTTATGTTTATTTTTGTACATTATTTTTATCTAAAGAAAATTGGAAACTTTTATTAGGAAAGGGGCTTATTCACATATATATGCACTTTTTAAAATATTTTAATCACTATTTTTCAGTCTCAATAGGGACTTATGTGTTACTGGGGGGGGGGGTTCTGCTTCTCCAGTTTATATGGTGCATTTTGTGTCAGAAAATGCTGGAAGTTGCATTTAGTTACTAGATAACTACAACTCCCGGCATGCCCTGATACAGTCTATGGTTGTGTGGGTGTTGCAGCATGTTGCACTGTATAGTAGTCCAGTTAAGGTTATTATGTAACATGCTGGGAGTTGTAGTTTTGGTTTGTGTCAGCTGCAGAGCCATAGGATGTGTCAAGGAATACTGGGAATTGCAGTTAGTAACTACAACACCCAGCATGCCCTGATGCAGCCTATGGCTCTGCAGCTGACCCGAACCAAAACTACAACTCCCAGCATGTTACACTTTATAGTTCTACAGTTTAGGTTATGGTCCAACATGCTGGGAGTTGTAGTTTTGGTTCGGGCGTGTTTGCATATATACGTGGGGCTCTTGGTTGGCGGGTGAGTATGAAGGGGGGGATTCTGGGGGTGCAATTTAGTGCAGGTGCCACTAAAAATAAATAAAATTAGATGGCACAACTGCCCTAATGCCCGACGTGACAGTCCGCTCCTATACAAAACATTCATGCATACACATATCATACATGCACCAGCCACTGGCCCCATATCATACATACACACACACACACACACACCCCCGCCACTGCCCCCCCCCCCCCCCCCCACATCATACATTACATACACACACACACATCACACTTAGACATCATACATACATTATACATTACATACACATCACACACAGACATTATACACACATCATACATTACATACACATCACACACACAGACATCATACATACATTATACATTACATACACATCACACTTAGACATCATACATACATTATACATTACATACACATCACACACAGACATTATACACACATCATACATTACATACACATCACACACAGACATCATACATACATTATACATTACATACACATCACACATAGACAGACATCATACACACATCACACATACACTCACACCATACATATCCACCAGTGTTTCCCATCCAGGGTGCCTCCAGCTGTTGCAAAACTACAACTCCCAGCATGCCCAGGGCATGCTGGGAGTTGTAGTTTTGCAACAGCTGGAGGCACCCTGGTTGGGAAACACTGATATACACCATACATATGCACACATCACACTTAGACATCATACACACATTTTACATTACATACACATCACACACAGAGACATCATACACACATCATACATTACATACACATCACACACACAGACATCATACACACATCATACATTACATACACATCACACACACAGACATCATACACACATCATACATTACATACACATCACACACAGACAGACATCATACACACATCACATATACACTCACACCATACATATACACCAGTGTTTCCCAACCAGGGTGCCTCCAGCTGTTGCAAAACTACAACTCCCAGCATGTCCAGGGCATGCTGGGAGTTGTAGTTTTGCAACAGCTGGAGGCACCCTGGTTGGGAAACACTGATATACACCATACATATGCACACATCATACATACACCTGCCGCTGCCCCCCCATCATACGTTACATATGTATGGTGTGAGTGTATGTGTGATGTGTACACATACACTCACACCATACATATACAACCACCCTTCCTGTCGCCTGTATTCTCGGCCTCCTCACCTGAGCCGCCATGAGTGGACATCAGAGCTGTAGTCACCGCCGGTGTGAGGTGAGATTTCCGTCCTCCCCCTCCCCCCTGCTCTGTGTTGTCCCCGTGCAAACAAGCAACCTCCCCGTGGTGGATTAGGTCCTGTGGAGACAGATCAGGGGGAGGGGGAGGGGGGAGCTGTGTGCGGGGGATGGAGCTGTGCACGGAGCTGTCTACATCCTTTCTCTCACCCTGCGGTGTCTTCTGAGCTGCGTCCTCCATCCTCCGGGAGGGGAGATAAGGTTACTCTGCAGTCAGCTGGAGGCCGCCGCCCCCTCCATACACTCTGAGGGCCGGTGTGAGCTGCGTCCTCCATCCTCCGGGAGGGGAGATAAGGGGGGGCTCTGCAGTCAGCTGGAGGCCGCCGCCCCCTCCATACACTCAGAGCTGGTGTGAGGTGCAGACTTCCATCCGCTCCTGCGGCTCACGCCGACATTAAAGAAAAATAAGGGGGAAGTCTGTCTCTCCCTGCTAGCCCGATACAGGGCTAAATCTATAAACAATTCACCTGCCCGGCACCCAAAACTACTTGTCCCGGGCGTCGGGCGATAGAATTTCCACATCCCTGATAATGTATAGATGCGGTCGGTGCTCTTCTATGGTCCCCTGCACAGCCGTATATATATATATACACTACTATTCATATTTCCAGCAGAGAGCTGTGATTGGGCAGATGGTTCCAACCAATCTCTGTGGGTGTACTCGCTGCGATCTGTCTATTAATGAAGGTACTACAGCTCCCAACATGGAGCAGAGTGCGCTCCATGTTGGGAGCAGTAGTACCTGCAGTTAAGGACTGATCACAGCAGATGTCACTCCTGACACCCAGTGCGATCATCCTTCATCCCTGAGATGAGGAGCATCTTTCTCCTGCGCTCGCATCTCTGCTCTCGACTCTCGGCCACTCACCATTCATATTTCCCTCTGAGAGTGGGGATTGGCTGCCACCATCCAGCCGATCCCCACTCTGGGCGGAAAATATGAATGAGTGATGTTTTTGGCCAGATAACCTCTTTAAATTTCTTCAGTTCGTAGACTTTTAAATACATACCCAATACACACTGCCTTAAGGGATTTATACCTAGGTGCTTATAGAGCCGCTCTGCATCTCTGCTATATTATGGACGATCGCATCGGGTGTCAGGAGAGACACCCGGGGCAATCTGTCTATCATTACAGGAGCTACTACTCCCATCATGGTACAGTGTGTTCCATGCTGGGAGTAGAAGTACTACCTAAAAAATATAGAAAAAAAAGTGAATAACAAACACACACTACATTTTTATTATTGTCAGCTACATTTTTAGTCCCTTGCCCGCCCACATAAATTGATCCCTGTTTAAAAATTAATTAAAATTTCCTTATAAAAATATGTATTTTATTAAATGCTTTTTTTTTTCCATCCTTATTGCATTTTTTTTTTTGTACCCAACAAATTTAAAAAGGGGCATAAAGAATGCAATTTCCACTCAAAGGGGAAAACGCCAGATAAAACGCCTGGAAAAACGCCTGGAAAAACGCAGGGAAAATCTGTTGCAGCTTTTCTGGAGTTTTTGGTAAATAAAAAAAAAAAAAAAAAAAAACAAGTGGAAACCTTGCCTTTAGTTTTTGACTGAAAAAACAAAAAAAAAAAACTTTTGATGGCCTATCCACATTAAAGTGAATAGGAGCTGTGCCTATTCAGCTGTGCTGTGCACGAACCAGTTCCACTACTGCACAGTTTAGGAGCTCCTGTACATTCTTTATTACTGGTGCCTCAGCTGTGCAGATCAGCTGGTCGGCTCTGGATTGGCCATGGATAAGTTTTGGCCAGATCACCTCTTTAAATGTCTTCAGTCCGTAGATAACTGTTTTAAATACATACACAATACACAGGTGCTTATGCTTATATATTTGTTAGGGATTCTAAACAGCTAACAGCTATATACTTTCTTGCAAGGATTCTTGGTATAAGTTTGTGGTCGAGATACATGCGCTGCAGATTTAGGGTATACAGTGGTCCCTCAAGTTACAATATTAATTGGTTCCAGGGTGACCATTGTATGTTGAAACCATGGGAAGTTTAGATCATAACTCTATGGAAACCTGGTAATTGGTTCTGAAGCCACCAAAATGTCATCCAAAAATAAGAAAAAGTGAGGATTAAAGAAAAATAAGTAGATAACTAATACAGATAAAGCAAGTAATTCCATATAAAAGTAAGAAAGATCTGCTGGAAGCAGCTAACCCTGGCACAGGTAAAGAGCAGTACAGAACATGTAGTACCGCCCTGTACTGTAGGGGGCACTACCAGACAGCCAGTCAGTGCATACACTTCAGTAATAAAAGTGTTTTACCAGTAAAATGCCCATTCTGATTTGTCAGTTCTTCCAGCCATTGACATTTCACAGATCTGGACTGTCTGTACACAGTCTGGTTTCAAGTTACAATTGTGCAGGAAAGACCATTGTATGTTGAAACTATTGTATATTGAGGCCATTGTAAGTTGAGGGATCACTGTATACTCACATGTATCTTCTTTCAGCTGTCAGATATTCAGCAATGTCCACAGCCCCTAGAACTACACATTCACAAGTTGGGAAAGCCTTGAAAAGACTTGCCCACTGACAGGCATTCCTTTAAAATCAGCTCACACTGGACTTGTTTAGTCCATTTTATACAGGAACCTGTTTATGCATCAAGCACTAAACCCCCATTTCAATCTTTGATAAGTCAGTAAAGCTTCCTTTCAGGCTGCTGTAACAGTTGCGTGACATGCCTGTATGAAGGCTCAGCACCTTGATAACAACCATTACCCAGAGCAGACATTCCACATCAAGATCTCTGTGTCAAATTCCTGTCTTTCCACATGACTGGAAAGTATAAAAAAAATCCCAACTAACCAGTACTGGCACTGGTCCAGACTCTCTTCCTGAAGCAATAGAAGAAAGAGGCCTAGCTGGCTTTTACTTCCCCTATCAGACCCACGTCAGTCTCAGGATTTTCCTCCACACATGACCTCCTACAGTTCTTCCAGTACTATGTAAAGAATAGATGGATCAAAGAGATGCATTTCTCACTGTCAAAGTCATTTTTAAGATGGCTTACTAGTATACTACTATACAGTAGTCAAATGACTACCAATACTAACAAATAATTTAAATGGTGCCAATATATTCTGGAGTATTTTACAATTGGGAAGCAGTAAACATATGTAGCATTCTGAAAATGACAGAAAAGGTGATAAAAAGACTAGAGGCTCCTTTACAGGTTTCTAAACTGCATGAAAAACAACATTTTACGTGCATTTTTAGTGGTGCTGGTTTGTGCCATTTTATACATGTATTTTCCTGGTATATTTCAAGTTCTATAGAGGAAGCGAAGAGGAAAATTATATTGCTCAATTTCGGACAACTGACTGATGCCAAAAATGAAACAGACAAACTAAGACAATGTGCCTCATATACTAAGGGGAGATTTATCAAAACCTGTGCAGAGGAAAAGTGGTCCAGCTGCACATAGTAACCAATCAGATCGCTTCTTTCATTTCTCCCAGGCTTGCTTCTTCCCAAAAATGAAAGAAGCGATCTGATTGGTTTCTATAGGCAACACAACAACTTTTCCTCTGGACAGGTTTTGATAAATCTCCCTACCCAACTAACTTGAAACAGAGAAAAGGGGCATGTCTCAAAAAAATCCTACATTTAAAAAAACTACAAATCTACTAAATGTTCATGGTGGATTTGATAACCCCATGGGGGAATTGCCAAATACAAGATACAATAGTAAATACCATGGAAAAATACCCACCAAGAAAACTACACTCTACTCTCAGTAAATGAGGGCCTTTGCATGTGAATTAAGCACAAGAGTGGCTTTGCAGGCTATGATTTTCTGAAGTCGAAGATTTTTCCAGGATACCAGGAAAAGAATGTATAGTTATTGAATCTAACTAATTTATTGAACTAATGCATTTTGGGTCTTCCAGACCCTGATGCCATGACTAAGGCTCAGCATAACCCAAAACATATTGGGGGACATTTATCAATGTTTGCTGATGTATTCCTTTTTTAGTTATTTTTTTCTTACAATTTTTTTTACTTACCGTATATACTCGAGTATAAGCCGAGTTTTTCAGCACGATTTTTCGTGCTGAAAACACCCCCCTCGGCTTATACTCGAGTGAACTCCCCCACCCGCAGTGGTCTTCAACCTGCGGACTTCCAGAGGTTTCAAAACTACAACTCCCAGCAAGCCCGGGCAGCCATCGGCTGTCCGGGCTTGCTGGGAGTTGTAGTTTTGAAACCTCCGGAGGTCCGCAGGTTGAAGACCACTGCGGCCTTCAACATCATCCAGCCCCCTCTCACCCCCTTTAGTTCTGAGTACTCACCTCCGCTCGGCGCTGGTCCGGTGCTGCAGGACTGTCCGGTGAGGAGGTGGTCCGGTGGGATAGTGGTTCCGGGCTGCTATCTTCACCGGGGGCGCCTCTTCTAAGCGCTTCGGGCCCGGCCTCAGAATAGTCACGTTGCCTTGACAACGACGCAGAGGTGCGTTCATTGCCAACGTACTTCTGCGTCGTTGTCAAGGCAACGCCTCTATTCCGGGCCGGAAGCGCGGAGAAGAGGCGCCCCCGGTGAAGATAGCAGCCCGGAACCACTATCCCACCGGACCACCTCCTCACCGGACAGCCCTGCAGGACCGGACCAGCGCCGAGCGGAGGTGAGTACTCAGAACTAAAGGGGGTGAGAGGGGGCTGGATGATGTTGAAGGCCGCAGTGGTCTTCAACCTGCGGACCTCCGGAGGTTTCAAAACTACAACTCCCAGCAAGCCCGGACAGCCGATGGCTGCCCGGGCTTGCTGGGAGTTGTAGTTTTGAAACCTCTGGAGGTCCGCAGGTTGAAGACCACTGAGGGCGAATGATGAGAAGAGGATGATGAAGGGGGGGTGTGGGGATGATGAAGGGGGGGGGTGGGGATGATGAAGGGGGGTGGGGATGATGACAAGGGGATGATGAAGGGGGGGTGTGGGATGATTACAAGGAGATGATGAAGGGGGGATGTGTGGGATGATAAGGGGATGATGAAGGGGGGATGTGCGGGATGATAAGGGGATGATGAAGGGGGAATGTGTGGGATGATGACAAGGGGATGATGAAGGGGGGATGTGTGGGATGATAAGGGGATGATGAAGGGGGGATGTGTGGGATGATGACAAGGGGATGATGAAGGGGGGATGTGTGGGATGATAAGGGGATGATGAAGGGGGGATGTGTGGGATGATGACAAGGGGATGATGATGAGGATGTTAATGACGGGTCTGGATGATGACAGGGGGGATGAGGTATTTCCCACCCTAGGCTTATACTCGAGTCAATAACTTTTCCTGGGATTTTGGGTTGAAATTAGGGGTCTCGGCTTATACTCGGGTCGGCTTATACTCGAGTATATACGGTATGTGTGACTTATTTATCAACTGCTTTCAGCCTGTTGATAAATTTCTTTCACTTCAGCAAATTATTTTTTTTTGCTTTGGTGGTGAATTTTTTGCTCCATGTCCAAGCTAGAGTAAATTTAGTAGCTTTTTACATGTAATGCGACTTTTTTGCGACTTTCGCACTTGATAAATCTCTGACCACTGCATGTCAAAAATCACATTTTGCTTTGGTAAGCAAGATTTTAGTTTTTTGCTTAGGACACTGCACAATCAAAAAGTTACAGAAAAAAAAGAGTAGTCGCAAGTGCAACTTTTTTGCTACAATTTTAAGCAAAAAAAAACCTACTAAATGCTTTGATAAATGTTCCTCATTGGAGTTTCTTGCTTTGTTATGTTAGATATCTGGTGCAATAATTATTCATCCTTTTAATTCCTGGACATTCCTTTCCTGGTGTCCATGGGACCTACACTGGAGGAGCTGTCTGTGAGTACAAGCACAGGTGCAGCCTACAGAGGCTGGAGCTTATAGTCTTGTTGTTTATTAGATTTTTCAGAAAGATAAAATCATATTATACAAAGTAATTTATCAAATGTTTACATGCAGTAATTTTTGATAACCAATGTATTTGAAATGAAACTGACAGGCTGCTTACCTGCACTAAACCCAATATACTGGGTTATAGTGTGAGTGAGCAGCATCAAAATGCGAGGTCACTTACTTGAATTAACCCCTTAAAGGGGTACTCTGGTGCTTAGACATCTCATTCCCTATCCAAAGGATAGGGGATAAGATGCCTGATCGCGGGAGTCCCTCAGCTGGGCACCCCAGTGATCTTGCACGCGGCACCCCGTTTGTAATCAGTCCCCGGAGCGTGTTCGCTCCGGGTCTGATTACCGGCGACCACAGGGCCGACGGCGTGTGACGTCACGCCTCCGCCCCGGTGTTACATCACGCTCCGCCCCTCAATGCAAGCCTACGGGAGGGGGCGTGATAGTTGTCACACCCCCTCCCATAGACTTGCATTGAGGTGCGGAGCGTGAGGTCACACGGGGGCGGAGGCGTGGCGTCACACGCCGCCAGCCCCGTGATCGACAGTAATCAGACCCGGAGCGAACACGCTCCGGGGACTGATAAACTGGGTGCCGCGTGCAAGATCACTGGGGTCCCCAGCGGAGGGACTCCCGCGATCAGGCATCTTATCCCCTATCCTTTTCATAGGGGATAAGATGTCTAAGCACCGGAGAACCGCTTTAAGGACCAGTCCCATTTTGGCCTTAAGGACGAGACAAATTATATTTTTGCATTTTCGTTTTTTTCCTCCTCGCCTTCTAAAAATCATTTCCATCCACAGACCTATATGAGGGCTTGTTTTTTACGTCACCAATTGTACTTTGTAATTTCTCATCACTTATTTTACCATAAAATGGACGGCTTAACCAAACAAATATTATTTATGCGGGAAAATTGAAAAGAAAACCGAAATTTAGCTAATTTTTGAATGTTTTGTTTTCAAGCTGTACACTTTCCGGTAAAAATGACATGTTTTCTTTATTCTGCGGGTCAATACGATTAACATGATATCCATGTTATATGCTATTCTATAATTGTACCACTTAAAAAAAATCTCAAACTATTTTAACAAAATTAAAATATTTGAAATTGCCCTATTTTGACCACCTATAACTTTCTCATTTTTGCGTATATGGGGCGATATGAGGGCTCATCTTTTGCGCCATGATCTGCAGTACCACTTTTGCTTAGGTTTTACTTTTTATAATTTTTTTTTAAAATAAAATGTGACAAAAAACTGCAATTTTGGACTTCTTTTTTTACGTTTACGCCGTTCACCGTACGGGATAATTAACAATATATTTTAATAGTTCAGACTTTTACGCACACTGCGATACCAAAATATGTGTATTAATTTTTTTTACGCTTTTCTGGGGGTAAAATGGGAAAACAGATGTTTTACTTTTATTGGGGGAGGGGATTTTTCAAATTTTTTTTTACATTATTTTACTTTATTTTTTTACTTTATTTTTTACACTTTTTATGTCCCCATAGGGGACTATTCATAGCAATCATTTAGTTGCTAATACTGGTCAGTGCTTTACATAGGACGTAGCACTGATCAGTATTATCAGTGATCTTCTGCTATGGTCTGCTCGATCTCAGACCAGAGCAGAATACCCCAGGAGACGTCTGGAGCCAGGTGAGGGGACCTCCGGCCACCATGTTGGATGATCTGATCCCCGCGGCAGCACTGCGGGCGATCCGATCATCCATTCAAAGTACCGCACTGCTGCAGATGCCGTGATCTGTATTGATCACAGCATCTGAGGGGTTAATTGTGGACATTCACGCGACCGCGGATGTCCGCCATTACCGAATGGTCCCTGGCTGCTGATAGCAGCTGGGACCTGCCGCACATGACGCAAGCACCGCTCCGATGCTCGCGATCATGGAGGCGCTTGAATGTACGTCATGGTGCGTTAAGTACCACGTCACCATGACGAACATTTACGTCCATTGTCGTTAAAGGAGTACTGCAGCCTAATGCAACTTATCCCCTACCCGCATGACGCTGCGGCAGCCACGTGGCAACTCCTTTTCAGACATATGCACACATGGTTATCGATGCAGCATCTTGGCTAACTGTTGGCCAAATGCCCATGTGTTCTCAATGGCACCAGCTTATCCCTACCTAAACAAGGGTCAGGCAGTAAAAATCTGGCATGTCCGACCCTTTGCTGCACAAACATCAACTGTTGTTGGAGAGTTGGGAGAGTGCCATACACCTTCGCTGGAACAGCAGGCAGCATCCAGTTCTGCCAACTCAACAGAGCAGCTCCCCATTCTGGCTCATTGAGTCTAAAATGTCGTCCATAGGTACTAACAAAAGCAGATTATGATTAAAGCCCCAGGGATGCGGCTCTGCATGTACACCCTCTGATACTACATCACAAACGTAAATATGAGAAGTAATAGAACAAATATACACATGGCATGTTTACTATCAAGATGTTTCTCGGCAGCGTTTCGGCAGTGTGGATGCATTTTAGCTTTAACCCCTTAAGGACCAGGCACGTATGAGTACATCCGTGGGAATTTTGGTCCCTGCCGCGCGCCGGGCGGGGACCGAACGGGGGTGACTGGTGATATCGATCAGCAGTCACCCCGCGCAAATGCCCAGGGGGGTCATCACACTTGCAATTTGCGACAATTCCGGGTCATATGGGTATATGGTGACCCGGTATATAACAGGGATTGCGTTTGTCCAAGACACCCACGATCCCCCTGAACTGATAGGAGTGAGGTGGCAGGGGTGCCACCCCTCCTATCCCTGCTATTGGTGGTCTAGACGCGACCACCAATAGCAGATCGGGGGGGGGGGGGGGCTTTACTTTCGGTTTCCCCCTTCTGCCCACCCACAATAGGCGGGGCAGAAAGGGGAACCGACGTCCGCTTACCCCGTGGGCGAGGCTGCGGATGACCATCGGTGGAGGAAATCTGAGTCCGGCGATGTCATGCGGCAGGCTCCCTCGGTCTCTAAACTGTAACCCTTCAAATGTTGCAAAACTACAACTGCCAGCATGCCCAGACAGCTGTTTGGGCATGCAGGGATTTGTAGTTTTGCAACAGCTGGAGAGCCCCAGTTTGGAGATCACTGGCAGTGATCTCTAACTGTGGCCCTTCAGATGTTGCAAAACTGCAACTCCTAGCATGCCCAAACAGCAGTTTGCTGTCTGGGCATGCTGGGAGTTGTAGTTGCGTACCTCCAGCTGTTGCATAACTATATCTCCCAGCATGCCCTTTGGCGATCAGTACATGCTGGGAGTTATAGTTTTGCAACAGCAGGAGGCACACTGGCTGGTAAATACAGAGTTAGGTAACAGAACCTAACTGAAGGTTTTCCAACCAGTGTGCCTCCAGCTGTTGCAAAAGTACAACTCCCAGCATGCACTGTCTGTCAGTGCATGCTGGGAGTTGTAGTTTTGAAACAGCTGGAGGTTTGCCCCCCCATGTGAACGTACAGGGTACATTCAAACGGGCAGGTTTACAGTAAGTTTCCTGCTTCAAGTATGAGCTGCGGCAAATTTTTCGCCGAAGCGCATACTCCTAGCGGTAAGCTTACTGTAAACCTCCGCTAGTGGGAACGTACCCTAAAAACACTACACTATACTAACACATAATAAAGGGTAAAACACTACATATACACCCCCTTACACTGTCCCCCCAATAAAAATGAAAAATGTATTGTACGCCAGTGTTTCCAAAACGGAGCCTCCAGCTGGGAGTTTAGCAACAGCTGGAGGCACCCTGTTTGGGAATCACTGGCGTAGAACACCGCTATGTCCTCCCCTATGCAATCCCTAATTTAGTCCTCAAATGCGCATGGAGCTCTCTCACTTCGGAGCCCTGTCGTATTTCAAGGAAACAGTTTAGGGCCACATATGGGGTATTCCCGTAATCGGGAGAAATTGCATTACACATTTTGGGGGCTTTTTCTCCTTTTACCCCTTATGAAAAAGAAAAGTTGGGGTCTACACCAGCCTGTTAGTGTAAAAAAAATATAATTTTACACTGACATGCTGGTGTTGCCCCATACTTTTTATTTTCACAAGAGGTAAATGGAAAAAAAGACCCCCAAAATTTGTTACGCAATTTCTCCTGAGTACGGAAATACCCCATGTGTGAGCGTAAAATGCTCGGGGGGTGCACAACAAGGCTCAGGAATGAGAGCGCACCATGTACATTTCAGGCCTAAATTGGTGATTTGCACAGGGGTGGCTGATTTTAAAGCGGTTCTGACAAACGCAAAAAAATAAATACCCACATGTGACCCCATTTTGGAAACTACACGCCTCACGGAATGTAACAAGGTGTATAGTGCAAAACTCCCTCTGTAGCCGTGCATCCCCTCCCCTATTTTCACAGGAGGTGGTTTGGATCGTTAGTGGATCCAACATGTCACCCAGCCTGAGGTGGGTGAGTGTTTAGGGACCCATCCGATAAGAGGCCACCTCCGCGTGGTGGATGGGGGACACGTTTTGATCAAAAAGTGCGCTAAGAGCCTCCATTTTGTTGACCAAGTGTGCTGCTGCCATTTTCTTTTTTTACATGTTTTGTACTTGCCACAGCAGCGTGCGCCCGTGTATTGGGTATAGGTGCTGGCTACATTTTCAGTTTTTTTTCTTTAAGGTGTATAGTGCGCCTTAACACCCACAGGTGTTTGATTAATTTTAATTAAAGTTGGATGGGAAAATGAAATAAAAAACATTTTTTTCAATAAAATGCTGGTGTTACCCTAAATTTTTCATTTTCACAAGGGAAAATAGGAAAAAAAGCCTCCCAAATTTGTAGCCCCATTTCTTCTGAGTAAGAACATACCCCATATGTGGATATAAAGTCCTCTGTGGGCGACTACAATGCTCAGAAGAGAAGGAGCGCCATTGGGATTTTGAAGAGAATATTTGTCCGGAATTTAAGGCCACATGTGTTAACAAAGCCCCCATGGTACCAGAACAGTGGACCCCCCCAACATGTGACCCCATTTTGGAAACTACACCCCTCACCTAATGTAATAAGGGGTACTGTGAGCATTTACGCCCCACAGGGGTTTTTGGAACATTGGTCTGTGAAAATGAAAATTTTTATTTTTCATTTGCTCAGCCCACTGTTCCAAAGATCTGTCAAACACTAGTGGGGTGTAAATGCTCACTGTACCCCTTATTAAATTCTGTGAGGGGTGTAGTTTCCAAAATGGGGTCACATGTGGGGGGGTCCACTGTTCTAGCACCACGGGGGGCTTTGTAAACGCACATGGCCCCTGACTTCCATTCCAAACAAATTCACTCTTCAAAAGCTCAATGGCGCTCCTCCTCTTCTGAGCATTGTAGTTCGGCCGCAGAGCACTTGACGTCCACACATGGGGTATGTCCATACTCAGAAGAAATGGCATTACAAATTTTGGAGGTAATTTTCTCCTATTGCCCCTTGTAAAAATGAGAAATTTGGGGGGAAATAAACAGCCTTTTAGTGAATTTTTTTTTCATTTACACATCCAACTTTAACAAAAAGTCGTGAAATACCTGTGAGGTGTTAAGGCTCACTGTACCCCTTGTTTCGTTCCTTGAGGGGTGTAGTTTCCAAAATAGTATGCCATGTGGGTATTTTTGCTGTTCTGGCACCATAGGGGCTTCCTAAATGCGACATGCCCCCCAAAACCATTTCAGCAAAATTTGCTTTCCAAAAGCCAAATGTGACTCTTTCTCTTCTGAGCATTGTAGTTCGCCCGCAGAGCATTTTACATCCTAACAATGGGTATTTCCATACTCAGAAGAGATGGGGTTACAAATTTTGGGGGGCATTTTCTCCCATTACCCTTTATAAAAATGGTAAATTTGGGGAAAAAACTGCACTTTTGTGAAAAAAAATTGTTTTTCATTTACACATCCGACTTTAACGAAAAGTCGTCAAACACCTGTGTGGTTTAAAGGCTCACTGGACCCCATGTTACGTGCCTTGAGTGGTGTAGTTTCCAAAATGGTATGCCATGTGGGGGGTTTTCTGCTTTTCTGGCACCATAGGGGCTTCCTAAATGTGACATGCAACCCAAAAACCATTTCAGCAAAATTCACTTTCCAAAATCCCATTGTCGCTCCTTCCCTTCTGAGCCATCTACTGCGCCTGCCGAACACTTGACATACACATTTGAGGTATTTTCTTATTCGAGAGAAATTGGGTTACACATTTTAGGAAGATTTCTCTCCTTATACCCCTTGTAAAAATTCAATAACTGGGTCTACAAGAACACGCCAGTGTAAAAAATGAAGATTTTGAATTTTTTCCTTCAATTTGCTGCTATTCCTGTGAAACATCTAAAGGGTTAACAAACCTTTTAAATGTCATTTTGAATACTTTGAGTGTTGCAGTTTTTATAATGGGGTAATTTATGTGGTATTTCTAATAAGAAAGCCCTTCAATTCCACTTGAACTGGTCCATGAAAAATTCTGATTTTGAAAATTTTTTGAAAAATTGGAAAATTGCTGCTGAACTTTGAAGCCCTCTGATGTTGTCCAAAAGTAAAAACATGTCAACTTTATGATGCAAACAAAGTAGACATACTGTATTTGTGAATCAAAATATAATTTATTTAGAATGTCTATTTTCCTTACAAGCAGAGAGCTTCAAAGTTAGAAATATGCATCATTTTCAATTTTTTCATCAAATTTTGGAATTTTTCTCCAAGAAACGATGCAAGTATCGACAACATTTTACCACTAACATAAAGTAGAATATGTCACGAAAAAACATTCTCGGAATCAGAATGATAGGTAAAAGCATCCCAGAGTTATTAATGCTTAAAGTGAAAGTGGTCAGATGTGCAAAAAACGCTCTGGTCCTACAGTGAAAATTGTCCTGGTTCTTAAGGGGTTATGCTCCTTACATTATACATCATTGCCTAAATTCATTTCACAAATAAGCATTTACAAATTACACTGTGTTTTCTAATTGTTGCTAAAATTCACTTTGGCAAAGGATTAACAAATGGGAAGTGAGAGCTGGCATCACTCTACGGCCTTGGAATAAAAACTTTGTTACATTGTTCATTAAAGAAATATTTAGGGAGAAAAATACCAAATACTCCAGCTGTTTATAAAGGAGCCACACTGCTTTAATAAAATGCCTGCAGCTAGATAATGCTGTGTTTGAGGTGCATTGCTCAGACACACAGCTACACTACATACAGAGCAGCATTAAGCTGCAATCTTTTATTGTCTTCCTCTGTACTGAAAGAATCTGTTTAGGTTTGCACTAGCTTCAAAGGGATTAAAAGAGCATGTTTGAGTCTCATTCCTCCTAGATCGAGGCATACTTTCCCTAGGGAAATTTTTATAGTGATGAAGACTAAAAATACAAGACTGGATCAACGTGTCTACAGGAATCACAGTCAAATGGTCAACATGATGCACAAAAAAACATTAAAGGATTTATATTACCAAGTGGTTTATACACTGCTCAAAAAAATAAAAAATAAAAGGGAACACTTAAACACAATGTCAATCACACTTCTGTGAAATCACACTGTCCACTCAGGAAGCAACACTGATTGACAATCAATTTCACATGCTGTTGTGCAAATGGACCAGACAACAGGTGGAAATTATAGTCAATTAGCAAGACACCCCCAATAAAGGAGTGGTTCTGCAGGTGGTGACCACAGACCAGTTCTCAGTTCCTATGCTCCCTGGCTGATTTTTT
Organism: Hyla sarda; assembly: GCF_029499605.1. Taxonomy (NCBI): domain Eukaryota; kingdom Metazoa; phylum Chordata; class Amphibia; order Anura; family Hylidae; genus Hyla; species Hyla sarda. The sequence continues at coordinate 342,953,303 of NC_079191.1, read as the reverse complement.
AGTCACTTTTGTATGCTGGCAGGGCTTTCAGTTTAGTGGTAGCATGAGACAGAGTCTACAACCCACACAAGTGGCTCAGGAAGTGCAGCTCATCCAGGATGGCACATCAATGCGAGCTGTGGCAAGAAGGTTTGCTGTGTCTGACAGGGTAGTGTCCAGAGCATGGCGGCGCTACCAGGAGACAGGCCAGTACATCATGAGATGTGGAGAAAGTTGTAGGACGGCAACAACCCAGCAGCAGGACCTCTACCTCCACCTTTGTGCAAGGAGGAGCAGGAGGAGCACTGGCAGAGCCCTGCACATCTGGGACATCATGTCTCGCTCCATCCACCAACGCCACGTTGCACCACAGACTGTCCAGGAGTTGGTTGATGCTTTAGTCCAGGTCTCATCAGGAGCATGCCCAGGCATTGTAGGGAGGTCATACAGGCACGTGGAGGTCACACACACTACTGAGCCTCATTTTGACTTGTTTTAAGGACATTACATTAAATTTGGATCAGCCTGTAGTGTGGTTTTCCACTTGATTTTGAGTGTGACTCAATATCCAGACCTCCATGGGTTGATAAATTTGATTTCCATTGATAATTTTTGTGTGATTTTGATGTCAGCACATTCAACTATGTAAAAGACAAAAGTATTTCATACAATTAGTTCATTCATTCAGATCTAGGATGTGTTATCTTAGTGTCACCTTTATTATTTTTGAGCAGTGTATTATCACATCCCCACTGTAAGATTTCCCATGAAAACAAGAAATGTGTTTATCTATTCCTCACAGTTTGCACATTTGGTCTAGTTAGACAGGCTGACAGACATGTAAATTATGTCCTGTTTTTATGCACCTTACAGATGCTGCACGACTATAGTCCCATAGTCAAGTACTATGGAGAAATAGTAGGAGAAATATTCCCCCTTAGGGAAAAAATAAGTGGGAGCTTCTCTTTGTTATTCTCACTCCTGCCAGTCAGTTCTGTCGGGTGATCTAACCTGAATGTGATCGTGAAGTCTCTGCATTCTCTTTAATAAACCACCTAAGGGATTAAGTATGTTATGCAGAGACATTTTCAGTAAAATAGCAAACCAGTTACTGTTTTCTCCACAATCAGGGAAATAAATCTACTGGTGAAGACAGTATTTTTCAACCCTATAATGTCTCCTTTATAAGTGAAGATGCCGTGAGCAAAACAAAGCTTTTTTTTCTCCTTTGCAGCTATAGTACGTAGGCAATAAACTATTTAGACTACTAGAATTGTGGCTGGATGTGACAAACTAGCCATTAACATAAACAGACTTATGAGCCACAGATGTCTTAAAGGATTTATCTTCTTCAGACAATCCTTTTGAAGAGGGACAAGTGGCCTTGTGGAGGACCAGATTTGCTACTAGTTTAGTAGTTGTAGGTAATGCCGCCACTCATACAAGTGTTTTCTATAGGGATCTGTCAATTGCAATTTATGCTTCAACCTGCTGACACTGTTACATAGCCGTTAGGGTGAGGAGATGCATGCTACCTTGTGTGTTCCTCTCTGTTCTTTTTATATCGTAGAAAAGTGCTTTTATTGCACCTGTATTGCAATGCAAGTCAATGGGAGTTCAGGCAAACCAGTATATCACTTGCTTTAACAGAAAACTGTGGAGTAGCCTGAATTCAGCACTGCAATCCAGTTGAGAAAATGAAAGGAGAGGTATCCTTTAACACAGGAGAATATAATGAAAATTTCTTTAAAGGGGTACTCTGGCAGAAAACTTTTTTCTGGTGCCTTTCAATTTTGCACCTAAAAAACCATGAGGGCTTTTTTTTTTGCACCACCAATTCTACTTTGTAATTACATCAGTCATTTTATCCAAAAATCTACAGCGAAACGGGAAAAAAATTATACTTTCTTTTTTCTGTAGGTCCCTACACATAAATTGATACCCACTTATATAGGTTTGATTTTGTCACACTTCTGGAAAATATAACTACATGCACAAAAATTTATACATATAAAATTGTCCTCTTCTGACCCATATAACTTTTTATTTTTTTGCGTACAGGGTGGTATGAGGGCTAATTTTTTGCGCCGTGATCTGAAGTTTTTATCAGTACCATTTCTGTTTTGATCGGACTTTTTGATTGCTTTTTATTCATTGTTTTATGGTATAAAAAGTGATGAAAAATATGCTATTTTGGGCTTTAGATTTTTTTTTGTGTGTACGCCATTGACCATGCGGTTTAATTAGTTATATATTTTTCTAGTTCGGACATTTAGGCATGCGGCAATACCACATGTTTATTTTTATTATGTTTATATATTTTTTATATGGAATTTGGAAAAAGGGGGTGATTTAAAACTTTTCATAAGGAAGGGGTTAAACTTAAAAATTTTTTTTTTTTTACACTTTAGTCCACTTAGGGGACTTTTAGGAGGAATCATTTGATTCCTCATACAGATCAATGTTGTTCCATAGAACCAAATTGATCTGTGTGCTCTGCGCAAGATTGATAAAGCCTGGTCCTGCCAGGCTTTATCATTCTGAGTGCAGGAGTCGGCACTACAGGAGAGGTAACCCCTCAGGCTACCTTAGCAGTGGACCACCCCCTGGGATCCACCCCACTGGACCACCAGGGACTGGATAAAGGCACCTTTAAACGCCGCTGTCAACTTTGACAGCGGCGATCTAAAGGGTTAATAGCCGTCCATGGCGATCGCCGCATGTCTGCTATTAAGGCTGGCCCCCAGCTACAGGAATCAGCTGGGGTCCAGCTGGTATGACGCGGGCTCGAGTCGGGAGCCTGTGTCATACCCCATTAACGGCACATGGACGAGTATAGATATCCATGGTCGTTAACGGGTTAAACAGATTTGTAAATTACTGCTATTAAAAAATCTTCATTCTCTTAGTGCTTCTTAGCGGCTGTATACTACAGAGGAAATTATTTTCTTCTTGGATTTCTTTTCTGTTATTTTCTTTTCTCCTCCTCTGGACAGTTCCTGACATGGACAGAGGTGTCGGCAGAGAGCACTGTGGTCATGACACAAAAGAAATCCAAAAATAAAATAAAATTTCCTCTGTAGTATTTAGTAGCTAATAAGTACTGGAAGGATGAAGATTTTTTATTAAAAAAGTAATTTACAAATCTTTAACTTTCTAGCACCAGTTGATTTAAAAAAAATAAAAAAGGTTTTTCACCGGAGTACCCCTTTAATTTGCATCCAGCCCTGATTTTGGCTTCACAACGCTGGCATAAAATATTAATAAAATTCCCAAAGGGTGAATAAAGTCTTATCAAAGATGACTACTTCAGGATAACTTTTGTCAAGTAATGATTCTCTCATATACATAATATGACACAAAGACACTGTGGTACTCTTAAAGGGGTACTCCCGTGAAAATATTTTTTTTTTTTTTAAATCAACTGGTGTCAGAAAGTTAAACAGATTTGTAAATTACTTCTATTAAAGAAATTGTAATCCTTCCAGTACTTATTAGCTGCTGAATACTACAGAGGAAATGGTTTTCTTTTTGGAACACAGAGCTCTATGCTGACATTATGACCACAGTGCTCTCTGCTGACATATCTGTCCATTTTAAGAACTGCCCAGAGTAGGAGAAAATCCCCATAGAACACATATGCTGCTCTGGACAGTTCCTAAAATGGACAGAGATGTCAGCAGAGAGCACTGTGGTCTTGATGTCAGCAGAGAGCTCTGTGTTCCAAAAAGAAAAGAACTTCCGCTGTAGTATTCAGCAGCTAAGTAGTACTGGAAGGATTAAGATTTTTTAATAGAAGTAAATTACATATCTGTTTAATTTTCTGGCACCATTTGATTAAAAAAAAAAAAAGTTTTTCCACCGGAGTACCCCTTTAAGTGGTTATTGTTTAAATAAAATAAGGATTCAAGTTTGTTAAAGGGTCTGTCTTGGGTCCTGTTCTATTTAATATATTTATTAATGACCTTGTAGAGGGGTTGAATAGTGAAGTAGCAATCTTTGCAGATGATACTAAACTCTGTAAAGCGGTAAACACTATAGAGGACAGTGCACTGTTACAAATGGATCTGGATATGTTGGAGGTTTGGGCTGGGAAGTGGCTGATGAAGTTCAACACTGATAAATGTAAGGTAATGCACATGGGAAAGAAAAATCCAGGCTGGGATTATGTATTAAAATGGGAGAACACTTGGGGCGACTGACGTGGAAAAGGATTTAGGAGTCTTAGTTAATAGTAAATTTAGCTGTAGTGACCAGTGTCGGGCAGCTGCTGCCAAGGCAAATAAAATCATGGGGTGCATCAATAGGGGCATAGATGCCCATGATAAGGAAATAATTATACCACTGTACAAATCACTAGTCAGACCTCACATAGAATATTGTGTACAGTACTGGGCACCAGTGTACAAGAAAGATATAGTGGAGCTGGAGAGGGTTCAAAGATGGGCAACCAGAGTAATACGGGGTATGGAAGGACTACAGTACCCAGAAAGATTAGCAGAATTGGGGTTATTTAGTTAAGAAAAAATAAGGCTTAGGGGAGACCTGTATAAATATATCAGGGGGCAGTACAGAGATCTCTCCCATGATCTATTTATACTCAGGACTGTATCTATAACAAGGGGGCGTTTAGAGGAAAGAAGGTTTCTACACTAGCACAGATGGGGGTTCTTTACTGTAAGAGCAGTGAGACTGTGGAATTCTCTGCCTGGGGAGGTGGTCATGGTGAACTCTGTAAAAGTGTTAAAAAGGGGTCTGGATGCATTTTTGGAGAATAATAACATTGCTGGTTACGGATACTAGATTTGTAGGGACAGAACGTTGATCCAGGGATTTATTCTGACTGCCATATTGGAGTTGGGAAGGAATTTTTACCTCTAGTATGAGGGGTTTTTTTTTTGCCTTCCTCTGGATCAACTCAGTAGGGACTCATTAGGGTTATAGGTTGAACTTGATGGACTCTGGTCTCATTTCAACCTTACGAACTATGTTACTATGTAAGAGTTTTTGCCAGATCAATATTTTTGGGGAAGATTACTGCATTAACAGACCTTAGTTTGCCATTGGCCATCGCCAATTATTTCTGAAATTTAAAAAAGATGGTTCTATCTGTGCATTTATCTGCTAATATCATGGCCAATTTTGACCATGGCAACAACTTTTGTGTGTATGGCCAGCTTTTGGAAAAAGCTTTTGCAATCATAGAATTGACTTTTTTTCAAAAATGATTTAATCTAAATCATATCTTCCTTTTTCTTTAAAACTCCTTGTTTACTAAATCTCTGTCTGCTGAGTCAGTGGATTTTTATCTCCTTGCACAGCATGAGGCTGAAAGAAAATGAAATGAGCAGGGGTCTAAGAGCTATCTTTCAAACTAATGCACAGACAGAAGCACTGACAAGGAGAAACACTAAGAATGTCTGTCTGCACAGAAAGTGGTCTTAATGAATAATAACACAATGCCATTGTGGTAACAGGATACTTGTATTAACTCACCTACATTAGAATATTTATTCCAGGAACTACTGTCAACATACTGACGGGTCTCGTACATATTAAGCTGGTCATACATCCTCATGATCTCACCAGGTCTTGTCAAATTGCCACAGAACCTTTAAGTTCTATTTTTATAGGGATGAGGCAGTAACCCTAAGGGAAACCTTCTGATTTTATAGCGGAATACCAAACACATTGCACAGCAAAACACTCAAAGTGATTCTCTGCATAACATTTTTTCCAGCAACAGGAATATTGCATTGTTTTGTTACCAAGCATCTAAATAAACAAAGAATATGACCACCAATATAACCTACAAACAGCTAAGGACTTTAACCCCTTAAAAACAATGAATGTTCTGGTACAATGGTACTTAACGCACCAGGATGTATATTTAAGTCATGTACATGATGCAAGCACCAAAGCGGTACTTGCATCATGCACTGCAGATCCCGTCTGCTAGAAACAGCCAGAGACCCACCGGTATTGGCGATGATGCCCGCCATTAACCCCTAAGATGACGTTATTAATACAGATCACAGCATTTGCTGCAATGCAGGCACTTGTAATGGATGATCGGATCACCCATGGCACTGCCACGGGGATCCGATCATCTAAGATGGTGGATTACCTCTGCTCCAGCCGTCATCTGGGGGTCTTCTCTGGTCTGACATCGAGCAGATCAGAGAAGAAGATCACAGATCATACTGATCAGTGATATGCCTATGCATAGCACTGAACAGTAAGCCCCTCCCGCAATTTCTTACCCTAAAAAGCGAGAAAAAGAAAAGTTAATAAATACATTTAGTATTTGGGCGTGTGCGTAAACATCCAAACTAACTATAATGTTAACCTGTTGGGGATGGAGGGCATACCTGTACGTCTTCGTCCCGCTCCCCTTCTATGACACGCACTCAGGAGCTGAGCACGGGTCATAACTGTTCGGTCCCGGCGGCTATCTGCCACTGGGACCAGTGTCTCATGCCGGACATCACCGATTGCGTTGAAGCCCGGCATTAACCCCTTAGACACGGCAATTAAAGTGAAAGTAAAAGTATCCCGGTAGCTCAGTCGGGCTGTTTGGGACCACAGTGGTGAAATCGCGGTCTCATGAACAGTGAGAGGACGGGGGGGGGGGGGGGGGGGGGGGAGGGTCTCTACCTGCCTTCTCTCTGTCGACTCGGCGAACTGCTGCTCCATGCCTGCTCAGCATAGCAATTACATAGCACTGAACAGTGTATGCAATCAGAAGATCGCATGTAATAGGACAAAAAAAATGGTGTAAAAAAAAAAAAGTTAATGTGATTTAACCCATTCCCTAATAAAAGTTTGAATCACCCCCCCTTTTTCCAATTTAAATAAAATATGTGAACAAAAATAAATATACATATGTGGTATCGCCGCATGCGTAAATATGCGAACTATAAAAATGTAACGTTATTTAAACTGCACGGTTAATGGCATATAGGTAAAAAAAAAAATCCAAAGTCCAAAAATGCGTATTTTTTGTCATTTTGAATACCCTAAAAAAAGTGATTAAAGTGATCAAAAAGTCCCATCAAAACAAAAATGGTACCGATAAAACCTCAGATCACGGTGTAAAAAATTAGCCCCCATACATCCCCATATGTGGAAAAATAAAAAAGTTATGGGGGTCAGAATATGACAATTACCGTATATGCCGGAAAATAAGACGACTGGGCGTATAAAATGACCCCCAACTTTTACAGTTAAAATATAGAGTTTGGGATATACACGCCGTATAAGACGAGCCCTTCTACCGCGATGTACAGTACCTTGTAGTTCCCCCCACATCAGGTAGGCTCTATAGTTCCCCCCACATCAGGTAGGCTCTATAGTTCCCCCCACATCAGGTAGGCTCTATAGTTCCCCCCACATCAGGTAGGCTCTATAGTTCCCCCGACATCAGGTAGGCTCTATAGTTCCCCCGACATCAGGTAGGCAGTATAGTTCCCCCACATTAGGTTGGCAGTTCCCCCACATTAGTAGGCAGTTCCCCCACATTAGTAGGCAGTTCCCCCACATTAGTAGGCAGTTCCCCCACATTAGTAGGCAGTTCCCCCACATTAGTAGGCAGTTCCCCCACATTAGTAGGCAGTTCCCCCACATTAGTAGGCAGTTCCCCCACATTAGTAGGCAGTTCCCCCACATTAGTAGGCAGTTCCCCCACATTAGTAGGCAGTTCCCCCACATTAGTAGGCAGTTCCCCCACATTAGTAGGCAGTTCCCCCACATTAGTAGGCAGTTCCCCCACATTAGTAGGCAGTTCCCCCACATTAGTAGGCAGTTCCCCCACATTAGTAGGCAGTTCCCCCACATTAGTAGGCAGTTCCCCCACATTAGTAGGCAGTTCCCCCACATTAGTAGGCAGTTCCCCCACATTAGTAGGCAGTTCCCCCACATTAGTAGGCAGCTCCCCCACATTAGGTCAGCAGTTCCCCCACATTAGGTCAGCAGTTCCCCCACATTAGTAGGCAGTTCCCCCACATTAGTAGGCAGTTCCCCCACATTAGTAGGCAGCTCCCCCACATTAGTAGGCAGCTCCCCCACTATAGTAGGCAGCTCCCCCACTATAGTAGGCAGCTCCCCCACTATAGTAGGCAGCTCCCCCACAATAGGTCAGCAGTCCCCCCCCCACATTAGGCCAGCAGTTCCCCCACAATAGTAGGCAGCTCCCCCCACATTAGGTCAGCAGTTCCCCCAAATTAGGTCGACAGTTCCCTCACAATAGTAGGCAGCTTCCCCCACATTAGGTCGGGAGTTACCCCACATTAGTAGGCAGCTCCCCCACATTAGTAGGCAGTCCCCCCCCCCCCCTCACAGACATACAGCCTCCAGCCATATACAATGTATGTCTGTACTGCCCCACAGTGTTCTGATTACCGCTCCTCCGGCCCGTGGTCACCATCTACTGCTATGGACCATAGCAGCAGTCCTGGGCCTGTAGGAGCGGTGACCGAATCACTGAAGAAGATGATGCGCCACCGGTCACTCACCAGGCCCTGGCTGGCGTGCGTCCTCCTGCAATGGTTCTGCGGTCCTCCTGAGTCTCTATGGTCGCAGGAGGACGTCACTGACGTCCCGTGCGTACAACCATAGAGGCGGAGAAGCAGAGGAGGACCGCAGGAGGACCGCAGGAGGACGCGCGCCGGTTGGGGAAAGGTGAGTGACCGGCAGACATCCCTATGTCCCGAAAAGATCTTTCACAAAGTGTCTCACAAATATTTTTCTGGTTTCGCCATAGATATGGTGGTGAAATTATTGACAGTATTACAAAGTAAAATTGGAGGCGCAAAAAACAAGCCCTCATATGGGTCTGTAGGTGGCAAATTGAAAGTGTTAAGGTTTTTAGAAGGGGAGAAGGAAAAAAACGAAGGAGCAAAAATGAAAAATGGCATATACATGCAAATAAAAATAAACCTATACCTATGTGGTACCTGCAATACCAAAGTCCAATATTTCATATTTTTGGTCACTCTGTATACTCTAAAAACTATTTATATAAAGCAATCAATCAAAACAAAAATGGTACCGATAAAAACAACAGATCAAAGCTCAAAAAATTAGCCCTCACACATCCCCGTATACGGATATAGTTATAGGGGTCAGAAGAGAACCATTTAAAACATACAAATTTTTGTGCAAAAAGTTATAATTTTTTTTTTTTTTAACAGAAGTCAAACAAAATCAAACCTATATAAGTTTGGTATCATTTTAATTGTATGGACCTACAGAATAATGATAAGGTGTCATGTTACTGAAAAATTCACTGCAAAAACAAAAATAGCCAGCACAACTACCTAATACATGGGTGCATGCTGTATACAAAAAAAGGTTGCAGCAGCACTCTTGGTCAAAAAAAATGGAGGCTCTCAGCACACTTTTTGATCAAAACGTGTCCCCCATCGACCACGCAGTGGTGGCCTCATTTTTGAAGGGACCCTAACACTCATTTCACTCACCTCTGCTGGGCATATAGCCTCTGACTGGGTGACATGCTCGATCCAATAACAATTTATAAAACTTCCTGTGAACAGGTAGGGGTGCACGGCTTTGGATATTGGATCCAGCATGTCACCCAGTCAGAGGCCATATGCCCAGCAGGGATGAGTAAAAGGAGTGTTATGGTCCCATGCAAAATGAGGCCACCTGCGCGTGGTGGATGGGAACACGTTTTGATCAAAAAGTGCACTGAGAGCCTCTGTTTTTTGACCAAGAGTGCTGCTGCAACCTTATTTTGTGTATACTCTCTATTTCCAACAGCAGCGTGCATCCGTGTATTAGGTAGTTGTGCTGGCTATTTTTATTTTTGCTGTGCAATTTAGGGGAAGTGGCACCCTCTGTAGCCGTGCACCCCTCCCTGTTCACAGGAGGTTTTATAAATTGATATTGGATCCAGCATGTCACCCAGTCAGAGGCCATATGCCCAGCAGAGGTGAGTGAAATGAGTGTTCGGATCCTATCCGAAATTAGGCCACCTCCGCGTGGTGGATGGGGGACACAATTTGATCAAAAAGTGTGCTGAAAAATGCACTGCCTAGAAACGGAAGATAATAACAAAATAGAGGGGTATTTTTCTTTTTCTTTTTTATTTTTAATTTTGTCCCACAAATTTTTTTGTTTCGCTGTATTTTTTTGGTAAAATGACTGATGTAATTACAATGTAAACTTGGTAGCACGCACAACAAGTCCTCATATAAGCCTGTAGGAGGAAAACTGAAGGTGTTATGATTTTTAGAAAAGGAGGAGGAAAGAACTAAAGTGCACAAAATAAAAAAAACCTGAGGGGTTTATACAGATTTGTTACTAAATTTACATGCAGTGTATTGTAGTGCTCATTTTTTGGTGCATTATAACGACAGAAAAAGAAGGAAGGGTGTAGCCTTATAATTATGGTTAACTAGTAAGTAAGGCAGGTTATAACTGCAGAATTCCATGGTACGAAAATTACCACTTTCTTAAATTCAGGTGTACATTGGACAAGTATTGTTACTATTTGCTCTTATCGGCCAGTATGAATGAAGAAGATCAATGATAAAACTCCATCATTTATCTTCATTGATAATGCGACTGTAAAAATTGTCACTATAGGTAACACAGGGAAATAAATGTAAATATCATTGCATTAACTGTTGCTAAGCAACAATGACGCTCCTCGACTATAAGGTCGAGGAATGTATTTCTAAACCGCTGTTCATTTGTTGATGGTTTGACAAGTTATCCCGAGGGAACAGACGCAGAGTCATTGCATCCTTATTTCTGTGTGTATACTTAGCAAGGTCCTTTATTGAAAGGTAAGAAAGAATCCTCTTGTACCACTTTTCTATGTGGCCTTCAGCCAAAAGAATATCCTTTATTGATAAATATACAGTGGAGCCTCTTTGAGAAGTACATTGAACATTACACTGAAAAGTTTTCTATCGGGGCGTTTTTTGTTTTTTAAAGATAATGCCAATTCTAAATTATAATTAACGTATGGTGGTCTGGATAATGGGTGGTCTTTTGGAGAGTTTTTACAATGTCAAGAAGCAATACCTGCACAAGTGCACATAGATAAAGTATATTATTACAACAAAGTGGGGCATATAATTAGTTTGATCGCCTGCCGTTTTTTTCTTATACATGAAGCTCAGTGAGAGCCACAGAGGAGAATATAAGTTTCTCGTTAACTAATGCAATTGCACTGATGTATTCTGCCTTAATACATGTCTAACTATACTAAAGGCAGCACACTGCTCAGATGACTAAAGGATGGCTTGACCATATTAGAAATCTGCATACTAACATGAAACATACATGCTGTTCAATAAAGTAATCCATTGGACAGTGAGAGCACGAATAAAGAGCGAAAACATGAATATAAATATTAACCCCTGAAGGACCAAACCCATTTTGACCTTAAAGGACCAGGCCAATTTTATTTTTGCATATTCGTTTTTTTTCCTCCTCGCCTTCTAAAATCCATAACACTTTTATATTTCCATCCCCAGACCCATATGAGGGCTTCATTTGTGTGTGACCAATTGTACTTTGTAATGACACCTCTCATTTTACCATAAAATGTACGGCAAACCCCAAAAATTATTTTTTTAGTGAGGAAATTTAAATGAAAACCAGAATTTTGCAAATTTTGGAGGGTTTAGTTTTCACAATGTACACGTTACGGTAAAAATGACATGTGTTTTTCATTCTGTGGGTCAATATGATTCAAATGATACCCATATTTATGCACTTTTCTATTATTGTACTGCTTTTAAAAAATATTAAACTTTTTGTACAAAATCAGTATGTTAAAAATCGCCCTATTTTGACCACCTATAACTTTTTCATTTTTCCATCTACGGGGATGTATGAGGGCTAATGTTTTGCGTTGTGATCTGTAATTTTTATCAATACCACATTTGCGTATATTAAACTTTTAAATTGCTTAATTTTTTTTCATAAAATATGACAAAAAAAGCAGCAATTTGGGACTTTTTACGTTTACCCCGTTCACCATATGTGATCATTAACATTTTATTTTGAAATTTATTTATTTATTTTTACATGCTTTTTGGGGGTAAAATGGGAAAAAGGGACAATTAAAATTTTTGAGGGAGGGTATTTTTCACTTTTTTTTTTTATTTCTTAATTTTTTTTTACACTTATGTCCCCATAGGGGACTATCTATAGCAATCATTTGATTGCTAAATACTGTTCAGTGCTATGCATAGGGCATAGCACTGATCAGTGTTATCGGCGATCTTCTGCTCTGGTCTGCTTGATCTCAGATCATAGCAGAAGACCCCAGGAGATGGCCGGAGGCAAATGAGGGGACATCCATCCGCCATTGTAGATGGCTGGATCCCCGCGGCAGCGCTACTGCTGATGATCCAATCATCTTTTCAAACATGCGCATTGCCGCGATCTGTATTGATCATGGCATCTGAGTGGTTAATGGCGGACATCAGTGAGATCGCTGATTGCCGCCATTACTGGCGGGTCCCTGGCTGCTAAAAGCAACCAGGACCTGCAGTGCATGACGCGAGCATCGCTCCGATGCTCGCGGTCATTTACAGGATGTAAACGTATGTCCTGGTGCGCGAAGTACCTCTGTACCAGGAAGTACATTTACGTCCGTAGTCGTTAAGGAGTTAAGACTATAATCGCTGACCTTGTAGAAAGATAGTGCACAACACAGATGTATTGTTAATGATTAAGAAGAGGGATTTATTTATATAGGATGGAAACCTAATGAACGTTGGAAGATTTTTGCAGTGAACAATAGATCATAGCACATGTGATCAAACTGCAGATCTTCCATTACATGGCTAGTGTAAAGAAGGCCACTCACCATTCACATTGTCATTAAGTCATTTGCTTTCAACTGTCAGGCAAGATTTTAGCTTAGCAATTCATCCAACATTACAAGTCAAATCGCCCAATGATGCAAAACACATTCAGAATATGTGCATATTTAGAGATGACTCTTTGGTCAAATGGACAGTATCTGCTCATCTAAGGAGATGAATGGAATAATTCTGAAACATTTTGTACTTAGTGTTCAATACCTATACACCACTCATATACTACATAATTAATAGATAAATTAGCTGTAAAGGATCAATTACAATGACTAGACTTTTACAACCTTAGATTTCCAAGGCCTAATAAAGCAGACTTTGATTACTCACACAGTCATTCTAGCTGTAACACTGTAAATGTTCTAATAATAAAATAGTATAAAGTTCCTGTAATTTTCCCAGGTTTAATTTCCACAAGGCCAAATAAGAAAACCAAACCTTCTAAACTTTGGTGTTACTCTACTTCTAGCTTAGCAGTGATAATGCTGTATTGCTTTCTACAAAAGATTGGGAGGCAGCATGCCATATCTGCAATACAAGCAATAAAAGTGCATCAGTTGTCACTGGTTGTTTAGCATCTGGCAGTCATTTATTTTGTAGGCCGGACTGGGAAAACATAGCAACGTAGCATTCCCCCTTCCAACGCCTATGCAGCATGTCCAACTATCCGGCATCCAACTTGAGATGCTGAATGAATGTGAACTGTCCCATTCATATAAATGGTACCAGTTCTATCAGTTTTCCTACGGTGCTTTTTCTACAGTGCCAGAGGGAAACGCTGTCGGATGACGAACCCACGTGAAGAGAGCCTCGAAGATCTATGGATTTCATATCTTGTTTTTTTCAGGTTTAGCATGGGTTTTCAAAAACAAACATGTTGAAATAGTAGGATTAAAAGCATGTTCAAATAATCCATTCTAACATGGGAAGATTTAGAAAGTTTCAAAACATACGGAAACTTGTGTCTGGTTTATGGCGCAGCATGTTTATACCACCTGCGCTTCAAGAAAGCTGGTCATTAGCAAAAAGTCCCACTTTTGCTGTTGGCCAGAGTACTGAAATGCAGTGAAATTTGTATCAGGGCAGCCTGCCATCATTACATCATCCACTGCCCAAAAAAGTGAGCGTTAGCAAACGCCATACTAGCACAGGTCTTTAACTCACTAAGTGGCCCCATGTGGTCAACAAATGTCTGCCAGTATGCAAGCAACACCTAAATAAGCAGATCAAGCTATATATTCTGACTTATTTATTTGCCTTTCTGATCAAAACATACTGTAGCATGACTATGGAAACAAGCTGTTATATAGTTTTATGCTTAAAAAGAAATCAAAGTAAGAAATCATAATTAGGAATCAATTAATTATGGCCATATCTGTCTCTTAATCCACAAAGGAAACCTGCCAACAATACAAAGAATTAGGATCGTCTTGTTTGATGCGGTGTTGTGTGGAAGACAAGGAAGCTAGCTAGGTTTAGGTAGGTTGCGTTTCCTCATTCGGTTTATTTTACAGTCTAAACATGTTTTGTCAGATCTAAATAAAACTACAGCTTGGATCTTTGTTAAAGATTCTACCAGGAGCTTGATGTAATGTTTAACGGTTCACACAAAGTCCGAGATTCCCTACAGATTAATACTGGCACACTTCCATTCGTAATAAATTAATATTATGGGATTGTCCACAGTGCAGGTCCTTAGTAAAAACTTTAAATGGCTTCAAAAGGTGAAGCATCACTTTGCCTGCTTTCTACAGATTGGCACCTGCATCAAAAATACTTGAGCCAAATCCAGCTGAATGAACATAAAACCTATTGGGGTAAAGTCTTCACAAGAACAACCTTTTAAGCCACTTTAGATCTCTACATTGAGAGAAAACAGAGAATATTAGCTTGTACACCCATGGGGTGTAAGTGCTATAAAAATTCATAGCAGTTTAGTGAACATTTCACTGGACTACATAGGAAACTGTTCCTAGTGTAAGAAAAATTTTAACATTTAAAAAGTACTGCAGTGTGTGATCAAATACTCTAATAGAGAAAAAGGACAAAGAGACATATTAACCTGTAAGAAAACATAGAAAGTAAAGACTGTTTTCAGTGATGTACGACATGTTAATGACGACAACACGGTAAAGTAAATATTGCGATTTTATAAAAGCCTAGCACTGTATGTTCCTTGTAAGGTTTTCAGCTGATCTCTCAGATATAAGGACTGTATTATCCAAAGCTTTTTTTTTCCAGTTTGCGTGTGGCAGAAACATATGCATTCCCTCAGATTTTCTAAGCAGTCTACTGATCATTTAACTAGAAGAAATAAAGGGCCTTGCAATGCACCTATTTGCAAAGCTTCCCTGGTTTACTGAAAGAGGCCTGTCAAACAATAACACCAGAGAAACACAGACCCTACTTTTACCAGCTCAATGAACATTTAAGTGCCTCATATTTCATAGCTAAAGGTTACTGGGCGGTACATTAAAAAAAAAATCTAATGCAATGGTATTAATCACTTTTATATCCGTCTGCCAAAGCATGAAGCACTACACTACAGTTCCAATATAGATGCAGCTAATCCATGTCCCTATGCGCTTACTGACTAAGCAAACGTATGACGGTGGTAAAGATGTAAAGAGCACATGGCTCACATAAAGGGTACATGGCTCACATAATGATCAGATTAGTTTATAGAAAACTGCTGAAAACACACTATACAGTTTTCGAAGCTCTACTAAGATAACCTAATAGAGTTGTTAGTGATCCTGGTTGCCTAGGACAGCATTTATGTGGTTAAAATGCTATCCTTATTCACCGATCCATTATTCTCGGCAGAATGTAATTACGAGCTATGATTAGCTACAGTGCTAAGAGCAGAGGGCAATACGTAATTTATACCATAGATAATTGTGCTATTCTATTTCCACAACGTAGCAGTCATATTAATCTAATCAAATGCAGTCTCCTTATTATCCGGTATTTAGAACGTTGCTATTGTTCGTCACCCATCAAAGTGATATGTTTACTTTCATTTCAGTAATGGCTTTTTTTTAAACAGTCATTTATATTAATTGATTCAGAAGAGACATATCGTTGTATGTATTTAAGAAGCACTGACACTCAAAGATCCCTCCTGGTACAGCTTTCCTGCCTACATATACTTCTTGTTAGCACAACATCTGGAGAGATTTTCAGGAAACTGTGGCCTTAAGACATCAGGCATTGAAGCGGGGGTCTCATATAATTGCTAGTCTTTCCTCGTACTGCATCCGAGACCAAAAGCATTTTGTTGTGCAGCTGCATGCTGATCTGACAGTTCAAAAGCTTTACCTGCACACATGGGTATATGACTGTGGTTACATTAGCTCAGTACTTCTAAAACACTTCCTGCTTGTCCTATGAAATATAGCCCTTTGGGATAACAACGATACAAAGTTATATGGGGTTATTTGTCAAAGCTGATGCAGTGTTCAAGGCATCTTCAAGTACAGTGTTGATTTTCAAGTCCTTTTTTGAAAACAACTACTATCATGGATATAAACATGCCTTGTTGATTTTTCTAGGCCTCTGATGGATATTTATGAAGCAACTAGAATCCATTAACCCAGCCAATATACTCTATGCATCTTGCACTGCACAACAAATCCAGGATAATGCTGCCACCAATGACTGGGCTGCACACAGACTTCAGTAGACAGGCAGCCACAATTTCCAATCTTCGCAGAGGTTTATGCTTTATCTTGCATACCAGCATGCCAGAATCTTTCCCAGTACAGTGAATGCCTAATTCACAATGATTAATGTATAGTAAGAGAAAATCTGCCCCAAATTTGTGTTGTGGGGCAGTCATGTGACAACAGTCTGGAATGGAGGAGCGAGTTACCCAAGTGAGCTGACACTCCATTCATTATCTATGGAGCTACCAGAGAAAGCCAAGCCATCTGACACTTATTGCCTATCCTGCGTATAAAGGAATTAAAGGGGTTATCCACCATAAAGGTCATTTTAGTACATACCTGCCAGAATATCTTTTTGTGAATTGAGTATTTCCTGTTGGAATTTCTATCAAACTACATATCCCATAGTTCCATGTTTGCAAGTGTGAAGTTATATTCCTCCTTCCCACACATCAGCCACCCCACCCATTGCAGCAAAAATGAGCTTCATCCATTTAGAAGACCCAGTGTTTTCTAACCAGGGTGCCTACAGCTGTTGCACAATAATCTCTCCCACCCAGCGGTTGCTTCACCCATTGAAGCAGACAGGCTCCCTTTGCACACCAGACTAGTGAGGTCATGTCTCGATGCACTGCAACTTGGGAAATCCCGAGACCTGAGTAATTTTGTATGCTGTTAAAAATAAATATTGGGGTGAAAATCACAGAAGAACTGTGAGAAAACCGTCACACACACACAGGTACAGACACTATATTATGAACTACACTAACTTTACAGCCACTGTAGCATAGTCAAATAAAAAAAATTATTGGAATACCCCATTAACTCATTGTATCCCCTTAAGATTGCTGATTGTTTAAAGTATTACAAAGGAAGATTAACTTTTGCCTAACAAGTAATCATTTTGTAGCGTAACTAGCACAGCTACATACACACATATATATATATATATATATATATATACACACACATATACATATCTATATATATATATATATATATATATATATATATATATATATATATGTGTGTGTGTGTATATACAACCAGATTTGCTAAAACTCATTCTTAAATCTCACACATGCTTAGACTGTCTAGTCTAAGTTTACATGACCTATTTCTCTGTCTCAGGCTGTTTGGTAAAACCGTCATATTCTTTAGACTGTCCAAGTTTAGACCAACTATTGATCAGTTAAAATTGTGCCAGAATATTGTGCCAGCATTTTGGCACATTTCTGGAATACAGTGTTGCATCTCAGGCCATGCCCAATTTCCTGAAGCCAATCCTCCACTACTGATGCCCAGGACGTTTTGTAAGGCGTGGCAGAACATTGTTTAATACTCATAAAAGTCCTGTAAGCTAGTTTTCTAGCACAATTTATGTAATTTGTGAGATTCTTCGATCAGATAAGTCCAGCATACAGTTCACAATGTCAAACACCTACCACAGTTTGACAGACATTACAATACTGTATGGGAAAAAGTCTAGTGCAGGAAGTAAATTTTCATGTACTAACATGGCTAACTATGCATGTGACTGGAAATCTTTAAAAAGAGTTATGATGCAGAAAATACTGAAGAGTCCACATATACAGATTACTATGACTTGATATTAAAACAATGTTTTGTCATTGCAGGAAAATTCAATAAAAAGGAGAACCCTACAAACAATATACAACCCCAAAAAAAACTTCAGGCTGAGCTGCAGGTATCTGAACTGATGGTTTACACAGAGAACAAAATAGGGCTCTATGGGCAAAGAGGAACTTACTACTTCTAGGAGTATTCCAAATGAACACACTTATCCCCTTAGCAGGATAGGGGATAACATTTTTAGATCAAAGAGAAGGGGCTGCGACCTCGGAGACCTCCAATAATCTCCAGAATAGGGACCTGAGTCTTGATCGATCTACATCACTGCAGAGAACGACTGTGTATATTTATAAGGTGTTGTTAATGGAGCTGCCAGCAGGCAAAGCAGTGCATTTAGAGGGAAGGGTATTAACCCAGGGCACAAAACAACCTTTAAAACCTGAGATTTTTTTTTTTTTTTTTTTTTTTTTTAAAGGGATATAATAATGCCAAATGTACAGCAAAGTAAAATGTTACATTTCCAACAAGCTATCTTATACATAAAAGACCAGTTTAACACATTTTAATCTCTATATAGAAAAATATCGCACTGCTTATTCACAAACACATATGTCTGTTTGATAGTTATACCATATAAGATGATTCTTGAGCCCCTGGGGAGAACACAATGAGCACTAGTTCTCACTCCCTAGATGTGCATTGCAGTAAGATAATCACCTGACTTAAGACTAATAGATTTTTGTTTTTCTATTACTTGCAATTTGTGCTCATATGGGGAAATTGCAATGAGCTCTACTGAGAATGAAGTCTACAAAATCAGTTCCAGCTAATCTAGTTCCTGAAAATAAGACTGTCCCCATCCATAATTTATTATGGTTGCTATGGTGTTGATTCAGCTCCAAATTAGATTTCTGGCTGGCTCCTGAAGTGTCCACCCGGGCCAACTTTTGTATATGCGATTGTTGATGTAAAAACCAAAGCTCAATGCATCTTTACTTTCTCACATACCAAGCCAAAATGGCCATGCTATTTTTTTTATTTCTTAAAACAAAGGCAGCTTACTGCAATGTTCGTTTATTCCAGAGCAGAAATGAATGTTGCTCTTTGTTGAAAACTGTAAACAGAAAAAGGTAAGAGGTCGCTACTACTATGAGGGTGTTTTGTGGGATTCGCCATGATTCATGCTTGTTTTTTGGGGGGAGTTGTGTTAAAAGGGTACTCTGGCCCTAAGACATCTCATCTCCTATCCAAATGTCAGCAGAGAGCTCTGTGTTCCAAAAAGAAAAGAATTTCCTCTGTAGCATTCAGCCGCTAATAAGTCCAGGAAGGATTAAGATTTTTTAATAGAAGTAATTTACAAATCTGTTTAACTTTCTGGCACCAGTTGATTTAAAAAGAAAAAAATATATATATGTTTTCCACCAGAGTACCCCTTTAACCCCTTAAGCCCCGGGCTTTTTCCTTTTTTTCATTTTCAATTTTTCCTCCTTAACTTTAAAAAATCATAACTCTTAAAAATTTTCACCTAAAATTATATATAATGGCTTAATTTTTGCGTCACTAATTCTACTTTGTAATGACATTAGTCATTTTACCCAAAAATCTACCGTGAAACAGGGAAAAAAATCAATGTGCAACAAAATTGATGAAAAAACACTATTTTGTAAGTTTTGGGGGCTTCTATTTTTACGCAGTACATTTTTTGTCAAAAATGATACCTTATCTTTATTCTGTAGGTCCATACGGTTAAAATGATACCCTACTTGTATAGGTTTGAATTTGTATCACTTCCAAAAAAAATGATGAATACATGCAGGAAAATTTATACGTTTAAAATGGTCATCTTTTGACCCCTATAACTTTTTTATTTTTCTGTGTTCAGGGCGCTTTGAGGACTCATTTTTTGCGCCGTCATCTGAAGTTTTTAGCGGTACCATTTTTGTTCTGATCAGACTTTTTGATCACTTTTTATTCACTTTTTTGTGGTATAAAAAGTGATCAAAAATGCGCTATTTTGGACTTTGGAATTTTTTTGCGCGTACGCCATTGAACGAGCGGTTTATAAAGCAGTATATTTTTATAAATCGGACATTTCCGCACGCGGCGATACCACATATGTTTATTTTTATTATTATTTACATAATGTTTTTTTTATTTTTGGAAATGCCGGGTGATTCAAACTTTTATTAGGGGGAGGCATAATTGAAAGGGTTAATGATTTTTTTACACTTTTTTTATGCAATATTATAGCTCCTATAGGGGGCTATAACATTGCATTTACTGATCTTTTACACTGATTGATCCATCTCCATAGGAATGGATCAGTGTTTTCGGCGATTGAATGCTCAAGCCTGGATCTCAGGCTTGAAGCATTCATTCGGCGATCGGACTGCACAGGAGAAGGTAAGAAGACCTCCTCCTGTGCTACAGCTGTTCGGGATGCCGCGATCCCGAACAGCTCCCTGAGCTAGCCGGGCACTTTTACTTTCGTTTTTAGCCGCGCGGCTCAGCTTTGAGCGCGCGGCTAAAGGGTTAATAGCGCGCGGCACAGCGATCAGTGCCGCGCGCTATAAGAGGCGGGTCCCGGCTTCGCTATGACGCCAGGCCCACCGCGATATGATGCGGGGTCACCGTGTGACCCCGCGTTATATCGCAGGACCGGGACCCATGACGTATGCATACGTCATGGGTCCTTAAGAGGTTAAACTAACAGGTTGTTCATGTACTTGATGATTGTGAAGTGCAAGCCTGCTAGCCACTTAATGGCTTCCTGGACGTAGCTGGTCTATGACCTCCCTAGCATAAAATTGTGCTGTGCAACTACAACGCCAGTGCCCACAGGGGGAACGAGCGACTGGCAAAACAGCCCCAATGCCGCCTGACTAGACCCCGGGCTTCACTCACTTCTCACAAAAAGTACATGTTCTGTAAACAGTCAGAATGGTATAAGAAATTGCCCTCTTTGTTTCCAATATTGGTTTATGGAAAGTAGTTTATAATCAGCTGTACATTTCATTTCATTAGTTCATTATACACAAAACAGAAACATTGAATGGATTTGTGACAGCTAAAATGACATGTGGTAAAAGCAGACTGACTTCTTGTCTGTAACCTCACTAAAGAATACTATACTTCGCTTCCAGCTACACAAATTGTGAATGACAGATAATACTACTCTGGTTTGAGCAGAAAAATGTAGAATGACAAACGCCCCAGGTTTTGTTATTATATATAATATACTTTTAGGTTGGCCGTCTTAGAAGTAACAGCAAAACACAAGGCGGTGTTAATAATTAGTTTAGAGACAGTAAGAAGTCTTGTAACTATCTTTCATGGTTACATTTACAGAGATTTTATCGGTAACCTCTTAACAGTACGGGGGCACGTCTAATCTAAACTCTTTTACTATTGAGTCAAAGAGCTTCATGAAGCAAGGTGCAGCTAGTTGGGGAAATCTTGGCTCAGCTGTTTTTAATGACTTGGAGTCAGGTGGCAAGTGCAGTCAACGCTGACCGCAATATTGATTTTTACAATGTCTTCAATCAGCGAACAATGCCTCACCACTCTCTCTAATGCAAAACAAAGCAGGGATGACCACCTGGCTCAGTAGTATCACACACAGGCTCAGACAATCTTTTTTTTATTTTTTTATCTTCTGTCCGAATCAATTTTCATTAGTGGAAAAAGATTCGAAAAAGTCTTAAACACAACCAGTACCCACAAGGCCTCCTAAAGTCCAAAATTCTGGAGCCCAAATTGAGAGACCAATGTAGTTGACTTAGAAGGTACCGGTATATCATCAATGTACACCCTGAGGCCTGTTTCTGTTTATTCCCCTTTATGATCTTACAATCAAGTTTAAGTTAAACAAATTGACTGCAGCACTATATGCCAGCCCTTGGAGATCACACATTGTAGAAGGGTTTATTAACCCCTTAAGGACCAAGCCTCTCCTCTCCTTTTAAATGTCATAACTTTTATTTTTCAACTTACAGACCCATGAGGGCGTTTTTTGCGTGAACAATTGTACTTTGTGATGACCTCTTTCATGTGCTGTGATCTTGTTTTCATCTGTACCATTTTTGTTTTTATGGGACTTTTTGAACAATATATGATGTGATCAATCCCTTAAGGACACAGGGTTTTTCCGTTTTTGCATTTTCATTTTTTCCTCATCACCTTCTAAAAATCATAACGCTTTCAATTTTGCACCTGAAAATCCATATTATGGCTTGTTTTTTGCGCCACCAATTTTACTTTGCAGTGACATCAGTTATTTTACCAAAATATCCACGACGAAGCGGGAAAAATAAATTCATTGTACGACAAAATTGAAGAAAAATGCAATTTTGTAACTTTTGGGGGTTTCCGTTTCTATGCAATGAAAAATGACATCTTATCTTTATTTTGTAGGTTCATACGGTTAAAATATCCTACTTATATAGTTTTGATTTTGTATTACTTCTAAAAAAGAAAAATCATAATTACATGCAGTAAAATTTATAGGTTTAAAATTGTCATCTTCTCCCTATAACTTTTTAATTTTTCCACATACTGGCCAGTATGAGGGCTAATTTTTTGCACCGTGATATGAAGTTTTTATCAGTACCATTTTTATATTGATCAGACTTTTTGATCGCTTTTTATAAATTTTTTCATTATATAAAAAGAGTCCAAAAAATGCTATTTTGGACTTTGGCATTTTTGCGCGTATATTTTTTCGCACAATATGTTTTTATAGTTCGGACATTTCCGCACGCGGCGATACCACATATGTTTATTTTTATTTGCACAGTTTTTTTTTTTACTTTTATTAGGGAAGGGGTTAAATCATCTTTATTAACTTTTTTTCCACACTTTTTCCCCCCCAGTGGCTATTACACTGCACATACCGATCTCATACAAAGATCACTGCCGTGTTTTGACACTGCCGTGTTATCGGCGGTCAATTACCCAAGCCTGGATTTCAGGCTTGGAGCAATCAATCGCCAATCGGATATGACTGAGGCAGGTAAGCGGACCTCTGCTCGCGTTCTAGCTGAACAGGACATTGCGATTGCGATGGTCCCGATCAGCCCGACTGAGCTGTCGGGAAGCTTTCACTTTAGACGTGGCGATCAACTTTGAATGCCACGTCTAAAAGGTTAAAAGCGGGCGGCACAATGATCGGTGCCACACGCTTTTAGCCCAGCGTCCCGGCTGTCATTAGCCGCCGGGATCAACCGTCCTTAAGAGGTTAAAAATCAGTATTTTTGGTGTTTGATTTTGGTTTTTTTAAACCCTTGGTCCTTAAAGGGGTACTCCGCCCCTAGACATCTTATCCCCTATGCAAAGGATAGGGGATAAAATCTCTGATCGCGGGGGTCCTGCCGCGGGGGTCCCAGGATCAGAGCTAACTTGCTCCGTGCGTAATGACGGGCAATACAGGGGCCGGAGCATCCTGATGTCACAGTTCCGCCCCCTCGTGACGTCACGGCCCACCCCCTCAATACAAGTCTATGGGAGGGGGCGTGGCAGCCATCTCCCATAGACTTGCATTAAGGGTGCAGGCCATGCGGGGGTGGAGGCGTGACGTCACGATGCTCCGGCCCCTGTATTGCCCATCATTACGCACGGAGCAAGTTAGCTCTGAGCAGTAATGACAGTGGGGTGCTGCAGCAGAGATCCCCGTGATCAGACATCTTATCCCCTATCCTTTGGATAGGGGATAAGATGTCTAGGGGCGGAGTACCCCTGTAAGTACCTGGTCGCAAGGCCTGTACGCTCTTGTTTCTTAACAGGTTAATGCAGCTAAGAATTTCTGGCATAAAAACAATGAAAAATTGCATTTGCTACCCACCCTCAGCTGCAATTTTTTATTTTCTTAACACAAACTAAAATGTCATTTGTGTCATGAAAAACTTTACTAGACAATCATGCAACGCGTTTCACTGCGCAGGCGCAGCTTCCTCAGGCATGTCAGTTAGGAAAAGCCCTCCCAGTCTTATACCAGAGGGTTTTAACCCCTTTTATTCAAATACAATATTCCACAACAATAAGCACAATGTAAAATCGTAATAATACATACATGTATTCTTGGATATAAAAACCATAAAGAATACATATTATACATATAGAAAATACACAAATATAAATAAACATACATATGTCTGCACCTTCAGATCCAAGAGGTCCAGCATTAGGGATGTAAGAAAAAAAATCGATTCCCGCGATTTTTCACTTGCCGATACTGAATCGATTCAAAATATTTTTGAATCGATTCTTTTAGTGATGTGGAATTTGTATCTCCTGATCCCCGGAACAGCATGTCCCGGGTATCAGGAGATACAAGTTCCACATTTTGTCAGCCGGATCTGACGCGGCGGCGCTCTGGGTGTATGGAGCGGGCTCCGACTCGTTTTGCACAGGAAGGCTGCAGTCAGGCTGAACATCATCTTACACTTATGCGCTCACCATTGTTGTGTATGTAAGTACACAACTTGCTCAGGTAAGCTGCTTGTCTTCCCTTCTCCCTGCCCATATCTTGTGGTTGTCCTGCACTATGGAGCAGCTCTCTTTTAGGTCTTGCATCCAAAAGAGCAGTCCTTATTGGCCAGTACATCCAATCTGTAATGATGGATAAAAGTATGAAGGCTTGACCACATAGCTGCCCTGCAGATCCGGTCAGGAAGTGCATCTGCTTTCCCAGCCCAAGATGAGGAAGTTGCTCTTGTAGAGTGTCCTTTAACTGAAATAGGACAATCTTTTCCTTCAGACTTGTAAGCTAGGGCTGGGCGGTATACCGGTTCATACCAAATTTTTTGGGCTGCACAATATGAATTTTCCCCAATACCGCAATACCGGTTGGGCCCCTCCCCCTCGGGAATGTATTATCAGCCCAGAGCAGCGCTGTCCCCACATCGGGGAACTAATCCTATGTGACCCGCCAGCACTGTTCTGACCCCCCCCCCCCCCCCCCCAAATTAATGATCAGCCCAGCGGGGTACTATTCACAGATGTCTCCTTCAAGCACTGCCCACCTCCTCTTTGTTGGGGGCCGCTAGCGCTGGAACTCACTGTACGCAGTGGTCTCCAACCTGCGGACCTCCAGTTGTTGCAAAACTACAACTCCCAACATGCCCGGACATGCTGGGAGTTGTAGTTTTGCAACAGCTGGAGGTCTGCAGGTTGGAGACCACTGCTGTATCCCTATGCCCGGGCTGCAATACAGAAAATAAACTTTCAACTCACCTACGTCGGCCACACGCTGGGGACTGGAACGCCGGACAGCAGTCAGCCTACCACCGGCCAGAGCGATGTCCCGCCCCGGCCAGTGATAGGCTGAGCCCATCACTGGCCGGGGTTGGAGACCACTGGCGTACAGTGAGATCTAGCGCCAGCGTCCCCAAACAAAGAGGAGGAGGGCAGTGCTTGAAGGTGACATCTGTGAGTAGTACCCCGCTGGGGGGGATCATTAATTGGGGGGGGGGGGGGAAGAACAGCGCTGGTGGGTCACATGATTGGGGGGGGTGAAAATACCGTGATATACCGTGGAACCGCCGTAAGTTAAAAAAATACTGTGATACACGCAGATTTAATCCATCTACCTAGTGCAGGGGTGGGCAGCCTTTTGGTAGTGCTGTGCCCACATTTTTTTCGAAGACGCTTGTTGTGCCGGCAACATGGGTGTGGCTTGCTGTGGCTTGTCAGAGGGTTTCTTCTTTTTTTTTACAGAATTGTCCCTATATATTGTTCTCGGTGTAAGGACCTTACAGTGAGAACAACGATTTTAACTCAGACCTGTATAATACAAACCCCAGAATAAGTCCACACCACAATAAAGACCCCAGAATCCTCACCCGCCATAATACAGACCCTAGAATCACCACCCACCATAATACAAACCCCAGAATCACCACCCACCATAATACACACCCCAGAATCACCACCCACAATACAGATTCCACCATATACAGACCCCAGAATCAGACCCCACCATAATACAGACCCCAGAAACAACACCCACCATAATACACTCCATAATATACACTACTAGAATCACTCTCCACTTCCCTTCACTTATCTTCCCTAGAACTGCTGGATTAAGAGGAAAAGGGGGAAAGGCATAGGCCAGGTTTCAATGCTAGTCCTGACTCAGGGCATTCAGACCTGCGGGAAAGTCCTTCCTGTTCAAGGAACAGAACATTGGTACTTTCCTGTTTTCTTGCATTCAAGATCGTTCTGAAGGGACATAAGAGCCTCTCAAACTGCCCTGAGTTCCCTGTAGTTGGAAGTTTCCTGTAGTTGGTAGTTGGACTGAGCCCCACTGTGAAATCGCCTATCCCACTTGCATGTGTAGTTAACGTCATTACTGGGGAACGGGACCAAACTATCCTACCGTAAGATTCCTCCTGTCCTGCCACCAATTCAAGGATTTCTTGGTAACCAAGAAGATAGGAATCAAATTGTCTAGGGACGACTGCCTCTTGCCCCAGTGAGAGAGGAAATTTGCCTGCAGGGGTCCGGAGTGGAATTGACTCCAAGCAACTGCTTGTATGCAGGAAGTCGTGAGGTCTAGGATCCTTTTGAAGAGTCTCTACTTTGAGAATCAGAGCGTCCTTCTTGGCCTCTGGAAGAAAGGATGCCTGGGCAACTAAATCTACAGAGATTGCCAGGAAAACCTTGCAGGTGGAGGGAGCTAGACTTGAATTTTGCCAATTTACCTTCCACCCCAGAAACTGAAAGAGATCCAAGGACTTTGACAGGTGACATTCGATCTCTTCTCCAGATTTTGCTACAAGGAGGAAGTCGTCCAGATAAGGAAAAATCTGAATACCTTGCTGCCTTAAGTGGGTGACAATCTCCACTACAAGTTTGGCAAAAGCTTAGGGGAGACAACAAAACTAAAAATGATGAATTTCCCTGTTTAGAGATACTGCAAACCGGAGGTACTGCTGGTACCAAGGGTGGAGAGGGACATGGTAATACTTGTCCTTCAAGACTACCGAACATATCAGCGCATTCTGAGGAATCAGAGGAACTATGGTAGCTAGAGACTCCATCTTGAAGTGACTGTAGACTATCCACTTGTTGAGGTGTTTATTATCGCCCGATAAGACCCATTTGTTTTCTTCACTAGAAAGAGTCTGGAGCAATGACCTTGACCTTTCTGATTTGAGGGAACCGAGACAATAGCTCCTAGGGACAACATGTCTAGGACACGTTTTTGAAGAGGTATTAAAAGGAGTATTCCAGTGCAAAATAATTTATCCCCTATCCAAAGGATAGGGGATAAGTTCTAGATCACGGGGGGTCCCTGGGATCTCCTGGATAGAGCCGCAACAGGAAGTGAAGTTTGGGCCCCAGCAGAAAGCCGCGGCAGACACGCCCCCTCCATATATCTCTATAGGGTACATGGAGGGGGCGTGTCAGCCACCGCGTCATGTATACTGCTGTGGCCCAGTCCAGGAGATCCCGAGGGCCCCAGCGCTTGGACCCCCCGCGATCTATAACTTATCCCCTATCCTTTGGATAGGGGATAAGTTATATTGCACTACAGATCTCCTTTAAAGGGGTTGTGCGCTGCCCTGCCTTTCGGAGCTCCGCTCGCAGCGTCCGGAAGTTCATTATTCCGAACGCTGTGTGCGGGCTTCCGTGTTCCCCCTCGTGATGTCAGACCCGCCCCCTCAATCAAAGTGTATGGAAAGGGGGCGTGGCAGCGGTCGCGCCCCCTTCCCATAGACTTTCGTTGAGGGGGCGGGCGTGACGTCACGAGGGGGCGGCCGCGAACACTGAAGTCCGCACACAGCGTAACGAACTTCCGGACGCTGCGAGCGGAGCTCCGAAAGGCAGGGCAGCGCACAACCCCTTTAAGCTGACAGGCATCCTCAAAATGAAATAGAAGTACGTTTACCTACTTTGGAAATTGGTACATTACTTTGGGGATTTCATTCCAAACCTTGAGTCCTCCGGACAAAATGGAAGTCTATTTTTAATCTTTAGTCTCTTTAGAGATGGCAAATCTTCTATTAACCTCTGCCCACTCCTCTAAAATAAGTTCTTTAAGGTTGGGATTAACAGGAAAAAACATGCTTTTTTTTTGCTCTCAATCCCCCAAATATCTCGTCCTGAAGAGAACAGGGTTTTATTTCCTCCTCAATGTCCATGGTATTCCGGACAGCGGCTAACAGAGAATCAGTAATACTAGAGTCAAAAAAGTATTTGCCCACTATTTCTTAGTCAGAGTCGGAGATCTGCCACTGCTCAGCCCTGCAGAGCCCCCCCGAGCAGCCACACTGGTATGGGGACATCAGATCCCAGGACAGGGGACTCCCAAGGTGAGGGTACTGGCCTGGTGGACTGCTTGACTGGTGGAAGGAAACCGACAGGGGTCCCGATCAACCGGACCCCGCACTCTTCCATGCATGCCTATCCCTGGACAGGAAAACCACTGGGTGTGTTTGGGGAGGAGCCCTTTTAACCCTGTTTCCTGTCCCTACAGTGATGGGGGGAGCAACCTCCATTTTGGTGCCATCATGAAGAGGGATGCAGTGGAAAAGATTTTGTGGCCTCACATGTACCCAATTTTAGTTTTACCACAATTTTTTTGTTTTTAAAGAAAAAGAAAATATGGTGATGCAAGTGTTAATATATACACTCAATACAAAGTGGTTTCACATTAGCATAGTACATGCGCATGTTTGCACCCGTATTACAGACGCAAGTCCTGGTCTGACCTGGTTTATAATGCCTCGAACAGACAACCGTCATTTTGACTAATCAGAAACAGTCAGGCCAGTATTTACACCTAGAATTTGATGTAGAAATGCTCAAATGCGATTCAAGCCTTATGGAGGTACAGCTTGAAGGTACACTCCTGCTGTACGATTAGCCTGTCTCCTTTAGAAGGAATGCAACTTACTTCAGTCTCTTAATGGGTCACTGTGAACCCAACGGTAATCAGTGTGTTAAATGGCTGGGATTGGAGGTTCTTAACCCGGACCTACTTAGGGGGCTCCTCTAAGAACTGTAGGTGTTCGTGACAGCTCCAGTTCTTATAGCAGGGTGAGTACTGGCAACTGTAGCAAAGCCTTTTGTTGTTACTTTATGCTCTTATTTAAATATATGTTTGGGTCCTTAATGAAGAAAGCCTGTCCCTGCAGTTATTGCATGTGTGTGTCTCTGTGAGGAGTCCAAATACAGGAAGTGAGGACAGGACAAGCAGGGCTCTGTGCAGGCTCCTGGCTTGTCAATCATTCTGATGTGTGAGCTGGGAGCCTCCGTGCACTCGGTCGTGCTTTTCCTTTTCTAGAGCCTTGCTTACCCACCCACATTACCTGTATTTGGACTCCTCAAAGACACAAAAGCAATAGCTGCAGGGACCAAAATTGCATATATTTTTTAACCAATGTACATTTCAAAATATGCATATAATGGTATTATCTACATTATATAAAACGTTTTTGTTGACGACAGGTACACTTTAACGCAGACAGCCCCTTTAAGAACACTAACCTCTGCAGTCCTATCAAACTGGATCTCTCTACTGTAGTAGTTTGTTACATGGCAATCACTAGGGTATTTAATAAACTCAATTGTTAGATTAACTACAGTACATAAAATTAAAGTAAATCAGAAGGAGGCTAACAAGAAGAGATTCTTTATACATTTAGACAATTGACCCTGGCAGGTTGCACACAGTCTAACACAACTATCAACATGTTTTCCTTAAATGTTCCCCGACTGAACACAGTGAAGAAAAAGAGCGTCACACCAATAGAGTTAAGCATTCTGGAAACCAGCGCAAGACTCAGCGGAAACATCTAAGCCTGAAGTGAAAGGAAGGGTTTAACATAGCTGAAGCAATCTATAAACAGGCCGGAACATTTTATTGACAAGACTGTTACTTCCGCAAAACAGCTGCAGACATAGTCTGCGTGAGTTATTTATAGGATGATGGCAACAACTCCGGAGCATGGAAAAGATAAAGTAATCCTACAGCAGCAAACTCATTACACAAATTAACTAAATTATTTTAAAGTAGAAGGTTATTTAAGTGTCAGTACATGGCACAAAAAATAAAACAATATGTACATCACACCATAGCAAAAGTACTGAAAGGAACTAAAATTACCAGTGATTCAAAGAAACAAAAGTGGCTCATTATTGAAATACATTTCAGTGGAACGTTAAGAGTGCATTACAGCGTCATTTACAGAACATGAACTTTAGTCTATACCCATTTACTTTTACACAGAGTGGCTGGAAGAATACTTTGTTCTTGTCTTAATTTCTGCATAGTTTTTATAAACAGTAAGAAACAACAGTGAAACTATTCAGTGAAACGTTGTACTGTACCAGGCAGACAGGGTCATCTAATGTTTGGCTGGATCATAAATATCTCCATGTAGGGTAGAGTCACACGTGCCACACTTTGATGCATATTTGCTGCTGTACATTTTCCTACCCTTTGAAGTCAATGGGAAGCAAAATCAGCTTCAGAAAATACGCAGCAAAATGTGGCAAGTGAGACCCTACCCTAAAAGGAGTAGTCCAGGATTTTCTTTATTTAGTTATTTAGCCTTTGAGCCATGATGCCAAGTTATAATACTATGCAAATTACCTTCTATTACCTCCGTGTGCTGCTTTGTCCCCTTTTCATGCAAGGGACCCACACCCAAAAGTGCTGTAGTCCAAGTCTTTATTTTACGCTGTTTTATAGGGTGCATTCACACCATGTTTTTGCAATACAGTTCCCGTATACGTTTTCAATGTGAAAACCGTACGGAACCGTATTGAAAACCGTATGCATTGACTCTCCATTGAAAATAGTATGCCAAAAGATGCATCAGGATGTGTCCATTTTGCATCTTGTTCGGTTTTGTCAGTTTTTTCCCCGTACCCAAAACTGTAGCCTACCACGGTTTCTGGTCCAGGTGAAAAACCGTAATAAACCATATAGGCTTATTTATACCTGGGAGTCAATAGGATCCGTATAGAACCGTATGTGCGTACGGTTCCATCCGGTTTTCACCGTACGGTTTTTGACTTTGCACAATTTATTCATAATGGAGTTAAAAGTTAAAAACGTAAACAGTTTTTTCTTTAAAAACGGATGCAACCGGACATCATTTTTTAAACCATATACAGTTTTTAACTGTATACAGGTTAAAATGTGTACACACCTTTTGAAACAGTTTAGTCCGATTTTGAGGAATCAGTTTTTCATCAAAAACCTGATGCTGGAACTGTATTGCAAAAATGTGGTGTGAATGCAGCCTTACTTGTCTCCAATTTTTTCCAGCATTCCATGTGGCCAGAGGCAATATGCTATAAGTCACATGGTCTCCAGGATGCATGGCTATGCTGCAGTGGGTGGGTGGATAGCATTACTTCAGTAAATCCCTATCACCCTGCTATCCATCCACCCACTGCAACATAGCTACGCCCACTGAAGACCATGTGGCTTGACATTGTTGACATTTACACCCAGTCATCTAGGCGTTAGGGTCACCTCACACATGTCAGCAAAACTATCATTTTCATCTGGATTAGCACACAATCTTACAGATTACAGGGGAGATCCTTTTGTTTTTAGAGAGAGAAGCCGCTGCCAGTAGCAGTGGCTTACTACCCTTCTCTCATTTAAGAACTATGTATGGTGGATAATCGGTAGGAATAGCTGGCAGTCAACAAAGCTATTTCATGAGTATGGTTACCTTTGGGCACTGCTGGTAGACTTCAAAAATAGCACAACTGATCAAGAACCATGGTACATGCTACTTGTCACAGCTTTCAAGACACGGTGAATGTCACTATGATTATGCTTTTCTTTTGCAAGTGCCATGTGGAAGGGTGCACTCACATTAAGTAATTCAAGAGGA
Organism: Hyla sarda; assembly: GCF_029499605.1. Lineage (NCBI taxonomy): Eukaryota > Metazoa > Chordata > Amphibia > Anura > Hylidae > Hyla > Hyla sarda. Next base: position 342,921,341 of record NC_079191.1, on the reverse strand, counting down.
ATTTACTAGAGTAATTCCTCTCGAATTCTCCGCTCAGAAATAATTAACATCTGTTTTTGCCATTGAATTCAATGTATTAAACTCTGCACTGTTCACACTGCATAAAGAAAGAGTATGTTCTTTCTTGTTGCGGAATATGCGAGCAGAAGTCAATTAAAGTCAATGGTAAAAAAAAATCTCAGCGGGAAAAAAAAAAGGGGGGGGAATTCTAAGACTAGGTTTACATATGTCAGTTGTGTCAGGCTCAGTTTTTTTTTACTGAACTGTTGACAATTGATGCTCAAAATGTGCATACATTGTGATCAGTCAAGACATTCAGTTGCCATCAGTTTTACATTTTCAAATGTTGTACCACTAGCCCACCAGGATTGAGATGCCTACCTTGAAAGTGAAGCCGTGGGGAAACGAAGGCAAAGTCAATCCTGGTGGGCTAGTGGTACAAAACCTGAAAAAAAAAAAAAAACGCACAACAACAACGAATTACTCAAACCAGGGTGCCTCTAGCATTAGACAGGGTGCTTCCAGCACTAGAACTCCCAGCACGCTCGCTAGGAGCTGCAGGGATTTGTAGTTTTGCAACAGCAGGAGGCTGGTTGTGTAGTATTCATTCATCACTCCCACTATTAGCCAAGATGGAGTGCCGGAGGCAAAAGCCGATGTTTGCAATATGCTTTCATTTCTGTCCAGTGATGCCTCCGGCGCTCCATAGACAAACACAGGGTCAAACAACTGAAGCGCCTGACAGGTATGCGGCATGGATGGGGGAACGAAGCAAGATGCGTTCCCCTGTCTGTGCCGGTCCGGCGAGTCAAATCATCCGGCGTCTAAACTGAGACACCGGATGATTGTGAACGGTCCCATTCAAATGAATGGGATCAGTTTTGGTTTCATTTTCCCTTCAGCACAGCTTTTACAGCGCCGAAGAGAACTGTAAACGGACACCGCATATATGTAAAGGGGGCCTAATTGGTGGTAGTAGTCCAGCAAAAAAAAATGTATAATAATAATACAATTTCCTCCTATATTCACAACTGGTGTAAAATGTGTTTCCCTCTACTGAGACATTCAGGCACTGCCAGTAATAATGTGTCACCAAGGAACAGTGAATTACAATATTCGCCTACCTGTAATTTACTTTCTTAGGTTTGTCTTGTACCCAGTGAATTACAAAAAAGCTAAATGACAGCACTTGTGTGCCCTAGAGTAATACTAGAACATTTATTACTTGAAATAATAAATTATGCTCTCTTTACTACTAAATAAGAATTAGGGTACGTTAATACTGAGGAATTGGAGAGGAATTCTCGCAAAAAGATTCCGCCTTGTAATTTCCAGTTTTTTCTTGTTTGTTTGTTTGTTTTTTTTGCGCGGAATTGACAAGGAATTCCATGGGGATTTTCCGCATGGAATTCCGTGTCAATTCTGCGAAAAAACCAAACAAAAAAAACTGGAAATTAAGCAGCGGAATTTTTATGCGAGAATTCCTCTCCAATTCCTCAGTATTAACGTACCCTCATTCTTACTTATTTAGTAGTAAAGAGAGCTTAAGTTATTATTTCAAGTAATAAATGTTCTAGTATTACTCTAGGGCACACAAGTGCTGTCATTTAGCCTTTTGGTAATTCACTGGGTACAAGACAAATCTAAGAAAGTATATTACAGGTAGGTAAATATTGTAATTCACTGTTCCTTGGTGACACATTATTACTGGCAGTGCCTGAATGTCTCAGTAGAGGGAAACATTTTACACCAGTTGTTTCCCCAAAGAAATGGGGATTGTTAACTTGGTTTAGGAGGGAAAAAAAATGTTGTTGAAATGTTTTTGTCACACATGGACCAAGGATTTCTTCCATCATTTCTTCAGATTAATGGATCATAATTTCTTCAGATTAATAGCTGTTTTCAGGCAAATTTCATCTTAAAGAATGTAAACCAACATACAAAGATTTCTCTGTTACTCCAGCAGGAACATAAAGTATCCAATAGACTTTGTAAGGGTACATGTTGATGTTGCAGTTTGGCCATAGTTTAGCCATGTGTTTGAATGATCAGTATGTTTTTGCCTCATTTTTAGGAACACTGTGGCCAAATTGTGACAAAAGCAAAGCTTAATTGCAGTGTGTGAATATAACCTAAAAGCACCTTGTCGATCCAAGTAGGCAGGGAGTCAAAGGAGCATAACTTCAGTAATACATTATGCAATACAATACGAAACAGCCTACCATTATTACATGATCTGAACATACACCTAAATAAATAAATAAATAACTAAATGAACACTTATCAGGCATACTTAAGGTATGGCATGAAAAACAAGACAAAACAGTTATATCAGAAATTATTAAAATATCTCAAAATGCTGTCTATTTGTTTTCTACGAAGATGTGTCAGAGATTGGTAAAGCGCAGACAAAAATCAATACTGCAGCTTGTACATTTTCTGAATACAGTAGTGAAAAGAATGTGCCTAACCTTTATCATACAGAGAGAAGACAGACACAAATCCGGTAAATTTTCTGACAAATATACCGTATATACTCGAGTATAAGCCGACCCGAGTATAAGCCGAGACCCCTAATTTCAACCCAAAATCCCAGGAAAAGTTATTGACTCGAGTATAAGCCTAGGGTGGGAAATACCTCATCCCCCCCTGTCATCATCCAGACCCGTCATTAACATCCTCATCATCATCCCCTTGTCATCATCCCACACATCCCCCCTTCATCATCCCCTTATCATCCCACACATCCCCCTTCATCATCCCCTTGTCATCATCCCACACATCCCCCCCTATCATCCCCTTATCATCCCGCACATCCCCCCTTCATCATCCCCTTATCATCCCACACATCCTCCCTTCATCATCCCCTTATCATCCCGCACATCCCCCCTTCATCATCCCCTTATCATCCCACACATCCCCCCTTCATCATCCCCTTGTAATCATCCCCCCCCCCTTCATCATCCCCACCCCCCTTCATCATCCCCACACCCCCCCTTCATCATCCTCTTCTCATCATTCGCCCTCAGTGGTCTTCAACCTGCGGACCTCCAGAGGTTTCAAAACTACAACTCCCAGCAAGCCCGGGCAGCCATCGGCTGTCCGGGCTTGCTGGGAGTTGTAGTTTTGAAACCTCCGGAGGTCCGCAGGTTGAAGACCACTGCGGCCTTCAACATCATCCAGCCCCCTCTCACCCCCTTTAGTTCTGAGTACTCACCTCCGCTCGGCGCTGGTCCGGTCCTGCAGGGCTGTCCGGTGAGGAGGTGGTCCGGTGAGGAGGTGGTCCGGGCTGCTATCTTCACCGGGGGCGCCTCTTCTCCGCGCTTCCGGCCCGGAATAGATGCGTTGCCTTGACAATGACGCAAATGACGCACCTCTGCGTCGTTGTCACGGCAACGTGACTATTCTGAGGCCGGGCCCGAAGCGCTTAGAAGAGGCCTCCCCGGTGAAGATAGCAGCCCGGAACCACTATCCCACCGGACCACCTCCTCACCGGACAGTCCTGCAGGACCGGACCAGCGCCGAGCGGAGGTGAGTACTCAGAACTAAAGGGGGTGAGAGGGGGCTGGATGATGTTGAAGGCCGCAGTGGTCTTCAACCTGCGGACCTCCGGAGGTTTCAAAACTACAACTCCCAGCAAGGCTGGACAGCCGATGGCTGCCCGGGCTTGCTGGGAGTTGTAGTTTTGAAACCTCTGGAGGTCCGCAGGTTGAAGACCACTGCGGGTGGGGGAGTTCACTCGAGTATAAGCCGAGGGGGGTGTTTTCAGCACGAAAAATCGTGCTGAAAAACTCGGCTTATACTCGAGTATATACGGTAGTACTCTTTTTACAATCCTTATTGTATTGAAAGATGATTCAAATCATCATTTTAAAGTCAATTTGAACCCGAGGTTAACTACAGTTACTACTGTACCTTCTCCACAATATTTTGTTTGTAATTGTGTCCCTATCTTCACACACAAGATACACTGACTCCAAAAAAGGTGAGATATACAGTTATGGCCGTAAATATTGTCACCCCTGAAATTTTTCAAGAAAATGCAGTATTTCTCACAGAAAAGGATTGCAGTAACACATGTTTTGCTATACACATGTTTATTCCCTTTGTGAGTATTGGAACTAAACCGGAAAAGTGAGGAGAAAAAAAAAAGAAAATTGGACATAATGTCACACCAAACTCCAAAAATGGGCTGAACAAAATTATTGGCACCCTTTCAAAATTGTGGATAAATAAGATTATTTAAAGCAGGTGATGCTCCTTTAAACTCACCCGGGGAAGTTAACAGGGGTGGGCAATATAAAAATCACAACTGAAAGAAGAAAAAAGGAGAGAAGTTCACTTAGTCTTTGCATTGTATGCCTGTGTGTGCCACACTAAGCATGGACAACAGAAAGAGGAGAAGAGAACAGTCTGAGGACTTGAGAACCAAAATTGTAGAAAAATATCAACAATCTCAAGGTTACAAGTCCATCTCCAGAGATCTAGATTTGCCTTTGTCCAAAGTGCACAACATTATCAAGAAGTTTGCAACTCACGGCACTGTAGCTAATCTCCCTGGGCGTGGACGGAAGAGAAAAATTGATGAAAGGTGTCAACACAGGATAGTCCGGATAGTAAATAAGCAGCCCCATACAAGTTCCAAATGATATTCAAGCTGTCCTGCAGGCTCAGGGAGCATCAGTGTCAGTGGGAGCTATCCTTCGACATAAAAATGAAATGAAACGCTATGGCAGGAGACCCAGGAGAACCCCACTGCTGACACAGACATAAGAAAGCAAGACGAACTTGAGTAAGCTAAAATCATTCTGGGAAAAAGTCTTGTGGACGTTGGAGGACAAGATGGAGCTTTTTGATAAAGTGCATCATTCTACTGTTTACCGAAAACGGAATGACCTACAAAGAAAAGAACACAGTACCTACAGTGAAATATGGTGGAGGTTCAATGATGTTTTGGGGTTGATTTGCTGCCTCTGGCACTGGGTGCCTTGAATGTGTGCAAGGCATCATAAAATCTGAGGATTACCAACGGATTTTGGGTCACAATTTACAGCCCAGTGTCAGAAAGCTGGGTTTGCGTCCGAGACCTTGGGTCTTCCAGCAGGACAATGAACCATAACACATCAAAAAGCAGCCAGAAATGGATGGCAACAAAGTGCTGGAGAGTTCTGAAGTGGCCAGCAATGAGTCCAGATCTAAATCCCAATGAACACCTGTGGAGAGAACTTAATTACTGTTGGGAAAAGGCACCCTTCCAATAACCTGGAGCAGTTTGCAAAGGAAGAGTGGTCCAACATTCCGGCTGAGAGGTGTAAAAGCATGTGTAATCAAATATTATGTTAAGGGTGCCAATAATTTTGTTCAGCCCATTTTTGGAGTTTGGTGTGACATTATGTCCAATTTTCTTTTTTCCCCTCCCTTTTTGGTTTAGTTCCAATACACACAAAGGGAATAAACTTGTTACTGCAATCCTTTTCTGTGAGAAATACTTAATTTACTTGAAAAAATTCAGGGGTGCCAACATTTACGGACATGACTGTATGTATGCCACCAATATGACCACCATGGCTTAGCGTGCTACCTCAAAAGTATACCAGTTCTGTACAACATAGTAAAACAAACCTCTACTCCCCTCCTGCGCTCCCACAGTGCCTCCGGGTACTGCAGTGATCCTATTTTTAAGCAGCATTCTGACATGTCAAGCCTGAGAAGCACCCATGTCAAGTGTGTGACACTGCCACTAAGCAAATCGCTGGCTGCAGCAATGTCCCGCTTTAGCCAGCGATTCACTGAGCAGCAGTGTGACACTCTGGGCCCAGGTGCTTCCTAGGCCTGAAGAAGACGCTTAGTAGAAGGATCGCTGCAGGGGATGAAGCAGGACACCAGAGACACTGCTGGAGAGCAGGAGGGAAAGAAAGGTTTGTTTTGTTATACACTACAAATGGGCATATCTTTGAACCCCGACACCCTTCCCCCGGATAACCCCTAAGTAGTCATGTGAGCAATCCTAATCAGTGATTGACAGCTCTGTGTATGAGTGTGCATATAGAGATTTGTTAAAATCACCCACTTGCCTACTTAATCCAAAAGGAGCAGGTTTATATAAATAAGTGACATGCTATCCTGGAAATTTTCCCACATAACTATATATCCATCTGCTCAGCTTCTCCTGCTTTATAACATGATCCTCTGCAGGTTGGACTGTACTTTCAACATGAAAGGTTCCATTTAAAAGGGCTTTCCCAGCACGTCACCCACTTTCAGATTGGGTGACCAATAGTGGAAATAAACTGTCTACAGCACTTGGTAATGCAGTGTCTAATGAAGTGTGCAAAAAATTTTTTCTTCTTTTATGTTGGATTCACACCAGAGCACTGTATTACATCTTCTTTCGACTCACACAGAGCATTAATATGCTTGTAAGCAAAAGACCTTATGCTATTTACACCTAATAGAACAATCTTCTCCATCTACATCTCAGTCTGACTTGGATCATGACCGACTATGGCTGTTTTGCTAGTATACCAAGCCAACTTCTTCAAATTACGCAGTCTAAAAAATAACTTATTTATTATGCAATTATAAATCCCATCTAACAATTAATGTCAGCAACATTCTCCCTCTCATATATTCATGTACTTTCCATTTCAGGAGCCTTTACAGGGAGATTATATTTGCAGAGTAAAACAGTTTTCCCATGAGATTTACTGTGTGTAATTATTACATAGTAGCTCAACAATCTGTATAGGTAAACAATGTTCTGCAAGGCAACACCAAAGGACGCATTGCATTGTGTTCATATCATTATGAATGCTGCAGGATCCTGCTTTAAAGAATAAACTGTTATTCATAAATTATTAATAGAAATACAGCCACAGAGCCAATTCAGCAGATATATCCAAACTCTGCATATTGACGATGATACCAAACTACTTATTATGAAATTTACACAAACCCCCTAACATAATGATTTAACTTCCCTTCCCCTTGCTTGCTCCCAAAGGATAATTCTGCTGTCTGATTTATTTGTAAGTTGCCAGAGAGAAGAGGGAAGGGGGGTGTGTGGAAGCTTCTCTCATAAGACATTATTAAGAAGAGAGATATGATTAGCCTCCGGTACTGCAAGCAAAAAATGAAAATAATTCATGCATTATAAAAGATGAAAGCCAAGAAATATTTTCTCTATAACAGAACTGCTATGGGCTAAAGAATGAATTGTTATCATGCTCGTCTGCTATATACTATTTGTTTTTAAACTATACTAAACACTATAGAATTTTAGTATGGTCTCCTCAAACAGCACCAAACTTGGGAGGAACACTCTCAGAATTCTTCATAAGGGCTCTATGTATGTGGCAGAGCTACATGTATGAAGGCCACAGGGATGTGGAATTCCTATCGCCTGACGCCTGGGACATGCAGTTCCGGGCGCCGGGCAGGTTAACTTTTCCGGCCCTTAGTCCTGCTTCAGGCAAGCAGGGCCGGACCTGACAAGCGCGGCGGCGCTCAGTAGTCTGTATGGAGCAGGTTCCAGCTGTTCTCAGAAGCCGGGGGCTGCCGGTAATAGCCAGCATGCAGTGATTGCCGCGGCTGGCTATTAACCCTTTAGATCGCCCATGTGACTGCTCCCTGATGTGTAGTGGGGTGGATCGCCCCCCCCCCCCCCCCCTAGGGGGAACATCCACTATAGGTAGCCAGAGGGCTTACATCTGCTTCCCTGGTGTCTGTGGCTCTGTCATTGATAGATCCTGGCTGGACTAGGCTCTATCAATGGATCGCAGAGCACACATTCAATAGAACTCATCAACTGATCTGAATGAGGAATCTAATGATTCCTCCTAAGGCTAAGTTTCCACTTGTTTTTTTTTCCGGCAGTTTTTGGAATACTACCACTGCAGTTTTTGAGCCAAAGTCAGAAGTGGATCCATAAGGGAGGAGAAGTATAAGTCTTTCCTTTATATGTCCTGTTCCTTTTGAATTCACTTCTGGCTTTGGCTCAAAAACTGCAGTGGCAGTACTCCAAAAACTGCCAGAAAAAAAACCAAGTGGAAACTTAGCCTAAAAGTCTAATAAAGTGTAAAACAAAAAAAAAGTTTTAATGTAACCATAATAAAAATAAACATATTTAGTATCGCTGCGTGCGTAATTGTACGACCTATTAAAATATAACATTATGTATCCCATACGGTAAATGACCTAAATGTAAAAAAAAAATACCAAACCACAGAATTGCTATTTTTATAATATCCCAGAAAAAAAAAGTTAAAAAGCGATTAAAAAAAGTAAGATCAATACGAAAATGGTCCAGATACAAAACAGATTATGGCGCAAAAATGAGCCCTAATACAGCCTCGTATGCGAAAAAAAATAATAAAAAGCTACAGGGGGTCAAAAAATGGCAATTCAATTTTTTTTTAAAAGTTCCGAATTTTTTTTTAAATGAGTAAAACATGACGGAAACTATACAAATCTGGCATTGCTGTAATCACCGGCCTAAAGTATCAAAACAATATGTTAGATGACCACAAGGTAAATGGCATAGAAAAGAAAACCACCAAATTTGCTAAATTATCTTTGACTATTTCAAATTCACTTCACCATCTATATATATATCTATATCTATATCTAGTCGTAGTAATATGCAGCACACCAAAATCCAGTGCAAAGTGCTTTTTATTCCATGAAGTACAAAAGCGACGTTTCGCCGGCCTCACGCCAGCATTCTCAAGCATTCTTCTGGCGTGAGGCCGGCGAAACGTCGCTTTTGTACTTCATGGAATAAAAAGCACTTTGCACTGGATTTTGGTGTGCTGCATATTACTACGACTATTACTAAGGAACCAGAGGACCGTGGCTCCAGCATGCGTGCACCCTACCTACAGACCCTCATTTATCTCGATGTGCTGCTTATTTTTGGATTTTATATCTATATCTATATATATATAGAAAAATTAAATGGACAGTGGCACACCAGGTGTCAGCAAAAAAAAATGTGATTTATTCCAAAGACGTGTAGGCAACGTTTCAGCTGGCTCACCCAGCCATTTTCGGAAAATGGCTGGGTGAGCCAGCTGAAACGTTGCCAACACGTCTTTGGAATAAATCACATTTTTTTTGCTGACACCTGGTGTGCCACTGTCCATTAAATTTTTCTGTGTTTGGAGGGGTCCTCAACCTAGACCCGACATAGTAGGCACCCGAGCACCTTTTCTTACCCTGGAGTGCTGCTTTCCTGCTCTATATATATATATATATATATATATTTTATTTTTTTTGGGGGGGGGGGGGGTTTGGAGAATATGTTATTGAAAAATTAAAAGGTATCGTTATAGTAGGTAGTTAAGGCTATTATAGGGTGAGGAGAAAAAAAAAAAACAAGAGTGTTAAAGCAAAAATTGGCCTGGACAAGTGGATCGCCATGAGGGACAAGTAGATTTTGCTCCGTTTTAGTCCCGTGGACAAGTAGTTTTTTTATTAAACTTCTACACCCCTGGGCCATATGAAATCCATAAGGGATTATTCACATTTTGGATTTCTTTTTAAGTGGGCACCAGCAAAACCATCTGGAATTAGGACTGCGCGGAAATGCACCATCTCAATACACAGCAATGAATTTTAGAGCAGGAACCAACGAAAGATTGTTCAATCTTTTGGCAAATTCTGCAGTTCGGAATTTCTGCAGCAAAAATTCCGTAGTGTAAATGGTGCAGCAGAATTCAATTAAGAATAATGGAAGTCTGCTGTACCATATTTTCCAGGTTATTCTGTTAGGAAAAAATTGGATAATAGGTGCATAATGTAGCAAACTTTGCTGTTTTACTGAAGCCACTTCCATAAAAGGTATGTCACTAGAGATGAGCGAACTTACAGTAAATTCGATTTGTCACTAACTTCTCGGCTCAGCAGTTGATGACTTTTCCTGCGTAAATTAGTTCAGCTTTCAGGTGCTCCAATGGGCTTTTCCAGCCCACCGGAGCACCGGAAAGCTGAACTAATTTATGCAGGAAAAGTCATCAACTGCCGAGCGGAGAAGTTCGCTCATCTCTATATGTCACAAATGTGAACAACATTGGGTTCTCTGGGGTTATTGGAAAACTTTAATCTTGTAGTATTAATTATAGCTATAGGCTGTAAATACTTAATATATATGTCTTCTTTCATAAATAAAAAAAAAAAAGTTAAATGTAGAAAACACAAGCCCAGAAGTCTTAGGCAAGGTAGTACAATTTTCTAGTAAGTCCTGCTGAACTTGTGTATAAGTAGCAGGAAGAATTTATTTGACAGCTCAGTAAATGGTTGGGCCTGCAGTTCAGTGCGTATAGATGACTTCACTATCACAAAGATAATCTCTTGAGAATGCAGAGTGTTGTGCCTTAAGTGGCCAGTACTGTTCATAAACACAAATGTTTTTATCAAAACCTGGAAAGTCAGCACTACAGAGTTTACTGTACAGAGATGTAGTTAAATAAAGATATTCTACAATTAAAAGGTGAGGGAACACAGGAAAACACATTTTACTGCTATTACATTAACAATATATTCAATGTTAATGAGGTCTTAAAAACTGTTAACCATAATCTGAGAACATTTAAATGTTTGCTGCATTGGCCATTAAAAAAGAAATGGAAAGCACAGAAATGTTTCACAAAACTTCTAGTGTACTTTCAGAATAAATCCACACAAAGTGGAAAACTTTTAAAGCCTGTGGTGAGCCCACAGCAAAAGCCACATGTCATTTGCTTTGGATTCACTAAGGATTTTACCTGTTACATTGAAACAGGGTAAAATCTATATTGAAATCCTGCAAAAGACAATGACATGCGGTGGAGTATCCAAAACACAGGTCCATTTCTGCATGGAAAAACTCAACAAAAAACGCAACTTGTGTATGAGATTTCATGAAACCTGTGTTTTTTCTTTCTTTACAAATAGCTGGCCAGATTATAAACTAACAAAAGGAGTAATGTAGTATTTGTTCAAGTATTGCGGGGAAAAATACATTGGAGAAACACGTTGGAGAAACAAACCTAATGTAGCCACCAGTAGACTATGGTTGGTCCATTGGGCTAAAAACTGCATGGTTTTAGAAAGAGAAACTGTGCAGATCTCCATGTCAAAAGCCATCAGTGTCACTTGAAAAAAGACCAAAAGAAAAAAAAAAACACAGCTCTCATTCAATGAGAGCAGAAACTGCACAAAATAGAAGTTACATATAAATTCCATATACAGTTAAACTCTGAACCTCCTATTGAAATCAATACAAACCTCAGGGTTGGTAATAACCAGGGCATGTCATCCTCTTTAGTTTCTGTTGCAGACATTTCTACATTACAATCACGTTATTCAATACAGATATGGTAACATTTATTCATTAGCTTTTATGTGTTTCATTATCTCTAAACAAGGCAAATCATTATAAAAGACACCAATAAGAACCATTTTGTCTGTAGTAGGCCCTTAATTCAGGAGTTCAATAATTGTTTCTGTGCCTTCCAAACGCTACAATGTCTATGCATAACTTGGCCATTTCTATTAATCAGTACAGAGAGGCTAACAAGAATTGAGAGTGTATGTTAAGCTGGCATTGTACTGCTGACATACATGATGGATGAGGAGGCAAATGTATTATTGTCTATTGTATAATGTCCACATAAAGGTAGCTAGGGCACAAATGCTTACACCAGCAGTCTAGGCAAGTAGACAGATTTTTGTATTAAAGCCTAGCCTTTACTCTCTATTCACTGACCACTAGATTAACCTTTTCAGGCACTCATGTGCCACCTTTATCCTGTTTATACATAAACAAAATCCAAATTTAGCTTTATACAGAATGTTCAGTTATGCAGCATTTAACACATCGGAAATGGAGAATATTAAATTATGCATATTTTAATGAAGTACATATGAAAAAAAATGTGACACCTCTTCAAAAGGCCACGGAGGGAAATTACCATAGATTTTACAGTCAATTTTCAGCTATAAAAGTGTTGATGTGCACCAAATTTATGAAATGGTGTACGGCATATGATAAATTTGTCTGAGCAATACACAGCTAGGGAAAATTACCTCAGCACTGCCAACTTCAATCTGAAGGGAAAAGTGGCTGTGTTAAGTGCTGCATGTTGCTTTAACCCCTTAAGGACCCAGCCATTTTGCACCTTAGGACCCGGCCATTTTTGAACATCTGACCACTGTCACTTTAAACATTAATAACTCTGGAAAGCTTTTAGTTATCATTCTGATTCTGAGATTGTTTTTTCGTGACATATTCTACTTTAACATATTGGTAAAATTTTGTGGTAACTTGCATCCTTTCTTGGTGAAAAATCCCCAAATTTGATGAAAAATTAGAAAATTTCGCATTTTTCTAACTTTGAAGCTCTCTGCTTGTAAGGAAAATGGATATTCCAAATAATATTTTTTATTTTATTCACACATACAATATGTCTACTTTATGTTTGCATCATAAAATTGACAAGTTTTTACTTTTGGAAGATATCAGAGGGCTTCAAAGTTCAGCAGCAATTTTCCCATTTTTCACAACATTTTCAAACTTACTATTTTTCAGGGACCAGTTCAGGTTTGAAGTGGATTTGATGGGTCTTCATATTAGAAATACCCCACAAAAGACCCCATTATAAAAACTACACCCCCCAAAGTATTCAAAATTACATTCAGTCAGCATTTTTACCCTTTAGGTGTTTCACAGGAATAGCAGCAAAGTGAAGGAGAAAATTCACAATCTTCATTTTTTACACTCGCATGTTCTTGTAGACCCAATTTTTGAATTTTTACAAGGGGTAAAAGGAGAAAATTTATACTTGTTTTTGTAGCCCAATTTCTCTCGAGTAAGCACATACCTCATATGTCTATGTAAAGTGTTCGACGGGCGCAGTAGAGGGCTCAGAATCGAAGGAGAGACAAGGGGATTTTGGAGAGTACATTTTTCAGAAATGGTTTTTGGGGGGCATGTCGCATTTAGGAAGCCCCTATGGTGCCAGAACAGCAAAAAAAAAAAAACACATGGCATACAATTTTGAAAACTAGACCCCTTGAGGAACATAACAAGGAATTAAGTGAACCTTAATACCCCACAGGGGTTTCAAGACTTTTGCATACGTAAAAAAAAATATGTCACTACAATGTGTGTTTCCCCCCCAAATTTCACATTTATGCAAGGGTTAATAGCAGAAAATACCCCCAAAATTTGTAACCCCATCTCTTCTGAGTATGGAGGTACCCCATAAGTTGACCTGAAGTGCACTACGGGCAAACTACAATGCTCAGAAGAGAAGGAGTCATATTTGACTTTTTGAGAGCAAATTTTGCTCGGGGGGCATGTCGCATTTAGGAAGCCCCTATGGTTCCAGGACAGCAAAATAACCCCCACATGGCATACCATTTTGGAAACTAGACCCGTTGAGGAACGTAACAAGGGCTACAGTGAACATTTACCCCCACTGGTGTTTGTCAGATCTTTGGAACAGTGGGCTGTACAAAAATTTTTATTTGCACAGCCCATTGTTCCAAAGATCTGTCAGACACCAGTGGGGTGTAAATTCTCACTGCACCCCTCATTACATTCCGTGAGGGGTGTAGTTTCCAAAATGGGGTCACATGTGGGGTTTTGTTTTTTTGCGTTTGTCAAAACCGCTGTAACAATCAGCCACCCCTGTGCAAATCACCTCAAATGTACATGGTGCACTCTCCCTTCTGGGCCTTGTTGTGCGCCCCCAGAGCACTTTACGCCCACATATGGGGTATCTCCGTAGTCAGGAGAAACTGCATTACAAATTTTGGGGGGCTTTTTTCCCCTTTTACCTCTTGTCAAAATGAAAAGTATAGGGCAACACCAGCATGTTAGTGTAAACATTTTATTTTTTTTTTTTACACCAACATGCTGGTGTAGACCCCAACTTCACCTTTTCATAAGGGGTGAAAGGAAAAAAAAGCCCCCCAAAATTTGTTAGGCAATTTCTCCGGAGTACGGCGATACCCCATATGTGACCCTAAACTGTTGCCTTGGAATACGACAGGGCTCCGAAGTGAGAGTGCCATGCGCATTTGAGGCCTGAATTAGGGATTTGCATAGTGGTGGACATAGAAGTATTCTATGCCAGCGACTCCCAAACAGGGTGCCTCCAACTGCAAAACTCCCAGCATGCTTGGACAGTCAACGGCTGTCTGGCAATACTGGGAGTTTTTGTTTTGCAACAGCTGGAGGCTCCATTTTGGAAACAGTGGCGCACCAGACGTTTTTCATTTTTATTGGGGAGGGGGGCTGTGTAGGGGTATGTGTATATGTAGTGTTTTTTACTTATTTTATTTTGTGTTAGTGTAGTGTTTTAAGGGTACAGTCACACGGCCGGGGAATTACAGCGAGTTTCCCGCTGCGAGTTTGAACTGCTGCGCAAAATTTTCTGCATCGCAAACATGCAGCCTAATACTCACTGTAAGCCCCCTGCCCATGTGAATGTACCCTGTACATTCACAGGGGGGGGGGGACCTCCATCTGTTGCAAAACTACAACTCCCATCTGATTACTGTCGATCACGGGGCCGGAGCATTGTCACGGCTCCGCCCCCGTGTGATGTCATGCTCCGCCCCCTCAATGCAAGACTATGGGAGGGGGCGTGACAGCTGCCACGCCCCCTCCCATAGACTTGCATTGAGCGGCGGCATCAGTATAGCCATGTATGCCATATCAGTTAAAACAGGTAACCAAAAGGCATACACAAGAGCCTCTATATTATTCTCTAATAGCAGCATATACTGCGCTCTATAAGAAAAAAATATATATTTTCTTTTTACTTTTTCTCCAGGGTGCTTCTTTAATCCCTTAACAATCACGGACGTAAATGTATGTCCTGGTTTGGCGGTACTTCCCGCACCAGGACGTACATTTACGTCCTGTGTATGACAGAGAGCATCGGAGCGGTGCTCGCAGACGGGGACCCGCCGGTAATGGCCGACATCCACGATCACGAGTCTGTGAAAGATGAATGGCACACATAGTGACAGCTATACTGATTAGCATCCAGCTTTACTAGGAGAAGATAAAACAGATAGAACATGTTTTCATAAAATTGCTGTACTTTTATCTAAAAAATCCTTGCACTAATTTTATAAAGATCTATTCTTCCATTTATAAATTTTATCCTGTTATGAATTCACCATAATGTCTTCTGATTACTGCAGGCAAGCTCCAAGTATCTTCCTCTGACACATGACACAGCATAAAACCAGAGAGGAAAGGGTTACAGAGTAGAGAGTACTGATTGGCTGACTGCACAGGCTTGCTCCTGTGAGGGAGACAGACTGACACGCCCCCTCCAGCCTGGACAATAAATGCTTATATCTCTGGATATATAGGTGAGACACAAAAATTATATGCACATGATCAGGATTGGGTCCTGAGTAACATTTCACTTTTTTTGCACTATGACAGGTACGCTTTAAGGTGAAAATGGGCTTGGTCCTTAAAGGGGTACTACACTGGAAAACAGTTTCACATTTTATTTTAAATCAACTGGTGCCATAAAGTTAAACAGATTTGTAAATTACTTATATTTAAAACACTTAATCCTTCCAGTACTTAACAAATGCTGTATGTTTCACAGGAAGTGCTCTTCTTTTTGAATTTATTTTGTCTGACCAGTGCTCTCTGCTGACACCTCTGTTTATTCTAGGAACTGTCCAGAGTAGGAACAAATTCCCATAGCAAAACTCTCTTGCTCTGGACAGTTCCTGACATGGACAGAGGTGTCAGCAGAGAGCACTGTGGTCAAGCAGAAAGGAAATTCAAAAAGAAAAGCACTTCCTGGGAAGCATACAGCAGTTGATAAGTACTGGAAGGACTAAGAATTTTTTATTGAAGTCATTTACAAATCTGTAACTTTCTGGCACCAGTTGATTTAAAAGAAAATGTTTTCTAGTGGAGTACCACTTTAAATCAAATTAATAAAACTAAAATAAAAGACAAAAAGGTGTGAGCCTGAATGCTGGCTGCTTGCAGAACTATAACAGAAAAAATTTCATTTTTTATTGCACTGAAGGAAAAATTATTTGACTTCCTGTCTAGCAAAATTTACGAGAAAACCTCTTTCTTTAAACCTTCTAAGACCTTCTAAAAAGGGGTTAAAAACAGAGTGACTTGTGGAATGTGGAACAATCTATTTCATGGCTCGTCATCCTCAGGTGCACTCCATGTAAGAGTTCACTTCTACACATGTAGATATAACACATGCACTGAAATTGTAGCGCCCAGGAGTGGAATGTAAATTGTCTCAAGAACTTTGCACTCCTTTTAGATTCTTTTTTTCAAACATGAGTTACTGTAGTGAATGGTCATTCTGTGAAGAAGGCTTCAATGAAGCCTTTTAGTGACACACTAAAAAAAAAAAAAAAAAAAACAACGGATTACATGAAGCATAATGCAAGGAATATAAAGAAAACTGAAATTAGCAGACATAGGGCAAACCAAATTCACCTGGCAGCTATCTAGTATTAAAGGGGTACTCCGGTGCCAAGACATCTTATCCCCTATCCAAGGGTCCCGCCGCTGGGGACCCTCGTGATCAGCAGCCGGGGACCCACCAGTAATGGCCGACATCCGCAATCACGCAGATGTCTGCCATTAACCCCTCAGATGCCGTGATCAATACAGATCACGGCATCTGCAGCAATGCGGTACTTTGAATAAATGATCGGATTACCCACAGCGATCCGATCATCCAGCATGGCGGCCGGAGGTCCCCTCACCTGGCTCCGGCCGTCTCCCGGGGTCTTCTGCTCTGGTCTGAGATCGAGCAGACCAGAGCAGAAGATCACCCATAATACTGATCACTGCTGTGTCCTATACATAGCACTGAACAGTATTAGCAATCAAAGGATTGCTATAGATTGTCCCCTATGGGGACATAAAAAGTGTAAAATAAAAGTTGAAAAATGGAAAATAAAAAAAGTGAAAAATCCCCTCCCCCAATAAAAATGAAAATTGTCAGTTTTTCCCATTTTCCCCCCCAAAAAGCGTAATTTTTTTAAATAAATATATTTGGTATCCACACATCCGTAAATGTCCGTACTATCAAAATATAATGTTAATTATCCCGTACAGTGAATGGCGTAAACGTAAAAAATTAAAAAAGTCAAAAAAATGCAGCTTTTTTGTCACATTTTATAAAAATGTAATAAAATGATCTAAAAGTTTTATATGCAAATGTGGTATCGATAAAAAGCACAGATGACGGCGCAAAAAATGAGCCCTCATACCGCCCTATATATGGAAAAAAGAAAGTTATAGGTGGTCAAAATAGGGCGATTTTAGATTACTGATTTTGTACAAAAAGTTTTATTTTCTCTTTAAGTGGTACAAAAATATAAAAGTATCTAGTCATGGGTATCATTTTAATCATATTGACCCACAGAATAAAGAACACGTCATTTTTACCATGAAGTGTATAGTGTGAAAACAAAACCCTCCAAAATGCGCAAAATTGTGGTTTTCCTTTAAATTTCCTCCCTAAAAAAATTATTTTGGGTTCACCGTACATTTTATGGTAAAATGAGAGGTTTCATTACAAAGTACAATTGGTCACGCAAACAACAAGCCCTGATATGGGTCTGTAGATGGAAAAATAAAGGAGTTATGAATTTTAGAAGGCGAGGAGGAAAAAACGGAAACGCAAAAATAAAATTGGCCTGGTCCTTAAGGTGAAAATGGGCTTGATCCTTAAGGGGTTAAGGATGCAGCCCTTTTTTTTGCAAATCTGACCACTTTCACTTTAAGCATTTAATAACTCTGCGATGTTTTTACTTTTCATTCTGATTCCGAGATTATTTTCTCGTGACATATTCTACTTTATGCGCAAGTATAGATACAGTGGTCGGCACTATTTGGTTTGTATTGGAAGTTAGGCTGCTCTCACGAGTGTATACATGGATACTAGATACTCTTGCGGGGGTGGTCAATCTCTAAGGTCTTCAAACAAATCACGGCTAGAGATGAGCGAACTTACAGTAAATTTGATCCGTCACGAACTTCTCGGCTCGGCAGTTGATGACTTTTCCTGCATAAATTAGTTCAGCTTTCAGGTGCTCCCAGGGGCTGGAAAAGGTGGATACAGTCCTAGGAGACTCTTTCCTATGACTGTATCCACCTTTTCCAGCCAACGGAGCACCTGAAGGCTGAACTAATTTATGCAGGAAAAGTCAGCAACCGCCGAGCTGAGAAGTTTGTGACGAATCGAATTTACTGTAAGTTCGCTCATCTCTAATCATGGCAATAGAGTGTAGAAAAGAAGAGAGATCACTCACCGCTTCTGGTGCTCATTATTTCGGGGTTCAGTTAAAAGCACATTCAAGAGGTAAGTTCGAACACCAGCAAGACACAAGTGACAGCAGTGTTTCACATATTCTACTTTATGTTAGTGGTAAATTTTCGTCGAGACTTGCATCATTTATTGGTGAAAAAATCCCAAATTTGATGAAAAATTAGAACATTTTGAATTTTGTTAACGTTGAAACTCTCTGCTTATAAGGAAAATGAACATTTCAAATAAATTATATATTGATTAACATATACAATATGTCTACTTTATGTTTGCATCATAAAGTTGACAAGTTTTTACTTTTGGAAGACACCAGAGGGCTTCAAAGTTCAGCAGCAATTTTCCAATTTTTCACAACATTTTTAAAATCTGAATTTTTCAGGGACCAGTTCAGTTTTGAAGTGGATTTGAGGGGCCTTCATATTAGAAATACCCCATTATAAAAACTGCACCCCTCAAAGTATTCAAAATGACAGTCAGCAAGTGTGTTAACCCTTTAGGTGTTTCACAGGAATAGCACCAAAGTGAAGGAGAAAATTCTAAATCTTCATTTTTTTGTCACTCGTATGTTCTCGTAGACCCGGCTTTTGAATTTTTAAAAGGGGTAAAAAGGAGATAAATAACCCTAAAATGTGTAACCCAATTTCTCTCGAGAAAGGAAATATCACATATGTGTATGTCAAGTGCTCTGTGGGTGAGGTAGAGGGCTCAGAAGGGAAGGAGTGACAATGGGATTTTGGAGAGAGTTTTTCTGAAATGGTTTTTGGTGGGCATGCTGCCTTTAGGAAGCTCCTATGGTGCCAGAAAAGCTAAAAAAAATTAAAAAATTAAAATTTAAAAAAACACACACATGGCATACTATTTTGGAAACTAAACCCCTCAAGGAATGTAACAAGGGGTCCAATGATCCTTAACACCCCACATGTGTTTGACGACTTTTCGTTAAAGTTGGATGTGTAAATAAAAAAAAAAAATTCTCACAAAAATGCTGTTTTTTCATAAAATTTTTACAAGGGGTAATAAAAGAAAATCCCCCCCAAAATGTGTAACCCCATTTCTTCTGTGTATGGAAATACCCCATGTGTGGACGTCAAGTGCTCTGCTGGCGAACTACAATGCTCAGAAGAGGAGAGCCATTGAGCTTTTGGAGAGAGAATTTGGTTGGAATAGAAGTCAGGGGCCTTGTACATTTACAAAGACCACCGTGGTGCCAGAATAGTGGACCCCCCCCCCCACATGTGACCCCATTTTGGAAACGACACCCCTCACAGAATTTAATAAGGGGTGCAGTGAGCATTTACACCCCACTGGCATTTGACAGATCTTTGGAACAGTTGGCTGAGCAAATGAAAAATTAAATTTTTCATTTTCACGGACCACTGTTCCAAAAAATCTGTGGGGCGCAAATGCTCACTGTACCCCTTATAACATTACGTGAGGGGTGTAGTTTCCAAAATGGGGTCACGTGGGGGGGGGTCCATTGTTCTGGCACTATGGGGGCTTTGAACTCACTTGGCCCTCAATTCCGGACAAATTTTCTCTTCAAAAGCCCAATGACACTCGTCTTCTGAGCATTGTAGTTCACCCGCAGAGCACTTTACATCCAGAAGAAAGAAATTGGGTTACAAATTTTGGGGGGCATTTTTTTCCTATTTTCCCTTTGAAAATGAAAAATTTTGTGCGACACCGGCATTTTAGTAAAAAAAGATTTTTAGTTTCTCCATCCAACTTCAATGAAAATTCGTCAAACACCTGTGGGGTGTTAAGGCTCACTATACCCCTTGTTACGTTCCGTGAGAGGTGTAGTTTCCAAAATGGGGTCACATGTGGGTATTTATTTCTTTTGTGTTTATGTCAGAACCGCTGTAAAATCAGGCCCCCCTGTGCAAATCCCCAGTTTAGGCCTCAAATGTACATAGTGCGCTCTAACTCCTGAGCCTTGTTGTGCGCCCGCAGAGCATTTTACGCCCACATATGGGGTATATCCGTACTCAGGAGAAATTGCATTTTGGGGGTCTTTTTTTTCCTATTACATCTTGTGAAAATAAAAAGTATGGGGCAACATTAGCATGTTAGTGAAATTTTTTTTTTTTTTTAAACCCAAACAGGGTGCCTCCAGCTGTTGCTAAACTCCCAGCAGGCCTGGACAGTCAGTGGCTGTCTGTAAATGCTGGGAGTTGTTTTGCAACAGCTGGAGGCTCAGTTTTGGAAATACTACCGTACAATACGTTTTTTTAATTTTTATTGGGGGGGGGGAAAATAGCGTGTTTTACCCTTTATTATGTGGTAGTGTAATGTAGTGTAGTGTAGTGTAGTGTAGTGTAGTGTAGTGTTTTAGGGTACATTTGCACTAGCGGGGATTTATGGCGAGTTTGCCACTAGGAGTTGCACCGCGGCAGAAAATTTGCCGCAGCTCAAACTTGAAGCAGGAAACTCACTGTGAACACGCCTGTGCGAATGTACATGGGGGGGGCAAACTACAATTCCCAACATGCACAGACAGACCGTGCATGCTGGGAGTTGTTCTTTCGCGACAGCTGGAGGCACACTGGTTGGAAAACTTTCAGTTAGGTTCTGTTACCTGACTCCGTATGTTCCAATCAGTGTGCCTCCAGCTGTCGCAAAACTACAACTCCCAGCATGTACTGATTGCCGAAGGGCATGCTGGGAGAAGTAGTTATGCAACAGCTGAAGGGACACAACTAAACTCCCAGCATGGTGAGACAGCCTTTTGCTGTTTGTGCGTGCTGGGAGTTGTCGTGTTGCAAGATTTAGAGGGCCAAGGTTTAGAAATCACCGCACAGTGATCTCTAAACTGTGGCCCTTCAGATGTTGCAAAACTACAAACCACAGCATGCCCAGACAGCAAACTGCTGTGTGGCCGTGCTGGGAGTTGTAGTTTTGCAAGATCTAGAGGGCCACAGTTTAGAGACTACTGCACAGTGATCTCCAAACTATACCCCTCTAAATCTTGCAAAACTACAAATCCCAGCATGCCCAAATGGCTGTCTGGGCATGCTGGGAGTTGAAGTTTTCCAACATCTGGAGGGCTACAGTTTAGAGACCACTGTATAGTGGTCTCCAAACTGTAGCCCTCCAGGTGTTGCTAGGCAACTACTCACCTGCTTCCATAGTCTGCACCAGGGAGCCGCAAGTCATCACCACCCGCCACCAATCGCAGGTAACGGACCTCCACCGCCGGTCACGCTACAGTCCCCCCGTTCTTCCCGGAGTACAGTCGGTGGGCAGAACGGGGGAACCAAACTTGAACCCCTGCCACCTCACTCCTATCCCTCCAGTGCACAAGTGAGCGCAGGAAGAAGGGGGGCCTTTGGAGGATCGGGTTCCAGACTATAGGTAGGTATAGCAGTCCGAGACCCCGCATCGGTCTCCTTTTCACCAACACTATAACCAGGTGTATCGGGCCTATTAATTATAAACTGATAATGTTATGTAACTTTTTGCACAATTGCATACATTTGTGTATACATTTGCACAACATATGTTGCTGATGTTTTGAAATACTGGCAAAAAGGTTTTCTGACCACTGCATGCTAATTTAGCTTCACAGACCAGGCATAATCTGCTAGTGACTACATTCAGTCTGTTACTCAAAGATTATATATTTCTCCCAGCAAAGTCAATAGGAGGCACACAGTATTGCCTGACGTGTTAGAAACTAGTCACCGGATGAAGCTTCACTTTAATTAAAAAAAATGATATCACTTACATTTAGTAGACAAGGTAGCCATTAAATCTTTTAAAAATGTACAATTCTGAACACAAGTAACATTGCCTGAACCGTATAAGTGTCTCTGATGCCCTTTGCTGAGACAACTAATCACATTTCAGAGCTAGAAATTAAAAGCTGCAGAGACATTTTACATAATTCACCCTTACAGTGCTTGCTTATTGCATCAAACACCTTTTTTCTTTTTTTTTTTTTCTCCTTTTGGCCTCTGACACAACTCCATGGAAAGAGAAATTACTCCTCTCGGTCTTAGATTAATTCGATGATATCTTGTATGCCTTTTTTTGAGTAATGCTCTTTTAAATGGCAGTTCTCATTACCTTTCTGACTTATGCATTGATAAGTAAAATATATTGAATCTTGCTCTCAGCAGCAGTAAGGGATAGTGTATGAAATGCTAAAGCTTGCTTTCTTTTTTTTTTTTTGTTAAATCATAAGCTTATCTATTAGATGCTACAGATATAAGTGAGAAATTGCTCCAATAAAACTGCTGAAATCTCTCACCGCAGTACAAGAAAATATGTTCTAAAGTGAAAATTAGACGAAAAAAGTCAGGATACTTAACGATCTACAATCTGTGATGAAAAAACAAGTGTTTTGGTTGACATAAAAAAAACTCTTTGTTTGCCGCATAAACTGCATTACATTCTTAATCAATAATTATGCAGGATGCCTGCAAGATTGCATTAATTATAATTGTAGTCTTGATGATGTATTGAAATAGAAGGCGGCACAAGATCAACATTCATTATGCAGAACAAAATTGGCAATAAAATAACCTCTAGAAACATTTTGGCAGTGTAAGAAACAGCAGAAATATGTGTTCTATTGATTTCTAGATAATATTAAATGTCATATTGCTTCACATCCGCTGCAATTTACTAATAATTGCCTGGAGTTAATAGTGCTGAAAGAGTTCCACCAATACACAATATACAGTTGTATCTCCTCCTTTGTAAGTGAAATAATCCCATTCAACTAATCAATTCCTTGTATTAAAGATATTTCTTTCTTATCTTCTACTTGCTGGTGCCTGTATTACCACATCATTTTCTCTTTCACATAACTGAAAACAATATACAATTTAAAAAAAAGAACTGGCCATCTTTCATTTTTTCTTATTTAAGCTGCTTGTACTGTCCTGACTAGCAATATGGTGCTGACGTCACGGCCACTCCCCCCTTGTGACATCATGCCCTTCCTCACAATCCAAGTCTATGGGAGGGGGCATGACGGGCACCACACCTTCTCCCATAGACTTGCATTGAGGGGGCAAGGCTGTGACGTCACAAGCCTCTGTTGCCGCAGCCGGCGTTTTAAACTAACACCGGGTGCTGCAGGGAGATCGAGGGGGGTCCCAGCGGCAGGAGCCCGGCGATCAGATATCTTTTCCCCCATCCTTTGGATAGGGGATAAGATGTCTAGGGGCAGAGTACCCCTTTAAACCCTTTCATTATGGGCAGCTGTGTCAGGCCAAGCTGCAGTCTAGAGTTCACTCCCCTGTGTAAATACAAAGTCAGTCTCTCCTGTGTGGAGAACTTCTCTACTACAGGATTACATCAGCATCAATTAGATCCCTACTGCCAGCTGTCAAACACCTCCCATCCTTGCTATGCTCCACCCTTGTTCCTCTGTTTGTCCCTCCATGCAAGTGCGCTGCTAAAGAGATAATTTCATCCTATCTTAAAGGACCAAGAGTGATGTGTAAGGAGATTCCACACACACATTTTTTGTGGCAGTAGTTCATTTGTTTTTTGCTTTTGTTCTTCAGCCAAAGCCAGAGTATATTTAACAGAAATTAGAAAAATAAAGATAGGACGACTTCTTCCTGCTAGATCCACTTTTGGTTTGACAAAAAAAAACGAATAAAAGAATGTGACACAAACGGCAAAAAAATGCTGTGTGACCATTCCCCCTAACAACAGGAGAGTCTGCACAATAAGGTCGGTCCGTCTTTAGTATCTGCCATATGCTGACAGTCCAATGTATTCTTCCGAAATACACACTGCTGTCCCCCATTTCCTGCCTGTAAGAAATGACAGGGATAAACCTATCACAAGCAGGGAAGAGTAAAACTTCATCTCATAGAAACACACATAAGACTGCAGTGTGAGTTAGGGGGCAGAGATTCTTTGTCACTGAGCTGCAGTCTTTGCTGCTCTTAGGGTATGTTCACACTGCGGAATCCCCGAGTAAAAGTCTGCACAGTGTACATTACCATCAGTGTGAATGGGTCTTCCGCGAGACCCGTTCACACTGCGGAATTTCAGCGGCAGACAATTCCGCCGCTGAAATTGTTCCGCACAAAGAAAGAACATGTTCATTCTTTGGGCCGAAGTCCGCAAGCACTGCATAGCCGACAATGGTGACGGCGCAGTGCCGCACGGTCATACCGCCGCCGCTGGCTGCCAAGCAGAATTCAGCGAGCGGAGATTCCGTTCACACTCTGTAGTGTGAACATACCCTTAGATAGGACAAAGTAAGTGCAATGTGATGACCATATCAACGAAGTTACCATGATAGCAGGCAAACCATATAAAATGCATCAACTACACACAAGAGCTTATTGCTTTAAGGGAACCTGTCAAACTACGGGAAGCATTAAACAGGTGCAGTGAGCAGGATCAGGGAACACAATGATTTACTCTAAAACACTCGGGCATTCAAGAGAAACCATAGTATAAAAGTCATGGGTGTGATCCTTACACCTGCTCCCCCCGCCAGCTTGGGCGACATGTCTCTAGATAAATATAGATAAAAATAATAGATTCCTACGATTTGTATAAGAGGGAAAAAATCCAAAAGTACTAAAACATTATGAAGCGAGCTCAAAAGCTGAGCTCGCATCATACACACAGTCCCGGCTGCTATCAGCAGCCAGGACCCGATGCTAATGCAGGACAGATGTTCAGGCAGATGTCCGGCATTTACTCTTTAGACACGGCCATCAAAGTTGATCGCCGCATCTAAAGTGAAAGTGAAAGCTTCCCGGCAGCTCAGTCGGGCTGATCGGGACCATCGCGGTAAAATCGTAATGTCCCGATCAGCTAGAACGCATCAGGAAGGTTCCTTACCTGCCTCCTGCACGTCCGACCAGCGATTGATTGCTCCAAGCCTGAAATCCAGGCTTGAGCAATCAACCGCCGATAACACTTATCAATGCAATGCAATGGCATTGATCAGTGTATTGAATCAATGTAACTGCATGTTATAGTCCCCTATAGGGGCTATAAAATTGCAAAAAAAATAAAAGTGAAAAAATAAAAACTGTACATAAAAAAACCTGCAAATAAAATGTGGTATCGCCGTGTGTGCAAATGTCTGAACTCTAAAAATATATCGTTAATTAAACTGCAGGGTCAATGGCGTATGCACAAAAAAAATTCCAAAGTCCAAAATAGCGTATTTTTGGTCACTTTTTATACCATAAAAAAATTAATAAAACGCAATCATAAAGGGATCAAAACCAACATGGTACCGATAAAAACTTCAGCTAACGGCCCAGAAAATGAGCCCTCATACCGCCCCGTACGTGAAAAATAAAAGTTAGAGGGTCAGAAGATGACAATTTTTTTCAGAAGTAATACAAAATCAAACCTATATAAGTAGGGTATCATTTTAATCGTATGGGCCTACAGAATAAAGATAAGGTGTCATTTTTACCGAAAAAAGTACTGTGTATAAACAGAAACCCCCAAAAGTTACAAAATGGTGTTTTTTCTTCCATTTTGTTGCACAATGATTTTTTTTCCCGTTTCACCGTAGATTATTGGTAAAATGACTGATGTCACTTCAAATTAGAATTGGTGGCGCAAAAAATAAGCCATCATATGGATTTTTGGTTCAAATTTGAAAGGGTTATGATGTTTAAAAGGTAAGGAGGAAAAAACGAAAGTGAAAAAATGGAAAAACACTATGACCTTAAGGGGTTAAAATGCCATTTCCCAAAGGCCCATGCCTCTCCTCTGGCACATCTTGGTAAGTTAGCCATTAATCAGTGGTGCTTATAGAGGAGCAGAAACCTTATGAAAGTTAAAAAACAAAGGATTCACTAGATAAATAAGTAGAAAATGTCAGGTTCTAGGTGCCATTTTGAGATAATTTTTTTGTCAACTAATGGACGCAATTGAGTTGCTACTTTCGTTCAAATGCATCTGCGACCAAGGAACTGCTTGCACCGCGTTCGTTGGAGTGAACAATAAAAATAATTCAACAAACAGTAGAAGAGAGAAATAACGCAGCACTCACCACAAGCTCTTTATTCACCGTCTTCTTTATTCGGTTAAAAGCATGCAGACAGGTAAAGCAGGTGAGAGGAGACCTGGCGTGCTCTCGGCACTTCGTCAGGCCATGCTCTTATACCTGTCCGTGCAGGTGGTCTAACCAATCATCAATGTATAAACATATACAAGTGAAAGACAAATAAAAACAAATTAAAAGCAATACCTCCTAACTCTGCGAGTAAAAACATGTATAACTTTAACCCAGGTAGCTAAAAATGCTCCCATTTCATATTTTTCGTTTAAACCTAGCTGACCCAAGGCTTCAGTACGTAAGATCCACCTTGATTCTCTTTTCAAAAGCTCCTGATTCCTGTCCCTTCCTTCCATTAGATGTTCTAATCTTTCCAATGCACTGAACCTGAATGGGATAGATTCCCCGGCATGGCATTCATTTATATGTGTTCTGAATCTTCTGGCACCCACCCCCGTAGTAAGTGACCTGACATGTTCCCGAATTCTGTGAAACAGGGGCCTAATAGTTTTGTCAATGTAGAACCTGCCACAACTACAAACTAGGGTGTACATGACAAATTTAGTTCTACATGTAAAAATGTTTTTATTGTAATGTCGTGGCCACCCAGTATGAGAAATTTCACTTAAGCATTTAACTTGCAAAATGAACAAGTGGAGCAAGCATAGTTGCCCACAGGGCGATTATCAGATAACCAAATGACTGTTTTTTTTGCTTTCTGATATCTTTTTATGGTGTCATGTACTGTTTTATTCTTTTTATATGTTACTACGGGCAATTTCTCTGCAACTTTCTCCAGATCGCGATCTTGCTGCAGCATGTACCAGTACGCATTTATTGTTTTTTTAATCTGGTAATTCATAGGTGTATTCCTAAAAGTGAATACTATCCTTTCACTTTTTTGTTGTTTATTTTTGGTTTTAAGTAGTTCTTCTCTATGGATCTGATCTATCCTGTTTCTGGCTTTCTTTAGAACCCAGGGGGGATACCCTCTCTTTTTCAGAGGGTTTCCTATTTCTTCCGCTTGGGTTTCAAAAAGAGCCGGGTCATTGTTGATTCTCTTCAGTCGAGTGAGTTAACTAAAGGGGATTGCATCCTTGGTGTGTTTTGGAAGAGAGGAATCATAGTGAAGTATGGAGTTCTTGGATGTTGGTTTTCTATGGCCTGTGGTTATGATCCTATTGTCTACTACTACTTAAAACCAAAAATAACAACAACAATAAAACAACAACAAAAATACAACAATTTTTTACATGTAGAACTAAATTTGTCGTGTACACCCTAGTTTGTAGTTGTGGCAGGTTCTACATTGACAAAACTATTAGGCCCCTGTTTCACAGAATTCGGGAACATGTCAGGTCACTTACTACGGGGGTGGGTGCCAGTAGATTCAGAACACATATAAATGAATGCCATGCCGGGGAATCTATCCCATTCAGGTTCAGTGCATTGGAAAGATTAGAACATCTAATGGAAGGAAGGGACAGGAATCAGGAGCTTTTGAAAAGAGAATCAAGGTGGATCTTACGTACTGAAGCCTTGGGTCAGCTAGGTTTAAACGAAAAATATGAAATGGGAGCATTTTTAGCTACCCGAGTTAAAGTTATACATTTTGTTACTTGCACGCCAGGTCTCCTCTCACCTGCCGTACCTGTCTGCATGCTTTTAACCGAATAAAGAAGACGGTGAATAAAGAGCTTGTGGTGAGTGCTGCGTTATTTCTCTCTTCTACTGTTTGTTGGATTACTGCATAAAACGCATTGCACCACTGAAACTCACACAGCGAGACGGGTACGAACACACCTCCCATATAGTGGCATTAACCCTTAGCCTGACACTGGTGCCGGTGTATCTCTATCAATGCAATAAAATAATTCCTTTTATGATGCTGCTAGTCTAAAAAAAGATCGAAAAACTTAAGTTCAGACATAAATCAGACAGCCATAGAAATGAGAAGTAACCTATTTTACCCCTATGACTTACACAAAGGACAAAAATGTATTTGACCCCCACATCTTCTAGGCTGTCCCCAATGTCAGCACATATTACAATAGCCTACGATATGCAGGTTTCAGTTATGCACCTGATTTCAAGCAATAGGTAATAACAGAGGCTAAGAGGACTTGAATCTGAACTACATTATCATACATCGTATCATAAATTATCCTACTTCAATATTTAGTAGTATTGTAATTGTAGTTGTAAGGTTTTATCATTGTAATCATCTTAAAGGAATGTTCACTTTAAATGTTCATACAATACAAAAGCAAGGCTGACTATCCTTTTGCCCCTGACTTCTATTTTAAGGCAATCTGTCAGCAGCAGGCCATGTTCTAAACTACTGGCAATGCTAGATAGCCATTAGAGCTAGTAGTCACATGGTAACTTAACTATAATGTGAATTGCGATTCCAAAATGTTTTTATTATGTGGTGCCAAGAGTCAAAAATGCGTTTTCAAGCCCCTGAACACCTCCTTAAAAAAAATTTAATATTTTTTTTTTATGAAAGTAAAAGTTTATTTAATTTTAACAAACAGAAAATAATTATTTTATATAGTGCACAAATATTAAAGTGCTGTACACAGTGTGTGATCATCTAAATTGTTCCTTGTCCGCTTTGGGTTCACAATTTACATTCACCAGTATGTCTTGGTGTGTGGGAGGAAACCCAAGCAAACAGAGTGCTGACAAGACAATTTTAGTGCTTTCATTGCTGTTATTGATCCCCCGAGAGTCTATTGCTCATTTCTTCCATTTCAGGGTGCAGGACTGGAGCTGAGCTGTTAGCCAGTAGTACTTACACATGGCTTTCTTTACCTTACATTTCTAGTCAATCACAGCACACCACATACTATTCTCTGCTATGCCGTGACATAGTGCTGGTAAAAATCCACTGAACAGGCATGCACCTTGAGAGGTGATAGTTGTTTCACAACTTTTTTCGCCGCAGGGTGTGGGTGCTGCTACACTGCAGCTTTAGACAGCAACCCACAAGTGACGTCTTCTCTAATCAGCATTGTTCCCTTTTCTTCTCCATCGGGCACTGCCATTATGACAATTTCTTCTAGCCACAATTCTTCACTGTTAAACCTGCAAAACAAACCTATTCGGCTCCGCACTTTTTTTTTTTTTTTTTACATGGGTGACAGGGGTGCAGAGGAGTGTTCATGCGTGACAGAGGGGTGTAGAGGAGTGTACATGGGTGACAGAGGGGTATAGGGGGTGACAGTTGGGTGCAGGGAGGTGTACATGGGTGACAGATGGGTGTAGAAGAGTGAACATGGATGACAGGGAGCATAAGGGGTGACAAAGGGGTGGACAAGAGTGACAAGGTGGTAACAGAAGGGTGGACAGGGGTGACAAAAGGACAGAGGGTGAATAGGGGGTGGACATGAGTGAAAAGGATGTGGTCACAATGGTGGACAATGGAGCG
This sequence comes from Hyla sarda, assembly GCF_029499605.1. Lineage (NCBI taxonomy): Eukaryota > Metazoa > Chordata > Amphibia > Anura > Hylidae > Hyla > Hyla sarda. The sequence continues at coordinate 342,891,574 of NC_079191.1, read as the reverse complement.
TGAACATGAGTGACAGAGGGTTTGATGGGGTGGACATGGGAGACAGGGGGTCAGAGAGGTGGACAAGGGGGTAAAAGAGGGGTGGACAGGAGTGACAGAGAGGGTGGACTGGTGTGACAAAGGGACAGCGAGGTGAATAGGGGGTGGGGTGAACATGGTTGACACGGATGGACAGGAGGGTGGACAAGGCGGACATGGATGACATTATGATGGACATGGGTGACATGGAGGTGGACAAGGCAGACATGAATGACAGGAGGGTGGACATGGGTGACAGGGATAGGCGGCGGGGTGGCAAGGCGGATATGGATGACAGGTGGGTGGATATGAGTGACGGGGTGGACAGGGTACAGTACCTTAACCCCTTAAGGACCAGGCCAATTTTCACTGCAGGACCATAGCGTTTTTTTGCACATCTGACTACTGTCACTTTAAGCATTAAGCACTGCATTTGTCTAACTTTGAAGCTCTCTGCTTGTAAGGAAAATAGACATTCCAAACAAATTATATATTGATTCACATATACAATATGTCTACATTATGTTTGCATCGTAAAGTTGACATGTTTTTACTTTTGGAAGACACCAGAGGGCTTCAAAGTACAGCAGCAATTTTCCCATTTTTCACAAAATTTTCAAAATCGGAATTTTTCATGGACCAGTTCAGGTTTGAAGTGTATTTTAAGGACCTCCATATTAGAAATACCCCATAAAAGACCCCATTATAAAAAAAACTGCACCCCTCAAAGTATTCAAAATGACATTCAGTAAGTGTTTTAACCCTTTAGGTGTTTCACAGGAATAGCAGCAAATTGAAGGAGAAAATTCAAAATCTTCATTTTTTACACTTGCATGTTCTTGTAGACCCAGTTTTTGAATTTTTACAAGGGGTAAAAGGAGAAAAATCGTAAAAATTTGTAACCCAATTTCTCTGGAGTAAGGAAATACCTCACGTGTATGTCAAGTGTTCAGCAGGCGCAGTAGAGGGCTCAGAAGGGAAGAAGCAACAAAGGGATTTTGGAGAGTGAGTTTTTCTGAAATGGTTTTTGGGGGGCATGTCACATTTAGGAAGCCCTTATGGTGCCAGAACAGCAGAAAACCCCCACATGGCATACCATTTTGGAAACTACACCCCTCAAGGCATGTAACAAGGTGTCCAGTGAGCCATGACACCCCACAGGTGTTTGACGACTTTTCGATAAAGTCGGACGTGTAAATGAAAAAAAAAATATGTTTTCCACTAAAGTGCAGTTTTTTCCCCAAATTTACAATTTTTACAAAGGGTAATGGGAGAAAATGCCCCCCAAAATGTGTAAGCCCATCTCTTCTGAGTATGGAAACACCCCATGCTAGGACGTAAAATGCTCTGCGGGCGCACTACAATGCTCAGAAGAGAAGGAGTCACATTTGGCTTTTGGAAATCAAATTTTGCTGAAATTTTTATTTTTTATTTTTTTTGGCGGGGGAGGGGCAGGTCGCATTTAGGAAGCCCCTATGGTGCCAGAACAGCAAAAAAAAAAAAAAAAAAACACAACACATGGCATACTATTTTGGAAACTACACCCCTCAAGGAACGTAACAAGGGGTACAGGGAGCCTTAACACCTCATAGGTGTTTTCACCAAAATGCTGTTTTTTCCCCAGATTTTACATTTTTACCTCCAAAATTTGTACCCCATTTCTTCTTAGTATGGAAATACCCCATGTGTGGCCGTCAAGTGCTCTGCTGGTGCACTACAATGCTCAGAAGAGAAGGAGAGCCATTGAGCATTTGAAAAGAGAATTTGTTTGGAATGGAAGTCAGGGGCCAAGTGCATTTTCAAAGCCCCCCATGGTGCCAGCACAGTGGACCCCCCCCCCCCCCCACATGTGACCCAATTTTGGAAACTACACCCCTCACAGAATTTAATAAGGGGTGCAGTGAGCATTTACACCCCACTGGTGTTTGACAGATCTTTGGAACCGTGGGCTGAGCAAATTAAAAATTACATTTTTCGTTTTCACGGACCACTGTTCAAAAAATCTGTCAGACACCTGTGGGGCATAAATGCTCACTACACCCCTTATTACATTCCGTGAGGGGTGTAGTTTCCAAAATGGGGTCACATGTGGGGAGGGTCCATTGTTCTGGCACTATGGGGGCTTTGTAAACACACAAGCCTTCAATTCCGGACAAATTTTCTCTTCAAAAGCCCAATGGCGCTCCTCTTTTGAGAATTGTAGTTCGCCCACAGAGCTCTTTACATCCACATATGGGGTATGTTCTTAATCCGGAGAAAAAAATTGGGGTTACACATTTTGGGGGCTTTCTTCCTATTTTCCCTTGTGAAAATGAAAACTTTAGGGTAACACCAGCCTTTTAGTGAAATTTGTTTTCTTAATTTTCCCATCCAACTTTAAAGAAAATTCGTCAAACACCTGTGTGGTGTTAAGGCTCACTATACCCCTTGTGACGTTCCGTGAGGGGTGTAGTTTCCAAAATGGGGTCACGTGGGTATATTTTTTTGTGTTTATGTCAGAACCACTGTAAAATCAGCCACCCCTGTACAAATCACTAATTTAGGCCTCAAATGTACATAGTGCGCTCTCACTCCTGAGCCTTGTTGTGCGCCCGCAGAGCATTTTACGCCCACATATGGGGTATTTCCGTACTCAGGAGAAATTGCGTTACAAATTTTGGGGGTCTTTTTTTTCCTTTTACCGCTTGAGAAAATAAAAAGTATGGGGCAACACCAGCATGTTCGTGTAAAAAAAATAAAACATTTTACACTAACAGGCTGGTGTAGCCCCCAACTTTTCCTTTTCATAAGGGGTAAAAGGAGAAAAAGATCTCCAAAATTTGTAGTGCAATTTCTACCGAGTATGGAAATACACTTGTGGCCCTAAACAGTTTCCTTGAAATACGACAGGGCTCTGGAGGACTACATTAGGGATTGCATAAGGGTGCACATTTGGAATCACTGGAGGGTGCCTCCAGCTGTTGCTAAACTCCCAGCATGCCAGGACAGTCAGTGGCTGTCGGGAAATGCTGGGAGTTGTTGTTTTGCAACAGCTGGAGGCTCCGTATTGGAAACCATGCCGTACTATACTTTTTCATTTTTATTGGCGGGGGGGGAGAAACAGTGTAAGGGGTGTATATTTAGTGTTTTACCCTTTATTATGTGTTCGTGTTTTCAGGGTACATTCGCACTGCGGGCGTTTACGGTGAGTTTCCCTGCTAGGAGTTTGCACTGTGGTGAAAAAATTGGCGCAGCTCAAACTTCAAGCAGGAAACTTTCTGTAAACCCGCCCGTGTGAATGTACCCTGTACATTCATATGGGGGGGGGGGGGGGGAACAGACCGCGCATGCTGGGAGTTGTAGTTTTGCAACAGCTGGAGGCACACTGTGGTTGGAAAACCTTCAGTTAGGTTCTGTTACTAAACTCAGTATTTCCCAACCAGTGTGCCTCCAGCTGTTGCAAAATTACAACTCCCAGCAAGTACTGATCGCTGAAGGGCATGCTGGGCGATGTAGTTATGCAACAGCTGGAGGTGCGCAACTGCAACTCCCAGCATGCAGAGACAGCTGTTAGGGCATGCTGGGATTTGCAGTTTTGCAACATCTGGAGGGCTACAGTTTAGAGACCACTGCACAGTGACCTCCAAACTGTGGCCCTCCAGATGTTGCAAAACTACAAATCCCAGCATGCCCAGACAGCAAACTGTTTTTTTTTTTTTTTTTTTTTTTTTTAAAGTCCGTTTACATTTTTGACGGGAGAAGAATGTGAACGCAGCCTTACATAATGGAGTACACCCTTCACATTTTTGTAAATATTTTATTATAGATTTTCCTGTGAAAACACTGAAGAAATGACACGCTACAATGTAAAGTAGTGCACAGCCTATATAACTGTGTTTAATGTTGTGTCCCCTCAAAATAACACACAGCCATTATCCCCTTAAAGAGGAACTCCGCCCCTAGAAATCTTATCCCCTATCCAAAGGAAAGGGGATTAGATGTCTGATCGTGGGGGTCCGGCCGCTGGGAACCCCCACAGCACCCCGTCATCTGCTGCACGGAGTGAACTTCGCTCAATGCCTGATGAAGGGCGATACATGAGTATCACCCTTGGCCATCACGCCCAGTCCCATACATTTGTATTGAGGGGGTGGGGCATGACATCACAGTGGGGCGGGACCGTGAAGTCACGATACTCCGGCCCCTGTACTGCATGTCAACAGGCACGGAGCAAAGTTTTCTCCATGCAGTAGATGACACGGGGTGCTGCAGGAGAGATTGCGGGTGTTTCCAGCGGTGGGACCCCTGTGATCAGACATTTTAGCCCCTATCCTTTGGATAGGGGATAAGATTTCTAGGGGCGGAGTACCCTTTTAAAGATACAGTCTATTTTGGCCTTAAAGACATAGAAAATTTCATTTTTGCATTTTCATTTTTCCTCCTTGCCCTCTAAGGAGGCATAACTTATTATTTTTTCTATCTCCAGACACATGAGGGTATTTTTTTTGGCGCGAGCATTTGTACTTTGTAACAACACCTTTCATTTTAACCATAAAATGTACAAAGCAAAGAAAAATATTAAAAATGGTGTGGGGAAAACACAATTTAGTGGGTACATTTTTTAAGCTATATACTTTATGGTAAAACAGACACGTTATCCTTATTCTGTGGGCCAATATGACAAACAAATTTTACATACTTTATTATTGGCCATAGTAGTAGATCGTGACCCCGGACTGGAGGAGCGGTGGTCGGAGCACTGAAGTGGGACAGTACACAGACATACAGCCTCCAGCCATACACTGTATATGGCTGAAGGCTGTATGTCTGTGGGGTCCACTGCCAACCTAATGTGGGGGAACAATTCTGACAACCTAATGTGGGGGGAACTATGCTGCCTACCTAGTGTGGGGGAACAATGGTAAGTTACCGTATGGCGGTAGAGGGGTAGTCTTATATGGCGAGTATATCCCAAACTCCATATTTTAACTGTAAAAGTTGGGGGTATTCTTATACACCGGAAAATACGGTAATATAGACAACACAACACCATGCTATACACTGCTTTGTCATATTTTAAATGGGCACGGTCAGATACAAAAACATATGTTATACATCTTGGCATATCATTAAAAGGGATACTCCGGTGGAAAACTTTAATTTTTTTAATCAACTGGTGCCAGAAAGTTAACCAGATTTGTAAATTACTTCTATTGAAAAATCTTAATCCTTCCAGTACTTATTAGCTACTGAATACTACAGAGGAAATCATTTTCTTTTTGGAACACAGTGCTCTCTGCTGACATCACAAGCACAGTGCTCTCTGTTGACATCTGTGTCCATTTTAGGAACTGCCAAGAGCAGCATATGTTTGCTATGGGGATTTTCCCCTACTCTGGATAGTTCTTAAAATGGACAGAGATGTCAGCAGAGAGCACTGTGCTCGTGATGTAAGCAGAGAGCTCTGTGTTCCAAAAAGAAAATAATTTCCTCTGTAGCATTCAGCAGCTAATAAGTATTGGAAGGATTGAGATTTTTTAATAGAAGTGAATTACAAATCTGTTTAACTTTCTGGCAACTGTTGATAAAAAAAAAAAAAAAAAGTTTTCCACCGGAGTACCCCTTTAACTTTTTTTTTTTTTTTAATATGTATTATGTTTTTATTTTCCAATTATTATGAAATGAAAGAATATATGAACTTTAAAAACCTAACTTTTCTAATATACTTCGTAAGAAGATTTTATTTGCTTTATATAGTAATCGTGGCTTATAAAATCATGGTTTTGTCCATGCTGAAGCAAGGGCATGGACAAATTCCAGTAAGTGAGGGTGGGCTAGTACTCCGATAGGACAGGAGAGAGCACATAGGAGTGCTAGCCCACCCTCACTTACTAGACTTTGTCCATGCCTGTGCTTCAGTGACACTTTGGTCCCAATTTTGACAAAGGGGTACTCCGGTGGAATTTTTTTATTTATTTATTTATTTATTTTTTTAATCAACTGGTGCCAGAAAGTGAAACAGATCTGTAAATTAATTATTCTTAATTCTTCCAGTACTTATCAGCTGCTGTATTCTACAGAGCAAGTTCTTTTCTTTTTTAATTTCTTTTCTGTCTGACCACAGTGCTCTCTGCTGACACATCTGTCCATTTCAGGAACTGTCCAGAGCAGTAGAGGTTTGCTATGGGGATTTACTCCTGCTCTGGACAGTTCCTGACATGGACAGAGGTGTCAGCAGAGAACACTGCAGTCGGACAGAAAATAAATTCAAAAAGAAAAAGAACCTTCCTGTGGAGCATACAGTAGCTGATAAGTACTGGAAGGATTACGATTGTTAAATAGAAGTACCGTATATACTCGAGTATAAGCCGACCCGAGTATAAGCCGAGACCCCTAATTTCAACCCAAAATCCCAGGAAAAGTTATTGACTCGAGTATAAGCCTAGGGTGGGAAATACATCATCCCCCCCTGTCATCATCCAGACCCGTCATTAACATCCTCATCATCATCCCCTTGTCATCATCCCGCACATCCCCCCTTCATCATCCCCTTATCATCCCACACATCCCCTTATCATCCCGCACATCCCCCCTTCATCATCCCCTTATCATCCCACACATCCCCCCTTCATCATCCCCTTATCATCCCACACATCCCCCCTTCATCATCCCCTTATCCCACACATCCCCCCTTCATCATCCCCTTGTCATCATTCGCCCTCAATGGTCTTCAACCTGCGGACCTCCAGAGGTTTCAAAACTACAACTCCCAGCAAGCCCGGGCAGCCATCGGCTGTCCGGGCTTGCTGGGAGTTGTAGTTTTGAAACCTCCGGAGGTCCGCAGGTTGAAGACCACTGCGGCCTTCGACATCATCCAGCCCCCTCTCACCCCCCTTTAGTTCTGTACAGTACTCACCTCCGCTCGACGCTGGTCCGGTGCTGCAGGACTGTCCGGTGGGGAGGTCGTCCGGTGAGGAGGTGGTCCGGGCTGCTATCTTCACCGGGGGCGCCTCTTCTCCGCGCTTCCGGCCCGGAATAGAGGCGTTGCCTTGACAACAACGCAGAAGTACGTTGGCAATGAACGCACCTCTGCGTCGTTGTCAAGGCAACGTGACTATTCTGAGGCCGGGCCCGAAGCGCTTAGAAGAGGCCTCCCCGGTGAAGATAGCAGCCCGGAACCACTATCCCACCGGACCACCTCCTCTCCGGACAGTCCTGCAGCACCGGACCAGCGCCGAGCGGAGGTGAGTAGTCAGAACTAAAGGGGGGTGAGAGGGGGCTGGATGATATCGAAGGCCGCAGTGGTCTTCAACCTGCGGACCTCGGAGGTTTCAAAACTACAACTCCCAGCAAGCCCGGACAGCCAATGGCTGGCCGGGCTTGCTGGGAGTTGTAGTTTTGAAACCTCTGGAGGTCCGCAGGTTGAAGACCACTGCGGGTGGGGGAGTTCACTCGAGTATAAGCCGAGGGGGGTGTTTTCAGCACGAAAAATCGTGCTGAAAAACTCGGCTTATACTCGAGTATATACGGTAATTTACAAATCCATTTAACTTTTTAATATTTAAAAAAAAATATTGTTTTCCACCGGAGCACCCCTTTAACCCCTACAGGACCCATGACGTAACGGTACGTCCCGACACCCTGGGTCTTAAGGACCAGGGACGTACATTTACGTCATGGTCAGTTTTAGTCCCCGCCGTGCGCCGGGCGGGGATCGGAGCGGGATGGCTGCTGAAATCATTCAGCAGGCATCCCGTGCAAATGACCAGGGGGGTAATCAGACCCCCCCATGTCGGCGATCGCGGCAAATCGCAAGTGAATTCACACTTGCGATTTGCGCGATTCCGGGTCATTACGGGTCTATAGTGACCCGGTGACCCGCAATGTAAGGGGGATCGCGGGTGTCTAAGACACCCACGATCCCCCTGAAGCGATAGGAGTGAGGTGGCACGGGTGCCACCCCTCCTATCCCTGCTATTGGTGGTCTAGACGCGACCACCAATAGCAGATCGGGGGCGGGGGGGTTTACTTTCGTTTTCCCCGTCCTGCCCTCCCACAATAGGCGGGGCAGGACGGGGAAACGACGGGGACCGGCGCCGAAGATCCACTTACCGATCCGGGCGGGCGTCGGAGGCTGCAGGCGACGGAGATCGGCGGGCGGCGATGACGTGCGGCTGGATCCGACGGAAGCCGGTGAGTTGCCAAGCAACATCTGGAGGGTACAGTTTGAGACCATTATACAGTGGTCTCTAACTGTAGCCCTCCAGATGTTGCAAAACTACAACTCCCAGCATGCCCAGACTGCTGTTTGGGCATGCTGGAATATGTAGTTTTGCAACAGCTGGAGGGCTACAGTTTGAGACCACTATATAGTGGTCCCTAAACTGTAGCCCTCCAGATCTTGCAAAACTACAACTCCTAGCATGCTCAAACAACTGTTTGCTGTCAGGGCATGCTGGGAATTGTAGTTTTGCAACAGCTGGAGGTCCACAGTTTGGAGATCACTTTGCAGTGGTCTCTAAAACTGTAGCCCAACAGATGCAAAACTGCAAATCCCAGCATGTCCAAACAGCAATCAGCTGTCTCGGCATGCTGGGAGTTGTAGTTGCGTACCTCCAGCTATTGCATAACTACATCTCCCAGCATGCCCTTCGGCGATCAGTACATGCTGGGAGTTGTAGTTTTGCAACAGCTGGAGGCACACTGGTTAGAAAATACTGAGTTAGGTAACAGAACCTAACTGAAGGTTTTCCAACCAGTGTGCCTCCAGCTGTTGCAAAAGTACAACTCCCAGCATGCACGGTCTGTCAGTACATGCTGGGAGTTGTAGTTTTGGAACAGCTGGAGGTTTGCCCCCCCCCCCCCCCCCCCCCATGTGAACGTACAGGGTACATTCACACGGGCAGGCTTACAGTAAGTTTCCTGCTCCAAGTTTGGGCTGCGGCAAATTTTTCGCCGTATCTCAAACTTCTAGTGAGAAACTCACCGTAACCCGCCAGTGCGAATGTACCCTAAAAACACTACACTACACTACACTACCACCTAATAAAGAGTAAAACACTACATATACACCCCCTTACACTGTCCCCCCAATAAAAATGAAAAACGTATTGTATGGCAGTGTTTCCAAAACGGAGCCTCCAGCTGTTGCAAAACAACAACTCCCAGCATTTCCGGACAGCCACTGACTGTCCAGGCATGCTGGGAATTTAGCAACAGCTGGAGGCACCCTGTTTGGGAATCACTGGCGTATAATACCCCTATGTCCACCCCTGTGCAATCCCTAATTTAGTCCTCAAATGCGCATGGTGCTCTCTCACTTTGGAGCCCTGTCGTATTTCAAGGCAACAGTTTAGGGCCACATATGGGGTATCACCGTACTCGGGAGAAATTGCACTACTAATTTTGGGGGGCTTTTTCTCCTTTTACCCCTTAGGAAAAGGAAAAGTTGGGGCTACACCAGCTTGTTAGTGTAAAAAAATAAAAAAAATTACACTAACATGCCGGTGTTGCCCTTTACTTTTTATTTTCACAAGCGTTAAAAGGAAAAAAAAGACACCCAAAATTTGTAACGCAATTTCTCCTGAGTACAGAAATACCCCACATGTGGGCGTAAAATGCTCTGCGGGCGCACAACAAGGCTCAGGAGTGAGAGCGCACCATGTACATTTGAGGTCTAAATTGGTGATTTGCACAGGGGTGGCTGATTTTACAGCGGTTCTGACATAAACCCCCCCCAAAAAATACCCACATGTGACCCCATTTTGGAAACTACACCCCTCACGGAATGTAATAAGGGGTACAGTGAGCATTTACGCCCCACAGGTGTTTGACAGATTTTTGGAACAGTGGTCCGTGAAAATGAAAAATTTTATTTTTCATTTGCACAGCCCACTGTTCCAAAGATCTGTCAAACGCCAGTGGGGTGTAAATACTCACTGCACCCCTTATTAAATTCTGTGAGGGGTGTAGTTTCCAAAATAGGGTCACATGTGGGGGGTTCCACTGTTCTGGCACCACGGGGGGCTTTGTAAACGCAGATGGCCCCTGACTTCCATTCCAAACAATTTTTTTTCCCAAAAGCTCAACGGCGCTCCTTCTCTTCTGAGCATTGTAGTGCGCCAGCAGAGCACTTGACGTCCACACATGGGGTATTTCCATACTCAGAAGAGATGGGGTTACAAATTTTGGGGGGTCTTTTCTGCTATTAACCCTTGCAAAAATGTGAAATTTGGGGGGAAACACACATTTTAGTGAAAAAAAAAAATTTTTTTTTACATATGCAAAAGTCGTGAAACACCTGTGGGGTATTAAGGCTCACTTAATTTCTTGTTACGTTCCTCAAGGGGTCTAGTTTCCAAAATGGTATGCCATGTGAGGGTTTTTTGCTGTTCTGGCACCATAGGGGCTTCCTAAATGCAACATGCCCCCCAAAAACCATTTCAGAAAAACGTACTCTCCAAAATCCCCTTGTCTCTCCTTCGCTTCTGAGCCCTCTACTGCGCCCGCCGAACAATTTACATAGACATATGAGGTATGTGCTTACTCGAGAGAAATTGGGCTACAAATACAAGTATAAATTTTATCCTTTTACCCCTTGTAAAAATAAAAAAATTGGGTCTACAAGAACATGCGAGTGTAAAAAATGAAGATTGTGAATTTTCTCCTTCACTTTGTTGCTATTCCTGTGAAACACCTAAAGGGTTAAAACGCTGACTGAATGTCATTTTGAATACTTTGGGGGGTGCAGTTTTTATAATGGGGTCATTTGTGGGGTATTTCTAATATGAAGACCCTTCAAATCCACTTCAAACCTGAACTGGTCCCTGAAAAATAGTGAGTTTGAAAATTTTGTGAAAAATTAGAAAATTGCTGCTGAACTTTGAAGCCCTCTGGTGTCTTCCAAAAGTAAAAACACGTCAATTTTATGATGCAAACATAAAGTAGACATATTGTATATGTGAATCAAAATTTTTTTTATTTGGAATATCCATTTTCCTTACAAGCAGAGAGCTTCAAAGTTAGAAAAATGCAAATTTTTCAAATTTTTCATCAAATTTTGGGATTTTTCACCAAGAAAGGATGCAAGTTACCACAAAATTTTACCGCTATGTTAAAGTAGAATATGTCACGAAAAAACAATCTCGGAATCAGAATGATAACTAAAAGCATTCCAGAGTTATTAATGTTTAAAGTGACAGTGGTCAGATGTGCAAAAAACGCTCTGGTCCTGAGGTGTAAAATGGCCTGGTCCTTAAGGGGTTAAGGGCGTACTCCCTTTTATTGCCAAGGTTAAGATATGAATGGCTGTGTGTTGAGTTCTTTTGAGAGGGCAGCAACATTAAAGTGAAACTCCGACTGTTCACCCGCACTAAACTCAATACACTTTGTTATAGTGTGGGTGACCAGGATGTGTCCAGTAGTTTCAAAGTTATGCCCCTCCGTTGTTCTATTGCTAAATCGCTTCTGTGCACAATGGAGGTGGGGAGGCAGTTTGCCGAGGTTCCCTGGTGCACAGAATGTGGTCGTCTAATTAAAGCAATAGATTAAAAGAGTACCTGTCACCAAATAAAACGTTTAATATAGTGTTCCTTGTGTAATTAGCAGACACTTTCCCATTCACTTGCTTTTAACCTCTTAAGGACGCAGGGCGGGTCGGTCCCGGCAGCTAATGAAAGCCGGGACCCTGGACTAATAGCGTGCGGCACCGATCGTTGTGCCGTGCGCTATTAACACTTTAGACGCGGCGTTCAAAGTTGATCGTCGCGTCTAAAATGAAAATAAAACACACATTACATCACAGCGTTGCGGACCAAGCCGCCCGCTCCCCTGCTTAATGACTTCTGATTGCATCGGGTCTCAGAAGTGCGATCAGTCTGCAGACTCCCACAGCCAGGGAATTACTACTCCCATCATGGAAACAAGTCTGTTCCATAATGGGAGTAGTAGTCGTCCCTCAGCACTGCAGGAGTCTGCTGATGTCACTTCTTATAACGGATGTTATAAACCGGGGGCAAACGGACGATACAAAGGCTCATTCGTTTGCTATAGACTTCTATGTTAAAAATAACGTCCGTTAATTTTCCCATTTCTTGTGACAGAAGAAAAATTTGTGCATGTGCCTTTATTTCTTCTGTCACAAATAACATCCATTATTCATTACAGGCTATAATGGGTCTTAATGGATAATCAAAAAATCCCATAGACTTGAATGGGATTTTGTAACGGTCATTTAGTAACGTCCGTTAATAAGGCTTTTCTAATGGATGTTTATAACTGATCTTTTAAGGGAACAACTTTATAGAGTGAAAGCAGCCTATGCTGAAAAAAAAAAAAAGTGTAAAAAGTTAATAAAGCTCATTTAACCCCTTCCCTAATAGAAAGAATCACCCCTCTTCCCCCCCCCCCCCATTTGAAAAAAAAAATGTGTAAATAAAATTAAACACGTGGTATCACCGTGTGCGGAAATGTTCGAACTATAAAAATATATAATTAATTATACGGCAAGGGCAATGGCGTATGCACAAAAAATTCCGAAGTCCAAAATTGCGTATTTTTGGTCACTTTTTATATAATGAAAAAATGAATAAAAAGCGATCAAAAAGTCCAATCATTACAAAAATGGTACCGATAAAAACTTGAGATCATGGCGCAAAAAATGATCCTCATACAGGCCCGTTCGCTGGAAAATAAAAAAAGTTATAGGGGTCAAAAAAGGACAATTTTAAACATATACAATTTCCTGCATGTAGTTATGATTTTTTTCAGAAGTAAAACAAAATCAAACCTATATAAGTAGGATATCATTTTAACCATATGGACCTACAGAATAAAGAGATGTATTGTTTACAGAAAAATGCACTGCGTATAAACGGAAGCCCCCCAAAAGTTACATAATGTTATTTTACCTTCTATTTTTTCACACAATGAATTTATCCGTTTTGCCGTGGATTTTTTTGTAAAATTACTAAAGTCACTGCAAAGTAGAATTGGTGGCGCAAAAAATAAGCCATAATATGGAATTTTAGGTGCAAAAGTGAATGAGTTATGATTTTTAGAAGGTGATGAGGAAAAAACTGAAAACCCCAGCGTCCTAAAGGGGTTAAAATTATCAAGCAAAATATGTTTAAAATGTAATCTAAAAAAGGGCCAATAGGTGGCTCTGTTCTGTTCCCTGCCATAATTATTACAGTGAGTTTGGTCTCCTCCTGGCCTGGCAGGAGTCCAAACTCAGGAAGTGCTTTCCTGCACAGAGCTTGATTGACAGCTGCACAGAAAGTGAAAGTTCCACGGATTCTCACAGAAAGCTGCACAGAATGAAGGCTGCAGGAGAGCCTCATTGATAGCAACACAGCCTGAAACATGAACAGAGCCTGAGGTCTTCTACTCATCACAGCACTGCAACCATGTAAGGGCGGAAGTGGTCCCCCAGCAGGCTTCAGAGATGTCATGCCTGCTGGGAAACGCACACTTTCTCCTGCTGGGAAAATGCACTGTAAGCAAGAAGAAAGGCAACATACCGTTTAACCCCTTAAGGACTCAGCGTTTTTCATTTTTTGCATTGTTATTTTTTCCTCCTTACCTTTTAAAAATCATAACCCTTTCAATTTTCCACCTAAAAATCCATATGATGGCTTATTTTTTGCGCCACCAATTCTACTTTGTAATGACAGTCATTTTACCCAAAAATCTACAGTGAAACAAAAAAAAAAAAAGCCATTTTGTAAACTTTGGGGGCTTCCGTTTCTACGCAGTGCATTTTTTGGTAAAAATGACACCTTATATTTATTCTGCATATTCATATGGTTAAAATGATACCCTACTTATATAGGTTTGATTTTGTCTTGCTTTTGGAAAAAATTATAACTACATGAAAATTAATATGTTTAAAAATGTCCTCTTCTGACCCCTATAACTTATTTTTCCTCATATGGGGATGTATGAGGGCTCATTTTTTGCGCCGTGATCATAAGTTTTTATCAGTACCATTTTTGTATTGATCAGACTTTTTGATCGCTTTTTATTCATTTTTCATGATCTAAAAAGTGACCAAAAATACGCTATTTTGGACTTTTGATTTTTTTTGCGCGTACACCATTGACCATGCGGTTTAATTAACTAGATATTTTTACAATTTGGACATTTCCGCACGTGGCGATACCACATATATTTTTTATTTACACTGTTTTTTTTTTTTTTTTTATGGGAAAAGGGGGGTGATTCACACTTTTTAAGGAAGGGGTTAAATGATCTTTATTAACTTTTTTGTAATGTTATAGCCCCCATAGGGGACTATAACATGCAGTACACTGATCTCTTATACTGTTCAATGCTATGCCATAGCATAGCATTGATCAATGATTCTGCCGCTTGACTGCTCATGCCTGGATCTCAGACACTGAGCAGTCATTCAGCAATCAGACAAGGAGGAGGAAGGTAAGGCACCGCCTCTTGTCCTCCAGCTGTTCAGAACGCCGCGATTTCACCGCGGCAGTCCTTAATAGCCTACTGAGCTTACCGGCACTTATTAGCTTTCACTACATCATGTACATCATGGGTCGGGAAGGGGTTAATACCAGGCATCACCGCGATCGGTGAGGGGACCTCCGGCCGCCATGCTGGATGATCGGATCACTGCGGCAGCGCTGCGGGCGATCCGATTATCCATTCAAACTACCGCAATGCCGCAGATGCCGCAATGCCCCAGATCTGTATTGATCACGGTATCAGAGGGGTTAATGGCGGACATCTGCGCAATCGAGGATGTCCTCCATTACCGGCGGGTCCCTGGCTGCTGATATCAGCAGGGACCTGCCGGCTATGACGCGAGCACCGCTCCGGTGCTCGTGATCATGCCGGCGCGTAAATGTACGTCATGGTGCACTAAGTACCACGTCACCATGACGTACATTTACGTCCATTGTCGTTAAGGGGTTAAAGAGACCTCGCTACTCCAGTCCTGGCTGGGACCCTGGTGTCTAGGATAATACACGAGGCGCTGCCCTCTCTCCTCTCTTTTTTTCTCTCCTTCTCGCTGGGCGGGGACCGGACCGGGGTGACTGCTGATATTGATCAGCAGTCACCCCACACAAATGCCCGGGGGGGGGGGGGGGTCATCAGATCCCCCCATGTCGGCGATCGGCGCAAATCGCAAGTGAATTCACACTTGCGATTCCGGGTCATTACGGGTCTATGGTGACCCGGAATATAAGGGGGATCGCGGGTGTCTAAGACACCCACAATCCCCCTGAAGAGATAGGAATGAGGTGGCAGGGGTGCTATCCCTGCTATTGGTGGTCTAGACGCGACCACCAATAGCAGATCGGAGGCGGGGGGGTTAACTTTCGTTTTCCCCGTCCTGCCCACCCACAATAGGCAGGGCAGAACGGGGAAACGACGAGGAACGGCGCCGGAGTCCACTTACCGATCTGCGGAGGCTGCGGGCGACGATCGGTGTCGGAGATCATCAGGCGGCGATGTCGTGAAGCAGGCTTCCTGGATCAGACGGAAGCCGGTAAGATGCCTAGCAACATCTAGAGGGCTACAGTCCGAGACCACTATACAGTGGTCTCTATACTGTAGCACTTCAGATGTTGAAAAACTACAACACCCAGCGTGCCCACACAACTGTTTCTGTCTGGGCAAGCTGGCATTTGTAGTTTTGCAGCATCTGGAGGGCCACAGTTTGCAGTGGTCTCTATACTGTAGCTTTCCAGATGTTGTAAAACTGCAAATCCCAGCATGCTGGGAGTTGTAGTTGTGATCCCTCCAGCTGTTGCATAACTACATCTCCCAGCATGCCCTTCGGTGATCAGTACATGCTGGGAGTTGTAGTTTTGCAACAGCTGGAGGCACACTGGTTGGAAAATATGGAGTTAGATAACAGAACCTAACTGAATTTTTTCCAACCAGTGTGCCTCCAGCTGTTGCAAAAGTACAACTCCCAGCCTGCATGGTCTGTCAGTACATGCTGGGAGTTGTAGTTTTGAAACAGCTGGAGGTTTGCCCCCCCCCCCCCCCCCCATGTGAACGTACAGGGTACATTCACACGGGCAGGCTTACAGTAAGTTTTCTGCTTCAAGTATGAGCTGCGGCAAATTTTTCGCCGCAGCGCAAACTCCTAGCAGGGAACTCACTGTAAACCGCCACCAGTGTGAATATACCCTAAAAACACTATACTACACTACCACATAATAAAGGGTAAAACACTACATATACACCCCCTTACACTGTCCCCCCCAATAAAAATTAAAAACGTACTGTACGGCAGTGTTTCCAAAACGGAGCCTCCAGCTGTTGCAAAACAACAACTCCCAGCATTTCTGGACAGCCACTGATTGTCCAGGCATGCTGGGAGTTTAGCAACAGCTGGAGGCACCCTGTTTGGGAATCACTGGCATAGAATACCCCTATGTCCACCCCTATGCAGTCTCTAATTTAGTCCTCAAATGCGCATGGCGCTCTCTCACTTCGGAGCCCTGTCGTATTTCAAGGAAACAGTTTAGGGCCACATATGGGGGGGGGGGGGATCTCCGGACTCGGGAGAAATTACACTAAAAATTTGGGGGGGGCTTTTTCTCCTTTTACCCCTTATGAAAAGGAAAAGTTGGAGTCTACACCAGCCCGTTAGTGTAAAAAAATAAAAATAATATTTACACTAACATGCTGGTGTTGCCCTTTACTTTTTATTTTCTCAAGAGGTAAAAGGAAATAAAGACCCCCAAAATTTGTAACTTAATTTCTCCAGAGTACAGAAATACCCCAGATGTGGGCGCAAAATGATCTGCAGGCGCATAACAAGGCTCAAGAGTGAGAGCGCATTATGTACATTTGAAGCCTAAATATGTGATTTGCACAGGGGTGGCTAATTTTACAGCGGTTCTGACAAACGCAAAAAAAAAAATACCCACCTGTGACCCCATTTTGGAAACTACACCCCTCACGGAATGTAACAAGGGGTATAGTGAGCCTTAACACCCCACAGGTGTTTGACAAATTTTCGTTAAAGTTGGTTGGGAAAATGAAAAAAAAAAAAATTGTCTTCACTAAAATGCTTGTGTTACCCTAAATTTTTCATTTTCACAAGGGAAAATAGGAAAAAGCCCCCCAAAATTTGTAACCCCATTTCTTAAGTAAGAAACTTCCTTGAGTAAGAAACTTCCCCAAATGTGGATGTAAAGTGCTTGGCGGGCGAACTACAGAAGAGAGAGAGCGCCATTGGGATTTTGAAGAGAAAATGTGTCCGGAATTGAAGGCCACATGTGTTTACAAAGCCCCCATAGTGCCAGAACAATGGACCCTCCCCACATGTGACCCCATTTTGGAAACTACACCCCTCACGCAATGTAATAAGGGGTACAGTTAGCATTTACACCCCACATGTGTCTGACAGATTTTTGGAACAGTGGTTCGTGAAAAAGAAAAAGAAAATTTTTCATTTGCTCAGCCCACTGTTCCAAAGATCTGTCAAATGCCAGTGGGGTGTAAATACTCACTGCACCCCTTATTAAATTCTGTGAGGGGTGTAGTTTCCAATATGGGGTAACATGAGGCCCCCCCTCATGTTACCCCACTGTTTTGGCACCACGGGGGGCTTTGTAAACGCACATGGCCCCTGACTTCCATTCCAAACAAATTCACTCTACAAAAGCTCAATGGCGCTCCTCCTCTTCTGAGCATTTTGGCGCCCTTGCAGTGCACTTGATGTCCACACATGGGGTATTTCCATACTCAGAAGAAATGGGGTTACAAATTTTGGGGGGTATTTTCTGCTATTAACCCTTGCAAAAATGTGAAATTTGGGGATGGAAACACATTTTAGTGAATTTTTTTTTTTTTTTTTTACATATGCAAAAGTCATGAAACCTCTGTGGGGTATTAAGGCTTACTTAATTCCTTGTTACATTCCTCAAGGGTTCTAGTTTCCAAAATGGTATGCCATGTGGGGGGGGTTTTGCTTTTCTGGCACCATAGGGGCTTCCTAAATGCAACATGCCCCCCCCAAAAAAAAAAACATTTCATAAAAACGTACTCTCCAAAATCCCCTTGTCGCTCCTTCGCTTCTGAGCCCGCCGAACAATTTACATAGACATATGAGGTATGTGCTTACTCAATTGGGCTACAAATACAAGTATAAATTTTCTCCTTTTACCCCTTTTACCACATGCAAGTGTAAAAAATGAAGATTGTGAATATTCTCCTTCACTTTGCTGCTATTCCTGTGAAACACCTAAAAGGGTTAAAGCACTTACTGAATGTCATTTTGAATACTTTGGGGTGCAATTTTTATAGTGGGGTCTTTTATGGGGCATTTCTAATATGAAAACCCTTCAAATCCACTTCAAACCTGAACTGGTCCCTGAAAAATAGTGAGTTTGAAAATTTTGTGAAAAATTGGAAAATCGCTGCTGAACTTTGAAGCCCTCTGATATCTTCCAAAAGTAAAAACTCATAAATTTTATGATGCAAACATAAAGTAGACATATTGTATATGTGAATAAAATAAAAAAAAATTTGGAATATCCATTTTCCTTACAAGCAGAGAGCTTCAAAGTTAGAAAAATGCAAAATTTTCTATTTTTTCATCAAATTTTGGGATTTTTCACCAAGAAAGGATGCAAGTTACCACAAAATTTGACCACTGTGTTAAAGTAGAATATGTCACGAAAAAAAAAAAAAACAATCTCAGAATCAGAATGATAACTAAAAGCATTCCAGAGTTATTAATGTTTAAAGTGACAGTGGTCAGCTGTTCAAAAAACGCTCTGGTCCTAAGGTGTAAAATGGCCTGGTCTTTAAGGGGTTAATATAGACAGCACATGGAGACATGGGGGAAGATTTATCAAAACTTGTCCAGAGGGACCGCTTCTGCATTGCCCATAGCAACAATCAGATTGCTTCTTTCATTTTTAAACAGGCCTTTAGAGCTGTAGTCTATCGGTTTCAACGCAGTCTCTAGCACAACCTGCCCAAAGAGAATCTGTAAACAATCTGTAGTGTGAAGGAGCATTTACGATGAGTTATCATAACCTTAGTCTTAGACCAATGCTAGCATTTTACGTATTCTAATACCAATGTGTTAGAAGCCACTGAGAAGGTAGTGCCATGCGTTTTAGAAGGCAAGCCAGTGTACGACTACCAGAAACAACCAGTTAATTGCACGACTGGCCGATAACAAAGAACATGATATTCATTTAATCACTTTATTTTGTTACATGAGAAAATGACCAAACCTTAAAAAGGAGGTTAGCAGAGCAGACTGCTACAAGCACGGATTGATAACAATGTTGCTAAACAGAATTATATTAGATTACTGCATCCTTGAAAATACTTATCTGGGTATTTCTTATCTGGATACATACAGACATAGCAAAATTATTAACATTCTTTAGTTATGCAATAGTGCTTGTTTTCCTATCTTTTATTATAAAATGTCTACATTACCTTGCCTCGTAAGGTGGTATAAATAGGACATCTATATTAATGGTTAAGATAACAAATAAGAGACTACTTTTTATTATGGCAAAATAAGACTTCACATATAGCTATTATACTGCACAGTTACCACATGGAGAAACCCGATATATGACCCAACTTCTGTGGTTTTGCATTGTAAATATAAGCCGGTGATTTTCACAGAGGAAACGGGTTTAAGGCCTTTTTTCTCATGTAAAGATCACTTGGCCAAAAACCATAGCACAAAGCTGCCTCAATAAGTGGCAAAATACGTACATTTTGTAGGCCTAGAGCCAGGGTCGATCTAATTTTCCTCTGTACAGGTGAAATGCTAGTCTACGACCAATATTGAAGAGGATGTGACAGGTGCGCTTACTTAACTTTATAAAAATGTGCACCAAGCATTTAAACTACAGTAAATTTGGGGGTTCACATATAACTTTGTGCTTTTATGCCTCAATTACAAAAGCCTAGCCCCATACATATACACAGAGCAGCCACTGACTGCAAGTGAACAGTCTGTTCTTCAAAGGGTTATGATGGAATCAGAATGGGCAATTTTAAAGGGAACATTTGTTGCTAGATCATGTTTGCTTGGTGGGAGTAGCATAGCATGCAACTTTGATCGCGGCGTCTAAAGGGTTAATGCCAGGCATCAGCCGTAGGTCCTGGCTGCCAGTTGCAAGCAGAACCCACCAGGTTTAACCCGTTCTCTGCTAGTGAGAACTGTTTAAACCCTGTAAATGGGACCAGGGCGTATAGGTACAGTCTTGGTCCTGGACAGGTTAAATGGGCACTGTCATTAAACATGATTTTTAATATTTGATTCCTTATGACAAATAACTAACTTTTGTAATTGGCTTCCATTGAAAAAAAATATTATGTTATTTTTTCTGCTGTTAACTACTGGCCACCAGGGGTCTACCTGTCTGACCAGACGGAATGTGTTCTGGCCAAGATCTCAGATTTTGTTTTCCTGCTTGTAATGACAGGAGACCAAACTCAGGAAGTGTTTCTCTGCACTGAGCATGATTGACAGCTACAAAGAGTCTCACTGAAAGCTGCACAGACTAAAAGCTGCAAAGAGCCTCACTGAAAGAAGCACATACTGAAAGCTGCTGCACAAAGCTTGAGGTCCTCTATTTATCACAGCACTGCAATGATGTGAGGGCAGAAGTGGTCCCCCAGCAGGCATTACATCATTGACCCCACTTTCTCCTACTGGGAGATTGCATTATGTGAGCAAGAAGAAAAGTATGATACAGAGCTTTTAAAACAAAAACAAAAAAAATAAGGGTGGGAGGGGTGTTCGGAGTAGTTAGGTAACATAGCCTGAGTTGGTTTAGAAACATTTATTTGGTGACAGGTACTCTTTAACCCCTTAAGGACACAGCCCATTTTGACCTTAAGGACGCAGCCTTTTTTGCAAATCTGACCACTGTCACTTTAAGCATTAATAACTCTGGTAAAAGAGCAGAATAGAGGTCTGGGGCAGCACTGCCTGATCTCCCAATTTATAACACCTGTACCTGGAGAGGTGCAGAGATGTAAAGCCGTAATCTGGAGGTTAGTCTTTCGGTGCTCAGGGGCAGCAGAGCAAGAGAAAATGTTCATAACATGCAGAAAGAAAGGAAGCTCACGGCACTTGATACGCTGACATCAAATTACTTCTTTATTCAGGCAAAGGGGTTCACAGACATCGGGAGTGGAGACACGAGGACAGGTCAACGACCGTTTCCCCGCTAGTGTAGTTAGTGTTTTTAGGGTATATTCACACGGCCGGGGGTTTACTGTGAGTTTCCCGCTGGGAGTTTGAGTTTCGGTGGAAAAATTTGCTGCAGCTCAAACTTTGGAAACTAGCTGTAAACCCCGGCCCCTGTGAATATACCCTGTACATTCACATTGGAGGATGGGGGGTGGGGGGGTTACGGGCGCAAACCTCTGTTGCAAAACTACAACTAAGCATGAACTGACAGACTGTGCATGCTGGGAGTTGTAGTTTTGCTACAGCTGGAGGCACACTGGTAGGAAAACACCAGCAATTTGCTGCCGGGCGTGCTGGGAGTTGTAGTTTTGCAAGATCTGGAGGGCCACTGTTTAGAGACCGCTGCACAGTGATTTCCAAAACGTGTCCCTCCAGATTTTGCAAAACTACAAATTCCAGTATGCCCAGACAGCAAATGGTTGTCTGGGCATGCTGTAAGTTGTAATTTTGCAACAGCTAGAGGCACACAACTACAAGTCCCAGCATGCCCAGACAGCTGTTTGCAGCCAGGCATGCTGGGAGTTGTAGTTTTGCAACGTCTGGAGGACCACAGCTTAGAAACCAATACACAGTGGTCTCCAGATGTGCAAAACTACAACTCCCAGCATGCCCAGACTGTCTGGACATTCTGGGAGTTGTAGTTTTGCAACTTGTAAGGGGGAGGGCACTTACCCCCGGCATCGTGGCCGCTGCCACCAAACCTCCAGACACCTGCCACGCAAACACCCACCCCCCGTTTACCTGATCGTGATCGGGTTAATGGAATGGGGTCCCGAGGTGTCGGGCGGGACTTTAGCTAATTAACCCGATCAGCGCACATTTAATGAACGCTATATATATATTTTATACACACACACGGCAGAATGTGCAAAGGTATCGTGTCATCCACCGTATATATACGGCGTTCTGCGTGAAGGGGTTAAGAGATGCACTGGTACTGAACAAGAGTGACAACCCGTTCAGCCAATCACTGGCTGAGACTGGACTTTTGCAGACAGGGGTTACATTTTCTTTTCAACAGACAACCCCTTTAAAAAGGTATAGTTGACCTGTGTATTTTACTTCATAAGATTCTGACTTTAGTATGTTTATATCTGTGACCCCTTAAGAAGGGGAAAAAAGGCCACATGTCAAAACTTTTTACATACAAAAGCATAAACACTTAGATCTTCTGCAGAGCATTGAACAGTATTATCAAATGATTGCTATAAATAGTCCCCTATGGGGACATAAGTGTAAAAAAAAAAAAATATTCAAAATTGCTGCTTTTTTGTGACATCACATTCCAAAAACAAAAAGGGATTTAAAAAGTTTCACATACGCAAACGTGGTATCAATAAAAAGTACACGTCACAAAAAATTTGCACCCAGCTGCATATACGGAAAAAGAAGAAGAAAGTTATAGGATGTCAAAAAAGAGGGATGTTACTACTAATATGGTTAAAAAATGTTAGATTTTTTTTTAAGTAGTACAATAATAAAAAAAAGTATGTAGTCATGGGTATCGTTTTAATTGTATTGACCCAGAGAAAAAAGAAAACATGTAATTTTTTACTGTACAGCGTGAAACGTGTACAGTGTAAGAACAAAACTTAACAGAATTTGCTAAATTGCGGTTTTCTGTTCAATATCCCCACACAAATAATATTTTTTTGGTTGTGCCATACATTATGGTAAAATGAGTGAGGTCATTACAAAGGACAACTGGTCACACAAAAAACAAGCCCTCATATCGGTCTGTGAATGAAAATATTAAAGGAGTAATGATTTTAAGAAGGCAAGGAGGGGGAAAAAACAAAGAAAATGCAAAATAAAAAACGGTCTGTGTCCCTTAAGGCCAAAATGGGCTGTCCTTAAAGGGGTACTCCACTGGAAAACATTTTTTTCTAATTCAACTGGTGCCAGAAAGTTAAACAGATTTGTAAATTACTTCTATTAAAAAATCTTAATCCTTCCAGTAGTTATCAGCTGCTGTATGCTCAACAGAAAGTTCTTATATTTTTGAATTTCTTTTCTGTCTGACACCTCTGTCCATTTTAGGAACTGTCCAGAGTAGAAAGTCCCCATAGCAAACCTATCCACTGTGGTCAGACTGAAAGGAAATTAAAAAAAGGAAATAACTTCCTGTGGATCATTTAACAGCTGATAAGAACTGGAAGGATTACGATTTTTTTTTAATAGTCATTTATAAATCTGTTTAACTTTCTGGCACCAGTTGATTTTTTTAAAATGTTTCCAGTGGTAACTTTCTGGCACCAGTTGATTTTTTAAAAAAAGGTTTCCAGTGGAGTACCCCTTTAAGAGGTTAAAGGGGCAGTCTGCTTTGGATAGTAGATTGATTGCTCAATGAAAGAAACATCACAGTGATAAGGTGTAGGCAAACTTGGCAGTCAATACCAAATATCCACACAGTGCCACTGCAGTATTAAGGCCCACAGCAATAGAACATTCATGTATAGCTTATCTGTCTGATGCCGTATGGCACTAGAGGGAAGGAAAATTCTGGCATGCAAATCAACATATCCTTTGATTCAATAGGAGACAGGTGTCTAGCAGCAGCTTATACCTTTTGCCCTGTTCTCATGTGAATGACAAGAATTAGGCCCCTTTCACACCATCGTTGTCATCCTGTAAATTCTCCTGTTATCTACAGTTGTAAAATCCTGAAAATGGCAGTAAAAGAATTCCATTCATGTCAACAGGATTTTTTGAGCATCAGTTGTCACCAATTATAGCTCGTTATGAATGATGTCCGTTATTTTGAAGGGACAAAAAACGGTGTTTTAACATCCGCCATCCATTAGTACCCGTTATTTGTATATTCTTTTATGATCTGTTATTGCTTCTGAGCATGCTCAGTAAAGCCTCTCAACCAAGAAGTCAAAAATTGGTTAAAATTAGCAGACAATAACTGGTCATAACAGATAAAATAATGGATCATAACGGATGGCCTATGTCCACCATTTTAACAGATTGTCCATTAAAATAATAGACATTGGCCATCCGTTATGATCAGTTATTTGATCCGTTAAAGGGGAGATTTCCAGTGCTGAAAACGTATCCCCTATCCTAACGATAGGGGACAAGTTTCAGATCGCGGGGGGTCCGACCGCTGGGGGCCCCCCGCAATCTCCTGTACGGGGCCCTAGCAGCCCGCGGGAGGGGGGTGGCGTGTTGACCCCCCGCAAGAAGCAGCGGCTGACACGCCCCCTCAATACAACTCTATGGCAGAGCCGGAGCACTGTCTTCGGCAATCTCCGGCTCTGCCATAGCGATGTATTGAGGGGGCGTGTCGGTTGCCGATTTGTGAGGTGGTCGACACCCGCTATCTGGCCAGCAAGCCGGGGCCCCGTACAGGAGATCGCGGGGGGGGGGGGGGGGTGCAGCGGTCAGACCCCGCGCGATCTGAAACTTATCCCCTATCCTTAGGATAGGGGATAAGTTTTTCAGCACTGGACTACCCCTTTAATTCATGATTTGTTATTGATGGATAACGGGTTAACAACAGGCCGGATCATGACAGCAATGTGAAAGTAGCCTTAGCTTGTAGGTATTTAGAGAGCGTTGAGCAAAGGTTGCTGAATACACTGTAAACAACTTTCAAAAGTAGTAAAATATATGATGCTATAAAATAATTTGGATAAGTTGCTGAAAGTTTATCTTGTAGTTGGACATATAGAGCAGGGGTGTGGAAAAAAAAAAAAAAAAAAAAAAAAAAAAAAAAGACTACTTGTCCAAGGGACTAAAACGGTGCAGAATCTACTTGTCCCTCATAAAAATCCACCTGTCCTGGTACAAAATCATTTTAACCCAAATAGTATGTAAATAAGGTATTTTATTAATAAAACCTTGATAGGCAGACCAGTATGTCACCCCATTAGGTGTATAGGGTACCTGATAAGCAAGTCCACCCCATTAATGGAATACTGCAGTGCAAAATAACTTCTCCTGACTGCGGGGAAAGCCCTCCCCCTAATATTTTGTAATGGGCCCCGGCAGAAATGGGGGCTTGTCTGAATGACGCAGCGACCGAAACCCCCCCCCCCCCATGTATCCCATAGACACATGGAGGGGGCATTTCAGCAGCCATGTCATGCAGGGACGGAACGTTCCCTTCATGCCGTCTGCTGGGGCCTCATACAAGACATGGGGGGGGTTGTCAAAGCAGTCAGACCCCCGCGATCACTTATGGGGATAAGTTATTTTGTACTACAGTATTCCTTTAAGTAGGTATTCTTCCTTCAGGTAGGCATGTCCCTTTTATCAGGTAGGGATCAAGTAGAGCCCCGTGCCATTATATTCCCCCTCCCTCTGATGTCCCCTGCGCCATTATATCCCCCCTCCCTCTGATGTCCCCTGCGCCATTATATCCCCCCTCCCTCTGATGCCCCGTGTCTATATATTCCCCCCCCCTCTGATGCCCCCTGTGTCTATATATTCCCCCCCCCTCTGATGCCCCGTGTCTATATATTCCCCCCCCTCTGATGCCCCGTGTCTATATATTCCCCCCCCCTGATGCCCCGTGTCTATATATTCCCCCCCCCTGATGCCCCGTGTCTATATATTCCCCCCCCCTGATGCCCCGTGTCTATATATTCCCCCCCCCTGATGCCCCGTGTCTATATATTCCCCCCCCCTGATGCCCCGTGTCTATATATTCCCCCCCCCTCTGATGCCCCGTGTCTATATATTCCCCCCCTCTGATGCCCCGTGTCTATATATTCCCCCCCCCCCTCTGATGCCCCTGTGTCATTATATTCCCCCCCTGATGCCCCGTGTCATTGTATCCTCCCCCCGCTCTGATGCCCCGTGTCATTATATCCCCCCCCCTCTGATGCCCCATGCTTCATTATATTTAAACCCAACACCCTCCCCTCTCCTGTACCACATTATTTACTAAACCCCACCTCCTCTCCAAACCCTTGCTATCTGTCGCTCCGGCAGACTCAGGGGCTCAGCAGTCACTGTTGTTTCTGGACCGCATCCTCGGTCCGGACGGAGGGGCGCGTGACGAGTGACGTCATTGCACGCGCCTACGCCGGGGCGCTGTTGTCCTGTACGGCTCGCTATAGGCTGCAGCACACAGCTGCAGTCTTTAGGTGTTTAGTTATAGGGCAAAACTGATTGCCCCGTTATATGTGAATTCTTTAGGCATTTAGCCCTGCTTGCCCGAAGCAGGGCTAAATGCCTGAAGAATTAATCTGTCCGGCACCCGGAACTGCATGCCCCGGGTGTCGGGCGATACAATTTCCACATCCCTGCTCTTAGAGACACTGCCACAGTGCTGTACATTTCAACAGCAGATCCCATGATCATATGTTCTTGTTAGAATATGACCTGATTATATTTACTGCTACTGTGCACTCCACATTCTAAGTTTACCAGTTACTAAGCAACAGAACAGATGACAATTAACAGGTTAAATAGAGAACAACACCCAGACATGTATAATAAACCTGCAAGTCATTAGTCTAAAGACAAGAAGAAAACTGATTTTAATAAGCTTTCTAAGAATAAAGGTCACCAAAGAATTGTAGTTCTGTGCACATAAAATATAACAATGGCCCAGATTTACTAGCGTAAAAACTGTTTATTTTCATGTTTGTAGCAATTCAGGCTTATTCACGACTTTCAGTTTTTGCTTGATTTTTCACCTACCCGACAACTTTGCTAAGAAATCATTAAAAAGGAGCATGGCCTTTGTATTTTCTGCATTACAGATACATTTATTATAGGTTTCCCTACAGAGTTTGGCAGATTTATCAAATCTTTGTAGAGGAAGAGTAGTGAAGTTGCCCATAGCAACCAGATTACCTCAAAAGAGCACTCTGGTTGCTATAGGCAACTGCACGTAAACTTCCTCTACACAAGTTTTGATAAATCTCCCCCATGGTGTTTGCACTTTTCTGACCAACTTTGTCTGTTTTCACATTAGTGAAATGATTGGCGCAAAATGGCATGAGAAGTTGAAAGTAAAATATAAAAAATAAAAAAAAACTGCCACATTAAGCAGCTATCAGATAAATGTAGTAGGATGAGAAAGACTAAAATCTTACTGTGGCATGATTTTGGAAAAAATAAAAAATAAAACAATCATTTAACTGTGTATAATTCATAAATAACGTAGAATGTGAAGTCATGAATCCACTGGACATTGAGAATTCACACTGAAAGAAAGATACTCATTTATAGACAACTATATTAATTCTGATATCGAACATGTTCGAAACTAAGAGATTTATCAAAACCTGTGCAGAGGAAAAGTTGCCCAGTTGTCCATAGCAACCAATCAGATTGGACAAGTTTTGATAAATCTCCCTCTTCGAGTATATAAGGATGCATGAGACAGACAGTGGTGTGCCATGACAGAGCCATGATGGTTACAAATGCGTCGGAGTTTCTGCTATGCTTATAAAACCACCTTTTGGTTTAAATTTTTGCATTCATTTTAATCATGTGTAAAAAATTTTGGACTTTTATCTTGTTTTTGGGAGCTGGAATTTTCACTATTTTTTGTTAACCTGTTCACACCAAGTATGCGGCTTGGCCATCAGTTCTGCGCTTCCAAGTAACCACAGAAGTTCCTCCAATTTTAAGAGACTACAGGGCAGTGAGCTGGTCTCTTTTTTCTATATATGCATATAACTAACAGAGGTACACCAAATAGCAGAAGCCAAGATCTCATCTTCCTGTAGAATTACCTCTACACAGTTCACAGAGCGTGCCTAGAAAACACTCCTGTTTTAGTGAATAGAATCTATATCAGACGGCTGTTTATGACCAGGTTGCTTGCTGTACAGACTCTCTAAATGCTGTTAAAAACAGTTTAGGCAAGGAAACTGCCCTAGAAAAATGTATAAAAAATTAAATAAGTTTACAATCAGATAGAAGAAAAAAAAAATACATGTCTGTTTATGCTCTAGCCCGTAAATACAATTTCCTGCACACATTCAAAATATGGCTAAGACAGGGCACTGGCACAGGCATGGGAGGAGAGCACAGGGACCATGCTGATTTTATCACACACACACACACACCCACCCCTGGATGGATAAAACCATGAACAACTCAGTCTTTATCTGGATGTACAGCCCTGTGGAACAGAAGCCATTAGGTGGGGGGGGGGTTCCAGAGGTAAGAGTTTTTAAATAAGACGACAGCCCTCAAAAGTGGCCTCTTTAAAAAGAAATTTCAGGCAAAAATAGTGTTTCCCATAGCATATATTAGCCAGTCTTTTACCTCTTACCTCTTACCCCTTAACCCCTTAAGGACCGGAGGTTTTTCCGTTTTTGCATTTTCGTTTTTTGCTCCTTGCCTTTAAAAAATCATAACTCTTTCAAATTTACACCTAAAAATCCATATGATGGCTTATTTTTTGCGCCACCAATTCTACTTTGTAATGACGTCAGTCATTTTGCCCAAAAATCTATGGTGAAGCGGGAAAAAAAATCATTGTGCGACAAAATTAAAAAAAAAACGCTGTTTTGTAACTTTTGGGGGCTTCCGTTTCTACGTAGTACATTTTTCGGTAAAAATGACACCTGATATGTATTCTGTAGGTCCATACGATTAAAATGATACCCTACTTATATAGGTTTGATTTTGTCGGACTTCTGGAAAAAATCATAACTACATGCAGGAAAATTAATACGTTTAAAATTGTCATCTTCTGACCCCTATAACTTTTTTATTTTTCCGTGTATGGGGCGGTATGAGGGCTCATTTTTTGCGCCGTGATCTGAAGTTTTTAACGGTACCATTTTTGCATTGATAGGACTTATTGATCGCTTTTTATTCATTTTTTCATGATATAAAAAGTGACCAAAAATGCACTATTTTGGACTTTGGAATTTTTTTGCGCGCACGCCATTGACCGTGCGGTTTAATTAACGATATATTTTTATAATTCGGACATTTCCGCACGCGGCGATACCATTTATGTTTATTTTTATTTTTATTTACACTGTGTTTTTTCTTTTATGGGAAAAGGGGGGTGATTCAAACTTTTAATAGGGAAGGGGTTAAATGATGTTTATTCACTTTTTTTTTCCACTTTTTTTTTGCAGTGTTATAGGTCCCATAGGGACCTATAACACTGCACACACTGATCTTTTACATTGATCACTGGTTTCTCATAAGAAACCAGTGATCGATGATTCTGCCGCATGACTGCTCATGCCTGGATCTCAGGCACTGAGCAGTCATTCGGCGATCGGACAGCGAGGAGGCAGGTAGGGGCCCTCCCGCTGTCCTGTCAGCTGTTCGGGATGCCGCGATTTCACCGCGGCTATCCCGAACAGCCCACTGAGCTAGCCGGCATGCTTTCGGTTTCACTTTAGACGCGGCGTTCAACTTTGAACGCCGCGTCTAAAGGGTTAATAGCGCGCGGCACAGCGATCAATGCCGCGCGCTATTAGCCACGGGTCCCGGCCGTTGTTAGAGGCCGGGCCCGACCCGCTATGACGCGGGGCCACGCCGTGGCCCCGCGTTATAGATCGGGAGTGGACACATGACGTTCCAGTACGTCATGTGTCCTTAAGGGGTTAAGGACTTAGCCCTTTTTCACCTTAAGGACTGGCCATTCTGACCACTGTCACTTTAAACATTAATAACTCTGGAATGCTTTTAGTTATTCTGATTCCAAGATTGTTTTTTCGTGACATATTCTACTTTAACAGTGGTAAAATTTTGTGGTAACTTGCATCCTTTCTTGGTGAAAAATCCCAAAATTTGATGAAAAAATTTAAAATTTAGCATTTTTCTAACTTTGAAGCTCTCTGCTTGTAAGGAAAATGGATATTCCAAATATTTTTTTTTTATTCACATATACAATATGTCTACTTTATGTTTGCATCATAAAATTGACAAGTTTTTACTTTTGGAAGACACCAGAGGGCTTCAAAGTTCAGCAGCAATTTTCCAATTTTTCACAAAATTTCCAAACTCACTATTTTTCAGGGACCAATTCAGGTTTGAAGTGGATTTGATGGGTCTTCATATTAGAAATACCCCATGAATGACCCCATTATAAAAACTACACCCCCAAAGTATTCAAAATGACATTCAGTCAGCATTTTAACCCTTTAGGGGTTTCACAGGAATAGCAGCAAAGTGAAGGAGAAAATTCACAATCTTCATTTTTTACACTCGCATGTTCTTGTAGTCCCAATTTTTGAATTTTTACAAGGGGTAAAAGGAGAAAATTTATACTTAGAGCCCAATTTCTCTCGAGTAAGCACATACCTCATATGTCTACGTAAAGTGTTCGGTGGGCGCAGTAGAGGGCTCAGAAGCGAAGGAGCGACAAGGGGATTTTGGAGAGTACATTTTTCTGAAATCGTTTTTGGGGGGCATGTTGCATTTAGGAAGCCCCTATGGTGCCAGAACAGCAAAAAAAAAAAAAAAAAACACATGGCATACCATTTTGGAAACTAGACCCCTTGAGGAACGCAACAAGGAATAAAGTGAGCCTTAATAGCCCACAGGTGTTTCACGACTTTTGCATATGTAAAAAAAAAAATAAAATAAATTTCACAAAAATGTGTTACCCCCCCAAATTTCACATTTTTGCAAGGGTTAATAGCAGAAAATACCCCACAACATTTGTAACCCCATCTCTTCTGAGTATGGAGGTACCCCATAAGTTGGCCTGAAGTGCACTACAATGCTCAGAAGAGAAGGAGTCATATTTGGCTTTTTGAGACCAAATTTTGCTCGGGGGGCATGTCGCATTTAGGAAGCCCCTATGGTGCTAGGACAGCAAAAAAAAAAAAACACATGGCATACTATTTTGCAAACTAGACCCCTCGGTGAACGTAAAAAGTGGTTAAGTGAACCTTTATACCCCACAGGTGTTTCACGACTTTTGCATATGTAAAAAAAAAAAAAAAAATTTAACCTAAAATGCTTGTTTTCCCAAAAATTTTACATTTTTAAAAAGGGTAAAAGCAGAAAATACCCCCCAAAATTTGTAACACAATTTCTCCTGAGTACGGAGATACCCCATATGTGACCCTAAACTGTTGCCTTGAAATACGACAGGGCTCCAAAGTGAGAGCGCCATGTGCATTTGAGGCCTTAATTAGGGATTGCATAGGGGTGGACATAGGGGTATTCTACGCTAGTGATTCCAAAACAGGGTGCCTCCAGCTGTTGTAAAACTCCCAGCATGCTTGGACAGTCAACGGCTGTCCGGCAATACTGGGAGTTGTTGTTTTGCAACAGCTGGAGGCTCCGTTTTGGAAACAGTGGCGTACAAGACGTTTTTCATTTTTATTGGGGAGGGGTATGTGTATATGTAGTGTTTTTTACTTTTTATTTTATTTTGTGGTAGTGTAGTGTTTTTAGGGTACAGTCGCACGGGCGGGGGTTCACAGTAGTTTCTTGCTGGCAGTTTGAGCTGCGGCAGAAAATTTGCCGCAGCTCAAACTTGCAGCCGGATACTTACTGTAAACCTCCAACCATGTGAGTGTACATCCAGCTGTTGCAAAACTACAACTCCCAGCATGCACTGACAGACTGTACATGCTGAGAGTTTTAGTTTTGCAACAGCTGTAGGCACACTGATTATGTATCACCGAGTTTGTGACCTTACTCAGTGTTTCACAACCAGTGTGCCTCCAGCTGTTGCAAAACAACAACTCCCAGCATATGGTGCATGCTGGGAGTTGTAGTTTGCAACAGCTGAAGGCACACCGGTCGTGAAACACTGAGTTTGGTAAAAAAAAAACTCTTGAGTTTCACAACCAGTGTGCCTTCAGCTGTTGCAAAACTACAACTCTCAGCAGTCACCGACAGCCAACGGGCATGCTGGGAGTTGTAGTTATGCAACCAGCAGATGCACCACTACAACTGCCCATAAGGTAATGCTGGGAGTTGTGGTGGTCTACCTCCAGCTGTTGCATAACTACAGCTCCCAGCATGCCCTTTTTGCATGCTGGGAGCTGTTGCTAAGCAACAGCAGGAGGCTGTCACTCACCTCCTGCTGCTGCTCCGGGCACAGCTCAGTCCCGCCGCCGCCGTCGCTCCTGGGGCCCCGATCCCAACAGGGACGCCGGGTATCAGGGTCCCCAGCTGCCGGGGTCTTCTTCCCGCACCCGCTCACGTCCTCCGGAAGAGGGGCGGAGCGGGGTGTGGGAGTGACACCCACAGCAGGTGCCCTGTTTGGTCGGCCGGTAAACCGGCCGACGAATCAGGGCGATTGTGAGGTGGCGCCAGTGCCACCTCACCCCTGCTGGCTATGGCTGTTCGGGGCAGTCAGAGACAGCCCAGATCAGCCAGTAATTCCGGGTCACCGGAGACCCGATTGACCCGGAATCGCCGCAGATGGCTGGACTGAATTGACTGTGGCCATCGCCGACATGGGGGGGGGGCATAATGACCCCCCTGGGCGATATGCCGGCATGCCTGCTGAACGATTTCAGCAGGCATCCGGCTCCGGTCCCCAACCGGCTAGCGGTGGGGACCGGAATTCCCACAGGCATATGGATACGCCCTCGGTCCTTAAGGACTCGGAATGCAGGGCGTATCCATACGCCCTGCGTCCTGAAGAGGTTAAGGACCATGGATTTTTCAGTTTTTGCACTTTTGTTTTTTCCTCCTCACATTTTTTAAAATCATAACTCTTTCAATTTTGCACCTAAAAATCCATATTATGGCTTATTTTTTGAACCACCAAATTTTACTTTGCAGTGACATCAGTCATTTTACCCAAAAATCTACGGCGAAACGGAAAAAAACAACACATTGTGCAACGAAATTGAAGAAAAAAAACACAATTTTGTAACTTTTGGGGGCTTCCGTTTCTACGCAGTACATTTTTCGGTAAAAATGACACCTTATCTTTATTCTGTAGGTCCATACGATTAAGGTGATTACCTACTTATATAGGTTTGATTTAGTCGAAAAAAAATCATAACTACATGCAGGAAAATGTATACGTTTAAAATTGTCATCTTCTGAGCCCTATTACTTTTTTATTTTACCGCGTATGGGCCGGTATGAGGGCTCCTTTTTTGTGCAGTGATCTGAAGTATTGTATTGATTGGACTTTGATTGCTTTTTATTCATTTTTTCAGGATATAAAATTGCCCAAAAATACGTTATTTTGGACTTAAGAATTTTTTTTGCGCATACGTCATTGACTGTGTGGTTTAATTAATGATTAATTTATTTTTATAGTTCGGACATTTACGCACGTGGCGATACCACATATGTTTATTTTTATTTACATGTTTTTTTAGGTTTTTTTTATGGGAAAAGGGGGGGTGGGGGTGATTTGGACTTTCATTAGGGAAAGGGTTAAATCACATTTATTAACTTTAACACTTTTTTTTGCAGTGTTATAGCTCCCATAGGGGGCTATAACACTGCATACACTGATCTTTTACACTGATCACTGCAAAGCCATGGCTTTGCATTGATCAGCGTTATCAGCTGTCCATTGCTCAAGCCAGCGTCTCAGGCTTGGAGCAATCAATTGACGATCGGACGCACCAGAGGAAGGTAAGAGGACCTCCGTTCGCGTCCTAGCTTATTGTGACACCGCATTTTCACTGCGGTGATTCCGATCAGCCCAACTGAGCAGATGGGAAGCTTTTACTTTAGTTTCAGACATGGCGTTACACTTTGAACGCAGCGTTCAACATTGAATGCAGTGTCTAAAGGGTTAATAATCTCTGCCGCGCTATTAGCCCCGGCTTCAGTTACATGCCGGGACCGACCCGATATGACACGGGGGTCACTGCGTAACCCCGCGTTATATCGCGGGAGCAGGCCAAGGACGTAAATATACCTCCTTGGTCGTTAAGGGGTACTCCGCCCTTAGACATCTTATCCCCTATCCAAATTATAGGGGATAAGATTGTCTCATCGCGGTGGTCCCGTTGCTGGGGACCCCCGGGATCTCGGCTGCAGCACCTCTGTGTCATTACTGCACTGAACAAATTTGCTCTGTGCGTAATGACGGGTGATACAGGGGTCAGAGCATCATGACATCATGGTTCCACCCCTCGTGACGTCACGGCATGCGTCCTTAATGCAAGTCTATGGGAGGGGGTGTGACTGCCGCCATGCCCTCCCAAACACTTGTATTGAGGGGGAGGGCCGATGCACCGGCCCCTGTATTGCCTGTCATTACACACAGAGCGAGTTTGCTTGGTGCAGTAATGACAGAGGGGAGCTGCAGCCGAGATCCCCGATAGGGGATCAGAATCTTATCCCCTATCCTTTTGATAGGGGATAAGATGTCGAGGGGCGAGTAGCCCTTTAAGGCTTGTGTCAGAACTCTGGTAGAAATCCCTCAAAACAGTTTTGAATAATGGGCATTGAAAGTGGACATGGTTAATAGATGTGAAGTAACTGTGTACAGAAGAACAATCAGAAACTTACCTATTGCTTACAAAAGATATGCAGTCGAAGACTTGAAGCTTCATTATCTACATGAATTGGCCTTTTCAACACAATCTTTAAAAATGATTCACCCTGTGTGCAGGATCTTCAATAAAATCCAGGCTGAGCTGGCACAGATAACAGGATTTCCTTCTGAAGCAGGATTCCATGAGACATAACAGCTATATTTTGTATTGGAGGGGTCATATGAGATGACATAAGAATAGTACCTCATCTCATGCTGATGTTTCTTACTACCAGTGAAGATATGTTTATATTAGACGGATTGTGAAAAGTCCCAATGGCGTTAAACTTCATGCCCACAAATCCTGTCTGGCACACCTCCACTTTAGTAATCAGGTTCCTCTATAGCTGCAAGGAACATACAAATAGTAGATTTCCTTCAGTTGAGGGACAACGCAAGTTCTCATTTCATTGCCCATTACAAGTGAATGAAAATGTTGTGGCTTCATAATACCTTCATTCATTTTAGGGTTGGAATTAAAAAGGACATTTCTTTTGGTGCATTATGGATGCAGCCAGATGTATGAAACCAGTCCTGAACCTGATGTCACAGCTGTGCAAAAAAGGAGTTGCTCTGAAGCAAATCCACTTTGTCTCTGGTATGTTTGATACACTGCACCAAACAAGAATGACTTTTGGGACTGAATCTGCCAAATGTTGGGCGAGAAGCTCAGAAGTTTATGTTTATGTAACAAACCTGATGTGAAGGACGCATAAACTTCTGTTATACTGCAAGCAGAACTCATTATACTGTATGTGAACTATTAAATGTAACCCCTGAATTGTAACACCCTTCCTGTTTGGGTCGGTTTGCTTGCTGACAAGACTATCTGAAGGGTCCTGTATATTTCTATACCGTATATACTTGAGTATGAGCAGAATTTTTCGTGCTGAAAATGCCCCCCTCGGCTTATACTGTGAAAAAAAATTAAATAATATATATACACACATACATACACATATACACACACACACACACACACACACACACACACACACACACACACACACACACACTGTTGGGGGGCAGGCCGTCCATCTTCGTTGCAGGAACCATCCGACTAGTGACGCTGCATTGACGCTGCCGCACAGGGACGTCCATGCGCAGCAGACGTCGGTGATGTCAGGGGCGTCCCTGGGGACGGACATCCCAACGCGGTGGCGTCAATGTAGTATCACTAGTCTGGGGCCAGCCCGGAGTGGAGAAGAGGGCCTCCCGGTGAAGACGGACGGCCCAGACCGGCTCACCCTCCCCACCGGAATGCGGATAGTCCCTGCAGCTACTAAGCAACAGGACCGAGAGAACTGGGGAGGTGAGTAGACAACGAGGGGACCGATATTATGACGGAGGGGGCGGTCTGGATGATGACGGGGGGCTGACAGAGGATTGCGATGACGACAGGGGGGGGGGGATGATGTATTTTCCCCCCTAGGCTTATTCTCGAGCCAATAAGTTTTCCCAGGTTTTGGCGGTGAAAGTAGGGGCCTCGGCTTATATTCGGGTCGGCTAACACTCGAGTATATACGGCATAGATAATTATATTATATATATATATATATATATATATATATATATATATATATATATATATACATACACATATATATATATATATATATACACACACATACACATACACATATTAGGGATCGACCGATTATCGGTATGGCCGATATTATCGGCCGATAATCACGATTTTGGGCATTATCGGTAATTATCTTGCCGACAAGCCGATAATGCCCCGCTCCTCGCACCCACCGCACCGCGACCGCCACCCCCTCGACCCGCCGCACCGCACCTCCGACCCACCGCACCGCGTCGCACCCCCCACCGTGATGCTAGGCGGTATACCGGTATGGATTTTTTCCCATACCGCTATACCGGTCAGGCCCCTCCCCCACCCTCCGAGTCAATAAAAAAAAATTTAACTTACCCGTAATGGGGGTGGTCCAGGCCATCCTTCCTTCATGTAGTGTCCGGGGGCGTTACGGGTGGAGGGTGGTCCGGTCCGGGCTGTCTTTCTCCCACGGTCTTCTTCTCCACTCCGGGCAGGCTCCGGCCTAGTACGCTGCATAGACGCCGCTACGCCGTGACGTCAGGTGCGTCACTGCGCACGGACGTCACTGCGCAGCGACGTCTATGCAGCGTACTAGGCCGGAGCGGAGAAGAGGCCCGCCGGAGAAGGACAGCCCGGACCGGACCACCCTCCACCCGGAACGCCCCCGGACACTACAGGAACGATGGATGGATGGCCCGGAGCACCCTGGCAGGTAGGGGAGAGAAGCGGGTGGTGGCGGCGGCGGCCTATGGCCCCGCAAAAGCCACTGCAGATCATTGATTTAAAGAGCCCGCTTTAAATCAATGATCTGCAGCGGTGTCGCAGGGGATTAAATAGCTGATAACTTATACCGGAATCTCGGTATAAGTTATCGGCTATCGGCCCTAACCTGCACGGATTATCGGTATCGGCCCTAAAAAAAAACGTTATTTCGGTCGATCCCTAATATATATATATATATATATATACACACACACACACACACACACGCTTTTGTCAAATAAAATATAAATAGTGTTTCTTTTGCTGAAGTCAAAACCTCCAACAACAGAGTTAGGGCATGTGCACACAATGTAGATTAATGAGTAAAGTTTCATTACATAGGCACTGCCGAGTTTTAGCCTGTGTGTTCGAGAAACACTCCCAATGGAAGTGTATAGGCATGCCTTGATCATGTCATACAGAGCAGCGAGAGGAGCATGCGGAACATATACTTCTCCCTGCTCGATATCCTGATCGGTTAAGGTCCGAATACTCAGACCCCCTCTGATCAACACTTTTGACATGTCACTAGGACACTTTACGTTTTGAAAAGAAATCCTCCGCAAAACCTACACCAAATCTGCATTACAGTGGATCTGGATCAGATTTTAACAGTGGAACTCCATGTTTGAAAATTAAATTCAGATTAAAAATGATTGTTTGCGCATGAGTATTTTGGAAATCAGCTCAAATTATTCAGTGTGAACATACTCTTAGAATATAATCCCACAATGGACTTGATACTTTAACCCCTTAAGGACCAGGCCATTTTACACCTTAGGACCGGAGCGTTTTTTGAACATCTGACCACTGTCACTTTAAACATTAATAACTCTGGAATGCTTTTACCTATCATTCTGATTCCGAGATTGTTTTTTCGTGACATATTCTACTTTATGTTATTGGTAAAATTTTGTCGATACTTGCATCGTTTCTTAGTGAAAAATTTCAAAATTTGCTGAAAAAATTGAACATTTTGCATTTTTCTAACTTTGAAGCTCTCTGCTTGTAAGGAAAATGGATATTTCAAATAAAAAAAAAATTTATTCACAAATACAATATGTCTACTTTATGTTTGCATCATAAAATTGACGAGTTTTTACTTTTGGAAGACATCAGAGGGCTTCAAAGTTCAGCAGCAATTTTCCAATTTTTCACAAAATTTTCAAACTCACTATTTTTCAGGGACCAGTTCAGGTTTGAAGTGGATTTGAAGGGTCTTCATATTAGAAATACCCCACAAATGACCCCATTATAAAAACTGCACCCCCCAAAGTATTCAAAATGACATTCAGTCAGCGTTTTAACCCTTTAGGTGTTTCACAAGAATAGCAGCAAAGTGAAGGAGAAAATTCACCATCTTCATTTTTTACACTCGCATGTTCTTGTAGACCCAATTTTTGAATTTTTACAAGGGGTAAAAAGAGAAAATTTATACTTATATCTGTAGCCCAAGGAAATACCTCATATGTCCATGTAAAGTGTTCGGCGGGCGCAGTAGAGGGCTCAGAAGCGAAGGAGCGACAAGGGGATTTTGGAGAGTAAGTTTTTCTGAAATGGTTTTTGGGGGACATGTTGCATTTAGGAAGCCCCTATGGTACCAGAGCAGCAAAAAATCCCCACATGGTATACCATTTTGGAAACTAGACCCCTTGGGGAACGTAACAAGGGGTAAAGTGAACCTTAATACCCCACACGACTTTTGCATATGTAAAAAAAAAAAAAATTTTTTTTGTTCACTAAAATGTGTGTTTCCCCCCAAATTTCACATTTTTGCAAGGGTTAATAGCAGAAAATACCCCCCAAAATTTGTAACCCCATCTCTTCTGAGTATGAAGGTACGCCATAAGTGGACCTGAAGTGCACTACGGGCGAACTACAATGCTCAGAAGAGAAGGAGTCATATTTGGCTTTTGGAGAGCAAATTTTGCTCGGGGGGCATGTCGCATTTAGGAGGCCCCTATGGTGCCAGGACAGCAAAATAACCCCAACATGGCATACCATTTTGGAAACTAGACCCCTTGAGGAACGTAACAAGGGGTACAGTGAGCATTTACCCCCCACTGGTGTCTGTCAGAACTTTGGAACAGTGGGCTGTACAAAATTTTTTATTTGCACAGCCCACTGTTCCAAAGATCTGTCAGACACCAGTGGGGTGTAAATTCTCACTGCACCCCTCATTACATTCCGTGAGGGGTGTAGTTTCCGAAATGGGGTCACATGTGGGTTTTTTTTTTTTTGCGTTTGTCAAAACCGCTGTAACAATCAGCCACCCCTGTGCAAATCAACTCAAATGTACATGGTGCACTCTCCCTTCTGGGCCTTGTTGTGCGCCCCCGGCGCACTTTGTGCCCACTTATGGGGTATCTCCGTAGTCGGGAGAAATTGCATTACAAATTTTGAGGGGCGTTTTTCCCTTTTAACTCTTGTCAAAATGAACAGTATAGGGCAACACCAGCGTGTTAGTGTAAGAAAAATATTTTTTTACACTAACAAGCTGTTGTAGACCCCAACTTCACCTTTTCATAAGGGGTTAAAGGAGAAAAAGCCCCCCAAAATTTGTAACACAATTTCTCCCGAGTACGGCGATACCCCATATGTGACCCTAAACTGTTGCCTTGAAATACGACAGGGCTCCAAAGTAAGAGCGCCATGCGCATTTGAGGCCTGAATTAGGGATTTGCATAGGGGTGGACATAGGGGTATTCTACGCCAGCGATTCCCAAACAGGGTGCCTCCAGCTGTTGCAAAACTCCCAGCATGCTTGGACAGTCAACGGCTTGTTTTGCAACAGCTGGAGGCTCCATTTTGGAAACAGTGGCGTACCGGACGTTTTTCATTTTTATTGGGAGGGGAGGGGGGCTATGTAGGGGTATGTGTATATGTAGTGTTTTTTACTTTTTATTTTGTGTTAGTGTAGTGTAGTGTAGTGTTTTTAGGGTACAGTCACACGGGCGGGGGATTACAGCGAGTTCCCGCTGCGAGTTTGAGCTGCCGCACAAAATTTGCTGCATCGCAAACTTGCAGCCTGATACTCACTGTAAGCCCCCTGTCCATGTGAATGTACCCTGTACATTCACAGGGGGGGGGGGGGGACCTCCAGCTGTTACAAATCTACAACTCCCAGCATGCACAGTTTATCAGTGCATGCTGCTAGTTATAGTTTTGCAACAGCTGGAGGCACACGGTTGGGAAACACCGAGTTAGGAAACAGACAATGTTTCCCAAACAGTGTGCCTCCAGTTGTTGCAAAACCACAACTCCCAGCATCCTCAGGTATGCTGGGAGTAGTAGTTCGGCAACATCTTTAGAGCCAGATGTTGCCGAACTACAACTCCCAGCATGCTGGGAGTTGTAGTTTTGCAACATTTGGAGGACTACAGTTTGCAGACCACTAATACAGTGGTTCCCAATCTGTGCCCTTCCAGATGTTGCAAAACTACAACTCCCAGTATGCCAAAACTGTCCAGGAATGCTGGGAGTTGTAGTTCTGCAACATCTGAAGGGCCAGATGTTACAGAACTACAACTCCCAGCATGGCTGGACAGTAAGGGCATGCTGAGGATGTGTAGTTTTGCAACATCTGGAAGGGCACAGTGGTCTCCAAACTGTGGACCTCCAGATGTCGCAAAACTGCAACTCCCAGCATGCCCAGACGCCAAGGGCTGTCTGGGCATGCTGGGAGTTGTAGTTTACAGGGTCCCATTACAGCAATGCATGTCGCTTTACGGCGACGTGCATTGCTGTAAAGGGCCCGACCGCGGCTGAAGATCTACTCACATGTCGCCGCCGCCATCTTCCTCGCCGGGATCCGGGTCTTCAGGGAAGAGGTAAGTACCGGGGCTGGTCCCCAGCACTCCCCCGTCGCGTCCTCCGGTCTTCCTCCCGTCCTCTCCGGACTTCAAGGGGCCGGGCAGGACGGGAGGAAGTAACCGCCCCCCCCCCCCCTTGCGATTGGTCGGTTAACTAACCGACGGATCGCAGGGTATAGGAGGAGGTGGTAGGCTTGCCACCTCGCTCCTATACTCCAGCATGGTCCTGGCTGTCTGTGACAGCCGGGATCATGCGAAATTACCGGGCGGTCGGGTCCCAAAGACCCCATCAGCCCGGTATCGCCGCAGATCGCATGGCCCGGTTTCGCCGCAGATCGCATGGCACCCCTCGGCGTTTGCCCTGGAAGCCTGCTGAAGGATTTCAGCAGGGATCCGCTTCCGATCTCCGCCGGGTGAGCGGCAGAGACCGGAAATACAACAGGACGTTCTCTAACGTCCTTGGGCATTAAAGCCCAGGTAGTGGGGACGTTAGAGAACGTCCTATGTCCTTAAGAGGTTAAAGAGGTACTCCAGTTTTTTTATTTTTTCCTTCATTTGACTATGCTACAGAGGCTGTAAAGTTGGTGTAACTCACATTATAGTGTCAGTACCTGTGTTTGATGGATGGTATCACAATTCTTATGTGA
Organism: Hyla sarda; assembly: GCF_029499605.1. Taxonomy (NCBI): domain Eukaryota; kingdom Metazoa; phylum Chordata; class Amphibia; order Anura; family Hylidae; genus Hyla; species Hyla sarda. The sequence goes on along the minus strand of NC_079191.1, from coordinate 342,850,164 downwards.
TCTTTGTTCATTTTTAGCAGCATACAAAATTAGTGTTGTTGCAAGTTTGCCCAGGTAGCAGTGCGGCCCGAGACATATTACTAGTCAAGTGTTAAAAAGGGAGCCTGTCTGCTTTAATGGGTGGAGCGAACACTGGGTGGGAAGGATATTCTCCACAGGGTTACAGGGAACTATACTTTCTTGAACAGCATGGATAGCTCAGCTTTACTGCAAAAGGGTCAGATGGCGGATGTGTGTGTGTGTGTGGGGGGGGGGGGGTGAGAGAAAAGAGACCTCACAGTTACAAACAAAGGATCCTGGGTCTTGTAGTTGGAGGGAAGGAATTCCAACAGCAAATAGCCATTTTAAAAATAAATAAATGAAGGTGTTATGGTGGACTCGCAACACAGCCATTTAGATCCAAGATAAGCACGGATCCTTCCTAAGCATGCCAATTACTGTCTGCAGGTAAGTACTAAAGTCACCTTATGGTGGATAACCCCTTTAGCTTATTTCTAGTGGAAAACATTTCTATAATACAGTACTGTTTGGAGTATATGGAGTACCTACATGTAGGTGCAAGTTCACACATCCTCCTTGCACACGGCTTGTGCACATTATGACAAATACATATGAAGTTTCCAGCCATTGGGGCCTACACAATGTTAGTTAATACGGAGATCATCCTAAACAAAGCACATGCTTTTTGACTGAATTTACAGACTCCGTTTGGTAGGAAGTGGTACAATCAGTGAGCTTGTGCGATTTGTGTGCTGATTTCTTACGACCAACCGAGCATAATGATAACTTGCCAAATTATTGATAAAATTGGCTTCAATTGTATCTCTATGCCTTGATAACAGACACATAAAGGCTTCTCATAAGCAGCTTTCCACTTTTATAAGCATGAATCATAAAACGGAGTCATAAATCAGCACCGGTAATCATTCTGATTGTGACGATTGCAGCTTTCAGATCAGGCAGCATTAGACCATATACAAATGGCAGAACCACGGCTGCTAATTTTCACCACAGGTAACAAACACCCTCAGATGGGTAATGTTGTAAAGCCGCACAACTCACGCTTTTATATAGTTACGCATTAACTGCTGTTTAATTAAGCATTGTATTGTAAAAGAGCAGTGATTCTTTACAAGCCTTCTCTATGTTTTTCACATGTTTAATACAACCATTATTCAGTATGATACGAATCACCTGTGCAGTTTTATGAATAATAGACTTTAGGAACATGTATATTGCACATTAAAAAGATTACACGAATGCTTCTCAGACCATGGGGCACCACTCATTTCTTGATAGGACATGGCTTGGTTAGCAAGTGCTTTGATTTCTGTAAGAGAAGTTTCACGGTCCTCACAGAAATGACTTACCACAAATCCCTTCTTTCAGGACAACAGAAAAGAACAGGTAGAAATTGGACTGTGGAGAAGAGAAGAGGTTATGTGGCTGGTACCCCACATGTTTTTGACACTGGTGAGGCACAAGCATCGCCATGGTTCAGCTAATGAGAGCCTAGAAGAAAAAGTTCACTGCAGACCATGACAACACGAAGGGAAGTACTGTAGTTTGATAAACTCAGATAAGCAACAACAAAAGGGTTGACAGCTGCTAACAAGCAATGTATTATGTCCATCACTCTATGGCCATCAAGAGTAGGTTTTGCTAGTCACATTTATGGTTAAAAGGTACATGTAGCCACGCAACCTGTGCAAGAAGTAGCCTTTGTTGTACTAAAAAGAAAAAAAGTGCACAGAGGCAACAAACACTACCCTGTAATCGTTTGTAGTGCTACAAGATTTTGAACTACTGACCGACAGCTGCATTGTATAGGATTGCATACAATTCAATGTATTACTTTGGACTGCGGCTTGATAATTAAAATCAAATAAAATCAAGTAGTGTTACTAATGTTGCAGAGTAGCTCTGGCCTAAGGTGGCAGAGCAGAAATTTGGTGAACAATGCCAGTCATATAATGGCCAGAAAATTATCTGAATCCACAGGTGCACTGTAAGTATTGCCTCCAAAGCCCTGCTGATCATCTACGTAAAATCAGTAGATGAAGGTTGGGGAAACCCGCTAATTTTGGTAGTACAAGGTGACCCTAAAAAACACATGAATGCTTGGCCGAACATGCATGTGTATAGGTGGTGATCAGGAGGAACAGCTGTCAGTCAAACATTCTGCCGACAACTAGAATGACCACCTTAGGTCTCGTCTTCTTACATTAGAGAGATATTTAGCCCATTTCATAGTGTCATTCCTTTGTATAGTAACATGCTGAAAATTAACTATATCATTTAATAGGACTGTCAAGATTGATTAGAATAAAGTTAGAGGAGCTTGTCTGCAATTCATTTAAGAAAACGTGCAGTGAGGCAACATAAAGCAAGCCTACTGCTTCTAGTGACCTTAGGCTCCTTGTGGTGGAGTAATAAAGGATATTCAGAATGTATCTTGTTCTGTCCACAAGACAGTGCACTGGACTTAAGTCTAGAAGGAAAGGCAGGGAAAAGGAGCATTAAACATCTGCCGGTGACTTAGAGAGGCCCCAGGAGACCTTAACCTACTAAAATACAAGACATTGAGGCCTTGAAATGGAATCACTTTAGATAGAATCTAGCAATTCCTGCTTCCTTTCTTCAGGAAGAGCGGAAGAGCTAATCTTTGCAGTCAGTGCATGGAGCCCCAGTGTGTGCCAGTGTGTTATACTAAAATACATACTAAACCTAAATATCTTAGTAATATTTTTCTGCAGTGTGATACCCCAGTCTGTGCCTCTTGCATCACCAAGCATACTGACTGAAGTGTGTCTGAAGCTCACAGCAAAGCTATTAAGGTGGGGGGATGGATGTGAGTCATATTAAATACTGAATGTCACAAAGTTGAGTGCTCGGCTACTTAGTCCACCTGTCAGGCATACAGAAATAGTATGTGTTGTGCGAGTCAGTGCCAGGCAGGGTTTCTAAAAGCTTGACATCCAGACCTATGGTTTCCCCACTGGTTACAACAGGGAGCATGCGGGGTTACCTTTTATGACTGGTCAAGTGGCTTTCACAGTATTTTTGCTCGTCTACTTAAAAGCCAAGTCAACAGGGAACATAAATCTTTTGCAGGGAAAAAGTTTTTATCCTGATATTTTGGAGAACAAACAGGCTCTCATGCCACACGTACAAGCTAGCTACATAATATGCTTCTCTGAATTCATGACATGAACCTACTAAGCAAACACAAACCACGGCACAGGCTGGATACTGTACAACATCACTACCAATGGAGATCTAAAGGGATATAAATTTCTATTCCCTTAGGAAGGAGGAGTGAGGGTAAGAAGATAAACATGGTAACAGAAAGCTACAGGGACAGATATCAATTGCAAAATAGATGTGCATTAATCTTTGATAAAGCCAATCGGTGGGAGGCATGTGATATTCAGGTGGCAGCGCTGCTGTGCAGCCTGTTGAGTTAATAGAGTGGATATCGGGAAGATAATAGCCATTGACTGGCATCTGCTATGGCCGTATGTGATGGAGACAAGAGGTCATATACAAGCATTTTCTCAGGCAGTACTCCCATTGATGTGAAGTGCTCCTCAATCAGAAAAATTTGTTTACACAAATAAGTCTTTAGATATTGATAAATCTGATGAGAGCAGTGGAGAAAGATTTACAGATGTCATGGCAACCAGGGCATATATACACATGTATACATGAGTGATGTCCAACCTGTGGCTCAACAGCTGTTGCCCAACTACTACTCCCAGGATACCCATACAATAAGGAGTTGTAGTTTCGAAAACAGCTGGCGAGGCACAGATTGGACATCACTCATGAATACAATTAATCTGTGTATGTTCATGTGGAGGAGTGTATACGATATATATGTATATGAACTTAGCAGTGATCCAGCCATGTGCTTCATTGTCTTCCTATCCCCTCCATACTCTTCTCTTTCTATATTCACAGACCCCCTTCTCTTTTGGGCTGACCTTCCCTGCTCCTTAATGTGTCGGACATTATTCTGCTTTCACCATTTCCATACTAATACCAGCTTACCAACATGCCAAGGGAAGGGATCTGCTCTCCTCTGATCTGTCAGTCACACGAAACACACCACAATACAGCCTGGATTACTGTAGTCAGTGCAACTAATGGTGATACTGCATTGTGTTAGCTGTAGGTTTTACACGGGGCTGCAGGTACATCTACTGACATATCAGAGAGATTACATGGTGCACAAACAATTACATATTCAAGTCTGTTGGATCTGTCTCCTGTTGTCCCATAGAGCTCCACATACCAGGCCTGCCTGTGATCAGATTTTTTCCCCATGTGAATTCCTTTGGTGCTTCGCTATCATCAGCATCCTATCCCCGCACACAAGGATCGCTCCTCTATTAGCCGTCACCACATCGCACTGCCAGCTATTTGGCAGGAGCTCTTACCGAGTGCCTGATCTGGCCCGGTGTCAGCAATCCAGAGAAGCAAACAGCCCTGTTATTGATGGTACATGATTGTTCACAGGCTGCAGGGAGACTGGCATCGCCATCATCTCTAGCTCCTCTGCAAAGTTCAGCAAGGATCCAAGATAAAACCCCAAAATCACTATTATTGCACAACAATCACATGTCATAGGAACACAGCAGGGGGCACGGAAACACCATTTTAGGCTAGAACTATAGACATGTCACATGAAGATCACTCTGTTGCATCTAATGTCAACATAGACGTGGTGCAACTTGTAATGTATTTTGACCATGGCATGACAGGCTCACATAAAACAAAAAGGTCTAACTTTGATGGGTTTGTAGTCACCAGGTTACACTGTGCCAGAAATGAGTTGCAAATCAAGTCACATGCAACCTGAGACATTTTTTTTTCTTTGTTACAGCCAAAATATAACTGCAATAAAGTCACCAAAACATTTTGGACATGCGCCTTCGGACAGGTCACTGCTTTTAGCGAGCCATGCTCAGCATGTGGGGGGCAGCATGGTTTGGTGGGGAATGCCCTGAAGCTTCCATTGTTTTCAATGGGAACTTCAGAGCATAACCACATGACATAGTAACATGTCACTTTTGCATGATTCTCCATCTTCCATTGAAGTGAACGGTACCGGGTTTTATTACGGTAAGTGGCCATTTTACGTTGAAACTGCTAATAACTGTGTGGTTTTTGCCATAGAAACAGCACTGATTTCCATGTCAAACACTATGCAGTAAGTAGCAATGTGAACATACCTATACATATCAATGTTTACCAACTAGGGTGCCTCCAGCTGTGGGCATGCTGGGAGTTGTAGTTTAGCAACAGCTTGAAACAACTTGATTAGCAAACACTGGTTTCGATCAGTGGTCCCCAAACTGTGGCCCTCCAGATGTTGCAAAACTACAATTCCCAGCATGCCTGGACAGCCTTCGGCTGTCCAGGCGTGCTGGGAGTTGTAGTTTTGCAACATCTGGAGGGCCACAGTTTGGGGACCAATGGTTTAGATAGATGTGCTGTCATGTGACATGTCACCCCATAGCCCTACTCTCATTCTCCAATCTCACCAACAGAACTTTCCTCTCCCAAAAGGACTAATGTGAACATGACAGTAAGGCAACTAAATGTCACTACAGGGAGCTGCACCTGAATCGCATGCGTCTTGCAGCCCCAGGCCATCACACAGCCCTGTCCTCCATCTAGCTCATACTACTCCTAGGAGGATGCTACAAGGGAAGTTTAGCAGCACGTGTGACCTGGCAGCGGATGATGAGGATAGTAGTCGCCATACCTTCGCACACCCCCACTTCGTACTCGGTGATGGAGTCTCCGTTGAGCGGGGGGCGGATGACACAGCGTAGCCCCCGGTCGCAGGCTCCGTGCAGCCCGTACACTCCCCCGCAGCTCTCGTTCTTCTGCCGGGCGCACATGAAGCAGCAGCCGCAGATGCCCAGCACGATACTCCCGGGGCAGTTCTTGGGCTCCTCGCACTTGGACTCATCGCAGGGTAAACAGACCAATGCCCGACTAGACGCAGGCAGCAGCGACAAAGCCGCCAGCACCAGGTGCCAGAGCCGCAGCGACTTCCCGCCCGCCAGGTGCATCCTTCCTCCGTGTCACAGAATCTCCCGACAATAGCAAAATCACCTGCGCAAAGTTTCCTCACACACAGCAGCGAGCCCGGGGTCCGCGGCTCTAGACGGGGGAGCCCGCCGGGCGCCACATATTCCTGTCAGCGGCCGCCCCCGCTCACATCCAACTTTCCTCACAGTTGTCACTAACACGGGAAACTTCTCCTCGTCCCTGACAGCAGGAAACTTGTCCGGTTGTCCTCCTCAACGCACAGCCCTCCCGCCGGTCTCCTCCTCAGCGCCGCGCTCCTCCGGTCACCTCACAGGCAGAGCGGGAGCCGTGTCAGTCAGTGGTGGAGCTCAGTGGCCGCCGCCTGTCATGCTCCTCTCTCGGCTTCTGTCTCTTGTCTCCTCACGCAGTCGCTACTTTTTCTCCCCTCTCTTGTTTATCGCTCTCTCTGGTAGAGAACGCAGCCCGAGCTGCTCACGCTTCCTCCTCCCTCATGGCGGCGTCACAATACAGACAACTCCCCCCGGCCGCGTCCCCGGCCTCTCATTGGAAAGTGCGCCATTGCCGCGTCCCGCCCCGAGATTCCACATAAGGAGCGGGTTGAGGTGTGAGCGCAGTCTGCCCTCCGCTGCGTCATCGTGCACATGGAGCTGAGCTGAGGGGGATGCGGCATTTGTCCTGCTGCACTCTAGAGTCTACCTGCTAGTCACACCTGTCTGACATCTGTCACCAAGTCAGTACTGAACAGCCTTCCCTACCCAGGTCAATGGTGAACATGCGTGTGCCCACCTTCTGTGAACATGCGTGTGCCCACCTACAGTGAACATACTTGTGCCCACCTTCAGTGAACATACTTGTGCCCACTTTCAGTGAACATACTTGTGCCCACCTTCAGTGAACATACTTGTGCCCACCTTCAGTGAACATACTTGTGCCCACCTTCAGTGAACATACTTGTGCCCACCTTCTGTGAACATACTTGTGCCCACCTTCAGTGAACATATTTGTGCCCATCTTCTGTGAACATACTTGTGCCCACCTTCAGTGAACATACTTGTGCCCACCTTCAGTGAACATATCTGTGCCCACCTTCTGTGAACATACTTGTGCCCATCTTCTGTGAACATACTTGTGCCCACCTTCAGTGAACATACTTGTGCCCACCTTCTGTGAACATACTTGTGCCCACCTTCAGTGAACATACTTGTGCCCACCTTCAGTGAACATGCGTGTGCCCACCTTCAGTGAACATACTTGTGCCCACCTTCAGTGAACATACTTGTGCCCACCTTCAGTGAACATACTTGTGCCCACCTTCAGTGAACATACTTGTGCCCACCTTCAGTGAACATACTTGTGCCCACCTTCTGTGAACATACTTGTGCCCACCTTCAATGAACATACTTGTGCCCACCTTCAGTGAACATATTTGTGCCCACCTTCTGTGAACATACTTGTGCCCACCTTCTGTGAACATACTTGTGCCCACCTTCAGTGAACATACTTGTGCCCACCTTCTGTGAACATACTTGTGCCCACCTTCAGTGAACATGCGTGTGCCCACCTTCAGTGAACATACTTGTGCCCACCTTCAGTGAACATACTTGTGCCCACCTTCTGTGAACATACTTGTGCCTGTCTATGTAAATGGAATGTAGCTAAAGGGCAGTACAGTGGTCCCTCAAGTTACAATATTAATTGGTTCTGGGACGACCATTGTATGTTGAAACCATTGTATGTTGAGACCAGAACTCTATGGAAACCTGGTAATTGGTTCTAAAGGCACCAAAATGTCATCCAAAAATAGGAAAAAGTGAGGATTAAAGAAAAATAAGTAGATAACTAATAAAGATATAGCAAGTCCTTATATATAAAAGTAAGAAAGATCTGCTAAGAGCTGTAAATCACTGTCTATGTCAGTATTTCCCAAGCAGGGAGCCTCCAGCTGTTGCAAAACTACAACTCCCCGCATGCCCGAACAGCCAAAGGCTGTCCGGGCATGCTGGGAATTGTAGTTTTGCAACCGCTGGGGGCACCCTGCTTGGGAAGCATTGGTCTATGTAGAGGACAGGAGCTTCTTCAGGGTACAGAACATGTAGTACCACCCTGTAGTGTAGGGGGCGCTACCAGACACCAGTCAGTGCATACGATTCAGTAATACAGGAGTTTTACCAGTGAATGCCCATTCTGATTGGTCAGTTCATTGACACGTTTCACAGATCTGGACTGTCCATAGCATTGTATGTTGAGTCTGGTTTCAACTTACAATGGTCCAGTAAAGACAATTGTATGTTGAAACTATTGCATGTTGAGGCCATTGTAAGTTGAGGGATCACTGTACTTTACAACTGTTGCAAAACTGTGACTCCCAGCATGCCCAGACAGCCTTTGGCTGTCTGGGCATGCTGGGAGTTGTAGTTTTCCAACAGTTGGAAAGTCACAGGTTGAGAAGCACCACCCAAGGGGTTGAAGGGGGTGATTCTTGTGGCCCAGTGCATGGTCCCCTTCACCACCAGATGATACTAGAACTAGGGTCCTATTACATGGCGTAATGTGTGGGCGAATAGGTTGATTTTGCCCCATGTAAGGCTGGGTTCACACTACGTTTTGTAAAACTACGGTTCCTGTATACGGCTGGGAGGAGGGGGCGGGGCTTAATCGCGGCGCCCGCACTCAGCCGTATAGGGGAGCCGTATTTAATGCATGTCTATGAGATGACCGGAGTGAACCGCAGCCTCCGGTCGGCTGCTTTTTCGGCCGTATGCGGTTTCCCGACCGTAGGCAAAAACGCGGTCAAACGGGTTCACACTACGTTTTGTAAAACTACGGTTCCTGTATACGGCTGGAAGGAGGGGGCGGGGCTTAATCGCGGCGCCCGCACTCAGCCGTATAGGGGAACCGTATTTAATGCATGTCTATGAGATGACCGGAGTGAACCGCAGCCTCCGGTCGGCTGCTTTTTCGGCCGTATGCGGTTTCCCGACCGTAGGCAAAAACGCGGTCGACCACGTTTTTGCTTGCGGTCGGGAAACCGCATACGGCCGAAAAAGCAGCCGACCGGAGGCTGCGGTTCACTCCGGTCATCTCATAGACATGCATTAAATACGGTTCTCCTATACGGCTGAGTGCGGGCGGCGCCATGAAGCCCCGCCCCCCCTCCTCCCAGCCGTATACGGGAACCGTAGTTACAAAACGTAGTGTGAACCTAGCCTAAGGCTGCATTCACATCTCCTTTTTGCAATACGGTTGCCGTATCCGGTTTCATTGAAAAAAACGTATGGAACCGTATTGCAAACCGTATGCCAACCATATCCTCAGGTTGTGTATGTTTTGCATCATTTACGGGGTTATACGATTTTTAACAGTACATCAAACCGTAGTCTACAACGGTTTTGTGTCCCGATCAAAAACCGTATCCAACCTGTATACGGTTATTTTAAAATGGAGTTCTATGGTAATCGTATTGGACCGTATGTGCGTACGGTTACATCCGGTTTGCACAATACTGTTTTTTTTTTTTTTGGGGGGGGGAGGGGGGGGGAATTCAATTTAAAAAAAACTTTATTTAAAAAAATGTTGACAAACGTAAAACCGTATCCGTTTTAAAACGTATTAAAACGTATGCAAGCTGAAAGGCTGCTGCACCATGGACACAGCAGAATTTAATTGCCGGAAACAATATAGAGTGGAAATTCGAATTCCATCCTCTGATGAAAGAATTGACATGTCAGTTCTTTCTGCGGAATCCACTTAGAAATGCATGTTCTGCCGGCGCTCGCTGCCTGCCAAAAATTTTCCGGGGGCAGACATTCCATCGTACACAGGCTAATAAGCGATGTTCGTCTGCTGGATGGAAGCAAATTGCTGCAGTAATCCTCACTAGTGTTGGGCGCGAATATTCGCATTTTAAATTTTTATCGCAAATTTGTGATTATTGCGAATTATATTCGCTATATATTCGAAATTACAAATATTCCCCTTTTTTTTGCATATTCCTTCTTTTAACTTGTGATCCAATTAGAATGATGCAAATACACTTGTCAGAGGTTATCAACAACATCCCTAGCAACCAATAGTAAAGTTGCCCACCCCCTCACTGTTTTCTTCCTCGAATACGGGAATATGCCACTATAACGAATACGCGGACTTCACGAATATAGGATGGATATTCTTCTATATATTCGCGAAATATCGCGCATTTGAATATGGCCAATGCCATCATCACTAATCCTCACCTGGGGAGATTTATCAAATCCTGTGCAGAGGCAAATTTGCCCATAGCAACCAATCAGATTGCTTCTTTCATTTTTCAGATGCCTTGTTAAGAATGTAAGAAGTGATCTGATTGGTTGCTATGGGCAATTTTGCTTCTGCACAGGTTTTGATAAATCTTCTCCTACCCTGCCCACATGCTTGTCAAGCCTTGAAAAGTCACGTTATTGCAGGCAGATGATCGCAATCGAGGAATTGAAAGTTTAGATGTTGAAAACAATGGGAATTTTCAAGCTGAATTTTTTTTGCCAGTTTCTGCTCAGATATTCCGCTGTCCGAACATAGCCTTAGTCATAAGAATGTGTTGACACCTGCTTCCAGTTTTCAGTTCTTGGAGCAGAAGATCAAAATAATAAGAGCACCAGCGGATCCCATTGACTTCGGTTTTTGGTCAAGGTGTCAAGCATTTCACTGGACGAAATAACAGCATGCTTCAGCTAAATGCACATCCGTGGGGAGCTCCGTCATAGACTACAATCAGGGCCACAAAACAAAGGGTCTGTGTCACATTGACTTCAAATGGGATCCGTCAGGTTTCTATCTGGTTTTGCAGGAGTTAAGCAGAAAGAAAAAAACAGACCTGCAGTCTGACCAACTCCCATCATTTAAAGGGTAGCTCCCACCAACCCTCTTTTTTTTTTTTTTTTTTTTCTCTGTCCCTGCCTATTGCCCTTCTATCCCTAACCCCCTCCCTGCCTTTATTTTCATATTTATTGACTAATAATTGCCATTTTGTCTGCCTGGTAGTGTGCTCACTACCAGGCAGACTTCCCCAGCAGGCACCACGTCACTGATGCCTGCTGGGGGGGGGGACTTCCGCCCTTAGTTCTAACAGGGTGCCTCCAGCTGTTTCACAACTACAACTCCCAGCATGCCCTGACATCTACTGGCTTACAGGGCATGCTGGCAGTTGTAGTGGGGAAACAACTGAAGGCACCCATTTGTACCAACCTTCCGCCCCCACCCCCCTCCCCTTGCTCAGATGGATAGAAGAAGCCGGGACCGCGAACTCTGCGCTGCGCGGCGAGCTGCGGAGAAACGGGGAATCCAGATGCAGGACGTGCCGGGGAATCCAATTCAGTTACCGGAGTCTGCAGAGAGAGTGCAGACTCCATCTGGGCTGAGGTACAGGCTGCGTGCCTGCTGCGGCCAGGGCGGCTGCTCCTGGACTTTACTGCGCTGGCTTCCTGCCTGTTTGATTGACAGACAGGAAGCCAGCGCGCAGTGAATGAATTTCGACTCATTTGCCCGGCTGAAATGAGTCGAAATTCTGTAGTGACGTCACTGCAGAATGCATTCGGCCACTAGGAGGGCGACCCCTAGTGGCCGAATTTAAAAGTGATTTTAAACTGTTTTAAAATCACTTTTTTTTATTAAACTATATTAGAGATATGTTGTAGTACTTAAGTACTACAACATATCAATTTTTTGTTTTCATGACAGTGCCCATTTAACCTCTTCAGGACGCCGGGCGTATGCATATGCCCTGCATTCTTAAGGACGTGGGGCGTATGCGTACGTCCATGGGAATTCCGGTCCCCGCCGCTAGCCGGTTGGGCACCGGACCGGGATGCCTGCTGAAATCATTCAGCAGGCATCCCGGCACATTGCCCAGGGGGGTCCTGAGACCCCCCCCCATGTCGGCGATCGCAGAAAATTGCATGTCAATTCAGACATTTTCTGCTATTCCGGGCTGATCGGGTCTCTGGTGACCCGATCACCCGGAAAATAGGAATGATCGTAGCTGTCAGTGACAGCCCCGATCATCCTGAGGGCTAGGAGCGAGGTCGCAGTGCTGCGATCTCCTCCTATCCCCTGCCATTGGTCAGAACTGATTCTGACCAATGGCAGCGCAGGACAGTGGGTTGCCATGGCAACCCCCCTGTTCTGCCCACCCCTGGATGTCGTGGGGAGAAGATGGAGACCAGTACCTGGAGGAGAAGATGCTTGGGGACCGAGGATCGTCGCTGGAGACAGGCACAGGTAGGGAAACGACGGTGTGGGGGGTCTGGGGGGAGTGAAAGTATAGTGATCTTTACTGTGGCAACTACTAGGAAGGCCAAACTGCAACTCCCAGCATTCCCAGACAGCTAAAAGCTGTCTGGGCATGCTGGGAGTTGTAGTTTTGCAACATCTGGAGGGTCACAGTTTGGAGGCCCATGTTACAGTGGTGCCCAAACAGTAGCCCTCCAGATGTTGCCAAACTGCAACTCTCAGCATGCCTAGACTGCCCAGGCATGCTGGGAGTTGTAGTTCTGTAACATCTGTCCCTTCAGATTTTGCAATTTTCATGACATTTTTTAAAATTGCTGCTCTACTTTGAAGCCCTCTAATTTTTTCAAAAAGCAAAAATATGTCCATTTTATGATGCCAACATAAAGTGGACATATTGTATTTGTGAAGAAAAATAACATTTATTGGGAATATCTATTTTCCTTACAAGTAGAGAGCTTCAAAGTTCGAAAAATACAAAATTTTCATGAAATTTGGGGATTTTTCACCAAAAAAGGATGCAAATAATGCCAAAAATTTACCACCAAAATAAAGTAGAATATGTCACGAAAAAACAATCTCAGAATCAGAATATTCGGTAAAAGCGTTTTCGAGTTATTAATTCGTAAAGCGACGGTGGTCAGAATTGTGAAAAAGGGCTCAGTCCTTAAGGTGAAAAAGGGCTGCGTCCTTAAGGGGTTAAAGACACTGATGTGCACTATGCCTTCCCTGTTGTGTCCATTTTTTTTTTTTTTTTTTACGGAACCTACAGTGGAGACACCTGACACAGGTGTACAACAAGCCTTTAGGCTTTGTGCACACACTTCAGAGTAGAGGCATTACACAAGCTATCCATTGCAGCTTCTGCTTTACAAAGGGCAGCTAAAAAATGTGAGCTGTTATCTGAGCGATCACTCTGCTTTTCTTTCCACTACTGTTGCTAAATCCTTGTAATTCCTACCAGCCAGACATGAAAAAAATACTGCCCCTAGTATACAAGCTGAGAATCCTATTAGATTCATAGAAGCAGCAGTAAAGCAGGGTCTAGTCCTAACATCTTGTGTCAGAAAGACCTTTGCTGACATTTTAAAACATTTTGCTGACAGGTTAAACGAAAGAACTGGACTAAAATCATCCCTCTGTTTTGTGATCAAAGGAAAAGATCAGATTTAGGTAAATGGAAAGAGCATTGGTAAGATAAGTTATACCTTGGGACATTAACTTCTCTCTGTATACAGGGCAGTGCTCAGCCTGATGGGCACATGTGGGCACCACTAGAGAACTTCACAATTTCATTTATCAAACAGTTACAGTATTGGATTGTTTGTTATCTGGGTACAGCTATGGGGAGCTTAACTTAAAGGGGTATTCCAGGAAAAAAACTTTTTATATATATTAACTGGCTCCAGAAAGTTAAACAGATTTGTAAATTACTTTTATTAAAAAATCTTAATCATTTCAGTACTTATGAGCTTCTGAAGTTAAGGTTGTTCTTTTCTGTCTAAGTGCTCTCTGATGACACGTGTCTCTGGAAACGCCCAGTTTAGAAGAGGTTTGCTATGGGGATTTGCTTCTAAATTGGGTGTTTCCCGAGACACGTGTCATCAGAGAGCACTTAGACAGAAAAGAACAACCTTAACTTCAGAAGCTCATAAGTACTGAAATGATTAAGATTTTTTTATAGAAGTAATTTACAAATCTGTTTAACTTTCTGGAGCCAGTTGATATACATAAAATATTTTTTTTTTTTTCCTGGATAACCCCTTTAATAAAATAAGGTCCAATATCCCAATATGTGTTGGTCAAAGCTGAACCAACATCTCTACTGTCCCATAGCAAAAGTGGTAGTACTACAAGTACTAGCATGTAATAGGGCCAAAAGCTGATCATGCACACTAGATTAAAGTCGTCTGTACCCGCCAATTTCATTGACATCAGTAAACCATGTAAGGGGCCTCCTGACTCTACCCTAAAAGCAGATATTGGGGAAGAGAAGATCAGTCACGTTGGATAGCAACATGCCCTTTGTTCTCGGGAGAATAAGCAGACACCAGAAAGATCTGGTAGGGAATTTCTTCCCTCTTTCCATTAATTTCCATCCAAATCAATTTGCATGTGTATTGGGGGAATCAGGAAAAATAGCTGTCCAAAATGTATGGGAAGGGATGCGTGCACTTGTTGTACAGCAGTTACTAGAAAGCTTCACATGTGCCATGGAAGATGATAAAAAGCACCCTGAGGCCAGTTAGCATGGCCGGAAATATGCGGAATGTCCACCAGGAAAACACAGATGGACATTTCGTACATTTGAATGATCCAGCAGGCGCTAGGACTGTTTGGAAATGCAATGCATTTCCAAGCGTAATTTGCAGAAAGAATCAGGATTTCCACGGCAGATGTGATGTTTCAGGAAATTCTGCCATGTGCAGAATTGGAAATCAATAGAACTATGGCTATGTTCACTGATAGAATTTCTTAGCAGAATTCTGCAAGAATATTCTGACTCAAAATTCTTGGGCAGCAGAGTCCCTTTGATTTCAAAGGGATTCTGCTGCACTGTGCACATGGCGGAATTCCCGATTCCGGCGTCTGCAGAAAGAATAGCCATGTCTATTCTTTCTGCAGATTCCACTCAGAGATGCATTACTGTCTATGGCTAAGTTTCCACTTGTTTTTTTTTTTCTGGCAGTTTTTGGAAAACTGCCACTGCAGTTTTTGAGCCAAAGTCAGAAGTGGATCCATAAGGGAGGAGAAGTGTAAGTTCTTCCTTTATATGTCCTGTTCCTTTTGAATACATTTCTGTCTTTGGCTCAAAAACTGCAGTGGCAGTTTTCCAAAAACTGGCAGGAAAAAAAAAAAAACAAGTGAAAACGTAGCCTATGAGGCACATTTCCAAGTGGTCCTATCACCCACTGGATCATTCAAATGTGTGGAATGTCCACCCTAAAGAGTGTTTGCCCCCCAAAAGTTTGGGAAGCAGGAGGAGTTAGGTAATAGGATAATAATAATTACAAACATATATGCATGTATTGTAGGTAAGGCTGCATTCACACCACATTTTTGTAATACAATTCCCGTATCAGGTTTTTGAGGAAATACGGATTCCTCAAAACCTGACTAAACTGTATCAAAACGTGTGTACAAATTTTAACCCGTATACAGTTAAAAACCGTATACGGTTTGAAAACTGACATCCGGCTGCATCAGTTTTTTAAGAAAAAAATGTATACGTTTTTAACTTTTCACTCCATTTTGAATAAAAATTTTTGTTTGATTGAAATTCCAAGAAAAAAACTGTGCAAAGTCAAAAACCGTATGGTGAAAATTGGATGGAACTTTATTAACATTTCTGTACGGTTCCCATTGACTCCTATGTTAAAAAAAAAAAAACATATACGGTTTAATACAGTTTTTCAACTGGACCTAAAACCGTGGTAGACTACGGTTTTGGGTACAGGAAAAAAAAACTGACAAAACCGTACAGGATGCAAAACGGACACAACCTGATGCATCTTTTGGCATACGGTTTTCAATGGAGAGTCAATGTATATGGTTTTCAATACGGTTCCGTACGGTTTTCACATAGAAAACGTATACGGGAACTGTATCGCAAAAACGTGGTGTAAATGCAGCCTTATAACAATTCCTTTTCCCATCAGTATATATTTTAAAAGCTTAGCTTAAAACGTCTAGGCCCTGATGCAAACCATTTTGTGCCATTTATAGTACTAGCAGGGCTCAAGTCCTGCAGGAATGCATGGGAACTTAATTCTTGCACTTTTTCCACACCAGTAACACTTCCCATTAGCAGGAGTCCTGCAGGATCAGCCCTTGAGAAGGAAATCTTGGGTGAGCACCCAGGACTTGGCCCCTGACTAGCATCAATCTATGTGTTAAAGGGAAACTCCGGTGGAGACAAGTGGAAAACAAATGTTTTCAAATCAACTTGTGCCAGAAAGTTAAACAGATTTGTAAATTACTTCTATTTCAAAATCTGAAGCCTTCCAGTTCTTATCAGCTGCTGTATACTACAGAGAAATGTTTGAAGTTCTTTCCAATCTGACAACAGTGCTCTCTGCTGACACCTCTGTCCATGTCAGGAACTGTCCAGATTAGAAGCATATCCCAATAGCAAACCTCTCGTACTCTGGACAGTTCCTGACACAGACAGAGGTGTTAGCAGAGAGCACTCTGGACAGGCTGGAAAGAACTTTACAAATTTCTCTGTAGTAGATCTGTAGCATACAGTGGCTCATAAGTACTAGAGGGGTTAAGCTTTTTAAAAATAAGTAATTTACAAATATAAAAGAAGCAAAAAGAAACATAGCCAGCACAACTACCTAATACATGGGTGCACGGTACTGTGGCCACAGCAGCGTGCACCCGTGTATTAGGTAGTATTGCTGGCTATGTTTCTTTTTGTTTTTGCTGTGCAATTTAGGAGTGGCTCCCTCTCTAGCCATGCACCCCTCCCCTTTTTCACAGGAGGTTTTTTAAATTGATAGTGGATCCAGCATGTTACCCAGTCAGAGGCCATATGCCCAGCAGAGGTGAGTGAAATGAGTGTTAGGGTCCCATCCAAAATGAGGCCACCACCGCGTGGTGGATGGGGGATGCGTTTTGATCAAAAAGTACGCTAAGAGCCTCCAATTTTTGACCAAGAGTGCTGCTGCAACCTTCTTTCCTGTTTATCACATACAATCAGATTGCTTCCTTTTAGTTAACCTTTTTTTTTTTATTTTTTTTTAAAGGTCTCTGAAAAATAAAAGAAACAATCTGGTTTGTTGCTACCTCTTTTGTTCTGCACAGGTTTTGATAAATATTTCCCATTCAGACTCTTATCGGACACCAGGGGTGTGGAAGAAAACTCATCCCTACAGTATGTTCACATACTACAGCAGTGTTCCCATTGTATTACAGTTTTGTTGAAGCTAAAACATCTGCTGTAAGCATTTGAATGTGGTCGTTTCTGCTGCATATCCATACATGGATTTCTGCAAGCACCATTCAGGTGAATAGGACAAAAAAGGTCTGCCAAAAACCTGCCTTGTGTGAATGTACCCGTATGCTGTAGAATCAGCATCGATGACACAAAATTGAAAATCTATGAATGAAATTGCTAAATTTCTGCTTACATGTATCAAGGCATTGTAACAATTATGTAGATGTCACAATATATACTGGCAATCATATACATAATCATGCACGTGTTGAAATTACCAAACAATAAAATGCATTTTTATCTCAGTTATTTGGGACAATTGTTATAATCAATTATACTGGAAACATGATCTCCCTGTATACCCTATATAAGCCACTTAGCAGGTGGTAATAGTCTCATAGAACATTAGCTAGACCGACTCTTCATTTATTAACATTTATCAGCTTTGACTGCAGAATAAAGGTGATAGACAGGTCTGAGAACGTTCCCGGGATCGATTTTGTTAAGAAATTGCTCTGACTGGAAAGAGTAAAAAGTACGCTATTACATGCAATTCCCCAGTTGTGGTTTTATTAAACAGAGTTGTGCTGCTGCCACCAACAGTCCGACTATGGAATTGAAGAGGAGTTTTACATTGATTTACTTTAGGTACCCTGTACATTGATATGTTAGTTCTGCTATGATATATTGAAGCAAATGTAGAGATTTACCAATTTACAGCAGGAAATGCTTTACAGTGTGGAAGGAAATAAATCTCACTGTCTGGAAAGAGAATGACAAGCTATTTGGTAATATTTTAACCATCATGTACTGTACTGGTTGCACAGAAACATGCATTTTAAGAACAGCTTTAGTCACTGGACTAGCATGTATTAAATGACAAATTAGAAATATGTATGTTCTGCTGCTGTATTTCTGATTCTACTGCACGAAATTAACTTTTTTGAGTCAATTTATTTGTTTTTCTATAAAGCTTATAAACAAAACAATTGCAAAGGTATTTAAAAGTATCATGAGAGGTCTTCTTTAAGGACACGGTCCATTTTCCATTTTGGCCTCAAAGGGGTTCTCCACTGGAAAACCTTTTTTTTTTTAAATCAACTGTTGCCAGAAAGTTAAGCAGATTTGTAAATTACTTACATATTAATCCGTCCAGTACTTATGAGCTGCTATATGCTCTACAGGAAATTAATTTCTTTTTGAATTTCCTTTCTGTCTGACCACAGTCCTCTTCTGACACCTATATCCATTTTAGGAACTGTCCAGAGCAGGATAGGTTTACTATGGGGATTTGCTCCTACTCTGGACAGTTCCTAAAATGGACAGAGGTGACAGCAGAGAGCACTGTGGTCAGACCGAAATCAAATTAAAAAAGAAAAAACTTTCTCTGTAGAATACAGCAGCTGATAAGTACTGGAAAGATAAACATTTTTAAAAAGCAGTAATATTCAAATCTGTTTAACTTTCTGGCACCAGTTGATTTAAAAAAAAATATTGGCAATAAAAAGAAAGCGATTGAGAGGCTCACACCACTAAGGAGTTATATACCGAGGTAGCCTGTGTTACACATGCCTGTTGCGCCGAAATAGATAGATAAATGGTAAAAGAAAAACAGTCCTCTGGTAATAGAAATATACCTAGACCACTGTTTTCTATTACCATTGATTTAAAAAAAATAAAAAATGTTTTCCAGTGGAGTACCCCTTCAAGGCCAAGATGGAAAATTGGCTGTGTCCTTAAATAGTACCTCTCATGATCTCGTTACAGGATATAATCCTCCCAGTTCACTGCCCCCATCATGATAAACCACCCCCTGCCTTTATTTCTATTATTTGTCATTTTTCTACCTTGATATTGCTCTGTATTTTCTGCTCAGTCTCCTTAAGATTTGCAGACAGGCAAGGGGCGTTACCCAGCAGGCGTGACATAATCTAATCCATACAGGGGAGAACTTCCTCCCTCACTCTGCTACTCACAGTTCAGTGTGAGATGAGCTATGATTGGCTAAGGCTGCACCCCCCCCCCCCCCCCCCGACCCCAGAGCTCTCCCAAATGCATTTCCTGATTTTGGACTTCTGCTAGGCCAGCAGGAGTTCTAAGTCTAGAGATAGGGGGAAATAGGGAGACACCTAGTGGCAGCTTTTTTTAAACACAAATAAAACATAGAAAACTTCATTTTTTTTTAAAACAAAGTACATTAGAAAGATTTTTTATTTACCAAAAGGAGTGTAATAGCAAAAATTAGTTTTAATGAGTGTCCTTTTAAGGGGTCAAAGTTACTGTATTCTAACCCTAATAACTTTTTTATTTTGTGTAAATGGGGATGTATGAGGGCTCACTTTCTGCACTGTGATCTTTAGTTTTTATTGTTACAGTATAACTTTTGCGCATATGACTTTTTCATCGCTTTAATTCTATTTTTGTTAACAAAAATCAGCGATTTTGGTTGTGCAGGCAAGATTTATCTAATATGTAGAGGAAAAGCAGACCAGTTCCCCATAGCAACCAATCAGATTGCTTCTTCTATTTTTCAGATGCCTTTTAAAAATAAATAAAAGAAAAAAATGAAAGAAGCATTCCGCTATGGGCAACTGGTCAACTTTTCCTTTACACAATTTTTGATAAATCTACCCCTGCATGTTTTGCATTATGAGACATTATAGTATGTGGCAATACAAAATGTGTTGTTGTTTTTTTTTCTTCTTTTTTGTTTTGTGTGGAAAGCTATGCACTTGCTTTATAGTCTGAATGCCGCTCAGGACATAAATGTACGTGGTGTGTTAAGTACCAGGGCACCAGAATTTACATATATGTCCATTGTCCTTAAGAAGTTAAAGTGTACCTATAATATCAAAGAAAAAAAATAGTTATGTTACTCAGTACCTCATCCTGATCATGTACATATAACCTTTATGTGTATAGCGTCTCTATTTCTTTCAGCTTATATCAGATCACACTGAATTTTCATCTTCTCTCAGGCAGGGGGCGTGTCTCTCTCTTGCCCTCACTGTACATGACTAAACTTCCTCCCTCACTGTATGTCACTGAGCTGTCAGCCAATCACTGCACTCTTCTCTGTAACTCTTTCCTCTCTGGTTTTATGCTGCACATGTTACACAGAGAGGATAAAGGATTACTGGAGTTTTCCTGCTGTTCTCCTTATACACTATGTAGTAGAGCTCTGCACAGGACTGGTTTTTCAATCCTGCTCCAGCCCGCTCCCAATGATTATTTTTTTTTTTTTGTCCAATCCCATCCGCTAACATAAGAATGTACAGACACTAGGGTGCAATACTCTGCACATACTCCCCATGTATAACTGTGTGTGTAGTACACACACTACTATACAGGGGGAGATGTGCAGAGCATTGAACCCTAGTGTATGTACAGATGTGAATGGCAGTTACAGTGCAGAGTCAGAAGCCCTTGGTCACTGACCAATGCAATGCTTTCCACATACCCCCACCTGTATAGGAATGTACACTACACACACAGCTATACACATGGTGGGTATGTGCAGACTGCAGAGCACTGCACCCTAGGGTCTGTAGAAGAAGCTAGGGTGCAATTCTCTGCAATGCACTCAACCCCATGTGAATAGCAGTGCAGACAGAGGCCCTGGCTGGGAGGATCACCAATGGATGCAGTCACTTACATACCCAGCTGGGTCTGCAGCACAGCACACTGTGTGTGTGAATTGTGAGTAACATTGGTGGCAGCTCTGACCTACCAGGCTGGTGGGGGAAGATGGAGTACAGAGAAAACAATCGTCTGGGGCAGGCTGAGCGCACCACGAAATGGCAGTGCGGTGGCGGCATGGGGAGCAGACAGGACTGGGAGAAGCACTGTGAGACAGTCACTGAGTCTGACTTATATTGAGGCTGCCATGGTGGTGCAGGATATTACTAGCTTTGGGCCTGACCGCCCACAGCAGCCTTCTGACTGCCCGCACGTTTTGAATTGGGTCCTATGTAGTAAAGCTAAATGACAAGCAATATGGCTGTCAACATGTATGTTATCCAGCTTCCCCTTGCTTACTACAGGGGTGACACTGTAACAAACCTCCTCCTCATGTAATCTCCTTAATACTGGAGTGACACACTGTAACAAACCCCCTGATGTATTCTCACTACTACTGGGGTGACACACTGTAACAAACCTCCTCCTCATGTAATCTCCTTAATACTGGAGTGACACACTGTAACAAACCCCCTGATGTATTCTCACTACTACTGGGGTGACACACTGTAACAAACCTCCTCCTCATGTAATCTCTTTACTACTTGGGTGAAACACTGTAACAAACCCCCTCCTCGTGTAATCACCTTACTAATGGGGTGACACACTGTAACAAACCTCCTCCTCATGTAATCTCATTACTACTGGGCTGGCACACTGTAACAAATCAACTCCTCATGACATCTTTTTACTACTGAGGTACACATTGTAACAAATCCCCTCCTCATGTAATCTCCTTACTGGCACACTGTAACAAAGCCTTTCCCCATCTCCTTACTACTGGGGTACATGTCGCTGTATAAGGGTGCGTTCTAACGCTAGAAACTAGCAACGAGTTTCCTGCTGCGGGAAACCCACTGCGAGTTACGCTACCATTCATTTGAATGGGTCCGCGGACAGTCCGCAAATCTGACACTATTGCGGACTGTCTGTGGACCCATTTAAGTCAATGGTAGCGTAATTCGCAGCGGGATTCCCACTGCTAGTAATAGTGTGTGAATGCTCCCAGGCTAGGATTCCACTTGTTTTTTTGTGCTATGTTTTTTTGGATTAAAAAAA
Source organism: Hyla sarda (assembly GCF_029499605.1). NCBI lineage: Eukaryota > Metazoa > Chordata > Amphibia > Anura > Hylidae > Hyla > Hyla sarda. The sequence goes on along the minus strand of NC_079191.1, from coordinate 342,828,098 downwards.
CACCTGAAAAAACGCCAGTGCAATGTCCTGCGTCTGGCGTTTTTTCATTTGTGTGGAAATTGAAATTTTGTCATCTTTTGGCGTTTTTTTTTTTTTTTGTACCCAAAATTAGTTGGGTACCAAAAAAAAAAAAAAAAAAAGGACGCAGCAGTGATGGAATTTTTTTTCATCAAACTAATGTATATAATGTATATATTTTAGAAAATTTTATGTATTATTTTTTAACCCCTTAAGGACCCAGGACATACCGGTACGTCCTTGGTCCTGCTCTCCTGATATAACGCGGGGTTACACAGTAACCCCGCGTCATATCACGGCGGGCCCAGCATCATAGTGAAGCCGGGACCCGCCTCTAATAGCGCGCAGCGTCGATCGCGGCGCCGCACGCTATTAACCCTTTAGCCGCGCGCTCAGAGCTGAGCCGCGCAGGTGAAAGTGAAAGTTGCCTGGCTAGCTCAGTCGGGCTGTTCGGGATAGCCGCGGCTAATCGCGGCATCCCGAACAGCTGACAGGACAGCGGGAGGGCCGCTACCTGCCTCCTCGCTGTCCGATCGCCGAATGACTGCTCAGTGCCTGAGATCAGGCATGAGCAGTCATGCGGCAGAATCGTTGATCACTGGTTTCTTATGAGAAACCAGTGATCAATGATGAAGATCAGTGTGTGCAGTGTTATAGGTCCCTATGGGACCTATAACACTGCAAAAAAAAAGTTAAAAAAAAAAAGTGAATAAAGATCATTTAACTCCTCCCCTATTAAAAGTTTGAATCACCCCCCTTTTCCAATAAAAAAAAAACACAGTGTAAATAAAAATAAAAATAAACATATATGGTATCACCACGTGCGGAAATGTCCGAATTATAAAAATATATCATTAATTAAACCGCTCGGTCAATGGCGTGCGCGGAAATAAATTCCAAAGTCCAAAATAGTGCATTTTTGGTCACTTTTTATATCATTTAAATAATCAATAAGTCCTATCAATGCAATAATGGTGCCGTTAAAAACTTCAGATCACGGCGCAAAAAATGAGCCCTCATACTACCCCATACACTGAAAAATAAAAAAGTTATAGGGGTCAGAAGATGACAATTTTAAACGTATTAATTTTCCTGCATGAAGTTATGATTGTTTCCAGAAGTCCGACAAAATCAAACCTATATAAGTAGGGTATCATTTTAATCATATGGACCTACAGAATAAAGATAAGGTGTCAATTTTACCGAAAAATGTACTACGTAGAAATGGAAGCCCCCAAAAGTTACAAAACGGCGTTTTTTTTTTTCAATTTTGTCGCACAATGATTTTTTTTTCCGTTTCACCGTAGATTTTTGGGCAAAGTGACTGATGTCATTACAAAGTAGAATTGGTGGCGCAAAAAATAAGCCATCATATGGATTTTTAGGTGCAAAATTGAAAGAGTTATGATTTTTTAAAGGCAAGGAGCAAAAAACGAAAATGCAAAAACGGAAAAAACCCCGGTCCTTAAGGGGTTAATAGAGTGGAAAAACGCCAAAAGGATTAAAAAACTCCAAAGTGAAAAACGCCAAGTGTAATAAGAATTTTGCGATTTCTCATTGATTTACAGCTCACATCTGACCGCAGCGTTTTTTTGGCCAAAAAAAACGCCATGCGGCAGAGTTGGCTTTTTTCTTGGCGTTTCCCCCCCCCCCCCCCCCCCCCAAAAAAAAAACAAGTGGAATCCTAGCCTAAGGCTGTACATGCTGTCACACTTCTGCTCCTTCTCCTCTATGATATGGATGGAGCTCTGCACTGAATCATTGAGCTGGGGAGGTCTGAGGGGCTGTGGCCTCCTCTCAGCCAATCACAGCAGATCACTCACTGCCAGCTCTCCTCTGCTCTCTGTGTGTTCGGAGATCCTCACACAGGGAGCCCACACAGGTTTGTAAAGCCACCCCATCCCTCACTTCCTGTATTCCGACTGAGATGCCCATGTTGAGAATGTCAGAAAGACCATAGTAACAGGTGTGGGCCATTTTATGAGGACCTCTAGTGGCCACTTTTATAGGAGCAGTTTTCTAAGGGAAACTGTGGAAAAAATTGTGAAATAGTATTAGAGAGAATTCTTATTTTCTATGGCTCTATTTTTAAAAATATAATTTTGGTGATTGTGGCCATTTCAGCAACTTGAGGATGAAAAAACACAAGCTGTCAACTAGGGATGTCCCGATACCGATACTAGTATCGGTATCGGGGCCGATACTAGCCATTTACATGGTATCGGGGACTCGTTTAATGTCCCCGATACCATGTCCGATACCTGGTGCCGCTCTGCTGCCCCGTTCTCCGGTCCTCCTGTCCACTTCATAGTGTTCCATGGAGGAGCATGTGACACACACATCACTCCGCCTCCTCCCCTGCGCCCGGCGTAACGCTACGGAGGAAGCGGAGTGACGTATATGTCACATGCTCCTCCATAGGACGCCAAGATGCGAACTGGGAGGACGGAAGAACGGGGCAGTGGAGCGGTAGCACCCGACGGAGGACAGCCGAAGGTGAGCTGTGTGTTGCTCCTAATGTCTACAGGGGAGCTTGCTGTCTAAAGGGGGCCGTGCTGCTGCTGTCTAAAGGGGGGCCCTGCTGCTGCTGTCTAAAGGGGGGGGGCTGCAGTCTACAGGGGGGCTTCTGTCTACAAGGGGGGCTGCTGTCTACAAGGGGGCCTGCAGTCTATGGGGGGGGGCTACTGTCTACAATGGGGGGCTACTGTCTACAAGGGGGGCCTGCAGTCTATAGGGGGGCTGCTTTCTACAAGGGGGGCCTGCAGTCTATAGGGAGGGGGGCTGCAGTCTATAGGTGGGGGGCTGCTGTCTACAAGGGGGACTGCTACTAATGACTGCCGGGGGGCTGCTGCTAATGTCTGCAAGGGGATACTACCTACTATTAAAGGCAATCTTACAGCCTGCAGTCACCTGCACTAACTTGAATTTATAGGTAGATAGTGCAGGTGACCCGGTTTCTACCACTGCTCACCATGTGGTCATCGTTCTCACAGACAATGCAAATTCCCTGTTCTGTCCAATGGAGAAGAGAGAAATCTTGGCTCATACTACAGCAGCCGCCTCCATTGTACACAACAAGGACCCACATATCAGCACGGTAAACAGCGCCAGAAACCGGGTCACCCTGCTGTCAGATTCCCTTTAAAATAAAAGTACTCGGCTAGTACTAGAATTAAATTATCAGTACTCGTACTCGGTCTTAAAAAAAATGGTATCGAGACATCCCTACTGTCAACCATATGCAGCTGATATGCGACAGAGAATCCCTGCAATGATTTGCTGGCAAACATGTGCTGTGATTGGCTACCACATTTATTCTGTGTTTTAACTTTAGGGTATAAGCACAAACAAAAAACACAAACAAAAGCACACATAAATGTGATCCTGCAAATCCAGTCTAAAATATGCTACATAAAATCTGCATGTGTTACATGTGGATTTCATTGTTGGTTATGATGTGGATTTTCACACTGGATATTACTAATTAATAAAAATATATGAAGCATGCCTAAAATCTATATGTCAGGGAAACCCACAGCACTTAAATGGGTTGTCCAGCATAAGGTGATTTTATTACGTACCTAGCAGACAGTAATGGACATGCTTAGGAAGGATCTGCGCTTGTCTTGGGGCTAAATGGCTATGTTGTGAGATTACCATAACACTGTGGCTAGCTTTTTGTGAACTTGTATTTCCTGTTTGACTTCTTTTTTTTTTTACAACAAATCCCACAATTCCATCTTCCTCCCTCCCACACATCAGCCACCCCACCCATTTTAACATAAATGAGCTGCATCCATTCAAATCAGTGTTTTTTTTAAATCAGGGTGCCTACAGCTGTTGCAGATTGATCTCTCTCCCACCAAGCAATCCCTCCACCCATTGAAGCAGACAGGCTGCCTGTCATCAGCTGACTAGTGAGTCAGGTCTTAGCCACATTGCAAGCTGGGAAAAATCTGAGACAACAGTCATTTTGTATGCTGGTAAAAATAAAAATTGGAGTGAAAATCACATAAGAATTGTGAGAAAACCGTCACACACAGGTACAGACACTATATTATGAACTACACTAACTTTACAGCCCCTGTAGCATAGTCAAATAAAAAAAAATCCTGGAATACCCCTTTAAAATTGTAGTGGAAAAGGTGCAAACAACACCAAATCGTTGTTTTGCTTCTTTTTTTTGGTCTAAAAAAATACCGTACCTCAAAAAAACACAATTTTTCACTTCCAATATGCAGTGCATGTGGCATTTTTCCCAAAAATACCCCACCATACTGCCACTGAGCCTAAAAACGAAACTAAAGGTTGAAAAAAAACAAAGAAAAAAAAAAAACCCAGCCATGTGGCATTTCATATTTCCCTAATATATGGCGTTTTTTGGGGCGTTTTTTTTTCACAAACATGCCCTGTGTTTTTCTAGCCAAATTCTATTATTTGCCACCAAGTAAACAATGCAACAATTCAGCTGAGTGATACAAAGTGACAGATTTTTATACATGTTCCATCTTTCAAGTTAATTGCAATCAATTACAAAGTGTTTCATAAATACAAGGTGCAAAAACACAGAACCACAGTGTGATAGCAAATTATATTTGTCACAAATTGTGTCTATCATTAAAGCGGACCTGAGAGCATAAAACAGAGGTGTAAATAAATATGCCTTTTTATCTACATAGGGGGGCATTTATCAAAGCATTTAGTAGTGTTTTTTTTTTGCTTAAAATTGTCGCAAAAAAGTCGCACGTGCGACTACGCTCTTTTTTTCTGCGACTTTTTGCATGTTCAGTGTCCTAAGCAAAAAATAAAATACTTGCTTACCAAAGCAAAAAGTGATTTTTGACTTGCAGTGGTCAGAGATTTATCAAGTGCGACAAAAAGTCGCATCGCATGAAAAAAGCTACTAAATTTCCTCCAGCTCAGACATGGAGCAGAAAAAGCCACTACCAAAGTGAAAGAAATTTATCAACAGGCTGAAAGCAGTTGATAAATAAGTTGCACATTGATAAATGTCCCCCATAGTCCTTTCCAGCAGCAAAATATAAGCCTTTTGTTAATATCTAAATGAGGCTTACAAGCCCAAGATTGTTCCCCAGATAGCAAAAGCCCAGTAAAATCCTGCCCATATGGGAGATTTATCAAAATTTATGTAGAGGTGTAAAAGTGGTGTAATTGCCCATAGCAACCAACCTGCCTGCTTCTTTATTTCTTAATTTTTTATAACAGCTTCCAAAAAATAAACAAAGCAATCTGGTTGCTATGGGCAATTGTACCACTCTTCCTCTACACAGGTTTTGATTAAATTCCCCAATGTCTTCTTTATCTAGTGGCTGTTAGTTAAACAGGCACTGTCATTAAACATGGTTTTTGATATTTGATTCCTTATGCCAAATAAATTACTTTTGTAATTCCATTAAAAAAAGAAAAAAAAAACATTTTGTTAATTTTTCTACTGTATACTTCTGGCCAAAACACATTTCATCTGGTCAAAATCTCAGATTTTGGTCTCCTGCTTGTAATGACCAAACTCAGGAAGGGTTTCTCTGCAATGAGCTTGATTGACAGCTGCAAAGAGCCTCACTGAAAGCAGCTGCACAGACTAAAACCTGAACAGAACCTCGCTGAAAGAAGCACAGTCTGAAAGCTGCTGCACATAGCTTGCGGTCTTCTATTACAGCACTGCAACAATGTGAGGGCAGAAGTGGTCCCCCAGCAGGCTTCAGTGATGTCATGCCTGCTGCTGGGAAATGCCCACCTTCTTCTGCTGGGAGTTTGCACTATGTGAGCAAGACCTAAAGCACAGCTTTTTAAAATTCTGAAATTTTTTCTAAGGGTGGGAGGGGTTTTAGGAGTAGTTGGGAAACATAGCCTGAGAGTTAGTTTAGAAAGTTTACTTAGTGACAGGTACTCTTTAAATAGTGCAGGTGGATGCAGATGGGTATTGAGGCAGTGAATAAGAGGAGATGGGCTGGAACTGTTCTGCTAAATGTCCCCTGGGCTTTTTAGACTCTCTTTATTGTAAAAATAACATGTTATTTTGTTTCTATAGTTCAATATGATTACAACAATACCCAATTTAGGTTTTGTTTAATTGTAAAACTTTTAACATTTTTACAGGTGATACTCGAAAAAAGTAAATTTATTTCTGTAATGCAACTTAAAAGCAGAAACTAATATATGAGACAGACTCATTACATGCAAAGCAAGATAGTTCAAGCCGTGATTTCTCAAAATTGTGATAATTATGGCTTACAGCTCATGAAAACCCCAAATCTACAATTTAAAAAAATTAGAATATTACATGCAATCAAGAAAACAAGGATTGTACATAGAACAATATCGGACCTCTGAAAAGTATAAGCATGCATATGTACTTAGTACTTGGTTTGGGCCCCATTTGCAGCAATTACTGCCTCAATGCGGCGTGGCATGGAAGCTATCAGCCTGTGGCACTGCTGAGGTATTATGGAAGACCAGGATGCTTCAATAGCGGCCTCAGGGGCGTCACTACATTAAAACTTTCAGGGCACCTGCCCCGAATGTGAACCGCTGGTGCCCCGAATCATGTTCAGCTGCACAGGGGCCCGCCACTACACATGGGCCCTCAGGCACTGGCCAAGGGCCCCCTTGAGAGAGAGAGGTGCAGCTGGTGAGGATCCAGGACAGTTGTCCCGATCCCCACTCAGACCAGCGCAATTTTTTTTTTTTTACAATCCCTGCGCTGCTCCTGCTCTGGTATCATTAGGGAGACAGGCAGTAGCGCAGGGATGAAGGTATCTGATTCATGGCTCCGCCCCCAGCACAGGAAGAGGACGGAGGCCGAGAGCTGACAGGCCTCCCAGGAGCACAGCGGCTGTGAGGGTAAGTTATGTCCCCTGTCCTGCCTCTCTTCTCACTAGCAGTATAACCTGGGGCTGGGGGGGTAGCAGCCCAGTGGGGTCACTTTCCCTGCTCCGGTATCCACAGGTCACCTACAGGTTACGAAATCACGGTAAAACTTCGCCATTTTTGTCGTGATTTTTCTAAAAATTGTTCTTGTAATGTGACCTGTGGACCCCGGAGGAGGGAGAGTTACCCCACTGGGGCCACAACATGTGGACACACTGCTTGTTTATTTATCATTAATCCATTAAGGCATTGTTTCCCAACCAGGGAGCCTCCAGCTGTTGCAAAACTACAACTTCCGGACAGCTAAAGACTGTCCGGGCATGCTGGGAGTTGTAATTTTGCAACAGCTGGAGGCACACTGGTTGGTAAACACTGAGATAGATAGATTGACTGGGCATAGATCAGTGTTTTCCTACCATGGTGCCTCCAGCTGTTGCAAAACTACAGTCCAGGCATGCTGGGAATTGTAGTTTTTCAACAGCTGGAGACACCCTGGTTGGAAAACACTATTTATCGATCTATCCATCCCACAGGGTGCCTCCAGCTGTTGCAAAACTACAACTCCCAGCATACCTCAACCCCTATGCTGTCTGTGTCCGCCCCTGCCCGAATGTATGAACTCCCTGCTGTGTCTGTGATGGCAAACAGTAGCCGCGCAACCAGGCTGCTGTTTGCCAGTGGCAGCGCGCTGGTGGGACACCGGCTTTATTGATTACAGCACCATAGCATGGTGGAGTGGGACAGCTCCCGCTCCACCAATCCCTCACCCTTCTCACACGCCATTCCATTTTTGCAAAATGAGCGCCGTGGGGACACCATCCACTGCAGGCGCAATGACATCACATCAACCCGTCGGCTCCTGGAGATCACGTCCCCGCAGCTCACATTCTGCAAGAATGGAACAGCGTGTGAGAAGGATGACGCTGCGGAGGGGAAAGCTGGAGTGCTATATGGTACAGGGGAATTATTAAAACGGGGGGGGGGGGGGGGGGTCACTATATGTGACAGGCACATGACCCCTAACATATAATACCCCCCTGTCATCTGCCCCTCACATATAATGGCCCTTTGTCATGTGTCACATCATATATAAGGGCCCTTTTATGTGTATCTGCCCCCATGCAACCGCCCCTGGGGGCAAATGTGGGGGCCCCTCACTTATAATGCCCCCTGTCATGTACCCCTCACATATAATGCCACCCTGTCATCTGCCCCTCACATATAATGGCCACTTGTCATGTGCCCCTCACATATAATGGCCCCCTGACATTTGCTCTTCACCTTTAATGCCCCCCTATCATTTTCCCCTCACATATAAGGCCTCCTGACATGTGCCACTCATATATGTACTGCCCCCTGTCATGTGCCCCTCACATATAATACCCCCTGTCCTGTGCCCTTCACATAAAATGCCCCATGTCTTGTGCCCCTCACATATAATGCCCCCTGAGGGGCAGGACAGGGGGCATTATATGTGAGGGAGCAGGACAGGGGGCATTATATGTGAGGGGCACAGCACAGGTGGCATTATATGTTAGGGGCACAGGACAGAGGGCATTATTATTATGTGGGTGGGGGGGGGGCAGAGTGTTTACCCCAGAAATTCTTTATATATACACTATACCTCTGGAATGCTAGTTTGGTTTTCATGGGCCACAATACATTACGGTATTGTATTTAGAGGATGCACGGCAAGGTTATATTCAGAGAGTGCAGTATGTGGTAGTATTATATTCAGAGAGTGTAGTATGTGGCAATATTATATTCATAGAGCGCAGTAGGTGGTTGAATATAATACTACCACATACTGCACTCTCTGACTATAATACTGAGAGTACAGTATGTAATAGTTTTATATTCAGAGGGCACAGTGTGTGGTAGTAATATATTCAGAAGGTACCGTGTGTGGCAGTTTTATATTTAGAGGGTACAGTATGTAGTAGTATTATATTCAGATGGTATGGTGTGTGGCAGTATTATATACAGAGGGTACAATGTGTTCTATCTAGTATTTTCAGAGTGTGTACAGTGTGTCAGAATTCTATTCAGAGGGTGTGTGCCAGTATTATATTCAAAGGATACAGTGTTTGGCAGTATTATAATAATTATTGTTTTCATATAAAGGATCAGAATGTGCTGACATAGTGAGGAGCCATCTGGGTGTCAAGTTCTGAAGAGAGAAGATTTAGCAGGACTTGGTGGTATTTACATCTGAATTAGATAAGGGAAAACTATAGAGAAGATGTCACCTGTAGTCACTAATATCATTGTGTATGCTGCCTGATTGTCCCATCAGAGCAGTAGTTATGAAACAACTCCCAGCATAACCTTACCACATACTTAAGGTCATACTGGGAGCTGTAGTTTTAAATGGTAAAAATTGGTATATTTGATTATTATAGTTGAAGTAATTTTCCACAGTGCTCTACAGCACAAGCATCCATCACTTCACTCCAAGTAGGGAACCTGTTAAAAACTTGAACCCCCTGCTATACTGCTGCTGTCACCTTAACCCCACCTCAGCTTAGAACGTGGAGTGGTCTCACCTAATAATCCGTGCTATGGCTATAACACTCCTCATTTGCACTTGTGTTCCCTGTCCTGAAGTAACATCAGCTGACAGCCAATAAGACTAACCACTACCTCAAACCCCAATGCAATGAACAACATTTTTTTATAGTCATGCAACATTAAGTGGCCCCGCCCCTTGGCCCCTCCTTTTTGTGGCTCCACCCTCAGCCACACCCATGGCCCGTGCCCCGGATCTTTTGGAGACCTAGCAACGCCCCTGAGCGGCCTTCAGCTCTTCTGCATTTTTTGGCCTCATGTCTCTCATCTTTCTTTTGCCAATGCCCCATAGATTCCCTATGGGGTTCAGGTCAGGCGAGTTTGCTGGCCAATCAAGCACAGTAATCCCATGGTCATTGAACCAGGTTTTGGTGCTTTTGGCAGTGTAGGCAGGTGCCAAGTCCTGCTGGAAAATGAAGTCATCATAAAGCTCGTCTGCAGAAGGAAGCATGAAGTGCTCCAAAATCTCCTGGTAGACAAATACGTTGACCCTGGACTTAAAGGGGTACTCCGGTGGAAAACTTTTTTTTTTTAATCAACTGGCGACAGAAAGTTAAACAGATTTGTAAATTACTTCTATTAAAAAATCTCAATCCTGCCAGTACTTATTAGCTGCTGAATACTACAGAAGAAATTATTTTCTTTTTGGAACACAGTGCTCTCTGTTGACATCACAAGCACAGTGCTCTCTGCTGACATCTCTGTCCATTTTAGGAACTGTCCAGAGTAGGAGAAAGTCCCCATAGCAAACATATGCTGCTCTGGTCAGTTCCTAAAATGGACAGAGATGTCAGCAGAGAGCACTGTGCTCGTGATTCAGCAGAGCGCACTGTGTTCCAAAAGAAAATTATTTCCTAAGTACTGGAAAGATGAAGTTTTTTTTTATTAGAAGTAGTTTACAAATCTGTTTAACTTTCTGGCACCAGTTAGTTAACCCCTTCATGAACCGGGTTTTTCCATTTTTGCACTTTCGTTTTTTCCTCCCTACCTTTAAAAAACCATAACTCTTTCAATTTTGCACCTAAAAATCCATATGATGGCTTATTTTTTGTGCCATCAATTCTACTTTGTAGTGACATCAGTCATTTTACCCAAAAATCTATGGTGAAACGGAAAAAAAAATAATTGTGTAACAAAATTGAAGAAAAAAAAACTAATTTTGTAACTTTTGGGGGCTTCTGTTTCTATGCAGTAAATTTGTCGGTAAAAATGACACCCTCCCTTTATTCTGTTGGTCCATAAGATTAAAAGGATACCCTACTCATGTAGGTTTGATTTTGTCGTACTTCTGGAAAAAATCATAACTACATGCAGGAAAATTTGTACGTTTAAAATTGTAATTTTCTGACCCCTATAACTTTTTTATTTTTCAGCGTACGGGGCAGTATGAGGGCTCATTTTTTGCATTGTGACTATTTTTGTATTGATCAGAATTTTTGATTGCTCTTTATTCATTTTTTTTCATGATATAAAAAGTGACCAAAAATACGCTATTTTGGACTTTGGAATTTTTTTACGCGTACGCCATTAACCATGCAGTTTATTTAATGATATATTTTTATAACTCGGAAATTTCAGCATGCGGCAATACCACATATGTTTAATTTTATTTACACAGGTTTTTTTATGGGAAAAGGGGAGTGATTCTTACTTTTATTAGGGAAGGGGTTAAATGATTTTTATTAACTTTTTTTTCCCACTTTTTTTTTTGCAATGTTATAGCTGCCATAGGGGGCTTTAACACTGCACACACAGATTTCACCATGGCAATCCCTAACAGCCCCCTGAGCTAACCGCCATTTATTAACTTTCCCTTTAGACGCGGTGATCAACTTTGAACGTTGTGTCTAAAAAGTTAATAGTGCACGACACAGCGATCAGTACCGCGTGCTATTAGCCACGGGTCCTGGCTGTTGCTAGGGGCCAAGGCCCTGCGTTATAGAATGGGAACCGACCCATGACGTACATGTATGTCATAGGTCGGGAAGGAGTTAAAAAAAAAAGTTTTCCACCGGAGTACCCCTTTAATGAAGCACAGTGGACCAACACCAGCAGATGACATGGCTCCCCAAATCAACACACTGTGGAAGCTTCACATAGGACTTCAAGCATCTTGCAGTGTGTGCCTCTCCATACACTGTGTCCTTGGTTTCCAAATGAGATGCAAGACTTGCTCTCATCAGAAAAGAGGACTTTGGACCACTGAGCAACAGACCAGATCTGTTTTTCTTTTGCCCAAGTAAGATGCTCCTGACATTGTTGTTCAGGAGCAGCTTGACAAGAGGAATACAACATTTGAAGCCTATGTCCAGGATCTGTCTCTGTGTGGTGGCTCTTGATGCACTGACTCCAGCCTCAGTCCACTCCTTATGAAAGTCCCCAACACTTTTGAATGGCCTTTTCCTGACAATCCTCTCAAGGCTGCAGTCATCCCTGCTTCTTGAGCACCTTTTTCTTCCACACTTTTCCCTTCCACATAACTTTCTATTAATGTGCTTTGATACAGCACTTTGGGAACATCCTACTTCATTTGCAATTACCTTTTGAGGCTTTCCCTCCTTATGGAGGGTGTCAATTAGAGATGAGCGGTTCGAAGCTGACGAACCCGAATTTGTTACGAATTTCAGGAAATATTTGATTCGCAACGAATGCGAATATCGCCGCGATTCTATTGCGCCATTAATCTTCATTCACTGCGGTGCAGGCTCCAGGGCATCTAAAATGGCGGATCCACATGTCAGTACATTGGGCAAGGAACGCTGGGAAGACGGGAAGGAAAGTAGGCGGGATGACCCTGAATCACATGCAGAATACACCGGTCGACCACGTTTTTGCCTGCAGCCGACCGGAGGCTGCGGTTCACTCCGGTCGGCTCATAGACATGCATTAAATACGGTTTCCCTATAAGGCTGAGTGCGGGCGCCGCGATTAAGCCCCACCCCCTCCTCCAAGCCATATACGGGAACCGTAAGTACAAAACGTAGTGTGAACCCAGCCTTACACAGAAATGCTCATTCCAGCAGCGTTTCACATCCTAGTCACATCAAAGTTCTGGTGGACAGAGAGCAGTGCTTTTTTCACTGAAAAGGATTTTTACTGCAGCTGCAGGAATTAACCTCCCAGTCACTTTCTTCGGCATAGTATTACAGAGAGGGGCAGATAGCTGTGTGTTGCCTCATACATTTCAACAAGCTGCCTCAACTTCATGAACCTTAGCAGAGAAGGCAGGAATAATTTTTCAGTGCAATTCAGTGTCTTTGTTCCACAAAGAAAATCATCTGCTGGTTATACTAGTCTGTAGACTGTATAATACACAGCAGTCCAATCCTTATAGTCTTTGACAGAGTACAAATTTTTTTTTAGTACATAGCTTTTTTTTGGTTGTGTACTGCTGGTGTTTTACAAAAATATGTTTTTTTAAAGGTTCTGTAGTGCATTTTTCTGCCCTCATAAGTGCTTACCGCATACGTACATTAAGTAGTGTACTATTTTTTACTTGTTAATCTGTCAAGGGCCTACATACTGTGAAAGGACAGAGAAAAGTATTCACCGGTTAGTGTTTTACAAAAATACAGAGTTTTTAGGCATACTGTAGAGCATTTTTCTGCCCTCATCAGTGCATACCGCATACATACATCTAAGTAGTGTACTATTTTGTACCTGTTAATCTGTCAAGGGCCTACATACTGTGAAAGTCCAGGCAAAAGTACTCACCGGCTGGTGTTGTACTCAGATACTTTTTAAGTGTACTGTAGAGCATTTTTCTGCCCTCATCAGTGCATACTACATACGTACATCGAAGTAGTGTACTATTTTGTACCTGTTAATCTGTCAAGGGCCTAGATACTGGAAAAGCCAGCCAAAAGTGCACACCTGCTGCTGTTCTAGACAAATACTGTTTTAAGTGTAGTGAAGCGTATTGTACTCCCCTCACAGACGCACTAAATATGTCAGGCAGAGAAGTGCCAGGACGTGCACAGAGGAGTGGCAGAGGCCTAGATCCTTCAGGCAGATGTCGCAGCAGACTAAGGGCGAGTGGCAGCAGGAGTCGCAGCGAGAGGCTTGAGCTCCCGTTATCAGCTAGCGGTCGTGTCTCAACAAGCAACCCATCTGCCGTTGTCGATTGGTTAACACGGTCATCCACTTCATCACAAGTGACATCTGACACCCCCAGTCAACAGTTGGTGGGTTCCTCAGACACAACCCTCAGTTGGCATGGCCCCGTAGCAGTCCCTGTTCTCCCATTGCCTCTTTCCTATGCTGTTCCCTCCCCTACAGAAGTATCTTATGCTGTGGGTTCAGCTCCACTATTCACTGAGGACGATCTAATAGAGGATAGTCAGCAGCTACTGCCCAGCCATGAAGTGGAGGAGACATCTGCCGCTTCCTTCGCTAGGCAGGCAAGTAGTGATGAGGAGAGTGACATGGGAGGCGGTGTTGCCAGGGTTCAGGGTCCTGAAGTAGACACTGTTGAGGGACCTGAGGAGGACATCAGTGATGTGCAGACACTTGTTTATGATGATGAAGCCGATCGCATTTGGGAGCCGGGTGCAGAAGGGGCTTCATCATCAGGAGAAGAGAGTTGCAGGTTGCCCGTGAGGCAGCAGCTGAGCCAGCAAGGCTGTAGCATGGTTGGCAGTCAACATGGTGGCAGAAGTGGAAATTCTGGAGCCAAACTTGCCCGGGGGAGACCACCTGCTTCGCAGCAGCCTACCTTCCCAGGAGGTAGTGGAACAAGGGTTCCTGGAGACGGCAGCAGTAGCAGTCAATTAGTGTGGACTGTTGGTGGGAAAATCAGCTGCTCGACGGTGTGGCAGCTTTTCATCAAGCACTCGGAGGAGGTTCACATAGCCACATGCAAGATATGTCGGCAGAAGGTGAAGCGTGGCCAGGGTCCAATTGTTGGCACCACGGCCCTGCGTCAACATATGCTTCACCACCATAAAGCAGCCTGGGAGAACCGTGGCTCGGATGTAGTGGTCCAGCCTGCTGCATCACCCAGTGGCACGCCGCTCACTCTTTTAGCCAGCCAAGGCTCCACCACCTCAGCCGAAGGGAGCTGTGTGTCATACCCTCCTTCTGTCGTTCCATATGCTCCTGCTCCTCTTAATTTTAGTCAGCCATTCCTCCAACAATCCATCGGCGAAGCCATGTCCAAGAGACAACAGTATGTGCCCACTCATCCATCGGCGCAGAAGCTGAATGTGCTCCTAAGTTGCTGGTGCTGCAGTCCCTCCCTTTTCAAGTCATAGACTCTGCACCTTTCAGAGAACTGATGGCTTGTGCCTAGCCGAAGTAGAGAGTGCCAAGCCGTCATTTCTTTGCGAAGAAGGCAGTACCAGCCCTGCACAATTTTGTGGAAGAGAAGGTGGTCCAGTCCTTGAGCCTGTCGGTGTGTACCAAAGTGCATGGCAGAGCCGATGTTTAGAGCTGTAACTACAGTCAGGTACAATATATGTCCTTTTAAGGCTCGCTGGGTGAATGTGGTTCCTGCACCGCCACAACCCCAAATTAGACAGGTCACGCCGCTTCCTCCTCCACGCTCTCAGCCCGTTGGTCCCGTGACAGCGTGCAACTCTATCTGCTCCTCATCCTCCACCGTGTCCTGAGCCTCCACTGCCCAGACAAGTCTCAGTGGCCCTTCAGCATACCATGTGTGCAGGGCACAGCGGGGTCACGCTGTTCTTCACATGGTTTACCTTGGTGAAAAGTGTCACATATAGGAGGAACTGCTAAAAGTCATTCGTAAAGAAATCGGAGCATGGCTTACTCGACGAATACTGGAAATGGGAACCATGGTGACTGACAACGGTAAGAACATCTTGCATGCGCTGCGACTGGGAAGGCTGAGCCATGCGCCCTGCATGGCACATGTTTTCAATATGGTTGTGAAGCAGTTCCTGAAGTGTCCCACCCCCCCATTTGTAAGACATCCTAACAATAGGAAGGAAACTTTGCATGCACTTCAGCCACTCATATACCGCAAAGCACAACCTCCTATAGCTTCAGCGTCAGAACGGTATCCCACAACATAGTCTGATTTGTGACGTTGGAATTCCAGCCTCCATATGTTAGACTAACTGTACGAACAGAGAAAAGCCATCACAGATTTCTTGATGATCCAAGCGGATAGGGATACTCCCCTGTGTAACTTCAATGTGAACCAGTGGCAGCTCATATGTGATACCTGCCATTTGCTCAGTCCCTTTGAAGAAACCACATTATTAGTAAGTCACCAGGATTATGGGATGAACTACGTCATTCCACTGCTTCCTTTCTTACAATATGTGTTGGAAACGATGGCTGGTCAGGGGACTGGAGACGTGGCGCCTACATCTCATGGCCATATGAGCCCTGTGGGGGCTAAACTGGAGGAGGAGGGGGAGGGGCATAGTGGAGTACAGTTTAGGTTTCGCCAAATGGGCGTTTTTTCAAATAATCTGACAGGATAGGAGGAGCAGGAGGAGCTAGAGGGTTATAAGGAAGGCGAGACAGAGGACCCAGACACACAGTGTCAGTTTGCAGTGAAGATAGAGGCAGGGAGTCCCTCCGAGTCACTTGCACAAAGGGGACGATGCATGCTCACCTGCTTGCATAGTGACAGCCGAATTGTCACCATTTGACAGCGGCATGACTTCTGGATCTCCACCTTATTGGACCCTCACTACCGCCACAAAATAGGGGCCTTTTTTACACCCACTTAGAGGGAGGACAAACGGACCTACTACAGAGAGATCCTACGTAGTCAGTTGGCCGATGCCTATCGGCGCCATCGTCCATCCACTAGCAGGTCTATCTCTGGGGGCCTTCTGTGCTCACCTTCCACTGACATGGCTGCTGGGGAGGGGTGGGGTGGCAGGAGCAGTACCGGCTCCATCAGCAGCAGCCTGAGTCTACAGTCGCTGATTAGTAGCTTTCTTCACCCGCATAGTGAAGCAACTCCTCAGCAGCAGGACCTGAACCAGCAGGTGGTGGCATACCTTGACATGCCCATGCCAACACACCTTGAATATCCCCTGGACTTCTGGGCAGCCAAACTTGATTTGTGGCTGCAACTAACAGAGTTTTCCATGGAAAAGCTGTCCTGCCAGCCAGTAGTGTGCCATCAGAGCGGGTCTTTAGTGTGGCGGGGGCCATAGTCACCCCAAGGAGAACTCTTCTGTCCACAAAAAATGTGGAGAGACTGACCTTTGTGAAGATGAATCAGGCATGGATCAGCCAGGATTTCCAACCACCAATGCCTGATGCATGAGAGTAGATTGACCATGTTGCCACACCAACACTTCACAAATATGGATAGTGCCAAATAGATTTAAGGCGCTGCTCCCCAGTTACAAACATTCCTCCACATCAGACCTTTATTCACCCACCTTCGTCACTGGGTACTGGTATTGCCACCCACCGTACAACTCTGTCACCGGGCCACTTTCAGGACTCATGATGCTGCTGCTGCCACCTCCAGGCTGTCTCATTCAGCCACTATATGGTCTCTTCTCATGCTTCAGCCAACTCCAGGCTGTGTCATTCTGCAACTACATGGTTTAGTGATGTTGCTGGGCCTAGGACATTACCTAAATATGTTTACGGTAGCACTAGGTACCATACATCTTCAATGGCAATTTCAAAATTCATTTTTATTCTTAGAGATTGTGAGCCCTATTGTCTCCTCATCAGCCGCTAGCTCCAGGCTGTGCCATTCAGACACTGTATGGTCTGCCCATGCTGCCACAAACTCCAGGCAGTCATTCAGCCACTATATGGTCTCCTCATACTGAAGCCACCTCCAGGCTGTACCATTCAGCCACTATATGGTCTCTTCCTACTGATGCCACCTCCAGGCTCTGTCATTGTGCTGCCATGTGACCTCTGATTCCTAGATTTGGTCCTTTGTACCCACACGTCGGGGCCTGGGACATTAAGACTCGTGAGTTAAAAGTTAAGTTTCAAAACCCTCAATTTCAATTTAAAAATCTTAAATTTCTAGATTAAATTCTTAAATTTCAATGGTCTCCTCATGCTTCTGCCAACTCCAGGCTTTGCCATTCAGACACAATATGGTCTCCTCATGTGTCAGCCACTTCCAGGCTGTGCCATTCAGCCACTATATGGTCTCCTCATGCTTCAGCCAACTCCAGGCTGTGTCATTCAGCCAATATATATGGTTTACTGATGCTGCTGGGTCTGGGAATAAAAAAATTGTTATGGTCGAACTATCTACCAAAAATCTTCAGTTTAGATTTCAAAATTCATCTTTTAATCTTAGGGATGGTAAAGCCCTAGTGTCTACCCATGCTGCTGTGAACTCCTGTGACATTCAGACATTATATGGTCTCCTCATGCTTCAGCCAACTCCAGGCTTTGTCATTCAGCCAATATATGGTTTACTGATGCTGCTGGGCCTGGGTCTGGGAATAAAAAAATTGTTATGGTAGAACTATTTACCAAAAATCTTCAGTTTAGATTTCAAAATTCATCTTTTAATCTTAGGGATTGTAAAGCCCTAGTGTCTACCCATGCTGCTGTGAACTCCTGTGACATTCAGACATTATATGGTCTCCAAACAAGAAGAAGGGATGATCCAGCGTGGGTCAATAGAAATCCAGACTTTATTAGAACTCACAGTAAAAGCAGTAAAAGCAACCAGCAGATCAGACGCGTTTCAGGCGCATGCGCCCTTCGTCAGTTATGTCATCCATCTGCACAGGTGTCAGTTAAATACCGACCAGGTAGTGGGTGGAGAGTTAACCACCAATTAAACTACACTTGGACCGCTGACAACGGTGCAGAGGAGGATACTAATACAAAACATAGACAGAATGTTAGTAAAAGTACAAGAAGCTAAAAACAATACACTAATATGCAATTTTGCACAAATGGCTTGTACAACACAGGAAAATAACATGGTGATAATAAAATGTACACCAGTTATAATCCGCTGTGAAAGTGGAACAAGCGTGTGTGTGTGACTGCGGCGCTAATAATGGAACAGCAATTCTCTCTTTAAATTCAGACCCTTCGGTGCACTAGTGCCCAAAGTGAATTGCCAGAATGCCTCACGTTCCAACAATTTTCGCCGCACACAACCACCATGGGGTCCTATGTGAACACGTTCTATAGCATAAATTTGAAAATAATTAATGTGGCCACCATGTACAGTTTTAAAATGTAAAGATGCTGCCGATCGGTTTCTTACGGCATTGCTGGTTATATCATTGAGATGTTCCAGCGCTCTGACCCTAAGTTTCCTGGAAGTGGAGCCTACGTATTTAAGTTGGCACTGCGAACACTCAATGACATAGACTACATTATGGTGGTTACAGTTAATATAATCTTTTATCTGATAATTTTTGGTTTGCTCTGCATCGGAAAATTGTGTGCATAATTTAGCATAATTACAAGTTCTACAAATCCTACCGCCACATTTGAAAAATCCTCTATTACTCAACCAGTTATTTCTATTAACTGTGTTGGACAATACCAAGCTAGGGGAAAGAATATCTCCCAGGGTTTTTGCCTTTTTTGGGACTATGTGACAACCTTTAGATAATATTTTTGCTACAATTTCATCCTGTCTCAGGAAATGGAGGTGTCTATTGATAATGTTCTTGACCTGTGTAAATTGGGGAGAATAAGTGAGTGCTATGACCGGTTTGTTCTGAAAATAAGAGCGACTGTGTTGTGAACAGTTAATAGGTGGAGAAATTAGACGAGAACGGTCCTTTTTAGCAACAATGGTTTTAGCTCTGGATAAAGTACGTTTAGTGTAGCCTCTATTCGCGAGCCTACGTGAAGCCTCACTGATTTGAGACTCGCAAGTAGAGGAACCACTACAATTTCTTTTTATCCGTGTGAATTCTCCTACTGGAATAGCCCTGATGGTATGTGGCGGATGATTACTATCAGCTCTGAGAATAGTGTTACCTGCAGTGGGTTTGCGGAACGTTGAAACAGAAATGATATGATCTGGTACTGAGCTGAATTCAAGGTCAAGGAAGGAAATGCTGGATGGGTGTGAATGGTGAGTGAATTTAAGATTGTAGGAATTGTTATTGATGTATTCCAGGAACAGTGGTATGGCAGACATATCACCCCTCCAAATCAGGAGGAGATCATCTATGAATCTGCCATACCACTGCACGTGGGAAACAAATGGATTGGATGTGGAAAAGAGGTACTTGGATTCCCAATATGACATAGTCAGATTGGCTAAAGAAGGTGAATGTCTAGCGCCCATGGAAACGCCACTAGTTTGAATGAAGAACATGCGGTCAAAAGAAAAAAAGTTATGTGCCATGAGATACCATGTGCTCATTTTAATAAATTCTTTTAAATCAGAGGTATAGTCACTGTGGTTGTCCAAATGGTACATCAGTGCCTCCATGGCAACATGCCAGGGAATACTGGTGTACAATGAGACAACCGCAAACCGAAAGTTACATTCAGCTCATCTGAGTATGAAACGGAAGCCAATGGAGATAGCACAGAATCGGACACTTCACAGTCTTCAGCTGTTCAACAGCGTCATCTTTCAAAAAACTCCAAGCGCAAAGGAAACCCTCCCGGAGGGGGGGAAGAAATGACACCCAAACTGACCCCCGCACTCAGTAGTTTATCCAACTCATTTCTAAACTTGGCGGTAGGATCAAAATCCAATTTTTTGTACACATTTGTATCCAAAAGTAGATCATTAATTTGTTGCATATAAATCGCCTTATCCATCACAGTGACTGTGCCGCCCTTATCAGACATTTTAATGACTATATCATCTGCAATAGTAAGTTCATTGAGAGCGGCATTTTCACTGTGCGAAAGATTGCGATGTTTGTTGGGCAGTCCTGATCGACTGTTACCCAATGCAATTAAATCCACCTCCACTGCATTTTGGAATAAATCCATACCATTGGTTCTAGATTGAAGAGGATAAAAATAAGGGTTAGCATTTCTATGAGCAGGGTTGCTATTGATAACTGCATCTGATTGTTCTCTAGCTAAATCTTGTAATGTGCATAAGGCCACCTGCTCCGAGAAATGTAATCCACAAAATTCGTTAACATAATTATTACGAGAGATAGGTACATCATAATCCATAACAACATCTGCGAAAAAATGTTTTTTGATTGTCAAATTTCGTACAAACTTGTTAATTTCACATAACATTTAAAAAATTTGCAGATCGTTAGATGGGGAGAAATTCATTCCCCTACTAAGGACACTGATTTGGTCAGGAGTGAGTGTCCTATTAGATAAATTTAACACTGTTAATTTCTCGTCACTTGGCTCCTCAATCTGGGAGTGGCCACGTCTGTTGTGTTTTCTTCCCCCCCTCCGGGAGGGTTTCCTTTGCGCTTGGAGTTTTTTGAAAGATGACGCTGTTGAACAGCTGAAGACTGTGAAGTGTCCGATTCTGTGCTATCTCCATTGGCTTCCGTTTCATACTCAGATGAGCTGAATGTAACTTTCGGTTTGCGGTTGTCTCATTGTACACCAGTATTCCCTGGCATGTTGCCATGGAGGCACTGATGTACCATTTGGACAACCACAGTGACTATACCTCTGATTTAAAAGAATTTATTAAAATGAGCACATGGTATCTCATGGCACATAACTTTTTTTCTTTTGACCGCATGTTCTTCATTCAAACTAGTGGCGTTTCCATTGGCGCTAGACATTCACCTTCTTTAGCCAATCTGACTATGTCATATTGGGAATCCAAGTACCTCTTTTCCACATCCAATCCATTTGTTTCCCACGTGCAGTGGTATGGCAGATTCATAGATGATCTCCTCCTGATTTGGAGGGGTGATATGTCTGCCATACCACTGTTCCTGGAATACATCAATAACAATTCCTACAATCTTAAATTCACTCACCATTCACACCCATCCAGCATTTCCTTCCTTGACCTTGAATTCAGCTCAGTACCAGATCATATCATTTCTGTTTCAACGTTCCGCAAACCCACTGCAGGTAACACTATTCTCAGAGCTGATAGTAATCATCCGCCACATACCATCAGGGCTATTCCAGTAGGAGAATTCACACGGATAAAAAGAAATTGTAGTGGTTCCTCTACTTGCGAGTCTCAAATCAGTGAGGCTTCACGTAGGCTCGCGAATAGAGGCTACACTAAACGTACTTTATCCAGAGCTAAAACCATTGTTGCTAAAAAGGACCGTTCTCGTCTAATTTCTCCACCTATTAACTGTTCACAACACAGTCGCTCTTATTTTCAGAACAAACCGGTCATAGCACTCACTTATTCTCCCCAATTTACACAGGTCAAGAACATTATCAATAGACACCTCCATTTCCTGAGACAGGATGAAATTGTAGCAAAAATATTATCTAAAGGTTGTCACATAGTCCCAAAAAAGGCAAAAACCCTGGGAGATATTCTTTCCCCTAGCTTGGTATTGTCCAACACAGTTAATAGAAATAACTGGTTGAGTAATAGAGGATTTTTCAAATGTGGCGGTAGGATTTGTAGAACTTGTAATTATGCTAAATTATGCACACAATTTTCCGATGCAGAGCAAACCAAAAATTATCAGATAAAAGATTATATTAACTGTAACCACCATAATGTAGTCTATGTCATTGAGTGTTCGCAGTGCCAACTTAAATACGTAGGCTCCACTTCCAGGAAACTTAGGGTCAGAGCGCTGGAACATCTCAATGACATAACCAGCAATGCCGTAAGAAACCGATCGGCAGCATCTTTACATTTTAAAACTGTACATGGTGGCCACATTAATTATTTTCAAATTTATGCTATAGAACGTGTTCACATAGGACCCCGTGGTGGTTGTGTGCGGCGAAAATTGTTGGAACGTGAAGCATTCTGGCAATTCACTTTGGGCACTAGTGCACCGAAGGGTCTGAATTTGAAGAGAGAATTGCTGTTCCATTATTAGCGCCGCAGTCACACACACACGCTTGTTCCACTTTCACAGCGGATTATAACTGGTGTACATTTTATTATCACCATGTTATTTTCCTGTGTTGTACAAGCCATTTGTGCAAAATTGCATATTAGTGTATTGTTTTTAGCTTCTTGTACTTTTACTAACATTCTGTCTATGTTTTGTATTAGTATCCTCCTCTGCACCGTTGTCAGCGGTCCAAGTGTAGTTTAATTGGTGGTTAACTCTCCACCCACTACCTGGTCGGTATTTAACTGACACCTGTGCAGATGGATGACATAACTGACGAAGGGCGCATGCGCCTGAAACGCGTCTGATCTGCTGGTTGCTTTTACTGCTTTTACTGTGAGTTCTAATAAAGTCTGGATTTCTATTGACCCACGCTGGATCATCCCTTCTTCTTGTTTGAATCCATGTGCACCGGGCTGGGTGCGGATCCGTGTCGGGGGCGCATTGGTGGAGCGAGCTAGATTTTTCTGAACATTATATGGTCTCCACATGCTTCAGCCAACTCCAGGCTGTGTTATTTAGGCAATATATGGTTTACTGATGCTGTTGGGCCTGGGTCTGGGAATAAACATTTTGTTATGGTAGCACTATCTACCAAAAATCTTCAGTTTAAATTTCAAAATTCATCTTTTAATCTTAGGGATTGTAAAGCCCTAGTGTCTACTCATGCTACTGCCAGCTCCAGGCTGTGTCATTCAGCCACTATATGTCTCCTCATGCTTTAGCCTCATCCAAGCTATGTTATTCAGCCATTATATGGTCTCCTCATGCTGCCAACACCTCCATGCTGTGACATTCAGCCACCGTATGGTCTCCTCATACTGGTGCTACCTCCAGGCTCTGTCATTGTGCCCCTCTGCGGCAGTGATTCTAAAAGTGATACCTGTAATCTGCGTGTCATACTGAATAACAGTATTATTTCCCTACCCCAGCACACTGCATATGCGTGTTAGAACACAGCAAAGTGTTTTACACCCGTATTGAGGCTCTCTGTAGGTCAGAAATAGCTGTTTTTAACCCCTTAATGACCACGGATGTAAATGTACGTCCTGGTTTGGCTGTACTTCGCGCACCAGGACGTACATTTGTGTCCTGTGTGTGACTGCGAGCATCGAAGCGGTGCTTCCGTCATACACGGCAGCTTCCGGCTGCTATCAGCAACTGGGGACCCGCCAGTAAAGGCCGACATCCACAATCGGGTGGATGTCTGCCATTCACCCCTCAGATGCCGTGATCTGTACAGATCATGGCATCTGCGGCAATGTGATAAAATAGATGATCGGATCACCTGCAGCGCTGCCGCGGCGATCCGATCATCTGTAATGGTGGACGGAGGTCCCCTCACCTGCCTCCCTCTGTCTCCCGGCATCTCTTGCTCTGGTCTGAGATGAGCAAACCAGAGCAGGAGATAGCCGATAATACTGATCAGTGCTATGTCCTATGCATAGCACTGAACAGTATTAGCAATCAAATGATTGCTATAGATAGTCCCCTACATTGAAAAATGTAAAAATAAAAAGTAAAAAAAAGTGAAAAATCCCCTCCCCCAACAAAAATTGGCTGTTTTTCCCATTTTACCCCAAAAAGCGTAATTTTTAAAAAAATAAACATATTTGGTATCACTGCATGCGTAAATGTCGGAAATATTAAAATATAATGTTAATGATCCCGTATGGTGAACGGCGTAAATGTAAAAAAAAAAAAATTTTTAAGTACAAAAATGCTGTTTTTTGGTCACATTTTATTCTAAAAAAAAATAAAATTATAAAAAATTATATAAAAGTTTTATACATGCAAATATGGTATCGATAAAAAGTACAGATGATGGCACATAAAAAATTAGCCCTTATACCGCCCTATATACGGAAAAATGAAAAAGCTATAGGTGGTCAAATAGGACGATTTTACATTACTGATTTTGTACAAAAAGTTTTAGATTACTTTAAAGCGGTACAAAAATATAAAAGTATTGTATCATTTTAATCCTATTGTCCCACAGAATAAAGAACACATGTAATGTTTACCGTAAAATGTAGTGTGAAAACGAAACCCTCCAAAATGATCAAAATTGTGGTTTTCATTTAAATTTCCTCCCTAAAAAAATATTTTTTTGGGTTCGCTGTACATTTTATGGTAAAATGAGGTTTCATTACAAAGTACAATTGGTCACGCAAAAAACAAGCCCTTATATGGGTCTGTAGATTGAAATATAAAAGAGTTATGGATTTTAGAAGGTGAGGAGGAAAAAACGAAAATGCAAAAATAAAATTGGCCTGGTCCTTTAGGTGAAAATGGGCTTGGTCCTTAAGGGGTTAATATAGATTTGCCATAAATAAATTTGGATCGAACCAAATTTTTCAAAAAATTCGGCAAATCGGCCGAATGAAATTTTTCAAAAGTTCGCTCATCACTAGTGTCATTAACGGTTTTCTGCACAACTGTCACGTCAGCAGTCTTTCCCATGATTGTGATTGCTACTAAACAAGACTGAAAGACCATTTAAAGGTTAAGGAACCCTTTGCAGGGGTTATGGCTTAATTAGCTGAATAGAGTGGGACACTTTGAGCCTGGAATATTGCACCTTTTCACACTGTTCTAATTTTTTGAGATTGTGGATTTGGGGTTTTCATGAGCTATAAGCCATAATCATAACAATTATGAGAAATCACGGCTTGAACTATCTTGCTTTGCTTGCAATGAGTCTCTCTCATAAATTAGTTTCACCTTTTAAAGGAAAACTGTCAGCTTTCTCCCCCCCAGACTAACCAGCGGTACTGGCTGGTAGTGCTGGGGACACTGATCAGTTTGATGCTTACCGTGCCCGAATCCGCAGCGCCGTTCGGCCGTAATCTTCTATTTATGGTATATGCAAATGAGGTGCTAACTGGCACCGGCCGGGCTAACTGACACCCTGACGTCAGTGCTGCTCATCGCAACACCGCCCAGCTCATCAATATTCCTCCACTTTCTTCATTACAGATCGGGGAGAAAAGGGAGAGGCGGAGGGAGGGGCATCAGTGTGCCAGTAGCCCGGCCGGTGCCAGTTAGCACCTCCTTAGCATATACCAAAAATAGAAGATTACGGCCGAACGGCGCGGCGGATCCGGGCACGGTAAGCGTCAAACTGATCAGCGTCCCCGCACTACCAGCCAGTACTGCTGGCTAGTGCGAGGGGAGCAAGCTGACAGTTTTCCTTTTAAGTTGCATTACTGAAATAAATGTACTTTTTCGGGAACTGTGGTCCTCTGCAGGGATCTGAATTTATCTCTAGACACTACCATGGATAATTCCACTGGTCGCTCCAGCTTATCCTATGCTGCCATAAAACGAGTGAAGCGTGCTCTTACCCTCCTACAGTTGACGAATCACTGCTTTTAGGCTTGCTCTGTCTGGCTGACCTGACCGCGACTGTTTCCTCTTTTTTGGATGATCATAGCTCTGACCCTACGGTCCCCTACGGTCCCCTACTACCAATGGGATGCGCTTAAATGTTTCCTCAGGGGCATACTCGTGAAACATGGCTCCCGACTAAAACGGGTCAGAGCCCAGGCCCTTCGGAGTGTTCTTCTCCTGGTTTCCGCGCTTGAACTGTCCCATAAGTGCTCGCTTTCCCAATCGGTCCTTAGGGAACTGCAACTTGTCTTGGGGATGCTGGCTCCAGATGGGTCAGAGTAGGTTTTACAAATATGGTAACAAAAGTCATCATATGCTGGCCAGGGAGTGTCGTACCAGGTTAGCTCATGCTCCCCTGCATTCGCACCCACGCTGGCTCTGTGGTACACTCAACCCCGGACATCACTTCAACCTTTCACACTTTTTTTTCTGACCTGTACAACCTACCTCTTCCCCGATCCTGCCTTCACCATTCCCTTCTCTCTACCCTGACACCATGGAGGAGCTGGAGGCACCTTTCTCTCCAGAGGAACTGGCCCTGGTTGTCAAGGACCTCCCATGTGGAAGGAGCCCTGGCCCTGATGGGTATAAGGCCAAATTCTACAAAACCCTCCTGGACTCCCTTCCCCCCCCCCTTGGGCTTTTAATTCTATCTCTCCCTCTACTCCCTACTTCTTCCATGATGGCCCACATAGGAGTAATTCCCAAACCCGCAAAGGACCCCCAGTCTTGCGGGAGCTATCGCCCCATCTCCCTTCTAAACGTAGACCTGAAGATTTATTCTAAACTGCTGGCGGTCCACCTCAACTCCATTCTCCCCACCCTGATTCATATGGATCAAGTGGGCTTTGTGCCAGGGAGGGAGGCCAGGGACAATACCATCAAGACTGTTGATCTCATTCATTATGCTCAATCAACCAATTTGCCCCTGATGGTACTCTTCCTTGATGCCGAAAAGGCTTTTGGCTTGGCCCAAACTGTTTTGTTAAGGTTATGGCCCTCTATCGCTCCCCGGTGGCACACCTAAAGATGAATGACTCTTTATCGGACCCCTTCCCCATCCGCAATGGCATGTGTCAGGGGTGCCCCCTCTCCCCTCTTCTGTACGTCCTGGTGATGGAACATCTTTTATCAGGGATTAGAGCGGACCCCAATGTTCATGGGGTGACCATTCGTGAAAGCGAATATAAATGCTCTGCTTTTGCTGATGATCTATTAGTTTATCTCATGGACCCCGATGTGTCTCGGCCCAATCTCATGGCACGCCTCTGGGAGTTTAGTACGTGGTCAAACTTCAAAATTAACTGCTCCAAATCAGAAGCGCTCAATGTTTCCTTGCCTGGACATACAGCAGACTCTCCGCTCGGCCTTTCCTTTTGCTTGCCCCCACCCCCGAGGCATTACTTACTTAGGGACTAGGGTGATGTCTAATCTCTCTCAATTGTTCTCCCTTAACAATTCTCCCCTACTGGCACAGTTTCATGCGGACTTGACCTTGAACAGGAGGGAGCTCTTGGTTTGGTCGGATGAGCATTCTAAAAATGAACCTCTTACCTCGTCTGTTATATCTCCTACAAACCGTCCATATCCACCTCCCCACCTCCTTTTGGCGGCTCACAAAGCAATGTTTCGGAATGTTCGTCTGGTCATTGACACGTCCCCGTTTGAATAGTCTTCTCCTCTCCAGGTCTAAATTATCTGGGGGAGCTGGCTTGCCTGACTGTCGCTTTACTTCATAGCCTGTGTACATGCTTGTGTCGTTGACTGGTCGTACAACTCCAATTCCAAGCTGTGGGTCCGCTTGGCCCAAGATATTTGTCCTAAAGCCCTGGTCACCATGCTGTGGACCTTGTCCCCAGCCCAGCTGACCTCTTACCCGACCTCTTATTTACCAGTCATACTCTCGCTTTCCTATACTCTACTGGGGAGGCTGCTTAATTGATCACCAGGGTCCTCTTCTTCCTGTGACTGACCACCCAGACTTCCCACCTGGGGCTTCCTCTGAAGGTGCCTTTTTTGGTGCCTTCCGGTCACATCCCCTCCGCTTTCGCCACATTCTAGATGTGCGTCAGCTTAAACACCTGTAAATTCTGCTGGAGCAAAGACTGTCCTCTAAGTGGGCCACTTTTACTCTTCTCTCCTGGCTCACTTTGTGCTACACTGTGAACTGAACATGCTTGGTGAACTGAGCTAGGTAAATGTTCTCCCCGCAGGGCTTGGCCAGGTGCTTTTACCTGACTCATAAAGCAGTGATTGCCACTAAAGCGCAGGACACCTGCTACAAAATGATGTCCCGTTGGTACCATGTGTCAGCGACTCTTCATCGACTCACATCTGGTGGGATTGCCCCGCACTTGCTCCATTCTGGCGCTCAGTCCTACAAGTTATTTCAGAAGTGTCAGGTGTTCAGGTCCCTTATACTCCTGAGGCTGCCTTGCTTTTCATGTTCCCCATGGCGCAGGCGAGTTACAAGCAGTCTTTGGCACGGCACCTCCTTCAGGCTGCGAAAACGGTCATCCCTCGAACTACGGACCCTCCCACCCTGGAGGAATGGTTTGTGGAGGTAGCTCACACTAGTCATATGGAGGAATTAATGACTGTCCTCCCGGCAGACGCCGCTTGTATAGAAACCACCTGGCTTCCATGGTTGCAATTCTGCTCCTCCCATAGATATAGGTCTCTGAGATAACTCCCCAATGCTTGGGCAGCTGTGTTGTCCCTTTGCAGTCCTCTTCTTTCAACAGCGGCATATGTCCTGTTGGTTCCTTACTCTATATAGGATGTGTTCCTCTTCCCTTTGTCCTATGTTCCTGACTCCCGCCAGTCTTTGTCCTTCGTGTTTTCTCTCTTCCTTTCTCTAGTTTGTCCCTTTTTGATGGATACTGTTCATGACAATGTGCTAGAGTTTTTCCTGTGCTCCAAGTGGTAGGGATGACCCTGCGAAGCTTATTTCCCATCTGGCATCCTTGCCTGCAGCTCTGGACGCCCTGTGTCATCTGCTGCACCTGCTCTGTCGCCCTTCCTACTACTCCCATTGCCATCTTTATACCTCCTCTACATACGCATTGTTTTCATTAAGTACTGCCTCATTTTGGTTATTAGGTTATGATTTTGTCCCTTACGGCCTCCCCTGGCCACTGGACTTTTACCTGTTTGTCCATTTTATTGTATACCTTTTATGTATATTGTCTTTTTGTTCCTCAATAAACCTTTTTTTGAATTTGAAAAAAAAAAAAAAAGTGCTCACATGACGTACGCAGTGATCAGCGATCTCCTCCAGAGCACGTCTTCCATTCTCCACAGTGCAGGCGCCGATAAGTGACGCCATCGGCACCTGCACTGCATGGCTGTGGGGGTCACGACTCCTCTCTGTGTAGACACGGCTCACACAGAGAGGAAGCGCTGTCTTCCTGGGGATCCAAGACGAGTGTCCTGGATCCCCAGTAGCAGTAACAGTGGTGGGACCTTTACCCGGCCGGGCCCTCGGACCAAGTTGGAATGGACCGGCCGGTCAGTCCGCCCCTGGCCGCTGCATACAAGGTCCTGATACCAGAGTCAGGACCTTTTGTATGCTGGAGTTAGGCAAGCAGCTGCTGACCATAGGGCGGGCGGCCTACTGGGAATTTTCCCGGTATCCCAGTAGGCCAGTCCGGCTCTGACTATAAATGTCTAGAACCTGTGGATTCCCTATTAACACTGTATTGTGCTTTGTTATGGAAATTTGGTGTAAACTGCACAATTGAACTTCTGCAACAAGTACACCTTTGTTGCATCATTTTCATTAATCTGAATGGGTTCATTTTGGCAGCAATACCAAGTCAAACAGCTGCAGAAATTTCTGCAACAAATATGACAAGTGGAAATATACTCTAGAAAGTTACTCCAGTCTAGACTTCTACAGAGCAGTGCATCAGCTTTCCATAATATCTTTAGGCCATGTTCACATGTCCAGAATTTCTGTGTGGAATTATGCATTGGAATCCTGCCAGAGTTCCACAGCAGTAATGTCCAATTGTATTCAACTGGATTCTGCTGCGCTGTGCACACTGTGTATTTTCCGCACCAGATGTTTATCACAAGGAAATTCCGATTTCCGTGTCCGCAGAAAGAATGAACCTGTCCATTCTTTCTGCGGACTCCGCAGTGAATGCATAGCCATCTATGTGGCACCACATTTCCGTGCAGTCCTAGCATATTGTGCCGGCATCTGCCTTCTGCGAAATGACCGCACAGGGATTTTCCATGGGGACATTCCTGTGTGTGAACATAGCCTTATAGTGTTCCAGCTTTTACCTATGGAAACCTTCATAATATTAGTCCAATAGAAGCGATGCTGTCTTGCAAAGTAAGCACAGCACTACAAGTTATCAAACAATTGCTTTCATTCCATTATAATGATCTAAAATTCCACAATAATATACTTTTTAAGAGATCATATTTTAGAAAGTACAGTCATGGCCGTAAATGTTGGCACCCCTGAAATTTTTCAAGAAAATGAAGTATTTCTCACAGAAAAGGATTGCAGTAATACAAGTTTTGCTATACACGTTTATTCCCTTTGTGTGTATTGGAACTAAACCAAAAAAGGGAGGAAAAAAAGCAAATTGGACATAATGTCACACCAAACTCCAAAAGTGGACTGGACAAAATTATTGGCACCCTTAACTTAATATTTGGTTGCACACCCTTTGGAAAAAAATAACTGAAATCAGTCGCTTCCTATAACCATCAATAAGCTTCTTACACCTCTCAGCCGGAATGATGGTCCACTCTTCCTTTGCAAACTGCTCCAGGTCTCTCCTATTGGAAGGGCGCCTTTTCCCAACAGCAATTTTAAGATCTCTCCACAGGTGTTCAATGGGATTTAGATCTGGAGGGCTGATTCTAATGGGGTGCGGCGTGGAAGATCACGGGGATCCCCAGCGGCGTGACCCCCGCGATCAGGCATCTTATCCCCTATCCTTTGGATAGGGAATAAGATGTCTTAGCACCGGAGTACCCCTTTAAGGTGTTAAAAAGATGAGAGAGGCCTGTAATTTTCATCATAGGTATACCTCAACTATGAGAGACATAATGAGAAAGAAAAAAAAATCCATAAAATCACATTGCTGCATTTTTTAAGAATTTATTTGCAAATGATGGTGGAAAATAATGCTGTCAGACAGTTCTCCTTACAGCAGCAGGAAATAGCATTTTTTAAATCTGAGATGTTTAAATTATCTGTTAAACAAACTCAGACTGGGACTGCTGCAATGCCACTGCCACAGAGGACCCCAAGAAATGGCAGATGGGTTACTGTAGGTTCGGGAAGACATAGAGTTGTGAATAGAAGACATGTCCCACAGTCTGTGGGTCTCCATAATTCATTTGCAGCACTTTCAGAATGTAAGGGCAACATGGATATTGGCTCAAGCTCAGAAGGTGTGGAACCATCGACTCCTATGTCTAATGTAGACAAGACTGTAGCCAAGGACTAAAAAGACAAAGTAAAATCTGAAAGGAAGCAGCTGTTGCTGGGTGATTCAATCATAAAAAGTGTGGAGCTTAAGGAAAATGATTTTGTGAGATGTCTCCCGGGTGCTACTGCTAGAAGAGATAGAAGACGTATTCTTAATATTGTTAAGCAAGAAAAGCAGGAAGGGGAAGTGGATTTTCTTGTCCATCTAGGTACAAATGACCTGGCTTGCAATGAAGTTTCAGAGGTGAAGGAATCTCCTATCACACTTGGTAATGATGTACAGGATTTAGCATCCACTGTTTCATTTTCTGAAGTTCTGCCTGTGCATAACATTCAGAATGATAGGCAGAGGCACATTAAGGAGTTCAACTTATGGCTTAGTAAATGGTGTCAAAAGCAAGGATTTGGCTTTGTGTCTCATGATAGCTATACTTGAAATAGAGAGGAACTGTACAAAAAAGATGGTTTGTATCTTTCTCACAAAGGAACAAATGTACTCAGTGAACAATTTCAAGAATTTGTTGAGGAGTTTTTAAACTAGGAAGGGGGAGGGGGAGGGCAAAGAAGTGAAAATCCATGAGTCCAATTGCCCCCCGAAACAATGCCAGAACATTTCAGTAGCCCAGAGGTTAAGAAATGACAAGATCGGAGTCCTGTCTACAAATGCCTGCAGTCTAGGTAATAAAATCAATGAACTTGGGTCAATAATGGCATCTGAGAATGTAGATTTATTGGCTGTTACTGAGACATGACTTAATGAAAGGAATGACTGGGACATATCCATACCAGGGTACTCTTTATACAGAAGAGACAGAGAAGGCAAGAAAGGAGTAGGAGTGGCCCTATATGTGAAAGATAGCATAAATCTAACCTAATACAAGTTAGTGAGGCAACCATAGAGTCATTTTGGGTTATGTTGCAGTTTGGTAATCATGCAGTAACGCGTGTAGGTGTGATATATAGACCACCTGGCCAAGTTAAAGAAGTAGATGATCTACCAGGAGAAGTTATCATTATGGGAGACTTCAATCTTCCGGATATAAACTGGAAAACCAAAATAGCTAGTTCTGCCAGGAGCACAGATATTCTAAATTCCCTACTGGGATTATCTCTACAACAAGTGGTTGAGGAGCCAACCCGGTGGGAGGCAATTTTGGATTTGGTATTCACAAATGGGGATTTGGTATATGATGCTATTGTTGGTGAAAGCTTGGGATCTAGTGAGCACCAATCAGTGTGGTTTAATATAAGAACAATGAAGGAGTCACACCACACAAAAACAAAAGTTTTAGATTTTAGAAAAACAGACTTTTCAAAAATGAGATTAGTCTTAAATGAGTCCTTATCATACTGGAACAAATTACATGGAGTTCAGGAGAAATGGGACTACTTAAAAGACGCTTTACTGAAGGCAACAGAATATTGCATTCGACTTGTCAGTAAAAGCAGAAAGAGGAAGAGACCACTGTGGTACTCAGCAGAAGTGTCCAAAATCATAAAAAACTAAAAACTAGCATTTAGTAATTATAAAACAACCCAGAGCAATGAAGATAGGGAAATCTACAAGACTAGGCAGAAAGAGGCCAAGCAAGTTATAAGAACTTCTAATGCGCAATGCATGTATATTTACAGAGGAAGATGTTCTACGTTTGCTGTCTAAAGTGAACACAAATCACAGGGGCCTGATGGGATACACCCAAAATTATTAAAAGAGCTTAATGGTGAGCTAGCAAAACCGTTAAAAGATTTATTTAACCAATCAATGGTGACAGGAGTCGTCCTGGAAGATTGGAAATTAGCAAATGTCGTGCCCATTCACAAGAAGGGTAGTATGGAGGAACCAAATAACTATAGGCCAGTAAGTCTGCCATCAATAGTGGGGAAATTAATGGAAACCCTACTAAAGGATAGGATTGAGGAACATCTAAAATCCCATGGATTGCAAGATGAAAAACAACATGGGTTTACTTCAGGGAGATCATGCCAAACAAATCTGATAGATTTTTTTGACTGGGTGACTAAAATAATAGATGGAGGAGGGGAAGTAGACATTGCATATCTAGATTTTAGTAAGGCTTTTGACACTGTCCCACATAGAAGACTTATCAATAAACTACAGTCATTGAGCTTGGACACCCATATTGTTGAGTGGATTAGGCAGTGGCTGAGTAACAGACAAGAGAGGGTTGTTGTCAATGAAGAATATTCAGAGCAAGGTCTTGTCACCAGTGGGGTACCTCAGGGATCTGAACTGGGACCAATATTGTTTAATATCTTCATTAGTGATTAGTGATGGTAAGGTATGTATTTTTGCTGGTGACACAAAGATATGTAACAGGGTTGATGTTCCTGGAAGGATCCGCCAAATGGAAAAGGATTTAGGAAAACTAGAAGAATGGTCAGAACTCTGGCAACTGAAATTTAATGTGGATAAGTGCAAAATAATGCACCTGGGGCGCAAAAACCCTCAGGCAGAATATAGAATATTTGACACAGTCCTGACCTCAGTATCTGAGGAAAGGGATTTAGAAGTAATTATTTCAGAAGACTTAAAGGTAGGAAGACAATGTAATAGAGCAGCAGGATACGCTAGCAGAATGCTTTGATGTATAGGGAGAGGTATAAGCAGTAGAAAAAAAGAAGTGCTCATGCCGCTGTACAGAACACTGGTGAGACCTCATTTGGAGTATTGTGCGCAGTACTGGAGGCCGTATCTCCAGAAGGATATAGATACTCTAGAAAGAGTTCAGAGAAGAGCTACTAAACTAGTTCATGGATTGCAGGATAAAACTTACCAGGAAAGGTTAAAGGACTTTAACATGTATAGCTTGGAAGAAAGAAGAGACAGAGGGGATATGATAGAGACTTTTAAATACATAAAGTGAATCAACACGATAAACGGTAAAAGATGAAAAACTACCACAAGAGGACATCGTTTTAAATTAGAGGGGCAAAGGTTTAAAAGTAATATCAGGAAGTATTACTTTACTGAGAGAGTAGTGGATGCATGGAATCGCCTTCCTGCAGAAGTGGTCGCTGCAAATACAGTGAAGGAGTTTAAACATGCATGGGATAAGCATAAGGCTATCCTTCATATAAGATAGGGCCAGGGACTATCCATAGTATTCAGATTATTGGGCAGATTAGATGGGCCAAATGGTTCTTATCTGCCGACACATTCTATGTTTCTATGAAAATAAGTATTTGGTCAATAACAAAAGTTAATCTCAATACTTTGCTATATACCCTTTGTTGGCAATGACAAAGGTCAAACATTTTCTATAAGTCTTCAAAAGGTTTTCACACACTGTTTGTCATGACCGACCAGGGGGACAGGGAGAGTGAGCCCTAAACTAACAGAAAGGACATACTAATCCTAAAACCAACTAATGAAGAAAGAGGAGTCCAGCGTCCAATGGCATGAGGGGTATCAGTGGGTGACAGCTGATGTCACCTCACTGTACTCTGTCATACCACATCATCTTGCCTTACTAGCCTTATCCTGGTTTCTGGAAACCTATTCTCGATACCCCGGTGGTCTCCGGGAATACATGCTATTGGTAGTAGATTATTTGTTAAAGCATAATTTTTTTATGTTCAATGGCGTGTTTTTCCTGCAGACCACCGGTGCTTCGATGGGGGCGAAGTTCTCCCCCTCTCTCGCCAACATCTATATGTGTTGGTGGGAGAGGGGGATTCTCTTCGCCCCCAATAATCCCCACAGTCACGCTTTGGTGTGGTATGGCCGCTACATTGACGATCTCCTCTTCATTTGGAGGTCTGATGTAGCGGCCATACAGGAATTTTCGGAATACCTCAATCAGAATGAGTTGAATTTAAAATTCACTGTAACTGTGGAGACAGAGGTGATCAATTTTTTGGATTTGCGTCTGTGGGGTGACAGAGAAGTCGGCCAGGTTATAACATCTACCTATAGGAAACATACTGCAGTGAATTCTATCCTGCATGCCGATTCCTGTCACCCCAGACACGTTATAGAGAAGCTCCCAACTGGTGAGCTCATTAGAGCTCGGCGTAATTGTACCCGAGAGGTTGATTTTAGTGGGGAGGCAGTTTCCATAGGCAACCGCCTTAGAGCAAGGAATTATCCACAGTGGACCATTGATAAAGCCCTTGCGGTTGCCAATGGTAAAGATCGCAAGTCTTTGATGGGTATTACTTCTGACATGCACGGTGAAACACATAATGGTGATGATAGAAATGTTATTCATAGCTATAGTCATAATAGAAACATTAAGTTTGATAACAGAAATAATTCACCAGTAGTGTTCTCTACCCAGTATAGCATAGAGTTTCATAAAATTAAGAAGGTCATCAATAAGTATATGCCGATCTTAAGTAGTGATCCAGATTTTAAACAGGCTTTGATAGGGGGCCATAGATGTGTGTCTAAGAAAGCACCCACTATTGGCCAACGTCTCTCTCCTAGCCTGTTCCAGGATAAGGCCTCTACTAAACCCACTTGGCTGACATACATTGGATCATTCAAGTGTGGGGCTAAAAGGTGCATTTGTTGCAGCTATATTTCTAATTCTACTACATTTGTGTCTACAGTTAACCATACGAGTTTTCCAATTAAACAGTATGTAAACTGTAACACCACTGGTGTCGTATACCTGTTTACATGCATTAGCTGTCAGGTACAATACGTGGGCTGCACCACAAGTTCACTGAAAATGAGGATTCGGAAACATATTTCCGATGTACCACATTTCCTATCTAGGAACGTCTCAATGGTATCCAAGCACTGCACGGAGGCGCATGCTGGGGATACCTCTGGCCTCCGGCTTCAGGGGATTGAAAGGGTCACGGTTCCAACTAGAGGAGGTAATCTTAGACATAAGATCCTAGACCGTGAGATCTTTTGGATCCTGAAGCTGGGGACTAGATATCCTCAAGGTTTGAACAAAAGAATGGATACGATCCTACATTACTGATATAATTTTTTGAATTTTTTGAGTTTATTTTTTGAGTATTTTTTGAGTTTTTTTCTTTTTCCCTCTTCTTCTTTCCTCTTCTCTGGGTCACTGCCCCTTCCCACATAAACCTTCCCCTCCTTTTCCCTTCCCCTTCCCCCCCTGTTTCCTTTCCCCTTTCCCCCCCCCCCCCTTCTCTCTTTCCCTTCTTTCCCCCCCCCTTTTCCCACCCCCTTCCCCCCTTTTCTTATCTGTTTATTCTTCAACGATTATTATGGTTCTAGCTGTTACATTTGTAGTGCGATAGCATAATTCCGCGATACACTCATATATATAAACCATGAGTGTGAATGCTTCTAAGATATGCGGTTTTCTTTTCTTTTATTATTATGAGAGATAGATTTCTGTTACTTACAAATGATGTTGATATCTTTCTTCTCTTTTATATTTAATATATTTTTGTAATAAAGAAATTGTTATATCTATGTATGTTAATATATTATAATATATTTTAATACTGTTTTCATGTAAAAGCGTCCATATTTGATAAATCTTATACAATTTTATGGATTTCTAATTTATGTTTTGCATGTCTTGCAGTGGCGGTTGCCATTGGTTTCTACATGTGGGTGGTTATACCATCTTGTGTAGGTGTGGCCTTTGACGTCACGTCCACCTGTCAGTACAGGTGTGCCGTTGCGTCATGTCCGCCCACCCATATGTATAAAACCCGGTCTTTTTGTAGTACAAGTTGTGTATGACTAAGGCTTTGTTGTAAAGCCGAAACGCGTCACTGTACCCTGTGTTCCTGTTATGACCATCTGGTGAATAAATATTATCCTCCGAGTTTCTGGACGCTGGACTCCTCTTTCTTCTGCTGTTCAATTGGGCGAGGTCCGCGCTCTGTCCGTGCGCACCTGGGGTGAGCTGAAGCATTGCTGTTTCTCTATAAAACCAACTAATGTAACACAGACTAAAATCTACAAGAAGCAAGACTATTTAACCATGGCTAAAACTCAGATAAAATCAAAAGATAAATACAATGTGCATGCACAAGCAGACTTGGAAGTGTATTGCACAATTACCAGTGCCAGAATGCAGGAGAACTCTGGTTAAATAACCCCACCCGAGTACTCATTCATTCAGAGCATTAACTATTCCCTATCCAGGGAGAATAGCAAACTGCTCTGAACATACTAGTGTGTGAATACACACCTAAACAGAAAAATACAAAAACAACTAAAACTGACATTACACTGTTGCTGGTATTTTGGCCCATTCCTCCTTGCAGATCTCCTTTAGAGCAGTGATGTTTTGGGGCTGTCGCTGGGCAACACGGACTTTCAACTCCCGGTTTTCTATGGGGTTGAGATCTGGAGACTGGCTAGGCCACTCCAGGAGATCTGGAGACTGGCTAGGCCACTCCATGACCTTGAAATGCTTCTTACTAAGCCACTCCTTCATTGCCCGGGCAGTGTGTTTTGGATCATTGTCATGCTGAAAGACCCAGACATGTTTTATATTCAATGCCTCTGCTGATGGAAGGTTTTCACTCCAAGATCTCACTATACATGACCGCAATAATTCTTTTCTTTACACGGATCAGTCATCCTGGTCCAGGGATTTGAGTCCCTAGCGGCGTAGTGTGTTACTGATGGTAGCCTTTGTTACTTTTTGGTCCCAGCTCTCTGCAGGTCATTCACTAAATCCCCCCGTGTGGATCTGGGATTTTTGCTTACCTTTCTTGTGATAATTTTGACACCATGGGGTGTGATCTTGCGTGGAGCCACAGATCGAGGGAGATTATCAGTGGTCTTGTGTGTCTTCCATTTTCTAATATTTTCTTGTGATAATTTTGACACCATGGGGTGTGATCTTGCGTGGAGCCACAGATCGAGGGAGATTATCAGTGGTCTTGTGTGTCTTCCATTTTCTAATATTTTCTCCGACAGTTCATTTCTTCAAACCAAGCTGCTTGCCTATTGCAGATTCAGTCTTCCCAGCCTGGTGCAGGTTGAAAATGTTGTTTCTGGTGTCCTTCAACAGCTCTTTGAGTTTGAGTGTCTGGAGAATGAGGACCTGTGTTTCCCCACAGACAATGAAAGGAGCAGTGCTGCTCTGACATTTCCTAATTATTTAACGCTCAAGGGTAATTTTACACGCAGCTGATTTCTGCAGAACTTTCCGTGACTGAAAATTTGTTATAATCTATATCTGATATGGGCAGCAAGCATTTTCATGGAGTGAGCTTACTAAGCCAGGATTAGCCAAGCAGGTCTCACTCCCGTCTCCCCAACTCTTCAAACATATATGAAAGAGCCAAGAGCTCTTCATTGTGTGATTGACTGTAATTGGCTGAGGCCTCACACACCTCCCTCAGCTTTTGACATAGAAGGCAGCTCCTCCCTACAGCTCCAAGCAGCTCAGAAAGGGGAAAGTAGGCATATACCAGCTAAGGAAGCATGAATGCACAGCTCTCAGATCTGTATTTAAACATTATGGGGGGTATTTATCAATTTTGCCTGTTGACAGTTTCTTTTTACCCTTTTTTTCTTCACTTTGTTTTTCGTGGACATGCACCAAATTTATCATTTGGTGCAAGTTGTTAGTAATTTTGGCTCAAATCAGCTGTTCACAGCCGCCTTTTCACACAACTTACCACCACAGAGAACAGCGTATTTTACCCTGTAGAGCAGCCATTTCGGAGTCCCTCCTGCAGTATATCAGCAAGCGACGTGAATTATTTTCTTTTGTGGGGTTTATAGCTACCATGTGAAATGGATTTTATTTTCAACTTGGGTAGTTTTTTTTTGTTATTTTGTTTGTTACTTTAGTGCAGTGGTCTTCAACCTGCGGACCTCCAGATGTTGCAAAACTAAAATTCCCAGCATGCCCGGACAGCCGTTGGAGACTACTGCTTTAGTGCTTACCTTTCCTGAACCTGTGTGGCCATGTTCAATGCTGACTCAACGGAGGGTGAAGGTTCCTCAGAGACAACTATGTCGCAGGACAGTTTTGAGCAGCCCTGGAGGCATCGCTGCTTTCACAAAAAAAAAAAAAAAAAAAATTTATGTATTTTGACGCCTTTACATTTTCTGACATTGCTATGTGTGTTTTCCATGTGCAAAATTTCTTGTTGGGGATTTGCACCAAAAAAACGCGATTTGCGCCAAAGATAGATTGGCGCAAATGATGAATTACTGACTAAAGTTAAAATCACACACAGGACCGTGTGATTTTGAGAAAGTTGTAAAAATGACAGTGGAGAAGATGCGCCAAACTTTGGCGCAAAAGACACTGCTCCAAAGTATTGCGCCTAAGTTACGTGAAAAAACACATAAATCCTTTGATAAATACCCCCCTATATCTGTGACCCAGCCTGCAGCCCAGTATGTATGACACTGTCTTTAAAACAGTGTATCTAAGTATATTGTGTGATACTGCCTGCAGCTTATTATGTGGGATACTGCCCAGAGCCTTATATTTTAGCTGATTATGTGCGATACTGCCCATAGCCATGTATCTGAGCCGAATCACTCTGATACTGCCAAGAGTCATGTATCTAAGTCAATGCAGTGTGTTGCTACCCAGTGCATTGTATCTAAGCCAGTTCAGTGTATCACTGCCCAGACCTGTGTTTCTAAACCCTTTCAGTGTGGCTGTCAGACAAATAGTATAGGCAAATGCTGATGGATACGAAGGCAATGAATACAAGAAGATAGGCTGGTACTGTGCTACTTAAATTAACATGTTAGGCTATGTTCACATGAGCAGTAGGCAAGTCCGTTATGAAATGTCCATTATTGTCAGTTAATGGAGGCCATTTTTAATGGATCTGAAACTGATATTAACAAAAGTCAAAGGTCCATTATATTAAGAGATTTTGTTAAAACTGAATATGAAATAACTGACCGTTGACCTCCCTTAGGAGTCATTAAAATATTCTGTTATCACCGTTAATGTCCAATGGTTTTTTTAATGTTTTCCTGTGACATAACAGCAGTGTCTCTTTAAATTTCCTGTTTGTTTTCTGTGTAAGGTTGCTGTGGTCACACCCTCATCTATCATGGTTCTGTCTCACCTACCTATCAGATACCTGACCCCACCTGTTTAGCTGGCTATTAAAGCCAGGGGCGGACACAGACAACAGAGGGCCCCTGTGCAAAGAATGTGCCTGCCCCCCCCCCCCCAAAAAAAGTAATATGCCATAAAATTGCACTGCAACTCACATTAATCTGCATTAGGTAGGCAGCAGTTCCCCCACATTAGGTAGCATAGTTTCCTCACATTATGTAGCATATATTCCCCACATTAGGTAGCATTGCATAATTTCCCCACATTAGGTAGCGTAGCATATATTCCCCACATTAGGTAGCATAGCATATATTCCCCACATTAGGTAGTGTAGGATAACCCCAACAAACAAACACACACACACACACACTCTCACTCACCCACACACTCTTACCTTGCCTGCACTACTTACATCTGCCTGAGAGGACTTCCTGGCAGAGGTGCGCGCTATAAGTGACGTTATCGAAC
This sequence comes from Hyla sarda, assembly GCF_029499605.1. Classification (NCBI taxonomy): domain Eukaryota; kingdom Metazoa; phylum Chordata; class Amphibia; order Anura; family Hylidae; genus Hyla; species Hyla sarda. The sequence goes on along the minus strand of NC_079191.1, from coordinate 342,787,362 downwards.
GCTCTGCGCTGGACGTCAGCGTCCAGGTGCTTGCGATGACGTCACTCACCGCACGTACCTCAGCCAGGAAGTCCCCATGGGCAGATGTAAGTAGCAGTTTAGTGACTGGGCAAGACTGGTTTCCCTGTCATATGTGCACTGGCAGGGCTGCCATCAGAAATTTCGGGGCCCCTTACACAACTCAAGGCCTGAGACCCCCACCGATCACCTTGGTTGAAGTGGTTCTCCAGCTGTTGGAAAGCTAAAACTCCCATCATGTCTGAAGAGCCTCTGGCAATGGGAGTTGTAGTTTTGTAACAGCTGAAGAGACACAGATTGGACACAGTTTTACCCATCATCACTGCAGAACTTACAAGTGACTACAGCTCTGATGGGACAGTCATAAGAACACACAATGATGTCAGTGACCTGAGTGACGTCTTCTGACTTAAGTGATATCTTCTCTGTAATCTTTTCTTCTTCATCTCGTCCAGAGACCAGGTCTTCCTCCAGCTCCATCTTCTCTGCAGAGTCTGACATCCGGACATCATTGGCTCCTCACTTTGTCAGCAGATCCTCATCCTCTGCATGAAGACAATAATCATTATAACCTTGCCAGAAAGTGTAACCTAAATAAAATACTGCCCCACACTGTACCCTGAATATAATCCTGCCACACGCTGTACCCTGAATATAATCCTGCCACACACTGTACCCTGAATATAATACTGCCACACACTGTACCCTGAATATAATACTGCCACACACTGTACCCTGAATATAATACTGCCACACACTGTACCATGAATAGAATACTGCCATACAATGTACCCACTAAATATAATACTGCTATTCACTGTACCTACTAAATATAGTACTGCCCCACACTGTACCCTAAATATAATACTGCCAGACACTGTAACCTGAATATAATACTGCTGTACACTGTATCCACTAAATATAATCCTGCCACACACTGTAACCTGAATATAATACTGCCACACACTGTACCCTGAATATAATACTGCTATACACTGTACCCTGAATATAATAATGCTATACACTGTACCCTGAATATAATACTGATATACACTGTGCCCACTAAATATAATCCTGCCACACACCGTACCCTGAATATAATACTGCTATACACTGTACCCTGAATATAATACTGCTATACACTGTGCCCACTAAATATAATCCTGCCACACACCGTACTCTGAATATAATACTGCTATACACGGTACCCTGAATATAATACTGCTATACACTGTACTCACTAAATATAATCCTGCCACACACTGTACCCTGAATATAATACTGCTATACACTGTACCCACTAAATATAATCCTGCCACACACTATACCCACTAAATATAATACCTCTTATCCTCTGTGTCCTCATCATTCCTCATCACCCCCATAACCCCTGCCAAACCTCTCCTCAACACTACTATAACCAACCCCGCACCTCTCCTCATCGCTACTATAACCCCCTGCACCTCTCCTCATCACTACTATAACCCCCCACACCTCTCCTCATCACTACTATAACCCCCCCGCACCTCTCCTCATCACTACTATAACCCCCCCAGGCACCTCTCATCACTACTATAACCCCCCCACACCTCTCCTCATCACTACTATAACCCCCCCGCACCTCTCCTCATCACTACTATAACCCCCCCACACCTCTCCTCATCACTACTATAACCCCCGCACCTCTCCTCATCACTACTATAACCCCCCGCACCTCTCCTCATCACTACTATAACCCCTCACACCTCTCCTCATCACTACTATAACCCCCCCCACACCTCTCCTCATCACTACTATAATCCCCCTGCACCTCTCCTCATCACTACTATAACCCCCCCTGCATCTCTCACCACCCCCATAACACCCTCCTGCACCTCTCTTCACCCCCATAACACCCTCCTGCACCTCTTATCACCCCCATAACCCCCCCTGCACCTCTCATCACCCCATAACACCCCCCCTCTCATCACCCCCATAACACCCCCTGCACCTCTCATCACTCCCATAACCCCCCTGCATCTCTCATCACTCCCATAACCCCCCCTGCATCTCTCATCACCCCCATAACCCCCTCTCATCACCCCCATAACCCCCCTGCATCTCTCATCACCCCCATAACCCCCCCTGCATCTCTCATCACCCCCATAACCCCCCCTGGATCTCTCATCACCCCCATAACCCCCCTGCATCTCTCATCACCCCCATAACCCCCCTGCATCTCTCATCACCCCCATAACCCCCCCCTCTCATCACCCCTATAACACCCCCCTGCACCTCTCATCACCCCCATAACCCCCCTCTCATCACCCCTATAACACCCCCCTGCACCTCTCATTACCCCCCATAACCCCCCTCTCATCACCCCCATAACCCCCCTGCATCTCTCATCACCCCCATAACCCCCCCTGCATCTCTCATCACTCCCATAACCCCCCTGCATCTCTCATCACCCCCATAACCCCCCTGCATCTCTCATCACTCCCATAACCCCCCTGCATCTCTCATCACCCCCATAACCCCCCTGCATCTCTCATCACCCCCATAACCCCCCCTGCATCTCTCATCACCCCCATAACCCCCCTGCATCTCTCATCACCCCCATAACCCCCCTGCATCTCTCATCACCCCCATAACCCCCCTGCATCTCTCATCACCCCCATAACCCCCCCTCTCATCACCCCTATAACACCCCCCTGCATCTCTCATCACCCCCATAACCCCCCCTCTCATCACCCCTATAACACCCCCCTGCACCTCTCATCACCCCCATAACCCCCCACTCATCACCCCTATAACACCCCCCTGCACCTCTCATTACCCCCCATAACCCCCCTCTCATCACCCCTATAACACCCCAAGCACCTGTTCCCCTGCACCTCTCATCACCATTGTAGTCTGCAAACAACATAGCCCCCATCCAACCCCCCCCCCCCCCCCGTTCACTTACCCTGCCGGGGTTCGGTGCAGCTGCTGCTCCTGTCACAGTGTTCCACTGCACGGGGAGGATCCGTCGGGAGGCTGCTGGACTGGAGATCGCGCCGGGACAGGTCAGTGACTGGAGTAGACGTGCGTGCCTGCGCGGGGCACGTCGACTCCCATCAGCCCCTGGCCTGTCCGGCCCTGCCGTACTTCTTAAGGGGCCTGCGCCCTAGAAAGAGCGGGCCTCATAGTCCTGCGGGCCCCCCAGACTATGAGGCCCGGTCATAGTTCTGACGGGTACCCAGCCAGGAGTCAGTGAGTGACAGTCGCAGTCACTCACTGACTAGCCGGGAAAAAAAAGTACAGGGACGTCCGGGCCTCCCTGAAGCTCCGGGCCCCATACAAGTGTATGGGTTTACCCCCTGATGGTGGCCCTGTGCACTGGGTCCGATGGTAGGACCGGCCCAGCGTGTGAGGGCAGGCCCCCTCACACGCTGGGCCCCTGTGCAGCTGAACCTGCTGCACAGGCGATATGTCCGCCCCTGATTAAAGCCTTTACTGGCTAAAGCACCTTTTGCCAGTGAAAGAAGAAATTTTCTGTAGCTAGCTTTTTGTATTGTATTCTGCTTTCTGGTATCTAACTTTGTCTGTGTTTCCCTGGATTTACCACTTGCTTTCTGATTCAGCATCTCATTTGTTCTCTCGGTTCTGATTTCAGCTTCTTGACCCTGATTTATCTGTTGGTTTGTTTGTTTCCCTCTGTATTGTTAAGTGTGCCTTTTGTATTTCCTGACAATGCTCTGATCCATGACTATTTTTTTAGTTTGTTATTTTGACTCTGAAGTCCCAGCACGTAGATAGCCAGGGACTGTCTTCGGGGTTGTGGATCCATCAGTCAGGGCAGATACGCAATAGAAAGGGAAAGAGGTTGTGGGCAAGTGCAGGACTTCACCTTTTCCCTGCCTATTCGTAATATTTTCACTGGCCCAATTACTGCATTTGCCTGCACCTGCAATATGAAAGCTATGGCTGTTTTGGTGGAGCAAATGCAGGGTCTCACGCACTTAGTGTACCAGGAGTCAGCGCAAGTTCAGGCTGTGTCTAGTTCTTCTGCCGTTTCTGTTAAACCTATAGTTATACTTCTGTTTAAGACCTCTGTCTGCTAGTATTGAGGTTATGTCTTTGCTACAGGGGGATCCTCAGGAATGGGTGTTTTCTCTAGTAGGTTCTGTGGACATGCTTTTTTCTTCTTTGGGCTTCTTATTTGATTAATCTGATCGTGCGGCTTTTGCTGTGTCTCAGTTAGTCTTAACCTCTTAAGGACCCATGACGTATGCATACGTCATGAGTCCCGGTCCTGCGATATAACGCGGGGTCACACGGTGACCCTGCATAATATCGCGGCGGGCCCAGCGTCATAGTGAAGCCGGGACCTGCCTCTAATAGCGCGCGGCACTGATCGCTGTGCCGCGCGCTATTAACCCTTTAGCCGCGCGCTCAAAGCTGAGCCGCGCGGCTAAAAACGAAAGTAAAAGTGCCCGGCTAGCTCAGGGAGCTGTTCGGGATCGCCGCGGTATAATCGCGGCATCCCGACCAGCTGTAGCACAGGAGGAGGTCTTCTTACCTTCTCCTGTGTTGTCCGATCGCCGAATGAATGCTTCAAGCCTGAGATCCAGGCTTGAGCATTCAATCGCCGAAAACACTGATTGATCCATTCCTATGGAGATGGATCAATCAGTGTAAAAGATCAGTAAATGCAATGTTATAGCCCCTTATGGGAGCTATAATGTTGCATAAGAAAAGTGTAAAAAAATCATTAACCCTTTCAATTATCCCTTCCCCTAATAAAAGTTTGAATCACCCGGCATTTCCAAAAATAAAAAAAACATTATGTAAATAATAATAAAAATAAACATATGTGGTATAGCGCATTTTTGATCACTTTTTATACCACAAAAAAGTGAATAAAAAGTGATCAAAAAGTCTGATCAGAACAAAAATGGTACCGCTAAAAACTTCAGATGACGGCGCAAAAAATGAGTCCTCAAACTGCCCTGAACACAGAAAAAATAAAAAAGTTATAGGGGTCAAAAGATGACCATTTAAAACGTATAAATTTTCCTGCATGTATTCATGATTTTTTTCGGAAGTGATACAAATTCAAACCTATACAAGTAGGGTATCATTTTAACCGTATGGACCTACAGAATAAAGATAAGGTATCATTTTTGATAAAAAATGTACTGCGTAAAAATAGAAGCCCCCAAAACTTACAAAATAGTGTTTTTTCATCAATTTTGTCGCACATTGATTTTTTTTCCCGTTTCACCGTAGATTTTTGGGTAAAATGACTAATGTCATTACAAAGTAGAATTAGTGACGCAAAAATTAAGCCATTATATATAATTTTAGGTGAAAATTTTTAAGAGTTATGATTTTTTACAGTTAAGGAGGAAAAATTGAAAATGAAAAAACGGAAAAAGCCCGGGTCCTTAAGGGGTTAAACAGGGTCGCAGTACAGCTGAGGAATACTGTGCAGACTTTTGCAAGTGGAGCACAGCCTCAGGCTGCAATGATCCGACTCTTAGGTGCCTGTACAGACAGCATAAAAGATGTACTGGTTAGTTACCCTCCAACAGACTATTTAGACCCTACTATTACGGTAGCTGTGCAATTGGATAGATGCCGGAAGAGAAAGTTTGAACAATTCGTTACTTCTGTCTCTTGCTTTCCTACCTCCATGTTTTTTACATCTACTACTTCTTCTGTCCCAGCTGAAAAGCCAATGCAAGTGGAAAAGCTGTCTCCTCAAGGAAGAAGTACAGTCCAGGGAAAAAACGATCTTTGCTTTTACTTTGGAGAACCAGGTCATCTGAATCAAGCCTGTTCCAGATGTCAGCAGCCAGGAAATGCCAGTGCCTGAGTGATAATCCACAAGATCACTTATGCACTGATAAATCTCCAAAATCGTGTTCCAAACTGTTGTTATCTATAAAAGTAATTTTCTTTGAAAAATCCATTTCAAGTTTTGGCTTTGTTGACAGCTAACTTGTTCTTCCTATGAACCCTATTCCCATTGCTGCGGTGGATTATACGCTTTTGTCTGGGGGCAGTGTGTATGTTTTCATTCCAGAGGTGGGATTATTGGTGGGTTCATTGCATTATGAAAAAATCTCATTTTTTGTTTTGGAAAATCTGTCTGTTAACATGATCTTGGGTTTACCTTGGTTAAGATGTCACAATCCTGTGTTTGATTGGTCCTCTGGGGAACTTGTCTAGTAGGGTTCTAACTGTCTCAGTAACTGTTATCCTTACCCTTATTGGCTCAGTGAGAAACCTAACCCCATTTCTTCTGAGTATGGAAATACCCATTTTTGGACGTCAAGTGCTCTGCGGGCGAACTACAATGTTCAGAAGAGGAGTCACATTTGGCTTTTGGAAAGCAAATTTTGCTGAAATGGTTTTTGGGGGGCATGTCCATTTAGGAAGCCCCTATGGTGCCTGAACAGTGGACATGGGAAACTACACCCCTCACAGAATTTAATAAGGGGTGCAGTGAGCATTTACACCTCACTGGCATTTTACAGAACTTTGGAACAGTGGGCTGTGCATATGAAAAATTACATTTTTCATTTTCACGGACCACTGTTCCAAAATTCTGTCAGACACCTGTGGGGCGTAAATGCTCACTGCTCTTCAATTCCGGACAAATTTTCTCTCCAAAAGCCCAATGGCGCTCTCTCTCTTCTGAGCATTGTAGTTTGCCCGCAAAGCACTTTACATCCACATATGGGGTATGTTCTTACTCAGAAGAAATGGGGTTACAAATTTGGGAGGGCTTTTTTTTTCCTATTTTGCCTTGTGAAAATGAAAACTTTTAAGGTAACACCAGCATTTTAGTAAAAAAAAAATGTTGTGGCTGTCCGGAAATGCTTGGAGTTGTTGTTTTGCAACAGCTGGAGGCTCCGTTTTGCAAACACTGTTTCTTTCATTTTTATTGGAGGGGTGGGGGGGGGGGGGGGAGACAGTGTAAGGGGTGTATATGTAGTAAATAAAATATATAAGAGAACATAAAGTGGCACCGGTACCTTAAATGAGCAGCTCTGTGAGATGGACTACAGCCAAACCAGGTCAGACAACCAGATAAATCCAGCGGCGGCGGTGCTAGGACAATGTAATGTAGTAATCAGTAATAAACAAAGCAAAGGGACGGACAGGCATCCTGCACTCACCGCTAAGATCTGGCTATTCAGCTCCTATCTCGGGAGGAGCGCTCAGAGGCGACTGCCGGTGGTTTCACGCATAGGAATGCGCTTCATCCAGCCTCATTTCACGTTATCGCGCTATGCAATGAAATAGTCAGGTGACCGCAGGTAAGTTCACATCGCAGCATGTGTAAAGAGAAACATGAACAAATTAATCAAACTATGAAGCTCATTACTGGTAAGTATATCTATACTTGTAACTACCTTGTTAAGAAGCCATTCAATATATTATAAATATATAAATTATAAATATAATAAATTACAAAAAAGGTTACAAAAAGGGAGAAAGGTCTAACTGATCATTTAACCCTAACGGGCCCTGTGCATCCAGACACAATATCCAACGGGCCTCTGTCTGCAATAATGCCCTGCGTCTATCAATTCCATTCGTGCACCGGGGGGGGGGGGGGGCGGGGGTTAATTCCAAACCTCCAAATCTGAGAGATGTACAGTCACTATTATGAATAGTTTGCATATGCTGCACAAATCTCGGAGAACCTCCACCTTTCCGTACAGAGTATAGATGTTCTCTAATTCTTATTCTCAGTTGTCTTTCTGTTTTTCCTATATAAAATAATTTACAGCTACAGATCATGAAGTAGACAACATAAGAGCTGCCACATGTCACTAGGGAATTAACCACATAGTCAACACCTCCCAACTTGCCTGCTGGCGTATTAATATTCAGGCAAAACCCACATTTTTTATTTCCCTTAGGGCCACAGACGAGAGCAAGTTCTCTCTGTGGTTTTTCATTTTCGCATTCTAGCATTTCTTCAACAAATCGGCAATAGTATTATTTCACCTAAAAGTCACAATGGGTCTGTTTTCGGCAACTGGTGCAATGTCTGGGTCTGTCAACAGTAGATGAGCCAATTATTAGTGATGGCAGCCTTTATACTATTGTACAGAGGGCTGTTTATAAAAGCGAACACAAATCTGCTGATATTGCTGTCGTCCCTAGCAACCTCTCTTTTGTCTTTATATAGGAGACTTCTCCTATCTTTCTTAGATGCCCTACGATAGGCTTTAGAAAGTACACGATTGGGATATTGTCTTTGTTTAAATCTTTCCATTAAATATTTAGCTTGATCCACATAATCCGACTCCTTACTGTTATTTCTCTTGAGGCGTAGTAACTGGTTGTATGGAATCGCATCTTTAACAGTTGCTGGGTGAGAGCTTCCATAATGTAACACAGCGTTCTTAGCCACTTTTTTTCTCTCTGTATATGTAGTGTTTTACCCTTTATTATGTGTTAGTGTAGTGTAGTGTTTTTAGGGTACATTCACATGGGCAGGTTTATGGTGAGTTTTGCTAGGAGTTTGCCGCAGCTCAAACTTGAAGCAGGAAACTCACTGTAAGCCTGCCCGTCGGGGGGAGCAAACCAGGTACGCAACTACAACTCACAGCATGGCGAGACAGCCGTTTGCTGTTAATGCATGCTGGGAGTTGTAGTTTTGCAAGATTTAGAGGGCCACGGTTTAGAGACCACTGCACAGTGATCTCCAAACTGTGGCCCTCCAGATGTTGCAAAACTACAAATCCCAGCATGCCCAGACAGCAAACTGCTGTATAGTGGTCTCCAAACTGTAGCCCTCCAGATGTTGCTAGGCAACTCACCGGCTTCCGTAGTCTGCTCCAGGGAGCCAGCCACACGTGATCGCCGCCCGCCACCGATTGCCGCCCGCTGCCGCCGCCGATAGTAAGTAACCTCCGGCGCCGGTCATTGTCAGTTCTGCCCGGACTACTGTGGTCCAACAGAACAGGAGAACTGAACTTTAACCCCCCTCGATCTGCTATTGGTCGGTTGCTTCTGCCACCTCACTCCTATCTCTTCAGGGGGATCGTGGGTGTCTTGGATACCCCCGATCCCCCTTATTTTCTTGGTCACCGGAGACCCGTATGACCCGGAATTGCTGACATGGAGGGGTCTCAGGACTGGTACCAGAAAGTTCAACAGATTTGTAAATCACTTCTATTTAAGTCTTAATCCTTCCAGTACTTAACTTCTATATGCTTCACAGGAAGTTCTTTTCCTTTTGAATTTCCTTTGTTTGACCATAGTGCTCTGCTAACACCTCTGTCCATGTCAGGAACTGTCCAGAGCAGGATAGGTTTGCTATGGGGATTTGCTACTACTTTAGACAGCTCCTAAAACAGACAGAGGTGTCAGCAGAGAGCACTGTAGTCAGACAGAAAGGAAATTCAAAAAGAAAAGAACTTCCTCTGTAGTATACACAGCTGATCAGTACTGGAAGGATTAAGATTTTTAAATAGAAGTAATTTACTAATCTGTTTAACTTTCTGGCACCAGTTGATTTAAAAAAAGAAATGTTTTCCTGTGGAGTACCCCTTTAATACCCTAAAGGTCGAATCTATAATGTGTCTGGCCCTGAAAGCGTAGCAATGAAAGATTACAAACAGTCAAGTCTGCAAAATGGTCGCATTCGCTCATCTGTGTCACCTATGGGAGTTGGGTTCTTCTTTGTGGCTAAAAAAAGATGGAGGATTAACCCCTTAAGGACTGAGCGTTTTTCTACTTAAATGTTTTCCTCCTTACCTTCTAAAAATCATAACCCTTTCAGTTTTGCACCTAAAAATCCATATGATGGTTTATTTTTTGGGCCACCAAGTCTACTTTGTAATGACATCAGTCATTTTACCCAAAAATCTACGGCAAACCCCCCCCCCCCCAAAAAAAAGTCATTGTGCGACAAAATTGAAGAAAAAAAACGAGATTTTGTAAATTTTGGGGGCTTCCCTTTCTACGCAGTAAATTTTCTGGTAAAAATTACACCTTATCTTTATTCTGTAGGTCAATACGATTAAAATGATACCCTACTTATATAGGTTTGATTTTGTCTTCTGGAAAAAAATATTAACTACATGCACTAAAATTAATATGTTTAAAATTGTCGATTTCTGACCCCTATAACGTTATTATTTTACCGCGTATGAAGCAGTATGAGGGCTCATTTTTTGCCCTATGATCTGACATTTTTAGCAGTAGCATTTTTGTTTTGATCGGACTTTTGATCGCTTTTTATAATTTTTTTTCATGATATAGAAAGTGACCAAAAATACGCTATTTTGGACTTTGGCATTTTTTTGCGCATACGCCATTGACCGTGCGGTTCAATTAACTATATATTTTTATAGTTTGCACATTTACGTACACGTCGATACCACATATGTTTATTTTTATTTACACTGGATTTTTTTTTTAAATGGGAAAAGGGGGGTGATTCTAACTTTTATTAGAGGAAGGGTTAAATAATCTTCATTTAGTTTTTTTCCCCTTTTTTTTGCAACGTTATAGCCCCCATAGGGGTCTATAACATGCAGTAAATTGATTCAATACAGTTATCAATGCCATTGCATTCCATTGATCAGTGTTATCGGCGGTCGATTGCTCAAGCCTGGATTTCAGGCTTGGAGCAATCAATTGCCGATCGGACATGCAGGAGGCAGTTAAGACACCCTCCTGATGCGTTCTAGCTGATCGGGACATCGCGATTTTACCGCGATGGTCCCGATCAGCCCGACTGAGCTGCCAGGAAGCTTTTACTTTCACTTTAGACGCGGTGATCAACTTTGATCACCACATCTAAAGAGTTAATGCTGGACATCAGCCCGATCTGGCATTATCTGTGGGTACCGGTTGCTTATAGCAACCGAAACCCACCGGGTATGATGCGAGCTCACCTGTTGAGCGCGCGTCATACCTTGGGAGCCACAGATGGACTTTAGTGAACTTCCATTTGCGGCAAGGGGTAAGGCCTTGTATTGATTATCTGGGTCTGAATAAGATCACAATTAAAAAATCAGTATCCGTTGCCTCTTATTCCAGATTTGTTTAGTCAAGTACAAGGAGCATGCTGGTTTATCAAACTTGATCTTTGTGGTGCCTATCATCTAATCCTATCACTGACAGATTGACACATAAGTGTCAATATAGCTTCTCAATCCAAAATAACAATAAAAATATGAAGCCCGTATAACAATTTATTAAGGTAAAGAACCCCATCACATAAATATCTATAGAAATATCAGAAAACTATCAAAAATACATAATTCTCCAATGATGAACACCTGTATATCCCAACGCATTTCCCCTTGTATCTTATTATATACAGCTTTTCATCAGGGGATCACACACAGTTTACAAATAGGACTGGGGATTCTCAAAGAGAAAGAAGATAATGGGGAGAATTAAATAATGTGTGCTGTGTGCGCTTTTTTTTACCCTTTTATTAATGTGTGCTGTGTGCGCTTTTTTTAACCCCCTTTTTTGTCGTTGTTGTTTTTGTGTAACTGCGCCAAATTTATCAAATGTTGCATGTAATTTCATATGTTTGGTGCATCTTCCAATATATACCGCTTGATGCCTGTTTACCCTATTTTTCCTGCTGTTTATTTTAAGGTGCCAGACGGAGCCTGTGTGGTCTGGTAGCATTCCTTTTTTTAAGCCTCCACACACCTCATTCAGGTTTGACTTGCCTGTATTTTTTTTTATCTTGTGTTAATATCTCACTATTTAATCCTTACTCAAAGTTATTTACCTCATAAACTCAGGTAGGCTGAGCGTAAGATATGTCTGAGGATACCTTTTCTGACATGGATGCCACCTCACAACCTTCTACATCTCAGGAAACTACTAGTACTCCACGCAATGCCATTGTTTCACAAAGAAGAAAAACTTTACTGACCAAAAAGTTGATGTACTTGTAGAGGAGGTATGTTTAGGGCTTTACTTAAGTCTGCACTGTACCTTTTGGCTTGCTTTTTCTCTTTCACTATGGTGTTGGCTAATATTTATGTATTGTTCGGTCCATTACCTGTAGAATTAAATCTTAGCCCCTTATGGACCTGTTTTTATTTATTTTTTTTTATCCATGTTTTTTTGTTTTTTTAATCTCTCCTTTTCAAAATCATAATTATGTAATATTCCCTAACCTTTTTACTGTGCTTGACTGCCTTGATGGTTTAGACTTTTTAAACCTTATACATGTGTGACTGTGCAGAGTTCACTATAGCAACCATTATGATCTATTTTTCCTTTTCAACAGGGCTTTGCAACAAAAACACAATCAATCTAATTTGTTTGCATTTGCCAACTAATTAAATTCTCATGTATATATTTTGTGTACTCTACACCTTGACTTTTTGAGACAGAAATGTTATTATCATGCATGCAAGGTGTTGATGTATCCAATGCTGTGCGGTTGTCAATTTAATGATGTCTTCTTACATAGAAATTTTGGGGATTTCTTTCATTCAATTCAATGCAATAAGGTTCCAAAAAACTGTTTAATATGTATTCTAACTGTGGTCAGCAAGTTTTCACAGTCATTTTTTACTTGGCGGTGAGTTGCGACTTTTGAAGGGGTATTTGCGACAAAGTTGCGACAAAAGTAAAAAGACGCATTTCATAAATTCGTTACCATGGTAAAATCACAACTGAAATCACGTCCACGACAGGCATATTGAAAAACGGGTTGAAAGTAAAAGTCGCAAATGAAAGACACAAAAAACACTGCGCCAAAAGATGCGCCAAACATACGTGAAAAAAAACGCTTAAACACAATGATAAATTCCCCCCATTATCTTTACGGAGCAGATTAACATATATTGCAAAGATAAACAAAGAAACACTCAACAATGCATAAACATGTAGATGTTTCAAATAAAATTCACGTGTTAGAGGCAAAATAAGGGGCCTCAGCATGTGTTGTTTGAAGTGTCTTGTCTGCTGTGTATCCACAGAATAGCAATAACATGATATGCCAAAATTTTTAATACAATGGATATGGATCCAGCAGAATAATCAGATAAATTCCATTTTCCTCCACATAAACAGTAAGGAAATTGATATTCCAAGAGGGCAAAGGTGCATCCTAAATTGCTCAGATACTGGAGTCTGAATAGTGTCTAATATTGTCAATCAAGTTATATATCAGGAATATCACACTAAAGCAGTAGTACGCAAATAATCACTTCTCTAGTCCAGTCACTAAAGCTCCATTCAGTTCTATCAGATACCTGGTGTTACCACACTTGTTTAGCTGGCTATTTAAAGAGTACCTGTCATCAAACCACATTTTCTAAACTAACTCAAATTATATTCCCAAACTACCCCTCCTGCCCTTAAAATTTTTTCCGAGCTTTAAAAAGCTCTGTATCATACCTTTGCCATTGCTCACATTGTGTGAGCTCCTGGCAGGAGAAAGCGGGCGTTCCCCAGCAGGCGCAACGTCACTGAAGCCTGCAAGAGCTGTGCCTCGCCATGCCCCGCACGCACTTCCTGAGTTTGGTCTCCTGCCAGGCCAGGAAGAGACCAAACTAACTGTTTGACTTGCAGCAGGAAACACAACAGAGCTCCCTTTTTTCATTCACACTACAAACATATAAAGTTTTTATATGAGAATTTTAACAGCAAGTAAATGGCAACATTTTGTTTCGTGACAGGTACTTTTTAAGCCTTCGCTAGCTTTACCAGATAAGAAGACATTTTTTGTAGCTAGCATTCTGTATTGTATTCTGCTTTCTGGTATCTGACTTTGTCTGTATTTTCCTTGATTTACCCCTTGCTTTCTGATTCGGTCTCTCTGGTTCTCTCGGTTCTGATTTCGACTTTTTGACTCTGCTTTATCTGTGGTGTTTTTTTTGTCTCCCTCTGTATTGTTAAGTGTGCATTTACCTTTTATATTTCCTGACAATCCCCTGACCTGTCACTATGTATTTTTGTAGTTTGTTATTTTAACTCTGAAGTCCCAGCATGTAGATAGGCAGGAACAGTTTTCGTGCTTGAGGATCCGTCAGGGTGGATACGCAATAGGAAGGAAAAGAGTGCAGGACTTTACCTTATCCCTGCCCATACGTGACATTTCCATTCAGTTTTTTCCTGAGCATGCTCAGTAGCAATAACTGTTGTAAAAATAATGGAGGCTACCAGAAATTACTTCCCTCACCCTACGCATGATAAAATTGCCATTATTTCTGCCAGAAAATATAAATAAATTAGTGCATGTCTGGTATTTTTTCCCATTAAAATAATGAAAATTAAGCAGAAATGATAACTGAGAATAGCAAAGATGAAAAATCGCTCATATAAATAAATAGGATTGGTTGAGTTAATTTTCTTTTCAATGAAAAAGAAGTCCGTTGTGGAGCTCACAATTGAAGACATGAGGTTAACTGATATTTCTCTCACACCAGAAGAAAGGAAACAAGTAAAATAATAAAATGTGAAAATGTGTATTCAGTCCTCAGAGTGTCACTCAATCTAAAGGTTGAGTGTGGGATGGATAGGTGGATCCGATAAAAAAGTCCAATAGAACCAGCTCTAGTGAGATTACATCTTAATTAAACAACTAAATAAAATTAAAATAAAATAAAGAAATAGTGGTATTCAAAATTGCATAAAAATATTCGCCGGGTTCATGCTGTTATATTGTGACATACCTCTGGAAACTCAATAGTCATGTGACAACTGTATCTCAATTGACATACATTCCCCAGTCCTGCAGGAGAGACAATGCAAATGACCAATATAGCTATAAATTACTCCCCAGTCCTGCAAGGAAAAAAGTGAATATCCAAGAAAACTGAGAGGTATCCAGTGGATTACTTTGAGACAAGTCTCTGGTAGATGCTATAGCTCACACAATAATTTATGCAGCACTAGTTCCCAGCATAGACTGTGATCAATCTTAACCCCTTAAAGGGTACTCCACCCCTAGACATCTTATCTCCTATCCAAAGGATAGGGCATAAGATGTCTGATCGCGGGGGTCCTGCCACTGGGGACCCCCGCAATATAGCAACTACACATAATAAGTTTGTATTTCTCCCTGAGGAAGAATCATTGTGAACAGAGTAGGAGGGAGTCTCTGCTTGTGGGTAAGGGGACTTAGCAGCATCAGGGAGGGGAGGCATGCTGTATGTGACTCAGCTTGTTTCACCTATTGAGTGCAGCAGCTTTTTCTGCAGTTTTTTCCGTTCCCTATTTGGCCTGAATTTGTGAACCCATTTAACAGCATTCTCCACTAGGTGATGCCATTTTGTTTTCTTCCCCTATGTACCTAACTGTTTTCTCTCTCTCTCTCTCTGTCTCTCTGTGTCTCTCTCTCTGTCTCTCTGTCTCCCTCTCTCTCTCTCTGTCTCTGTCTCTCTCTCCCTCTCTCTCTCTCTCTCTCTCTCTCTCTCTCTCTCTGTGTGTGTGTGTCTCTCTCTCTATATCTATATACAGTACAGACGAAAAGTTTGGACACACCTTCTCATTCAAAGAGTTTTCTTTATTTTCATGACTCCGAATATTGTAGATTCACACTGAAGGCATCAAAACTATGAATTAACACATGTGGAATTATATACATAACAAAAAAGTGTGAAACAACTGAAAATATGTCATATTCTAGGTGGAAAGTGTCCCCAAGTGCAGTCACAAAAACCATCAAGAGCTACAAAGAAACTGACTCACATGTGGACCGCCCCAGGAAAGGAAGACCAAGAGTCACCTCTGCTGCTGAAGATAAGTTCATCCGAGTCACCAGCCTCAGAAATCGCAGGTTAACAGCGGCTCAGATTAGAGACCAGGTCAATGCCGCACAGAGTTCTAGCAGCAGACACATCTCTAGAACAACTGTTTAAGGGGTTCTCCGGTGCTTACACATCTTATCCCCTATCCAAAGGATAGGGGATAAGATGCCTGATCGCGGGAGTCCCGCCGCTGTGGACCCCCGGGATCTTCCAGGTGGTACCCCGTTTGTAATCAGTCCCCGGAGCGTGTTCGCTCCGGGTCTGATTACAGGCGACCACCAGGCCGGCGGCGTGTGACGTCACGCCTCCGCGGCGTGTGACGTCACGCTCCGCCCCTCAATGCAAGCCTACGGGAGGGGGCGTGACAGCTATCACGCCCCCTCCTGTAGGCTTGCATTGAGGGTCGGAGCGTGATGTCACACGGGGGCGGAGGCATGATGTCACACGCCGCCGGCCTGGTGGTCGCCCCTAATCAGACCCGGAGCGAACACGCTCCGGGGACTGATTACAAACGGGGTGCTGTGTGCAAGATCACGGGGGTCCCCAGCGGCGGGACTCCCTCGATCAGGCATCTTATCCCTTATCCTTTGGATAGGGGATAAGATGTGTAAGCACCGGAGAACCCCTTTAAGAGGAGACTGTGTGAATCAGGCCTTCATGGTAGAATATCTGCTAGGAAACCACTGCTAAGAACAGGCAACAAGCAGAAGAGACTTGTTTAGGCTCAAGAAACCAAGGAAAGGACATTAGACCAGTGGAAATGAGTCCAAGTTTGAGATCTTTGGTTCCAACCACCGTGTCTTTGTGCGACGCAGAAAAGGTGAACGGATGGACTCTACATGCCTGGTTCCCACCGTGAAGCAGGGAGGAGGAGGTGTGATGGTATGGGGGTGCTTTGCTGGTGACACTGTTGGGGATTTATTCAAAATTGAAGGCATACTGAACCAGTATGGCAGCGCTATGCCATTCCATCCGGTTTGCGTTTAGTTGGACCATCATTTATTTTTCAACAGGACAATGACCCCAAACACACCTCCAGGCTGTGTGAGGGCTATTTGACCAAGAAGGAGAGTGATGGGGTGCTGCGCCAGATGACCTGGCCTCCACAGACACCAGACCTGAACCCAATGAAGGCAAAAGTGCCAGCAAGTGCTAAGCATCTCTGGGAACTCCTTCAAGACTGTTGGAAGACCATTTCAGGTGACTACCTCTTGAAGCTCATCAAGAGAATGCCAAGAGTGTGCAAAGCAGTAATGAAAGCAAAAGGTGGCTACTTTGAAGAACCTAGAATATGACATATTTTCAGTTGTTTCTCACACTTCATAGTTTTAATGCCTTCAGTGTGAATCTACAATTTTCATAGTCATGAAAATAAAGAAAACTCTTTGAATGAGAAGGTGTGTCCAAACTTTTGGTCAGTACTGTGTGTGTGTGTATATATATATATATATATATATATATATATATATATATATATAATTAAAGGGGTACTCCAGTGGATTTTTTTTTTATTAACTGGGCCAAAAAGATGAACAGATTTGTAAATTACTTCTATTTAAAAATCTTAGTCCTTCCAGTACTTATGAGCTACTGTATACTGCAGAGGAAGTTGTATAGATCTTTTCTTTCTGACCACTGTGCTCTCTGCTGACACCTCTATCTGTGTCAGGAACTGTTCAGAGTAGAAGCAAATCACCATAGCAAACCTCTCCTACTCTGGACAGTTCCTGACATGGTATGATATTCTTTTTCTGAAATGTTGTGTTAATTGCATGCCAGATCTAACAGGATGTACACCTTCCAAAAAGTTAAACTTTTGACATGTCCATCCACAGAATATTTTCTCAGCAGTGGTTTTCATGTTGGGACTCTCCATGGATGCCATTTTTTGTCCAGTACCTTTTTAAAGGGGTACTCCGTTGGAAAACTTTTTTTTTTTATCAACTGGTGCCAGAAAGTTAAACAGACATGTGAATTACTTCTATTAAAATCTTAATCATTCCAGTACTTATTAGCTGCTGAATACTACAGAGGAAATTATTTTCTTTTTGGAACACAGTGCTCTCTGCTGACATCATGACCACAGTGCTCTCTGCTGACATCTCTGTCCATTTTAAGAACTGTCCAGAGTACAAGAAAATCCCCATAGAAAACATATGCTGCTCTGGACAGTTCCTAAAATGGACAGAGATGTCAGCAGAGAGTACTGTGGTCATTATGTCAGCAGAAAGCTATGTGTTCCAAAAAGCAAAGAATTTCCTCTGTAGTATTCATCAGCTAATAAGTGCTGGAAGGATTAAGATTTTTTTAATAGAAGTCATTTACAAATCTGTTTATCTTTCTGGCACCAGTTAGTTTAAAAAAAGGAGTCTTGAACACTGACCTTAACTGAGGCATGTGAGACCTGCAGTTCTTAAGATGTTGTGGTGGGTTCTTTTATGACCTCTTGGATGAGTCTTCACTGCGCTCTCAACATGGTTTGCTGGAGTTCCAAAGCTGGAGTTTAGAAATGCCTTTATAACGATTTCCAGACTGATAGATGTCAATTACTTTGTTTCTGATCTGTTCCTGAATTTCTTTGTATCATGGGGTGACATCTTGCTGTTTTGATATTTTTTTGCCTACTTCACTTTGTCACACAGGCCTAAATGTGGCTGGTGAAATTGTACTCCACTTTCCAAACAATTTGATTAAGCACAGTTAGTTGGTGATTTAAAGTGTACATGTCATTAGCAAAAACTTTTTATATAATGTAGAAAATAACATTATATGTATATTTGTAATACACATTTGTTAAAAATGTGTATATTTTTGTCCATGCACCTATTGCCTGTGTGTCTCTGTTAGGAGACCGAATACAGGAAGAGTGGCTGGACAAGCAGGGCTCTGTGCACTGAGGCTCTGTTGCATGCTCCCGGCTCACACACCAGCATTATTGAAAAGACAGGAGCCTGCACAGGGCCCTTGTTACGCCGAGCGCTCCGGGTTCCCGCTCCTCCCCGGAGCGCTCGCTTCACCTCCTCCGCTGCAGCGCCCCGGTCACGTCCTCTGACCCGGGGCGCTGCGATCCTGCTGCTAGCCGGGATGCGATTCGCGATGCGGGTAGCGCCCGCTCGCGATGCGCACCCCGGCTCTCCTACCTGACTCGCTCCCCGTCTGTTCTGTCCCGGCGCGCGCGGCCCCGCTCCCTAGGGCGCGCGCGCGCCGGGTCTCTGCGATTTAAAGGGCCACTGCGCCGCTGATTGGCGCAGTGGTTCCAATTAGAGTTATCACCTGTGCACTCCCTATATTACCTCACTTCCCTTGCACTCCCTTGCCGGATCTTGTTGCCTTAGTGCCAGTGAAAGCGTTCCTTGTGTGTCCCTTGCCAGTGTTTCCAGACCTTCTGCCGTTGCCCCTGACTACGATCCTTGCTGCCTGCCCCGACCTTCTGCTACGTCCGACCTTGCTTCTGCCTACTCCCTTGTACCGCGCCTATCTTCAGCAGCCAGAGAGGTGAGCCGTTGCTAGTGGATACGACCTGGTCACTACCGCCGCAGCAAGACCATCCCGCTTTGCGGCGGGCTCTGGTGAAAACCAGTAGTGGCTTAGAACCGGTCCACTAGCACGGTCCACGCCAATCCCTCTCTGGCACAGAGGGTCCACTACCTGCCAGCCGGCATCGTGACAGTAGATCCGGCCATGGATCCCGCTGAAGTTCCTCTGCCAGTTGTCGCTGACCTCACC
The DNA here is from genome assembly GCF_029499605.1 of Hyla sarda. NCBI lineage: Eukaryota > Metazoa > Chordata > Amphibia > Anura > Hylidae > Hyla > Hyla sarda. Next base: position 342,767,890 of record NC_079191.1, on the reverse strand, counting down.
ACGGTGGTCGCCCAGCAGTCACAACAGATTGCGCAACAAGGCCAACAGCTGTCTCAACTGACCGTTATGCTACAACAGTTGCTACCACAGCTTCAGCAGTCATCTCCTCCGCCAGCTCCTGCACCTCCTCCGCAGCGAGTGGCCGCTCCTGGGATACGCTTATCCTTGCCGGATAAGTTTGATGGGGACTCTAAGTTTTGCCGTGGCTTCCTTTCCCAATGTTCCCTGCATCTGGAGATGATGTCGGACCTGTTTCCCACTGAAAGGTCTAAGGTGGCTTTCGTAGTCAGTCTTCTGTCCGGAAAAGCCCTGTCATGGGCCACACCGCTCTGGGACCGCAATGACCCCGTCACTGCCTCAGTACACTCCTTCTTCTCGGAAATCCGAAGTGTCTTTGAGGAACCTGCCCGAGCCTCTTCTGCTGAGACTGCCCTGTTGAACCTGGTCCAGGGTAATTCTTCCGTTGGCGAGTATGCCGTACAATTCCGTACACTTGCTTCAGAATTGTCCTGGAATAATGAGGCCCTCTGCGCGACCTTCAAAAAAGGCCTATCCAGCAACATTAAAGATGTTCTGGCCGCACGAGAAATTCCTGCTAATCTACATGAACTTATTCACCTAGCCACTCGCATTGACATGCGTTTTTCTGAAAGGCGTCAGGAACTCCGCCAAGATATGGACTCTGTTCGCACGAGGTGTTTCGTCTCCTCGGCTCCTCTCTCCTCTGGTCCCCTGCAATCTGTTCCTGTGCCTCCCGCCGTGGAGGCTATGCAGGTCGACCGGTCTCGCCTGACACCTCAAGAGAGGACACGACGCCGTATGGAGAACCTCTGCCTGTACTGTGCTAGTACCGAACACTTCCTGAGGGATTGTCCTATCCGTCCTCCCCGCCTGGAAAGACGTACGCTGACTCCGCACATAGGTGAGACAGTCCTTGATGTCTACTCTGCTTCTCCACGTCTTACTGTGCCTGTGCGGATGTCTGCTTCTGCCTTCTCCTTCTCTACAGTGGCCTTCTTGGACTCTGGTTCTGCAGGAAATTTTATTTTGGCCTCTCTCGTCAACAGGTTCAACATCCCAGTGACCAGTCTCGCCAGACCCCTCTACATCAATTGTGTAAATAATGAAAGATTGGACTGTACCATACGTTTCCGCACGGAGCCCCTTCTTATGAGCATCGGATCTCATCATGAGAGGATTGAACTTTTGGTCCTCCCCAATTGCACCTCGGAGATTCTCCTTGGACTTCCCTGGCTTCAACTTCATTCCCCAACCCTGGATTGGTCCACTGGGGAGATCAAGAGTTGGGGGTCCTCTTGTTCCAAGAACTGTCTAAAACCGGTTCCCAGTAACCCTTGCCGTAACTCTGTGGTTCCTCCAGTAACCGGTCTCCCCAAGGCCTATATGGACTTCGCGGATGTTTTCTGCAAAAAACAAGCTGAGACTCTACCTCCTCACAGGCCTTATGATTGCCCTATCGACCTCCTCCCGGGTACTACTCCACCCCGGGGCAGAATTTATCCTCTCTCTGCCCCAGAGACTCTTGCCATGTCCGAATACGTCCAGGAGAATCTAAAAAGGGGCTTTATCCGTAAATCCTCCTCTCCTGCCGGAGCCGGATTTTTCTTTGTCTCCAAAAAAGATGGCTCCCTACGTCCTTGCATTGACTACCGCGGTCTTAATAAAATCACGGTTAAGAACCGCTACCCCTTACCCCTCATCTCTGAACTCTTTGATCGCCTCCAAGGTGCCCACATCTTCACTAAATTGGACTTAAGAGGCGCCTATAACCTCATCCGCATCAGAGAGGGGGACGAGTGGAAAACGGCATTTAACACCAGAGATGGACACTTTGAGTATCTGGTCATGCCCTTTGGACTGTGCAATGCCCCTGCCGTCTTCCAAGACTTTGTCAATGAAATTTTTCGTGATCTATTATACTCCTGTGTTGTGGTATATCTGGACGATATCCTAATTTTTTCTGCCAATCTAGAGGAACACCGCCGGCATGTCCGTATGGTTCTTCAGAGACTTCGTGACAACCAACTCTATGCCAAAATTGAGAAATGTCTGTTTGAATGCCAATCTCTTCCTTTTCTAGGATATTTGGTCTCTGGCCAGGGACTACAGATGGATCCAGACAAACTCTCTGCCGTCTTAAATTGGCCACGCCCCTCCGGACTCCGTGCTATCCAACGCTTTTTGGGGTTCGCCAATTATTACAGGCAATTTATTCCACATTTTTCTACCATTGTGGCTCCTATCGTGGCTTTAACCAAGAAAAATGCTGATCCCAAGTCCTGGCCTCCTCAAGCAGAAGACTCCTTTAAACAACTCAAGTCTGCCTTTTCTTCGGCTCCCGTGCTCTCCAGACCTGACCCTTCCAAACCCTTCCTATTGGAGGTTGATGCCTCCTCAGTAGGAGCTGGAGCTGTTCTTCTACAAAAAAATCCTTCCGGGCATGCTGTCACTTGTGGTTTTTTCTCTAGGACCTTCTCTCCAGCGGAGAGGAACTACTCCATCGGGGATCGAGAACTTCTAGCCATTAAATTAGCACTTGAGGAATGGAGGCATCTGCTGGAGGGATCAAGATTTCCTGTTATTATCTACACCGACCACAAGAACCTCTCCTACCTCCAGTCGGCCCAACGGCTGAATCCTCGCCAGGCCCGGTGGTCTCTGTTCTTTGCCCGATTTAATTTTGAGATTCACTTTCGTCCTGCCGATAAGAACATTAGAGCCGATGCTCTCTCTCGTTCCTCGGATGCCTCAGAAGTTGATCTCCCTCCGCAACACATCATTCCACCTGACTGCCTGATCTCCACTTCTCCTGCCTCCATCAGACAGACTCCTCCAGGAAAGACCTTTGTTTCTCCACGCCAACGCCTCGGAATCCTCAAATGGGGTCACTCCTCCCATCTCGCAGGTCATGCGGGCATCAAGAAATCTGTGCAACTCATCTCCCGCTTCTATTGGTGGCCAACTCTGGAGACGGATGTTGGGGACTTTGTGCGAGCCTGCACTATCTGTGCCCGGGATAAGACTCCTCGCCAGAAGCCCGCTGGTTTTCTTCATCCTCTGCCTGTCCCCGAACAGCCTTGGTCTCTGATTGGTATGGATTTTATTACTGATTTACCCCCTTCCCGTGGCAACACCGTTATTTGGGTGGTCGTTGATCGATTCTCCAAAATGGCACATTTCATTCCTCTTCCTGGTCTTCCTTCTGCGCCTCAGTTGGCTAAACAATTTTTTGTACACATTTTTCGTCTTCACGGGTTGCCTACGCAGATTGTCTCGGATAGAGGGGTCCAATTCGTGTCTAAATTCTGGAGAGCTCTCTGTAAACAACTCAAGATTAAATTAAATTTTTCCTCTGCATATCATCCCCAGTCCAATGGACAAGTAGAAAGAATTAACCAGATCCTGGGTGATTATTTGCGACATTTTGTTTCCTCCCGCCAGGATGACTGGGCAGATCTCCTTCCATGGGCCGAATTCTCGTATAACTTCAGGGTCTCTGAATCTTCCTCCAAATCCCCATTTTTCGTGGTGTACGGCCGTCACCCTCTTCCCCCCCTCCCTACCCCCTTGCCCTCTGGTCTGCCCGCTGTGGATGAAATTTCTCGTGACCTTTCCATTATATGGAGAGAGACCCAAAATTCTCTCTTACAGGCTTCTTCACGCATGAAGAGGTTCGCGGATAAGAAAAGAAGAGCTCCCCCCGTTTTTTCCCCTGGAGACAAGGTATGGCTCTCCGCTAAATATGTCCGCTTCCGTGTCCCTAGCTACAAGTTGGGACCACGCTATCTTGGTCCTTTCAAAATTCTGTGTCAAATTAATCCTGTCTCTTATAAACTTCTTCTTCCTCCTTCTCTTCGTATCCCTAATGCCTTTCACGTCTCTCTTCTCAAACCACTCATCCTCAACCGTTTTTCTCCCAAATCTGTTCCTCCCACTCCTGTTTCCGGCTCCTCGGACGTCTTCTCGGTCAAGGAGATTTTGGCTGCCAAAAAGGTCAGAGGAAAAAATTTTTTTTTAGTAGACTGGGAGGGTTGTGGTCCTGAAGAGAGATCCTGGGAACCTGAGGACAACATCCTTGACAAAAGTCTGCTCCTCAGGTTCTCAGGCTCCAAGAAGAGGGGGAGACCCAAGGGGGGGGGTACTGTTACGCCGAGCGCTCCGGGTTCCCGCTCCTCCCCGGAGCGCTCGCTTCACCTCCTCCGCTGCAGCGCCCCGGTCACGTCCTCTGACCCGGGGCGCTGCGATCCTGCTGCTAGCCGGGATGCGATTCGCGATGCGGGTAGCGCCCGCTCGCGATGCGCACCCCGGCTCTCCTACCTGACTCGCTCCCCGTCTGTTCTGTCCCGGCGCGCGCGGCCCCGCTCCCTAGGGCGCGCGCGCGCCGGGTCTCTGCGATTTAAAGGGCCACTGCGCCGCTGATTGGCGCAGTGGTTCCAATTAGAGTTATCACCTGTGCACTCCCTATATTACCTCACTTCCCTTGCACTCCCTTGCCGGATCTTGTTGCCTTAGTGCCAGTGAAAGCGTTCCTTGTGTGTCCCTTGCCAGTGTTTCCAGACCTTCTGCCGTTGCCCCTGACTACGATCCTTGCTGCCTGCCCCGACCTTCTGCTACGTCCGACCTTGCTTCTGCCTACTCCCTTGTACCGCGCCTATCTTCAGCAGCCAGAGAGGTGAGCCGTTGCTAGTGGATACGACCTGGTCACTACCGCCGCAGCAAGACCATCCCGCTTTGCGGCGGGCTCTGGTGAAAACCAGTAGTGGCTTAGAACCGGTCCACTAGCACGGTCCACGCCAATCCCTCTCTGGCACAGAGGGTCCACTACCTGCCAGCCGGCATCGTGACAGCCCTGCTTGTCCAACCCACACTTTCTGTATTTGGTCTCCTCACAGACACACACAGGCCATAGATGCAGGAATAACATTATTTTTACCCAAAATTATACACATATTTTAACCAATGTATATTATATATATATATATATATATATATATATATATATATATATATAAATAAAGATATTATCTACATTATTTAAAAAGTTGTTGCTAACAACAGGTACACTTAAAGCATTACTGTCATCAGTTTGAAAATAAAAAAATGCTTAAATCAGTGTAGTAATGTGCCCTAAGACCTGTATACATAATAACATTCATGTGTTAATATGTAAAATACCTTTTGATCTATGTATAACTGTGATCAGTCTTCTGAATTCCTCTCAGAGGCTGGGGGCGTTTCTCCTGGAGTGTGATGAGCTCCTCTCCTCCCCTCTCCCTTGTCATGAGATCTGCACAAAAATTTTTTCACTTGTACCTGCATTTTGTGCCAAAAATACAGATTTTTACATTTTCACAGCTTTGTGACCAAAATGCATACTTTTTATGAGCCTAAAGCAGCTATATTAACCTATATGGTGCAAATACGCAAGAAATAAGTTCATAGAATGACCAAAGAGAAACATTTTGCATATAAATAATAGTTTAGCACCTTTTATTGCTTGTCACTGTACATGGGAATGCTTCTCATGTGAAGATGCTGCAAGCTGTTTGGATCTTGTCTGGATCTCACAGGTCTTCTCCTCACATGGTTGAAAGCTGGATTATACACTGTACTGAGGCAGGGGAGCCAGAAAAGGAGAGAGAAAACCACACCCCGCTCCCCCTCCCTTCAGAATTTCGGTCCTTTTCTTGGTAGTAGTCAGGACCAAAGAACCCTAAATACCAGGTTCTGTTTTCAAAATTAAAGAGACAGAGACCCCTAGTGGCCATGTTTTTACAATGTAATGAATACGGCACTCTCTGTAAGCATGGGTGCTCAGTTAGGGTCCCAAGCCGTTTCAATCAATATAAGAAAGTAACGTGGCACTCCACTTTTGCGGTGAAATCAGAAGAAATGTTATTAATACAATCCAATTCACAAAAGTGACGTTTCGGTAAATTCAGACCTTCATCAGACCTATGTGAAATAACATATAATATAAGTATAGTATGTACAACAAATAATAAAGTCAGTACTATGTAATCAGTTTTGACTATATATTCGGATAAGTCAGAGTATCAGGTAAGTTCTAATAGTTAGTAATCACTAATAGCAACATCCAGTATAAAGTACAAAATGGTGGGTAATAATAGTAATGCAAATTCCTAAGTGCAAAAATGCTGCAAAGTAGCATCGGATACATGTACCTCTCCCCTAAAAATGATACTGGAGAGAAAAAAATGCATTATATTACAAAAGATAAAAAGTGCAATAATGTTCAGGATCAGGTGGAGTGGATTGTGCCAAAGAACAAAACAAGTGTTCACAGAAGAAGATACAGACTATATTTGTAATGCATACATGGTAGAGCATAAGAGACAAGCTGGCAGAAACAGCGGATTGCTGTGGAGGAATTGCAAGTCAAGGATGAAATAACGGTCAGGTACCGTGCCCAAAAGTCAGTGGTGCGGCGACCATAGTTGCAAGTAGAATGCCATAGATGGTATGAGCAGAAGTTACATGGGGTGACAGAGAATAGGAGTTATAGTGTAGTGAAATTATAGTAAAATGAAGATAAAAGTAGTGAAAAGAATTGGGGAGACAGAGGAGGGGGAGAAAAGCGCAAGATAGCAGCAGGTTGTAAGTAAGGGAAAGGAGTAGCGTAGATACCACTTGCCCCCGTGCGGCCTTCCAGTACAGTCATACGATGAGAAGCGCGTCATGGGGAGCACATCTGCATTCCACAGCGCATTTTGCAGTGTGTTCTAGTATGCAGTAATAGAGGGGGCGTGTCTGAAGCACATAATGAATGGGTAGTGTGTACTATGGGTGAATGGGATGACATGTAGGTGTAGAGAGAAAAACAGGGAAATTATTGAATAATAAAGGACCATAAAAGAGTGATAAAGAAATGGATAGACTATGATGAGAAATTAAAACCTATGATATGGATGGCCAGACAGGGAAGAGATATATGTATCCCATGCTACTTTGCGGCATTTTTGCACTTTGGAATTTGTATTACTTTTCTTACCCACCATTTTGTACTTTATACTGGATGTTGTTATTAGTGATTACTAACTGTTAGAACTTACCTGATACTCTACCGTGATGCACTTGATTTATTATCTGTATATATAGTCATAACTGATGACATAGTACAGACTTTATTATTTGTTGTACATACTATACTTATATGTTATTTCACATTTCACCGAAAAGTCACTTTTGTAAATTGGATTGCATTAATAAAGTTTCTTCTTATTTCACCGCAAAAGTGTAGTGCAGTGGAGATTGATTGAAATGGCTTGGGACCTTAACTGAGCAACCGCGCTTACAGAGAGTGCCGTATTCATTACATTGTATGATTCTCCCTATACGGGCACCTCTATATGATGTCCAGCAACGTTTTCCATTATAACACAGAAGATATACAGAACATTATTGCTAAACCAACGTTCTCTAGCGAATTTTTGAAAGTTCTGGCACATGAGTTCAGGATAAGGGAGTTTGATTGTGAGTCCAAGCACCTTGTAAACCTTGAGCTACATTGCGCTACTCTGACTGCGTACCTAAGGGTACACCGCATTCCCCGTGGTCTATGAGTCTGCCTTAGACCTACAGTGTTCAGTGAGAAGAAGGAAAATTGCAAACTCTTTGAACAAATTCTTAATAATTGCTCCAATGATTTGATGGCCCTTACTGTGGACTTTCTACAAAAAGAGATCACTGCTATACAATATAAAGTAACTACCATTGAAACACAACTGAATACCAGCCTTAATCCTGAGGATGTTGGCAAATTGAAAGAAAAAGTATCCACAACTTGAAAAGTTTGTAAGAGGTACCAAAGATTATCTTCAAAACCGGGTGTACAGATGGCAGGAGTCCTGTCCCTCTCATAGGTCATACCATTCACGTAGAAGAACCTCCCAGGACACTTTATCCTCCAGTTCAGAAGGCAACGACTTCAACCAACCCCGGGGCCGTTTTTTAGGCAGACGACGCCCCACAAGAAGACGAGGAGGGGAGGTCGGCATCATAGACAGCGCCGTAATGCCCAGATCCCTGGTAGGCCGACAAATCAGACACTTTGGTGGTGAACATTTCCTCCAAATCATTGGACTCACAGCAAATACAGGTATTACAAAAAGGACTGTTGTTTTGTCCAGTGTACACATTTGATTTATTTCAATTAGACCTTGATTTACAAAGGTTCTTTAGCAATATTAGACTCAAGGGCTACTTTAATAACAAGGCCGAGAGGACCAATCCTACTTCTGCACCTTCACCAGTAAACATACAGACCCTAGGGATTAAAGTCCCTAGCAGATTTCAACCTCCTAGAGGTTCACCTATTCTTGAGTCATTTATTGATCTGGTGAAAATTGATGTTGTACATGTGAGGAGTGACATAGAGAAAGACAACTTTAGTCCTAGTGAATCGTCTGCTTTATGCAGCTTACAGAATGATGATAGCATTATCATCAAACCAGCTGATAAGGGGGGTGCTATTGTGCTACAGAACAAGACTGACTACTTAACTGAAATTTAAACAACAACAAAAAACGTGGTCTCAAGTGGCTGGAGGTGCTCAACCCCAAATCCGGTTGTGCATTTATACTGTCAGAGCAGATCCTGCCCTTATGGTCCATTGCTAGGGGCGATCCCCAGCATAAAAATGCATACAATGGAGGATGCCTGCAGTGGACTACAAGTGCCGCAATAGAATCCTACACCAGATAGACGGTGTGGATGTGTAACACTTAGAATCATACAATACAGGAATTTAGGTGCACTACTGTGGTAGATGTATACAGTGACATTGGCTATCCCTCAACACTGATGTTAAAATTGAGACATTCGCCAGTATATCCTTATATGAAGGACATACCAGAGCCCACACACCAATGCCAAGGTGTCTCAAATGGCACGGGACCTAGCGCTAAACGTACCTGTGCATGATAAGCAAAATAGGGGCCAGTGGGATATTACGGCAGCATTAGGCCGACTCACAGAGTCCTCCCAGGTACCCTCCAGTGTTGCTAAGCAAACATACAATGGGAGGAGGGAGGCAAACTGCAAGCCCCACCTAAGTTGGCTAATATAGGTGCATGGCCTCACAGGTGCTACCTTAATGCTGCCTGGAAAATGTTCAAGGCGCATTACATATGGAGTTTACACCCCTCCAAGTATAAATAATAGCGCACGCCACTGATCGCGGTATTGCGCGCTGTTAACCCTTTAGATGCGGCGTTCAAAGTTGAACGCCACGTCTAAAGTGAAAGTAAACTAATGCCGGTTAGCTCAGGGAGCTGTTCAGAATCGCCGCAGTGAAATCTGTAGGACAGAAGGAGGGTCCCTACCTGCCTTCTGGTGTCCAATCGCCGAATGACTGCTCAGTGCCTGAGATCCAGGCATGAGCAGTCAAGCGGCAGAATCAATGATCAATGGTTTCCTATGAGAAACCATTGATCAATGTAAAAGATCAGTGTGTGCAGTGTTATAGCCCCCTATGGGAGCTATAACATTGCAAAAAAAAAAAGTGAATAAAGATCATTTAACCCCTTCCCTAACAAAAGTTTGAATCACCCCCTCTTTTCCCATTTAAAAAAAAAAAAAACCTATTGTAAGTATATACCTTGAGGTCTGCAACCCTTTTTCTTTTATTGTAAAAAAAGAAAACAGTGTAAATAAAAATAAAAAGAAACATATGTGGTATCGCCGCATGCAGAAATGTCCGAATTATAAAAATATATCGTTAATTAAGCCGCGTGGTCAATGGCGTACGCGCCAAAAAATTACAAAGTCCAAAATAGTGTATTTTTGGTCACTTTTTATATCATGAAAAATGATTAAAAAGCGATCAAAAAGTCTGATCAATGCAAAAATGGTACCGCTAAAAACTTCAGATCACGGCGCAAATAATGAGCCCTCATACTGCCCTGTACGCAAAAAAAGTTTTAGGGCTCAGAAGATGACAATTTTAAACGTATACATTTTCCTTCATGTAGTTATGATTTTTTTCCAGAAGTACGACAAAATCAAACCTATATAAGTAGGGTATCATTTTAATCTTATGGACCTATAGAATAAAGATAAGGTGTCATTTTTACCGAAAAATTTACTGTGTAGAAATGGAAGGAGGAAAAAATGAAAGTGCAAAAATGGAAAAACCCCTGGTCCTTAAGGAGTTAAGGAAAACTAAATACACACATACCCAAAAAAAAAGGTAATCCGTTGCCACAGCTTCAAGGGGGGAAGAATGGGTGAACGACACCAGAAAGCCACTGCCAAAAGGACATACACCCTACCCTAAGGCCACGCCAAAAGAATATGTGCTAAAAGAAAAAGAACAGGTGACCAAAAATGCAATAAGTCATTAAATACAGCAAATATGCAATAACATAGGAACATAGCTAAATTAAAAGTAGTTACATCAATCTAGGGAGAATCGGGAGCCAACCAAAGCCCAGAGGCAATAGACAGAGAGGATGCATTAGTCCTCGGACAGCAACTCAAGGAGGGGCCCACGGCGAGCCACTAGAATCCTGGGGGGGTAGACTTCCTGTTATGTCCAAACCGACTGGAGAAGACAGGCTGCCAAACAGGGTGGAGAGGAGGGGATGTGAGGTCCCAGTCCGCCTACTGAGGAACAGGCAAGTCCAGAGCTGAGCAGAAGGCCAGGAGATCTGAGAAGGAACGTAGTACAGCAGAGTGTCCATCTTTACGGGCATGGAGCGCACACAGGAAATTCCATCTGTAAGGCACTTGGGGGAGCGCAGGGCCGCCAGGAGGGGTTGCAGCATCCGTCCTTTCCATAACATAAGCCGGGAAAGATCTTGAAACAACTGGATTGGAGCCCCATTAAAATCAAAGTTCCTCAGAGAATGAGCTTTAGCCATGATAGCCTCCTTAAGTTGGAAACCGTGGAGGTCGTACGCACGACTAGCCTCCAGCAGTCCCCGCACCCGGACGTTATTATGCCTCCCCCGACTGTCCAAGTCCTTAACATGAGAGTGTAGATCACTGAGAAATTCCGTTTGAGAAGCAATTGTAGACTGAAGCTGAGCAATATAGGCCTTGGTGGAATCATGAGCCTCCTCCAGACCCTCCACTCTGTCAGAAAGAAACATGCTGTAAGTTATGGCGTAGGGATGACATTTTCGCCCCCTGCAGGTATCTTTGACTTCAGCAATAAGTGAACGGAAATCCTCTTTAGTAGGAATTTTTCTGCATTTCTCTAGTTATTCTCATCCTCTACACTATCTATTCTACATTTCCCCAGTTATTCTTATCCCCTCTGCTCTATTAGTCTATTTCCCCTGTTATCTTCTTCATACTCGCCATCCATATCATAGGTTAATATTTCTCATTGTAGTCTATCCATAAGATAAAACAATATACTCAGTGAGTAGGAGCCAGGAGGACGCCTTCCTGTGCGGTTCTTCGTGAGCCGCATTGCACTCAGCTGGGATGTATAGCCCCCAACATTCGCCAGCTCCGATCGGCACTCGGTAGCTCTGCCCTGACATATGGTAGCTCAGCCCCGGCACACGGTAACCCTGCCCCGATATATGGTAACTTCGCCCCCTGAGTTTAGTCCTCTGGAAGTGCTGTTCTATGATGGCGTTTTTATGTCTTCCTAGGAGCCATTCCAGCTCCAATGAGCTGCCCCAGAAGGTAAGGCTGTATAATCTATTACCATAGGGGACTGGAGTAGGGACAAGCATAGGGGCTGATTTGACCACCCAGAGAAATTCCTAGCCCTAGGGGGTCATTTCAGCCCCTATGCTTGTTACCCCAGTAATATGAACTCTGACTGATGGGATAATCAGCCCTTATAGAGGTCATAACAGAGCTAGGATAATGCATAATACTATTGGGCAGATTCATCTAGGTTGGTGGTCTAAAACTTTGGCCCTTCAGATGTTGCAAAACTTGACTCCCAGCACCCAGGCTTGCTGGGAGTTGAAGTTTTGCAACATCTGGAGGGCTACAGTTAAAGACCACTGATTTAGGTAAACCTGAGGATGCAACAGAGGTCATAGTACTGGGGGTAGGGATATACTTATTGCATTCTGCAGAGTCCTACTGTAAGATGGATGGATGACCTTTACTCCCTGTTATCAGAAATGTCCGCTTTTGCTCTGAATAACATACAAGAGGTCTGACTTTATTTGCGTTGCTATAAGGCTATAAGCAGAACAGGAAGCAGACAGCTCCGTACATTGCAAAGTGGCCGTGCTGGGTTACTGCAGCTCCCCTTTTATTCACTACAATAGGAGCTGTTACCTTGCAAGGCCACTACAGATTTATCAAGCTGTCTGTATCCTGCTCCATTCACTGGGTATGCCAATGCTGCAGCTCTGGCAAACAGCAGATTGGCAGTGTTGTCACACCACCTATTTGATGATGATGATTATTCTGTGGATAGGTCATCAATAAGTTTTTTTAAGCCAGAGACCTGACTGGCTTTAAATAATAGGCCCTGATGACATTATTAAAAACAGCCCAGGAGTAAGCATTCTGCTGTAAAGTAACAGAACAACAACTGCTTTAAATTATTGAGAGGTTCACACCTTTTAATAGATCAGACACTAAAGCGGCAGCCCGTGTATCATGTTTTCAATCTATGATAGCTCTGCTCAAGCATAGATTTTACCCACAATTTATGCTAGCTCTATAGTATACATTGTAATAAAACTAGCCTTGTGGGAGACCACGCCAATTTTATACCAAGCCACACCCCACTTGGCAATCATGACATAAAGTTTAAAGCCAGATTTATTTGCTTCATAAATTCTTCCTGAGAGTTTTGAATTTAGTACATAACAAAAATCATATTGTAAATAAACTCCTATTCATATTGTAAATAAACGTATTTATTCATATATTCACTGTGTTGTCAAAAGTCTTATTCACAAAGAAGACTTACCGTATTTATCGGGGTATACCACGCACCGGCCTATAACACGCACCCTCATTTTACCAAGGATATTTGGGTAAAAAAAGTTTTTTACCCAAATATCCATGGCAAAATGAGGGTGCGTGTGTGCGCGTGTATACCCCGATACACCCCCAGGAAAGGCAGGGGGAGAGAGGCTGTCGCTGCCCGCTTCTCTCTCCCTGCCTTTCCTGGGGTCTAGAGCCCTGCTGCCGCCGCTTCTCTCCCCCCAGCCAGGGGGAGAGAAGGGGCAGCGGCACCCATTGCGGGCGCCGCTGCCCTGTTGCCTCCCCCATCCCCGGTGGCATAATTACCTGGGTCGGGTCCGCGCTGCTGCAGGCCTCCGGCGTGCGTCCCCTGCGTAGTTGCTATGCCCGGCGCGGTGCACTGAAGTCATGCGCCGTGCCTTGCAGCGCATAGCAACGACGCTGGGGACGCACGCCGGACGCACGCCGGCACCGATAGTCAGGGGGACAGAACGGACAGCGGCGCCGATAGCCAGGGGGAGAGAAGGGCCGGCAGCAGGGCTCTAGACCCCAGGAAAGGCAGGGGGAGAGAAGCGGGCAGCGACGGCCTCTCTCCCCCTGCCTTTCCTGGGGTTGTATCGGCGTATAACACGCACATAGACTTTAGGCTAAAAATTTTTGGCTAAAAAGTGCGTGTTATACGCCGATAAATACGGTATTTCTTGCTTTATCTTAGCATTTTTATTGTTTTCTCATTCTTGGGTACATGCTGATTTTGTTGTGGTTTTGTTGACAATATTTTCGCCATGGTTTTGCAAAACTGCAGAAAATATCTGTGATAATTTTTTCAAAATTTGCTGCAAAATAAGCGACTAAAACATACCAAAATCCTTTTAGGTTTTTATACAATTCTTATCCTTCATGAGCATTTGTAAACCCTACACACAGAAACAGTGTTGCAGGACAGCTAATTAGATGTCGGTGTTAATTTTTATTGTGTCCATTACAACTATGACAGCTAGAATATGGTTTGTTACTGGCAATATTACTTTCCAGTGCACCATTTTTCATACAAATCAGCAGCTGTTATGTTTAGCAGATCACCAGTTTAATGTAGTAGGAAAATGTCCTTGAAGCCTTTATGTCACTGTAGCTGTAAATAACTAAACATTATACAATATACTAAGGTAATTCAAATTCCCTGCTGTTCCTTCATAGCCACTGATAATAGCAAAAGTAGGTCACATCTGGATAAAATGCAATTGCTTGTACACATCTGCATACGTTTAATATGTCACAGTGTAACATTTAAGTTTCTCGTAATAAATCATTTTATGTTACAATTGCAACCATTTATGTCATTGTTTATACCTGTTATTTTAATTAACTTATTTAAACACCTTTTGTAGCTTTGATCAAAAGTCATTTTTGGTTTATTATCAAGCATTTTCAGACAAATTATACATGTAAACAAACATTGAAGATGTCAAAAGGTTGTTTTCTGCAAAATGCTAAAGTTGTTATGGAGTCTGTGACTTTAACCATCAGTACAGCCTGCATGGTAACATGTGTTCCAAAATGAGTATTATGCTAAATAGACGTGACCTTTCTCTAGCTGCTTTATCTAATTATGCCGCAAGTGAATATAAGTATGCTTCGTGTATCAAAACTGTCTCAGAGTAAAAATGGCCTTGTTGCCAATAGCAACCAAAGTCCATATAAAATTTTTTTCTAGTGCAGTTTTTTTCTTAACATTTCATAAAGTATTGTAATCTCTGTTGTATTACATAAAAATGTTAATGCACTTATCCCTTCTCTTCCCATCTCTTTACATGAAGATCCCCTCGTTACAATAAAATGAAAGGGTTTTTTCGTCTTTGCTTCCACACACCCTCATTGGGCTAATACGCTCCTTGGAGTGGACTTGATTCTTTCTATGCCAGTACCCTGTATATGCTGTTCTGTACCATACTTTTTACTACACTCATTTTTCGCTCACCTTTCTCTTTCTTCATTTCATTTTTTCCTGCTTTTCCTTTCTTCTCACGTCATCTCTCTCTTAATTACTACTTACATTGGTTTTCACTTTTAAATCTAAGGGTGTTTTCATTGCCTTTCATAGAAGTTTTAACCCTACTGTTCTTTCCCTCCTTTCAGATGAGCATGGTTGATTCTTGATTCTGTGTGTGTTGTGGCAAGACCGCCAGATGCTTTTGGCCAATGTTTATTTTCCCAATCAGTCTCAAGATTTACTCGTCAAACATTGTCTTTGTCAATTGGAGCACTTTGCAAGGCCTCTGCACATGACATCCTTGGTGTCACCAAGGATGTCATGTGCAGAGGCCGTGCAAAGTGCTCCAATTGACAAAGACAAAGACACTTTAATGTGGCTATGGACACTCTGTACTATATTTCCTCTGGCAAGTTATTAGGCTATGTTCACACGTCCAGAATGTCTGCGTGGACAATATCTGTGCAGATATTCCTGAGACTGCGGGCGCCTGCATAATATAAGACCACACAGGAATGGGCTGTTTCATAGACGGCTATTCATTCCATGAGGCGTCCACAGAAAAAATTTACGCGTTCATTCGTTCTGCAGACATGAAAATTGGAATTTCCGTGCCAGAGACATCTGGCACAGAAATTCCACTGTGTCCACAGGTCAGCAGACCCTGTTGAATTCAACCGGACTGTGCTGCTCTGGAATCTCCGACATGTAAACATGGCCTTAATCTACCACATTCAGAAACAATTTCATAAGTGGCATGGCAAGTTTCCTTTTTTTTGCACAACTCTTATTTTTTCATCTACAGACCAATATGAGGGCTTGTTTTTTGTGCGACCAATTGCACTATTTGTGATGACACTTTTTATTTTACCATGAAATGTATAGAGTAACCAAGAAAATATTATTTGTGGGGGAAATTGAAAATAAAACTGCAATTTGGCATTCTTGGGGGTTTCATTTTTACGAAGTGCACTCTATGGTAAAAATGATATGTTCTCTGTATTTTGTGGTTCAATATATGATTAAAATATTACCCACATTTACATAGATTTTCTATTATTGTACTGCTTTTTAAAAAAATTCAAACTTTTTCAACAAAATTAGTATGTTTAAAATAGCTCTATTCTGACCCCTATAACTTTCTCAGTTTTCCATATAGGCTGAATGAGGACCATGTTGGCAATAGCAATCAAAGTCCATGTTACAAATTTTTTTTTTCTAGTGCAGTTTAGTATTTTTTTATTTTTATAACTGTTTATTTTATAAGTTTACACAATGTATAAACAACAAATAAAAATACATACATAAAAAAAAAAGGTATACCCCAATAGCATACGGAAAAAAAATTTAAGAGAAAAAAGAAAAGTCATACATCGAGAACATATATCCAGCATTGTAATAATATTCCACTGTAATAATCTGGTAAAACAATCACCAAAATATAAACAGTAACAATAGGAACAAGAGATCCCTCTAAGTTTTAAGATCAACACAACCTTCATCAGCAGAGATCTGTAGTTAATTATTCAGAAGATAGTGACCATATGTTAATGATTGATCCCAAGGGATCTAAAAGGAAGTAATCAGCATGTTCATGTATGAAATATGCATTAATATGAAAGAGATTAATCAAAAAGGAAATCAAAACATAGGTAGGAAGGAGAAAATTGTAAAACAAATTAATAATGGAAATAAGGTAAGTCGAGGTAAAAATATGAATACTGCTAAAAATGAAAATTAAAGTAAAAATATAGACCTGCACGGTCATATCTGGAGGCACATACAAGACATATATCTAGGATGTGTCTGGTCTTTCTTCCCACTGGTCCCAAGGTCGCCAGGTCAGCTGGAATTCAGGCATGGTATGATCTATTAAGGCGGATAGGAGTTCCATCCGTCTAACCTCTCTAATTCTGTCGAGTACTGCAGACATGGATATTTCATAAACTATTGTAATCTATGTTGTACTACATAAGTGTTGAAGCACTTATTCCTTCCCCATCTCTTTACAAGAAGATCCCCTGGTTACAATAAAATGAAAGTGTTTTTTCATCTTAGCTTCCACAAACCCTCATAGGGATAATACGCTCCTTGAAGTGGCTGGTATTGGACTTGATTTTTGCTATGCCAGTACTGTGTATGTTATCTGTTGTACTATTATGGCACCTTCAGATGGCCCAATTTGTTGTGGGTCCAGACTACACTTATCTCCTTTATGACTGCCCCTTTGTGAAGGAAACTACTATTGAGCCACTGAGGATATAGCAGCCCAGTGCAAGCCTATTTTGAGTTTCTGTAATTTACTGACCTGGCTCTCCAGGACCTGAAAGATAGAATTAGGCAATACATGGTTTCTCATCTCCCCAGTGAAGCTCTAGACACTTTATAGAACAACAGTGTGGAGGAGCTTTTAGGGGTCATTAAGAAGTTAAGTAATTGTCCCTGCTCAGATGGCTACTCGGCAAAAGTTTATCAACAGTTTGTGGGCCTTATTTCTCCAATTTCTTTGGAAGCACCACTCTTTTGATGCTAGGCTCTTGGGAATTCCCATGTGCATCTTGTCTTTAGATGCTGTAATAAATTTGTCAATGTGCACTGGGGCTTCCTTCGCAAAGCTCTGGACATTGTAGGGCTTGGGGCCTTCCATGTGGCATGGCATTATGGCCCTTTATATGGGTCAGAGGGATTGGGTCCGCTTTAATAATGCCCTTTCAGACAGCTTATCCTGAGGATGCTCGCCATTTTCATCTATTCTTGATTATACTCTCTATCACAGAGCAGCGGTTACGTCCTGCCTATTGGATATCTTTCCCCATAAACAATGTAAGAGTTGGGTTGATCTATTATTTCCTTTATCTCCCTTACATTCTCTTTTTTTTTTTTTTTGCTGTGAAATAACACAAATAATAGTACTATTCCCCTTACCCTATTGGCACTACTGAGAACCCACCTTAACATCTCTGATAGGTACATGTCCTCACTGGCTCTCTCCTCTTGTCCAGATCCCCTTACTCCCCTTGTGGACAATCCTTATTTCACAGCGGTCGGGGAAGATGAGCCATCGTGGATGGGCGCCATGCCTTCAAGCAGGTTGCTTCTTTACTCCAATGCGGAAGCTCCCTATTTCTGATTTATAGTTTATGACTATGTTCTTCCCTTGCATGGCTGGCATTTGTCGCTAAGTGGAAAGGTAAAACAAACAGTCTTTTAGCTTACCCACAAATCCTTCATGACAACCTTCATTTAAAAAAATAAATATAAGATTGTCTCCCATTGGTACATACATGGTAAAACTTAATCAGATCTCCTACTTGTAACCCTATATGTTGGCAATGAAATGTGAACATAGGAACCATAGAGCATTTCTGGTGGTCTTGCAAAAACATTCAACCTTTCTGTCATAAAGTATTTGACATTTTTTTTTCTTTTTAAGTCAGCATAGATGCTCCGAACTTTGGGGAGACACCGGCTCGCTAAACTTTTAAACACTGCCAGGTCGGGCTTGTGTGAGCCTGGCAACTGTAGTAATTATAGCAAAAGGGATGAGGAACACATGGCACCTAAATGAAAGTAAGAACTACTGGGAAAACTGAGATGACCTTAGGGTAGCCTGTTGTACCTTGCAACTAATAGCAAGATCACATGTCCCAGGTTATCTAATCATTGCTTTGCATTATGAGAAATACAGCTCTCAAGCCAATTAAGACACAGCATAGGAGTGAGTTTAAAATGTCCAATGCACTGCAATGGAGAGAGAAAGTTGAGAGAAAACAAGGACTAGTGATCCCAGAAAGCCTTCACAAATCCTACAAAATTCTAAAGCAAGCTGAACAAAGCATTAGTCAGTGGATTGACTTCAGACAGTGGCATCCTGTCACCTGCAGTGCTGTGTTTAGTTGTTGCACTGCAAATCCCAGCCAGCAGTGAACAAGCTCAGAAAAGCTGTCACATTACAAGAATAGCAAAGCATTGATCAATGGTCTGACCTCAGACAGTGACTTCCTGTCCTCTGCAGTGCTGTGACCATTTAGTTCACTACAAATCCTAGCCAGCAGAAAACAAGCTCATAAAAGCTATTACATTTAAATACCTAGTAAACTCTAAAAAGCAGTGGGCTGACCTGTATTTTAACATAAATACATATTAAAAGCAATGGGAATGTAGAATAGGAATTTTTGGCCACGTTACGTGTTTTTTGGGGGGATTAATCAAAAATATAGTATAACATAATTATGTATTTAAAAGCATTGAGCAAGTGGCATAGTGATCTAAGGACAAGTTGCATGGATTTTCTGGGTTTAATTACAAAAAACATAGTTTTTCTAGCTGGGTTTAACATTGAGAGTAAAGTTGACTAGTAGGTGAGTGACTAATCACCCCAAAACATAAAAATAACCTCCCAAAAAAGTCTAGGGAAGTTATTGTTGGACAGGGTAGAGGACAGAGCACCCCTGCCATGTCCTCTGCTAGTAGCAGTACTGGTAGCAGCAGGAGTCAGATGCCTGGCAGTAAAATTAGCAACCGCATCAGCAAGTAAATTCTCCCTGTAGGAGTTGTTTCAGAGGATAGAGCAGTCCTTGTGAACTGATCGACTGGCTCTAGGTTTCCTCAGGAGGAAGAAGAGTCAGACAATATGATGTTGAGCCAGTTACCAGTGGATTCCTTATTGTCTACAGTTACGTGGCGCAGTGTTACTGTCCACCCTAGATGGTCTGCTCCCTCAACTTTGTCTTTGCCCTCCCTCCTAGTCCTAAGCAGAAGAATAGTATCAGCCACGATGAGGAGTTATGTAAGGACAGTCAACCTTTGGAGTGTTGCAGAGGAGGTGGAAGCAGTGGCCAAGCATAACACTAGTGGAACAAGTGGTGGTAGACATGGTGGCGATACTGTAAGGCATCATGGTGGATATGAGGGGGAGCAAGAAGCCCATCATAAGAGATCAGAAGTTCATTTAGAGAGGAGTGGTGGGGACCATGAAGAGAAGTTTGATAAAGATGATGTATTGTTAGACAGGACTTGGAAACCTGGTGAGGAGAATGTGATATTTTCAGAAGCAGGAGCGGAGTGGTGGTCGTGTCAGAGAAGAATAGCATAGCCACAGCGTTAGATGCAGCACAGCTTAGAATGGGATTGAGCACCAGACAGAGGATTGGTTGACAATAAGAGTCATACACAAGAGATGCAACAGATACAGAGGAACAGGCAGAAGCAGAGCCTAGAAGGCAGACTATTGTCAAGCACATGGATAAGCAGAAATGAAAACAGACACCACATAAAGGGAGGAGTGCTCTCTTATAGGTAATGCCTGGCAGGAATTGGAGGAGGATCCATTAGAGAGCACACACTGGCCATATAAGTCTCAGCCAGTGCTTTCACACAGCCCCTAGAAGGCAAGAGGTAAAATAACAGCAATGGCCGAAGCAGCAGGAGAGAGAACTGAGGAGGAAGACCAGAGAGCACAGCAGAACCTGTGAAAAAAAGAAAAAAGAAGAGGCCCAAAAAAGTGCATTACCCTGGGAGACAGAAAGTTCCCCATAAAAGGTGGGGGTGGGTAAGGGGTCTAATGGATGGCCGCTCACCTGGAGCGTATATTAAATACGCATGTAACCTCAATCTGAGGTGAGAGGAGGATTCTGTGCAAGCCCGCAGGTCTCAGGATGAATCCAGAGTGAACTCCTGTATGTAGAATGGATATAGCAAGGAAAATGGACTTTATGTATGGGGTGTCTTGCCATTGATTTTCTACTTCTTTGATTACTGTGTTTTTAAATACCTCTAGACTGTCATTGTTAATGGGAGGATCATAGGAGGAACTTTTTCTGAGAGACAGTGGAACATCATCATAACCTCCTCTTTTTCCTAATGAACGATTTATATCAAAAAGATACATTTGCATTCGAACATTCCTACAGAACTTATAGAATTCTACTTTGAATTCAAATTTGGACTTTTCATGTAAAGGCAAATAGTTCAGTCCCTTATTTAATAAACTGAGTTCTTCATGGGATAGTGTCCTATCGGAGATGTTAATGACTAAATTATTCACTTCTTCTTTTGTTTCTTTTTCTTTGTTGACTCGTCTTCTTCTTCTTTTTCTTTTTCTGATTGTGAGGATGTCCCCCCTGTCGTCTCTCCTGTGTCTCTGGATGTTGGATCTTTCTTCTTTGCAGTCTTCCCGCGACCTAAAAAACGGGATGGTTCTTGTCCTGAGAGGGTATTCATACGTTGCGGTTTCTTGTTGTCCATATCTGAATTCTCTGTAGAAAACACAGTAATCAAAGAAGTAGAAAATCAATGGCAGGACACCCATACATAAAGTCCAATCTGAATAAAGCCGAATATTCAGCACTACAGTCGCTCCAAAATGACCCCTCCCTTGTCATAAAGAGAGCGGACAAGGGAGGGGCCATAGTAGTGATGAATAGGTCAGATTATATGACAGAAATTTATAATCAATTATCTGATGATAAGGTGTGCGTTAAATTAAAATAAAGATCCTACATGTGAGTTTAAGAGTACAGTTGATGCTTTTATTAGGCAGAATATGGAAGATGGTATTATTTCTGAAAAATTGGCCAGATCGCTTATAGTCGACTATCCCAGAGTTCCAGTGCTGTACACTTTACCTAAAGTCCACAAGGACCGCGAGAGGCCTCCAGGGCGCCCGATCGTATCAGGATCGGGCTCCCTGTTACAGCCTCTTGCGATCCTTGTGGACAGTTATTTACAGAAAATAGTAAAAAAAAACTACCTAGGTGTCTACTTGATACTACGGATTTTTTGTCACATTTGGAAAAATTTACTTCCAAGAGGTCACCTATTTATGCACTTTAGATGTACAAAGCTTATATACCAATATCCCCCAAGAGCAAGGATTCGAGTGCATTAGAGAAGTTTTAGCGAATTATCCCACGCTAAGTAATAGAATGCTAGCTTTTTTGATGACAATTTTAGAAATGGCACTTACAAAAATTTTTTTCAGATTCGATACAGAGTTTTATCTTCAGAAACATGGAGTTTCAATGGGGTCCTCAGTGGCCCCATCTCTAGCTAATTTATTCATGTCCAAGTTTGAAGACCAATATGTTTTTTACACAGGATTATTGGACCCGTCGTCGACTATGGGTTCGCTACGTCGACGAAGTGTGCATGTTATGGCATGATGCAGAAGAATCATTGCTAAATTTTGTTAGTCAATTAAATCAGGTACATGAGAGTATAAAATTTACACTTACCTATGATAAATCTAGGATACATTTCTTAGACGTAGAGGTGACAAAAACAGGGACTAGCTGTTCCACTACATTATATACAAAACCGACCGATCGGAATAATATGTTACATAAGAATAGTTATCATGCTCCCAACATTTTCAATAGTTTACCCCGGAGTCAGTTCATAAGAGCTCGCCATATAACAAGTACAGACATAGAATATGAAAAAACCAGTGAGCAAATTGCAAGTAAATTTATTGTGAAAGGCTATAATAAACAATTTCAGAACGAGAAAGAAAAAGTAAGGAAACTAACAAGGGAACAACTTAGGACTAGATCGATCAAAAAAGAGAAGAAACAGATTTTATATGTAGGTACATATGATAAAAGGAGTACAATGGTGAAAAATACGATTCAAAAGTATTGGGGATTATTGAGAAATGATGAAAAATACGGACATCTGTTTAGTACAGTACCTATGTACGTACATAAAAAAGGTAAATCTATTGGAGACCAACTAATTAAAAGTGACATCGTTAAAAAGAAAAAAGATAGACAAACTTTTTTGGCTGCCAAGAAGTATGGCACATACCCTTGCCTTTCGTGCTCTAATTGTAATAATATCATCAAATGGGACAATGTCACCCATCCAAGTAAAGGTAAAAAAATTAAAAGCAAAGGCTTTTATACTTGCAATTCTGACAATGTTGTTTATCTACTAAAGGGTATGTTGGACAAACTTCTCGAAATGTAAAAACTAGAATCACTGAACATAAGTCAATTAATAAGTCAATTAAATAAGCCATTAGAAAAATGTTACATAAAACCGTTCAAGACCTAGCAGATAGCGTTCCTACTAAGAATGGAGAAACCACCGTAGCCCGGCATTTCAAAGAGGCAGAACACCAAATTTCTGAACTTAGATGGCAAGTGTTAGAGCAGGTTCCTATTCAGACCAATAAAGACCTAAACCGCAAACAGCTGCTACAGCGAGAAACATTCTAGATAACAGAACTGGACACACTTACACCAAGAGGGATGAATGAATGTTGTAATTTTGATGTATTTCTATAGTAGCTTTGCAGCTGTACCCTAGTTATAAATATTTATGCGCATAATATTGAATTCTAGAAAGGGTTAATGTTTTCAGCTGCAAGACTTCTATTTAATCGCTCATGTTCCAGTCAGTCATTGCGCATGGCTAAGGGGGCTTGCCCCCGAAACGTTGGGCCATGACTGAAAGGAGCACGGAGCTTGTTTCCACCTTTGCTGCTTGCATACAGTGCTGCTAACCTGATGTCCTGCGAGACAACGAATTACCTGAATATACTTGACTAAATCTGAAAGAAACTTTCTACTAAACTGTGAGTCATAACATTCATGTGTACACTCACCTAAATCTTTGTTGCCGGCATGTCAGCTGGAATTGTGCCCTATACACGTGTGTCTAACCATTAGTCACTAATATCATTGTTTATTCTGCCTGATTGTGTCCCATCAGTGCTGTAGTCATTTGTAAGTGCTGCAGTTCTGATAAGTGAAACAACAATGGGTTAATGTAGTAAGAGGAACTGGAAAGGGTGCAAGGAAAAGGAAGGCCACTTCTGATTCTGATCTACCAATCAAAATTGCCAAGTTGGGTGATGATGCGAGGCCTCAGTGTCAGAAATGGCAACCCTAGTGGATACTGGTCTCCCTAACAGCCGGGGGAACAGTCCAACTAGTTGTGCAGTGGATAGTAATGCAGGTAGGCTATGACAGTTAGTAGTTGTAGGGGATTCTATAATCAGGAAAGACTAATATAATAATTTGTCACCAAGGCCGCTTCAATCGAATGGTGTGCTGTCTCCCTGGTGCCAGGGTTGGGCATGTAGTTGAACAGGTGGACAAATTACTTGGAGGAGCTGGGAATTACCCAGCTGTCATGGTTCACGTGGAAACCAGTGACAGAATACATGGTAGGTGGTAATTATAAAGAGCTAGGTGCCAAGCTGAAGGGAAGGACCTCTAAAGGTTGTATTCTCTGGAATACTTTGTGCCCTGCGCATCTCAGGAAAGACAGCGGAAGCTTAGGGAGTTAAATGCATGGCTTAAGTCTTGGTGTAGGAGGGAAGGGTTTGGGTATTAGAGCACATGGCTGATTTTTCAATGGGTTACAAACTTTATTCTATGAATAATTTGCACCTGAATGAAAGGGGGTCCGCTGTGCTGGGGGAGAGAATCCTGGTAGGGGTGGCAGAGTATTTAAACTAGGTAAGTGGGGGAGGACAATAAAGCAAATCAGACAGAGAGATTAGAGAGGGGTCAGAACATAATGGTGGGGGGGGAGAGGAGACGTGGGGGGAGGTTAAGAGCAGTGGATAAGGATATCCATGTGTTACAAACCAGCAGTGAAAAGAAATGTAGCCCCAATAACTCAAAAAATCCCATAGGTGATACCGAATGTGTAAAACTAGATGAATGTAAAGTGTATGTTCACAAATGGCAGAAGTCTAGCAAGGAAAATGGGGGAGCTTGAGACCTTAAGGCTAAGTTTCAACTTGGTTTTTTTTCTGGCAGTTTTTGAAAAACTGCCACTGCAGTTTTTGAAAAACTGCCACTGCAGTTTTTGAGCCAAAGTCAGAAGTGGATCCATAAGGGAGGAGAAGTATAAATCCTTCCTTTATATGTCCTATTCCTTTTGAATACACTTCTGGCTTTGGCTCAAAAACTGTAGTGGCAGTTTTCCACAAACTGCCAGAAAAAAAACAAGTGGAAACTTAGCCTTATACTGGAGGACATTTTGATGTAGTTGGTGGCACTGAGACATGGCTAGACTCTTCACATGACTGGGCTATCAATCTGCAAGGGTTTACACTTTTGCAAGGATAGGGTAAACAGGAAAGGTGGTGGAGTCTGTCTGTATGTTAGAGGCGATATGAAAGTCAGTGTGAACAATGCCATAGCGTTTGATGATTATGATGGTGTGAAATCCCAGAGGGTAAAAGGAGGGAAACACTAAAAAGATAATTTTGGTGTAATCTATAGATCCCCAACACCACTGAGGAGATGGAAGGTCAACCGCATACACAATTAGAGAGGGCTGCCCTGGAGGTTTCAGTGGTAATAATGGGAGATTTTAACTATCCAGATATTGATTGGGATCAGGGTTTGACTAAAACTGCAAAGGAGAGACTATTCCTAAATTTATTGCAGGATAATTTTATGAGCCAGTTTGTGGAGGACCCAACAAGAAGTGAGGGATCTGGTCATTTCTAGCAATGCAGAGCTGGTTGGGAATGTAACTGTGCGTGAAAACCTTGGTAATAGTGATCACAATATAGTTCCTTTTGGCTTAAAGTGTAGAAAACAAAGACATGTTGGGAAGAAAAAAAATATATATAATTATAAAAAGGCAAATTTCCCTGGGCTATGAGCTGCACTTCAGGACTGGGAGAAACTGTTGTCAAATACTGATACATATGATACATGGGAAATTTTCAAATCAGCACTGAATAACTATACAGCTGGATCTATCCCTATGGAGAACAGATATAAACAATTAAAACTAAATCCTACATGGCTGACAACTGCTGTTAAAAGATAAATAAACAACAAAAAATTACATTTAAAAAATACAAAACTGAGAGCATAATAAAATATGTAAAAGTGTAATAAAAACAGCAAAAGTTCACAATGAAAGGCAGGGGGCCAAAGAAAGCTAAACAAACCCCAAATATTTTTTTAGATATAAAACCTAGGAGAGAGCATGTAGGACCCCTTAATAATGATAATGTGTTGGTGATCACTGGGGATCAAGAGAAGGCAAAGCTACTGAATGGGTTCTTTAGTTCTGTATATACGAAGGAAGAGGGAGCAGCTGATGCAGGCCGGGCCAGTGCTGGTAACATGTCATGTTATGAACTGAACTGGCTTAATGTAGATATGGTCCAAGGTAAATTAAGTAAAGTGAATGTAAGCAAATCTCCAGGACCGGATGGATTACACCCAAGAGTTCTTAGAGAACTAAGTTCAGTAATTTCTGTACCCTTGTTCAAAATATTTAGAGATTCTCTGGTGTCTGGTATTGTGCTGAGGGACTGGCACAAGGTGAATGTGGTACCAATCTTCCAAGGGCTCTAGGTCTTCCCCAGGTAATTATAGACCAGTAAGCTTAACGTCCATTGTGGGAAAATTGAAGGGCTCATAAGGGACTACATGCAGGAATACTTAGGGGATAATAGTATTATATGTGATAGCCAGTATGGGTTTACTAAGGATAGAAGTTGTCAAACCAACCGAATTTGCTTTTAGGAAGATGTGAGCAGAAGTCTTGACAGAGGGTTGGCTGTGGATATAGTGTTTTTGGATTTTGTAAAAGCGTTTGACACTTTCCCTCATAGACATCTGATAGGTAAGTTAAGGTCTTTGGGTTTGGAAATTTGAGTTTGTAGCTGGATTGAAACCTGGCTTAAGGACCATACTCAGAAAGGGGTGGTCAATGAGTCGTACTTAGATTGGTCCCCAGTTATTAGTGGTGTACCCCAAGGTTCAGTACTGGGCCCGCTCTTTTTTAATTTATTTATTAATGGACAGGATTAACAGCTCAGTTTCTATATTTGCAGATGACACCAAACTTTGTGGCATGGTACAGTCTATAGAGGATGTGTAGAAGTTACAAAATGACTTGGACACACTAAGTGGCTGGGCATCCATTTGGCAAATGAGATTCAATGTGGGTAAATGCAAAGTTTTGCATCTGAGTACACAAAACCTGCATGCATCATATGTTTTAGGGGGGGGGGGTTAAACTGGTAGAGAAGGATCTGGGTGTAAGGATCATAGACTACAGAATAGCATGCAATGTCAGGCAACTGCTTCTAAGGCCAACAGGATATTGTCATATATCAAAAGAGGCATGCATGCACTCGTGGGACAGGGACATAATACTACACCTTTATAAAGCATTGGTTTGGCCTAACCTGAAATATGCCATTCAGTTTATGGCACCAGTTCATAAAAGGGCATTCTGGAGCTAGAAAGGGTGCACCTAAAGTAATAAGGGTCATAGAACATCTTAGCTGTGAGATAATATTAGAAGAATTGCATTTGTTTAGTCTTGAGAAGTTTAAGGGGGATATGATCAATGTATATAAATATATAAATGTCCCACAGAAAAATTATGTGGAAAAAATGATCCAGGTTAAATTCCCTCAAAGCATAAGGGGGCAGTCCCTGCTTTTGGAGAAAAAAGGTTTAGTCTCAAGGGGCGACACAACATCTTTACCATAAGAACTGTGAATTTATGGAACAGTCTACCTCAGGAACTGGTCACAGCAGGAACAGCTGTGAGCTTCAAAACAGGGTTAGATACATCCCTAGAACTGTATAACATTAATGCTTATGCAGAAATATAAAATAGCATCCCTTCCCTTTCATCCAACCATACCCCTTCCCTTCAATACCTTGGTTGAACTTGATGTATGTTTGTCTTTTTTTTTACCGTGTAAAAACTCCCAGCATACCTTTCCACTGCTTAGATAATATTTTATTATATTTTTTCATGTGACGTGAGAAATGACACTCTGCTACAATCTAAAGTAGTGAGTGCACAGCCTTATTACAGTGTTTAATTTTGCTGTCCCCTCAAAATAACTCAACATACATCCATTAATCCCTTGAGCGATTTTTCATTTTTGCACTTTTGTTTTTCCCTCCTTACCTTCTAAGAGCCATACCTCTCCTACAGACCCATAATGAGGGCTTGTTTTTGCATTGCCAATTGTACTTTGTAATTACATCACTCATTTTACCATCAAATCTATAGTGAAACGAAAAAAAATTGGGGGGCAAAAATGAAAAAAAAAAATGCCATTTTGCAACTTTTGGAAATTTCAATTTCTACGGAGTGTACTTTTTAGTAGAAATGACACTGTAGATCCATATGAATAACATTATACCCAATTTATATAGGTTTTGTTTTTATTTTACTATTTTAAAAAAATAAAAAATTATAAATTAAATCCAAGGATGAGGTGTTCAGCTCACCCTATGTAGCCCCATGCGACACGTACCTGGAAGGACCAAGGACCTTGTAAAGACTTCAATATGAACAATACTCATGTTAATGGAAACACCTGCATGGAGATTAACCCCTCCACCTCCCTATACTAGCATACACAGTTATAGCCTCTAAAATACATATATATAAACCATTAAAAACCATTGTAAACAAAAATATAAGAAAAAGTATACACATAATTGAGTCCTCATATGGGCAGTAAATTATTATGGTATATTATTAATAAAGCACTATTATTATAATTTTATTGTTATTAATAGATGTTTATTGAAAGCATATGTCTGTTCAAAATGTGCTGATGTTAAAGATAAAAGTAATATATGCATACATATAGGTGGAGGGGTTCATCTGTTCCCATTAACCTTATTATGGACTCCTCCTCTTCCCCTATATAGGAAATGTTACTATTTCCTATACTTTGTATGACTAAGGCTGCAGACTGCAGCTGAAATGCGTCACTGTTAGAGATGAGCGAACTTACAGTAAATTTGATTCGTCACAAACTTCTCGGCTCGGCAGTTGATGACTTATCCTGCATAAATTAGTTCAGCTTTCAGGTGCTCTGGTGGGCTGGAAAAGGTGGATACAGTCCTAGGAGAGAGTCTTTGAAATACCCCACAAATGACCCCATTATAAAAACTGCACCCCCCAAAGTATTCAAAATGACATTCAGGTCTCAGAAGAGAAGGAGTCACATTTGGCTTTTTGAAAGCAAATTTTGCTCTGGGGGCATGCCGCATTTAGGAAGCCCCTATGGTGCCAGAACAGCAACAAAAAAAAACAACACATGGCATACTGTTTTGGGAACAAGACCCCTCGGGGAACGTAACAAGGGGTAAAGTGAACCTTAATACCCCACAGGTGTTTCACGACTTTTGCATATGTAAAAAAAATGTTTTTTTCCTAAAATGCTTGTTTTCCCAAAAATTTTACATTTTTAAAAAGGTTAATAGCAGAAAATACCCTCCAACATTTGAAGCCCAATTTCTCCTGATTCAGAAAACACCCCATACGGGGGTGAAAAGTGCTCTGCTGGCGCACTACAGGTCTCAGAAGAGAAGTAGTCACATTTGGCTTTTTGAAAGCAAATTTTGCTCTGGGGGCATGCCGCATTTAGGAAGCCCCTATGGTGCTAGAACAGCAAAAAAAAAAAAAAAACACCCACATGGCATACCATTTTGGAAACTAGACCCCTCGGGGAACGTAACAAGGGGTGATGTGAACCTTAATACCCCACAGGGGTTTCACGACTTTTGCATATGTAAAAACATTTTTTTTTTACCTAAAATGCCTGGTTTCCCAAAAATTTTACATTTTTAAAAAAGGTAATAGCAGAAAATACCCCACAACACATTTGTAACACAATTTCTCTCGAGTACGGCGATACCCCATATGCGACCCTAAACTGTTGCCTTGAAATATGACAGGGCTCCAAAGCGAAAGAGCGCCATGCGCATTTGAGGCCTAAATTGGGGACTTGCATAGGGGTGGACATAGGGGTATTCTACGCCAGTGATTCCCAAACAGGGTGCCTCCAGCTGTTGTAAAACTCCCAGCATGCCTGGACAGTCAGTGGCTGTCTGACAATACTGGGAGTAGTTGTTTTGCAACAGCTGGAGGCTCCGTTTTGGAAACAGTGGCGTACCAGACATTTTTCATTTTTATTGGGGAGGGGGGGTGTTTAGGGGTATGTGTATATGTAGTGTTTTTTACTTTTTCCTTTTTTGTGTGTTAGTGTAGTGTAGTGTAGTGTTTTTAGGGTACAGTCACATGGGCGGGGTTCACAGCAGTTTCTCGCTGGCAGTTTGAGGTGCGGCAGAAAATTTGCCGCAGCTCAAACTTGCAGCCGGATACTTACTGTAAACCTCCGCCCATGTGAGTGTACCCTGTACATTCACATTGGGGGGGGGGGGGGGGGGGGGGGGAGAAACATCCAGCTGTTGCAAAACTACAACTCCCAGCATGTATGGTCTATCACTGCATGCTGGGAGTTGTAGTTTTGCAACAGCTGGAGGCATACTACTTTGGCTGGGGATGCTGGGGATTGTAGTTATGCAACAACTGGAGACACACTGGTTTGCTACTTAACTCAGTGTTTCACAACCAGTGTGCCTCCAGCTGTTGCAAAACTACAACTCCCAGCATGTACGGTGCATGCTGGGAGTTGTAGTTTGCAACAGCTGGAGGCACACTGGTCGTGAAACACTGAGTTAAGTAAAAAAAAACTCTGTGTTTCACAACCAGTGTGCCTTCAGCTGTTGCAAGACTACAACTCTCAGCAGTCACTGACAGCTAAAGGGCATGCTGGGAGTTGTAGTTATGCAACAAGCAGATGCACCACTACAACTCCCAGCATGCACTTTAGCTGATTGTGCAAGCTGGGAGTTGTAGTTATACAACAGCTGAAGGTACACTTTTCCATAGAAAAAATGTGCCTCCAGCTGTTGCAAAACTATAAGTCCCAGCATGCCCATAAGGGAATGCTGGGAGTTGTGGTGGTCTGCCTCCTGCTTTTGCATAACTACAGCTCCCAGCATTCCCTTTTTGCATGCTGGGAGCTGTTGCTAAGCAACAGCAGGAGGCTGTCACTCACCTCCAACTGCTGCTCCCGCACACGTCAGTCCCTCGTCGCCGCTGCTGCCGCTCCTGGGCCCCCGATCCCAACATTAACACCGGGGATCGGGGTCCACAGCTGCCGGGGTCCACTTCCCGCACCCGCTCACGTCCTCTGTAAACCAGCCGACGAATCAGGGCAATCGTGAGGTGGCACCAGTGCCACCTCACCCCTTCTGGCTATGGCTGTTCGGGACCGTCCAGTAATACCGGGTCACTGGAGACCCGATTGACCCGGACTCAATCCGGGACGCAGATCACTGGGCTGAATTGTACAGCGATCTGCGCCATCGCCGACATGGGGGGGGGGGGGGTCATCATTAAATGCCGCGATGCCTGCTGAACGATTTCAGCAGGCATCGGGCACTGGCTCCGCTCTAGTTGGCTGCGGGGGGCCGGGAAAGCTCATGACGTTCTCATAAGTCATGAGTCCTTAAGGACTCTGAAATGAAGACATATGAGAACGTCATTAGTCCTTAAGGGGTTAAAGGGTTAATATTGGACATGACCCTGATTGTCGATGTCCGGCATTAGCCATGGGTCCTGATCCCGGTTCAAGACCCTGAAACTGAGCTGCAGCACATTGGGCAAGGTCATACTGTTGTTTCAAAGGACAGGGTTCACTTAGAATAGGCCTCGCCAGGCCTCTCCAAGTTATGTGCATGTTCTCAGCATCCTATTAAAAACAGAAATAGACTGCCTCTTCTAAAGATGAAACACAAAAAATCCCGCAAACAGTTTGCTGAAGACAAACAGACTTAAGACATACTGGAACCATATCCCATGGTCCGAAACTTATTTGGTTCTAATGGTGTCAATTGTGAGTGATTGAAACCAGGTGAAGAGTACAAAGACAAGTATGTCTTACCTACAGTCAAGCGTGGTAGTGGGCCTGCATGAGTGCTTCATTCTACATCATTCTACGTCATTTATCAAGGGAACCATGAATGCCAACATGTACAGTAACATACTGAAGCAGGCTATGATCCCCTCCCTTCAGAGACTGGGCTGGAGGGAAACATACCAACATGTTAACAACCCAAAACACTTCAAGATGACAATTGCCTTGCTAAAAAAGCTGAGTGTAAAGGGGATTGACTGGCCAAGTGTGTCTTCAGTCCTAAATCCTACTGAGCATCTTTGAGGCATCCTCATGTTGATGATGGGAGAGCAGAAGGGGGGAGTAATAGTTGCTGAGTTGCCCATAGCCATCAATCAATTCAATCAATACACTCTGCTGTGTAGGGTTTTCACAGCTTGGCTCACTGCAGTGAATATACTTAGTTATGTTAAGATTCCCTATTCTTGCCCACTTCCCTATCCCTGCCTACTTACGTACCCGCCCTAGGCGACGGGTCCGTAACCATGGTGGCAGTCCCTTCGTAGACAAGTGAGGGGAGTCAACTGTCAAAATTATAAAATACAATAATTCACAAACAGGTCAAGGTACAGAAGTAAGCAGACAGACTAACAGAAGCAAAATGAACAAACACACACAATAAGTCAAAGTCCACTATCCGGGTCTAAAACCAGGAGTTGTCAAAGTACAAAAACGCTAATACCAGAAGAAGAGTCAGAGAGCAGAACCAAAGCGTCTAAATGCCAGATATAACAGAAACAGCATGAAGCTAGTTAGGAGTACAAACTAAGCTCTTTAGCAGACTTCACAATACTCTTAGATTTTAAGTCAGATTGTACACTAGATGGAACAATGCCCACCAGAAGAACTCTGCCAGGCGTAGCTCTCTGAGAGGCATGACATACCTGTGCGCCCAAGTGGCCTCCACGATTGACACTTGTACGCTTGACACAGGAGGCGATGAAGTGTGTTCTCCCCACAGTAAAAACACAGGCCGTTTAGCTGACAAAATCTTCTGCGCTCCTCTGGGGTACGAATTGACCCGATTTGCATGGGCGCCACTTCGGACACTGGTCGGTTATTATAGACAAGTAAAGAGCCAAGCAAAAGAGGAGAATTGGAGGAAGATGAACACTCTCGTTTTCGCTCACGTAAGCGTCTATCTAAACAGACAGCTAACGTCATGGCTTGGTCAAGGGTATCAGGAGAGGTGTTAGTCACCATCATATATTATAAGGTGTCAGATAATCCCAATATAAACTGACAAATCAAGGCTGGAGTATTCCAGTTGAAGGCCACGCACCACTTTCTAAAATCTACACAGTGCTCCTGTACTGGTCTGCGACCTTGATTTAATGTATGCCGTTGACTCTCAGCGTATGCAGCACAGTCCAGTTCAGCCTACTAGAGACCCAATCCCGCAAATAAGGCATCCACTGTGGACAACTACGGAGCATAGAGACCAAAGGAAAATTCCCATTCCTGGGGACTCCCTTGCAAAAGAGACAATGATATCCACTCTTTAGCCCTCAGTACCAGATGTGTACCTGGGGCATAGGCCTTAACCTGAAGTACAATTTGCAGCTCTCACAAAAGGTTTTCAACATCTTCGGTCAGGGAGACTTACTTGTGGCTCCACAGGAGCTGAGGCAGGAACAGATGACACCTGACTTCGGGCAGACTCCAGCTCCTGAATTCTGGCTAGCAAGCTCTGAACTAACTGCTCCTGATCTTGCAACCTCTGAATCATGGTCTGGACTAATGCTGACTGAGAAGACTCATATTGCTGAAGTCTTTCATCTAAATCATGGATTCAAGCCATGCATCTGCTCCATCAAAGCAGACATTGCTCCCATAATGCAGGAACAAGGCAAATGTAGGTATATGGGGGCCTGCTAAAATGTCACATCTGGGCAAGGAAGGAGTGCACACTATTCTCGCCCACGCCCCTATCCCTGCCTACTTACGTACCCGCCCTAGGCGATGGGTCCGTAACCATGGTGACTGTCCCTTCCTAGACAAGTGAGGGAAGTCAACAGTCAAAATAATAAAATACAAAAATACAGACATAGGTCAAGGTACAGTAGGGAGCAGACAGACTAACAAGCAAAACTAACACACACACACACACACACACACACACACACAATGGGGGACATTTACTAATCTAGTCTATTCTGGGTATGCTTATAGACCAGTGTATGTGGTATTCTCCTGTCTATTGTGCTCCTGATTTATCAAAGGCCTCACAGCCCTTGATAAATTCTGTGCTCAGACTTCAGGGTCTACAGCTTAAACTGCATTTAGACCTGCTCCAACATGGCCTGACATTTCAGCGCATTTTGGGCACATGCGACTTGTCGCACAAAAGTCGCACTTGATAAATTCAGCACCAATGCATTTTCCAATCCATTTCCGTCTAAAATAGACTTGCATGCATCATGTTCTAAAAATACTCTACAGCAAAAGTCGCACATATTTAGACTGCGACTTTCTGTGCAACAAATTTAGACAGGAAAATCCAGTCTAACTCCTTTGATAAATCTCCCCCAATAAGTCAAAGTCCACTATCACATCAAAAACCAGGAGTTGTCGAATTACAAAAACGCTAATACCAGAAGAAGAGTCAGAGAACGGAGCCAAATGGTCAAAATGCCAGCTATAACAGAAACAGTATAAAGCTAGCTAGGAGTACAAACTGAGCTCTTTAGCAGGCAAAGACTGGGAGTAGACTGCCAGCTTATATGGAGCCAGAACAGATGCTCCAGTCAAGGTCAGCTGACCAGTCAAGACAGCCGGGCATGACCCAACAACAAAAACAACAAAGAACCTGTCAGAACCTTTTAACCCTATAGGTTATGACACCATGCAGCTACAATTCCAGCCAGGAGTCCACAAAAAGTCCAGTGTTGACAAAAGAGCCCTTTTACAGATACTTTCTCTCTTGACTAGACTATTCTTCCTCTTGGAGCAAGAACACAATTGTAAAAACAGATACCCTCTGCTTGGACAGCTCCTGGGTAAAACTTCCTGAGCACCACTCAGTATTGTGATCATGTGACTGATTTAGAGCCGGTGTAATGGATGTATGTGTGTGTATATGTATATATATATATATATGTATATATAAATGCATATGTATATATATATATATGTATGTGTGTGTATATATATATAATGTATGTGTATATATATATATATATATATATGTGTGTATATAGCATAAAATGGCCATTTAATGAAGCCCCATCCCGTACTCTGTTCCTTCCTTCACCCCCACCATCGAGTAAGAACATTCCTAATTCTGGACAAAGGATTTTGGACCCTGTCAACACTTCAGGAAAAGCATACCTTATATGGTTTGCCACAGCTATACTTACCTCCCTAGTGAGGGTGGGAACTTATGCTAATTACAAAGGTTATATAACCCAGTGGACAGCCTAATAAAGCTAGTAGTATTTTACCACTGACCATGTGTGTGTCTGTGTGATTTACTGATCAAAGAAAATAACATTTGATACAATCTATATCAGATTTGGCGCCCAACGTGGGGCACTGGGTATTGGCTCATATGCTAGTCACAAATACAGAGCAGACAAATTGGATCATAGAGGCTGGACGCAGACGGAATTTGATCAACTCCGGGAGTACGGTAGGACATCTTCTTGTACTGTACCTACTCCCAGCATGCAATGATAGACCGTACATGCTGAGAGTTGTAGTTTTGCAACAGCTGGAGGCACACTGGTTGCGAAACACTAAGTATCAAACTCTCAGTGTTTTGCAACCAGTGTGCCTCCATCTGTTGCATAACTACAACCCCCAGCATGCACGGACAGCGAAAGGGCATGCTGGGAGTTGTAGTTTTGCAACAGCTGTAGATTTGCAGGGGTTTATAGTGAGTTTCTCTCTGCAAGTTTGAGATGCAGCTGATTTTCCACTGCAGCTCAAACTCCCAGGGGGAAACTCGTTGTAAACCACCGCCGTGTGAATGTACCCTAAAAACATTACACAAAATAAAAAGTAAAACACTACAGATACATATACCCCTACTCATAGCAGTGTTAGACAGGGCTTTAGAGCTGTTAGGATGTGTTAGAAACGTGTTTTGGGCTTATTTAATTGCATCAAACCGAGCAGTATCAAGACAATAATTTTGAAAAAGTTCAACTTTTCAAAAGTTCGCTCATCTTTAGTCACCATACAATTACTTCCTCCCTGAATCTACTATGCTGTGCCTCTTCATCCAATCACTGCAGACAGCTCTTTAACCCCCTTCTCTCTGTTTTCAGACAGGACAGAAATAAGAGCAGAGGACCTTGTGCTTCTGATCATCTCATAGGTTATTTAAAATCACAATGAGAAGTTGTGATGAACACGAAGGCCCAGATTTATCAATCTGTCTGAGACAAATACTGGAGAAATTAGTCCATAGCAACCAGTCATAGCTCAGCATTCATATCCTGGAGAATACTTGGATAAGACAACAACCAGAACAAGAGAGGTACATACAGTGACAGGGAGGTTGCAGTAAAGACAGTTGAACGAATGTTTCCCTGGGGCGCACCTGTTTAGTGTCTGGGCTGATGGCATATGGTGGAATGAAAAGAACAAAGCAACAGTTCTTTTCCTTAAAGCAGACGATTCATCCACAAGGGAGGCGCAGTTCTTGATTAACAAGAATGCTTGTGGATTAAGCAGGGTAACCCATAGTATTGGGGTTTTTGGTGGTACCTGGAGATAGTGCACCTAATTTTAGTGTTTGATGATGCAGCTTGTCCTCTGTTTCCTCCGGAACAGGTTATAGCTGTTTGGCTTGTAGATTGTACATGTTGGAAAACCATAATCACTTGTTTCTTGCCAGTAGGGTTTAAGTCTTTAAGGGGTTGTGACTTGTCAGCCACAGGGTACTAGACCAGACCAGAAGTCCACTTTGGACATAATGCCTTGCTATGGGGCCCTTTGTGCAGCTTATCCTCAAGTACTGTTGCTCCGATTGTCTCATCTCTTTTTCCTGCCCTAAGATAGGGGATCAAGTTGAATTGGGGGAGAGAGTTGTGCCACTGGTACAACAGCCTTATTTTTTTTTTTGTATTATTATCTATATCAAAGTACCGGGACCACTAAGTTACAACAACAGTATTCATCACTATCACAGTTATCCTGCCAATGAATAGCTGTGCTAGTGATGTCTAATGATGTTTCAACCTGATGGTCTTGGGGCTTCAAAGTTACAGAATACAATTCATAAGATATTCTGCATTTATTTATTTATTTTAAAATGGGAAAAGTTGGTCAATAAACATTTTTTTAAGCAGGGGATTTTTACATTTTTTTTACATTCTTTATTGAAAGGGTACCAATTGGACTGACTGAGTTCCTGCCACTACTATGATGTACCTACGTCAAATTCTGGGAAGGAATTCTTGTATGTGGCTAAGATATATAAAAACTTCTTATATACCCTATTGGTACAATAAAATTTACCATATATGCTGCAGTTTTGCTGCTAAAGATCATCTGCTGCAGATTTTATGTTACTAAACCAATACAAATAAATAGTTGAAGACAGCATTAAATCCGCAGCAGATCCACAACATCATATTTCCAGTGGATACAGAAGTGTGATTGTACCCTTACAATATAGTTTTCAAATTGTGTATTCAAGTGTTTGTGTAGGCTATACATCACTTGAAGACTTAAAAATAAATCTGGTATATTGGTTTTCTGCATCGAAAACAGACCTTAATAAAAATCCAAAAATCATATTGGCTACTAAACAACCTTTGATATTAAGGTTATTTGTACAATTCCATACTTGCTTTTCTTGATCTTTGAGCTTAATGGTAATATATCAGCTATGGTGAAAATCAATTGAAAATGTCAGTTTTTTTTCCCCATAGATGACAATCAATCTTTCCCTGGATCAATATTTTTCCTGTTTTAATCATGCTTGTATGTCCCCAAACTGCTCTTCTTTTTAACAAGGTCCCTTATCTCTTTGTAAATGTATTTAATTTACAAGTGTTATCTTAAACAGTGCAGTGCAGGCAACCAGCTGTGTACAGTAAGGGCAAAGTGCACCATGTTATCTAGATTTGCTACCCAGCTAATATACGTATAATTGATTACTTACAGGAAAGGAACAGTCCTACATTAACACATAATTGTATGAAGCTTTACATCTGCAACAACAGAACCTAACTCCTTATTAATGATGCAGCAATTTATCGTTTTATTTTTTTTAATTTACATTTTTTTCTCCTAGCCTTTTAAAATCCATAACTCCTCCAATTTTCCATATATAGGGTTTGTTGTTTGCAGAACTAATTGTACTTTGCAATGACATCTCTCATTTTACCACAAAATGGAAAGGAAAGCCCAAAATATATATATATATATATATATTTGTGGGGCGAAATTGGAAAAAAAAAAAACACGCCATTATGCAACTTTTAGAAGGTATACTTTCTACAATGTCCATATTGGAGTAAAATTATCAAGTTATCTTTATTCTGTAGGGCCATAAAATTACAATAATACCAAATTTATAAAGCCAAATTTGTTTTATTTTACTACTTACACAAAATTATAACTTTTCGTAAGAAAATCAGCATGCTTAAAATTGTTCTCCCCTTAATCCTATAACTTTCTTTATTTCATTTTTTTCTTCTGGTATATGAAGTGACCAAAAATGTTTTACATCTACACCATGCTGTTTAATTAACATTATATTTTACTAGTTCAGACATTTCAGCACACAGGGATACCACAGTTTTTTTTTAACATAATTTTACTAGAAAAATATGAAAATGGGTGTAATCCAAACTTTTATTAGGGAGGAGATTATTCACATTTATAATTTTTAACACTTTTTTTTGTCCCCTCTAGCCATCATGTAACCTGATCGGGACCCCACAATTACTCTAAGGTGGCAATGAAGGGAATGGAGGCACTAAAGAAACACTTGAAGCACCAACTGAAACATCACACTAATGAAGCGTCTGATTGGCTGAAAGGGCAGTTCTTCCTGAGCAGATGCAACTTAGAAGTAGCAACAGGTGAAGATGAGCAGAAATCGAAAGCCACTGTGGGGGATGCAGTAACATATGAAAAGGGTTATTATATTGAAATACTGTCACGGTATTCAGCTGGCCCCGGGGCTTAGTTGTCTTTAGCTGGTCCCATGATTCCTTGGATAATGTCTAGCTGAAACAGAATTCTGAACGATTTCTTCTTTAACAGAAACAGACCATATAAGTAATTAATCCCTTAAGGACTCAGGGTTTTTCCTTTTTTGCACTTTCGTTTTTTCCTCCTCACCTTTTAAAAATCATAACCCTTTCAATTTTTCACCTATAGACTCATATGATGGCTTTTTCTTTGCGCCACCAATTCTAATTTGTAATGACATCTGTCATTTTACCCAAAAATCGACGGCGAAACAATAAAAAAAATCTTTGTACGACAAAATTGAAAAAAAAAAAAAAAAAAACCATTTTGTAACTTTTGGAGGCTTCCGTTTCTACGCAGTGCACTTTTCAGTAAAAATAACATCTTCTCTTTATTCTGTAGGTCCATACGATTAAAATGATACCCTACTTATATAGGTTTAAATTTGTCTTACTTCTGGAAAAAATCATGTCCTCTTCTGACCCCTATAACTTTTTTTTCCGCATACGGGGTGGTATGAGGGCTCATTTTTTTGTGCTGTGATCTGAAGTTTTTATCGGTACCATTTTTGTTTTTATCAGACATTTTGATTGCTTTTTATACATTTTTTTTATGGTATAAAAATTTACCAAAAATACGCTATTTTGGAATTTTTTTTACTTGTACGCCATTGACCGTGCAGTTTAACTAACAATATATTTTTATAGTTTGGACATTTACGCACCCGATGATACCACATATGTTTATATTTATTTTTATTTACATAGTTTTTTTTTTATGGGAAAAGGGGGGTGATTCAAACTTTTATTAGGGAAGGGGTTAAATCACATTTATTAACAATTTTCTTACACTTTTTATTTGCAATGTTATAGCCCCATAGGGGACTATAACATGCAGTACATTGATTGCAGACTCTGATCAATGCTATGCCATAGCATTGCATTGATCAATGTTATCGGCGCTCCACTGCTCCTACCTGGATCTCAGGCACGGAGCAGTGAATCGACGATTGGACAACGAGGAGGCAAAGTAAGTAAATATACACCCTGCGTTGTTAAGTGGTTAAAGGTATGTTTGTTATGGGCATTAGCCTATGCAAACAGTACCTGGAGTGACATAAAAAGAATAAAAGTGTGGTGACCTTGCAAATACCAATCCATTTTAAGGATGATGACATTTATGGGATAATGGTAGTGGTGAAGGGGCTTTGATGGTGATCACCTTGCTGAGAAGAAGGCACAGCAATAATTACTTACTGCTGCAGCCATGCTGTGTCCTGGTGAAAAACATCAACTTCCCCCTTTGGTTGAATCTTCACGTATCAGAAAAGTAATGTAACGTTTACCTCCAAATTTGCATCCACACAATGAACCACCGCTCATTTTGCTGTGGATTTGTGATTGATTTCATAATTTCCTCCGTAAGGGGGTGGGATTCATGGTGAATGTGCAACAAAATTTCGTGTATAGCATGTTTTTCCTTTGCTGCATATTTGTGACAGATCTGCATGAAAACATTCTAGCACATGTGGAATCTCCTTATTAGGCTAGATATTCACACAGGTTTTTTTTCAGTTTTTTTTTTAAACTACCACTGTAGTTTTTGAGCCACAGTCAGAAGTGGATTCAATAGGAAGGAGAAGTATAAGTCCTTCCTTTATATTTCCCATTCATCTTGAATACACTTCTGGCTATGGCTCAAAAACTGCAGGGGCAGTTTTCCCTAAAGAAAAAAAAAAGCTAAAAAAAACCCCCAGAAAGAAACCAGTGTGGAAACCTAGCCTGAGTAGAACAGCACAAGCTGTAAATATGGCCCTAGGTACTGAAAACATATATACAGCTTCAAAATACTTCTTTCTTACACTTGACTAATTGTTGCAAATGGTGGTTCTCTGTAACTTAGTCTTTGTCCCCTGAGGCAATGACATGGTAGTACATGGTGTTTACTCTGCCCCTTAAGCCAAGGGTAGAATGTTTAAATCTTTATTAGGCTTTGGCACCAAAGGCACATTACTACACAGTCTCTTACTATTAGTGTTACAGATGACCCTGGTTTAGGACTAATTCGGTATGGTCTTTGTACTGCTCTAGCATGACTTATACAGATGTCATATTCCTGCAGAATGAACGCTCTGGTCTCAGCTGGGCTCCTTTGCTGCCCTCATTGAACTCTAGGTTTGAGTTGTCTGTCCTTAGCCTTCTATGTCATTGATAGAAATGAAGTGGCACACTTCTTTCCATAGCCCAAAAAGCATCAGAGATTGTCTGTGCAGCCACAGATTAACATACATCACTTGTCACAGCTCAACATGTTCTCCATTTGCCTTTATTCCATGGAAGATATGAAGAGAGAGAGAGGGCACTCACCCAAATTCTGATGAATCAAGTGGATTTAGTCATAGCAGACAGTGCGGAGTGTAAGACATACACAGGACGGGCGGGATCAACAGGTGAACAAGAGCAATAGTACCATTTCGCGCCGAGGCACTTCAACAGCCTGTTGAAGCGCCTTGGCGCGAAATTATACAATTGCTCTTGTTCACCTGTTGATCCCGCCCGTCCTGTGTATGTCTTACACTCCGCACTGTCTGCTATGAATAAATCCACTTGATTCATCAGAAATTGGGTGAGTGCTTTCTCTCTCTTCATATCTTCCATGGAATATACTTTCTGAATTGTTTCTTATGAGTGAGCACCACACACTGATACTGTGTTTCAGATTGTAGCGAAGAAGCGCACGC
Source organism: Hyla sarda (assembly GCF_029499605.1). NCBI lineage: Eukaryota > Metazoa > Chordata > Amphibia > Anura > Hylidae > Hyla > Hyla sarda. The sequence goes on along the minus strand of NC_079191.1, from coordinate 342,726,307 downwards.
CACGCTGAAGAGTGGGACATTATGCAGGAGACTGCAGCTGTTGCCCAAGTGTTTGGTCTCTATATTGCTTTATCTCTATTTGCCTATGTTTCCACAGCGTCAGCAGACTCTTCTAACACCCCTATGCCAATGGGGCTCCTCAAACACAGACAAGGAACCCTAATGTTTTTCTTAACAAATCACAGTTTACATGTACTTGGTGAGACACTTGCCTATTTATGTTCTAATGAACAGAACGATTACATGGTCTCAAGACAATCATATTTATAGTGGTAAAAGTTTGTCCTCATAACTTCTGCTGTATTGTAAAGAATGAAAAGAATATTCAAAGCCGCATGAATACATCTTGGAAAAAAATGAAATTAACAATAACTTGGTGTGCAGTTGTTTTGCTCATTGCATGAACTTTGGTCTAACCAACCAACAACATCACCCTGGATGTATGGAATGCACAATTAGTTGTGGTGAGGGTGTTGGAAGGGCAGATGTTGTTAACCCATAGGGCAAATGGTATTAACCCTTAGTATTCATGATGCCAGGGTGTGGTTATCCTCTACACCACCCAAGGTATGGCCACTGGTCGCGGGGCAAATAATCACTCCGATGCAAGGTTATGGAACAAGAGCACTTTACTGAGGGAGACAGATGTTAAAGTCTTTACAGCTCAGTTTAGGCCCAAGGAGATTCTCAGTGAACTTTAGGAGGTTTGTTGGCTCGCTGGGACTTGTAGTAGACTTGGTCTGACTTGTGCAAGCCACCCTAACTTTAGTAAATGACCCTTGACTATCTTGACTAGACTTCTCCCCTGTATTTGTGCTTACCACCAGGCTTTGACTTTCACCTGCAGGGGTTACTGGTAGTAGCTGCGTGGCTGCTCCTTGGTAACAGAGGTCTTAGAAACAATATTTAAAGACACAAGTACCTCAAAATAGTAACCAGCATATAACATAAGACATTATTAACACTTTAGAGTCTGTAGAAGGGATGTGGACCCAGGGGACCACTGAAAGGGAATCCGTCCCACAAGACGGACAGGTGTACAGGAGGACAACTCCTGTACTGGGCCACCACATAGTATTTTGGACCAATCAGAGTTACACATTGGCCTCTGCATGGTACCTTCCTTTGGCAATATTGCATCCAGGGGGGAACTGTCCCACTGTTATTTTTTTTTAACTGCACAGATACAACAGCAAATGACATAAACATGTTTACATAGTACAAAGAATACAGGACTAATATCTGCAGTGACTCCTTCAAGTACCTTTGGTATGGTTTAACTTGAGCCTAAAATAATGTCTGCATCTCTATAAGGCTACTTTCACGCTGTTAACTAGGCTCCGTTACAAACGTTAAGAGCTTTTTTTTTTTTTTTTACCTTTGACTGCCATTAACGTCCGTTTTTGTAACAGCGCCTAACAGGAGTCATAATGGTCAGAGGATCCCCTTAACTTGAATGGGATTCTCTGAAGGTTATTATTTGTGCCCGTTATTCTGCCGGAAGATAGCAGGAGAAAAAGATGCTGTGAGCACAAATTTTTCTCCCGCTATCTTCTTTGGCCATCACACTTCCAAGCATGAAAGGCAGTGTGAAAGGAGCCCAAATTCCCTTTCACATGTCTGCAGATACAGTAACCATTTTCTGCCAGTACAGTTCATATCAGGGAGTTCTGCAATTTTTAAGTTTCAATGAAACTGTGGTAAACATATGCTGTGTTGCTTGACTAAAACGGAACAAAAGAAATAATGATGCCTCTTAAGCTCTGATTAAAAGTGATTTTGATTATTCTGTGACCACCCAAAAGCATTTATTATTGATTCCAAATTGTTGACTGCACTGTGACCAGTCTCAGCCCCCCATTGACTTGAACTGTTTATAAAGATTAATGAATAAGCTCTTTGCTACATGAGGTCAGTAGGATAATTTAGAAATCTTAGGTAAATCAAGCTAATGGTTGGAACTCTGCACTCGCTGGCAAGTACCCATGTGTTGTGCAATCACATTGTGGGAGGAAGAAGTTATTAGACATAATACCGTACTATAATCTAAATGTTAATTATATTGCTTAGTGCAATAAATGAATTTTCTATGCAGTAGTTTTATATTGTTATGACTCTTGTTTTACTGCTACAATTGGGGACCAGTTATGATAGAGCAGTACTGTCATTTTACCCAATATCACATATTGTTATTGCTGTTTATGTGCAATGTTTCTCTTTATCTTTATAGCTGGTATATTATTGCAGATTTAATATTTATAGTGATCAAGACAAAACTGCATATATTATACTTCGTTTAGTCTTTTTGTTATACCTACTGTACCAAGAAATGGTGACATGGTAGAGGTGTGTAATGAAGTAAATTGATACGAGTTACAGTGTCTTCACGAGAAAACCTCCTGCTCATCTACCCTATTAGAATATTATAGGGGTGGTAGATGAGGGTCCTACTTTTATGTAACACTACATTTTCCTTACAGCAGTCACTCTGGCTGATTGCACCACCCTCAAAGGGTCATATATAAAAGAAGTTGTCTGTGTTGGGTTATTTCTATCTTAGAAAGTGATATTGTTATGGTAGAATATGCCATCACTTTATGATCGTTGATAGCTGGACATCTGAAACCACTTGTTCTGAAAATGAAGAGGCTATATGAATCTGGCTGAAAAAAATCAGTATGCCTCCAAATTAAATTGAAGCTTATGGAGGCATTATTATGGTCATACTTGTGTTTGTGCCTCCCTTAACTTGAAGGTTGCTTAAAACAATAATATTTGCATAAGGCATTGTAGTATCTCCCGAATGTCATCTGTCTTTGACCTGTCAAAACATTTGGGATCTTTGACCCCTTAATGAAGCAGCAATTATACAATTTTTTGCATTTTTATTTTTTCCTCTTTGCCTTTTAAAATCCATAACTCATTTAATTTTCCATCTACAGACCCATATGATGGCGTGTTGTTTGTAGGAATAATTGTATTTTGTAATGACATCACTCATTTTACTGCACAATATATGGCAAAGCCCAAAAAAATTTGTTGGCCAATTAAAAAAAAAAACATGCTATTATGGGAGTTTCTCTTCTAAGCAATGTGTTTTACGGTACAATTGACAAGTTATCTTTATTATGTACAGTACAAACCAAAAGTTTGGACACACCTTCTGATTCAGAATTTTCTTTATTTTCATGAAAATTGTAGATTCACACTGAAGGCATCAAAACTATGAATTAACACATGTGGAATTATATACATAACAAAAAAGTGTGAAACAACTGAAAATATGTCATATTCTAGGTTCTTCAAAGTAGCCACCTTTTGCTTTGATTACTGCTTTGCACACTCTTGGCATTCTCTTGTTGAGCTTCAAGAGGTAGTCACCTGAATTGGTTTTCACTTCACAGGTGTGCTGGTGTGGAGGAGGAGGTGTGATGGTGTGGGCGTGCTTTGCTGGTGACACTGTTGGGGATTTATTCAAAATTGAAGGCATACTGAACCAGCATGTCTACCACAGCATCTTGCAGCGGCATGCTATTCCATCCGGTTTGCACTTAGTTGGACCATCATTTATTTTTCAACAGGACAATGACCCCAAACACACCTCCAGGCTGTGTAAGGGCTATTTGACCAAGAAGGAGAGTGATGGGGTGCTGAGCCAGATGACCTGGCCTCACCGGACCTGAACCCAATTGAGATGGTTTGGAGTGAGCTGGACCGCAGAGTGAAGGCAAAAAGGACCAACAAGTGCTAAGCATCTCTGGGAACTCCTTCTAGACTGTTGGAAGACCATTTCAGGTGACTACCTCTTGAAGCTCATCAAGAGAATGCCAAGAGTGTGCAAAGCAGTAATCAAAGCAAAAGGTGTCTAGAACCTAGAATATGACATATTTTCCATATTTTGTTATGTATGTAATTCCACATGTGTTAATTCATGGTTTTGATGCCTTCAGTGTGAATCTACAATTTTCATAGTCATGAAAATAAAGAAAACTCTGAATGAGGTGTGTCCAAACTTTTGGTCTGTACTGTAGGTCCATATGATTACAATGATACTGTTACGCCGAGCGCTCCGGGTCCCCGCTCCTCCCCGGAGCGCTCGCTTCACTCCCTCCGCTGCAGCGCTCCGGTCACGTCCTCTGACCCGGGGCGCTGCGATCCTGCTGCCAGCCGGGATGCGATTCGCGATGCGGGTAGCGCCCGCTCGCGATGCGCACCCCGGCTTCCCTACCTGACTCGCTCCCCGTCTGTTCTGTCCCGGCGCGCGCGGCCCCGCTCCCTAGGGCGCGCGCGCGCCGGGTCTCTGCGATTTAAAGGGCCACTGCGCCGCTGATTGGCGCAGTGGTTCCAATTAGGGTTTTCACCTGTGCACTTCCCTATATTACCTCACTTCCCTTGCACTCCCTTGCCGGATCTTGTTGCCTTAGTGCCAGTGAAAGCGTTCCTTGTGTGTTCCTTGCCTGTGTTTCCAGACCTTCTGCCGTTGCCCCTGACTACGATCCTTGCTGCCTGCCCCGACCTTCTGCTACGTCCGACCTTGCTTCTGCCTACTCCCTTGTACCGCGCCTATCTTCAGCAGCCAGAGAGGTGAGCCGTTGCTAGTGGATACGACCTGGTCACTACCGCCGCAGCAAGACCATCCCGCTTTGCGGCGGGCTCTGGTGAAAACCAGTAGTGGCTTAGAACCGGTCCACTAGCACGGTCCACGCCAATCCCTCTCTGGCACAGAGGGTCCACTACCTGCCAGCCGGCATCGTGACAGTAGATCCGGCCATGGATCCCGCTGAAGTTCCTCTGCCAGTTGTCGCTGACCTCACCACGGTGGTCGCCCAGCAGTCACAACAGATAGCGCAACAAGGCCAACAGCTGTCTCAACTGACCGTTATGCTACAACAGTTGCTACCACAGCTTCAGCAGTCATCTCCTCCGCCAGCTCCTGCACCTCCTCCGCAGCGAGTGGCCGCTCCTGGGATACGCTTATCCTTGCCAGATAAATTTGATGGGGACTCTAAGTTTTGCCGGGGCTTTCTCTCCCAATGTTCCCTGCATCTGGAGATGATGTCGGACCTGTTTCCCACTGAAAGGTCTAAGGTGGCTTTCGTAGTCAGTCTTCTGTCCGGAAAAGCCCTGTCATGGGCCACACCGCTCTGGGACCGCAATGACCCCGTCACTGCCTCTGTACACTCCTTCTTCTCGGAAATCCGAAGTGTCTTTGAGGAACCTGCCCGAGCCTCTTCTGCTGAGACTGCCCTGTTGAACCTGGTCCAGGGTAATTCTTCCGTTGGCGAGTACGCCGTACAATTCCGTACACTTGCTTCAGAATTGTCCTGGAATAATGAGGCCCTCTGCGCGACCTTCAAAAAAGGCCTATCCAGCAACATTAAAGATGTTCTGGCCGCACGAGAAATTCCTGCTAATCTACATGAACTTATTCACCTAGCCACTCGCATTGACATGCGTTTTTCTGAAAGGCGTCAGGAACTCCGCCAAGATATGGACTCTGTTCGCACGAGGCGTTTCGTCTCCTCGGCTCCTCTCTCCTCTGGTCCCCTGCAATCTGTTCCTGTGCCCCCCGCCGTGGAGGCTATGCAGGTCGACCGGTCTCGCCTGACACCCCAAGAGAGGACACGACGCCGTATGGAGAACCTCTGCCTGTACTGTGCTAGTACCGAACACTTCCTGAGGGATTGTCCTATCCGTCCTCCCCGCCTGGAAAGACGTACGCTGACTCCGCACAAAGGTGAGACAGTCCTTGATGTCTACTCTGCTTCTCCACGTCTTACTGTGCCTGTGCGGTTGTCTGCCTCTGCCTTCTCCTTCTCTACAGTGGCTTTCTTGGACTCTGGATCTGCAGGAAATTTTATTTTAGCCTCTCTCGTCAACAGGTTCAACATCCCAGTGACCGGTCTCGCCAGACCCCTCTACATCAATTGTGTAAATAATGAAAGATTGGACTGTACCATACGTTTCCGCACGGAGCCCCTTCTTATGAGCATCGGATCTCATCATGAGAGGATTGAACTTTTGGTCCTCCCCAATTGCACCTCGGAGATTCTCCTTGGACTTCCCTGGCTTCAACTTCATTCCCCAACCCTGGATTGGTCCACTGGGGAGATCAAGAGTTGGGGGTCCTCTTGTTCCAAGAACTGTCTAAAACCGGTTCCCAGTAACCCTTGCCGTAACTCTGTGGTTCCTCCAGTAACCGGTCTCCCTAAGGCCTATATGGACTTCGCGGATGTTTTCTGCAAAAAACAAGCTGAGACTCTACCTCCTCACAGGCCTTATGATTGCCCTATCGACCTCCTCCCGGGTACTACTCCACCCCGGGGCAGAATTTATCCTCTCTCTGCCCCAGAGACTCTTGCCATGTCCGAATACGTCCAGGAGAATCTAAAAAAGGGCTTTATCCGTAAATCCTCCTCTCCTGCCGGAGCCGGATTTTTCTTTGTGTCCAAAAAAGATGGCTCCCTACGTCCTTGCATTGACTACCGCGGTCTTAATAAAATCACGGTTAAGAACCGCTACCCCTTACCCCTCATCTCTGAACTCTTTGATCGCCTCCAAGGTGCCCACATCTTCACTAAATTGGACTTAAGAGGCGCCTATAACCTCATCCGCATCAGAGAGGGGGACGAGTGGAAAACGGCATTTAACACCAGAGATGGACACTTTGAGTATCTGGTCATGCCCTTTGGACTGTGTAATGCCCCTGCCGTCTTCCAAGACTTTGTCAATGAAATTTTTCGTGATCTATTATACTCCTGTGTTGTGGTATATCTGGACGATATCCTAATTTTTTCTGCCAATCTAGAAGAACACCGCCAGCATGTCCGTATGGTTCTTCAGAGACTTCGTGACAACCAACTCTATGCCAAAATTGAAAAATGTCTGTTTGAATGCCAATCTCTTCCTTTTCTAGGATATTTGGTCTCTGGCCAGGGACTACAGATGGATCCAGACAAACTCTCTGCCGTCTTAAATTGGCCACGCCCCTCCGGACTCCGTGCTATCCAACGCTTTTTGGGGTTCGCCAATTATTACAGGCAATTTATTCCACATTTTTCTACCATTGTGGCTCCTATCGTGGCTTTAACCAAGAAAAATGCTGATCCCAAGTCCTGGCCTCCTCAAGCAGAAGACTCCTTTAAACGACTCAAGTCTGCCTTTTCTTCGGCTCCCGTGCTCTCCAGACCTGACCCTTCCAAACCCTTCCTATTGGAGGTTGATGCCTCCTCAGTAGGAGCTGGAGCTGTTCTTCTACAAAAAAATCCTTCCGGGCATGCTGTCACTTGTGGTTTTTTCTCTAGGACCTTCTCTCCAGCGGAGAGGAACTACTCCATCGGGGATCGAGAGCTTCTAGCCATTAAATTAGCACTTGAGGAATGGAGGCATCTGCTGGAGGGATCAAGATTTCCTGTTATTATCTACACCGACCACAAGAACCTCTCCTACCTCCAGTCGGCCCAACGGCTGAATCCTCGCCAGGCCCGGTGGTCTCTGTTCTTTGCCCGATTTAATTTTGAGATTCACTTTCGTCCTGCCGATAAGAACATTAGGGCCGATGCTCTCTCTCGTTCCTCGGATGCCTCAGAAGTTGATCTCCCTCCGCAACACATCATTCCACCTGACTGCCTGATCTCCACTTCTCCTGCCTCCATCAGGCAGACTCCTCCAGGAAAGACCTTTGTTTCTCCACGCCAACGCCTCGGAATCCTCAAATGGGGTCACTCCTCCCATCTCGCAGGTCATGCGGGCATCAAGAAATCTGTGCAACTCATCTCCCGCTTCTATTGGTGGCCGACTCTGGAGACGGATGTTGGGGACTTTGTGCGAGCCTGCACTATCTGTGCCCGGGATAAGACTCCTCGCCAGAAGCCCGCTGGTTTTCTTCATCCTCTGCCTGTCCCCGAACAGCCTTGGTCTCTGATTGGTATGGATTTTATTACTGATTTACCCCCTTCCCGTGGCAACACCGTTATTTGGGTGGTCGTTGATCGATTCTCCAAAATGGCACATTTCATCCCTCTTCCTGGTCTTCCTTCTGCGCCTCAGTTGGCTAAACAATTTTTTGTACACATTTTTCGTCTTCACGGGTTGCCTACGCAGATTGTCTCGGATAGAGGGGTCCAATTCGTGTCTAAATTCTGGAGGGCTCTCTGTAAACAACTCAAGATTAAATTAAATTTTTCCTCTGCATATCATCCCCAGTCCAATGGACAAGTAGAAAGAATTAACCAGATCCTGGGTGATTATTTGCGACATTTTGTTTCCTCCCGCCAGGATGACTGGGCAGATCTCCTTCCATGGGCCGAATTTTCGTATAACTTCAGGGTCTCTGAATCTTCCTCCAAATCCCCATTTTTCGTGGTGTACGGCCGTCACCCTCTTCCCCCCCTCCCTACCCCCTTGCCCTCTGGTCTGCCCGCTGTGGATGAAATTTCTCGTGACCTTTCCATTATATGGAGAGAGACCCAAAATTCTCTTTTACAGGCTTCTTCACGCATGAAGAGGTTCGCGGATAAGAAGAGAAGAGCTCCCCCCGTTTTTTCCCCTGGAGACAAGGTATGGCTCTCCGCTAAATATGTCCGCTTCCGTGTCCCTAGCTACAAGTTGGGACCACGCTATCTTGGTCCTTTCAAAATTTTGTGTCAAATTAATCCTGTCTCTTATAAACTTCTTCTTCCTCCTTCTCTTCGTATCCCTAATGCCTTTCACGTCTCTCTTCTCAAACCACTCATCCTCAACCGTTTTTCTCCCAAATCTGTTCCTCCCACTCCTGTTTCCGGCTCCTCGGACGTCTTCTCGGTCAAGGAAATTTTGGCTGCCAAAAAGGTCAGAGGGAAAAATTTTTTTTTAGTTGACTGGGAGGGTTGTGGTCCTGAAGAGAGATCCTGGGAACCTGAGGACAACATCCTTGACAAAAGTCTGCTCCTCAGGTTCTCAGGCTCCAAGAAGAGGGGGAGACCCAAGGGGGGGGGTACTGTTACGCCGAGCGCTCCGGGTCCCCGCTCCTCCCCGGAGCGCTCGCTTCACTCCCTCCGCTGCAGCGCTCCGGTCACGTCCTCTGACCCGGGGCGCTGCGATCCTGCTGCCAGCCGGGATGCGATTCGCGATGCGGGTAGCGCCCGCTCGCGATGCGCACCCCGGCTTCCCTACCTGACTCGCTCCCCGTCTGTTCTGTCCCGGCGCGCGCGGCCCCGCTCCCTAGGGCGCGCGCGCGCCGGGTCTCTGCGATTTAAAGGGCCACTGCGCCGCTGATTGGCGCAGTGGTTCCAATTAGGGTTTTCACCTGTGCACTTCCCTATATTACCTCACTTCCCTTGCACTCCCTTGCCGGATCTTGTTGCCTTAGTGCCAGTGAAAGCGTTCCTTGTGTGTTCCTTGCCTGTGTTTCCAGACCTTCTGCCGTTGCCCCTGACTACGATCCTTGCTGCCTGCCCCGACCTTCTGCTACGTCCGACCTTGCTTCTGCCTACTCCCTTGTACCGCGCCTATCTTCAGCAGCCAGAGAGGTGAGCCGTTGCTAGTGGATACGACCTGGTCACTACCGCCGCAGCAAGACCATCCCGCTTTGCGGCGGGCTCTGGTGAAAACCAGTAGTGGCTTAGAACCGGTCCACTAGCACGGTCCACGCCAATCCCTCTCTGGCACAGAGGGTCCACTACCTGCCAGCCGGCATCGTGACAGATACCCAATTTTTAAAGGTTTTGTTTTATTTTACTACTTTAAAAAAATTACATTTTTGTATGAAAATTAAAATGCTTTAAATTGTCCTCTTCTGACCCCTATAACTTATTTATCTCTCTGTATACAGGGCCATACGAGGGCTAATTTTTACTCTGTGATCTTTAGTTTTTAATGGTATCATTTTTGTTTTGTCTTCGCCCTTTGACATGCCCCACCTTACTACTGGGGTGACACACAGTAACAAACCTCCTCCTTATGTATTCACCTTACTACTGGGGTAGCACACTGTAACAAACTCCCTCCTTATGTAATCTCCTTACTACTGGGGTAACACACAGTAACAAACCCCCTCCGCATGTAATTTCCTTACTATGGATGTGACACACAGTAACAAACCTCCTCCCCATGTAATCTCCTATTACTACTGGGGTGACACACTTAAACAAACCCCCTCCTCATGTAATCTTCCTACTACTGAGGTTACACTGAGGTGCTAATTTTTTCACACACAACACAACAGCAGAGGCTGTGCAGGAATTATGTGACCTCCACTACAGCTCAGCCTTACCTCCTCCACAGCATCACAAAAAGCCCTTCAACCATCATCTCTCCTATCCTGCACGGCTGATCTCCGCCACTTCTGTCACATGATGGTGACATCATCCAAGATCCTTCACCATCTAGTATGCCGGAATGGGAAGAAGGCAGAGGGATGATTAAGCACAATTCTGGGTTGGTCCTGCAGGACTTGAGCCCTGGATAATCATGCCAAGGAGGCGGGTGCAACGGCAGACACTTACCCATGGTGGTTGTGTGCCATCATTCACAACAATGATTAGCGTTTTAAGGTAATGGCAGGATCACCGTCTGCTGCCTTCCAGCTACCATATATTGAGATAAAAAATAAAGGCTTAGAAGGAATCAGCTCGATCCATACGGCACTGACAGGACCACACACAATGGGATAGGTGACGTAAGATATATTGACAAAGATGCGCATGCGCAGCATCTTCAGGCATGACAACATAAGGTTAGGTGCACTTTATATAACAGGAATTTAAATTTATATATAAACTTTATTTATATATAAAGTGCACCTTACCTTACGTATGGTGTTGCTTGCCTGAATTTTGTCTCATCATTTGGGCTTCAAATCTTGCGAGATACGGTAGTTGATATTTTTAGGATGTTTGCTTCTTCCTGTTGTATTCTCTATTAAGCAAAGACTTTTTATACATTTTGTCATATTACAGATTACATTTGTCAGATTGTCATCACAGATTTTTCTGTCTATTAGACACATTGTAGGGACCAAAATATCTGTACAGAAAATACTTTAAAAAAAAAAAACATTGTGTTAGGTATATAGGGGTTTTCTCTGGTATTCCATTTGCCAGTACAAGAGGTTTTTATTTATGTGGAGATTTTTAGGCACTGACATCTGCAGTAGTTGTCAGGGTCAGAGCTAGACTGTGACATGGAGTGGGAGTTGGTGTATTAATATACATTGAATACTTACATACCTGTGATTTAGCTTTATGCCATAAGCAATGAATAAAAAATAAGCTGTACAGCTATGCACTTCTCTACTTGTATGTGGAGGATGGGAGAAGCTTAATGCAGCCATACCTTTGGTTGCTGTTTAGTAGGTTTCTGTGTTCTAAAAAATGCTTTTTCTTGGAGTCAGTAGGATAGGCATAACCAGTGGTTGGCAATGCTCCTAGGCCACCATGCAGCAGATCTCCTGTACGTCAGCGTTGAGACCACTGTGTGTTTAACACACAGGTCCTCAGCCCATGCGCCCGGCATCTATCCTCCATGCGTGCAGCAAGTTCTCTGTGCCAGCGCCCACTCAAAGAACTTGCTGCGCATGATTTAACCTGTCAGTTTCATTTTTTTGACTCTCCAACAACACTTTTAAGCTTCAATGCAATACTCAAGGCAAAAGCATAGAGTAGCTCATCTCAAGGAGTAAATGCCTTTAAACCAGTCAGATTTTCCCATAATGTACAAATAAAATAAATGTTATGTTGTGAACTACTGGGAGTGATAATGAGTTGGAAGATGTAACTAGAATCCTGTTGTTTTGTCATATGATTTGCATTTATTTAGCATCTTACGGATATTTCTTCCCTGTGCATTTAGAGGTTGTGTATTTCATTTCCTTCATTTTCATGACTTGGTAATTTACATCAGCAAGGCCTATGTTACACACTCACATTATGATACAAAAAAATGCACATTTATTTTGCAGCATTCTTACAGACCTTGACAGAAGTGTAAAAAAAAGAAGTTTTTTAGATAACAATGCTCAGTCAGAACAAAAGATAAAAACTGAAAGCTGTCAAGGTTGTTTTTTTTCAAAGCTATAGAAAGTATAATACATAGGAGTGCCAAAATGGATCATGCAGAGACCTTTGAGAGGACGTTATTATGGAATAAATGCCAAAAAAATATAATAAAAATATATTTTTGTATTTGTGCATGAAAGAGGTATGTGAAGGAAATGAAAATTCTCTGCAAGCTGCAATTTAAAATATTGTGTAAATAACATACAGTTAGCATGGCACTTCTGCTCACAGAATGAGAGCGCCTGAAGAAAATGTAAATAGGGTATAACATTGGCATTGATTGGCAGTGGGAACAATTGACTGCAATCATGTCAAAAACAACTGTAGCTATATACAATTTTTTTTTTTTAAATTGAAACATTAAGACATATTAAGTATTTTCCTAACCTCCTGTACTTAGCACAATGCATTACACATCAATATCTAATATCTATCTAATATCAATATCCATCTATCCATCTCTCACTCTATCCAAACCATCCTTCCATCTATTAATCCAATAATCCAAAAAGATGAATGGTGCACGCAGAACCAGACCTGGGTCAGGGGTCCATATGTGATACAAAAATATTTGATGAATCCGCAGCACTCTTGATTCAATAAAAAGTGAAGTTCATTCCATATTCAAAGTAGTGTCACAGCTGTGACACTACTTTGAATATGGAATAAACTTTACTTTTTATTGAATCAAGAGTGCTGCGGATTCATCAAATATTTTTTCTATCTATCTATCTATCTATCTCATATCTATCTATCTATCTATATATCTATCTATCTAGAAGAACAGATTTGCTGTAGCACACAAAGTAGTGACAAGTGGTTTATTTCATTCCAAGTGCTACGTTTCAGCCGCGCATGCGCGGCTGAAACGTAGCAATTGGAATGAAATAAACCACTTGTCACTACTTCGTGTGCTGCAGCAAATCTGTTCTTCTAGCATTACGGACCCGGGACCTGGGACCAGCTGCTGCGTGCACCCACCTCTTCATATTTCTGAGGTGCAGCCCACCCTGTATTTTCTATCTATCTATCTATCTTTCTATCTACTAAGAAATCAGCAGCACTCAGGAAATCATGAAATGGTGTGGCTATTGAATATTATAGATGAATATTTATGTTGAATTTTCTGAAGCCAGCAGGCTTGAATGATGAGTTCAAGATTAGTAACAAAATATGTAATCCATGACTATTCTGTACCCCTTATGCAGTGATATTGCCAATCTACACCTGTTAAACCCTGATGTATGTAATGGTACAACTTTAATTTTGAAACTTGTTTCTCCTCTATTCACAGGTAGGAGCAGGGGAACGGCGAGCATGAGACCATACTGTATGCCAGGAACACATCATTTATCTTCAACTAATTTTGAATCACCCTGGGAACCTATCTTCATGATCGAGGAACCTTTGGCATACTCCAGCCACTTGGGCACATAATTACTATGTATAGCCAACTGCAAAGATGGGAATATGAATGCCAAGAAACATCTGGACTGTGAGAGCGGACTGGAACATCGCTGCCCGTCTGGATAATCGGGTGACACAGGACCGGATTGCCAGTAAAGAACGGGACAATTATGGTGTATCTCCACCCCCACGATGCACTGGTATTACCAGCTGATGGCTTCATTCATATTATAAGAAGGATAAAGGGCTGTGAGGTATTGCCAAGTTCCAATATGGCGCATCTTTTGTATTTCCTTTTTTGTATCTCACCGCAACACACAAACATTGTCCAGATAACAAAAGGTATTTGATTCCATAAAAAAAAAAGTCTCTCCTCCGCCATATGGTTAATGCTGCACGATCCTGTATTCCATCCAAATGGAGACAGTCGGAAGCACCTTCTCTGCAGCAGTGGGTCCATAAGGTGGAGGAAATACAACAAATTGAAGAGCTAACAGTCCATTCAATAGGTCATAGTTTATGGTATTTAAGGACATGGTCTCCCTGGTTAAAATTCCAAGAATCCTTAGAGTATGGTCATATTAGATCTAATGTTCCGCGAGGGACTTCCAGCTCACCCGGTCATTATTAAACAGGGCATAATTGTGACCAAACCATCCATTTATAAGAGCATTCATCAAATACCTAAGTGCATTAATTAATCATTAATTAAGGCCTAATATACACAGATAAAATATATAAAGAATATTACTAGTGCAAAAAAAAGTGCAGATAAACACGGTTTTGTGACGGTTTTCTCACAAGTCTTCTGTGATTTTCACCCCAATATTTATTTTTAACAGCATACAAAATGACTGTGGTCTCAAATTTTTCCCAGCTTGCAATGCGGTGAAGACCTGAATCACTAGTCAGCTGATGACAGGGAGCCTGTCTGCTTCAATGGGTGGAGGGAACGCTTGGTGGGAGAGAGATCAATCTGTAACTAATGCAACAGCTGTAGGCACCCTGATTGAAAACCACACTGATTTGAATGGATGCAGCTCATTTATGTTTCAATGGGTGGGGTGGCTGATGTGTGGGAGGGAGGAAAATGGAATTGTGGGATTTGTAGTGAAAAAAAAGAAAATTCAAACAGGAAATACCAGTACACAAACAGCTAGCCACAGTGTTATGGTAATCTTACAATATAGCCATTTAGCCCCAAGACAAGCACAGATCCTTCCTCTTTAAAATCACTCTGCAGATATAATTAATAAACACAATGCATGTGCACCTTATTATAATGATTATAGAAAAGAAGAGGGGAACATACACTCACCAGATAGAATTTGCCTCATTTACTAAGATTAAAACAGTCCTAGGAGAGAGTCTCCAGCCCACCGGAGTCTCCTAGGACTGTTTTTACCTTTTCCAGCCCACCGGAGCACCTGAAAGCTGAACTAATTTATGCAGGCTAAAGTCAGCAACTGCCGAGCCGAGAAGTTTGTGACGAATCGAATCACTGTAAATTCGCTCATATCTAGTAAGGATGACAATAATATATATCAAGCATGCACCATAAGCAAAGGAACTAATGAAAAACATAAAGAAATGTAAAAAATAAAAGGAATATAAAAATGAATAAAAAAATACAACATAAATTTATTTAAAAAAATAAAATTAATAAAGGGGCACTCCTACATCGCCATTATTTGTCCCATACTCATATACCAAGCTCACATAGTGTATATTGCATACTTTTCATTTGTGGTCAATATATCAGTCCCAATATAGATCATGTCCCAATGTACATTACTACCTCTGGACTGAGCACTATAGGGGGCGGCAGAACTATTCAACCTTCAAATCGAAGACCGAGAGTATCCACAGCTCACCTATAAACCTCTTGGATCCTCTTGGTCTCACTAAGGCCACCTACATACACTCACCTATACTGGGATATATAGCAATCTGGCCCAATTTAAAAAAAATCTAAATAAAATAATCATGTTAATGAGGTTAATGATCCTGTTCCCATTCATCTAAACATATTGGCATCCTGTGAAAAATCCAATCATATATATGATATTAGTAATGACTATGTGTAACCATAAATAAAAATTGTATGTGTAACAATAGTAGTGACTATGGGGGAGATTTATCATTAGGTGTCTATTGTAGACACAGATCTCCCCCTTTACACTTCTTGTCTAATTTACACTCTTGCTCAAGATTTACAAAAGTTGTGCTCTCCTTTGATAAATTTTGTGCAAATATAGAATCGCCCCCCCCCCCCCTCGTTCTACCGTGCACTCCTTCTCTACCTCACACTTCACAGAGCTGTGACATTTTCCCACGGTACACTGCTCACATAGCGTGCCGGAGCAGCAGTGTGCGCCGAACAAAACTCTGCACAATAGTAAAGTCATACATTTTTATAAAGTACACAGAGGGGGAGATTCTCAAAGAATTTTGCAACCCAGAAAAAAAATATATATTTTTTTGCGCGAAAAGAGTTTTGTGCCATGGTTTACACTGTTCACGCCAGTTTTGTAAAAGTGAGCATGTCCACGTATATTGTCTGCTTTACAGGATATTTTCAAAGGGGTGAGAGTCCAGTTTACATCAAAAATTTCACACCAGCTTTTTGATAGTGTAGATAGTAGTTTTATTGTTGTTGTTTTCTTCTCATTTTAGATACGCGAATGCGGAGGACTACGTCAGATTCAGCAGATTGCGATGATGAACAGTGTCAATAAAAGGGTTAACGAGGACAATGTGGAGTCTTTTTTTTAAATAAAACGTTTTTTTCAATGTGTTGTGTTTTTTATAATTGAATTTCCAGGCTTAGTAGTGGAAGCCGTCTTGTAGACAGGATCTATTACTAAGCCAGGGCTAAGCGTTAGCCCCAAAATCAGTTAGCGCTAACTCCCAATTATTACCCCGGTACCCACCAAAAATGGCGCTCCTGGGCCTAGGCGGTGACAGGCTGGCGTTATTTCGGCTGGGCAGGGACAGTAACAATTGTCCTCGCCCACCCTGGTAATGTCAGGCTGTTGCTGCTTGGTTGGTATCTGGCTGATAAGGAAAAAATGGGGGAACCACACATGTTTTTTAATTTATTTATTTTAAAAAAACAAAAACACATAGGGTTCCCCCTATTTTCAGTATCAGACAGATGCCAACCAAGCAGCAACAGCCTGACATTACCAGGGTAGACGAGGAGCATTGTTACTGGTCCTCCCCAAGCTTAATAACGCATGCTTGTTACTGCCTAGGCCCAGGAGCGCCATTTATGATGCTCTGGGCCTTTCGATACCGGCTCTTCCCGGCACCCCAGTGGCGGTGGATACCGGCGTAATAATTGGAGGTAAGCATTAAGCCCTGGCTTAGTGATGGATTCTGGATTCTGTCTATAAGAAAGCTTCCACTACTAAGCCTGAAAATTCAATTATAAAAAAACACAACAAATTGAAAAAAGTTTTTATTTAAAAAAACACTCCGCCAAAGCCCTCATTAACCCTTTTATTTTGATTTAAAAAAAACACTGGTCACCGTCGCAGTCCACCGAATCTGACGTAGTCCTCTGCATTCAGATATCTGAAATAAGAAGAAAAGAAATGCAAGAAATATGGGTTAGTACATTTTTCGCTCTCTCCCCTGGGGAGAGCACACATAATGCTGCGTGTTCATAAACAGGTAGCCTCCAATTGTTGCTAAACTACAGCTCCCATCATGGGGGCTGTAGTTAAGCAACAGATGGAGTTTCCCTGTTTGGGAACACACTGCCAGAAAGGCTCTTTTCCCATTATGCAAAACGCATACTGAGAACAGAGTCTGTCCTTGACTGTGTAGCTCGATCTGTCCCTCTGCCCTTGGACTACTATTCCCACCATGGGACAGAGTCTGTCCCATGATGGGAGTTGTTGGACTACCGCAGCGCTAAGGGATGGCACTTGTACATCCCCCAGCTGCGGGACTTTTAGGACTACTACTCCAATCATGGACATACTCTGTCCATGATGGGAGTTATAGTCCAGGGGCTGAAGTGCAGATCACACCAGGTCATTCTGCTGAGACCCGCTGTAATCTGCATTTATTAAGTTAACAAGCTGGCGGCACATACGGCTACACTGCACTACCTGCCAGCTCCAGGCTCCTGTATACATCTCTCACAATTCATAATCGCCACCGGGAGACTGGACCTGTGATTGGTGAATAGCTATTTACACAGTGTAGCCACATGTGAGCCCACTTGTTAACTTGAGGGGCAGATCACAGTGGGTAATTCTCCAGAGACCTGCTGCGATCTGAATTTATTAACTGTAAAAGCCGGAGGCACATGCGGCTACACTACGGCTGCTGTATACCACTCATAATTCATAATCGCCGCCGCTTGGAGACAGGAGCTCTTATCAGAGCTCACATTTCCCAGCCGGGGATTATGAAATGTGACAGCTGTATTCAGGAGCCGGCGGGCAGTGCAGTGTAGCCGCATGTGCCGCCGGCTTTTACAGTTAATAAATGCGGATCGCAGTGGGTCTCTGGAGAATGACCTGCTGCGATCTGCACCTCAGCCCCTGAACTATGACTCCCATCATGGACGGAGTCTATCCATGATGGGAGTAGTAGTCCTAAAAGTCCGGCAGCCAGGGAATGTGCAAGTGCCATCCCTCAGTGCTGCGGTACTATAAGTACTCCCATCATGGGACAGACTCTGTCCATGATGGGAGTTATAGTACAGGGGCTGAGGGGCAGATCACAGCAGGTCATTCTCCAGAGACCCGCTGCGATCCACATGCGTTAAATGTAAAAGCCGGCGGCACATGTGGCTAACTGCGCTGCCCACCGGCTCCTGCATACACCGCTCATAATTCATAATCCCCGCCATTGGGAGACAGGAGCTCTGGTTGGTGAATCAGAGCTCCCGTCTCCCGGGTGGGGATTATGAAATGTGACAGCTGTATACAGGAGCCGGTGGCCAGCGCAGTGTAGCCGCATGTGCCACTGGCCTGTTAACTTAATAAATGCGGATCACAGTGGGTCTCAACAGAATGACCTGCTGAAATCTGCACCTAGACCCCTGGACATCACCTCTATTCTGTCCGTGATGGGAGTACTAGTCCTAAAAGTCTGCAGCCGGGGGGTTCAAGTGCCATCCCTCAGCGCTGCGGTACTACAACTACTCCCATCATGGGACTGACTCTGTCCATGATGGGAGTTATAGTCCAGGATCTGAGGGACAGATTGCACCGGGACATTTTCCAAAGGCAATCCGCATTTGCTAACTGTAAAAGCCGGCGGCACATGCGGCTACACTGCGCTCCAGACGGGGAATACTGTATACAGCTCTCATAATTCATAATCCCCACGCCCGGTTGACCAGAGCTCTGATTAGTGAATAGCTTTTCACCAATCAGAGCTCCCGTCTCCCGGCGGCGGGGATTATGAATTATGAGAGCTGTATTCAGTATTCCCCACCGGGAGTGGAGTGTAGCCGCATGTGCCGCCAGCTTTTACAGTTAATAACTGCGGATCGCAGCGGGTCTTTGGAGAATGACCCAGTGTGATCTGCCCCTCAGCCCCTGGACTATAACTCCCATCATGGGCAGAGTCTGTCCATGATGGGAGTAGTAGTCCAAAATAGTTAATATATTATGTTTCCAAAATGCAAAGGGGAATACAAGTTTCACATTCTCAGATGCTTTCTGACACTTTGGTACGTGCCTTCTGAGGTGGTGTATATTTGCGCAAGAAAAGTGCTTTTGCAGATTTTTTTGCGTAAAAAAAAACGCAGTTAATAAATTCGATTCTTCAGTACAAAGTGCTCTATGGTAAACTTAACCGTAGACAAGGCTACGAAGAATTCTATAAGATTTTGCACAAGAAAAAAAAAACTCTTGTGCAAATGTTTATGTTAAAAAATACACAAAAAGCTCTAAATACAATGATAAATTCCCCTCTATGTGTAACCATGAATAGAAAACATTCCACCACAGCAACCAAAGAAAAATATTTTTTTTTAAATATATTCATCCAGTGTGTATGAAGAATATGTTCCAAAATGTTCAATCTGCAAAAACATAGAAAACAAGAATTAATATTTGATCACAACTATAAATACCGCATACACCAATGGTCACAGCACCAAGCAGGGGTGTCGATGGGGGGGGCTAATGCGGACCCATAGTCCCGGGTCTCGCTCCCGCTCACTTGCTTAAGGAGATCTCGGACACTTGTCCCGGATCCCCAGGCGAGCAAGGGGGTGCCGCTTTTAGATGTGCACACATACATGTGCATACAGCTAAAAGCTCCCAGTCAGTGTAAGCCTCAGTCTGCAGCTTACGCTGACAGGAGAGCGTGACCTCTGCCCTCAAACAGTGCAGACATGATGACGTCACTCATAACGCCTGCACTGTGGAGGTAAAGGGCTACGGTGTATTTTGCTGGGTTGGACTTGAGTATCTGTGTTTGTTTTTTTTTTTATTTTGAATATGCACTAATACTGCAAGAAATTAGCCATCTTTGGAAAAGCTATTCATCTGTTGCCTGGACAGAATAGCAGTATCCCATTCATGCACTTTCAATCAAACAGCCGCCTTTGATCCCAACATCTCACCCCACGTGGACCTTCTCCTGGCATCAGACGCCACTCCGCTGGAGCTCCGGTATTGCCGATCATAGCAACAAGTGTCTATTCTTTGCTAATCAAAATGGAGTGCGGCAGCGGTGCAGTGCAGACGGTGTTATAATCCATCGTACGGCCCATCACAGAACAGTGCCAGCCGTCCTCCCGTTGTCAGAGCTGACCTTATATAAGACGTCCACAACATATTTGTTGAGATTATCAATAAGTACTTCATTTATACCATTATTTAGACACGTATCTTGTGTCAGTGACTGTGAAGCATTTAGGCCAATAGCCAAGGACTTTTAACCATCTCCTGCCACCAGTACCGGAGTAGTAGGTGCCGGATTAACTGATATTCAAAGGGAAGTTTAATCTCCCCTCTTGATCCAGCATATATATTTTATGCCTATAATATACATTATAATTGCAGTAATAGTGTGTATCTACAGTTTTTATTTGTTATTATAAATAAATGTTATTAAAATTTGAAATACGGTCTCCTCATATTTTCATATATTTTATTATCATACCACAATCATGCACCAGTAACTCTGGTGAGGTCCTTGAGGTTTCGTTTTTTTGTTTTATATATCTAATCTGTAATTTATCTAAGTGTAATATACGCACTTAGCGCTTTTACATTTTTTCCTGTTAACCTCATAGGGGCCAGTTATTGTTAAAGGCCATAAATACCTACAGGCTGTGTCATTCAGCCAGTATGTGATCTCCTCATACTGCTTGCACATAAAATGAAACTGTTAATGTTCATCTATTTAAAAACTTCAATTAAAATTTTAATAAATATCTTTAATCTTTTCATTTGTAGGCCCTATGGTCTCATCAAGCCTGAATGATTCTGCCACTATATGGTCTCCTACTGCTGCTACCACCATGCCGAGTGATTCTGCCACTATTTGGTTTACTCATGCTGCTACCACCTCAAGCCTGAGTGATTCTGCCTCTATATGGTCTCCTACTGCTGCTGCTACCATACTGAGTGATTCTACCACTATATGGTCTACTCATGCAGCTGCTACCTCAAGCCTGAGTGATTCTGCCACTATTTGGTCTACTCATGCTGCTGTCAACTCCAGGCTGAGTCATTCAGCCACTATATTGTCTACTCATGCTGCTGCCACCTAAAGCCTATGTTATTATGCCACTATATGGTCTACTCATGCTGCTGTCAACTCCAGGCTGAGTCATTCAGCCACTATATGGTCTACTCATGCTGCTGCCACCTAAAGCCTGTGTCATTCTGCCACTATATGGTCTACTCATGCTGCTGCCACCTCAAGCCTATGTCATTCTGCCACTATATGGTCTCCTACTGCTGCTGCCACCAAGCTGAGTGATTCTGCCACTATATGGTCTTTTACTGCTACTGCAACCATGTTGAGTGATTCAGCCACTATATGGTCTACTCATGCTGCTGCCACCTCAAGCCTGAGTGATTCTTTTTAAAAAATATTTATTCAAGTTTTCACAATTAGTAATAACAAACATCGCCAACATGACGAGAGAACAGAAACCGAGAGAACAGTGCTCCCCAGAGGTCCCAGCGAGCCTCAGTAAGCAATAATAAGGAGATAAGGCATACCAAAAGGAACAACAATGTACACGGAGGGCAAGCCGAGACCCCGAGAAGAGTCCCAACACAGACAGACAACAAGACACACAAGTATACACACTTCCCGGCACCCAACCCCCCTCCCCACTCCCGCCCGGCACTTACCGGGCAATTACTTCCCATTGTGATCTACTGACTCAGTCCAACCGGTGGGTCAGCCGACTCCACCAACAACAACCAGTGGGTCCACACCATATAAGCCTGAGTGATTCTGATACTGTATGGTCTCCTACTGCTGCTGCCAACATGCTGAGTGATTCTGCCAATATATGGTCTACTCATGCTGCTGTCAACTCCAGGCTGAGTCATTCAGCCACTATATGGTCTACTCATGATGCTGCCACCTATAGCCTATGTCATTATGCCACTATATGGTCTACTCATGCTGCTGCCACCTAAAGCGTGTGTCATTCTGCCACTATATGATGTACTCATGCTGCTGCCAACTAAAGTCTATGTTATTATGCCACTATATGGTCTACTCATGCTGCTGCTACCAAAAGCGTGTGTCATTCTGCCACTATATGATCTACTCATGCTGCTGCCACCTAAAGCCTACGTCATTATGCCACAATATGGTCTCCTACTGCTGCTGCCACCATGCTGAGTGATTCTGCCACTATATGGTTTACTCATGCTGCTGCCACCTCAAGCCTGAGTGATTCTGTCTCTATATGGTCTCCTACTGCTGCTGCCACCATGCTGATTGATTCTGCCACTATATGTTCTACTCATGCGGCTGTCAACTCCAGGCTGAGTCATTCAGTCACTATATGGTCTACTCATGCTGCTGCCACCTAAAGCCTGTGTCATTCTGCCACTATATGGTCTACTCATGCTGCTGCCACCTAAAGCCTATGTCATTATGCCACTATATGGTCTCCTACTGCTGCTGCCACCATGCTGAGTGATTATGCCACTATATGGTCCACTCATGCTGCTGTCAACTCCAGGCTGATTCATTCAGCCACTATATGGTCTACTCATGCTGCTGCCACCTAAAGACTATGTCATTATGCCACTATATGGTCTACTCATGCTGCTGCCACCTAAAGCCTGTGTCATTCTGCCACTGTATGGTCTACTCATGCTGCTGCCACCTAAAGCCTTTGTCATCATGCCACTATATGGTCTACTCATGCTGCTGCCACCTAAAGCCTATGTCATTATGCCACTATATGGTCTACTCATGCTGTTGCCACCTAAAGACTATGTCATTATGCCAGTATATGATCTACTCATGCTGCTGTCAACTCCAGGCTGAGTCATTCAGCCACTATATGGTCTACTCATGCTGCTGCCACCTAAAGCCTGTGTCATTCTGCCACTATATGGTCTACTCATGCTGCTGCCACCTAAAGCCTATGTCATTAGGCCACTACATGGTCTCCTACTGCTGCTGCCACCATGCTGAGTGATTCTACCACTATATGTTCTACTCATGCTGCTGTGAACTCCAGGCTGAGTCATTCAGCCACTATATGGTCTACTCATGCTGCTGCCACCTAAAGCCTATGTCATTCTGCCACTATGTGGTCTACTCATGCTGCTGCCACCTAAAGCCTATGTCATTATGCCACTATATGGTCTACTCATGCTGCTGCCACCTCAAGCCTGTGTCATTCTGCCACTATATGGTCTACTCATTATGTTGCCACCTCAATCCTGTGTCATTATGCCACTATATGGTGTACTCATCCGGCTGCCAACTAAAGCCTATGTAATTCTGCCACTATATTGTCTACTGCTGTCAACTCCAGACTGAGTTTTTCAGCCACTATATGGTCTACTCATGCTGCTGCCACCTAAAGCCTGTGACATTCTGCCGCTATATGTTCTACTCATGCTGCTGTCACCTAAAGCCTATGTCATTCTGCCACTATTTGGTCTACTCATGCTGCTACCGCCTCAAGCCTGAGTGATTCTGCCACTATATGGTCTCCTACTGCTGCTGCCACCATGCTGAGTGATTCTGCTACTATATGGTCTACTCATCCTGCTGCCACCTAAAACCTATGTCATTCTGCCACTATATGGTCAACTCATGCTGCTGCCACCTAAAGCCTATGTCATTATGCCACTGTATCGTCTACTCATGCTGCTACCACCTCAAGCCTGAATGAGTCTGCCACTATATGGTCTCCTATTGCTGCTGCCACCATGCTGAGTGA
The DNA here is from genome assembly GCF_029499605.1 of Hyla sarda. Classification (NCBI taxonomy): domain Eukaryota; kingdom Metazoa; phylum Chordata; class Amphibia; order Anura; family Hylidae; genus Hyla; species Hyla sarda. The sequence goes on along the minus strand of NC_079191.1, from coordinate 342,702,454 downwards.
TTCTGCCACTATATGGTCTACTAATGCTGCTGCCACCTAAAGCCCATGTCACTCTGCCACTATATGTTCTACTCATCCTGCTGCCACCTAAAGCAAATGTAATTCTGCCACTGTATGGTCTACTCATGCTGCTGCCACCTAAAACCTGTGTCATTCTGCCACTATATGGTCTATTCCTTATGCTGCCACCTCAATCCTGTGCATTATGCCACTATATGGTCTACTCATGCTGCTGTCAACTCAAGGCTGTGCCATTCTGCCACTATATGGTCTACTCATTATGCTGCCACCTCAATCCTGTGTCATTATGCCACTATATGGTCTACTCATGCTGCTGTCAACTCAAGGCTGAGTAATTCAGCCACCATATGGTCTACTCATTATGCTGCCACCTCAATCCTGTGTCATTATGCCACTATATGGTCTATTCATGCTGCTGTCAACTCAAGGCTGAGTAATTCAGCCACTATATGGTCTACCCATGCTGCTGCCACCTAAAGCCTATGTCATTCTGCCACTATATGGTCTACTCATTCTGCTACCACCTCATGCCTGAGTGACTCTGCCACTATATGGTCTCCTACTGCTGCTGCCAACATGCTGAGTGATTCTGCCAATATATGGTCTACTCATGCTGTTGTCAACTCCAGGCTGAGTCATTCAGCCACTATATGGTCTACTCATGATGCTGCCACCTAAAGCCTATGTCATTATGCCACTATATGGTCTACTCATGCTGCTGCCACCTAAAGCGTGTGTCATTCTGCCACTATATGATGTACTCATGCTGCTGCCAACTAAAGTCTATGTTATTATGCCGCTATATGGTCTACTCATGCTGCTGCTACCTAAAGCGTGTGTCATTCTGCCACTATATGATCTACTCATGCTGCTGTCACCTAAAGCCTACGTCATTATGCCACAATATGGTCTCCTACTGCTGCTGCCACCATGCTGAGTGATTCTGCCACTATATGGTTTACTCATGCTGCTGCCACCTCAAGCCTGAGTGATTCTGTCTCTATATGGTCTCCTACTGCTGCTGTCACCATGCGGCTGTCAACTCCAGGCTGAGTCATTCAGTCACTATATGGTCTACTCATGCTGCTGCCACCTAAAGCCTGTGTCATTCTGCCACTATATGGTCTACTCATGCTGCTGCCACCTAAAGCCTATGTCATTATGCCACTATATGGTCTCCTACTGCTGCTGCCACCATGCTGAGTGATTATGCCACTATATGGTCCACTCATGCTGCTGTCAACTCCAGGCTGATTCATTCAGCCACTATATGGTCTACTCATGCTGCTGCCACCTAAAGACTATGTCATTATGCCACTATATGGTCTACTCATGCTGCTGCCACCTAAAGCCTGTGTCATTCTGCCACTGTATGGTCTACTCATGCTGCTGCCACCTAAAGCCTATGTCATCATGCCACTATATGGTCTACTCATGCTGCTGCCACCTAAAGCTTATGTCATTATGCCACTATATGGTCTACTCATGCTGCTGCCACCTAAAGACTATGTCATTATGCCAGTATATGATTTACTCATGCTGCTGTCAACTCCAGGCTGAGTCATTCAGCCACTATATGGTCTACTCATGCTGCTGCCACCTAAAGCCTGTGTCATTCTGCCACTATATGGTCTACTCATGCTGCTGCCACCTAAAGCCTATGTCATTAGGCCACTACATGGTCTCCTACTGCTGCTGCCACCATGCTGAGTGATTCTGCCACTATATGTTCTACTCATGCTGCTGTGAACTCCAGGCTAAGTCATTCAGCCACTATATGGTCTACTCATGCTGCTGCCACCTAAAGCCTATGTCATTCTGCCACTATGTGGTCTACTCATGCTGCTGCCACCTAAAGCCTATGTCATTATGCGACTAAATGGTCTACTCATGCTGCTGCCACCTCAAGCCTGTGTCATTCTGCCACTATATGGTCTACTCATTATGTTGCCACCTCAATCCTGTGTCATTATGCCACTATATGGTGTACTCATCCGGCTGCCAACTAAAGCCTATGTAATTCTGCCACTTTATTGTCTACTCATTCTGCTGTCAACTCCAGACTGAGTTTTTCAGCCACTATATGGTCTACTCATGCTGCTGCCACCTAAAGCCTGTGACATTCTGCCGCTATATGTTCTACTCATGCTGCTGCCACCTAAAGCCTATGTCATTCTGCCACTATTTGGTCTACTCATGCTGCTACCGCCTCAAGCCTGAGTGATTCTGCCACGATATGGTCTCCTACTGCTGCTGCCACCATGCTGAGTGATTCTGCTACTATATGGTCTACTCATCCTGCTGCCACCTAAAACCTATGTCATTCTGCCACTATATGGTCAACTCATGCTGCTGCCACCTAAAGCCTATGTCCTTATGCCACTGTATGGTCTACTCATGCTGCTACCACCTCAAGCCTGAATGAGTCTGCCACTATATGGTCTCCTATTGCTGCTGCCACCATGCTGAGTGATTCTGCCACTATATGGTCTACTCATCCTGCTGCCACCTAAAGCAAATGTAATTCTGCCACTATATGGTCTACTCATGCTGCTGTCACCTAAAGCCTGTGTCATTCTGCCACTATATGGTCTATTCATTATGCTGCCACCTCAATCCTGTGCATTATGCCACTATATGGTCTACTCATGCTGCTGTCAACTCAAGGCTGTGCCATTCTGCCACTATATGGTCTACTCATTATGCTGCCCCCTCAATCATGTGTCATTATGCCACTATATGGTCTACTCATGCTGCTGTCAACTCAAGGCTGAGTAATTCAGCCACTATATGGTCTACCCATGCTGCTGCCACCTAAAGCCTATGTCATTATGCCACTGTATGGTCTACTCATGCTGCTACCACCTCAAGCCTGAATGATTCTGCCACTATATGGTCTCCTACTGCTGCTGCCATCATGCTGAGTGATTCTGCCACTACATGGTCTACTTATGCTGCTGCCACCTAAAGCCCATGTCACTCTGCCACTATATGGTCTACTCATCCTGCTGCCACCTGAAGCCTATGTAATTCTGTCACTATATGGTCTACTCATGCTGCTGCCACCTAAAGCCTGTGTCATTCTGCCACTATATGGTCTTCTCATTATGCTGCCACCTCAATCCTGTGTCATTATGCCACTATATGGTCTACTCATGCTGCTGTCAACTCAAGGCTGAGTAATTCAGCCACTATGTGGTCTACTCATGCTGCTGCCACCTAAAGCCTATGTAATTCTGCCACTATATGGTCTACTCATGCTGTTACCACATAACTGTATATATACATTACATTTGTTTCTCTCACCAACACTCTGTAATTTAAACATTGTACCTGGGCACTTCAGGCCCCTGATCTTAGTGATCAGATCCAGGTTCCTCCTCTTAGGATCTGACCACTTCTTTACGATTGCCAAGGGGTCATGCCTCCTCCTGTGCTTGGCCTTATGCCTTATGGCCTTAATTATGCTGCTGTGCCCTCAGAATTAATTATGCTGCTGTGTCTCCAGAATTAATTATGCCACTGTGCCCCCAGAATTAATGAAGCCGATCTGTCCCCAGAATTAATGATGCCGCTGTGCCTCCAGAAATAACTATGTTCCCAGAATTAATTATGCCACGGAAAATCTAATATTTCCCCTTCAAAGACTTATTACTGATTGGTGCAGTATTATCTACTTCAACTGAAGTTGTATCTATTGCGAAATCATTTTTGCATTGCGATTTCCGCATGCGCGAATATATTTTAACACTATAAAGAGATTGACCTAACATGCATGTGAAGTGTAATGAAATACACTGGTGTAATGCGAAAATACTTATACTGATGAGGAGTTTTTTCCTCCTTCCTTGAAAAGTTGCTGCCAACCATGTTTGTTGCTGCTTGATTGCTGGAAAGTTCGCAGTAAACTTTGCTGCCGAAGCTCACGCGATATTGTGCATGTCACGCGATATTGCTCATGTGCATGTGAATTTTATGGCGAATGCGCATGAAAATTTTATGACGCATAGAATAAAGGCCACGAATATTGTGAATATGTGAACTTTGTTAATATATGACGAACATTCGGCCCCAACTATTCACGAAATATCGCAAATTCGAATATGGCCTATGCCACTCATCACTAGAATTATTTCCTTGTTGTGGGCTACTATGTGTCTACTATGTCCTTATTGATGCACTCCATGATTTTATTTGTCTTAGCAGCATCTGCCCAACATTCGTTGCTAAAGTTAAATTTACTGGTAACTAAGACTCCTAAGTACTTTTTCATGTCAGTCGTCCCAAGTGTGCTCCCATTTAATACATAATCCCTGTCATGACTGTATTGGCCTGTGTTCACACACAGCTATTGGTTGGTTTGTGTGTGAACAGTTTTATGTTCCCTGGTCGGGAATAGTTAATAGCCTTTTGCTTGCTAGCCAATAGCTCCTAGGGTGTGTCTATTATATGTCAGCCCAGTCTAGCCTCTGGGCTGGTGATACTTCATTATATCCTGACTTGCTAAGATGCTGGACATGCTGCATGGAGCTCTTGGTGAAACACTCTTTGTTTGAGCTTTTAATCTACTATCTCTGTTTTAGCATTCATTTAGCATTTTCTGGTTTTAGCCTATGTAAGGTGTGTTTGTTTAGTCGATTTTTGGATTTCTATATTCTTTCTTCTATGTGTCTGTTCACACTGTGTTTTCTCTTGTATCCGTTCTCATGAAGTTCTGTGTTTTATATTTCTGTTTTCCTACAGGGCCAGCTTCTGACTACACTGTGGAGTGTGCTGCTGGCCAGTAGTCTATATTGATTGATTATTAATGGCTACTTTAGTGGAGTGGAGTGACCAGATTGTGTGTCCAGTGTGAACAGTGTCCTATGTTAGGCATCCCTGTTACCTGTCCATGGGGACTCAGATGGTATTGTTATTCCTGCATCTACTGGAGGTGTTCTGAAGGGATTGTGATTATTCCTGTCTTGTATTCAGTGTGAAGAGTGTTCCATAAATATATCCTGTGTATCTAGGCATCCCTGTTACCTGTCCATGGGGATTCCGTGTCTACTGGAGGTTTTATCTGGGATTGCGAATATTCCTGTTTAGCGATAGATACAATTTACCTGTCCGTGGGGACTCAGAGCGTATTGTTATTCCTGTGTCTACCAAAGGTTTTTCTAGGGGATTCAGCTTATTCCTGTTTTGTTTCTGGAGTATGTTCAGACTCATCTGTTTTCCTGTCTGGTGTTTTGAACTCTATATATTTATTAGTTCTTTATTCAGATCTTTGGAGTTCTGTTCATGACAGCTTATCTATAGTGTCCTCTGTTCAAGACCACTGACTCCTCTGTTCATGTCAGCTGATATAGTGTCCTCTTTACTAACGCTCTGATCTGTGTCCTCTGAACTTTATTGTTATGCCGAGCGCTCCGGGTCCCTGCTCCTCCCCGGAGCGCTCGCGGCGTTCACCTCTCTGCAGCGCCCCGGTCAGACCCGCTGACCGGGAGCGCTGCACTGTCACTGCCGGCGGGGATGCGATCCGCGTAGCAGGACGCGCCCGCCCGCGGGTCGCATCCCAATCTACTCATCTGTCCCGTTCCCCGGCTGTCACGTCTTGGTGCGCGTGGCTCTGCTCTCTAGGGTGCACGCGCGCCAGCTCTCTAAGATTTAAAGGGCCAGTGCACCACTAATTGGTGCCTGGCCCAATCAGTGTCAATTAGCTTCACTGATCCATGTGTATAAAAACCCACTTCCCCTTCCTGTCCTGGCCGGATCTTGTTGCCTTGTGCCTAGTGAAAGCGTTCTTGTGTGTGTCCAATACCAGTGTTTCCAGACCTTCTGCCGTTGCCCTTGACTACGAACCTTCCCGCCGGTCCTGACCTTCTGCTACGTCTGACCTCGCCTCTGTCTAGTCCTCCTGTACCACGCCTGTCTCAGCAGTCAGTGAGGTTGAGCCGTTACCGGTGGACACGACCTGGTTGCTACCGCCGCAGCAAGACCATCCCGCTTTGCCTCGGGCTCTGGTGAAAACCAGTAGCAACTTAGAACTGCTCCACCGGTACGGTCCACGCCAATCCCTCACTGACACAGAGTATCCACCACCAGTGTCCTCTCTGCATACCAGTCCGGATCCTGACATTTATATTATAGAGTTCTATTTTCCTGCTATGTTTCTGGTTTGTGATCGACTATTTATTAATATGTGTTTTTATTAGTCCCCTGCACTTTAGTTCAGGCAGGGACCGGTGCCCAGTTGTCGATCCACCGGTTAGGGTGGATGGGCAAGTAGGCAGGGAGAGCGGTTTTAGGGTCAGTTTAGGGCTCACTCTCCCTGTCTCCTGGTTGGTCCCTGACAATCCCAGCCTGGATTTTTTCTCTCCATGTGCATAATTTTACATTTATCAGTTTTGAACCTTATCTGCCACTTCCCAGCCCAAACCTCCAACCTATACAGATCCATTTGTAACAGTACACTATCCTCTATTGTGTTAACCACTTTACAGAGTTTAGTATCATCGGCAATGATTGCTACTTTACTATACAATCCCTCAACAATGTCATTAATAAATATATTAAATAGACTAGAACCCATAACTGACCCCTGTGGTACCCCAATAGTAACAGTCCTCCAATCAGAATAAGTACCATTAATAACCACCCTCTGTTTCCTATCACTGAGCCAGTTACTTACCCACTTACACACATTCTACCCTCATTTTATGTACCAATCTTTTATGTGGCACTGTATGAAATGCTTTGAAAAGATCATGATACATGACATCCATTGATGGATCAATATCTATATTATACATATACTGTACTTGCAAACCTATGTTGCATTGTCTAGATAGATCCCAAGTTAATACAGAAGCACAATGCATATCAATTAATATCGATCATAGTTTATTTTATTTTTTTTAAATACGCTAAAATGCACATGAGTTGGAGGCAGTCCATTGGAATGTATATGAAACTTTACAATTTTGTCAAATAATGACTGATACTCTCTATGGTATCATCTTTTTATTATTGTCTTATTGAGATCATGTAACAAAAGCATGAAGAGCTAAATGAGAAGTATTCTATAACTGTCCAAAAACATGCCTGTCTGAAATGTGTTTATATTTATTCTATAGTTAAAATGCATAGAGGAAAGTGAGCTGATTTTAAGTTCATAGTCCTGGGTTTCCTTTTCCCATTAAGTTTTATTGATAAGAAATACATTTGAACGTATGTCAGAGCGAATGGAGCAAATAATTTATGTAGGTAATTTTTGCAAAAATGTAATTAATTTATATTATACATTTGGGGAAAATTTTTGCCATTCTTTGTCTTTACACAACGTAATATATTAGTGGAAGTAATGTGCAACAGAATTTTGAAAATAAAATCAATAATAATATAGTATAAGCATGGGCTGAAAAAGAAAAAGCTATAAACATATTTTCTTTTAATGTCGAAAAAGTACAGCTAGTGTATTATGTTGTCTAGAAGCGTATTATTAATTCTGGGAGAAAATGAAAAATATTTCTTACTTCAATATAGGACAAGTGCAGAAAGATCATTTCACACTTCTGCAGGTCCTAATCACTGTGGATGGCAGCTAATTGCCAGCTGCGCCAAAAATGAAATGAACAATAGAAAACGATATCACCCAAAACTTTCAATTTACAGGATGCCAGACAACAACAACAAAAAAACAACAACAACAGCATCTACAATAGACAAAATACAAAATGGGCCCATGCTTGGTATTTTCAAAGGTATTGTAAGCCCCGCTTAAAGGGGTACTCCGGTGCTAAAACATCTTATCCCCTATCCAAAGGATAGGGGATAAGATGCCTGATCGCGGGAGTCCCACCGCTGGGGCCCCCCGGGATCATGCACGCGGCACCCCGTTTGTAATCAGTGCCCGGAGCGTATTGGCTCCGGGACCGATTACCGGTGACCGCAGGACCGGCGGCGAGTGACGTCACTCCGCCCCCGTGTAACGTCATGCTCCGCCCCTCAATGCAAGCCGACGGGAGGTGGTGTGAGGCGTGACGTCACACGCCGCCCGCCCTGCAGTCGACCATAATCAGACCCGGAGCGAACGCGCTCTGGGGACTGATTACAAACGGGGTGCCGCGTGCATGATCTCGGGGGTCCCCAGCGGCGGGACTCCCGCGATCAGGCATCTTATCCCCTATCCTTTGGATAGGGGATAAGATGTTTAAGCACCGGAGAACCCCTTTAAGGAAAATATATAGTTATCCAACCATGTGGTGGTAATGCAATGTAATGCAATTCTGCACGAAATTCCGCAGCAGCAGAGTCACATTGATTTCCAAGGGATTCTGCTGCACTGTTCACATAGCAGAATGTCCACGCCGGAAACATCTGGGGGGAGATTTATCAAAACCTGTCCAGAGGAAAAGTTGCTGAGTTGCCCATAGCAACCAATCAGATCGCTTCTTTCATTTTTAACAAGGCCTCTGCAAAATGAAAGAAGCGACTTTTCCTCTGGACAGGTTTTGATAAATCTTCCCCCTGGTGCGGAAATTAAAATTTTGGTGTCCACTTAAATAATAGACCTGTCTTTGGAAATGCATTGCTGTCTATGAGACTGTGCATTTCTGTGCTTTCTCCCGACGCTCCACTGTCAGGGCAATGTCTGCACAGAGTTTTTTCGTGTGGACATTCCCACATGTGAACATAGTCTAAGGGTGGTCCATGTTGTTACATGGACATGTTCCATGTTGTTGCATGTTACTATGCAGTCACTGTATGCGGTCACCACGTGTTGAAGATTTGCGCTGGTTTGTTGCTTTATACCGTATTTATCGGCGTATAACACGCACTGGCGTATAACACGCACCCCCATTTTAATAGGGAAATTTAAGTTAAAAAAAAATACATATAAGATAAATGAAAGACTAAATGCCATATCATCCCTCTAACTTTGATTTTGCCTGAACTTCAGTTTGGTCCCCCCTTCCAGTGCCACATCATTCCTCCCCTTTTATCAGCCCGTGTGCCACATTTACACCCACCCCCCCTTACCCTCTCATCATTCCCCACTGTCTTATCATTCCCCCACCCCTCTCTTAACATTCCCCCCTCTCATCATGCCCCCTTCTCATCATGCCCCCTCTCATCATGCCCCCTCTCATCATGCCCTCTTCTCACCATGCCCCCTCTCACCATGCCCCCTTCTCACCATGCCCCCTTCTCACCATGCCCCCTTCTCATCATGCCCTCTTCTCATCATGCACTCTTCTCATCATGCCCCCTCTCACCATACCCCCTCTCATCATGCCCCCTCTCATCATGCCCCCTTCTCACCATGCCCCCTCTCACCATGGCCCCCTCTCATCTTGCCCCTTTCTCATCATGCCCCCTCTCATCATGCCCCCTTCTCACCATGTCCCCTCTCACCATGCCCCCCTCTCATCATGCCCCCTCTCATCTTGCCCCTTTCTCATCATGCCCCCTCTCATCATGCCCCCTTCTCATCATGCCCCCTCTCATCTTGCCCCTTTCTCATCATGCCCCCCTCTCATCATGCCCCCTTCTCACCATGCCCCCTCTCATCTTGCCCCTTTCTCATCATGCCCCCCTCTCATCATGCCCCTTTCTCATCATGCCCCCTTTTCATCATCCCCTTTCCCTCCGTTTTTGATATATATATTTTTCCCATCTTCCTTACTTAGCTGCGCTCGGCAGGCCAGGTCCGGTGTCGGGTCTTGCGGGCTGCGGTCAGTGAAGCTGGATGAGTGACGTACTCTGCCGGATGCACAGCATCAGGGACGTCACTCATCATTCGCTGCATCCGCCGCTGGTCAGTGTGGTCGCCGCTGGCAGCCCAACCGCAGCCACCTTAGAATAGTCACAGCGGCAGCAGCATTGAATGAGGGACGTCCCTGATCTTGTGCAGCGGAGCTAGCAGAGGACATCACTCATCCGGCTTCACTGACCGCAGCCGACACCGGACCTGGCCTGCCGAGCGCGGCTAGGTAACGAAGATAAAAAAAAAATTACAATAAAAAGCAGAGGGGAAAAGAAGGAAAATGTAAAACAAACAAAGGGGGAGCCGCGCGCTGGTCACTGATTTAAAGTGGCCGCGGCCAGGCTGCTAATCCTTAACAAGCAGCCGCTGCTGCGGCCACTTTAAATCAGTGACAAAAAGATTTATCGGTGTATAACACGCAGGCAGACTTTTTGTCTTGAATTTAAGTTTTAAAAGTGCGTGTTATACGCCGATAAATACGGTATTTATTAACATAGTAACATACAGTCATGGCTGTAAATGTTGGCACCCCTGAAATTTTTCTACAAAATGAAGTATTTCTTACAGAAAAGGATTGCAGGAACACATGTTTTGCTATACACATGTACCTTTAACTTAAAGGGGTACTCCACTGAAATTTTTTTGTTTTTTAAATCAACTGGTACCAGAACGTTAAACAGATTTGTAAATTACTTCTATTAAAAATAGTAATCTTTCCAGTACTTATCAGCTGCTGTATACTACATAGGAAGTTCTTTTCTTTTTTAATTTTCTTTCTGTCAGACCACAGTGCTCTCTGCTGACATCTCCACTTCTTGTAGAGCATACAGCAGCTGATAAGTACTGGAAGCATTTAATAGAAGTAATTTACAAACCTGTTTAACTTTCTTGCACCATTTGATGAAAAAAAAAATGTTTTCCAGTGGAGTACCCCTTTAATATATGGTTGCACACCCTTTGGAAAAAATAACTTAAATCAGTTGCTTCCTATAACCATCAATAAGCTTTTTATACCTCTCAGCCGGAATGTTGGACCACTCTTCCTTGCTCCAGGTCTCTCTTATTGGAAGGGCACCTTTTCCCAACAGAAACTTTAAGATCTCTCCACAGGTGTTCAATGGGATTTAGATCTGAACTCATTGTTGGCCACTTCAGAACTCTCCAGTGCTTTGTAATTTTGGAAGGTTTTGTTTTCACTCTGTACACTTTCCGGTAAAAATGACATGTTTTTTTTATTCTGTGGGTCAATATGATTACAATTATACCCATGTTATATGCTTTTCTATAATTGTACCGCTTAAAAAAAATCTCAAACCATTTTAACAAAATTAGTATGTTTGAAATTGCCCTATTTTGACCACCTATAACTTTCTAATTTTTCCGTATATGATGCGATATGAGGGCTAATTTTTTGTGCCATGATCTCTAGTTTTTATCAGTACCACTTTTGCTTAGGCTTTACTTTTAATAAATGTTTTATAAAACATTTTTTGGGAATAAAATGTGACAAAAAAGCAGCAATTTTGGACTTGTTTAAAAATTTTTTACGTTTATGCCGTTCACCATATGGGATAAGTAACAATATATTTTAATAGTTAAGACTTTTCTGCATGCAGTGATACCAAATGTGTGTATTAATAATTTTTTTTAACGCTTTTTTGGGTGTAAAATAGGAAAAACGGACGTTTTACTTTTTTTATTGGGGGAGGGGATTTTTCACATTTTTATAACTTTTTTATTTTACATTTTTCTACTTTTTTTTAAAAGACTTTTTATGCCCCCATAGGGGACTATTCATAGCAATTAGTTGTTTAGGACATAGCAATTAGATGTATAGGACATAGCACTGTTCAGTATTATCAGTGATCTTCTGCTCTGGTCTGCTCGATCTCAGACCAGAGCAGAAGACCCCGGGAGACGGCCGGAGCCAGGTGAGGAGACCTTCGGCCGCCATGCTGGATGATCGGATCGCCGCGGCAGCGCTGCGGGCGATCTGATCATCCATTCAAAGTACCGCACTGCCGCAGATGCCGTGATCTGTATTGATCACGGCAACTGAGGGGTTATGATCGCCTATGTCCACCATTACCGGCGGGTCGCTGGCTGCTGATAGCAGCCGGGACCTGCCGGGCATGATGCGAGCACCGCTCCGGAGCTCGCGATCATGGCAGCGCGTAAATGTACTTCATGGTGCGGTAAGTACCACGTCACCATGACGTCCATTTACGTCCATCGTCGTTACTGGGTTAACCTGTTGGGGACGAAGGGCGTATGCATACGCCCTTGCGTCCTGGTACTTAAGGACGAAGGGCGTATCCATACGCCCGTGGGAATTTCGGCCCCCGCAGCGCGGCGGATGGGGACCGGGCCAGGGTGACTGCTGATATCTATGACTATGACTGCTGACCCCCCCCATGTCGGTGATCGGCGCAAATCGCAAGTGAATTCACACTTGCGATTTGCGCCGATTCTGGGTCATTACGGGTCTATGGTGACCCGGTGACACGGAATAGAAGGGGGATCGCGGGTGTCTAAGACCACCCCTCCTATCTCTGCTATTGGTGGTCTAGACGCGACCACCAATAGCAGATCTGGGGGGGGGGGTTTACTTTCGTTTTCCCCGCCCTGCCCACCCACAATAGGCGGGGCAGAATGGGGAAAACGAAGAGGAGCGGCGCCGGAGTCCACTTACCCCACCGGAGGCAGCGGAGCGACGGGGATCGGCGGGCGGCGACGGAGATCTACGGCGGCGTGCGGCAGAAGAGGACGGCTCCCGGATGCGACTATAGTGGTCTCTAGACTGTAGCCCTCCAGATGTTGCAAAACTACAACTCCCAGCATGCCCAGACAGCTGTTTGCTGTGTGGGTATGCTGGAATTTGTAGTTTTGCAACAGCTGGAGGTCTTCAGTTTAGAGACCACTGCACAGTGATCACTATACTGCCCTCTAGATCTTGCAAAACTACAACTCCTAGGATGCCCACACAGCTGTTTGCTGTCTGGGCATGCTGGGAGTTGTAGTTGTGCAACATCTGGAGGTCCACAGTTTGGAGATCACTGTTCAGTGGTCTCTAAATTGTAGCACTCCAGATGTTGCAAAACTACAAATTCCAGCATGCCCACACAGAAAACAGCTGTCTCGGCATGCTGGGAGTTGTAGTTGCGTAGCACTCCAGCTGTTGCATAACTACATCTCCCAGCATGCCCTTCTGTGATCAGTCATGCTGGGAATTGTAGTTTTGCTGGGAATTGAAGTTTTGCAACAGCTGGAGGCACACTGGTGTGAAAATACTGAGTTAGGTAACAGAACCCAACTCAGTCAGTATTTTCCAACCAGTGTGCCTCCAGCTGTTTCAAAACTACAACTCCCATCATGTACTGACAGACCGTGCATGCTGGGAGTTGTAGTTTTGCAACAGCTGGAGGCTCACTGGTTGGAATGTTTTCCAACCAGTGTGCCTCCAGCTGTTGCAAAACTACAACTCCCAGCATGTACTGACAGACCGTGCATGCTGGGAGTTGTAGTTTTGAAACAGCTGGAGGTTTGCCCCCCCCATGTGAACGTACAGGGTACATTCACATGGGCGGGTTTACAGCAAGTTTCCTGCTTCAAGTATGAGCTGCGGCAAATTTTTCGCCGCAGCACAAATTCCTAGCGGGAAACTCACCGTAACCCACCAGTGTGAATGTACCCTAAAAACACTACACTAGACTACACTAACACCTAATAAAGAGTAAAACACTACATAAACACCCCCTTACACTGTCCCCCCTAATAAAAATGAAAAACGTATTGCACAGCAGTGTTTCCAAAACGGAGCCTCCAGCTCCAGCTGTTGCAAAACAACAACTCCCAGCATTTCCGGACAGCCACTGACTGTCCAGGCATGCTGTGAGTTTAGCAACAGCTGGAGGCACCCTGTTTGGGAATCACTGGCGTAGAATACCCCTATGTCCACCCCTATGCAATCCCTAATTTAGTCCTCAAATGCGCATGGTGCTCTCTCACTTTGGAGCCCTGTCGTATTTCAAGGAAACAGTTTAGGGACACATATGGGGTATCGCCGTACTCGGGAGAAATTGCACTACAAGTTTTGGGGGGCTTTTTCTCCTTTTACCCCTTATGAACAGGAAAAGTTGGGGTCTACACCAGCCTGTTAGTGTAAAAAAAAAAAAATTTCTACACTAAAATGCTGGTGTTGCCCTTTACTTTTCATTTTCACAAGAGGTAAAAGGAAAAAAAGACCCCCAAAATTTGTAACGCAATTTCTCCTGAGTACGGAAATACCCCATATGTCGGCATAAAATGCTCTGCGGGCGCACAACAAGGCTCAGGAGTGAGAGCGCACTATGTACATTTGAGGCCTAAATTGGTGATTTGCACAGGGGTGGCTGATTTTACAGCGGTTCTGACTTAAATCCAAAAAAATAAATACCCACATTTTGGAAACTACACCCCTCACGGAATGTAATAAGGGGTAGAGTAAGCATTTATGCCCCACAGGGGTCTGACAGATTTTTGGAACAGTGGTCCGTGAAAATGAAAAATGTAATTTTTTTGTTTGCACAGCCCACTGTTCCAAAGATCTGTCAAACGCCAGTGGGGTGTAAATGCTCACTGTACCCCTTATTAAATTCTGTGAGGGGTGTAGTTTACAAAATGGGGTCACATGTGGGGGGGTCCACTGTTCTGGCACCACGGGGGGCTTTGTAAATGCACATGGCCCCCGACTTCCATTCCAAACAAATTATCTCTCTAAAAGCTCAATGGCGCTCCTTCTCATCTGAGCGTTGTAGTTCGCTCGCAGTGCACTTGACATCCAAACATGGGGTATTTCCATACTCAGAAGAAATGGGGTTACAAATTTTGGGGGGCATTTTCTCCTATTACCCTTTGTAAAAAAGTAAAATTTGGGGAAAAACCAGCATTTTAGTGGAAAAATATTTTTTTTCATTTACACATCCGATTTTAACAAAAAGTTGTCAAACACCTGTGGGGTGTTAAGGCTCACCGTACCCCTTGTTACATTCCTTGAGGGGTCTTGTTTCCATAATAGTGTGCGATGTGCTTTTTTTTGCTGTCCTGGCACCATAGGGGCTTCCTAAATGGGACATGCCCCCCAAAAACCATTTCAGAAAAACTCACTCTCCTAAATCCCATTGTTGCTCCTTCGCTTCTGAGCCCTCTAGTGCACCCGCTGAACACATACACATATGAGGTATTTTCTTACTCAAGAGAAATTGGGTTACAAATTTTGAGAGGATATTTTTCCTTTTACCCCTTGTAAAAATTCAAAAACTGGGTCTACAAGAACATGCGAGTGTAAAAAATTAAGATTTTGAATTTTCTCCTTCACTTTGCTGCTATTCCTGTGAAACACCTAAAGGGTTAACACACTTACTGAATGTCATTTTGAATACTTTGAGGGGTGCAGTTTTTATAATGGGGTCATTTATCGGGTATTTCTAACCAGAAGACCCTTCAAATCCACTTCAAACCTTAACTGGTCCCTGAAAAATTCAGATTTTGAAAATTTTGCGAAAAATTGGAAAATTGTTGCTGAACTCTGAAGCCCTCTGATGTTTTCCAAAAGTAAAAACTCATCAATTTTATGATGCAAACATAAAGTAGACATATTGTGTATGTGAATCAATATATAATTTATTTGGAATATCCATATTCCTTATAAGCAGAGAGCTTCAAAGTTAGAAAATGCAAAATTTTAAATTTTTTCATGAAATTTTTGAAATTTTCACCAAGAAAGGATGCAAGTATCGCCGAAAATTTACCACTAACATAAAGTAGAATATGTCACGAAAAAACTATCTCGGAATCAAATTTATAAGTAAAAGCATCCCAGAGTTATTAATGCTTAAAGTGACAGTGGTCAGATTTGCAAAAAATGCTCTCGTCCTTAGAGTCATAATGGGCTCCGTCCCCAAGGGGTTAAAGGAGCATCACATGCTTGAAACAATGTTATTTTTCCACCATTTTGAAAGGGTGCCAATAATTTTGTCCAGCCCATTTTTGAAGTTTGGCGTGACATTATGTCCAATTAGCTTTTTTTCCTCCCTTGTTGGTGTAGTTGCAATACACACAAAGGGAATAAACATGTGTATAGCAAAACACGTGTTACTGCAATCCTTTTCTAGAAAAATTTCAGGAGTGCCAACATTTACGGCCATGACTGTAGTTATTAACATAGTAACATAGTTTGTACGGTCGAAAAATTACAAGAGTCCATCAAGTTCAAGTTAAAACCCTACTGTGTTGATCCAGAGGAAGGAGAAAAAAAAACCCAGAGGCTGATGCCAATTTCCCCATGACAGAAGAAACATTTCTTCCCGACCCCAATATGGGGTTCAGAATAAATCCCTGGATCAATGTTCTATCCCCATAAATCTTCTATCCATAACCTGTAATATTATTACTCTCTAGAAAAACATCCAGGCCCCCTCAAACTTGTTTATTGAGTCAGACATCACAACATAATTTGGCAGAGAGCTGCATAGTCTCACTGCTCTTACAGTAAAGAATCTCTGACTGTGATGATGGTGAAACCTTCTTTCCTTTAGACGTAGAGGTTATCGGCCTTGGTATGAAAAGATCACTAGAAAGATCTCTGTACTGTCCATTCAAATATTTGTACATTGTAGTCAGATTGCCCCTAAGAATTATTTTCTCTAAACTAAATAACCCCAAGCTTGATAACCTGTCTTGGTCCTGTAATCCTCCCATACCATTAATTATCTTTGTCACCCTCCTCTGCACCCACTCTGGTTCGTCCATGTCCTTTTTATATTCAAGTACCCAAAATTAGACACAATACTCCATATGTGGTCTGACTAATGATTTATACAGCGGCAAAACTATGTCCTTGTCACAGGCCTCTATGCCACCTCTTGATACATCCCATGACTTTGTTAGCCTTGGCAGCTGCTGCCTAGCACTGAATGCTAAAGTCGAGTTTACTGTCCACCAGAACCCCCAAGTCTTTTTTGGTAGGTTTGACCTCATTATCCACATTAAACTTCACTTGCCATGTCTGTGCCCAAACCTCCAGCTTCCCCAGATCCCACTGTAATATTATGTTATCATCATCTGTGGTAATCACCCTACCCAGTTTGGTGTCATCTGCAAATATAGAAATTCTAATTAGTAATCTCTCTACAAGGTCATTAATAAACATATTGAAAAGTGGACCCAGTACTGACCCCTGTGGTACCCCACTTGTAACTGTCACCAAACCAGAGTAAGTTCGATCAGGGCTGCCATCAGAAATTTGGGGGCCCCTTACACAGCTCAAGGCCTGGACCCCCACCCCCGTAGCCCGCCTGCTATCTTCCCCATTGTCTATGAAAAAAAATATTTTAAAAAACAGGACGAGAAAAATAAGAGCCCTTTAGTTTAAAGGATAACTCCGGGATTTAACAACTTATCCCCCTATCCATGCAATTCTATGGCAGAGCCGGAGATTGCCGAAAGCAGCGCTCCGGCTCTCCCATAGAACTGCATGGAGGGGGCTTGTCTGCCTCAAATTCGAGCGGTGGTCAAAGATGTTCGTCTCATGCAGAGAGCTGGGGTGCCGTTTGGGAGATTGCGGGGGGACCCCGCAATCTAACACTTATCCCCTATCCTTAGTTGTTACATTAGTTGTTACATCCCAGAGTTATCCTTTAATAAGGAAGAAAGAAAGAATATTACCACCATACTGTTACTGACCAAGCCCTGTATACTGACCAATATTACCAATAATAAAAATATACAAGGAGGAATATTACCGCCATACATATTACCATCTTACTGTTACTGAACAAATCCTGTTTACTGAGACCAATATTACCAATAATAAGAGTATACATGGAGGAATATTATTCACCATACATATTACCATCATACTGTACTGACCAAATCCTGTATACTGACCAATATTACCAATAGTATCAGTATACAAGTGAGAATAATACTGCCACACCATGACCACTACCATTGCCACCACATAGTGGCTGTATAATTATCACTGAACATAGACCAATATCTCCCCATACAAAACCCATACAGTGTTGACCCCAGCTCTAAACAAGTGCTGACTGACTACTGACTCACAGAGGGCATCTTCTTGGAGGCTTTCTCTTTCCTTTTTTTCTCTTTCTTGCGGCTGCTTTATCACTATAAATTTCATCCATTTCAAAGATCCGTTTGATGTTCCGTTATGAAAACCCTGAAAATCGGCCATTAAACGTCCTGTCACGATGCCGGCTGGCAGGTAGTGGATCCTCTGTGCCAGAGAGGGATTGGCGTGGACCGTGCTAGAGGATCGGTTCTAAGTCACTACTGGTTTTCACCAGAGCCCGCCGCAAAGCGGGATGGTCTTGCTGCGGCGGTAGTGACCAGGTCGTATCCCCTAGCAACGGCTCAACCTCTCTGGCTGCTGAAGATAGGCGCGGTACAAGGGAGTAGACAGAAGCAAGGTCGGACGTAGCAGAAGGTCGGGGCAGGCAGCAAGGATCGTAGTCAGGGGCAACGGCAGAAGGTCTGGAATCACAGGCAAGGAACACACAAGGAACGCTTTCACTGGCACTAGGGCAACAAGATCCGGCGAGGGAGTGAAGGGGAAGTGAGGTGATATAGGGAAGTGCACAGGTGTAAACATTAATTGGAACCACTGCACCAATCAGCGGTGCAGTGGCCCTTTAAATCGCAAAGACCCGGCGCGCGCGCGCCCTAGGGAGCGGGGCCGCGCGCGCCGGGACAGAACTGACGGGGAGCGAGTAAGGTACGGGAGCCGGGGTGCGCATCGCGAGCGGGCGCTACCCGCATCGCGAATCGCATCCCGGCCGGAGGTGGTAACGCAGCGCCCCGGGTCCGTGGAACCGACCGGGGCGCTGCAGTGAGGGAAGTGTAGCGAGCGCTCCGGGGAGGAGCGGGGACCCGGAGCGCTCGGCGTAACAGTACCCCCCCCCTTGGGTCTCCCCCTCTTCTTGGGGCCTGAGAACCTGAGGATCAGACTTTTGTCCAGGATATTGTCCTCAGGTTCCCAGGACCTCTCTTCTGGACCACAACCCTCCCAATCCACTAAAAAAAAAGTTCTTCCCCTGACCTTTTTAGAGGCCAAAATCTCTTTAACAGAGAAGATGTCCGAGGAGCCGGAAACAGGAGTGGGAGGAACAGATTTAGGAGAAAAACGGTTGAGGATGAGAGGTTTAAGAAGAGAGACGTGAAAGGCATTAGGGATACGAAGAGAAGGAGGAAGAAGAAGTTTGTAAGAGACAGGATTAATTTGACACAAAACTTTAAAAGGACCAAGATAGCGTGGTCCCAACTTATAGCTCGGGACACGGAAACGGACATATTTAGCGGAGAGCCATACCTTGTCTCCAGGGGAAAAAATGGGAGGAGCTCTTCTTTTCTTATCTGCGAATCTCTTCATGCGAGAAGAAGCCTGTAAGAGAGAATTTTGGGTCTCTTTCCATATGGTGGAAAGATCACGAGAAATTTCATCCACAGCGGGCAGACCAGAGGGCAAGGGGGTAGGGAGGGGGGGAAGAGGGTGACGGCCGTACACCACGAAAAACGGAGATTTGGAGGAAGATTCAGAGATTCTGAAATTATACGAGAATTCGGCCCAAGGTAGAAGATCTGCCCAGTCATCCTGGCGGGAGGAAACAAAATGTCGTAAATAGTCACCCAAGATCTGGTTAATTCTCTCTACTTGTCCATTGGATTGAGGATGGTATGCAGAAGAAAAATTAAATTTAATCTTGAGTTGTTTACAGAGAGCCCTCCAGAATTTAGACACAAATTGGACGCCTCTATCCGAGACGATCTGTGTAGGCAACCCGTGAAGACGAAAAATGTGTACAAAAAATTGTTTAGCCAACTGAGGCGCTGAAGGAAGACCAGGAAGAGGGATGAAATGTGCCATTTTGGAGAATCGATCAACGACCACCCAAATAACAGTGTTGCCATGGGATGGGGGTAAGTCAGTAATAAAATCCATACCAATCAGAGACCAAGGTTGTTCGGGGACAGGTAGAGGATGAAGAAAACCAGCGGGCTTCTGGCGAGGAGTCTTATCCCGGGCACAGATAGTGCAGGCTCGCACAAAGTCCACCACATCAGTCTCTAGAGTCGGCCACCAATAGAAGCGAGAGATGAGTTGCACAGATTTCTTGATGCCCGCATGACCTGCGAGATGGGAGGAGTGACCCCATTTGAGGATCCCAAGGCGTTGGCGTGGAGAAACAAAGGTCTTTCCTGGAGGAGTTTGCCTGATGGAGGCTGGAGAAGTGGAAATCAGGCAGTCAGGAGGAATGATGTGTTGAGGAGAGAGTTCAATTTCAGAGGCATCTGAGGAACGAGAGAGAGCATCGGCTCTAATGTTTTTATCAGCAGGCCGAAAGTGAATTTCAAAATTAAATCGGGCAAAGAACAGAGACCACCTGGCCTGACGAGGATTCAGCCGTTGGGCAGACTGGAGGTAGGAGAGGTTCTTGTGATCGGTGTAAATAATAACTGGAAATCTTGATCCCTCCAGCAGATGCCTCCATTCCTCGAGTGCTAATTTAATGGCTAGAAGCTCTCGATCCCCGATGGAGTAGTTCCTCTCCGCCGGAGAGAAGGTCCTGGAAAAAAAACCACAAGTAACAGCATGCCCGGAAGAGTTTTTTTGTAGAAGGACAGCTCCAGCTCCCACTGAGGAGGCATCAACCTCCAATAGGAAGGGTTTAGATGGGTCAGGTCTGGAGAGCACGGGAGCCGAAGAAAAGGCAGACTTGAGTCGTTTAAAGGCGTCTTCCGCTTGAGGAGGCCAAGACTTGGGATCGGCATTTTTTTTTGTTAAAGCCACAATAGGAGCCACAATGGTAGAAAAATGTGGAATAAATTGCCTGTAATAATTGGCGAACCCCAAAAAACGTTGGATGGCACGGAGTCCGGAGGGGCGTGGCCAATCTAAGACGGCAGAGAGTTTATCTGGGTCCATTTGTAGTCCCTGGCCAGAGACCAAGTATCCTAGAAAAGGAAGAGATTGGCATTCAAACAGACATTTCTCTATTTTGGCATAGAGTTGATTATCACGAAGTCTCTGAAGAACCATACGGACATGCTGGCGGTGTTCTTCAAGATTGGCAGAAAAGATCAGGATATCGTCCAGATATACAACAACACAGGAGTATAGTAGATCACGAAAAATTTCATTAACAAAGTCTTGGAAGACGGCAGGGGCGTTGCATAGACCAAAGGGCATGACCAGATACTCAAAGTGTCCATCTCTGGTGTTAAATGCCGTTTTCCATTCATCCCCCTCTCTGATGCGGATGAGATTATAAGCACCTCTTAAGTCCAGTTTGGTAAAAATATGGGCACCTTGGAGACGATCAAAGAGTTCAGAGATGAGGGGTAGGGGGTAGCGGTTCTTAACCGTGATTTTATTAAGACCGCGGTAGTCAATGCAAGGACGTAGAGAGCCATCTTTTTTGGACACAAAGAAAAATCCGGCTCCGGCAGGAGAGGAGGATTTACGGATAAAGCCCTTTTTTAAATTTTCTTGGACGTATTCAGACATGGCAAGAGTCTCTGGGACGGACAGAGGATAGATTCTGCCCCGGGGTGGAGTAGTGCCCGGGAGGAGGTCAATGGGACAATCATAAGGCCTGTGAGGAGGTAGAGACTCAGCTTGTTTTTTGCAAAAAACGTCCGCAAAGTCCATATAGGCCTTAGGGAGACCGGTTACATGAGGAAGCACAGGGACACGGCAAGGTTTACTGGGAACCGGTTTTAAGCAGTCCTTGGAACAAGAGGGCCCCCAACTCTTGATCTCCCCAGTGGACCAATCCAGGATTGGGGAATGGAGTTGAAGCCAGGGAAGTCCAAGAAGGATTTCAGAAGTGCAATTGGGGAGGACCAACAGTTCAATCCTCTCGTGATGAGATCCGATGCACATTAGAAGGGGCTCCGTGCGGAAACGTATAGTACAGTCCAATCTTTCATTGTTTACACAATTGATGTAGAGGGGTCTGGCGAGACTGGTCACCGGGATGTTGAACCTGTTGACGAGAGAGGCTAAGATGAAATTTCCTGCAGATCCAGAGTCCAAGAAGGCCACAGCAGAGAAGGAGAAGGCAGAGGCAGACATCCGCACAGGCACAGTAAGACGTGGAGAAGCAGAGTAGACATCAAGGACTGTCTCACCTTTGTGCGGAGTCAGCGGACGTCTTTCCAGACGGGGAGGACGGATAGGACAATCCTTCAGGAAGTGTTCGGTACTAGCACAGTACAGGCAGAGATTCTCCATGCGGCGTCGTGTCCTCTCTTGGGGTGTCAGGCGAGACCGGTCGACCTGCATAGCCTCCACGGCGGGAGGCACAGGAACAGATTGCAGGGGACCAGAGGAGAGAGGAGCCGGGGAGAAGAAACGCCTCGTGCGAACAGAGTCCATATCCTGGCGGAGCTCCTGACGCCGTTCGGAAAAACGCATGTCAATGCGAGTGGCAAGATGGATGAGTTCATGTAGGTTAGCAGGGATTTCTCGTGCGGCCAGAACATCTTTAATGTTGCTGGATAGGCCTTTTTTAAAGGTCGCGCAGAGTGCCTCATTATTCCAGGATAATTCTGAAGCAAGGGTACGGAACTGTACGGCATACTCGCCAACGGAAGAATTACCCTGGACCAGGTTCAACAGGGCAGTCTCAGCAGAAGAGGCTCGGGCAGGTTCCTCAAAGACACTTCGAATTTCCGAGAAGAAGGAGTGTACAGAGGCAGTGACGGGGTCATTGCGGTCCCAGAGCGGTGTGGCCCAAGCCAGGGCTTTTCCAGACAGCAGGCTGACTACGAAAGCCACCTTAGACCTTTCAGTGGGGAACTGGTCCGACATCATCTCCAAGTGTAATGAACATTGGGAAAGAAAGCCACGGCAAAACTTAGAGTCCCCATCAAATTTATCCGGCAAGGATAGTCGTATTCCAGAAGCGGCCACTCGCTGCGGAGGAGGTACAGGAGCTGGCGGAGGAGATGATTGCTGGAGCTGTGGTAGTAACTGTTGTAGCATAACAGTCAGTTGAGACAGCTGTTGGCCTTGTTGCGCAATCTGTTGTGACTGCTGGGCGACCACCGTGGTGAGGTCAGCGACAACTGGCAGAGGAACTTCAGCGGGATCCATGGCCGGATCTACTGTCACGATGCCGGCTGGCAGGTAGTGGATCCTCTGTGCCAGAGAGGGATTGGCGTGGACCGTGCTAGAGGATCGGTTCTAAGTCACTACTGGTTTTCACCAGAGCCCGCCGCAAAGCGGGATGGTCTTGCTGCGGCGGTAGTGACCAGGTCGTATCCCCTAGCAACGGCTCAACCTCTCTGGCTGCTGAAGATAGGCGCGGTACAAGGGAGTAGACAGAAGCAAGGTCGGACGTAGCAGAAGGTCGGGGCAGGCAGCAAGGATCGTAGTCAGGGGCAACGGCAGAAGGTCTGGAATCACAGGCAAGGAACACACAAGGAACGCTTTCACTGGCACTAGGGCAACAAGATCCGGCGAGGGAGTGAAGGGGAAGTGAGGTGATATAGGGAAGTGCACAGGTGTAAACATTAATTGGAACCACTGCACCAATCAGCGGTGCAGTGGCCCTTTAAATCGCAAAGACCCGGCGCGCGCGCGCCCTAGGGAGCGGGGCCGCGCGCGCCGGGACAGAACTGACGGGGAGCGAGTAAGGTACGGGAGCCGGGGTGCGCATCGCGAGCGGGCGCTACCCGCATCGCGAATCGCATCCCGGCCGGAGGTGGTAACGCAGCGCCCCGGGTCCGTGGAACCGACCGGGGCGCTGCAGTGAGGGAAGTGTAGCGAGCGCTCCGGGGAGGAGCGGGGACCCGGAGCGCTCGGCGTAACACGTCCGTTAGAAAATCCCATAATAGCCTATGGGATTTTTACATTATCCGTTTTAATCCGTTATAGTCCGTTATTAATAACGGACGTTATTTTGTAACGGAAAATAGTAACTGGAGAAATAGTGCATGCATTATTTCTTCTGTTCATTCTCCCGTCACAAAATAATGTCCGTTATTAATAACGGACTATAACGGATTAAAACGGATAATGTAAAAATCCCATAGACTATTATGGGATGAAGTCTTCTTCAAATCATGACTTGTCTCCACATAATCTGCCAGACAACAAACATATTAGGCTCCACACATTTTCAGCACATTCCCCATCTGCTCACTACCCTAGGTGCCCCAAATAATTCCTCCCTTGGTGCCCTATATAGTATAAGGGAGTAAGTATGTGTTGGGGGGAAAGGGTAGAGGGATTAGGTAGGGGTGGGTAATTTCCTCACTCCTATCAGATAGTGGCCCCAGTAGGTAGGTAGGGAATTCCCCCTATAAAGTAAATGTCCCCATTAGGTCTGTAATGTCCTAGTAGGTAGGTAGGAGGTTATGCTCCCAGTGGGTAGGTTGTAGGTGATGCCCCCAGGTAGGTTGTCAGTAATGACCCAAACGGGTAGACAGTAGGTAATGCCCCAATAGGTAGTGCCCCAAGGTAGGTAGTGCTCCCAGATATGTAATGTGCCCAGTAGATAGTGCCCCCCAGGTAGATAATGCTCTTAGTAGGTAGGTCCCTCAATAGGTAGTGCCCTAGGTATGTAATGCCCCCAGTAGATAGTGACCCTAGGTAGATCATGCCTCCAGATAGATCAGTGTGGTGTCTCTAGCTGTTGCAAAACTAGAACTCCCAGCATGTCTAGACAGTCAAAGGCATGCTGGGAGTTGTAGTTTTACAACAGCTGGGGGCACCCTAATCAGGAAACATTGAGAATTCACACACTGACCCCTAAACAGTAATTTGTCCCCTTCCCTCTTTCCCACCAGAAAGTAACCTTATTGATGGGTGGCCTCAGCGCGGGCGGGTGTCGGAATCCTCGGTGGAGCAGGAATCAAAGCATGCCCCTGCTCCAATAGGTCTGCAGCCTGCACACAGAGGAGTGTGGGGGTAGGGGGGGGGGGGGAGCATCTTTCTGCTCTCCTCCCAGAGAGTCAGTGCCGCCGCAGCCCCCGCCCCTGCGCTGACATTAAAGGGCTGCAGGCTGAATATTTTAAAAGAAAGTGGGGCTGCAGCAGCGGGCCCCCTCTCAGGATGGAGGTCCCACCATCAGTCCAGCCTTTCTGTGCTGCGCCCGCTGCAGGGGGGTACAGCAGGGGCCCGGGCCCTCCTGGCTGTACCCCCCTGATGGCGGCCCTGAGTTCCATTGATACTTATCCTCTGATTCCTGTGACTGAGCCAGTTGCTAACCCATTTACATATGTCCTCCCCCAGTCCCAGCATCCTTATTTTATTTTACCTGTATTTCATATTTTAGTTGCTGCACTGTTACTGGTTAACAGTGAGTTTCTGTGGAAACTGAGGATTCACAGATGGTAAAGTACAGATACAACAGAATATTACTGCATTGTGTAGGACCACTCTTAAAGGGGTACTCCCCTGGAAAAAATTTTCTTTTAAATCAACTGGTGCCAGAAAGTTAAACAGATTTGTAAATTACTTCTATTAACAAATCTTAATCCTTCCAGTACTTATCAGTTGCTGTTATGATCCACAGGAAATTCTTTTTGAATTTCCTTTCTTCCTTTCTATGGGGATTTGCTCCTACTCTGGACAGAGAGAGCACTGTGGTCAGGCAGAAAGGAAATTCAAAAAGAAAATAACTTCCTGTGGATCATAAGAGCATCTGATAAGTACTGGAAGGATTAAGATTTTTTTTAATAGAAGTAATTTACAAATCTGGCACCAGTTGGTTTAAAAAAATATTTTCCAGCAGAGTACCCCTTTAAAGTCTAGAAATATTTGTCCAAAATAAATAGTTAAAAGAGGATTTGCCCAGCTTGGTCAACCTGTTGTAAAAGCTAGATTAAATAGGCACTGTCAGATAAAAGCTCTATTTATATCTGTTATCTCGCAAAACATTAAAGGGGTACTCCACTGGAAAACATTTTCTTTTAAATCAACTGGTGCCAGAAAGTTAAACAGATTTGTAAATTACTTCTATAAAACAATCCCAATCCTTCCAGTACATATCAGCTGCAGTATAATGCACAGGAAGTTCTTTTATTTTTTAATTTCCTTTCTGCCTGACCACAAGTGCTCTCTGCTGACACCGCTGTCCAATTTAGGAACTGTCCAGAGTAGGAGCAAATCCCCATAGCAAACCTCTCTTGCTCTGGACAGTTCCTGATGTGGACAGAGGTGTCAGCAGAGATCACTTGTGGTCAGGCAGAAAGGAAATTCAAAAAGAAAAGAACTTCCTGTGTATTATACTGCAGCTGATAAGTACTGGAAGGATTGGGATGTTTTAATAGAAGTCATTTACAAACCTGTTTAACTTTCTTGCACCAGTTGATTTAAAATAAAAGGTTTTCCAGTGGAGTATCCCATTAACCTTTCTAATATACTTCTTTGGAAAATGTTATTTCCTTTTTATAGGAATCATTGCTTATAAAATCATGACTTTGTCCAAGCTGAAGCACAGGCATAAACAAAGTCCAGTATGTGAGGGTGGGCTAGCACTACTCTGTGCTCTCTCCTGTCTGATAGTCCTCATCTGCGCTCTCTCCTGTCTGATAGTACTCCTTTGTGCTCTCTCCTGTCTGATAGTACTCCTCTGTGCTCTCTCCTGTCTGATAGTACTCCTCTGAGCTCTCTCCTGTTTGATAGCACTCCTCTGTGCTCTCTCCTGTCTGATAGGACTCCTCTGTGTTCTCTCCTGTCTGATAGTACTCCTCTGAGCTCTCTCCTGTCTGATAGTCCTCCTGTCACGATGCCGGCTGGCAGGTAGTGGATCCTCTGTGCCAGAGAGGGATTGGCGAGGACCGCGCTAGTGGACCGGTTCTAAGTCACTACTGGTTTTCACCAGAGCCCGCCGCAAAGCGGGATGGTCTTGCTGCGGCGGTAGTGACCAGGTCGTATCCACTAGCAACGGCTCACCTCTCTGACTGCTGAAGATAGGCGAGGTACAAGGGAGTAGACAGAAGCAAGGTCGGACGTAGCAGAAGGTCGGGGGCAGGCGGCAAGGTTCGTAGTCAGGGTGGATAGCAGAAGTTCTGGTACACAGGCTTTAGACACACAAAACGCTTTCACTAGGCACAAGGGCAACAAGATCCGGCAAGGGAGTGCAAGGGAGGAGACCAGATATAGCCAGGGAGCAGGTGGAAGCCAATTAAGCTAATTGGGCCAGGCACCAATCATTGGTGCACTGGCCCTTTAAGTCTCAGGGAGCTGGCGCGCGCGCGCCCTAGAGAGCGGAGCCGCGCGCGCCAGCACATGACAGCAGGGGACGGGAACGGGTAAGTGACCTGGGATGCGATTCGCGAGCGGGCGCGTCCCGCTGTGCGAATCGCATCCCCAACGGCCATGACAGAGCAGCGCTCCCGGTCAGCGGGACTGACCGGGGAGCTGCAGGGAGAAAGACGCCGTGAGCGCTCCGGGGAGGAGCGGGGACCCGGAGCGCTAGGCGTAACAGTACCCCCCCCCCCCTTAGGTCTCCCCTTTTTTTTGTCCGGTGACTGCCTCCCCTGGGATGAGGACACCGGGAAGGAATGGATGGTTTCCTCAATGGCAGGCAGTACAGCAGGAGTAGGAATGGGGAGGGAGGGCAGAGGGTGAAGCTTGGCACGGGGCAGGAAGACACAAGGACGGGAGCCATGAGGGGACACAGAGGCTTACCTGATGGGACTGGGAGGGGGGGAGAGGCATTTCCTGTGGCAGGCAGAGTCCCTAACGACCTTAGGGGGACCGGATACAGGAGGAACCACAGGGTCACGGCAGGGAGTACTGGGAACCGGTTTAAGGCAGTCCTTGGAACAAGAGGGACCCCAACCCTTGATCTCCCCTGTGGACCAATCCAGGGTTGGGGAATGGTGTTGAAGCCAGGGTAGTCCAAGGAGAATTTCGGAAGTGCAATTGGGAAGGACCAAAAATTCAATTTTCTCGTGATGAGGTCCGATGCACATTAGGAGGGGTTCCGTGCGGTAACGGACGGTGCAATCCAACCTGGCTCCGTTGACCGCGGAAATGTGGAGTGGCTTGACAAGACGGGTCACCGGAATGCGGAATTTATTCACCAAGGACTCCCGAATAAAATTCCCAGAGGCACCAGAGTCCAGGCAGGCCACGGCTGAGAGGGAAGAGCTGGCTGAAGTAGAAATCCGTACAGGCACCGTGAGACGTGGAGAAGCCGACTTAGCATCAAGAGACGCCACACCCACGAGAGCTGGGTGCGAGCGTGCGTTTCCCAGACGTGGAGGACGGATAGGGCAATCCACCAAAAAATGTTCGGTACTGGCACAGTACAGACAAAGATTCTCTTCCTTACGGCGATTCCTCTCTTCCAGGGTCAGGCGAGACCGATCCACTTGCATGGCCTCCTCGGCGGAAGGCCTAGGCGCAGATTGCAATGGAGACTGTGGGAGAGGTGTCCAGAGATCAAAGTCTTTTTCCTGGCGGAGCTCTTGATGCCTCTCAGAAAAACGCATGTCAATGCGAGTGGCTAGATGAATGAGTTCATGCAGGTTAGCAGGAGTTTCTCGTGCGGCCAGAACATCTTTAATGTTGCTGGATAGGCCTTTTTTAAAGGTCGCGCAGAGGGCCTCATTATTCCAGGATAGTTCAGAAGCAAGAGTACGGAATTGTATGGCGTACTCGCCAACGGAAGAATTACCCTGGACCAGGTTCAGCAGGGCAGTCTCAGCAGAAGAGGCTCGGGCAGGTTCCTCAAAGACACTTCGAATTTCCGAGAAGAAGGAGTGTACAGAGGCAGTGACAGGGTCATTGCGGTCCCAGAGCGGTGTGGCCCATGACAGGGCTTTTCCAGACAGAAGGCTGACTACGAAAGCCACCTTAGACCTTTCAGTAGGAAACTGGTCCGACATCATCTCCAAATGCAGGGAACATTGCGAAAGAAAGCCACGGCAAAACTTAGAGTCCCCATTAAATTTGTCCGGCAAGGACAGGCGGAGGCTAGGAGTGGCCACTCGCTGCGGAAGGGGTGCAGGAGCTGGCGGAGGAGATGATTGCTGCTGAAGTTGCGACTGAAGTTGGTGCACAATGGTGGACACTTCCGACAGCTGGTGGGTTAGGTGGGCGATCTGTCGGGATTGCTGGGCGACCACCGTGGTGATATCAGAGGCAACTGGCAGGGGAACCTCAGCGGGATCCATGGCCGGATCTACTGTCACGATGCCGGCTGGCAGGTAGTGGATCCTCTGTGCCAGAGAGGGATTGGCGAGGACCGCGCTAGTGGACCGGTTCTAAGTCACTACTGGTTTTCACCAGAGCCCGCCGCAAAGCGGGATGGTCTTGCTGCGGCGGTAGTGACCAGGTCGTATCCACTAGCAACGGCTCACCTCTCTGACTGCTGAAGATAGGCGAGGTACAAGGGAGTAGACAGAAGCAAGGTCGGACGTAGCAGAAGGTCGGGGGCAGGCGGCAAGGTTCGTAGTCAGGGTGGATAGCAGAAGTTCTGGTACACAGGCTTTAGACACACAAAACGCTTTCACTAGGCACAAGGGCAACAAGATCCGGCAAGGGAGTGCAAGGGAGGAGACCAGATATAGCCAGGGAGCAGGTGGAAGCCAATTAAGCTAATTGGGCCAGGCACCAATCATTGGTGCACTGGCCCTTTAAGTCTCAGGGAGCTGGCGCGCGCGCGCCCTAGAGAGCGGAGCCGCGCGCGCCAGCACATGACAGCAGGGGACGGGAACGGGTAAGTGACCTAGGATGCGATTCGCGAGCGGGCGCGTCCCGCTGTGCGAATCGCATCCCCAACGGCCATGACAGAGCAGCGCTCCCGGTCAGCGGGACTGACCGGGGAGCTGCAGGGAGAAAGACGCCGTGAGCGCTCCGGGGAGGAGCGGGGACCCGGAGCGCTAGGCGTAACACCTCCTCTGCGCTCTCTCCTGTCTGATAGTATTCCTCTGTGCTCTCTCCTGTCTGATAGTACTCCTCTGAGCTCTCTCCTGTTTGATAGCACTCCTCTGTGCTCTCTCCTGTCTGTTAGTACTCCTCTGTGCTCTCTCCTGTGTGATAGTACCCCTCTGTGCTCTCTCCTGTCTGATAGGACTCCTCTGTGCTTGCTCCTGTCTGATAGCACTCCTCTGTGCTCTCTCCTGTCTGATAGTACTCCTCTGTGCTCTCTCCTGTCTGATAGTACTTCTCTGAGCTCTCTCCTGTCCTATCATACAGTGCTAGCACACCCTCACTTACTGGGCTTTGTCCATGTCTGTGCTTCAGCTTGGACAAAGCCTTATTTTGTAAGCCATGATTTCTATAAAAAGGAATTAACATTTCCTTATGAAGTTTATTAGAAAGGTTAATGTTTTGCCAAGATGTACACTATATAAAAAAGTTTTGAATCTGACAGTGCCCATTTAAACTAGATACTCTAAGCATAAGGCATGTTTGTGCTAGTAGCTCTGGCTCAATGTGATGTTCAGACAGCATTGTTTTCCCATCTTTTGAACAAAGAAAAACGAATAAAAGACCTTCTTGAACTTTTCACCAGTTATTGTGTGGTAACCCAGTACAGAATCACGTGTTCTTCTGTATTCCTGCCCATCCTGTGTGGCAGATGCTGCTTCAATGTCCATCTTGGGCCAACTCTCCTCAGGACTCTCTATATTCACAGTATTATACAAAGCTATGCAATGGTTAATGTATTGATATTTTCTATGCACTTGTTACTTTAAGAAATATGTTGTCAGGAACCTTGTTGTTAGGGGAGTATGCAAAGGTGAAGCAGGTGACTTATCCGGCCAATGGGATCTCTCTAAATTGCTCCCATATATAGTGAGGTCAGAGTTCAGTTCTGCAGCCTTATGCTAAGGTACAGTTGAGAGAAGTGTGGAGTCTGTCTGTGAGGTGATTCTGGAGGAGGCCTGAGGCCTAGTCCAGCAACCGTGCATCTACTACCAGTAACCAGGTGAAAGTCAAAGCCTTGCGGTAAGCAATACAGTCCTGGGGTCAATCCAAGTCAAGTTAGTCAAGTCCAAGTAACTAAAGTCTACCGTGGGCTGCATACAAGTCAAGTCAGTCATATACAGCACAATCAACTTTAAGTCCAGAAAAGCCGATAAGCTTCCCAAAGTTCACCCTGCATCTCCTTCATGCTAATCTGAGCTGTAACGGATTATACCATCTTTCCAACCTCAGTATAGCAAGTCCGTTATCCCTAACCTTGCGTCGGTGTGATTACTTTCCCCATGCCTGGCACAGGAGAAGCTGGTCAACCTCAAGTGGTGCATAGGTCAACCACGCCCTGGTGTCACGAAAAGGTTAATTCACACATTACCCTCACCCGACACCACAACTTAGTTTAATTGAAATCAGTGAAAAACAGCTGGTTCCCCTGCACAAGTTTTGATAACTCTCCCCCTCTGTGTGAACATTGCTTTAGACTGTCTTACAGTTTCAGAGCTGTCTTACTTTTATGCCAGCCTGCGGTTGACAGTAATGCTTTAAAGAGGTTTTCGAGGGATAGAAGCAAAAAGCTAATTTCTTCCAAAAATAGCACCAACTCTGTTCTCAGGTGGTGTGTGGCATTACAGTGTTACAGTGGAACTGAACTGCAATACCATACACAACCTGAGGACAGAGGTGGTGCTGTTTTCGGAAGAAATCAGCACTGTTTTTTTTTTATTCTGGATAATTCCTTTATCCAGAATACAAATCCAACAAATCATCAGTAGTGGATTCCTCAAGCAATTTGTGATGCATAAGTACCAATTCAATGGACAAAAGTGATGCTTATATATTATATTTGAATCCTGAGATCTTCAGAGAGTCAATTCCTGAGCATGCGTTTGTTGTCATAGAAACTAATAGACAAAGCTTCAACATGGACAATCAGGAATGTGCAAAGATTATTTTTTATCATCAACAGTTACAATGTGGATGTTATTACAAGTAAAAGTATTGATCAAGGCAATTGCTTTATTTCAATTATGAAAAAAACACTAAATATGTTGTTCCAATTTTCTTGTGTACATGCATGTGGGAAATTTTTTCTAGCATTTTGTTTATACTTTCTGCCAAGCTATGGCAAAAAAAAAAGCATCTGAAAACATGCCATGCATTATTTGGTGAAAAACTGTACCTGTCAGATGTTAGCAGGGAAATAATTGGGAAAGACAAAACCCTTTACTTAAAATTCTTTTTTACTTGGGGTGTTTTTCTGGTGGTTAAAGGGGTTTTCCCATATCCTTACTTACGGCTTTTCTGGGTCCTGTTTTCAACAGCCGAGTTGGTCAGGAAAGCCAAAAGCAGCCGAAGTGGGGAAGTAGCTCAATTGTCTTAAAGGGGTATTCCAGGCAAAGCCTTTTTTTATATATATCAACTGGCTCCGGAAAGTTAATTTTTAGGTAAAAGTGACACCTTGCCTTTATTCTGTAGGTCCTTTCGATTAAAATGATACCCTACTTATATACCGTATTTATTGGGGTATACCACGCACCGGCCTATAACACGCACCCTCATTTTACCAAGGATATTTGGGTAAAAAAGTTTGTGTGCATGCTTATACCCCGATACACTGTTTCTGACCCCGCAGAAGCCCCCAGAAAAGGCAGGGGGAGAGAGGCCGTCGCTGCCCGCTTCTCTCCCTCTGCCTTTCCTGGGGTCTAGGGCCGTGCTGCCGCCGCTTCTCTCCCACTGGCTGTCTGCGACGCTGCCCATTCTCTCCCCCTGACTATCGGTGTCGGCGCCCCATTGCCGGCGCCGATAGCCAGGGGGAGAGAAGCGGCACCGGCAATGGGGCAGCGGCGCCGATAGCAAGGGGGAGAGAAGGGGCAGCGGCACCCATTGCCGGAGCCGCTGCCCCGTTGCCTCCCCCATCCCCGGTTGTATAATTACCTGTTGCCGGTGTGCGTCCCCTGCGTTGCTGCTATGCACTGCACGGCACGCCGCAATGACGAGTGACGTAATTGCTTCTCGCAGCGCATAGCAATGACGCAGGGGACGCACACCGGAGGCCTGAAGCAGCGCGGACCCGACCCCGGCAACATGTAATTATACAACCGGGGATGGGGGAGGCAACGGGGCAGCGGCGCCGCCAATGGGTGCCGCTGCCCCTTCTCTCCCCCTGTCTGTCAGTGCCGCTGCCCCATTGCCCGTGCCGCTTCTCTCCCCCTGGCTATCGGCGCCGGCAATGGGGCAGCGGCACCGACAGCCAGGGGGAGAGAACGGGCAGCGGCACCGATAGCCAGGGGGAGAGAACGGGCAGCGGCACCTATAGCCAGGGGGAGAGAAGGGCTGGCAGCAGGGCTCTAGACCCCAGGACAGGCAGGGGCAGAGAAGCCGGCAGCGACGGCAGGTCTCTGCACCTGCAAAGCCGCTGCAGTTCATTGATTTTAAAGCGCCCGCTTTAAATCATTGAACTTCAGCGGCTTATCGGCGTATAACATGCAGATAGACTTTAGGCTAAAAATTTTAGCCTAAAAAGTGTGTTATACGCCGATAAATACGGTAGGTTTGATTTTGTTGTACTTCTGGAAAAAATCATAACTACATGCAGGCAAATTTAAGCGTTTAAAATTGTCATCTTCTGACCCCTATAACTTTTTTACTTTTCTGCTTATTTGGGCAAATTTTCTGCATCGTGATCTGAAGTTTTTAGCTGTACCATTTATGTATTGATCGAACTTTTTGATCACTTTTTATTCATTTTTTCATTATATAAAAAGTGACCAAAAATACGCTATTTTGGACTTTGGAATATTTTTTGTGCGTACGCCATTGACCGTGCGGTTTAATTAATGATATATTTTTATAATTCAGACATTTCGACACACGGTAATACCACATATGTTTATTTTTCTTTTCATTTACATAGTTTTATTTTTAAATTGGGAAAAGGGGGGTGATTCAAACTTTTATTAGGGAAGGGGTTAAATGATCTTTATTTACTTTTTTTTCCCCACTTATTTTGCAATGTTATAGCTCCCATGGGAGGCTATAACACTGCACACACTGATCTTTTACATTGATCAATGGTTTCTCATAGGAAACCAGTGATCAATGATTCTGCCGCTTGACTGCTCATGGCTGGATCTCAGGCACTGAGCAGTTGTCCCTCCAGCTGTCCTGGATTTCACCGCGGCTATCCCGAACAGCTCCCTGAGCTAACCATTCGGCGATCGGACAGCATGAAGTAAGGTAGGGACCCTCCTGTTGTCTTTACAGCCCCCTGAGTTAACCGGCAGTGCTTTACTTTCACTTTAGACGTGGCGTTCAACTTTGAACGCCGCATCTAAAGGGTTACTCGTGCGCCTCACTGCAATCAGTGCCGCGCGCTATTAGCCATGGGTCCCGGCCGTCGTTCTAACAACGGCCGGGCCTGACCCGCTATGCCGTGGCCCCACGTTATAGAAAGGGAGTGGGCTGAAGGCATATAGGTACGCCCTCTGTCCCCAAGGAGTTAAAATACAATATAGGTGTGGAGCTTTGTTTTCCTAGTTAGTTGTGTATTTGTAATTGGAAAAAATATATTTTTTATCTAATAATGTACACAATTAAAATCTATGGAAAAAGTAGTTATCAGTAGTGTAGAGCGTGAATATTCAAAATGCAAATTTTTACTGTGAATTTTGGCACTCTTTTTTTGTGAATTAATGCGAATATTTATGCAAATATCTGCACTTCCAGACTGGACACTGATACCTCCTTTCTTTTAGGTGAAAGATATAATTGCACATGCACACTGTTACGCCGAGCGCTCCGGGTCCCCGCTCCTCCCCGGAGCGCTCGCTTCACTCTCTCCGCTGCAGCGCTCCGGTCACGTCCTCTGACCCGGGGCGCTGCGATCCCGCTGCCAGCCGGGATGCGATTCGCGATGCGGGTAGCGCCCGCTCGCGATGCGCACCCCGGCTCCCCTACCTGACTCGCTCCCCGTCTGTTCTGTCCCGGCGCGCGCGGCCCCGCTCCCTAGGGCGCGCGCGCGCCGGGTCTCTGCGATTTAA
This sequence comes from Hyla sarda, assembly GCF_029499605.1. Taxonomy (NCBI): domain Eukaryota; kingdom Metazoa; phylum Chordata; class Amphibia; order Anura; family Hylidae; genus Hyla; species Hyla sarda. The sequence goes on along the minus strand of NC_079191.1, from coordinate 342,667,692 downwards.
AGGGCCACTGCGCCGCTGATTGGCGCAGTGGTTCCAATTAGGGTAATCACCTGTGCACTTCCCTATATTACCTCACTTCCCTTGCACTCCCTTGCCGGATCTTGTTGCCTTAGTGCCAGTGAAAGCGTTCCTTGTGTGTTCCTTGCCTGTGTTTCCAGACCTTCTGCCGTTGCCCCTGACTACGATCCTTGCTGCCTGCCCCGACCTTCTGCTACGTCCGACCTTGCTTCTGCCTACTCCCTTGTACCGCGCCTATCTTCAGCAGCCAGAGAGGTGAGCCGTTGCTAGTGGATACGACCTGGTCACTACCGCCGCAGCAAGACCATCCCGCTTTGCGGCGGGCTCTGGTGAAAACCAGTAGTGGCTTAGAACCGGTCCACTAGCACGGTCCACGCCAATCCCTCTCTGGCACAGAGGATCCACTACCTGCCAGCCGGCATCGTGACAGTAGATCCGGCCATGGATCCCGCTGAAGTTCCTCTGCCCGTTGTCGCTGACCTCACCACGGTGGTCGCCCAGCAGTCACAACAGATAGCGCAACAAGGCCAACAGCTGTCTCAACTGACCGTTATGCTACAACAGTTACTACCACAGCTTCAGCAGTCATCTCCTCCGCCAGCTCCTGCACCTCCTCCGCAGCGAGTGGCCGCTCCTGGGATACGCTTATCCTTGCCGGATAAATTTGATGGGGACTCTAAGTTTTGCCGTGGCTTTCTTTCCCAATGTTCCCTGCATCTGGAGATGATGTCGGACCTGTTTCCCACTGAAAGGTCTAAGGTGGCTTTCGTAGTCAGTCTTCTGTCCGGAAAAGCCCTGTCATGGGCCACACCGCTCTGGGACCGCAATGACCCCGTCACTGCCTCTGTACACTCCTTCTTCTCGGAAATCCGAAGTGTCTTTGAGGAACCTGCCCGAGCCTCTTCTGCTGAGACTGCCCTGTTGAACCTGGTCCAGGGTAATTCTTCCGTTGGCGAGTATGCCGTACAATTCCGTACACTTGCTTCAGAATTGTCCTGGAATAATGAGGCCCTCTGCGCGACCTTCAAAAAAGGCCTATCCAGCAACATTAAAGATGTTCTGGCCGCACGAGAAATCCCTGCTAATCTACATGAACTCATTCACCTAGCCACTCGCATTGACATGCGTTTTTCTGAAAGGCGCCAGGAACTCCGCCAAGATATGGACTCTGTTCGCACGAGGCGTTTCGTCTCCTCGGCTCCTCTCTCCTCTGGTCCCCTGCAATCTGTTCCTGTGCCTCCCGCCGTGGAGGCTATGCAGGTCGACCGGTCTCGCCTGACACCTCAAGAGAGGACACGACGCCGTTTGGAGAACCTCTGCCTGTACTGTGCTAGTACCGAACACTTCCTGAGGGATTGTCCTATCCGTCCTCCCCGCCTGGAAAGACGTACGCTGACTCCGCACAAAGGTGAGACAGTCCTTGATGTCTACTCTGCTTCTCCACGTCTTACTGTGCCTGTGCGGATTTCTGCCTCTGCCTTCTCCTTCCCTGCTGTGGCCTTCTTGGACTCTGGATCTGCAGGAAATTTTATTTTGGCCTCTCTCGTCAACAGGTTCAACATTCCGGTGACCAGTCTCGCCAGACCCCTCTACATCAATTGTGTAAATAATGAAAGATTGGACTGTACCATACGTTTCCGCACGGAGCCCCTTCTTATGAGCATCGGATCTCATCATGAGAGGATTGAACTTTTGGTCCTCCCCAATTGCACCTCGGAAATTCTCCTTGGACTTCCCTGGCTTCAACTTCATTCCCCTACCCTGGATTGGTCCACTGGGGAGATCAAGAGTTGGGGGTCCTCTTGTTCCAAGAACTGTCTAAAACCGGTTCCCAGTAACCCTTGCCGTAACTCTGTGGTTCCTCCAGTAACCGGTCTCCCTAAGGCCTATATGGACTTCGCGGATGTTTTCTGCAAAAAACAAGCTGAGACACTACCTCCTCACAGGCCTTATGATTGCCCTATCGACCTCCTCCCGGGCACTACTCCACCCCGGGGCAGAATTTATCCTCTCTCTGCCCCAGAGACTCTTGCCATGTCCGAATACGTCCAGGAGAATCTAAAGAAGGGCTTTATCCGTAAATCCTCCTCTCCTGCCGGAGCCGGATTTTTCTTTGTGTCCAAAAAAGATGGCTCCCTACGTCCTTGCATTGACTACCGCGGTCTTAATAAAATCACGGTTAAGAACCGCTACCCCTTACCCCTCATCTCTGAACTCTTTGATCGCCTCCAAGGTGCCCACATCTTCACTAAATTGGACTTAAGAGGCGCCTATAACCTCATCCGCATCAGAGAGGGGGACGAGTGGAAAACGGCATTTAACACCAGAGATGGACACTTTGAGTATCTGGTCATGCCCTTTGGACTGTGCAACGCCCCTGCCGTCTTCCAAGACTTTGTCAATGAAATTTTTCGTGATCTGTTATACTCCTGTGTTGTTGTATATCTGGACGATATCCTAATTTTTTCTGCCAATCTAGAAGAACACCGCCAGCATGTCCGTATGGTTCTTCAGAGACTTCGTGACAACCAACTCTATGCCAAAATTGAGAAATGTCTGTTTGAATGCCAATCTCTTCCTTTTCTAGGATATTTGGTCTCTGGCCAGGGACTACAGATGGATCCAGACAAACTCTCTGCCGTCTTAGATTGGCCACGCCCCTCCGGACTCCGTGCTATCCAACGCTTTTTGGGGTTCGCCAATTATTACAGGCAATTTATTCCACATTTTTCTACCATTGTGGCTCCTATCGTGGCTTTAACCAAAAAAAGTGCTGATCCCAAGTCCTGGCCTCCTCAAGCAGAAGACGCCTTTAAACGACTCAAGTCTGCCTTTTCTTCGGCTCCCGTCCTCTCCAGACCTGACCCTTCCAAACCCTTCCTATTGGAGGTTGATGCCTCCTCAGTGGGAGCTGGAGCTGTTCTTCTACAAAAAAATTCTTCCGGGCATGCTGTCACTTGTGGTTTTTTCTCTAGGACCTTCTCTCCAGCGGAGAGGAACTACTCCATCGGGGATCGAGAGCTTCTAGCCATTAAATTAGCACTTGAGGAATGGAGGCATCTGCTGGAGGGATCAAGTTCTCCTGTTATTATCTACACCGACCACAAGAACCTCTCCTACCTCCAGTCTGCCCAACGGCTGAATCCTCGCCAGGCCCGGTGGTCTCTGTTCTTTGCCCGATTTAATTTTGAGATTCACTTTCGTCCTGCCGATAAGAACATTAGGGCCGATGCTCTCTCTCGTTCCTCGGATGCCTCAGAAGTTGATCTCCCTCCGCAACACATCATTCCACCTGACTGCCTGATCTCCACTTCTCCTGCCTCCATCAGGCAGACTCCTCCAGGGAAGACCTTTGTTTCTCCACGCCAACGCCTCGGAATCCTCAAATGGGGTCACTCCTCCCATCTCGCAGGTCATGCGGGCATCAAGAAATCTGTGCAACTCATCTCCCGCTTCTATTGGTGGCCGACTCTGGAGACGGATGTTGGGGACTTTGTGCGAGCCTGCACTATCTGTGCCCGGGATAAGACTCCTCGCCAGAAGCCCGCTGGTTTTCTTCATCCTCTGCCTGTCCCCGAACAGCCTTGGTCTCTGATTGGTATGGATTTTATTACTGATTTACCCCCTTCCCGTGGCAACACTGTTATTTGGGTGGTCGTTGATCGATTCTCCAAAATGGCACATTTCATCCCTCTTCCTGGTCTTCCTTCTGCGCCTCAGTTGGCTAAACAATTTTTTGTACACATTTTTCGTCTTCACGGGTTGCCTACGCAGATTGTCTCGGATAGAGGTGTCCAATTCGTGTCTAAATTCTGGAGGGCTCTCTGTAAACAACTCAAGATTAAATTAAATTTTTCCTCTGCATATCATCCCCAGTCCAATGGACAAGTAGAAAGAATTAACCAGATCTTGGGTGATTATTTGCGACATTTTGTTTCCTCCCGCCAGGATGACTGGGCAGATCTCCTTCCATGGGCCGAATTCTCGTATAACTTCAGGGTCTCTGAATCTTCCTCCAAATCCCCATTTTTCGTGGTGTACGGCCGTCACCCTCTTCCCCCCCTCCCTACCCCCTTGCCCTCTGGTCTGCCCGCTGTGGATGAAATTTCTCGTGACCTTTCCATTATATGGAGAGAGACCCAAAATTCTCTCTTACAGGCTTCTTCACGCATGAAGAGGTTCGCGGATAAGAAAAGAAGAGCTCCCCCCGTTTTTTCCCCTGGAGACAAGGTATGGCTCTCCGCTAAATATGTCCGCTTCCGTGTCCCTAGCTACAAGTTGGGACCACGCTATCTTGGTCCTTTCAAAATTTTGTGTCAAATTAATCCTGTCTCTTATAAACTTCTTCTTCCTCCTTCTCTTCGTATCCCTAATGCCTTTCACGTCTCTCTTCTCAAACCACTCATCCTCAACCGTTTTTCTCCCAAATCTGTTCCTCCCACTCCTGTTTCCGGCTCCTCGGACGTCTTCTCGGTCAAGGAAATTTTGGCTGCCAAAAAGGTCAGAGGGAAAAATTTTTTTTTAGTAGACTGGGAGGGTTGTGGTCCTGAAGAGAGATCCTGGGAACCTGAGGACAACATCCTTGACAAAAGTCTGCTCCTCAGGTTCTCAGGCTCCAAGAAGAGGGGGAGACCCAAGGGGGGGGGTACTGTTACGCCGAGCGCTCCGGGTCCCCGCTCCTCCCCGGAGCGCTCGCTTCACTCTCTCCGCTGCAGCGCTCCGGTCACGTCCTCTGACCCGGGGCGCTGCGATCCCGCTGCCAGCCGGGATGCGATTCGCGATGCGGGTAGCGCCCGCTCGCGATGCGCACCCCGGCTCCCCTACCTGACTCGCTCCCCGTCTGTTCTGTCCCGGCGCGCGCGGCCCCGCTCCCTAGGGCGCGCGCGCGCCGGGTCTCTGCGATTTAAAGGGCCACTGCGCCGCTGATTGGCGCAGTGGTTCCAATTAGGGTAATCACCTGTGCACTTCCCTATATTACCTCACTTCCCTTGCACTCCCTTGCCGGATCTTGTTGCCTTAGTGCCAGTGAAAGCGTTCCTTGTGTGTTCCTTGCCTGTGTTTCCAGACCTTCTGCCGTTGCCCCTGACTACGATCCTTGCTGCCTGCCCCGACCTTCTGCTACGTCCGACCTTGCTTCTGCCTACTCCCTTGTACCGCGCCTATCTTCAGCAGCCAGAGAGGTGAGCCGTTGCTAGTGGATACGACCTGGTCACTACCGCCGCAGCAAGACCATCCCGCTTTGCGGCGGGCTCTGGTGAAAACCAGTAGTGGCTTAGAACCGGTCCACTAGCACGGTCCACGCCAATCCCTCTCTGGCACAGAGGATCCACTACCTGCCAGCCGGCATCGTGACACACACTATGTAAATTTCATTATGAATTTTCGCATGAAAAAAAAAGAGAACGAACATAGCGAATATGCAAGTTTCGTGAACATATATACGCGAAATATTGTGAATTCGAATGTGGCCCCTGCCGCTCATCGCTAGTTGTCAGTGCACAGACTGTTTAAAAGAAGCTCCCGTAATTCTAGCGTTGGAATTACAGAACTTTATTTAAACAGTCCGTGCCTTGACAGCTACTTTTTCATTGACTTTCAATATACACATTATTAGATTATAAATATGGGCATATCTTATTGCTATTTTTTGGCCGCATTTTCCTTTTCCTTTTACATTGTATGAACATAGCCACATAGTCTTAAAATAACTTACTGTTCACTGGCAACACATTATATATATATATATATATATATATATATATATGTATTTATATATTTATTTGTAGTAAAATCTTCTTTCTTACTATCCCCAGTAGATGTTCCCGCCTGCAGGGATGGTGATGATATGGAATTAGAAAGTATCCCATGTCGGCTCTTTAAGTTGTCCCCTGGGCAGGGAGCTGTACTCACCTAGTCCTGCGTTCTCCGGCTGTAATTTTGCCTCCTCAGCATAATTGACAGCCCGGGCATGGCCCGCGTCATTGCTCTGCTCCGTCTACTTAGAGAGCTGATTGGTGGTGAGGGCTTTCAATAATGCTGAGGGGTGTGATTACAGCCGAACAGGACAGGACTAGGTGAATATAGCTTCAAGTATGGGGGGCCAGTGGGGGAGACTTTCTCACTTCATATCGTCACCATCCCTGCAAGAAGGAATGTCCCCTGGGTTGAGGAAGAAGATGTTTGTAAAATCTCTTGACATGTTCCATATAATGGGCGGGATGCTCCTTTGCACCTTCTATACAATGAGCTCTCTGGATTTCTTTGCACTTTTTTCTAAATTAGCACTGAACAGTACGTGACTGCTATCGGCTCCCTTTGTCTGGTGATAACAATGATTTACTTCTATAGGGGTAATTCATGCACAGTGGTATTCACAGTGTGGAATTATTATCTGGGCAGTATTATAGAAGAATCATTCTACATGTTCTTTCCTAAAGGATCGATTAGAGCCCTGAACATATATTGCTCTGGAGTTGTCACATGCTTTGAACCAACCTTGATGATGAAATAGCTTCATAATATAATCCAACTTCATTTTCACTATGAAAACATCTCTTTTATTGTTACGGGAATCAGAAAGAAATTGCAAGCAGAGAATATACTATAATGCAGAATCTGTACATAGACCTTAGTACTTGAAAAGTACAACAATTCCCCCTTATAGCATGTATGTTTATTTCATTATTTTGAGCAAATTGCACCTAGAAAGCATGGGAATAGTCAGACATATAGTATTAGGTATCTATGGAAACATATTGATCAAGCCTTCACTGTGTTATGTTAAAGCATACACTAAAATATGTACTGAGATCATTTTGTGATAAAGAAATACAACAAACTGGATTTTTTTGCAGTTATTTGAAAGTCAATATGGTTTTATTCTTACTGAAATACATGACCTTGCTTTTTGCTTGGAACTATGTATAACGTCCTTGTACTGTTATCAGCATCATGTTAAATATAATTATGTAATATTTGAAGAAGACTTTGCTTAGGTGTATATAATAGTTTTTATGGAATCAATACTGGGAATATATCCTAAAGTTTTCTTTAACAAAACATTCTGTTTTGCTTACTGTAGTTGGGGCTTTAACCCCTTAATTTGGACCTTAAGGACTCTTTTATATTTTCATCCACAGACTAGTATGAGGGCTTGTTTTTTGCGTGACCAGTTGTCCGTTGTAATGCCATCACTCACTTTACCAAAAAATGTATGGTGCAACCCAAAAAATACTATTTGTGTGGAAAATTAAAAAGAAAACCGCAATTTTGCAAATTTTGGAAGGTTTTGTTTTCACGCCGTACAATTTATGGTAAAAATGACTGTCACGATGCCGGCTGGCAGGAGGTGGATCCTCTGTGCCAGAGAGGGATTGGCGTGGACCGTGCTAGTGGACCGGTTCTAAGTCACTACTGGTTTTCACCAGAGCCCGCCGCAAAGCGGGATGGTCTTGCTGCGGCGGTAGTGACCAGGTCGTATCCACTAGCAACGGCTCAACCTCTCTGACTGCTGAAGATAGGCGCGGTACAAGGGAGTAGACAGAAGCAAGGTCGGACGTAGCAGAAGGTCGGGGGCAGGCGGCAAGGTTCGTAGTCAGGGTGGATAGCAGAAGTTCTGGTACACAGGCTTTGGACACACAAAACGCTTTCACTAGGCACAAGGGCAACAAGATCCGGCAAGGGAGTGCAAGGGAGGAGATCAGATATAGCCAGGGAGCAGGTGGAAGCCAATTAAGCTAATTGGGCCAGGCACCAATCATTGGTGCACTGGCCCTTTAAGTCTTAGGGAGCTGGCGCGCGCGCGCCCTAGAGAGCGGAGCCGCGCGCGCCAGCACATGACAGCAGGGGACGGGAACGGGTAAGTGACCTGGGATGCGATTCGCGAGCGGGCGCGTCCCGCTGTGCGAATCGCATCCCCGATGGCCATGACAGTGCAGCGCTCCCGGTCAGCGGGACCGACCGGGGCGCTGCGGAGAGAGAGGCGCCGTACGCGCTCCGGGGAGGAGCGGGGACCCGGAGCGCTAGGCGTAACAGTACCCCCCCCCCCTTAGGTCTCCCCTTCTCTTTGTCCGGTAACTGCCTCCCCTGGGATGAGGACACCGGGAAAGGATGGAGGGATTCCTCAACGGCAGGCAGTACAGCAGGAGTGGGAATGGGGAGGGAGGGCAGAGGGCGAGGCCTGGCACGGGGCAGTGTGACACCAGGACGAGGGCCATGAGGAGGCACCGAGGCTTGCCTGACTGGACTGGGAGGGGGGGCGAGGCACTTCTTATGGCAGGCAGAGTCCATAAAGACCTTAGGGAGACCGGATACAGGAGGAACCACAGGGTCACGGCAGGGAGTACTGGGAACCGGTTTAAGGCAGTCCTTGAAGCAAGAGGTACCCCAGCTCTTGATCTCCCCTGTGGACCAATCCAGGGTTGGGGAATGGTGTTGAAGCCAGGGTAGTCCAAGGAGAATTTCGGAAGTGCAATTGGAGAGGACCAAAAACTCAATTTTTTCGTGATGAGTTCCGATGCACATTAGGAGGGGCTTCGTGCGGTAACGCACGGTGCAATCCAACCTGGCTCCGTTGACCGCGGAAATGTGGAGTGGCTTGACGAGACGGGTCACCGGGATGCGGAATTTATTCACCAAGGACTCCCGAATAAAATTCCCAGAGGCACCAGAGTCCAGGCAGGCCACGGCTGAGAGGGAAGGGTTGGCTGAAGGGGAAATCCGCACGGGCACCGTGAGACGTGGAGAAGCCGGCTTAGAATCAAGAGACGCCACACCCACAAGAGCTGGGTGCGAGCGTGCGTTTCCCAGACGTGGAGGACGGATAGGGCAATCCACCAAAAAATGTTCGGTACTGGCACAGTACAGACAAAGATTCTCTTCCTTACGGCGATTCCTCTCTTCCAGGGTCAGGCGAGACCGATCCACTTGCATGGCCTCCTCGGCGGGAGGCCTAGGCGCAGATTGCAATGGAGACTGTGGGAGAGGTGTCCAGAGATCTAAGTCTTTTTCCTGGCGGAGCTCTTGATGCCTCTCAGAAAAACGCATGTCAATGCGAGTGGCTAGATGAATGAGTTCATGCAGGTTAGCAGGAGTTTCTCGTGCGGCCAGAACATCTTTAATGTTGCTGGATAGGCCTTTTTTAAAGGTCGCGCAGAGGGCCTCATTATTCCAGGATAGTTCAGAAGCAAGAGTACGGAATTGTATGGCGTACTCGCCAACGGAAGAATTACCCTGGACCAGGTTCAGCAGGGCAGTCTCAGCAGAAGAGGCTCGGGCAGGTTCCTCAAAGACACTTCGAATTTCCGAGAAGAAGGAGTGTACAGAGGCAGTGACGGGGTCATTGCGGTCCCAGAGCGGTGTGGCCCATGACAGGGCTTTTCCAGACAGAAGGCTGACTACGAAAGCCACCTTAGACCTTTCAGTAGGAAACTGGTCCGACATCATCTCCAAGTGCAGGGAACATTGCGAAAGAAAGCCACGGCAAAACTTAGAGTTCCCATCAAATTTGTCCGGCAGGGACAAGCGGAGGCTGGGAGTTGCCACTCGCTGCGGAAGAGGTGCAGGAGATGGCGGAGGAGAAGGTTGTTGCTGCTGTAGCTGAGACTGAAATTGCTGTAGCTGAGACTGAAGCTGCTGTAGCTGCGACTGAAGTTGCTGAGTCATGGTGGTCAAGTACGACAGCTGGTGCTCTTGTTGGGCGATCTGTCGAGCTTGCTGGGCGACCAGCGTAGTGAGGTCAGAGGCAACTGGCAGGGGAGCCTCAGCGGGATCCATGGCCGGATCTACTGTCACGATGCCGGCTGGCAGGAGGTGGATCCTCTGTGCCAGAGAGGGATTGGCGTGGACCGTGCTAGTGGACCGGTTCTAAGTCACTACTGGTTTTCACCAGAGCCCGCCGCAAAGCGGGATGGTCTTGCTGCGGCGGTAGTGACCAGGTCGTATCCACTAGCAACGGCTCAACCTCTCTGACTGCTGAAGATAGGCGCGGTACAAGGGAGTAGACAGAAGCAAGGTCGGACGTAGCAGAAGGTCGGGGGCAGGCGGCAAGGTTCGTAGTCAGGGTGGATAGCAGAAGTTCTGGTACACAGGCTTTGGACACACAAAACGCTTTCACTAGGCACAAGGGCAAGATCCGGCAAGGGAGTGCAAGGGAGGAGATCAGATATAGCCAGGGAGCAGGTGGAAGCCAATTAAGCTAATTGGGCCAGGCACCAATCATTGGTGCACTGGCCCTTTAAGTCTTAGGGAGCTGGCGCGCGCGCGCCCTAGAGAGCGGAGCCGCGCGCGCCAGCACATGACAGCAGGGGACGGGAACGGGTAAGTGACCTGGGATGTGATTCGCGAGCGGGCGCGTCCCGCTGTGCGAATCGCATCCCCGACGGCCATGACAGTGCAGCGCTCCCGGTCAGCGGGACCGACCGGGGCGCTGCGGAGAGAGAGGCGCCGTACGCGCTCCGGGGAGGAGCGGGGATCCTGAGCGCTAGGCGTAACAATGACATTTGTTTTTTATTCTCTGGGTCAATACGATTAAAATTATACCCATGATTATACACTTTTCTATTACTGTTGCGCTTAAAAAAAATCGCAAACTTTTTAACCAAATTAGTATGTTTAAAATCCCCCTATTTTGAAGACCTATAACTTTTTAATTTTTCCGTATAAGCGGTGTACGTAATGTACGTCCTGGTGCATTAAGTACCACATCACTAGGGCGTAGATTTACGTCCTGCGTCATTACCCTTAATGACGCAGGACGTAAATCTACGTCCTGGTGATGTGGTACTTAATGCACCAGGACGTACATTTACGTCCTGAGCATAACCGCGGGCAACGGAGCGATGCCGGCATCATGCGCGGCAGACCTATAACTTTTTCATTTTTCCGTATAAGCGGTGGTATGAGGGCTCATTTTTTGCGCCGTGATCTGTAATTTTTATTAATACCATATTTGCTTATACAAAACTTTTATTACATTTTTTATACATTTTTTTTGGAATAAAATGTTATAAAAAAAAGCAGCTATTTTGGACTTTTTATTTTTTACGTTCACGCCGTTCACTGTACGGATCATTTACATTTTATTTTAATATTTCGGATATTTACACAAGCGGCAATATCAAATATTTATATAAAATATTTTTTTTTACACTTTTTGGGGGTAAAATGGGACAATTTACGTTTTTATTGGGGGAGGGGGTTTTCACATTTTTTTAAACTTTTTTAATTTTATTTTTACACTCTTATAGTCCCCATAGGGGACTATTTATAGCAATCATTCGATTGTTCAGTGCTATGTATAGGACATAGCACTGATCAGGGTTATCGGTCATCTTCTGCTCTGGTCTGCGGGAAGGCAGATCAGAGCAGAAGACTCCCGGAAGACAGTGGAGGCAGGTGAGGGGACCTCCGCCTGCCGTGCAGGCGATCCGATCATCCTGTTAAGTGACCGCGATGCTGCAGATGCCGTGATCTGTATTGATCACGGCATCTGAGGGGTTAATGGCGAACATCCACGGGATCGCGGGTGTCCGCCATTACCGGCGGGTCCCTGGCTGCGATCCACAGCCAGGACCTGCCGCGCATGATGCCGGCATCGCTCCGATGCCCGCGGTTATGCTCAGGACGTAAATGTACGTCCTGGTGCATTAAGTACCACATCACTAGGACGTAGATTTACGTCCTGCGTCATTACCCTTAATGACGCAGGACGTAAATCTACGTCCTGGTGATGTGGTACTTAATGCACCAGGACGTACATTTACGTCCTGAGCATAACCGCGGGCAACGGAGCGATGCCGGCATCATGCGCGGCAGGTCCCGGCTGTGGATCGCAGCCAGGGACCCGCCGGTGTTAAAGGGGTTCTCCCGTGGAAAACTTTTTTTTTTTTCAAAATCAACTGGTGCCAGAAAATTTAACAGATTTGTAAATTACTTCTATTAAAAAATCTTAATCCTTCCAGTACTTTTTAGGGGCTGTATACTACAGAAGAAATGCTTTTCTTTTTGGATTTCTCTGATGTCACGACCACAGTGCTCTCTGATGACCTCTACTGTCCATTTTTGGAACTGTCCAGAGCAGGAGAAAATCACCATAGCAAAACATATGCTGCGCTGGACAGTTCCTAAAATGGACAGCAGAGGTCAGCAGAGAGCACTGTGGTCGTGACATCAGAGAAATCCAAAAAGAAAAGCTTTTCCTCTGTAGTATACAGCCCATAAATGTATTGGAAGGATTAAGATTTTTTTTTATATATATAGGTAATTTACAAATCTGTTTAACTATCTGGCACCAGTTGATTTAAAAAAAAAAAATTTCCATGAAAGTACCCCTTTAAGGCATATTTGACTGTAAAGTGATGCTCTGGGCAGATATAATTTTTGCCTTCAGTGGATCCCGATCTGCCTCAGGGTGAATTCTAGCTACTGGAACTGGACTAAAGGCCTAAACAACTTTTCGTGACAAAGCCTAGCAGGATAAACCCTTACTAGATGTACAGACCTCTTTGTAGAGAGAGTTGGACTTGGGAACTAATCCCTTAGCATTCTAGTTTCTGCATACAAACTAAATCATATGATCAGTATACTATACATTCTTACACATATTTATATGGCTCACTAGTGGAGACAGCAAAGAGTAGTATGTCATACTTCATATACTAAAAAATATACATGGTAACATATAGCACAACAGTTGGAAGCAGTGGGCTGTTGTAATAGAATAAACATCTTAAACCACAACTTAACCCATTAACAACCCATGACAAGGGCTGCTGGCTTGAGCTTGCACTATACCAGGTGACCCTCAGCACATTACAGTAGTTGGCATGCAGCAATCACCTTAACTATTAACCCTTTAGATCACTGCTGTCAAGGCTGGCAACAGCGTAAAAAATGGTTCCTGGTGGTCTATTGGCGTAGATTGCTGCATGCATACTATTGAAATATAACATTATTTATCTAATATGGTGACTGGCATAAAAGTAAAAGTAATCAAAAAGTCTGATCAATACCAAAATGGTACTGATAGAAACTATAGATCACAGCACAAATTATATAGCCATATATATGGAAAAATGAAAAAGTTATAGGGGTCAGAAAGTGGCAATAAAAAAAAAAATATATATACATTGTGTGTATACCCCGATAAATCTTTCTAGCCCTGCAGAAGCTGCTGCGGTTCAATGATTTAAAGTGGTCGCTTTAAATCATGTAACTGCAGCGGCTTCTGCGGGTCCAGAGTCCTGCCACCGTCAATTCCCATGTCCCTCCCCATCCCCGTCTTTCATATTTACCTATCGGCGCGCTCCTGCAGTCTCCGGCAGGTCCTGCGCTGTTGCCGTACGCTGCACTGCTGTGTGTTATACGCCGATAAATATGGTATATATATATATATATATATATATACATATATTATGGTTTAGAACTTTTTAAAGTTGAAAAACATGACAGAAACAATGTAAACATGTTATTTAAACATAATCAAGTAAACATGTTAGTATGACTGCACGGTTAATGGTGTAAATAAGAAACCTCCTCCTAAATAATTTTTTTCATTCAATTTTTGAAGCATATACTATGGAAAATTAAGGAAATACATTATTTATTACAAAGTGCAATTGGTCCAGCAAAAAGCAAGCCCTCATATGTGTGTGTAAATGGAAAAAAAAAAGAGTTATGGCTATTAAAGGGCGAAGAGGAAAAAACAAAAGTGCAAAATGGAATATATGTAGGGTTCTTAACCAGTTAAAGACATAGGGGGAGATTTATCAAAGCCTGTGCAGAGGAAAATTTGTCCCGTTACCCATAGCAACCAATCAGATTGTTTCTTTCATTTTGCACAGGCCTTCCTAAAAAAAATTAAAGAAGCAAACTGATTGGTTACTATGGGCAACTGGACATGTTTTTCTCTGGACAGGTTTTGATAAATCTTCCCCATAGGGCGTACAGGTACTTAAGGACCAAGAGCATACCTGTACGCCCTGAATCCTTAAGAAGCTTTGTAGTGTCCGCAGGAGATGCGCTCGCTCCAGAGCAATGATTGTCAGCTACTATCTTTAGCCAGAAACATACTGCTTATGATGTTTAACCCTTAGTGTTTAAGCCATTTAACACTTTAGACGCCTTGATCAATGCCGATCACGGCGTCTAATGTGAAATTGAAAGATGCCGGTAGCTCAGTAGAGGTCATCAAACCCCCACGTCCTGATCGGGGGTTTGGTGAACTAAGCTAGGCTGTATCAGTGGATCGTCGATCAAATTGTACATAGCATTATACATTGGATGCAATCTAATGATTGCATATATAAGTTCCTTGTGGGGACTTAAAAAGTGTAAAATACAAAATAAAAAAAATTCTATAAAATTCTATAAAACCACTTCCCAATTAAAAATTGAAATCACCCTTATTTGCGGGTGATGCAGGTTAATGAACTAGGAGACTTCCCAAGCTTTCCCATTGTACATAAATTGTATTTACATTATTGTATTACTGGCTATACTGTGCACTTTAAAGGGGTATTCCGGGATTTTTTTTTTTTTTTTACTATGCTACAGGGGCTGTAAATTTAGTGTAGTTCATAATATAGTGTCTTTACCTGCCTATCTGCTTCAATGGGTGGAGAGAGCAATCTGCAACTAATGCAACAGCTGTAGGCATCCTGATTGAAGACCACAGGTCTGCAGCTCATTTATGTTTCAATGGGTGGGGTGGCTGGTGTGTGGGGAGGAGGAAAATGGTATCATGGGATTTGTAGGCAAACAAAAAAACTGAAAACACGAAATACAAGTTCCCAGAAAGCTAGCCACAGTGTTTTGGTAATCTCACAGCATAGACATTTAGCCCAAGACAAGTGCAGATCCTTCCTAAGCATGTCCATTACTGTTTGCCAGGTACGTACTAAAATCACCTTATGGTGGATAACCCCTTTAAGCTAATGGATTCCATGTGTGCCTGACTTATATGGATGGATACATATTTATAGGTTACTTCCCTTTAAAGGGAAACTGACAGCAGGTTATAGGCTGAGTAAAATAATGTTTTACTTACTAAAATCGGTCCAGCCATTTTTTTTAAATATTGCCCCCATTGCTAGTATGCAAATGATCTCTTGTGCACAATGGAGGCTGAAGCCAGCTTGTGGTGCTTCCCAGCCTTTGTCCTGTTTGCCACGCTATGCAAATTACGTCATGTTTGCTATACTGCATGTTTATAATTCTTCACTCTCACATCATTAAGACATAAGAGGGAAGAATTATGAATATTCAGACAATAGGGAGCAAAGGGCATAGTGGAACAAACATATATCACTAGTGGAGCAAACAGATATCATTATTTATACTATTATAATTATTCACTGCATTTTACAACCTGATATATAATTAATGATGATGGATTCAATTTAATATCTCTGTATTTAAACCTTTCAGTGGTCGCTTATTGTTGCTTGATAGTGGCTGGGTGAGCCAGCAGAAATGTTCATGTTCACACGGGCAATGTCCACATGGAAAATTTCCGTGTGGACACTGCCAGCGCTAGGACCACTCGGAAATGTGCCGTCTCTTAGACAGCAATGCATTTATGTGTAGACTGCAAAAAAAAAAAAAATAGACATGTCTATTCTTTCTGCGTACTCCAGATTCAGGATTTTCTGTTTCTGCTGCGGAAATTCCACCGTGTGTACAGCGCAGCAGAATCCCATTTATATCAATGGGACTCTGCTGCTGCGAAATCTCTGTGCAGAATTCTAATGCGGAATTCTGCACGAAAATTCCATCGTGTGAACATACACTAAACCTACAATTTTTGGGAATAACACCCCCTTTTTTGCAAGGTACATCTATCTACATTTCTGGGGAAGCATTCGATGATAATTGGAAGGACTTTTAAAATACTTCTTTAAAGGTCAATCTTTGGAAAACTATTTTAGAAATTCTAGAGGACACAGTGAAATACCCACACCAGCTTTTTACAGCGTAATATGTATGTTCTGCACTAGTTTGTAGCTCAACTGTATTCTCTCAGCTTGAAAAATAAGGCCTGATATTCTTGATATACATTCCACTCAATGCTTCCTGAATAAAACTGCAACACTATAGGAGATCTTGCTGGGTTCTATATTACTAAATCTAACTTCCTTTATCGAGGCTTGCTGGAAAAAATACTTATTACAAACAGCTCTGGCTGGTTCAAAAGATGATGGTTTCTTTATGCATTTTTCTATATTGATTTGTAACTAGACAATTTACAGTTCACTCTTAACCTCAAACTGTGCCTGCGGAATAACTCTACATTTGCTAGGCTGTAATAAAAAGTTATGGTCATTGAGTAATGTCTTTCAATTATAAAAGTTTCGCACAACATTACAGAAGATATTTTTCTAATTCTGTTTTTCTTTCCGAGCAATGAAGCTGTTTTGTGTGAACATATACTGTTCTGTTGTGGAAGCACAGGAAATCAAGGTACTTATTAAAAATTCAGCAATGATCTTTCTGTACCTTCAAAACATAACATTAAAATTTACTTTAACTCCTTGGAATACATATGCCTGCTGATATGGAAATTCTATAAAACATAGTACATTTCTGAAATGTGTTTACAGCTCAGGATTATATTTAAAGTATTTAAATTGGATGAGAGAGCTAAAAATACCAGCAACTACAGCCATATTTACCTAAAGTAGGTGCTGACTTCCTCAGAGCGGTGGGTGAATTGCGGCGCTGACCAGGAAAGGACACGTCCAGTGAGTAGAAAGGATGTATTCAAATGCAACACATTTCACCACGCTTGCGCGGCTTCCTGAGGAAGCCGCGCAAGCGTGGTGAAACGCGTTGCATTTGAACAAATCCTTTCTTCTCACTGGACGTGTCCTTTCCTGGTCAGCGCTGCAATTCATCTGAGGAAGCCGCGCAAGCGGGGTGAAACGCGTTGCATTTGAATAAATCCTTTCTACTCACTGGACGTGTCCTTTTCTGGTCAGCGTCGCAACCCACCGCTCTGTGGAAGTCAGCACCTACTTTATCTCACAAGGTCATGGAGGCTCTGGTAAGAGTTTTCACATCAACCAGTTTGAACCTTACAGAGATTTCACGCTATGGAGAGCTCTTCCATCTTGTTTTATATATTTACCTAAAGACACAGTAGGCACGCTTACCACTGCCTCCCACATTTTTTTTTAAAGGAACTAAATTTTTTTTTTTTTTTAAAGGAACGTCAATGTCACATTCAGTGCAATCCTTCTTGGCCCTCTAAAGCATGTCAGCACTGTTGGAATAAGGTTGATTGGGTAATTGGACTCCATTTGATCCTCCACAGCCACATAGGGGCAATACTTACAATTTTCCTTATATGTATACAATATATACACTACACAAAACAAAACAAAAATCAAAACAGAAAGAAAGGGAAAATGGAAAGGAAAAAATAAGGCTAGGTTTCCACTTGTTTTTGTTTTACAGCAAAAACGCCAATAAAAACGTCCATCATGCCGCAAGACAATAGGGAATTACAAAAGGCCATATCCACTTGGTGTTTTTCAGTTTGGCATTTTATTTTTATCCTTTTGGCATTTTTTTTTTTTTTTGCAATTTTGGGCTCCCTGGCAGTTTACAAAAAATGACCTCATGTTGAGACTTTGGCGTTTTTTGGTTAAAATCTTGGCGTTTTTCTCCTGTCGAAGTCTATGAGAGTGAAAAAAACACACAAAAAAAGCCATATGAGTTTTAACATTGGTGTTTTTGCGGGCGATTTTAGTGATCTAAAAAAGGGATAGAGTTAGCTTTTTGGATTCGTAGGTTACCATAAAAAAAAAAAACAAAAAAAAGGCAGTAGGGATGGAAAAAAATTTAGGTAACAAAATGTATTTTTCTTAGAACTAAATTTTTATTAATATTTCAATCAGGGATCAATTTATGGGAGCGGGCAGGGAAATAAAAATTTAGCCAGCTCACAAAGGTAGGTACGCAATGACAGATTGCGGGCATCCCCAGCGGCATGACCCCCACAATCATACATCTTATCCCCTATCCTTTGAATAGGGGATAAGATGTATTAGGGCCGGAGTACCCTTTAAAGTCCATGGCTTTAGGGGTAGCACAACTACACTGCAGTGGGTGGGGGGATAACATAGTGGAAGGGATTTATTGAAGTTGCTGTCCACCCACCCATTACATGGAGCCACACTCATCCCACAAATTCTCAACTGAATTGAGATCTGGGGGATTTGTAGACTAAGGCAACAGCTTTAACTCTTTGTCATGTTCCTTAAACCATTCCGGAACATCTCAGTGTGGCAGGGTTCATCACCCTGCAGAAAGTTGCACCTGCCATTAAAGAATAAAGAAGTACAATGTTTAGGTGGATGTGAAAACAGGGCTGCCATTAAGGCAATACAGCTGGTACCGTTCTCAGGGGTCTGACTGTTAGCCTTACAGCAAGCCACAGAGCACACGCAGGACGGAAGGAATCGGCACAATTTTATTGTGAGAGCTTGATCCCAAAGCTGCTGCCTGTACCGAAAACTAGAAGACAGCAGCTTCTGGAGAAACAGTGTCCCAAGAGTCCAGATCTTTTGGAAATATTCTTCTGCCTGTGGCCAGCAGAGTCCTGGAGACCAGCAGTATGAGCCCCTGCCCTTTCTGTCAGTTAAGCTACTGCATGCCTTCCCTGTTCCACTCCTCCAGGCACAGTAAATACTATAGTTGAAGAGTGCTAAAGCAGGGGGAAGAGCACCCTCAAACAGCATGAAGGTGTCTGTTCTGTACTTAATTACGACTGCTCCTTCTGAATGAAGGCCTAGATTTTTTGGCTGCATTGTTCCCAGAAATTTCTGAAAGCAGCCCTATTCCAAAGTAACATCCACATAAATACCATTTCCTAAAGTGTTCAAGCAGAACACTGCCTAGAGCACTGCATGCCTTGTTACCATAGCAAATCTTGGTGCAACGCATGCAGCAATCTGTCTACATGATGTAAAGCACATTTTGGATCATCAGACCATGCCACCATTTTCCTTTGCTCTGTGGTCTAGTTTGGAGGTGAGGAGGAAAAAAACAAGTCCTCAAAGGTAAAGGCACAGTCAAGTTGGTGTATATACAAATGTAGCCAGTGATAAAGAGGTCACGCTGGCTTGACATTATTTGCTGCAGCACGTCAGGGCAAGATCTTTTTTGCTGGCTACAGTACACGGCTCTAAATAAATGGCCTTTCCCACCATGATGGTACTAGGCTGCAGCTTTGTTTTGTACCTTGCTGTTTTTTTTTTCTTATTATATTTATTCAATTATTTATAAAAAAAAAAAACAAATGTGGGTTCACCCCTCTTTTCCAAAACCAGCCAGGTACAAAACCAAGCAGCAGCATAGCACTACCAAGATGGAAAGGGTCATTTATTTTTATTAACCAGTGCTTGCTTACCGTGTCTGTGGGCATAGATTTTTGGAGACAGGTGCACTGTGCCCACCACAGAAATTTAATCTCAGTAAGCTAGGGATGCATAAAGCATACATAGCCTTCTGTCTCTCCACTACTTTCCATGGCATCCTAGGACTTCATTAAAACTATACAAGGAAGAACAGGCGCCTGTCAAATACAGATGTCCCAGCTCTTTGTAAAGTGCATTACCATAATAGTATAACATGTTTCACGATAGTTGTAGGGCCCCAACTATGAAATTATCTCTGGTTAAATCTGCAAACTTCTGACTAACTGGAAACGTAATATATTGAAATATACTCTATATGTACTACAGTGTAAAATTAATAGTCACAACAACAAGGAAGGTTAATTATTGTAAAGCCCTTGAGAGCAAGTCCTGAGTTGGTGGAGTTTATCTACCTGTTATAAATTGGGAAGAGCATTCCAGGTGGGGGCCCATGTGAAGCAACACTATCCTGATGGTGGGGCTGTGAAGCTAGCTGATTACTGAGTTGGAGTGTCAGGTATTCATGAAAAGTTGAACTCTCTTTAAATTGTGTGTTAAGATGTTAAATAACAGTTCATTCTTTTGTGTATTGTAATTGTCTAGATTATGTGTCTCATCTGAGTGTTGTAACCAACAAGCTTGCTGTGCTCCTGTATATGGAGAAGAAAACTGTAGAGTTAAACAGTTTGAACTGAACTTGGTCTGTGATTGACTTTTTTTTAAAAGGAAGCCACTCAAAAACATGTAATTAGTTTACATTATATTGCTGTATTCTTTGATTTCAGACAGCAACTGATTTTCCAGTATAAAAGCGTTATACAGGACAGGCTCCCTCTGATCACCTGACTTGTGATGTCAGGTTTTGACGCACTGCAACCTGGGAAATATCGAGACATAATTTTGTATGCTGTTAAAAATAAATATTTGGGCAATAATCACAGGAGAATTGTGAGACCACACATAGGTACAGACACTATATTTTGAACTACACTAACTTTACAGCCTTGTAGCTTAGTCAAATTAAATAGCATGAAACGTAAATGCATGAGCAGAATCCACAAAAACATTAAACAGGTTCAATGTTTTTTGGGTGCCGAAATCAGGATTTCTGTGGCAGCGGCCACAGAAATTCTGCCATGTGAACAGAGCAGCAGATTCCCATTGAAATCAATGAGACTCTGCTGCTGTGGAATTCTGCATGCATTTTGCATTCTGCATGTTCAAATAATAATGGCATTACATATCTAAGATAGTTTTTAGCTCCTGTACCATCTCATGACATTTTGTTCTTTTCGGTAGCATGATGGTATTGTGGCTCTGATACATCTATCACATTAAATGTTCTATGTTTTTTTTTTCTCTCATCATAATTTGTATTAAGTTTTTTAAACACATACACAAAACACAATAAATCATGAATAATGCGTATGGAGCATATATACATACAAGATACATGAATATACATACATACATACATTAAACTACACAAATACATACATATACATACAAAAAAATTAAGAATTACTCACAAAGAAAAAGAAAAGAAAAACAAATCACATAATAATTTCCTCTGTGTATACTCCAAATAAAAGTTAGCATCCAAATCTAAAGATATCTGTTACTATGCAGAAACACTAGAAGAACCATGTAGATATACAATCTTTACATAGTAAGTTTACAACGTACACTGGATATCCATGGTGTCCAAATTCTTATAAAACATGCATGGGACCTAATGGATCTGCTGGTCATTTCCTCAAAAATACATATCTAGTGGACCTTTGAGAGACATTTCTCTATGGTTGGGGGGGGGGGGGGGGGGGGATATTCTGTAACCATTTTAACCCCTTAAGGACCAAGCCCATTTTCACCTTAAAGACCAGAGCATTTTTTGCAAATCTGACCACTTTAAGCATTAATAACTCTAGGATTTCATGACATATTCTACTTTGTTAGTGCAACATTTTCGGTGATACTGGCATCTAGAGATGAGCGAATCGAAGCTGACGAATCTGAATTCATTACGAATTTCATGAAAAATTTGATTTGCAACGAATGTGAATATCATCGCGATTCTATTGCGCAAATCGCTTCATTAGACTCCACTTAGTGCGGTCCAGGCTCCAGGGCATCTAAAATGGAACCACATGTTAGGATATGGGGCAAGGAACTCTGGGAAGGCAGGAACAACGGTAGGCGGGATGACCCTGAATCACATAAAGGATGCGACCTATCAGCAGCCAGTCACCCCTGTGATGTCACAGCCCTATATAATTGCAGCCATATTCTGGTTAGATACTTCATTCATTACACTGCAGAGAAATAGGACGGACAACCTGTGTGTGTTTGTGTGTGTGTTACACAGAAAAGCTTTTTCCAGCAGTGTTTCACCTCATAGTCACATCAGCGTTCTGGTGGACATAGAGCAGTGCTTTTTTCACTGAAAAGTCGGTGAGTTCCTCAGGAGGACATCAGTGACATGCAGACAATTGATGATGATGAAGCCGATCACATCTAGTGATGAAAAGTGATATTGGAGGCAGTGTTGCCAGCTTTCAGGGTCCTGAAGCAGACACTGTTGAGGAACCTGAGGAGGATATCAGTGACATGCAGACACTTGTTGATCGCAATTGGGAGCCGTGTGCAGAAGGGGCTTCATGATCATCAGGAGAAGAGAGTTGCAGGTATCTCAAGAGGCAGCAGCTGAGCCAGCAAGGTGGTAGCATGGTTGGCAGTCAGCATGGCGGCAGAAGGGGAAATTCTGGAGCCAAACGTGCCCCGGGGGAGACCACCTGCTTTGCGGCAGCCTACCTTCCCAGGAAGTAGTGGAACAGGGGTTCCTGGAGACGGCAGCAGTAGCAGTCAAGTAGTGCGGACTGTTGGTGGGAAAATCAGCTACTCTGAGGTTTTTTATAAAGCATCCAGAGGAGGTTAACATAGCCCCATGCAAGATGTGTCGGCAGAAGGTGAAGTGTGGCCAGTGTCCCAATGTTGGCACCACGTCCCTGCATCAACATATGCTGCGCCACCATAAAGCGGCCTGGGAGAACTGTGGCTACGATGTCGTGGTCCAGCTTGCTGCATCACCCAGTGGCACGCCACTCCCTCTTTCAGCCAGCCAAGGCTCCACCACCTCAGCCAAAGGGAGCTGTGTGTCATACCCTCCTTCTGTTGCTCCAGATGCTCCTACTTCTCCTACTTTTAGTCATTTATTCTGCCAAAAATCCATCGGCGAAGCCATGTCCAAGAGACAATAGTATGCACCCACTCTTCCAACAGCGCAGAAGCTGAATGTGCTCCCGTCTAAGTTGCTGGTGCTGCAGTCCCTCCCTTTTCAAGTGGTGGACTCTGCACCTTTCAGGCAACTGATGGCTTGTGCTGAGCCATGGTGAAGAGTGCCAAGCCATCATTTCTTTGCGAAGAAGGCAGTACCAGCCCTGCACAATATTGTGGAAGAAAAGGTGGGCCAGTCCTTGAGCCTGCCGGTGTGTACCAAAGTGCACGGCAGTGTCGACATCTGGAGCTGTAACTATGGTCAGGGACAATACATGTCCTTTACGGCTCACTGGGTGAATGTGGTTCCTGCACAGCCACAACACCAACTTGGACAGGTCACGCCGCTTCCTCCTCCCCGTTTTCAGGCCGTTGGTCCTGTGACAGTGTGCTACTCCGCCTCCTTATCCTCCACCATGTCCTCAGCCTCCACTGCCCAGACATGTCTCAGTGCGCCTTCAGAATACCATGTGTGCAGGGCATGGCGGTGTCACGCTGTTCTTCACATGGTTTGCCTTGGCGAACTGAGTCACACAGGGGAGGAACTGCTAAAAGTCATTCGTAAAGAAATCGGAGCATGTGTTACGCCACATGGGAACCAGTGTGACTGACAACGGGATGAATATCTTGTCTGCGCTGCGACTGGGAAGGCTGAGCCATGCGCCCTGTATGGCGCACCTGTTCAATCTGGTTGTCAAGCGGTTCCTGAAGTGTTCCCCCCATTTGTAAGACATCCTAACAATGGGAAGGAAACTTAAAAACATTTCCTTCCCATTGTTCGTTAAAGTCGGATGTGTTTAATTTTCATGGACCACTGTTCCAAAAAATCTGTCGACACCTGTGAAGTGGAAATGCTCATTGCACACCTCATTACATTCTGTGAGGGGTGTCGTTTCCAAAATGGGGTCATATGTGGGGGTGTCCACTGTTCTGGCACAATGGGGGCTTTGTAATCACACATGGCCTTCAATTCCGGACAAATTCTCTCTCCAAAAGCCCATTGGAGCTCCTTCTCTTCTGAGCATTGTAGTGCGCCCGCAGAGTACATTACATCCACATATGGGGTATTTCCATACTCAGAAGAAACAAATTTTCGGGGGCTTTTTTCCTATTTTCCCTTGTGAAAATGAAAAATGTGGGTAACACCGGCAATTCATCAAACACCTGTTGGGTGTTAAGGCTAACGATACCCCCCATTTATTTCAGAACCGCTGTAAAATCAGCCACGCCTATGCAAATCACCAATTTAGACCTCAAATGTACATAGTGCTGTTATGTCTGTATTGGCCTGTGTTCACACACAGCTATTGGTTTGGTTGTGTGTGAACAGTTTTATGTTTCCCGGCCAGGGATAGTTAATGCCTCTGGCTTTTGCTTGCCAATAGCTCCTAGGGTATATCTATTTAAAGTCAGCCCAGTCTAGCCTCTGGGCTGGTGATTGACTTCATTACATCCTGACTTGCTAACATGCTGGACATGCTGCTGGGAGCTCTTGGTGAAACAATCTTTATTTAAGCTTTTAATCTACTATCTCTGTCTTAGCATGCACTTTGTATTTTCTGGTTTTAGCCATGGTTAGGTGGCATGCTTATAGTGGATTTGAATCTGTGTTTGTTTAGTCGATTTTAGGATTTGTATGTTCTTTTTGCTATGTGTCTGTTCACACTGTGTTTTCTCTTGTATCCATTCATATGAAGTTCTGTGTTTTATATTTCTGTTTTCCCACTGGGTCAGCTTCTGACCACACTGTGGAGTGTGCTGCTGGCCAGTAGTCTATTTGGATTTATTATTAATGCTACTTCATTAGTGGAGTGGAGTGTCCAGTTTGTGTGTCCAGTGTGAACAGTGTGCTATGTTGCATCCCTATTACTGCTCCATGGGGACTCCTTGTCTACTGGAGGTGTTAGGAGGGATTGTTATTCCTGTCTCGTGTTCAGTGTGAACAGTGTTCTATAAATATATCCTGTGTATATTTTTGCATCCCTGTTACCGTTCCATGGGGACTCCTTGTCTACTGGAGTAGTTGTAGGGATTGCTTTTCCTGTCTTGTGTTCAGTGTGAACAGGGTTCTATATTTATATCCTGTTGTATCCGTTTTCTGTGTTATTGCTCTGATCTAGATATCCCGTTTACCTTTGTCAGTGGGGACTCAGATAGTATCGTAATTCCTGTGTCTACTGGAGGGTTTTCTAGGGGATTAAGTTTATGCCTGTTTTGTTCTAGAGTCTGCTCAGACTAATCCGCTTTCCTGTCTTGTGTGTTAAACTCTATGGCCCTCATTTACTATTGCAAACCTGACCCGTTTGTGTGCCAGATTCTGTCGCATTGCACCAGAAATTCTGTCTGCGCCAGAATTTGCGCCATAATTGAAAAAACCCTGACTAACTCTCCATTTTGTTAAGAAAACCCGAAAAGGGGGCGTGGCTGTCTGGAAATGGGGGCGTGGTCTCCAAAAGGGGCGTGTTCCCGACATTTTCACAAAAAACCAACATATTTACTAAGGTTTCCACATAAAATGTGGTGGATTTGTGCTGAAGAAAACCAGACAGATCAGAGCATGTGTAAAAAAAAGGAAAGTGTAGGGAAAGTGGAAAATGTAGGCAAACCTTAGTAAATACTGTGGAAAATAAATTGTAGGGAATTAAAACCCACAAATAAACCTACACCCCACTCTTAGTAAATGAGGGCCTATATGTTTAATAGTTCTTTATTCAGATATTTGGAGTTTTGTTCATTACCGCTTATCTATAGAGTCCTCTGTTCATGACCACTGAGTCCTCTGTTCATGTCCGCTGATATAGTGTTCTCTGTGCTGCTCACTCATCTGTGTCATCTGAACTTATACTATAGAGTTCTATGTTCCTGTTATGTTTCTGGTTTGTGACCGACTATTTATTGGTATGTGTTTTTATTAGGCCCCTGCTCTTTAGTTCAGGAAGGGACCAGCGCCCTGTTGTCGATCCACCGGTTAGGGTGGATGGGCAAGTAGGCTGGGAGAGCGGTTTTAGGGTCAGTTTAGGGCTCACTCTCCCTGTCCCTTGGTTGGTCCCTGACAAGTGCGCTCTCACTCCTGAGCCCTGTTGTGCGTCTGCTGAGCAGTTTACGTCCACATATGGGGTATTTTCGTACTCAGGAAAAATTGTGTTACAACTTTTGGGGGGTCTCCTTTTCCTATTACCTCTTGTGAAAATGAAAAGCATTGGGCTACACTAGCATGTTAGTTAAATCATTTTTTTTTTTTTTTTACACTAACAGGCTGGTGTAGACCCCAACTTTTCCTTTTCATACGGGGTAACAGGAGAAAAAGCCCCCCAAAATTTGTAACACAATTTCTCCCGAGTACGGAAATACCCCATATGAGAGAGCGACATGCGCATTTGAGGCCTAGATTAGGGATTTGCAAAGGGGCGGACCTTGATGCAAGTGTTACAATTGCCTTTGCTACAAAAAACATTACAAGCCAGTGATTCCCAAACAGGGTGCGAAACTCCCATCATGCCTGGACAGTCAGTGGCTGTCCGGCAATGATGGGAGTTGTTGTTTTGCAACAGCTGGAGGCTCCATTTTGGAAACACTGCCATACGAGATGTTTTTAATTTTAATTGGGGGGGATGGGGGGAGGGGAACAGTGTAAGGATGTTTATATGTAGTGTTTTACTTTTTATTTTGTGTTAAACTTGAAGCAGGAAACTCACTGTAAACCCCTGCCCATGTGAATGTACCCTGTACATTCACATTGGGGGGTGAGGGACCTCCAGCTGTTGCAAATCTACAACTCCCAGCATGCACTAACATACTGTGCATGCTGGGAGTTGTAGTTTTGTAACAGCTGGAGGTACAATGGTTGGAAAACCTTGAGTTAGGTTCTGTTACCTAACTCAGTATTTTCCAACCAATGTGCTTCCAGCTTTTGCAAAACTACAACTCCCAGCATGTCCTGATCACCAAAGGGCATGCTGGGAATTGTAGTTTTATAACAGCTGGAGGCACTAACTACAACTAGTTTTGCAAGATCTAGGGGACCACAGTTTAAAGACCACTTCACAGTGATCTCCAAACTGTACCCCTTGGGAGTTGTAGTATTGCAACATCTGGAGGGCTACAGATTGTATAGTAGTCTCCATTGTTGATCAGGTTAGG
The DNA here is from genome assembly GCF_029499605.1 of Hyla sarda. NCBI lineage: Eukaryota > Metazoa > Chordata > Amphibia > Anura > Hylidae > Hyla > Hyla sarda. The sequence goes on along the minus strand of NC_079191.1, from coordinate 342,640,843 downwards.
ATCTGTCTACATTATTTAAAGAAACTGTGGCCCTCCAGATGTTGCTAGGCAACAACTCACCTGGCTTCAGTAAGTAGCAGAATGGCTGCTGCCGCACCAGCGGGAGGATCGCCGCCCACAGACAGCTTGGTAAGGGACCTCTGCCGCCGCTCCCAGCACAGTTCCCCTGCTCTGCCTTGACTACCGTACTTTATCCCCATGCCCCGATCTGCTATTGGTCGGTCGCTTCTGACTGACCAATAGCAGGGATAAGAGGGGTGGTACCCCTGCCACCTCACTCCTATCCTTTCAGAGGGACAGCTGTGATCCTCCTTATTTTCTGGGTCACCGGAGACCCGTATGACCTGGAATCACCGCAAATCACTGGTCTCAGGAGCCCCCAGGGCGTTGGCACGGGATGCCTTTTAAACCATTTCAGTAGGCATCCTGTTCTTTTCGCCGCCCGGTTACCGGCGATGAATAGAAATGCCAAGGGCGTACAGGTACGCCCTTGGTCCTTAAGTCCCAGGACACGAGGGCGTACCTGTACTCCCTTCGTCCTGGTGGGGCTAAAGGAATTAATGATTTGGCCGCTGTCAATAGATGCACAAGCTCACTTTTTACATAACAAGGCCTCTACAAAATGAAAGAAGCTATCTGATTGGTTGCTATGGGCAACTGGGCAACTTTTCCTTTGCACAGGTTTTGATAAATCTCCCCTATGAGATTTAAGAAACTCCAAACAGCACTTACTGAAGTGGGCCATTTGTAAAAAAAAAAAATGTCTTTGTTTAACGTATAATAATGTCAGAAATGTCAAATAATACAATAATACTTTAAAGTTTCACTTCTGCTAAAAGTTATCTTTAAATAATATAGACAGATCCTAACCTGATCAACAACATCTCTGAGAGCGTGTCAAGTTAGGCAAGTGTTCAGAAAACTCTGTGGAGGGCATTGATCAAAATTATTGCAAGAAAAAAATTCTAGCAGTGTGTAAAAAAATTTGAGATGTGAATGTTATTGCTTAGCTAAAGACAATTGTCTCTGATGCTAACGATTGGCAAAAACACCCAATCCGTGCCAAATACATCTTATCCCCTATTCAAAGTATAGGGGATAAGATATCTGATCATAGGGGGTCTGCCGCGATCTTCGTGCTGCACTCGCATTCTATGTGTGTTTTCTGGACTGGAGATGTGATGTCATGCCCCCTTGTGATGTCACATCACGCCCCCTCCACTCATGTCTATGGGAGGGGTCAGAAGATGACATTTTTAAACGTATACATTTTCCTGCATGTAGTTATGTTTTTTACAGAAGTACGACAAAACCAAACCTATATAAGTAGGGTATCATTTTAACCTTTTAACCGTATGGACCTACAGAATAATGATAGTGTGTCATTTTTACCGAAAAGTTACAAAATGGCATTTTTTCTTCGATTTTGTCGCACAATGATTTTTTTTTACGTTTTGCCGTGAATTTTTGGGTAAAATGACTAATGTCACTGCAAAGTAGAATTGGTGACGCAAAAAATAAACCATAATATGGATTTTTAGGTGGAAAATTGAAAGGGTTATGATTTTTAAAAGGTAAGGAGGAAAAAACGAAAGTGCACTTTATTCAACATTGTTTAGTTCCCATAGGAGACTATTATCTGCAATCTTCAGATTGCATACACTGATCAATGCTGCTCCACAGAAGAGCATGGATCAATGTTATCGGTGCTCAATTGTTACAGCCTGCAATGGCTGGCTGCAGCAAAGGAGCACCGATCGGATGGCAGGGAAGGAGATAAGAGACTTCCCTCTGTCCTTACAGCGGAACAGGACATTGCTATTTTTCCGCGAGGGTCCCGATCAGCCATCCTGAGCTACCGGCCGTAGTTTCTTTCACTTTTAGACGGCGTGATCAACATTGATTGTGGCGTCTAAAGGGTTAATGCCAGACAATGGCCTGATCGGTGATGTCCGGCATTAGCCGGGTCCTGGCTTTTGATAGCAGCAGGGTATGATGCAAGCTCAGCTCCTGAGCTCTCTTCATACCCCTGCCGTGCTGCTGTGGCATACAGCGTTTTGCATCAAGGGGTTAACAAAACCATAAATAATTGCATTCTAAATAGTTAACTGCTAAATACAAACACTAGAACTAACTAAATACAAACACCAGAACTTTCATTTATTATTACATTTGCAATATGTGTTTTAAAGATCATGTATCTGTTTAAATGCTGGGTCAATAGTGATCAAAGCATTTGTTAAAACCTGTTTTGGGCAGGCTTTAGCAATAGAGCGGCGAAAACGTAGATCAATGTAATGCAATAGCATTACATGTATGTAAGTCATCGGCAGATGTCTTGTAATAGGCTCCAGGGGGGACTATTTTATTTTAAAATGCATTCAATATTTTTTGAAATATAAAAACATCCCTACACTGATAAAAATCTTATTCACTTCCTCCTATATAAACATAAATATATTTGGTATCACCATGTACATATTTGTAAGAACTATTAAATTATTACATTTCTGCACAGTCAACAGCCTAAAATGATTCCAAACACCAATATTGCTGATTTTTGATCACATCACATCCCAGAAGTTTTTTTTATTTTTTATCAAACAGCCAGAACTATATCAAAGTGGTATCATTGAAAACAAGAGCTCAGGGTGCAAAAAGTAATTCCTAACACAGCTCTGTGGGTAGAAAAATAAAAAAGTTAAACAACAAAATTTAACTTCAAGTCAATCACACTTTCCACTCAGGAAGCAACACTGACTGACAATCAATTTCACATGCTATTTTGCAAATGGAACAGACAACAGGTGGAAATTATAGGCAATTAGCAAGACACCCACAATAAAAAAGTGGTTCTGCAGGTGCTGACCACAGACCACTTCTCAGTTCCTATGCTTCCTGGATGATGTTTTGGTCACTTTTGAATGCTGGCAGTGCTTTCACTCTAGTGGTAGCATGAGACGGAGTCTACAACCCACACAAGTGGCTCAGGTAGTGCAGCTCATCCAGGATGGCACATCAATGCGAGCTGTGGCAAGAAGATTTGCTGTGTCTGTCAGCGAAGTGTCCAGATCATGGAGGCACTACCAGGAGACAGGCCAGTACATCAGGAGACGTGGAGGAGGCCGTAGGAGGACAACAACCCAGCAACAGGACCGCTATCTTCACCTTTGTGCAAGGAGGAGCACTGCCAGAGCCCTGCAAAATGACCTCCAGTAGGCCACAAATGTGCATGTGTCATCTCAAACCGTCAGAAACTGACTCCATGAGGGTGGTATGAAGGCCTAATGTCCACAGGTGGGGGGTTGTGCTTACATCCCAACACCATGCAGGACGTTTGGCATTTGTCAGAGAACACCAAGATTGGCAAATTCCCCCAGAGCTCTTCACAGATGAAAGAAGGTTCAAACTGAGCACACGTGACAGATGTGACAGTCTGGAGATGCCGTGGAGAATGTTCTGCTGCCTGCTACATCATCCAACATGACCGGTTTGGTGGTGGGTCAGTAATGGTGTGGGGTGGCATTTCTTTGGGTTGCCGCACAGCCCTCCATGTGCTTGCCAGATGTAGCCTGACTGCCATTAGTTACCGAGATGAGATCCTCAGACCCCTTGTGAGACCATATGCTGGTGCGGTTGGCGCTGGGTTCCTCCTAATGCAAGACAATGCTAGACCTCATGTGGCTGGAGTGTGTCAGCAGTTCCTGCAAGAGGAAGGCATTGATTCTATGGACTGGCCCGCCCGTTCCCCAGACCTGAATCCGATTGAGCACATCTGGGAGATCACGTCTCACTCCATCCACCAATGCCACATTGCACCACAGACTGTCCAGGAGCCTCCCTCATCAGGAGCATGCCCAGGCGTTGTAGGGCGATCATACAGGCACGTGGAGGCCACACACTGTAGTGTGGTTTTCCATTTTGATTTTCAGTGTGACTCCATATCCAGACCTCCATGGGTTGATAAATTTGATTACTATTGATAATTTTTGTGTGATTTTGATGTCAGCACATTCAACTATGTAAAGATGAAAGTATTTCATACATTTAGTTCATTCATTCAAATCTAGGATGTGTTATCTTAGTGTTCACTTTATTTTTTTGAGCAGTGTACTTAGGTACTTAGGACCAGCAATCAGGAGCAAAGGCTTGTTGATCAGCTGACCAAATCTTTCGTGCAGCTATTAAAATCATTGTTATCAACTGGCTAAACAGGGGATGTGCGGCTTATAACAATTACTAATGGGCCATACAATTGATTGAGCTTTGTAAAGGCTTTGCATTATCTCGTCCATGTCGGCCCTTAAAAGTTTTTTAAATTGAAGCCTTAAAAAAGTGCCAAAATGTAAATGTTAATTCAGAGGAGGTTGAGTATTTCTCATAAAAGTAATGTTTAATATAAAATTAGCATTTAACTTTTAGTTAGCAGCAGTGTGTTAGCATGCCTTTCACAAATAGAGCCTATTTTTACTAAAGGATCTTATGAATATAATATGACCGACAATACGAGGCTGAAGACACAATTAAAATCATTAATCTGTTTATCCTGTTTTCTCAACATACACAGTAGAAAGAAGTGTAGTAATGAAACAGATAAACACAACCTAAAACACAACCGCTAGCAGGCAACATAGTCAATTTGGGACCTGACAAGCTCTCACTATTAATTCACATTTGATGCATATTTTCCTTTTCATTTTATGATCTAAAATGATTCCTAGCCCATGCTATAAAAATTATGTCCCTGAAATTTTAATTATTTAATACTTTGTCAACTAAATGCTTTGTTCGTTTTTAACAAGCCAGCAACTTAAAAATGTGTAACTTACACACCTCTTTTTCCTGTACCTTTTCCCATACATTTTTATGTTTTTGTTTAATGTTAGATTTCTCCTAATGCTTCCAACAGGTGACTCACCATACTGTGAGCAATTTTAAAAAAATGGTGTCTTATGTGGTGGAGGGGCTTTTGCACCTCCTTACACACAAAGACTCAAGATTGTGACTGCATTTTTGGCACCACATTAAAGGGGTACTCCACCCCTAGACATCTTATCCCCTATTCAAAGGATAGGGGATAAGATGTCAGATCGCCGGGGTCCCGCTGCTGGGACCCGCCGGGGTCCCACTGTCTTTGTGTGTAAGGAGGTGCAAAAGCCCCTCCACCACATAAGACAAGCTATGGCTTTGCAGGGATCAGGGTAAAAGATCAGTGTGTGAAGTGTTATCGCCCCCTATGGTAGCTATAGCACTGCAAAAAAGTGAAAAGAAAAGTTAACAAAGGTCATTTAACCCCTTCCCTAATAAAAGTTTGAATCACCCCCCTTTTCCCATAAAAAAAACCTGTGTAAATAAAAATAAACATATGTGGTATCGCTGCGTGTGTAAATGTCCAAAATATAAAACAATATTGTTAATTAAACCACACGGTCAATGGCGTATGCGCAAAAAGATTCCTAAGTCCAACATAGCGTATTTTTGGTCACTTTTTATATCATAAAATTTTTTATAAAAAGCAATCAAAAAGTCTGATCAATACAAAAATGTATTATAAACAAAATGGAGAGGCTCCTGTCTATCTGACAATCACCGAGGACCCGAGCAACCCAACATACACCTATACCCACGGTGTATAAAAAATAGGATCAATATGGAGGAAATAATAAATGGGGCTCAAGGGTCAAAGATATCTAGTTTAATTAATAAGTATTTATTAATATAAAATGTAAAAAAGAAACCAAATAGGGATGTACAGGGCCCTTGTACCTCCCTAATTAATTACATAACAATAAAATATAATAATCCCAATATAAAAAACTAATAACAACTATAAAATTGATATGCAATTTGAGCCTGTAATATCAGTATAAAGATATAAAGATCTCCTGATCTTGAGGAACAGCACAATATAAATGTTCATTCAAAAAACACTTGTTTCCGGAGATCTTCAATATAGAAAATATAGTAAAATGTATCCGCTTGTGAGTAATCAATTGATGCGGTAGTGCTGTATCCGTCCAAATCTTGGCAACTAATTACACCAACTCAGTGATACAATGTGGCACTTTGTGAACAGTGGACAATCATTCAAAATCACTCTTTAAGTATTTCTGCGTATGACATACATCAAAGAAGCCAGTTGGTAGTACATTGCATATAATGCTCACCACTCCGAAATGTCACGGATCTCCCTTTGATATGGTTCTGGGGGCCGGCTGTCAAGCGTTGTATGGCCGGTGCCTTGCCTCTATCAGGGATCGTGCTGCTGGAGTCTCGGCCAACTCCTAAGCTCGCAGCACTCGGTGGTGGGCACCGTTTGGGGGACTGCAGCGCTGTCAAGCGGAGTCCCTTGATCTGGTCAACTTGAAATGATGGTGGTCTGTAGACCTCAAGTCCTTATTGCAGATGGTCCAATTGGCTTCTCACTGGTAATTTTTATATTCGATAAGCAGAGTGAATAACCCGGCGGCGTTCCTCGTGCAAAGTTCGCGCGCTCGGGAGATGGTTCACTGTGATGAATGCCTTGGATTTGGCGAATGATTGCTTATTCTCTCAGAAGAGTATTCTTTAATAACAGGCTCAATATCGCAATGTCTGAATTGCTGGACGCGTTTCAAAACCTTCCTCGGTTTTTTCTTCAGCAGCGGAACGTGTGAATTACAACAAACTAATGGTTTATATATCATTAAATCACGCCCCTTCCTAATGACCTAACTGATGACCTCACATCCTGAACAAAAAATCTATTAATTACCATTGTGGACACTATCCAAATATAAAAAGAAAAAGTAAATAGATAAACACTATTTAAGCTCATCTGTGAACATATCAACATTTTTATACAAACTATATAACATCAGAATTTATATATACTACATATATAATTAAAAGACATAAAGGAAACAAAGGAGAAAAGCTGTTAATACTATTCAATACCAGTAAGATACTGGAACTGACACTGAAATAACATAATATCTAATTATGGAAAGGAAATAATATATATGTAAACGAATATGTATAAAAAATGTATAAAAAATATATATATAAAATGCAAATAAAAATCAAATATACAATAATAAAAAATAATGTAAATATGTAAAACATATATGTATATCCATATATATACACGGAAAAATATTCAAAAAATAATAAAAATAAAAATAAACATAAAATAAAATGATACATGTAAAAATAACGATAAATAAAAATAATAATAATAATCATAATAAAAATAAAATTAGAAATATGAATATGGAAAATAAATATCACGGACTAACGGGCATCCCTAAATAGTATAATGTAAATATGGTAGCAAAATGGGACATCTACAGACTCAAAGGTATATGTTACTAGTACATGCAGATATGGAACTCCCAGCTTTCTCTGTGGTAGGGTTGAGAAGGGCCCGACGAAGGGTCTGTCGGAGTACTGGGAAACAGTCAAACGCCGACAGACCGTCCAAAGGGCCCATCCTCACTTTCAATCCAAAAAACCAAATATTTCTAGATCACTGTTCAGACCTCTAGGAGCCAAGGTGCCGAATTCGAAGATTTTCCTCGATTCGGCTCTTGACATTTTATTAATAAAATTACCCCCCCTCCAATCATGTTGAATTTGTTGTATGGCCATATATTTAAGGTTATTTGGATTCCCCTGATGATACTGTTTGAAATGTGCAGAAAGGGGGTGTTTCTCATTTTGTTTCTTAATATTATAACGATGTTCCAATATTCGGGTTTTGAGTGCCCGTGATGTGCGTCCCACATATTGTTTCTTGCACGGGCACTCAATTATATAGATAACCCCCTTACTTGCACAATTCAAAAATTCGTTAATCTTGAAAACAAAATCATTTGAAAAAGATTTCACTGATAAAGTACGTTTGTCAAATTTAGTTGCTTTACAACTGGGGCATTGGCCACATCTAAAAAAACCTTTGAGGTCTATAATTGTGGAAGATGCTTTTGTGTGCGAAATTTCTGCTCGAACAGTAGGTGCAACTTTAATGTTCAAATTAGCTGCTTTTGTGTAAATGATTGGGGGTTTGGGTGGAAGGATATCCCCCAACACTTTATCTTGTTGTAATATTGGCCAATATTTAGTAATGATGCTTTCAATTTTTTTATATTTGGTATTGAAGGGTATGATCAATTTGGATTGTTCTAACTCATTTATGGATCTTGGAATGGAATTTTTGGGAATAAAAAATGTAGATCTATCCACCTTACGTACTTTCTCTAACGATTGCTGGATATTAGTCAAGGGGTAATCTTTTTCTAAAAATTGGTTGGTGAGAGTAATGGCTTCTGCTTCAAATTGTTCGTTATGTGTACAATTGCGTTTCAATCTACGAAACTGACTTGTTGGCACATTGATTAGCCACTGAGGTAGATGACAACTGGTATGTAATATGAATCCATTTTTAGCTACTGGTTTATGGTAAGTGCTACAAATCAAGCTAGTGTTACTAGTAGTGATAAGTAAATCTAAAAATTCAACAGAAGTAGAACTAATGTTAGGAGTGAATTGTAAATTAAAATTATTTGAATTAAGTGATGATATAAATGAATCCAATTCGATACTAGAACCACGCCAAATGAAAAAAATATCGTCAATATAACGATGCCAGGACACCAGATTTGCCCCCAGCTGGGGATTAATGGTGGTACATTCCCAATTGGCCATAAAAAGATTGGCATAGCTGGGGGCGAATCTGGTGCCCATGGCTGTGCCATTAATCTGTAAAAAATAATCTGCACCAAATAAAAAATAATTATGTGTAAGAATGAATGATATGCTCTCTGTGATGAAGTTAATTTGTTCTGGTAATAATTCTGCATATTTATGTAACATAGATGAAATGGCCTCAATACCTTGCTGGTGATTGATGACAGTATATAATGAACTGACATCCAAAGTACCTAAGAGCCAAGAAGGGTCCCACTTTACTGTCTCCACTATCTTTATTATTTGTGTAGTGTCCCTCAAATACGAATCTGTTAGTTTAACCAAGGGTTGCAAAAACTGATCTATATATTGGGAGAGATTTGAAGTAATTGATCCAATACCCGACACGATTGGTCGGCCTGGTGGATGACTGGCATTCTTGTGGATTTTGGGTATCGTATAGAATACAGGTATACGTTTGGGTGTCCCTATAATAAAATCATATTCGTGTTTAGATAATATACCCTTTTCTTTAGCTCTGTCACATAATGTCGTCAGCTCCTCATAGAACTGTGTAGTGGGATCTCCCTGGAGTTTTTTATATGTGTTACAATCATTTAGCTGAGATAGACATTCTTGAGAATATGAGGAGGTGTCCATCACCACTATGCCACCTCCCTTATCTGCAGGCCTGATGGTGATGGACAGATCCTGTTGTAGTTCCTTAATGGCTACTATTTCTGCTGGGGTAAGGTTAACCCATGGATTTCTAGCAGTTCTAATTTTTCTAAGGTCACTTTCTACTGCCTTCTTAAAAGCCGTCATATCTGAGCTAATTTCATGTCTCGGAAAAAAATTGGATCTATTTTTCAAGGTTGTGTGTTCATAAGTGGATGTGGAATTGATAGGAGCTATTGGGTTTTTCAGAAAATATTTTTTGAGACTTAATTTACGTATATATTTTTCTATCCCAATATATATACCGAATTTGTCCAACTGTTGACTTGGTGCAAATTTGAGTCCTTTATTTAATAGGCCAATTTGGTTGGGTTTTAATGTGACTGAACTGAGATTGAATATTACATTTTCTATCTCTAAATTTTGCTTGATTTTGTTTTGGGTTGATCTACCTCCTCTATTATATCCTCTACGTACTCTCTTTTTCTGTTGGTGTTCTGGCTGGTTGCACTGATGAGTGGGGTTGGATGGACCTGTGCTATGGTCTCTATTGTTTGTATTACTTTCCTGGGTTCCATAGTGTGTTTGGATAGTGGTTGAAGGTTGGGATTGTGAAATTGGGAGTTCGTGGGGTAATATGGGGTCTGGTGGTATGTGTATTGTGATTTCTTGAATTGTGGATAGTGCATTGTATGGGGTTTGGAGTGACGCCAGTGGTGATGTGGAGAATGTGGTGGCCGGGGACTGTATGTGTTGGGATAACCCCGAGCATATTGGGGTTTGTAACCATAATGAGGTCTGTGATAATTCGTTTGAGGTGAATGTGGACGGTGTCTTGGTGGAGGAGTGTTGTCTAAAAAATGGTTCTCTGAGGCTAAAGCAGAGAACTTATTTTGTGTGGGTACATTATAAGTGTGTGATATAGTTTGTTCGGGTGTCTGTGTTTGTTTCTTTCTATTCCACAGGTGTTTCTTTGTTTTTTTACTGATTATCTCATTTTCTACCGTGTCAAGTTTTTTACACAAGCATTCTTGATATTTTAAAAATTCTGCTGTTTTTTCAAATGATTCTATAGTAGTGCGTAAGGATGCTATTTTAGAGTCAATTTCCACTAATAATTCTTGCCTTCTTTCCACCACCAATTTGGTTGCTTCAATAGATACTTGTTTAAAAAATGTATTCCATTTAACATTAAATGTATCTCCATCTAAATCCCCTGCTGGAGTTTTATGTACCGTTAGTCCCTTGGGAATATTACCCGTATTAATCATATAACTAAGTGTTTTAATTTCCCATTTTTGTCTCAAATTTTTTATTAAATAGTGTTCTAATTCTCTAAAAGTATCGGACACAATTTTTTGCGGATGTGAGGTATCTGATTTCATATTGGGATCATCTGAAAATTCAAAAACATCAACATTTTGTTGTTTTTTAGCTAGATGCGACCAAATATCCATGACTGTCAGACCTACAGAGCTCAATCTCCCAGGTATAAATGAAATAAAGTATTATAAACAAAATGGAGAGGCTCCTGTCTATCTGACAATCACCGAGGACCCGAGCAACCCAACATACACCTATACCCACGGTGTATAAAAAATAGGATCAATATGGAGGAAATAATAAATGGGGCTCAAGGGTCAAAGATATCTAGTTTAATTAATAAGTATTTATTAATATAAAATGTAAAAAAGAAAGAAACCAAATAGGGATGTACAGGGCCCTTGTACCTCCCTAATTAATTACATAACAATAAAATATAATAATCCCAATATAAAAAACTAATAACAACTATAAAATTGATATGCAATTTGAGCCTGTAATATCAGTATAAAGATATAAAGATCTCCTGATCTTGAGGAACAGCACAATATAAATGTTCATTCAAAAAACACTTGTTTCCGGAGATCTTCAATATAGAAAATATAGTAAAATGTATCCGCTTGTGAGTAATCAATTGATGCGGTAGTGCTGTATCCGTCCAAATCTTGGCAACTAATTACACCAACTCAGTGATACAATGTGGCACTTTGTGAACAGTGGACAATCATTCAAAATCACTCTTTAAGTATTTCTGCGTATGACATACATCAAAGAAGCCAGTTGGTAGTACATTGCATATAATGCTCACCACTCCGAAATGTCACGGATCTCCCTTTGATATGGTTCTGGGGGCCGGCTGTCAAGCGTTGTATGGCCGGTGCCTTGCCTCTATCAGGGATCGTGCTGCTGGAGTCTCGGCCAACTCCTAAGCTCGCAGCACTCGGTGGTGGGCACCGTTTGGGGGACTGCAGCGCTGTCAAGCGGAGTCCCTTGATCTGGTCAACTTGAAATGATGGTGGTCTGTAGACCTCAAGTCCTTATTGCAGATGGTCCAATTGGCTTCTCACTGGTAATTTTTATATTCGATAAGCAGAGTGAATAACCCGGCGGCGTTCCTCGTGCAAAGTTCGCGCGCTCGGGAGATGGTTCACTGTGATGAATGCCTTGGATTTGGCGAATGATTGCTTATTCTCTCAGAAGAGTATTCTTTAATAACAGGCTCAATATCGCAATGTCTGAATTGCTGGACGCGTTTCAAAACCTTCCTCGGTTTTTTCTTCAGCAGCGGAACGTGTGAATTACAACAAACTAATGGTTTATATATCATTAAATCACGCCCCTTCCTAATGACCTAACTGATGACCTCACATCCTGAACAAAAAATCTATTAATTACCATTGTGGACACTATCCAAATATAAAAAGAAAAAGTAAATAGATAAACACTATTTAAGCTCATCTGTGAACATATCAACATTTTTATACAAACTATATAACATCAGAATTTATATATACTACATATATAATTAAAAGACATAAAGGAAACAAAGGAGAAAAGCTGTTAATACTTTTCAACCCTACCACAGAGAAAGCTGGGAGTTCCATATCTGCATGTACTAGTAACATATACCTTTGAGTCTGTAGATGTCCCATTTTGCTACCATATTTACATTATACTATTTAGGGATGCCCGTTAGTCCGTGATATTTATTTTCCATATTCATATTTCTAATTTTATTTTTATTATGATTATTATTATTATTTTTATTTATCGTTATTTTTACATGTATCATTTTATTTTATGTTTATTTTTATTTTTATTATTTTTTGAATATTTTTCCGTGTATATATATGGATATACATATATGTTTTACATATTTACATTATTTTTTATTATTGTATATTTGATTTTTATTTGCATTTTATATATATATTTTTTATACATTTTTTATACATATTCGTTTACATATATATTATTTCCTTTCCATAATTAGATATTATGTTATTTCAGTGTCAGTTCCAGTATCTTACTGGTATTGAATAGTATTAACAGCTTTTCTCCTTTGTTTCCTTTATGTCTTTTAATTATATATGTAGTATATATAAATTCTGATGTTATATAGTTTGTATAAAAATGTTGATATGTTCACAGATGAGCTTAAATAGTGTTTATCTATTTACTTTTTCTTTTTATATTTGGATAGTGTCCACAATGGTAATTAATAGATTTTTTGTTCAGGATGTGAGGTCATCAGTTAGGTCATTAGGAAGGGGCGTGATTTAATGATATATAAACCATTAGTTTGTTGTAATTCACACGTTCCGCTGCTGAAGAAAAAACCGAGGAAGGTTTTGAAACGCGTCCAGCAATTCAGACATTGCGATATTGAGCCTGTTATTAAAGAATACTCTTCTGAGAGAATAAGCAATCATTCGCCAAATCCAAGGCATTCATCACAGTGAACCATCTCCCGAGCGCGCGAACTTTGCACGAGGAACGCCGCCGGGTTATTCACTCTGCTTATCGAATATAAAAATTACCAGTGAGAAGCCAATTGGACCATCTGCAATAAGGACTTGAGGTCTACAGACCACCATCATTTCAAGTTGACCAGATCAAGGGACTCCGCTTGACAGCGCTGCAGTCCCCCAAACGGTGCCCACCACCGAGTGCTGCGAGCTTAGGAGTTGGCCGAGACTCCAGCAGCACGATCCCTGATAGAGGCAAGGCACCGGCCATACAACGCTTGACAGCCGGCCCCCAGAACCATATCAAAGGGAGATCCGTGACATTTCGGAGTGGTGAGCATTATATGCAATGTACTACCAACTGGCTTCTTTGATGTATGTCATACGCAGAAATACTTAAAGAGTGATTTTGAATGATTGTCCACTGTTCACAAAGTGCCACATTGTATCACTGAGTTGGTGTAATTAGTTGCCAAGATTTGGACGGATACAGCACTACCGCATCAATTGATTACTCACAAGCGGATACATTTTACTATATTTTCTATATTGAAGATCTCCGGAAACAAGTGTTTTTTGAATGAACATTTATATTGTGCTGTTCCTCAAGATCAGGAGATCTTTATATCTTTATACTGATATTACAGGCTCAAATTGCATATCAATTTTATAGTTGTTATTAGTTTTTTATATTGGGATTATTATATTTTATTGTTATGTAATTAATTAGGGAGGTACAAGGGCCCTGTACATCCCTATTTGGTTTCTTTTTTACATTTTATATTAATAAATACTTATTAATTAAACTAGATATCTTTGACCCTTGAGCCCCATTTATTATTTCCTCCATATTGATCCTATTTTTTATACACCGTGGGTATAGGTGTATGTTGGGTTGCTCGGGTCCTCGGTGATTGTCAGATAGACAGGAGCCTCTCCATTTTGTTTATAATACTTTATTTCATTTATACCTGGGAGATTGAGCTCTGTAGGTCTGACAGTCATGGATATTTGGTCGCATCTAGCTAAAAAACAACAAAATGTTGATGTTTTTGAATTTTCAGATGATCCCAATATGAAATCAGATACCTCACATCCGCAAAAAATTGTGTCCGATACTTTTAGAGAATTAGAACACTATTTAATAAAAAATTTGAGACAAAAATGGGAAATTAAAACACTTAGTTATATGATTAATACGGGTAATATTCCCAAGGGACTAACGGTACATAAAACTCCAGCAGGGGATTTAGATGGAGATACATTTAATGTTAAATGGAATACATTTTTTAAACAAGTATCTATTGAAGCAACCAAATTGGTGGTGGAAAGAAGGCAAGAATTATTAGTGGAAATTGACTCTAAAATAGCATCCTTACGCACTACTATAGAATCATTTGAAAAAACAGCAGAATTTTTAAAATATCAAGAATGCTTGTGTAAAAAACTTGACACGGTAGAAAATGAGATAATCAGTAAAAAAACAAAGAAACACCTGTGGAATAGAAAGAAACAAACACAGACACCCGAACAAACTATATCACACACTTATAATGTACCCACACAAAATAAGTTCTCTGCTTTAGCCTCAGAGAACCATTTTTTAGACAACACTCCTCCACCAAGACACCGTCCACATTCACCTCAAACGAATTATCACAGACCTCATTATGGTTACAAACCCCAATATGCTCGGGGTTATCCCAACACATACAGTCCCCGGCCACCACATTCTCCACATCACCACTGGCGTCACTCCAAACCCCATACAATGCACTATCCACAATTCAAGAAATCACAATACACATACCACCAGACCCCATATTACCCCACGAACTCCCAATTTCACAATCCCAACCTTCAACCACTATCCAAACACACTATGGAACCCAGGAAAGTAATACAAACAATAGAGACCATAGCACAGGTCCATCCAACCCCACTCATCAGTGCAACCAGCCAGAACACCAACAGAAAAAGAGAGTACGTAGAGGATATAATAGAGGAGGTAGATCAACCCAAAACAAAATCAAGCAAAATTTAGAGATAGAAAATGTAATATTCAATCTCAGTTCAGTCACATTAAAACCCAACCAAATTGGCCTATTAAATAAAGGACTCAAATTTGCACCAAGTCAACAGTTGGACAAATTCGGTATATATATTGGGATAGAAAAATATATACGTAAATTAAGTCTCAAAAAATATTTTCTGAAAAACCCAATAGCTCCTATCAATTCCACATCCACTTATGAACACACAACCTTGAAAAATAGATCCAATTTTTTTCCGAGACATGAAATTAGCTCAGATATGACGGCTTTTAAGAAGGCAGTAGAAAGTGACCTTAGAAAAATTAGAACTGCTAGAAATCCATGGGTTAACCTTACCCCAGCAGAAATAGTAGCCATTAAGGAACTACAACAGGATCTGTCCATCACCATCAGGCCTGCAGATAAGGGAGGTGGCATAGTGGTGATGGACACCTCCTCATATTCTCAAGAATGTCTATCTCAGCTAAATGATTGTAACACATATAAAAAACTCCAGGGAGATCCCACTACACAGTTCTATGAGGAGCTGACGACATTATGTGACAGAGCTAAAGAAAAGGGTATATTATCTAAACACGAATATGATTTTATTATAGGGACACCCAAACGTATACCTGTATTCTATACGATACCCAAAATCCACAAGAATGCCAGTCATCCACCAGGCCGACCAATCGTGTCGGGTATTGGATCAATTACTTCAAATCTCTCCCAATATATAGATCAGTTTTTGCAACCCTTGGTTAAACTAACAGATTCGTATTTGAGGGACACTACACAAATAATAAAGATAGTGGAGACAGTAAAGTGGGACCCTTCTTGGCTCTTAGGTACTTTGGATGTCAGTTCATTATATACTGTCATCAATCACCAGCAAGGTATTGAGGCCATTTCATCTATGTTACATAAATATGCAGAATTATTACCAGAACAAATTAACTTCATCACAGAGAGCATATCATTCATTCTTACACATAATTATTTTTTATTTGGTGCAGATTATTTTTTACAGATTAATGGCACAGCCATGGGCACCAGATTCGCCCCCAGCTATGCCAATCTTTTTATGGCCAATTGGGAATGTACCACCATTAATCCCCAGCTGGGGGCAAATCTGGTGTCCTGGCATCGTTATATTGACGATATTTTTTTCATTTGGCGTGGTTCTAGTATCGAATTGGATTCATTTATATCATCACTTAATTCAAATAATTTTAATTTACAATTCACTCCTAACATTAGTTCTACTTCTGTTGAATTTTTAGATTTACTTATCACTACTAGTAACACTAGCTTGATTTGTAGCACTTACCATAAACCAGTAGCTAAAAATGGATTCATATTACATACCAGTTGTCATCTACCTCAGTGGCTAATCAATGTGCCAACAAGTCAGTTTCGTAGATTGAAACGCAATTGTACACATAACGAACAATTTGAAGCAGAAGCCATTACTCTCACCAACCAATTTTTAGAAAAAGATTACCCCTTGACTAATATCCAGCAATCGTTAGAGAAAGTACGTAAGGTGGATAGATCTACATTTTTTATTCCCAAAAATTCCATTCCAAGATCCATAAATGAGTTAGAACAATCCAAATTGATCATACCCTTCAATACCAAATATAAAAAAATTGAAAGCATCATTACTAAATATTGGCCAATATTACAACAAGATAAAGTGTTGGGGGATATCCTTCCACCCAAACCCCCAATCATTTACACAAAAGCAGCTAATTTGAACATTAAAGTTGCACCTACTGTTCGAGCAGAAATTTCGCACACAAAAGCATCTTCCACAATTATAGACCTCAAAGGTTTTTTTAGATGTGGCCAATGCCCCAGTTGTAAAGCAACTAAATTTGACAAACGTACTTTATCAGTGAAATCTTTTTCAAATGATTTTGTTTTCAAGATTAACGAATTTTTGAATTGTGCAAGTAAGGGGGTTATCTATATAATTGAGTGCCCGTGCAAGAAACAATATGTGGGACGCACATCACGGGCACTCAAAACCCGAATATTGGAACATCGTTATAATATTAAGAAACAAAATGAGAAACACCCCCTTTCTGCACATTTCAAACAGTATCATCAGGGGAATCCAAATAACCTTAAATATATGGCCATACAACAAATTCAACATGATTGGAGGGGGGGTAATTTTATTAATAAAATGTCAAGAGCCGAATCGAGGAAAATCTTCGAATTCGGCACCTTGGCTCCTAGAGGTCTGAACAGTGATCTAGAAATATTTGGTTTTTTGGATTGAAAGTGAGGATGGGCCCTTTGGACGGTCTGTCGGCGTTTGACTGTTTCCCAGTACTCCGACAGACCCTTCGTCGGGCCCTTCTCAACCCTACCACAGAGAAAGCTGGGAGTTCCATATCTGCATGTACTAGTAACATATACCTTTGAGTCTGTAGATGTCCCATTTTGCTACCATATTTACATTATACTATTTAGGGATGCCCGTTAGTCCGTGATATTTATTTTCCATATTCATATTTCTAATTTTATTTTTATTATGATTATTATTATTATTTTTATTTATCGTTATTTTTACATGTATCATTTTATTTTATGTTTATTTTTATTTTTATTATTTTTTGAATATTTTTCCGTGTATATATATGGATATACATATATGTTTTACATATTTACATTATTTTTTATTATTGTATATTTGATTTTTATTTGCATTTTATATATATATTTTTTATACATTTTTTATACATATTCGTTTACATATATATTATTTCCTTTCCATAATTAGATATTATGTTATTTCAGTGTCAGTTCCAGTATCTTACTGGTATTGAATAGTATTAACAGCTTTTCTCCTTTGTTTCCTTTATGTCTTTTAATTATATATGTAGTATATATAAATTCTGATGTTATATAGTTTGTATAAAAATGTTGATATGTTCACAGATGAGCTTAAATAGTGTTTATCTATTTACTTTTTCTTTTTATATTTGGATAGTGTCCACAATGGTAATTAATAGATTTTTTGTTCAGGATGTGAGGTCATCAGTTAGGTCATTAGGAAGGGGCGTGATTTAATGATATATAAACCATTAGTTTGTTGTAATTCACACGTTCCGCTGCTGAAGAAAAAACCGAGGAAGGTTTTGAAACGCGTCCAGCAATTCAGACATTGCGATATTGAGCCTGTTATTAAAGAATACTCTTCTGAGAGAATAAGCAATCATTCGCCAAATCCAAGGCATTCATCACAGTGAACCATCTCCCGAGCGCGCAAACTTTGCACGAGGAACGCCGCCGGGTTATTCACTCTGCTTATCGAATATAAAAATTACCAGTGAGAAGCCAATTGGACCATCTGCAATAAGGACTTGAGGTCTACAGACCACCATCATTTCAAGTTGACCAGATCAAGGGACTCCGCTTGACAGCGCTGCAGTCCCCCAAACGGTGCCCACCACCGAGTGCTGCGAGCTTAGGAGTTGGCCGAGACTCCAGCAGCACGATCCCTGATAGAGGCAAGGCACCGGCCATACAACGCTTGACAGCCGGCCCCCAGAACCATATCAAAGGGAGATCCGTGACATTTCGGAGTGGTGAGCATTATATGCAATGTACTACCAACTGGCTTCTTTGATGTATGTCATACGCAGAAATACTTAAAGAGTGATTTTGAATGATTGTCCACTGTTCACAAAGTGCCACATTGTATCACTGAGTTGGTGTAATTAGTTGCCAAGATTTGGACGGATACAGCACTACCGCATCAATTGATTACTCACAAGCGGATACATTTTACTATATTTTCTATATTGAAGATCTCCGGAAACAAGTGTTTTTTGAATGAACATTTATATTGTGCTGTTCCTCAAGATCAGGAGATCTTTATATCTTTATACTGATATTACAGGCTCAAATTGCATATCAATTTTATAGTTGTTATTAGTTTTTTATATTGGGATTATTATATTTTATTGTTATGTAATTAATTAGGGAGGTACAAGGGCCCTGTACATCCCTATTTGGTTTCTTTTTTACATTTTATATTAATAAATACTTATTAATTAAACTAGATATCTTTGACCCTTGAGCCCCATTTATTATTTCCTCCATATCAATACAAAAATGGTATCGATTAAAAACTTCAGAACACAGCGCAAAAAATGAGTCCTCATCCCGGCCCGTAAGCAGAAAAATAAAAAAGTTATAGGGGTTAGAAGATGAGAATTTGTAACGTATAAATTTTCCTGCATGCAGTTATGATTTTTTTTCCGAAGTACGACAATATCCAACCTATATAAGTAGGGTATCATTTTAACCATATGGACCTACAGAATAAAGATGAGGTATTATTTTTACCGAAAAATGCATTGTGTAGAAACGGAAACCCCCAAAATTTACAAAATGGCATTTATTCTTCAATTTTGTTGCACAATTATTTTTTTTTATGTTTCGCCGTGGATTTTTGGGTAAAATGACTAATGTCACTGCAAAGTAGAATAGGTGATGCAAAAAAAAAGCCATAATATGGAATTTTATGTGCAAAATTGGAAGCGTTATGATTTTTAGAAGGTGAGGAGGAAAAAATGAAAATGCAAAAACGGAAAAACCCTGCATCCTTAAGGGGTTAAATAATGATCTGGTTTCCATGTGCAGATAGCATACTTACCAATATTTATATGTTTAAAGTTTTAACAAAAGGGGTTGATGCAATATGCTATGATATCCTACTTATGTAGGTTTGATTTTGTTGTACTTCTGAAAATTTTTTATAACTACAAGCAGAAAAATGTATACGTTTTTAAATTGTCATCTTCTGGCCCCTATAACTTTTTTTTTCCACGTATGGGGCAGTAGGAGGGCTCATTTTTTGCACTGTGATCTGAAGTTTTTAGCGGTACCATTTTTGTATTGATCGGACTTATTGATCGCTTTTTATTCATTTTTTATGACATAAAAAGTGACCAAAAATACGCTCTTTTGGACTTTGGAATTTTTTTGCGCTTACGCCATTGACCGCACAGTTAAATTAATTATATACTTTTATAATTCGTACATTTCCACATGCAACAATACCGCATATGTTTATTTATTTTTTTTTATTTACGCAGTTTTTTTTTTAATGGGAAAAGTGGGTGATTCAAACTTTTATTAGGGAAGGGGTTAAATGATCTTTATTAACTTTTTTTCCCACTTTTCTTTTGCGGTATTATAGCTCCCATAGGGGGCTATAACACTGCACACACTGATCTTTTACATTGATCAATGGTTTCTCATAGGAAACCATTGATCAATGATTCTGCCGCTTGACTGCTCATGCCTGGATCTCAGGCACTGAGCAGTCATTCGGCGATCGGACACCAGGAAGCAGGTAAGGGGACCCTCCTTGTGTCCTACAGCTGTTCGGGATGCCACGGCGATCCCAAACAGTCCCCTGAGCTAACTGGCATTAGTTTAGTTTCACTTTAGATGCGGTGATCAACTTTGAATGCTGCTTCTAAAGGGTTAATATCAGTGCGATCAGTGCCGCGTGCTATTAGCCACGGGTCCCGGCCCGTGTAATAGAATGGGAGTGGACTCAGGATGTACAGGTACCCCCTGGGTCCTTAAGAGGTTAAAAGAGCACCACCCTTGTACATTGTTTCTTGCCTTTAGTTTTGTCTTAATTGCCATTAAAGCATAACCCAATCCATTGCCTTAAAAAGCTTTTGGGTTGCTTTTCTGCTATGTTCTGGATCATTGTATTTTTAGTCTGTGAAGCGCCTTTGTCAGGCCCAAGGCCTGATTATGGAAACATACCTGTGTTTTATTATTGCATCTGTGTATAAACTAAGACCTGGGGGGTGAGGGGTCATTCAGACGGTGTATACTGTGTCTTTTGTGTATTGCAGTTTATTGAGGGGGCCTGGCTGGTTGTTTGTTTGAAGTCAGGAGCTTCTTTGAAGCGGCAGGATGGGAGATAACAGATGCCCCTTGGTGGGATCAGAGGGGGAGTGGGGAGTGGAGCTTCCCTCCAAAAAACAAGCAGATATGATATTTAAACAATGCTAGACTCAAACTTTTGGTTGTTAAAATCTGTGCCCCAAGCTGACAAGACCATCCTAAGAACAGCTGGAGACTCACTCTCATGGACTGCTATAATATTACGCTGTAAGAACTTCATTTTTGCTTTCTGAACTTGCTAAACTCTTTTATATATTTTTGTAACTGTATGTCATTTGTTTCTGTATTTTTATATAGTCAGCACTGTGATACCTTTTATCAGATTAAATGTTTAATTAATCAGCTCTGGTCTTTGATCTCTAAATATAGGAGCTCACCTTTCTGAAGGCAGCTCGGGTGAAACACGTTTATCTAAGGGTTAATTTGGGGACTTGCTGGGACTAGTAGTGGATACCCAGAGGTCTGGCGGCTTTAACCCTTACACCATCACACTCTCTCTAGCGTCTTGGCTGGATAGGGTGTGATCGTGACAGCCTTACTATCATGTTTTCAGACTCTGAGCAGAATGCCTAATTCTACACATTTTAGAGTTCATTCTGCCACCTCTATCAGCAGTCAAATCATCAATAAACACCAGTTACATGAGTTATGTTA
Organism: Hyla sarda; assembly: GCF_029499605.1. Taxonomy (NCBI): domain Eukaryota; kingdom Metazoa; phylum Chordata; class Amphibia; order Anura; family Hylidae; genus Hyla; species Hyla sarda. The sequence continues at coordinate 342,619,068 of NC_079191.1, read as the reverse complement.
GAAGTTATCAACAAGAGAGACAAAAATACCTGTGTAATGCAGGCGCTGTTAGCTTGGTCATCAGACGGTGGAATAAGGCCAAAAATACCTTAAGTATTTTAAAATGATTGTTTATTGGTATAAAAATAATAAAAAGTACAGATGACTCGTTTAGAGGGAGGATCCCTCTTCCTCAGTTCAGGTGTACAGGCACAGTGAGACAGATGTATATTTAAATACAAAAAATGGTGCAAAGAACATAAGGGGGCTTGGCCCAGTTGTTGGATGACCCAGATGTTAAAAAAACATGTTCATAACAAACAAAGCAAAATAGCAAAGAGAGTACAGTTCTTAATATAACAATAATTTGAGACATGTATGCATCACAAGTATTGCAGAAACATAAAAAATTGTGAAAGATCAGAGGTGTCAGTACAGTTTAAGATTTCCGCTTTCCTTAACGGAGGAATGCCAGCTTGTGCGCCGACGCTTGCTTAGCTAAGGACGCGTTGCTGTGGAAGCCAGTCATGTGACTTGCGCATTGCCAATCAGGGCCCGGGGCATGTCTAGCTTCATGCTCCGTAGTGTACAGGGAAAGGAATGACAGCGGGGATGTGATCAGCTGTCAGACGAGGATGCGGACAACTATAAAGTGCTGTCAAAGTGTATGGAGGTCCGCAATTAGAAGCCATAATTATTGTTTATGCACAGTGTCATGGGCATAAGACACAGGGTGTGGGGACCTGACAGGGGATATATAGGTATAATAGGCTACTGGCATCGTGGCTCGGGACTACAATGACAGTGGGGAGCATGTATAATATGATAGTGCATGTTAGTATTTTATAACACCAATTGTGCAAAAGATGTAAATTAACCAGTGTAACGGTGAATTTCCTATGTTGAGATATTAAAAAAGGAGAGGGGGTTCATGACCAATGATTCATATATACAAAGGTGTAAAAATTATATATATATACATAGAAATGTATAAAACATACAATGAATATAATAAATATTAACTTGATATATAGATAAGACTTGAGTGGAACTCCAGATGATAGATCCTTGAGACAGTTCTATAAAAAGGCAGTAGGAATAAATGACCAAAGTGGAATGAATATAGAGATAAGTATAAATATATAAAAGAATAATAGAATAACTAAGTGTGTTAAAAATAGTATATATACATATTCACACACACATATGTATACATCCACACATACAAATTACATAAAACTGAATGAAGGGGTGTACACCACAGGAGAAACAGATCTGGGTTAGAAATTGCATTCTATCATTTCATTAAGCTCTAGTGGTACCAATGTTTGGAGTTTATAAATCCAGAAGTTCTCTCTTTTTTTGCAGTGTATTGAATCTCTGTGGATCATCTTTAGGTACCATCTGTATAGGGATAAGGAGTATACAACCAAACTTCTGATTATGATACTGTGTGAGATGCCTAGATGCGCAGTGGAGTAGAAAGCCATTAGCAGTGTTACTTCTATGCTTATTAATTCTCTCTCTCAGACACCTAGTGGTGCGACCCAAATATTGAAGGCCACAGGGAGATTCCAAAAGGTACATGGTATACTGGGAAGAGCAATTGATGAAGGACTTGATATCGAATGTTTCCCCTGTGCTTTTAGAGGAGAAGTTTTTGCACTTATTCATATTGTTCACACAGCATTTATTCCTTGGAACAGAGCATTTGTATGAACAGGTAGTGGAAAGAAAAGTAGAGACACAAGTTTTGGAGGACCTCAGCCTGCTTGGGGCAATAATATTGTGTAAAGTTCTCCCTCTGCGAAATGTTATTGCAGGCTTAGGAGGAATAACTTCACGCAAAAAGGGATCTTTTAAAAGTACAGCCGAGTGCTTTCGTAGAATGTTCTTAATTTGCCTATTTTCTTTAGTATAGGTAGTGAAAAAATTTAGGGACCAGTTATCAGCAGAATTGTCAGTAGGTTTAGTCTTCATAAGGCATTCTGAATGGGATAGTTTCTTGGCTCTCTCAAACACAGACTCTACCGAGGTGTTCGGGTATTTTCTTTATCTTTGAACCTGGCTGTAAGGATTTTACTTTGTTCACAAAAGTCACTGGATATGGTGCAATTACAGCGGATACGCTTAAATTGCCCAAAGGGTGCATTGGTCAGCCATTTTTTTTATAGCGGGCACTTAAAAAATTCCAGATAACTATTGCTGTCCACTTAAAAAAAAAAAAAGTTTTTTTGTATTAACCCCTTAAGGACCAAGGACGTACCGGTACATCCTTGGTCCTGCTGTCCTGATATAACGCGGGGTTACACAGTAACCCCGCGTCATATCACGGCGGTTCCGGCGTCATAGTGAAGCCGGGACCCACCTCTAATAGCGCACAGCGCCGATCACGGCGCCGCACGCTATTAACCCTTTAGCCGCGCGCTCAGAGCTGAGCCGCACGGCTAAAAGCAAAAGCGAAAGTTGCCGGCTAGCTCAGTGGGCTGTTCGGGATAGCCGCGGCGAAATCGCGGCATCCCGAACAGCTTACAGGACAGCGGGAGGGCCCCTACCTGCCTCCTCGCTGTCCGATCGCCGAATGACTGCTCAGTGCCTGAGATCCAGGCATGAGCAGTCATGCTGCAGAATCGTCGATCACTGGTTTCCTATGAGAAACCAGTGATCAATGATGAAGATCAGTGTGTGCAGTGTTATAGGTCCCTATGGGACCTATAACACTGCAAAAAAAAAGTGAAAAAAAAAAGTGAATAAAGATCATTTAACTCCTCCCCTATTAAAAGTTTGAATCACCCCCCTTTTCCAATAAAAAAAAAACACAGTGTAAATAAAAATAACAATAAACACATATGGTATCACTGCGTGCAGAAATGTCCGAATTATAAAAATATATCATTAATTAAACCGCTCGGTCAATGGCGTGCGCGCAAAAAAATTCCAAATTCCAAAATAGTGCATTTTTGGTCAATTTTTGATCAATAAGTCCTATCAATGCAAAAATGTTAAAAACTTTAGATCACGGTGCAAAAAATGAGCCCTCATACCGTCCCATACACGGAAAAATAAAAAAGTTATAGGGGTCAGAAGATGACAATTTTAAACGTATTAATTTTCCTGCATGTAGTTATGATTTTTTTCCAGAAGTCCGACAAAATCAAACCTATATAAGTACGGTATCATTTTAATCGTATGGACCTACAGAATAAAGATAAGGTGTCATTTTTACCAAAAAATGTACTACGTAGAAACGGAAGCCCCCAAAAGTTACAAAACAGCGTTTTTTTTTCAATTTTGTCGCACAAGGATTTTTTTCCCGTTTCACCGTAGATTTTTGGGCAAAATGACTGATGTCATTACAAAGTAGAATTGGTGGCGCAAAAAATAAGCCATCATATGGATTTTTAGGTGCAAAATTGAAAGAGTTATGATTTTTTAAAGGCAAGGAGCAAAAAACGAAAATGCAAAAACGGAAAACCCCCCAGTCCTTAAGGGGTTAAGAGAGCCATTGTCATCAATAAATGTGATTACATCAAAAAATTCTGCATGATTAGTAAAAACGGTTTGGGTAAAATGTAAACTAAAGGAATTGTTATTAATAAGGGCTAAAAATTCATTTAAAAGATCCTGAGGTCCTTGCCAAATGAAAAATATATCATCAATAAAACATTTGTAAAATAAACAGTGCTGAAATAAAACATGAGTTTATATAAAACGTTCTTCAAGTAGTCCAATGAAAAGGTTAGTGAAACTGGGCGCTACTTTTGAACCCATTGCAGTCCCAGAGTGTTGTGAGTAAAGTTGTCCCTGGAATTCAAAGTAGTTATTTGTAAGTATATATCTGCGTCCCTTCAAGATAAAATCACACTGTGCCTGTGGCATGTTGGGATCAGTTTGTAAAAAGTGTGCTACTGTATCAATACCTTGGTCATGATTGATAACTGTATAGAGAGAAGTGATATCCATTGTAACCAATCCATTGTAACCTGTTTTCCATTTAGCTTTTAAAATGGAGCTAATAAAATCAGTTGCGTCTTTAAGATGGCATTTTAAATGAAATACATATTTTTGTAGCATTTTATCCAAATAGTGAGAAAGGTTCGCCGATACAGAGTTAAAGATACGATTGGGTGCCCTTCCCTTCGCCGCATTTTTTTTTCTCTTTGTACTCAGTGAGGGAGTAATGTGCATCTTTTCCACTGTAGGGGATTCTATGAGGGGAGGAAGTGTTGGTTGTTTGATCAAACTGGAGGGGAGGTCTAAAAAAAACTGTAGCATTATGTAGACAGGATTGTTCTATGGTGGATGGATCTCCAGTAGGAGGCAGTGAGGACAAATCAGGATTTGATAATACCGGAGTAAAAAACAGGTGTTCAGAATTGTGCTCTCCTGTAGGGATGGGGGACTCTATGTGGATGGTAAGCAAAGAGTCTTCAAAGGAGGATTGTGATATGGAATCGAATCGGTCAGATGGCTGTTTAGAGAAGTGTGGTTTGGAAATTGCTTCACAAAATTAAGAAGTTCCTGGGGTTTATTGGTATTCTGGACAGTGGGTGTATTAGAGAGAGTAGAGACTGATACTTTAGATGGATTGTTGTGCAGTTTATGCATGGAGAGATGCTTGTTGGCAGAAGGTGGGATGAGGGGTTTGGTAGCTGTGTCAGAGAGAGACTGCCTGGTGTATGGCAGGGTACCACGGAGGGGCTTGGTGGCACCCTGTGTCTTATGCCCATGACACTGCGCATAAACAATAAATATGGTTTCTAATTACAGGCTTCCGTACACTTTGACAGCACTTTATAGCTGTCCGCATCCTCGTCTGACATCTGATCACATCCCCACTGTCATTCCGTTCCCTTTACACTACGGAGAACAAAGCTAGACACGCCCCGCATCCTGATTGGCTATACCCAAGTCACTTGACCGGCTTCCACAGCAATGTGTCCTTAGCGACGCATGCGCCGGCGCGGCATTTCTCCGCTATGGACAGGGGAACTCCTAAATTGTACTGACAGCTCTGATCTCTCACAATTTTTAATGTTTCTGCAATACTTGTGGTGCATACATGTCTCAAATTATTGTTATATTTAGAACTGTACTCTTTTTGCTATTTTGCTTTGTATGTTATGAACTTGTTTTTTCAACACCTGTGAAATCCCACATCTGGGCCATGCCCCCATATGTTCTTGGCACCATTATTGTATTTAAATATACATCCGTCTCACTATGCCTGTACACCTGATCTGAGGAAGAGGGATCCTCCATCGAAACGCGTCATCTGTCTTTTTTAGTATTTTTATACCAATAAACAACTGTTTCTAAATGCTTAAAGTATTTTTGGCTATATTCCACCATCTGATGACCAAGCTAACAGTGCCTGGATTACAGAGGTCTTTTTGTCTCTCTTCTTGATGATTGCTTCAGGACAAGTGCCTACTTGCTCAGCAGCTCCCTGGACATCAGTGAGTACTCCACTACGGGGTGATATGTACTACTTTCTATTTCTTCCGTTGAGCAGCCACCTATAAGACCCGTGGGTTTTTTCCACATCATTTTTCCCATTTATGAAGGGTAATTCACGAGACGCCGTTCTCTATCTTTTTTTCCTTTTTATTTATGTATACATCTAATGCTGAAGAACACTTCCTACACCATGTTTGCCAGATTTAGTCATATATTCTAATTCCTTTGCTTTTTCAGACTTTTCTCTTCCAATGGGTATGGTACAAGAAAATCGAAGTGTTATCTGTCCAAATAATCTTGTCCCAGACCTGGGTGACTTTTTACATGTTTTATCTGGCCTTTAGTATTGTCAGTGGTTTGTATCTTGAGACAAACCCTCTGTATTCACTTTGATGAAGGTGTTTCTTTACTCAGACTATGATATGTACATTGATATCTCTTTGGACTAGTTTTGAAAAGTGTTTCCCTGAAAATGGAGAGACTATGTGAAAATGCATGTAATTCCTAAGTGCATAATGCTATATTTTCTAAGCCCTTAAGAACAAATCCCATTTTGGCCTTAAGGACATTTTCATTTTTACATTTTTATTTTTTTCCTCCTCTCCTTTTAAGACCCTTAAATGGGTACTCCATTTTTTATCAACTGGTGCCAAACATTAACCCCTTGAGGACCAAGGGCGTACAGGTATGCCTTTACTCCCTGGTACTTAAGGACCAAGGGCGTACCTGTACGCCCGTGGGAATTTCGGTCCCCGCCGTGCGCCGGGCGGGGATCGCGCCGGGGTGACTGCTGATATCTATCAGCAGGCACCCCGCGCAAATGACCAGTGGGGTCATTAGACCCCCCATGTCGGCGATCGGCGCAAATCGCAAGTGAATTCACACTTGCGATTTGCGCCGATTCCGGGTCATACGGGTCTATGGTGACCCGGTGACCCGGAATAGAAGGGGGATCGCGGGTGTCCTAGACACCCACGATCCCCCTGTAGCGATAGGAGTGAGGTGGCAGGGTTGCCACCCCTCCTATCTCTGCTATTGGTGGTCTAGACGCGACCACCAATAGCAGATCGGGGGCGGAGGGGTTTACTTTCGGTTTCCCCGTCCTGCCCTCCCACAATAGGCGGGGCAGGACGGGGAAACCGACAGGGACCGGCGCCGAAGATCCACTTACCCATCGGCGACGGCAGCGGGCGACGATCAGCGGCGGCAGCGGGCGACGATCGGCGGAAGAAGAGGACCGCGACGCAGCTTCCTGGATCCGACGGAAGTCGGTGAGTTACTTAGCAACATCTGGAGGGCTACAGTCTGAGACCACTATAGTGGTCTCTAAACTGTAACCCTCCAGATGTTGCAAAACTACAACTCCCAGCATGCCCAGAGAGCTGTTTAGGCTTGCTGGGAGTTGCAGTTTTGCAACAGCTGGAGGTCTACAGTTTGAGACCACTGCAAAGTGATCTCTATACTGTGCACCTCCAGATCTTGCAAAACTACAACTCCCAGCATGCCCAGACAGCAGTTTGCTGTCTGGGCATGCTGGGAGTTGTAGTTTTGCAACATCTGGAGGTCCACAGTTTGGAGACCACTGTGCAGTGGTCTCTAAACTATAGCTCTACAGATGTTGCAAAACTGCAACTCCCAGCATGCCTAAACAGCTGTCTCTGCATGCTGGGAGTTGTAGTTGTGTACCTCCAGCTGTTGCATAGCTACATCTCCCAGCATGCCTTTCGGCGATCAGTACATGCTGGGAGATGAAGTTTTGCAACAGCTGGAGGCACACTGGTTGGAAAATACTGAGTTAGGTAACAGAACCTAACTGAAGGTTTTCCAACCAGTGTGCCTCCAGCTGTTGCAAAAGTACAACTCCCAGCATGCACAGTCTGTCAGTATATGCTGAGAGTTGTAGTTTTGAAACAGCTGGAGGTTTGCCCCCCCATGTGAACGTACAGGGTACATTCACACTGGCGGGTTTACAGTAAGTTTTCTGCTTCAAGTTTGGGCTGTGGCAAATTTTTCACCGCAGCGCAAACTCCTAGCGGTAAATTCACTGTAAACCCGCCAGTGTGAATGTACCCTAAAAACACTACACTTACACATAATAAAGAGTAAAACACTACATATACACCCCCTTACACTGTCCCCCTAATAAAAAATAAAAAACGTATTGTACGGCAGTGTTTCCAAAACAGAGCCTCCAGCTGTTGCAAAACAACAACTCCCAGCATTTCCGGACAGCCACTGACTGTCCAGGCATTCTGGGAGTTTAGCAACAGCTGGAGGCACCCTGTTTGGGAATCACTGGCGTAGAATACCCCTATGTCCACCCCTGTGCAATCCCTAATTTAGTCCTCAAATGCGCATGGCGCTCTCTCACTTTGGAGCCCTGTCGTATTTCAAGGAAACAGTTTAGGGCCACATATGGGGTATCTCCGTACTCGGGAGAAATTGCGTTACTAATTTGGGGGGCTTTTTTTCCTTTTACCCCTTATGAAAAAGAAAAGTTGGGGTCTACACCAGCCTGTTAGTGTGAAAAAATTTTTTTTTTTACACTAACATGCTGGTGTTGTCCTTTACTTTTTATTTTCACGGGAGGTAAAAGGAAAAAAGACCCCCTGAGTACGGAGATACCCCATATGTGGGCGTAAAATGCTCTGCGGACGCACAACAAGGCTCAGGAGTGAGAGCGCACCATGTACATTTGAGGCCTAAATTGGTGATTTGCACAGGGGTGGCTGATTTTACAGTGGTTCTGACATAAACACAAAACAATAAATACCCACATGTGACCCCATTTTGGAAACGACACCCCTCACGGAACGTAACAAGGGGTATAGTGAGCCTGAACACCCCACAGGTGTTTGACAAATTTTCATTAAAGTTGGATGGGAAAATGAAAAAAAAAAATTTTTTTTCACTAAAATGCTGGTGTCACCCTAAATTTTTCATTTTCACAAGGGAAAATAAAAAAAAGCCCCCCAAAATTTGTAACCCAATTTCTTCTGAGTAAGAGCATACCCCATATGTGGATGTAAAGTGCTCTATGGGTGCACTACAATGCTCAGAAGAGAAGGAGCGCCATTGGGATTTTGAAGAGAAAATTTCTCCCTTGTTTATACTGTTTTTTGTTATTATGTTTGTGTGTTATGTGTGTATAAGTATGTGTTTTTTTATGTGTGTTGTGATTATGTATATATGTATTTTCTTACCTTTTGTGAAGATCCGGAAGCTGGCCCCTTTTTCTTCCAGCGGCTTGCTGTGTAACCTCGGCCTCCGCCATGTTGTGTTCGGTAAGTGGGATGTCGGGGGGTGAGTTCTTGCTTCTGTCCTTCCTATCTTCTGATGTCCGAGGCAAATCTTTTCTTCCTGTTTCCTCCGTGGCTCAGCGACGAATCTGCGGCCTCTTCCGGCGGATGCGCAGGTAGTTTTTTTTTTTTACCAATAAAGTTTTTTTTGTCTTGACAAACTGTCTGCGCTTGCGCGAAGCTACGCTATTAGCGTAGACCTAACGTACGCTACGCTGTTAGCGTAGCACTTGCGTACTCACGCATAACAGCGTACAGCGTAGCGTACGTTAGGTCTACGCTAATAGCGTAGCTTCGCGCAAGCGCAGACAGTTTGTCAAGACAAAAAAAACTTTATTGGTAAAAAAAAAAATCTACCTGCGCATGCGCCGATAGAGGCCGCAGATTCGTCGCTGAGCCACGGAAGAAACAGGAAGATAAAATTTGCCTCGGACATCAGAAGATAGGAAGGACAGAAGCAAGAACACACCCCCCGACATCCCACTTACCGAACACAACATGGCGGAGGCCGAGTTTACACAGCAAGCCGCTGGAAGAAAAAGGGGCCAGCTTCCGGATCTTCACAAAAGGTAAGAAAAAACATATATACATAATCACAACCCACATAACACAACACATACTTATACACACATAACACACAAACATAATAACAAAAAACAAAAGTATAAACAAGGGAGAACCCCTTTAAAAAATGTATGTCCCCATAGGGTACTATTTATTACAATAATTTTATTGCTAATACTGTTCAGTGCTATGCATAGGCATAGCACTGATCAGTGCTATATGTGAGCTACTTGTATGGTCTGCCAGAAGAAGATGCAGAGCATCAGGAGGCAGGTATGAAAACCTCTGGTTGCCATTTTGGCTCATCAGACCCCCGCAATTACGCTGAATGTGGTCTGATAAATCTTACTAATCCCTCCTTATGCTTCAGATGCTGTGATCAATATTAATCATGGCTTTTAAAGGGGTACTCCGGTGGAAAACTTTTTTTTTAATCAACTGGTGCAAGAAAGTTAAACAGATTTGTAAATTACTTCTATTAAAAAATCTTAATCCTCCCAGTACTTATTAGCTGCTTAATACTACAGAGAAAATTATTTTCTTTTTGGAACACAGAGCTCTCTGCTGACATCACGAGCACAGTGCTGACACTCTGTCCATTTTAGGAACTGTCCAGAGCATCATGTGTTTGCTATGGGGATTTTTCGCTACTCTGGACAGTTTTTAAAATGGACAGAGATGTCAGCAGAGAGCACTGTGCTCATGATTCAGCAGAGAGCTCTGTGTTCCAAAAAGAAAATAATTTCCTCTGTAGTATTCAGCAGCTAATAATTCATGGAAGGATTAAGAATTTTTTATAGAAGTAATTTACAAATTTGTTTAGCTTTCTGGCACTATTTGATTTAAAAAAAAAAAAGTTTTCCACCGGAGTACCCCTTTAACCCCTTAACCCCTTAAGGACTCAGCCCATTTTGGCCTTAAGGACTCAGACAATTTAATTTTTACGTTTTCATTTTTTCCTCCTTGCCTTCTAAAAATCATAACTCTTTTATATTTTCATCCACAGACTAGTATGAGGGCTTGTTTTTTGCGCGACCAGTTGTCCTTTGTAATGACATCACTCATTATATCATAAAATGTATGGCACAACCAAAAAACACAATTTTTGTTGGGGAAATGAAAACGAAAAACGCAATTTTGCTAATTTTGGAAGGTTTTGTTTTCACGCCGTACAATTTATGGTAAAAATTACATGTGTTCTTTATTCTGAGGGTCAATACGATTAAAATGATACCCATTATTGTATACTTTTATATTATTGTTGCGCTTAAAAAAAATCACAAACTTTTTAACCAAATTAGTACATTTATAATCCCTTTATTTTGATGACCTCTAACTTTTTTATTTTTCCGTATAAGTGGCAGTATGGGGGCTCATTTTTTGTGCCATGATCTGGACTTTTTTTTGATAGCACATTTGCATATAAAAAACTTTTAATACATTTTTTATAATTTTTTTGAATAAAATGTATTAAAAAAGTAGGAATTTTGGACTTTTTTTTTTCCGTTCACGCCGTTCACCGTACAGGATCATTAACATTTTATTTTAATAGTTCGGACATTTACGCACGCGGCGATACCAAATATGTCTATAAAAATGTTTTTTACGCTTTTTGGGGGTAAATTAGGAAAAAACGGACGTTTTACTTTTTTATTGGGGGAGGGGATTTTTAACTTTTTTTTTACTTTTACATTTTTTTACATTTTTTTTTACACTTGAATAGTCCCCATAGGGGACTATTCATAGCAATACCATGATTGCTAATACTGATCTGTTCTATGTATAGGACATAGAACAGATCAGTATTATCGGTCATCTTCTGCTCTGGTCTGCTCGATCACAGACCAGAGCAGGAGACGCCAGGAGCCGGATGGAGGAAGGAGAGGGGACCTCCATCCGGCGTTCTGAATGATCGGATCCCCGCAGCAGCGCTGCGGGCGATCCGATCGTTCATTTAAATCGCGAACTGCCGCAGATGCCTAGATCTGTATTGATCCCGGCATCTGAGGGGTTAATGGCGGACGCCCGCGAGATCGCGGGCGTTGGCCATTGCCGGCGGGTCCCTGGCTGCGATCAGCAGCCAGGATCAGCCGCGCATGACACGGGCATCGCTCCGATGCCCGCGGTTATGCTTAGGACGTAAATGTACGTCCTGGTGCGTTAAGTACCACCTCACCAGGACGTACATTTACGTCCTGCGTCCTTAAGGGGTTATTAGGGTGTGCACCCTAAAGCACAAACTCACTCCGCGCATGCATGTGTGTGTGTGTTTATGTATGTATATATATATATATATATATATATATATATATATATATATCTATACACACACACACTCTTGCTTGCATAGTGTAGGAGGATTGGATCCAGGGCCGGTTTTAGGCTTAACATGGCCATGGGCAAAATCAGAAGTGGGGTCCCAAAAGTCGTAATAGTGCACTAATCAGATTAGCACATTTTTGGTCACTTCAAATACCATAAAAAATATCTAAAAAGCAAAAAAAAAAAAAAAATGGTACCGATAACAACTACAAATCACAGCGCTAAAAATGACCCTCACATCCCCATATACAGAAAAATAAAAGTGCTATAGGGATCAAAATAGTACAATTTTATATTTTTGTATAGTTACCCCACATTAGGTTGGCAGTATAAATCTCCCACATTAGGATGGAAATATATTTCCCCCACATTAGGTTGGCAGTATAGTTCCCCCACATTAGGTTGGCAGTATAGTTCCCCCACATTAGGTTAGTAGTACAGTTCCCCCACATTAGGTTGGCAGTATAGTTCCCCCACATTAGGTGCAGTATAGTTCCCCCACATTAGGTGCAGTACAGTTCCCCCACATTAGGTGCAGTACAGTTCCCCCACATTAGGTTGGCAGTATAGTTCCCCCACATTAGGTTGGCAGTGTAGTTCCCCCACATTAGGTTAGTAGTACAGTTCCTCCACATTAGGTGCAGTACAGTTCCCCCACAGGTACAATATAGTTCCCCCACATTAGGTGCAGTACAGTTCCCCCACATTAGGTGTAGTATAGTTCCCCCACATTAGGTGCAGTACAGTTCCCCCACATTAGGTGTAGTATAGTTCCCCCACATTAGGTGCAGTATAGTCCCCCACATTAGGTGCAGTACAGTTCCCCCACATTAGGTGCAATATAGTTCCCCCACATTAGGTGCAGTATAGTTCCCCACATTAGGTGCAATAAAGTTCCCCCACATTAGGTGCAGTACAGTTCCCCCACATTAGGTGGAGTACAGTTCCCCCACATTAGGTGAAGTATAGTTCCCCCACATTAGGTGCAGTATAGTTCCCCCACATTAGGTGCAGTATAGTTCCCCACATTAGGTGCAGTATAGTCCCCCCACATTAGGTGCAGTACAGTTCCCCCACATTAGGTGCAGTATAGTTCCCCACATTAGGTGCAGTATAGTTCCCCCACATTTGGTGCAGTATAGTTCCCCCACATTTGGTGCAGTATAGTTCCCCCACATTAGGTGCAGTACAGTTCCCCCACATTAGGTGCAATATAGTTCCCCCACATTAGGTGCAGTATAGTTCCCCACATTAGGTGCAATATAGTTCCCCCACATTAGGTGCAGTACAGTTCCCCCACATTAGGTGCAGTATAGTTCCCCCACATTAGGTGCAGTACAGTTCCCCCACATTAGGTACAGTACAGTTCCCCCACATTAGGTGCAGTATAGTTCTCCACATTAGGTGCAGTATAGTTATAATTGTAGGGAGGAGGACAAGTCTAGAATTTACCATGAGGCTTACGGGACTAATTCTACCCCTGATCTTATATTTGCCAAGGGGTTCAATGGGCGGAGCCAAAGGGTTGTCAAAATTAGGTTTTGCCTAGAGTGTCAGAAATCCATGCACCAGCCCTGACTAGACCACCCACTTGTGTGTATGTTTGCTGGTGTTTATAGGGAGGCATTTGATGTGGATTTGAAAAAAAATTGTAAGTTGAATGGTAAAACTCATGTTTTTCTTTACTTGGCAAACAGAAGAACGCTTTCACTATAAGATGGGGGCACAGAGGGGGGAATATTCCAAATAGAATTTTTTTTTGCACCAGATTGGTTGAAAAAGTGATGCGGCACCCAGCAAGCTTGGAGCAGCATGCACGTTGTAGTTTTGGGTCTGCAGCTGACCCCAAACTAGGACTCCCAGCATGTTACACCATAATCTAAATTGTACTCCTATATAGATGTGTGGAGTTGTAGTTTTGGTCATCATAGATTGTATCAGGGCATGCTGGGAATTGTAGTTGGTAACTGCACCTCCCAGCATTGCATTCCTTCAAAGAATGCAATGCTGGGATTTGCAGTTACCAACTATAATTCCCAGCATGCCCTGATCCAATATATGGTGACCAAAACTACAACTCCCATTATGTTGCACTGGGGGTGCTGTGCGTGTGTGTGTGTGAGTGTGGGGGGGGGGGGGGGGTGCTGTGTGTGAGTGTGTGGGGGGGGGGTGCTGTGTGTGTGTGTGGAGGGGGTGCTGTGTGTGAGTGTGGGGGGGGGGTGCTGTGTGTGTGTGTGTGGGGGGGCTGTGTGTGTGTGTGAGGTGCTGTGTGTGAGTGTTTGAGGGGTGCTGTGTGTTTGAGGGGTGCTGTGTGTTTGAGGGGTGCTATGGGTGCTGTGTGGGGGATTGCGTACATAATACATACATAATATAAAATACATACATAATACATAAAAAAAATAAAAAAAAATGTTTATTTCAGCTCCCGGGTCGGTGCTGTAGTAGTTTTTAGTATATTTGCTGGTAGAAGAGCACGGACTGCAGAGAGTGGGCCAGAAGTATAGTATATAGTATAGTAGAAGAGCACGGACTGCAGAGAGTGGGCCAGAAGTATAGTATATAGTATAGTAGAAGAGCATGGACTGCAGAGAACAGGCCGTGTCCCGTGTATCAGAACAAAGGAAAAAAGAAAGTTGCCTCTTTCAAGGTGCTTGTAGTATTAAAACATCAAACCTTTAATCTGTATGCATTAAAAATAGAAAAAGGTGACATCAATCATTAAAGAGAAATGAAACGCCAACACGTTTTGAGCAAAATGTCGCTCTTAATCATGGCTATATGTAGCCCAAAACGCACTGGAGTTTCACTTTTCTTTTATGATGTCACCTTTTTCTATTTTTAATGTTTACAGATTAAAGGTTTGATGGTTTAATACTACAAGCACCGTTATCCTTGGAAGAGCTGGAGGAAACTTTCTTTTTTCTTTTGTTCTGATTCATAATACATATATACATACGTCATACATACATACACACATCATACATGCATAACCTACACATATATATATATATATATATATATATATATACACACACACACACACACACATACATACATAATGCATAAATACATACTATATGCATACACACATCATACATGCATAACCTACACACACATATATATATTATATATATATATATACACACATACATAATGCATAAATACATACTATATGCATACAAACATCATACATATATAATACATGCATACATCATACATACATATGCACACCATACATAATACATACACAAATCCATTATATATACATAGACATCATACATAAATACATCATACATACATAACATACAGTACATACATAACATATATATGGTATGTATGTACTGTATGTTCTGTATGTATGATGTGTGTATGTATGATGTATTTATGTATGATGTGTGTGTATATATAATGGATTTGTGTATGTATTATGTATGGTGTGCATATGTATGTATTATGTATGTATTATATATGTATGATGTTTGTATTTATGCATTATATATATATATATATATATATATTATACATACATAATGCATAAATACAAACATCATACATATATAATACATGCATAATACATACATATGCACACCATACATAATACATACACAAATCCATTAAATATACACACACATCATACATAAATACATCATACATACATAACACACACCATACATACATAATACACACATCCCACCCCCCTCCCGTCCTCGGTCTGTGCACTTTTCTTACCTGCGGCAGCCATGTTGGGGTCAGAGGCCGGGCACGTCCACTCCCATCTGCAATGGACACTCGGTGCCAGGAGTTGCGGCCAGGATCATCCCAGGAGGTGTAAGCAGACGTGCGCAGCTGCGGGGCAGCCCCTGCGTCTGCAGTTAGCGCAGCAGTGTGCGCGGCTGGGGAAGGGGGAGGAGCGGCCCGGAGGAAGGGGATAGAGCGGCCGGAGGAAGGGGATAGAGCGGCCGGAGGAAGGGGGGATAGAGCGGCCCGGAGGAAGGGGATAGAGCGGCCCAGAGGAAGGGGATAGAGCGGCCCAGAGGAACGGGATAGAACGGCCCGGAGGAAGGTGATAGAGCGGCCCAGAGGAAGGTGATAGAGCGGCCCAGAGGAAGGGGGGATAGAGCGGCCTGAGCCGCAAATAAAAAAAAAAATGCATTTTTAAACATCCGGTGTGCCCTGAAAGTCTTTCAGGGCACACCGGATGTTTAAAAATGCATTTTTTTTTAATTTGCGGCTCCGGACAATCTATCCCCCGTCCTCCGGCTGGAGATGTCGGGGATGTCCGGTGGGGCTGGGGTTTAGTAGTGAGGGGAAAAAAAAAAAAAAAGACCTGCAGCAGCGGCTGCGGTGATTAGGGTGTGCCTGTGCACACCCGGCACACCCCGTGCGCACGCCTATGGGACCCAGCCATTTTACACCTCAGGACCCGGCCATTTTTTGCAATTCTGACCACTGTCACTTTAAACATTAATAACTCTGGAATGCTTTTAGTTATCATTCTGATTCCGAGATAGTTTTTTCGTGACATATTCTACTTTAACATAGTGGTAACATTTTGTGGTATCTTGCATCCTTTCTTGGTGAAAAATCCCAAAATTTTATGAAAAATTTGAAAATTTTGCATTTTTCTAACTTTGAAGCTCTCTGCTTGTAAGGAAAATGGATATTCCAAATAATTTTTTTTATTCACATATACAATATGTCTATTTTATGTTTGCATCATAAAATTTACGTGTTTTTACTTTTGGAAGACACCGGAGGGCTTCAAAGTTCAGCAGCAATTTTCCAATTTTTCACAAAATTTCCAAACTCACAATTTTTCATGGACCAGTTCAGGTTTGAAGTGGATTTGAAGGGTCTTCATATTAGAAATACCCCACAAATGACCCCATTATAAAAACTGCACCCCCCAAAGTATTCAAAATGACATTCAGTCTGCGTTTTAACCCTTTAGGTGTTTCACAGGAATAACAGCAAAGTGAAGGAGAAAATTCACAATCTCCAGCTTTTACACTCGCATGTTCTTGTAGACCCAATTTTTGAATTTTTACTAGGGGAAAAAGGAGAAAATGTATACTTATATTTGTAGCTCAATTTCTCTCGAGTAAGCACATACCTCATATGTCTATGTAAAGTGTTCGGCGGGCGCAGTAGAGGGCTCAGAAGCGAAGGAGCGACAAGGGGATTTTGGAGAGTACGTTTTTTTTAAATGGTTTTTGGGGGGCATGTTGCATTTAGGAAGCCCCTATGGTGCCAGAACAGCAAAAATCCCCCACATGGCATACCATTTTGGAAACTAGACCCCTTGAGGTACGTAACAAGGAATAAAGTGAGCCTTAATACCCCACAGGAGTTTCACGACTTTTGCATATGTAAAAAAATAAAAATAAAATTTCACTAAAATGTGTGTTTCCCCCCAAATTTCACATTTTTGCAAGGGTAAATAGCAGAAAATACCCCCCAAACATTGTAACCCCATCTCTTCTGAGTATGAAGGTACCCCATAAGTTGACCTGAGGTGTACTATGGGTGAACTACAATGCTCAGAAGAGAAGGAGTCATATTTGGCTTTTTGAGAGCAAATTTTGCTCGGGGGCATGTCGCATTTAGGAAGCCCCTATGGTGCCAGGACAGCAAAAAAAAAAACACATGCCATACCATTTTGGAAACTAAACCCCTTGTGGAACGTGACAAGGAATAAAGTGAGCCTTAATACCCCACAGGGGTTTCACGACTTTTGCATACGTAAAAAAAAAAAAAATCACTAAAAGGTGTGTTTCCCCCCCAAATTTCACATTTTTGCAAGGCTTAATAGCAGAAAATACCCCCCAAAATTTGTAACCACATCTATTCTGAGTATGGAGGTACCACATAAGTTGACCTGAAGTGCACTACGGGCGAACTACAATGCTCAGAAGAGAAGGAGTCATATTTGGCTTTTTGAGAGCAAATTTTGCTCGGGGGCATGTCGCATTTAGGAAGCCCCTATGGTGCCAGGACAGCAAAATAACCCCCACATGGCATACCATTTTGGAAACTAGACCCCTTGAGGAACGTAAGAAGGCGTAAAGTGAGCATTTACCCCCCACTGGTGTCTGTCATATCTTTGGAACAGTGGGCTGTACAACATTTTTAATTTGCACAGCCCACTCTTCCAAAGATCTGTCAGACACCAGTGGGGTGTAAATTCTCACTGCACCCCTCATTACATTCCGTTACAAAACCACTGTAACAATCAGCCACCCCTGTGCAAATCACCTCAAATGTACATGGCGCACTCTCCCTTCTGGGCCTTGTTGTGCGCCCCCAGAGCAGTTTGCGCCCACATATGGGGTATCTCCGTACTCGGGAGAAATTGCGTTACAAATTTTGGGGGGCTTTTTTCCCCTTTACCTCTTGTCAAAATGAAAAGTATGGGGCAACACCAGCATGTTAGTGTAAAAAGTTTATTTTTTTACACTAACATGCTGGTGTAGACCCCAACTTCACCTTTTCATAAGGGGTGAAAGGAGAAAAAGCCCCCCAAGATTTGTTAGGCAATTTCTCCCGAGTACGGCGATACCCCATATGTGGCCCTAAGCTGTTGCCTTGAAATACGACAGTGCTCCAAAGTGAGAGCGCCATGCGCATTTGAGGCCTGAATTAGGGATTTGCATAGGGGTGGACATAGGGGTATTCTACGCCAGTGATTCCCAAACAGGGTGCCTCCAGCTGTTGCAAAACTCCCAGCATGCCTGGACAGTCAACGGCTGTCCGGCAATACTGGGAGTTGTTGTTTTGCAACAGCTGGAGGCTCCATTTTGGAAAGAGTGGCGTACCAGGCGTTTTTCATTTTTATTGGGGAGGGAGGGGGGCTGTGTAGGGGTATGTGTATATGTAGTGTTTTTTACTTTTTATTTTATTTTGTGGTAGTGTAGTGTTTTTAGGGTACAGTCACACGGGCGGGGGGTTACAGCGAGTTTGAGCTGCCGCGCAAAATTTGCTGCATTGCAAACTTGCAGCCCGATACTCACTGTAAGCCCCCTGCCCATGTGAATGTACCCTGTACGTTCACAGGGGGGGGGACCTCCAGCTGTTGCAAAACTACTACTCCCAGCATGCCTGAGAATGTTTGGGAGTTGTGGTTTTGCAACAGCTGGAGGCACACGGGTTGGGAAACACTGAGTTAGGAAACAATGTTTCCCAACCAGTGTGCCTCCAGCTGTTGCAAAACCACAACTCCCAAACATTCTCAGGCATGCTGGGAGTAGTAGTTCGGCAACATCTTTAGAGCCAGATGTTGCCGAACTACAACTCCCAGCATGCTTGGAGTTGTAGTTTTGCAACATCTGGAGGACTACAGTTTGCAGACCACTAATACAGTGGTTCCCAATCTGTGCCCTTCCAGATGTTGCAAAACTACAACCCCCAGTATGCCAAAACTGTCCAGGCATGCTGGGAGTTGTAGTTCTGCAACATATGAAGGGCCAGATGTCACAGCACTACAACTCCCAGCATGCCTGGACAGTAAGGGCATGCTGAGGATGTGTAGTTTTGCAACAGCTGATGTCTGCCATTACCGCCGTGTCCCAGGCTGCTGAAAGAATCCAGGACCCATGATGCTCCTGTGGTCGCTTCATGTACAGGAACTTAAATTGGCATCCTCATGCATTAAGTACTAGGGCACCAGTACATTTACGTCCATTGTTGTTAAGGGGTTAATTCCTCCTCTGTTATTAAAGTCTGATGTCATATTGCATTTCTTTTTCAGAGTTCCCTCCAAAAATAGTTTTTTTTTATTTTTTATACAATTTGCTACATCATTCATTCTGTTTACAATGGGACATAACAAGGGCCAGCCCTACCATGGGACCCGGTGGGACCATTGGTCCCAGGCGGCACTTTTCAGGGGCGCCATTTTTTGTCCAGCCAACACGGGTAACCCAAGTGACGTTCCTCCGCAGACCCACGCAGGAGGACGTCCGTGACCTCACTCGTCAGGCCGCTGCTAGAGAGGAGAAGCACAGCGCAGGCCAGTTGAGTGTGTCTGTGTGTGTGTGTGTCTCTGTGTGTGTTGGGGGGGGGGAGGGGATGACTATACTACCTAATGTGGGGAAACTTCTACCTAATGTGGGGAAACTGCTACCTAATGTGGGGAAACTTTGCCACCTAATGTGGGGAAACTATGCAACCTAATGTGAGGAAACTGTTACCTAATGTGGGGAAACTATGCTACTTAATGTGGGGAATCTATGCTACCTAATGTGGGGAAACTGCTTGCTACTTAATCCGACCCGTGGAGTGTATGCCAAACTCTTTGAAGAATTGCGCCATCATCTTTATAAATTCTGCAGTTATCTCCGCCTTTCTTTGGCCAGCTTCAATGAGCTTCTCCAGCATGTGTCGTCGCAGATTCAGTGCCAGGATACCGTATGTTGCCGAAGTGTTTCTCCAGAGGAGCGCCTTATAGTCACCCTAAGGTATGTACTTTCAGTTTCACAGTTTCATTGTTATTTGCAAAACTTTGGACTTCCTGAAGCAAGGCCCTTTGCCTGGAACAGACAGACCTGTGATGCCCTTTGTTGTGGCTGATGAGGTGTTCCAAATGTGTGGCAACTTGGTGAAGCCATACGCTAACCATGGCCTGAACTTTCACCAGAGCATTTTCAACTATAGACTGACATGCGCAAGATGTCTTGTTGAATGCACCTTTGGCATTTTGGCTTCATGGTGGAGGATCTTCAACCGGCCCATACAACTCTCCATGGATGCGGTTGATGATGCTATGAAAGCGGCAGTCATTCTTCACAATTTCATGTTACCCAAGGAGCCCCTCCCCATAGAGCATCACTACCTGGAGTCATTGCTGCCTGGAATGCAAGACACTGCAAGTTTTTTCTGTCCAACCAAAGCTGGCTCGACTGGCAGGAAGGAATGGTCTGAAATATTTTTGTTGGTTTTCTTACATTTTGGTTTTCTGCCTTTAGCTTTAAATTTTTGGAATTTTTTTTTTGGCTGTTTTTGTGTTACAGCTTGTCTTCTTGAGACTGGCGGGGTCCTCTGTACCATCTAGTGTCCTTTTCACACTTGACGGTACAGAGGACCCTGCCAGTCTCAAGAAGACAAGTCCTAAAATGTGTTTTTTGACAGTTTTTTACTTTATTTGTGACAGCTTGTCTTCTTGAGACTGTCAGGATCCTCTGTGCCGTCTAGTGTGCTTTTCATACTTGATGGTAAAGAGGATCCTACCAGTCTCCAGAAGACAAGTCCTAAAATGTGTTTTATAACAGTTTTTCTAATTTGTGACATCTCGTCTTCTTGAGACTGGCGGGGTCCTCTTTACAGTCTAGTGTGCTTTTCCTGACCCCAATAACTTCTTAAATTTTTCCACATAAGGGGATTAAGGAGGGTACATTTTTTGCGCTGTGAACTGAACTATTTTTCGCTACCATTTTTTGAAGAAAGCAGCATGCTCTGCATTCGACAACATTGTTCTGGAACTTTATGGTATAAAAAGTGTCCAAAAATATGCTATTTTGGACTTTGGAATTTGTTTTACGTGTACCCCATTGACCATTAGGTTTAAATAACAATATATTTTTGTAGTTCCGACAAATAAGCATGCAGCTATACCACATATGTATATATTTATTTTTATTTAAAAAAAAAATATTTTAAATGGGAAAAAAGGGGCGATTCAAACTTTTATTATGAACATTTCATTTCATTTTTTTTTAACTTTATTTTTCATATGTTATAGCCCCCATAGGGGAATTTAACATGCAATACCTTGGTTGTCGACACAGATCAATGCTATGTCGTAGCATATGATCGATCAGTGTTATCGGCGCACAACTGCTCCTGTCTGGATCTCAGGCAGGGAGCAGTGAATCGGTGATCAGACAGGGAGGAAGAAGGTAAGAGACCGTCCTCCGTTCTGTCAGCTGATCAGGATGCCGCGGTTTCTGCGCCACAGTCCCGATCAGCCTATTGAGCTAGCTTGGGTCTAAATTAAACTATTTTAGATGCCGCAATCAAGTTTGATTGCGACGTATAAAGGATTAATGCAGGACATCAGCCCGATCGGCGATGTCCGGCATCAGCTGTAGGTCCAGTTTGCTTATAGCAACCGGGACCTAACGGGTATGATGAGTGCTTACCTGCTGAGTGTGTGTCGTAGCTTGGTAGCATGCAATGGACCTACATTCACGTCCATTTTCCGTAAAAATATACTTACAATTTCCAAATCCTCCAGTTCAACCTCAGAGTCGGAACTGAGTAATTGTCCCTATGTGGAAAAGAAAAAAATAATTATTAAAAAAATTGTTTGGTCAGCACATATCTGCATATAGTTGTATTTTTGCAACCTCCTGAGGCACCCTGATGGAGAAAGTTCACTGTTGTTTCCCAACGAGGGTGCCTCCAGCGGCTGCAAAACTACAACTCCCAGCATGCCCTGACAGATGATGCAGCATGGGAGTGGTAGTTTTGCAACTTCTGGAGGCACCCTGCTGGGGAAAGATCATTGTTGGTTCCCAACCAGGGTGCCTCCAGTGGTTGCAAAACTACAACTCCCAGCATGCCCTGACAGACAATGCATCATGGGGGTTGTAGTTTTGCAACTACTGGAAGCACCCGTACAAATTTTAAACTTTGGGGAAAAAATAAAAAGCAAAGCATAGACACAGTTTTTCCTTTTTTTTTAGATTTTTTTTTTAGATAATTGATCAAATGAGTAATTTGTGAAGTTTTATTTAAAATTAAAAGCTTATTTATTTTAACCAAAATTGTATTATTTCCAAATTTTCATAAAGCATCATGATATTTTACAGTGTAAGCCTCCCCTCATGTTCTGGTAAATACATGTATTCCCAAGAATTCTGAAGGATTCCTCATGATGTGTAGGTTAATTCATGACAAGAACCCACCCTCACTTATCTGCAGGGTGAATTATGATATTGTTATTCTCTTGGTGTTCAGTAATGGCATTTATTCTCTGTATATTGGAAATAATCATATTCTGAAAAATATACAATGGCTGTAAATGTTCAACAATTAGTTTAATGCTAGATTTGTGTATGAATTGTTTGTGGGTGCTCTATTTTAAGGGTGTCCTTTTTTTCTCAATGCAAGATTCCTCATGAACATGATTGGTTTAAACCTACTAACAGGACATATTTCAGTTCATTTTGTAGTACAGATTCCTCAACTTAAATTATTTTTATTGTTATTTTTTTTAAATGGTATTCCAATATATTATGGAAATCCTAAATTGCTGGGGTCTTCCGGTCTTGCGCTGCTCTTGTCTTCAGACAGCTTTCGAGACGATAGCTCAGAGCAGTATCTACCTGCTCAGCCAATCACTGGCTGAGATGGGACACCATTGTGGCCAGTAACTGGTTGGTTAACCTGTCAGGTCCTGCTCTCAGTTCTCATCATGGAAGCAAGCAAAAGCCAGGAGCAGTGGAAGACTGGAAGAAAATGAACATGAGCTGCTGTAGGGTTTAAAAAATTAAACCCAAATTTTTTGTGCCATGATTTGTGCCAAAATTGTTTTAGGAAAAGCAATCAAAAACTCCAACCTATCCGAAATGGTTAACAAAACCATTTCGGATAGGTTGGAGTTTTTGATTGCTTTTCCTAAAACAATTTTATGTAATGGGAATGGGAAAAGGAAAAATAACCTGAGATTTAGATTTCTTATTTTTTTAGGACTTCATCAAAATTATACAGCAAATTTTCAAAGAGCCACAACTTTTTCAATTGTTGACCTACAGGGCCATATGAGGGCTTGTTTTATGATGGGCCATTTTTTTTTTTGTGACTTCACTGCTTTCACCAAACAATCTGTGGTGAAACAAAAAAATATTTTTTTTCTTGGAGTGAAGTTAGTTGCCAAGGCCAACTTGAAAATTGTGTGGAACTCAGCCTACTCCTCACATGGTCCTACTACATACATCTTGCATACCAGCTTTGCCAAGGCCTGAGAAACATTTCTTTTCTGGGCCACTTCATTCCTCATTGGACCTGCTTCATCTGCAGGCTTCTAAAGAAGTCCAGAGTTCTCTAGTTGGAAGGGATAGCAATTTTAAGGATACCTTAGCTGTTTATTACCTTTGTGGATCTCTGGTCAGGTACAGACCATCCATCTAATGCCACCAGCATGATTTCTCTTTGTCTTTGTCGGCCAAGACAGGGTATTCCTCTAGGGACTAGATA
Organism: Hyla sarda; assembly: GCF_029499605.1. Lineage (NCBI taxonomy): Eukaryota > Metazoa > Chordata > Amphibia > Anura > Hylidae > Hyla > Hyla sarda. The sequence continues at coordinate 342,595,249 of NC_079191.1, read as the reverse complement.
CAGTATCAACACACTTACGCAGCCCCTCCGTTCTTTTAACCCCTTAAGGACTCAGCCCATTTTGGCCTTAAGGACTCAGACAATTTAATTTTTACATTTTCATTTTTTCCTCCTCGCCTTCTAAAAATCATAACTCTTTTATATTTTCATCCACAGACTAGTATGAGGGCTTGTTTTTTGCGCGACCAGTTGTCCTTTGTAATGACATCACTCATTATATCATAAAATGTATGGCGCAACCAAAAACACGATTTTGCTAATTTTGGAAGGTTTCGTTTTCACGCCGTACAATTTATGGTAAAAATGACGTGTGTTCTTTATTCTGAGGGTAAATACAATTAAAATGATAACCATTATTACATACTTTTCTATTATTGTTGTGCTTAAAAAAAATCACAAACTTTTTAACCAAATTAGTACGTTTATAAGCCCTTTATTTTGATGACCTCTAACTTTTTTATTTTTCCGTATAAGCGGCGGTATGGGGGCTCATTTTTTTCACCATGATCTGAACTTTTTTTTATACATTTCTTATAATTTTTTTAAAATAAAATGTATTAAAAAAGTAGCAATTTTGGACTTTTTTTTTTCGTTCACGCCGTTCACCGTACGGGATCATTAACATTTTATTTTAATAGTTTGGACATTTACACACGCGGCGATACCAAATATGTCTATAAAAAATGTTTTTTACGCTTTTTGGGGGTAAAATAGGAAAAAACGGACGTTTTACTTTTTTATTGGGGATGGGGATTTTTCACTTTTTTTTAACTTTTACTTTTACATTTTTTTTACACTTGAATAGTCCCCATAGGGGACTATTCATAGCAATACCATGATTGCTAATACTGATCTGTTCTATGTATAGGACATAGAACAGATCAGTGTTATCGGCGATCTTCTGCTCTGGTCTGCTCGATCTCAGACCAGAGCAGGAGATGCCGGGAGCCGGAAGGAGGAAGGTGAGGGGACCTCCGTGTGGCGTTCTGAATGATCGGATCCCCGCAGCAGCGCTGCGGCGATCCGATCATTCATTCAAATCACGCACTGCCGCAGATGCCGGAATCTGTATTGATCCCGGCACCTGAGGGGTTAATGGCGGACGCCCACGAGATCGCGGGCGTCGGCCATTGCCGGCGGGTCCCTGGCTGCGATCAGCAGCCGGGATCAGCCGTGCATGACACGGGCATCGCTCCGATGCCCGCGGTTATGCACAGGACGTAAATGTACATCCTGGTGCGTTAAGTACCACCGCACCAGGACGTACATTTACGTCCTGCGTCCTTAAGGGGTTAATTGGGTAATTCTTATTGTAGCCCAGGACTAGAGATCCACTTCAGCAACTATGACCAAGCCTTTCTACTGTGTATAGGACAACAAATACCAGCTGGCCCTTGCAACGACACCGGTGCTGCCCCGTTGGGTCACCACATATGTTAATCCAGATTATAGAGATTTTTATTTTGAAATGATCCATATTGAATGTCAATTATGTATTTAAAAAAAGAGTCAATGGGATCTTATCTAGAATAGGTAACTTTTCTTTCTAGTAGACTCAGTAGAATCAGCATCAGCATCAGTGTTCATCTACCGACTGGTAGATGTAATACTTGTTCCAATAATCTAAAGTAGTTGAAATATAATTTTTTATTTCCTTGCTGACACTGCATTGAATTGTTTGCTAATCAACAATTATTTGTAATGATTTAAAACACAGCAACATTGTGTTTTGTTTAACTCTGTAACCCTAAATTCTAGATTGTACACCTGACTCACATACAAAGAATGAAGGGAACAAAGTGCTGGCACATCACAGTATTTTCTTAGCTGCAAAGTTCAAGTATATTTTTCATGTGAATATTAATCATTTTTATATCTTTGCATCCAAAGCTGTCAAGAACATTTCTACTGACACAGAATAATTTTCATTTGATAGACAGGCCAAGCAATGACATTTAAACAGCAGCACCATTGAGTTTTTCAACTTCAGATAATTAAACATTACTAAACCCATCCATTGCTGACAAAATGTCATTTTAGGCATTGCTGGTTCACATTGGCTCCAGAATTCACAACTGCAATTGAATACATTTTCCCTTCCCTTTGTTGAGGCGTTCTTTAATGGCAGGAAAAGAGCAACTTTGTTCATCTCACCAATGGAACATTAAAATGTTATTAAAAATGATGAATTTAAGTGTATGAGTTTTGATAATATTCTCGGTCTCTTAATTTTTAGCAGGAAGTTAGTATAATTTATGGTTAAAAAGGGCACTGTCATTTCAAAAAACGTTTTCATAAGTGTTCGGACTGTGACCGTGTAAGTAGAACTAGCCAGGAGAAGTGCACGCATAGCGCCTTCTCTCCCGACTCTGTGTCATGTGACTGAGACTATCTCGTAATATAAATCTATGTTAGCCTCTTACTCACATGAAAAAAGAACACGCTTCTTGCCTGCTCTTTCTAGTGTTCGGTTGGAGTCTGAACATTCAGGCCCCGACCAATTAAAACTTGATGTCCTAGGGACATGTCAAAAGCCTTTTGTAAAGATAGGTACACTTTAAGCATATATGGAGAGAGATTGTGTTGTATGAATTCTTATACACATACACTCGCAGCTGCCCCTAAAAACTTGTCCAACTGGGGTGTCCCATAATCTGAGATATTCAATTAAATCTGTCAGCATATGGTATGAATGTATGTGTGATAGGTGGAGTCACCACTGGCATGCACATAGCTTTTTTTTGTTGGGGGTGTCCCCTAGTGTCTGAGGTCCCTTACCCTAGTTAGTTCACTACGCCCGACAGGCGGTTCCTCATCCTGTGCTATCTGGGAGCTGGGGTACATGTCTGTGGCAATGCCTCCACCCAGTGGAGCATCAAGTGTAGGGATGTGGGGTTCCACTGGGAACATACTTGATACAATGATTTGGAATGAACAAGTAGGCAGAACATAATACAATAAACACAGTATAACAGAGAGAGCAATGCAGATGTGGATTCTCCTTACCCACCAACTCGCACACCTATGGCTCACCCCCTTATCTTTGCCCTAATGGCCGTTGGTGCACATAGGAGTGATGGGGCCCTTACAAGTCCTGTTTCGCAGCATCACTGACACAGGCTGCGCTGTGTAATGTCAGAAACCAGACCTCGAGGCTAGAGACGGGTGAATGAAAGCTAATGTAGTCGAATTCGTTCCAAATTTCATGAAAAATGTTATTCTGAACGAATTCGGATTTCCTTGTGCTTCGTGGTAATGAATCGCTTCATTCACTACATTTTGTGCAGGCTCGGGGGCTAAAATAGCAGCCACACGTGTGAGGACATTCTTGCTAGACAGAGAGCAGACATGTTGTGGTGACTAGTGTGGTTACTAATCAGAGTTACTGCTGACAATACAGATCTGCACTGGGGAAATCCATTGACCTCAAGCCCGCATCACTGCAGGCAGGGAGAATTTAGAAGTCATTTCATAGTCTGCCAATTGAGTTCAGAACTAGGAGCAATCCCCATTCAAAGACTTCAAGCAACCATAGGGAAGGCAGGGACAGTTCAGAGGGAGAGTAAGTTTTTTACTGTTGCAACCCTACGGGGGCGTATTACTCTAAAAAGTGAAATATAATCGCAGTTCTATGGTTTTTCTGGTTAAAGCTAATAGGGTGCAGTAAGTGTAAAAGAACTAAAATACTTAAACACTAGATTGTTATGCTTATTTCTGGTGCAACCGTACTGGGGCGTATTACTCTAAAAAAAGTGAAATATATACACACTCCGCAGTTCTACTTTTTTCTGGTTAAAGCTAATAGGTTTCAGTAAGTGTTAAAGCACTAAAATACTTATGCACTAGATTGTTACGCTTATTTCTGGTGCAATTGGACTGGGGCATATTAGTCTAAAAAAAAAGGGAAATATATATGTGTGGTAGCCCTTGGGGGGTGTATGGTAGTGGTGGTATGGTATCGGTATATGAGGGGTTAATGTTAACCCTATAGTTCGTGACGCCAGGCTGATTGCTGGTATGCTGAGGTAATACTCCGGCCTATCGCCGCCCTTCCCAGTAACGATAGGTGCATGAAACGACTGAAGGTCCACAAGGAGATCGAACTTGAACTTGAACAACTTTACTTAAGTGCTTGCGATTCATCCAAGGCACAATAACAGTCTCATACAAACAGTCCTTATATTGCTCAGTGACTGACAGTTGTTGCGGACCTTGAGCTATTTAGGAAGTCTCTGAATTTAGGGTAGATATTTGCAGTTATATTAGGTCTGGTGATGCTGCAGAGTGTCTTGGAATTGATACACACTATATTCTGAATTACTCAGCCGTTGACACAAGGCTCGGGCCTAACTCACTGCGATAGCTGCTGCGCAGATCCTTCTCGTTTGACAGCCCAGGTACAAGAGAGAGAAAAGATGGCCGCCGCTCCCTTATATGGGCAGGGGGCGGGGTGAATCCAATTGGTCCGAACATCTGTCACTCACCATTACACAGAGTAATGGGATTGCATACGTCACAGGGCCTCCAAAGGTCCTTAAGCGAAACACCATAAAGTTTACCTAGTCCCGTGACCCGCAGGTCCTGCAACGCTATGGAACCGGTAATTAACCATTTATATACATATATATTACTATATTTACATTACCCTTACATAACTTACTAGGCTATTAGTTGGAATAGAGGCGACAAGGGGTAGGCTACACAACAGGGATCCCTACGTCCTATGGACTCTGGCAATGGGGACCCACACATACATAGGTACCGTATAAGATGCGGAACCGGGACACCACATATGCACTTCGCTGTTGTACATGTTTTCTGTTTCAAGCATATAGTGGCCTGTTAGTGTAAAAGCAGGGATATATACACACATTGAGTGTTCCGCAAGTTTCTGTTTCAGCTGTTTATGGGCATATTGCTCTATGAAAAGTAAAATATATACGCACACTACTGTTGTACAAGTATGTCAGGCAGAAAAGTGCTGGGCCATGCACAGAGGAGTGGCAGAGGCCTAAATTTATCAGGCGTTGGCAGAGGTCTCAGCAGAGTAGGGGAGCATGGCAGCAAGATTTGCAGTGAGTGGCCTGAGCTCCCGGTGTCAGCTAGCGGTCGTGTCTCAAACAGCAACCCAGCAGCCATTAATTAGTTAACTCAGTCATCCACTTCATCCCAAGTGACATCTGACACCCCCAGTCAACAGTCGGTGGGTTCATCAGACTCAAAACTCCATTGGCATGGCCCTGTCCTCCATCTGCCTCTCTCCTATGCTGTTCCCTCCTGCAGAGAAGTATTGTCTGCTGTGGGCTCAGCTCCACTATATAGCAAGGGCGATCAACTAGAGGACAGTCAGCAGCTACTGCCCAGCCAAGATGTGAACCTGTGGAAAAAAACTGAAAAACAAGAAGACAGCGCCTATTGTATTACCCAAGGCACCAGAGTCCCGGCAAGGACTAAGAAGGACAGCTCTTCAAGATGGCCACTCACCTGGTAGAAAAATAATCGCGCATATCACCCCACTGGGGTATCAATCACCTTGTAGGAACGAACTGCCAAACCCAAAGGTCAGATGGGAGAGGAAGGAATCTTCTCCCATGGAGTAGTGAAGAAAACAACAGAAAAAAGAACCTTGTCTACGGGCACTGCTCTATGTTTATTGGTATTAAATTCCAATGACACATTTCGGAGGCTCAGTCCTTCTTCCTCAAATTGGCATAAATGACATATCACAAGCAGTGCTTTATATACACTAAAATGGGCGCCAACATAAGGTGGGCAGAGCTTACACACAAACATACAGATCAGAGAAAATGTATAAAAAAAGTTGTAACAGACTTGCATCATTATACATGGTAAAACCGGAGTCCAAAAGTAAAGAAGTAGAAATAAAATCATGCAAGTCAAAGCAACAAAACTTCACAACTAAAGGTCATAGCATGCCCTCCGTTCCCATGCATCGGTATTGCTGCATGGGAACGAGGTTGAATGAAAGATAAATAAACAAATAGTATCCATGCTCATGTAGTGATCTAGCATAGTATAGCGGAGCTTGAGCCTGTGTAGTCAGGGACGCATCGCCAGGGCTGGAGATCACGTGATGAGTAAACCCGATCATATGCAGCTGCCGGGAGGGTAAATAACCTCTAGCTGGAACGAGAGGAACGAAGTCGTACGGATGTCGGAAAACACTGGCGGCGCTCCTGAAGATAAAAGTAGAAGCAACGTAAGTATTGAAACCAAACGGAGAGACTGCTAATCACGAAGATAACTAAATGAGAAGACGATCGGCATGAGCAGATCAGTTGTGAATATACAAACAGTTGTGCATGTTCTTACAGCATTACAGTAATAGCAACTTTAGATAGTAACAGATAACAGTTTTTAGAACATAACATAGAACAGGGGGGCATGCAGTAGCAGAAATAAGAGAGGAAACAAGTCAATACACTGGTACATGAGGCAATATGACCAGGTAAGCAAGTTAATACCCTGGATCATAGGGCAATATAACCAGCAGCATAGATGGATGGCAGCATATATGGTAGGGGCAAGTAGGTACATTGGCTCACATGGCAGTACATATAGTAGCAGAACATATAAAAGCAGAACATATAAAAGCAGTAGTAGATAATAAGCAGCAGTATGGATACCAGATACCCACAGTATCATAACAGCAAAGGAATATAATAAAAATGTACAAATGTATGGGTATGTAAATGAAAAGATATTAATAGATAAGAATAAAAATTATTTTTCCAGCCTACACTCCGACCGTACATGTCGGCCGTGAGCGCATTTTACCTGCTCCCGGGCCGGGTCGGGATTTGCATCGCGGGACGCGCCCGTATGTGAATCCCGGCCCGTCACTTACCTCGCTCCTCTGCCACTTCCTCCACTGTGTCTCAGCTTCAGCGTGCGTGTCCCTGTCTCTTAGGGTGCACACGCGCTGGAGCTCTGAAATTTAACCCCTTAACGACCAAGGACATATATTTACGTCCTTGGCCGGCTCCCGCGATATAACGAAGGTACTCTTACCTGCCTCCGGCGTGTCCCCTCGGTGATTGATTGCTCCAAACCTGAGATTCAGGCTTGTGCAATCGACCGCCGATAACACTGATCACTGCAAAGCTATGGCTATGCAGGGATCAGGGTAAAAGATCAGTGTGTGCAGTGTTATAGGTCCCTATGGGAGCTAGAACACTGCAAAAAAAAAAAAAGGGTAAAAAAAAAGTTAATAAATGGGATTTAACCCTTTCCTTAATAAAGGTTCAAATCACCCACCTTTTCCCATAAAAAAAAACACCATGTAAATAAAAATAAATATAAACATATGTGGTATCGCCGCATGCATAAATGTCCGACCTATAAAAATATATCCTTAATTAAACCGCACAGTCAATGGTGTACGCGCAAAAAAATTTCAAAGTCCAAAATAGCGTATTTTTGGTCGCTTTTGATATAATGAAAAAATGAATGAAAAGCTATCAAAAAGTCCGATCAATACAAAAATGGTACCGCTAAAAACTTCAAATCACGGCGAAAAAAGTGAGCCCTCATACCGCCCCATATTTGGAAAAATAAAAAAGTTATAGGGTCAGAAGATGACAATTTTAAACGTATACATTTTTCTGCATGTAGTTATGATTTTTTATGGAAGTACCACAAAAGCAAACCTATATAAGTAGGGTATCATTTTAACTGTATGGACCTACAGAATAAAGATAAGGTGTCATTGTTACCAAAAAATGTACTGCGTAGAAACGGAAGCCACCAAAAGTTACAAAATGGCGTTCTTTCTTCAATTTCGTCGCACAATGATTTTCAGTAGTTCCCCCCACATTAGATGCAGTATATAGTAGTTACCCCCACATTAGGTGCAGTATACAGTAGTTCCCCCCACATTAGGTGCAGTATGCAGTAGTTAACCCCCACATTAGGTGCAGTATATAGTAGTTCCCCCACATTAGGGGCAGTATACAGTAGTTCCCCCACATTAGGTGCAGTATACAGTAGTTCCCCCACATTAGGCGCAGTATACAGTAGTTCCCCCACATTAAGTGCAGTATACAGTAGTTCCCCCACATTAGGTGCAGTATACAGTAGTTCACCCACATTAGGTGCAGTATACAGTAGTCCCCCACATTAGGTGCAGTATACAGTAGTCCCCCACATTAGGTGCAGTATACAGTAGTCCCCCACATTAGGTGCAATATGTTAACCCACGGACATACAGCCTTCAGCCATATACAGTGTATGGCTGGAGGCTGTATGCCTGTTTACTGCCCCACTTCAGTGTTCCGACCACCGCTCCGGGGTCACGATCTACTGCTAGAGCGGTGGTCGGAACACTGAAGATGACCGCTGGTCACTTACCATACCCGCGCGTCCTCCTCACTGCTCCGCTGTACTGTTGCTATGGGCGCACGCACGTGACGTCGGTGACGTCACTGCATGCGCTTCCTCCCAGCGGCCCCTGCGTTTTTAAAGTTAACGCCGGGCCGCTATGAGGTAAACAGGGCATCCTTGTGTCCTGAAAAGATTTTGGTCACTGGTCACTGTTTTAAAGTGCACGCGGCCGGGCTGCTGATCTTTAACAAGCAGTCAATGCTGCGGCCACTTTAAAACAGTTCCCCCCCTTACTGAGCAGCCGGCAGGGGGCCTCCTGGGGGATGGGGGCCCTAGGCAATTGCCTGGTTTTCCCCGCCCTAACGCCGGCCCTGCCAGAACCAAACTCCGTTTGTCGCTGCCTGAGAAATATGAGGGGGATCCCAAGTCCTGTCGTGGTTTTGGGAGGCAGTGCTCCATGCACATAGAACTCATGGCGGACCAGTTCTCCACGGAACGTGCAAAGGTAGCTTTGGGATGGCAGTGATGTCATCACTACTAATCTCCAGGCATTCCTGACGGAATTTCGCACTGTCTTCGAGGAACCTGCTCGAGCCTCCTCCGCAGAGACAGCTCTGCTAAATCTTTCTCAGGGCAACTCCACTGTTGGCGAGTATGCCATCTAGTTACGAACCTTGGCGTTGGAGTTGTCCTGGAATAATGAAGCTCTCTGCGCTACCTTCAAGAGAGGATTATCCGTCTACCTTGAACGAATTTATACCATTGGCATCCCGGATAGATATTCGTTTCTCTGAGCGACGAGAGGAATTACGACAAGAAAGGGAATCTGCACGACCTCTGCACTTTCCTCATCTGGCACCAGTCTGTTTTTTGCGTGACCAATTGTACTTTGTAATGAAACTGTCACGATGTCGGCTGGCAGGTAGTGGATCCTCTGTGCCAGAGAGGGATTGGCGTGGACCGTGCTAGTGGATCGGTTCTAAGTCACTACTGGTTTTCACCAGAGCCCGCCGCAAAGCGGGATGGACTTGCTGCGGCGGTAGTGACCAGGTCGTATCCACTAGCAACGGCTCAACCTCTCTGACTGCTGAAGATAGGCGCGGTACAAGGGAGTAGACAGAAGCAAGGTCGGACGTAGCAGAAGGTCGGGGCAGGCAGCAAGGATCGTAGTCAGGGGCAACGGCAGGAGGTCTGGAACACAGGCTAGGAACACACAAGGAAACGCTTTCACTGGCACGATGGCAACAAGATCCGGCAAGGGAGTGCAGGGGAAGTGAGGTGATATAGGGAAGTGCACAGGTGAACACACTAATTGGAATCACTGCGCCAATCAGCGGCGCAGTGGCCCTTTAAATCGCAAAGACCCGGCGCGCGCGCGCCCTAGGGAGCGGGGCCGCGCGCGCCGGGACAGGACCGAGGGAGAGCGAGTCAGGTACGGGAGCCGGGGTGCGCATCGCGAGCGGGCGCTACCCGCATCGCGAATCGCATCCCGGCTGGAAGCGGAATCGCAGCGCCCCGGGTCAGTAGATCTGACCGGAGCGCTGCAGTGGGGAGAGTGTAGCGAGCGCTCCGGGGAGGAGCGGGGACCCGGAGCGCTCGGCGTAACAGAAACTTCTGATTTTACCGTAAAATGTATGGCAAACCCCCCAAAAAATTTTTTAGGGAGGAAATTTAAATGAAAACCACAATTTTGCACATTTTGGAGGGTTTCGTTTTCACACTATACAATTTATGGTAAAAATGACATGTGTTCTTTATTCTGTGGGTCAATATGATTAAACTGATACCCATGGCTAGATACTTTTATATTTTTGTACCGCTTAAAAAAAAATCTAAAACTTTTTGTACAAATTCAGTAATCTGAAATCACCCTCATTTGACCACCTATAACTTTTTCATTTTTCTGTATATTGGGTGGTATGAGGGCTCATTTTTTGCGGCGTCATCTGAATTTTTTCTCAATACCACATTTGCATATATAAAACTTTTATATAAATTTTTATAATTTTTTTTGAATAAAATGTGACAAAAAAGCAGCATTTTTGGACTTTTTAAAACATTTTTAAGTTTACGCCGTTCACCGTACAGGATCATTAACATTATATGTTGATAGTTCGGACATTTATGCATGCGGCGATACCAAATATATTTATTTTAAAAAATTACGCTTTTTGGGGGTAAAATGGGAAAAACTAATCATTTTTATTTTTATTGGGGGAGGGGATTTTTCACTTTTTTTTTACTTTTTATTTTTACATTTTTCAACTTTTTTTTTAAACACTTTTTATGTCCCCATAGGGGACTATCTATAGCAATCCTTTGATTGCTAAAACTGTTCAGTGCTATGTATAGGACATGGCACTGATCAGTATTATCGGCTATCTCCTGCTCTGGTCTGCTAGATCTCAGACCAGAGCAGGAGAGGCCGGGAGACAACCGGAGCAAGGTGAAGTGACCTTCCGCCGCCATCACAGATGATCGGATCGCCGTGGCAATGCTGCGGGCGATCCGATCATCTATTTTATTATGCGCATTACCGCAGATGCCGTGATCTGTACAGATCACGGCATCTGAGGGGTTAATGGTGGGCATCCGCGCGATCGCCGATGTCTGCCATTACCGGCGGGTGGCCGGCTGCTGATAGCAGACCGAACCTGCCGTGTATGCTCCGATGCTCGCGGGCATACACAGGATGTAAATGTACATCCTGGTGTGTGAAGTCCCGCCAAACCAGGATGCACATTTACGTCCGTGGTCGTTAAGGGGTTAAATTTGACGTTCCAGCTTCTTCTTCCCTCCAAAGAGATCATCTCCGTTCTGGCCTTCCTGGACTCTGGCTCTGCGGGAAACTTTATTGACGCCTCCCTTGTGCATAAGTATCGTCTGCCTGTGTCCCGCCTTCTGAAACCCCAGTACATCTCTACGGTAAATGGAGTGACTTTACTGTACCGTGCAATACTGCACAGAACACCTGTCAATGCAGGTCGGAGCCTCACATAAGGAGAACTTGTCCTTCTACGTACTCCCACACTGTACTTCTCCTCTCCTGTTTCGTCTACCTTGGTTACAGCTCCATGCCCCACAGCTGGATTGGAAAACTGGAGAAGTCATACGCTGGGGTCCACATTGTAACAGCCATTGTATCCATGTACGTGTTACTAAGCTGAAACCAACTTCTAGACCCCTGCCTGGTTTGCCTTCTTTCTTCCAGGACTTTGCGGACATTTTCAGGGAAAAGCAAGCTGAAGTATGGCCTCCACACCGTACCTACGATTGCCCTATAGATTTACTGCCCGACACCACTCCTCCCAGAGGCAGAATTTACCCCTTGTCTGTTCCAGAAACCCAGGCCATGGCAGACTACATCCAAAAAAAACTTCAAAAAGGGTTTATCAGGAAGTCCTCTTCTCCTGCCGGGGCTGGGTTCTTTTTCATTGAGAAAAAAGACGGTTCCTTGCGACCTTGTATCGACTACCGTGGTTTAAATAAAATTGCCGAATTGGAAAAATGCACTTTTGAAAAAAAAAAAAAAAACAGTGTTCTTTTCTGGGGCTATATTGTTACAAGTGAAGGTCTCCAAATGGATCCCGACAAGTTGTCTTCAGTTCTAGACTGGCCTCAACCGTCTGGTTTGAAAGCGACCCAGCGCTTCCTTGGTTTTGCCAACAACTATCGGCAATTTATACCACACTACTCTACTCTGGTAGCTCCCATCGTCTCCCTTACCAAAAAGACGGCTAATCCAAGGGTGTGAACACCAGAGGCTGAAGAAGCTTTCAAACTGTTGAAGTCCACCTTTGCTTCTGCTCCTGTTTTATCCAGACCTGATCCTAACAAGCCATTCTTCTTGGAAGTGGATGCTTCCTCAGTAGGACCTGGGGCAGTTTTAATACAAAAGTCAACTATAGGGAGAACTTTCACCTGCAGCTTTTTCTCTATAACCTTCTCCCCTGTGGAGAGAAACTATACTATCGGAGATCACGAACTCTTAGCAATTAAGCTGGCCTTAGAAGAGTGGCGTCACTTCTTGGAGGGTTCAGTACATCCTGTCACAATTTATTCAGACCACAAGAATCTGCTTTATCTTTGGTTAGCCCATCGTCTCAACCCACGTCAGGCCCAATGGTCTTTATTTTTCTCCAGAATCAACTTCTTCATCCACTTTTGTCCTGCATAAAGGAATGTCCAAGCTGACGCTTTCTCCAGGTGTTCACAGGATATTATACCGCCAGAGTGTCTCATTTCTACAGCACCAGCAAGTCTCCAACATCTACCTCCTGGAAAAACGTACGTATCACCTCGTATGAAACTCTGAGTCTTGAAATGGGGACATTCTTCTCTTCTGGCCAGCCATCTTGGTATTAGTAAGTCCCTACAGCTCATCTACAGACATTACTGGTGGCCTACTTTGAAAAAGAATGTTGTTGATTTTGTTCGGCCCTTCTCAGTCTGTGCCCGGGACAAGACTTCCCGTTCAAGCCAGCAGGTCTGCTTCAGCCCTTGCCAATTCCTGAGCTTCTTTGGTCTGATATTGCCATGGATTTCATTAATAACCTTCCAACTTCTCAAGGAAATACTGTCATATGGATAGTAGTGGATCGATTTTCTAAGATAGCTCATTTTGTACCACTACCTGGCCTTCCATCAGCACCACAACTTGCCAAGCTTTTTCTTCATCATATCTTTCGTTTGCATGGACTCCCTTCCCATATTGTTTTCGACCGAGAGGTTCAGTTTGTTTCTACATTCTGCTGGGCCCTGTGCTCACGTCTACAAATCAAGTTGGATTTCTCCTCGGCTTACCATCCCCAATCCAATGGACAGGTCGAGAGGGTGAATCGGGTTTTGGGAGACTATCTACGCCATTTTATTTCTGCACGTCAAGATGACTGGGTCGATCTGCTACCATGGGCTGAATTCTACTACACCCACAAGGATTCCGATTCCTCAGGTGCTTCTCCCTTCTATGTGGTCTATGGACTTCAGCCTCGTCCTCCTCATCCATTGTCATCTTCCTCTGGAGTCCCTGCCGTTGATGAACAGGTATGGAATTTTTCTTGCATCTGGCAAAAAAACACTTCTTTCACTTCTACAGGCTACTTCTCGTATTAAAGTTCAGGCAGACAAGAAGAGACGTCCTCCTCCTGAATATTCTCCTAGTGACAAAGTCTGGCTATCCACTAAATATATCCGTTTTAAGATACCCAATTATAAACTATGTCCTTGTTATTTGGGTCCCTATAAAGTCAAGAAGCGGCTCACTCCTGTGGCTTATTCCCTCCATCTTCCCTCTTCTCTCCGGATCCCGAATTCCTTCCATGTATCCCTCCTGAAACCAGCCATTTACAACCGTTTTTCTCCAAGGGACATCTCTCCTGCTCCCATCTCTGGTACCTCAGATATGTATTTTGTAAAGGAAATCTTGGACTCTAAGTTAGTCAGAGGAAAACACTTTTTTCTGGTTGATTGGGAAGGTTTCGGTCCGGAGCAGAGGTCTTGGGAGCCGCAGAACAATATTCTGGACAAAGACCTTCTCAAGAAATTCCTGAGCCGCAAAAGGAGGGGAGACCAAAGGGGGGGGGGGGGGGGTTATTGTTACAGCCTGTGATCTGGCCACACATGTCGGCTGTGAGCGCATAGTCCCTGCTCCCGGCGGGGCCAGGATTCGCATCGTGGGACGCGCCGGCATGCAAATCCTGTTTCGTCACTTACCTCGCTCCTCTGCCACTTCCTTTACTGTGCCTCAACTTCAGCATGCGTGTCCCCATCTCTTAGGGCGCACGCGTGCTGGAGCTCTGAAATTTAAAGGGCCAGTGCGCCCATAATTATGTGTAACACCTGACACTACTCTATAAGTCCCTGCACCTCCCACACTTCCCTGCCGGATCTTCAGTGCCATTTGCCTGAGAGAAAGCGTTCCCATTGCCTGTTTTGCCATTCCCGTGTATCCAGACCTTCCTGCTACGTTTTTTGACTACGAACCTTTGCCGCCTGCCTTGACCTTCTGCTCCGTTTGACTGCGCTACAGCCTCATCCTATGGTGCCTCGTCTTGCCCAGTTACCTGTGTGGTCGAGCTGTGTCGGGGGTAACGACCTGGGTGTTGCCTGCCACAGCAAGCCCATCCTGCCTTGCGACGGGCTCTGGTGAAAACCAGTGGCACCTTCGACTCCGATCCACGATACGTTCCGAGTCATCAGCCACACAGGTGGAGGATCCACTTCCAGCTCTGTGACAGCATCCACCCAGGGGCATGACAATTATTTCATAACAATGCATGGCCATATAGTATTATTTACCCAAACAAACAGCAACACACTAGGTAATCTGGAATGGGAGAGATAAAAAACACTAGGGATGTCGGTATTGGTAGCGGGGCCGATACTAGCCATTTGCATGGTATCGGGGACTCATTTAATGTCCCCGATACCATGCCCGATACCTGGTGCCGCTCTGCTGCTTCCATCCTCCCGTCCGCATCATAGTGTTCCATGGAGGAGCATCCGCCTCCTCCCCTTCGCCCAGCGTAACGCTACAGAGGAAGCAGAGTGACGTATATGTTACATGCTCCTCCATAGGATGACATGATGGGGACTGGAGGACGGGAGAACAGGGCAGCAGAGCGGCAGCACCAGCACCCGACAGAGGAGGTGAGCTGCCTGCAAGGAGGGGGCTGCTACTAATGTCTAAATGGGGGGCCCTGCTGCTGTCTAAAGGGGGGGGGGCTGCTGCTGTCTAAAGGGGTGCCCTGCTGCTGTCTAAAGGGGGGGGCACTGCTGCTGTCTAAAGGGGGGGCCCTGCTGCTGTCTAAAGGGGGGGGCCCTGCTGTCTAAAGGGGGGCCCTGCTGCTGCTTAAATGGGGATCCACTGTCTAAAGGGGGGCTGTGGTCTACAGGGGGGCTGCTACTTATGTCTACAAGGGGGCAGCGGTCTACAGGGGGGCTTCTACTAATGACTAATGCAGAGTCACCTGCACTAACTTGAATTTATAGGCAGATCGTGCAGGTGACTTGGTTTCTACCGCTGCTCACCATGTGGTCATCGGCTTCACTGCCAATGCAAATTTCCTGTTCTGTCCAATGGAGAAGAGAGAAATCTTGGCTCATACTACAGCAGCCGCCTCCATTGTACACAACAAGGAACCCACATATCAGCACGGTTAGCAGCGCCAGAACCAGGGTCACCCTGCTGTCAGATTCCCTTTAAAATAAAAGTACTTGTACTTGGTATCAGCGAGTACTAGAATGAAAGTATCGGTACTCGTATCGGGATGTCCCTAAAAAACACATAGAAATACAATACAATAAGAGTAATAATTAAATACATTCATGAAGTTCCTAGTGTGTGTATATATGAAAAAGGGCTGAAGTTACAGAGAGCTTTCAATAAGCTTGTTAAGACCTAGGGGAATTAAAGTCCGTAATTTATAAATCCAGTAGTTCTCTTTTCAACAAAGAAAAATGCTGTGTTAGTGGGGCGTGGCTTGGCCGCTGAACGGAATGGCCGCGTGTTAGCTGAGCTCCGGCACTAGCACTCTCTAAACGGCTTATATTGCCTGCCAGCGACTATTATCTCCTCTTTTGAGACATCCAAGACCGAGATGGCGACTAGGGGCAGGAAACGATACAACAACTCGGGGGACTCCGGCTCCTTGAAACAGTTTTTCTCTGCTGGGAAGACCAGAGACGAGCCTCTTAAAGATGGCGCCGGCCTCCCCGCCTCTCAGCGCAGTGAAGCGCGAATGCAGAGATCCCTGATCCCTCAGCCCCGCAGATCCAGCGTTTCCCCCACTGACAAGGTAAGCGATGCCTCGCTTACCTCCAGAGCTCCAAAAGACTGTCTACTGCCCCTGAATTGGGAGGCCCCCGTGGATATGGAAGCCAACCTGTGGGGTGAGTCGACAGCTGGGGATGATACCCTCCCGCTGGAACCGGGTGATGTGTCGGCCTTGCAGCATGTTACTAGTGACTCGCCAGTGATGGCATGTTCCTCACCTAAAACCAGTCCTGTGAAGCAGAAACCTAGGCTTACTGTGGGGGATGCACTGGAAGGAGAGAATGGTGTGGTGGGAGAATCAGGAGCTGAACCAGTAGAAGGGGACCTGTTTGCAGCATACCAAGTCTCTGATAAGACTGTTTCTGAAAGCTCCCTGAAGGACATGTTGTCATTACTGCGCTCCTCTATCAATAGAGACTTTACCTCTATCCTTGCTCCACTAAAGGGTACAGTATCCACACTTGGTAAAAAATTACACCACGTTGAGAACAAAATGGCGTCATTTGCTGCAGCGCACAACGGTATGGTGGATGCGCACAATACCCTGGATGATAAAGTAGCTGACTTGCAGGCCAAGGTAATTGTTACGCCGAGCGCTCCGGGTCCCCGCTCCTCCCCGGAGCGCTCGCTTCTCTCTCGCTACCGCAGCGCTCCGGGCAGCTCCACTGACCCGGTGCGCTGCGATACCGTCTCCAGCCGGGATGCGATTCGCGATGCGGGTAGCGCCCGCTCGCGATGCGCATCCCGGCTCCCGTACCTGACTCGCTCTCCGTCTGTCCTGTCCCGGCGCGCGCGGCCCCGCTCCCTAGGGCGCGCGCGCGCCGGGTCTCTGCGATTTAAAGGGCCACTGCGCCGCTGATTGGCGCAGTGGTTCCAATTAGTGTGTTCACCTGTGCACTCCCTATTTATACCTCACTTCCCCTTCACTCCCTCGCCGGATCTTGTTGCCATTGTGCCAGTGAAAGCGTTTCCTTGTGTGTTCCTAGCCTGTGTTCCAGACCTCCTGCCGTTGCCCCCGACTACGATCCTTGCTGCCTGCCCCGACCTTCTGCTACGTCCGACCTTGCTTCTGTCTACTCCCTTGTACCGCGCCTATCTTCAGCAGTCAGAGAGGTTGAGCCATTGCTAGTGGATACGACCTGGTCACTACCGCCGCAGCAAGACCATCCCGCTTTGCGGCGGGCTCTGGTGAAAACCAGTAGTGACTTAGAACCGATCCACTAGCACGGTCCACGCCAATCCCTCTCTGGCACAGAGGATCCACTACCTGCCAGCCGGCATCGTGACAGTAGATCCGGCCATGGATCCCGCTGAAGTTCCTCTGCCAGTTGTCGCCGACCTCACCACGGTGGTCGCCCAGCAGTCACAACAGATAGCGCAACAAGGCCAACAGCTGTCTCAACTGACCGTGATGCTACAGCAGCTACTACCACAGCTTCAGCAATCATCTCCTCCGCCAGCTCCTGCACCTCCTCCGCAGCGAGTGGCCGCTTCTGGTCTACGACTATCCTTGCCGGATAAATTTGATGGGGACTCTAAATTCTGCCGTGGCTTTCTTTCCCAATGTTCCCTGCACTTGGAGATGATGTCGGACCAGTTTCCCACTGAAAGGTCTAAGGTGGCTTTCGTAGTCAGCCTTCTGTCTGGAAAAGCTCTGTCATGGGCCACACCGCTCTGGGACCGCAATGACCCCGTCACTGCCTCTATACACTCCTTCTTCTCGGAAATTCGAAGTGTCTTTGAGGAACCTGCCCGAGCCTCTTCTGCTGAGACTGTCCTGTTGAACCTGGTCCAGGGTAATTCTTCCGTTGGCGAGTACGCCGTACAATTCCGTACTCTTGCTTCAGAATTATCCTGGAATAATGAGGCCCTCTGCGCGACCTTTAAAAAAGGCCTATCCAGCAACATTAAAGATGTTCTGGCCGCACGAGAAATCCCTGCTAACCTACATGAACTCATCCATCTTGCCACTCGCATTGGCATGCGTTTTTCCGAAAGGCGTCAGGAGCTCCGTCAGGATATGGACTTTGTTCGCACAAGGCGTTTTTTCTCCCCGGCTCCTCTCTCCTCTGGTCCCCTGCAATCCGTTCCTGTGCCTCCCGCCGTGGAGGCTATGCAGGTCGACCGGTCTCGCCTGACACCTCAAGAGAGGACACGACGCCGCATGGAGAATCTCTGCCTGTACTGTGCCAGTACCGAACACTTCCTGAAGGATTGTCCTATCCGTCCTCCCCGCCTGGAAAGACGTACGCTAACTCCGCACAAAGGTGAGACAGTCCTTGATGTCTACTCTGCTTCTCCACGTCTTACTGTGCCTGTGCGGATAGCTGCCTCTGCCTTCTCCTTCTCTACTATGGCCTTCTTGGATTCCGGATCTGCAGGAAATTTTATTTTGGCCTCTCTCGTCAACAGGTTCAACATCCCAGTGACCAGTCTCGCCAGACCCCTCTACATCAATTGTGTAAACAATGAAAGATTGGACTGTACCATACGTTTCCGCACGGAGCCCCTTCTAATGTGCATCGGACCTCATCACGAGAAGATTGAATTTTTGGTCCTCCCCAATTGCACTTCCGAAATCCTCCTTGGACTACCCTGGCTTCAACTCCATTCCCCAACCCTGGATTGGTCCACTGGGGAGATCAAGAATTGGGGGCCCTCTTGTTTCAAGGACTGCCTAAAACCGGTTCCCAGTACCCCTTGCCGTGACTCTGTGGTTCCCCCTGTAACCGGTCTCCCTAAGGCCTATATGGACTTTGCGGATGTTTTTTTGCAAAAAACAAGCTGAGACTCTACCTCCTCACAGGCCTTATGATTGTCCTATTGACCTCCTCCCGGGCACTACTCCACCCCGGGGCAGAATCTATCCTCTGTCCGCCCCAGAGACTCTTGCTATGTCGGAGTACATCCAG
This sequence comes from Hyla sarda, assembly GCF_029499605.1. NCBI lineage: Eukaryota > Metazoa > Chordata > Amphibia > Anura > Hylidae > Hyla > Hyla sarda. The sequence continues at coordinate 342,576,220 of NC_079191.1, read as the reverse complement.
GAAAATTTAAAAAAAGGCTTTATCCGTAAATCCTCCTCTCCTGCCGGAGCCGGATTTTTCTTTGTGTCCAAAAAAGATGGCTCTCTACGTCCTTGCATTGACTACCGCGGTCTTAATAAAATCACGGTAAAGAACCGCTACCCCCTACCCCTCATCTCTGAACTCTTTGATCGCCTCCAAGGTGCCCACATCTTTACCAAACTGGACTTAAGAGGTGCTTATAATCTCATCCGCATCAGAGAGGGGGATGAATGGAAAACGGCATTTAACACTAGAGATGGACACTTTGAGTATCTGGTCATGCCCTTTGGCCTGTGCAACGCCCCTGCCGTCTTCCAAGACTTTGTTAATGACATTTTTCGTGATCTCTTATACTCCTGTGTTGTTGTATATCTGGACGATATCCTGATTTTTTCTGCCAATCTAGAAGAACACCGCCAGCATGTCCGTATGGTTCTTCAGAGACTTCGTGACAATCAACTTTATGCCAAGATAGAGAAATGTCTGTTTGAATGCCAATCTCTTCCTTTCCTAGGATACTTGGTCTCTGGCCAGGGACTACAAATGGATCCAGACAAACTCTCTGCCGTCTTAGATTGGCCACGCCCCTCCGGACTCCGTGCTATCCAACGTTTTTTGGGGTTCGCCAATTATTACAGGCAATTTATTCCACATTTTTCTACCGTTGTGGCCCCTATCGTGGCTTTAACCAAAAAAAATGCCAATCCCAAGTCTTGGCCTCCTCAAGCGGAAGACGCCTTTAAACGGCTCAAGTCTGCCTTTTCTTCGGCTCCCGTGCTCTCCAGACCTGACCCATCTAAACCCTTCCTATTGGAGGTTGATGCCTCCTCTGTAGGAGCTGGAGCGGTCCTTCTACAAAAAAATTCTTCCGGGCATGCTGTTACTTGTGTTTTTTTTTCTAGGACCTTCTCTCCGGCGGAGAGGAACTACTCCATCGGGGATCGAGAGCTTCTAGCCATTAAATTAGCACTTGAGGAATGGAGGCATCTGCTGGAGGGATCAAGATTTCCAGTTATTATTTACACCGATCACAAGAACCTCTCCTATCTCCAGTCTGCCCAACGGCTGAATCCTCGCCAGGCCAGGTGGTCTCTGTTCTTTGCCCGATTTAATTTTGAAATTCACTTTCGGCCTGCCGATAAGAACATTAGGGCCGATGCTCTCTCTCGTTCCTCGGATGCCTCGGAAGTTGAACTCTCTCCGCAACACATCATTCCTCCTGACTGCCTGATTTCCACTTCTCCAGCCTCCATCAGGCAAACTCCTCCAGGAAAGACCTTCGTCTCTCCACGCCAACGCCTCGGAATCCTCAAATGGAGTCACTCCTCCCATCTCGCAGGTCATGCAGGCATCAAGAAATCTGTGCAACTCATCTCTCGCTTCTATTGGTGGCCGACTCTGGAGACGGATGTCGTGGACTTTGTGCGAGCCTGCACTGTCTGTGCCCGGGATAAGACTCCTCGCCAGAAGCCCGCTGGTTTTCTTCATCCTCTGCCTGTCCCCGAACAGCCTTGGTCTCTGATTGGTATGGATTTTATTACAGACCTACCCCCATCCCGTGGCAACACTGTTGTTTGGGTGGTCGTTGATCGATTCTCCAAGATGGCACGTTTCATCCCTCTTCCTGGTCTTCCTTCAGCGCCTCAGTTGGCTAAACAATTTTTTGTACACATTTTTCGTCTTCACGGGTTGCCCACACAGATAGTCTCGGATAGAGGCGTCCAATTCGTGTCAAAATTCTGGAGGGCTCTCTGTAAACAAATCAAGATTAAATTAAACTTTTCTTCTGCATATCATCCTCAATCCAATGGACAAGTAGAAAGAATTAACCAGGTCTTGGGTGATTATTTACGACATTTTGTTTCCTCCCGCCAGGATGATTGGGCAGATCTTCTACCATGGGCCGAATTCTCGTATAACTTTAGAGTCTCTGAATCTTCCTCCAAATCCCCATTTTTCGTGGTGTACGGCCGTCACCCTCTTCCCCCCCTCCCTACTCCCTTGCCCTCTGGTTTGCCCGCTGTAGATGAAGTGACTCGTGATCTTTCCACCATATGGAAAGAGACCCAAGATTCTCTTTTACAGGCTTCATCTCGCATGAAAAAGTTTGCCGATAAGAAAAGAAGAGCTCCCCCCATTTTTGCTCCCGGAGACAAGGTATGGCTCTCCGCTAAATATGTCCGCTTCCGTGTCCCCAGTTACAAACTGGGTCCACGCTATCTTGGTCCTTTCAAAGTCTTGTGCCAAATTAATCCTGTCTCTTACAAACTTCTTCTTCCTCCTTCTCTCCGTATTCCTAATGCCTTTCATGTCTCTCTTCTTAAACCACTCATCATCAACCGTTTCTCTCCCAAATTAGTTTCTCCCACTCCTGTCTCCGGTTCTTCTGACGTCTTCTCAGTGAAAGAGATACTGGCCTCCAAGACGGTCAGAGGAAAAAGGTTCTTTTTGGTGGATTGGGAGGGCTGTGGACCTGAAGAGAGATCCTGGGAACCTGAGGACAACATCCTAGACAAAAGTCTGCTCCTCAGGTTCTCAGGCTCTAAGAAGAGGGGGAGACCCAAGGGGGGGGTACTGTTACGCCGAGCGCTCCGGGTCCCCGCTCCTCCCCGGAGCGCTCGCTTCTCTCTCGCTACCGCAGCGCTCCGGGCAGCTCCACTGACCCGGTGCGCTGCGATACCGTCTCCAGCCGGGATGCGATTCGCGATGCGGGTAGCGCCCGCTCGCGATGCGCATCCCGGCTCCCGTACCTGACTCGCTCTCCGTCTGTCCTGTCCCGGCGCGCGCGGCCCCGCTCCCTAGGGCGCGCGCGCGCCGGGTCTCTGCGATTTAAAGGGCCACTGCGCCGCTGATTGGCGCAGTGGTTCCAATTAGTGTGTTCACCTGTGCACTCCCTATTTATACCTCACTTCCCCTTCACTCCCTCGCCGGATCTTGTTGCCATTGTGCCAGTGAAAGCGTTTCCTTGTGTGTTCCTAGCCTGTGTTCCAGACCTCCTGCCGTTGCCCCCGACTACGATCCTTGCTGCCTGCCCCGACCTTCTGCTACGTCCGACCTTGCTTCTGTCTACTCCCTTGTACCGCGCCTATCTTCAGCAGTCAGAGAGGTTGAGCCGTTGCTAGTGGATACGACCTGGTCACTACCGCCGCAGCAAGACCATCCCGCTTTGCGGCGGGCTCTGGTGAAAACCAGTAGTGACTTAGAACCGATCCACTAGCACGGTCCACGCCAATCCCTCTCTGGCACAGAGGATCCACTACCTGCCAGCCGGCATCGTGACAGTAATAGATGCCGAAGATCGGAACCGGCGAAATAATATAAAATTTCGGGGTATACCGGAAAGCATCCCGAACTCCCAGTTAGCGAAATATGTACAGGACCTGACCCGCCATTTCCTGCCTGATTTGGACCCCTTTGAGTACAGTATTGACCGTGCACACAGAGTTGCTAAGCCCAAATCGCTACCTGAAGATGTACCCCGTGATGTCTTAGCACGGTACACGTTCTTTAAAACTAAAGACTTGCTCCTTCAGTACTCTAGGAAGCGTAAATACCTACCTGGACCTTATGTGGATATCCAGCTCTTTGTGGATCTTTCGGCTGCGACACTTCGGGCGAGACGGGACCTGCAACCTTTGACCTCAGAACTCCGCAGACTTGATATACCCTACAGATGGGGTTTTCCGACCAAGATTCTTGTGCTCAAACACAACAAAATGCATGTCTTTACCTCAGTGGCAACTGGACTAGAGACTTTGTTGGAATGGGGATGCCAAGTGCGCGATCTACGCACCTCTCCGAATCACTCTTCCCTGGAGGGAGAAACACTTACCGCAACCTGATTACTTCCCCCCCGAATTGTATCCAGAATATTGTTCATAACTAGAGAGTGTGATGTTACTTCATTGATCTTTTTCTGTTTGCCACGTTTCCCGGTTGTAGTGTGCTGAAGCCTCTCTAGTTCACACTACTCTGAAGTACACATCTTCCTTTTTATTATTTTAACTATACTATCATCTCTTTTTTTTTTTTTTTTATTTATTTATTTTTTTCTCCTACCTTATATTGATTTATTGTGACCTGCCTGTTTGCCAATTTATCCTTTTATACCCTAACCTCCCTTTTTTCCCTCCCCTTTTTATTTTATTTTATTTTATTTTTTTTTTTTTTTTAACTCATAAGCTGCAGCACGGACCAGTGATCAGTGAGCTCCAACTCTGGTAAGGCACAGATCCATTTACTATACTTTCTCTTCTTTTCTTATTTTCTGTTCTTTCCTTCTTTTTCTTCCTAGCCTACTGCCTAAATTTTTGCATACTGAGATGGGCTTAAAGATACTATCCTACAATGTTAACGGCCTAAACAGCCCTCAAAAACGAAACTTTATGTGGCGAGAAGTGGACGTAGCTTTAGCAGACATGATTTGCCTGCAAGAAACGCATTTAGCTGACAAAAACACCCCAATTCTGCGCCACAGAAAGTACCCTATTGTTCTCACCTCTACATTTGTTAAAAAGCAAAGGGGCGTAATGGTGGCCTTTAGCGACCGCATAGCGGTTACTCTACACCTCCAAATCGTTGATCCACATAGCCGGTACATCATTGTTGTTTGCACCATAGACAATGTCGATTACACAATTGTAAACGTATATGCTCCCAACACTGGACAGGGACGTTTTCTACGGAAAGTGTTGAAAAAAACTGAACCCTTGAAAAGGGGATCCTTGCTCCTTTGCGGGGACTTCAATTCTGTTGTCTTCCCCTCCTTGGACCAATCTGCCCCTAGCACTCGGAGAACCTTTTATCTCGAGAGCCTCCTGAGGGACAACGACTTATTTGACATTTGGCGTCTCCACCACGCAGCAGAGCGTGATTACACATATTTTTCCCCAAGATTTCATTCCTACTCCAGGATTGATCTGATACTTGTGGATAGGGCCCTCATTGAGAGAACATCCACGACTGCCATCGGTCAGGGGACGTGGTCAGACCACGCTCCGGTAGAAATCACCTTACATGACACGCGGTCTAATCACAGTGATTTCGTATGGCGTGCAAACACACACCTGATTGCGCACACGGTACATTCCGCCACGCTTAATGATGCTCTACTCGACTATTTTCACCACAATGTCACTCCTGATGTTAATGAGACCACCGTTTGGCTAGCCCACAAGGCAGTGATTCGCGGCTCCTTCATTCAAATGGGTGCCACCCTGAAAAGGCGCAAACAACTGGAATTGAAGGAGTCTATGAATAAGATAGCTACCTTGGAGGCTCTCCAAAAGCATTTGTTTGACCATGATAGAAACGAACACTTGAATAGGGAACGACTACGCCTACGGAGACTCTTGCTACGTGACTTTGAAAAGGCTATGCACCGTTCCAAAGTGAACTTTTACTCCCAAGATAATAAAGTGGGTTCACACCTGGCAAGGAAGCTGAAACCAGTTTTCTATAAACAACGTATCCCATTCTTAAAACACCCAAAAACCCAGAAGCCTTATTCGGCACCCAGGGAGATTGCCAACGCGTTTAGGGACTACTATGAGAGCCTTTACAACTTAAACAATGACCCTACCTGTCCACAACCTCAGCAAAGCATGATTGACTCCTTTCTCTCCTCCCTCAATCTCCCCACACTACACCCTTCTCTGCTTTCCTCTCTCAATTCTCCTATCTCTGCCCAGGAGGTGACCGATGCTGTAAACTCTCTCCCGACAGGTAAAGCGCCCGGCCCAGACGGACTCCCCAACGAATACTACAGACGCTTCTTACCTACTCTTCTCCCCTATCTCACCCCTGTCTTTAACAAAGCTATGACTACAGGATCTTTGCCCCCCGACATGTTGGATGCACTTATCACGACGATCCCCAAACCGGGTAAACCGACAGATCAGACTTCCAACTTCAGACCGATTTCCCTTCTTAACGGTGACGCAAAAATATACGCTAAAATTTTGGCTGCTCGACTCAGGCCCGTGTTACCCGCACTCCTGCATAAGGATCAAGTGGGTTTCACCTTGGGGAGACAAGCCCCGGATAATACTAGGAAAGTGATTTCGCCCTTACAACATTGTGAGAAACATAAGCTCCCAACAGTTTTCTTGACGTTGGATGCCGAAAAGGCATTCGACAGGGTGAACTGGCAATATGCATTCTCAGCATTACAAGCCTTTGGCTTTCAAGGACATATTGTCACTGCCATTAAAGCATTATACTCTAATCCAGTTGCCAGTGTGTTCACTAATGGTGCATTGTCCAACCGGTTCACCCTGTCGAATGGCACGTGTCAGGGGTGCCCTTTGTCCCCCTTGATTTTCTTGATCACCATAGAACCTCTAGCACAAGCGATTAGGATGAACCCAGACATCAGAGGTATCCCTATAGCTGACCGAACCCATAAACTTGCACTTTTCGCTGACGACATTCTTCTTTCCTTGACGGACCCCTCTTCTTCTTTGACTGCTCTATTCTCTTTAATTGACAAGTTCAGTGCCCTATCTTACTACAAATTGAATGTATCTAAATCCCAAGTACTGCCAGTGGGGATTCCGATCGGTCTTCTACACACCCTTCGTGAGCACTACAATCTAGACTGGCAACTGGAATCGGTCTCCTACCTGGGCATACTACTTACGTCCCCTTCTTCAAATCTTTTCAGCAAGAACTTTCTTCCTCTCCTTTCTACGCTCTCCTCCTCTTTAACGTCTTACTCTAAACATATCCTATCTTGGTCTGGCAGACTCGCAGCATGCAAAATGCTACTCCTCCCCAAACTTCTCTATCTATTCCGCACTTTACCTGTCTCTATCCCTAAGTCTTACTTTGTTTCTCTAAACCGACTGTTTGACAACTTCATTTGGCAAGGTAGGAAGCCGAGGGTATCAAGAAGTATAATGACTCAACATGCTTTACATGGTGGACTGGGTAGACCTCATTTTGAGGACTATTATAAGGCAGCAATTTTGGATCAGATGAGACATTGGTGGGCAGGCACCCCTGATAAACTTTGGGTAGAATTGGAACAGCACCTCAGTCCTGAGTGCTCTTTGCAGTCGAGAATGCTAGCCATAGCGTCTAATACACCGCTAACTAAGACACATATCACGGCAATAGATGTATCTGACAAAATTTGGAGATCATGTTTGGGGAGCCTCCCTGATGCAACTCCTTGCCCATCCTCGGCCATTCCGCTGCGCCATCTGTGTCTCCTAATTCCTGACCTCGATATTACAAAGTGGACTGACTCCGGCATATTTTCTATAGCTGACATTTTAGATGACACAGGTTCGGTTCATTTCCCCCACATCAGACACAAATATCACCTATCCAATAGGGAATTCTATAAGAGCCTACAAATCACGAGTGCACTTAATTCTGGCCTATTGACTGCTATAAGAATCCCTCACAAAATGCTGAAATACCTAAACTCTGACAACCCAACCAAAGGCATTACATTTTTTTATGACATATTAGCAGATAGATCTAATGTACATGCATTCCCTTACATGCACAGATGGGAACAGGAGCTGGGGATCTCCTCTGACCGGTGGCAAGAGACTTTCACATTCATTAAAAAGACGTTTAAATGCACGAACCATCGGGAGGCTCTCTTGAAGACGATATTCCGTTGGTATTTCACACCCGATCGGATACACCGAATTTACCCCACCTCTTCTCAATTGTGCTGGCGGGGGTGTGGTGTTGTAGGCTCCCTGAAACATATACTCTGGGACTGTCCAGTGATCAGACCTATGTGGAAGGGGGTTGAACTGATTGGCTCTAAATTACTAGGATTTGATGTACCACTACTCCCGGCCACAGCTCTCCTATTGATAGACATGTCGATCTACCCACGCAATGCTAGAACAGTAATGGCTCATCTATTTATGTCTACTAAACTTCTCCTGACTAGGAAGGGGAAAACATGTGTCCCCCCTTCCCTGTCCGAAATTCTAGCCCATGTCAATTTCACTTGTGCCATGGAAAGAACCTATGCTCTAGCCAATTTTAGAGATTCTGCATTCCTTATGACCGGGGACATTTGGATTCACAGCCCCCATTACTTTTCTTAAAGCCAGAACTCTAGATTTGCTCTTCTCTCTTTCCTTCTTCTGATCTGTTTCTCTATCTTTTCTATTCTCAATTTCCCTGTCCCACTTTTTCTCTACTCCCTCTGGATCTGTGCCTTAGACTTAGACCGAGACACACAAACGCAATATATGTGTGGAGTGGATGTGTGCACTACCTCACAGGCATAATCACTGGCCTACCCGCACATTCTTTGTTTATGTTTTCGTGCTCTCAACTCCGTGCTGACATACCCTGAAGCCATTGAATAGTATGGACGCTCTAGATTTGCTAACCCATATCTGTGACCTTATGTTGGCTCGCTTATTGTTAGTATTGCACTGTATCTTATTCTGTTCTGTGCTATACTGCCATATGACACTTTTGTTTATCATGGCGGGATCCGCCATTGTTGTTGTTTATTGGAAAATAAAAAACCTTTTGAAATGAAAAAAAAAAAATGCTGTGTTAGTCAGCAGGGTGGCAGCAGTGGGAAATCTGAATCCAAACGTGCCCAGGGTAGACCACCTGCTTTGTGGCAGCCTACCTGCCCTGGAGGTGGGGGAGCAGGGGTTCCCGGAGTCCGCGGCAGTAGCAGTCAGTGAGTGTGGACTGTTGGGGGGGGGGGGGGGGGAATCAGCTACTCGGCAGTGTGGCAGTTTTTTTGTCAAGTATCCGGAGGAGGTTAACATGGCCACATGTAGGCTATGTCAGCAGAAGGTGAAGCGTGTACAGGGTCCCAATGTTGGCACCACGGCCCTTCGTCAACATATGCAGCGTCACCATAAAGCGGCCTGGGAAAACTGGGGCTCCGATGTGGTGGTCCAGCCTGCTGTGGCAACTGTTGCATCATCCAGTGGCACGCCACTCTCTGTTTCAGCCAGCCAAGGCTCCACCACCTCAGCCAAAGGGAGTCTGTCATTCCCATCTTCTGTTGGTCCAGATGCTCCTGCTCCTCCTACTTCTCGTCAGTCATTTTGGCAGCAATCCATCACCGAAGTGATTTCCAAGAGACAGCAGTATGCGCCCACTCATCCAATGGCACAGAAGCTGAATGTGCTCCTGTCCAAGTTGCTGGTGCTGCAGTTCCTCCCTTTTCGAGTGGTGGACTCTGCACCTTTCAGAGAACTGATGGCTTGTGCCGAGATGAGGTGGAGAGTGCCAAGCTGTCATTTCTTTTTGAAAAAGGCAGTACCAGCCCTGCACATATATGAAGAACAGAAAGTGGGTCAGTCTTTGAGCCTGTCGGTGTGTACCAAAGTGCACGGCAGCGCCGACGTGTGGAGCTGTAATTACTGTCAGGGACAATACATGTCCTTTATGGCCCACTGGGTGAATGGTTCCTGCACAGCCACACCAGCAACTTGGCCAGGTCACGCCGATTCTGCCTCCATGCTCTGACGCGGTTGGTGCTGCGACAATGTCCGATTCGGCCTCCTCATCCTCCACCATGTCCTCAGCCTACACTGCACGGACAAATCACAGTGCCCCTCCAGCATACCAAGTATGCAGGGCATCGCAGTGTCATGCTGTTCTTCACCTGGTTTGTCTTGGCAAACAGTCACACAGGGGAGGAACTGCTCAAAGTGATTCATCAAGAAATCAAATCATGGTTTCCCTACAATAACTGAAAAATTGAACCATGGTGACTGACAATGGGAAGAACATCTTGTCTGCAATGAGACAAGGAAGCCTGAGCCATGCGCCCTGCATGGCACACGTGTTCAATCTGGTTGTCTAGCGGTTCCTAAAGTGTTCCACCCATCTGCAAAACATCCTAAAAATGTCCAGGAAACTTTGCCTGCACTTCAGTTATCATACACCGCAAAGCACACCCCCCTTGAGCTGCAGCATCTAAGCGGCATCCCCCAACATAGTCTGATATGCGACGTTTCCACCCGTTGGAATTCCACACTCCATATATTGGACCAACTATACGAACAGAGAAAGGCCATCACTGATTACTTGATGATCCAAGCGGATAAGGGTACTCCCCTGTGTAACTTCAATGTCAACAAGTGGCAGTTCATACATGACACCTGCCGTTTATTCAGGCCCCTTGAGGAAGCACCATTATTTGTCAGTCGCCAGGATGAACAACGTCATTCCATTGCTTCATTTCCCACAACAGATTGTAAAAAAAGAGAAAAGAGGAAAGGCGCTCCCTGTGTAATAAAGCCAGCACGAGGGTAGAGAGAAGAATTAATGCAATATCCGTGCTCACCCTGCTGAGTTGTGTGAGGACATACACAACTATGCTGAATGCATGTGATTTTAAAGGATCACAATCCTGTTGTCTGCAGCCTTCCTGGAGGATGTGTGGAAAGAAACAGGACTTCAGAGAGAAACCAGGATTTTCGGCGCTGACCAAAGAGAAGGTATCGGAGCCCAGGTAAAGGAAGGAGGTTTATTAGCAATGCGTTTCACCGCACTTGCACGGCTTCATCAGGCTGATGAGGCCGCACAAGCGCGGTGAAACGCGTTGCTAATAAACCTCCTTCCTTTACCTGGGCTCCGATACCTTCTCTTTGGTCAGCGCCGAAAATCCTGGTTTCTCTCTGAAGTCCTGTTTCTTTCCACACAACAGATTGTGGAAACAACGGCTGGTCAGGGCACTGAAGACATAGCACCTACATCTAACGGCCACATGAGCCCTGTGGGGGCTGAACTGGAAGAGGAGTATGGGGAGGGGGACAGTGGAGCACAGACAATGTTTAGCAAAATGGGTGGTTTTCATACTCTGACAGGAGAGGAGGAGCAGGAGCAGCCAGAGGAGCTACAGGGTAATGAGGAAGACAAGACACAGAACCCAGACACACCATGGAAGTATGCAGTGGATATGGAGGCAGGGAGTCCCTCCGAGTCACTTGTACAAATGACATGATGCATGGTCACTTGCTTGCGTAGTGACTGACGAATTGTCACCATGTTGGACCCTCGCAACCGGCACAAAATGGGGGCCTTTTTTACACCCATTGAGAGGGAGGACAAACTGACCTACTACAGAGACATCCTACGTAGTCAATTGGCCGATTACTATCTGAGCCATCGTCCATCCTCTCGCAGGTCTGACTGGGGGGCCCCTCTGTGCTCATGTTCCACTGCCATGGCTGCTGGGGAGGGGTGGGGTGGCAAGAGCAGTACCAGCTCCATCAGCAGCAGCCTGAGTCTACAGTTGCTGATGAGTAACTTTCTTCATCTGCTTAGTGAAGCAACTAAACTGCATCAGAAGGTAGACCTTGAACAGGCCCTGAGCCAGCAGGTGGTGGCATACTTGGACATGACCCTGCCAACCCACATTGAAGATCCGCTGGACTTCTGGGCAGCACAACTTTGTGATCGCAACTAGCAGAGTTTGCCCTGAAAAGCTGCCCTGCCCGCCCAGTAGTGTGGCATCAGAGCGGGGGTTTATTGCGGCAGGGGCCATAGTAACCCCAAGGAGAACTTGCCTGTCCACCAAAAATGTGTAGAGACTGACCTTTCTCAAGATGAATCAGGCTTGGATCAGCCAGGATTTCCACCCACCAATGCCTGATACATATGAATAGATTATCCATGGTGCCACACCAACACTATGACAAAAGATACTGCTTTCTTCTGCTTACCTGCCTCAGCTATTGTTCTGATCCTGCCACCCACCTGATGCCACACATCTGGTGGCAAGTGCTCCTTCTTTCAACCACCTTCTCCAGCGGGTACTGGTATTGCCACTCACCGGGTCACTTTCAGAAATCCTGATGCTGCGGCTGCCACCTTCAGGCTCGGTCATTTTGCCACCATATGATCTCCTCATGCTACTGCTGCCACCTCCAGGCTTTGTCATTGTGCTGCTCTGCAGTCTACATAGGCTGCCGACACCTCCAGGCTGTGTCATTCTGCCACCATATGGTCTCCTCATGCTGCTGCCACCTCCAGGCTTTGTCACTGTGCCGCCATTTGGTCTCCTCATGCTGCTGCCACCTCCAAGCTTTGTCAATGTGCCGCTCTGCGGCCTACATAGGCTGCCACCATCTCCAGGTTGTGTCATTCTGCCACCATATGGTCTCCTCATGCTGCTGCTACCTCCAGGCTCTATCATTGTGCAGCTCTGCGGCCTACATAGGCTGCAGCCACCTCCAGGCTGTGTCATTAAGCCGCCTTATGGTCTCCTCATGCTCCTGCCACCTCCAGGCACTGTCATTGTGCTGCCATGTGATCTCCTCATGCTGATGCTGCCACCTCTAGGCTCTGTCATTGTGCTGCCATATGGTCTCCTCATGCTGCTGCAACCTCCAGGCTCTGTCACTGTGCTGCCCTATGGTCTTGTCATGCTGCTGCCACCTCCAGGCTCTGTCATTGTGCCACCCTAATGGTCTCATCATGCTGGTGCCTTCTCCAGACTTTGTCATTGTGCCACTCTGCCGCCACCTCCAGACTGTGTCATTGTGCTGCTATATGGTCTCCTCATACTGCTGCAGGGGCCTCAATCTCCATTTTAAGATGCAAGTATGAGCTTTTTCACTGTAGCAAGTTATACACTTTGCTGCTGCAGACACCAGACTTGCCTACCAATGGGTCCTCAAAAAAGGTTGCTCATTCCAATTACCAGGCTCTGTCATTGTGCCTCCATGTTATCTGCTTGATTTATCCATTTTGTGGTAATACAGTATTAGGTACAATAATAGGTATTGCTGTGCCCATAAAGCCAATACTCTGTCATTGTTCTTCTCTGCGGCCAACATAGGCTGCCGCCACCTCCAGGCTGTGCCATTGTGCTGCCATGAGATCTTCTCATGCTGCTAGCACATTAAACTTGATAATCTCTTCAAAATCTTCAATTGACAATTAAAAAATCTCTTTAATCTCTTCAATTGTGACGCCATATGGTCTCCCTACCCTGCTGCCACATCCAGACTCTTTGATTGTGCCGCTCTGCAACAGTGATTCTAATAGTGGTGCCTGTAATCTGCATGGCATACTGAATAACAGTATTATTTCAATACCCCAGCACACTCCCTATGCGTGTCACGGCAAGGCAAAGTGTTCTACACCCCTATTGAGGCTCTCTGTAGCCCGGGAATAGCCGTTTTTAATAAATATTCACTGCAAATAAATTCGACCAAACCAAATTTTGGGGGAAATTTCGACGAATTGGCCGAATCGAATTTAAAAAAAAATCACCCATCTCTACTCAAGGCCTTTATTTTGATTAAGAGACAGGGTTCCCTGTGGTGAAAATCACAGTGTTTAATATGTCAGAGGAAGTGGTCTGTTCTAGGTCAGCTGACTTTCTGTGAACTATTAAAGGATTACATCATCCCCTATGAGATTCCTCTTGGCAGCTCTCAAACATCTCTGTACCTCACCCCTTTTTAATTCTATCTGTACATACTTCTGGCTTTGGCTTAAAAACAGCAGTGGCAGTTTTCGAAAATACTCCAGAAAAAAAAAACTTTGTGGAAATTTAGTTTTAGGAAATCATTTCAGTAATAATACAGGGATCAATGGCTAAAAACCCACACCCGCTAAAAAAAAGGTAAGTAACCTCATACACAATAAATAAAGAAAAAAATAAATTCCTAGAGGCTAGGGATGACTCCAGACGAAAGGTGCCAAATTGGGCACCCACAAGGGCTAATGCATGTTGCCCCCATAGTGCAGGAAGTACAGGAATGAGAGCACTAGGATTTTGTAAAAAATAACTTGAACACTTTACTGAATCTTCCTGCAATCTAAATGCAGTACAGTCTTATAAGCACAGAATAAAATGTTATAGTCATTAACCCCTTAAGGACGCAGGACATAAATGTACGTCCTGGTGCGGTGGTACTTAACGCACCAGGACGTACATTTACGTCCTGTGCATAACCGCGGGCATCGGAGCGATGCCCGTGTCATGCGCGGCTGATCCCGGCTGCTGATCGCAGCCAGGAACCCGCCGGCAATGGCCGACGCCATTAACCCCTCAGGTGCCGGGATCAATACAGATCCCGGCATCTGCGGCAGTGCGCGATTTGAATGAATGATCGGATCGCCCGCAGCGCTGCTGCGGGGATCCGATTATTCAGAACGCCGCACGGAGGTCCCCTCTCCTGCCTCCGTCCGGCTCCCGGCGTCTCCTGCTCTGGTCTGAGATTGAGCAGACCAGAGCAGAAGATCACCGAAAACACTGATCTGTTCTATGTCCTATACATAGAACAGATCAGTATTAGCAATCATGGTATTGCTATGAATAGTCCCCTATGGGGGCTATTCAAGTGTAAAAAAAAATGTAAAAAAATGTAAAAGTAAAAGTAAAAAAAAAGTGAAAAATACCCTCCCCCAATAAAAAAGTAAAACGTCCATTTTTTCCTATTTTACCCCCAAAAAGCGTAAAAAATGAATTTTATATTTGGTATCACCGCGTGCGTAAATGTCCGAACTATTAAAATAAAATGTTAATGATCCCATACGGTGAACGGCGTGAACGAAAAAAAAAAAAAGTCCAAAATTGCTACTTTTTTAATACATTTCCTTAAAAAAATGTTAAAAAATGTATTAAAAGTTTTTTATATGCAAATGTGGTATAAAAAAAGAAGTACAGATCATGGCGCAAAAAATGAGCCCCCATACCGCCGCTTATACGGAAAAATAAAAAAGTTAGAGGTCATCAAGATAAAGGGATTATAAACTTACTAATTTGATTAAAAAGTTTGTGATTTTTTTTAAGCACAACAATAATAGAAAAGTATATAATAATGGGTATCATTTTAATCGTATTGACCCTCAGAATAAAGAACACACATCCTGTTTACCATAAATTGTATGGCGTGAAAACGGATCCTTCCAATATTAGCAAAATTGCGTTTTTCTTTTTAATTTCCCCACAAAAATAGTGTTTTTTGGTTGCACCATACATTTTATGATATACTGAGTGATGTCATTACAAAAGACAACTGGTCGCGCAAAAAACAAGCCCTCATAATAGTCTGTGGATGAAAATATAAAAGAGTTATGATTTTTAGAAGGCGAGGAGGAAAAAATGAAAACGTAAAAATTAAGTGGGCTGTGTCCTTAAGGGGTTAAAGAGTACTATCACAAAAAAATGCTTATTTTTGTTCAGAAAAAGCAAACCATAAGTTTCATTAAATAGTACCTGTCATGATCTTGTTCAATTTTATAATCCTCCCATTTCATCCCCCCATCATGATAAACAACCCCCTGCCTTTATTTTTGTTATTTTTTTTCATTTTCTACCCTGATATTGCTCTTTATTTTCTGCTCAGTCTCAGTCAGATTTACAGGCTGGGAAGGGGCAATACCCAGCAGGCGTGACATCATCTGAAGCCATACAGGGGAGAACTTCCTTCCTCACTCTGCTACACATAGCCCAGAGCAGTTCAGTGTGAGATGAGCTATGATTGGATGAGGCTGCACAAACACCCTTCAGCAATCCAGACTGCATTTCCTGATTCTGGACTTCTGCTAGGCCAGCAGGAGTCCAAAGTCTGTGCAATAGATGGGGGGGGGGGGGGGGAATGTGCTCTTGACAAGTACGGAGACACCTAGTGGCAGCTTTTTTAAACACAAATAAAACATAGAAAACTTCATTTTTTTTTAAAGCAAAGTACATTAGAAAGATTTTTTTATTTACCATAACGAGTGCAATAGCAAAAATTACTTTTAATGACAGAGCCCATTTAAAGCAAATGAACGCATATTTGGTCAATGTCCCTTTAAGAGTTGCTTTTTAGCTGTTAGAAATAGAGAATCTCTAGTGTTCCTTTGCACATACAAGTGAAGTTAGCAATGAAGATGCAGTTGAAGACAAAATAAAAAAGAGTGCATACAAGGGCAAATGCAGGATTTTTTCAAGGAGTCGGATTTAAAAAAAAGAAAATAATACCTCCACACCATGCCACATATTACTTCTACAATGACTAAATGATACTTTCATACTGTTATTACAAAAAATATTATCCTAAGCCCAATATCACCAATATTGCCATGCCATGACCATTACCAACATATAGTTACTGGATAATACCTCCATACTCCTATTAATAAAAAATAAAAAAAAATACATACTCCTCTCAATAAAAAATAAAAATAAAATTGTATACACAGACCAATATTTTACATATATGGTGCCCATAAAGTGGTGATGCCAGCTCTGCTGGCCATGTAATTATTACATTGTAGTTATATTCAATGACTCATAGTTGGTATCTTTTTGGAGCTGTTATCTTTCTTTTTCTTCTCTATCTGGCACATACCACCATACTGACTTCTTCTAACCATGACTTGTCTCTGCAGAATCTGCCAGACACACATCTTAGGCTCCACACTTTTCCAGCATGTTCCCCACCTTTTTTTTTCCATCTTTAGCATCCCAAAAATGATTCCCTTAGTGCCTTGCATAATTAGAATGAGTATGTACATGGATTGGGGATAGGGGGAAGGGAGATTGAGAAGGGACAATTCCCTTATTAGATTAATTCCCAAAATTGTTCGGTAATGCCCTCCATTAGGTAGATAATACCCCACCCCAATAAGGCCCCAAAGTTGTTAAGTCTCCCCCAGACTGCCCCCAGTAGTTAGCAAATTTCCCTCCCCAGAATGCCCCCAGTAGATACGTAATTCTCCCCCCAGAAGGGCTCAGGAGGTTTGTAATTCTCCACCCCCCCCCCCAAAAAAAAAAAAAAAAAGAATCCCAAGGAGATAACATTTAAAGGGGTTATCCACCATAAGGTGATTTTAGTACGTACCTACCAGACAGTAATGGACATGCTTAGGAAGGATCTGCGCTTGTCTTGGGGCTAGATAGCTATGTTGTAAGATTACCATAATACTGTGGCTAGCTTTTTGTGAACTGGTATTTGCTGTTTGACTTTTCTTTTTTTTTTTTTACTACAAATCCCACAATTCCATTATCCTCCCTCTCACACATCAGCCACCCCAACCATTGAAACATAAAAGAGCTGCATCCATTCAAAGACCTGTAGTTTTCAATCAAGGTGCCTACAGCTGTTGGATTAGTTGCAGATTGAACTCTCTCCCACCAAGCGATCGCTCCAGCCATTGAAGCAGACAGGCTCCCTGTCATCAGCTGACTAGTGAGTCAGGTCTCGGCCACATTGCAACCTGGGAAAAATCCGAGACAACAGTCATTTTTTATGCTGGTAAAAATAAATATTGGAGTGAAAATCACAGAAGAATTGTGAGAAAACCATCACACACAGGTACAGACACTATATTATGAACTACACTAACTTTACAGCCCCTGTAGCATAGTCAAATAAAAAAAAAAATCATGGAATACCCCTTTAATCAGTAAGTTGGTATTTCTTCCACCTTTAATGCCCCTAGTAGGTAATTAATTCTCCCCCAGAATGCCCCCAATAGTTTGGTAATTCTACCATCCCAGGATGCCCCGTGTAGTCAATTTTCCCTATTAGATTCCCCAATAGGTCCCCACCTAAAAATAATAAAAATCCCACTGACCTTCCATCTGCTCAAACGTTAAGACTGGGTCCTCTTCTTTTTCTGCTCCCTGCATAGTCATCTGATGTGGAACAGGTCTTTCCTAACAGGCTGTGTTGGATGAAATTCCATCATTAGGCATCACTGTACAGTACTGTAGCAGGGAGTCCAGTCAGGACTGGAGTCCCTAATCTTGTACGTACATTCTGTATTGCACTAAGCTATCACCAGACTCAATGCTTATGTACGATACTGGGTGGTGATGCGTGAATTGACAATCATGTAATCATCAGACTTTTACCCCTAAGGGTTTTGTGCCGTGGGCAACCATCCCCTTCCACCCCCCCACACTACGCCACTGAAAATGTTGCACAGTTTTTGTGGCGTGATACTCGGTAGTACGTAGGATGTATGGCAAAATTCTGGCAAACCCTCCCAACTCTGTACAGTGCCATAAACACAGCCTGTTTCTGTCTTGTAGCATGCTTTATCTTGAACAGGATTAAACCTTTGAGCAACACTTTGACCTAGGTGTATGCATGCCCAGCAGAAGCACAGCTAGGAGATGTTAGCATTTCACACTAACACAGGCTGGTTTGGGCCCACTACTCTAGGGAGAGGAGGCTGGACTAGGGTCTCTTTCCACAGCCTTCTGGAAGTTTCTGTATAGAAACTGGCAGGGAAGCATCATTTGACCAAGGCATCATTAATCTGATAGAAGATATATGCAACTATTTAACCCTTACACTGTTGAAGTACCTGAAGTACCTCAGCGTATGCCATGAATGCAATTCAATGTACAAAACAGTTTTGTGCTTTAACTCACAGTATCATCACATACTGATTTAGGCAGGTAGAGGGGGTTGCTCAGCCACACAACAACTTCATATCTATGGTAGCTGGAACATGGGTATCAGGACACTGCACAAGTCCTAGTAGCAAACTCTGCAGTTGTCGGGAGAAGTCATTATAGCGGTTGGATAGAGAAGATAAGCAAAGACTACACGTTCAATTAGAAAAGATGTGACCTGTAAGTTACATGATCTACACTTTGTCACTTTTGTCCCTTCGTCTTTTATATTTGTTACAGTAAACCCTATGATTACTCAGCGAGCATCTACTCTGTGTTCTTATTCCTTCATAAAATATGGGAATAATGCTTGACAGACTCCTGTCAGTTTGTGTAGGAACACAGCCTCTGACATGTGATTAGGTGTTTAAATATAAAATTTTTATTTTCTGTCTTGTGTTCATGGTGTGGTGAGGGTCGTGACTAAAGAAAGCAACATTCACACCAGCACAATATTTGCTGGTGTTTGTTTCTACTTTTTTGATGCTAAGTTTAAAGTGTACCTGTCATAGTACCCAAAAAAAAAAAAAAAAAAAAAAGTGATATGTTACTCAGTACCTAATCCTGATCATGTACATATAATTTTTATGTGTCGAGGACCTATATATATCCCTAACAAATAGCAGTTATATGTTGCTCACTTGCTTTTTCTTCTTGCCTTATAGAGGGGGCATGTCCGTCTCTCTCCCTCATTGTGGATGACTCATCTGCTCTGAGTCTTGGAGCAGCCTGGCAGTCTGCAAATCACTGCACAGTAGTTCTTAATCATACATTTTCTAAATGTTACTAGTAAGGCTGGATGCTAATCAACACTATGTGTTTCATTCAGCTTTCACAGACTCTTGAATGTCTGATCAGCTTCTTTATAATTCAGGAGTCAACGAAAGCTTTGGCTGTTCAAGTATGCTGGGAGTGGTAGTTTTGCAAGAGCTGGAGTGTTTGTAAAGCACTGTGTTAGAGCAGTGTTGCCTTTAGCTATTGCAAAACTTCAACTCCCAGCATTCCCACACATCCTTTGTCCGTAGTTTTGCAAGAGCTGGATGCAACAGCTGGAGAATACACAGCTCTAAAACAGAGTTTTACAATGATTTTATCCCCAGCTGTTGCAAAACTACAACTCCCATCATGGATGTTGTAGTTTAGGAACATCTGAAGGCTATAGTGATGCAATGGTGATCTCCAATACTGGATACCAACACACTTTATGGCTGGTGTTCAGTATCCTGCAAAATACAGAGTAGTCTGTCTGCAGAAAGACAGATGACCCCTAGTGGCGGAAATTTTTTTTTTTTTTTTTTTTTAGTAAAATTAATATTTTTTTAAAATAAATGTATATTGAAAAAAGTTATCGTATCAGTAGTACTACAAAATATAAAAAGTTTTTCATAATGACAGTGCCTCTTTAAATCCTTTATTTGCCCTGATTCTAACCTGCATCTAGTGAGTGTGCTTTTGGATGTTTGCCTGCATGTAGTATGTGTGTGTATGTATAAAGGTAAGGAAGTATTGAGTATGTGCATTTGTGCATTGTTTATGTATGTAGTGGGTGCGGTTATTTGTGTGCCCCATATGTAAAGAATATGCATTCTGTATATAAGTTATGCATACCTGTATGCGATAATCTTGTGTAACAAACAAGTGAGTAGTCCAGCTCACCTTCCCTGATGTATGGTGCCCGGACCGGTGCCCGGCAAGGCATCCAATATTGAAGAAAGAAAGTACGG
Organism: Hyla sarda; assembly: GCF_029499605.1. NCBI lineage: Eukaryota > Metazoa > Chordata > Amphibia > Anura > Hylidae > Hyla > Hyla sarda. Next base: position 342,556,111 of record NC_079191.1, on the reverse strand, counting down.
AGGGTCCAGCACTTCGTTGCAAGCAGCTTTATTGAAGATACATCACACCATAAAAACGACAGTCAGTCAGACATGTTTCGAGCGCAAGCGCTCTTCCTCGAGGAAGAGCGCTTGCTCTCGAAACATGTCTGACTGACTGTCGTTTTTATGGTGTGATGTATCTTCAATAAAGCTGCTTGCAATGAAGTGCTGGACCCTCCATACTTTCTTTCTTCAATATTCTTGTGTGCCTACAGCACATATTGTGAGTCCAATAGTAGACTGGGTAGTATTTAGATAATATTATTATTATTTTTTTTTATCACACTTTTGGTGAGTTTCTGAGGTTCATGGTGTTTTTTCAGAACACATGCTGAGTTTTTCCATTAACTTTTTTTTTCAGGGATTAAAAAAACCTAAAAAACTTTTAAAAAAACTTATTTTTTTTACACACAAGCCCTTAAAAATACTACAAAAACCTAAATGTGAAATTTGAAATGTGAAAGAAAAGATTTACATGTAATTCTTGCACTCTTCTAAGGCTGTTTTGGCCTTGACTGCGGCATCAATTTCCTTCAGAAAGCTCAATAGCTCTCAAGTGCCTTTATATGTGCAGGGTCTATTTTCAAGTTTACTGACATACCTAATAGAATTGAAGAAGTGTAAACAGGAGTCTTTGTTACTTTTCAGTACAGGAATCAATGGCTTCCCAATGTCAGACTGGAATCAATGTCATAAATGAATTCTTTTATTTCTAAGAATAAACTCTCACATCTTAAAGGGGTGCTCCGGTGGAAAACCTTTTTTCTTTAAATCAACTGGTGCCAGAAAGTTGAACAGATTTGTAAATGACTTCTATTAAAAAATATTAATATTTCCAGTACTTATTAGCTGATTAATACTACAGAGGAAATTATTTTCTTTTTGGAACACAGTGCTCTCTGCTGATATGTCGAGCACAGTGCTCTCTGCTGACATCTCTGTCCATTTTAGGAACTGTTCAGAGAAGCATATGTTTGCTATGGGGATTTTCTCCTACTCTGGACAATTCTTAAAATGGAAAGAGATGTCAGCAGAGAGCACTGTACTCATGATTCAGCAGAGAACTCTGTGTTCCAAAAAGAAAAGAATGTCCTCTGTAGTATTCAGCAGCTAATAAGTACTGGAAGGATTAATAGTTTTTATAGAAGTAATTTACAAAACTGTTTCACTTTCTGGCACCAGTTGATTTAAAGGTACCCATTTAAAGGAAATCTGTCATCAGTATCACCTGTACTAACCTGTCATACAGGCTTGTAGTGCGGGTGATAGAGATCAATACGATGCCAACCGTGTCCAGAAATGTCCAGCCGTTCCCCCGTTATTCTTCTTTTTCTTCTTCTGTAAATGAAGTCGTTGGGGCATGGGCGGAGCTACGGCTGGAGTTCCGGGTACTCCTACATCATCTTCGGCCGGGCGGGCGCTCCTCCCTATGCATCACCTCCCTCCCTGCTCGCACTCCAGGTTTACTCTAGAGTGCATGCACCACTGCAAGTCAGATATAAAATAGGATCACTTTTAAACAAAATATTTAAGTATTATAGAATTTATGTAGAATTTGAAAGTTTCACAGAATTAATGTAGAAATCCAGGTGAATAACATTGTAAAAGCGTTACATTGTGTATATCTTTTACTGATCCTGAATTACAGTCTGTTGCAGATACCTGAACTTACAACAGCTTTCCCACCATTTTTTACCTTTTTGAGGGACTGCTGCACTGGAGTTCAGTTTCAAAATTGCGTAAAATCCTGAATGTGCATCCTATCTTATGGCCCTTTTACATGGGCCGATTACCAGGCAAATGAGCATTCCTAGGAGCACTCATTCCCGATAACCAGCCAAAGAGCAGCTGATGAACAAGCAAACATTTATTTGTCACTTGACTGGATCTTTTGTGTGGCCATTTAAAGGAAATCTGTCATCAGTGTCACCTGCACAAACCTGTTGGTACAGGAAGGTAGTGCAGGTGACTCTTGTTATAATGATACTTACCTATCTTTATTGGTGGTCCTGTTCGTCTGTTATCTTCTTTAATCTAGCGGCATTCTTGGTATATGAAAAAAGAAGATAACAAAGGACAAGATAACAAACAAACTGGACAACGGATCGGGGATAAGTAAATATCCTTAAAATCAGTGTCACAGCTTAGTGCAGGTGATACTGATGACAGATTTCTTTTAACTTATTGCTATAGGTTACATATTCCTGTCTAAACAGGGGATGTACGACCAACATCGATGAACCTAATGGACCACACAAATGATTCAGTGATCATTTGTGTGGCCCCACTGTACAGTTCATTGAGACTTGTGAAGGCTCATTAAATTAACCCCAATTGTTGCTTGAAGTCTGCCTCCCATTGGACTGTGTAGAAGGAACTGTCGCTCATGCATGCTCCTGAATTCTTACATGCAATTACTTCACAAATATCAGCATATGTCATTGGGCGTCACATGCTTGCTGAATTTTCTTCTTAGGCTATATTCACATGTCAGAATATCTGCATGGAAAATCTCTGTGCGGACATTCCAGAGACCATTGAATTCTGCTGCAGTGGAATTTCCGTGCAGAATTCCAGGCAGAATTTCAAGCAGTAATTCCGGGGTGTGACCATAGCCTTAGATGATAATGGATATCTGAAAATGTGGAGAATCTGAAATGTGTAGAAGACATCCATACATCCTAGATCTGAATGCTATATTGTTTTTTTTAATTGAAAGTGCATGTATTACCATATACTTGATTTTTTTCTTTTTCTGATGGATAACACATACAGTTTATGAATATAATATTATGTAGCTCAATCAATTTATTTACATACTGTATATATCAATATACAATGAGAATACTTTGCTAGAGACATCCATTAAGTAGTGGGTTGAACGACAGCATTTTATCATGGCATAGATTCCATTAGCTGTTAAAATAGTTCTGCAGGAATATTGGTCCGTGTGGAAAGGATATCTTTTCTCAAAGTTCTGCAAATTAGATGAAAGTACTGACATGTTCTGAATAGTCCATTCAATTTTTTTTTTTTTACCAGAGATAGTTTATAGGATTAAAATCTATGAAGGCCAGGGAAGCAAGGAAACTCGCTGTCATGTTCTTGGAAGCAATTCATGATCATATGACCCTTGTTACGTAGTCCATTGTCCTGCTGAAAGTCCTTCTGCCACAGGGTAAACAGTAACAGCTTAAAGGGGTTCTCCGGTGCTTAAACATCTTATCCCCTATCCAAAGGATAGGGGATAAGATGCCTGATCGCGGGAGTCCCGCCGCTGGGGACCCCCGGGATCATGCACGCGGCACCCCGTTTGTAATCAATCCCCGGAGCGTGTGCGCTCCGGGACTGATTACCGGCGACTACAGGGCGGGCGGAGTGTGACGTCACGCCTTCGCCGGCGTGTGATGTCACGCTCCGCCCCTCAATGCAAGCCTACGGGAGGGGGCGTGATAGCTATAGCTAGGGGATAAGATGTTTAAGCACCGGAGAACCCCTTTAAGTTGATCATCCACAATGCCAAAATAAGCTCTATTGTCCAAATGTCCATCTACAAGTATCAGAGATCCCAGGATGTACCAAGTAAAAAATTCACACCCCAATACATGACCTTCATCAGCCTGATCTGTTTTTAACTGACATAAACAGTTAATTGATTCATGCTACTTGCATCAAATTCTAACCCTGCCATAAGCATGGTGCAACAAAAATCTGGATTCATCTGGCCAGGGAAGGTTTTTCCAATACTCAGTGAATCCATTCTTGTGCTCATTTGTCCACAGAAGTCTTGCTGTTTAGTTTGCCTTAAACTAGTTGTCTGCTGTTATACAGTATCTTGCATTATTAAGTTTACCACTAAGTGGAAATGCCAAATTGGGCCCAATAAGACTTTTCTTCTTCTAGGTGTCATGTTACTCTTTAGTGTTTTAAGGTCTCAGGTGTGAATGGGAAGCAAAAATTGTCACATTGGGCAGGGATAGAGTGAAGCCCTAATATTTCCCAAACCCTCTGTCCCTGCCCACTTGCGTACCCATCCTAAACAACGAATCCAAAACCATGAGGACAGTCCCTTCCTTACTACATGCAGGGACATACATATTCCAAATAACATACTACAATACAGTAGGAGTTGGGGAACAGCTAGAGGCACACAAACTAACAGACAAATACACAGTCAAATCGTAGTCAGTCTAACCAAGGTCAGTAACAAGAGATAGCAAAGTAACAAAGCAAATACTAGAAGAGAAGTCAAGAACCAAGCCAAAAGATCAGAGTTCCAAAATAGACAAGAGAGATCTAAGGGGTGCTAGCTTCAGTTCACTAGTAACTTTCACAAGCAAGGAACAAATGAAAGGGACTTCCTTACATATGACAGTGTAGATGAAAGGAGAATCCTGCTTGACAGAAGAAACCAGAGTACAGATAGGCTGGGAAGAAACCCCAACCACACCCAAGCAGCTTAGTGCACTGTCCCAGTAACCAACATAAACAACAGAGCTATGCAGGATAAAATCTACGGTGCCGACAGAACCTGTCATTACACAAATGTCTTAAATTTGGTATTATTGCTCTCACATACTCTGACAGAGGATTAAAAAAAAAATCTATTGTTGCTCTACATAAAGATGGTGTAAGCTATCAGAAGATTGCCAAGACCATGTAACTGAGCTGCAGCACTGTGGGCAAGACCATACAGTGGTTTCAAAGGTTTCCCTCCGAACAGGCCTTGATATGGTCAAAGAAGTTGAATGCACATGCTCAGCATCATATCCAGAGGTTGTCTTTGGGAAATAGACATATGAGTGCTGCCAGCTGGAGAGGTTGAAAAGGTGGAGGGTTGCTGAAGAGGTTGAATGGGTGGAGGGTCAGCCTGTCAGTACTAAGACTATACGCCTCACACTATATCAAATTGGTCATCCCAGAAAGAAGACTCTTCAAAAGATGATGCACATTTGCTGAAGACAATGAGACTAAGGACATGAATTACTGGATCCATGTCTTGCGGTCCAATGAGACCAAGATAAACTTATTTGGTTCAGATGGTTTCAAGCATGTGAGGCGGCAATCAGGTAGGAAGTACAAAGACAAGTGTCAAAGTGCGTCAAGTCTTATTTAAAGTCAAACATGGTAGTGGGAGTGTCATGGTCTGGGGCTGCATGAGTGCTGCTGGCACTGGGGTGCTACAGTTCGTTGAGGAATCCATGAATGCCACATAAACTGTGACATACTAAAAGTGACATACTAAAGCAGAGCATGATCCCCTCCCTTCAGAGACTGGACCACAGGGTAGTATTCCAATGTGATAGCAACCCCAAACCCACCTCATTCTAAAGCAAATTCATTCGGAAACACAGAAAATCATTGCCTTTGATTTTATATTGCACCAAGGACTCACTTCTCTAATTTCCAAGGAACCTCAAATTGTGCGGTGGTTGTCAGTAATCTGCGCACAGAGCGGAGATTGCTAAATTTACCACAATGATCCCCTAAAGGGCCAGGGATCACTTAATAAACCAAATACCAAAACCCCAGGGCATAAAGCCCGGTGCACAAGATCCCTTTAGGGACGACCCTTTTAAAATTTAACTTTTATTGTATGTAATTATTTAAAAATTATATATATCATGTGACAATGATTAAAACTTATATGTCACAGACCCAGTTGTACATATAGGTGGGGATAAACCCCAAGTAATTAGTTTGTGGGAAACTGCAGTTTCCCCCATCTCTGGTAACTGTGACACAGATTAAAATCACAGAATTTGCCCCCCCTCTACTAGCCTCAGCACCGTCCTCACGAGGATATTTGGGCAAACAGAGCGGAGATTGCTCCCTTTAAAGTAGACATTGAGTGTACAATGCTGTGTTTTTACTGTGTTTTCATACATCCGTGTGCACGAGGCCTAACAAAAACTATTGTATACACAATAGTTAATGACTGTTAAACCAATTACATTTCAGTGGTATCTTCTTATTATTATACCACACTTAAAGCGTACCCGTCAGATCCAACAACATTTTTTTTTAACATATCACACAGTACCTAATCCTGACCATGTACATCAAATTGTTTTGTGTCTAGCACCTTTATTTTTTTTTATTACACTTTTAATTTAGCTCACTATTCTGCATTCCTCTCAAAGGGAGGGGGTGTGGCCTCCCTGTGCAGGTCTCCGCCCTCTCCCTCAGTATGCTGTCTTCTCACATCTCCCCTAGCATTAGCAAAACTACAACTCCCAGCTTGTCCTCACTGACAGTAGTGGGACACAAGCTGACAGTAGGAGGATTTTTCCTCCAGTTGTGAGCCCTGCGTTCACAGCTGTCAATCAAGGAAGTGTGTCCATGACATAGGTGATGATGCATGGACACAGCAGGACTAGTATGTGTCCAAGCAGGTGGGGGGCAGTTGTTTGACTGGCTTTTTCAGTATGAAGTACTGAAAATGTTCTAATGAAAGCAATTGCAAAACCTATTGGTTTTGCATGCTTTACAACATATCAAAAGTTTTTGTATCTGACAGTGCCCATTTAAACTATTATAAAACTGAAGTCAATGCAAACTCTCTGTCATCTGTTATTGACTCCTAAGATGTTCTATTTTCTGTGTACAAAGATGTCAATTAACTAGGCTAAATCTCTTTTATTTATATCGTGTTGACCTTTCAATGATGTGGCTGTAAGCAGGTGTCTCTGGTAGGGCATAACTTTGCTAATGCTAATTAAATGACTAAATGCACCACTAACAAACATGATGTACCATAGATCTTAACTCTGATCTTGTTTATTCCAACCAAGAAGTCCTTACATAACCCTCTGGTGCAGGGCCTCATTATCCTTTCTTACAAAATACGGATTGTGTAAGTATCAGGAATGCAAGGGTTGTTTGTGCCACATGTTGTTATGTAAAATGTTTGTACATTTAGCATTGATATAAATAAGTGTTTCTTTGTCTGAGATTCTGGAAAATTTGTTCTTTGCAAGCACATCAAAAGGTACAGTGCAAAATAGGTGCCAAGAAACATAAAACTGAAGTATTGCAGGCGCTTCCATTCATTGAAGTGTTTAATATTGGGTTAACGCTACAGTCCAACTGGCTCTTAAAATGTCCTAGCTGGGACGAAAGAACTGAACCAGTTTTAAGCAATTCAGCTGTGAATGCTTTCTTACTCATTTAGACCAAAATCATGTCACTGGTTATTTGCTTCATTCTAACCTCAGAATCTCATGAGATCGAGACCTTGGTCATCATGGCTAACACCATTCCAACTGCTATTTTTCTTTTGTTGTTCATTTAAATCAAAGCTTGAAAGCCTAAACCATTGGGAGAGATTAGCTTCATCCCCCTCCAACAACCACATCTGTGGAAGGATTGAACCATAATCCAGTATTATATATGATGCATTATACATAGACCAATTGTTGCATTTTTTAAACTCCTTTTGAGTTTGAAGAAAACAATGTTTCCTCACAGGAAGGCTGATTTAGGTAATTCTGGAATCCGATTTTATGTGATAAATGCAAATATAAATATGTATGTGTGCGCCTGTATAAATATTTATGGTACAATAATCTTTTATCTAAAAAAGTAAAGAACACAGTGAAGTGACATCTGTACATTTCATCGGCCCTTCATTTAACAGTATCGCTCTTATTACTTGTGCCCTAATGAAGTTCATATGTGTATATACACTCACGAGCCTTTATGTACAGTACCCTTTTTTATATTTTTATTACTGTACCTTTTTATATCACTCCTATTTCCTTGCTTTTGTGAGAAGGGTTATTATGCCTCTTAAATAGCATAAATTGATGTTGAATAAATAAATATTATCACTATAAATTTTTGTTTCTTCCTGTTTTCTGTACAGTGGTTTACCTGAAACAAAGTATAATTCTTATCTAGACTGATCAATTTTATTCTTTTTTGTTTGTACCAGTTCACAACTCTCAGGAATTTTGTTTCTCCCTGTAATAGATCATGCAAATAAGCTCTCCTCTAGACAGAAAGAGGTCTACTGCATGGGCCAATTATTTACTGCATGAACATTCAAAAGAACACAATGTTCACTATTGTAACGGTGAGCGCTCGCGGTGTTCTCCTCCTGATCGCAGCGCCCTGGTCAGACTCGCTGACCGGGAGCGCTGCTCTGATTCCCCTGGCGGGGATGCGATCCACGTGGCGGGACGTGCCTGCCCGCGGGTCACATCCCGTTCTGTTTACCTGCCCCGTCCTCTGTCTGCTCAGTCCCTCTGTCTGCGCCGAGTCTCTCAGATTTAAAGGGCCAGTGTACCATTAATTGGTGCCTGGCCCAATCAGTTTCCAATCACTCCCTACACATAAAAACCCACTTCCCCTTCCTGTCCTCGACGGATCTTGTTTCCTTGTGCCAGTGAAAGCGTTTATTGTGAGCCTATTGCCTGTGTATCCAGACCCTTGCTGTTGGCCCTGACTACAAACCGTTGCCACCTGCCCTGACCTTCTGCTACGTCCGACCTTGCCTTTGCCTTGTCCTTGTGTTCCCCTGCCCATCTCAGCTGTCAGAGAGGTCGAGTCGCTACCGGGTGGAACGACCTGGGGGTTACCTGCCGCAGTAAGTCCATCCCGCTTTGCGGCAAGCTCTGGTGAAAACCAGTAACCCCTTAGATTCCATTCCCCTGGTACGGCCCACGTCATTGCCTCTCTGGCACAGAGGAACCCGCATACCAGTCCAGATCCTGACAGTAGATCCGGCCATGGATCCCGCTGAGGTGCCGCTGCCCAGTATTGCTGACCTCACCACTGTGGTCGCCCAGCAATCTCAGCAGATCGCCCAACAAGGACAACAGCTGACTCAGTTGACTGCCATGCTACAGCAGCTTCTGCCTCAACAGCAGCAACCATCTCCTCCGCCAGCTCCAGCTTCTCCTCTGCAGCGAGTTGCCACTTCGAGACTCCGCCTGTTCCTAGCTGATAAGTTTGATGGGGACTCTAAGCTGTGCCGTGGGTTCCTGTCCCAGTGTTCCCTACACCTTGAGATGATGTTGGACCAGTTCCCCACAGAACGTTCTAAGGTGGTGTTCGTGGTCAGCCTGCTGTCTGGAAAGGCCTTGTCCTGGGCCACACCGCTTTGGGACCGCAACGATCCTGCCACTGCTACCATTCAGTCCTTCTTCTCCGAAGTACGCAGTGTCTTTGAGGACCCAGCCCGGGCTTCCTCAGCCGAGACGGCTCTATTGAATCTCGTTCAAGGGAGCTCTTCAGTGGGCAAATACACCATACAGTTCCGCACCCTCGCCTCTGAGCTAGCCTGGAACAATGAGGTCCTCTGCGCGTCCTTCAAGAAAGGTTTATCCAGCCACATCAAAGATGTTCTGGCCGCACGAGAGATTCCTGCTACTCTGTCTGAACTCATCCATTTGGCCACCTGCATTGACATGCGTTTCTCAGAAAGACACCAGGAGCTTCGCCAGGAAAAGGATCTTGTTCGCACCAGGAGGTTTCCTCGCTTGGCACCTCTCTTCCAGAGTCCTTTGCAACCTATTCCTGTGCCTTCCGCCGAGGAGGCTATGCAAGTGGATCAGTCTCGCCTGACCCAACAAGAGAGGACTCGCCGCAGGAACGAAAATTTGTGCCTGTACTGTGCTAGTACCGAACATTTCCAGAAGGATTGTCCTATTCGTCCTCCATGTCAGGGAAACGCACGCACCTAGTTAACGTGGGAGAGGCGTTACTATATGTGAATTCATCCTCTCCACGACTGTGCGGATTTCTCTACCCGCAAATACTTTCTTTTTTGCTGTGGCCTTTCTGGACTCAGGTTCAGCAGTAAATTTCATTGAAGCCTCACTCATCAACAGATTCAATATTCCTGTTACCCGTCTCGTCAAACCTTTCTTTATTTCATTAGTGAATGCAGAAAAATTGGACTGCACCGTGCGTTACAGCACAGAACCTCTGCTCATGAGCGTTGGAGTTCTCCATCATGAAAATATTGCATTTTTTGTATTGCCTAACTGTACCTCTGAAATTCTTGTTGGCTTGCCTTGGCTCCAGCGTCACGCACCTACTCTTGACTGGACCTCTGGGGACATTAAAAGTTGGGGATCTTCCTGCCACCAGCAATGTCTCAAGTCTGTTCCTACCCGCCAAGTCTCCATCGCAACACCATTGCCAGGCCTTCCTAAGGCCTATCAGGACTATTCTGACGTTTTTTGTAAAAAGCAAGCAGAGGTCTTACCACCACACAGACCCTACGACTGCCCTATTGACTTTCTTCCTGGTACCACACCGCCCCGTGGCAGGATTTACCCCCTCTCCGCTCCTGAAACGCAAGCCATGACTGAGTACATTCAGGAAAACCTAAAAAGCGTTTTATCCAGAAATCTTTTTCCCCAGCCGGAGCTGGATTCTTCTTCGTTGCCAGAAAGGACGGATGTCTATGCCCTTGCATAGACTACCGCGGTCTTAATAAAATTACAGGGAAAACCGCTATCCTCTGCCACTTATCTCTGAACTCTTTGACCGACTGCGCGGAGCAAACATTTTTACCAAACTTGATCTAATGGGCGCATATAACCTCATTCGAATTCGTGAGGGGGATGAGTGGAAAACCGCATTTAACACTAGAGATGGACACTTTGAATATCTCGTCATGCCGTTTGGACTTTGCAATGCCCCTGCAGTCTTTCAAGATTTTGTTAATGACATTTTTCGGGACTTGCTGTATATTTGCGTTGTAGTCTACTTAGACGACATTCTAATTTTTTGCTCCAACCTACGGGAACACAGTCTCCATGTCCGTCAAGTGCTCCAGGGTCTTTGTGAAAATCATCAGTATGCCAAATTTGAAAAATGTCTTTTTGAACGCAGCAACCTTCCTTTCCTGGGATACTTAGTCTCTAGTCAAGGTCTTCAAATGGATCCTGATAAAATCTCCGCGGTGTTGGATTGGCCATGCCCCTCTGGACTCCGTGCTATCCAACGCTTTCTTGGATTCGCTAACTATTATCGTCAATTCATTCCCCATCATTGCTCCTATTGTGGCACTGACTAAGAAACACGCGAATCCAAGATCTTGGCCTCCTCAAGCAGAAGAAGCTTTTAACCGACTCAAGGCTGCCTTCGCCTCTGCACCGGTCCTGTCCAGGCCTGATCCTATGAAGCCTTTTTTCCTTGAGGTTGACGCCTCCTCGATCGGAGCTGGAGCCATTCTTCTTCAAAAAAACGCTTCTGGAAAAAATATCACTTGTGGTTTTTTCTCCAAAACCTTCTCTCCTGCAGAGAAAAACTATTCTATTGGAGATCGTGAACTTTTGACCGTTAAGTTGGCTTTTGAGGAGTGGAGACATCTATTGGAAGGATCCATTCGTCCCATCACCATCTACACGGATCATAAAAATGCATCTTACCTCCAGTCCGCCCAGCGATTAAATCCTCGCCAGGCTAGATGGTCGTTGTTTTTTTAAATACACTTCCGTCCTGCTGACAAGAATGTCAGGGCTGATGCTCTATCATGTTCCACTGATGACTCTGAGTCTGAAGCTCCTCTACAACACATTATACCTCCTGAGTGCCTGATCTCCTCTGCCCCAGCCTCTCTGGTGCAAATTCCTCCTGGAAAGACTTTTGTCCCTCCACGTCTTCGCCTCAAGATCCTCAAATGGGGCCACTCCTCTCTTTTGGCTGGCCACGCTGGAATCAAAAAATCCATTCAGTTAATTTCCCGACAATATTGGTGGTCTTCCTTTGAGAAGGATGTGACTGATTTCGTTCGGGCTTGTACAGTTTGTTCCCGTGATAAAACTCCTCGCCAGAAGCCTGCAGGTCTTCTCCTTCCTCTGCCAGTGCCTGAACTGCCATGGTCCCACATTGCTATGGACTTCATCACTGACATTCCATCTTCTCACAGCAACAAAGTCATTTGGGTGGTCGTTGATTGTTTTTCTAAAATGGCTCATTTTGTCCCTCTGCCAGGTCTTCCCACTGCGCTACAGTTGGCAAAACAATTTTTTCTTCAAATTTTTCGTCTCCACGGGCTTCCCACGCACATCTTCTCTGACAGAGGCATCCAATTTGTTTCTAAATTCTGGAGGGCACTCTGCAGTCAATTAAAAATCAAATACATTTTTTCATGTGCTTACCACCCACAATCCAACGGTCAAGTGGAAAGAGTGAATCAGATTCTTGGTGACTACCTGCGACATTTTGTTTCTTCCCGTCAAGATGATTGGGTCGACCTTCTGCCTTGGGCCGAATTCTCTTACAATTTTAAAAACTCTGAATCCTCTTCTAAGTCTCCATTTTTTGTGGTGTGCGGCTGTCACCCTCCCCCCCCCCCCCATGCTTACTTCTTCTGGAGTTCCTGCCGTGGATGAGCTGACTCAAAATTTTTCCTCTATTAAAAGAGAAGGGTTCCTCCTGTTTTTCCCCCCGGTGATAAGGTATGGCTTTCTACCAAGTACATACGATTCCAGGTACCCAGTTACAAGTTGGGCCTTCGATTTTTAGGTCCATTCAAAGTAAAAAAACAAATTAACCCTGTCTCTTATCAACTTCATCTTCCTCCCTCTCCGTATCCCTAATTCTTTCCATGTTTCTTTTCTCAAGCCTGTTGTTTTTAACTGTTAGTCTCCCAAGGTCACTATTCCTGCTCCTGTCTCTGGCTCCTCCGATGTATTCTCTGTGAAGGAGATCCTCGCCTCTCTAGTTGTCCAAGGTAAAAGATTTTTTCTAATTGACTGGGAGAATTGTGGTCCTGAAGAGAGGTCCTGGGAGCCTGAGACCAATATTTTGGACAAGGAGCTCATCCATAAATTCCTTGGTTCCAAAAAGAGGGGGAGACCTAAGGGGGGGTACTGTAACGCCGATCGCTCCGGGTCCCTCTCCTCCCCCGGAGCGCTCGCGGTGTTCTCCTCCTGTTCGCAGTGCCCCGGTCAGACTCGCTGACCGGGAGGGCTGCTATGATTCCCCCGGTGGGGATGCGATCCACACGGCGGGACTTGCCTGTCCGCGGGTCGCATCCCGTTCTGTTTACCTGCCCCGTCCTCTGTCTGCTCAGCCCCAGCGCGCACGGCTCCTGCTCTCTAGGGCACACGCGCCGGGTCTCTCAGATTTAAAGGGCCAGTGCACCATTAATTGGTGCCTGGCCCAATCAGTTTCCAATCAATCCTAACACATAAAAACCCACTTCCCCTTCCTGTCCTCGCCGGATCTTGTTTCCTTGTGCCAGTGAAAGCGTTTATTGTGAGCCTATTGCCTGTGTATCCAGACCCTTGCTGTTGCCCCTGACTACGAACCGTTGCCACCTGCCCTGACCTTTTGCTATGTCCGGCCTTGCCTTTGCCTTGTCCTTGTGTTCCCACGCCTGTCTCAGCTGTCAGAGAGGTCGAGTCGCTACCGGGTAAAATGATCTGGGGGTTACCTGCCGCAGCAAGTCCATCCCGCTTTGCGGCGGGCTCTGGTGAAAACCAGTAATCCCTTAGATTCCGTTCCCCTGGTACGGCCCACGCCATCGCCTCTCTGGCACAGAGGATCCACTTCCTGTGTCCTCCCCGCATACCAGTCCAGATCCTGACAACTATCAAAGAAATTGGTCCGTCACCGCTTCTGTATTACCAGGTGCACAAATTAGAGGGACTGAGTAAACCTGGCTTCCAACATCATTACAGGGGGTGCCAAAAAATGGGAGTACATAAGTCCAATACAGTATCAAGAGAAGAAATGTTGCACTCAACCATAGTAGAATTCCTGGAAGAAACTTTATTTCATAAAAGCAAAAGATGTACGTAAGGTAAGATCAGTGGAGCAAACCTTGCGGCATTTAAAAGAACACTTGTTCTTGTTATGTTATTTCTCCCTTGTAAAAGTTCAGCAATTAGCCAACCAATGAGAAAACACTTACCGGCTGATCATCTTATCCCTTATCAACAGGATAGGGGATAAATGTCTGATCGTGGGGGTCCGACCACTGGGACCACCTGCAATCTCCTGCTCGGCACCTCTTCTCTCTCCATGCATGGAGATACCCAAATGCTGTATCTCTGGCTCTCCCATAGAGATACAAGAAGGGGCGTATTGGCCACCGCTTTGTTCGGTGGTTGTCAGTAATCCGCGCACAGAGCAGAGATTGCTCCATTTACAGAGAGAGACTGGGTGCTGGGAAGGAGATTACAGGGAGTCCCAGCGGTCGAATCCTCCACGATCAGACACTTATCCCCTATCCTGTGGATAGTGGATAAGATGTTTTGCAGTGGAGTACCCCTTTAAATCATTGTTTTCAAACACACATCACCCTGTATAAATGGGCCTCTGAAGCCAAAATTATGACATAAAGAGTCTCACAAATCATACATCAATCATTTCTGCAACTGTTTTAGGGAAGGGACCCATTTAGTTTGTGAAAAAGGACCTTAACCATTAAAGGACATGGGGCGTACCTGTACGCCCATGGTGAGTGGCGAGGACCGGACCGGGATGCCTGCTGAAATTGTTCTGAGACCCCCCCATGTCGGCGATGAATTCACACAGGCGATCTGCGGCGATTCCGTTCATATGGGGCACGTGTGACCCGATGACCCGGAATTAGAAGGTGATCGGCGGTGTACTATACACAGCTAATAACCTCCTGTGGCTGGGGGGGGGCTGGCAATTATGTCACCTCCCCAGGAGCGCTGCTATTCATGTCTGACCAATAGCAGCTGGCAGAAGAGGGGTTAATGTCCCCCTTCTCCTAACTTTGCCAGCCCACCGATCTCAGTCAGTGGGTAGAGCTGAGAGAAGGTGCCAGGAACCCCCCCTCTGTGAAGATCTGTGTCCCTCAGGGCAGAGAAAGTGGCCTCCTTAGTGCAGGGACAGAGGGTTTGCTCCACTGATCTTACCTTACGTACATCTTTTGCTTTTATGAAATAAAGTTTCTTCCAGGAATTCTACTAGGGACAGATAAAGCGAGGGAAAGAAATAGGCCCCTAATAGGCCCTTAAGTATCCACTACCCCTCTTTTTAGTGTGACCCAGGCCCCATTAGGGGTTCAGGGTGGCAAGTCGATTTGCAACCCTTTTTTTTTTTTGGGCCGCAGCGTTTTTTTTTCTGTTGAAAAATAACGGTGTGTTACTTATAATCACACACTGTTATGTAATTTGCACCCAAGCACACAAACATACACACTTCTCAAGCCACCGTAGAAAAAACAAGTGATGGCCCGGTGGGCATATTCGGTGGAGTAGGCGTAGGCACAGACTTTACTTGCCTCCAACACCGAATCTGCCAGTGAGGACAAGGTAAATCCTACTTTTCTGTGCTCTTCCTCATCCTCCTCATCATCTAGCGGTGATTATGAGCCCTCTGCATGGCAGCAGAGACACCGCCAGGCGAGGCCACCCCCCCCATGATAGTGACCCAGTGGGCAACACTAATATGAGTGGCCATGGCGCTCTTAATAGGAGTCCCATCCCCCAAACAAGCGTACCGGAGCTCCCTTCTGGTGATCCTGTCTGGAGACCCCCAGAGGGATATCAGAAATGGATTCCTGAGTTTGTTGGCGGAAGTCCAGATTGACATAGTTGGGTACACTGAAATTGACTATTTTAGTTTTTATTTCAGTGATGACTTTGTCAATCTAATGGTGGAGCAAACAAACTTGTACGCCCAACAGTTCATTGCCCTCCACCCAGATTCGTTTTTGGCTAGGCCCAATGAATGGTACGCCTTTAATGCAGTAGAAATGAGGACATTTTGGGGCCTCGTGCTGCATATGGGCCTAGTCGAAAAACCAAGTGTCAGGCAGTACTGGAGTGGGGAGTCCTCTACCAGACCCCACTCTACAGTATGGCCTTGACACGGAGGCGGTTCAAGGCCATTTGCAAATACCTGCATTACACTGATAATGCAGCATGTCCCTCCCAAATTTTTGAAGGCCTATGTACCGCTTAGGGAGTCTTTTATCAGTTTTAAGGGGAGACTCGTCTTCTGCCAGTATATTCCCTCGAAGTGGGCACGGTAGGGCGTGAAACTCTACAAACTTTGTGAGTACCTCCGGGAACACTTACAAGTTTAGTGTATTTGAGGGATGGGATTCCCGTATTGAACCCCCAGAATGTCCCCCCACTCTGGGTGTTAGTGGGAAAATCATTTGGGACCTTGTGCACCCATTGCTGGATAAGGGTTACCACCCTGCCGGCAGTATCAGGTAACGGGACCATGCGCTCACGGCCAGTGTGTGCGACCAAAGTGCATAACGCAACAGTATGATTCCATAATCAGGCCTTGGGCCAGACACCTCCCCCTTAAGATGGCGACAGAGAGATCTTACCTCTCCAGGCTTATAGATCGGTCTCCATTAACCGTCTATTTCTTTTCTTGACACCACAGGCCCTGCATTCCCAGGCAAAGTTGGCACTGAAGGGGCCTATTTCCTCATTTAGCTGCCTTTTCTTTGCAGCTGAGAGCTGTGAATTGATGTCCACATCCTGATGGGATCCCTGGCTCTTAGCTTCCTCCAATAGGTCCAATAGGGTATCACTACCCAGCCCTTCCTCTGATGCACTACATACACTGAGTACCACCTCCTCTGGGTCATAGTATGCTATAAGAATGTGATACAATCTCTGCCTCTGACCTTTCTCATCAAGGGCAACTATGTGGTGGGTTCTTGGCACTGCAAAATGGGGAAGGGACCCTCCCAGGCAGCCTGCAACTTATTCTGCCTGATGGGGTTAAGAACCATTATCTTCTGTCTCACTTGATAGACCCGGACCCTTGCATTGCAATCATATCAGTACTTCTGCCTGGACTGTGCTGCTGTGAGGTTATCATGTACCAGCCCAGTCGGTGCCTGCATCCTGTCCCTGAATCTCAGAACATACTCCACCACAAAAGCTACCAAGTACTGTTCATTTACCTTCATACAGAGACTTTGCATTAGATTGGACATGAACTGTGTGCCCTGATCAGTAAGCATTTCTCTGGGGAACCCCACCCTGTAGAATATACAGAATATCAGTGCATCTGCCACCTTATCTGCCCAGATGGAGGATAAGGCAACAGCCTCAGGGTACCTGGTTGCATAATCCACCAATACATTGTTTCCCTGTGATGCTGGGTATAGCTAGAGGCCCCAAAATATCCTCTGCCACTCATTCAAAAGGTACAGATATGACTGGTAGGGGCACTAAGTGAACACGAGTAACATCCCCAGACTTATCCACCCTCTGGCAGACATGACAGGATCTACAGTCCTTTGCAACAGCCGTACCCATACCTGGCAGTAGAAATTGTGTGCCAACCTGGACTTTGTCTTGGCCACTCCCAAATGTCCTGTCAGGGGGGTCTCATGGGCTAACCTCAGCAGCTCTTTCCTGTACTGCCTAGGAACTACTAACTGCCTGTCTCTCTCCTGGGGCCCTAGCATGCCTTTGGAAAGGGACTCCCAGTACAAGAAATTGTTTTCCCAATATACCCGATGCCCATCTGTGTCAACACCTGGCTGTTCAGCACATTGTCTCAGCCCTTCAAGGAAAGGGTCACTGCGCAGAGCTTCTTGGAAATGCTCATTGCCCTCCCCACATCTCATGGCATCAGGGAGCACATTTCCCTTAGGTGAACTAGCATCTCCACCTTCCTCTGCTTTGGCTTGCAAGTCACACAGCTTGCCCCTTTCATCATCATCCTCCCTTTTTTTTTTTTACAGCTGCAGCCCTGGCATGCTGCTGATGTGTTACCACTGCCATCATTGGTATGCCTCCCTGGGGTTTACCTTCCTCCCCCTCAGTCCCAGACATAACAATGTTACAGGCATCATACACAGGCCCATCACTCCTTCCCTCCCCCTACTCCTCAGTCATCTTAGGCTCACATGATTGGGACATATCACTCACTGCTGGTCCTTCATCCTTACATGTCACCAGGGGCACACCAAACCCTCCCCCTAGCCCATCTCCACTAGGTTTTAGCATTAGTAATTCATTGTTATCACATTTTACAATACACCCCCATTTCACTTTTGGAAAACATCAGTGGTTCAGTCACAGGTAGACATTTATCAGTCCCCTGCACTCCCTCCCAGATATCACATTTCACAGTGTCTCCCAAAGTCTCGCACAGTACCTCAGAATGAACCGGGCTCTCTCCTAGCCCATCTGGTGTGCAGGTAGTGTCCTCTGGAGCATAATGATGGAGCATCCGACCCAAATCATTCCCCAGCAGAACATTAACAGGGATGTGCTCAGAGACCCCCACCTCCCGCAAACCTTTGCCTGTACCCCAATCCAGGTACACACGGGCCATGGGCACAGCAGGTCGCACACCTCCAATTCCTTTTAAAGCCATGGTTCTTCCAGGGAGGATGTCCTATGTATCCACCACTTCAGGCCGCACCAAGGTAAATGAGGCTCCAGAATCTCGTAAACCCACTATCACCCAGTCACCCAGAGTTACAATCTGTAGGCTATTCCCTCTTTTCTCCAAGGCTCCTAACTCCAGAAGAACATCTGTGTAGTCCAGCTGCCGGTGGAGAATTCTTCTTGTTGGGGCAAGTGGCAAGGTGCCCTGTCTTATTGCATCTGCAACATCGGCGGATGTCCCCCTGACCCAATGTGAAGGTGATGATGGCAAGAATTTCCTGGCTGGCCTGGTGGTGCTTTGTCGTTGTGTGACTCCCTTCCTCTTTCTCCAGCTTGTGCAGATCCACGCTTTGCTGCTGGCGCTCGGTTATTGGCAAAGTCATCTTCTGGTTCTGCTGCTTCCGCTTCTTGTCTTGGGCTTGCGGTCCAAAATCCACTCTGTGGCTTCAAAGCTCTGTCTTTGGAGAAACTAATCCAGGACCATCAAGTCCTCCAGGGCCTCATAAGTAGTGACTTGTAGGCCCCCAGTCCATTGCCTGAATGCAGTCCTTAGATGACCTGCATGTTCAGTGCAGCTTTCTGTGGTGCTTTGTTGCAAAGTCCGAAATCTTTTCCGATAAGCCTCTTTTCCGATAAACTTTTTAACAGGGCAGATTTTATTGCCTCATTGTCCTGGTCAATTTCAGAGGGAAGAGAAGCAAACACATCCAGAGCTTTCCCTCGCAACCATGGGGTTGGATATCGTTCCTTAGATAGATGGAACTGCCAGCAAACCTTTTCAAATCCCCTCAGGAACACATCCAGATGACCATCTTTCTCCAACATGGAAAAATGTTCCAAGCGAGGGTTTGTGGTCTCCTTGATCTTGCACATCACTGCGTGCAGATAAGGCATCCCTCTCAGCCTCAGAACCTCCAATTCATACCTCCGCTGGGCCTCTCTTTCTGCCGCCTCTCTCTGTGGCTTGTACCTTTCTCTCTGCGGCTTGTGCCTCTTTCTCTGCCTTTTGGTACTGGAGAAGCAGTTGGAGTTTCATATTAGCATCCATATTCCCAAGTTGTTGTAAGGCACTCCGCATATAAGAGTCCAAGGCCTCATGTGGAGTACTGTCCTCATAGGGAGTAATGTTGCTGCGTTCCCCAGGAGATACCAGTCCTTGGAAGGAAGTTCCAGCTGTAGGACTTTTTCTCATGTCACTCAGCTCTTCTGAATGGGCATCAAACTCCACAAGATCAGCAATAAGTTGTTCCTTGTTCTTTCCCGCAGTAGGGATCTCCTTTTCTTGGCACATTAGCTCCAATACAGGCTTGGACTGCTTGCGATATGCCTCCATATTACGAAGAGGAGACAGAGGAGGTAAAACAGATGGAGATGGGGAGGGCAGAACTGTCTTGCACTCTTTTTGTATGTCTTTTAAACAAGCACTGAGCTCTGTCTTTGGAATTTACACACAAGAATGTGTATGCAATTTCTTTTAGTCCTAAGATTTCCTTACAGGTAAAATCCAGCAAGCACTGAAAATCTCTAAATATATCCCGACGCTGCCACCAGTTGTCACAATCACACCCTATCAGTCAAGCCAAGACGCTAGAGAGAGTGTGATGGTGCAAGGGTTAAAGCCACCAGACCTCTGGGTATCCACTACTAGTTCCAGCAAGTCACCAAATTAACCCTTTCATAAACGTGTTTCACCAGAGCTTCCTTCAAAAAGGTGAGCTCCTATATTTAGAGATCAAAGACCAGAACTGGTTAATTAAACCTTTAATCTGAAAAAAGGTATCAAACAGGTACAAAAATATATTAAATAGTTCGGCAAGACAAGTTCAGAAAACAAAAAGTCCTGAAAGCATAATGGTATAGCAGTTCTTATGAGTGAGAGTCCAGCTGTATCTTAGGATCTTGTCAGCTTTTGCAACAAGCTTGACCAAAGGTTTGTCCAGCATTTCAGTTTTATAGTGTTTTAATTTTTAGAAGGGAAAAGGGAATTCATCTCTAGGGCTGCCATCCCTCTTTCCTGGTCCCTTATCTTAGTTTGTTTTATGATGGCCACAGTGCCTGACTTTAAAAGAAGTATACCACCAACAGCCCCCCCCCCCAATAAAACTGTAATACACAAAATAGATGCACATTCTGAATGAACCCTCACCCATGTCTTGAATTATACATTATACACAAATACAATTATAATACACATGTATGATTCCATAATCAGGCCTTGGGCCTGACACCAGCATTTTAGTGAAAAAAAAATTCATTTACACATCCGACTGTAATGAAAGGTCGTGAAACACCTGTGGGGTGTTAAGGCTCACTGAACCCCTTGTTACGTTTCTTGAGGGGTATAGTTTCCACAATAGTATGCCATATTGTTTTGTTTTTTTGCATACCATAGGGCTTCCTAAATGTGACATGCCCCCCAAAAACCTTTTCAGAAAAACTCTCCAAAATCCCATTGTCGCTCCTTTTCTTCCGAGCCCTCTACTGCGCCTGCCAAAAACACTTAACATACACATATGAGGTATTTCCTTACTCAAGAGAAATTGGGTTACAAATTTTGGGGGGATTTTCTCCTTTCACACCTTTTAAAAATTTCAAAAACTGGGTCTACAAGAACATGTAAGTGTAAAAAATGAAGATTTTGAATTTTCTCCTTCACTTTGCTGCTATTCCTGTGAAACACCTAAAGGGTTAACACGCTTCCTGAATGTCATTTTGAATACTTGTGCATTTTTATAATGGGGTAATTTATGGGGTATTTCTAATATGAAGGCCCTTCAAATCCACTTCAAAACTGAACTGGTCCCTGAAAAATTCCAATTTTTAAAATTTTGTGAAAAATTGGAAAATTGCTGCTATACTTTGAAGCCCTCTGATGTCTTCCAAAAGTAAAAACATGTCAACTTTATGATGCAAATATAAAGTAGACATATTGTATATATTAATCAATGTATAATTTATTTGTTATGTCTATTTTCCTCATAAACAAAGAGTTTCAAAGTTAAAAAAATGCAAATTATTTTTTATCAAATTTTGGAAATTTTCACCAAGAAATGCTACAAGTATCGATGAAAATTTACCACTGACATAAAGTAGAATATATCACAAAAAAAACAGTCTCGGAATCAGAATGAAAAGTAAAAGCATTCCAGAGTTATTAATGCTTAAAGTTACAGTTGTCAGATGTGCAAAAAATGGTCTGACCACTGTCAGGTCCTTAAAGGGGTACTCCGCCCCTAGACATCTTATCCCCTATCCAAAGGATGTCAGATCACCGGGATCCCCGCTGCGGCACCCCGTTATCCTTACAGCACAGAGCGAGTTTGCTCTGTGTGTAATGACGGGCGATACAGGGGACGGAGCAGCGTGATGTCATGGCTCCGCCCCTCGTGACATCACGGCCTGTCAAATTAATGCAAGTCTATGGCAGGGGGCATGACAACCACCACGCCCCGCCCACTTGTATTGAAAGGGGCGTGCTGTGACGTCACAAGGGGCGGAGCCGTGACGTCACGATGCTCCGGCCCCTGTACTGCCCGTCATTATGTGCAGAGCGAACTTGCTCTGTGCTGTAATGATAGCGCAGTGCCGCAGCGGGGATCCCGGGGGTCCCCAGCAGCGGGACCGCGGCGATCTGACATCTTATCCCCTCTCCTTTGGATAGGGGATAAGTGTCTAGGGGCAGAGTACCCCTTTAAGGGGAAAATGGTAGCTGCTCTGTAAGTCAATGTCTGATCTATTATAGAGCCTTGAAAAATAACTAGGTAATAAAACCAAGCTACAGTCTGCTCCAAATTAAAGAAACACCCATCTGAAGACAGCTATTTTGGAGTTCTTGCCCCCCATCAGTAGAGAGGAAAGTTATGGGTGGCACTGGTAGCTCTCTAAACTTTGCTTTTGAGAGAAAGTTTTCTCACTTTTGTAGGACATATAATTTGCATACATTTTTGTTGCGGAATTTAACCTCAAAGTTTACTCATTAGTAAGATACACATGAATATATAAAACTTTATCAGTATGTCAAAACTAACTTCATCATTTGACTTAACATGTGATTTCATAATGTTATTAATGATTTTACACATGACTCCGATCAAAACCAACCAACAATTTTATGCCCCGCATATATGTAGATAAGCTGGGTGGGAGTCTTGGTTATACCTATCACATATCTGAACTGCCAAATTGTGACTGTTTAAAAGTAGAGGTAAAAAAGTTTCAAGGTTGATATGGTATCTGAATTATACTTTTTGGCAGAGTCAATCTGTTCATTGTTCTACGTAATCAATAATATATGTTTCATGATAACACAACTGGTGCTGAATATACATTATTTACATCATTGCTCCCTGGAACTTGGCATAAGGCAAAACTGCCAGCATCTGAAAGTAATCCCTAGGGATACGTTGCTGCTGGGAAGGAACATCTCTAGTCACGCACAATGCTCTAGACTGGGATTTTAGGCATACTTGGCAGCTGTTTTTGTGCCCTATGCCAAATGGAAGTAAACAAAATATTTATTTCAGTTTTAGCCTTATTTATGTAGGATAAGGCCAAGTCTGAATAGTAACTCGGTTTCTGTATTTCATCATTAATAAAACAACAAACAAGGAAAAAACTAGGAGGAGCTGCTCCCTTGAGTATTCCCTTAAGTCTTGTATGATTTCTTGGCTCAAAGCAATGTTTGTTCATTTCTGAAAGAATGTGAGATTTTGGAGTGGGGCTAGAGAGTGGCTTTATGCTGCAACTTCAAATGTATTATCCCAAAGAGAGATTGTGCTTTTTCTTCTGGCTTTCATTCAGCAAAGTCTGAACAAGTTAGTGAAGTGTTCAGAGCTTCAGAGGAACATAGAAGGAGGAAAGGTGCCAACAAAATAAAGTAACTATGGTAATAAATAGTTTCCATCAAAATGTGGGAAAAAACATGAATTATAGCTTTCAAATATAGTTAAAATTTAATTGCCCTTTAGTGCTGAAAATTTAATATCTATGTGACACATTGTCAGCATGTTGTAATCATATATCAAGAAGGTGTATAATGGAGAATGTACACTTTTACTAAAAGTACTGACAGTACAGCTGATATTAACCCATTACAATGTATTTACTATAGTCTGGGGTCAATATAAACCATCATGGAAACTTATACTTCCTGAATGCATTCTGGATCATTCAACATAATTGGTGAATGTGGATATTTCATTGATTCACCCTGCATGTTTCCTAATAACCATCATACCCTCTTGAGGTTTAACATAGTCACACGGTGACATAGTCTTAGAAGGCTAAAAAGACATTCAGTTCAGCCTATAGTATTTCCAGCAATATTTTGATTAAAGGGTACCTCTCATCAAAAAAACCTTTTGATATATTATAGATTAATGTATGCAGAATAACTTTACAATTGCATGTTATTAAAAAATATGCTTCTTTCTATTTAATTTTCCACTTTGAAGAAATGACCACTAGGGGTCTCCCTACCAGTCCTGGCAGCAAGCGTTTCAGACTCATGCTGGAGTCCTAAACACTACGAGCTGCCAGTCTGCTTTGTTCACAAAGGAGAACACTCAGAGATGCCAGCCTGCTTTGTTCACAGCCTGTTTGGCTGTGAACAAAGCATACTGGCAGCTCTGAGTGTTTAGGACTCCAGCATGAGTCAGAAATGCTTGCTGACAGGACTGATCGGGAAAAATACAATAGAAAGAAGCATATTTTTCATTAACATGCTATTGGAAAGTTATTCAACATTCATTAATCTAACATTTGAGAGAGCATGGAAAATAAGCGGCACTCACCACAACCAGCTAGCGACAACTTCGTCAACCATTGGAGGTGTGGATATTAAGTGCAGGGATCTCTTTTGCTGCAAGACGAAATTTGTGGTATATGGCCTGGTGTGCGATTGCGGCCGATTTTACGTCGGCAGCACTACCAGACCAATGCACCACAGATTTCGGGAACATCTTTACTCGATTAAATCGAGGAAAGGATCACCAAGGGTGATCGATCATGTAATTAATATGCATGCAGGGGACCCAAAATCATTAAAATTCTTTGGTATTGAAAGAATTGATAGTACAGACGGTTCAGACAGGCGCAAATTGCTAGTTCAAGCCGAGGCCCGATGGATAATGCGCACGAACGCACAAGGAGACCTCGGCTTGAACGATAAACTAGATCTAAGTATATTTCTTTAATCCTGTCCTTAATGCGGTGACACGAATTCCGGTTAAGTTTCTGTTTTTAAATGTTTTTATACGTTTTCTACGTTTTTGTATTTTTGCACTTGCACTTGTATGTAACAGAAATGACCGCCCATGGGTGGAGCCCGGCAGGTATTTACCTGGTGAGCTCCCAGTGGATGAGATGGTCTGACGAAGTGCGGAAGCACGATACGGCTGTGACCAGTCAGCCGGATTCCCCGGCGTCCTTGTCTCCCTGCACCTGCATGTTTTACTGCACGCCTAAGAAATAAAGAAGTTGTCGCTAGCTGGTTGTGGTGAGTGCCGCTTATTTTCCATGCTCTCTCAAATGTTTGATCCATGATTCTGTCCTGGCTGAGCACCCCACAAGCAACGACACACATACACACCTGTTCCATCAAGAGCGAATATCAGGCTGCATGGTTGGCTGTGCCGAACGCTGTTTCTCACTACAAGCATTCATTAATCTAAAATATATCAAAAATGTATTTGATGAGAGGCACCCTTTAAAAGGTTGGTGTGTTATAAGAATATGTTCAATTGATCTATTAGCAAGTCCCTCACCAGGCCTTAGGGCAGACAGTCTCTCACTATGTGCTGGTATCTCCCACCCAGGGCTAATGCTTCCACAGTTCACACTGACACCGCAGTGGCTCTCAGAGTGTCTCAGTCTCTTAAACAGCTATTCTTCTAGAAGTTACAAATGGGTCTAGTAGTACAGCAAGCTCTTTAGGTTTTTCAGTCTCTGCTCCCAGCCTGCCAGCTTGTCTTATGGTAGCTCCGACATGCACATGCTGCACAGTTCCACTTAGGAACTCCATGCTTCTTATCTTCTTTCTCTTCCCACTGATACATCTCACAGTGGGTGCACTCAGTCCTATTTGCTTTAGGCACTCTATAAAGTTAAGTCATGCACACTGCAATCTGGCACAAAAATAGATATTTATAGCCTCTCCTGCCCATCCTCTCAACGTTATTATGCATTGCTGAGCACTATTAGCCATCTACTTTTCTGGTTTGCCAGAAAGCAGTCACTGGAACCAGTTGGGAGCTGATAATTGACACTCCAGCAGCCATCTTCACTCATCAGACCCCTGTGATTATGCCACAAGCGGTCCGATGACTCCTCCCTAAGCACCAATAATGCTGCAGATGCTGTGATCAGTATTGATTATGACATCTAAAGAGTTAATGATGGGCATCAGTGTGAATGCTAATATCTGATGTGCATGAAACAGCAGCAGCTCCTGGGGTTGCTTCATGTATAGGACGAAAATGTACTTCCTGGTGTGTTAAGTACCAGGGCACCAGGACGTACATTTATGTCCATTAACCTTAAGGTTTGAAATGTCACTATCATTTCAATAGGCTTAGTATAAATCAATAGTTATCAATCAAGTGAATAAAAGAACCCTTGTAGTCTCTTCTTGAATATGAGCCTGGATAGTAGACTATGTAAGAGAGGCACCAAAAGAAGTTAAAGCACTGAGTGCAATCCAATGTACCAGCCCCGCCATCCACAATACAAATCAACAGAATGAACTATGTGCCAACATGGATTATTGGGAAATTTATTTATGAACATTTAAAAAAAAAAAGCATTACGTTTCTCACCTCATTCTATGCTGGCCCTTAATTTTTTTCATTTCATTTACTGGTGCTCCCATGCCTGTCCATGTGAGTAAGTGCTAACGAAGTCCTTCAAATAGTAAAATAGTAACATAGTTTGTAAGGTTGAAAAAAGACAAGTCCACAAAAAGAGTCTATTGAGTTCAACCTAAAACCCTACTGTGTTGATCCAGAGGAAGGCAAAAACCCACCTTGAGGCTGATGCCAATTCCCCCATGACAGAGGAAAAATGTCTTCCCGACCCTAATATGGCGATCAGAATAAATCCCTGGATTATGGTTATATCCCCATTAATCTAGTATCCATAACCTGTAATATTATTATTTACTAGAAAAACATCTAGGCCCCCCCTTAAACATGTTTAGCGAGTCGGACATGACAACATCATGCATCAGAGAGTTCCATAGTCTCACTGAGTTGGATTTATTACTTGTCTGAAAGGGGGGGGGGGGGGTTGTCCACTCGTAACATCACAGCCATGCCCCCTAAATGCAAGTCTATGGGAGAGGGCATGACAGCCATCACACCCCCTCCCATAGAATTGCATTGAGGGGGCGAGGCTGTGACGTCACAAGCCTCTGGTGCTCTGACGCTGCACCCGACGCGGGAATTTTACTTATAACAGTTTTGAGAAATAGGAGTTCTATCATCTAAAGCAATAGTTCAATGCTTTCATGTAATTCTGGAAAGTGAATTATTCTGCAGTTAGAATACAGAACATCCTAAGACTATAATCTCAATATGAAGATAACAAATTAATTTATTAATTTGCCAATCTAAATGGTATAATTTTACCTACATTATCCAAATTAGTCTTAATTAAAAGATTTCCCATTTTTGTGTCTCTTACCAAGTCCATTTAAGAATCTCACTTCTGCTCATGGGTAGCCATTGTTCTGTACAGAGTGATCAGTCTGGTTTGCCGGGATCTACTCTGCTCTCATATCTTGTTAGACCTCTTTCTGAGGCAGATGATCTCTCAAAATGGTGGACGCTTTCCTTTGTTCTCTGTGTTTCTTGTGTGTGAGAGTCTTTGTCTGTGACCATGTGTTTAAACAAACTTTCTAATTAGTTAGACACACTTCCTAAATTGGAATTTACCGATGAATGTAGGTTGGGTGTGTGTAAATACAAATGAAAAATTCCAATTATAACAGAATACCCAAACCTTATATATAAAGAACTAAGGTTCATTATATGGGACAAACATTTCTGTTTCACAGTTTCTCCATCTCAACCTCCCTTCTTTTGGGTGAATTGTGCCAGTGTCTGCTCCCCTCTTCAGAGTTAATATAAACAAACTCCTACGTCTTATCACAAGACTATAACTTCTAAGGAGACATGAAGTATTCTTCTCAGACTGGCACTTTTGTAGAGAATAGACTACTTAGAATATACACAAAATGGCGGATAGGGGGGAGATTTATCAAAGCATTTAGTAGATTTTTTTTGCTTAAAATAGTCGCGCAAGTGCGACTACTCTCTTTTTTCTGCGACTTTTTGATTGTGCAGTGTCCTAAGCAAAAAAAAAAAAATCTTGCTTGCCAAAGTAAAAAGTGATTTTTGACTTGCAGTGGTCAGAGATTTATCAAGTGCGAAAGTCGCAAAAAAAGTCGCATGGCATGAAAAAACGTACTAAATTTACTCCAGCTCAGACATGGAGCAGAAAAAGCCACAACCAAAGCAAAAAAATTAATAAAAAAATTGCTTATTTGAAAGAAATTTATCAACAGGCTGAAACCAGTTGATAAATACGTCGCACATAAGCAAAAAAAATTGTAAGAAAAAAAAAAATACGAAAAAAAGGAATACATAAGCAAACATTGATAAATGTCCCCCATAGTGATTCCTTTTGGGCCAACAATAAACACGACATAACCTCCTTAACACTTAGGGATGTTAGATACTTGCTTGGCAGTGTGCTCATAACATATCGTATCAGTCTGTGAGCACCGAGCTCAATAAGTACACGAGTGCCCTTCTCATAGGTCTTCTTTTACAGCTATTTTTGACATATGTATCACTTTGAGGGTCGATAATACAAACACAATACTAGTGGCTCTACCTGCCTGACATGGTTTACCACTTAGCGTGGTGTCATCAAATACAGAGGTGAACGGGTTATTTAACTTTGAAAAAAAAATCTAAAAGTAAAAGGGGCTGCAACTGTAGTAAAGTAACAAAACTGCTTACATCTCCAATCTAACAGTAATCCAGTATAGAGGCTCTGCTAGTCTCCTTTGTCTTTGTTTAAAGGGGTACTCAGCCCCTAGCATCTTATCCCCTATCCAAAGGATAGGGGATAAGATGTTAGATCGCCGTGGTCCCGCTGCTGGGGACCCCGGGGATCGTCGCTGCGGTACCCCGCCATCATTACTGCACAGAGCGAGTTCGCTCTGTGCGTAATGATGGGCGATACAGGGGCCGGAGCAGCGTGACGTCATGGCTCCGCCCCTCATGACATCACGGCCAGTCCCCTTAATGCAAGTCTATGGCAGGGGGGCGTGACCCCTTCCCATAGACTTGTATTGACGGGGGCGGGCCATGATGTCACGAGGGGCGGAGCCGTGACGTAACGATGCTCCGGCCCCTGTATTGCCCGTCATTACGTGCAGAGCGATCTCGCTCTGCGCAGTAATGATAGCGCAGTGCCGCAGCATCGATCCCCGGGGGTCCTCAGCAGCGGGACCCCGGCGATCTGACATCTTATCCCCTATCCTTTCGATAGGGGATAAGTGTCTAGGGGCGGAGTACCCCTTTAACCCCAACTGGCTCTTCCAATCTGAGGATTTAGGGGTGAATGTGATGCCAGTAGTGAAGCATGTGATACACATATTCCACCTATTGGCTGCAGCAGTTTCATACCAACTGCGAGTATTAAAAGAATGGGCAAATGCTGGAACGTCTACATTGGATCACAGTGGAACTAAATATAATGCTTAGAACCCATACACCAAGTAAAATAATGTATTTATAAGGTTAGTAAACTTTATATGTAGATTACTTTTAGCTGCAGATTATGACGGTGGACATTCACTTTAATAAATGCAATTTTTTATTACATTTCTGAACTAACCAAAGTTCAGATCTTTTTTTCCCCTCTTACTAACAGGCCTAGCTTATTAAAAAAATATGATAATACCTGCAAATTATTTTGTTTTTCCATTATTACCCAAATGTAACACATTTCTGTTTGTTATCTCTCTGTAATGTTCATTCAGGATCTGGATTTACTATAATCATTTCTGAAACAGCTCTGTTGAGAACCAGTGCACAGCGGAGGAAGATTTGCCAACAAATGCATGCATTACTGTAAATTGTGAAAATACCGTTATGTCAAAAAGCTACAGCAAATTCCAGGCTAAATTAGTCATTTAAAATGCATTACATCCTTATGCATTACAGCTCATGGGCATAAAACCATAGAATTGATATTGTATCCCTCTGAGTCTCATTTTAATACAGAGGCAGTGATTCTGCCTAATTAAAGATTTTGTGTGTAAGAGTGGCTTACTGTGACATTGGAGGTTAAATACATGCTGTTGCATACCTTAATTTGCCTGTGCAGCTTACTAAAGCAGATGTCTCTAGAAATCGTCCCTTCTTGTAATTAACTTTACAGTATAGAAATGAGAAAGTGACATATTTCGCATTAGAAACACTGTGTTTGATCTCTTAGAAATTTCGTCTTACAGATGTAATAATGCCTCATTTTAATGTTTTCCAATTACACTGCAAAATGCATAAGAAAAAATGCATTAAAACACTATAAATGAAGACATATTGAGGATGATACTTTACATTTCCGCAGAAATAACCTGTAATGGCACTAATATCTTCTGCAATAGTATAGTTTTCTGTTGCTCCCTGTTGGCTGCGTTATTTCAAAACGAGACTGAAATAATATCCGTCTATCTTAAAATATGTCTTTACTCACCCGTGATCTAGGGGCTGTAGTGGCCGTTCTGTCAGATTTGACAGCAAGAATAGCACTGCATGCAGGGCTATTCATACTTTGAAAACTATAGGGTCCTGACGGACCTCATTAAAAGGGCTTGTTGAAATCAGTAATGTGACTGTAACTGAATAAAACAGTTTCAAGGCTAGTATTATCAATACAAACATGATATGAGGGCCAAAATGGCTGCCAGGCTTAGACTGACCGGCTTAGGAGCAGATTGATACACTACTGGGCTCCAATCTATTAGGATTCTATAGGCAAGCTTTAGCCCTTTGCAATGATTTACACAAAATGATTGTAAAAATGTGGCAATTTGGAATTACAGAAAAATGCAGCCTCTTAGCTGCTGGAGCTGAGCAGAGACCATACAAGAGCTGGCTGCAGGACCTTCCTGGTGATGTCAACAAAGGTCCTGCAGGCAGCTCTAGATACTTCATGAGGAGGAAGAGGTAATAGGGAGAAGCACGTGGGAGCCCTAAGCTGCATTCTATATAAATGGAGAGAAAGAGAAGACTATGAGTGTCCATGTATACTAGAAGGGGGCCCATGAGCAGGAGTTAGTGTGACAATGGAGTGGGGGGCTATGATGAACAGTATCTGTGATGGGAGGGCAGAGTATGTAAGGGGGGGGGTTGTTTAATCCAATCTGGGGTCTGAATTAATGTTGCACTTTGGTCTGGGGACCATTACTTAGTAGTTACACATCTGAAATTATCTTTATCCCTGTCCTCAGGTGCTATTATATCCAGAACTATATGGGGATATTGGAGTGTACTGTAGGTACGATAATGGGGGCACATGGGGTAGCAGCAGCCACAGTATTGTCAGTAGAACTAGGATGGAAATAATATACAATGAGGTGGGGGGGGGGTGGATCTATTCTCTATAGAAACTTAAATTTGGACCCTATGATATGTTTAGTCACCCAATATATGAGCACATAAACAAAGTGGAAAAGGGTGCCGTATTAATGGTATCTACAACCAACAAAGACCTGGCAACTCAAAGAATATAGAAGAGGATGGGTTTGGTAGTTTAGGCTAGCTGAGGGTAGTAGCCCCTCTTTTATAGTGTCACATGTAGCATGATAGTCTTGATGACCTAAAAGATGACATATGAGCCTGCACAACTTCTTAATTGGTGGTCTAGTACAATTTAGGCAGTCCTTGACCCTGGGGTCACTGTTTTTTTTTCCTGCAATTTTATCTGTGATGTTAAGTGTAGCAATGAAGCTCGAGACACTATAGTCGCTTGTAAACAAAGTACAACTTTACTCAAAGTCACTGTGCAGAATCCAAATCCCAAAGTCCCCTTGGCACAGGTTTGCAAATATACAACTCTTAAGTAGATGCATAGAACGTTGATCACTGTTCCCTTTACAAAAGCTTTGGAAGCAGATATGATATATTGACTTAAAGAGGCACTGTCATTGTTAAAAACTTTTTCTATATTGCAGGACTCATTATACTATGACATTTCACAATATACACCTGTTAAAAAAAATTAAATTTTCACCTGAAATCAAGCTCAAAATAACCACCACTAGGGGTTGCCTGTCTTTTAGCCAGACAGACTAGTCTAGATTTTACAGCATACTGGATACTGCCCGTAAAGCATACCGGTATCCAGTATAGGAGATTTCTATTGTGTATGCAAAACTACAGATAAAGGATGTGTGGACATGCTGGGAGCTGTAGTTTTAAAACAGCTGGAGGCAACACTGCTCTAACACAGTTACTTACAAACATTGCAGCTTGAGTTGTTACTAAACTACAACTCCCAGCATGCTGAAATAGTCAAAGCTTTCTCGGACTCCAGAATGACAAAGAAGTTAATCAGACATTCAGGAGTCTGTGAAAGATGAATTACACACATAGTGACAGCTATGCTGATTAGCATCCTGCTTTACTAGGAGAAGATAAAACAGATAGAACATGTATTCATAAAAATGCTGTATAAATGCTTTATCTAAAAAAATCCTTGCACTAATTTTATAAAGATCTATTCTTATATTTATACATTTTATCCTGTTATGAATTCACCATAATGTCTTCTGATTACTGCAGGCAAGCTCCAAGTATCTTCCTCTGACACATGACACAGCATAAAACCAGAGAAGAAAGGGTTACAGAGTAGAGAGTACTGATTGGCTGACTGCACAGGCTTGCTCCTGTGAGGGAGACAGACTAACACGCCCCCTCCAGCCTGCACAATGAAAAAGTAACTCACTAGCAGATAAATGCTTATATCTCTGGATATATAGGTCCGAGACATATAAAACGTGAAAATTATATGCACATGATCAGGATTGGGTCCTGAGTAACATATCACTTTTTTTTCTTTTTTTTTTGCACTATGACAGGTACGCTTTAAAGTCTCTAGCGTACTTTTAACACTTTAGGATAGTGGCGAGTAGTGAAGTAAGCCACAGGAACAAATGCAGTTGCAAATGTAAATGCTGTCCAAATAGGTCCAGCTCTACTATGCAGGGCCTACACATATTGGGTTACTGTGGTGCAGATACTTGAAAACTACTCACGTTTGGCAGCACAATACCCTATGCGCAGAATGTGCGCTGAAGAATTATTTTTTATGTGACGTATTTAGTCACGCAGCACTGACTCTGCCTTGAAGCCCACAAAGAGATTATTGTAAGCAGAAGGTTCCTTGCTCAGCTGGTTCTCCACTGACAAGTCAATTCTCTTTCTTTGAGTTGTAATTAGGATTCTTGAAGAAAGATTCCCTTACAGCTAGAGATGAGTGAATCGAAGCTGAAGAACCAGAATTCTTTACGAATTTCATGAAAAATTTGATTCGCAATGAAAACGAATATCACCATGATTCTATTGCGCAAATCGCTTCATTACACTCCATTTACTGTGGTCCAGGCTCCAGGGCATCTAAAATGGTGGATCCACTTGTGAGGACATGGGACAAGGAACGCTGGGAAGGCAAGTAAGCGGGATGACCCTGAATCACATGCAGGATGTAGCCTACCAGCAGCCAGTCACCCCTGTGATGTCACAGCCCTATATATTCGGCAGCCATTTTGCGGCTCGTCATTTCATTCATTACACTGCAGAGAGATAGGACAGACATCACTGTGTGTGTTACACAGAAAAGCTTGTTGCAGCAGCATTTCACCTCTTAGTCAACTTAGCCTTCTGTAGGACACAGAGCACAGCGTTTTTGCACAGAAATTTATTCTTACTGCCGCGATTAACCCCTCAGTCACTGGGAACAGCATTGTATTACAGAGAGGGGCAGAGAGCTGTGTGTTGCCTCAGCTGCAGAAATGCTTTCACAGGAGGGAGAAATAATTTTTTTAGGGCAAATCTGCATCTTTGTTCCACAACAACTGGTCTGCTGGTTATGCTAGTCTGTAGACGGTATAATCCATATCCAGTAGTCCATTCCTAATAGTATTTGAGAGAGAGGCTTTTTGCTATTTTGGGTTTAGTGATTGTGTCTTCAGCACTGTTGTGTACTGCTAGTGTTGCGTACTGTGGGGCATTTTTCTGCCCTCATTAGTGCATACCACATACCTACATCTAAGTAGTGTACTATTTTGTACCTGTTAATCTGTCAAGGCCCTACATACTGTGAAAGGACAGCCTAACGTAATCACCGGCTGGTGTTTTACTCAAATCATTTTTAAAGTGTACAGTACCGCACTTTTCTGCCCTCATGAGTGCATACCACATACGTTCATCTAAGTAGTGTACTATTTTGTACCTGTTAATTTGTGAAAGGCTAGTTACTGTGAAAGTCCAGGCAAAAGTACTCACCGGCTGGTGTATAACTAAAATAATTTTTTTTTAAGCATACTATACCGCATTTTTCTGTCCTCATAAGTGCATACCACATACGTACGTCTAAGTAGTGTATTATTTTGTACCTGTTAATCTGTCAAGGGCCTAGATGCTGTGAAAGTCCAGGCAAACGTAATCACTAGCTGGTATTTTACTCAGATACTTTTTTAAGTGTACTGTAGCACATTATTCTGCCCTCATAAGTGCATACCACATACGTACATCTAAGTAGTGTACTATTTTGCACCTGTTAATCTGTTAAGGGCCTAGATACTGTGAAAGTCCAGGCAAAAATAAACACTGGCTTGTATTGTACTCAGATTCTTTTTTAAGTGTACTGTAGCACATTTTTCTGCCCTCATAAGTGCATACCACATATGTACATATAAGTAGTGTACTATTTTGTACCTGTTAATCTGTCAAGGGTTTAAATACTGTGAAAGTCCAGGCAAAAGTACTCACCGGCTGGAGTGGTACTCAGATACTTTTTTCAGTGTACCGTAGCGCATTTTTCTGGCCTCATAAGTGCATACCATATACCTACATCTAAGCGTGTACTATTTTGTACCTGTTAATCTGTCAAGGGCCTAGATACTGTGAAAGTCCAGGCAAAATTAATTAACCGACTGGTGTTTTACTAAAATATGTTTTTTTAAGCATACTGTACCGCATGTTTCTGCCCTCATAAGTGCATACCACATACGTACATCTAAGTAGTGTACTATGTTGTACATTTTAATCTGCCAAGGGCCTAGATACTGTGAAAGTCAAGGCAAAAGTACTCACTGGCTGCTGTTGTACTCAGATACTTTTTAAGTGTATTGTAGCACATTTTTCTGCCCTCATAAGTGCATACCACATACCTACATCTAAGTATAAATCCTACAAAGAAAATGGTAGACTCAAATGTATATAAAATGCTGTATTCTTTATTGATATCACATTAAACAAAAAAACAAGAATAAAATCACATAAAACAGCACAAAGAACATGGCAACAAATAGTACCTACAGGATATGACTGGGTCGACTGGTTAGAAAGAGCAATTTCTTCCCTCTTGGGATATGTATATAAGTATGTGGGATAAAGTGCCACATGCAAAAAAATGCTACATATGCAAAAGAAGGGGGGGGGGGGTCAAAGCAGCATGATGTATATTGCAAAAAACACTCCTGTTTCATAAAGTGACTAAGTGCACCAATGTAAAATAAAGGGGGTTAAATACATCAAAGTACAGTACATCAAATAATATTGCACGGTAATATATTGTAAAAGGGGTCAAAACAGCATAGTATGCATGGCAAAAAACACTCCAAGTCCATAAAGTATCTTCGTGCACCTGTGCAAAGTAATGGGTTAAATGTGTCAAAGTACAGTACATCAAATATTATTGCACAGTGGTATACTGCACATGATTGCACAATGGTATATTGCACATTCCCTTGACCCAAGATATGGGAGCTTCCCTTCCCAGCGTAAAATATATGGAGATTTTGAAGCCACAGTAAAAGGCCTGGCAAAAGTATGCCTCCCCCAGACCCCAATCAATACCTATAGGTCACACAGAACAATGCCACCCTAACACGCGTTTTGCATTATGCTTGCTCACAGGGTCACTGTGTACAGGTATTGATTGGGGCACTGTGTGACCTACAGGTATTGAATGGTGACTGAATTTTCAACATTCGGCAGCAGGATGACTTCTGGATCTCCACCTTATTGGACCCTCGCTACCGCCACAAAATAGGGGCCTTTTTACACCCACTGAGAGGGAGGACAAACTGACCTACTACAGAGGCATCCTATGTAGTCAGTTGGCCAATGCCTATCGGCGCCATCGTCCATCCTCTCGCAGGTCTGAATCGTGGGGCCCCCTGCACTCAACTTCCACTGCCATGGCTGCTGGGGAGGGGTGAGGTGGCAGGAGCAGAACCAGCTCCATCAGCAGCAGCCTGAGTCTACAGTCGCTGAGTAGCTTTCTTCACCTGCATAGTGAAGCAACTCATCACCAGCAGGTAGACCTGGAGGACCTGAACCAGCAGGTGGTGGCTTACCTTGACATGCCCATGCAAACACACCATGAAGATCCGCTGGACTTCTGGGCAGCCACACTTGATTTAGCAGAGTTTGCCCTGGAAAAGCTGTCCTGCCCGGCAAGTAGTGTGCCATCAGAGCGGGTGTTTAGTGCGGTGGGGGCCATAGTCACCACAAGGAGAACTCGTCTGTCCATGAAATATGTGGAGAGACTGAGGTTTGTGAAGATGAATCAGGCATGGATCAGCCAGCATTTCTACCCACCAATGCCTGATGCATCAGAGTAGATTGACTTTGGTGGCACACCAACACCACCAATATGGCTAGTACCAAACAGATTTAAGGCGCTGCTCCCCAGTTACAAACATTCCTCCGTATCAGAACTTTTTTCACCCACCTACGTCACCGGGAACTCGTATTGCCACCCACCGCACCACTCTGTCACCGGGTCACCTCAGGACTCCTGGTGCTGCTGCTGCCACCTTCAGGCTGTCTCATTAAGCCACTATATGGTCTCTTCATGCTGCCGCAAACTCCAGGCTGTGCCATTCAGCCACTATATGGTCTCTTCATGCTTCAGCCACCTCCAGGCTGTACAGTTCAGCCACTATATGGTCTCTTCATGTGGGCACAAACTCCAGGCTGTGCCATTCAGCCACTATATGGACTCCTCATGCTTCAGCCAACTCCAGGATGTACCATACAAACACTATATCGCCTCCTCATGCTTCAGCCAACTCCAGGTTGTGCCATTCAGCCATTATATGGTATCCTCATGCTTCAGCCACCTCCAGGCTGTGCCATTAAGCCACTATATGGTCTCCTCCTGCTTCAGCTACCTCCAGGCTGTGCCATTCAGTCACAATATGGTCTCTTCTCATGCTTCAGCCAACTCCAGGCTGTGCCATTCAGCCACTATATCGTCTCCTCATGCTTCAGGCACTGTGTCATTCAGCAACTATATGGTCTCCTCATGCTGCCAACACCTCCATGCTGTGTCATTCAGCCATAATATGGTCTCCTCATGCTGCCAACACCTCCACACTGTGTCATTCAGCCACTATATGGTCTCCTCATGCTTCAGCAACATCTAAGCTGTGTCATTAACCTCTTAAGGACCCATGACATACACGTACGTCATGAGTCCGCTCCCGATCTATAACGCGGGGCCACGGCGTGGCCCCGCGTCATAGCAGATTGGGCCCGGCCTCCAACAACAGCCGGGACCCGTGGCTAATAGTGCGTGGCATTGATCGCGGTGCCGCGTGCTATTAACCCTTTAGACGCATCATTCAAAGTTGAATTCCGTGTCCAAAGTGAAAGTAAAAGCATGCCGGTTAGCTCAGGGAGCTGTTCGGGATAGCCGCGGCAAAATTGCGGCATCCCTAACAGCTTACAAGACAGCCAGAGGATCCCTACCTGCTTCCTCACTGTCCGATCGCCGAATGACTGCTCAGTGCCTGAGATCCAGGCATGAGCAGTCAAGTGGCAGAATCATCGATCAGTGGTTTCTTATGTGAAACCACAGATCACTGTGAAAGATCAGTGTGTGCAGTGATATAGGTCCTTATGGGAGCTATAACACAGCAAAAATTAAGTGAAAAAAAAAAGTGAATAAAGATCATTTAACACCTCCCCTATTAAAAGTTTGAATCACCCCCTTTTCCCATAAAAAAACAGTGTAAATAAATTAAAAATAAACATATATGGTATCGCCACATGCGGAAATGTCTGATTTATAAAAATATATTGTTAATTAGACTGCACGATCAATGGCGCATGAGCAAAGAAATTCCAAAGTCCAAAATTTGCATTTTTGGTCACTTTTTATATCATGAAAAAATTAATCAATAAGTCCTATCAATGCAAAAATGGTACCGCTAAAAACATCAGATCACGGTGCAAAAAATGAGCCCTCATACCAGCCCATACGCGGAAAAATATAAAAGTTATAGGGGTCAGAATATGACAATTTTAAACATATTAATTTTCCTGCATGTCGTTATGATTTTTTCCAGAAGTACGACAAAATCAAACCTATATAAGTAGGGTATCATTTTAATTGTGTAGACCTACAAAATAAAGATAAGGTGTAATTTTTACCGAAAAATTTACTACGTAGAAACAGAAGCCCCCAAAAGTTACAAAACGGCTTTTTTTTTTTTCAATTTTGTCTCACAATGATTTTTTTCCCGTTTCGTCATAGATTTTTGGGTAAAATGACTGGTCATTACAAAGTAGAATTGGTGGCACAAAAAATAAGCCAACATATCGATTTGTAGGTGCAAAATTGAAAGAGTTATGATTTTTTAAAGGTAAGGAGGAAAAAACGAAAATGCAAAAACGCCTTAAGGACCCCTTAACCCCTTAAGGACTCAGGGTTTTTCCGTTTTTGCACTTTCGTTTTTTCCTCCTTACCTTTTAAAAATCATAACCCTTTCAATTTTCCACCTAAAAATCCATATTATGGCTTAATTTTTGCGTCACCAATTCTACTTTGCAGTGACGTCAGTCATTTTGCCCAAAAATGCACGGTGAAACGGAAAAAAAAATCATTGTGCGACAAAATCGAAAAAAAAAACGCCATTTTGTAACTTTTGGGGGCTTCCGTTTCTACGCAGTGCATATTTTGTAAAAAATTACACCTTATCATTATTCTGTAGGTCCATACGGTTAAAATGATACCCTACTTATATAGGTTTGATTTTGTCGCACTTCTGGAAAAAATCATAACTACATGCAGGAAAATTTATACGTTTAAAAATGTCATCTTCTGACCACTATAACTTTTTTATTTTTCCACATACGGGGCGGTATGAGGACTCATTTTTTGCGCCGTGATCTGAAGTTTTTATTGCTTTGATTTTTGTTTTGATCTGACTTTTTGATCACTTTTTATTCATTTTTTAATGTTATAAAAAGTTACCAAAATACACTTTTTTGGACTTTGGAATTTTTTTGCGCGTACGCCATTGACCGTACGGCTTAATTAATGATATATTTTTATAGTTCGGACATTTACGCACGCGGCGATACCACATATGTTTATTTTTATTTTTTTTTACACTGTTTTATTTTTTTTATGGGAAAAGGGGGGTGATTCAAACTTTTATTAGGGAAGGGGTTAAATGACCTTTATTAACACTTTTTTTTTACTTTTTTTTTGCAGTGTTATAGGTCCCATAGGGACCTATAACACTGCACACACTGATCTCTCATCCTGATCACAGGCGTGTATTAACACGCCTGTGATCAGCATTATCGGCGCTTGACTGCTCCTGCCTGGATCTCAGGCACGGAGCTGTCATTCATCGATCGGACACCGAGGAGGCAGGTAAGAGCCCTCCCGGTGTCCGATCAGCTGTTCGGGACGCCGCGATTTCACCGCGGCGGTCCCGAACAGCCCGCCTGAGCAGCCGGGATACTTTCAGTTTCACTTTAGAAGTGGCGGTCAGCTTTGACCGCCGCTTCTAAAGGGTTAATACCGCACATCGCCGCGATCGGCGATGTGTGGTATTAGCCGCGGGTCCCGGCCGTTGATTAGCGCCGGGACCCACGCGATATGATGCGGGATCGCGGTGCGATCCCGCTTCATATCGCGGGAGCCGGCGCAGGACGTAAATATACGTCCTGCGTCGTTAAGGGGTTAAGGACTTAACCAATTTTCACTGTAGGACCTGGCCATTTTTTGAACATCTGACCACTTTCACTTTAAACATTAATAACTCTGGGATGCTTTTACCTTTCATTCTGATTCCATTCTGAATTTTGTCGATACTTGCATCATTTCTTGGTGAAGAAATTCCAAAATTTTATGAAAAAATTTTGCATTTTTTTTACTTTAAAGCTCTCTGCTTATAAGGAAAATGAATATTCCAAATAAATGATATATTGATTCACATATACAACATGTCTACTTTATGATTACATCATAAAGTTGACATGTTTTTACTTTTGGAAGACATCAGAGGGCTTCAAAGTATAGCAGCAATTTTCAAATTTTTCACAAAATTTTCAAAATCAAAATTTTTCAGGGTCCAGTTCTGTTTTGAAGTGGATTTGAAGGGCCTTCTTATTAGAAATACCCCATAAATGACCCCGTTATAAAAACTAAACCCTTCAAAGTGGTAAAAGGAGAGAAATCTTCCTAAAATGTATAACCCAATTTTTCTTGAGTAAGGAAATACCTCATATGTGTATGTCAAGTATTCGGCGGGTGCACTAGAGCGCTCAGAAGGGAAGGAGCGACAGTGGGATTTTGGAGAGTGAGTTTTTCTAAAATGGTTTTTGGGGGGCATGTTGCATTTAGGAAGCCCCTATGGTGCCAGCACAGCAAAAAAAAAACAACACATGGCATACTATTTTGGAGACTTCGCCCCTCAAGGAACGTAACAAGGAGTACAGTGAGCCTCAACACCCCACAGGTGTTTGACTTTTCGTTAAAATAGGATGTGTAAAAAAATTTTTTTTAACTAAAATGCTAGTTTTCCCCCAAATTTACAATTTTTGCAAGGGGTAAAAGAAGAAAATGCCCGCCAAAATGTGTAACCCCATCTCTTCTGAGTATGGAAACACCCCATATGTGGACGTCAAGTGCACTGCGGGTGCACTACAATGCTCAGAAGAGAAGGAGTCACATCTGGCTTTTGAAAGCAATTTTTCCTGAAATGGTTTTTGGGGGGCATGTCCCATTTAGGAAGCCCCTATGGTGCCAGGACAGCAAAAAAAAAACCACATGGCATACTATTTTGGAAACTACACCCCTCAAGGAACGTAACAAGGGGTACAGTGAGCCTTAACACCCCACAGGTGTTTGACGACTTTTCGTTAAAGTTGGATGTGTAAATTAGTTTTTCTTTTTTTTCACTAAAATGCTAGTTTTCCCCCAAATTTACAATTTTTGCAAGGGGTAAAAGGAGAAAATGCCCCCAAAAATTTGTAACCCCATCTCTTCTGAGCATGGAAACACCCCATATGTGGATGTCAAGTGCACTGCGGGTGCACTAAAATGCTCAGAAGAGAAGAAGTCACATCTGGCTTTTGCAAAGCAATTTTTCCTGAAATGGTATTTGGGGGGCATGTCCCATTTAGGAAGCCCCTATGGTGCCAGGACAGCAAAAAAAAAACCCACATGGCATACTATTTTGGAAACTACACCCCTCAAGGAACGTAACAAGGGGTACGGTGAGCCTTAACACCCCACAGGTGTTTGATGACTTTTCGTTAAATTTGGATGTGTAAATTAGTTTTTCTTTTTTTTCACTAAAATGCTAGTTTTCCCCCAAATTTACAATTTTTGCAAGGGGTAAAAGGAGAAAATGCCCCCAAAAATTTGTAACCCCATCTCTTCTGAGCATGGAAACACCCTATATGTGGATGTCAAGTGCACTGTGGGCGCACTAAAATGGAAACTACACCCCTAAAGGAACGTATGACGTGTGATAATCCCTGAAGAAATCCTTAATGCAGAGGCCTGGCTGATCGGGGCAAGTGTCACATTGAGTGATAGTATCCTTCCGAATCCCCCTCTTGTAACACACTCTGCATCTTTTCTGGGCTCGTCCCTTTTTTCCAGTGTGGGGGACCTCACCTGGAAAGTGTTGCCCTGGGACGATCTGGCACCTATATTTCCAGTTCCTTGGGAAGTCCGGCCTGCTCTTTCCCGGTCGCCAAAGATCAGGACCTTTAGGACTTCTTCTTGGAACTGGAGGAATGTCCCTGTGTTGCCAGCGTACTGAGACAGTACAAAAGAGTTGTACATGGCAACCTGTACCATGTAGAGCGCAACTTTCTTGAACCATATCCGTGTTTTCCACATGGCGTTATATGGCTTGAGGACTTGATCAGTAAGATCAACTCCCCCCATATACCGATTTTGGTTCAGAATACAATTGGGCTTGAGGACCGTTGTTGTGGTACCTCGCACAGGGACAGGTGAGCTGCCGTTACCATGAACAGTGGTCATCAGAAGGACATCCCTCTTATCCTTATACTTGACCAGTAACAGGTTTTCATGGGTAAGGGCACGGGACTCACCCTTGGGAATAGGTGTCTTAACAAAATTTAGAGGGAGGCCTCTCTGGTTTTTCCGCACAGTCCCACAAGCGGACGTCAATCTGGCGGCAAGGGATGTGAACAGAGGGATGCTAGTATAAGAGTTGTCCACGTACACGTGGTAACCCTTATCCAGCAATGGGTGCACAAGCTCCCAAACGAT
Organism: Hyla sarda; assembly: GCF_029499605.1. Taxonomy (NCBI): domain Eukaryota; kingdom Metazoa; phylum Chordata; class Amphibia; order Anura; family Hylidae; genus Hyla; species Hyla sarda. The sequence goes on along the minus strand of NC_079191.1, from coordinate 342,513,923 downwards.
TTTCCCGCTAACACCCAGAGTGGGGGAACAATCTGGGGGTTCAATATGGGAATCTCGTCCCTCATACACTCTAAACTTGTAAATGTACCCGGAGGTACTCTCACAAAGTTTATAGAGCTTCACGCCATATCGCGCCCGCTTCGAGGGAATATATTGGCGGAAGATGAGTCTCCCCTTAAAACTGATAAGAGACTCATCAGCCGAGAGCTCCCTGAGCGGTACGTAGGCCTCCAAAAATTTGGCCCGAAAGTGATTGATGACCGGCCTCACTTTGTAAAGCCTGTCATAGGCGGGATCACTTCGGGGTGGACATGCTGCATTATCTGCATGATGCAGGCATTTCCAAATGGCCTTGAATCGCTTTCATGTCATGACCATACTGTAAAGCGGGGTCTGGTAAAGCACGTCCCCGCTCCAGTACTGTCTGACGCTGGGCTTTTTGACCAGGCCCATATGCAGCAAGAGGCCTCAAAATGTCCTCATTTCTGCTGCACTGACGGCGTACCATTCATTGGACCTGGCCAAAAAAGAATCAGGGTGGTGGGCGATGAACATACAGATTCGTCTGCTCCACCATCAGATTGACAAAACTGTCACTGAAAAAATAACTGAAATAGTCAATATCAGTGAATCCGGAATTGTCAATCTGGATTCCGGAGTCGCCAACAAACTCCGGAATCCGTGGCTGATAAGCCTCTGGGGGTCTCCAGACAGGTTCATCGGAAGGGGGCTCCGGTAAACTGGGGGGTCGGACTCCTAGTACGAGCGGCATCACCACTCGCACTAGTGCCGGCCACTGGGCCACTATCATGGGGGGTGTGTGGCCTCGCCTAGTGGCATCTCCGCCACTGTGCAGGGGGCTCATCATCACTGCTAGATGATGATGAGGACGATGAAGAACACAGGAATGTTGGATCTTCATCGTCCTCACTGACAGATTCAGAGTCGGAGGCAAGAAAAGCGTATGCCTCCGCTACCGAAAATGCCCGGCAAGCCATCGCCTTTTTTCTACGGTGGCCGGGGGGGGGGGGGGGATGGGAGTGTGTGTGTGTGGGTGGGGTATGTACTGTGTGTGCTTGGTGTATACTATATATAACGGTGTGTGATTAGAAACCCCACACCGTTATATGGGGGGGGAAAAATGCTGCAGCCAAAAAAAAAATAAAAAATTGGGGGGCTAATGCAGCACCCTGAACCCCTAAAAGGGCCCGGGTCACACTGAAAAGCTGCAGAAGACCCTTGAGGACCTATTAGGGGGTCGGGGGGAATTTTTTTTTTTACTTTTTTTTTTTTTACTTTTTACCCTACCTTTCCCTGGATTGTATTCTTTCCCTGATCTATGGGGGGCTTCTTTTCTTCTGTGGGGGCTCCGATCTCGGTAGATCCTCCAGCAGCTCTGACCGCTCACTGAACTCAGCCAGCGGCGGGAGCTGCGGGAATATGCTGTTAACCCACTATATGGTCTCCTCATGCTTCAGCCACATCTAAGCTGTCTGTGTCATTAAGCGACTATGTGCTCTCCTCATGCTTCAGCCACCTCCAGGCTGTGTCATTCAGCCACTATATGGTCTCCTCATGCTGCCAACACCTCCACGCTGTGTCCTTCAGCCACTATATGGTCTACTCATGCTGCCAACACACCTTCACACTGTGTAATTTAGCAACTTTATGGTCTCCTCATGCTGCCAATACCTCCACACTGTGTCATTAAGCCACTATATGGTCTCCTCATGCTGCCAACACCTCCACACTGTGTCATTTAGCCACTACATGGTCTCCTCATGCTGCCAACACCTCCACACTGTGTCATTCAGCCACTATATGGTCTCCTCATGCTGCCAACACCTCAATGCTGTGTCATTCAGCCACTATATGGTCTCCTCATGCTGCCAACACCTCAATGCTGTGTCATTCAGCCATTATATGGTCTCCTCATGCTGCCAACACCTCCACGCTGTGCCATTCAGCCACTATATGGTCTACTCATGCTGCCAACACTTCCACGCTGTGTCATTCAGCCACTATGTGGTCTCCTCATTTTGATGCCACCTCCAGGTTCTGTCATTGTGCCACTCTGCAGCCGGTATTCTAATAGCGATGCCTGTAATCTGCATTTCATATGGAATAACAGTATTATTTCACTCCATATGCGTGTTGGAATAAAACCAAGTGTTCTACATCCCTACTGAGGCTCTCTGTAGGCCAGAAATAGCCGTTTATAATATAGATTCGCCCCAAATAAATTCGAGCCAAAATTTTTTTTTCTGAAAATCCGGCAAATCAGCCAAATCAAATTTTTCATAAGTTCGCTCATCTCTACTCACAATATTGACTGGAGATGATTTCTCTTTGAAGACTTGAATAAATGGCTCAAGGGGTTGTAACAACAGCAGAGGTGGGAACTATTAGCCCTGCACTCAACAAATCTGGCCTTTATGGAAGAGTGGCAAGAATAAAAGATGGTTGTACCAAGTATAGACTAGTGTTGAGCGGCGTAAATATTAAAAATGTGAATTTTTACCGCGAATATTGGTATTTCGCGATTTCGCTAAAATTTTGAATATAGCGATGTATAATTGTAATGACGAATATAAATGTTTTCTTGTTTTGTTTTCACAGTACACAAGACAACAATGATGTGTACTGTGTAAAACAAAAAAAAAATTCTGCATAGTCGAAGAATTTAACCAAGTAGCTTTCGAGATTGATTTATTTCGGGCAATACGAAAAATCAGCCTTAAAAAGTTTTTCTGTAATAAAGATAATGGTGCAGATAAAAGAATTAGGCCAGAGGGAGAAGTCCCTGTTAATATTGGGCCACTAGGGTTTAGCGCCCTCAATGAGGCTCCTGAGGCTGAGCTGGACTGCTTATATACATTAACCCCTTAAGGACCAGGGTTTTTTCCGTTTTTGCATTTTGGTTTTTTGCTCCTTGCCTTTAAAAAATCATAACTCTTTCAATTTTGCACCTAAAAATCCATATGATGGCTTATTTTTTGCGCCACCAATTCTACTTTGTAATGACGTCAGTCATTTTGCCCAAAAAGCTAGGGTGAAACGGGAAAAAAAATCATTGTGCGACAAAATAAAATAAAAAACGCTGTTTTGTAACTTTTGGGGGCTTCCGTTTCTACGTAGTACACTTTTCGGTAAAAATTACACCTGATATTTATTCTGTAGGTCCATACGATTAAAATGATACCCTACTTATATCGGTTTGATTTTGTCGGACTTCTAGAAAAAATCATAACTATATGCAGGAAAATTAATATGTTTAAAATTGTCATCTTCTGACCCCTATAACTTTTTTATTTTTCTGTGTATGGGGCGGTATGAGGGCTCATTTTTTGCGCCGTGATCTGAAGTTTTTAACGGTACCATTTTTGCATTGATAGGACTTATTGATATTGATTATTCATTTTTAAATGATATAAAAAGTGACCAAAAATGCACTATTTTGGACTTTGGAATTTTTTTGCGCGCACGCCATTGACCAAGCGGTTTAATTAATGATATATTTTTATACTGTGTAACCCCGCGTTATATCAGAAGAGCAGGACCAAGGACGTACCGATACGTCCTTGGTCCTTAAGGGGTTAATGGACTTATTGCCCGGAGATAATGATTTTGGTCCAACAGAACTAGAGGTCCCCGAATTTACAGGAGGCACACGTTCTACATTTTGTCCACAAGTGGCACCAGGCAGTAGCCTTGATCTCTTTCAGAGGAAAATCCTGGAAGAGATCAAAGCACTATGCCATCCTAAAGATACCGATAATTTATCCAGTGAAGAAAAAGTTGCTCTAGAGAGACTAAGAAAATGTGAGAATATAGAAAAAAAAATCAGCTAAAGGAGGAAATATAGTTATAATGAATAGAGAAAGATACATTGAAGAGGCAAATCGCCAATTAAGTAACCCTTCACACTATACTAAATTATCTAAAAATCCTATTCTCCATCAAAAAAGTAAACTTCAGTCCCTCCTTAGAGCAAACTTTGAAAAATGTATTATCTCCAAAAAACTAGCAGAAATACTCCTCCCTAAAGAACCCCGAGAGGCAGCTTGGTATTTTCTTCCAAAAGTCCATAAAACCTTAGAGTCCCCACCCGTGAGACCTATTGTCTCCCAGCAACGGAGCCATTGTCACAGTATATTGACTGGCTGCTGCATCCTTTACTCACAACAATTCCGGCACTAGTTAAAGATACCAATGCTTTTCTCGAATCCCTCGAGGGACTACAAGTACCAAAAACAGCATTCTTGTTTCCATTGATATCGAAAGTCTTTACACTAGTATTCCCCAAGAAAACAGTATTTCCGTTATTAGAAAGTTCCTGGAGGGATCCGATAAAAGCATTGGCTATATTAATTTTCTTTGTGATTCCCTACAATTTATCCTGTATAATAACTCCTTCAAATTCAATAACGAATGGTATACCCAGACTGGCGGAGTGGCTATGGGGACTCCAGTGGCATGTACACTGGCATACTTGTATGTGGCAGGTTTTGAGAAGGATTACGTTTTTTTCTGATAAAAATAGATTCCTTAAATTTGTTTCAAGTTACCACAGATTCGTGGACAACATTTTCATGGTGTGGACGTGGTCAGAATCAGCTTTTGCGGATTTTGTCTCCGTCCTCAACGATTGAAATTATATGAATCTCTGCTTCACTTGGAAAGTGGGGGAACAAGATTTAGAATTCCTTGATGTAAAAGTAGGAATTAAAGATGGAGAAATAGTTACCAGGGGTTACCAAAAACCAACGGCATTCAACTCCCTCCTGCATTATGATAGCTACCATCCAGAACATACTAAAAGGGCTGTCCCATATGGACAATTTCTTAGATTGAAAAGAATTAGCAGTAGAGAGGAAGACTATCTAATGCAGGCGGGAGAGTTGTATGCAAGATTAACCCAAAGAGGTTACTCCACTGACATGTTAGATCTAGCTATAAAAAAAAGTTAATAATGTATAATGTGGAACTTTACTTAAAAATAGAGGAATCAAACACTCACACAAATCTAAAAGTAATAGAGAAAATTCCCAGAGATTTTCCTTCTCATTTGTATTCAGTCCAGTAGCTAATAAGATGAAAAAATTCTATTAATGAGAATTGGTCAATATTGCAGACCGATCCTAATCTAAAAGAACTGACTAATAATCGACCGCTAGTCACTTTAAAAAAATGTAAAAATCTAAAAAACGTTCTAGTCAGCAGTTCTTTTGAAAAATTCTGCACTTAATAAAACCTGGCTAAATAAGGATACACCGAAAGGTACCTTTAAATGCGGGAGCTGCAATTGGTGTAGCTTCTGTTGTACAAATATGTACAGCTAGGAGGAATAGATGTAGTGTGCAAAGATTTTATCTGCTGTCGAACTAAGAATGTTATCTACGCCGTTCGCTGTCCTTGCAATAGATTCTATATAGGATGTACGACCCGCCCCATGAATATAAGGTTTAGAGAACATTTTAATTCTATACGTACAGGCAAGGGGTCCCCGAGACTCATTGCACATATTAGAGATGAACATGAAAGCAATCCAAAGGTTATGTGTTTTTTGGGGATAGAACGGGCAATGACAGGGAGCGGCGTACAAAAAGGAGGGAAATGGATCTTAAGAACTAACGCACAGGGAGGTCTTGGTCTTAACGACAAATTAGACATGAGTGTCTTTTTATGATTCAAGTATTGGGATCAAATATACTGGTTTCTGTTCTTTGCATGTTTGTAAAAATGTTATTTGTGATTATTTGCGATTGTTTTTATGTGAACCCCCATCTTCCGTGACGTGGACACAGAGGTGTACTTACCTTGATCCAGGTGATGGAAGGGGCGTAGTCTGAAGAAGCGCCAGGTTACGGCGCGAAAGCAGCTGTTCACAACCACCACGCTGCGAACCCTGGCGTCCTGCGCAATGGAATTTTACTGCACCAAATAAAGACACAGTCTGCACCCTCCAAGAGACTCCGACTCGTAAGTGCCCCCCTTTTTTCCTTTGCTGTAACTTTCAATGCTTATGGACTCTGCCTGCACGCGGTTGAGCACAGTACGGACACTCACAGGTGCGCGTCTGAAAAGAGAAACGTTTACCGTACAAGGGAAGAAAGCAATCACCTTAATAATTTATAACAGTAGCGCCGACCGCTGTATCTTACCTGGTACATATATATATATATATATATATATATATTTATATATATATATACTGCCTAAAAAAATAAAGGGAACACTAAGATAACACATCCTGATCTGAATGAATGAACTAATATAAAATACTTCGTCTTTACATAGTTGAATGTGTTGACAACAAAATCCCACAAAAATTATCGATGGAAATCAAATTTATCAACCCTTTGAGGTCTGGATATGGAGTCACACTCAAAATCAAAGTGGAAGACCACACTACAGGCTGATCCAACTTTGATCTACAGTCCTTAAAACAAGTCAAAATGAGGCTCAGCAATGTCTGTGGCCTCCACATGCCCGTATGACCTCCCTAAAACACCTGGGCATGCTCCTGATGAGGTGGTGGATGGTCTCCTGAGGGATGTTCTCCCAGACCTGGACTAAAGCATCCGCCAACTCCTGGACAGTCTGTGGTGCAATGTGGCATTGGTGGATGGAGCGAGACATGATGTCCCAGATGTGCTCAATCGAATTCAGGTCTGGGGAATGGGTGGGCCAGTCCATAAAATCAATGCCTTTCTCTTGCAGGAACTGCTGACACACTCCAGCCACATGAGGTCTAGCATTGTCTTGCATTAGGAGGAACCCAGGGTCAACCGCACCAGGTTATGGTCTCACAAGGGGTCTGAGGATCTCATCTCAGTACCTAGTGGCAGTCAGGCTACCTCTGGCAAGCACATGGAGGGCTGTCTGCCCCCCCCCCCAAAGAAATGCCACTCCACACCACTGGTGACCCACCGCCAAACCAGTCTGCTAGGATGTTGCAAGCAGCAGAACGTTCTCTATCTTCAGACTCTGTCACGTCTGTCAGATGTGCTCAGTGTGAACCTGCTTTCATCTATGAAGAGCATAGGGGATCAGGGGCGAATTTGCCTATCTTGGTGTTCTCTGGCAAATGCCAAACGTCGCCATCTAGAATTACTATCCCTCCTCCTTTGACTACTGATTTTATTACAATATTGACCTCACTGACCTCGAACCTATCACAATATATTGATTTTAACCTAAAAAAATATGTGCATAACCTACCATTCTACACCCGTGACACTAGTGATTTCATATTATACATATCTGACCTGAAATGGAAAGAACAATATTCCTTTTTCACCATGGACATTACATCTTTATATACCATAATTCAACATGACCTGGGTCTAGCTGCAGTATCATTTTTCCTAAAAAAAGATGAACAGATGCCCAAACCCCAGCAACAGTTTCTCCTTGATGCAATCAAATTCTTACTGGACACAACTACTTTCAATTCAATGGATAACTCGAAGGCAGCACTCCGTAACTGTGATGGGAATGCGATTCGCATGCAGTTTCGCAAACCTTTTTATGGGTGCGTTTGAAGAACAAGTACTTTACCAGGACCCACTTTTCCACCATTGAATTTCATACCGGAGATACATTGACGGTATATTCATCATCTGGGACAACATCACCATAGATCCCATTGAATTCATCACATCCCTAAACAGTAACACCTGGAATGTACATTTTACCCACCACCATTACAAAAATGATGCGGAATTCCTGGACGTTATAGTATCACATGATGAAAACATGAAAATTAACACAAAAACCTTCTTCAAAACAGTTGATGGAAACAGCTTTCTAGATTATTCAAGCTGCCATTTCCAAAATTGGATCCATAATGTCCCATATGGAAAATATAAGTGTATCCGCTGCAATTGTACAGAAAGACTTCCAAAGCCAGATACTGGACACAACACAAGGTTCAAAGCAAAAGGCTACCCCAAATCACTAATCAGAAAAAGTATACTAAAAGCCAGCAGACTGGACCAGAAAAGATGCCTACATCCCAAAATCAAAGAGCCAGATGAACCGGAACCTACAAACTAACATTATGCCTATAATTTTTTAACCACCTACTCCACAGATCACAAAGCCATCGAAAAAATCCTGCAAGAACATTGGAAGATCCTGATGATGGACCATTTCTAAAGGATGTAATGCCTCAACATCCCCAAGTAACATTCAGAAAGAACAAATCCCTCAAAAACATCCTCACCCCAAGTAAGCTCATATCCCCCCAAAAAACACCTTGCTAAGTGAAGGATTAATGGGCTCTTTTAGATGCAGCATCTCAACTTGCAAGTGCTGTTCAAGCATAAAAAAACTTTGTAAAGCATTCACTTAAAAATCCACAGGAGAAACCTACCAGATCAAAAATATGTTGTCCTGAAAATCATCGTTCGGCAATTATCTCCTGGAAAGCTCCTGTGGCCTCCAATATGTAGGCCATACCACCCACTCACTGAACGTAAGATTAAATAAACACCGTTTTAACGTCAAAACCGGGTACCAATGACAGCGTATCATGGCACGCCTCCATCCAACACGACTGCGATTTCTCCCACTTCACAGTGATTTCCATTGAACAGATTCTGTCAGCTTGCCATCGTCAGTACACACTGCTGTGTAGGAGATAAAGCTACTGGATATTTAAACTGTGAATCTAAAGAACCACTTCCCCTATGAAGGCTCCAACAAAGAAAATGTATAGAGGAAATTGAGGTTTGCTAAAATATGAATATACCACCTACAATTTGCGCAAAAAGCACAAGAAAAAAACCTCCGAACAACAATAAATATGAAAATATGGAAAATTCTTTATTGGTATGCAAGCAACATTTAAAAATACATATAGGGAATCACACAAAGAGACAATAATGAAAAACGAGGATACTGGGGTGAAGGTCCTGATCGCCTAGTAAACTGTATGTCTGTTTAAATATTATGCCACAAGAGTAAATCACAGATGTGCACGAATCATGCATATATAACTGTGGTGAAAAATAATTGGAAGTGGAATATAAGGTGCCACAGTGCAAAGATATAATGTTAAGGGCCAAAGCAGCTCCCAAAGTTTAACATGTATAGAAGACTGAGACTGAAGGGAGAATAAAGCGCAGTAGTGCAAACATGAAAGCCATCTTAGGAAGGGAATGTAGCAGCAGACACATACAGTAGACAGGACTCACCCCAGCTCCACACCAAACCCCTGGAGCGTTTTGCCGGCATAGGCTTTATCCAGGAGTGGTGTGGGACTCGGGGAGCATGGTATATACAGAAAGTAGCCAATAGGAGGATAGCATGCAGAAAGTACGCACCTGTTAACATGGGCCCCAGTGTTAGTTAGCTGCGTCCGGAAGATGTGCGCTCATTGGTAATCACATGACAACTATGTCATGTGAGTGCGCTGCTGGGTATTGTGTGTGCGCGCGCATAGCACTGTTTGTGCACTGCAGGGTGGCTGGGAGGGAGCCTAATTAGGATTCCAGAAGTTGGCCACCGTGGTTTGTCTGAGCCCTGGAGGTCATATCTGGGGGTGGTTTAAAGTGACAGTCCCCCAAAAAATAGTTCATATGGGTACAGGTAACAAGACACAAGTGATGCACAGCAAGCATATAAAATATTCACATACATCAGGTGCAGGTGTTATAGTAAAGAAAAAGTCCTGTGCACACTCCAATGCTGTGCTCAGGTGTGGGTATTCACCTAATCCCCAATGCTAGTCTAGATAAGTAATACCATGAGCTGTACAGCTAGTGCTTCCAATGAAATATACAGACACTCACTGTTAGATGCTTGGCAACTGTTCTTTCTTTATTCGATCATTTTCATGAAAGTTCAGGACTGTAACATTTTGAAGCTTGCAGATGTTATACATTCGGCATACAACCGTCCCAGCAGAGATGTAATTCACTAGTCGGGAGCCATCAGGGTCTGATGCGACGTTTCGGGGAAACTCCCCCATACTCATGCGTGCTAGAGCCTGGAATTCCAAGATATTTGAAGAAGAATGCACACCTTGTTTTAAGCAAAGATTTTCCTTAAAGCAACATTTGCAATTATCTGAAGCATCAGAAAATGTTCATTTAAATTTGTATGTAGTGTGCATTATACCAAATATCATGGATTGCACTATTATTCACAGATAAGCTTTCAAACTACAGACTTCATTCAAGCCTGATGGGGAAATCGTTTCCAGGTAAGTTATTCAATATGCTTCTCTTTGCAAGAGACGCATGCGGTTTATATTCTCATTCGCTTCTATGTAGATTTGTTCTAAAATTTGACACCTTAGTTCGTTCACATTATGCTGTTTTTCTAAAAAATGTCTTGCGACAGTAAGACTTCAAATACCTTGGATTTCCAGGCTCTAGCACGCATGAGTAAGGGGGTGCTCCCACAAAACGTGGCGTCAGACCCTGATGGCTCCAGACTAGGCAATTACATCTCTGCTGGGACGGTTGTATGCCGAATGTATAACATCTGCAAGCTTCGAAATGTTACAGTCCTGAACTTTCATGAAAATGATCGAATAAAGAAAGAACAGTTGCCAAGCATCTAACAGTAAGTGTCTGTATATTTAATTGGAAGCACTAGCTGTACAGCTCATGATATTACTTATCTAAAGGTGCAGGTGTTATACAGTGCGCAGTATATAACTAAATAGCTGTATGTCTCAAAGGCGCAGAAAGGGTTAACATAAATGGTGTTTACATGCACAAGCAATTAATATGGAACCACATGGCTACTGTATATGAACTTACCCACGTCTCCGTATCCTCCAAGAGAGTTTGCGGCGTCCCGGAAGTGACATTGGTACACACAGGTCACATGACCTGTCAGCGTGTATTAGCGCATGCGCGCTAGCTGCAAGAAGCGCACAGCCCCATTTTAAGTAAGGGCATTACAGTGAATATATGCCTAGAGTGTTGGCAAATGACCGGGCAGGTACAGTATCGGCTCAGGGATGGGTGGCACAGAGGCAGCGTGTCTGTAGCCCACAAAGGAACGGAATCCGTTCACAGAACCATACCTGTGATACCTGATCTTGGCTGTCTGATCCCAAAAGGACCAGAACTGCAGGGACCTCGCTCCGCTGTAGGTGTCCACCTATCCATTTGTACTTATGCAAGGTCATGCTACTGTTAAATGCACAGAATGTACTTTTCATGTACAAATCTGTTGAAAGAACAACAAGCGATTACAACAATTTGTACAGAAAAAGTATGTCAGCAAACACGATTCTGCATGCATCCTCAGGACACCCCAAACATCTGATAAGAAACATACCTACAAGTCAATTTTTGAGGGCTCGCCGCATATGCTCAGATGACAACACCTTTGAAACACAAGCTATGGATATCCTGGCAAGATTCAAAGAAAGAGAATATGATGACAGATCTTTGAAGAGAGCATATGACTGAGCAAAGGGAAGTAACCGTACGAGTCAGCTAGATTCATTACCAACTTCCACTTACGTACCAAGGAAATGACCCAAGCCATGGAGAAATACTGGCCTATCCTCAAAAGGGATCAGGCACTTCAGAAATATCTGACAAACCCTAAATAACATATAAAAGGTCTAAAAATATCAAGTATACACTTGTACATAGCTACCACCGCGGAATAACCCCTATGTAAGCTTTTGGGTCCAGAGGACCCAAGTGGGGTACTTTTACCTGTGGCCAATGTGTAGCCTGTACAAACATTGAAAGAAACACAATGATGCAAAAGGAAAAAAAAAGACCTATACCATCACACACCACATTGATTGTGCCACAAAAGGGGTCATATATGATGCCAAGTGCCCTTGCCAGAAAATCTATGTGGGCTTAACATCCTGCGAATTTCGTAGACGTGTCAGAGAGCACGTACTTGACATCATATCGGCCCAACAGGTAAAGAGGTACCCGCTCAAAAAAACATTAGCTAGAAGTACCACAGTTGTGACAGCACTCTTTTACAGGTCAGAGGAATTGATAGGGTCTATGTGGGGATGCGTGGCGGCAACTGGAAAAGACTGTTGGTATAGAAGGAAAGAAGATGGATTGAAGTACTGGGGTCATAGACCCCAGATGGTTTAACCGAAGTGAACAGTTTTGTTCCTTTATTGTAAGTATTTTGTTCCACCAATACATGAAGATATATAGTAATATTTTTATAGACAAAATATTGTTATAATTTTTTTCCCCTTAAACCCAGCAGTCAGCTATACTGTACAACAGTATTTTGTGAGCATGTTCACACACATATACTTTTTAGCATATTATGTTTTATTCATAGACTCACTTGTGTGTTCGGCAATTTGTTTTGGGCATGGTATGCCATTATTTCAAAATTTGTTATCTTATATTGTTCATCAATTAATTTTTTCTTTCTCTCCATTTCTGTTTTCCACCCTCTTTTGCCCTCTCTTTCCCTTCTCCCCACTTTCCTCCCTTTCCCCTTCTCCCCTCCCCCCTTTTCCTTTCCCCCCTCTCCTCCCCTTCCCCTTTCTCTCCTATCAACTGTCAGTGCTCGTCGGAAATTTTTCAACTAAACAGAGTTCATCGACTTTCCTTTTCTTGCCTCTTTGTTCTCTCCCGTCACTGGAATGAAATCCATTCATATTCACACGCACATTACGTCTGTCTTGTATGTTTATTTGTGTGTGTACAGATGTGCACACAGGTATATGTATATATATATATATATATATATTTATATATATTGGGCCTCATTTACTAAGAGTGTCGGGTTTTTACTAGTGGAAAATGTTGTTTCAGACTTGCAGGATTCCTCTTTATTTACTACTAGCTTTTGCCCGCGGCTTCGCTCGCGTTAAATTTGGGGTAACATAGATTTACTTTTTAGGATCCTATTGTAATGAGGCTGCTCTAGGTAAAGTCTACGGGCACCCAAACAACCCGAAACATTACATCTGCTGTTTCATGGAATTGAAGATCGACATCCTTTGAGGACTTTTACCGAGTCTGTGCGCAGGGGAACCCGCCTTCTCGCGCTGCTTATATACTGCCAACAGTCCTCATATCCCAACCTAATATCCCGTCCTCCTATCTCCTCCTATCTCGACCTCCTATCTCGACCTCCTATCTAGTGTTGCTCCCGAATATTCGCAATGCGAATTTTATTCGCAAATATCGCATATTCGCGAATTCGCAAATATTCGCGAATATAGCACTATATATTCGTAATTACGAATATTCTTTTTTTTTTTATCACAGTACACATCACAGTGATCATCCCTCTCTGCTTCCAGCTTGTGTTGTGTAATGAAGGCTCTAATACTACTGTGTGAGACTGGCGTGCAAATTTTCGCATATGCGAAAATCAGTATATGTAAATTTTCGCATATGCGAATTTTCGCTTATGCTACTTATTGTGTATGCTAATTTTCGCATAAGATAATTTAGCGAATATATGACAAATATTCGTCCATATATTCGCGAATATTTGCGAATTTGAATATGGCCTATGCCGCTCAACACTACTCCTATCCTGACCTCCTATCCCGACCTCCTATCCCGACCTCCTATCCTGACCTCCTATCCTGACCTCCTATCCTGTCCTCATATCAAGTCCTCCTATCCCTCCTATCCCGACCTCATATCCCGTCCTCCTATCTCGACCTCCTATCTCGACCTCCTATCCCATCCTACTATCCCGTCCTCTTATCCCGTCCACCTATCCCGTCCTCCTATCTCGACCTCCTATCCTGTTCTCCTATCCCGACCTCCTATCCCAACCTCTTATCCCGTCCTCCTATCCCGACCTCCTATCCTGTCCTCATATCCTGTTCTCCTATCCCGACCTCCTATCCCAACCTCTTATCCCGTCCTCCTATCCCGACCTCCTATCCCGTCCTCATATCCTGTTCTCCTATCCCGTCCTCCTATCTCGACCTCCTATCCCGACCTCCTATCCCGACCTCCTATACCGACCTCCTATCCTGTCCTCCCCGAAATCCTATCTCGACCGCCTATCTCGACCGCCTATCCCGACCTCCTATCCCGTCCTCATATCCTGTCCTCATATCCCATCCTCCTATCCAATCCTCCAATTCTTGACCTCCTTTCTTGACCTCCTAACACGACCTCCTATCCTGACCTCCTATGCCGACCTCCTATCATGTCCTCCTATCCCTTCCTCCTATCTCGACCTCCTATCTCGACCTCCTATCTTTACCTCCTATCCTGACCTCCTATACTGTCCTCCTATCCCGACCTCCTATCCCGTCCTCCTATCCCATCCTCCTATATCGACCTCCTATCTCGACCTCCAATCCCGACCTCCTATCCTGACCTCCTATCCCGACCTTCTATCCCGACCTCCTATCCCGTTCTCCTATCTCTACCTCCTATCCCGACCTCCTATCCTGACCTCCTATACTGTCCTCCTATTCCGACCTCCTATCCTGTCCTCCTATCTCGACTTCCTATCCCGATCACCTATCCCGACCTCCTATCCCGACCTCCTATGCCGTCCTCATATCCCTTCCTCCTGTCCCTCATATCCCGACATCCTATCCCGTCCTCCTATCTCCATCTCCTATTTTGACCTCCTATCCCATCCTCCTATACCATCCTCCTATCTCGACCTCCTATCCTGACCTCCTATCCCGACCTCCTATCCTGTCCCCATATCCTGTCCTCCTATCCCGACCTCCTATTCCAACCTCCTATCCCGTCCTGCTATCTTGTCCTCCTATCCCGACCTCCTATCCCATCCTCCTATCCCATCCTGCTATCTCATCCTATCTCGACCTCCTATCCCGACCATCCCGTCCCCCTATCTCGACCTCCTATCCCGACCTCCTATCCTGACCTCCTATCCCGACCTCCTATCCTGACCTCCTATCCCGTCCTCCTATCCCATCCTCCTATATCGACCTCCTATCTCGACCTCCAATCCCGACCTCCTATCCTGACCTCCTATCCCGACCTTCTATCCCGACCTCCTATCCTGTCCTCCTATCTCTACCTCCTATCCCGATCTCCTATCACTACCTCCTATCCCGTCCTCATATCTCGATATCATATCCCATCCTCCTAACTCGACCTCCTATTTCGACCTGCTATCTCGACCTGCTATCCCTACCTTCCATCCCGTCCTTATATCCCGACCTGTAATATGTGTACCAGGTATTGAAATATCTCCAGCCGTACAGACGTTATGTGGGAACATACATTTCCCATTAATTTGCATGGGACTTTAAACAAAAACCCAGACCTTCACAAATGGGGGTAGTTAAGGGTTAAATTAACTATCCTATTTATTAAGCGGACATATAAGTAACATGTGACCAAGTATTATTGAAATATCTCCAGCCGTACGGAAGTTACGTGGGAACATACATTTCCCATTGATTTGCATGGGACTTTAAACAAAAACCCCGACCCACACAAATGGGGGTAGTTAAGGGTTAAATTAACTATCCTATATTTTATGTGGACAACATATAAGTAACATGTGACCAAGTATTATCGAAATATCTCCAGCCGTTTGGAAGTTATGCAGTAACAGTATATTTCCCATAGACATAAAAAACAACAACCCCTTTTTCACCCCCTTATGGGTGGAATTTAGAAAAATCCTTTCTTATTTCTTGTCTACGTCTTAAAAACAACACCTGTGCAAAAATTCAGGTTTCTAGGTCCAAGGGTTTAGGCTGGGCGTTGATGAGTCAGTGAGTCAGATCTTCTCCTTTTATTTATAAGATAGGGAAAAGTTGGGAACATTTTCTGACCAGCTTTTTCTAGGTGGAAATTTCCAGCTATTTATCCACAGGATTTTCGGGGAATTCAATAGTTAATAGGCCGGGTTATGAAACCATGCCCCTTTTGAGTCTGTTGTGCCCCCTCTGCGACTTACCATGCCCCCTTTTCAGCTTTTAACAGTGCAATGTCGGGTTTGTCGGATTTTCCTGGAGCACACTGTCGCACACTGGTGAAGACTGGTGCAGACATGTCTCAGACACTCTGCGCCAAAAAAACCTGGCAAAAACTTGTCAGTTTCAGCTTAGTAAATGAGGCCCATTATGTTCTCCTTGTAAATGTCTGTCTATTTATTCCTTGATAATAGAAATTAAGCACTTCTATTCACTTTATGCACCAGGGGCCCCCTGATTTATGCACCTTTTTTTAAATCACGTTTTTATCACTTTTTTGTATTGATTCACGGTCACACTGCGTTTTGATGCATTATAATAATTCATTGATGTAGTGTTTTGATGCATGTACACAATTATTTATTCACTTTTTGTATGTATCTGTCACCACTTTCTACATATTGTCACACTACGTCCAATCATTGATGTATGTGTCTTTTAGGTTGCAAGATTTTCCACTACTTTCACACCTCTCCTCCTTTGTTTTTGTGCTCCACCTGTGAGTCCATATTGTCATACCATCATATATTCACATACACACATTATGAATTGATTCCCCATGAATTAAATAGTATTATTTATTTTATTTATTTATTTTGCTCACATTTTATTTAACAGAATGTCCCCATACTAATGGATACACACACACACACACACACACACACATACATATATATATATATATATATATATATATATATATATATATATATATATATATACCTTTATAGCTATTCTACCTATTACCTATGAATTATTGAACATATATATATTTTAATATGCATTCATTGTTCCCAGTTCTACCCATTATTTATCAATTACTAGCTGAGTACCCGGCGTTGCCCGGTTTTTCCTTCCTAATCCTTGTTGGGGAGGAAAATAAACAAAGGAGGAAGATTTTGACTTCATATCCCGTCCTCATATATTGTTGTCATATCCCAACCCCACATCCCGACCTCCTATCCCGTCCTCCTATCTCGACCTCCTATCCCGACCTCCTATCCCGACCTCCTATCCCGTCCTCCTATGCCATCCTCCTATCTAGTCCTCCTATCCCCACCTCCTATCCTGTCCTCCAATCTCAAGCTCCTATCCCGACCTCCTATCCTGACCTCCTATCTCGACCTCCTATCTCGACCTCCTATCCCGACCTCCTATCCCGTCCTCCTATCCTGTCCTCCTATCCCATCCTCCTTTCCCATCCTCATATCTCGACCTCCTATCCAGACCTCCTATCCCATCCTCATATCCCGTCCTCCTATCCTGTCTTCCTATCCCGACCTCCTACCTGACCTCCTATCCCGACCTCCTATCCCGACTTCCCATCCCGTCCTCATATCCCGACCCGTACCTCTTATCCTGTCCTCCTATCTCAACCTCCTGTCCCGACCTCCTATACCGTCCTCCTATCCCGTCCTCCTATCCCGACCTCCTCTCCCGACCTCCTATCCCGATCTCCTATGGCATCCTCCTATCCCGTCCTCCTATCCCGTCCTCCTATCTCAACCTCCTATCCCATCCTCCTATCCTGTCTTCCTATCTCGACCTCCTATCCCATCCTCCTATCCCCACCTCCTATCCTGTCCTCCAATCTCGAGCTCCTATCCCGACCTCCAATCCCGTCCTCCTTTCTCGACCTCCTATCTCAACCCCCTATCCCGACCTCCTATCCCGATCTCCTATCCTGTCCTTCTATCCCGTCCTCCTATCCCGTCCTCCTTTCCCGTCCTCATATCTCGACCTCCTATCCCGTCCTCATATCCTGTCCTCATATCCCGTCCTCCTATCCCGACCTCCTACCTGACCTCCTATCCCGACCTCCTATCCTGACCTCCTATCCCGACCTCCCATCCCGTCTTCATATCCCGACCTGTAATATGTGTACCAGGTATTGAAATATCTCCAGCCGTACGGAAATGATATGGGAACATACATTTCCCATTGACTTGCATGGGACTTTAAACAAAAACCCGACCCTCACAAATGGGGGTAGTTAAGGGTTAAATTAACTATCCTATATTTTAAGTGGACATATAAGTAACATGTGACCAAGTATTATCGAAATATCTCCAGCCGTTTGGAAGTTATGCGGTAACATATATTTCCTATTGACTTGCAAGGGACTTTAAACATAAGCCCAGCCCCTGGCAAATGGGGATGAGTAAGGGTTAAATCACCTATTCTATGTTTGTTGTTGACATATAAGTAACGTGTGCCAAGTTTCATGTTAATATCTTTAGCCGTTTGAAAGTTTTTGTGGAACATACACACATACATACATACACACACACAAACACACACACACGTTGAGTTTTATATATATATATAGATTCATTCATTGTTTACTTCTTTTATATATGAACAATTTTTGGGGCACTGTCACTTTAAACCCCCCCCCCCCCCAGATGTGAATCGCTCTGGTCCAGAACATTAATTTAGCAGTGTAGTGCACGGACATGCACATACATCATCGGGGCAGCCATTTTGGCGAACCCCGTTTGCAGTGCCCCTACAGTTTTACCTCCAGGGCTCAGACAAACTACAGTGACCATCTTCTGGAAGCCTAATTAGGCTCCCGCCCGGCCACCCTCCAGTGCAGGAACAGTGCTATGCGCGCACACACACAATACCCAGCAGTGCACTCACATGACGTAGCCGTCATGTGATTACCCATAAGCGCACAACTTCTGGACGCAGCTAAGTAACACTGGGGGCCATGTTAACAGGTGCGTACATTCTGCATGCTATCCTCCTATTGGCTACTTTTTTTTTCAAAATAATTTTTTATTGAGTTATGGAAAACATACAAAAACCTGTTTGTCTCAGAAAACAGAAAATCAGGTCAAACAATGGAGACCACCACAACACGCTCCATGCAGGGAGCAGAAGAAGTATAAATGTAGTAACAAAGCGACATTCTCTTGCATTACAGGACGACATTATATAGTAATAGCATAACAAGTAATACCATGCTCTCGACACAGGTAAGCAATACTCCAATAACAGTATAAAGGGTAGATAGCGTTGTAGATAGAGCCATTGTCAAGAGAGAGCTGGTCTGGAAAAGGTGGTCACCAACAAGGACAGAAACGGAAAGTAGCCTAGGGGGAAAAGTAAAGAGAAAGTAAGAGAAGAGGGAGGGTAGGAAGGAAGGTGTAGTTAAAGTAGAAGTGAGTTCACATACGTACCGTGCCATCCAGTAGGGTCTCCTCCTTCGCAATCTCCTAACTGATCAAGACAGCAGAACGTGCCAATTCGACATCCCCGAGGGTTAAGGCAATGTGGGGACGTTCGCAGGTACTATTGGCTACTTTTTGTATATATACCATGCTCCCCCAGTGCCACACCACTCCTGGATAAAGCTTATCCCGGGAAACGCGCCGGAGGTTTGGTGTGGAGCTGGGGTGAGTCCTGTCTACTGTAGGTGTCTGCTGCTACACTCCCTTCCTAAGGTGGCTTTTATGTTTGCACTACTGCGCTTTATTCTCCCTTCAGTCTCATTCTTCTATACATGTTAAACTTTGGGAGCTGCTTTGGCCCTTAACAGTATATCTTTGCACTGTGGCACCGTATATTCCATTTCCAGTTATTTTTCACCACAGTTATATATGCATGATTCGTGCACATCTGTGATTTACTCTTGTGGCGTAATATTTAAACAGACATACAGTTTACTATGCGATCAGGACCTTCACCCCAGTATCCTGGTTTTTCATTATTGTCTCTTTGTGTGATTCCCTATATGTATTTTTTCTTTTTTTTAAACTTAAAGTTTATTAAACATTTTTCAAGGTAATACAAAAAAAAAAAAAAGCATCAATAAAAGAGTGCAGATCAGCTTCACAGTAAGTAAGTATAATCTGAGGTACAGTAATATTGTAAAATAATTAATGTAAAATAAGTAATAATGTAAAATAATGTAAAATGTATTTTTAAATGTTGCTTGCACACCAATAAAGAATTTTTAATATTTTCATATTTATTGTTGTTCGGAGGTTTTTTTCTTGTGCTTTTTGCGCAAATTGTAGGTGGTGGATATTTAAACAGAAAACTTTGGTCCCCCAGGGGTTAAATGAATGTATCAAGAATACAGCCTGAAATAATCCTTGATACATCACACCCTGAGCAGGCGCCATCCTGATAGGCTCAGCCCACATCAAACATTCACCAATCATGGCCACTGTATGTCACCAGCCTCCATCACTTCGTCTCAGCCGTATCATAAAATGCCGGTCTTTTGAAGTCTAGAGTAGGCTTCATCCTAATTGGCTCTTTGCACATAATGTCACCACCTATTACATATTAGCCTACGCTATGTATAGTCATCCCATAGTCTTCTATTGTGAGATAGGCGTTTATCTGATTGTTGCTCAGTGAACGCGTCTTAGACTATCACTGATGATAAAAGGAGAGCTGGTAATTGGTTCTGAATCCATCCTTTGAAAATACTATTTGCCGACCGGTATCATTTCTACTACATCGTAGAGAACACGTTTGAGTGGCCATACGTCCGCTCTACAAGCTTCCCGATTGGTCGCCCTCGACCACCTTGTGACTCCCATATGCTGAGCATTGTTCCTTACACTTCATAACACCAGTCTGGTCGCGCGATCTCATTGGTCGCTCTTCCTATGAATGAAAAGGCGGGTATTCTCCGGTAAACACACCTGGATAACCAAAGCTTTGCCCCAGTATGAGCAGAATCAAGCCTTGCTCTGAGATTTCCATAACAGAGAGAAAAAAAAACTCCATGGAATCAATACAAAAAAATTCACCTATGCTTATTTCAAATCATTTCATTAAATATATGTCCCCCCGTATGTTTATAATCACAGTACATGGTACCATCATTAAATTCTCTGTAAAAGCCCTATTTTACCTATGTGACAATCACACATATGATTACCCATGTGAACTCTGACCTCCCCCTTGGCGCCAAATTCAACTGTACATATACCTGTACATGATACTATCCCATCAGACAGCTATTCCTCACAATTGAAAAAGGGAGAAGTTACTCCCCAAACGTGTCTTGTTCTCTGTCATATTCTGTCCTACTGTATTTTGTGTCATTAAAATTTGATACTCTTTACATATGGACATAGTGAATTTTACCTGATCGAGCAGCGCCATTGCTGTTTCCCCCCCCCCCTACTTCCACTCTTATATGACAATATGACATAGCGACAGGCTCCCTTATTACAATGTTGTATAAGTCGCTCTAAAGGGCTGTGTGTTGTAAAGCAAGCATCATTATAGAGTTGGCCAGCAACAGGGCCACGGTCCTCTAAACCCAATTGACATGGGAAAAATCTGTCAATCGGGTTTAGAGGACCGAGGCCCTGTTGCTGGCCAACTTTATAATGATGCGTGCTTTCAAACACACAGCCCTTCAGAGTGAATTATACAACAGTGTAACAAGAAAGCCTGTTCATGGTAAAATGCATAACAATGGGTTCTCTAAAATGGTGCAGCTGTTCAGGAGGAAAATAGAATGCCATTCAACTCATATATTTCCTAATACAGTATTTAGAAATGGGTTTTGTAAATGAAACAAACCTAGTAAGGACCTTTGAAAAATGCAATGCATTCCAACTTATGACATTGATTCAGCACATTCACAAAGGAAATTATTTTTGCCCCATGTAAAATTAGAATGTTTGCACTAATCTTGGTTGTGGAAAAGGTTACTTATCTCAGACAATGAAATACAGTAACATGTTAGTTAAGTGCTTTTTAAAAAGGGCATTTATTCCAGATAACACAGTTAGTTATGAGTAAGCTTGGATCAAGATCTAGAAAAATAATTAGTCATGAATCACGATTAGAGATACACAAATTATCTACATG
Source organism: Hyla sarda (assembly GCF_029499605.1). Lineage (NCBI taxonomy): Eukaryota > Metazoa > Chordata > Amphibia > Anura > Hylidae > Hyla > Hyla sarda. Next base: position 342,492,172 of record NC_079191.1, on the reverse strand, counting down.
ATCTGCAATAGATCAAGCTAATTTGCAGGTCAGCAAAAAAAAAATCTCATTACCCTATAGATCAAATCAAATTTGCTGTACTGTATAAATCACTTCAATTTACTGCAGATCTTTGAATAAGCTGACCTAGAAATTGCTATTATAAGGATTCAAGTGTTATCAGTTGATCAAAGACATTTCAAAATAGAAATTATATTAACAAAGGCTGTTGCTATGAATCACACCCTAGTATCCCTTATGTATTCACAACATTAAAGGGGGTTGTCTGGTAGAATGTTTTATTTTGCTTTTGTCCCCAGGCTACCTAAAAAGTAATAAAAACTTTAACTCACCTTCCTATGCTCCCTCATAGCTTTGGGCTTAGGACACTCTGTCTCTGGCTGGTCTCTATTGACAGTCTGCTTTGCCAGAGCCGTCCAGAGCTGTAGAAGTTGAAGTGCCGCTCAGCCACAACGAGTCCCGCCTCAGCCAGTGATTGGCGAGCGGCACAGTCACCTTGAAAAACCCCGGCCACTGGAAACCCATTTAAATGTTCGTTTAGTTAGTTTGCACTCTCTCTTTTACTTGCAAGGTTAACATTGTACGACACCTGAAGCACCCTTGATTTTTTGGCAGATTTGTAAAATATTTCTATTAAAAAATCAAGCCTTTCAGAGCTTTTTAACTTCTGTATGCCCTGAAAGAAGGAGCACGGTGTCCAATTAGAATGAACTGCATGACTTCCTTCAGGACATTACAACAGTTGATAAGTAATGGAAGACTATTTTTTATATACAATTTACAAATATGCATACCTTTATGGCACCAGTTGATTTGAATATATTTTTCTCTGGAATACCAGAGAACCTGTCATGTTAAAAATAAAATTCAATCTTACATGCAGCATTTTGTAAAGCAGGAGGAGCTGAGCAGATAGATAGTTCCAGGATATCTCTTCGTTTTAGAATAAGTAGTCATGTATTTGATAACAGAAAGCTCAATGTGCTACATGGTGACCAGTGTTTTATCATGGCCAGCAAAAATGTGGTGGACCAGCAAAACTGTACCAAACTTAGTTGGGTGGCTGAGGTATTAAAATGTGTGCTGGACAATAAAGTGTGTATTTCAAATGCTGAAGGTCTATATATCTGTGTTTTCTGCACTGCATGTGTATATTCCTGTAATATTATGTATACACTGAGTTCTCCAGTGTGCAGAGAGATAGGTCTTGCTCTTACATGCCTCACGTTGCATTGGCAAAAGTATTTTTTCTGTAGCAGAAAGCAAATACTTATCACAGCAAAGACTTCTAGCCGATAGCTAATGGAGTTATCCCAACACCACCCACCTAGCATAGGAAAGGAGGTGGAACTTGTTCTTCCTTTAGTCCAGTCAGAGCTTTGGCTGAGCACAAATAGGTCACATTGTCACTAGTTCATTTCCTAAGCAAGTTCAACCCTGTTGCCTAGCTGTAAGTCCCACTGCAAAGATTGTTGAGCTCTTCACACCATAATTTTCAAGGAGATTAGCAAAGTTAAGTTGCACAAGGACTTCACTGTTTTCACACTGAATCTTATTTTGCCTCCAGTCCTGTGCAGACCAGTGCCCACTTGTTAAGTTGTGGTAAAATCATACATCTGTCTACATCTGCCTTTTGACATATTCAAGCAAAAGCACTAAAGTCAAATTCCTGACAAAAGCTTTTCAAAAGTCACATCATCTTAATGCAAAATTAACTAGAGCCTGTTTTTTCTGAGTTTAACATTGTAGTTCAAAGTGTACCTTACTAATGTGGTGAGGGTATTATGAGGGCAGATGGAATTACCCTAGGAGCAGATGACATTAACCTCTTGTGTTTGTGACGCCAGGGCATGGTTTATGCTCTACACCACCCGAAGAAATACCGCTGGATCCTGGGCTAGACAGGGGCAAATAATGACTCCGACGCCAAGTTACGGAACAACAACAGCTTTAGTGAGTCAGACAGGTTTAACAGTCTATACAGCTTGGCTAAGAAACCTTACGGCTTGCTGGGACTTATAGCTGACTTGAACAATTTGGACGCAGGCCAAGCTGACTTGAGACAGGATGACTTGGACTGACGAATATGACAGACTATGTTCTGTAGCTTACCAGGCTTTGACTTGACCTGTGGGGCAGGGGACTTGAGAATCCATGGCTGCTTGACTGACTTTAGGCCTCATCTAGTCTCCAGACACACACCTTGGACTTGACCTCACTGCAACTCAGCTAAGCAGCAAGAGAGAGCTATGAGCTGAGAGAGTGAGCTAACTCCATCCAGTACATCCAGTATGTACATCATACTGCATAATAAAGGCAATTAAAGGGGTACTCCGCCCCTGGCATCTTATGGATTCCTTTGGATAGGGGATAAGATGTTAGATCGCCACGGTCCCGCTGCTGGGGACCCCGGGGATCGCCGCTGCGGCACTCCGCCATCATTACTGCACAGAGCGAGTTCGGGGGCCGGAGCAGCATGACGTCATGGCTCCGCCCATCATGACACCACGGCCTGTCCCCTAATGCAAGTCTATGGCAGGGGGCGTGACGACTGCCACGCCCCCTCCCATAGACTTGAATTGACGGGGGTGGGCCGTGACATCAAGAGGGGCAGAGCCGTGACGTAACGATGCTCCGGCCCCTGTATTGCCCGTCATTACGTGCAGAGCGATCTCGCTCTGCACAGTAATTAAAGCGGGGTGCTGCAGCAGCGATCCCCGGGGTCCCCAGCAGCGGGATCCCGGCGATCTGACATCTTATCCCCTATCCTTTGGATAGGGGATAAGATGTCTAGGTGCGGAGTACCCCTTTAAAGGAGTAGGTAGAACACAAGAGCAGGGGGCCCAGGGGTCACTGTATGGAGTCTGCCGGACAGGGCAGCTAGGGTACAGGGGTGCAACTCCTCTAACAATACAACTAGATAGGAGTGAATTGTGGGAGGATTTACTGTGAATTGGCTATTGATCCAATTTAATTTTGACAGCAGATTCATATTTGGCTTTGCACTCAGTGGCCTGAGTGCAAAGAGCCCAGCTCTGTGACTGTAGTAGTGAGTACAAGTGGTATTGCACAGAGGTAAGACAAGATCCCCGGCTTCTCTAAGTTCTCTAAGGGGTACTTCAGTGAGGAAAAAAATGTTTTCAAATCATCTGGTGCCAGAGAGTTAAACAGATTTGTAAATTATTTCTGTTAAAAAAAAGCTTAAGCCTTCCAGTACTTATCAGCTGCCGAATGCTCCAGAGAAAGTTGTGTAGTTCTTTCCAGTCTGACCACAGTGCTCTCTGCTGCCACCTCTGTCTGTGTCAGGTACTGCCCAGAGCAAACATCTCCTGCTCTGGACAGTTCCTGACATGGACATAGGTGTCAGCAGAGAGCACTGTGGTCAGACTGAAAAGAACTACACAACTTTCTCTGGAGCATTTGGCAGCTGATAAGTACTTGAAGGATTATGATTTTGTAATAGATGTAATTAACAAATCTGTATAACTTTCTGGCACCAGTTGATTTCAAAACATTTGTTTTCCCCCGGAGTACCCTTTAAAGGCTTCTCTGCTCCTAACCATACATTTGGTATCATCATCTCCCACAGAAAATATGCACAGGAGCAGGCACTCCTGGATTCCTGTTCCTGTACACTCTTAGCAAAGAGGCATTCACTACATGCCTAATTCTCAGTTAACATTTGCTGGGCTTGGTGCACAATGCCAAGCAAAGAGTTAGCAGCAATGTATACAGCTTAATACCCTGCCCAGTAGATCTAAACTAAGTGGCAAGTGTATGCATTGCCACACAGTGTACAAAAACAGAGATTCCTGTTTTTGAATTCCTGCTTCTTTATTAAATTTGCCCAAAGTGAATTCCCAAATACATTTGATTTAGATTAACTCACTTTAATTTTTTAGGAAAAGTCAGATTGTCAGATTGAATTTAAATAGTTCTCAATTGATTTACTCATCCTTAACAAGGTTGTAACATGTATATGGTATTCAGCTTTTGCTATACTCCTCCTTGTTTTAAAACCTTTCTGACCACGTAAATCTTCCCATATTACACTTTGATGGATTACGTTTTTGATTGGATTATGTTTTCTTCCGTCCTTCACTTTCCAAAGCTCATAACTTTTTCATTTTTCAACTGTTGTATTTGGGCTTTTTTTTTTTTTTTACAGGACAAGTTGTACTCTTTACTGACTTTCTTTATTTTATTGTATAACTAGCTGAATACCCGGCGTTGCCCGGTTTTTCCTTCCTAATCCTTGTTTAGGAGGAAAATAAACAAAGGAGGAAGCTTTTGACTTCATATCCCATCCTCATATATTGTTGTCATATCCCAACCCCATATCCTGTCCTCACATCCCGACCTCCTATCCCGTCATCCTATCTCGACCTTATATCCCATCCTCACATCCCGTCCTCATATCCCATCCTCATATCCCGACCTCCTATCCCGACCTCCTATCCCGACCTCCTATCCCGACCTCCTATCCCGACCTCCTATCCCGTCCTCCTATCTTGACCTTCTACCCCGACCTCCTATCCCCTCCTCCTATCCAATACATCTATCGCAACCTCCTATCTCGACCTCCTATGCCGTCCTCATATCCCGTGCTCCTATTTCGACCTCCTATCTCGACCTCCTATCCCGACCTCCTATCCAGTCCATCTATCCCAACCTCCTATCTCGACCTCCAATTCTGACCTCCTATCCCGTCCTCCTATCCTGACCTCCTATCCCGTCCTCCTATCCAGTCCTCCTATCCCATCCTCTTATCCCGACCTCCTATCCCGTCCTCCTATCTCAACCTCCTATCCGTCCTCCTATCCCATCCTCCTATCCCGACCTCCTATCCCGTCCTCCTATCCCGTCCTCCTATCCCCTCCTCCTATCCCGACCCTTAATATGTGTACCAGGTATTGAAATATCTCCAGCCGTACGGAAGTTATGGGGGAACATACATTTCCCATTGATTTGCATGGGACTTTACACAAAAACCCTGACCCTTACAAATGGAGGTAGTTGAGGGTTAAATTAACTATCCTATATTTTAAGTGGACATATAAGTAACATGTGACCAAGTATTATCGAAATATCTCCAGCCGTTTGGAACTTATGCAGTAACATATATTTCCCATTGACTTGTATGGGACTTTAAACATAAACTTCGCCCCTGGCAAATTGGGGTGGGTAAGGGTTAAATCACCTATCCTATGTTTGTTGTTGACATATAAGTAACATGTGTGCCAAGTTTCATGTTAATATCTTTAGCCGCTTGGATGTGATGCTGGAACATACACACATACATACATACATACATACACACACACGTTGAGTTTTATATATATAGATATATAATTAATAGTGTTGCTCACGAATATTCGCAATTCGAATATTATTCGCGAATATCGCAAATTCGCGAATTTCGCGAATATAGCGCTATATATTCGTAATTACGAATATTCATTTTTTTTTTTTTTTCACAGTACACATCACAGTGATCATCCCTCTCTGCTTCCAGCTTGTGTGGTGTAAAGAAGGCTGCAATACTACTGTGTGAGACTGGCGTGCGAAAATTCGCATATACGAAAATTAGCATATTTTTTGGATCATGAGTTGTAACTTTTACCTGTACCACATTTGTCTAGGATTGACTTTTTGATCACTTTTTAAAATTTTTTCCTGTAATGTCATGTGACAAAAAAATCTGGAGGATCAGTAATGTAATAAATTAATAGTTCCAGGGTCCAAATGGACATCTGCTGCCTTGACCCACCTAGGTCTCACTTGAAGAATAGTCAGTTGGTATACTTGTTTTACAAAGTCAAGGGCCTTACTGAGCAGAACAGGTCACTGAAATGGTGTGGAAGTCACAGCACTATTTTAATGTTGTCACGATTCGGCTGGCTGGAGGTGGATCCTCTATGCCAGAGAGGGATTGGCGTGGACCGTGCTGGTGGACCGGTTCTAAGTTGCTACTGGTATTCACCAGAGCCCGCCGCAAAGCGGGATGGTCTTGCAGCGGCGGTAGCAACCAGGTCGTATCCACCAGCAACGGCTCAACCTCTCTGACTGCTGAAGATAGGCGCGGTACAAGGGAGTAGACAAGAGCAAGGTCGGACGTAGCAGAAGGTCAGGGCAGGCAGCAAGGATCGTAGTCAGAGGCAACGGCAGGAGGTCTGGAACACAGGCTAGGAACACACAAGGGAACGCTTTCACTGGCACAATGGCAACAAGATCCGGCAAGGGAGTGCAGGGGAAGTGATCAGATATAGCCAGGGAGCAGGTGGAAGCCAATTAAGCTAATTGGGCCAGGCACCAATCATTGGTGCACTGGCCCTTTAAGTCTCAGAGAGCTGGCGCGCGCGCGCCCTAGAGAGCGGAGCCGCGCGCGCCAGCACATGACAGGAGGGGCCCGGGACGGGTAAGTGACTTGGGATGCGATTCGCGAGCGGGCGCGTCCCGCTGTGCGAATCGCATCCCCGACGGCCATGTCAGTGCAGCGCTCCCGGTCAGCGGGACTGACCAGGGCGCTGCAGGGAGAGAGACGCCGTGAGCGCTCCGGGGAGGAGCGGGGACCCGGAGCGCTAGGCGTAACAAATGTTTCACGTACAGCGGTGTATCATCAGGCCCATCGGTCACCGATGGGCCTGATGATAGGCAGCTGTGCGTGAAACGGCTGCTGTCACCCACCTGGTGAAGTGCTCCTTACCTCCCCGCTCCCTCTGCCCCTACTGTTCCTTGATGTTTCGTGTGACATGAAATAAAGTGTCTACTAGCAAATCCGGGATGGTGAGTGCTCCGTTCTTCTATTCATCTATATCTGTAAGAACTGTATGCTGTGTGTGCAGCACCACTAGAGGATTTAATAATAGTAGCTAGTCAAAATTTGGAAATCTGTGTAGGGATATATAAGTCTGAACAGTGGCCAGGTGTTTCATCTCTTCATTGATGGGTCCATAGAATTTTAATAATTTTTTTTTTTATTACTGATTATTCAATAATCAGTAGTATCAGAACTTCTATGCCAGATATAGGGGATTCCAATTCTAGTTCAGTGGCCCATCCTTCTCGGGGAAGTCCTTGGCCTCATACAAGTATGGTTCTAGAGATAGGTGAAGATACTAGATTTGGGGTCCCCATTAATCATACATTTGTCCTGTATGCTGTGAATAGGGGATAAATGTAATTTATAGGCAAACCCCTTAACTCTACAAAAACAGGGCCACAAGATGCTAGACTAGAGCAAATCTGGGGCATACAACCATTGGTATAGGCTTGTTTATGTCCTAAGACTAAACAAGATTATTTAGTTATGGTGTTGAAAAACAGCCTTTTTACTCTTTCTCTTTCTTCAGTTAAAATAAAACCAGATTTTATGGCTTTTCAGCAATTTAGTTGCAAAATACAACACTGAAATTGACTACATGGACCTAGCAATAAATTTTAGGGAAAAAGTGTCTACAGTTGTTCTGACTAGATGCACATAAAAATAAAAATTAATTTGCAGAAGATTCACACACCTGCTCATGATACAAACTGCTTTTTGGATATTTTAAGGAAAAGCAAATATTTGCAGATGATAAACACAGATGTCTGGATCTTTTTATGCCCGTGCTATAAAAGTGGCAGTAATTCAATTATCTAAATAAAGGAAAACTCCAGGAGTCACCTGTGATTTCTACTTTTTTAGCCTTACTCAAAATTAATTTTTGCCAGACTGTTTGTCACTTTTGTTTAGGATTTTTATGGTGCTCCAGCATTTAATAGGTGTAATCTAACTCTGGTGAGTTATACCAACAGTCTCACAGACCTAGAAAGATTTGACATGACTAACTGCAGCTTGTTGGATATACAAAAGGGAAACTAAATTGTATGTAAGAGAATAGGTAGAATGGAAAGATAACAATGTTAACCACTTCAGAGCCTGAGGGGGGCTCATAGGCCCTCCTGCCAAATAATAAGGCAGCAGAATTATAAATGGTACATAGTAGATGGGTGACTTTTTTCATGGACTTCATATTGGTGCTTTGTTGCTTAAAGGGAAATTCAGGTACTAGACATCTTATCTCCTATCCACAGAATAGGGGATAAGATGCCTGATCATGGGGGGTCCGACCACAGGGACACCCGCGATCTCTGGCCCAGCACCCCGGTATTCTGAACATTTACTTGGGCTGTGGTCAGCAGTAATCTCAGGCAGGTGATCATGGGGGGTTGGGGGGTGGGGGGTATCGGGGACTCCCTGCAATTAGACACTTATCCCCTATTCTGGGGGTAGAGGATAAGATGTCTAGTACCGCATATCCCCTTTAAGGGTATGTTGGATATTTTTGCAGCAATATATTTAAATCTAAAGAATTTGTTTAACAACTTCCAGATCAGGCCTGTTACACTCTTTTCGGACCAGAGACATTTTCTGATTCTTTAGTACATGCAACAAACAAACAAACAAACAAACAAACAAAAAAGGCTAAACACAGAAATAAGTGTTTTTTTTTTTTAAATACTAGCACAAATTTACACAAAAATAATGTTTTAAACTATGTCCCCTTTCTGTGACAGTAATAAAAGGGGTATTTCATGATTGTTTTTATTTGTTTTATTTGACTATGCTACAGGTGCTGTAAAGTTGGTGTAGTTCATAACATAGTGTCTGGACCTGTCTCTGATGGCTGGTTTTGCATTCTTATGTAATCTTTGCTCTGAATGTTCATTTTTAACAACATATGAAATGACTCCTGTCTCAGGTATTCCCAGGATGCAGTGCAGCTGAGACACTACCTCACTAGTCAGGTGATGCCAGGGAGCCTGTTCTGCTTCAATGGATGGAGCAACCACAGGCACCCTGGTTAGAAAGCACTGGCCTTTTGCATGCAATTCAGCTAGTTAGTGGTTCAATGGGTGGGGTGGCTGTGTGGGAGGAAGGAAAGTGGATTATGGGATTTGTAGTAAAAGAGAAAACTCCAACAGGAAAAAGCCAGTACACAAATAGAAAGCCACAGCATTATGATAATTGTTACGCCGAGCGCTCCGGGTCCCTGCTCCTCCCTAGAGCGCTCGCGGCGTTCCTCTCTCTGCAGCGCCCCGGTCAGACCCGCTGACCGGGAGCGCTGCACTGACATTGCCGGCGGGGATGCGATTCGCATAGCGGGACGCGCCCGCTCGCGAATCGCATCCCAAGTCACTAACCTGTCCAGGTCCCCGGCTGTCACGTCCTGGCGCACGCGGCTCCGCTCCTTAGGGCGCGCGCGCGCCAGCTCTCTAAGATTTAAAGGGCCAGTGCACCAATGATTTGTGCCTGGCCCAATCAGCCTAATTAGCTTCCACCTGATCCCTGTCCATATTACCTCACTTCCCCTGCACTTCCTGGCCGGATCTTGTTGCCTTGTGCCAGTGAAAGCGTTTAGTGTTGTCCAAAGCCTGTGTTCCAAAGCCTGTGCTCCTCCTCCCTAGGACCAATCCCCATTAGTCGTCTGCCGCAATTCCGTTCTCAGTCAGGTGAAACGGCATCTCGCCTCCTCCCTCACACCAATCGCCGTCATCCTTCAGCCATCCTGCTATCCTCTTTGACTACGAACCTTGCCGCCTGCCCCGACCTTCTGCTACGTCTGACCTTGCCTCTGCCTAGTCCTTCTGTCCCACGCCTTCTCAGCAGTCAGCGAGGTTGAGCCGTTGCCGGTGGATACGACCTGGTTGCTACCGCCGCAGCAAGACCATCCCGCTTTGCGGCGGGCTCTGGTGAAAACCAGTAGCATCCCTAGAACCGGTCCACCGACACGGTCAACGCCAATCCCTCGCTGACACAGAGGATCCACATCCAGCCAGCCGAATCCTAACAATAATCTTACAACATAGCCATTTAACCCCTTAACGACGCAGGACGTATATTTACGTCCTGCGCCGGCTCCCGCGATATGAAGCGGGATCGCGCCGCGATCCCGCATCATATCGCGTCGGTCCCGGCGCTAATCAACGGCCGGGACCCGCGGCTAATACCACACATCGCCGATCGCGGCGATGTGCGGTATTAACCCTTTAGAAGCGGCGGTCAAAGCTGACCGCCGCTTCTAAAGTGAAACTGAAAGTATCCCGGCTGCTCAGTCGGGCTGTTCGGGACCGCCGCGGTGAAATCGCGGCGTCCCGAACAGCTGATCGGACACCGGGAGGGCTCTTACCTGCCTCCTCGGTGTCCGATCGACGAATGACTGCTCCGTGCCTGAGATCCAGGCAGGAGCAGTCAAGCGCCGATAATGCTGATCACAGGCGTGTTAATACACGCCTGTGATCAGGATGAGAGATCAGTGTATGCAGTGTTATAGGTCCCTATGGGACCTATAACACTGCAAAAAAAAGTTAAAAAAAAGGGTTAATAAAGGTCATTTAACCCCTTCCCTAATAAATGTTAGAATCAACCCCCTTTTTCCATAAAAAAAAATAAAACAGTGTAAAAAAATAAATAAATAAACATATGTGGTATCGCCGCGTGCGTAAATGTCCGAACTATAAAAATATATCATTAATTAAGCCGTACGGTCAATGACGTACGCGCAAAAAAATTCCAAAGTCCAAAAAAGCGTATTTTGGTCACTTTTTATAACATTAAAAAATGAATAAAAAGTGATCAAAAAGTCCGATCAAAACAAAAATCATACCGATAAAAACTTCAGATCACGGCGCAAAAAATGAGTCCTCATACCGCCCCGTACGTGGAAAAATAAAAAAGTTATAGGGGTCAGAAGATGACATTTTTAAACGTATATGTTACGCCGAGCGCTCCGGGTCCCTGCTCCTCCCCGGAGCGCTCACGGCGTCTCTCTCCGTGCAGCGCCCCGGTCAGACCCGCTGACCGGGAGCACTGCACTGACATTGCCGGCGGGGATGCGATTCGCACAGCGGGACGCGCCCGCTCGCGAATCGCATCCCAAGTCACTTACCCGTCCCGGTCCCCGGCTGTCATGTGCTGGCGCGCGCGGCTCCGCTCTCTAGGGCGCGCGCGCGCCAGCTCTCTGAGACTTAAAGGGCCAGTGCACCAATGATTGGTGCCTGGCCCAATTATCTTAATTGGCTTCCACCTGCTCCCTGGCTATATCACATCACTTCCCCTGCACTCCCTTGCCGGATCTTGTTGCCTTGTGCCAGTGAAAGCGTTTAGTGTTGTCCAAGCCTGTGTTACCTGATCTCCTGCTATCCATATTGACTACGATCCTTGCTGCCTGCCCCAACCTTCTGCTACGTCTGACCTTGCCTCTGCCTAGTCCTTCTGTCCCACGCCTTCTCAGCAGTCAGCGAGGTTGAGCCGTTGCTAGTGGATACGACCTGGTTGCTACTGCCGCAGCAAGACCATCCCGCTTTGCGGTGGGCTCTGGTGAACACCAGTAGCCTCTTAGAACCGGTCCACCAGCACGGTCCACGCCAATCCCTCGCTGACACAGTGGATCCACTACCTGTAAGCCGAATCGTGACAGTAGATCCTGCCATGGAGCCCGCTGAGGTGCCGCTGCCAAGTCTCGCTGACCTTCCCACGGTGGTCGCTCAGCAATCGCAGCAGATTGCCCAACAAGGACAGCAACTGTCGCAGTTGACCGCCATGTTACAGCAACTTCTGCCTCTTCCTACACCTGGTTCCCCCAAGGCTTATCTGGACTGTGCCTTGCCTCCTCATGGCCCCCGTCCTGGTGACACCCTGCCCCGTGCCAAGCTTCACCCTCTGCCCTCCCTCCCCATTCCCACTCCTGCTGTACGGCCTGCCTTTGAGGAAACCCTTCAATCACTCCCGGTGTCCTCATCCCATGGGAAGCAGTTGCTGGACAAAGAAAGGGGGAGACCTAAGGGGGGGGGGGGGTACTGTTACGCCGAGCGCTCCGGGTCCCTGCTCCTCCCCGGAGCGCTCACGGCGTCTCTCTCCCTGCAGCGCCCTGGTCAGACCCGCTGACCGGGAGCGCTGCACTGACATTGCCGGCGGGGATGCGATTCGCACAGCGGGACGCGCCCGCTCGCGAATCGCATCCCAAGTCACTTACCCGTCCCGGTCCCCGGCTGTCATGTGTTGGCGCGCGCGGCTCCGCTCTCTAGGGCGCGCGCGCGCCAGCTCTCTGAGACTTAAAGGGCCAGTGCACCAATGATTGGTGCCTGGCCCAAATATCATAATTGGCTTCCACCTGCTCCCTGGCTATATCACATCACTTCCCCTGCACTCCCTTGCCGGATCTTGTTACCTTGTGCCAGTGAAAGCGTTTAGTGTTGTCCAAGCCTGTGTTACCTGATCTCCTGCTATCCATATTGACTACGATCCTTGCCGCCTGCCCCGACCTTCTGCTACGTCTGACCTTGCCTCTGCCTAGTCCTTCTTTCCCACGCCTTCTCAGCAGTCAGCTAGGTTGAGCCGTTGCTAGTGGATACGACCTGGTTGCTACTGCCGCAGCAAGACCATCCCGCTTTGCGGCGGGCTCTGGTGAACACGAGTAGCCTCTTAGAACCGGTCCACCAGCACGGTCCACGCCAATCCCTCGCTGACACAGTGGATCCACTACCTGTAAGCCGAATCGTGACAGTATAAATTTTCCTGCATGTAGTTATGACTTTTTCCAGAAGTGCGACAAAATCAAACCTATATAAGTAGGGTATCATTTTAACCGTATGGACCTACAGAATAATGATAATGTGTAATTTTTACCGAAATATGCACTGCGTAGAAACGGAAGCCCCCAAAAGTTACAAAATGGCGTTTTTTTTCCGATTTTGTCGCACAATGATTTTTTTTTCCGTTTCGCCGTGCATTTTTGGGTAAAATGACTAATGTCACTGCAAAGTAGAATTGGCAACGCAAAAAATAAGCCATAATATGGATTTTTAGGTGGAAAATTGAAAGGGTTATGATTTTTAAAAGGTAAGGAGGAAAAAACAAAAGTGCAAAAACGGAAAAACCCTGAGTCCTTAAGGGGTTAACCTAAAGATAAGCGCAGATCCTTCCTAAGCATGTCTATTACTGTGTGGCAGGTAAGTGCCAAAATGACCTTATGGTGGAAAACCCCTTTAACATAAAAAAGTATAGGGAGTGTTTATAAGAGGCAAGGATAGGGGCAAAGTTAAAGTCCTTTGATTTTCATTGTCCTATATTTATTTATTTTGTTGGATTTTTCACTTTTAAGGACAGGTATATTCTTGTATTTTATATATAGTGCCCCTCAAATGGACATAAGGGGGGCATTTGTTTAATAAATACATTTTCATTATTGCTGATTTTTAATGTAAGTAATGATGACATTTAAGCTCCAATTGTTTTTCTTTTCATGCATTACATTAGTAAGTTTTAGTATTATTACTAGTATTTCTAGTAATGATGAAATAGTAAATATGATGTTTTATTGTATTTGTTTTGTGCAGTCTTACAGACACAGTAGTGGTTCAACTTTTCTGCCCCTACAAATAGCTAAGTAAGGTTTTAACAATTTGACAGAGGAGGACTGCGGCTGTACATAATATATCTTTAGATAAAAACATAAATGCTTTGCTTTATTTGTTATAGCCCCTTCAAAAGCACATGCTTTACTTAGATGCGCTATTTTGTGATTTGCCAACTGAAAGAACATCAAATAATGCAGAAATAATCATGAAGTTTTACAGGGAGAACAGATGTTGCATGGTTAACTAATACTTAGAGCAAGTTTTTTTTTCCTTTAAAAGCCAAGACAAGCCTCTTGGCATTACTTACAAGAAGAATTGTGGTTTCGATAGGATATTTGTCATCTCTCCAAATGCAAAAGGGGAACTCCCAATTTTTCATTGAACCCTTTGCTCCTCAGTGTATTTCCCCAGATACTACTACATGTCCCAGGCCTGCATTTTTTAACAGGGTTGTAACACATGTACAATATACGGCTTTTCCTATACTGCTCTTTGTGTTAAATCTTTGTGTTTATGTTTTAAAATAAATTATTTTAAATACAATATTAAGAAACACAGTTTATGTAATATACAATTTGCGGTGTCCATTTTAGGACATTGCCAGTCGTCAGCTGTAACTCCGTCCTCCGTCAGGTGAAATGGCGTCCCACCTCCTCCCTCAGACCAATCACCGTCAGTCGTCAGCTGCAATTCCGTCCTTTGTCAGGTGAAATGGCGTCCCTCCTACTCCCTTGGACCAATCCCCATTAGTCGTCTGCCGCAACTCCGTTCTGAGTCAGGTGAAACGGCATCTCGCCTCCTCCCTCACACCAATCGCCGTCATCCTTCAGCCACAACTCCCTCATCCGAAACTCCCTCGTCCAAAACGCCGTCATGCCTCAGACGATTCTCCCTCAGGCGCAATTTCCTGCCGCATGGCAGAGCCGACGCTGCACAGCATGTATAGCAGAGTCGAAACTGTAAAACTTGCACGTGTACTACAGACACTACATGTGCTACAGAGTCTGTATAGCAGAGCCGACATTCACTTGGCTCTGCTACACGGCAGGAACGTTTTTCGACTGAGGGATGACGGAGTTTAGAATGAGAGACTTTAGGATGACAAAGGAGGGAGTTGTGGCTGACGCCTGACCGACATTGGCCCAAGGGAAGATGCTGTTTCACCTGACAGAGGACGGAGTTACGGCTGATGACTGACGATGTCCTAAAACGGACACCATAACAATGCATTAGGAAAGTCTTTCGATCCTTTCTCTTTTTCACATATTTTAATATGTTGAGGCCTTGTGCTAAAATAAAAAGAAATCAAGTTTTTACCCAGCATTCTGACCTCAATACTTAATAATGAGAATGTGAACTTTTCTGCAAATTGCAAAGGAAATTGACATAAGTATTCACACCCTTTGCTATGGCATCTGGAATTTAGTTCTGGGGAGACTCCAATTTCTATTGATCATCTCTGAGATGTTTCTACACCTTGATCCGAGTCATCTGTGGTTAATTCAGTTGGTTGGACATGATTTAGAACGAAACATCCAGTCTCACAGCTGACACTGCATTAAAGCAAAAACAAAGCCACAAGGCTGAAAGAACTACTTGTAGAGCTCAGAAACAGGATTGAGTGGGTTAACAGATCTGAAAAAGGATTAAAAAAATGTCAGCTGCACTAAATGTTCCCAAAGGAAAAATGAGCATTAAAAAATACTTAAATGGAAGAAGTATGGAACAACCAGAACTCTTCCCGAAGGTGGATGCCACACCAAACTAAGTAACTAAGGGAAAAGGGCCTATGGTCACTCTGGCAGCACTCCAGAGATACTGTTTGCAGGTGGAAGGAACTTCCAGAAGGTCTGACAGAATAAAGTTAACATAATAATCTACCCAAATGGCTGCATTGTTTTATTTCCAAAATGTTTTGGTTTTTCAATAAGTTATAAGGCAAAATGAAAGTACACACTATCCATCAAAAGCCGAGGAGATGAAATTAAAGCGAACAATTACTGTGGTAGGGAGGTGTTAAACTTAATGGGGGGGTGCATACATTTATGCTAGTAATTTGACATATACCAGCGACAAACCTTACAATGTTAATGTGATATATATATATATATATATATATATATATATATATATATATATATGTATCTATTAAATATAATACTCTATAATATTTATAGCATAGCTGCATATCACTACTTTGCCTGGGGCCCATTTTCTTTAAGTTCTTTATTGTAAAAAAGGAAGATAATATATCTCTTATAAGTATAATGCTACTATTTAACATTTTGTCATTCAATACTGATTGCTTCTTTTCATAGAAAATTCTGTTATGTCTGGATATTGTTTTTCCTGTATTCAGTGTATGTGTGATTGGAACGATTTGGTTATCATTTATTCTTTGGAATAATCAGAACCCATTGGAGTACTTTTCTCCATGTAATTTTCCGGCTTTTTTTTTTTTTTTTTTAGCATCATGAAGGTCTGCTCATTTCTTTCTCTATGTATTCATCATGAAAAAATCTTGCAGCTACAAGGACAGTTTACAGCTTTGGGCACTGCAACTCCATTGGTTAATACACAGCTACTGTATATATTTAATTTATGTATTGGATTCAGTGTTATTATGCTATTATAACCCAAAGATTTCAAACTAGACATTGGTATCCAACCAGGTATAGACGCCTCCTAGGTTACATGAACACACATCAAAAATGTAAAAAGTTTCATTTGTAGTGGTGGGTGGAAACATGTATGGCCTCTCCTTTCAATAGAAACAAACATATTAAAGGGGTATTCCAGCAAAGACATCTTATCCTATGTCCACAGAATGCGAGTGCTGCACGGAGAATGCAGGGGGTCTCAGCGGCAGGCCCCCCTGCGATCAAACATCTTATTCCCTATTCTTTGGATAGGGGATAAGATGTCTGTGGCCGGTATACCCCTTTAGGTTCTTTGGGATGTATCGTTGTCAGCCCTCTTATTTTTGAAAAATATATAGCTTCGCAATACAATACTTGATAAAATATAAACACCTTCCCAATGGCATCCACTAAACTGCCTATAAATGCAGCAACTCCAGAGCCTATACATGGACCTCCCTTGCTCGATGTTGAGAGCTGCAGCAGTGCTTTGTACTCCTTTGTTCTATTATGTAAGTACCTCATTGGGACCATGCCCATGCACAGTTTGCAGTTGAAAGGGCCAGTGCACGTGTCTCTAGTGTGTCCCATCCCTACAGTCATGGCCGTAAATGTTGTCACCCCTGAAATTTTTCAAGAAAATGAAATATTTCTCACAGAAAAGGATTGCAGTAACACATGTTTTGCTATACACATGTTTATTCCCTTTGTGTGTATTGGAACTAAACCAAAAAAGGGAGGAAAAAAAGCAAATTGGACATAATGTCACACCAAACTCCAATAATGGGTTGTACAAAATTATTGTCACCCTTTCAAAATTGTGGAAAAATAAGATTGTTTCAAGCATGTGATGCTCCTTTAAACTCACCTGGGGCAAGTAACAGGTGTGGGCAATATAAAAATCACACCTGAAAGCAGATAAAACGGAGAGAAGTTCACTTAGTCTTTGCATTGTATGCCTCTGTGTGCCACACTAAGCATGGACAACAAAAAAGAGGAGATGAGAACTGTCTGAGGATTTGAGAACCAAAATTATGGAAAAATATCAACAAGGTCTCAAGGTTACAAGTCCATCTCCTGAGATATAGATTTGCCTTTGTCCATAGTGCGCAACATTATCGAGAAGTTTGCAACCCATGGCACTGTAGCTAATCTCCCTGGGCATGGACGGAAGAGAAAAATTGATGAAAGGTATCAACGCAGGATAGTCCGGATGGAGGATAAGCAGCCCCAAACAAGTTCCAAAGATATTCAAGCTGTCCTGCAGACTCAGGGAGCAACTGTGTCAACGCGAACTATCCGTTGACATTTAAATTAAATGAGACGCTATGGCAGGAGACCCAGGGAGACCCCACTGCTGACACAGAGACATAAAAAAAAATTTGCCAAAATGAACTTGAGTACTCCTGCTGGGAACAGATGAGCCCAAGATAGAGCTTTTTGGTAAATCACATCATTCTACTGTTTACCGAAAACAGAAGGAGTCCTACAAAGAAAAGAACACAGTACCTACAGTGAAGTATGGTGGAGGTTCAATGATGTTGTGGGGTTGTTTTGCTGCCTCTGGCACTGGGTGCCTTGAATTTGTGCAAAGCATCATGAAATCTGAGGATTTTGGGTAGCACTGTACAGCCCAGTGTCAGAAAGCTGGGTTTGTGGACGAGATCTTGGGTCTTCCACCAGGACAATGACCCCAAACATACATCAAAAAGCACCCAGAAATGGATGGCAACAAAGCGCTGGAGAGTTCTAAAGTGGCCAACAATGAGTCCAGATCTAAATCCCATTGAACACCTGTGGAGAGGTCTTAAAATTGTTGTTGGGAAAAGACGCCCTTCCAATAAGAGAGACCTGGGGCAGTTTGCAAAGGAAGAGTGGTCCAACACTCCAGCTGAGAGGTGTAAGAAGCTTATTGATGGTTATAGGAAGTGACTGATTTCAGTTATTTTTTCCAAAGGGTATGCAACCAAATATTAAGTTAAGGGTGCCAATTATTTTCTCCAGCCAATTTTGGGAGTTTGGTGAGACATTATGTCCAATTAGCTTTTTTTTCCTACCTTTTTTTTCCTAAAAAAGTGCAAATTCTGTGAAGATGAGTCATGGTTGGAAGACTTCATGATGGTCTGAGCAAGAGAGAGAAGGAAAGAGAGTGACTCCAAGAAGAAGCCTCCTGTGAACCAGTAGATGTTACTGCACTGTAATCACAGGGACTGCAGAGCCAGGGTCACTACTATGTGGGCTTTGTATGGGGGGATATTGGTCTATGTTCAGTAGTTTAATTTCAATCACTATGTGATTGTCATAGTGTGGCAGTATTATTCTCACTTTTATACTGGTATTATTATTGGTAACATTGGTCTCAGAATACAGGATTATGTCAGCAACAATATGATGGTAATATGTATGGTAATAATATTATTACTATTAATATCATTATTAATAGTAACAATACTGGCCCCACAATTTCTGATGGCAGCCCTGCATGACTGTATACCTCACTGTCATTCTCTAAACTCTTTAGACTCACCTGTGCCTGAGCAAAAGTGTCTGACCTGTGGCTGTTTGCATGTCATTGCCCATATCTGACCCTTATCTACTATGCTGACTGTTACGCCGAGCGCTCCGGGTCCCCGCTCCTCCCCGGAGCGCTCGCAGCGTTCTCTCATTCGCAGCAGGTCTGACCGGGTGCGCTGCGATATTACTCCCAGCCGGGATGCGATTCGCGATGCGGGACGCGCCCGCTCGCGATGCGCATCTCGGCTCCCGTACCTGACCCGTTCCCCGTCTGTGTTGTCCCGGAGTGCGCGGCCCCGCTCCTTAGGGCGCGCGCGCGCCGGGTCTCTGCCATTTAAAGGCCCGCTGCGCCACTGATTGGCGCAGCAGGCCTAATCAGTATTCTCACCTGTGCACTCCCTACTTATACCTCACTTCCCCTGCACTCCCTCGCCGGATCTTGTTGCCATTGTGCCAGTGAAAGCGTTCCCTTGTGTGTTCCTAGCCTGTGTTCCAGACCTCCTGCCGTTGCCCCTGACTACGATCCTTGCTGCCTGCCCTGACCTTCTGCTACGTTCGACCTTGCTCTTGTCTACTCCCTTGTACCGCGCTTATCTTCAGCAGTCAGAGAGGTTGAGCCGTTGCTGGTGGATACGACCTGGTTGCTACCGCCGCTGCAAGACCATCCCGCTTTGCGGCGGGCTCTGGCGAATACCAGTAGCAACTTAGAACCGGTCCACCAACACGGTCCACGCCAATCCCTCTCTGGCACAGAGGATCCACCTCCAGCCAGCCGAATCGTGACAGTAGATCCGGCCATGGATCCCGCTGAAGTCCCGCTGCCAGTTGTCGCCGACCTCACCACGGTGGTCGCCCAGCAGTCGCAACAGATAGCGCAACAAGGCCACCAGCTGTCTCAACTGACCGTGATGCTACAGCAACTAATACCACAGCTCCAGCAACCTTCTCCTCCGCCAGCTCCTGCACCTCCTCCGCAGCGAGTGGCCGCTTCCAGCCTTCGATTATCCTTGCCGGATAAATTTGATGGGGACTCTAAGTTTTGCCGTGGCTTTCTTTCGCAATGTTCCCTGCACTTGGAGATGATGTCGGACCAGTTTCCTACTGAAAGGTCTAAGGTGGCTTTCGTAGTCAGCCTTCTGTCTGGGAAAGCTCTGTCATGGGCCACACCGCTCTGGGACCGCAATGACCCTGTCACTGCCTCTGTACACTCCTTCTTCACGGAGATTCGAAGTGTCTTTGAGGAACCTGCCCGAGCCTCTTCTGCTGAGACTGCCCTGCTGAACCTGGTCCAGGGTAATTCTTCTGTTGGCGAGTACGCCATCCAATTCCGTACTCTTGCCTCCAAATTATCCTGGAATAACGAGGCCCTCTGCGCGACCTTTAAAAAAGGCCTATCCAGTAACAATAAAGATGTGCTGGCCGCACGAGAAATTCCTGCTAACCTGCATGAACTTATTCATCTTGCCACCCGCATTGACATGCGTTTTTCCGAAAGGCGTCAGGAGCTCCGCCAGGATATGAGGCGGTTTTTCTCCCCGGCTCCTCTCTCCTCTGGTCCTCTGCAATCCGTTCCTGTGCCTTCCGCCGTGGAGGCTATGCAAGTTGACCGGTCTCGCTTGACACCTCAAGAGAGGACACGACGCCGCATGGAGAATCTTTGCCTGTACTGTGCCGGTACCGAACATTTCTTGAAGGATTGTCCTATCCGTCCTCCCCACCTGGAAAGACGTACGCTGACTCCGCACAAAGATAAGACAGCTCTAGGTGTGAACTCTGCTTCTCCACGCCTTACTGTGCCTGTGCGGATATCTTCTTCTACCTTCTCCTTCTCTGCTATGGCCTTCTTGGATTCCGGATCTGCAGGAAATTTTATTTTGGCCTCTCTCATCAACAGGTTCAACATCCCGGTGACCAGTCTCGCCAGACCCCTCTACATCAATTCTGTTAACAATGAAAGATTGGACTGTACCGTGCGTTACCGCACGGAACCTCTCCTAATGTGCATCGGACCCCATCACGAAAAAATTGAATTTTTGGTCCTCTCCAACTGCACTTCAGAAATTCTTCTTGGATTACCGTGGCTTCAACGCCATTCCCCAACCCTTGATTGGTCCACAGGAGAAATCAAGAACTGGGGTACTTCTTGTCACAAGGACTGTCTTAAACCGGTTCCCAGTACTCACAGTCGTGACCCTGTGGTTCCCCCGGTATCTGGTCTTCCTAAGGCTTATCTGGACTATGCTGATGTTTTTTGCAAAAAGCAAGCAGAGACTTTACCTCCTCACAGGCCTTATGACTGTCCTATTGACCTCCTCCCGGGTACTACTCCACCCCGGGGCAGAATCTATCCTCTGTCTGCTCCAGAGACCCAAGCCATGTCGGAGTACATCCAGGAGAATTTAAAAAAGGGGTTTATCCGCAAGTCCTCCTCTCCTACCGGAGCTGGATTTTTTTTTGTGTCCAAAAAAGATGGCTCCCTACGCCCTTGCATTGATTACCGCGGACTTAATAAAATCACGGTAAAAAACCGCTACCCCTTACCTCTTATCTCGGAACTCTTTGATCGCCTACAAGGCGCCCACATCTTTACCAAGCTGGACTTAAGAGGTGCTTATAATCTCATCCGCATCAGAGAGGGGGACGAATGGAAGACTGCATCTAACACTAGAGATGGACACTTTGAGTATCTGGTCATGCCCTTTGGCCTGTGCAACGCCCCTGCCGTCTTCCAAGACTTTGTTAATGAAATTTTTCGTGATCTCCTATATACCTGTGTTGTGGTTTACCT
Source organism: Hyla sarda (assembly GCF_029499605.1). Classification (NCBI taxonomy): domain Eukaryota; kingdom Metazoa; phylum Chordata; class Amphibia; order Anura; family Hylidae; genus Hyla; species Hyla sarda. Next base: position 342,470,830 of record NC_079191.1, on the reverse strand, counting down.
GGACGATATTCTGATTTTCTCTGCCAACTTATAAGAACACCGCCAGCATGTCCGCATGGTTCTTCAGAGACTTCGGGACAATCAACTTTATGCCAAAATGGAGAAATGTCTTTTTGAATGTCAATCTCTTCCTTTCCTAGGATACTTGGTCTCTGGCCAGGGACTACAAATGGACCCAGATAAACTATCTGCCGTGTTAGATTGGCCACGCCCCTCCGGACTCCGTGCTATCCAACGTTTTTTGGGGTTCGCCAATTATTACAGACAATTCATTCCACACTTCTCCACTATTGTGGCCCCTATCGTGGCTTTAACCAAGAAAAATGCCAATCCTAAGTCCTGGTCTCCCCAAGCGGAAGACGCATTTAAACATCTCAAGTCTGCCTTTTCTTCTGCTCCCGTGCTCTCCAGACCTGACCCATCTAAACCCTTTCTATTGGAGGTAGATGCCTCCTCTGTGGGAGCTGGAGCTGTCCTTCTACAAAAAAATTCTTCCGGGCATGCTGTTACTTGTGTTTTTTTTTCTAGGACCTTCTCTCCGGCGGAGAGAAACTACTCCATTGGTGATCGAGAACTACTGGCCATTAAATTGGCGCTCGAGGAATGGAGGCACCTGCTGGAGGGATCAAAATTTCCAGTTATCATATACACTGATCACAAGAATCTCTCCTATCTCCAGTCTGCCCAACGACTGAACCCTCGCCAGGCTAGGTGGTCGTTGTTCTTTGCCCGTTTTAACTTTGAAATCCATTTTCGCCCTGCTGACAAGAACATTAGGGCCGATGCCCTCTCTCGTTCTTCTGATGCCTCTGAAGTAGAGGTCTCTCCGCAACACATCATACCTCCGGACTGTCTGATCTCCACTTCTCCAGCTTCCATCAGGCAAACTCCTCCAGGGAAGACCTTCGTTTCTCCACGCCAGCGTCTCGGGATTCTCAAATGGGGACACTCCTCCCACCTCGCAGGCCATGCGGGCATCAAAAAATCCTTGCAACTCATCTCTCGATTTTATTGGTGGCCGACTCTGGAGACTGATGTTATTGATTTCGTGCGGGCCTGTACTGTCTGTGCCCGGGATAAGACTCCTCGCCAGAAGCCTGCTGGTCTCCTTCATCCTCTGCCTGTTCCTGAACAGCCTTGGTCACAGATTGGTATGGACTTTATTACAGACTTGCCCTCATCCCGTGGCAACACAGTTGTTTGGGTGGTCGTTGATCGATTTTCCAAGATGGCACATTTTATTCCTCTTCCTGGTCTTCCTTCAGCGCCTCAGTTGGCAAAGCAATTTTTTGTACACATTTTTCGCCTTCACGGTTTGCCCACGCATATCGTCTCGGATAGAGGCGTCCAATTCGTGTCTAAATTCTGGAGGGCCCTCTGTAAACAGCTCAAGATCAAATTAAACTTCTCTTCTTCTTATCATCCCCAATCCAATGGGCAAGTAGAAAGAGTTAATCAGGTCCTGGGTGACTATTTACGGCATTTTGTTTCCTCCCGCCAGGATGACTGGGCAGATCTTCTACCATGGGCCGAATTCTCATACAACTTCAGAGTCTCCGAATCTTCGTGGTGTACGGCCGTCACCCTCTTCCTCCCCTCCCTACTCCCTTGCCCTCTGGTTTGCCCGCTGTGGATGAAGTGACTCGTGATCTTTCCACCATATGGAAAGAGACCCAAAATTCTCTTTTACAGGCTTCATCCCGGATGAAAAGATTTGCTGATAGAAAAAGAAGAACTCCCCCCATTTTTGCTCCCGGAGACAAGGTACTGCTCTCCGCTAAATATGTCCGCTTTCGTGTCCCCAGTTATAAACTGGGACCACGCTATCTTGGTCCTTTCAAAATCAAGTGCCAGATCAACCCTGTCTCTTACAAACTCCTTCTTCCTCCTTCTCTCCGTATTCCCAATGCCTTCCATGTCTCTCTCCTTAAACCACTCATCCTTAACCGCTTCTCTCCCAAAGTTGTTTCTCCCACTCCAGTTTCCGGATCTTCTGACGTCTTTTCTGTGAAGGAGATTCTAGCATCCAAGACGGTCAGAGGTAAAAGATTCTTCTTGGTTGACTGGGAGAATTGCGGCCCTGAGGAGAGATCCTGGGAACCTGAGGACAACATCCTGGACAAAAGTCTTATCCTCAGGTTCTCAGGCTCCAAAAAGAGGGGGAGACCCAAGGGGGGGGTACTGTTACGCCGAGCGCTCCGGGTCCCCGCTCCTCCCCGGAGCGCTCGCAGCGTTCTCTCATTTGCAGCGCCCCGGTCAGACCTGCTGACCGGGTGCGCTGCGATATTACTCCCAGCCGGGATGCGATTCGCGATGCGGGACGCGCCCGCTCGCGATGCGCATCTCGGCTCCCATACCTGACCCGTTCCCCGTCTGTGTTGTCCCGGCGCGCGCGGCCCCGCTCCTTAGGGCGCGCGCGCGCCGGGTCTCTGCCATTTAAAGGGCCGCTGCGCCACTGATTGGCGCAGCAGGCCTAATCAGTATTCTCACCTGTGCACTCCCTACTTATACCTCACTTCCCCTGCACTCCCTCGCCGGATCTTGTTGCCATTGTGCCAGTGAAAGCGTTCCCTTGTGTGTTCCTAGCCTGTGTTCCAGACCTCCTGCCGTTGCCCCTGACTACGATCCTTGCTGCCTGCCCTGACCTTCTGCTACGTCCGACCTTGCTCTTGTCTACTCCCTTGTACCGCGCTTATCTTCAGCAGTCAGAGAGGTTGAGCCGTTGCTGGTGGATACGACCTGGTTGCTACCGCCGCTGCAAGACCATCCCGCTTTGCGGCGGGCTCTGGTGAATACCAGTAGCAACTTAGAACCGGTCCACCAACACGGTCCACGCCAATCCCTCTCTGGCACAGAGGATCCACCTCCAGCCAGCCGAATCGTGACACTGACTCTCCTGTGTATGACCTGAATCATTGATGCTGAACCTGTGCCACCAGTCATGACTCATTTGCAAAGCCTGATGGCTTTTCTGCCTGGACCTGACTCCTGCTACTTGGCTGCCTGCCTACCATTAATGCCTGCACTAGTCTCCATCTCTGCTTATATCACCAGAGCCTGACACTGAGACTGCTAACGATAACAGGAACACTCTTTGGGTAGAAATCTGGTACCATCTAGCAGCAGAAGTTCAACGCCTACATCCTGGCGATAATAAGTACCTAGAGGGTGCTTAGACTCCGCTCCTGAGTTAAGCTCAAAGTCAAATAGGTTGAATAGCACAGTGGGATATCTATCAGCAGGCATCCCGTGACAATGCCCAGGGGGGTCCTGGGACCCCCCATGTTGGCAAATTCACACCGGCAATCTGCGGCGATTCCGGTCATACGGGTCACGTGTGACCCGATGACCAGGAATTAAAAGGTGATCGGTGGTGTACTATATACCGCTAATCACCTCCTGTAGCTAGGGGGAGGTGGCGATCCCATCACCCCCCCAGTAGTGCTGCTATTGGTCCGACCAATAGTAGCCGGCAGAGGAGGGGTTAATGTCCCCTTCTTTCAGCTCAGCTCGCCCACTGCATTCAGTCAGTGGGCAGAGCTGTGACAGAGAGCCAGTGACCCCTCCTCTGCCGAGATCTGTGCCCCTCAGGGCTGAAGAACTGTCTGTAGGGCAGGGTTTACGTAGTGTAGAGTTTACAGTAAAGGGACAGGTTGGAGGTTAAAAAAAGTTAAAAATCCCCCCCCATCCGACTCCCTAATAGGTCCTCAAGGGTCCGCCGCACATTTTTCAGCGTGATGCGGGCCCGGGTTCAGGGCACTGCATTTGCCCCCATTTTTTTGCCCACAGCATTTTTTCTTTCCATATAACGGTGTGTGACTTATAATCACACATCGTTATATACAAAAGTTACTCTAAGCACACACACTACATAATCCCTACATAATTTGGGGCCTTGTGCTGCATATGGGCCTGCCAAAAAACCCAATGTCAGGCAGTACTGGAGCAGTGACGTCCTCTACCAGACCCCGCTATACAGTATGGTCATGGCACGGAAGCGGTTCAAGGCCATTCAGAACCGGCCACCTATGACCGGCTTTACAGAGTGAGGCCGGTCATCGATCTCTTTGGGGCCAAATTTTTGGAGGCCTACGTACCCCTCAGGGAGCTCTCGGTAGATGAGTCTCTTATAAGTTTTAAGGGGAGACTCATCTTCTGGCAGTATATTCCCTCGAAGCCGGCACAGTATGGCGTGAAACTCTACAAACTTTGTGAGAGTACCTCTGGGAACACTTACAAGTTTAGAGAATATGAGGGACAAGATTTCTGTATTGAACCACCAGAATGTCTCTCCGCTCTGGGTGTTAGCGGGAAACTCATTTGGGACCTTGTGCAACCATTGCTGGATAAGGGTTACCATGTGTACGTGGACAACTTTTATACCAGCATCCCTCTGTTCACATCCCTTGCTGCCAGATCCAAGTCTGCTTGTGGGACTGTGCAGAAGAACCAGAGAGGCCTCCCTCAAAATTTTCTGCAGACACCGATGCCCAAGGGTGAGTCCCGTGCCCTTACCCATGAAAATTTGTTGCTGGTCAGGTATAAGGATATGAGGGATGTCCTCATGCTGACCACAATTCATGGTAACGGCAGCTCACCTGTCCCTGTGCGAGGTACCACAACAACGGTCCTCAAGCCTGATTGTATTCTGGACTACAATCAGTATATGGGGGGAGTTGATCTCTCTGATCAAGTCCTCAAGCCATACATGGCCATGCAGAAAACACGGGTATGGTATAAAAAAGTTGCGGTCTACTTGGTACAGGTTGCTATGTACAACTCTTTTGTACTGTCCCAGTATGCTGGCAACACAGGGACATTTCTCCAGTTCCAAGAAGAAGTCCTAAGGGCCCTGATCTTTGGCGACCAGGAAAGAGCAGGCCGGACTTCCCAAGAAACTGGAAATATAAGTGGCAGGATCGTCCCCGGCCAACACTTTCCAGGTGAGGTCCCCCACACTGGAAAGAAGGGACAATCCCAGAAAACATGCAGAGTGTGTCACAAGGGGATACGGAAGGACACCACCACTCAATGTGACATGCCCCGATCACACGGGCCTTTGCATTAAAAACTGCTTCAGGGAGTATCACACTTCCATGCAGTACTAAATTTTTCATTTTCCATAATTTGACCCCAATGTACCAAGTCCAGAGTACATTCCAAGTTTTAACCCCATAAAACCACTAAATTGCCCAAAAAACTCTTTCATCAAAAAACAAACAAACAAAAAAAAAAACAATAAGACCTCTGGGGGTATTTTTTCCATAAATGGGTCATGGGTCACTGAGTCACTATCATCGGGGACTTCTTTATGTGGCCTCAAATGCGCAGCGCTCTCTCTGCACCTGAGCAGGGTGCAAATTTGAGGCACCAGGTTAGGGTTGGCCACACACATCACATTCCCAGAATGATGATTCAGAGTTTGGGGTGGGTATATTTTATAGTTTTGGCTATGCTCTGGGTCATCATTCTGGGAACATAACCCGTTTTATCATTTTACGTCCCACTGTACCCCATTTTAGTAATTTATCCCATGTAACTCTCCTTGATGGGGGGTCCCGCATGATGGGGGCTCCATAGGCAGCTATGTAAATGCTCAAGGCCCCTGACTGCACTTCTGCTCTTTGGAGACCGGTGTGCACCCACAGAGCTGTTTATGTCCAGATATGAGGTATGTCCTTACTCCAAAGAAATGTATTCACAAATTTACGGTGACATTTTCTCCTGTTACCACTTGTGAAAATGAAAAATTTGGGGTAACCCCAGCATTTTAGTGTAAAAAATCAAATTTTTCCTTTTCACATCCCACTTAAATGAACATTTCTCAAACACCTGTGGGGTGTTAAGGCTCATTGTACCCCTTGTTATATTGCCTTGAGGGGTGTAGTTTCCAAAATAGTATGCCATGTGTTTTTTTTTTTTTTTTGCTGTTCTGGCATTATAGGGGCTTCCAAAATGTGACATGCCCCCCCATTTCAGCAAAATTTGCTTCTCTTCTGAGCATTGTAGTGCGCCCGCAGTGCACTTGACATCCACACATGTGGTATTTAATTTAATTTACACATCCAACTTTAACGAAAAGTCGTCAAACACCTGTGGAGTGTAAAGCTCACTGTACCACTTGTTACGTTCCTTGAGGGGTGTATTTTCCAAAATAGTATGCCATGTTTTTTTTTTTGCTGTTCTGGCACCATAGGGGCTTCCTAAATGCGACATGCCCCCCAAACACCATTTCAGCAAAATTTACTTTCCAAAAGCCAAATGTGACTCCTTCTCTTCTGAGCATTGTAGTGCGCCCACAGTGCACTTGACGTCCACACATGGGGTATTTCCATACTCAGAAGAGATGGGGTTACAAATTTTGGGTGGCATTTTCTTCTATTACCCCTTGTAAAAATTATAAAATTGGGGTAAAACTAGCATTTTTGTGAAAAAATAAATCATTTACACATCCAACTTTAAGGAAAAGTCGTCAAACACCTGTGGGGTGTTAAGGCTCACTGTACCCCTTGTTACATTCCTTGGGGGGTGTAGTTTCCAAAATAGTATGCCATGTGTTTTTTTTTTTTTTTTTTTTTTGCTGTTCTGGCTTCTTAAATGTGACATGCCCCCCAAAAACCATTTCAGAAAAACTCACTCTCCAAAATCCCTTTGTCGCTTGACATACACATATGAGGCATTTCCTTACTTGAGAGAAATTGTTTTACAAATTTTAGGAAGATTTCTCTCCTTTTACCCCTTGTAAAAATTCAAAAACTGCTTCTACAAGAACATGCGAGTGTAAAAAATGAAAATTTTGAAATTTCTCCTTCACTTTGATGCTATTCCTGTGAAACACCTAAAGGGTTAAAAAAAACTTTTAGAATGTCATTTTGAATACTTTGAGGGGTGCAGTTTTTATAACAGGATCATTCATAGGATATTTCTAATATGAAGCCCCCTCAAATCCACTTCAAAAGTGAACTGGTCCCTGAAAAATTTCGATTTTTAAAATGTTGTGGAAAATTGCTGCTGAATTTTGAAGCCATCTGATGTCTTCCAAAAGTAAAAACATGTCAACTTTATGATGCAAACATAAAGTAGACATATTGTATAAGTGAATCAATATAAAATGTATTTGGAATATCCATTTTCCTTATAAGTAGAGAGCTTCAAAGTAAAAAAAAAATGCTAAATTTTTTCATCAAATTTTGGAATTTTTCACCAAGAAATGATGCAAGTATCGACGAAAATTTACCACTAACATAAAGCAGAATAAGTCACGAAAAAACATTCTCGGAATCAGAATGAAAAGTAAAAGCCTCCCAGATTATTAATGCTTAAATTGACAGTGGTCAGAGGTGCAAAAAATGCCGGGTCCTTAAGGTGAAAATGGGCTGGGTCCTTAAGGGGTTAAGGACCAAGACCATTTTGACCTTAAAGACTAGGCCAATTTTTGTTTTTGCACTTTCATTTTTTTCCTCCTCTCCTTCTAAAAATCATACTTCTTTCAATTTTGCACCTACAGACCCATATAAGGGCTTGTTTTTTGCACCACCAATTGTACTTTGTAATGACATCAATAATTTAATAACAAAATCTTCTGCAAAACCAAAAATATATATTTGTGGGGTGAAATTGAAAACAAATACGCCATTTTGTAACTTTTGGGGGCTTCCGTTTCTACACCGTGCAATTTTCGGTAAAAATGACACCTGATCTTTAATCTGTAGGTCCATACAGAATATCAAATTTATGTAGGTTTTATTTTATTTTACTACTTTAAAAAAATCTTAACTGCATGTACCAAAATTAGTATGTTTAAAATTGTCATCTTCTGACCCCTATAACTTTTACATTTTTCTGCATACGGGGCGGTATGAAAAGTCAAATCCGAACCTAAAACAGCTGAGGTTGATTCTTCTTATCTAGAAAAAATAGAAGGGCTTGGACATTATGCGCCTGCTGTGTAGCTGAACACTGTTAAAAAATGGCCCACACTGGACCCTGTCCACTGTTGAAAGTGCCTACAATGGAAACACAGCATAAAAACTAGATAATGGAATATGAGAACATGCCCTGGTCTTATGAATCACATTTCTTTTACATGACCTAGATGGTTAGATTAGTGTATATTACTTAGCTTGGTAAGAGATGGCACAGAGATTCACCTTGGGAAGAAGGCAAGGATTGTGATGCTTTAGGCAAAACTTTATTTGTTCCTTTATTCATGTGGATGTTACTTTGTCACATACCATCTACCTAAACATTGTTAAGGTAGATGGTATGATATAGTCCGGCTGTCACAAATCAACAAAACCTTTTGTAGTTTTACCTTTTATGCAACTGTATATTAAAGAGATCAGACTCTGTTTTGTCTGAAATTGCTGCTGCAAGCTAACAGACCCAACCTTGGTGTTACCATATCTATCTATCTATCTATCTATCTATCTAAGAAAGTTCATATAAATCTGCAGCACACAGGTCCAATATGGTGAAAAAGAAAAAACTTTATTCCATCATGTGAATGTCATACAGCTACTTTTCTGCTGGCTCTCCCAGCCTTTCTCAAGCTTCTCGAGCTTGAGAAAGGCTGGGAGAGCCAGCAGAAACGTAGCTGTATGACATTCACATGATGGAATAAAGTTTTTTCTTTTTCACCATATTGGACCTGTGTGCTGCAGATTTATATGAACTTTCTGTGAATTGGGACCCCTGACCAAGGTCTGATTCTGCGTGCACCCACAGATATTGAGCTCAAGGGAGTGCTGTTTCTCTTTGGATTACTATCTATCTATCTACCATAAAAAATATCTAATAACACATATAAATCTTGTATTCCATTAATTTGAGTTTTATCATGTACTTCACTCACTACAGGTACTACATTCACAGTGATTCTCAGCTTTTATTCAGAATTTTGTCTTTAAATGGGCACTGTCATCATCTTTTTTTTATGTACTACACCATATCGCAACTATACTTCTATTTTTTTTTCTGTGTATAAATTATTTTAATTCCCTCTTGAAAATCTGGCCACTTGGGGTCTCCCACCTAGTAGTGTTGCTCGCGAATATTCGCAATGCGAATTTTATTCGCGAATATCGCATATTCGCGAATCCGCGAATATTCGCGAATATAGCACTATATATTCGGAATTACGAATATTCTTTTTTTTTTGTTTTTTTTTTATAATTTTTATTTTTTCACAGTACACATCACAGTGATCATCCCTCTCTTCTTCCAGCTTGTGTGGTGTAAAGAAGGCTCTAATACTACTGTGTGAGACTGGCGTGCGAATTTTCGCATATGCGAAGATTAGCATATGCTAATTTTCGCATATACGAATTTTCGCTTATGTTAATTTTATATATACTAATTTTCGTATATGGTAATTTACGCATTTGCGAATTTTTGCATATGCGAAAATAAAACGAGAATATTATGAATATGCGAATATATGACGAATATTCGTCCATATATTCGCGAATATTCGCGAATTCGAATATGGCCTATGCCGCTCAACACTACCACCTAGTGGCCAGCTGCAGAATGGGTGATGTCACAGCTGTATTAGGACTGATACCGGCCGGGGAATCAGTCCGAATTCAGTCAGTCCCTCCCTGTAAATCAGAAAGCCGGGGCAGCCGTCCCCCCACCCCGGCATGTACAGTCTGGCGGCAGTCTGTTGCTAAACTACAATTCCCAGCATGCCTTGACATCTATTGGCTGTCAGGGAATGCTGGGAGTTGTAGTTTAGCAACAGCTGGAGGCACACTGAGGATTGGAACTAACAGTATGCTTCCACCTGTTACTATACTACACTGCGGCATACAGAGGGTGCACGCAGAGTTTTTTTTTATATAGTTTTTGTTTTAAAAACAAAGCATATTACATTTCATTTCGTTCCCGGGTCTCGGCGGCGTAGAATAGCATGACAGGTGGACGATGCTCCTATACTCCTCCTCCCTGGATAGCACTCGCACTGCTAATCAGGGCGGAGGAGACCCCATGCTATCGGTTGCTCATCTATGCGTACTCCCACCAAAAAGGATGGTGGGAGCTATTCTAACATTGCGAAGAATACAATGCAGCTGTTTATTTGAGTGCAGTAACCGGCTAAAACAAATACAGCTTAGATTAATATAGTAGATGTTAACTTTAAGTACAAAATCCCTGGAACACAGGGTGTGTATCTCTGACATGGCTTGTTAACTCATCCGTAGTCATTATGCCCCAAAGAATTTTTCCTGTTATTGCTGCAAGCTAGCAACATATGGAATTCATGTAGCATATGGGCAAGTGGAAAGCACCGACTTTCAATTAGTACATGAGTGATATAATTGTCTCACGGATGTGTTTATTGTCAACTTGTTTACCAAAAAAATTAAAACACCAGAGCCTAACTGAAAGGCGTGTACTTCATTTAATCTGTTGGCTTCTGGGAAGTATTTGACCACTATTTTTGTAAACAGAAGGAAATTAAGCAACTGTGTGCATGTGAATATCAGACACACAGAAATATATCTAGAACTATATTAACAGCAACTATAAACTATTATTTTTGTATTTCTGCTTTGGATGCTACAGCAATGGACTTTTTGGAGGTTTCTGGAGGTTTCAAAGGTAGGTTAGAGTCAGATGTCAGTAGTGAGTATGGGGAATGCACAGGAACAATCTTGGACAACAGAAGAGCAAAGAAGGAGTTTTTGGAGATTGTTGTTAATATGCGTTGTGGGTGAATTGAAGTGGAGGATTATTAGATAGGAGGTTACAGATAGAGATGAATGAATCTCCATAGATTTGTTCAGTTTCTAATTCAGTAAATTTTACTGTCAAATTTGTTTTGGATTTGGATCCCGATTCAGAATTGGAAGTGCCTTGATTACCATGTGATAGCCCATGCAAAGTATTTACAGGAGAAGGGACTCCTGTCAGGGGCAGGGGCTCTTGTTTCTGTACAGTACACTAAGTGGCTGGGCTGGGTGCAGAGCACTTTGCTCAGTGAATGTAGTGAGTGTAAGCTGTGTGGCAAATAACATCAATGCTTACCTCTGGGACACTTAGTTTACAAGTGCAGGGATGAAACAAACCAGATTAACCGCCAAATACATTTTAAAAATTTATTTATTTTTTAAATTCAGATAGATTCAATTTTTTGCTGAATAAGTTTACGTATTTCTAATCCCCGAGTGATCAACTATGTGATTAGAAATGAGTAAACTTATTCAGCAAAAAATAGAATCTATCTGAATTTCAAAAATTTCAAAAAAATTTGAATGTGTATATTGATGCACTAAAATTTGGTGAGTCAAGTCTATGAAATGAGTGGATTTTTTAAATGTTTTTGAGTTGGAACAGCTTGGATGTGTGGTTGGAAACATGGCAGAATTAAGGGCAATAGACTTGTGGGATTGGAGAAAGTATAGTGCCATTGACAGTCCTTTAAAGTTTTTTTGTGGTGTTGAGTGAGTTGGTTGAAATTTTATTAATTTTGTTTTCTTCATGTTGAGTTTTAAAAAGTTGGAGGAGAAGGATAATATAGATCATAGGCACTCCTTGATCAGATCAGAAGCCAGATTTCAGCTGGTTAATAGTAAGTTGGATAACATGTGGGAGGACAATTCAAGGTAGACATGTCGCAAGAGGTGTTTGGGGAAAGTGGGAATAGTGAAGACGGGTGATAGCTGGACAAAGAGGACATGTCGAGGAATGGCATCAGGAATTATAGGCCTGTTATTTTAACCTCCGTTGTATGTAAATTGTTTGAGAGTTTTCAAAGAGATGCTATTTTGGAGTATCTTAATGGAAACAAATGTATGATGCCATGTCAGCATGGGTTTATGAGGGAAAAGTCCTGTCAAACTTACCTGATCAGCTTTTATAAGGAGGTGAGCTCAAGACTAGACTAGGGTAAATTGCATATCATTTCATATACCTTGAAGCATTCTTCTTTTGAAGCATTTGTTACAATGCCACAAAAAAGGTTGGCACATACAATAAGAACAATTGGGTTGGAGAAAAATGTATGTGAGTGGGTAAGTAAATGGCTCAGTCATAGGAATCAGCGGGTGATTATTAATGGTACTAACTCTGATTGGGTGACTGTTACTAATACTATAGGGGTCGGCTTGGTGTCTTTTTTTTAAATATATGTATTAATGATCTTATAGATGGATTATATAGTAAAGTGTCAATCTTTGCAGGTAATACTAAGCTTTGAAAAGTAATTAAAGAAGTACTCCAGTAAAATAACACTTATCCACTATCCAAAGGATAGGGCAGGAATTTTAGACTGCAGGAAGGTTAAACCTCTGGGACCCCCACAATCTACAGAAAAGCACTCCGGCAGCCCCAGCAAGGGGGGCGTGACTGCCAGGGTGCCATGCAGGAGATCGCGGATATTTTTTATTGCACTGGAGTACACCCTTAACACAGTAAAGGACAGTGCACTGTTACAAATGTATTTGGATAGGTTGGAGGTTTGGGCTGAGAAGAGGCAAATGAGGTTCTTACATACTAAAGATCCAGAAAAAAAACACATGGTATAAGGTATTGCCCCTCTGAGATTGCTGAGACCTTCAGAAAATTTTATGAAGATCTATATAATATTGATAAACATAACCCCATAACACTGTGCAAGAAGTTTAGAGAGAAGGTTAAAACATACATCGCAGAATCAGGTTTGTCGCAGCTGGATAAGGAAGAAGTGGAGACACTGGAGAAAGAAATAACCCTAGAGGAGTTAAAATTCGGAATAAGGACAACCTCGGTTAGAAAAGCTCCAGGTCTCGATGGGTTCTTGCTGGAGTACTACAAACTATTAAAGATATTCTGGCCCCCTATTTTCTAAAAGCGGTCAATGCGGTTAGCCAAGGAGTGCCTTTGCCCAAGGACGCGAGTAGAGCAACTATTGTTGGGATCCCCAAAGAGGGGAAAGATACAGCTCAGTGCGCAAACTACAGGCCAATTTCATTATTAAATGTAGATTGTCCTCTGTGCTGGGGAAAGTGATCCACATGGACCAAGTGGATTTTATGGCCTCCAGAGAGGCAAAGGATAATACCACCAGGGTAATAGATCTGATCCAGTTCACCCGGACTAGAATGATTCCATCAATGCTGCTGTCCACAAACACAAAGAAAGGTTTTGACCGGGTGAACTGGATCTATATGACAGCAACACTAAGGCATCTGGCTAAGGAACAACTTTTTAAACTTGATTTTGGAGCTATATAGATATCCCACGAGAATCCGGGTAAATGGCATTCTATCAAAAGAGCTAGAGATACGAAATGTAACTAGACAAGGGTGCCCTTGTTCCCTCCTGATCTTCTGGAGGATTCTGGTTTTGGAGTCCTTTTTATGCAGAATTAGAGCGAATGGAGATCTTGGGCGAATAACAGTACAAGGAACAATACACAAAGTAGCAGCTGTTGCTATTTTTTTTATTACAGAGCCATCAGTTACACTACCCATACTGATGCAGAAATTTGAAAAATATACCCGCCCAGTCAGATTTTAAAGTTAATCTTGAAAAATCAGTAGCACTGAATATATCTCTAGCGAAGGCAACAGTAGCCTTTTGCAGGGGTCCTTTAAACTTAGCTGGGCTAAACAAGCTGTAAAACTGCTAGGGGTGTGGATATTGGCAGATAGGAAGGATCTCTATATGCTTTCCACTCTGCCTCTAGGGGGAGGGGTAGATTGGTCACACACAAGGTGCTTAAATATTAGTTTGGGACTCAGTTCTGAGTGTGCTCTGTCTGAGTGGGCTTTGGAAAGAGAGGCACTTGCAAGAGAGTTAGAAAACTGAGAGATATCTGCTGTGCGGCATGAATTTGTGAAGCTGGAGTGATTTGTGTGAGTACTAGGGATAACTGCTAGAATTTTAAACAGACTTTTCACCTTTGTTTCTCCACTCTGCCTCTAGCAGGAGGGGTAGATTGGTCCCACACAGATGCTTAAATCTTAGTTTGGGACTCAGTTCTGAGCATGCTCTGAGTGGGCTTTGGAAAGAGAGGCACTTGTAAAAGAGTTAGAAAACTGAGAGTTTGAAATACCCATAACTAGTTGTCGTGCGGTAATAACTCAATTATGAATTATGGGCATAAAAATGATTATGAAAAATTTTAAATTATGAAAATTATTAAAAATCTAAAAATTTTGACCTGGGGAATTGTAGACAAAGCTAATCAATACAATTCACATCTGAGTCCGACTAGTTCCTCAGATATTAACAAGTTATTTTTATGATGGGATGACAGTAACGCTTAAGGATGTAGTTTTGCAATATACAGTAATACACAGGTATTATAAAGTATGCAAATTTATTGGTTATAAGATTATAAACATAAATGAGTAATAAACACAATGATATATGCAAATGAATATCAATTAGATATTAGTAAACAGTATAAGATTAATTGACTACATTTAGTAGAACAATACATGGAAGTAGTTAGTATCTTGTTACAATAAACAAAAGCTACCAGGTTAGAATATCATTTAAAAAGGTTACATATCACTCTATTTAGAGGAACCTCATGATATTAAGGTGGGCAATATCTAATCATTAGACATCAATATGGAATGCTAAATTCACTCCCCGCCCCCTTCTAACCACTACAAATCACATGACTCCATGAATGGGGAAATCATCTAAGGATATAAATATGGAAAAATTATGATATACTTCCCCCCATTCTGGACTATTTTCTATACATTATTTTGGTAAGACAGTAAGACAATTAGCAGAGATACATGATCTTGCTCTATATTTTAGGAGGAAGAACTTGAAACCAGTTTCCTGTGTGGGAAATATTGTTATAACATTTAGCTTGGCGAGTAGGAATTCTATCAATATGTATAAGCAATTATTTAATGCTTTGATAGATTATGATCCTTGATTCTTCTGCAGGTAGAATGAAATCTCACAATATCGTAGAACTATAATCTCAATATCGAGATAATTCATTATTTTATTTAATTAATTTAGTCGCCAATCTAAATGGTATAATTCCATCCACATTATCCCAATTAGTCTTAATTAAATGGAATACCATTTTTGTGTCTCTTATCAAAACGTTGTATGAACCTTAATTCTGCTCTGAGGAACACTGAACATCAGGGACAGCCATTGGGTTGGTAATCAGTCCGGCATCTGGAATCTCACATGGCTTCCATGGCATCCATCTTGTGGACCTCTTCCCTTTGTCTTTGTGTTCTCAGTTACAGCAGTTCAGCCTCCAGTTCAGTATTAGCTCTCAGAGAGCTAACATCTGGTTTACCAGACTTTTTAATTAGTTAGACAAACCCTCCTAAATTGTAATTCCCCAATAAATGTAGGTTGGGCTTGTACATATGGTAATGATTATGACATCACTATACTACCCAGAATGCATTGAGCACATTACCCATAATGCCTTTCCTGTGGTGTAATGTCCCCTACCCATACACTAGGGGTTGCTATTGCATAAGCAATTAGCATCATTACCATTAAGGGTTAACTGTAAATAATTGGTCTTAAACAACATTCCACACTTTGACAAATGGACCAATAAATAACAGACAGGTCTTACTTTTGACATCTATAAAGTAATCAAACCCTGGATTCTCATAGACATGGAGTCGCCATTAGACATCCAAAATTTATTGGAAAGATAAAAATCATGGAGGTCTCTAACACAGATGTGTGAATGTTTATGTCCAGTCAAATGGGTAATTAACTGTTAAACAGGATAACATTCACAAAGTCTTAGGAATACTCCACTAGTCGTTGTCTCACCCCCCTTTACTTGGGTGAATTTTAGTAGTGATGTCTAGAGAGAGTGTTACCAGACCCCTTATTAGTCCCTTATATCAAACACCATAAATAAACTACAGATACAAGGAGCATTGTACTCCCAGTTATTAGAGATGCAGTAGAGATGAAACTTCAGAAATTGGCCTATTTTGATTATACGCAAAATGGCTGACATCATTGCTATGAAACATATTAAACATAGTGATTCATTTTTGGGGTGTCACAAAATGCATGACATAGTATGGCCTCCATGTTGGAAAATGCAGACCAGTGTACATCCTGTTCAATGTACGCAATTCTTGAACAGCAGTTTGAGGGTGCATATTGTTGTGCAGGATGTGTGCGAGTTGTTCATTTGGCAGCCCAGATCCTGGATCTAGAGAAGAAACTGGCAATACTCAGATGTATGGACAACTTGGAGCAAGTACTCTCTGGGGTAAAGGTGGGGGAGGATGGTGGGACGGAGGTGCAGGACAGTCAGGCAGTTAGCTGGGTTACAGTTAGAAAATGGGGTTGAGGGAAAAAAGTCTGGGAGGCTAGTCCTGAACTGGCACACCCCAACAAGTTTGCCCGGTTTGCAGATGAGGGGGATGCCATTTCATAGCTAGCAGTACTGCAGCAAGATACTGCCTCTGACCGCCAGGGGGGTGTCTTCTCCAGTAAGGAGGGGGGGGGGGGGGAGTGCAGGGCAGGCCAGACAGGTACTGATATTGGGGGACTCAATTATTAGGGGGACAGACAGGGCGATCTGTCAAAAAGACCAGGATCGCCGAACAGTGTGTTGTCTTCCTGGCGCTCGAATTCGGCACATCCCGGATTGGGTTGACAGGTTGCTGGGTGGGGCTGGAGAGGACCCAGCAGTCATGGAACATATTGGCACTAATGACAAAGTAAGAGGTAGGTGGAATGTCCTTAAAAATTATTTCAGGGACTTAGGCTGCAAGCTTAAGACAAGAACCTCCAAGGTAATATTTTCTGAAATATTACCTGTACCATGAGCCACACCAGAGAGGCAGTGGGAGATCAGGGAGGTAAACAAGTGGCTCAGAAGCTGGTGTAGGAAGGAGGGGTTTGGGTTCATGGAGAACTGGGCCGACTTCGCTGTTGGTTTCCGGCTCTACCGTAGGGACGGGCTGCACCTCAATGGGGAGAGTGCAGCTGTGCTTGGGGAGAAGATGGCTAGAAGGGTGGAGGAGTGTTAAAACTAGGTACTGGGGGGAGGGAACCTACAACATAGAGGGGGAAGATAGCATAGATAGAGAGGGGGGAACTTATTAATATCCTTGGGGGTGGAGCAGAGGGAGGGGTTAAAATAGTTAATAGGGATAGGCTTCACAGGAAGAAAAAACATACACCTTTGAATTGCACGTTTACTCATGCCAGAAGTCTGACCAATAAAACTGATGAACTGGAGTTAAAAATGTCTGAGGAGGATTACGACATAGTGGGTATAACAGAAACTTGGCTCAATAATTGCTGTAACTGGGCGGTCAACATACACGGTTAGAGTCTATTCAGGAAGGATGGGACAAAACGGAAAGGGGGAGGAGTTAGTCTTCATGTAAAGTTCAGTCTGAAGGCCACATTGCGGGAAAATATACGGGAGGGAAACAATCATGTGGAATCATTATGTGTAGAAATATATGGAGATGAAGATAAAAAATTCTGATAGGGGTTTGTTATAAGCCACCAAACATAATGAGAGAGGCAGAAGATTAAAGGGGTTATCCAGGAAAAAACTTTTTTTTATATATCAACTGGCTCCAGAAAGTTAAACAGATTTGTAAATTACTTCTAATAAAAAATCTTAATCCTTTCAGTACTTATGAGCTTCTGAAGTTAAGGTTGTTCTTTTCTGTCCAAGTGCTCTCTGATGACACGTATCTCGGGAAACGCCCAGTTTAGAATAAAATCCCCATAGCAAACCTCTTTTAAACCGGGCGTTTCCCGAGAACAACCTTAACTTCAGAAGCTCATAAGTACTGAAACGATTAAGATTTTTTAATAGAAGTAATTTACAAATCTGTTTAACTTTCTGGAGCCAGTTGATATAAAAAAAAAAGTTTTTTCCTGGAATACCCCTTTAATTACTGAGGCAAATTAACAAGGCAGCAAATCAAAATGATGTGATGATAATTATGGGGGACTTTCCTGATATGAACTGGGAGACTGAGATCTGTGAATCTCATAAAGGACACAGGTTTCTGACTAGGGCTAAAGACAATTATCTGTCTCAAATGGTGCATGGCCTGACCAGAGGGGGCGCCCTACTAGACTTAATATTCACCAACAGACCTGACAGAGTAACTAATGTGCAAGTAAAAGGATACCTAGGAAAAAGTGATCATAATATAATACATTATAACTTGTTCTTCAATTAGGGAATCTCGCGAGGGGCCACAAATACAATGAACTTTAGGAAGGCAAAGTTTGATCAACTCAGTATAGCCCTTAGCAATATAAAATGGGATAGTGTCCTCAAAAACAAAATACTGACACTTAATGGGGGACTTTCAAAAATATCTTAAATTCTCACTGTAAGATGTATGCACCTAATGGGAATAAAAGGGTTAGAAATAAAAGAAAACCAATATGGATGAATAAAAAGGTTAAGGGGGCAATAAATGACAAAAATAAAGCATTTAAACTACTAAAACAAGATAGCAGTGAAGAAGCATTAAAAAGCTATAGAGAAAAATGTAAAATATGTAAAAAAAAACTGATAAATGCCGCAAAAATAGAGACAGAAAGACTCATTGCAAAAGAGAGTAATACTAACCCCAAAATGTTCTTTAACTATGTAAATAGCAAAAAGATCAAAAATGAAAGTGTAGGCCCTTTAAAAAATGATGAGGAAGAAATTATAAATGGGGATCAGGAAAAAGCAAATATATTAACCCATTAAGGACAGCGATTTCACGTTTTTGCATTTTCTCCTTGCCTTCAAAAAAAATCATAACCCTTTCAATTTTGCACCTAAAAATCTGTATTATGGCTTATTTTTTTTGCGCTACCAAGTCTACTTTACAGTGACATTAGTCATTTTACCGAAAAATCCACGGCAAAACGGAAAAAAAATTAATTGTGCAGCAAACTTGAAGAAAAAATGCAATTTTTTACATTTTGGGGGCTTACGTTTCTATGTAGTACATTTTTCGGTAAAAATGACCCCTTATCTTTATTCTGTAGGTCCACACGGTTAAAATGATACCCTACTTGTATAGGTTTGAATTTATATTACTTCAGAAAAAAATCATAAATACATGCAGGAAAATGTATACGTTTAAAATTGTCATTTTCTGAGCCCTATAACTTTTACATTTTTCTTTTGTTCTGATCAGACTTTTTGGTAACTTTTTATTCACTTTTTTGTGGTATAAAAAGAGATCAAAAATGCGCTATTTTGGACTTTGGAATTTTTTTGCGGTATATTTTTATAATTTGGACATTGCCGCACGTGGCAATACCACATATGTTTATTTTTATTTACACTGTTTTATTTTGTTACTAGGAAATGCCGGGTGATTTAAACTTTTAATTCAGAAGGGAATACCTGAAAGGGTTAACTTTTTTTACACTTTTTTTTTTGTGAGCTCATAGTTCCTATACGGACCTATGAGCTTGCAATGGCTGATTGCATACACAGATTGTTGCCTTGCCGTTGCATGACAACAAGCTGTGTAATCGGCGGTTGATTGCTCCAGCCTGTAACTCAGGCATGGAGCAATCAATCAGAGCCGGGACGCCAACGGAAGAAGGTAGGGACCTTCTTCTCTTCGGGTAGCTGATCGGGGCATCGCGATTTTATCACGCTATTAGCCGCGGGTCCCGGCTGTGAATAGGCGCCGGGACCATCCCGCTATGACGTTATAGACAGGGACTGGACTTAGGACGTACTCATACGTCCTAAGTCCTTAAGGAGTTAAACAAATTCTTCTTCACTGCATTCACCGAGGAAAATGAAATGCCAGGTGAAACATAGCAAAATAACGTAAACTCCCCTGTACAGGTCACCTATCTAACACAGGAAGAAGTACAGTACCGCATACAAAAAATCAAAATAGACAAATCACCACGTCCAGATGGCATTCACCTTTGTGTTCTAAAGGAATTAAGTAATGTAATAGACAGACCTCTATTTTTTATTTTCAGGGACTCTATAGTAACAGGGACTGTTCCCCAGGACTGGCACATGGCAAATGTGGTGCCAATATTTAAATAGGGGACAAAAGGTGAGCCCGGGAATTATAGACCTGTTAGTTTAACCTCTGTTGTATGTAAATCGCTTAAGGGTTTTCTAAGAGATGCTATTTTGGAGTATCTTGATAAAATGTAATATATGACTCCATATCAGCATTGCTTTATGAAGGATCGGTCCTATCAAACTAACCTTATCAGCTTTTATGAGAAGGTGAGCTCCAGATTGGACCAGGGGGAATCGCTGATTTTTTCAAAGCATTTGATATGGTGCCACATAAAAGGTTGGTGCATAAAGGATGAGAAGGATTGGGCTGGGGAAGATGTGTGTAAGTGGGTAAGTAACTGGCTCAGTGAAAGGAAACAGAGGGTGGTTATTAATGGTACTTATTCTGTTTGGGTGACTGTTACTAGTGGGGTACCACAGGGGTAAGTCTTGGGTCCTGTTCTAGTTAATATATTTATTAATGACCTTGTAGATTGGTTGAATAGTAAAGTAGCAATCTTTGCAGATGATACTAAACTCTGTAAAGCGGTAAACACAATAGAGGACAGTGACCTGTTACAAATGGATCTGGATAGGTGGGAGGTTTGAGCTGGGAAGTGTCAGATGAGGTTGAAAACTGATAAATGTTAGGTAATGCACATCCGGGCTGGGATTATGTATTAAATGGGAGCACACTTGGGAAGACTGACGTAGAAAAGGACTTAGGAGTCTGAGTTAACAGTAAATTTAGCTGTCCTCCCCCAGAGCGCTCGCAGCGTCCGGTTCATCCTTGCAGCGCCCCGGTCAGACTCGCTGGCCGGGAGCGCTGCTCTGTGTCCCCCGGTGGGGACACGATCTGCGCGGCGGGATGTGCCTGCCCGGGGGTCGCGTCCCGATCGTATCACCTGCCCTGTCCTCCTGCTCAGTCCCGGCACGCATGGCCACGGGTCTCTCAGATTTAAAGGGCCACTGCACCATTAATTGGTGCCTGGCCCAATCAGTTCCTAATCACTCCCTACACATAAAAACCCACTTCCCCTTCCTGTTCTTGTCGGATCTTGTTGCCTAGTGCCCTGAGAAAGCGTTTCTGTGTTCCCTTGCCTGTGTTTCCAGATCTTCTGCCGTTGCCCCTGACTACGAACCTTGCCGCCTGCCCTGACCTTCTGCTACGTCTGACCTCGCCTCTGTCTAGTCCTTGTGTACCATGCCTGTCTCAGCAGTCAGTGAGGTTGAGTCGCTACCGGGTGGAACGACCTCGGGGTTACCTGCCGCAGCAAGTCCATCCCGCTTTGTGAATACCAGCAACCCCTTAGATACCGTTCCCCTGGTACGGCCCACGCCATCGCCTCACTGACACAGAGGATCCACTCCCGTGTTCTTCCCACTACCTATCCGGATCCTGACAGTGACCAGTGTCGGGCAGCTGCTGCCAAGGCAAATAAAATCGTAGTGTGCATCAATAGGGGCATAGATGCCCATGACAAGGAAATAATTCTACCGCTGTACAAATCACTAGTCAGACCATACATACAATACTGTGTACAGAACTGAGCACCAGTGTACAATAAAGATATAGTGGACCCATGGAGGGTTAAAAGACGGGCAACCAGAGTAATAAGAAGAATGGGAGGACTACAGTACCCAGAAAGAATATCAGAATTAGGGTTATTCATTTTAGAAACAGACTGCTTAGGGGCGATTTATCACCTATGTAAAGGTATATCAGGGGACAGTACAGAGATCTCTCACATGACCTATTTATAGCCAGGACTGTATCTATAACAAGGGGGCATCCTCTATGTCTAGAGGTAAGAAGGTTTCTACACCAGCACAGACTGGGATTCTTTACTGTAAGAGCAGTGAGACTGTGGAATTCTCTGCCAGAGGAAGTAGTCATGGTGAGGGGGCATGGATGCATTTTTGGAGGGTAATAATACTATAGGTTATGGATACTAGATTTATGGGAATAAAATGTTCATCCAGGGATTTATTCTAATTGGCATATTTGGAAATGGGAAGGAAATGGGGCAAATAATGGGGCAAATAATGTTACTGGATAAACACAGTAAATACTCAATAGTAATACAGGTTGAACTTGATGGACTCAGGTCTTTTTTCAACGTTATGAACTAAGTTACTATATAACTACGTAACAACAGGTATACAGCTCAGTCTTGCTCTCCTGAAAGTTCTGTAAAGTTTGGAGTGAAGAGATGCTGGGTGGTACAGACACTGTACCGACGCTCAGCAAGTCTAATGCATATAAGTTGGAAAAGGGCTTGTGCACGAAACCTACAGAGCATTGGTATGGTTGCCTTGGGAACTGCCCAGCGCCTCCTCACGCTGAACTTTTCAGAGCTGACGGGGGAGCAATCCTGAACTTGCGTTTTAATGGTTGCATGTTTTCTTATGTGAAAAGTTTATGGCCCACAAAGGTCTTGCTATGTGTTGAAGTTCTAAAGACGACAGTTTATTTGTTTTGCATGATAAATGTGATCATACAAATCAGAAACAATGTTTATTCCTTACACTGATAATGATTAACAAGCCTGAAGGAACTCAATGCAAACTGGAATTCATAGTTAAGCACTTAAAGATAATATCAGCGTAAAGGTGTGAGACTATTTGACAGAACATTCACACTGGGCAGTTCTTACCCATGCCCTCTGAAAAAGCAGCTGTGAAACACAGAGGGGCTGTAATAATGGTTACAGCCCCTTTTAGTACAGCCCCTTTTAGAGGGGCTGTAATAATGGTTTATTCAGACAAATGGTTAAATAATGTAAACTGTTTTACATTGTGTTTATGGGATCTTATGTATATTTATCTTATTCCAGTATTTTAGAAGTGGAAAGGCTCATTCCATGCATTATTGTTGTGTCATTGAGATGAATGATACCCTGATATTTGTTCCATTATTATAGTGGAGTGGATATCTTTCTCTGGGAGAGCCGCTGATATTGTGTAATGTGTATTTATACTTTAATGATAAATAATAAGAAAAATGTGTGTAGTTGAATGACCTTTAAATACATTAATTGTAATGACTAATAAGTTTACATGTGTAGGTTAGTTGATATTAGTGTCCTTGTTATTAAGGTATTAATGGACACTTAATCTAAGTAATGATTAGTGTTGGGCGCGAATATTTGCATTTGAAATTTTTATTGCAAATATCGCAAATTCGCGAACTCGCGAATATTGCAAATATTTTTGCTATATATTTGAATTTGTGAATATTTGCTTTTTTCCCACATTTGCGCATATTCGCTTATGTGAATATTCGTATATGCGCATATTCGCATATGTGAATATTCACATATTCCTTCTTTTCACTTGTGGGCCAATTAGAATGATGCAAATATACTTTTCAGAGGTTATCAACAAAATCCCTAGCAACCGATAGTACATTTGCCCACCCCCTCATTGTTTTCTTCCTAGAATACGCGAATATGTAAATATTCAAATATGCGAATATAACGAATAAGCAAATATTCGCGTATATAGGATGAATATTCGTCTATATATTCATGAAATATCACAAATGGGCAATGCCGCTCATCACTAGTAATGATTTATAATTTCAATTGGCAAATATCATCATAGCCCCTGCACAAGAAGTATTTACATCTGTATTGCAGACCTATAGGCTCCCCCAATCTCAGAATCTATGAAAAGAATATCCATGTCTTTCAGTATAAAGCTGGGAGCATACAGTATGGACCCATATCCTATTGACCCAACAGTATCGACCCATATCAGGCCATAAGCCCTTAGCTTACTTGTATCTAACTGTACTCCTTGGTGAGTAGACCATGAAACAGCTTTCTAAAGTTTGCTATCTATTTCTAGTAAAAGTGAATATATTTTGGGAAAAGTATAAATAATAATGTTGATGATAATTGAAAGAATTGGTACTTAAGGAATCCCATGTTTTATTTTATATGATTGGAATTGTTTTAAAATACTATTAAATCTCTCTTTTGTTTTCCCAAGATATGAGTTGTAAAGGCAGCTACAGTATTGTACTTCAGGCTTATTTGAGATGGCTTATACTGATATTATAAAATAAATAAAATAAAAACATATTTTGACACAGTATAGAATAAGTAAAAAAAACAAAAATACATGATTTCGGAGTGTGTCCCAGAACAGATTTCAGAATGAAAGTACCTTACAAGAGTTATCACTTAGCTGTAAAAATTCTTGAACTGCTGAAGGAACCCGAGTAACAAAGAAATGTTACAATATACAACAAGTGATAAATACATGTGCAGGCCATGTAGAACAGCTTCTAGCTGTAATCACCCAAGAGTGTAAAATACAAATTCTGCTGTTCTGTAGCTGTATTTATTGATTGTTTTTAAGTATGTGTGTTTTTTGTAACATGGGTTATGGCTTGGACTAAAACTGTGCTGAAAATTACTCATGAAAAACTGCTCAAAATCCACAATGCAGATATTGGTGCTGTTTTGGATGTAGATTTTTCAATGGGGCCTTTATGAAGCTCACATGGAAGATGGGACATGTTGCTTATAGAGATGAGTGAAGTTTTTAAAAGTCCGGTATTGCCTTTGGTCAAACTCTGGCAAAAAGTTCTGGTTTTGACCGAACTAGTTCTTGCTGAACCTATACTTGACCAATATCCCAAAATGTGTGCAGAACACTGTTTAGGAGCCCTAAAAGACCTTTGTAACACTGTTAGGTCATGTAGGAGAGTATCTATGTACTTCTGAGCTGTTTCCAACATATAGCATCGTAGCAACAATTGGCATCCTAGAAAGTGCACAAACATGACACATAACCCTCTATGCTAGTTTTTAAAAAAGACATTATGGTATTCCTTGAGGTTATGTAATCCTTCCTCCTTCTTCTTTCTGCATGTGACTTAGGTTATTTTATCAGGTTCTTGCAGAACCAAACTTTTTGCAAAGTTCTGACTAAATTCGGGTTCTATAGTTTGGTTCGCATATCTTTAGTCAAATACTTTTCCACAAAGGAAAAAATATTACTTTTTTTTTACAAAGGAAAAAAAAATTTTAAACATATTTTTTTCCATGTCTCCCACTGAAAGTCAGCATGAGATGGTTTTCAATGTAAGGCCATACATTTTTAAATGCAGAAATCAGGGTGAATTAAATTTTAAAACCCCAGGAGTTTTACCCATAGAACTAGTCCTTAGACAGCTCACATTGTGACACAGTTTAAAGATTAAAGAGTACTCTTATCAGTTATTTACAAAATTAGAAAAAAATATCCCATGGTGTTCCTCTTCAATGTTTTGTCCCAAACTTTTGGCAAGGTTTCTTTCCAGTTGTCCATGCACCTCTTCATGGCAACCAAATGTCTCATAGCATCTTGGTGAAAGCATACTGATATACCTACAACTCTTGAGCTAGTAGAGTGGATTTCTGCAGCCCGTCACATGGAGTACCTTTTGACTGGTGTTAATAACTGGCTGGAATGTTTTCATGTGATATAGTATGCCAAGATCGATCTACCCTGACCTAGAATAGTTCTTCTATTAGTGCCAGGCAAATGGCAATCTGAGTGGGATGTTCTTCTTTTTCTTTCTGCTTTTCTTTTCTCCACCTTTGTTCTTACCCTCTCTCATGTTCTTCTGTGTAAATGTCAACTATTGTTACCATATTGGTTTGGGGCCTGGCCATTCTTGTACACAAGCAATTGACCCACGTACATAGCTTCTACAGGTTGCCATGCACATACATCTTGGGGGACATGTATCATTATTTGTGTATGGTAGAAGCAGTTTACCCCTTTTGCCGAATTCTAAATTATGCGCAGATGCGCAATGAGTTTCATAAATTGAGGGCAAATATAGTAATCTCCTCATACCGCCACTCTTAGAAAAATTTAATCGATGATTTAGAGCATCTTGCTTCGTGCTGTCCAAGATGGCTTATATTTGCGTAAAAAATATGGTCATTATGCCAGATTTCTTCAGGTAAATGAAAGGTACGCAGTTAATAAATTTGTGCGTACTAAATATTTCACTACAAGGTACACCGAAACATACACATCTGGAGGAAATGCTCCACTAGAATGTACGCAAAAAAAGACACACAAAAAACAGCTTGTGGAAAATTTTGCAAACACAAAACAGAGGTAAAATCTTTGATACATGTCCCCCCTTGTGCACACAGGCTTACACTTATTTGTTAGTGTCCTAGGTTTAGTCCTTTCTATGATACTACCGTACGCTGTGTACCATAAACATTTCTTCTTATGTAATTTCCTCACTCTTTTGCCTTGTTTTGTTTATATAAATACATTGAAAGAGAAACAATTTAATAATAAAACAAACAAAAAAAAAAATGACCAGTATTCGAGAGTGTGAAAGCGATAAGATTTCTGCTCCCCATTTACATCTAAGATCTTGTAACACTAATGCTTGACATGATACTGAGGAAGGAAAATGGACAAATTTAAACATTTCCACTTTGGGGTGTACTCATTTTTGTTGTCAAGGTTTAAACATTAATGGCGGTGTACTTTATGTACTTTGTACTTTGAGTGTATAAAACACTTTTATGCAGGCTGTGCACTCACTACTTTTCATTGTAGCAGAGTGTTATTTCTTCAGTGTTGACACAAGATAAAAGATAAGACAAAATATTTATAAAATGTAAGAGGCTTACTTATGTCAGATACTGTATATTTATATACAGGATGTATCAAAGGAAAAAGCTCTGATGGCCAACCTTGAAGCTTGACAGTTTGTTTGTAAAGTATCCAAAAAGTTGCAAACCTGAAGTCGTGGTTCATTCACCCTCAAAGTCATCTTCATATTATATCTTCAATTCATATTGTATTGGATTTCATTGCAGGCTCTCTTGAATGGGTCACAGCAAGAGCCTATTGATCAATACACTTGTTCTCTGGTGTGCCACCCTGTAGAATAGAAAAAGTTTTAAATTTAGAGAAACTATTTGTCTGCTGCAATCTGCTACACATAAACCCCAGTTCTTTTGTTATTGGTGTACTGAAAAAAAAACACAGCACCCCATTATTGTTGATGCAATAAAAGCTATCACCAAATCCTACATAAAGTACTGTTAAATTGTTATAACACAGTGAAAATAAAGATCCATGTAGTTATTACTGCGTCAACAATATGGTGGTGCAGATTTGTTTTTCTGCTGATGGTTTGATCATCTGGGGTTCAGGAGGCTGGGGCCTGACACTGCCTGACTAATTGGCTGACTATTTTTAGCCTATTTTGGTAGTGTGGTATGTGATGCAGTATTTAGAGTAATTGTATTTTTGTCATCCACAGAGGGCTCTTTCCCAATAATTGTTTGTACACACACACACACACACACACACACACTATGTAACATTAGATATGTAAGTTTTCTCTTATACTTTTTTTTTTTAAATCTTGTTTTCTTCTTGTAGGCTGGGTTCACATTACGTTTTCAGCAATAAGGGACCATATACAGCAAACCGGGCGCTCCCATATCCCAGCCGTATGCGCTCCGTATTTAATTCATTTTAATGAGCCAACCGGAGTGAAATGCTGACTCTGGTTGGCTCATTTGCAAAAATCAGCGTGTCAGCGTTTCACTCCGGTCGGCTCATTGAAATTAATTACATATGGCTGGGATACAGGAGCGCCTGGTTTTCGCTCCCCCCAGCCGTATACGGCCCTGTATTTCTGAAAACGTAATGTGAACCAAGTCTAAGACCAGGTCAATGTAATTTTTCTTTGAGTTGTAAGAGTCATAACTCTTTTTTTCAGTAATGGAGCCATAGGAGGGCTTAATTTTACAATAAAATGTAATGCAAAAAAAAATTATGTTTTATTACTTTAAAAAAATTAAAGGGGTTGTTCCATTTTGAACAAGTACCATATCCCCTCAAACTGCTACGCTATTTAGGTTATTCTCTCTGCATTTGAAAGATACTGTCACCCACTGTTTGCATGTGTTTAAACTGTCAGAATATTAACTATAAACTTGCATTTGCCCAATGCTGAAGCCCATCCTTTCCTAAGCCTAAAAGAGGGAATCCGGTTTTGAACTAGTCTGTGTAGAATTGGGCAGCTTAGGGAAATGTAAGGAGTGAGTGGAACAGCCTTGCTTCCCCTCCCTTAAGGCAGGCTTCAGACCACCAGTAAGTTTGGAGCTGAAGCCCTGCAAAGTTTTGAGAATACTCAGGTCTTGAGACAAGTGTCTGGTGTTTCTATCCATATCTTAAAGGGGTACTCCCATGGAAAACTTTTTTTTTCAAATCAACTGATGCCAGAAAGTTAAACTGATTTGTAAATCACTTCTATTAAAAAATCTTAATAGGCGCTGTATGCTAAAGAGAAATCCAAAAAAGAAATGCATTTCCTCTGATGTCATGACCACAGTACTCTCTGCTGACCTCTGCTGCCCATTTTAGGAACTGTCCAGAGAAGGAGAAAATCCCCATAGCAAACATATGCTGCTCTGGACAGTTCCTAAAATGGACAGCAGAGGGCAGCTGCAGATTTCTCTTTAGTATACAGCCCCTAAAAATTACTGGAAGGATTAAGATTTTTTTAATAGAAGGGATTTACAAATCTATTTAACTTTCTGGCACCAGTTGATTTAAGGTACCCATTTAAGGTACATTGGGGTAACCCAACTTGTATCATACTTGACAGCCGCACTAGGTTGTGCCTAAGGGTAACCAAGATCAGCACCAGTAGTGCACCCCCACTTTGTTGCTGGGCCAGTGTGTGAAAGCCTGTGGAATCACTTGAGCTCACCTGATCATGACAACTGTGGCACTACAAATCCCATTAAGCCTACAGAGTTTCATCTGTATTAAGCACTGATTGTGACACAACCTCTGTACATGACCTATGGATGTACTCTACTCTTCACACATGGATGCAATTCATCTGACCTGACCTTTACAAATCCACTGCACTAATGGAACTATGCTCTTCTCTTTCTCCTATTTTTAAAATCAATTGCCCAAAAAGAGTATATGGGGGCCCTCATGTGGGGGCCCTCACTTGCTTTGTAAAAACTGCTGGGACAAATCTGGTCCATCAACAACTTACATGATTGGCCACTCATTTATAACGCAGATAAGATTAACTATTTACATTTCTATGTCACTTTAAAATCATAATTTCTAGTCTTAGTGCAGTCAAACTTGACTTAGAGTAAACTTTTGTTTTATATTAATTGCATGCCGATAAAAAATACAAAGCCAATATGTTATAACTTGCTGTTACAGGACAGGGAACTCTTTTAGTTTTATTATTATCTTCTGACACCAGGCATTAAATGGCCAACTGCTGTTTAGTAATTCAGGCAATCTTCTTAGTATAGTGGTTGATATGGGATATGGCTTCCTTGTTAATTCTCTCTATGTTTCAGTGTTTATACGAGGCATAGTCAAGTGTAACAGATGTTTCAGTCATATAACCCACATCTGGCTACAAGGCATTCACTAGTATCATTTAAATTAGCCTTTCCATTTTAGTATGAGGAGTAAACACTGTCTCAGGGACTACACCTTCTGGGAATTTTGCAGGTACTCTTGGATAACGGTGCATACATAATACTGTTCAGCTCCACAAAGCTGAAACAAAACTCTGCATAAAAATGTGTCTATTGTCTTCAATCTTTCTAAACAAGCGTGCACTTTTCAGTGAATAAAGGTTCTTCGGAGTGGTGTAGATACATAACTAATTTGAAGACATTTGCACAGATAATTAACAAAGAGTTTTCTGCAGCGATTTAGACACAATATTTTAAACTTCAGAACATGTTCAGCTCCTGATCTCATTGACTATGCTGCTCCTGAATAAAACAACAGGAAAGATAAAAAGCAGTCATTTGGAGCAGGCAAGTAAAGAACAATTCTTATAAAATGTAATAATGTCAGTGTTTAGTGGTGATGCTAGCTGACACTGCACCTAAAGAGCCAAGTCATTTGCAAGGGGAATTATTTTAAAGGGATCATATAGTTTATATCAGCATTGCTAAACTAAGCCCTACAATCAGATGTCACATGTTTTTTTGTAAGCAGTCTCCATTAAACCCCCAATATTCTTCAGTGCTAAACAAGCAAAACATTTAGGAGAGCTGTAATGTTGGACATGCAGGGTATCATGCTGTTTTACTGCAAATACATATAACAAAGAAATTAATAAGGGTTGATTGTAACAACTTAATAGAACACAATCCAGATTATATTTACTGGTGATTTTATAATTAGGGGGGAAATGTTCTTTGATTTTAGTACATTGCAGCCATATTATCCTGATCACAGATCTCAGGGGTTGAGGAATGATACCATAAATGCAGTAAGCTGGTTGATAGAGATAAAAAAAACAATTATGTTCATTCCGAGCATCTGTGGGACTGTTGGATGGCATCCAAAATGTTAACAAAAGAAACCAAAGGAGAGGATGCTAAACAGCATTCAATATTGCAACAAAATAAATAAACAATACTGCTACATACAGTAAAAATGTATTGGGCCTGGGGCATCCATGTGTACACAAGGATAGGGAGTTAAATGAATGCCCACAAGGAAACTCCAGTAACTTAGCAGTGTACAAAATGATTAACTCTAATAGACTGCGAGAAAGGCCGGCAGTCGAATGACTATGATTGTAATAAATATGTCATGCAGTATATGAAGAGTTTCTCAGAATATTCATATGGTGTTAGACAGAGATATTTTAATTCATAGAAACATTCAGTTGCCTTTAATTATTTTTTGATGCTGTTTTTAAAAATATCTATGAAGGAAATTGTGTTTTGTTTAACCATGTGCCATTGGTTGTCAAAGGCATCTAAATTTTAGTGCTGTTGAAAACCATACATGTTTAGCTCTACAAGAAACATCTGGATCCCTTATCTTTGAGCCTTGTCAAAGTGAAACTGAAAGCTGGATCTCCCACACTAAACCCAATACACAGGGTTATAGTGCAGGTGAACCGGATGAAAATGATATATTATTTACCCAGATTGGTGGTCCGATTCCCATTGTTAGTAGGTCTTTCTTTGGCATACTCAGCAACCCTGTCTTCATCCCCTCTCCACTGATCCCACCTCATGAATATTAATAATGAGCCCTTTGCACATGTGAGCGTTCTGTTGGGGGGAATAACAGAGCAGAGGGGGTAGAGACAGGGATGCTGGGTATGCCAGGTTCCGCCTTCATTGCACACATTCAGTGATTAATATATTAGCATTAGAGGATAATAATGGGTCTGTCTCTGGAACTGGACCACGGATCTGGGTAAGTTATACCTCATTTAAATCCTATTCACACACTATAACCCTGTGTATTGGGTTAAGTGTGGGTGAAACGGATGCCAGTTTTGCTTTAATTTTGACAAGAGATGTTAAATGACCACCTGCCTATAGATCTATAGATCTAGTTTTAAGAGAAACCTATAGGGAACTTTCCAGAAAATGATAAAGGCTTCATGTTGTACATAAAAAACATGGAAACCAAGTAGCATATCTGAAAGATACAGGTGATGGCACCAACTAACATAATGGTAGGGATCACCACAACAAATCCATGCAAAATACTCTCCCTTGTGTGTTCACTGGGAGATAGGGGGAAGTGTGGCCATGAGTGGAGTCTCCATTCCTGGGTCCTGACAGTACCTCCTTGTATATAAATAAGGACATACAGCAGGATTGAAATGTATCACAACCAGCCAGTTGCAATAACTGATACATGAAAACACAAATCAATGCAAGGGGGTAACAAATAAGAATATGAATCAATTGATGACAGTAACTTAATGATGATAAGAATGGATGATGGCACTAACTAGGAAGCTGACCGTAAGGAATTGAAGCAAGAACGTGTTACCAAGGAGCAAATTACGAATACTGACCCTAACAAGCTATCTGTAATTCTTTCCCTAGATCTATCCCTGAACACTGACCCTGACACTGGACACCTCTGATTCTCATTGTTACTGCAAATAACCCAAATTTTTTAAACTGACCGAAAAAAAAAGCAACAGGTGGACACAAGAATCAAGTCTGAGCAGTATTAAACTGCTAAAAGTAACAAGATCAAACCAGTTAAAACAGAACAGAAACTGTAAGATGCAGAAACAAGGACTACACAGAAATAAATAATTAGAACCAATGAGGCTGAGGAGAAACCAAACTAGTTTAGAACAAGGTACTAGAGAATATATATCAACACCCCATAGTTGGGGATTTTTAAAGAAAGGGTAATAAATCAGGAACTCCTACTCTAAGCAAACCCTGGGCTGAGCAGTCATGATCAGCTGTAAGATGTACAACTTCTCCAACACAAGCATACTTGAAATGAGTCTTGGTATTCACAACATCGCAAATTTTAAAATATAACAGCCCAGAAAATTTGACCCAACATGAGGTAATAAAGAGTAGCATTTGGTAAAACTATCTTGGAGGAGTTTGTCACATCTGAGTTGTGAAATGTAGAAAACAGAAAAAAGAGACAGGGAGAGGATAGCGCCTCGCGTAATTCAGTGGGATAATCCCGGTCCACAACCCCAATGCTAGTGGTACTCACCTGGGGTATGGCTCGATATGTGCATATCACCCCTCCGTGTGGGGTCAGATGGTCTCTGGCTGCAGCCTGCAGGATCCAGCCGGGTACTCGATAAGAGGTCGGCAGTAGACTTGAGAATAGTGCAAAAAAGATTGCAAAAAAATTGGTCTGCGGTGGTGTTGCCTTGTAGAGATCGGAATGAAGGTTCAGTCTTATAATTAAAATCTCATTTATTGTAACATAAACTGAGATATGGACATGCAAAACGCGTTTCGAGGTTAAGTTCTCCCTTTCTCAATTGCAGGAATTACAGTATAAGGTGCATACAGTGAGGCGCCATTTATACAAGAAAAAAAGGCGCTAAAACCAAACTCAGTACTGCCCACAAAGGGGCGTTGCAAATAAAATCACATAAACTGTTAGAATTGCATATGAGCAATTCCCTAAGCATATTTTACAAAGACATGTATAAAAACAAAGACATGTATAAAAACCATGTAGTTAAACAAAATCATGTATATATTGTATAGGTTTATATAGTCTTTTTTGAGCGTACATTGTATTACAGTATATAGATCCAAAGAACAGGGTTGGACTCTGGATTAACCAAGACGAGGCTTGGAGTCGGATGTGTACGTCATACTTGGTGCTGGTACGCTGGTTCATTCACAAATTATAGTGACCAATCAGTGGAGAGCTGCTCGTAACGTCACTACTGCTAGTAGCCAATGGAGCATGTTATCTGCTGGGGGAATGTACGTCGTAATAATCGCTCTTTGTTTGGTAGGTACGACGACCAATCACTATGAAGTACGGGGTGAAGTGGCCATTCAGAATCACTGGTATCATGTCAATGGAGAAGGATGCGAGCAATCGTGGAAATGCCGGTACGGGATCTCCTAGATGGTGCGAAATTCAAAAAAGTCCAGAGAAGAGCTCTTTGAGCCAATCAGATTTTGCACCGGATTATTAGGTTCTCTTCTATGTGGAGCTCGTATGTGTACGCATCCAATCCTAGGTATGCGCCATTGGTTCAGGCGATTAGCCAATCAGTGACAAGCCGGCATCTGTATAGTTTTTCAATGGGAGAATACATAGTAGTATATAGTGATGATTCCCACTAGGTGTTTTATCAAAGGCGAATGACCAGGGAGTCAGGAGTTTGTCTGGCGCAGAGAGGAACCATCAGACAGCCAAGTAAAATCAATGGATTTATTAGATGCAACGCGTTTCGCTGCGCATGCGCAGCTTCATCAGGCATGACAAGGGGAGGCTGATAACAGGTATATATACCTCCAGGAATTAACCATTAGAGTGCTTTTTGGAAAGAGTTGTTACATAGAATTACATATCCATATGACAATGTATGAAAAATATATAAATAAATATAAACAGAAATCACAAAAATAGTAATAAGACAGCAATATGAAAGCACAATGCAATCCTATAAACATATGTATATAAATATATATAATATAATATAATTGTAATTATCGCATGTGATGTGAATGTAACACCACAAACGACTCAAGAAATCGCACTGCTAAATCGCCGGTGCGGCATTCAACAACACAAGTTGGATATTATTTCAAAAAATATATATGATATAAAGAGTCATGTCAATTGATTCAAGAGATAGAAAAATTATTATTTAATTGTATATCGCTACCTTATTAAAAAATAAAATTGTGAAAAATAAATGACAGTGCGATAAACCAAACCGCAACTGATCAAAAAGGAAATGTATGAACACTACTTAGAGATTAAAATTAACTCAATTAAATAATGCGGTATTGAATACAGCAACCGGCGAAAACGCAGGGTGTGAATATTCGTACAAAAATCCAGATTAACAAACAATAAATAAATTAAAAATACAAAGATATTTATATGTAAAAAAGAAAGGAAAATAAACAAAACCTAGATAATAAAACATAAGGAATAAATAAATACACTGTGGGGCGCTCCAGGGTGAACAGTACAGAAGGAACAAAGAAAAGATCAAGGTATAATATTTTCGAAAT
This sequence comes from Hyla sarda, assembly GCF_029499605.1. Lineage (NCBI taxonomy): Eukaryota > Metazoa > Chordata > Amphibia > Anura > Hylidae > Hyla > Hyla sarda. Next base: position 342,436,318 of record NC_079191.1, on the reverse strand, counting down.
TAATCCATATGGAAAGATGGGAAATGTTTAAATCCCAAATTATCAAATTATTTAACTGTATCGATACATTCATTAAAACCTTGAGGGTGCAAAGTATGTAGTTTGTGAATCCAGAAGGATTCACGATTATTCAGTCTTTGTATTCTATTAGGTAAATGAATGGGGATAGTTTCTAAAATAATTAATTTTAAAGTTTCAGTGTTTTTTTGATGATAAAGAGTGAAGTGACGGGAAAGACTATGCAACAAAAAACCATGTTTTATGTTCCATCTGTGTTTGTTCATCCTGGAGCGCACCGTTTGTGTAGTACGGCCAACATATTGGCGATCGCAACCACAGGTTAATAAATAGATGGCAAAAGTGGCGTCGCAATTTAGTGAATCCTTAATTTTAAATGTTTGTTGTGTAAAAAAGGAAGAAAAAGTATCAGTTTGGATAATCCATTCACAACAGAGGCAGCGACTTTTTTTACACGGAAAACAATATGGTTTAATAGAACAGGAATTCTGTGGTGTACGATATTCGGAAAATCTGCTGGGAGCTAATAAATTGCTGAGATTTTTGGAACGTCTGTAGGTGACATTAGGGACTGGGGGAATTAATTGGTTTAGAATTTTATCATTTTGAATAATGGGCCAGTTTTTAGTTAATATTTTTCTAATATTAGATGCCTCAATATTGAAATTCGTAACAAAATTGTATCTAAAGGGATTATGAAGCTGATTAGAACTGGATTTTTTAGAAATAGATGTAACCAGATTTAGGATAGCCCTTTTGTATAAAGCGTTGTTTTAAAACCTCAGCTTGAGAGATAAAATCTGAATCAGAGGTGCAATTTCTACGAATTCGTAAATATTGGCCGAATGGCACCCCTCTTAGCCAGCTTGGATAATGTGCACTGTCGAACTGTAAAAAACTGTTAATATCGACAGATTTGAAAAAAGTCTTCGTAGAAATAGTGCCATCGACTGTTTTATGGATGTCAAGGTCTAAAAATTGGATGGAATTTTCTGCATAATGCATGGTAAATTTTATACCCCATGTGTTAGTGTTCAACTCTTGTACAAAGAGGTCAGCTTCATGTTTGGTACCTACCCAGATCAAAAAAAGGTCGTCTATATAACGACGAAAGAAAAAAACGGACTTAAAATACAGGGACTGTGCCATGACAAGGGACTCGAATCGCCCCATGAACAAATTAGCGTAACTAGGGGCGAATCGAGTCCCCATGGCACAGCCCCTATTCTGCCGATAAATGGTATGATTGAATTCAAAAACATTATTGAGAAGAATAAATCTAATAGACTCCAGTAAAAATTCTGACTGACTGGGGTTAAGTGAAGGGTCCTCTTGTAAAAAATGTTTAATTGCAGGAACACCTAAATCAGTGGAGATGTTAGAATAAAGGGAGCACACATCCAGGGTAAGAAAACTATAATAAGGGGGTAGGGATAGCGCATGTAATTCGGAAATAAGTTGGGCTGAATCTCTCAGATAAGATGGTAATTGTAAAACAAAGGGTTGAAGAAATAGATCTATAAAGTGAGAAAGGTTTGCAGTAATCGAACCAATACCTGAAATAATAGGTCTACCAGGGGGATTGGTTAAACATTTATGTAATTTGGGTAGATAATAAAAAATAGGTAAATTATAATTTTTAATATTGAGAAATGTGTGCTCCCTTTTATCCAACAATTGTTTTGGATATAAAAGGGAGCACACATTTCTCAATATTAAAAATTATAATTTACCTATTTTTTATTATCTACCCAAATTACATAAATGTTTAACCAATCCCCCTGGTAGACCTATTATTTCAGGTATTGGTTTGATTACTGCAAACCTTTCTCACTTTATAGATCTATTTCTTCAACCCTTTGTTTTACAATTACCATCTTATCTGAGAGATTCAGCCCAACTTATTTCCGAATTACATGCTCTATCCCTACCCCCTTATTATAGTTTTCTTACCCTGGATGTGTGCTCCCTTTATTCTAACATCTCCACTGATTTAGGTGTTCCTGCAATTAAACATTTTTTACAAGAGGACCCTTCACTTAACCCCAGTCAGTCAGAATTTTTACTGGAGTCTATTAGATTTATTCTTCTCAATAATGTTTTTGAATTCAATCATACCATTTATCGGCAGAATAGGGGCTGTGCCATGGGGACTCGATTCGCCCCTAGTTACGCTAATTTGTTCATGGGGCGATTCGAGTCCCTTGTCATGGCACAGTCCCTGTATTTTAAGTCCGTTTTTTTCTTTCGTCGTTATATAGACGACCTTTTTTTGATCTGGGTAGGTACCAAACATGAAGCTGACCTCTTTGTACAAGAGTTGAACACTAACACATGGGGTATAAAATTTACCATGCATTATGCAGAAAATTCCATCCAATTTTTAGACCTTGACATCCATAAAACAGTCGATGGCACTATTTCTACGAAGACTTTTTTCAAATCTGTCGATATTAACAGTTTTTTTACAGTTCGACAGTGCACATTATCCAAGCTGGCTAAGAGGGGTGCCATTCGGCCAATATTTACGAATTCGTAGAAATTGCACCTCTGATTCAGATTTTATCTCTCAAGCTGAGGTTTTAAAACAACGCTTTATACAAAAGGGCTATCCTAAATCTGGTTACATCTATTTCTAAAAAATCCAGTTCTAATCAGCTTCATAATCCCTTTAGATACAATTTTGTTACGAATTTCAATATTGAGGCATCTAATATTAGAAAAATATTAACTAAAAACTGGCCCATTATTCAAAATGATAACATTCTAAACCAATTAATTCCCCCAGTCCCTAATGTCACCTACAGACGTTCCAAAAATCTCAGCAATTTATTAGCTCCCAGCAGATTTTCCGAATATCGTACACCACAGAATTCCTGTTCTATTAAACCATATTGTTTTCCGTGTAAAAAAAGTCGCTGCCTCTGTTGTGAATGGATTATCCAAACTGATACTTTTTCTTCCTTTTTTACACAACAAACATTTAAAATTAAGGATTCACTAAATTGCGACGCCACTTTTGCCATCTATTTATTAACCTGTGGTTGCGATCGCCAATATGTTGGCCGTTCCACACAAACGGTGCGCTCCAGGATGAACAAACACAGATGGAACATAAAACATGGTTTTTTGTTGCATAGTCTTTCCCGTCACTTCACTCTTTATCATCAAAAAAACACTGAAACTTTAAAATTAATTATTTTAGAAACTATCCCCATTCATTTACCTAATAGAATACAAAGACTGAATAATCGTGAATCCTTCTGGATTCACAAACTACATACTTTGCACCCTCAAGGTTTTAATGAATGTATCGATACAGTTAAATAATGTGATAATTTGGGATTTAAAAATTTCCCATCTTTCCATATGGATTAATTTCGAAAATATTATACCTTGATTTTTTCTTTGTTCCTTCTGTACTGTTCACCCTGGAGCGCCCCACGGTGTATTTATTTATTCCTTATGTTTTATTATCTAAGTTTTGTTTATTTTCCTTTCTTTTTTACATATAAATATCTTTGTATTTTTAATTTATTTATTGTTTGTTAATCTGGATTTTTGTACGAATATTCACACCCTGCGTTTTCGCCGGTTGCTGTATTCAATACCGCATTATTTAATTGAGTTCATTTTAATCTCTAAGTAGTGTTCATACATTTCCTTTTTGATCAGTTGCGGTTTGGTTTATCGCACTGTCATTTATTTTTCACTATTTTATTTTTTAATAAGGTAGCGATATACAATTAAATAATAATTTTTCTATCTCTTGAATCAATTGACATGACTCTTTATATCATATATATTTTTTGAAATAATATCCAACTTGTGTTGTTGAATGCCGCACCGGCGATTTAGCAGTGCGATTTCTTGAGTCGTTTGTGGTGTTACATTCACATCACATGCGATAATTACAATTATATTATATTATATATATTTATATACATATGTTTATAGGATTGCATTGTGCTTTCATATTGCTGTCTTATTACTATTTTTGTGATTTCTGTTTATATTTATTTATATATTTTTCATACATTGTCATATGGATATGTAATTCTATGTAACAACTCTTTCCAAAAAGCACTCTAATGGTTAATTCCTGGAGGTATATATACCTGTTATCAGCCTCCCCTTGTCATGCCTGATGAAGCTGCGCATGCGCAGCGAAACGCGTTGCATCTAATAAATCCATTGATTTTACTTCGCTGTCTGATGGTTCCTCTCTGCGCCAGACAAACTCCTGACTCCCTTCGCCTTTGATTCTACACTTATCCAGGAGGGCTGCAGTGGACCTGCCTTCATATCTCTTCTGCTCCTAACCTTGTTGTGTGTGGGCGCACAACCAACTTCGGTAAGCGGCTTGGGAATCACCTTCCCCTACCCCCACCTGCAAGATCTACTGATCCCGCACATGAGGCGCCTTCCTTCCTTTCTCTACACTAGGTGTTTTGTAATTCTGGTGACCAATCCCTGAGCTGCTCCTGCCGCAGCGACCAATCGGAATGGATTCCGATTGAAACTTTGCAGAGGGACCATAGAAGGAAAGAAATTTTCTTCAGGGACTAGTGGGTTAGGAGCATTCTTTCTTGGATGAATGATATCGTGTGCTCAATATAGTAATTCAAGCCCAGTGGATTTAAAGTCTTCAATTTAAAAATCCAATAGTTCTCCCTACTACACAGCTGCGTGTAGCAACGATGGCTGGTGGCCGGAATATGTTCTATAGGCACTACGGAAAAATCTGAAAATTTGCATTCATGTCGTAGTGCGGCATGGAGGTTGATAGCCTTTTTTCCCGTTAGATCGATGGTTATTGAGTCTTGTGCTGAGCATTTGTGTTTTTCTACCAACATATTGGGTACCGCAGGTGCATTCTAGTAGGTAAAACTATACAGATGCCGGCTTGTCACTGATTGGCTAATCACCTGAACCAATGGCGCATACCTAGGATTGGATGCGTACACATACGAGCTCCACGTAGAAGAGAACCTAATAATCCGGCACAAAATCTGATTGGCTCAAAGAGCCCTTCTCTGGACTTTTTTGAATTTCGCACTAGATCTAGAAGATCTCGTACCAGCATCTCCACGATTGCTCGCGTCCTTCTCCATTGACATGATACAAGTGATTCTGATACTTCATAGTGATTGGTCGTCGTACCTACCAAACCAAGAGCGACTATTACGACGTACATTCTCCCAGCCGATAACATGCTCCATTGGCTTCTAGCAGTAGTGACGTTACGAGCGGCTCTCCGCTGATTGGTCACTATAATTTGATGAAATTATGAAACAGTGAAGTACTTAGCTTGCAAATTTGGCGGCCAAATAGCTTGGACAGTCCCACCACAGTAAGGTGACCTCATTTTGGGACGGACCCTACACTATGAATATGCCTCTGTGTAAACAGTTCAACAGGCATTGCAGGATCTGAAACATCCAAGGCACCTTATATACACCTTATAGAGGTCGGTGGGGTGCAAGAGCCAACATGGAGGTACGTTCCAAGCTATTTGGCTGCCAAATTTGCAAGCTAAGTACCTCACTGTTTCATAATTTCATAATTTCATATTTTCATTTGTTGCACTACAGCTGTATAGCTTTTCATGTTTTATCTATATACTCATGTTTCATCTATATACTAATGTTTTATCTATATCTTTGTGCTAGCAGTGTGCTGCTGTATTCTCCTGTTGCTGTATATTTAGCCCAGCAGCCTGCACCTGTAAGCCAGGTCCATGTAATAGTTTGGAATCAATGGTGCTGGCCAACTTATTCTTTGGTTGTATTACACATACAGGGGAGTGGCTACCTCCATGTTGGCTCTTGCACTCCACCCACCTCTATCAGGTGTTTATAAGGTGCCTTGGATCCGGCAATGCCTGTTGAACTGTTCACACAGAGGCATATTCATAGTGTAGGGTCCGTCCCAAAATTAGGTCACCTTAACGTGGTGGGACAGTCCAAGCTATTTGGCCGCCACATTTGCAAGCTAAGTACCTCACTGTTTCATAATTTCATATTTTCATTTGTTGCACTACAGCTGTATAGCTTTTCATGTTTTATCTATATACTCATGTTTCATCTATATACTTATGTTTTATCTATATCTTTGTGCTAGCAGTGTGCTGCTGTATTCTCCTGTTGCTGTATATTTAGCCCAGCAGCCTGCACCTGTAAGCCAGGTCCATGTTATAGTTTGAAATCAATGGTGCTGGCCAACTTATTCTTTGGTTGTATTACACATACGGGGGAGTGGCTACCTCCATGTTGGCTCTTGCACCCCACCCACCTCTATCAGGTGTATATAAGGTGCCTTCGATGTATCAGATCCTGCAATGCCTGCTGAACTGTTCACACAGAGGCATATTCATAGTGTAGGGTCCGTCCCAAAATGAGGTCACCTTACCGTGGTGGGACAGTCCAAGCTATTTGGCTGCCAAATTTGCAAGCTAAGTACCTCCCTGTTTCATAATTTCATATTTTCATTTGTTGCACTACAGCTGTATAGCTTTTCATGTTTTATCTATATACTCATGTTTCATCTATATACTCATGTTTTATCTATATCGTTGTGCTAGCAGTGTGCTGCTGTATTCTCCTGTTGCTGTATATTTAGCCCAGCAGCCTGCACCTGTAAGCCAGGTCCATGTAATAGTTTGGAATCAATGGTGCTGGCCAACTTATATATAAAAGCCTCTTTTTCACTTCATCTTCCTTGTTTTTAAAAGCTGTATGATCATAAATCTTGGTTCTTTATTGTTCAGGGGTGATTTAAAGATGCTTCTGTATGTTATTATTTGCTTGGCTTTCTGCTTGTTCATTCTGTTTTATGCAGTTTACATAACCCAGATCAGTTCTTTGCAGGGTTGCCAACTTCCCTTTTGTTTTTTTCTGGACATCTTAGCCAAGAATCACAGACAGCCAAAATGTCTATATACAAACTGGAAAACAAAGTGCATTATAAGTAATATGTGTCTTTTATACATCATTTTGTAACAACACACTAACATTTGCTGGTTTAAAAGAGGGCTACCCTTAGGGAAGTGACCTGTGTGACTGCAATGGGCCCATCAACCTTCCATTATACAGGGATTGCCATGTTAACAGCACATCAGATAGCCAAGATACTGATGCTCTTCTATTCTTTTGTGTGCTGTCTAGCCTGTCTAACCCTCAGTATTAGTATTGTTGGTTCCAAGTAGTAAGGAAGGGGGGGGGGGGGGGGGGGGAGGGCAAAGTTATTTATTAGACAGGTGTTGTTAGTGGGTGGTACTATAGGGAACTATAGGAATATAGTGTGGAACTATAGGAATATGAGGTGTGTGCTCCTGCCTATCCGCTCTGCATACCATCTACGGAATGATGTTCCTTTTATGTGAAGTTTGACACAATAAAAGACACAGCAGCAGGACTTAGGTGTGTGCTCCTATTTTGTTCTTTTTCTCGTTACATACAGTATTCTTATACGGTGAGCACCTCCCTTTACCCTGGTCTGCATTGGGACTTCCATATCTCCGTTTGTCTACAATCTGCTGTTACACAGGCATTTATTATTGCTGGCGGTGCCCAGTCCGTTTGCTTTTCTTGCTTGTAGAGTGAATTATTGGAATATGTTTATATAATTGGAGAGTTAAAATTACCATAGACCTTGACAAAGGAGTCTAATCCGAAACCTAGGTCGAAAGAGAGGATGGCGCCTCGTATAATTCCGTGGGCTGAATGTCCCGTATGCCCAGAAATATTGCTCACCTTAGGTGACACTTGGTTTTGTGCATTGAACCCCTGAATTCTGGGGTGGTCGGAGAAATCCTTGGCTGCAGCCTGCAGGGATAACCGGGCTCTTTGCGGGAGTCGGTGGAGGTCCAGATGACGGTAGGAAGAAAAATGCTGCAGTGGCGCTGCCCACTGGGCAGTGCCACCGCAGCATTTTTCTTCCTACCCTCGTCTATTCTGAAACCTGTCATTTTATATGTTGTAGTTCATCAAGAATATATTCTCTCCTTGGGAGTATTTCCTGTTGTTATTCATTTAACTAATCATGAAATTTTACCATATATAACTGTGACAATGCATTATTTATGGTAAAATCTTCTTCCTCACCATCCCCAGGATAAGTTCCTGCCTACAGGGATGGTGAGGATATGAAGTTAATAAGAGTCCCCCCGCCGGCCCTGTAAGTAGTCCCCTGGGCAGAGAACTATACTTATCTAGCCTCTCCGGCTGAAATCATGCCCATTCAGCATGATTGACAGCCCGTGTCACTGCTCTGCTCTCTAAGCAGACGGAGCAGAGTGATGACGTGGACGGTGTCCAGGCTGTCAATCATGCTGGGGGCATGATTACAGCAAGAGAAGATGGGAGTAGGTAAGTATAGCTCTCTGCCCAAGGGACTACTTTCGGGGCCGGTGGGGGACAGTTACTAACTTCATATCTTCATAACTGCCAGCAGAAATGATTCCCAGAGGATGGCGAGGAAGCAGATTTTACAATATATAATGCTTTGCCACACATTATATATGGTAAAATCTTGCCATTGGTTCCCTTTAATCACATTGCAAACTTGCTGCAATGCTTCGGAGAACAACTCAATGGCAAAGACTCTGAGCCTGCGGAGAATAGACGCACACCTTCCCATGAATGCTTATTCACCCAATAATTGGCCTGTGTAAAGGGGCTTTACTGTGTCCTGGGACCATTGTATGACCATTGACCATTGTATGTGAAAACCAAAACTGTCTGGTTTTGCCTAGAGCACTTTCCCATTCAATAAAAACTCTTTGTTTTTTGTTTTCATATATTTTTTTCATTCCTGCCCCCCCCCCATTGTATCCTGAGGCCACTTTAGGTGGCAAGTAAAAAATTTAGGTCTGTCAACATAAATATATAGTATTTCAGTACCATGCAAACTTTACAAGCGAAGTTAGGCATGTAAGGCTTATAAATGTGTTCTTGTTTTATCCCTTCAAGTGTTGCGGTGTTATTTTACCACTAATAATAGTAACTGTAATAATCTGTAAATTTATGACATGTAACCACGAACATCAGAGCAGACTAAAGCTAATTAAAAGTTTGCAAAGGTGTCATTTTTCTTAGTTTTTCATAGTAATTTATTGCCTCCAGCAAAAGCAGATTCATTTATGTATAAAGAGTAATGAATAATTCATGTATTTTTAAATAACAAAAATATACATATATTTATTATTCCTTCTATCATATGAACCACAATAAATTATAATATTACACTGCTAGAAATGTCTTGTCACTGTTTAGAGTAAGTTAGAGTAAGTAAGAAATTAAATTATACATGGTCAGGCTTAATATTCAATAATATGTATATTCAGCTTAGTAGATATGAAAGTATTGCTACTATCTAATATTAGTGACATCCAAGATGCCAGCAAATTACTGAAATTTATAATGCAAATTTTTTATTATTTCTTTATATTCTTCCTTCAAAATAATGCTAAATAACTGTGATTACCTATGTATTATGTTTAAATATGGGTGTTAATAATTTTATAGCCCATATTATACATTGCTAGATACTGTTTGTGCAATGTTGAACAACTACGATGCTTCTACTCTAAGGTCCTTTCAACTTTGTCACTTGTTTGTAAAGTGATTTCTGTTTCATGTTTTCATGTTTCATGTTTTCATGTTAAAATGATTCATGTTTTATAATTTTTTATGTGATGTATTTTGTACGTAAGTCATTTAAAATAATGATAAAAAATAGTGTCCTTGGATACACAATTGCAGAGTGGCTTGACTCATAAAATGACCCGTGATATCTCCCACCAGAGAAGTGGATGATTTGAAGCTGGTTTAATTGAGGTATGTAATTTAAAGAGGACCTGTGGCCACTCTTAACATGTTTGTTTTAGTCAGTATTTTATTCACCATGAATATGGGGATTACAAATTCTTTTAGCTCTGTGTTTTGCCATTCATCTGTGATTCGTACTAGAAATATATGGCTAAATATCCAACTGGTTGTTAGCCTATGTTCATATTGCTGAATATCCACAGTGGATCTGTGCCATTTGAATCGGCATTTGCCACTAAATTAAAGCGCCAGAAGTCCCATTTATTAATTGGACTTTGTTCCGATCTGCAGTGGTAAATCTGTTGCTGAAATTCTGCTGTATGGACTGAGCAGTAGTCTCCCATTGAAAACAATAAAATCAGCTGCAAGTGAAATTTCCGTTGTGTGAATGCACCCTTACTATGTAGGGACACACACCCTACTGGTAACACCCAAGTAGCTATTCAGTAATATAATTCTACCACCAACATGCTTACTGGCAGAGAACAGTAAGCATGTTGGTGGCAGCTCTTTCCTCTACCCTGTCCTCGTCTAACCATTCCTTTATTGAACTTTTTTTTCTTTTTCTTTTTATAAAAAAAGATTTGGAGGTTTCAATTGAAAAGTATTTGGAGGTTTTAATTGAAAAGTATTTGGAGGTTTTAATTGAAAAGCATTTGGAGGTTTTCCTGTTTTTGGGGTGTTTTGTCAATCATTAAGTAGTCAAGTGCTGGAGAAACTGCTAGTAACAGGGGCATAAATAGACTCATTTAACTTTCATTCTTATCAATAGAAATGCTTTTTTTTTTTCTATTAAATACATGTAACATTGCATAAAAGGTCTATTCAACTTTGCCTCTTTCTAATACAAAGCCCTGGTACAATCCAGAAACAAGACATAACTTACCATCATTCACAGGCAATAGAAAAAGAACCAGATCTCCTTTTAAACCTGTGAGAGGTGAGTAACAGTTGACACATAAAGACACCTGCTTGAAGAGTGCCAATTTTATATTTTTATCAGGTATTTGGGATTGAAGAAGATTTTGAGGGTTTTTTGGGGGAAGAAAACATCAGCAGCAAAATGACCATATATAGATTACATTATGACTTATTTTCAGTACTGTGACCTTGGAATTGCATTTGTTTTTTTAGAAGAGTTGCACTGGCACATAAAATACCATAATCCACTTTATGAATAGCACTGTGTTTTGTTCTCCTGGACAGTTCAGATTCGATGGCTAGAAACAGATTATGTGCATTGAAATTAATCAAAGAAACCTACTTGAGGGCAGACATTTTCTGGTGTTAATATTCTATGCAGCCTTCAATGTGGTGTTGTGGTTTTGAATAATTGAGTGTTCAGTATAGAAATAGATATATTTTAGCCATATCTTTAAGTCAATAAAACCTTTATATTAATTCACAGAAAAAGAGTTTCATTTTTAGACATGGTTGTTTTCTTGAACCCATTGTTTTAGTAATAAAAAGTTTAATTTTAATTGTATCCCCTATAGGATTTTTTCAAGATTTATTAACAATGAAACGAAAGAGAATTCTGCAGTAACCCTGTTGTTTGTCTCCAACTCTATTCACTGTCTACATCTGGGCACAGTAGCTCTGATGAACAGCTAAATGGTGGGGGTGCCAGATTTAGATGTGGAATGCCTATCCTGAGGGTAGGCCATTTCACAAAGTCTCATTCTAATTTGAAAAAAAAAAACAACAACAAAAAAAAATACAAAAACTGAATGTCCAGACCCCCTCTAAATGTTTTATACTGCCAGGAGAAGCAGTTGAGACATAGACACATGTAATTTTTATCATAAAGTGTACAGCTTAAAACAAAACCTTCCAAAATTTGCTAAATTGTGGTCATGCCCCCTCCCAAAGACTTGTATAGAGGGGGCGGGGCGTGAATTCCCACGGGGCGGAGTCGTAACATCACAATACTCCGGCCCCGTGGTCGTCGCGCTTCACACTCGGAGCCTCCAGCACCGCGGAGAGCTCACAAAGGTGGGGAGTGACAGATTGTGGGGGTCCCCAGGGTGTATTAGGGCCGGAGTACCCCTTTAAGGCCAAAAGGGTATGTGCCCTTAAGGGTTATTTTATGTCTGTAATTGTAATGAATGTAAAATGAAGTGCCAGGGATTTCTGTTGGATTGTTTTACGCTAAAATACATCCACTGGTACATAAATATGTTGGAAATTTTTACTGTAGCCCAGAAACGATCTGAAAAATCATAGAAAAAGTTTAAAAAAATACTCAAGAAACTCTCATGCTAAAAGAAAACTAAATAAAAAAAAAGATGCATAAATTAAACAAGAATGTGTTTAAATGTTTTTCTGGTTTTATATAAAATTGTATCAAAAGTAACGTTTTACGCTTTGAAATAGAGCTTTATTGTGCCACACATACAGTGTTCTGGACAAAGTTAACACACTGGAGTTGTTCTTTAATGATGTATTGTAGGAAATCTCAGCTATCATACTACCTTTAAACACCATCATACATTTTATTCATTCATGAAATAAATCACTGAGCAAGCTTTATTTCTTTTTGCAAAAACAAGAATTTCATGCTTTATACACAACACATTTAAAAAAGCAATAAGGATTAGTCATCTGAAAAATTAGTATTTTTTTGCCTAACAGCCCAGCAAAAAATATGACAGAAAATTTGAGTGCTTTTTCTGGCAAATTAAATTTCAGCTCTTGTTATTAATTGGGGCAATATATCACCTGGCTAAATTGTACCAGAAATCCTTTTATCAACAGCTTCAGGGAAGGAACTCACATTGGATGATATACTGATCATATCCCCAAGAACCTTCTTTGTATGCAGCTAGCCAGCTTCAAATAGCAAATAGAATATTTACTACCTGACATGCATCTGACTTATTTTACTGCTCAAAATGCATTGGCGGAAAACAGCCGTATAAGTGTTATGAACATATTGCAAAATCAGATAGACAAAATTCAATTGAGGTTTTCCTGTAGTTAGTCTTGGTTCATAAATGGAGCCACTGGACAATTAAATTTTTTCTGACAAACAAAAAGCTGTATTGAATGTTGTATACACTTAGCAATTATTATTATCATGTTACATTCACAATAGATTCATCTTTAGAAGTAAACAGAGAAGTCAAGTGTTGTAACAGAATTTTTATCTTAAAGTGGTGATTGGGATAGAAAAATGCACCCCCTATTCTTAGGATGGGGATAAGTGTCAGATAACGGGGGTCCGACTGCTGGGACCCCGCAATCTCCCGCACGGTGCCCCGGGTCTCTGCATTAAAAGACCTGTGTCGACCACCGAACAAAGCTGTAGCTGACATGCCCCCTCCATGCTGCTCCATGAGAGCGCCAGTGATACCTGAGTGCAGTGCTCTTGTCTTCCATAGAGATGTATGGAGGGAGCATGCCAGCCATCGCTTTATGCAGATGTTGACACGGCCCATTTAGGAGGAGAGCCAGGATGCGGGGGGGGGGGGGGGGGGTAAACATACCCACTGTGATCTGACCCTTATAAATGTTTCTATCCCGGAATACTCCTTTAACCCTTAACCCCTTAAGGACTCAGTGTTTTTCCACTTTCATTTTTTCCTCCTTACCTTTTAAAAATCATAACCTTTTCAATTTTGCACCTACAGACCCATATGATGGCTTGTTTTTTTGTCCAACCAATTCTACTTTGTAATCAGTCATTTTACCCAAAAATCTATGGTGTAACCGAAAAAATATATATATTTGTGGGACAAAATTGAAAAATAAAAATGCCCTTTTGCAACTTTTGGGGGCTTCCGTAGGTCCCTACAATTAAAACGATACCCTACTTATATAGGTTTGATTTTGTTTTACTTTGGAAAAAATCATAACTACATGCACGAAAATTAATGTCATCTTCTGACCTCTATAACTTTTTTTTTCCGCATACAGGGATGTATGATGGCTCATTTATTGCGCCGTGATCTGAAGTTTTTATTGGTACCATTATTGTTTTGATCAGACTTTTTGATAGCTTTTTTTTTTTTTTTTACAGTATAAAAAGTTACCAAAATACGTTATTTTGGACTATGGAATTTTTTTTACTTGTATGCCATTGACCGTGTGGTTTAATTAACAATATATTTTTACAGTTTGGACATTTACACATGCGGTGATATGGCATATGTTTATATTTATGTTTATTTACATAGTTTTTTTTATGGGAAAAGGGGGGATTCAAACTTTTATTAAGGAAGGGGTTAAATCACATTTATTAACAATTAAGTCACATTTATTAACAATTTTTTTACACTTTTTTTGTAATGTTATAACCCCCATAGGGGGGCATGCAGTACATCAATTGCAGAAACTGATCAATGCTATGCCAGTGTTTTTGGCGCTCCACTGCTCCTGCCCGGATCTCAAGCACGGAGCAGTGAATCGACGATCGGACAGCGAGGAGGCAGGTAGGGCCCCTCCTCGCATCCTAACAGCTGATCGGGACACAGTGGTGGTCCCAATCAGCCCAACTGAGCTGCTTGGAATGCTTTTTTTTTACTTTAGACGCGGCTATCAACTTTGATCACCGCGTCTGAAGGGTTAAAAACGGGCATCACCGCAATCGGTGATGTCTGGTATTAGTCACAGGTCCCGGCTATCGTTAGCCGCTGGGATACATCTATTACAAGCCCCCCTAAAATGATCATTTTCCCTTTCCCTAATTTCCATCATCCTAACTCATCTGCCCCAATGTGTTTCCTCAAACGCTTCACTGTACTTTAGACGACCCATGGCTTTTCCATGGACCCCCTTAGCCTCAGAATTTACACATATGGAGTCAGATGCTGTCCCTATGGGTCACTGGTATAATAAATGGCCTTAAAGCTCTGTAATGGGGTATAGGCTTCATCTGTAATCTCAAAGTCCACATTTGTTATCACTGGTGTGGCATTCTCGACGGTCGTCTCACACTTCTTCTTTAGGCAAGGCAAAACACAACACACAACAAAGCAAGATTATTAGAATTATGAGTATGGTTATTTTACCGGTCCTATATTGGCTGAGATATATACGCAACAAGTCTCCCAAACATTTTATATACCCCCCTTTTCCTCTTACATCATACATCATATCTAATGCCGTAACATTTTGGAATGTTATAGCGGATGTTGCTCTTAGTTGTTCGGCCTGACCTTAAAGAGCATTTACAAAGAAATGTATTAATCTTTGTTGGTTATAATAGATATAATTAATTTTACTCATGGAAATCTGGGATATTATTGACTTAACTCCGGCTTTTACTTGACCTATAGCTCTAAACTCATCTGGAACCCCAATTGGGACTCTTATAACATCAATATACAAAAAAGGGATCAGAAACTCCAAGCAGGGGCTGCACGTTTACTTCTAGAGTGCGGTTTGGATTCCTTTGTTGGTTCGGTAATGGAAGTATGTATGGGCAGGCATGTCTTGACTAATGGGTATGCCCCAGTTTAATCCCCTTCTAATTTGACTCTTAGCTTCATATCACCAAGTATCCCACACTTTATGATAGTTACCATTTACTCATCCCGCTATTTGTACATGTTCACCTACTGATTCTCCTCATACAAAGTCCCCTCCTAACAATCCGTTGTGATTATCTTTCCCTTTGGAACATCCATGGTTATGCACAGGCATAGATTTAACAGTTGTCAGAGATATATCTATACGGGATCATCATATGCAATCGTCTCTTTCCTCACTTATTTCCTGCATAGGTTTTGAAGAAATGGGTGACAATTACAGAATCTGAACTAGGTACAATTTTACAAAAGATTCTTAATTATATACTTCACTGTATCTATGGTTAGGGATCAGTACAATCAGACAAGGAGATACTGATATTGGCTCAACCCAGGCAGTTAGATGAAGTCTACTCATATTCTCTGAAACAGGTAAGATGTTTATGGAGCGTGTTGGTCAGGTACCTTTATTGTTTTTACCTAGGTCACATGTCAGATGTAAATGATGACGTCTGTACAAACCTTCTTTCTGAATTGTTGAATCCTGAGACGACCCAATGTACTGACATTACTACACACATAGCTCCCCGTTGCTTAGTGTATGGGGTCAAATATATGTTACCATGGGGAACAAGACTGCTGGCACATACATTTTCTTACCAACTCTCTCCGGATGCCGTCTTTGCCCTTTACCACCTCTTTCTTCTACCATTCGTCTCTCTCAGCATGCATTGCTGGTTCCTGCAAGAGACCCAACCAGAAAATTCCACATTGCCCATCCACCTCAACACTTTGTACCATCATTGTGGGGGAACAGGAGCGCTGCAGTCTTGGCAGCGTCCTTCACCATTCAGTCCCCTTGGCATCTGGGCCTGTTTCCTTCATGGGGCTCTGATCTTTACAATGGCCACTTTCTCTGGCCGCTCTCAGACTTTGAACACTTGAATTACAAATTACAGATTGGTTCGCTCAAGGATTCATAACACTTTTACTTCAATAGGGCCATACTTGTGGGCGGTAATTAAAGTGTACCCGTACTTATTGTGTCATACCTTTAGATATCTTACACATCTCAGTGAATACTTTCAACTCTACTTCTCCGAACCACCAGCTCAGATCGAGTGGTTTATTGCAGTAGAACTTCATTCTGCGTATAGTCAACATATATCCTGTCTTATGTATTACATCTTTACATTACCTGGAACAAGCTTACATTTATAACTCAGCATCAACCATGGATTCTCTGATATCCTATCATTAGTGATGTAGCGAACATAAAATTTTCGGTTCGCAAACAGTGAACGCGATCGTCCGCGAACCCGCGGACCGGGCGAACCGCCATTGACTTCAATGGGCAGGTGAATTTTAAAACCCACAGGGACTCTTTCTGGCCACAATAGTGATTTAACCCCTTAACGACGCAGGACGTATATTTACGTCCTGCGCCGGCTCCCGCGATATGAAGCGGGATCGCGCCGCGATCCCGCATCATATCGCGTCGGTCCCGGCGCTAATCAACGGCCGGGACCCGCGGCTAATACCACACATCACCGATCGCAGCGATGTGCGGTATTAACCCTTTAGAAGCGGCGGTCAAAGCTGACCGCCGCTTCTAAAGTGAAACTGAAAGTGACCCGGCTGCTCAGTCGGGCTGTTCGGGACCGCCGCGGTGAAATCGCGGCGTCCCGAAAAGCTGACCGGACACCGGGAGGGAACTTACCTGCCTCCCCGGTGTCCGATCGGCGAATGACTGCTCCGTGCCTGAGATCCAGGCAGGAGCAGTCAAGCGCCGATAACACTGATCACAGGCATGTTAATACACGCCTGTGATCTGTGTAGAAGATCAGTGTGTGCAGTGTTATAGGTCCCTATGGGAGCTATAACACTGCAAAAAAAAAAGTTAAAAAAAGTGTTAATAAAGGTCATTTAACCCCTTCCCTAATAAAAGTTTGAATCACCCCCCTTTTCCCATAAAAAAATAAAACAGTGTAAAAAAAAATAAAAAATAAACATATGTGGTATCGCCGCGTGTGTAAATGTCCGAACTATAAAAATATATCATTAATTAAGCCGTACAGTCAATGGCGTACGCGCAAAAAAATTCAAAAGTCCAAAAAAGCGTATTTTGGTCACTTTTTATACCATTAAAAAATGAATAAAAAGTGATCAAAAAGTCCGATCAAAACAAAAATCATACTGATAAAAACTTCAGATCACGGCGCAAAAAATGAGTCCTCATACCGCCCCGTACGTGGAAAAATAAAAAGTTATAGGGGTCAGAAGATGACATTTTTAAACGTATACATTTTCCTACATGTAGTTATGATTTTTTCCAGGAGTGTGACAAAATCAAACCTATATAAGTAGGGTATCATTTTAACCGTATGGACCTACATAATAATTATAAGGTGTAATTTTTACCGAAATATGCACTGCGTAGAAACGGAAGCCCCCAAAAGTTACAAAATGGCGTTTTTTTTTTTCGATTTTGTTGCACAATGATTTTTTTTCCGTTTCGCCGTGCATTTTTAGGTAAAATAACTAATGTCACTGCAAAGTAGAATTGGCGACGCAAAAAATAAGCCATAATATGGATTTTTAGGTGGAAAATTGAAAGGGTTATGATTTTTAAAAGGTAAGGAGGAAAAAACGAAAGTGCAAAAATGGAAAAACCCTGAGTCCTTAAGGGGTTAAAAGTTGTTTCAAGGGGACTAATACCTGGACTGTGGCGTGCCGGAGTGGGATCCATGGCAAAACTCCCATGGAAAATTACATAGTTGATGCAGAGTCTGGTTTTAATCCATAAAGGGCATAAATCACCTATTATTCCTAAATGGTTTGGAATTACGTGCTTTAGCCCCCTTTAGACAGCACATAGATTCCCCCATATTAGGCAGCACATAGTTAGAGCCTCCCATTAGGCAGCACATAGTTAGATCCCCCCTTTAGGCATCACATAGTTAGATTCCCCCTTTAGGCAGCACATAGTTAGAGCTCCCCTCTGGGCAGCACATAAGATTCCCCCATATTAGGCAGCACATAGTTAGAGCCCCCCTTGAGGCAGCACATAGTGGGATTTGAACAAGGCCCCAGAGCTGCAAGGCAGCAGTGCTAACCTCTGAGCCACCATGCTACCCTTAGCATACATCTAATATCCACAGTTGCAAAAATGGACAGAGATGTCAGCAGAGAGTACCTGAAAAATTATGCATGTACACATGCCTGAAAAATCTGGTATTGTTGCAGCCGCTTCTGTAGCAGCGGCCAGAAAAATTGCAGCACCATAACAATTGCAGCAGCAGAGGCCAGAAAAATTAGGCCTGTACACATGGATAAAAAATTGGGTATTGTCGCAGCCGCATATGTAGCAGCAGCCAGAAAAATTGCAGCACCAGAAAAAGTGCAGTAGCAGAGGCCAGAAAAATTAGGCATGTACACTTGGCTGGAAAATTTGGTATTGTCGCAGCTGTAGCAGCGGCCATAAAAATTGCAGCACCATAGCAAGTGCAGCAGCAGAGGCCAGAATAATTAGGCATGTACACATGGATGAAAAATTCGGAATTGTCGCAGTCGCAGCTGTAGCAACAGCCATAAAAATTGCAGCACCATAACAAGTGCAGCAGCAGAGGCCAGAAAAATTAGGCATGTACACATGGATGAAAAATTTGGTATTGTCGCAGCCGCATCTGTAGCGGCAGCCAGAAAAATTGCAGCACCATAACAAGTGCAGCAGCAGAGGACAGAAAAATTAGGCATGTACACCTGGCAGGAAAATTTGGTATTGTTGCAGCTGTAGCAGGGGCAATAAAAATTGCAGCACAATAACAAGTGCAGCAGCAGAGGCCAGAAAAATTAGGCATGTGCACCTGGCTGGAAAATTTGGTATTGTCGCAGCCGCTGCTGTAGCATCTGGCTGAAAAATTTCTGTTTGTTTTGCCAGGCAGAAAGTGCCCTAAAACATTGCGGCTTGAACCCTAGTTGGTGGCGGATAAGTCACGCAAGTCATCCGGCATTCAGAGTTCAAATACAGCAGAGTGTGGACCCTTTTTAGGCCAAGGCAGCTCATCTGATCAGGCCTTGTTCAGTCAAATGTATCGCCCAGTGTCAGTCCCTTTGGGATCCATAGCTCCTTCATCTTAAGAAAAGTGAGGCAATCCAGAATTTTTTTTGACCAAGACGACTCCTCTTCTCAGTGACAATACCTCCTGCTGCACTGAAGGTCCTTTCTGACAGGACACTTGAAGCGGGACAGGCCAGAAGTTCGAGCGCAAATTGGGATAGCTCAGGCCACAGGTCAAGCCGTCACACCCAGTAGTCAAGGGATTCATCGCTCCTCAGAGTGTCGATATCTGCGGTTAAGGCCAGGTAGTCTGCTACCTGTCGGTCAAGTCGTTTTCTGAGGATGGACCCAGAAGGGCTGTGGTGATGCATAGGACTTAAAAAGCTCCGCATGTCCTCCATCAACAGCATGTCTGTACAGCTTCCTGTCCTTGCCGGCGTGTTCGTGGGAGGAGGAGGAGGATTACTTTCACCTTTTCCCCTGTTAGATCCGTGTTGTGCTGTGACATGACCCTTATACGCTGTGTACAGCATACTTCTCAATTAATTTTGGACCTGCTGAATCCTTTCCGCTTTGCTGTAATGCGGTAACATGTCAGGCACTTTATGTTTCTACCGGGGGTCTAGTAGCATGGACACCCAGTAAAGGTCGTTCTCCTTCATCCTTTTTATACGAGGGTCCCTCAACAGGCACGACAGCATGAAAGACCCCATTTGCACAAGGACGGATGCCGAGCTACTCATGTCCCGTTCCTCCTCCTCAGTGATGTCAGGGAAGGTATAATCTTCTTCCCCCCCCCAGCCACGTACAACACCACGGGAACCAGATAGGTGACAAGGAGCACCCTGCGATGCCTGCTGTGGTTGGTCTTCCTCCTTCTCTTCAAAGCCACATTCCTCCTCTGACTCCTCTTCCTCACAATCCTCTTCCAGCGTTGCCGCAGGTCCAGCAAGCGATGCTGATAAGGCTGTTTCTGGTGGTGATGGTGTCCACAACTCTTCCTCTTCACGCTCATCTACTGCCTGATCCAGCACTCTTCGCAGGGCACGCTCCAGGAAGAAAACAAACGGTATGATGTCGCTGTTGGTGCCTTCGGTGCGACTGACCAGGTTTGTCACCTCCTCAAAAGGACGCATGAGCCTACATGCATTGCGCATGAGCCTCCAGTAAAGTGGCAAAAAATTCCCAGCTCCACAGATGATTTCCTAGCACCCCGGTCATACAAATATTCGTTGATGGCTTTTTCTTGTTGGAGCAGGCGGTCGAACATTAGGAGTGTTGAATTCCAACGTGTCGGGCTGTCGCAAATCAAGCGCCTCACTGTCATGTTGTTTCGCCGCTGAATATCTGACAAGTGCGCCATGGCCATGTAGAAATGCCTGAAATGGCCACACACCTTCCTGGACTGCTTCAGGACATCCTGTAAGCCTGAGTACTTGAGCACAAAGCGTTGTACAATCAGATTACACACATGTGCCATGCACGGCACATGTGTCAACTTGCCCAACCTCAAGGCAGCAATAAAAATTTGTTCCGTTGTCACAAACCACCTTGCCAATCTCCAGTTGGTGCGGAGTCAGCCACTGGTCGACCTGTGCGTTCAGGGCCGACAGGAGCGCTGGTGCAGTGTGACTCTCCGCTTTCAGGCAAGTCAACCCCAATATGGCGTGACACTGCCGTATCTGGGATGTGGAATAGCACCTGGGGAGCTGGGGGGGTGCCGGTGATGTGGAGCAAGATGCAGCGGGGAAGAGGATTCGGCCGAGGAATTTATGGAAGAGGATGGAGTAGGCGGAGTAGAGGAGGTGGCAGCAAGCCTGCCTGCAAGTCGTGGCGGTGTCACCAACTCCTCTGCAGAGCCACGCATTCCATGCTTGGCAGCCGTCACCAGGTTTACCCAATGAGCAGTGTAGGTGATATACCTGCCCTGACCATGCTTTGCAGACCAGGTATCAGTGGTCAGATGGACCCTTGCCCCTACACTGTGTGCCAGACATGCCATAATTTCCTTTTGCACAATGGAGTAAAGGTTGGGGATTGCCTTTTGTGCAAAAAAAAAATTCTGGGTACCTTCCACTGCGGTGTCCCAATGGCTACAAATTTTTTAAAGGCCTCAAACTCCACCAGCTTGTATGGTAAAAGCTGGCGGGCTAGCAGTTCCGACAAGCCAGCTGTCAGACGCCGGGCTAGGCGGTGACTTTGAGACATTGTCTTCTTGCGCTCAAACATCTCCTTGACAGACACCTGACTGTGGGCAGATGAGCAGGAACTGCTCAAGGCGAGAGACGGAGAGGCGGATGGTTGAGAGGGGGCAAGGGGGGCAGCAGTGGTTGACCTGGCTGAAGATGCTGGACCCGGAGGAGGATGGCGGCTTTAACTTTGTGTGCTGCTTGTACTGACGTGTTGATCCCATAGGCGTTTGTGATGTGGCATCATGTGCCTTCGCAAAGCAGTTGTGCCTAGGTGGGTGTTGGACTTCCCATGACTCAGTTTCTTCTGGCACAGGTTGCAAATGGCCTCGCTGTTGTCAGAGGCAGACACACAAAAAAAATGCCACACTGCTGAGCTCTGCGATGACGGCATTCTGGTGGTGGCAACAGCATGCGTTGATTGGCGTCCCGTCTGGCTGACCCCGGGTGCCGATGCATACTGTCTGACTGTGCCACTAGCTCCTTGCGACGACCTCCCCCTGCTTCCAACTCGTCTCCTCCTCCTCTTTGTCTCCCCATCTGAACTTTCCCCCTCTTCTTCTCTTCTAGCGGGCACCCACATGGCATCCACGGACACATCGTCATCATCAACACCTTCACCGCTATCTGACACCTCAAGAAATGAAGCAGCAGCGGGTACAACATCATCATCACACCGTACGTCCATGTGTGTAATGCTGTCTGACTGAGACATATCCCTGTTAACTACATCCTCTGCCAATAATGGTTGTGCATCACTCATGTCTTCAAACTGATGTGTAAATAACTCCTCTGACGGATCAAGTAAAGCTGCTGTGGTGCTAGTGTTGGTGGTGGCTAAGCTAGAGGAGGTGAAGGACGGTGCGTCAATGTTCCGAGCAGAAGCTTTAGTAGTAGATTGGGTGTCTTGTGATAGCAGTCAACTAAGTCCTCAGAACTTTGGGGTTCAGGGTACGTGGCCTCTGAACACTGGCCATTCTAGGGCCAAAGGGAATCCCAGCACCACGATGGCCCCTGCGGGGTGGCCTTCCTCTGCCTGTAATTTTTTTGGTAAAATTTGCACAAGTGTCACACATAATGTGATTTGCACTAGGGTGACACAATTTGCCCTGCAGGCAGGAAAAATGGCAACTGTGACGTGAACTAACAGTGACGACTGATTTTATTTAACAGCCAAAAAAGTTTTTTTTTTTCATTTGCACAACTGTCACACCTAATGTGATTTGCACTAGGGTGACACAATTGGCCCTGCAGGCAAGAAAAATGGCAACTGTGACGTGAACTAACAGTGATGACTGATTTTATTTAACAGCCAAAAAAGGTATTTTTTTAAATTTGCACAACTGTCACACCTAATGTGATTTGCACTAGGGTGACACAATTTGCCCTGCAGGCAGGAAAAATGGCAACTGTGACGTGAACTAACAGTGACGACTAATTTTATTTAACAGCCAAAAAAGGTGTTTTTTTTTACTTGCACAACTGTCACACCTAATGTGATTTGCACTAGGGTGACACAATTTGCCCTGCAGGCAGGAAAAATGGCAACTGTGACGTGAACTAACAGTGATGGGTGATTTTATTTAACAGCCAAAAAAGGTAATTTTTTTTAATTTGCACAACTGTCACACCTAATGTGATTTGCACTAGTGTGACAATGAGCAAAAAAACTTGCCAGCGGAGTTCCCCTTTTATGCAGTGGTCCCCAACCAGGGTGCCTCCAGCTGTTGCAAGACTAATGGACTGATATCTTTCAGCCCTTTGAATACTGTAGTAGTTAGTTGCTTTAAAGAAAAAAAGCTTGCCAGCGGAGTTCCCCTTTTAAGCAGTGGTCCCCAACCAGGGTGCCTACAGCTGTTGCAAAACACACGGACTGATATCTTTCAGCCCTTTGAATACTGTAGTAGTTAGTTGCTTGAAGGAACTTAAGTTTGATTCTGGAGTACCCCTTTTAACCAGCGGTTCCCTCCCAACCAGGGTGCCTCCAGCTGTTGCAAGACTAACGGACTGATCTCTTTCAGCCCTTTGAATACTGTAGTAGATAGTTGCTTGAAGGAACTTAAGTTTGATTCTGGAGTACCTTTTTTAACCAGCGGTTCCCTCCCAACCAGAACTGATATCTTTCAGCCCTAAAAAGGGCTTTTTTGGGTGCTGTCCTTAAAGAAGATGTTACACTAGTGCTAAACTGGACCCTGAATACACCACCTAGCAGCAACCTATACAGCAGGAGCAGCTTCTCAAACCCTCCACTTCCTAAGCCTGCAGCATGCTGAATGAGGCTAAAAATGGCATCCGTGCAAGAGGTAGGAGGGTCAGGAAGGGAGGGACTGATGCTGATTGGCTGTAATGTGTCTGCTGACTCTGACTCACAGGGTCAAAGTTTACTGCAATGTTAAAGTATAGGGGGCGGATCGAACTTCACATATGTTCGCCCGGCGATGCGAATGCGAACATGCGAAATTCGCCGGGAACTATTCACCGGCGAACAATTCGTGACATCTCTACCTATCATGGCTCTTGAATTTTTTTTGTTACCTTATAAGTTTAAGACAATCAGCATCTTCGTGTTACACTAAATTATCATTATAAAGTAATCCACTCAAAACAGATGTTATTCAAATAAATACAATGTAGAATGTATAGGTATATCACATTTTGTATGCGGGTACTATAACACATTCAAGTTTAAACAGTAGATATGTAGTTTCCTCAATCTAATGTGACTGTGTTTCAGTAGACCAAGGCTGTTCTGTCAATCTTCCTGCTAGGTCTGAGGAAGAGGACGGAGCGTCCTTGAAACGCGTTACATGTAAAAAATAAATACTTTTACCATTTACCTTGGTTGTGGACAGCGCTGAAATATCCCTATTACCTGTGCACCATAAAAAGTACACAATCTTCAGATACGCAACTGGCTACTTACGCCAATTTACTTTGCAATTCATTCCCCGATTATGACCCAGTCCCTCCCGCCAGGATCCTGCGAACTCACTCACTTACATTTCATACACACTTGGGCAGTAGTTAGCTACTTTATGATGACAGGTATATGGGTAATTGGCTCTGGGCGAGAATTTACCTGTCTGTCTCTGGTAGATCACGTGTAAGTCGACTAGATCAGCAAGACAAAGCAAAGGGTAGACATGGGTACTTTTGGCTAGGTACAAGTATGTCCTACCATACGCCTGGAGTTGATCAAATCCTGTCTGTGTCCGCCATTGTTCAATCCATTTGGTCTGGGTATTGCGACTTGCACATGAGGCCTATAGCCCAGGCCCCACGGTGATTGGGCACCACCTGCTATAGATAATATCAGTGTTCTTGTAGCTCTCTTCCTCCCGGCCAAATCCGTATACAGAATTTATATACCGAAGTATAGTGAAGTAAATCAAACAGAGCCATGTTTCAAATGCTTCTCTGCCTTTATTCAGTCCTTCACTTGGTTATATCACCTCTGTAATTAGCATAAATTCCCACCCCCTGCTAGGGGAAAGATATGCCATTCCTGAACTGTTTTGCAGGCTTCTTTTGTTCAAAGACTTCACACGATGGGAGGAGGGAGACCTGAAGGAGCAGATTGGGGAGTAGCCTTGTCCTAATGGTATGTTGCTTCCTCTACACGATGGTGGGGGCAAGATGGGTAAGAACAGATGGGGGAGGGGGGCTCCTAAATGAACATTTTACATTAAAACATAGATACATCTATTATAGACCAATTGTACTTTGTAATAATACTTTTCATTTTGCCTATAAATGTACGCACAACAAGAAAATTATTTTTTGAGGGGGGAAATTGTTAAAAATAAAGCAATTTTGCTAATTTTGGGGGAGTTTTATTTTTTTTTACACATTTTAGTTTATTCTGTGGTTCAATACAAAGATTATATCTATGTAGACATGTTTGTCTGTTACTGTACTACTTAAAAAAAAAGTAATACATTTTGTAAGAATTTGAGTATGCTAAAAAAAAATCCCCATTCTGACTATAACTTTTTTACATTTTCATATATTATGCTGTTTGAGGGCTAATTTTTTTCCACCATGATCTTGCACTTTTGCCTATTTGTGACTTTTTGATTACTTATTATTTCCTTTTTTTCTGTGATGTGATGTGACCAAAACCAAGCACTTTTGGACTATTCTATTTACATTTATGCTGTTCCCCGTACGGGATCATTAACATTATATTTTTATAGTTCCAACATTTCCACACGCAGCACTACCAAATGTGTTTCATTTGTTTTTTACTTGTTTTATTAGTAAAATAGAAAAAGGAGTTAATTAAATTTTTATATGGGTTATTTATATTTTTAATTTTTGAACATGGACAATCACAAACAAGCTGCACTTATTAAGAGGCACATTTTCTTCAGTGCCATTTGCCTTAGGACTGTTTTAGGAAATGCTACTCTTAATTAGTGTTGAGTGGCATAGGCCATATTCGAATTCCTGATATTTCGCGAATATATGGACGAATATTTGTCATATATTCGCTAAATTCGCATATTTGTAATATTCACGTTTTATTCGCATATGCGAAAATTTGCATATGTGAAAATTTATGAACTTTATAGCAAGTATACCAGTGTAACTTGATAGAAGCAGTAGAAGTACAAGTCATACAAGTATCATCTATCAACATGGTTCGCAGCCAATTTGCGAGGAAGAAAGAAAGGATCATCTTCAGTGTAAGTATTTTCGCATTACTTTTGTAGTTGTATCTTGTGAATTTATTTTTGATATATTCGCGCATGAAAAAATCTTGCAAAACTACAACTCCCAGAATGCCCAGACAGCAAACGGCTGTCTGGGCATGCTGGTAGTTGTAGTTTTGCAACATCTGGAGGGCCACAGTTTGGAGACCACTGTGCAGTGGTCTCTAAACTGTAGCCCTCCAGCTGTTGCAAAACTGCAAATCCCAGCATGCCCAAATGCTGGGAGTTGTAGTTGCGTACCTCCAGCTGTTGCATAACTACATATCCCAGTACATGCTGGGAGTTGTAGTTTTGCAACAGCTGGAGGCACACTGGTTGGAAAATACTGAGTCAGGTAACAGAACCTAACTGAAGGTTTTTCAACCAGTGTGCCTCCAGC
Organism: Hyla sarda; assembly: GCF_029499605.1. NCBI lineage: Eukaryota > Metazoa > Chordata > Amphibia > Anura > Hylidae > Hyla > Hyla sarda. Next base: position 342,409,656 of record NC_079191.1, on the reverse strand, counting down.
TGTTGCAAAACTACAACTCACAGAATGCACTGACAGACCATACATGCTGGGAGTTGCAGTTTTGGGCACACTGGTGTGGGCACACTGGTGGGGAACCACTGATTTAGGAAACAGACTCTAGCTCATTGATTCCAACCCGTGTGCCTCCAGCTGTTGCAAAACTACAACTTTCAGCATGCACTGACTGCCTGGGCATGCTGGGAATAGTAGTTGTGCAACATCTGGAGGGCTACAGTTTGGAGACCACTGTATAGTCGACCACGGTTTCAGGTCCGGTTGGAAAATCGCATACGGGGAAAAAATGAGCCAACAACCGGAGCGAACGTTTCACACCAGTCGGCTCATTAAAATGAATCACCATACAGCGCGTATGGCCGGGATACGTTAGCGCACGGTTTTAGCTCCCCGCAGCCGTATGCGCTCCCGTATGGGTAAAAAAGTGGTGTGAACCCACCCATAGCGAAGGGGTGGGATACTTTCCTCTTGATTGCTGGGTATGTTGCTAATCTCTGACAACTGTATTTGCATCATTCTCATTGGCCCACAAGCTAAAAGAAGGGAGGGATCAATATTCGCGAATATTCACATATGCGAATATTCGCCTGGCGGTCTCACACAGTAGTATTAGAGCCTTCTTTAGACCACACAAGCTGGAAGCAGAGAGGGATGATCACTGTGATGTGTACTGTGAAAAAAAGTGAATATTCCTAATTTCGAATATATAGTGCTATATTCGCGAATATTTGCGAATTCGCAAATATGCGATATTTGCGAATAAAATTTGAATTGCGAATATTCACCAGCAACACTACTCTTAATAAATGTGTTAATGGTCAATATTTCTGGCTAAAGCACTATGGTAGTTTGGTATGGCAGCATTGATATGTCTTGAGGGCAAGGTCGGCATTAAAAATTTAAGGTTCTGCACAGTTAACTGGTAGGGGCCCACTTTAATACTGTAATCCTTCACCATACAATATTATTTGGTTCCGGGATGACCATTGTATGTTAAATGGGGATGGGGGCCCTAGGCAATTGCCTGGTTTGCCCCGCCCTTATGCCGGCCCTGCTGCTCTGCAATGGGTACTCAGGAACTTAACAACTATCCCCTATCCACAGAACAGAGGTTAAGTATCTGATCATGGTGCTGAAATCTGACTGCTGGGACTCCCCCCGCTGCATTGAGTGCTGTGTTGGCATGTGCTCTGTACATTGTCTATAAGAGTGCCAGAGATACCCGAGTACAGCATGGGGGCCCCATTCTGGAGATAGAGTGGTGTGGGGGCATTCAGACCCATATCCCCCTTCCTCTAAGAGAGTTCATAATAAGTTGAAATTGTCATATATCAGGGCTATTGTAAGTCAGGGGTTTACTGTACTTTAACTGAGCACTGTGCCCTTTAACTATGGTTGTATGACTCAGGGCAGAAGGCTGTAACACACATGGAAGTAGTGGATCTGCTGGACCTATGTGGTAGATAACGTGGGCAGTGCCAGGGAGCGTAGTCTAAGGTGCCGCAGGTTTTCACCAGAGCCCGCCACAAAGTGGGATGGTCTTGCTGCGGCAGGCAGCACCCAGGTCACTACCCCTGGCACGACTCAACCACACAGGCGACTGAGGAGATACGAGGCACAGGAGGGATGCAGCAAGTCGTGGTCAGGAAAGCAGTAGGTCAGGGATGGTGGCACAGGTGCAAGGTCAGGAACGTGGCAGGAGGTCAAAGGGCAGGCGGCACAGGAGCAAGGTCAGGTCACGGAAAAAAGGGGTCTGAAATACAGCAAGACAAGGACAAAACACTTTCTCTAAGGCACAAATGGCAAACAAAGATCCGGCAGGGATTAGTGGGAGGTGCAGATACTTATAGAAAATGTGCAGGTGTAATTAATAATTAAAGGCGCACTGGCCCTTTAAATCTTAGAGCACCGGCGTGCGTGCCCTAGCAGGTGGGGGCACACACGCCAGTGCTGCGAGAGGACAGCTGACACAGGAGGTGAGTGATGGGCTGAGGTTCCCAGCCCCGCCGGTAGAGGTGGACAGAGGAGGGGAGCGACAGGACACATCATGACGTCTCAAAGTCCTGCTGTGTGCCCACCCCTCAGTCTGATCTTTTTCATGAAACCTCTGGGCTTCCCTTGCCACTACATGACTGATCCAGTTACTCTGCATTAAAATTAGTGTGGTATATGAGTATATGTGTATATAACTGCAATACACATATGTGTCAAATATATAGGAATGTGTATGTGTGTGCAAAGTACTTTTTGGGTATAATATGCGCTTATGTGTTCGATATCTATATATATTTGTAATGCATGTGTAACAGGTTGTGGTATAGGTGTTCACCTATATCCATGTGGTTCCTTTCCTTAGTTACTTTATTGCACTCTTCAGGCCAATCCTTTAACTCTGCTACCTGGGAGCTGGGGTATATAATTGCAACAGTACCTTCACCCAACAAAACATCCAATGCATAGATTTGGGAACATCTCTGAGATTATTACTAAAAGCAACACAGAGCTAACTTTGTATTGCGTTGAGAAACAACCATGCATAACATAACAAACAGTACGGTATAGCACAAAAATCAGATAAATGTAATATGTATATGAGACTCCCAGAAGAACACCTGTGGCCCCCCTCAATGTTCGTCCTAGTACCCGCTGGGTACCTTCAGATAGTGCACATGAAATAGACAGTGCCCATAACAAAGTCCAGCTCCACAGAGGATGGAAACTCTCAGCGTACGCTTAAAATTAAGGTCTTTTGTTTGTGTATAAGTTCAGGGTGCCCTGTTGTGCCACTGGGAGAAGTTCAGGCTTACTCTCCACAATATGCAAAATGCAATGCATCCCAAGACATTACATCACTAGTCAGGTGTTCAGAGGGAGCCTGTCTTTGTTTCAATGTGTGAAGTGACCGCTGGGTGGGTGGAATATAATTCTGCAAATATTGTAGTTTTGCAACAGCAGGAGGCACCCTGGTTAGAAAACACTGGTCTATTGCATGAGAGGGATCACAGGTGGGTTTCAATGGGTGAAGTGGTTGATGTGTGGGAGGGAAAAAGTGACCTCACACATACAAACAAGGAATCATGGAACTTTTAGTTTTAGGGGACCAACTCCAACTGGAAACAGCTAGTTCACAAAAAGATAGCCTAAGCTTTATGGTAATCTCACAACATAGCCATTTAGCCCAAAGACAAGCACAGATCCTTCCCAAGCATGTCCATTACCATCTGGCAGTTACATACTAAAAATCACCTTATGGTGGATATTATGAATCATATCCATTATAATGAAATGGTGTGTGGTGGTATTATTTGGCCAGGGAGTCCCTAGTGATTAGAGTCCCTATTTTGCCTTTTGAGAAGTACCTTATTTTCTCTAAATATGGCTTTGTTTGTAATGCAGTACAAATTGTTACATTTCATAACTAGTTTAAATTGGTATACTTTTAGAATGGCACCACATGTTATAGTAACTTTGTATACTTGCAGCTTTTACATCTAACTCGAGAATGCAAGGTGTCAGTTAGCATATTATGCACATGCGATGTATCTTACAGCATTTTCGGCTGGTAAAATAATGAGACACATTTAATTAGATTGACTATCTCTGTCTTTAGTAAATACATTAACACTCCTTTTGACCTGAAAACAGAGCCATATTTTATAAAATTAAAATATGTAGTATGTACAGGTGCAGCATTCTCTTCTGTGGCAATATGCATAGGAATCAATGTTCTAAATATTCTTGATTTCCATATTTAAAATTTAAATAAACATATAAGTAACATATAGGGGTATGTAGTTTTTTAGATAACCTACCTAACAGGGTTACTTACCTACTTACTAGGTTGACCCACCTACTAGGGGACCCATCTAATGGGAGGATCTACCTACTTATTAGGGGAACTTACTAAGAGAACTTGCCTACTTAATGGAGTACCGACCTTTTTTATTTTTATTCCTTATTTTTTTTATTATACACTGTGTAAATGCCTAAAGGTGTAAACAGCTAGCTGTAAAAATGGATAATGTCACCAATTTTAATAACTTATAATAAATAAAATAAGACAACATAATAAATGTACCTGAAAATGGTTTAAGGCTATGTTTAGAAATTGGGTAATTATTTCCATTGTTCTGCTCTGCCATAGACAGAACAATGAAAATGTTGCATCCTTAGCATGACAGATCCAATTGACTATAATGTCATCAGTTGGATTTGCACCATTGTCTGTTAGTTTACTAGGCAAAAATAGCACTGAATGTTTCGTTGTTTTTTCCTGATATCTTTGAGTCTACACTGTAGACATGAACACATCCTTAGCTACACTTTGCTGATTGTTAGACTATTGATGTTTTATTCACTTACCTATGTGGACAATTTCAGAGTTGTATTATCAGATTTATTTTCATAAAAAAAACGACTTTCAAACTCTTTTCTTGCATGGAATAACTGTACTATTCATGTATTATTCTTTTTCATAGAGAAGTAGGTCTGTATAATATTAGAGGAGGTGTGTTCATAGCCTTATTGCAGAAATGTATGCGGCTGTTTAATGCATTTGAATGAGGTTTGAAATAACACCCTTTTTTTGTGGAACAGAAATTTCTGCAACAAATCCGTGTGAATGCATCCTTGCTCCTATGCACTTGTTTACTTTGTTAGGCATTTCTCTTGTGTTTTAAAATAAACAACTAAAACGGAATGTGAGCTGCCATGCAAGATTTGCAGAGAGAGTAAATGATGCGCAAGTAAAAATGTAAACTGCGTTACTGTCCTTGCTATTTGTGTCTCTTCAGATATAGCCTTACACCCGGCTTTACATATGCGAAAGGTAACATCTGGCTGAAATAGTTTCTCTTCTCTACAAGGACTAGCTGAATGTGCAGGACAGCAGACAGGAGCATGGTGTGTGAATATCTGAAATGATATTATGTTTGTTTAAGTCAGCACTTGTCTTTTAATTTCTAAAGAGAGCCATAAATGACAAAACATTAATACTAACTCATTGCCAATAACCTTTAGTATAAGCAGTTAAAAGATGCAAACAGCGACCGAGCCATGAATTTTTTATTTAAGATGTTTGTTTATTTGATAATCATTTCTTTCGTTTCTCTTATGCTTTCTCTCTTGGGGATTTCACAGGCATTCAACTGATAAAATAAAACATGGCATCCATCTGCCTTCTTGTTTTAAGAACAATTTCTTGGGTTCAAAGCAGTATTCCTGTTCTCAAAGGGGAGGTTCATTGTATTTCATGCGCTGAATCTAAAGTAAATATAGAAAATATTCCTGATTTCTTCTTGGAACATTGGGGGAGATTTATCAAAACCTGTGCAAGGAAAAGTTGACCAGTTGCCCATAGCAACCAATCCTATCGCTTCTTTCATTTTGCAGAGGCCTTGTTAAAAATGAAAGAAGCTATCTGATTGGTTGCTATGGGCAACTGGGCAACTTTTCCTCTGGACGGTTTTGATAAATCTCCTCCATTATGAATAAAACACAGTCACCACCATTGCACTTCACTTATAACTCAAGTGTGGACAAACACCTCTAATCCACAAGCTCTACAGACCCGAATCCCACTTGCATACACTTAATTGATCATGTGTTCTCACAGCAGACAGGTTAATTCAGCAAAATGTCCATAATGATGCTTGGATACATATTCCTTCTCACTTGTTTATTCAACTATCTTCATCATATATTCAGAAATAATAGTGTCGATATTCAAACAGCGCAAGATGTTAAAACAGCATACCTCGGTCAGATGGAGAGAGAGATGGGTACAAACTTGCTGCGCTACATTTCAGGGGCACACCACCTTAGTCATGCGCACAAGCTTGGAACACCAGTGTGTTTAAGTATGATAGCGGATGAACACAGGTGAGCAATTAACTCTACATATTCTGCGCATAATATTTTTCTCAATAACCGTCCATCTTCCACTAACACAGTCAAATCCACTATTACAAAAAAACTTACAGTTTTCATTAAGCCCTTTCAGTTCCAATGATTCTAATTCTACGGTTCAAAATGCTTTCTATTCGCATCTACATTAGTATTTACATTCACTTCCTCAATCACTTGCCATGTTAGATCAGATGCTACATGTACCCATCCTTTAAAGTGCCTGGCCCCTGTTGTCTCTGGCCACAGGTTCATCGTGTGTATAATGTCTTATTGCAGACTTATGTTCCCAGATTCTAGTTTTAATCATCTGTGTGGTCTGTCCTACATAAACAAAACTGTAAGGACATTTCAATAGATATATCACATTGGTACTGTTGCGTGTATGGTAACCTTTAATAGGGATTTAGTGGCCTTTAGTAGGATGTAGAATATCACCACCTTTTATGATTCCATTGCATTGGGTACAAGAAAGACATGAAAACATACCATTCTTCCTTGCTGCCATAAATGTTTGTTTATCCTTTTGTTTTTGCATAATGTCACTCCTGACAAGTTTGTCACCTATAGTTTTCGCTTTTCTGAACGTGAACATTTTGCTGAATTAACCTGTCTGCTGTTAGAACATCATGATCAATCAAGTGTGATTCGGGTCTGTAGAGCCGGTTGATTGGAGGTGCTCACCCACACGTGAGTTATAAGTGATGTGCAGTGGTGGTGACTATGTTGTATTAAGATTGCTGGATCTTCTACGTTACCGTGCACAAGTACTGATGCAAGATGTCTTTTGCCGATTTCAACCAGATTGCTGTGAACAGAGCCAAGGTTTTTTTCCTTTTCAGAAAGTGAAAGAGCAAATATTCTATCTCTTGCCACAGACGCAGGCTTTTTTTTTTCATTTGCTGCGCTGAAGAAGCAATGTAAACAACTATCCACACTTATGAGAAGGGAGATAAGTTTTTCCTTCCACGCATCCACACTCTGAGTATTTAAAATTTCAACGGGTACCCAGAGGGCTACATTGCAAGTTAACTCCAAACTTGCTGTCAGGTGACCCTGTATACAATCAAAGGTTGTATGTGCTGAACAATCGCCATTTATTGGATCTTATGCTGCTTATCGTTCAACATTTACAGCTTGCATTGGAGACTATACAAAGGGAAATTAAAGAAACAGAATTACAATTGAAAAGTCAGAAAACAGAATCCAAATTTGAAGTGATCCGGAAGGACCTCAACTCTGAAATAGAGAAAATAAAATCTGCCACGCAACAGAATAAGATAAAAAATAATTCGAGAGAGACATGAGGGACTATCTTCATAACAGAGTGTACATCTGGGCCAAAGAACGCAGACAGGTTAGGAAAACATTTGGAAAAAATCAGGGGAATCGTACCGAGACAGACACCTCTGCTGGAGAGGAAGGTGGAGCTAATGAAAAACGCATCACAGGAAGATCTGGCAAACAAGATCCAAATTTTTTAGGAAGGAGAATAAAGTGATAAATATTTCTGATAAAACTTTGATGGATGTAAAACTAAAAGTTCTGAATCAAGGACTTTGGGTGTATGCCTGTATATATAATAAATCAAAATTTGACATTAAAATGGGTTCTGCAGGAACATTTGAATGAAGATGTTTCTCTTTGACATCAACCGTCATAAGAGCAGTTCAGCTCTGGAACAAATTCCAGTAGCTCTCTGCTGCTCCTCCACTTTTGATCCAGAAATTAAGTCTGATAGTCTAGACAAATTTATGAAAGTCGTCTCTAATGAATTAGAGGAAAAATGGTCCAGTGGGAATTTTTGCAATCTAATTTTTGTAAACAGGAACGTACTGTTCTTGATTCTCTCGCCAATGACCCTCTCCTTGCAATTAAAAAAGCTGACGGGGGGGGGGGGGGGGGGCATTGTTGTGATGAATCGAGATCTGTACATTGAAGAAGCTTATCGTCAGCTTAACGATTTAAATGTTTATGTTCGCTTGAGAGGTGATCCTACTAGTACATTTAAGAAAGGTGGATGGTTATATTTTAGAAAATGTACAGGAGGGAATTGTTTAGGAAAAGTTGGCTAAAACGTTAATTACAGACCACCCTCGTGTTCCTTTTTCCTATATGTTGCAAAAGATCCGCAAGGATCGAGAGAGGCCTCCGGGTTGCCCGATCGTGTCCGGATGGGGCTCCCTGCTTCACCCTCTCTCGATCCTTGTGGATAGTTATATCCAACCGTGGATAAAAAAAAATAAGAGAGGTGTCTGATCGATACTGATGATTTTCTTGACAGATTGGAATTATGTAATAGTGAGGGGGAAACATCACTGTGCACTCTTTATGTACAAAGTTTGCACACTAACATACCTCAAAATGAGGGAATGCAATGTATCAGACAGCTATTGTCTAGGGATGCTAGGCTTGATAATAAGAAAATTAACTTCCTCCTGACTTTAATAGAGTATGCCCTAAAAATTACATTCGTTTTGACCAAGAGTTTTTTCTGCAAACATATTATGTTTCATTTGGGTCCTCAGTGGCCCCAGGATTGGCTAATGCCTTTATGGCTAATTTTGAAGACACATACAATTTCAGGTCCCTCAGTCTGGGGACATCATCCACGTGGCTCTGCTACGTGGTTGACGTCTTCATGCTGTGGAGAAGCATTAACTTTACATTATCACAAAACCCATACAAATTTTTTTTTGGAATGTGTAACTAAGAAAAACACAGAAAGATTTCAAGACTACATTATTTACAAAACCCACAGATAGAAATAGCATGTTACATCGACGGACTCATCGTGCCCCTACAGTTTACAAAGGACTCCCTAACAGTCAATTTGTCAGAGCTTGGATAATTTTCAGTAATGACAGTGAGTACACAAAGAACAAAAATAAAGATTGTGGAGAAATTAGCAGAGAGATTAGCAGAGATGTATTGAGACAAACTAAGAGTAGCTCTGTGAGGAAGCAGAAAAAAAGTGAACGGATAATGTATGTTAGTAGATATGATAAGTGTTCTTCTATTATTCAACATACCATTAAGAAATATTGGAAGTTGTTATCTACTGATAAGAAGTACGGATTAGCATTAAGAGACCCCCCTATTTCCACGTTCAGAAAAGGGAAAACTCTAGGTGACAAACTTGTCAGGAGTGACATTATGCAAAAACAAAAGGATAAACAAACATTTATGGCAGCAAGGAAAAATTGTAAGTTTTCATGTTTTTCTTGTACCCAATGCAATGGAATCATAAAAGGTGATGATATTTTACATCCTACTAAAGGCCACAAAATCCCTATTAAAGGTTACCACACATGCAACAGTACCAATGTGATATATCAATTGAAATGTCCTTGCAGTTTTATTTATGTAGGACAGACCGCACGGATGATTAAAACTAGAATCTGGGAACATAAGTCTGCAATAAGATGTTACACACACGATGAACCTGTGGCCTGTGCGGTACCACAATATGCAGATACAACAGCGGCCATGTACTTTAAAGAAGGGGGACATGTAGCATCTGATCTAAGATGGCAAGTGATCGAGGAAGCGAAGGTGAATATTAATGTGTATGCGAATAGAAAGAATGGAACTGAAAGGGCTTAATAAAAACTATAATTTTAAAGTCTATTTGTAATAGTGGATTTGACTGTGTTAGTGGAAGATGGACGGTTATTGAGAAAAATATGCGCAGAATATGTAGAGTTAATTGCTCACCTTTTATCCATCCGCTATCATACTTAAACCAGGGGCGGATCCAGAGTCTAGTGTCGGGAGGGGCACTATTAGAGAATTTTGCATTGGCGGACAGAAAATAAGATGTTGCTTAAAGAACTTACAATATTATTAAATGTATCCAGTATAATAATCAAATATACCAATTGCCACAGAATGGGAAAGCGCTAAAGAAGTTTTTACCATTTAAAACTACAGCTCCCAATATGACCTAAGTAGTGGTGAGGGGATGCTGGGAGTTGTTGTTTCACCCATCATTACTGCAAAACTTACAAGTGACTACCACTCTGATGAAACAGTCAGGACAATACACAATGATATCAGTGACTACAGGTGATGTCTTCTCTGTAGTCTTTCCTTATCTAATTCAGATGGTACATACCACCGGGTCCAGCTAAATATTCTCGCTGCATAACTTGACGCCCAGACGGCTCTTCACTGTGTCAGCGGATTCTGATCCTCTATATGAAAAAAGTATTATTATAAAACTGCCAAACACCATATCCTTTGAATATTATTCTGACACACTGTACCCTCGGAATATACTACAACTCACTTTACCCTTTGAATACAATACTGCCACACACTGTACCCTCTAAATATAATACTGCCACACACTGTACCCACTAAATAATACTATGTCTGAATATATGATGAAGATAGTTGAATAAACATGTGAGAAGGAATATGTATCCGAGCATCATTATGGATAGAGATTAGAGGCTCCTAGGACTGTATCCACCTTTTCCAGCCCACCGGAGCACCTGAAAGCTGAACTAATTTATGCAGGCTAAAGTCAGCAACTGCCGAGTTGAGAAGTTTGTGACGAATCGAATTACTGTAAATTTGCTCATCTCTAATTATGGAAATTCTTCTAAGAACAAACACAGATATTAGCTAAAGAGTAGAACGCGAAGCAAAGGTCAGCCAAGAGCAAAGCTTTAAATATTGGCCAATAGGAGGTTCAGGAGAATGTTTTAAGGGCAGAAGCAAATTGAGCACTATTTTAACTGGACATGTTCACATGTGCTAAAAACGTGTAATTCATTTGGTATGTGACCAAGGTTAAATTGTAAATGTAAACAGAGTTAAACCCCTTAAGGACTCAGGGTTTTTTCAGTTTTTGCACTTTTGTTTTTTCCTCCTTACCTTTTATAAATCATAACCCTTTCAATTTTGCACCTAAAATTCAATTTTATGGCTTATGTTTTGCCCCAACAATTCTACTTTGCAGTGACATTAGTTAGTTTATCAAAATATCCACGACGAACCTGAAAAAAAATTAATTATGTGAAAAAATTGAAGAAAAAATGCTATTTTGTAACTTTTGGGGGCTTCCGTTTCTACGCAGTAAATTTTTCTGTAAAAATGACACCTTTTCTTTATTCTGTAGGTCCATATGATTAACCCCTTAAGGACTCAGCCCATTTTGGCCTTAAGGACTCAGACAATTAAATTTTTACGTTTTCATTTTTTCCTCCTCGCCTTCTAAAAATCATAACTCTTTTATATTTTCATCCACAGACTAGTATGAGGGCTTGTTTTTTGCGCGACCAGTTGTCCTTTGTAATGACATCACTTATTATATCATAAAATTTATGGCGCAACCAAAAAACACTATTTTTGTGGGGAAATTAAAACGAAAAACGCAATTTTGCTAATTTTGGAAGGTTTTGTTTTCACGCCGTACAATTTATGGTAAAAATGACATGTGTTCTTTATTCTGAGGGTCAATACGATTAAAATGATACCCATTATTACATACTTTTATATTATTGTTGCGCTTAAAAAAAATCACAAACTTTTTAACCAAATTAGTACGTTTATAATCACTTTATTTTGATGACCTCTAACTTTTTTATTTTTCCGTATAAGTGGCGGTATGGGGGCTCATGTTTTGCGCCATGATCTGTACTTTTTTTTGATACCACATTTGCATATAAAAAAACTTTTAATACATTTTTTATAAAAATTTTTTAATAAAATGTATTAAAAAAGTAGGAATTTTGGACTTTTTTAAATTTTTTTTCGTTCACGCCGTTCACCGTACGGGATCATTAACATTTTATTTTAATAGTTCGGACATTTACGCACGCGGCGATACCAAATATGTCTATAAAAAAAGTTTTTTACGCTTTTTGGGGGTAAAATAGGAAAAAACGGATGTTTTACTTTTTTATTGGGGGAGGGGATTTTTCACTTTTTTTTTACTTTTACTTTTACATTTTTTTAAATTTTTTTTTTACACTTGAATAGTCCCCATAGGGGACTATTCATAGCAATACCATGATTGCTAATACTGATCTGTTCTATGTATAGGACATAGAACAGATCAGTATTATCGGTCATCTCCTGCTCTGGTCTGCTCGATCACAGACCAGAGCAGGAGATGCCGGGAGCCGGACGGAGGAAGGAGAGGGGACCTCCGTGCGGCATTATGAATGATCGGATCCCCGCAGCAGCGCTGCGGGCGATCTGATCGTTCATTTAAATCGCAAACTGCTGCAGATGCCGGGATCTGTATTGATCCCGGCACCTGAGGGGTTAATGGCGGACGCCCTGGAGATCGCGGGCGTCGGCCATTGCCGGCGGGTCCCTGGCTGCGATCAGCAGCCGGGATCAGCCGCGCATGACACGGGCATCGCTCCGATGCCCGCGGTTATGCTTAGGACGTAAATGTACGTCCTGGTGCGTTAAGTACCACTGCACCAGGACGTACATTTACGTCCTGCGTCCTTAAGGGGTTAAAGTTATACCATACTTATATAGGTTTGATTTTTGTCTTACATTTGGAAAAAATCATAACTACATGCACGAAAATGAATACATTTAAAGTTGTCATGTTTTAACCCCTATAACTTTTACGCTATTTTGGACTTTGGAATTTCTTTGTGCATACGCCATTGGCGGTTTAATTAATGATATGTTTTTATAATTCGGACATTTCTGCACGCGGTGATACCACATATGTTTATTTTTATTTACACAGTTTTATTTAAATGGGAAAGGGGGGGGGGGTGATTCTTACTTAGGGAAGGGGTTAAATGATCTTTATGAACTCTTTTTTCACACTTTTTTTTTACAATGGTATAGTCCCCTCTAGGGGCTATAACACTCCACACACTGGTCTTCTACACAGATCACTGCCATGCATTATCGTGGCAATGATCAATGTTATCAGCGGTCGATTGCTCAAGCCCTGATTTCAGGCTTGGAGCAATCAATCACCGATCGGACGCGCCGGAGGCAGGTAACGGACAGCGAGCTGCCAGGAGTGTATTTTTGTTAATTTAGACATGGCAATCAACTTTGAACATCACATCTAAAGGGTTAATAGCGCAGCACAATGATCGGTGCTGCAGGCTATTAGCCCAGGGTCCCAGCTTTCATTAGCAAGCCGGACCAACCCGCTATGATGCGGTTTCATGGCGTGACCCCGCGTTATAGACCGGGACCGATCTATAACCCTGCGTCCTTAAGAGGTTAAATAAAAAATATAACTTTGAAAAGGGCTGGCTCATAATAACACTCTTTATCCATATGCTTTATTAGTGCATAGAAAAATCAGGTAACGCTCCATTGGTGTGGCACAAAGAATGTTGAACGCTGTTGGTAAGAACCAGGACACATGGTATGCTGGGTGTTGCCAACCAGCAGCATTACACTACTCCTCCCCTCCCTACGCCCCCTCTTCCTGGGACCAACACAAGAGAAGGAGGGCAAGGGCTTGGGTATTGTGTTCTAGTCTCACATCAGGCAGAATCACAGCAGGTCTGGACAGGACTCTGCATGAGTTCTTCAGATGGACATGCAGCATAAGACTAAGTTCACATATGTCCGGCATCCAGCATAGCTTCTCTCCGGTATGCACCAGAGGGAAACTGATGATAGATCTGATCCCCTCCATTTGATCATCCATCGTCTCAATTTTGACACCGGATGGTTGGACATGCTGGACGGCACTGGACAGGGGAATGCAGCTTGCTGTGTTTCCCTGTCTGGTCCAGAAACAATGGACGCTGGGTACCATACAACAGATGACAACTGATGCACGTTGTCACTCAGTTATGAATAGTGTTGAGCGGCATAGGCCATATTCAAATTCGCGAATATTCGTGAATATATGGACGAAAATTCGCCATATATTCGCGAATATTCGCATATTCGTTATATTCTCGTTTTATTTTCGCATATGCGAAGAATTCGCGTATGCGAAAATTAACATATGTGAAAATTAACATATACAAAATTAACATACGCGATAATTCGCATATGCGAAAATTAGCATATGCTAATTTTCGCATATGCGAAATTTTGCACGCCAGTCTCACACAGTAGTATTACAGCCTTCTTTACACCACACAAGCTGGAAGCAGAGAGGGGTGATCACTGTGATGTGTACTGTGAAGAAAAAAAAAAAAAAAAAAAACGAATATTCGTAATTACGAATATATAGCGCTATATTCGCGAAATTCGCGAATTCGCGAATATGTGATATTCGCGAATAATATTCGAATTGCGAATATTCGCGAGCAACACTAGTTATGAACTCAGTTGCATCGAGATATTGGCTGGGTTCACCTATGCTGGATGCCAGACATATGTGAACCCAGCCAAAGTGTGAACAGGGCTCTGCACAGGTTCTTCAGACTGACATGCAGCATAAGTGTGGACAGGGCTCAGCATGAGTTCCTCAGAGGGACAGGCAGGACAGGCAACATAACATTGAACTCTGCTCGGATTCTTTAGGCGGACAGGCAGTATAAGTGTGAAAAGGGTTCAGCATAAGTTCCTTAGGCGGGTGAGCACCATGGCCCAGATTTATCAAACTGTATGAGAGAAATAATGGAAAGATTATTCCACAGCGACCAATCACAGCTCAGCTAATGAGTTCTGGTAAAGTGAAAGCTGAGCTGTGATTGGTCACTGTGGGAAAATTACTCAATTTTTCTCTCTCACACAGTTTGATAAATCTGGGCCCATGAGCCTGAACAGGGCTCTGTATAATTTCCACAGGCGGACAGGTAGCATGAGTCTAAATAGGGCTCTGGAACACAGGTGCGAGTTTAAAACTCCATTTTGATCGAGTTGTCTGGTCCTGGGAATGCGTATATGTATCCAGACAAGCAGTGATCAAATTCAAACACTACAGCATGACATCATGGTAGTAGCTCTGGGATTGTAACACCTGAAACGAATCTTGCAGGATGGGTTCAGGCATGCCAGCGGGGTCCAGGGCCATAGCAAACTGTAACATTTCACAGGTGTGGACCCACTGTGCCACATGAGGCAGCTGGCCAAGCAAGCTAAATTTGACAAACTGACACTAAAGATAGCATCAGACGCAGAAGAGCGGATTTAGGTGTTTATTAGCAGAGCAGGTACTGTGACAACAGCTAGTCAAGATGTCTACAGGTGCAGGCTGTCTGAAACAAGCTGCAGGCAGACAGGAATGGTGGTAGACAGTCCAAGTTCAAAACAGAAAAGACAGGTCAGGTTCCAGAGGATGAGACAGAGGCAAAGACCAGTAGACAGGCAGGATCAGGAACACAGGATCTGAAGACAGACAGAGACCATAGCAGTACTGAATACACAATCTTGCTGAGCCCTGGAACAGCAGGTTTGGCAGACTAATATAAGCAGTGCCTGGCTGGGATTGGAAGAGGATCCATTAGAAAGTGCATGCTGGCTCTATAAAACTCAGCTAGTGCTCGCAAGCGGCCCTTAGTGGACAGAGCAGAAACCGTAGAAAGAGACACACCAGAGCAGGAAGACCAGGAAATACAGCAGACACATGGCACAGAGAATGTCGCCAAACTATGGTAAGAACCAGGACACATGGTATGCTTGAGGTTGCCAATCAGCAGCATTACACATCACAGAAGGAGACCAATGCATATGAGAACTATGAAGACCTGGAGGGCAACTTAGTACATTGGTTCTGCATCACTTCATTGATCAGAGGCAGGGGCAGACATACAGATGAAGTAGCACACATTCCAATGGCATAAAATAATATTGCATTGCATAAAATGATGTTTTAAGGAAAATGAAATGACATGATAATTTTTGTATTATTACCCTAAATGCTCAGCAGCTTGTTATGAATCAGCGCCCTGTAAATTAACTTCCTACAATTGAGGTCGATTAGGGACCACCAAACTTAGCAAAGTCTAAATTCCAGACAAAGCTGAATTGTTCTGCTTATCTTAAGGCATGGCTTAGCTGAAGTGCCATGGAACTGTGCCCATGTAGAGTGCAAGCCAGCACTAAAGCCAGCACTATGCTTAAACTAGCAACAGCATTTTCTTCATACATTTTGTATTATTATACAATGTAATCTAAGAACTATAAAAAAAAAATTTAAAGAAAATTTGGGGAAAATTCGAGATTACAGTAAATATATGTCATCTTTCACATGTGGTGGATTAGCAATGAATTGGCCAGTGATACTATATTTTACAACCTTTAAAACCCACAAATATAAAATGCATTATCATCTCTTTAGCTTCATAAACCTGTTTCCATAGACTACAGACTACAGTCTGTGGGGATTCTAGAAGAAAATGTAAATCCATCATCTAATCATTTTTCTTTTGGACACTTTGTATGAATCAATACTGCATGAGGACCTGCCATCTCTCTTGACATATTTGTTTTAGGAAATACTTGTTTTTGCCTAAAAAATAATAATCTTGAGCATATTCTCTTAAAATTCTGCTTTGTTAAATTTCTTCCCAGGAATATATGATTACATTTATATTAGTATATAAAATACACAGTACTTTTAAGTGTGACTGACAGTCTGTTAGCACTTATTATTTAGAGGCCAGAGCTAAAGGTGACGGTAATACCTAGTTTTCGACTTTTCTGTATATTTCCAGGAGTATCAGAGAAGTAACACGATACAGAGTTCTACAAATTCTGTCCAGTTTGTTATTTCATAGTGGAAACAGTCTCTGGGTTTATGCTGCCTTATCTGAAGCCAGTGCAAAGTAGTGACAGATAGCCTGATTTCATCAGTGTGACGCTTATGTGTCAATACGGTGTAGTTTTCATAATTTATCAAGTGCATTGAGCCCTGAATCCTTTGAATGATATGCACACACTATGAAGATGCAGGTATCAACTGCTAATTGAGGACTTTTCCCTGGGCCTTTGTAACGGGCTTGTCTACTTCTGAGGCTTTCATCAGCTCTAACCCCTCTCGTCCTCGACTGAGACTTTGATCGTTGCCGTAATGATGCCCCGACTCATCAGGAGGCATGGACCACATGACAATTTTTATTGCCACTTCTGTCTTCTATAGATTTCTGTCTTCTATATACCATGCTGTCTTCTATATCTTTCTTCCTATTGGGAGCTCTATCTTTCTATCTATCTATCTATAAAACTCAATGGGGGAGATTTATCAAAACCAGTCCAGAGGAAAAGCTGCTGAGTTGCCATAGCAACCAGATTGCGTCTTTCATTTTGCAAAGGCCTTGTTAAAAATGAAAGAAGCGATCTGATTGGTTGCTATGGGCAAGGATAGGTAAATTAACCCTTACCCACCCACATTTGCGAGGGTTGGGTTTTTTATTTAAAGTCCCATACAAGTTTATCGGAAATATATGTTACTGCCTAACTTCCAAACAGCTGGAGATATTTCGGTAATACTCGGTCACATGTTACTTATATGTTCACTAAAAATATATGATAGTTAATTTAACCCTAACCTACCCCCCATTTGTGAGAGTCTGGGCTTTTGTTTAACCCCTTAAGGAAACAGGGCGTACAGGTACGCCTTTGCTCCCTGGTACTTAAGGACCAAGGGCGTACCTGTACGCCCGTGGGAATTTCGGTCCCCGCCGCGCACCGGGCGGGGACCGGACCAGGGTGACTACTGATATCTGTTAGCAGGCACCCCGCGCAAATGCCCGGAGGGGTCATCAGACTCCCCCATGTCGGCAATGGCGCAAATCGCAAGTGAATTCACACTTGCGATTTGCACGATTCCGGGTCATTATGGGTCTATGGTGACCCGGTGACCCGGAATATAAGGGGGATCGTGGGTGTCTAAGACACCCACTATCCCCCTGAAGAGATAGGAGTGAGGTGGCAGGGGTGCCACCCCTCCTATCCCTGCTATTGGTGGTCTACACGCGACCACCAATAGCAGATCGGGGGCGGGGGGGGGTTAACTTTCGTTTTCCCCGTTCTGACCACCCACAATAGGCGGCAAACGACAGAGGACCGAACGGCGAAGATCCACTTACTGATCCGGAGGCTGCGGGCGTCGATCGGCGTTGGAGATCGGCGGGCGGCGATGTCGTGCAGCAAGCTCCCTGGATCCGACGGAAGCCGGGAAGTTGCCTAGCAACATCTGGAGGGCTGCAGTCCGAGACCACTATATAGTGGTCTCTATACTATAGCACTCCAGATGTTGCAAAACTACAACTCCCAGCATGCCCAGACAGCTGTTTGCTGTCTGGGCATGCTGAAATTTGTAGTTTTGCAGCATCTGGAGGGCCACAGTTTGCAGTGGTCTCTATACTGTAGCTCTCCAGATGTTGCAAAACTGCAAATCCCAGCATGCTGGGGGTTGTAGTTGCGATCCCTCCAGCTATTGCATAACTACATCTCCCAGCATGCCCTTCGGTGATCAGTACATGCTGGGAGTTGTAGTTTTGCAACAGCTGGAGGCACACTGGTTGGAAAATATTGAGTTAGATAACAGAACCTAACTGAAGGTTTTCCAACCAGTGTGCCTCCAGCTGTTGCAAAAGTACAGCTCCCAGCATGCACGGTCTGTCAGTACATGCTGGGAGTTGTAGTTTTGAAACAGCTGGAGGTTTGCCCCCCATGTGAATGTACAGGGTACATTCACACGGGCAGGCTTACAGTAAGTTTTCCGCTTCAAGTATGAGCTGCGGCAAATTTTTCGCCGCAGCGCAAACTCCTAGCAGGGAATTCACTGTAAACCTCCGCCAGTGTGAATGTACCCTAAAAACACTACACTACACTACATTAACACATAATAAAGGGTAAAACACTACATATACACCCCCTTACACTGTCCCCCCCCAATAAAAATTTAAAACGTATTTTAAAGCAGTGTTTCCAAAACGGAGCCTCCAGCTGTTGCAAAACAACAACTCCCAGCATTTCTGGACAGCCACTGACTTTTCAGGCATGCTGGGAGTTTAGCAACAGCTGGAGGCACCCTGTTTAGGAATAACTGGCGTAGCATACCCCTATGTCCACCCCTATGCAATCCCTAATTTAGTCCTCAAATGCGCATGGCGCTCACTCACTTCAGAGCCCTGTCGTATTTCAAGGAAACAGTTTAGGGCCACATATGAGGTATCTCCGTACTCAGGAGAAATTACACTACAAATTTTGGGGGGCTTTTTCTCCTTTTACCCCTTATGAAAAGGAAAAGTTGGGATCTACACCAGCCTGTTAGTGTAAACACTAACATGCTGGTGTTGCCCTTTACTTTTTATTTTCACAAGAGGTAAAAGGAAAAAAAGACCCCCAAAATTTGTAACGCAATTTCTCCTCAGTACGGAAATACCCCATACGTGGGTGTAAAATGCTCTGCGGACGCACAACAAGGCTCTGGAGTGAGAGCGCACTATGTACATTTGAAGCCTAATTTGGTGATTTGCACAGGGGTGGCAAATTTTACAGCAGTTCTGACATAAACGCAAAAAAATAAATACCGACATGTGACCCCATTTTGGAAACTACACCCCTCATGGAATGTAACAAGGGGTATAGTGAGCATTAACACCCCACAGGTGTTTGACAAATTTTCGTTAAAGTTGGATGGGAAAATGAAAAAAAATATTTTTTTCATTAAAATGCTGGTGTTACCCTATATTTTTCATTTTCACAAGAGAAAATAGGAAAAAAAGCCCCCCAAAATTTGTAACCCCATTTCTTTTGAGTAAGAAAATACCCCAAATGTGGATGTAAAGTGCTCGGCGGGCGAACTACAATGCTCAGAACAGAAGGAGCGCCATTGGGATTTTGAAGAGAAAATGTGTCCAGAATTGAAGGCCATGTGTGTTTACAAAGCCCCCATAGTGCCAGAACAATGGACCCCCAACATGTGACCCCATTTTGGAAACTACACCCCTCACGTAATGTAATAAGGGTTGCAGTGAGCATTTACGCCCCACAGGTGTCTGACAGATTTTTGGAACAGTGGTCCGTGAAAATGAAAAATGTTATTTTTCATTTGCTCAGCCAACTGTTCCAAAGATCTGTCAAATGCCAGTGGGATGTAAATACTCACTGCACCCCTTATTAAATTCTCTGAGGGGTGTAGTTTCCAAAATGGGGTCACATGTGGGGGGTCCACTGTTCTGGCTCCACGGGGGGCTTTGTAAACGCACATGGCCCCTGACTACCATTCCAAACAAATTCACTCTTCAAAAGCTCAATGGCGCTCCTCCTCTTCTGAGCATTGTAGTTCGACAGCAGGGCACTCGACGTCCACACATGGGGTATTTCCATACTCAGAGGAAATGGGGTTACAAATTTTGGGGGGTATTTTTTGCTATTAACCCTTGCAAAAATGTGACATTTGGGGGGAAACACATTTTAGTGGAAAAAAAAATATTTTTTTACATATGCAAAAGTTGTGAAACCCCTGTAGGGTATTAAGGCTCACTTTATTCCTTGTTACGTTCCTCAAGGGGTTTAGTTTCCAAAATGGTATGCCATGTGTGTTTTTTTTTTTTTGCTGTTCTGGCACCATAGGGGCTTCCTAAATGCAACATTCTCCCCAAAAACCATTTCAGAAAAACGTACTCTCTAAAATCCCCTTGTCGCTCCTTCGCTTCTGAGCCCTTTACTGCGCCCGCCGAACACTTTACATAGACATATGAGGTATGTGCTTACTCAAGAGAAATTGGGTTACACATACAAGTATAAATTTTCTCCTTTTACCCCTTGTAAAAATTCAAAAATTGGGTCTACAAGAACAGTGTAAAAAGTGTAAAAAATGCAGATTGTGAATTTTCTCCTTCACTTTGCTGCTATTCCTGTGAAACACCTAAAGGGTTAAAACACTGACTGAATGTCATTTTGAATACTTTGGGGGGTGCAGTTTTTATAATGGGGTCTTTTATGGGGTATTTCTAACATGAAGACCCTTCAAATCCACTTCAAAATAGTGAGTTTGAAAATTTTGAGAAAAATTGGAAAATTGCAGCTGAACTTTGAAGCCCTCTGATGTCTTCCAAAAGTAAAAACTTGTCAATTTTATGATGCAAACAAAGTAGACATATTGCATATGTGAATAAAAAAAATTTATTTGGAATATCCATTTTCCTTACAAGCAGAGAGCTTCAAAGTTAGAAAAATGCAAAATTTTAAATTTTTTCATAAAATTTTGGGATTTTTCACCAAGAAAGGATGCAAGTTACCACAAAAATTTTACCATTATGTTAAAGTAGAATATTTCACGAAAAAACTATCTCGGAATCAGAATGATAACTAAAAGCATTCCAGAGTTATTAATGTTTAAAGTGACAGTGGTCAGATCTTCAAATAACGCTATGGTCCTAAGATGTAAAATGGCCTGGTCTTTAAGGGGTTAAAGTCCAATACAAATCTATGGTAAATATATGTTCCAGCATAACTTTCATACAGCTGGAGATATTTCGCTAATACTTGGTCACATGTTACTTATATGTCAAATAAAGATATATAATAGTTAAATTAACCCTAACTTACCCCCTAATGTGAAGGATGGGGTTTTGTTTCAATTCCCATGCAAGTATATGTTACTTATGGTACCTTACTCTACAATCTGCGCTTTGCATCCCCTGGTGAATGCGCAGTCCGGCTGGCAAGCCACACCCTCCATGCATTCCATGCCCCATCTTGCAAAGACACGCCCACCATTTAAGACACACCCTTTTATTTTCAGTTTACAATATCTTCATCACAACTCAGCCCCACCTGAGGACAGGATATGAGAATAAAAATGGGGATTAGATTGGAGGACAGGATATTAGGACGGGATATGAGGATGGGATATGAGGTCGGGATATGAGGATGGGATATGAGGACAAATATGAGGATGGGATATGAGGACGGGATCAGGGTTGGAATGGCAACATTTGGGGCCCGTGGACCAAAAATGTAACGGCCCCCTGTGCTGCTCTGCTGCTGGTCACACTTTTGCCCCTATTCTACCCAAATTCCTCCACCAGCCCTACACACAAAATAGACTAAATTTTATATATAAGAAACACTTTAAGGTAGGTAAAATAATTTTCCATGACCAATAATACCAGTATACAAGGAGTAAATACATACCACCACACAACAACTGGATAATACCGCCATACTGTACTGAATAAAACCACTATATACAGACCAGTATACTATACAGAATCTGTATACAATATAAGTGATTATATACAGGATCATACAGCAGTAGATACCAGCTGTGCAGAGATTGTATACAATATATGATTATATACAGGACCACATGGCGGTATATATCAGCTGTTCACAGGATGTGTATACCATATAAGTGATAACAGTTACAACAAGGGACTCACAGTTATGCTTTTTCTGATTGTCGGCATCCTCTTTCCTTTTCTTCTCCGTCTGGATCAGACCATCATGTTGATCTCTTACTATCTGCAGGACAAACATTTTAGACATTTTTCCAGTGCCGTCTCCTCCTCTAAACAATCTTTCCATCTATAACCCCACAAACTGTAATAATGCCCTCCTTGGTGTCCTGCACAGTAAAAGGGCAGGTAGTTAGGTCACCAGGTAAATAGTTAACTATGTAGGTAGATCAGGAAGCCAGATATGTAGGTAGGTGACTATCCAGGTAGGTAGGTAGTTTGCTGGCTAGGTAGTTCGGCAGCCATGTATTAAGGCCAGGTATGTACATAGTTAGTTAGCCAGGTATGTAGGTAGGTAGCAAGATATGTAGGTAGGTAGTCAGGCAGCCAGTTATGTAGGTAAGTAGTTAGGC
The DNA here is from genome assembly GCF_029499605.1 of Hyla sarda. Taxonomy (NCBI): domain Eukaryota; kingdom Metazoa; phylum Chordata; class Amphibia; order Anura; family Hylidae; genus Hyla; species Hyla sarda. The sequence goes on along the minus strand of NC_079191.1, from coordinate 342,387,008 downwards.
ATCCAGGTACAAAGTTAGGCAGCCAGGAAGTTAGTCAAGTAGGTAGCCAGCACCCCTTCCACCCAGTGGCAGATCCAGAGTCTAGTCTCGGGAGGGGCTCTATGAAAACCCCCTATGTAGTTAGTAGGTAGCCCTCCTATTAGTTTGGTAGTTTGTCCCCACATTAGGTATAGGCAGCAGAGTTCCCCCATAGTGGATGTAGGCAGTAGAGTTCTCCCACAGTGGGTGTAGGCAGCAGAGTTCCCCAACAGTAGGTGTAGGCAGCAGGGTCCCCCCACAGTAGGTGTAGGCAGAAGGGTCCCCCCCGCAGTAGGTGTAGGCTGCAGGGTCCCCCCACAGTAGATGTAAGCAGCAGGGTCCCCCCACAGTAAGTGTAGGCAGCAGGGTCCCCCAACAGTAGGTGTAGGCAGCAGGATCCCCCCACAGTAAACCCCCATAAAAGGAAGGCCAATCATTTCAGATAATGATTGCCTGACCCAGGGGGCGAGACAATATTCGGACATAGTATTAGCGTTTGTCATTTCACTAGTATTTGTCACTTTACTAGGTTCATACTTGAAGGACACTGAAGACACGTTGTTGAAAATCCAAGACATTATAGTCACAGACACCTTGATCTTGGTTAGTTTGGATTTTGAGACTCTTCATAGCAACATCAAACACATGCTAGGTCTCACTGCAATTAAACACTTCCTGAGCACAAAAAGCACAAGCTTCACACTGCACATTGAATTCATTTATTCTTTTATAAAATTTGTTTTAACGCACAATAACTTTATTTTCAACTGCACCCTTTATCATCAGACACAAGGCACGGCTATGGGGGCTTCCTGTGCACCGAATTATGCAAATCTTTTTCTTGGGTGGTGGGAAGACACTATTGTTTTTGGGGATACTTTGAGTTTTTCCACTGAGCACATTTTGTTTTGGGGGTGCTACATAGATGACGTCCTCATTTTGTGGGATGGTAATGGGTTCATGTTTATTGATTTTGTTGCAGCTCTGAATCAGAACACAATAGGAATGGTATTTACATATAGGAATGGTATTTACATGGACCTACAGATATATATTGATCAAGAGAGACGGTTACAGTCCAAAGTTTTCAGGAAACCAATGTCAGCAAACTTATTGCTCCACTGGGATAGCTGGCACCCTGGATCACTTAAGAAAAGTATCCCGGTAGGCCAATATCTCACAGCGAGACATAACTGCTCTGAAAATGAATCCTTCATACAAGAAAGTGGAGAACTTTTTAGTCGATTTAAGCAAAAGGGATATCCAACAAAACATTTAAAAAGAGTCTTCCATAGAGCCCGATCGAGTGAAAGAGAGCTTCTTTAAGAAGCTTGCTGGTGCACAGTCACCTATCACAAGATCCAGTAAATACTACATGGCTACAGAATAAAGTGGTGGTGTCATACCCATGTGGCCATTGTAGCTTTTGTCCTTATCTACCAAGGATAAAAAGATTTAGTAATCCAGTGGACTACAGAACATATGAAATTAGAAATGTCATTAACTGTACAACCAAAAACATAATCTATATTGCCTGTTGCAACTGTCTCAAAGTCTATGTGGAATTCAGGCACCGGGTGTTGCAACTTATAAAAAGGAGTACCACACGGTACCACAGTTTTATGGTTATCTAGCGTGTTTGTAGCGAGTTTAGCACTTTTGCAATTCACATGTTATACATCTGTCCACAGCATATATGTTTTTTACTGACCTCTTTTCTGTGAAAGAAGTTCAGTAGTTTTTCTGGTTGCTTTTGACTGTTGTCCACACCTGCGGCCATGTTTGTTCACTGTTGTGGACAAGACATCATTGCTGCATGCGTTGCTGGTTTTTGTCAGGATCCGGATACTGTGAGGATACTGGTGGTGGATCCTCTGTGTCAGTGGGGTGATGACGTGGGCCGTACCAGGGGAACGGAGTCTAAGGGGTTACTGGTTTTCACCAGAGCCCGCCGCAAAGCAGGATGGACTTGCAGCGGCAGGTAACCCCCAGGTCGTTCCACCCGATAGCGACTTAACCCCAACTGACGGCTGAGACAGGCGCGGTACAAGGGATTAGGCAAGAGCAAGGTCGGACGTAGCAGAAGGTCAGGGCAGGCAGCAAGGATCGTAGTCAAGGGCAACGACAGAGGGTCTGGAACACTGGCTTGGGACATACAAAGAAATGCTTTCATGCTGGGAAGGGGAAGTGAGTTTAAATAGATAGGGCACAGGTGTGATCACTAATTGGACCAGGCGCCAATCAGAGGCGCACTGGCCCTTTAAATCGCAGAGAGCCGGCGCGCGCGCACCCTAGGGAGCCGGGCCGCGTGCGTTGGGACTGAGCCGTCGGAGGACAGGACAGGTAAGGAAACTGGGATGCGAGCCGCGAGCAGGGGCACGTTTCGCTACGTGGGTCGCATCCCCGCCGGTGACATTAATGCAGCGCTCCCGGTCAGCGGGTCTGACCGGGGCGCTGCGAGAAGTTGAACGCCACGAGCGCTCCAGGGAGGAGCGGGGACCCGGAGCGCTCGGCGTAACAGTACCCCCCCCTTGGGTCTCCCCCTCTTTTTGGAACTCGAAAACTTGGGAATGAGCTCCTTGTCGAGGATGTTATCCTCGGGTTCACAAGACCTCTCTTCAGGTCCACAATTCTCCCAATCTACGAGAATTTTTTTTTACCTCTGACTGTTTTAGACGCGAGAATTTCCTTAACAGCGAAGACATCGGAGGAGCCAGAGACAGGAGCTGGAGCGACAACCTTGGGAGAGAAGCGGTTAAGGACAAGCGGTTTGAGAAGAGAAATATGAAAAGAGTTAGGAATACGGAGAGAAGGGGGAAGAAGAAGTTTGTAGGAGTCAAGATTGATTTGACTCTTGATTTTAAAAGGTCCAAGATAACGTGGTCCCAGCTTATAGCTGGGGACACGAAAGCGGATATACTTGGCAGAGAGCCACACTTTGTCCCCAGGAGCGAAGACAGGATGAGATCTTCTCTTTTTATCGGCATGTCTCTTCATACGACACAAGGCCAGTAGGAGTGCCTTTTGAGTTTCCTTCCAGATGATAGAGAAGTCCTGGGTAACTTCATCAACGGCAGGCAATCCAGAAGAAGTGGGAATGGGGAGGGGGGGGCAGAGGGTGATGGCCGTACACCACAAAGAACGGGGATTTGGCGGAGGATTCAGAGTTTTGAAATTGTACGAGAATTCAGCCCAGGGTAGAAGGTCGACCCAATCGTCTTGGCGGGAGGAAACAAAATGTCGTAAATAGTCACCAAGGATCTGGTTAACTCTCTCTACTTGCCCATTGGATTGGGGATGATAGGAGGATGAGAAATTTAATTTGATTTTTAATTGATTACAGAGAGCTCTCCAAAATTTCGATACAAATTGGACGCCTCTATACGAGACGATATGCGTGGGTAGCCCGTGAAGGCGAAAAATATGCATAAAAAATTGCTTCGCCAACTGTGGCCCAGAAGGAAGACCTGGAAGCGGAATGAAATGTGCCATCTTGGAGAAACGATCAACGACCACCCAGATGACTGTGTTGCCATGGGATAAAGGCAGATCCGTAATAAAATCCATGGCAATTTGAGACCATGGTTGCTCAGGAACAGGTAAAGGAAGGAAGAATCCAGCAGGCTTCTGGCGAGGAGTCTTGTCCCGGGCACAAACTATACAGGCCCGAATGAAATCAGCGACATCACCCTCCAGCGTAGGCCACCAATATAAACAAGAAATGAGTTGGATGGACTTTTTGACGCCAGCGTGGCCAGCGAGGTGCGAGGAGTGTCCCCACTTGAGGATCTTGAGGCGCTGGCGTGGAGGGACAAATGTCTTTCCAGGAGGAGTTTGTCTAATAGAAGCTGGAGCAGAGGAGACCAGGCATTCAGGAGGTATAATGTGTTGTAGAGGGGCTTCAGATTCGGTAGCAACAGAGTAACGTGAAAGGGCGTCAGCCCTGACGTTTTTATCAGCAGGACGAAAGTGAATCTCGAAGTTAAAGCGGGCAAAAAACAACGACCACCTACCCTGGCAAGGGTTCAGACGTTGGGCAGACTGGAGATGCAAGAAATTCTTGTGATCTGTGTAGATGACAATGGGGTGTTTGGAACCTTCCAGTAGATGCCTCCATTCTTCGAGAGCTAGCTTGATGGCCAGAAGTTCACGATCACCAAAGGAGTAATTTTTTTCCGCCGGAGAGAAGGTTTTAGAAAAGAAACCACAAGTAATATTATGTCCGGTAGAGTTTTTTTGAAGGAGTACGGCTCCGGCTCCGAATGAGGAGGCGTCCACTTCCAGCAAGAAGGGTTTCGAAGGATCAGGTCTGGACGGTACTGGAGCAGAAGCGAAGGCAGTTTTGAGGCGATTGAAGGCCTCATCCGCTTGGGGAGGCCAGGACTTAGGGTTGGCATTCTTCCTGGTTACGGCCACAATCGGAGCCACAATGGTGGAAAAATTAGCAATACATTGTCGGTAGTAATTGGCAAATTCTAAGGAGCGTTGGATAGCTCGGAGTCCAGAAGGGCGTGGCCAATCTAAAACCGCTGACAGTTTGTCTGGGTCCATTTGAAGTCCCTGGCCAGAGACTAGGTAACCTAGGAAGGGAAGAGATTGGCATTCCATGAGACATTTCTCCATCTTGACATATAGTTGATTTTCGCGGAGCCTCTGGAGCACTAGGTGGACATGACGACGGTGTTCCTCTAGACTAGAGGAAAAAATCAAGATGTCGTCAAGGTAAACCACAACACAGGTATATAACAAGTCCCGAAATATTTCATTAACGAAGTCCTGGAAGACTGCAGGGGCGTTGCAGAGCCCAAAGGGCATAACGAGATATTCAAAATGTCCGTCTCTGGTATTAAATGCGGCTTTCCACTCATCCCCTTTCCTGATGCGAATGAGATTATATGCGCCTCTTAAGTCCAATTTAGTGAAGATGTTGGCACCACGAAGGCGGTCAAAGAGTTCCGAGATTAGAGGCAGGGGATAGCGGTTTTTGATAGTGATTTTATTTAAACCGCGGTAGTCAATACACGGCCGTAGGATACCGTCTTTTTTTGAAACAAAGAAGAACCCCGCTCTGGCAGGGGATGAGGACTTGTGAATGAATCCCCTCTTTAAATTTTCCTGGATGTAGTCAGACATGGCTTGAGTCTCAGGGGCGGACAGAGGATAGATCCTGCCCCGGGGTGGAGTAGTACCAGGAAAAGGAGGTCAATAGGGCAGTCATAAGGCCTATGAGGTGGCAAAGTCTCTGCTTGTTTTTTACAGAAAACATCGGCATAGTCCTGATAGGCCTTGGGAAGACCTGGTATAGGTGGAGCCACAGGGGTTTGACTGACGGTAGCAGACGTGAGGTATTTTTTGAGACAAGAAGAACCCCAGCTCTTGATCTCCCCGGAGGTCCAGTCAAGGGTAGGAGAATGACGTTGGAGCCATGGCAAGCCGAGGAGAATTTCAGAAGTGCAGTTGGGTAGAACAAGAAATTCAATTTTTTCGTGATGCAGTCCAATGCACAATAACAGGGGTTCTGTGCGGTAACGCACAGTGCAGTCCAATTTTTCTCCATTAACTGAAGAGATTTAGAGTGGTCTGACGAGACTGGTCACTGGGATGTTGAACCTATTAACGAAAGAGGCCAAAATAAAATTTCCTGCAGAAACGGAATCCAAGAAGGCCACAGCTGAGAAGGAGGAGTTAGCAGAAGGAGAAATCCGCACAGGCACAGTAAGACATGGAGAAGCAGAATTCACACCTAGAGCTGTCTCACCTTTGTGCGGAATCGGAGTGCGTCTTTCCTGACGCGGAGGCCGGATAGGACAGTCCTTTAGGAAGTGTTCGGTACTAGCACAGTACAGGCATAGATTCTCGTTACGGCGGCGAGTTCTCTCTTGTAAGGTCAGGCGGTACCGGTCCACTTGCATAGCCTCCATGGCAGAAGGCACAGGAACAGATTGCAGTGGACTTGAGAAGAGAGGAGCCGGGGAGAGAAATCACCTGGTGCAAACAAAGTCCTTATCTTGACTGAGCTCCTGGCGTCTTTCAGAAAAACGCATGTCAATGCGGGTGGCCAAATGGATAAGTTCATGCAGGTTAGCAGGAATTTCTTGTGCGGCCAGTACATCCTTGATGTTGCTGGATAGGCCTTTCTTGAAGGTTGCGCAGAGGGCCTCATTGTGCCAGGATAATTCAGAAGCGAGAGTACGAAATTGGATGGCGTACTCGCCCACAGAAGAATTTCCTTGGACAAGGTTCAACAAAGCAGTCTCGGCAGAAGAGGCCCGGGCTGGTTCCTCGAAGACACTACGAACCTCAGCGAAGAAGGACTGGACAGTGGCAGTGACAGGATCATTGCGGTCCCAGAGCTCTGTGGCCCATGACAAGGCCTTTCCAGACAGGAGACTAAACACGAAAGCCACCTTAGACCGTTCTGTGGGAAATTAGTCCGACATCATCTCCAATTGTAGGGAACATTGAGAGAGGAAACCACAGCATTGTTTAGAGTCCCCATCAAATTTGTCCTGCAGAGACAAGCGGAGGCTGGAAGCAGCCACTCGCTGCAGAGGAGGTGCAGGAGCTGGCGGAGGAGATGGTTGCTGAAGCTGTGGCAGGAGTTGTTGCAGCATGACAGTCAGTTGGGTCAGCTGATGTCCTTGTTGCGCTATCTGTTGAGATTGCTGGGTGACCACCGTGGTAAGGTCACCGACAACTGGCAGCGGGACCTCAGCGGGATCCATGGCCGGATCTACTGTCAGGATCCGGATACTGTGAGGATACTGGTGGTGGATCCTCTGTGTCAGTATGGTGATGACGTGGGCCGTACCAGGGGAAAGGAGTCAAAGGGGTTACTGGTTTTCACCAGAGCCCGCCGCAAAGCGGGATGGACTTGCAGCGGCAGGTAACCCCCAGGTCGTTCCACCCGATAGCGACTCAACCCCAACTGACGGCTGAGACAGGCGCGGTACAAGGGATTAGGCAAGAGCAAGGTCGCACGTAGCAGAAGGTCAGGGCAGGCAGCAAGGATCGTAGTCAGGGGCAACGGCAGAGGGTCTGGAACACTGGCTTGGGACATACAAAGAAACGCTTTCACTGGCACAAGGGTAACAAGATCCGGCAATGCTGAGAAGGGGAAGTGAGTTTAAATAGAGAGGGCACAGGTATGATCACTAATTGGACCAGGCGCCAATCAGAGGCGCACTGGCCCTTTAAATCGCAGAGATCCGGCACGCACGCGCCCTAGGGAGCGGGGCCGCGCGCGCCGGGACTGAGCCGTCGGAGGACAGGACGGGTAAGGAGACTGGGATGCGAGCTGCAAGTGGGCGTGTCCCGCTACGCGGGTCGCATCCCCGCCGGTGACATTAATGCAGCGCTCCCGGTCAGCGGGTCTGACCGGGGCGCTGCGAGAAGGTGAACGCCACGAGCGCTCCGGGGAGGAGCAGGGACCCGGAGCGCTCGGCGTAACAGTTTTTCTTCTCCTGCAATGATTTTGCCCCTTTTCCACACACCTGTAATGAATATTCATTGAATTGTTGGGGAGGATGGATGTCTCCTCCCGCTGTCAGCCTGCCCTGCGCCTGGCTCACAATGTGCGTAATCCCTTCCCCACCATGAGAACCGTGCACCCACAGGGGAATCAGGGGTATCAGCTATCATGATTCCCCCCCTCCAATGAATTGTCGGTTCTAAGGAGATTGCCTGGCGCTGCCACCCGCTGCTGGTCTATCCATACCGTGTACCCTGCCATGTGTTTTTACACTTAAATAAAGAGCATAAGAAATTATATCTAAAGAGTGGAGAGCTTTCCGAGCATTTCTTTCTATAAATCCAAAGTTTATTTAGTATATTTTTGCAGCCGGGCACAGGAATATGTAAAATTTAGCAATACAGGTGTCCTTTAACCCTTGCGGGGTGGAAGGGCAGAAATCAGATCAGCGCCCGCGGGTCACATATGCTTAGTTTCCTAATGTGGGGACAGCACTGCGGCTGACAATTCATTAGAGGGGGGGGGGGGGGAGCAGCGCCCGAGGGTCACATAAGATCAGTTCCCCTCACTGACAATTCATTCGTTCCCTGATGTGGGGACTGTGGGGTGACAGTGAGGGTGGAATGAGTATACTAATGAGCAGGGCGGGGAAAGGGAGTGCTAGAGGGGAAAGAAAAGAAAAAGCCACCCACAAACAGGGCTGGGCGTCAACGCAAAACAAGTTGGGCAGGCTACAAAGCATGCTGGGAGCTGTAGTTTCTAAAAGAAAGGCCAAACGGAAATAGATGCTACACTACATGGAAACACTTGTGCAAAGAATCCCCAGCATCCCCAGCCAATGTAGTATGCCTCCGGCTGTTGCTAAACTACAAGACCCAGCATGCCCTTCCGCTGTCCGTACATGCTGGGGGTTGTAGCTTTTGCAACAGCTGAAGGCACACTGGTTGCAAAACACTGAGTTTGTTACCAAACTCGGTGTTTCACAACCTGTGTGTCTCCAGCTGCTGCAAAACTACAACTCCCAGCATGCACTGATAGACCGTACAAGCTGGGAGTTGTAGTTTTGCAACAGCTGGATGTTTCCCCCCCCCCCAATGTGAACGTACAGGGTACACTCACATGGGCGGAGGATTACATTAAGTATCCAGCTGCAAGTTTGAGCTGCAGCAAATTTTCTGCCGCTGCTCAAACTGCCAGCGAGAAACTACTGTGAACCCCCCGCCCGTGCGACTGTACCCTAAAAACACTACACTACACTAACACAAAATAAAATAAAAAGTGAAAAACACTACATATACACATACCCCTACACAGCCCCCCTCCCCTCCCCAATAAAAATGAAAAACGTCTGATACGTCACTGTTTCCAAAACGGAGCCTCCAGCGGTTGCAAAACTACAACTCCCAGCATGCACTGATAGACCGTCCATGCTGGGAGTTGTAGTTTTGCAACAGCTGGATGTCCCCCCCCCAATGTGAACGTACAGGGTACACTCACATGGGCGGAGGATTACAATAAGTATCCGGCTGCAAGTTTGAGCTGCGGCAAATTTTCTGCTGCAGCTCAAGCTGCCAGCGAGAAACTACTGTGAACCCCTGCCCGTGCGACTGTACCCTAAAAACACTACACTACACTAACACAAAATAAAATAAAAAGTAAAAAACACTACATATACACATACCCCTACACAGCCCCCCTCCCCTCCCCAATAAAAATGAAAAACGTCTGGTATGCCACTGTTTCCAGAACGGAGCCTCCAGCTGTTGCAAAACAACTACTCCCAGTATTGCCAGATAGCCACTGACTGTCCAGGCATGCTGGGAGTTTTACAACAGGTGGAGGCACCCTGTTTGGGAATCACTGGCGTAGAATTCCCCCCCTATGCAATCCCTAATCTAGGCCTCAAATGCGCATGGCGCTCTCACTTTGGAGCCCTGTCGTATTTCAAGACAACAGTTTAGGGACACATATGGGGTATCGCCATACTCGGAAGAAATTGGGCTTCAAATTTTGGGGGATATTTTCTGCTATTACCCGTTTTAAAAATGAAAAATTTTGGGGAAAACAAGCATTTTAGGTAAAAAAAAATTTTTTTTTTACATATACAAAAGTCATGAAACACCTGTGGGGTATAAAGGTTCACTTAACCCCTTGTTACGTTCCCCGAGGGGTCTAGTTTCCAAAATGGTATGCCATGTGTTTTTTTTTTTTTTTTGCTGTCCTGGCACCATAGGGGCTTCCTAAATGCGGCATGCCCCCATAGCAAAATTTGCTTTCAAAAAGCCAAATGTGACTCCTTCTCTTCTGAGACCTGTAATGCGCCAGCAGAGCACTTTTCACCCCCATATGGGGTGTTTTCTGAATCGGGAGAAATTGGGCTTCAAATTTTGCGGGGTATTTTCTGCTATTACCCTTTTTAAAAATGTAAAATTTTTGGGAAACCAAGCATTTTAGGTAAAAAAAAAATAATTTCTTTTACATATGCAAAAGTCGTGAAACACCTGTGGGGTATTAAGGTTCACTTTACCCCTTGTTACGTTCCCTGAGGGGTCTAGTTTCCAAAATGGTATGCCATGTGTGTTTTTTTGCTGTCCTGGCACCATAGGGGCTTCCTAAAGGTGACATGCCCCCAGAGCAAAATTTGCTTTCAAAAAGCCAAATGTGACTCCTTCTTTTCTGAGACCTGTAGTGCGCCAGCAGAGCAATTTTCACCCCCATATGGGGTGTTTTCTGAATCGGGAGAAATTGGGCTTCAAATTTTGGGGGGTATTTTCTGCTATTACACTTTTTAAAAATGTAAAATTTTTGGGAAATCAAGCATTTTAGGTAAAAAAAAATAAATATTTTTTTTACATATGCAAAAGTCGTGAAACACCTGTGGGGTATTAAGGTTCACTTTACCCCTTGTTACGTTCCCTGAGGGGTCTAGTTTCCAAAATGGTATGCCATGTGTGCTTTTTTGCTGTCCTGGCACCATATGGGCTTCCTAAAGGTGACATGCCCCCCAAAAACCATTTGTCGCTCCTTCCCTTCTGAGCCCTCTACTGCGCCCGCCGAACAATTAACATAGACATATGAGGTATGTGCTTACTCGAGAGAAATTGGGTTTCAAATACAAGTAAAAATTTTCTCCTTTTTACCCCTTGCAAAAATTGGGTCTACAAGAACATGCGAGTGTAAAAAATGAAGATTTTGAATTTTCTCCTTCACTTTGCTGCTATTCCTGTGAAACACCTAAAGGGTTAATACACTTACTGAATGTCATTTTGAATACTTTGGGGGGTGTAGTTTTTATAATGGGGTCTTTTATGGGGTATTTCTAATATGAAGACCCTTCAAATCCACTTCAAACCTGAACTGGTCCATGAAAAATAGCGAGTTTGAAAATTTTGTGAAAATTTTCAAAATTGCTGCTGAACTTTGAAGCCCTCTGATGTCTTCCAAAAGTAAAAACTCATAAATTTTATGATGCAAACATAAAGTAGACATATTGTATATGTGAACCCAAAAAAAATATTTTGAATATCCATTTTCCTTACAAGCAGAGAGCTTCAAAGTTAGAAAAATGCAAAATTTTCATTTTTTTCATCAAATTTGGGGATTTTTCACCAAGAAAGGGTGCAAGTTACCATAAAATTTTACCACTAAGTTAAAGTAGAATATGTCACGAAAAAACAATCTCGGAATCAGAATGATAATTAAAAGCATTCCAGAGTTATAAATGTTTAAAGTGACAGTGGTCAGAATTGCAAAAAACGCTCCGGTCCTTAAGGTGAAAAAGGGCTCGGTCCTTAAGGGGTTAAGTAACATCAGGACAAAAGCGGACACAGCAATCGCGAGACATATAAATATCAAACATGATGGATGTCTCAGTGACCTATAATGTTGGGGCATATGCATCTTAAATTGGGCCCTAAAAAGGGTGACATTGACAAGACGTTACTGAAGGAAGAGGCCAGGTGGATACATAGACTTAAGACTGAATGAAGGTTTTTCATACGTGAATTTTTATTGATCAGGGCATTAGGAAATATTGTATTAGGTTGACAGTGGCAACAAGCTATTGATTACAACTGAAAAGGAAAAAAACACAATCACCACCTCAGGGCTAGTCTCAGACAATCTGATACATGATGAACAAAGGATAAAAAACGTGCTTCAATTTTTGATGAAGAATTAACAAAATGTATTAATAACAGAAAAGATAAAATATCTATAAATAAAATTCAATACAATGATAAAATTATGGCATCCTCAAAAAATGCAATCAAATAGGATAGTGTAAAGGATTGCTACCAAACCTATTACCACAGGGCCCTTGAGGAAGGTATAGTGTCCCACACTGAGTATAATATTGCACACTGGGAATAAATAGTAATTGCCAGCAGTTCAATAGTCCGGCATTTGGTGAATCGGAATAGTAGGAAAGTCAGTATGTAATATACATGGTGTCTCCCAGTACGAATGGATAAATATATTTACCGGCTGATGGTGTTACCTGCGGTATGATTTCAGGTCCGCTTGCAGAACAGTGGTATTCAATATCGGGACGCTGGCATGCGTCCCCGCGGCTGGTCTGCCTGCCACAGACCCGTGATTTACCGCTGGGATGGTAGTTGCAGAGCGACACCTTTCCAATGTTCCGGCATGAACTTCGTGTAAATTGATGGCGTCTGACGTCAGAGACACGTGATTGTTGGTAGTAGCCAGCTGTCGGAATGGATTGCCGAACAAGCCAGGAGCAGTGGGCTGTAGACTGGGAGACTGCAGATGTTGCAAGCAATGATGGCTGAATACTCCGTTCGACCCAGGTGGATAGTTCAGTTCAGATTGGTACACTGTTGATAATGAGTTTGTTGATGCGTTATTAGTACTCTAGACGTTTTCAGGGCTCTTAACCATTCAAAGTGGCCCTTTATTCAGTAGAAGTATCAGGCAGACCAGCCGCGGGGACGCACGGCAGCCGCGGGGACGCACGCCAGCGTCCCGATATTGAATACCACTGTTCTGCAAGCGTACCTGCAATCATACCGCAGGTAACACCATCAGCCGGTAAATATATTTATCCATTTGGACTGGGAGACACCATGTATATTACATACTGACTTTCCTACTATTCCGATTCACCAGATGCTGGACTATTGAACTGCTGGCAATTACTATTTCTTCCCAGTGTGCGATATTATACTCAGTGTGGGACACTATACCTTCCACAAGGGCCCTGTGGTAATAGGTTTGGTAGCAATCCTTTACACTATCCTATTTGATTGCATTTTTTGTGGATGCCATAATTTTTATCATTTTATAGATTTTTATTTAAAGATATTTTATCTGTTCTGTTATTAATACATTTTGTTAATTCTTCATCAAAAATTGAAGCACGTATTTTATCCTTTGTTGATCATGTATCAGATTGTCTGAGACTAGCCTTGATGTGGTGATTGTGTTTTTTTCCTTTTCCTTTGTAAATTTTACACCTGGTGTAGGTGTAAATCACTATACCTCGGCTGGAAAATTGTGAGCAGCACATCTCTTTCTATTATTGAATACAACTGTTTATGTGGAAATTAAGATATATAACCTATCCATATATAATTATGCCACTCATTGTCAAGTGAAGAGGAATCTCTATACCAGCTTTGAGACAAAGTCCCAATAGTTCATCACAGCGCAGGCACGTGACACGGGAGTGTAAAGCGCTTGCGCTGATGGATCGGAGAATGGAGCTCCTTTGAGCATGTGTGAACAGCGTGATTTTGCACTGCGCAGCGGGACGGGAACAGCTCCGAAAAGGAAGTGATGAATAGCAACACGTGATACATGGCCCCGCAGTAAAATGCAAGTCTCTGCAGTGTTTATTGGAGCTCAGGATTAAGCTCATGTTAAAATGGACATGATAGGTAAGTATGGGGGGACGGAATTATGATGTCACAAAGGTCAAGATTATACATAGATGGACTCACCAGCCAGGTGCGAGACGGCCCGTTATCCCTCCTGAAGATGTTGCGGACGCAACGAAACATGTAGAAAGATCACGTTCTCTATTTTTTTTTCATTAAAATGCTGATGTTACCCAAAATTTTTCATTTTCACAAGGGCTAATAGGTGAAAATGTCTCCCAAAATTTGAAACCCCATTTCTCTTGAGTAAGGAAATATATCATATGTGGATGTAAAATGATCTGCAGGTGCACTAGAGGGCTCAGAAGGAAAAGAGCGACATTGGGCTTTGGGAAAGCAAATTTTGCTGAAATGGTTTTTGTGGGGCATGTCTCATTTAGGATGCCCCCATGGTGCCAGAACAGCAAAAAACACCCCACATGGCAAAACTAAACCCCTCAAGGAACATAACAAGGGGTACAGTGAGCCTTAACACCCCACAGGTGTTTGACGACTTTGCGTTGAAGTTTGACGTGAAAAAGAAAAATTTTATTTGTTTTACTAAAATGCTGATGTTACCCCACATTTTTCTTTTTCACAAGGGGTAAAAGGGGAAAATTTCCCCCAAAATTTGAAACCCCATTTCTCTCGAGTAAGGAAATATCTCATATGTGGATGTAAATTGATCTGCGGGTGCACTAGAGGGCTCAGAAGGGAAGGAGCAACATTGGGCTGTTGGAAAGTGAATTTTACTGAAATGGTTTTGGGGGGGCATGTCTCATTTGTGAAACCCACATAGTGCCAGAACAGGGAAAAACACCAACATGGCATACTAGTTTGGAAAGTACACCCCTCAAGGAATGTAACAAGGGGTGCAATGAGCATTTACACCCCATTGGCGTTTGACAGATCTTTGAAACAGGGGGCTGTGCAAATGAAAAATTACATTTTTCATTTTCACCGACCACTGTTCCAAAAATCTGTCAGACACCTGTAAATGCTCATTGTACCCATTGTTAGGTTCCGTGTGGGTGTAGTTTCCGAAATGGGGTCACATGTGGGTATTTATTTTTTTGCATTTATGTTAGAACCGCTGTAACCAGCAGCCATCCCTGTGCAAATCACCAGTTTATTCCTCAAATGTACATAGTGCGCTCTCACTCCTGAGCCATGTTGTGCGCCACGCAAAGCATTTTACGTCCACATATGGGGTATTTCCGTACTTGGGAGAAATTGTGTTACAAATGTCTTTTTTTCCTTTTACCTCTTATGAAAATGAAAAGTATGGGGCAACACCAGCATGTTAGTGTAAAAAATGTATCTTTTTTATACTGACATACTGGTGTAGACCCCAACTTTACCTTTTCATAAGGGGTAAGTACCAAAAATACTGTACATCAGTTTTCCCCAAACAGGGTGCCTCCAGCTGTTGCAAAACTCCCAACATGCCTGGGCAGTCAATGGCTGTCCGGCAATGCTGGGAGTTATTTTGCAACAGCTGGATGCTCCGTTTTGGAAAAACTGACGTACAAGACGTTTTTTTTATTTTTATCGGGGGGTGGGGTGACAGTGTAAGGGTGTAGTTTATATGTAGTGTTTTACTCTTTATTTAATGTTAGTGTAGTGTAGGGTAGTGATTTTAGGGTACATTCCCACAGGTGGGGGTTTACAGTGAGTTTTGGCGCATCCACGGCCCCCGCACCTTGCCGCCATCTTCCCCCACTCTGAACTTTCACTCCCCACCCCTGCCCTGCGATTCGCTGATCACTCCTGACCGGCCAATCACAGGGGATAGGAGGAACACTCCTATCTTTCAGGATGGTCGGAGCTGTCTCTGACAGTTCCGATCATCCCTATTTTCCGGGCTATCGGATCATCAGAGACCCTATCAGCCCGGAATCGCCGCAAATCGCCAATTTCAGGACCCCCCAGGCATTTTCACAGGATGCCTGCTGAATGATTTCAGCCGGCATCCTGCCCACCGGGGACCAAAATTCCCATGGGCAGTTATTTTAGGGTACATTCACACGGGTGGGGGTTTACAGTGAGTTTTGGCGCATCCATGGCCCCCACACCTCGCCGCCATCTTCCCCCGCTCTGCCCTGACATCGGGCGGGCAGAGTGGGGGAAATGAACTTTCACTCCCCACCCCTGCCCTGCGATTCGCCGATCACTCCTGACCGGCCAATCACATGGGATAGGAGGAGTACTCCTATCTTTCAGGATGGTCGGAGCTGTCTCTGACAGTTCCGATCATCCCTATTTTCCGGGCTATCGGGTCATCAGAGACCCTATCAGCTCGGAATTGCCGCAAATCGCCAATTTCAGGACCCCCCAGGCATTTTCACGGGATGCCTGCTGAATGATTTCAGCAGGCATCCTGCCCACCGGTGACCAAAATTCCCATGGGCATACAGATACACCATTGGTCCTTAAGTACCAGGGAGCAAGGGCGTACCTGTAAGCCCTTCGTCCCCAAGAGGTTAAACAGGTTCAGATGCTGTGGTATAAAGATGAACACTGCAGGTTCACCTATATTTCATCGTCTTGTAAGCCCAAAACACGACAATACATATCTGACCACAACTTTAATAGCCACTTGGATTTTAACCTATCACAATAAAAATAAAATTTTAAGGGTGGGATTCAATAGGGGATTTTCACATCGGGCTTCTGCCTGTAGGTTTGGTTGTATTCATATTGTCCCCTTACTCACCTAAGGGTTAAAAGTGTAATTGTGTCAATGCACATTTTCCAACTTATCTATTTAACTAAGATGTTACTTCAAAAATGTTCATATAGTATATGTTGATATATGTATGTGGGTGTTTTTTTTTAATTTATTTTTAATAATTCTATGGGATACTCCTAGATTCTTTCTACTGAAAGCTGCAAAGGCAGTGGTAAGAAAAAAAGCCTTGGAAACCTCACAGTTACACCATGCTTGTATTTTAAAGCTTGCTTAAATCTTCACATTTCAGTAATGCCAACTATAAAAAAATTCACATGCTGCTAATATTCACCTTGTGTCATTGTAGCCTTATAGTGCTTCTCTCTATAAGTAAATTCTCTACTTGCAGTACCATAAGATATCTTATTGACCATACCTATTGGTTTCCTAAACACAATATGATATCATGTTAATAATGCAATGTGCTAAGTAATGTTTCTAAACCTTTCAACGTTCTGTGGCCCTATATTTTATATTGGCTGGCAATCTTGACAATAGGAATTGTAATTGCATGGGCTATTTCATTGATCTGTTAAGCTGTCAATCAATAGTAAGTGCCCAGTTGGAACTATTAAAGTATATTTGTATGGAAAAACTGCTGAAAGGTTATATATCTGTGAAAAGCATGCTGAAAATGCTGTCATGTACTCAAACACTAATTTTGATCCTAGAAGATGGTTGATGTAACAACGCAAGTGTTGGTGCAGATAATATAAATACTATTGACTGCAAGTATCAAGCGTTGTTCAGAACAAAATGGCCTTGTGACTCACTGAGACCATCAAGAGTTCAAGGGAATTTTCATTTCTTAACTGTCTCATTTGCAGGTTCTGCATTGGGTCTTAGTATAATGATCTGGTGCGAAACTTCCTAACTGCACACTAGAGGCTTGAATGCTGGTGAATGACAGCTGCAGCTTCCTATTCTCCACTGGAGTTCTGGGCCAATTAGGTCTGGAGCCGATGCACACGCCCTGCCGAGCTAATTATTAAAGACTCGCTGTGAGCTTTTCCTATGCTCGTGATTGCAACTCACTCCCTCTCATCAGCGTTCCTCTGTTTAATAAGCTCGTTTCTTGGATCTCTGCTTTTGTTATTTGATAATGCTTTGCCTGTTGACTACGAAGGCTCTTGCTTCTCCTGTAATTGATGCAATGATTTGCCTGGCCTGAGTTTGTGTTGGTTTGTCTCTTTTTTCATTTTTATAGTCCTTTTGGTCTGCTGTTGCTTTTACCCTGTTTGTTTGACTTTGTTCCCTGACCATTTGAATTTGTTTTATGGTTTATAACTGTATTAGTACATGGAATGTCGCCCAGTTAAGAATGGATTGTCAAGTAGGTCCTATGTGATACCAAGACTTCTAAATGAAGAGGAAAGCGTTGGTTATAAGCTTGAATTTTATTAATCCTGATGAAACTCCATATTATTGATTTTGTTTGCATTTATGCAAATTTTCTGTATGGCTTGTGGGGCCAGATTTCTCAGGAACATAGAAATATAGAATGTACCAGCAGATAAGAACCATTTGGCCCATCTAGTCTGCCCAGTAATCTGAATACTATTAATAGTCCCTGGCCCTATCTTATATGAAGGATAGCCTTATGCTTATCCCATGCATGTTTAAAGGGGTACTCCGATGCTTAGCCATCTTATCCCCTATCCAAAGGATAGGGGATAAGATGCCTGATCGTGGGAGTCCCGCCGCTGGGGACCCCCGTGATCTTGCACACAGCACCCCGTTTGTAATCAGTCCCCGGAGCGTGTTCGCTCCGGGTCTGATTACTGGCGACTACAGGGCGGGTGGCGTGTGACGTCACGCTCCGCCCCTCAATGCAAGCCTACTGGAGGGGGCGTGATAGCTGTCACGCCCCCTCCCATAGACTTGCATTGAGGGGCAGAGCGTGACATCACACGGGGGCGGAGCCGTGATGTCACACGCCACACGCCCTGTAATCGCCGGTAATCAGACCCGGAGCGAACACAATCCAGGGACTGATTACAAACGGAGTGCAGCGTGCCAGATCACGGGGGTCCCCAGAGGCTGGACTCTCACGATCAGGCATCTTATCCCCTATCCTTTGGATAGGGGATAAGATGTCTAAGCACCGGAGTACCCCTTTAAACTCCTTTACTCCTTTGAGTAAAGAAAGTATATCTTTTTAGATTTAGAATTATATATTAAGGATGAACATTTTATGCAAAAACATTTTTTAAATCAATTGATGCTAACCAGGGCTCAAGTCCTGCAGAAACGTGTGGGGACTGAGTTCCTGTGCTTTTTCCACAGAAGGAACACTGTTACCCATTAGCAGTACCAGCCCTTTAGTGGAAATCTAGGGTGAGTTCCCACACTTTTTTTTTTCGAGGACTTGACCCCTGATGCTAATAGATACCTACACTATGCAAGTGAACACAAAAAAAGTAAGAAGGTAAATATCTTGTTCGGGCAACTAACTAGGATTAAAAGAAATTGCTCAGAACTCAAAGAATACGAAGTACAGACAAAAATTATAGAAAATATATTTGAAGAAAAAAAAATATCCTAGAATGATAATACAGGGTGCGAGAAAGAAGGAATAAAATGAGAAGAACAGCTAAAAATGCAGTGCAAACACAAGGAATAAAAAAAGTATAAGAAAAAATAGAGAATAGTGAGAATTTTGGAACAAGTTTTTTTTATCAAATGATATTCCAGAAATAACAAAGAAATGGAAAGTATAATTACAAAGTACTGGTCCATTTTAGGGAACGACCCATATTTAAAAGAATTTACAGCTGAAAATAGTAAGAAGCTGGAATTTATTTACCGTAGGGCAAAAACTATAGCCCAGCAAATTGCACCTCCCTATCCTTGTGTGAACAAAAATGTAAATAAAAATGAAAACATAAAAAAAATACAGAAAAGGGAGTATACAAGTGCAATAAAGTGCGGTACTTGTAAATATATTAAATCTGGAACAAAAAGTATTGTTAGCGCTGCCACAGGGAAAAAAAGATGGACATAAAATACTGAATGAACTGCCAAAGTAGCTATGTAGTATACGTTTTGGAGTGTCCGTTGCAGCATTCAGTATGTCGGCAGGACATTCCAAACTCTTAGGTCAAGAGTAAATTCCCACCCTTTTAACATCAAACATAAATTCCAAAAACATAGTGTTTCTAGGCACTTTGTGCAGTACCATGAAGGAAAGCAAAAAGAATGAAAGCAGTCCAAAACAATAAACACTGTCCATCCAGTCTCATTACTTGGTAACACAAATCACTGATATGACAGACATGAAACACTGCAGAGCAAAAGATACAAGCTATTAGAGGTTAAGAGGCTCAAGTCCCTACTGGACTACAAAAAAAACTTTCCCCCAAAAAATATGGAAAAAGAAAAAAAGAAGAGTCCAAAGATTATGGCCGGCATTTATCATTGTAGGTGTAAGTGAAGTATTTTTCTACACCTTTATTTTGGGTGCTGGTAATGTGTAGGAGCACCAAATTTATTAAATGGTCACAGAGCATTTGATAAATTTTGTACAGGTCACATTTTCAGAAATTTCTCTTTTCACATACACCAAAAAGCTAAGCTAAGTCTGGGCTGGTGTAGTTTTAGAGACATTTCAGTGGCTTTGCGCCTTTTCCCAAAAAGGCCCAGTTCATAAAACCCTTCCATATCATGTGTATTGCCAAAATCAGTGGATTGCAACTCAAAATCAGCAGAAATGTGTAAACTAAAAGGCTCAAAAAAAGGCTCAAATATACCCTGCTTGCGCCTTTTTTGGGCCTTTTGTAGACACAAAAAACAATCTAAAGATGATGATAAATGTCGGCCTATGGCTCTCGTGATCTGGTGATTTAAAAGCAAATTATAATTTAATTTTAAATAAAATGTTATATTACACATTTATGGTTGCTAACAAAGCATACTGTATATGTCAGAAATTACCTGGGCACACCTGCACTTAGGTGACTAAACATGTTGGAGGGCTCTGTAAAGTGTTTTAAAGGGGTACTCCGGCCCTAGATATCTTATCCCCTGTCCAAAGAATAGGGGATAAGATTTTTCTGATCACGGAGGTTCGGCTGCTGGGAACCCCGCAATCTCTCATGCAGCACCCCCTTTCATCAGCCTCATGGAGCGATCTTTGCTGATGATAGGGGGTGCTGCATGAGAGATTGCGGGGGTCCCCAGAGGTGGGACCTCCACGATCAGACATCTTATCCCCTATCCTTTGGCTAGGGGATAAGATTTCTAGGGTCAGAGTACCCCTTTAAATTAACAGCACAGTTTACTATCAATTCCTGGGCACACACTGCAGGTGTGCCAAGGTCAAAAGATAGCAAATTGTGCTTTTAATTTAGAACACTTCACAAAGGTGTGCAGGTGTGCCCAGGTAATTTCTGACATATACAGTACTCTTTGTTATTGACCATAATTGTGTTCTATAACTTTTTTATTTTTCCGTATACTGGGCTGTATGACACATTTTTTGCACTGTGATCTATAGTTTTTGTCGGTACCATGTTTGTTTTAATGATACTTTTTTTCCATGGTATATGAAGTGACCAAAAATACACAATTCTGGACTTTGGTATTTTTTATGCTTACATCATTGATCATCCTGTTAAATTAACATTATATTTTGATAGTTCGGACATTTATGCACACGTCGATACATCATATGTTTTTATTTATTTTTACTTACATTATTTTATTAAAAAAGTGGGAAAAGGGGAGTGGCAAACTTTTATTAGAGTAGGGGCTTAATCACATTTATTATCTTTTTTGTTTATGCATTTTTTTAAACTATTTAAACTATATTTTAGTTTCCATAAGGGACTTTTACATGCATGCCTTTCTGTAAAGGTGGAGTGCTGATCAAAGGGAACGGAGCCATGTAGGAGATCCTACGTCCGTTCAAATAGCTAATCAGGACCTTACGTTTTTTTTTATCATGGTGGTCCTGATCAGCACGCTGAGCTAACCTACAGAGATATTTCCCGCATTTAAATGCCACAATCAACTTTGATTGCATTATCTAAAGGTTTAATGCTAGACACTGCCTATTTTGGCTTTGAGGACACTTATTTTTAAAATGTTTGTCTTTTTGTGCAACCAGTTTTACCATAAAATATATGGTGCAATCAAATTGTTTTATTTCTGTGGAGAAATTAAGAAAGAAAACCAAAGTTTTGCAACTTTAGAGGAGGGGGTGTCATTTTTACAAAGTGCACCAAGGTCAGGGACCGACCAGGGGACAGGGAGAGTGAGCCATAAACTGACCGTAAAACCGTTCTCCCTGCCTTCTTGCCCATCCACCCTAAACGGTGGATCGACAACTGGGCACCGGTCCCTTCCTGAGCTAAAGTGCAGTGGCCTTAAAAACACATACTAATAAATAAGCAGTCACAAGCCAGAAACATAACAGGAACATAGAGCTCTTTAAGTTCAGAGGACACAGAACAATGAGCTGTACAGAGGACACTATAGACCAATGATAAAGCACAGAGGAAAACACTAGCTAAGTGATCAGTATGATCTGTATGATCAGTGCATGTACAAAAATTCCAAGGATCTAAAATCAAAAACTAACAAACGAATAGAGTTCAAAACACCAGACAAGGAAACGGATGAGTCTAAACAGACACCAGAAACGAACAGGAATATACAATCCCCCAGAAAACCTCCAGTAGGTACAGGAATGTCTTGACACTAAAATTTAATCTCCCAGAGACCAAGATGGAGCACGGAGATATCTTGTATTAATTCTCAATTCCCCAGAGCCCCCATGGAAAGGTAAATGGGATCTATCCCTAACCCTAAATACTCAAAATCCCTAAACCTCCAGTAGACACAGGAATGTCCCGCAACAGGGATACCTAGTTACAACTGTACTTTTTATTACTTTTTTTTAAGTTCCCTTAGGGGACTTTTTATAGCAATCTAATGATTGCTATTACTGATCAGCGATATATGTAATCTACTTTTATACCCTGGCAGAAGGCAGATCATACAAGTGGATGGAAGCAAAGTGTCTGTTACGCCGAGTGCTCCGGGTCCCTGCTCCTCCCCGGAGCGCTCGCGGCGTTCCTCTCTCTGCAGCGCCCCGGTCAGACCCGCTGACCGGGAGCGCTGCACTGACTCTGCCGGCGGAGATGCGATTCGCATAGCGGGACGCGCCTGCTCGCGAATTGCATCCCAAGTCACTCACCTGTCCCGGTCCCCGGCTGTCACGTCCTGGCGCGCGCGGCTTCCTTAGGGCGCGCGCGCGCCAGCTCTCTGAGATTTAAAGGGCCAGTGCACCATTGATTGGTGCCTGGCTCAATCAGTCTGATTAGCTTCCACCTGCCCCCTGTCCATATAACCTCACTTCCCCTGCACTTCTTGGCCGGATCTTGTTGCCATTGTGCCAGTGAAAGCCTTTCCTTGTGTGTTCCTAGCCTGTGTTCCAGACCTCCTGCCGTTGCCCCTGACTACGATCCTTGCTGCCTGCCCTGACCTTCTGCTACGTCCGACCTTGCTCTTGCTTTATCCCTTGTACCACGCCTATCTCAGCAGTCAGAGAGGTTGAGCCGTTGCCGGTGGATACGACCTGGTTGCTACCGCCGCTGCAAGACCATCCCGCTTTGCGGCGGGCTCTGGTGAATACCAGTAGCAACTTAGAACCGGTCCGCCGGCACGGTCCACGCCAATCCCTCTCTGACACAGAGGATCCACCTCCTGCCTGCCGAATCCTAACAGTAGATCCGGCCATGGATTCCGCTGAGGTGCCGCTGTCAAGTCTCGCCGACATATCCACGGTGATCACCCAGCAATCCCTACTGATCGCCCAACAAGATCACCAGCTGTCGTACTTGACCACCATGACACAGCAACTTCAGTCACAGCTACAGCAACAACCATCTCCTCTGCCGGCTCCTGCACCTCCTCCGGAGCGAGCGGCCGCTCCTAACCCCCGCTTGTCGCTGCCGGACAAATTTGATGGGGACTCTAGACTCTGCCGTGGTCTCCTGTCTGGGAAGGCCCTGTCATGGGCCACACCGCTCGGGGCACCTCTCTTACAGTATCCTTTGCAATCTACCCCTGTGCCTCCCGCCGAGGAGGCTATGCAAGTGGATCGGTCTCGCCTGACCCATGAAGAGAGGACTCGCCGCAGAGATAAAAATTTATGTCTGTACTGCACTGTGCGTTACCGCACAGAACCCCTGCTCATGAGCATTGAACTGCATCTCGAAAAAATTTAACTTTTTGTTTTGCCCAACTGCACCTCTGAAGTCCTCCTCGGTCTGCCATGGCTCCAACGCCACTCTCCTACCCTTGACTGGACCACCGGGGAGATCAAGAGCTGGGGTGCTTCTTGCCACAAAAAATGCCTCATGTCTGCTCCCAGTCCCGTCTGTCAAACCTCAGTGTCTCCTCCTTTACCTGGTCTCCCCAAGGCCTATCAGGACTATGCTGTGTCTCCTCCTCATAGCCCCCGTGCTGGTAACACTCTGCCCCGTGCCAAGCTTCACCCTCTTCCCCCCCTCCCCACTTTCACGCCTTCTGGTTTGCCCGCTGTTGATGAGGTTTCCTGGGACTTCTCCACCGTCTGGAAAGAGACTCAAAAATCCCTCATACAGGCCTCATCCCGGATGAAGAAGCATGCCGACAAAAAAAGAAGAACTCCTCCTGTCTTTGTTCCTGGAGACAAAGTGTGGCTCTCCGCCAAGTATATCCGCTTCCGTGTCCCCAGTTTTACACTGGGACCACGTTATCTTGGACCCTTTGAAGTCAAGTGCCAAATCAATCCTGTTTCCTACGAACTCCTCCTTCCCCCTTCTCTCCGTATTCCTAACGCTTTTCATGTCTCTTTCCTTAACCGCTTCTCTTCCAAGGTTGTTGCTCCTACTCCTGTCTCCGGGTCCTCAGATGTCTTCTCGATTAAAGAATTGTCAGGTTCCAAAAAGAAGGGGAGACCTAAGGGGGGGGGGGGGGTACTGTTACGCCGAGCGCTCCGGGTCCCTGCTCCTCCCCGGAGCGCTCGCGGCGTTCCTCTCTCTGCAGCGCCCCGGTCAGACCCGCTGACCGGGAGCGCTGCACTGACTCTGCCGGCGGGGATGCGATTCGCATAGCGGGACGCGCCAGCTCGAGAATCGCATCCCAAGTCACTCACCTGTCCCGGTCCCCGGCTGTCACGTCCTGGCGCGCGCGGCTCCGCTCCTTAGGGCCCGCGCGCGAAAGCTCTCCAAGATTTAAAGGGCCAGTGCACCATTGATTGGTGCCTGGCCCAATCAGTCTGATTAGCTTCCACCTGCCCCCTGTCCATATAACCTCACTTCCCCTGCACTTCTTGGCCGGATCTTATTGCCATTGTGCCAGTGAAAGCCTTTCCTTGTGTGTTCCTAGCCTGTGTTCCAGACCTCCTGCCGTTGCGACTGACTACAATCCTTGCTGCCTGCCCTGACCTTCTGCTACGTCCGACCTTGCTCTTGCTTTATCCCTTGTACCACGCCTATCTCAGCAGTCAGAGAGGTTGAGCCATTGCCGGTGGATACGACCTGGTTGCTACCGCCGCTGCAAGACCATCCCGCTTTGCGGCGGGCTCTGGTGAATACCAGTAGCAACTTAGAACCGGTCCGCCGGCACGGTCCATGCCAATCCCTCTCTGACACAGAGGATCCACCTCCTGCCTGCCGAATCCTAACAGTGTCATAGAGCAGGTAAGCAGAGCTCTAGATGCCATCTTCACTCATTTTCAGATGAGTCTACAAAGCCCTTCTAATGCTTTATATGCCGTGATTAGTTTTGATCATGATATCTAAAGGGTTAATGGCAGACATCAGACATCGTGATCACTAAAGTATGCCATTATCCATAAGGTTACGGCTGCTAATTTGCAGCAGTCATATTGGCCTGATCATGGAACCTTGCAATGTACTGTACATGTCTCTTCCTTTGCGGTACGTACCTTGGCACAGCGACATACATGTATGTTGCGTGTCATCTAGGGTATAAAAGGCCAGTTGGGAGGTGGAACAGAAGATGCAGGTTTATGTACGCACATGAATTTGTACGTTGCATTGTGTGTCTTCCAGGGGATAGAAGACCAGCTGGGAGGTGGAATAGAATATGCAGGTTCATGTATGCACATGTACATGTACATCAGGGTTAAAAGGCCTGCTGGTGGAACAGAATATTAAGGTCCATAATGCCTTCTTACAAGGTAGCAGGTTTTATTGATGAACAAAAGGGCACATATAGCTCTTGTACTGTTACCTTCCTTGGGTACAATCACGTAAAACCGGCGAAACCCTGTGTCGCTCCATCATCTGGACTAGTCCAGCTGTCTGTTTGTGATTCTCCATTAAAACCTTCCTGCATTCTACAGTGAGTTGCCGCTACTCTTTCTTCTACATATCCTGTTCCTCAGTGACTGCTGACGGCGAGCACCTCTGTTCAGGATTATCTGGAGATCACTTTCCAAAGTGCCCTATATGTGCTATTGTGGACACCGGAGCTCAATAACGGGACTTAGAGTGGTGCTCATCATACTCTGCTTCTCCTTTTCTGGACAATCACATAAAAGACTCCTGCCATATAGTATATAACAGTAGAAATAACTATACCGATTTAGTGCTGCATTCCGTTCTAAGTATTTTCTGCATTCCAAAATGGCTCCTATAATTTGTCCTGCAAAATATAAGGTGTTTTACCGCTATGGTATTTTGAAGAAAAAAATAAAGTTTTATAACTTCTGGAGTACAGGGGAGGAAAATGTTACTGGCCTTTAACTCTATTTTTGTCACAATACTGCAATGAAGGCACTTGAGTTATGCGCCAATTACATTTACTTGAAACAAAAGTTAAAAATCTCCAATAAAATAGGAAGGTTTTTTCAGTAGAGGAGAGACAGTGGGGGTTATTTATCATTGTGTTCTTGTGCTTTTTTTGTTCTACATTTTTCGCATTGCATTTTTTTGCGCTATTTGCGGTTTTTTGTATTTTTTTTTCTTAGTCCTAAAATCCGTCAATTTGAACTTTTGGTATGGCTAGATCATTTTTTCAAGTGATAGATGCGGTGGACACAGGTTTATGAACTGCGTGTTTTAGATTTTTTTCCCAAATTTTGCCACAACTGATGTAAAAAAACGCAAATCTAGACCACCTCCCGACCAGGTCTAAAAAAGATTACTACTCCCGTCTGTTTGCCAAAAAAAAAATAAAAAATCAGAGCGAAAGAGAGGGAGAAGAGAGAGAGAATAAAATAAAGAATGGGAACATTTAAAGACATAAAAAGTAAAACATTAAAAAAGTGTGCAAAGGAAAAGTAAAGCAGTTATCCATATGAAACAATCAGATGTGTTTTTTAAAATGGAACCAATCAGCAGATTTCAGCATAAGCAGACGGAGAAGAGCGGTGATGCAAGCCGTCATTCAAGCCTTCGGGGCGGGGCTACGGCCACAGTGAACGGATCTGGTGAGTGTAAGTCTTTATAACTTTATATCTTCACCATCCCTGGGGGCACAAACGTCCCCCGGGGATGGTGAAGATAATGATTTTAGCATATATATCGCGTTGTCGAGTGTTATATATACTAAAATCTGAACATCAAAAACTTTGTGGAATACACCCCAGACCTCGTGCATGCTTCCTTTTTGAGAAACCACCATTGAACCAATGCACCCCAAGTAAGGAAACCATAAAATAAAGCATTGAAGGTAGAGCATGTTATATGTTCCTATTAACTTTTAACTAGCATCTGAAAGCTGCATTTTTAGTCATAAAGAACGCAGCTAAAAGCTTAGAAAAATATCGAAATCTGGTGCAATTTAAGACATTCTAATCATTAATTTTCTTACAAGTTTGTTCATTTTACCCATATTGTGGCATCAGGGTCATGGACCTTACATATTTTATATTCTTATGTTTTTAATGCACTGGCTGATATTTAGATTGTTTCTAAATTCTTATCTGTTACTAATAATATTTGGGAAATGTATACCGCATGCGTGAAATACCTCAGGCAGAAGAAATATGGCTGGATTCAAGCATAAGTTCATCATAAATATGTGCGAGGGAAATCACATTCATTAGATTTCCTGGACGGGTTATTTCCTTTTTGAAAACATTTATAATAATTGTTGAAAACATAGATCACGCTGAAACTCTACAGGGTTCAGGTCTTCAGAATGATGTCTCTAAACTATAACATACTCCCTTGGCCATCATCATGCAAAATGTAATGTTTCTCTAAGTGACATGGAGCCCATCCGGAAATACCATTCTCTAGAGCCGTTTATTAAACAATATAACATAGTTTGCTTTCCTCTGTGGGCATTTCCTGTGAGAGCAGCAGAACAATACACTGAGGATTACCAACACAAATGGAAGCTGTTATCATTGTAGCAAAAGCTTAGTTTTAAAGGAAATAACTGGCTACTCTGGTACATCACAGTTTAAAGGGACTGATCAAAACATAAAGGTTACAAACCCTGAAAAGAAGGAATCTTATCCATTATATTTTATCTTAGGTATGCTTCACTGTTAACCCCTTAAGGACTCAGCGTTTTTCCGTTTTTGCATTTTCATTTTTTCCTCATCACCTTCTAAAAATCATAACGCTTTCAATTTTGCACATAAAATTCCAAATGATGGCTTATTTTTTGCGCCACCAATTCTTCTTTGCAATGACATTAGTAATTTCACCAAAAAAATCCACGGCGAAATGGAAAAAAAATCATTGTGCGACAAAATTGAAGAAAAAAATTCATTTTGTAACTTTTGGGGGCTTCCGTTTCTACGCAGTGCATTTTATGGTAAAAATGACACCTTATCTTTATTCTGTAGGTCCATGCGATTAATATGATACCGTACTTATATAGGTTTGATTTTGTCGCACTTCTGAAAAAAATCATAACTACATACATGAAAATGTATACGTTTAAAATTGTCATCTTCTGACCCCAATAACTTTTAATTTTTCCGTGTACAGGTCGGTATGAGGGCTCATTTTTTTTGCGCCGTGTTCTGAAGTTTTTATCGGTACCTTTTTTGTATTGGTCTGACTTTTTAATCGCTTTTTATTAATTTTTTATGATATAAAAAGAGACCAAAAATACGCTATTTTGGACTTTGGAATTTTTTTGCACGTACGCCATTGACCGTGTGCTTTAATTAATGATATATTTTTATAGATCGGACATTTATGCACACGGCGATACCACATATGTTTATTTTTATTTACACAGTTTTTTTTATGGAAAAAGGGGGGTGATTCAAACTTTTAATAGGGAAGGGGTTAGATGACCTTTGTTAACTTTTTTTTTCACTTTTTTTTTGCAGTGCTATAGCTCCCATAGGGAGCTATAGCACTGCACACACTGATCTCCTATGCTGATCACTGCAGAGTCATAGCTCTGCATGGATCAGCGAGATAGAGGCTCGATTGCTCAAGCCTGTAGCTCAGGCTTGGAGCAATCAAATCCCGATCGGACGCTGCGGACACAGATAAGGAGACCTCCGCCTGCGTCCCAGCTGATCAGAACATCGTGACTTTATC
This sequence comes from Hyla sarda, assembly GCF_029499605.1. NCBI lineage: Eukaryota > Metazoa > Chordata > Amphibia > Anura > Hylidae > Hyla > Hyla sarda. Next base: position 342,358,379 of record NC_079191.1, on the reverse strand, counting down.
GCGATGTCCCAATCAGCCCGACTGAGCTGCCGGGAAGCGTTTAGTTTCACTTTCAGATGTGGCGGTCAACTTTGATCGCCGCGTCTGAAGGGTTAAAAGCGCGCGGCACAACGATCGGTGATGGCGTGACCCAGTTTTAAACACCGGGAGCTGGGCTCAGGATGTACCGGTACGTCCTGAGTCCTTAACCCCTTAACGACGCAGGACATATATTTACGTCCTGCGCCGGCTCCCGCGATATGAAGCGGGATCGCTCCGCGATCCTTCATCATATCGCTTCGGTCCCGGCGCTCATCAACGGCCTGGACCCGCGGCTAATACCACACATCGCCGATCGCGGCGATGTGCGGTATTAACCCTTTAGAAGCGGCGGTCAAAGCTGACCGCCGCTTCTAAAGTGAAACTGAAAGTATCCCGGCTGCTCAGTCGGGCTGTTCGGGACCGTCGCGGTGAAATCGCGGCATCCCGAACAGCTGATCGGACACCGGGAGGGCCCTTACCTGCCTCCTCGGTGTCCGATTGACGAATGACTGCTCCGTGCCTGAGATCCAGGCAGGAGCAGTCAAGCGCCGATAATGCTTGATCACAGGCGTGTTAATACATGCCAATGATCAGTATAGGAGATCAGTGTGTGCAGTGTTATAGGTCCCTATGGGACCTATAACACTGCAAAAAAATTTAAAAAAAAAAGTGTTAATAAAGGTCATTTAACCCCTTCCCTAATAAAAGTTTGAATCACCCCCTTTTTCCCATAAAAAAAATAAAACAGTGTAAAAAAAAATAATAATAATAAACATATGTGGTATCGCCGCGTGCATAAATGTCCGAACTATAAAAATATATAATTAATTAAACCGCACGGTCAATGGCGTACGCGCAAAAAAATTCCAAAGTCCAAAAAAGCGTATTTTGGTCACTTTTTATACCATTAAAAAAATGAATAAAAAGTGATCAAAAAGTCCGATAAAAACAAAAATCCTACCGATAAAAACTTCAGATCACGGCGCAAAAAATGAGTCCTCATACCACCCTGTACGTGGAAAAATAAAAAAGTTATAGGGGTCAGAAGATGACATTTTTAAACGTATAAATTTTCCTGCATGTAGTTATGATTTTTTCCAGAAGTGCGACAAAATCAAACCTATATAAATAGGGTATCATTTTAACCGTATGGACCTACAGAATAATGATAAGGTGTAATTTTTACCCAAATATGCACTGCGTAGAAACGGAAGCCCCCAAAAGTTACAAAACGGCGTTTTTTTTCGATTTTGACGCACAATGATTTTTTTTTCCGTTTCGCCATGCATTTTTGGGTAAAATGACTAATGTCACTGCAAAGTAGAATTGGCGATGCAAAAAATATGCCATAATATGGATTTTTAGGTGGAAAATTGAAAGGGTTATGATTTTTAAAAGGTAAGGAGGAAAAAACGAAAGTGCAAAAACGGAAAAACCCTGAGTCCTTAAGGGGTTAAGGAGTTAATATATGTATGGAAACATCAGAAAAGATAAATTTACTAGCAACTGATAGAAAACAAGAGCTATATGTGAGGTAATCCAATAGCTTGCAATTTCTTTAGTCTAAACTGCACTTGAAAGGGGTAATCCACCATAAGGTGATTTTAGCACTTACCTGCCAGACAGTAATGGACATGTGCTTGTCTTTGGGTTAAATGGCTATGCTGTGAGATTACCATAAAGCTGTGGCTTTCTTTTTGTGATCTGGCTTTTTCCTGTTGGAGTTTTCTCTTTTACTACAAATCCCATGATTCCACTTTTCGCCCCCCACACAGCCACCCCACCCATTGAACCACAAAGGAGCGGAATTCCATGCAAAAGCCCAGTGTTTTCTAACCAGGGTGCTTCCAGCTGTTGCAAATTCTTTGCGGTTGTTCCACCCATTGAAGCAGAACAGGTTCCCTGTCATCACCTGTCTAGTGAGGTAGTGTCTCGGCTGCACTGCATCCTGGGAATACCTGAGACAGGAGTAATTTCCTATGCTGTTAAACATTAACATCCAGAGCAAAGATCACATAAGAATGTGAGACAGGAACAGACACTATATTATAAGCTACACTAACTTTACAGCCCGTGTGGCATGTCAAATACAAAAAATTCAATAAAAATCTTCTCCATTATATTTTATCTTAGGTATGCTTCACTGTTAACCCCTTAAGGACTCAGCATTTTTCCGTTTTTGCATTTTAATTTTTTCCTCATCACCTTCTAAAAATCATTACGCTTTCAATTTTGCACATAAAATTCCAAATGATGGCTTATTTTTTGCGCCACCAATTCTTCTTTGCAGTGACATTAGTCATTTCACCATAAAATCCACGGCGAAATTCTCTGCGGTTGTTCCACCCATTGAAGTAGAACAGGTTCCCTGTCATCACCTGTCTAGTGAGGTAGTGTCTCGGCTGCACTGCATCCTGGGAATACCTGAGACAGGAGTAATTTCCTATGCTGTTAAACATTAACATCCAGAGCAAAGATCACATAAGAATGTGAGACAGGAACAGACACTATATTATAAGCTACACTAACTTTACAGCCAGTGTGGCATGTCAAATACAAAAAATTAAATAAAAATCCTGGAAACGCAGACAATACAATTAAAATCAATTAAAAGGCCCAAAATGGCCCCCGCACTAACAAGGAGGGACCCCCTTTGAAAAGGGGGAACCCCACCCAGGGCCCCTGCCTCCACAAGTAAATAGGTTACAAGCCTATCATGTTACAAAAATGTTATACCAATACAGTCCTAACCCCACAGCACTAATAGCTTATATACAACCTGAATATCATTCATAAATGACACAAGGGATAAGCGGTAAAGGACAATAGATGGAGGAGTAGCCAGGCAGGTGCCCCCCTAGAGGCCCCGCGCGTTCTATTGCCTGTCGGCAACTTCCTCAGGGGTGTTGTCATACATATCTGGTGCCATGACACCAAATTTCCTTCTGCTCAGTGACTGTATGTGGTCGGGGCAGTGTGTAATGAAGGTGCCACTTGTGTCTGGAAGTCTGACAAGAAAACCATGGGATTGTCTACACTGGGGTTTTGGCTGAGTTGTTTGGAACCCGCGTGTGTGCCTTCTGCAGTAACCACTGCTCTGCAGTAACCACTGCTCCCAACACCTTTTAACAGCTTGTAAATAATGGCCTAGATGGTGGGCAATCCATCTAAACAATTATGTTGCTTCTCTCAGTCCACTGATGGGCGCCCTCACAAATTTGGTCATCTGGACAAATTGTCTACAAGTGTTGAGTTATGTCTAGCAGTCAACAATCTCTCTGTAAGAGGTACACTTCTGCTCTAGTGTCAAATACTAAGCAGCAAAGACAGAAATATGTACCTGACATTTCATTGGCTGTTATTATTTAAATAAACTATCCTTAAAATGTATTTAGAGTTTACGCGATCAGTACATCAGTAAATTTTGTTATCTTGCCCCCCAGTGTTGAACCACACCATCCTTCACTACATCCACTTTCTGTATATTAGTGGACATGCATGAGCAGTCTATTCTGTTCTTCACTGTATCCTTGGCGGATGAATCTTTCCGGTGAGCAGATCATACAGTGATCCTTGTTGTCTTTCCAGACAAGACAATTAGCAGGCACCTCTGAAAAGCAGAGAAGAACTGGTACATGAACAATAATTGTCATCTTGTTTGCTTGTCAAAGTGTGTATTTCTTTAGCTATGACTTAGAGGAGCGACAATATGGGTAATATGGGTGCTGAGCATTCTGCTCAATAATTTTGAGCTATTTCAATATGAGATAATAGATAAACTGTTATAGAAAATTTTACTTAGGAATTAATGCTATATTACCTACTTAAATAATATTCTCATTTTCCACCAGCATGTTCTGTGCGTGCTCATTGTCCCCATGTACGGTTTATAAAGCAATAAATCAGGGAAATACCTAGGCAACCAGGTTAAAAACTAGTTTCATCTGTTATATCAGCACTTCATCCAATGCCTGGGCAACCGTGAGGCTACATCTCCAGAGCCCCTTATTAGAACCATGAAGCTGATTTCCTGACAAGATTGAAGAACATTAAATAAAATGTAAATTTAATGTTTAGACAGATGCGAGAGGTCCTAAAGAGACAATAGTTAAAGTGTTAATCAGGAATCGAAAAAAATGGATAATTTCTTACAAAGACCGCTCCCTGTTTGTCTCCAGGTTGGGTGCAGTTCTGCAGCTTAGTTCTATTGAAGTAAATGGAGCCAAGTTGTAATACCACACACAACCTGGAGACAGACAAGGAGTGGTCTTCGAAAAAAACTAGGTCTGTTTTTCGATTCCTGGATAACCCCTTTAATGGGATAGCCCTTAATCCATGACACTCTTTTCTACTAAAGATAGGAGAAGAAACCAATGCACTTTGTTGTACACACACTTAAAAAAAATGGTCTAAAATTTAGCAGAAAATAGAATAAAGTAAATTATATCTGAACATATGAATCTTAACGAGAGTAAAAGCATACTTAACCACAGTTCTCTTAAGCAGAACATCAGTAACTGACACATCAAGCTTCAAATATGGGTAATATGGGTGCTGAGCATTCTGCTGCAGAATAGTTTTGAGCTATCTCAATATTAGATAATAGATAAACTGTTATAGAAAATTTCACTTAGGAATAAATGTTATATGACCTACTCAAATAATATTCTAATTTTCCGCCAGTATGTTCTGTGCGTGTTCATTGTCCCTATGTACGGTTTATAGAGCAATAAATGAGTGAAATACCTAGGCAACCAGGTTAAAAACTAGTTTCATCTGTTATATCACTTCATCCAATGCCTGGGCAACCGTGCGGCTGTAACAATTTAAGCAATAGATACCCACTCATCTTCTAATGACGGCAGAGCAGCCACACTTAATGTGTACTTGGAATAGCTAGAATCAGTGTTTCTGTAATACATTATTGTTAAGGATGAAGTATGATTGTAAAACAGGGGAGCAGACGTGAGTATTAGAATTTGTACGAAATATATCCTTTTCTGTTTTTAATTAAGAAAGGTACAAAACTACAAATAGGCAGTGAGCAAGCAGCTATTAGCATTGATCTATTTAGTGCCAGTTGGTGTAATGACAGCATGGTGCTTACTTATTTATGACATTTCTGGGATTTTGCGGCTAAGCCAGTTAGACACCCTTTTTGTATTATAAAATCTTGGCAATGCTCTGTAAATTCGAGAAAATATTATATTAGTTCTTGAAAGAGAACACTGTTCCACATTTGAGAAGCAGAATACAGGACAATTTCAGGTACTTTCCTTTTATTTGTCAAGGCAAAATAAAAGTAATCATCACCATGTTCCTCCAGTCGAATGTTCGATTAAGGCATTCCTAATAAGTTAGTTACATAGTTACATAGTTACATAGTTAGTATGGTTGAAAAAAGACATACGTCCATCAAGTCCAACCAGGGGAATAAATATGGGTTAAAGTTAAGTGGGATAATTATTTATAAAGCAATGGGAATGTGCAGTGCATCAAATTGAAATGCATACAGAACCTAACAGAAATGTTTAATTGGGGAGATTTATCAAAACCTGTGCAGAGGAAATGTTGTCCAGTTGCCCATAGCAACCAATCAGATTGCTTCTTTCATTTTTAACAAGGCCTCTGCAAAATGAAAGAAGCGAGCTTATTGGTTGCTATGGGCAACTGGGCAACTTTTCCTCTGAATAGGTTTTCATAAATCTCCCCCAATGTATTTTAGTTCTAAGCCTGGAGAAGAGAGATATTGGGTTTATTGATTTTCTTTAAGTGTTTTTCTTTTATAGCATATTGTTGACATAGTCAACTATCCTCTATAATCTGTAAAGGCAATGCAACAGCTTATGTATAAGCTTTATGACAGCAACAATGTATGGGGGGTAATGGCCGAGAAAGTGATGTGTTCTGATGGAGTACAACCCTCTCTCCTGCAATAAAATCCCTGAAGCAGCCAAAGCAGGAAAAGAAGCCAAGATGACAATGTTCACAGAAATCTTGCAACAGGTAAGAAATTATGTTAGTAAAATTGTCTTCAGTTGTAGCATAGCTGAGTGAGTTAAGCATAAGTTTACACATAGAGCAAATATCATCAAAAAAATACACATTAAACCATGTGTGAAACACATTAAAAATCATGTTGTTCACCTGTACTTGCCACAAAACCATTTCATTTTTATTGCCTGGTTCTCAGCCTTGCAGCAATAACTACGGCACAGCTACTACTCTAAGGCCAACTTCACACTATGAAATATCCTAGCGGAATTCCGTTTTTAAAATCCTCTTGGAAATTTTAGCACAGCAGAGTCCTATTGCTAGCAATGGGATTCTGCTGCATAGGGCACACTGCAGAGTTTTCAAGGAGGATTTTCTGCCTGGAAACTCCCCTCAAAAATTACGCCAGAACACTGAACTCATTCAATGTTCTGTTGGATCTCCACTCTGCAGACATTGCCATTTATGAGGGCCAGCAATTAGAGATGAGCGAAGTTACAGTGAATCGATCTGTCATGAATTAGTTCAGATTTCAAGTGCTCCGGGGGCTGGAAAAGGTGGATACAGTCCTAGGAGACTCTCTCCTAGGACTGTATCCACCTTTTCCAGCCCACCGGAGCACCTGAAAGCTGAACTAAATCATGCAGGCTAAAGTCAGCAACTGCCGAGCCGAGAAGTTTGTGATGAATCGAATCACTGTAACTTCACTCATCTCTAACAGCAATGTCTGCGCAGTTCTAGTGTTGACTGATTCAGTCAGCACTGGTTGGCGCTGCCCACACTCGAATCTCGGATATTCTGTAGTTGAAGCCAGCCTAAGAGTATGCTAATGCAGCTGTTATTTGACTTGATACTTAATATGATGTACTACAGCCCTAATCCTGAAAAGGATACCAGTAGTAAGAAGGGTAGTAGTATAAGAGTATGGTCCTTAAATATTTATTTCTTGTCTGGGGTCTGAATTCATTAATTATGGTGTAGGTGTAGGGTTTGAATTTATTTATGAATGTTGATTATAAATATGATATGACCAGGCAGTGGTTGGGAATAGATAGACCAAGTTTAGAGGACAGCCCAGTGAATATAGACTATTTATTTGAAATACTATTTGTTTATTTCAACAGACAATGTACTAATGTACTTTTAAAGTGTACCTGTTGTTAACAAAAACTTTGTATATAATGTAGATAATACCATTATATATATATATTTGTAATAAACATTGGTTAAAAAATGTGTATATATTTGTCCCTATAGCTATTGTCTTTGTGTCTCTGAGAGGACACCAAATACAGGAAGTGTGGCTGGACAAGCAGGGCTCTGTACACTGAGGACAAGCAGGGCTCTGTACACTGAGGACAAGCAGGGCTCTGTACACTGAGGACAAGCAGGGCTCTGTACACTGAGGACAAGCAGGGCTCTATGCACTGAGGACAAGCAGGGCTCTGTACATTGAGTGCAAGCAGGGCTCTGTGCACTGAGGACAAGAGGAGCTCTGTACACTGAGGACAAGCAGGGCTCTGTACACTGAGGACAAGCAAGGCTCTGTACACTGAGGACAAGCAGAGCTCTGTACATTGAGTGTTCCTGCTGACCCTGTCAAACGTTTCCCTTTCTAATAATGCCTACTATAGGACTTACTTTCTTTAATAGCAGAACAACCCTATACAACATGGCAGGGCTATAAGTCACTTGAAATTATTTTCTAGGGAGGTGCTATTAGACAGCATGCATTTTAATAATACAGGGATTTTACTAGTAATATGGTCCCTCTGATAGGTTGAATCTTTCAGCCATTGACACAAGCCATGGATCTGGAGTATTTCTGGTATTGCATGTTGAGTATGGTTTTACGTTTGAATGGTCTAGGCAAGATCATTGTTTGCTAAACATATTGTAACCTGAGATAATTGTATATTTAGTGTTCACTGTACTGCATATGAAATAAATGAAAAATCTATTTTGTTGTGTAACTGAAAAAATACAAAATAATCCAACACAAGGTACACAAAGATATAACAAATATATGATTTTAGGTGATTATGCTTTTATATGATTAGTTTACACTATTCAGCCTCCTGTTTCCAAAGACAAAAGTGTTCTTGTCCTTATACTGGTGGAGCTCTAGAAATCCCAGTCATTAATACAATACAGTACATATACTGGAGGATTCCTAAAAATAATCTACATTTTTAAGTTTTATTTGCTGGTGACTGTATGACATATTTTGTCTGTGTGACATTTATGTGGGCCACCACAATAATTTTCAACCACCTTTATTCCAAATTCCTTAGTCAGTCACTGGCAGCCAATCCGAGCTTAGTACATATCGTAAAAATGTTTTTCTTTTATTATTAAACATTGCTATTCAAGATAATATAGGAACGTAGCAATTGTAATAAGATGGTTAATTAGGAAAGAAAAGATAAAGGTAAATATGTTTCCTAACTGTGTGCCAGTTCAAGGGACATTTATATGATCATGGTTATCTTAGCAGGTTTTTTTTTTTTTTTAAAGAATGTGTAGCCCCCCCCCCCTTCGAGATGCATGTCTCTGTATCATATTTGATAGGGGGATGAATTATATATTTTCCCTTGCAGTAACTACATCCTGTATAAATTGTCGTTTAGGACTTTCTATGGACACATTGCACCTGATAGACGGTTCAGTGACAAATTTGTCTGTTTTGACTTTGGATCTCTATGCATGTGAATGTATTTGATGCTTATGTTGTGCTTATGTTAACTCTGAATAGCACAAAGACAAGTGGAAAAAAATAGATTGAGTCTGTGACGAGTCAATGAGCAAGTGGGTGTAATGGATCCAAAATCCACTTAAACCTCCTAAAATTGCTATTGGAAATGTACCTTACCGCTCAGATACTAACTGGAAAGCTCAGACGGAATCAATCTCCTATGTGGAATATTTCTTCTTTCCACCTGGAGCAGTTGTGTAGACACCATGCAATCTCAATCGGTACCTCAGAAGCGCTCTAAATCTCACTATGGCTTCTATGGATTTGTTACCCAATACTTTAAATACTGTGAAAACTTTTTTAATCTGAACATAGTGAAGAAAGAAGCTTTTATTTAACTTCCAGGATAAAACATAATTTTAGTCCTAAGATCAGCCTAACACTAAGGCTTTTTGGCTTCTTCCTGAGCTTGCAGGCATGTTAAACTATGTTTAATAAAGAGTCACAAAAATATTATGCATACATATAAATCAATCAATTAATAATACATAAAGACATTATGTACATATCATTTCAATTCATGGGAAAACAGAACAAACCTAATAAATTAAAAAAAGGAAATATAGACACCGCAAACAAATGTCTCCTGATAGGTATATATATATATATATATATATATATATATATATATATATATATATACAAATAGGTATGGGGAGGCACTGCACCGGTATAAATCGCAAGTCTGAGACAGCCAAACTAACATCTATACCCCAGGTGACTAAAAATGATAGAAAAGCCCTAAAAAAAGATTACTGCTCTAGGTCCGCTAGATATGACAATGACTGATAAAAATGTTATAAAGGTAATGATGATATTAGGGATCGACCGATGATCGGTTTGGCCGATATTATATGCCGACATTCACAATTTTGGACGTTATCGGTATCGGCAATTACCTTGCTGATAATCCGATAATGCCCCGCCTACTGCACCGCCCCCACTGCACCACGCCGCACCCCCCACCACCGCAAAGCACCCCCCACCCCACCACCGCGCCGCCTCGGCCGCTGCCCCATTGCCTCCCTCATGCCCAGTTTAATAATTACCTGTTCCCGGGGCCCGGGGTCCATGCTATTTCTGGCTCCTGAGCGTCCTGTGTTACGCTGTGCGCTGCGCAGCGCAATGACAAGTGACGTCCTCAACGCGACGTCACCGTCATTGCGCACAGTGACAGCTCAGGAGGACGGCGCCGGAGACAGAAGTAGAGTGGACCCCGGGCCCCGGGAACAGGTAAATATAAAACCGGGAATGGGGAGGCAATGGGGCAGGGGCGGTGATCTCTGGCCGGAGCGGTGCGGTGGGGGGTGCGGAGCACCAGGTTGTGTCGCCGGGGGGGATAAATAGCTGTTAACTTATACCGGAATATCGGTATAAGTTATCGGCTATCGGCCCTAACCTCCACAGAATATCGGTATCGGCCCAAAAAAAATGATATCGGTCGATCCCTAGATGATATACACAAAACTGATAGGTCACAGGGTTCTTGTGAACCTACCCAGATAAAACATACACAGTAAAAAAAAAAAAAAAAAAAAAAAAATATATATATATATATATATATATATATATAAAATAATGATAAATATATAGTATATGTCATATATAGACACAATATTTCACCAAAGTGTATAAATCGCTACACATATAGTGCACTAATAAAATGTACAATTTCAATTCATCTGCAGATGTTGCAAACTACTGAGTCCACTGTAGAAGAAATAGATGGCTTATACGGTATCTTAGGTGTCTTTATTAGCTGAAAAAAATGTAGCGACCAAAAATGATATAACACAGTTACGATTAGTATCCACTAGAAATGAGCGAATTTTGGAAAATTTGATTCAGCCCATTCGCCAATTTTTTTTTCTAAATTGATTGGATCCAAATAAATTCTCAGAAATTTTATATTAGTGATGTATTAAAATAATGTATTTAATAAAGTGTGTGTTTCACTTTTTCTTCTCAATTTTTTAATTTTTTTTTAGGGTAGTACTACTACTCCCAACATGGAACAGACTGTTTCATTATGGGAGTAGTAGTACCTGTGCTAATAGACAGATCGTCCGGGTTTCACTCTTGACACCCGCTGCGATCGTCCTGTATAATGTATAGATGCGGGCAGCTTTCTCAAATTTAGATAGGACGATTGCATTGGGTGTCAGGAGTGATACCTGCTGTGATCTGTCCTCAACGGTACTACTGCTCCCAACATGGAGCACACTCTGTTCCATGCTGGGAGTTTTAGTACCTGCATTAATAGACAGATCGCAGCGGGTGTCACTTCTGACACCCAATGCGATCGTCCTGTATAATGCATAGATGCGGCCGAATGGCCACTCTTCTCTGGTCCCACTGTAGTATGAGTATATGCCGTATATATACCTATTATTCATATTTCCCGCAGAGAGCTGTGATTGGCTGGAACCATCTGGCCAATCACAGCTCTCTGCAGGAAATATGAATAAGTGATGTGAATTCTATGCAGAGATGCGATCCCTGGAGAAAGACGCTTCATCTCTGCAATAGACAGGACAACCGCGTCGGGTGTCATGAGTGACACCTGCTGTGATCTGTCTATTAGTACTGGTACTACAGCTCCCATCATGGAACAGTCTGTTCTATGCTGGTAGTAGTAGTACTACCTTAAAAATCTAAAAAAATTTAGAAAAAAAAGTGAAACACATACACACACACACACTTTATTAAACACAATATTAAAATACATTACTAATAAAAAACTATTTTGGGAAAAAGAGATGTTGCTGGCCTCTCTATACCCTTGCCTGACATGCACCGCTGTGTAATATAGATAAAAGTTATATAACAAAATGATAATACATTATGAAAGAATAATATATGTATGGAATAGGGGATACAGCTGGCCTCACTGTGTATCTGAAACTGCAGACAGTTGCCCCTAATTCACAGCAACTCTATCAGCAGCGGTCACAAGTTGTTCTATTCACTGACAGTTTTCTTTTCCACAGGTTGACATTGAATGGAAAAACTAATGATCGGGACTAATAGCGAAAATTCTCTTACCCCCGCCAGTGCAGAGGCCAGTACAGGCTTTTCTCAGGTGTGTAATACATCGCTATAAAGGTAGGTTTCCAATAGTTTTTTTTTGTGGCAAAAACGCCAATAAAAACGCCCATTCCGCTGCATGACGATTTTTTCTGAAAAAACGCTGCCGCAGATGTTAATTGCAAGTCAATAGTAAACTGTAAAATGCCATATCCACTTGGCGTTTTTCAGTTTGGCATTTTTTTTATCCTTTTGGCATTTTTCTGCTATTTTGGGCTTCTTGGCAGCTTTTAAAAAACGACTTAACACCAAGAAAAATGCCATGTGGGTTTTAACTTTGGCGTTTTTACAGGTGTTTGTTATTTATTTATTGGGACTTTAGCGATCCAAAAAAGTGATGGAGATACCTTTTTTTATTAACATTTTGTAGGCTACCAAAATAAAAAAGTAATAAAAAAGAAACAGTAGCCGGCCGCATCTATACATTATACAGGAGGATCACAGCGGGTGTCAGGATTGACACTCGCTGCGGTCTGGTCATATATCTACTGCGCAGCAAGAACTTACAGTGAGCCTGCAATGTGTATACAGTATACACATTGCTGGCTCCCTTAACCTCTTGCTGAGCTGTGCTCTATGCACCAGCACAGCAAGGAAAGAGTTAACTTACACTGCTGGACAGTGTAGGTTAACCCTTTGGGTGGTATACACTATATACAGCTATCTATAGATAGCTGTATATAGTGTATACAGAAGATGAAGACCACTTACCTCCCTCCAGTCCCGGCTGGGTCCATGTAGCTCCGCCCCTAGTGATTACATCATTAGGGGCGGAGCTTCAGATGGCGCCAGGCTGGTAAGAGTGTGAGGATCTGTTCACATTATACTTTTTGTAAAATGTGATAAAACCCATCTGGCAGTGTCTTCCCAGACATGGAGACTCCAGCTGTTGCTAAACTACAACTCCCAGCATGACTAGACAGCCGAAGGCTGTAGTAGTACCTGTACTAATTGACAGATCACCCCAGGTCCGTTGTGATCCTTCTGTATCATTTATAGATGCAGCCGGCTACTCTTCTATGGTCCCCTGCACTGCTGTAGAGATATATATATATATATATATATATATATATATATAGCAAAACAGATTTGTGGAGCAGCGCCCAATTCAAAGTGCAGGTGGTGCAAGCAGCAAAAAAGGTCCCGGCCTAGGCACGTCACACATTCAAAAAATAGCTGCAGCACTTGGGATTATAAACGTAACAAAAGGTGTGGTAGGCCATTGAATGAGGTGGGATCATCCCCATGGCGGCCACTGCATTCATATAACCATCCATACTTGATCAGACTGTTCCTGTGTATGTCCAAAATTAGGAAAAAAAATTATAAATAAGTAACAAAGTGATAAACAATAATAAAAAATAAATAAAATAAAAATAATAAAGAATAATGAAGTAAAGAAAGTAAATAGAGAGCGTGAATTATAGAATCAGAAAATCATTTATTAAAGAGTCACCATGTTTGTGGCATAATCAAAAAATTACAATATAGTAAAAAAAATATATAGGGCGACTGCAACATCCTCCTCTCGCCGACCTGACACCTATTCATATTTCTCGCAGAGAGCTGTGATTGGCCAGATGGTTCCAGCCAAACACAACTCTCTGTGGGAAATTTGAATAGGTGTATATGTACGTCAGTGCAGGGGACCATAGATGAATGGCCGCCCTCATCTATACATTATACAGAATGATCGCATTGGGTTTTAGTAGTGACACTCACTGTGATCTGTCTATTAATGCAGGTACTACAGCTCCCAGCATGGAGCAGAGTGTGCTCCATGTTGGGAGTAGTAGTACCTGCAGTTAAGGAAAGACCACAGCGGGTGTCACTCCTGATACCCGATTTAACCCGATTTTTTTTTTGCTATTAAGCACGAAACCATCGGTGTTTGCCTCTGAGCTGTTACGCCTAGCGCTCCGGGCCCCCGCTCCTCCCCGGAGCGCTCACGGCGTCTTTCTCCCTGCAGCTCCCCGGTCAGTCCCGCTGACCGGGAGCGCTGCTCTGTCATGGCCGTTGGGGATGCGATTCGCACAGCGGGACGCGCCCGCTCGCGAATCGCATCCCAGGTCACTTACCCGTTCCCGTCCCCTGCTGTCATGTGCTGGCGCGCGCGGCTCCGCTCTCTAGGGCGCGCGCGCGCCAGCTCCCTGAGACTTAAAGGGCCAGTGCACCAATGATTGGTGCCTGGCCCAATTAGCTTAATTGGCTTCCACCTGGTCCCTGACTATATCTAACCTCCTCCCATGCACTTCCTGGCCGGATCTTGTTGCCCTTGTGCCTAGTGAAAGCGTTTTGTGTGTTTAAAGCCTGTGTACCAGAACTTCTGCTATCTCCCCTGACTACGAACCTTGCCGCCTGCCCCCGACCTTCTGCTACGTCCGACTTTGCTTCTGCCTACTCCCTTGTACCTCGCCTATCTTCAGCAGTCAGAGAGGTGAGCCGTTGCTAGTGGATACGACCTGGTCACTACCGCCGCAGCAAGACCATCCCGCTTTGCGGCGGGCTCTGGTGAAAACCTGTAGTGGCTTAGAACCGGTCCACTAGCGCGGTCCTCGCTATCCCTCTCTGGCACAGAGGATCCACTACCTGCCAGCCGGCATCGTGACAGTAGATCCGGCCATGGATCCCGCTGAAGTTCCTCTGCCAGTTGTCGCTGACCTCCCTACGCTGGTCGCCCAGCAAGCTCGTCAGATCGCCCAACAAGATCACCAGCTGTCGTACTTGACCACCATGACACAGCAACTCCAGTCACAACTACAGCAAGTACAGTCACAGCTACAGCAGCAACAACCATCTCCTCCGCCAGCTCCTGCACCCCTTCCGCAGCGAGTGGCCACTCCTAGCCTCCGCCTGTCCTTGCCGGACAAATTTAATGGGGACTCTAAGTTTTGCCGTGGCTTTCTTTCGCAATGTTCCCTGCACTTGGAGATGATGTCGGACCAGTTTCCTACTGAAAGGTCTAAGGTGGCTTTCGTAGTCAGCCTTCTGTCTGGAAAAGCTCTGTCATGGGCCACACCGCTCTGGGACCGCAATGACCCCGTCACTGCCTCTGTACACTCCTTCTTCTCGGAAATTCGAAGTGTCTTTGAGGAACCTGCCCGAGCCTCTTCTGCTGAGACTGCCCTGCTGAACCTGGTCCAGGGTAATTCCTCCGTTGGCGAGTACGCCATACAATTCCGTACTCTTGCTTCTGAACTATCCTGGAATAATGAGGCTCTCTGCGCGACCTTTAAAAAAGGCCTATCCAGCAACATTAAAGATGTTCTGGCCGCACGAGAGACTCCTGCTAACCTGCATGAACTCATTCATCTAGCCACTCGCATTGACATGCGTTTTTCTGAGAGGCATCAAGAGCTCCGCCAGGAAAAAGACTTAGATCTCTGGACACCTCTCCCACAGTCTCCACTGCAATCTGCGCCTAGGCCTCCCGCCGAGGAGGCCATGCAAGTGGATCGGTCTCGCCTGACCCTGGAAGAGAGGAATCGCCGTAAGGAAGAGAATCTTTGTCTGTACTGTGCCAGTACTGAACATTTTTTGGTGGATTGCCCAATCCGTCCTCCACGTCTGGGAAACGCACGCTCGCACCCAGCTCTCGTGGGTGTGGCGTCTCTTGATGCTAAGTCGGCTTCTCCACGTCTCACGGTGCCTGTTCGGATTTCTACTTCAGCCAGCTCTCCCCTCTCAGCCGTGGCCTGCCTGGACTCTGGAGCTTCTGGGAATTTTATTCGGGAGTCCTTAGTGAATAAATTCCGCATTCCGGTGACCCGTCTTGTCAAGCCACTCCACATTTCCGCGGTCAACGGAGCCAGGTTGGATTGCACCGTGCGTTACCGCACGGAGCCCCTCCTAATGTGCATCGGACCTCATCACGAGGAAATTGTATTTTTTGTCCTTCCTAATTGCACTTCTGAAGTTCTCCTTGGACTACCCTGGCTTCAACACCATTCCCCAACCCTGGATTGGTCCACTGGGGAGATCAAGAGTTGGGGTCCCTCTTGTTCCAAGGACTGCCTTCAACCGGTTCCCAGTACTCCCTGCCGTGACCCTGTGGTTCCTCCTGTATCCGGTCCCCCTAAGGTCATTAAGGACTCTGCCTGCCACAGGAAATGCCTCTCCCCCCCCTCCCAGTCCCATCAGGCAAGCCTCTGTGTCCCCTCATGGCCCTCGTCCTGGTGTCACACTGCCCCGTGCCAGGTCTCGCCCTCTGCCCTCTCTCCCCATTCCTACTCCTGCTGTTCTGCCTGCCGTTGAGGAATCCCTCCATCCTTTCCCGGTGTCCTCATCCCAGGGGAGGCAGTTACCGGACAAAGAGAAGGGGAGACCTAAGGGGGGGGTACTGTTACGCCTAGCGCTCCGGGCCCCCGCTCCTCCCCGGAGCGCTCACGGCGTCTTTCTCCCTGCAGCTCCCCGGTCAGTCCCGCTGACCGGGAGCGCTGCTCTGTCATGGCCGTTGGGGATGCGATTCGCACAGCGGGACGCGCCCGCTCGCGAATCGCATCCCAGGTCACTTACCCGTTCCCGTCCCCTGCTGTCATGTGCTGGCGCGCGCGGCCTCCGCTCTCTAGGGCGCGCGCGCGCCAGCTCCCTGAGACTTAAAGGGCCAGTGCACCAATGATTGGTGCCTGGCCCAATTAGCTTAATTGGCTTCCACCTGGTCCCTGACTATATCTAACCTCCTCCCATGCACTTCCTGGCCGGATCTTGTTGCCCTTGTGCCTAGTGAAAGCGTTTTGTGTGTTTAAAGCCTGTGTACCAGAACTTCTGCTATCTCCCCTGACTACGAACCTTGCCGCCTGCCCCCGACCTTCTGCTACGTCCGACTTTGCTTCTGCCTACTCCCTTGTACCTCGCCTATCTTCAGCAGTCAGAGAGGTGAGCCGTTGCTAGTGGATACGACCTGGTCACTACCGCCGCAGCAAGACCATCCCGCTTTGCGGCGGGCTCTGGTGAAAACCTGTAGTGGCTTAGAACCGGTCCACTAGCGCGGTCCTCGCTATCCCTCTCTGGCACAGAGGATCCACTACCTGCCAGCCGGCATCGTGACATGAGCCCTGTCTACCTCTTTCACCTTCCTCTTCCTTGGAGCCTCCACACACCTAGCGATGCACACGGTGAGTGTGGGATTTTCTTTCTGGATTTAAGACATTTCTTTAGCTTTGTCCTATTTAGTCCGTGCACCTCCTTCACCATCTGATCTTTTGTTGTGATTACATACATTGGGACCCTCCATATTTTCTGTTACACATATGAACTGTGCCTCCCCTTATGTTTAATAAAGTATGTGTGTATGTGTGTTTCACTTTTTTATCTATTTTTAAAATGTTTTAGGTAAAGGACAATCACATTGGGTTTCTGGAGTGATACCTACTATGATCTGTCTATTAGTACAGGTACTACAGTTACCATCATGGAACAGTCTGTTCCATGCTGGGAGCAGACTGTTCCATGATGGTAACTGTAGTATCTGTACTAATAGACAGATCATAGTAGGTATCACTCCGGAAACCCAATGTGATTGTCCTTTCTGTTGCAGAGATTGAGCAGCTTTCTCCTGCGCTCGCATTCATATTTCCTGCAGAGAGCTGTGATTGTCCAGATGGTTCCAGCAGATCACACATGAATAATAGGCATATATACGGCATATACTCATACTACAGTCGGATTAGAGAAAAGAGGCCGGCTGTCTGCATCTAAACATTATACAGGACGATCGCAGCAGGTGTCAGAAGTGACACCTGCTGCAATCTGTCTATCAATGCAGGTACTACAGCTCCTAGCATGGAGCTGAGTGTGCTCCATGTTGGAATAGTAGTACCTGCAGTTGAGGACAGATCACAGAAGATGTCACTCCTGACACCCGCTGTGATTGTCCTATCTATTGCAGAGATGTGAGCGCAGGAGAAAGCCGCTCGCATCTATACATTATACAGGACGATCGCAGGGGGTGTCGCTAATGGAGAAATTTGTTATTTCGAATCGAGTCAAAGTTCTGATTGGGTCCGAATCGAATTTTTCATGAAATTTGGAACGAATTTGACTTCGTCCGATTCAATTCGCTCATCTCTAGTATCCACTTTAACTTTGCCCTTAACAAAGTACTTTTTATCACTCTTGTGGGAAAAAGAGAAAGTTCCTTGGCAATAGAAATCCCAACAGATAAAGCACAGTCTGCAAAAATAAAGCACATTCTCTGCAATATTGCATAGCCTGTAAATTAAACTGTTTAAGGTCCTATGCACTGCTTACCCATACACCGTCAGACGAGTCAGCGCCAAAGCTAGGCAGTAGTAGATGGATTTCTTTCTGCCTCAGCAACCCACTGCTGTTGCATGTGCTGCCACTACATTAGCTGTCCGGGTATGTAAGTATATGATGGTTAGAGGTAGCTGGCACTCTCAGACTCAGAATGCCGGCATTGCAGGTGGTGAACACAGTCAGTTAGTTGCACAATGTAAATGGATGGAAAAAACGGTGTGTTCATGTTGGGCTAGACGTGTTTCAGGATGCAGATGCAGAGGATCTGACAATAGGCAGCAATGTACTTTATGTGGCATAGCATGCTTTAAATGTGTTTGGCAGTAACTCAATCTGTAGGCCTCGCAAGTTGATAAGTCCCCATTAGGTATTGGTGAGGTAGATCTCCCTAGTAAGTAGGTATGTCTGCCTAATAGGTACATAGGCCTTTCTAGTTAGAAGATAGGACCCCTTATTATGTAGGTCCTCCTTGTAGTTAAACCATTAAAAACAACTCATGCTACTATAACAATTTATTACAGTATTAAAACCTTATCACAGCATTATTCTCAAAGCACTAGTTACACTAAAGAAATTATAATTCTCCAATGATAAACACCTGTATATCCCTACGAGTTTCCCTGTGTAACTGATAATATACAACGGTTCATCAGGGGATTTAAATATACAGTACAAAGATAATACAAGAAGGATCAGGGATTCTTCAAAAAGTTTACAGATATATGGAGATATGTATAGATGAGCAGCACAAATCAAGTAGAGTATGCAAAAAAACATTGGCAGGACTAACACAGCAGAAAAAAAAATATAACATAGAAACGCTTGGTGTGCCCCTCATTTAGGGTCTTGAAGCCTTGCTTGTAGCGTGCTTTCTGGCTTCAAATCCTGCCGATGCTATAAGGTTGAGCAATCAGATGGCATTACCCTCACGAGGATCAAATGATCCAAGACTGGCCAAATGTCTCAACAGGATAGTATCCTCAGGCTTGACCAGATGCGTGAAAAGCAGATTATATTAATCCTTAAGCAGACTGTATGGTCCTCTAGGACATACAAATGTCCTCTATGTGGTACAATTATTGCTAACATCCAGAGGTTTCATCCACACCTATAGATGCAAAGTAATGTCAATCTTAGTTACTCTTCCTGCCATGTCAAATTAGCTCCATGCACACAGCAAATCCCTGATCCACTGAACTGAAGATACACGACATCGCAGCCGCCGGTCCAAGCCGCAGGTACCTGCCAATGTTTGCATACTCTACTTGATTTGTGCTGCTCATCTATACTTAGCTCCATATATCTGTAAACTTTTTGAAGAATCCCTGATCCTTCTTGTATTATCTTTGTACTGTATATTTAAATCCCCTGATGAACCGTTGTATATTATCAGTTACAAGGGGAAACAAGGGGGATATACAGGTGTTCATCATTGGAGAACTATAATTTCTTTAGTGTAACTAGTGCTTTGAGAATCATGCTGTAATAAGGTTTAAATACTGTAATGAAATGTTATATTAGCTTCATGAGTTGTTGTTAATGGTTTGAAACTTGAAGCTATCGATATGTAGTGTTGAATTGTCTGTGATAGTGTCCCCCTTGTAGTTAGTTATGTCACCTAGTAAGTAGATAGGTCCCCTGTTAAATCGGTAGGGAGTTAGGTCGCCAAGTGGGAAGGCAGTTCCCCACAGTTATCAGATACCCCCCCCCCAGTAGGCAGTTAGGTTCCCTTCTCATTAATAATTCCCCTTCATCAACATTGGTTTTGCCAGCACACTAGGTGATTTAATTGCATGCCAAGATGCAGCAGTCCTGCTCCCCTTGTGGTCCCCAGATCTAAAGCTGCCTTAGGATGACAAGAGTAACTAGTGGGACAAGGAGTCTGTTGCTTTTGCTCCATAATAGCTTTTAACTACAAGTTTATCCTAACAATCCACAATTGATTAAAAAAGCCACATACTTGCCTGGGGATCTTAAACAAATGCTTTGATCTTTGTTCAGACCCAAAGTTCAGTACATACCCCCCCCCACCCCCATGAAGCCCTCTCTGGTGGATGGGGCCCTAGACAATTGCCCAGTTTAGCCACCCTGACACCAACCCTGGGGCATTAGCAAAAAACTGTTAGGGTAGGATCACACATAGCATATATGCAGCGTATTTCATGCAATGTAAGATTCTCCTATGAGAAGACACACATGGTTACCCGCAGCAGCCTGTAACACTCACGGTAGTAGTAACGCTGCTGGATGTGGATCCTCCGACCTGTGTGGCTGATGACATGGGCTGTATCGGGGAGCGGAGTCTAAGGTGTCGCTGGTCTTCACCAGAGCCCGCCGCAAGGCAGGATGGGCTTGCTGCGGCAGACGACACCCAGGTCACTACCCCCAATACGACTCGACCACACAGGTAACTGGGCAGAGGCACTAGAGGATGAGGCGTAGTCAGACTTAGCAGAAGGTCAAGGCAGGCAGCAAAGGTGTGTAGTTAAATAACAAGGCGGAAGAGTCAAAATACACGTGCAAGGCAACAGACAATTGGGAATGCTTAATCTCAGGCTAGGGGCACTGAAGATCCGGCAGGGAAGTGTGGGAGGTACAGGGACTTATAGAAGTGTGTTAGGTGTTGCACATAATTATGGGCGTACTGGCCCTTTAAATTACAGAGCTCCGGCGTGCGCGCCCTAGGAGATGGGAACACGTGCGCCGGAGCTGAGAAGCAATGGAGGAGGAGCGTGGTAAGTAATGGACTGGGATCCGCATGCGGGCGCGTCCCGCGATACGAATCCCAACCCCGCCGACAGCAGGGGAGAGTGGGGCAATGCACTCACGGCCAGCGCAAGTGGCCGGAGCGCCATGTGTAACACAGCCTTGTGTGTGCAGGAAGGTTTGGAGGTGGTGCGCCCACTTGACTGTGACATGTGGGACCGCCTCCAAACCTCACTGCACACACAGGAATGCCACTGGGTAATCCTGTACGTCTTATCATAGGAGAAAAAGCATTTCCCATTGGGCAGCAATTTCACGCAGTATGAGATAGATGCAACTTAGCAACTTTTCCTCTGGACAGGTTTTGATAAATCTCCCCAAATGTGTTTAAAAT
The DNA here is from genome assembly GCF_029499605.1 of Hyla sarda. NCBI lineage: Eukaryota > Metazoa > Chordata > Amphibia > Anura > Hylidae > Hyla > Hyla sarda. The sequence goes on along the minus strand of NC_079191.1, from coordinate 342,337,164 downwards.
TTTCTGTGTATCAAGACCCTGTGCAATCAAAATTTGAAGGCTCCTAATATATACTCTTCCTAATATTGCTGCAATGTTCAGCCATAGGTTAATTAAACTTTCACCTGATCTGCCTATAAAACTCTATATAACCACTAGTGACCTTATATTTTTATGTCCCTCACTTATCAACAAAGTATTCTCAGTTTCTCTGGTTCATTGTTTTAAACTAGTGTACTCAAAAGAATCACTGTATTAAAAACTACCACTGTCATTATCATGGTCAATATAAAAAAAACACTTGAGTGAGAAGAAACTGAATAAAATATAACTTTTAAGTAGTCTTTAAAGGGTACCTCTCATCAAATAAACTTTTGATATATTTTAGATTAATGAATGTTGAATAACTTTCCAATAGCATGTTAATGAAAAATATGCTTCTTTCTATTGTATTTTTCCCGATCAGTCCTGTCAGCAAGCATTTCTGACTCATGCTGGAGTCATAAACACTCAGAGCTGCCAGCCTGCTTTGTTCACAGCCATACAGGCTGTGAACAAAGCAGGCTGGCAGCTCTGAGTGTTCTCCTTTGTGAACAAAGCAGACTGGCAGCTCATAGTGTTTAGGACTCCAGTATGAGTCTGAAACGCTTGCTGCCAGGACTGGTAGGGAGACCCCTAGTGGTCATTTCTTCAAAGTGGAAAATTAAATAGAAAGAAGCATATTTTTTAATAACATGCAATTGTAAAGTTATTCTGCATACATTAATCTATAATATATCAAAAGTTTGTTTGATGAGAGGTACCCTTTAAAACCCCCCAAAAACATTTAATAGTGTACTCTTTCCCTGTGACCGTACTCTTAAATGTCTTTGTCTGTCTAAGCTGAGGACACTCTACACATCCACCACAATGTGCCCAGTGATTTTCTATCAAGCCAGGTCCCCTCTTCTAGTGGTGGTTAAAACTGAATGTGTACTAGTCTGTTTTTTATTGACAGGCATTTTCCGTAGATAACAAATGGGTATACTTGGAGTATATCCTGGATGTCTGGATCTCCCTTGAGGATATTCCAATGACATTTAACCCCTTAACAACAAGAGACGTAAATGTACATCATGGTGCCATGGTGCTTAGTGCACCATGATGTACGTTTATGCTCTGTAATGACTCCATTTCACCCCCAAAAAGCGTAATTTTTTTTTTATAAACATATTTGGTATTGACACGTGCATATATGTCCAAACTATCAAAATATAATGTTAATTGTACCATATGGTGAATGGCGTAAACGTTTAAAAAAAAATTGCAGCTTTTTTGTCACATTTTATTCCAATTTTTTATTTATTTTTTTTTTTTATAAAAAGTGATTAAAAAGTAAATTATAAAAAAAAGTGATACCAATAAAAACTACAGATCACGGTGCAAAAATGAGCCCTCATCCCGCCCTGTATATGGAAAAATTAGAAAGTTATAGGTAACTTTAAGTTCAACATACTAACATGTTAAAAAAAGTTTGATATTTTTTTTTTAAGCGGTACAATGATAGAAAAGCATATAACGGGTATCATTTTAATAGTTTTGACCCAAAGAATAAAGAAAACATGTAATTTTTACCATAAAGTGTACAGCGTGAAAACAAAACCTTTATAAATTGGGGTTTTCTTTTTAATTTCCCCACATAAATAATGTTTTTTGGTTGCACCGTACATTTTATGGTAAAATGAGTGATGTCATTACAAAGTCTTGGTCTTGAGAAAGCGCTAGTTGTTAGCGTGAAACCGGCCTGTCGGCCATACCTGTAGCCTGACCTGACTGAAAATAAATATCACATAGCTGCAAGATCGTGAGTGCCATCTCATCTCTTCTATTTTGCATCTTTGAATTATCTTGGAAAAAGATTGAGCACCACGTGTGACAGCCTGTCCGGCTTATGAGATAACCACTGCACGGGCAATGAATAGTTCACCTCCTAGAAGGGCAGTGCCGACTCACCTTCTTACTACTATCATTACAAAGTAAAATTGATGACATAAAAAAAAAGCCCTCATATGGGTCTGTGTATGAACATATAAGAGTTATGATCTTTAGAAGATAAGGAGAAAAAAATGAAAACGCAAAAATAAAATGGGCCGGGTCCTTAAGGGGTTAAAGGGGTACTCCGGTGGAAAACTTTTTTTTTAAATGAACTGGTGCCAGAAAGTTAAACAGATTTGTAAATTACTTCTATTAAAAAATCTTAATCCTTTCAGTACTTTTTAGCAGCTGTTTGCTACAGAGGAAAATCTTTATTTTTTTTTATTTCTTTTTTGTCTTGTCCACAGTGCTTTCTGCTGACACCTGATGCCCGTATCAGGAACTGTCCAGAGAAGGAGAAAATCCCCATAGCACATCTATGCTACTCTGGACAGTTCCTGACACGGACAGAGGTGTCAGCAGAGAGCACTGTGGACAACGCAAAAAAGTAAGAGTAAAGAAAGAGTAAAGAATTTCCTCTGTAGCATACATCTGCTAAAAAGTACTAAAAGGATTAAGATTTTTTAATAGAAGTAATTTACAAATCTGTTTAACTTTCTGGCACCAGTTAATTTAAAAAAAAAAGTTTTCCACCGGAGTACCGGAGTATGGTTCTTCTCCTGGATGAGTAGGGTCACATTCTATTGTGATGAAATTTCATTTCTGTGCGTAATGATCCGGAGGAGTGAATCAGGATACTTAGAGGAAATTATTTTTAGAAAGGCCATAGTGGCGAATAGTCGTTTTCAATGGGAAACCTCTCAAGAAAGGCATACCAACTGTTTGTCGCTGGGGACCTTAAAGAAACAAGTACAGGACTTAAGGCACAGGTTCCTAGATAGGGACTATCCCCTGAGGTCCTATCTTTAGTTTATAAAAGAGCCCTCGGGACAGATAGAAAGGAATTGTGGACACCAAAATCTAGAGAAGGAGATTGGAAGCTACGCATTATAGCAACATTTGATAATTAGTCAACCAGGGTAAAAATCATACTTAAAGGGGTACTCCAGTGGAAAGCCTTTTTTTTTTTTTTTTTAAATCAACTGGTGCCAGAAAGTTAAACAGATTTATAAATTACATCTATTAAAAAAAACTTAATTGTTCCAGTAGTTATTAGCTGCTGACTACTACAAAGGAAATTATTTTCTTTTTGGAACACAGTGCTCTCTGCTGACATCATGACCACAGTGCTCTCTGCTGACATCTCTATCCATGTTAGGAACTCTCCAGAGTAGCATATGTTTTCTATGGGGAATTTATCCTACTCTGGATAGTTCTTAACATGGACAGATATGTCAGCAGAGAGCACTGTGGTCATGATGTCAGCAGAGAGCTCTGTGTTGCAAAAAGAAAATAATTTCCTCTGCAGTATTCAGCAGCTAGTAAGTACTGGAAGGATTAAGATTTTGTAATATAAGTAATTTACAAATCTGTTTAACTTTCTGGCACCAGTTGATATGAAAAAAAATAAAAAAAAAGTCTTCCACCGAGTTTAAATGTCATTAGGATATCCTCAAGGGAGATCCAGTCATCCAGGAGATGCTTCCAGTATACCAATTGGTCAACTACAGAAAAGGCAGGTCAATAAAAGACAGACTAGTGTGCAGTCACTTTCAACCACCACATAAAGAGGAGACCTGGCTTGATAAAAAAAACCCTGGGCACATTGCGGTGGTTGTGTAGAATGTTTTCAGATTAAACAGAAAAAGACATTTAAGAGTACGGTCACAGGGAGAGTACAACATTAGAGATTTTGCAAAATGCTGAACCAAAAGATTTTTATATCTCTGTGAATGTAGGTGCCAAATGCAATATATGAGGAAGTCTAAAAGGGAGTTTAGCAGGAGGATTAGGGATCACATGGGGGACATTAGAAATCGGAGAGAGACCTCAATTGCAAAACATCTTTGGGAGGAACATGGGGGAGACATTGGTGTAATATCCTTTTGTGTGATTGAGGTAATACATCCCTCACCAAGAGTAGGGGCTTGGGATCAACAACTCTACAGAAAGAGAATGAATGGATTGACCAGATGAGAACTGTCAGCCCACAGGGATTAAATTAATGATTTACATATAGCTGTTGTCTATGATGAGAGAATGAACTAACAGTCTATGCTGTTAGATGTATATAATATCCCCTAGGATCAGGTATTGTCTGTAAATAGGTAGCCTGTTGTAATCGTACCCAAATGGGTTGTGGAAATATTTACTTTTTATTTGTTATTTTACTTTTTTATACCATACTATCCCAGAACACTTAGGGTCCATGGTAGCTACTATTGAAATATAGTTTTCTCCTGCTGATAAACATTAATTAAATAAATGATGGTATAGTGATGGGTTACCATGGAAATCAGGTACATTAGCGTTGATTAAACCTGAGGATGTGATGTATGCGTTCTAGTAGTGAACACACTGTGGGACACATAATAGGAATGATACGGGAAGTGGAATGATACATATGCGGAAATAACATGTACATTTCAGCCAGAGTGGGCATAGCTAGAAATAGGTACCACATGATGAAAGCGAAAAATGATCAGTTGCAAAACATCTTTGGGAGGAACATGGGGGAGACATTGGTGTAATATCCTTTTGTGTGATTGAGGTAATACATCCCTCACCAAGAGTAGGGGCTTGGGATCAACAACTCTACAGAAAGAGAATGAATGGATTGACCAGATGAGAACTGTCAGCCCACAGGGATTAAATTAATGATTTACATATAGCTGTTGTCTATGATGAGAGAATGAACTAACAGTCTATGCTGTTAGATGTATATAATATCCCCTAGGATCAGGTATTGTCTGTAAATAGGTAGCCTGTTGTAATCGTACCCAAATGGGTTGTGGAAATATTTACTTTTTATTTGTTATTTTACTTTTTTATACCATACTATCCCAGAACACTTAGGGTCCATGGTAGCTACTATTGAAATATAGTTTTCTCCTGCTGATAAACATTAATTAAATAAATGATGGTATAGTGATGGGTTACCATGGAAATCAGGTACATTAGCGTTGATTAAACCTGCGGATGTGATGTATGCGTTCTAGTAGTGAACACACTGTGGGACACATAATAGGAATGATACGGGAAGTGGAATGATACATATGCGGAAATAACATGTACATTTCAGCCAGAGTGGGCATAGCTAGAAATAGGTACCACATGATGAAAGCGAAAAATGATCAGTGTCAGCAACTGCAGTTAGGCTGATTGGGGAGAAGTGGTCTCTCTTTTTTGCAAGGTATGTTTGTATCTTTTATGGTCTATCAGTGACTATTTAATTCAGCATGGGGCGACTATTTAATACAGTCATCTGTTTAAATGTGGCATTTAAACAGGTGGCTGCAAGAGTTATGTTAATAGGATTGTCTTGTGGCATGGTCAGGCTTGGACTATATAGATAACTGTACACTTCTGGTAATATTGTAATATAGTTGTCTCCTGATGAACCTAGTCAAGACATACTTTTGTATGTTGCTATTTTGCCACATCCGCAGCACCACCGTTTAGAGACCTCTGTTTTAAAGCATCACTGTCATTTAAATAAACATCTGACATGTTATCCAGACATGTCAAAAGTTTAGATTGCGCCAGGTCTCACTCCTGAGACATGCTGTGATCGCAAGTAACAGTTGGGTGAAGTGAGCGGCAGCATGGGTCTCACTCCTTGGATGTCATTTAATCCGGACCTTTTTACTGCATAGGTCTATGGAGTGAAATGGTCAGACGGTGAGTGAAGCGTGCTACTGTGCATTTCACAGGGCTACAACTCATTATTGCAGCCGGTCTAAGGACTGAGACCCTTAACGATCAAAATTTTTGACAGTGACAATTTTTTGCTAATAATTCTTTTGAAAGGATTACAGTTGGAGTATTCAGAAGTCAGAGGTATGTGAAATAGTGCAATATATACAATCATTTAAGAATTCTTGTATTTTTATTTCATTATTCAAGCATTCTTGTTTCTTTTGTTCACACTGCCTACCCAGAAAGCTTTTAGGTATGTTATGCAACCATAGCTTGTGTTAATAACTAATATAATATTCTGTCACAATACAATGCTTTAACCTCTTAAAAACCCATGACATCATGTTTGTCATGGTTAGCTTTTTTTTTTTTCCTTTAAAAAGAATATTTTTGTCATTGAGATCTCACTGGTAAACTTAGTACACCTGCAAGATTAGTGGCATAAGCTTAATTGTTTAGGTCACAGTACAACCCATGACAGAAATGCTTCCTCCATCATCTCATAATGATTGGTTGCTGCTAGAGATGAGCGAATCGAATCTGATGAATCCGAATTCGGTACAAATTTAAGGAAAAATTCAATTCACAACAAATGCAAATATCACCGCGATTCGATCAGCGAATCGCTTCATTAAAGTATGTGTAGTGCGGTCCAGGCTCCAGGGCATTTAAAATGGCGGATCCACATATGAGGACATGGGGCAAGGAATCCTGGGAAGGCGGGAACAAGGGTCAGCGGGATGACCCTGAATCACATGCAGCATGCAGCCTATCATCAGCCAACCACCCCTGTGATATCACTGCCCTATATGATCGCCAGCCATCTTGCGGCCAGCAATTCCAGCATTCTATTGCAGAGAGAAGAGGACATAGAGCAGTGTGTGTTGCACAAAACAGCAGTGATTCACCTCAAGCCCAAAACCAGCCTAGAAGCACTAATAGGGAAGGGAGTGAGATTGAGAGAGTGCAATTATGGGTGTAGTACACAATGACTGTGTGCTGCAGCATTGGTGTGTACAACAACTGAAAAGTTAATAGTAGCCTGCCAGTTAGGGTGAGCACAGCATTAAAAGCGTATTGTCCTCGATTAAGTGTAACCTGTACGTTTATGTGGTGTAGTTGTACCATTTTGTTCCTGTTAAAGTCTCAAGGGCCTAGTTACTGTAAATGGCCAGCCAAAAGTACACACCTGCTGGTGTTGTAGACAAATACTGTTTTAAGCGTAGGGGAGCGCATTGTACTCCCCACATAAGTGCATACCACATATGTACATCTAAGTGGTGTACCATTTTGTTCCTGTTAAAGTCTTCAGGGCCTAGTTACTGTGAAAGGCCAGGCAAAAGTACACACCTGCTGGTGTAGACAAATGCTGTTTTAAGCGTAGTGGAGTGCATTGTACTCCCCTTATAAGTGCATACTACATACGTACATCTAAGTGGTGCATTATTTTGTTCCTGTTAAAGTTTTAAGGGGCTAGTTACTGTGAAAGGCCAGGCAAAAGTACACACTTGATGGTGTTGTGGACAAATACTATTTTAAGCGTACTAAAGCCCATTGTCCTCCGCTCATAAGTGCGTACTCCACATGTACATCTAAGTGGTGTACCATTTTGTTCCTGTTAAAGTCTTAAAGTCTGAATGACCTCCACGCTGAGTCATTCAGGCACTATATGGTCTCCTCTTGCTGACGCCACCTCCACACTGGATCATTCAACAACATATGGTCTCCTCATGCTGCCGCCACCACCACACTTGGTCGTTCAGCCACTATATGGTCTCCTCATGTTGCCGCCAACTCCAGGCTGTGTCATTCAGGCACTGTATCGTCTCCTCATGCTGCCGCCACCTCAACGCTGTGTCATTCAGCCGTTATATGTTCTCCTCATGCTGCCACCACCTCCACGCTGGGTCATTCAGCCACTATATGGTCTCCTCATGCTGCCGCCAATTCCAGGCTGTCATTCAGACACTATATGGTCTCCTGATGCTGCCGCCACCTCCACGCTGTGTCGTTCAGCCACTATATGGTCTCCTCATACTGATGCCCCTTCCAGGCTCTGTCATTGTGCCGTTCTGCGACAGTGTTTCTAATAGTGACACCTCTGATCTGCATGTCATACTGAATAACAGCATTGTTTCACTAACCCAGCACACACCCTCTTCTTGTTACAGCAAGGCAAAGTGTTCTACACCCCTATTGAGGCTCTCTGTAGGCCCGAAATTGCATTTTTTAATAGTGATTCGCCGCAAATAAATTTGGACCGAAACTATTTTTTAGGGAAAATTCAGCGAATCAGCCGAATCAAATTTTTCTAAAATTCGCTCATCTCTAATTGAGGCTTCTGGCATTAGTATACATGCACTTCATGTTATCCTTCCTAATATCTTTCCTCTAATCACTTATGACTGTTCTAACCTAGACCTTACCCAGAGTTAACCTACATCCATTAACACGTTGACAAGACTCACATGTGTGTTGGGTAGGGGAAATATTAGGTCTTATGTGTTTCATTAAACTACTGTACTAAGACAAAAGTCTAAGTCTATTTGGTAGATTCAATACATGGCGTACAGGTGCACACTTAGGGACTTTCTGGCTTAATGTGTAGGTGCATGATTGACTTAACCTGTTGGGGACAAAGGGCGTATGCATACACCCTTGCGTCCTGGTACTTAAGGACGAAGGGCGTATGCATACGCCCGTGGGAATTTCGGTCCCCGCTGCGCCGGGTTGACTGCCCAGGGGGGACATTAGACCCCCCCCCCCCATGTTGGCGATCGGCGCAAATCGCAAGTGAATTCACACTTGCGATTTGCGGCTTTTCCAGGTCATAAGGGTCTATGGTGACCCGAAAAATAGGGGGGGGGGATCACGGTTGTCCAAGACACCGACAATCCCCCTGAAGGGATAGGAGTGAGGTGGCAGGGGTGCCACCCCTTCTATTCCTGCTATTGGGTGTCTAGAAGCGACGTCCAATAGCAGATCGGGGACAGGGGGTTAACTTTAGTTTTCCCCGTTCTACCCACCCACAATAGGCGGGGAAGAACGAGGAAACTGAAGGGGAAAGTCGACAATGTCCACTTACCCTGCGGGTGAGGCTGTGGGCAGCGATCGGTGTCGGAGATCGGCGGGCAGCATGTTGTGCGGCTGGCTCCCTGGTTGTCATGCGTGCGGCTGGCTCCCTTGCTAGGCAACTTACCGGATTCCATCGGATGACGGAAGCCGGTAAGTTGCCTAGCAACATCTAGAGGGCTACAGTTTGAGACCACTATACAGTGGTCTCTACACTGTTGCCCTCCAGATGTTGCAAAACTACAACTCCCAGCATGCCCAGACAAGCTGTCATGCTGGGATTTGTAGTTTTGCTACAGCTGGAGGGCTACAGTTTGGATATCACTGTGCAGTGAACTGTGGCCCTCTAGATCTTGCAAAACTACAACTCCCAGCATGCCTACATAGCAATTTGCTGTCTGGGCATGCTGGGATTTGTAGTTTTGCAACATCTGGAGGTCCACAGTTTGGAGATCACTGTGCAGTGGTCTCTAAACTGTAGTCCTCCAGATGTTTCAAAACTGCAAATCCCAGCATGCCCAAACAGCAAACAGCTGTCTCGGCATGCTGGGAGTTGTAGTTGTGTACCTCCAGCTGTTGCATAACTACATCTCCCAGCATGCACTTCGGCGATCAGTGCATGCTGGGAGTTGTAGTTTTGCAATAGCTGTAGGGACACTGGTTGGAAAATACTGAGTTAGGTAACAGAACCTAACTGAAGGTTTTCCAACCAGTGTGCCTCCAGCTGTTGCAAAAGTACAACTTCCAGCATGCACGGTCTGTCAGTGCATGCTGGGAGTTGTAGCTTTGAAACAGCTGGAGGTTTTCCCCCCATGTGAATGTACAGGGTACATTCACACGGGCAGGTTTACAGTAAGTTTCCTGCTTCAAGTATGAGCTGTGGCAAATTTTTCGCCGCAGCTCAAACTCATAGCGGTAAGCTCACTGTAAGCCTCTGTACCCTAAAAACACTACACTACACTACAATAACACAGAATAAAGGGTAAAACACTACATATACAACCTTTACACTGTTCCCCCACCCCCAAATAAAAATGAAAATGTACGGCAGTGTCCAAAGTGGAGCCTCCAGCTGTTGCAAAACAACAACTCCCAGCATTTCCGGACAGCCACTGACTGTCCAGGCATGCTGGAAGTTTAGCAACAGCTGTAGGCACCCTGTTTGGGAATCACTGGTGTAGAATACCCCTATGTCCACCCCTTTGCAATCCCTTATTTAGTCCTCTAATGCACGTGGCGCTCTCTCACTTCGGAGCCCTGTCGTATTTCAAGGAAACAGTTTAGTGCCACATATGGGGTATTTCTGTACTATGAAGAAATTGCACTACAAATTTTGTGGGGCTATTTCTCCTTTTACCCCTTATGAAAAGGAAAAGTTGGGAGCTACACCAGCCTGTTAGTGTAAAAAAAAAATTTACACTAACATGCTGGTGTTGCCCTTTACTTTTTATTTTCACAAGAGGTAAAAGGAAAAAAAGACCCAAAAATTTGTAATGCAATTTCTCCTGAGTAAGGAAATACCCCATATGTGGGCGTAAAATGCTCTGGGGGCGCATAGCAAGGCTCAGGAGTGAGAGCGCACTATGTACATTTGAGGCCTAAATTTGTGATTTGCACAGGGGTGGCTGATTTTACAGCGGTCCTGACATGAACGCAAAAAAATAAATACCCACATCTGACCCCATTTTGGAAACTACACTTCTCACGGAGTGTATCAAGGGGTATAGTGAACTTTAACACCCCACAGGTGTTTGAGAAATTTTCATTAAAGTTGAATGGGAAAATAAAAATAAAACATTTTTCACTAAAATGCTTGTGTTACCCTAAATTTTTCATTTTCAGAAGGGAAAATAGGAAAAAAGCCCCCCAAAATTTGTAACCCCATTTCTTCTGAGTATATAAATACCCCATATGTGGATGTAAAGTGCTCTACGAGCAAACTACAATGCTCAGAAGAGAAGGAGCACGATTGGGCTTTTGGAGAGAAAATTTGTCCAGAAATGAAGGTCACGTGTGTTTACAAAGCCCCCATAGTGCCAGAACAAGGAACCTCCCCCAAATGGGACCCCATTTTAGAAACTACACCCCTGATGGAATTTCATAAAGGGTACAGTGAGCAATTACGCCCCACTGGTGTCTGACAGATTTTTGGAACAGTGGTCCGTGAAAATGAAAAATGTAATTTTTTGTTCGCACAGCCCACTGTTCCAAAGATCTATCAAACGCCATTAGGGTGTAAATGCTCACTGTACCCCTTTTTACATTCTGTGAGGTGTGTAGTTTCCAAAATGGGGTCACATGTGGGGGGTGGTCGACTGTTCTGGCACCACGGGGGTTTTGTAAATGCACACGGCCCCCGACTTCTATTCCAACCAAATTTTCTCTCTAAAAGCTCAATGGCGCTCCTTCTCTTCTGAGCATTGTAGTGCGCTCGCAGTGCACTTGACATCCACACATGGGGTATTTCCATACTCAGAAGAAATGGGGTTACAAATTTTGGGGGGCATTTTCTCCTATTACCCCTTGTAAAAAAAAGTTAAATTTAGGGGAAAACCAGCATTTTTGTGAAAAACATTTTTTTTCATTTACACATCCAACTTTAACAAAAAGTTGTCAAACACCTGTGGGGTGTTAAAGCTCAATGTACACCTTGTTACGTTCCTTGAGGGGTGTAGTTTCCATAATAGTGTGCCATGTGTTTTTTATTTTATTTTTTTGCTGTCCTGGCACCATAGGGGCTTTCTAAATGTGACCCCCAAAAACCGTTTCAGAAAAACTCGCTCTCCAAAATCCCATTGTCGCTCCTTCCCTTCTGAGCCCAACGAACACTTTACATACACATATGAGGTATTTCCTTACTCGAGAGAAATTGGGTTACAAATTTTGAGAGGATTTTTTTCCTTTTACCCCTTGTAAAAATTCAAAAGCTGGGTCTACAAAAACATGCGAGCTTAAAAAATTAAGATTTTGAATTGTCTCCTTCACTTTGCTGTTATTCCTTTGAAACACCTAGGGTTAACATACTGACTGAATGTCATTTTGAATACTTTGAGGGGTGCAGTTTTTTATAATGGGGTCATTTATGGGGTATTTTTAATATGAAGACCCTTCAAGTTCACTTCAAACCTAAACTGGTCCCTGAAAAATGCCGATTTTGAAAATTTGGTGAAAAATTGGAAAATTGCTTCTGAACTTTGAAGCCCTCTGATGTCTTCCAAAAGTAAAAGCTGTTAACATTGTTAGAATAGCATAAAATTGCAACATTTTCAAATTTTTCATCAAATGTTTTAATTTTTCACCAAGAAATGATGCAAGTATCAACGAAAATTTACCATTTCCATAAAGTAGAATATGTCATGAGAAAACAATATCGGAATCAAATTTATAAGTAAAAGCATCCCAGAGTTATTAATGCTTAAGTGACAGTGGTCAGATTTGCAAAAAATGCTCCCATCCTTAGCGTCATAATGGGCTCCGTCCCCAAGGGGTTAATTAGAAGCTGCCACACAGTATGAAAGTTTAAAAAGTACAAAAAGGCCTCTTATATTTGTGCTTCATTTAATTTAACTGTACGTAATATAGATGTATTACAGAGTCATCAGTGCCCTCCCCCTGCTTCCTCCTATGAATTAGCACAAGATTTATCTTAAAGTTCTCTAAAGCATGTGAAAGTTTTATTGTGACTAGTGCATACTCTAACTAATGGACAAGACAAAAAAGAAATAAAAAAAAAACAACATTTTCTCTGTAGCATACAGCTGCTAAAAAGTGCTGGAAGGGTGAAGATTTTTTAATAGAAATAATTTACAAATCTGTTTAACTTTCTGGCACCAGCTGACTTATAAAGACCTAAAAAAAAAATATGTTTTCCACCTGAGTACCCCTTTAATATGCATGAGTACGCTTGCTCTAGCCAAGTAAATCCATGCATTCAATTCAAGTTTGAAAGTTTACAAGTCTCCTAAAATCTGCATTGTGAGGAGACGTGTGTTGCTGTATTGTAAATGAAATGCTAAAGTAAAGGAGTAATTCTTATTAATATTTTGTCCAGGCCCTCCACCTCTACACTTGCTAATTTTTCTGCACACTGCAGCAGACCTACTAAAGCCCATCATACAGGCCTCTTATACCTATGGCAGAACCATTAAACAGTGTCTCCCCTCTAGTAACGCAGTTATGGGGTGCTGTTGAATTGTCATAACAGCCAGAGAATTAGGAAATGCCTCCAGGCCTGTAAGGACAATACTACTATCATATGCTGCATATTATGGGTTTATTAAAATACATTAATATTGGAGCATATTGTACGAGTGATCAAGCTTAATCACATGTTCAGATTCCATAGGTGGACTAAAAGTATAAGTAAAAGTAAATTTAAAGGAAATCTTTCACCAGTGTCACCTGCACTAACCTGTCGGTACCGACAGGTAGTGCAGGTGACACTGAAGACATCGGTACTTTCCTTGTCCTGTTCCATGCAGGGGATCTCCGGTAATCTTGTCTGTTAGCTTCAGCTCTTGGAACCCGGCTTGGGGCATGGGCGGAGCTTAGTGACATCACCCCTGCTGCTCTGCTGGATCCTGTTCAGAAGCGTTGACGTCACTAAGCCCCAGCTGTTCTATAAGCCGGGCATGGAGCTGAAGCTAGCAGACAAGATTACCGGAGATTCCCTGCACAGAACAGGACAAGGCAAGTACCATGGTCATCAGTGTCACCTGCCCTACCTGTCCGTACTGACAGGTTAATGCAGGTGACAATGGTGCCAGATTTCCTTTAAAAAATATTTTGAAATGTTAATGAAAAAAAAAATCTAAATATTTCCCTTTTCCTATTTATCAATTTTTGTTTATTCTGCAGGTCATTAAATACTTTAAAAAATACCCAACACAAGTACTATTATTTGGTCCCTCTTTCCAAAAAATATTGAATAGAAAGTGATTAAACAGTTGTACATTATATACCCCAAAATGCTGCCATTAACCCCTTAAGGACTCATTAATAACTCTGGGATGCTTTAACGTTTCATTCTGATTCCAAGATTTTTTTTCGCGACATATTCTACTTTATGTTACTGGTACATTTTCGTCGATACTTGCATCATGTCTTGGTAAAAAATAAAAATTTAGCTTTTTTTTTTTTTACTTTGAAACACTCTGCTTATAAGGAAAATGGACATCGCAAATAAAATATATATTGATTCACATATACAATATGTTTACTTTATGTTTGCATCATGTTTTTACTTTTGGAAGACATCAGAGGGCTTCAAAGTTCAGCAGCAATTTTCCAATTTTTCACAAAATTTTCAAAATTGGAAATTTTTCAGAGACCAGTTTAGTTATGAAGTGGATTTGAAGGGCCTTCATATTAGAAATACCCCATAAATGACCCCATGATAAAAACTGCACCCCTCAAAGTATTCAAAATGACATTCAGAAAGTGTGTTAACCTTTTAGGTGTTTCACAGGAATAGCAGCAAAGTGAAGGAGAAAATTGAAAATCTTCATTTTTTACACTCGCATGTCTTGTAGACCCAAGGGGTAAAAGGAGAGAAATCACTCTAAAATTTGTAACCCAATTTCTCTCAAGTATGGAAATACCTAATATGTGGATGTTAAGTGCTCTGTGGGTGCACTAGAGGAATCAGAAGGGAAGGAGTGACAATGGAATTTTGAAGAGTTTTTTTGAAATGGTTTTTGGAGAACTTGTCACATTTAGGAAGTCCTTATGGTGCCAGGACAGCAAAAAAAAAAATAAAAATACCAACATGGCACAATATTTTGGAATTTACACCCCTCAAGGAACATAACAAGGGATACAGTGAGCCTTAACACCCCACAGGTGTTTGACGACTTTTCGTTAAAGTTGAATTTGTAAATGAAAATTTTTTTACAAGTGGTAATAGGAGAAAATCCAAAATTTGGCTTTTGGAAAGCAAATTTTGTTGAAATGTTTTTTTTTTTTGTTTTTTTTTGGGGGGGGGGCATGTTGCATTTAGGAAGCCCCTATGGTGCCAGAACAGCAAACCCTCCCCATGGCATGCTATTTTGGAAGCTACACCCTTCAAGGAACGTAACAAGGGGTACAATGAGCCTTAACACCCCACAGGTGTTTGACAGCTTTGCGTTAAAGTGGGATGTGTAAATAAAAAAATAAAAAGTTTTTTTCACTAAAATGCTAGTTTTTCCCCAAATTTTAACTTTTTACAAGACGGTAATAGGAGAAAATACCCCCCAAAATGTGTAACCCCATTTCTTCTGAGTATGGAAATACCCTATGTCTGGACGTCAAGTGCTCTGCTGGTACACTACAATGCTCAGAAGAGAAGGAGCGCCATTGAGCTTTTAGAGAGAGAATTTGTTTGGAATAGAAGTCGAGGGCCATGTGCATTTACAAAGCCCCCCTTGGTGCCAGAACAGTGAACCCCCTCAAGTGTGACCCCATTTTGGAAACTGCACTCCTCACAGAATTTAATAAGGGGTGCTTGTCACGCCACACTGGCATTTGACAGATTTTTGGAACAGTGGGCTATGCAAATGAAAAATTACATTTTCATTTACACGGACCAATGTTCCAAAAGTCTGTCAGACACCTGTGGGGCGCAAATGCTCACTGTACACCTTGTTAAATTATGTGAGGGGTGTAGTTTCCAAAATGGGGTCACATGTGGGGGGGGGGTCCATTGTGCTGGCACTATGGGGGCTTTGTAAACACATGTGGCCTTCAATTCCGGACAAATTTTCTCTCCAAAAGCCCAATGGCACTCCTTCTCTTCTGAACATTGTAGTTCACCCGCAGAGCACAAAACATCCTCACATGGGGATGTTCTTACTCAGAAGAAATGGGGTGCTTTTTTCCCTATTTTCCCTTGTAAAAATTAAAAATTTAGCGTAACACCAGCATTTTAGTTTAGTTCATTTTTTCCATCCAATTTTAATGAAAATTCGTCAAACACCTGTGGGGTGTTAAGGTTCACTACCCCTTGTTACGTTCCATGAGGGGTGTCGTTTCGAAAATGGGGTCATATGTGGGTATTTATTTTTTTGTGTTTATGTCAGAACCACTGTAAAATCAGCCACCCCTGTGCAAATCACCAATTTAGGCCTCGAATGCACATAGGCCCAGATTTATCAAAGAATGTCTACATTTTGTGAGGGAGCTTGTGAGGGAGCGAAGTAGACACTTTCCCAGGTCCTGAATTTGGGAGGTTAGGTGTTTTTATTTACTTTCAGAGAGCTGCAGGGACATTTTACTTGCATTAAAAATGCTACAATCAATTTGATTGCGGTGTCTAAGGGGTTAAAGCCAGGCGTCATCATGATCGGTGATGTCTGTCATTAGAGATAGGTCCTGGTCACAGATAGCTGCCAGGACCACGCAACTAGGACCACCCAGCTATGACACACTGAGCGCGTGTCAGAGAAGGGGAGTGGGATGCTGTTGTCTACAAGAGGTTAAACTACTGGTAGGTGGTGTAGCTTTGCACCTAAAAAAGTACCTGGGCACAAAATAGCGAGTTTAGCCAAAAGTTGCAAATGATAAATACGTGACCACTGCATGGTCAAAAAGACAAAGTTCTACGGGTAGGCAAAAAGATGCCTAAAGTTGCACAAAAGTTGCTAAATATGTTGCTTGTGCCTGAACTGCGCCAAAACATAGACAAAAAAATGCTCTAAAAGCAATGATAAATCTCCCTCATAGTGCACTCTCACTTCTGAGGCTGATTGAATCCAGTGCGTCCACAGAGCATTTTTCCCCCCATATGGGGTATTACCATACTCAGGAGAAATTACGTTACAAATTTTGGGGTTCTTTTTTTCCTTTTACCTCTTGTGAAAATAAAAAGTATGGGGCAACACCAGCATGCTAGTGTAAAAAATGTACATTTTTTACACTAACATGCTGGTGTAGACCCCAAATTTACATTTTTATAACGGGTAAAAGGAGAAAAAGCCCCACAAAATTTGTAGTGCAAATTGTTCCTCCCAAGTACGAAAATACCCCATATGTGGCACTAAACTGTTTCCTTGAAATACGAAAGGGCTCTGAAGTGAGAGAGCGCCATGCGCATTTGAGGACAAAATTAGTGATTGCATAGGGGTGGACATAGGGGTATTGCATAGGGGTATTCTATGTCAGTGATTCCCAAACAGGGTGCCTCCAGCTCTTGCTAAACTCCCAGCTTGCCAGGACAGTCAGTGGCTGTCCGGAAATGCTGGGAGTTATTGTTTTGCAACAGCTGGAGGCTCCGTTTTGGAAACACTGCCGTACGATACGTTTTTCATTTTTATTGGGGGGATGGAGGGACAATGTAAGGGGGTGTATATGCAGTGTTTTACCCTTTATTTTGTGTAGTGCAGTGTTTTTAGGGTACATTCACACTCACACAGGCGGGGGTTTATGATGAGTTTCCTGCTAGGAGTTTGCGCTGCGGCGGAAGATTTGCCGCAGCTTAAACTTGAAACAGGAATCTCACTGTAAACCCGCCCGTGTGAATGCATATCTCCAGCTTTAGCAAAACTACAACTCCCAGCATGCACTAACAGACCGTGCATGTTGGGAGTTGTACTTTTGTAACAGCTGGAGGCATACTGGTTGGAAAACTTTCAGTTAGGTTCTGTTACCTAAGTCAGTACTTTCCATCCAGTGTGCCTCCAGCTGTTGCAAAACTACAACTCCCAGTATGTACTGTTTGCCAAAGGGCATGCTGGGAGATGTAGTTATGCA
Organism: Hyla sarda; assembly: GCF_029499605.1. Taxonomy (NCBI): domain Eukaryota; kingdom Metazoa; phylum Chordata; class Amphibia; order Anura; family Hylidae; genus Hyla; species Hyla sarda. The sequence continues at coordinate 342,319,614 of NC_079191.1, read as the reverse complement.
ACAGCTGAAGGTACGCAACCACAACTCCCAGCATGGCGAGACAGATGTTTGCTGTTCGTGCATGCTGGGAATTGTAGTTTTGCAAGATGTTGCAAAACTACTGTGTGGGCATGCAGGGAGTTGTGGTTTTGCTATATCTAGAGGGCCACAGTTTACAGACCACTGCACAGTGATCTCCAAAGTGTAGCCCTCCAAATTTTGCAAAACTACAAATCCCAGCATGCCCAAATAGCAAACAGCAGTCTGGGCATGCTGGGAGTTGTAGTTTTGCAACATCTGGAGGGCTACAGTTTAGAGACCACTGTATAGTTGCTAAGAACTCACTGGCTTCCATAATCTGCACCAGGGAGCCGCACATCATCGCCAGTAAGTGACCGCCGGTCACATCACGGTTCCCCCGCTCTGCCCTGGCTACCGTGAGTGGGCAGAGCGGGGGAACTGAACTTTAACCCCCCACCCCCAATCTGCTATTGGGTCGGTCGATTCTAACTGACCAATAGCAGGGATAGGAGGGGTGGCACCTCTGTCACCTCACTCCTATCCCTTCAGGGGGATCTATGGAATAAAGAAGAGCTTAAAAAAAATCAGGATTTTCGGCGCGGACCACGGAGGAAATATCGGAGCCCAGGTAAAGGAATAAGGTTAAATAGCAACGCGTTTCACCGTGCCTTTTATTCTTTCTCTCTTCAGAGGGATCGGGAGAGTTTTGGACAGCCCTAATCCCCCTTATTTTCCCAGTCACCAGGTCACCGGAGACCGGTATAATTCGGATTCACCGCAGATCGCCGGTCTCAATTGATCGCCGACATGGGGGTCTCAGGACCCCCCCCAGGGGGTTGTATGGGGTTCCTGCTGAACGATTTGGGGACCAGAGAATAGGGGCATACGTGTATACCTTGTGTCCTTAAGTGGTTAAAGGACAACTTCAGCGAAATACACTTATTGTGTCTGATCGCAGGTAGTCTGAACGCTGGGGCCCCCTGTGATTTCCCAAACAGGGCCTTAGCATTTCCGCGCTGGTTAATGCGCATAGCGTCAAGCTCAGTGACACATGCCCCATTCCATACAGCTCTATGGGAGAGGTGGGAAGGAACGAACACTTAATTCCCACCTCTACCATAGAGATACATAGAGGAGGCATGTCGGCAGAGCAATGACCCATTGCAGAAAAACAGACAGAAACAATAAAAAGTTTCAAATGTAAGAATATTTATTTTACATTTTATTTTTTAAAGGCATTATACATATCACCAACTATGTAAATTTTGTTTAAATAGCAAAATTACAGCCCACCCAACAAATATTATTCTTTTGTTGTTTGTCAATACAGTATATAGTAAAATAAAAAGTTCAATTAAAAACATATAATTTGTCCTACATAACTCAAGTCCTCATAGTGTTATGTGTCGATGAAAACTAGAATTGGCTGCACATGTTTTTGCCTCCAGTCTGCTTGAGCCGTAATTGATATGGCTCTTTTCTTTACATATAGGTTTGCCTACTTTGAGGGTGGAATCTGTATTTCTGAATAAGTTTGTCTTCATGTTAGATGGGCTAAACAGTATACTCTGTGTTGTCAGATTACGCGGGGTCTCACCTAATTGCACTGGAGATAGTAGCTAAAAATACTTTGTATTGGGGTTCAGGTTTTTAATTGCAATTATTGAACTCAAAGTCAAGAACAGATCAAATGGATAACACAAACAAAGGAAACACTGAGGCTTTTAAAATCCATTTATGGCTTTTGCATTTAATAATTGCACTTAAAATCCCGAAGGTGTGAATACAGCCTTATATAGAGAATAGAAGTTTAAGTGTTTGCATTAGCAGCAGGTCCAATGATTTGTTTTCCGCTCCTGGATTCAATCAGCTGCTTCTGCTGACAGAAATGATATGATTATTTTTTTTGCTATTGAAAATGCCACTCATCATCATTTAATAGTGCTGTCTACAGTTGTTTATCTTGTTTCCACAAATATTTAACCTTGGTATAATTTGTGAAAACATTATACTAGCAAAACATTCCTGACAGATAAACACATCTAAGCAACCGCATGGTGGGAATCCATAATTCTGTAAATTAAAAAATGATAAAATGTTCCAACTTCCATCCTGCTCCATTTATTTGTTTTCATGCATGAGTCAACCAATAAACCGTAACAGGTTTTGGGACCATAGACCCTTTTAAATAATTAGAAACCTTTGAATTCATGTATTGTGTAGAGTATGCTAGTAAAAACTCTCAGATGTTGTACTAAAGCCAGGTTTAGATTTGTGGATGATCAGAATTTATAATAACCAGCATATATAAACAGAGAAAAGTGATGATTCTGCTATCACGCTGAAACATTTCTCCAAGTACTATTATAGTATGTGGGTAGATTAGCACAAGGATTAGCAAGCCACTTCTCTTGTGGTATATTTCAAATGCTGAGGTGGTCATCTGTGAATTTTCCATTTTTGACACATTGTTACAGACTGAATAAGCAAGCCTTCTTTTATCGAAAATAAGCAGTCTACTTTAATCCTTACAAGAAGGAAGAAATACATTTTCTGTTTTTAAAGTTAGGCTGAGTTTAAACAACACAAACATGAAGATTTCATGTATAATCCTAGTATCATTATGACTATAATAAAGTATAATTCTATAAAGCAAGGTAATAAAAATTATATTTTATAACATTGACTAGAGTTTGAGACCAGTCATTCCGATATGGGCTGCCTCAAGTTAAAAAGAGACATTTGCATTTTGTGTAGACACCTCTACCCAGTGTCATATAGTGTGATGACAACTATTCTACATAATACCTAACTAATAGCACCATATGGTATGGAGCCAAATTAGGAATATTGCTCTATTATATCCAGGGATTTATTTTGACCCAGGATCTTATTCTATATATTTCTATAAGTCAGCCAAATATTAATAATACTACTAATAATAAAATACTATGACTATACAATAAATAAATGAACTCATAAGAGAGCTGTTTAACACTGTTGTATCCACACTTATCTCTGGTGTGGGCTCACAGCTGCTACCGGAATGCTTCCTCTCTGCAGCAGCTCCCCGTCTGACCTCTAGGGCGCGTGTACAACAGTTCATGTCAATTTACAGGGACAGTACACATTTACCTAATCCTTCCCCTATCGTATGTCACCTAGAGCATGGGTTGGTAACAGTTTGATTGTTTTGACCCACAAAATAAAGATAACATCCGTATTACAGTTAAAACAAAAGCCCCCCAATTTTGCAAAATTTGGGTTTTCTTTTTAACCCCCCCATTAATATTTCTTTTTTCTTGAATCATGCATTTTATTTTAAAATAAAAGGTGTCATTACAAAGTACAATTGGTGCCCAAAAAACAAGCCCTCATAAGGCTCTGTAGATAGAGAAATAAAAGGTTTGTCTCTTAAACAAAAAGGAAGAAAGAATGAAAACAAAAATAATGAAATTGGCTGTGATCAAAAGACCAAAGACCCTTAAGTCTTAAGGGGTTAAAGGATAGAGAATTCCGTTGTTGTCGCTATTACTGAGGTGACCTCTTAACCTGTATTTTTAATATGCTGTCCGTTCTATGGGAGAACCTTAGGTCTAAAATAGCTTCTTGTCTCTACCCCATTTGTTTATCTGCTACTTTTATTATACCTGGAGACTTATAACAACCCTTTATGAATATTTTTTTCTCCCTTTTTTTCTCCCATAGAGCATCTACATATTAATTTTCCTCCTCGATGCAGGATAGGCATCAATCGGGATATACATATACACAAATCCTCCCCCTTTATTATTTGTATCATTATTCCTGAACTGTTACCGTGAAAATGAACAGCCCAGTACTAGTCATCATTCAGTCTTATCTTCACTAACTAATATTAAAGTATAAATGCTTTCCCAATCTTGTTGGTAAAGTTTCTGGCTTTAGAATACATGCACTTTAAGTATTTTTCGTATCTTATTTTCCTCTTGTTATTATTGACCATTCCGAAGAACCTTGTAAATGTGAAAATTATGTGTGAATTTCTCCTATATTTAGGATATAATAATACTCATGTACATTTGACTTCACATAACGTCATGAACAAACAAAAATTGCAAAACAACAAATGGCCTTATTAATTTAGAACTCACCTTTGACTGATTCATCTGACTAATATTAAACAAATTTTGAATTATTGCACATGGATGCATCAGGAGAATATTTAAATTTTCTGAGAGTATTGATAGTTCATAAGAATCAGACATAGAGGTAGAACAAGGCTCATGTGAACGCTATGATTAGTTTTGCATATTTTATGTGGATTACTGGATCAAAAGTTTAGCTCCTAAATTCCAGATTAACTATGAGCTGTTTGAGCTAAAACATGTTAAAATATGAGAATGCTGGTAAAATGCTCCAAAATCTGAAATAAAGTAATTTTGTTCTATGAGATTTGAATGTTAACCAATTATCATCCATTTAGGAATGCGAATTGCTAGTTGTATAGTTTTTTTGATGAGAACATTTTTTTTTATATAGAAAATAAGTAAAAACAAAAACATTAAACAAAACAATAAGTAAAACAATTAGGGCTGTCATTCTGTAGACAACAATGTCCAGGGGTATGGTTATGGAAGGACACAGCTACACTTGAGGCAGGAAGAGAAGTGCGTGTGAGGGTGTGTGCATATTTGAGGGACAGGCAATGTGTTATCCAAATTATCCAAACACTCTATTGTAAGAGACATGTCCATTAAGGTTACTATAAAGATGTGTGTTTACAAACACAAAGATAGAAAAAAAGATTTAAAAAAACACAGATTTTTTTTTTCACATACACAGCACCACTCTAGCAAATAATATCATTTTGGGAGCTAAATTTTTCTCCCCTGTTGCTATTATTTTTATGGTCGGATGGTATGGCCACTAGTGTACACAGATGACCTGTTGGTCACATGTATCACACATTCTTTTATAACCAATCCCTTTGGACTCAAAATAGCTTTTTTATTTCTCAGCCATTTGTCAAGGACTCCCCTCTTGACTTGACCTCACCTCTCAGTTTCTCCCTGATTGAAAGCTCAGTACACAAGTAGCTTCTGGGAGGTAAGAGTGATTGAGAAGGTGTGCCAGTCTGTGGCCCTTGAAGAGATTGGCTCCTCCGCCTTGACACTTGACTGAGAAATTCAAAGACAATGTTATAAGTATGGCAGCCATCATTAACTCCTGGAGAAGTACAGTTTGCTTTTATTTCCTGACAAATTACATTTAAAAGTATCCCAGTCATAAGGATTTATTAGTACCTCAAAGAAAAAGGGACATCTAAACCAGTATGGCTGTGTTTTCCACCATATTTTACAGGAGTATGGATAGCTTTGCAATATTTAAAGCTGTTTCTGCTCCTATTGTACCAGCACTCAGGATATTCTTAGGTCTTAGAAAAAGGTCTTAAATGTGTGTATAGTGGTCACTGCCGATGTATATGTTGTGGGTTTTTGGGATAATCTTGTCATTTTGTATTCACTGCAATACTGTGTTTGTGATTTATGTAAAAACTGCAACATCCAATATGTCAACTTAAGGTGAAGATTCATAGGTACATTTTTTTGTCAGCTTCGCTCTCAGGAGCCCCTGAACTGTGTCTGCAGTCTTACAAACCTTTACCTATGTTATTACTAGAGATATATCTGACTTAAAGAGGTTATCCACTATATACTGATGTTAGTACATACCTGTCAGACAGTAATGGACATGCTTAGGAAGGATCTGTACTTGTCTTGGGGTTATGTTGTGAGATTACCATAATGCTGTGGCTAGCTGTTTGTGAACTGGCTATTTCCTGTTGTAGTTCGTTCTATATAACTACAAATCCCATAGTTCCTTGTTTGTAAGTGGGAGGTAATTTTTCTTCCTCCCACACATCAGCCACTCCAGGGGGGGAGAATAAATATGTGTGAACCATACTAAGTGACAAGAAGGTGTGATAAAAAAAAAAAAATGTACCTCCGAAAATGTTTTGCATGGTTTATCTGGAACTCTTCTAGGTCAACAATAACATATAACACCCAGAATCACAGCCATGGTCGTGTCATTGGAATTCCTGACCTCTGTCCATACAACAACTCAATCCCCCTCTGCAGAGTAATTCACTGGCTTAGACCACCCACCCAAAAATTATGGATAGCTTTGGAAGACTCTGCTTTTTTTTACATCTCCTGACTGTAGAATGAGCCAATAGAAAGCTATCACACTATACATCAAAGCAAGTTGAGCAATGAATTGTGCAGTGGGTTGATCTTAGTGACCTGTCACCTGCATTACTGTGTCTAGTTGCTGCACTAGAAATCCAGGCATGGTGATGTCAGAACGAGCCCATAGAAAGCTACAACACATTCACACTGCTGGGACTTGTAGTGCAGCAACAAGATACAGTAATGCTGGTCGCTGATGTTAGCCCACTGCACAATGCTTTTTTAACTTGCTTTGATTTATAGTGTGATAGCTTTCTATTGGCTCGTTCTGCAGTCACACTGCTGGGATTTGTAGTGCAGCAACTGGACACAGTAATGCAGGTGACAAATCACTGAGGTCAGCCCACTGCACAGTGCTTTGCTTAGCCAACGGCTGTCCGAGAATGCTTGGAGTTGAAATTTTGCATCATCTGGAGGGCCATAGTTTAAGACCACTGATCTACAATATCTATCTGGTTATCTATCTTTCTATCTAGCTATCTTTCTATCTATCTATCTATCTATCTATCTATCCATCTATCTATCTATCATTTACTGCATAAACACCAGCTTATATTAAATGAAATTATATGATAAATTTATTCACTTGCCACCATGCAAACGTTTTCCATACATACTTTTCTACATACATTCATATGACATGTGACCTAGAGTAAACTTTGCTGGAATGTAATGTTTCAATTAACAGCCAAAGGAAAATGCATGAACAGGAGACATCAGTGATTTATATTTCCTCTAAAGTAATAATCTCGGATGGAGAATATACAAACTAGATCTGCTTTACAAAACAGAGAAGATGTTTAGCTATGCAGAATGTGATCCTATAAGCAATCAACCATTGAAAGGTACATTCAGTTTATATTTTACTGCATAACTTTCCTTTTCACTTTGTCTTTAATATTTATCAATTTAAAAAAAATAAAACTTTCTAGTCACAATAATGTGAAAGAACTTCTTAAACCAATAGGTAAAAGGTCTTCAAGGTTGTAGGAGACTGATCAAAAATGACCCATGGGGTAAATTCTGAGGAGAGGGGGATGGGGCCAATACACGTGTCATAATGACACTGTGGAAATTGATTTGATGGACGGCATCCCCATGTTCTTTAGGAAATCATTTCCATGCACTTGCCTTGCCATTGAGGGGAGTTGAGTGGGTTACTAGAACTAACATACTCTAGATATCTATTCATTTATACTTGTATATCTAGAAGTATAATATTTACTCTGCTATGATTACTGAACCAGTAATGTGTGGGCTAAGCTGGGCCATTTCCTCTTCCAATGAAATTAGGAGAATAAAGTTTGAAAAGTCTCAAAAGAGGTGGATTGGAGGGCGATCAAAACCATTTGCGAAGTGTATAGGATTTTGGCCATTGTATTTTTTTTAAGTAAGTTTTTTCTCCCTAACCAAGAGATGAGAGGGATATCATACTACTTCAGGAATTTGTAAAAAGAGGCAAAAATGGAGCAAAGCTTGGTTGATATAAATATGATAGGTGTCTGGATACTTGAATGCCAAAACATTTAATGACATAGTGGCCCTCATTTACTATTGCAAACCCGACATGTTTTGTCGGGTTGTGCGCCAGTTTCTGTCGCATTGTTGCAGAAATTATGTCTGCTCCAGATTTTGTGCCAGAATTTGCGCCAGAATTGAAAAAACCCAGACTAACTCTCCATTTTGATAAGAAAACCTGAAAAAGGGGTGTGGCCGCTGGGAAAAGGGTGCGTGGTCTCCGAAAAGTGGTGTGTTCCCGACATTTTCACAAAAAACCAACATATTTACTAAGGTTTCCTCATAAAATGTGGTCGATTTGAGCTAAGGAAAACCCTACAGATCAGAGCATGTGTAAAAAAAAGCTAAGTGTAGGGAAAGTGGGAAAATGTAGGGAAACCTTAGTAAATACTGTGGAAAATAAATTGTAGGGAATTAAAACCCCCAAAGAAACCTACACTCCACTCTTAGTAAAAAAAAAAAAGGCCAGTGTGTCAACTGAGAGGAGGAAAGTCCCTGCACAGCACTTCCAAGGAAAAGCTGACTTAGTGTCAAGATTTTAAATTCAGTCTGACCTTGAATTGAACAAAGTAGAGGACAGGGGGCATTCCTATCTAGTACCATTTTTAAAATAGAAGGCCATGGGCAAGTTGTAATTAATATTAAGTCTAGCATGAGATTGTTCAGATAGCGAGAAGGCCTGTATGAGGGAAAGTGGTAGGCCAAATGCTTTTAGAATAGCTTTCATATATATGAATCAACTCTATCAAAAGCTTTCTTTGTATCAATGAAGGATTGATTCATTAAGGTTCATCAAACAAATAATATACTTACCTTCCTCCGTTTACCACCCCCCCCCCCTATTGGACTCTGGTATCACTGCTTTCTGTCTCCGTCATGCTTGTCTATCTGGTGTTGGTGGTCAATATGTCAAAGTGCCACTCAAACAATCACTGGCTGAGACAGGACACTGTTGCATCCATTGATTGGCCAAGTGGAATTGTCTTATATGGACCCCAACACCAGGTCTCATGTGAACTTCACTTTCTGGTTCAAATGCATCACACTGCCACTCCCACTTCAACTAATGATTGTCCAAGTGGCACTCAGGTAGTGAAGTGCTACAGAGACCAAGAGCAGTGATACCAGAGGATGAAATAAGTAAAGTTTTTTGTTTTAGTTTAAGCAGGCAGTCTGGACATTTTTGCCAGACAACCCCTTAAATTAACAGGCAGTAGAGCTTGTCCTTATGACTGTAGCTCAGTAATAAATGTGGTTAAGTTTTACATCTCTGTGCTCTTCTGCATGCAGAGATGCCAGCACAGTTGGGCTGTCACACTGACAGATGGTCCTCTACTGTTATATAGACCATCTGTTCCCTGTCTCTAAAAAAATCCTGACCACAGTTGTAACAATCACAAATGGCTAGGCATCATAGGCTGTGTTCTGGCCATTCAAAAGCTGCAGGCGTTGGGCCAATGGACTCTGGCCTTTGCGACCACATCCCCCTAAGGTGGTCAAGTTGAAGCTTTAGGCTGCTTATTCCCATTGCTTGTAATATAGATATTTTTCTAGCATTAGCTCCTTCTCCCTGTGCATATTATCGTTTTCTCTTGTTCTTCTGACCTTTGGCGTGTTCTTTGACTACCCCTTTACTCACAGTATCACTACAGTATACACTGTACTGATGCTTTCACTGGTAAAGAGGTAAAGACATTTTTTTTTGTAAATATTTGTACAACATATTTGAACAAAACTTGTAAAAATCACAGTGCAGACAATTTTCTGACACCCCCCCCCCCCATTGTGTGATATAGTACAGGACAGGAACTGACCAGCAATTGGTGAACGGTGAGATCGAGACACTTTGACTCTGTGGGATCTTAAATTTCTAATGCAACTCTACTTATAGAAGAGTATCTAGGGCATCACAGATACACTGTATGGTGCTGTACCCTGGTTACCTTGGGTTTACATCAGGGAATCAATGTGTGTTCATGTTACTTGTGGCAAGCATGACCTTATGCTCTATAAATTCAGGCACTACCCTGAATATGGAAGCTGCTTATTGCCCTAATGAATGCAGTATGCCTAGCACATATTTCTCTTCTTTGTATGTAAAACAACAAAACAAATACCTCACCAATAAACTACATAATACAACAACTGACAGATACCTTACTGTGAATAAGTATCACAATGAATAATTTTTTGTAATAATATATAAATAACAATGAAAATAATTAAAATATTAAAACTTGAAAGCTGACAAAAGCCTTTGAAGCTTGAGCATAAAAAGTGCATGCATAATGTATTGTATCAGGACACATAAAGTCATAATCAACAAAATAAAAAGCTTCCAAAACTTGAACGTGAATTTTACTAGTGTGTTAAATGAATTCATAAGTAAAGGTTATGTAGGCTTCTCTGTGGCGGATCCCCCCCCCCCTCTGGATGGGGGCCCTGGGCAATTGCCCGAAGTGCCCTGCCCTAATGCCGGCCCTGGTTGTATTACAGAGAGGGGCAGAAAGCTGTGTGTTGCCTCATACATTTAAACAAGCTGGCTCATCTTGATGAACCTTAAGAGGATGAAGGAATAATTTTTCTGTGCAATTTTTTCCACAACAAATGATCTGCTGGTTATACTTGTCTGTAGACGGTATAATACCCATCAGTCCTTTCCTAATAGTCTTTGAGAGAGTGCAATTTTGGGTTTAGTACACAGTGACTGTGTACTGCTGGTGTTGTGCAAAAATAAGTTTTTTTAAACGTACTGTAGCGCATTTTTCTGCCCTTATAAACATTTTGTACCTGTTAATCTGTCAAGGGCCTACATACTGTGAAAGTCCAGGCTAAAGTAATCCCCGGCTGGTGTTTTACTCCAATATGTTTTTTTTTAAAGCCTACTGTAGCACATTTTTCTGCCCTCATAAGTGCATACAACATACGTACATCTAAATAGTGTACAATTTTTTACCTGTTAATCTGTCAAGGGCCTACATACTGTGAAAGCCCTCCAATATGTTTTTTTTTTAAACCGTACTGTAGCGCATTTTTCTGCCTTCATAAGTGCATACCACATACCTACATCTAAGTAGTGTACTATTTTGTACCTGTTAATCTGTCAAGTGCCAACATACTTAAACATACTGAAGCAAGCATAGTGAAGCAACTCATCAGCAGCAGGTAGACCTGGAGCAGGACCTGAACTAGCAGGTGGTGGCATACCTTGACATGACCATGTCAACACACCTGGACTTCCGGGCAGCCAAACTTGATTTGTGGCTGCAACTAGCCCTAGTTTGCCCTGGAAAAGCTGTACTGCCCGGCCAATAGTGTGCCATTAGAGCAGGTGTTTAGTGTGGTGGGGGCCATAGTCACCCCAAGGAGAACTCGTCTGTCCACAAAAAATGTGGATAGACTGACCTTTGTGAATATGAATCAGGCATGGATCAGCCAGGATTTCCACACACCAATGCCTGATACAGCAGTGTAGATTGACCATGGGGCCACACAACATTTCACAAATATAGATAGTACCAAACAGATTTAAGGCGTTGCTTCCCAGTTACAAACATTCCTTTGCATCAGACCTTTTTTCACCCACCTTCGTCACCAGGTACTGATATTGCCACCCACCGCACCACTCTGTCACCGGGTCACTTTCAGGACTCCAGCTGCTGCTGCTGCCACCTCCAGGCTATGCCATTCAGCTATTATATGATCTCCTCATGCTTCAGCCAACTCCAGGGTGTGCCATTCAGCCACTATGTGGTCTCCTCATGCTTCAGCCACCTCCAGACTGTGGCATTCAGCCAATATATGGTCTTCTCATGCTTCAGCCACCTCCAGGCTGTGCCATTCAGCCACTATATGGTATCCTCATACTTCAGCCACCTCCAGGCTGTGGCATTCAGTCACTATATGGTCTCCTCATGCTTCAACCAATTCCAGGCTGTGCCATTCAGCCACTATATGGTCTCATCATTCTTCAGCCACCTTCAGGCTGTGGCATTCAGCCACTATATTGCCTCCTCATGCTTCAGCCAACTCCAGGCTGTGCCATTCAGCCACTATATGGTCTCCTCATGCTTCAGCCACCTCCAGTGTGTGGCATTCAGCCACTATATGGTCTCCTCATGCTTCAGCCACCTCCAGGCCTGGGCCATTACCTAAAAATATTTTTATTTTTAAATTCTTCAATTTACATTTTTAAATTCATCTTTTAATCTTAGGGTTTGTGAGGCCCTAATTTAAATTTAAAAATTAATATTTTAATCTTAGGGATTGTGAAGCCCTATTGTCTATTCATGCTGCCGCCAGCTCCAAGCTGTGCCATTCATCCACTATATGGTTTACTGATGCAGCAGGGCCTGGTACATTGCCTAAAAATATGTTATGGTAGCACTAGCTACGAAAAATATTCAAGTTCAATTTTAAAATTCATCTTTTAATCTTAGGGCTTGTAAAGCCATATTGTCTACTCATGCTGCCGCCAGCTCCAAGCTTTGCCATTCTGCCACTAAATGGTTTCCTGATGCTGCAGGGCCTAGTACATTACCAAAAAATATTTAATGGTAGCACTAGCTATGAAAAATCTTGAATTTTAATTTTTAAATTAATATTTTAATCTTAGGGATTGTGAAGCCCTATTGTCTACTCATGCTGCCGCCAGCTCCAGGCTGTGCCATTCAGCCACTATATGGTTTACTGATGCAGTAGAGCCTGGTACAATACCTAAAAGTATGTTATGGTAGCACTAGCTATGAAAAATATTCAATTTTAAAATTCATCTTTTAATGTTAGGGATTGTGAAGCCCTATTGTCTACTCATGTTGCCGCCAACTCCAGGCTGTGCCATTCAGCCACATATTGTTTACGGATGCGGCTGGGCATGGGACATTACCTAAAAACATTTTATGGTTGCACTAGCTACCATAAATCTTCAATTTAAATTTCAAAAATATCTTTAATCTTCTCTATATTGAGGCCCCATAGTCTTGTCAGGCTATTGCCACCTACAGATTTGGTCATTCTGCCACTATATAGTCTCCTCGTGCTGCCGTCAATTCCAGGCTGTGTCATTCTGAAAGATTATGGTGTCCTCATGCTGCTGCCAACTCTAGGCTCTGTCATTGTGCCGCCATGTGACTTCTTGTCAGATTGGGTTTTGTGGTCATACAGTATTAGTTCAAAGTAAACACCAGGACATTACACTTGGGAATCTAATATAAACCTTAAATTTAAAGAAATCAATGTAATCTTTTCAAGACTGAGGCCCAGGCCCGGACTGGCCAACCAGGATACCGGGAATTTTCCCAGTGGGCCGCCGGCCCTGGGGCCGCTTTGCAGGGTCGTATTATTGTAGGGGCTCCAGGCCACTACATGAAAATAGGCCCAGCAGCCTGCACAGGCGGCCCGCATAGACTGCCCGGCGCCCATGATAAATATATTAACAGAAAAAGAGGGCACTGTCCCAGGCCGGCCCTGCTTCTTACTTAAGGCCCTGGGTGGTCAGTGTGGCTGCCTGGGAGTGGCTGCTCTCTCGTACAGGCCCTGCTTGTCCTCAGTGTACAGAACCCTGCTTGTCGTCAGTGCACACGGCCCTGCTTGTCCTCAGTGTACAGATCACTGCTTGTCCTCAGGTACAGAGCCCTGCTTTTCCTCAGTGTACCGAGCCCTGATTGTCCTCAGTGTACAGAGCCCTGATTGTCCTCAGTGTACAAAGCCCTGATTGTCCTCAATGAACAGAGCCCTGCTTGCCTTCAGTGTGCAGAGCCCTGCTTGTCCTCAGTGTACAGAGCCCTGCTTGTCCTCAGTATACAGAGTCCTGCTTGTCCTCAGTGTACAGAGCCCTGTTTGTCCTCAGGGCACACGGCCCTGCTTGTCCTCAGTGTACAGAGCCCTGCTTGTCCTCAGTGTACAGAGCCCCGCTTGTCCTCAGTGTACAGAGCCCTGCTTGTCCTCAGTGTACAGAGCCCTGCTTGTCCTCAGTGTACAGAGCCCTGCTTTTCCTCATCGACTGCACCTAATGTGGGGGAACTATACTGCACCTAATGTGGGGGAACTATACTGCACCTAATGTGGGGAAACTGTACTGCACCTAATGTGGGGGAACTATACTGCACCTATTGTGGGTAAACTATACTGCACCTAATGTGGGGAAACTATACTGCACCTAATGTTGGGGACTATACTGCACCTAATGTGGGGGACTATACTGCACCTAATGTGAGGGACTATACTGCACCTAATGTGGGGGACTATACTGCATCTAATGTGAGGGACTATACTGCACCTAATGGGGGGGAACTATACTGCACCTAATGTGGGGAACTATACTGCACCTAATGTGGGGAAACTATACTGCACCTAATGTGGGGGAACTATTTTTTTGCTCTTTATATATGTCTCATCTATAAATAAGGCACTCTTCAAATATGCTTTAAAATGCATGATTTTACCTTTTATGAACAAGAAAATGATGACGTGCTGGTATAATGACGCAACACTATGGGGCTGGTATGTAATTTTCTCCAGGGCTGTTTTCACACCCAGTCCAGCCCTGCTGAGGCCCTATGGTCGTTGATGTCATATTGCCTGTGGAATTATCACAAGAATCAAATGAAACAGCTTGGAACGATATCAATGAACCATAACTGATTGAATGAAACATTCACACTTTCATGGTCAGGGGGGCGCTGTGAGGCAGGGGCTGGAATAGGTGTTATCTCGCCTGGCGGAGGACTGCCAGCTTGATGCTCACCAGAATGGGTACTCAAAAAATTTTAATAAATCTAAATTAAATTAAATAAAAATTACGTAAAAAATCTCTTTCTTCTCTTCAATTTTGACACCATATGGTCTCCCTGCTGCCACATCGATGCTCTGCAGCAGTGATTCTAATAGCAATGCCTGTAATCTGCATGTCGTACTAAATAACACAATAATTTCACTAACACAGCACACTCCCTATGCGTGTTAGGACAAGGCAAAGAGCTCTACACCCCTATTGAGGCTCTCAGTAGGCCAGAAATAGTAATTTTTAATATCAATTTTCCGCTAATATATTTGACTCGAACCAAATTTTTTCGAAAAATGTGGTGAATCTTTCGAATCTAATTTTTCAATAGTTCACTCACCTCTAATTAAGATGGATAAGTATTTTGGTCTTTTCTCAGTATCCCTTATTATGGCTTATTTTTTGCATCACCTATTCTATTTTGCAGTGACATTAGTCATTTTACAAAAAAATCCATGGCGAAATGGGAAAAAAAATAATTGTACGACAAAATTGAAGAAAAAATTTCATTTTGTAAATTTTGGGGGCTTCAGTTTCTACACAGTGCATTTTTCGGTAAAAATGACACCTCATCTTTATTCTGTAGGTCCATATGGTTAAAATGATACCCTACTTATATAGGTTGGATTTTGTCGTACTTCTGAAAAAAATCATAACTACATGCAGGAAAATTTATACGTAAAAAATTCTCATCTTCTGACCTCTATAACTTTTTATTTTTCCGCGTACGGGCCGGTATGAGGGCTCATATTTTGCGCTGTGTTCTGAAGTTTTTATCGGTATCATTTTTGTGTTGATCGGACATATGTTTATTTTTATTTTTATTTACACAGTTTCTTTTTTTTATGGGAAAAGGGGGGTGATTCAAACTTTTATTAGGGAAGGGGTTAAATGACCTTTATTGACTTTTTTTAAACTTTTTTTTGTTGCAGTGTTATAGCTCCCATAGACGACTATAACACTGCACACACTGATCTTTTACCCTGATCCCTGCAAAGCCATAGCTTTGCATGGATCAGCGTAATAGGGGGTTGATTGCTCAAGCCCTCAAGCCTGCAGCTCAGGCTTGGAGCAATCAAACACCGATCGGACGCGACCGAGACAGGTGAGGGGACCTCCGCCCACGTCCTAGCTGATCGGGACATCTCGATTTTATCGCGATAGTCCCGATCAGCCTGACTGAGCTGCTGGGAAGCTTTTACTTTTGTTTTCTGAACAACGATCGGTGCCGCGCGCTTTTAGCCCAGGGTCCCGGCTATCATAAGGGTCCCAGGGTCCTTCTGCTTTCATGGGGTCCCAGAATCACAGGGGCAGACTAGCAGAGAGCCTGATACAGATACATGCTTTGCCTAATACAGTAGTTTATCCACGTTAGTGCATGACATACAGAACAGGCTGGCAGCTGTTGAAGCTCACCCAGCTGCAGTCACAGTTCAGGATAGCACTGAACCAGCCAGGGTGACATCTCTAGCTGAGGCCTCCTCAGGTACGTCCCTTACGGCAGGTGAGCTTATCCCAGCTCACTTTATCTTGGAGACCATCAGGAAGGATATCCTGAAAGGGAAGGATGTGAATCACGTGTCCCTCCTGGTGGCCTCCCAGGGTATGTGAGGATGTGTCAGTAGTTGTAAAAGCCAGAGAGCTGAGACTCAACAAAAAACTTAACATCCCCGAGTTCGTCCTGGCTTTTAGTTTATTCCGCAACGTAATTTATTCCGCGAAGCCAGAAAGGAGAGTGGAGCTAGATCAATATTTGTATAAACTAGTGGATCTGGGGTACAAATATGTACTCCTTTTACGATTACCATTGTTTATTTTGTGCTAAGGCAGCTGCGACCTTGTCACAGTTTCGTCAAGTCACCAATTGGGCTAGCCTGGACACAATTATTCTGCAGGCATTTTGACGGTCTCGGAGCCCCCTTATGTACAGTCTGCTAGTCATCTACCCATGCTACCAATTGGAGCCCGAACTTGTCACAGGTGGCAGTCCCCAGTATATCTAGTACTCCAGATGTGCCGTCTGGTGCTAAGCCGCAAGCAGCTCCAGTGTTGGATAAATTGGGTAGGCCCGTGCATTTTCTGGGCAATGCTCAGATTTGCAACAACTTAAATTTTTCCTCTTGCCGATTTAGCCAGTGTTGACGACTATTGCACATCTGCAGCATTTGCCACAGGGCCCATCCTAGGTGTCAGTGCCGTAAGAAACACAATCCTGAAGCATGAATAGGTGGGGATGATATGGCCATACTTCGTAGCTGCCTGTGTGATCATCCAGCCCCGGGTTTTTTTTATTTTCTTTGTTCAAGGTTTGATCAGGGGTTTGATATGGGGTTGATTTAGCTTCCCCAAAATACCTTTGAGTGTAACAACTTGCAATCTGTAGCCAGGAAACCTGTTGCCGTCTCTGACCTTCTTGGGAAGGAAGTTTCTAAGGGTTTTATTATAGGCCCCTTCCATGCTCCCCCGTTTACAAAATGGAGAGGGAGTCCTATTGGAGTAGCATGTGGCAAATTTTCTAATAAATATCGTCTAATTTATTACCTGTCTGCTTCCCATTCTTCTCACATACCGAGCATCAATGATCTCATCCCGTCCGAGGAATTCACGCTTAAATACACTTCAGTGGACGAAGCCATCCAACAGAGCCTAGCGTTCGGAAGAGGTACCTGGCTTTTCAAAGGCGATATTTCTGACGCCTTCAAGCTTCTTCCGATTTGCCCGGATCTTTAGAGATGGCATGGTATTAAATGGGAAGGGGAATACTATTTTGCCAAACGTTTTACCTTCGGGTCGAAGAGCAGCCCGTGGCTGTTTGACAAGTTTGCTACTTCCCTGGAGTGGATTCTTTTGAATCACTGTCAGTGTTCATACGTTCTTCACTACCTCAATGATTTTTTGCTACTGGAGCATCCTGTGGTTGATCCTGGGGATTTAGACTCACTCATGTACATCTTTCGCTGTCTGAATGTTCCAGTAGTTCAAAATAAGGTAGAAGGTCCCTCTACCTCTCTTACTTTTCTGAGGGTAGTGCTAGACTCTGTTAATATGGTTGCCAGGTTACCTGAGGACAAACTGGTCCGCATCCAATCCGTAATCCATAGCATGGTTTTATCTACAGTATCTACCAGGCAACAGCTCCAGAGTCTACTGGGGATACTGAAATTTGCCATGAGGACTAATCCTCAGGGCAGGGCCTTCGTATCTAGGCTCTTGGCGTTATTACCTTCTGCCCTGGAGGCAGATTCCCCAGTTACTCTGAATCAAGCTGCTTTGGCAGATCTCATCATGTGGGATGACTATTTAGCACATTGGAATGGGGTCTCCATGTTCATCCCCAAGGTATCAGATTCTTCCCTGACAATTCATACAGATGCTGCTGCTACGGTAGGGTATGCTGCCATATTTGCCCCCCCCCCCCCCCCCCCCCACACTGGCTGGCACAGGCTTGGCCAGTCGAGGATTCGGTTCGATTCTGGAGTTTTCCAAGACATCTGCTCTGTTTGAAATCGTTCCAGTCGTAGCTGCAGCAACCACTTGTGATCATTTGTGGCAGGGCCAGATAGTGGTTCTCTTCATGGATAACATGGCTGTGAAAGACGTTCTTTGTAAAGGCAGATCCAAATCACTGGTTATTATGTCTTTTCACAGGAGGTTAACTCATAAAGCCTTATCTTGTAAGTTTCATATCGAATGCATATTCATTGAGGGGAAAAAGAATGTCGTGGCTAACGCCCTGTCTCGCTTAAATTTGCAGGTGTGTCGTCAAGCGATGTCAGAGGCAGATCAGCAGGCCACTCCAGCACCACCGTTTGCTTCTCTGAAGCTAGACTAAACAAGCATTTCGGCTATTAATGGGTCACTAGCTAATAACACTGCTAGGGCATACAAAGAAGAAAGGAAGACAGCACTCCAGTATTGGTGTCCAAATATAACAAGTGGTTTATTGATCCCAGTACATACAGGAAATGATGCGACGTTTCGACCTAACAATAAGGTCTTGATAAAGACCTTATTGTTAGGTCCAAACGTCGCATCATTTCCTGTATGTATTGGGATCAATAAACTACTTGTCATATTTGGACACCAATACTGGAGTGCCTTCTTCCTTTCTTCTGTGAATACTTCAGCCTTGGTCAAGCTACAAGACTCTCCCCTAGCAAGGGGGTTTCTTCACTGTGCATCCACTGGAAACATTTTTGCTCTGGGCTAGGGCATACAAATTGCCGTGGGATTCTTTTCTCAAGTTTAAGGAAGCACACCCAGGTCACGATCCCTTAGACACTAAATAAATTCTAGCATAAATTTCCTTTTGCCACTCGTCACTCAAATATGCCCATAGCACTATACGGTTGCACTTGGCAAGCATTCAGCCCTATTTGGCTAAGTTTCTACTTGTTTTTTTTATTTTTGGGGAAAAACGCCAAGAAAAATGCCAATTCTGCCGCACTGTGTTTTTCGGCCACAAAACGCTGCGGCCAGATGTTAGCTGTAAGTCAATGAGAAATTGCCAAATTCTTTTTCACTTGGCGTTTGGCATTTTTAAAAATTCTTTTGGCGTTTTTTTCACTCTTTTTTAGCTCCTTGGCAGCTTTGCAAAGTCGCAGAATGTTGAGCCAATGGCGTTTTTTACCCTGTAATCTGCGTTTTTCTCCCAGAGAAGTCTATGAGAGTAAAAAATGGCAAGAAAACCGACATGTGGGTTTTAACTTTGGCGTTTTTGCAGGCGGTTTTTATTCTTTTTTGGACTTTTGCGATCCGAAAAAGTGATGGAGATACCTTTTTAATAAAATTTCGTAGGGTACCAATAAAAAATAAAAGGAAATAAGATACAGTAGTGAAGGAAAAATTGTATCTAACAAAATGTATCTTTTTTTATAACAAAATTTTTATTAATTTTTAAAACAGCGATCAATTTATGTGTGCTGACATGGCACTAAAAATATAGCTGACAATAATAAAAATGTAGTGTGTGTGTGTTTTTTTTCTTTCTTTTTTCTTTTTTAAGGTAGTACTACTACTCCCAGCATGGAACACACTGTTCCATGATGGGAGTAGTAGTAGTACCTGTACTAATTGAAAGATCACCCGGGTCCATTGCGATCCTTCTGTATAATTTATAGATACAGCTGGCCGCTCTTCTATGGTCCCCTGCACTGCCGTACATATACACCTATTCATATTTCCCACAGAGAGCTGTGATTTGCAAGATGGTTCCATGAAATCACAACTCTCTGTGGGAAATATGAATAGGTGTATATATACGTCAGCGCAGGGGACCAGAGAAGAGCGGCCGCCCGAATCTATACATTATACAGAGGAAACACAGCGGGTGTCAGGTATGACATCCACTGTGATCTTTCCTTAACTGCAGGTACTACTACTCCAAACATTGAGCACACTCTGCTCAATGCTGGGAGCTGTAGTAACTGCATTAATAGATAGATTGTGTCAGAAGTTACACTTGCTGCAACCTGTCTATTAATGCAGGTACTACAGCTCCCAGCATGGAGCAGAGTGGGCTCCATGTTGGGAGTAGTAGTACCTGCAGTTAAGAACAGATCACAGCGATGAGATTTTCCTATCTATTGCATAGATGTGGAGTGGCTTTCTCCTGTGCTCTGCATCTCTGCACTATACTCCGGCCAGTGATATGACTAGAACATCACTCATTCATATTTCCCTCTGAGAGCAGTGATTGGCTGCCACCATCCGGCCAATCCCCACTCTGGGCGGAAAATATGAATAAGTGATGTGATGTTCTATTCATATCACTGGCCAGAGCATCGTGCAGAGATGCGATAGCATCTCTGCTATATTATGGACGATTGCATCAGGTGTCATGACTGACACCCAGGGTGATCTGTGTGTTCCATGCTGGGAGTAGTAGTACAAAATGTAAAAAATAGAGAGAAAAAAGGGAAACACACACACTTACAAAAAAGTATTACAATTTTGTTATAAAAAATATAAATTTCGTTAAATAAATTTTTTCCATCACTACCACATGCTTTTTTTTATTTTTATTTTTTGGTACAAATTTTGGGTACCAAAAAAAACACCAAAGGGGCCAAAAATGCTATTTCCACTCAAATGCAAAAATGCAAGAAAATTATGCCAGATACAGGAAAATGCTGTGACGTTTTTCCTGGCGTTTTTTTCTGGCGTTTTTTGGGCCACATAAAAACCAAGTAGAAACTTAGCCTTTGTCACTTAGTCACGCTGGTTCACCGTCACTGTTTAGCTCACATCCTGTTAAAGTGTCACTTAAAGGTATCCTTAAAAGGGTATTCCAGGAATTTTTTTTATTTGACTATGCTACAGGGGCTGTATAGTTAGTGTAGTTCATAATATAGTGTCTATACCTGTGTGTGATGGTTTTCTCACAATTCTTATGTGATTTTCACTCCAATATTTATTTTAGCAGCATACAAAATTACTATTGTCTCAGATTTTTCTCAGGTTGCAATGCGGCCGAAACCTGACCTCACTAGTCAGCTGATGACAGGGAGCCTGTCTGCTTCAATGGGTGGAGCGATTGTTTGGGGAGAAAGAGATCATCTGCAATGAATGCAACAGCTGTAGGCACCCTGATTGGGAGGGAGGGAGGAATGGAATTATGGGATTTGTAGGCAAAAGAAGAAAACTCAAACCGGAAATACCGGTTCACAAAAAGCTAGCCACAGTGTTATGGTAATCTCACAACATAGCCATTTAGCCTCAAGACAAGCACAGATCCTTCCAAGGCATATCCATTACTGTCTGCCAGGTATGTACTAAAATCACCTTATGACGGATAACCCCTTTAAGGCAGAAGTTCCTAGACCACCATCTAGAGTCCCAATATCCGCTACTAGAAGTTCAGCTAGGTTTTGAATTCCGGCCCTTTCGGGCCTGTGTCTAGTTTAGTCGTAAAAGCCATATATTTAGGGTATTATGGTTTCCTTAGGCCCAGGGAATGATAAGACCACTTATCATTCTCAGGTTCTACTTAAGAAATATCCGCCTAAGCAAAGGTCAGAATTTGGGTTGTGGTTTGGTACCTCTAAAACTCAGCAGTTGAAGGGGTCTGAAGTACTCTTTTTCCCTTTGGCTAATCCTTGGTGTCCGGTAGAAGTACTGTCTGATTTATAATGTATGCTCTCCGACAAGCCAGCAGATTCATTGTTGTTACCCTTTCCGGGAAATCTATCACATCTGGGGAATTCATCAAGCATGTCAAAACCCTAGCTCGTATTGTAGGTTTTGAACCAAGTACTATATCTGGGCATTCATTTAGGATAGGAGCTGCTTCCTCCGCGTCCAGACATGCAGTGCTTTCACATATAATTAGGAGATTAGGTCGCTGGAAATCTATGTGTTTCCTGATTCCTGATCCCCGAGCTGAAATGGCTCACGCTTTTGAGTCTTTAGCCTGTATGTAATATTGTTATCAATAAACTTATTTTCCTTAACCCCTTAAGGACCAGGCGAATTTTCACTGTAGGACCAGAGCGCTTTTTGCGCATCTGACCACTTTCACTTTAATATATATCTCCTACAAAAGCAAATGGTAGACTGAGACAAAAATCATAATCAAATATATATTTTATTGAGATAACAAAAAAATACATTTCTAAAAACACATAAAGGGGACAAAACACACTCTGAGATGCTTTTACCTTTCATTCTGATTGAGAGAATGTTTTTTCGTGACATATTCTTTTTAATTTTAGTGGTAAATTTTTGTCGATACTTGCATAATTTCTTGGTGAAAAATTCCAAAATTTGGTGAAAAAATTGAAAATTTTGCATTTTTCTAACTTTGAAGCTCTCTGCCTGTAAGGAAAATAGACATTCCAAATAAATTATATATTGACTCACATATACAATGGGGGACATTTACTAATCTAGTCTATTCAGCGTATGTGGTAGTCTCCTGTCTATTGTGCTCCTAATTTATCAAAGGTCTCACAGCCCTTGATAAATTCTGTGCTCAGACTTCAGGGTCTACAGCTTAAACTGCATTTAGACCTGCTCCAACATGGTCTGACATTTCAGCGTATTTTGGACTGATGCGACTTGTCGCACAAAAGTCGCACTTGATAAATTCAGCACCAATGCATTTTCCAATGCATTTCCGTCTAAAATAGACTTGCATGCATCATGTTCTAAAAATCCTCTACAGCAAAAGTTGCAGAAAAGTCGCACATATTTAGACTGCAACTTTCTGTGCGACAAATTTAGACAGGAAAAAACAGTCTAAATCATTTGATAAATCTCCCCCAATATGTCTACTTTATTTTTGCATCATAAAGTTGACATATTTTTACTTTTGGAAGACATCAGAGGGCTTCAAAGTATAGCAGCAATTTTCCAATTTTTCACAAAATGTTCTGAAGCAGAATTTTTCAGGGACAAGTTCAGTTTTGAAGTGGATTTGAAGGGCCTTCATATTAGAAATACCCCACAAATTACCCCATTATAAAAACTGCAACCCCCAAAGTATTCAAAATGACATTCAGTAAGTGTGTTAACCCTTTAGGTGTTTCACAAGAATAGCAGCAAAGTGAAGGAGAAAATTCAAAATCTTGCATGTTCTTGTAGAACCAGTTTTTGAATTTTTACAAGGGGTAAAAGCAGAGAAATCTTCCTAAAATTTGTAACCCAATTTCTCTCGAGTAAGGAAATACCTCATATGTGTATGTGAAGTGTTCGGCGGGCGCAGTAAAGGGCTCAGAAGGAAAGGAGCGACAATGGGATTTTGGAGAGCAAGTTTTTCTGAAATGGCTGGTTTTCCCCCAAATTTTAAATTTTTACAAGGGCTAATGGAAGAAAATGCCCCCCAAAATTTGTAACCCCATCTATTCTGCGTATGGAAATACCCCATGTGTTGGCGTCAAGTTCACTGCGGGCGCACTACAATGCTCAGAAGGGAAGGAGCGACAATGGGATTTTGGAGAGTGAGTTTTTCTGAAATGGTTTTTGGGGGGCACGTCCCATTAAGGAAGTCCCTCTGGTGCCAGGACAGAAAAAAAACAAAAAAACCACATGGCCTGCTATTTTGGAAACTACATCCCTCAAGGAACGTAACAAGGGGTCCGCTGAGCCTGAACATCCCACAGGTGTTTGACGACTGTTGATTAGTGTTGAGCGGCATAGGCCATATTCGAATTCACGAATATTCGCGAATATATGGATGAATATTCGTCATATATTCGCTAAATTCGCATATTTGTAATATTCTCGTTTTATTTGCGCATATGCGAAAATTAACATATGCGAAAATTAGCGTATACTAAAATTAGCATAAGTGAAAATTCGCATGCCACTCTCACACAGTAGTATTAGAGCCTTCTTTACACCACACAAGCTGGAAGCAGAGAGGGGTGATCACTGTGATGTGTACTGTGAAAAAAATAAAAATAAATGAATATTCATAATTACGAATATATAGTGCTATATTTGAGAATATGCGATATTTGCGAATAAAATTCACATTGCGAATATTCACGAGCAACACTACTGTTGATTAAAGTTTGATGTGTAAATAATTTATTTTTTTTACTAAAATGCTGGTTTTCTCCCAAATTATACATTTTTACAAGGGGTAATAGGAGAAAATGGCCCCCCAAAATTTGTAACCCCATCTCTTCTGAGTATGGAAATACCCCATGTGTGGACGTCAAATGCACTGTGGGTGCACTACAATGCTCAGAAGAAAAGGATGTCACATCTGCAAATTTTGTTGAAATGGGGAGGGGTGGCATTTAGGAAGCCTCTATGGTGCCAGGACAGCAAAAAAATAAATAAAAAAAAAACACATGGCATACTAGTTTGGAAACTACACCCCTCAAGGAACATAGCAAGGGGTACAGCCCACAGGTGTTTGATAAATGTTCATGAAATGGGATGTGAAAATGAAAAATTTTATTTTTTACACTAACATGCTGGGGTTACCCCAAGTTTTTCATTTTCACAAGTGGTAAAAGGAGAAAATGTCATTGTAAATTTGTAAATACATTTCTTTGGAGTAAGGACATACCTCATATCTGGGCGTAAACAGCGTGCACACCGATCTCAGAGGAGCGGGATCTTCCTCGTCCTCACTGACAGATTCGGAGTCGAAGGCAAGAAAAGCGTATGTCTCTGCTGCCTAAAATGCCTGGTGGTGGGGGTGTGTGTGTAGGTGGGGCAGGGGGGGTGAGTATGTAGTGTGTGCTTGATGTAACTGTAACTGTAGGGGAAAAAAAAAAAGTGCTGCGGCCCAAAGAAAAATGGGCGGGGGGGGGGGGGGTGCAAATGCAGTGCCCTGAACCCCTAATAGGGCCTTGGTCATGCTAAAAAAAAATTGAGGCGGACCCTTTAGGTCCTATTAGGGGGGCAGGGGGGAAAACATTTTTTTTACACTTTCTTTTTTTACTTTTAATCCCGCGTGTCCCTTGCTGTATTCTGTCCCTGCTCTAACAAGGGGTATTCATCTGTGAGGGGCTCCGATCTTCACAGAGGGGGGGGGGGGGTCCCTGGCTCCTCGCAACTCATTCATGCTTCAATGGGTGGGGTGGCTGATGTGTGGAATGGAATTTGGGGATTTGTAGTCAAAAAAGAGAAGTCAAACAGGAAATGCCAGTACACAAACAGCTAGCCACAGTGTTAGAGTAATCTCACAACATAGCCATTTATCCCCAAGACTAGCGCAGATCCTTCCTAAGCATGTCCATTATTGTCTGCTAAGTATGTACTAAAATCGCCTTATGGGGGAGAACCCCTTTAAACACTTGTGTTTTGCCCCCTTCTATAGGATCACCCTATACGGCCGACAGGCACACCTCATGCTTGTTAGGCTTAGGGTACCCTTACACATACTCACGTTTTATTAACCCGACTACAAGTAAGGGTTAACCTAATCAAGTTAACCCAATTTGTGGGATTGGCCTTTCACATCAGGGTCGCTGCCTGCAGTATCATTGCCCCACCCACCTTCCCCTTTTTTATGGTTATTCTTACAGTGGGTATCCCCCTTCTTTAAGATCACCCTGTACGGCCGGGCAGGCACACCTCAGGCAGATTATGCTTAGGGTACAATTACACATACTCACGTTTTATTAACCCGACTACAAATTAAAAAAAATAATCCATAAGGGACAGAATATGTGCCTGGCTTACACCATTTCTAGAAGTGACTCTGTTCTTCTTGACGGCTACACATTAGAATACAATTTGAATAAAGTGTGCTGTGTAAAACCCAATTATTATTTTAATTGTTATTCATATTTCCACATTCAATAACAGTGTCTATTCTATTATAAGCAGACATGAGGGAAAGTTCAGCAGGCATTATTTCAAATATGCTACCTTTAAAATTCTTTCTAACTAATTTTTCCAGCTCTAATGAATTTATCAAACCTCACAAAGATTTTTGGCTTCAGGGTTTTTCCACCAGTGATTTACTTAACCAAGAGAAAAAGAATTTCCATACATTTGTATAAATACATGCTAATTATCGGTGAGTCGGCTTTCCAGCTGCAGCAAATCTTAATTAATTTTGAAGAAACTTCTTGGCCAATAACAGGCTTATTCTCTAGTTTTTGTTGCTAGAGACCCATAATAATATTTTATGATATGTTAATTTAAATGTTACCGCATAACATTTGCCTCTCTGGTGGTTTCACTGTTGTGTTAAACTTTGCAGGCTAGGGACAGCTCTGCCTATAGGCAAAATAGGCACTGCGCAGCACTGCCTGCCACAAAACAAAATTAATTAGCCAGAGTAGCCCTGATATTGCCCCATATCCCCTCTGCTCCTCATGTTGTAGGAGGAGCGCAGCAGACAGCACTCCACTGACAGCATCCAATTCAGCAACCACCCCGCCCTCCCGATCCCCATCATACTGCCGCGCTCCACTGACACCACACAGCTAGCTGGATGATGATCCCCAGCATCTTATCAGCAGCAGGCTGCAAAACTTGTTTGGATTTATGGTGGCTGCATGTAAGGAGATACGGAGGGTAAGGAGACATAGGACGGTGGTGTGTGTATTTTAAATGGATGTAAATATGATGTGTGTGTATGTATCATGTGTGTATGTATGAATGATGTATGTATGTGTGATAGATACTGCTACTTCTGCTGCTGCTACTGCCTAAAGGGGGTGCTGCAACTACGACCTAAAGAGGGGAGCTGCTACTACTACCTAAAGAGGGGCTGCTACTCTTATTTGTGGGGGCTGCTATTAATATATACGGTGGGCTGCAACTATATGCAGGGGACTTCAACCATATGAAGGGGGACTACTATCTACAATGGGACCTGCCTACAGGGAGAAATCCCTACTCATAGGAGGCTGCTGCTGTCTACAGGGAGTAACCTACAAGGGGCAGCTATATACACGGGGAGCTACTTCTAGGTGGCACCTCCCTACTCATGGCACTGCCATAATGGGGGAAACCATGTGAAGGGACCTTTCACCTATTGAAGTGACCTATCTACTTAATGGTGGGAACTTTATACTCCTCCCCAACCCACTTATCTACCCAACAAGGGGTTATTATTACTGTGTGGAGCGCTATAGGTGCTGAAAAAGTGCGGAGCCTAAAATGTTTGTCTGGCAGGTTCTGTGGAGACAAGCTGTGGCTGGAAGAAATCATCATGACGGTCTGGGCTGGATGGAGAAGAAAAAGGAAAGTGAGCAACTTCAATTAGAAAAAATGTCACCTGCGAGTCACCTGTAACTCTATGTATGTACTTATATGGTCTGTAAAGCCTGTGTAGAGCTGGTATCTACCACTATATAGTCACTGTATGAGGGGAATATTTCCTCCTTGTTTGCTGGTGTTATGGCTAATATTGGTCTCAGTATATAGGATTTGGTCAGTAACAGTATGATGGTAATATTTATGGTAATAATATTCCTCTCTGTAATTTGGTTTTATTGGTAATATTGGATTTGGTCAGTCACAGTAGGATGGCAATATATATATGGTGATAATATTCAGTGATGGCACTCCTGAGCGATCATGTCCGTCTGCTACGGAGTACTGCCTTCAGCGGTGGCGCCGTGCGGAGTCAATGAGGTGGCAAAATTTACTTTTGCCTAGGGTTGCAAAAATCCTTGCACCAGCCCTGTTTGCAGCTTTGTTTTCAATAACTCACTAGATTTTACATGTCATATGTTATAGCAACTGTTAGATGCTGCTAGTAAAATTTGCCCAACAATTGCAAAAAATCACAACCATTGAAACAATAGAATGAGTATGTAATGGTAAATCTGTTTGTGAACATTAGGCTAGTGCTAAGTAATGTTAGTGCTGAGAGAACTACTGTCTATGCCCCCGATTAGAGTATGGCCGCATATAGCGTCTCTCCTGACTGGGAGCAGATGCTATATGGTATTGGACTTTCTTACCTGGCCCTCCAATGTAAAAGGATTTTGTCCCATACCTAGCTCGGCAGTATAAATGGGGTACTGTCTCTCCTGCCTGGGAGCCAATGTTAAAGGGTTTGGTAATCTCCTTTCCCTTACGTCCTAACCAGCAGCACAAGTGGGGTGTTCTGCCCCTGTGAAGCTGACAGGACGGTGGAATTTTTAATTCCGCCCAAGTAATTAAAGACTTAATTAGACCCCCCATATAAGGCCTCCTCCCTTAGGCCACATTGCTTTTTTTCTGTCCTGTGCAGGACAGCAGGACGGTGCAGGCTCTGATTTTAGCAGAGCCTGCATGGAGTTTTTCCCTTCCCCCTCTTTATGTGGAGAAGGGTTTGTTTCTAGCAGGGTTGCAGCTTGCTGCCCCTTTTTTTCTGTCAGCCTGGGCGGCGTTGTTTGGCGCTGCCCCAACTGAGTTTTTTTAGACTCTGTATCTATGACCCGGGACTCGGTACGGGTTCGTAGACGCAGTTTATTTTCTCTGTTCAGGCGGCGCTGAGCGCCGCCCTCTATGGTTCAGGGATCCTCCGATCCCTCTGCTACTCGGGCATTCCGCCCTTACCTTTCCGGCAGCGCCGCTGTCTCGCTCCGGTCCTCTGCTGTGTGCGGAGCCGCGGACCGGAAGTGCGTCATCTGACGACTTCCGGTCCGGCATCGGAGCCTTCTGGCGCAATGAGCGCTAGTTTTAACTATTATTATACTTAATATATTAGTTACTTGCCCCTTCCAAGGTAAGGAAGGGGCTCAGAGCAAAAATGGTTTATTTCAGATCGTTTTTTAGATTTCGATCTGGTTGGTGCTCTGACTTCCTGGAGGGGCGGGGCTTATTTCAAAATTGCCGCCCTCTCCCCTATTTAAGGCAGTACTGGCCTTCATTTGGCTTCTTGCTGCCTTGCTAGCTTGACTACACTTGTGTGGTTCCTGCTATTCTTGGGTTTTGTAAAAGAGCTTGTCTATTTTGCAATGGTAACAGTTCTGGTGTCTTTCTATTCTATTGTTTTAATTCCAGAACTATGTCCACTCCTCCGTCGAGTGATACACATGCTGGTAGTCGCAAGTCTGCTTCAAAGAAGCGCCATCTAACTTGCGCTGACTGTGGTACTCCACTGCCTGATTCCTATGAATATAACAGGTGTCCTGGATGTCGTCCACCCGTTAATCCAGCTGAACCTACAGTCCAGGACATGTTCATCTGGATGAAAGAATTCATGGGAAATTCTATCAACGAGATCAAGAATTCCTTTGCCCCTAAGAGGCCTAGGACCGAGTCTGGTCCTCCATCAGTTGTGGAGGATTCCGTTATGTCCGTGGGCGATCAGTCGGAACAGTCAGTTGAGGAAGTGATCTCTCCGCCTCTTTTTCCTGTGGAAAGGACGCAGAGATTGCTTAGATCCATCCGATCAAGGGATCAGGATGTTGATCAAGGGGAAGCCTCTACATCCACCTCTAGAGGACCTCTGGTTTTCAAAGTGGATGATACACTCAGGAAACTGATGAAAGCCGAGTGGAAGCGCCCAGACAAGCCTGTTGTTGTTACCCGGAGGTTCAAGCTGATGTTTCCTCTATCAGAAGCTGAGTCGGAATCCTGGATGCCACCGCCAAAAGTGGATATGGCTGTTAACAAGCTGTCCAAGAGGGTTCTAGTTCCTGCAGATGATGGCAGTAACCTCCAGGACCCCCTTGACAGGAAGGTGGACTCCCTTCTAAGACGCAACTATTCGGCGGCCTCAGCATTTGCCTCGGTGGCTGTCGCTTCAAGTGAGGTTGCCGACTTTGTCAAAGAACGCGTACAACGCATTCAGTCTGAGATTGAAAGTAATGTTGCTAGGGAGGATATTCTGGACAGCTTCAGAACGCTACTCCTTGGGGTAGACTTCCTATGCGAATCATCCCAACAGCACCTCAAACTTGCTGCCAAGTCCATGGCGCTCTCATCCGCAAGCAGGCGCCCCCTGTGGTTGCGTCCCTGGGTAGCTGATAATACCTCAAAGTTCAACCTCTGTGGGATGCCCTTTGAGCCTAATTGGCTCTTTGGGTCTGAGTTAGACCGAATCATGGAGGGTTTTGCGGATAAAAAAGGTAAATGCCTACCTGTACAGTCCTTTCGGGGCAAGGGTAGATCCAGGGGGGGGGAAGTTCCAGGGCCCTTCCAGATCCCAGAGACGCCAGTCTACTCAAAAGCGTGGTGGAGGCCGCGGCCGCGGTAAAGACCGTAAAGCCGAGCTATGACTCTCCTCTAAGGTCTACCAACGTTTCCCCTCTCCCTTCCCCTCGGGAAGTTCAGGTAGAGAAGCTATCTACCAATCCCCCTCCGGTCGGAGGACGTTTAAGTTTGTTTCTGGCAACCTGGATGCAAGAAATCCAGGATCCTTGGGTTCTGGATGTCATTCAGTCGGGGTACAAAATAGATTTCATTTCCCCTCCTCTAAGGAAATTTGTTTTAACAAAGTTACTTCCTCAGCCAAAACAGGCTATTCTAGAGGACTCTGTCCTACAGTATGTGGGGAAACATGCACTAGAAGAAGTTCCCCCCGACCAAAGAGGGTCAGGGGTGTATTCCCCAATATTTCTGGTGCCGAAACCATCGGGCGACTGGCGTATGATCATAGATCTTCGCTTTTTGAACCGTTTCATAAGGAAAAGGTGGTTCAGGATGGAAAGCATTCGCTCAGTAGTCAGTATCCTGGACCCTCAAGATCTCATGGTTACCATCGACTTGAAGGATGCTTACCTGCATGTTCCTATTTTTCCTGCTCACAGGAAATATTTGAGGGTTGCTGTCACCATAAACGGTATGGTAAAGCATTTCCAGTTCGCTGTTCTGCCTTTCGACATCACTTCAGCCCCCCACACCTTTACAAAGGTGGTGGCTCCAGTGGTCTCTGCTCTAAGACTAAAAGGTCTAGAGATCATTCCTTATCTAGACGACTGGCTTCTAAAAGCCGCTACTCTAGACGTTCTACAGTCTCATCTTCATCTGGCTCTAGATTTTCTCCAGCGCTTGGGCTGGCTTATAAATTGGGAGAAATCAGAAATCAACCCGTCCACCTCAAGGAAGTTTCTGGGGTTTGTCCTGAACTCCTCTCAGATGACTCTATCCCTCACTCCAGAAAGGAAAGGTCGAGTCATAAGAGCCGCCGAGTTTTTGATGGTCCCTCGCAAGATTCCCATCAGAACTCTAATGAAGATGTTGGGTCATATGTCAGCATCTGCAGAGGCAGTCCCCTGGGCCCTATGGCACCTCTGGCCTCTCCAAGATCAAGTCTTGAAGGTCTGGAATCGCAACCCCAGTGGGTTGGGCAAAAAGTGCAACCTGTCGACCGAGGTCCGTGCCTCTCTCAGATGGTGGACGAATCTGACAGATGTGAAGTCCTTGATTCAACCTCAGTGGATCACTTTAACCACGGACGCCTCCCTTCTGGGCTGGGGAGCCCATCTGGACGAGAATCCAGTACAGGGTACTTGGAACCCTCAGGAGAGACTTCTCTCCTCCAACATGAGAGAACTGAGAGCAGTTCGTCTAGCTCTTCTCCATTTCGCACCCCTTATTCTAGGGAAAGCGATAAGAGTTCGGTCAGACAACACCACTGTGGTGGCTTACATCAACAGACAGGGTGGCACAAAGTCCCAAGTGCTCCTCAAGGAGACCGGACTAATTCTTTCTTGGGCAGAGCTCAATCTAACCCACCTTTCTGCAGTCCACATCAAGGGGGATCTCAACATAGTGGCAGATCGTCTAAGTCGCGGGCTTCCGGTCCAAGGGGAATGGTCCCTGAACGAAGACATCTTCAAGAAGATAACCCTAAGGTGGGGTATGCCAGAGATAGATCTCATGGCAACTCGTCTGAACGCCAAGGTGAACAAGTTTTGCTCTCTTTACAAAGAGGACAATCCAGTGGCGATAGTCGCTCTGTCCATTCCATGGAGGTTCAGGCTGGCCTACATATTCCCTCCACTTTCCATGATACCAAGGGTATTGATGAAAGTCAGGCAAGACCAGACCTCAGTGATTGCCATCATACCATTCTGGCCCAAGAGGTCCTGGTTCACCCAACTCATGAGGATGAGTCAGGGGTGTTATTGGAGGCTTCCCCACGTGCAGAACCTTGTGTCTCACAACACAGGCTCCTGCCTAGATCTGAGGAGACTCAATCTGACAGCCTGGAGATTGACAGGACCCTACTAAGTAGTGGGCTTCCTGCGGAGGTCTTGAGAACTATTGCACACTCTAGAGCAGAGTCTACAAACAAAGTCTATTCTAGGATAAAGAAGATTTTCCTTCGATGGTGTGCTACGAAAGAGGTACTAACCTCAGATCCTCCTCTTTCGGCAATTTTACGTTTCCTTCAGGATGGCCTTGACAAGGGTCTTAGCCCATCCACTCTGAGGGTTCAAGTTTCAGCGCTCTCTGCCTTTTTAGGCAGATCTTTATCACAAGAATCCCTGGTTAGAAGATTCCTCAAAGGGGCTGAAAGACTTAAACCTACAGTTCTCAGACCCATTCCCAAATGGGATTTGACCATTGTTCTTAAGGGGTTATGCTCACACCCCTTTGAACCTCTGGAAGAAGTCGACTTTAGGTATTTGTCCCTTAAAGTCACCTTCTTATTGGCCATAACCTCAGCCAAAAGGATTGGCGAGCTTCAGGCCCTTTCGGCTTTCGAGCCTTATACGCTTTTTCTCCAGGATAGAGTCCTGTTGAGATTTTTGCCCACCTTTGTTCCTAAGGTCCCGACGTTCTCCAACATCAATCAAGCTATATCCCTTCCAGTTCTGTGTCCTAATCCATCCTCTCCTGAGGAAGCTGCTGACCATACTCTGGACATTTCAAGAATCCTCAGAATTTACATCTCAAGAACTGGAGAATTTAGAAGATCGGAGCACCTTCTTGTTTCCTTTTCTGGGAAGAACAAAGGTCTTAAAGCCTCTAAACCCTCTCTGAGTAGATGGATTAAAGAGGCAATCCGGGAGGCTTTTGTAGCCCAGGAGCTAGCTTCTCCTGCCTTTGTCACTGCCCATTCCACTAGGGCAGTCTCTACTTCTTTTGCAGAAAGGAAAGCTGTTCCTCTAGAACAAGTCTGCGCTGCTGCCTCCTGGAGCACGCATAATACATTTATTAGTCATTACAGGGTTAATGCCAAACGTTCGGAAGAGTTGGCCTTCGGGCAATCAATCCTAAGTGCCACTCTGCCGTAGTCCCTCCCTATTTGTGTTGTTACTTGCTAAGTCCCCACTTGTGCTGCTGGTTAGGACGTAAGGGAAGCGTTAATTTTTAACGTAAATTTGTTTTCCCTTAGTCCTAACAGCAACACACAAATTTTCCCGCCCAAATTGTTTTGTTTTACTTGTTATTAAGCAATGTGGCCTAAGGGAGGAGGCCTTATATGGGGGGGTCTAATTAAGTCTTTAATTACTTGGGCGGAATTAAAAATTCCACCGTCCTGCAAGCTTCACAGGGGCAGAACACCCCACTTGTGCTGCTGTTAGGACTAAGGGAAAACAAATTTACGTTAAAAATTAACGCTTATTTTACTAACTTCTTAGCTCACACATGTTTTGGTTTAGCTTTTAATGGTCATGCTTCTTTACCTTAAGATTAGAAACTACACTGTCCACTATGTAAAAACGATCAGAACTTTGCTTAAAAATCGTAGTGAGAACTTAAATCTAAAAATCAAAGTGCCATAAAGTGGTATAAAATACAATTGCCTTAGTTTACAGTTATTTGCAAAAAAAAAAATTATATATATATATATATATATATATATATATATATATGGGATATGATACTTAGTGGTGGTGGGTGGCTTTTGGTGTTTTTTATTCAGAACAGGGGCGTACCTAGAGCATTTGGCAACCAGGGCGGACCCTTTGTTTGGCACCCCCCCCCACACACACGCACCCCCCCTTAATTACACCCCCTCCCTCCCCTCCCCCCAGGAGCGGACTGACAACACTCAGGGCCCCCGGACCAAAAAAAAGGCAAGGGCCCCTGCTAGGCTCTGCAGCTCGTCAATCTTCTGCCACGCTCCTATTCCACCGAAATCCCACACACAATAAACTAAAATGTATATATGTAAGAAACACTTTAACGTAGGTAAATTTCTATGACCAATAATATTGGTATACAAGGAGTAAATATATACCACCACACAATAACTGGATAATACCGCCATACTGTATAAAACCACTATATACAGACCAGTATACTATAAAGAATCTGTATACAATATAAGTGATTATATACAGGACCATATGGCGGTAGATATCAGCTGCACACAGGATGTGCATACCATATAAGTGATTACAGTTACATTTTGGGACTCACAATTATGTCTTTTCTGATCAGCGGTGTCCTCTTTCCTTTTCTTCTCCGTCCGGATAAGACCACCATGTGGATCTCTTAACATCTGCAGGAAAAACATGTCAGACTCTACATATTTTCAGTGCCCTCCTCTACACAATCTTCCCATCTATAGGCCCACAAACTGTAATAATGTCCTCCTTGGTGTCCTGCACAGTAAAAGGGCAGGTAGGTAGGTAGCCAGGTAACCCCCTCTTTCCCATAGGTATGTGCAGAGTTACACCCCCCCTCTTTCCCATAGGTATATGCAGAGTTACACCCCCCCTCTCTTTCCCATAGGTATATGCAGAGCTACGCCACACCCCCCTCTTTCCCATAGGTATATGCAGAGTTACACCCCCCTCTTTCCCATAGGTATATGCAGAGCTAAACCCCCCACCCCCTCTTCCCCATAGGTATATGCAGAGCTGCACCCCCCTCTTTCCCATAGGTATATGCAGAGCTACACCCCCCCCTCTTTCCCATAGGTATATCTAGGGCTGGGTGGTATACTGGTTCATACCGAATACCAAATTTTTTGGGCTGCACGATATGAATTTTCCCCCAAACCGCAATACCGGTTGGGCCCCTCCCCCTCGGGAATGTATTATCAGCCTAGCACAGCGCTGTCTCCACATCGGGGAACTAATCCTATGTTACCCGCCAGCACTGTTCTGCTCCCCCCAATTAATGATCAGCCCAGCTGGGTACTACTCACATATGTCAAGCACTGCCCTCCTCCTCTTTGTTGGGGGCCGCCGGGCCCTGGAACTCTATACTGTACGCCAGTGGTCTCCAACCGGCAGACCTCCAGATGTTGCAAAACTACAACTCCCAGCATGCCCGGACAGCCGGCGATGGAACTCTCTGTACGCCAGTGGTTTCCAACCTGCCGACCTCCAGTTGTTGCAAAACTACAACTCCCAGCATGCCCGGACAGCCAACGGCAACAGTTTTGCAACAGCTGGAGGTACGCAGGTTTGAGACCACTGCTCTACACTGTATACCTATGCCCGGGCTGCAAAAGATACAGAAAATAATCTTAACTCACCCACGCCGGCCGCACGCTGGGGACAGGAATGCCAGACAGCCATCAGCCTATCATCGGCCAGAGCGATGCCCCACCCTGGCCAGTGATAGGCTGAGCCCACTGTCAGGTATGAAGCCAGCTTCTTACATGACAGTGGGCTCAGCCTATCACTGGCAGGGGCATCGCTCTGGCCAGTGATAGGCTGACGGCTGTCCGGCATTCCCGTCCCCAGCGTGCGGCCGACGTGGGTGAGTTAAAAGTTTATTTTCTGTATCTTTTGCAGCCCGGGCATAGGTATACAGCGTACAGCAGTGGTCTCAAACCATGAGTTACAATGAGTTCCATTGCCGGCGGCCCCCAACAAAGAGGAGGAGGGCAGTGCTTGACATATGTGAGTAGTACCCCGCTGGGCTGATCATTAATTGGGGGGAGCAGAACAGTGCTGGCGGTTCACATGATTTTGGGACTTTAAACATAAACCACGCCCCTGGCAAATGGGGGTGAGTAAGGGTTAAATCACCTATCCTATGTTTGTTGTTGACATATAAGTAACATGAGTGCCAAGTTTCATGTTAATATCTTTAGCCGTTTGGACGTGATGCTGGAACATACACACATACATACATACACACACACAAACACACACACGTTGAATTTTATATAGATACAAGTGGGGAGGGTGCAGCTTTGCTTGGGGAGAAGATGGCTAGAAGGGTGGAGGAGTGTTCAAACTAGGGACTTGGGGGGAGGGAACCTACAGCAAAGAGGGGGAAGATAGTGTAGATAGAGAGGTGGGAATTATAAATGTACCTGGGGGTGAAGCGGAGGGAGGGGTTAGAATAGTTAATAGGAATAGGCTTCATAGGAAAATAAAACTTACACCCTTGAATCCCTTTAACCCCAATAACATAAAGGATGGAAATGTAAAGTGTATGTTCACAAATGCCAGAAGCCTAGCAAATAAAATGGGGGAGCTTGAGGCCTTGATACTGGAGGAACATATTGATATAGTTGGGGTCACTGAGACATGGCTGGACTCCTCGCATGACTGGGCCGTTAATCTGCAGGGGTTTACATTGTTTCGCAAGGATAGAATGAACAGGAAAGGTGGTGGAGTCTGTCTGTATGTAAGAAGTGGTATGAAAGTCAGTGTGAACGATTCCATAGTGTGTGATGATTTTGAGGAGGTGGAATCACTGTGGGTAGAATTACAAAAGGAGGGAAATACTGAAAAAATTATATTTGGGGTAATCTACAGACCCCCTAATATCACTGAAGAGATAGAAGTTCGGCTTCATAAACAAATAGAGAGGGCCGCCCGGGCAGGTACAGTGGTAATAATGGGAGATTTTAACTATCCAGATATAGATTGGGGTCCGGGGTTGGCTAAAACTACAAAGGGGCGACAATTCCTAAATTTATTGCAGGATTATTTTATGGGCCAGTTTGTGGAGGACCCAACAAGAAGTGATGCCTTGTTGGATCTGATCATTTCCAACAACGCAGAGCTGGTTGGTAATGTAACTGTGCGGGAAAACCTTGGTAATAGTGACCACAATATAGTTACTTTTGACTTAAAATGTAGAAAACAAAGACAGGCGGGGAAGGCAAAAACATATAACTTTAAAAAGGCAAACTTCCCTGGGCTGAGGGCTGCACTACAGGACATAGCCTGGGGGAGGTGTTCTCAAATACTGATACAGAAGGTAAATGGGACATCTTTAAATCAACTCTAAATAACTATACAGCTAAATATATACCAAAGGGGAACAAATATAAACGATTAAAACTAAATCCTACATGGCTGACAAATGATGTTAAAAGAGCAATAAACAACAAAAAAATAGCCTTCAAAAAATACAAATCTGATGGGTCAGCTATAACATTTAAACAGTACAAAGAGCTTAATAAAATCTGTAAAAATGTAATAAAAACAGCAAAAATTCAAAACGAGAGACAGGTGGCCAAAGAAAGCAAAACTAATCCTAAATATTTTTTTAGATATATAAATGCAAAAAAAACAAGGACAGAGCATGTAGGACCCCTTAATAATGATAATGGGGAGGTTGTCACAGGCGATCAAGAGAAGGCGGAGCTACTGAATGGGTTCTTTAGTTCTGTATACACTATGGAAAAAGGAGCTGACATTGGCCAGGTCAGTGCTGGTAACACATCATGTAATGTACTGAACTGGCTTAATGTAGAGATGGTACAAGGTAAGTTAAGTGATATAAATGTAAGCAAATCTCCAGGGCCAGATGGATTGCACCCAAGAGTTCTTAGAGAGGTAAGTTCAGTAATATCTGTACCCCTGTTCATGATATTTAGAGATTCTCTGGTGTTTGGTATTGTGCCAAGGGACTGGCGCAAGGCGAATGTGGTGCCAATCTTCAAAAAGGGCTCTAGGTCTTCCCCAGGAAACTATAGACCGGTAAGTTTAACGTGCATTGTGGGTAAATTGTTTGAAGGACTTATAAGGGATTACATACAGGAATACATCAGGGATAATAGTATTATAAGTGATAACCAGCATGGGTTTACTAAGGATAGAAGTTGTCAAACCAATCTAATTTGCTTTTATGAAGAGGTGAGTAGAAGCCTTGACAGAGGAATGGCTGTTGATATAGTGTTTCTGGATTTTGCTAAAGCGTTTGATACTGCCCCTCACAGACGTCTGACAGGTAAGTTAAGGTCTTTGGGTTTGGAAAATTTAGTTTGTATCTGGATTGAACACTGGCTCATGGATCGTACCCAGAGAGTGGTGGTCAATGATTCGTACTCTGATTGGTCCCCGGTTATTAGTGGTGTATCCCAAGGTTCAGTACTGGGCCCGCTGTTGTTTAATTTATTTATCAATGATATAGAGGATGGTATTAACAGCTCTGTTTCTATCTTTGCAGATGACACCAAGCTTTGTAACACGGTACAGTCTATAGAGGATGTGCATAAGTTACAAGATGACTTGAATAGACTAAGTGTCTGGGCATCCACTTGGCAAATGAGGTTCAATTTGGATAAATGTAAAGTTATGCATCTGGGTACTAATAACCTGCATGCATCGTATGTCTTAGGGGGGATTAAACTGGCAGAGTCACTGGTAGAGAAGGACCTGGGTGTACTTGTAGATCACAGACTACAGAATAGCATGCAATGTCAGGCTGCTGCATCCAAGGCCAGCAGGATATTGTCATGTATAAAAAGAGGCATGGACTCGAGGGACAGGGACATAATACTCCCCCTTTATACGTTTCAAAAGGTTTTATTGGATTTTGTACAAAACAATAGGGAGCATTGTATGACATAATGCAATACATTAAATACATGAAGTATAAAATACACAGCTTAATACTGATTAAAGAAAAGCCAATGGCCTAAAAGTCAGGAAGGCTGCATTCCACCACTACCTCCCGCTTCGGTGTCAGCAGAAATTCGGTTTGACACCTCTGCCCAATCACGGAGGGAGTGGCTGCTCCTCAAAACATCTGATCATGTAAGCCAATAAAAGAAACACAACAAACTAGTAACAATAAAGGTGGTGCTCCAATATATCAGACAAGTAGTGGAAAAGCTTGTCTTTAAACCCTTTGTAATATAGATGTGGCTTGATTCTGTGGCTACAGTCGAATACCATTCTGATCTTCCCATACTCTAAGCACTATTTAGCACTGTATCATCATTGAGTGTCCCCGATCAACCCCCTACTCCATCTATTGAAATCTCCCGGACATTCAGCACCCGTCCATCTACCGGTCAGTATCGTCCACCACCCCGATAAGGGGAGGAGGAGGAGGGGCAGAGATGAAGAAACCGATTATCCTACTGGTAGAGTCGTGGTGGTTTACTCTGGTCCTCCCCTGGATGTAAAGGCAGTCCACGCATCCCATGTCGCCCTATGGGCAGGAAAATTACCCTGTCCTGTCGCCCAGACCTCCTCCAATGTGCAGACATGCTTAATCATAGTCACAAGTTCTTCCACCCTGGGGGGGGGCTGTGTTTCTCCAGTTACGAGTAATTAGGATCTTTGCCAGAACCAAAATTTTACAGAAAAGGACTCTCACGAAGGGAGGGAAGTCTTGCATGTCAATTAGTAATAAGGCTGTCTGAGGGGTAAGTTGAACAGGTTCCCCTAGTACATCGCTCAACAAACTCCCTACCTCTTCCCAGTATTGGGCAAGTTTCGGGCACGCCCATAACACATGCAGTAGAGTGCCTCTCTGAGAACAATCCCTCCAACACCTATCTGAGCTCAAGGGGTACATAACATGGAGTCTAGCAGGGGTGTAGTACCACCTAAGGTGTGTTTTGACTACAGCTTCTAGATGGGAGACAGCTTTTAAAGACTTTTGAACCAGTTTAAACGCCCCAATCCACTTCTCAACAGGCAGGTCCAGATTCAACTCCAAATCCCACGCCCTCATATATTGTGTCTTCTCCAGTGGGCCATTAGAGGACAGATCCTCATACAAGGGTTTGAGCCCTTTAAGTTGTTTGGAGAAATATTCCACTAAACTATTGCTCATTGGTGGAACAATGCGGCTTGCTTCAACTAAAAAGCTTTTAATACGTAGATATGGGAATATTAGTTGAGTAGGGAGGCCAAATTTAGCCTGTAGATCAGAATACTGCAGCAACTGGTCATTCTCATATAGGTCTGACACTCGAAGAATACCCCTGTCCACCCATTTCCCCACATCAAGGTCCTCCACCACCAAAGAAAGTATTGAGAATGGGGCCAATGTATTCCCAGTAAATGACGTGTCGGACATATTCTGTTGTGCGTAAGCGTAACATTGTTGGGCTGCAGATGTAAACAAAGATGTCCTGGGCGAGGTGGGAACTCGTCAGGCGTGTAAAAATATCATACTGCGAGGGTCATGTATAGACGCCAAGAAGCACTCAATTTGTACCCAGTGAACATCAGTTCTCCTTTCCCAACTAGGTCTCAGCAGGGAGATTATCGTAGCTGTATGGTATCTGCGTATGTCAGGTATCCCCAAACCTCCCATCTTCCTGTGTGTAGTCGCCACGCAATACGGAGTCCGTGGCTTTTTATTGGCCCATACGAAAGACGATATTAGAGTGCGCACCGTGGTGAAAAAGGATAGAGGAGGCTTGATGGGTAAAGTGCGGAATAGATACAGCAGCTTAGGGAGAACCGACATTTTAAATGCAGCTATTCTACCTAGCCATGAGATTTCTGCTTTGCCAATGGATTGTAAGTCACTCTCCAGGACTTTGAAATACGGGACATAGTTGGTTAAGTATAGGGAGCGTGCATGGGAGGTTAGGGAGATCCCTAAATATTTGATGTGATGATGTTGCCAGTCCAGTGGATAACGGAGCTTTAAATCATTTAATAACTGAGGGGGTAAATTTAAAGGGAGGACTTGGGATTTTAGTTCATTCAGCTTATAATAAGAAGTAAGACCAAATTTATGTAATAGTGACAGCGCGGCCGGAAGGGACACCTCAGGATTGGACAGGGACAAGATGATATCGTCTGCATATAATGAGACTATATGGTCTACATGTCCCACCTTGATGCCAGTTATGGTGTCTGCCTCCCTCATCGCCTGTGCCAACGGTTCTAAGGAGATTATAAAAAGTAAGGGGGACAATGGGCACCCCTGTCGGGTCCCGTTGGACAGGCGAAAAGGGTCAGACAGGGTCCCATTAGTAAAGACCTGGGCAGAAGGGTGTGAATAAAGTGCTCTAATGGCCTTGACTATATCGCCCTGAAACCCTAGTTTACCCAGGACTGCGAACGCGTATTCCCAGTGAAGGCGATCGAACGCCTTCTCGGCGTCTAATGCTACCATGACAGCTGGCAAGTTATAGTGATTAGCATATTGTATTAGATTAAGTACCCTCCGGGAATTATCAGACGACTGGCGTCCTACAACAAACCCTGTTTGGTCCTGGTTGATTAGACTAGGTAATATAACAGCCAAACGTTTTGCTATTAATTTGGCATATATTTTGGCATCACAGTTTAGCAAAGATATGGGCCTGAAGTTTTGGGGAATGTCCGGCTCCTTCCCAGCTTTTGGAAGAGTCACAATAAGAGCCCTCTGGTTTTCTTCTGGAAAGGATCCGGACATAATCGCTAATCTAAAAAAGGATAGCATAGGAGCGCGCAAAATAGGGGCAAATGTCTTAAAGTATTCGTTGGTAAGCCCATCTGGTCCAGGTGACTTACCAGATGAGAGGGAACGTATCACATTATCAAGTTCCGTCAAACTGATGGGCTCATTTAGACTATTAATTTGGGTGGGCGTAAGCTGTGGCAAGTTAACAGAAGTTAAAAACGCTTTAATGGTCTCGTTAGAAGGCTGAGGAGTGGATCCGTCCGAGGCCAAATTATACAAAGACGCATAGAATTTTTGAAACCTATTCGCTATTGCTTTAGGGTCTACCAACTTCCCTTTTTTGTCGCTATCCCACAGGAATGGAATAGTGGATTTGAGTTGTTTAGTTTTAATGCGGGACGCTAATAGTTTCCCAGCCCTGTCAGAACAGGCATAAAAGGTCGCTTTCATTTTCCTGGCTTTCCTTTCATAGTCTACAAACAATCGCTCTCTAAGAGTGCGCCTCAGAACCTTAAGGCTGCTTGCCAGCAAATCTGAAGGGGACGTTTTATTAAGGACCTCACATCTATGTATGTCATCTAACAAGTTATTAATTTCTACCCTTCGGGTCTTCTTAAGTTGGGCACCTAGTTTGATGAAAGTCCCTCGTATAAATGCCTTGTGGGCATTCCACACTGAGAACATGTTAGTCTGCGAGTTTTCATGAACCCGGAAGTACTCCTCCAGGTCCCTGCCTATTACTTTAGAGAAAGCCGGATGGTTTATTATATATTGATTGGCCCTCCACAAGTATGTTAGCGGGAGCCTATCACTCTCTTTCAGGGTCAGAGCAATAGCAGCATGGTCAGACCACTTAATTAAATCTATGGACGATGACATAGCGTCGAGCAACACATTTCTGTCCACCAGAAACATGTCAAGTCTAGCATAACTATTATGGGCCGCTGAGTGGAAGGTAAAATCTTTTTCCGAGGGATGGTGCGCCCTCCACACATCATGCAGGTCTGAGGACAATAATATGTCTTTTATATTAGAGGGCCTAAGGTGTGACCCCCCAGTACAGTCCCAATCCCTGTCCACCACTGCATTAATATCTCCGCAGAGAATAACTCTACCTTGGCGAATTCTGTCAATTCTAGATAGCACTTTGCGAAGAAACCTCTCCTGACCCCTGTTAGGGGCATACACTGAGGCCAAAGTGTAGAGAACATTATTGAAATAACCTATTACTATAACATATCTACCTTGTGAGTCCGATACTACCTCTTTAAGCTGAAATGCAATAGTATGTTTAATAGCAATCATCACCCCTCTAGTTTTACTGTTAGCATGTGCCTGAAATATGTGGGGGTAAAACCTATTGCACAATCTATGCGCATCTTTCCTGATTAAATGCGTCTCCTGCACACACAATACATCACTCTTTAACTGCTTGGCTTCATTCCACAAATAATTCCTCTTTTGTGGGCTATTAAGCCCATTAACATTAATGGATGAAAAACAAATCACCATAATAAATACCCATTAACGCTAGAGACGAAGAGCATAAGGAATACCATACAGAAAGCCACATTTCAGGGTCCATGCTGGAGTGAAGCAGTCCACCTAGAACAGAACAAAAAATAACAAAAAACCACGGCAGGTAAGTGCCATCAAAAAAAGAAAAAACTGGGAAAACCTGTTGAGAAAAACAGATAATACCGTCTTGGACAGGGAGCATAGTTCACTTGAGCCAGAACAGCCCTATGACCAAAGGCCAGCACTGCGACTGAACAAAAGGCCCTCAGGTTGCAGCTCCAACTCTTTTCCATTCCTCAGCAATTCTAGAAGGAGGTTTCTTGGTGGTGAGCGGATCTCTCGGCTGCGGTAAATTCCACCGCTGTAGAAGGTTGGCGCCTTCCTCCACGTTGCGCACCACGTGCATGTTGTTATCTCTCTGTATCAGGAGGCGAACTGGAAACCCCCAACGATACAAAATCTTATGATCCCGGAGCACTGCAGTAATGGGCGCTAAGGTGCG
Organism: Hyla sarda; assembly: GCF_029499605.1. Lineage (NCBI taxonomy): Eukaryota > Metazoa > Chordata > Amphibia > Anura > Hylidae > Hyla > Hyla sarda. The sequence continues at coordinate 342,276,200 of NC_079191.1, read as the reverse complement.
CCGTTGCTGAAGGGTTGCTGCAGACAAATCAGTGAACAATAAAATCTTGTTAAAGTCTCCAGATAACTCCAAAGGCTTCCTCGTAGCCGCCATAAGCTCTTCCTTAATATGGAAGTAGTGGATCCGGGCCAATACATCTCTTGGTACGTCCTCAGCGAGGTGTTTGGGTCTCGGGACTCTATGTGCTCTGTCAATCACCATATCAATCTCAGTGCTATGAGGAAGGACCAGTTTGATAAAGTCCTGCAAGAACTTCTTCAATGCTGAAGGTGGTATACTTTCAGGTACACCCCGGAATTTAATATTGTTCCGGCGGGACCTGTCTTCCAGGTCCGCCATCTTCGCTCTCATTAGCTGTATCTCGTCCTCCACCTCATAGTGTGCATCCAGCAGCTCATTATGCGAGGACACCAACTCTCCCATTTTATTCTCGATATGATTAACCCTGGATTGCACCTCCACCAGGTCTTTTTTCACTGGAGACAGCATGGTTGCAACGTCCATATGTATAGACTGGTGGAGGGCCATAAGCATATTCTTTAGAGTCACTTCAGTAACTGGGGCATTGGAGGAGGGATGACTCGCCAGACAGTCAGCAATGAAAGTATCAGTCCCACTCACCTCCACCCCTTGCTGATCGTCCTCTGAATGCAGTCGCTGTCTCTGCTTTGCAGGGCTGCCCGAGAGCGGTGAAGCGGGCGCAGAGGCCGGCAGCCCCGTACCGTTTAGTCCACGGCCGCGTCCTCCGGAGCTGAGAGGTGAGCCTCCTCCTTCCCGAACATCAGGTAGTGGGCTCGGGGGTGCAGACGCGCTCCTCCGGTTGTCGTCTCGGGAGGAGGATAGCGCTTCTTTGTGTCTCCGGGAGCCCGTTGAGTCCACACTAGCAGGAGAGCGCGGGGCCGCGCCATCTTGGAAATCCCCCGGGTCGGCCGCGAGGTAAAAATCCGTTAGTTTGCGGAGTCTGGGGTTCGCTTTTCCTCTCCTTCTCGTTCTAGATGCCATTGTGCGATGGAGCAGGTGGGTTTAGCGCAGTTATCTTCCTTAAAACGGGCAGTGAGTCGCTTTAGTTGCTTGCAGTGCTCGGAGCTCTCTGATCAAGCGGCCATCTCCGGCAAGCGCCAAGCCACGCCCCAATACTCCCCCTTTATAAAGCATTGGTACGGCCTCACCTGGAATATGCTGTTCAGTTTTGGGCACCTGTCCATAAAAGGGACACTGCGGAGTTGGAAAGGGTGCAGAGACGCGCGACTAAACTAATATGGGGCATGGATCATCTTAGCTATGAGGAGCGATTAAAGGAGTTACAATTGTTTAGTCTTGAGAAGAGACGTTTAAGGGGGGATATGATAAACGTATATAAGTATATTAATGGCCCATACAAAAAATATGGAGAAAAACTGTTCCAGGTTAAACCCCCCCAAAGGACGAGGGGGCACTCCCTTTTAGTCTAAAGGGGCGACACGCCTTCTTTACCGTGAGGACTGTGAATTTATGGAACGGTCTACCTCAGGAACTGGTCACAGCATGAACAATTAACAGCTTTAAAACAGGATTAGATACATTCCTGGAACAAAATAACATTAATGCTTATGAAGAAATATAAAATCCCATCCCTTCCCCAATATCGCGCCACACCCCTACCCCTTAATTCCCTGGTTGAACTTGATGGACATATGTCTTTTTTCGACCGTACTAACTATGTAACTATGTAAGCGAGAAAGACGCATGCGTGCCCCACAATGACGCGTTGCCTGGCAACGGTGAACACATGATATCCGCATTTGATGTAATTTCCGGTACGCTCGGCCGAGTACCGGAAACACCTGATCCCGGCGTCCGCATGGAATACAGTGTATACACATACGAATGGTGAGTGGATCCATCCCCCCGCCCATCAGTTATGATGCACAGTTGCACGGAATCACCAATCATTAGGAATATGATGTTTTAATATGTAATGCACAAGTAATATTTATACCATGGCACATTTCTATATTGACATATTACTTATAATGTTGCACTTTGCACTTTATGTTTTGTTGATGCACTTTATGCTGTAATTTTTTCACTTTATTGAATAATTGATTACTGGTCCTGCGTGACCATAAATATACACCAGACTTGTCATTTGTTGCTAGAAAAAGGTTTGGTGAGCAAACCGAAACGTCGCCTCACGTTGAATAAAGACACTCTTTGTTTGCACCTTATGGAGTTGCTGCTGCGTATCTGTTGGTATATATATATATATATATATATATATATATAAATTCAAATAGAGAAAAAATCGGACATGGTCGCACATCTACAACATTCACAGTGATCTAACGCTTTTCAGCAACATTTATTGAACTAACAGGTCGTTAGTGTACTTTATGATCATGAAGTGCAAGCCCGCTAGCCACGTCACGGCCACCTGTAAGTAGTGGGTCACTAATATCACTAGCATGAAGTATCGCAGCACTGAGCGGTGACCACAAAACAAAACAATAAGAGATACTCACCTGTCCCATGCAGTGATCTTCTCTGCAATCGCCGTGCCGCGTTCTTCTCGCTCCACAGTACAGGCGCTCATGAGTGACATCATTGGCTCCTGCACTGCGTGGCAGAGGTAACATCGGCTCTCAGTCAGTGGTGTCTCCAGTTTATATATTTGGGGGGGGGGCACACTGGGGGCCAAGACAAAAGTGGGGGGTGGCAATTATAAAATGTTACATACTGTATTTGCCGCCAGGATATAACAGTGCCACACACTGTGCCACCAAGATATACCAGTACCACACACACTGCGCCTCCTGGATATACCTGTGCTGCACACTGTGCTACCAGGTTATAACAGTACTGCACACTGTGCCACCAGGATTTAACTGTGCTGCACACTGTGCCACCAGGATTTAACAGTTCCGCACACTGTGTTGCATGGTTATAATAATAGTAGAGAAGTAATCCCAGCACTCACCATATATTTAAGGTAGTTTATTTTATATCCCCAGTATCAACAGGACGCATTTTGGACTATGCTGGAGAGCCCTAGGCATGATGGGAGCTGTAGTTTTGTAACAGCTTCAGAGCCACAGATTGGGGGACAGTGTCACCCATTATCCCTGCAGAACTTACAGCTGATGGGACCGTCAGACAAACTATACAATGATATAATAACCTGAGTGACGTCTTCTCTGTTGTCTTTTCTTTTCTTCTTCATCTGGTCCAGACCATCTTCTCTGTAGAGTCTGACACAAGTGTGGTGTCCCGGTACAGGACCTGGTCCTGTACCTGTCTAAAGTCCCCTCAGCTAGAGTCCCTCCATTCCACAGGGCTCTCCTGCAGGGCTTGCCCCTTAGTCGCCTTATAGAAATGTATTTTTGTATAGTGTACAAATGTATAGGACCTACCTAGGTCATGTGACATATTATAATGGTTCGTAGACAGAAGGAGAGCTCCAGCTCACCCAGCTCGGACAGATGGAGCAGCGGATCCAGAACACCGGACTGTGTCGGCCACAAGCCAATATGAAAGAAGAGATGATCCAGCTCTTGCAGATAAAAACTAGGTTTTATTGGCACCCAACCACAGGAAACAAAGACAGAAGTAACGCGTTTCAAGCGCCAAACACTGCGCTCTTAGTCATACAACTTGTTGCAAATACTCACAAGGTTTTATAGGTGGGGCAATCCCAGGCTGACACAAATCATGTGAGAGCGTGGGAATTAACCCCTACCAAGATAGTCAAATCTAAGACACGTGAAGAGAAACATAATAGCTCCATTCTATATAAATGAGAATAAATATCAGATCAATAAATGTAAATATAAATGTAAAAAGGTTTATGGTTGCCGCCTCGCCTAGGTATATGAACTCTTTCTATAGCAGTACATCGCAGGGATGAAAAACTCCCTGAGTGAAAATCTGCACAATGTTTAGATACGGCTGAGACGTTCCGCAAATTGAAGTGTGGAATATCAGATAAATGTTTGCGAAGCCTGGTTTTTAAAGAATTAGTCGTACACCCGACATATTGCATGCGACAGGTCGTACAGGACACCAAGTACAACACAAAAGTGGTATTACAATTTATGTATTGTTTGATCTCAAAAGTATTATTATTAGTGTATGATGTAAAATACTTGGTGACTTGCTTGACCGAACAACATATACAGCGTTTATGTCCACATTTGTAATAGCCAGTGTGTGTGAGCCAAGAGGGTACCTGGGGGCGAGTAGATAGAAATAAACTAGGTGAAGCAGCTTGGCCCACCATAGGGGCTCTCCTGGCAACACATCTAAATCCCACTCCATCTATACATTTAAAGTGAGGATCATTTAGAATCATAGGCATATGTTTTCGTACAATATTGCAGATACTCTTAAATTCTGCACTATAGGCAGTAGAAAAAACAACTGGTGAGGGTTCCTGTTTGAATTTGGGTTTACGGGAGTTGTTCTATCCATGCCCCGTCATGTCACCCATCGCATGTCACTCGTTTATTTTATTTTTATTATTATTTATTTTTTCATTATTTATTTTATCATTATTTTCATATATTTTCTATTTTTGATAATACTGATGTAAATTTTATCAGTAAACATAAGAACTGTTGCTCCTAGCAACCACTGAAACTATCCATGTCTCCATGTGAATGAAGTCCATCCCAGTATTTGTAGATCCTTTAAGGACATGCCAGGTGTTAATCATGAGGAATATATATAAAGACCAGAGCTTCAGACTGATCTAGACACCACTGAGGAAGGGGTATTTTAATATTCTTAATATTTTATTCCTTTTGACACCCCGAAACGCGTTTGTTTTTTTGTTTTGAGATCTGAAGTTTTTTGGACTACTGCTCTATTCATATTTTGCGTTTTATCTGCGATTTATATGGATTAATTATTTGGACATTTTTTGGGGACATTATCTGGATGTCTTTTGATGGAACATCTATTGTTACAGTTGTGACAGAAATAAGAGACTATCTCCACTCAGCGGTACGGACTATAAGTCCCAGCATGACCTTCTAAACTCTGTTTACGAATCCCCGCTAATTTGTATCATCATTGAAACCACCCTTGGAGCCTCTATCTACCTGCCTGTATACGGCTCACACCGGCTCTAGAGGTCAGCTGACTGAAATCAGCTGACCCGTGACATCACACGCCACCGGGGATTACGAGGAACGTGCTGTGAGCAGCGGCTGCATCGAGAAACGGTACCTCTGCAGCCTCCAGCGTACGGACTGAACTTCTAGATACCGGGACCCCGAACTTTAAGGGTGGTGAATGGCACACAGTGCCGAGAACGTTTTCCTTTTCAGGATTAATAGCGGAGATGAATATATACTTGATCGTACCAGAAAACATACAGTTTAATACTATTACCGCACAGGAGAAATATTATATGTTTCCTTTCTAGGATTAAAAACTGTTATAATTTTTCCTTGGATATAAATTGTCTACGGAACTGTCACAAGCTATTTATGAAATTGATATACGATATCCAGAGTTTTGCCACATCATTCTTTTTTGTTACAGGACGGCCGCCAAAATATTTTTTTCTTTCAGGACATTCTTATAGATAAAATCTTTTTTATCTTTTTTATTCTTTTTTCTTGTCATTAGTAGATTATCGCTTATTATTTGTATTATTCAAATTGAATCTTTGCATGATTGAATACGGGCAGAAGTCATTATTGAATACTTTATTGTAATCCCATTACACATCCGTAGGGCCCTGCGGTTTGTGGCTTGGTTATATTTTGTATAAATAAATTTTATAATTATTGTCTAATGAATCCATTCCTCCATCACATACCTGTTTGTACAGGTGGGAGACTGAGGATTGAGTACTCTCTTGTTTTCTATATTTATAACATTTTTGCTTTTCTGGTGAAAAAGCATCTCAGTTAACCTCGTCCCCTGTTTTTTGTGAGCTGCACACAATCGATACTATTTTTGATATTTATTCTCATTTATATAGAATGGAGCTATTATGTTTCTCTTCATGTGTTTTAGATTTGACTATCTTGGTAGGGGTTAATTCCCACGCTCTCACATGATTTGTGTCAGCCTGGGATTGCCCCACCTATAAAACCTTGTGAGTATTTGCAACAAGTTGTATGACTAAGAGCGCAGTGTTTGGCACTTGAAACGCGTTACTTCTGTCTTTGTTTCCTGTGGTTGGGTGCCAATAAAACCTAGTTTTTATCTGTAAGAGCTGGATACTCTCTTCTTTCATGTTATAATGGTTGTGCAGATATTTAGGACCTTCCAGGGTCATGTGATAGTGTCATGTGATGTACCCAGAGTTCTCTGGGTTCAGAACTTACAGGCTTTGCAACCAATGGGATTAGTCCAGCCTCCTTAATATATAAGGGGCTGTAGTCTCTGAATTCTCTCTCTTGTTCTCTTGGTTCCTGCACTCTCTTAGTTCCGGATTATCAATCAAGCACAATCAGCATATCTCAATTAATCTCAACTAGGCCAAAGCCTAAAGAACCAGCAGCCACTAAAACCGTGAGTTATAAAGCTCTGTTTCCTAAATCCATGTGACTACTATTCCACGCAACTCGTACAATTAGTAGCACAGTGGCCTGCTTAAAACTAAAGATTACCCGGCCCAGCAAAGCCTGTGAGGAACCTGCATTCCGGTTACCTCAAGAGAGACTGTATGTTTATAGAGACTCTTTGCACACGAAGTTCAATATAAGTTCCAGTTATCTCATAAATTCTGCTGTGGACATTCCGTTTCTTATCCCTGCCGTTTGTGGGCCAGATGGCCACAGGATCTCCTCTACTAAGCAAACCTCACCCTCGCGTCACGACAAATCAAGGGTTACTACCACCAGACCCTGCATCACCATTGCAACACCCCGACACCACACAAGCATATTATAGGTCAGTCACTTTGTCAGAAGAGCCTTCTGCACCCCTAAATCCTCCTCCAGACTCCTCTGACCCCTCCTCCTCCAGACCCCTCTGACCCCATCATACCCCTAAACCCTCTTGACTCCTCTGCTCCTTCCCTCTCCGCTCAGGGCCCCTTATTGTGGCCTATCTCACATGGCCTCTATCGCTTAATGGCCAGTCCAGCCCAGGGCTCAGCAGCAGTATGACACATGATGGGATTAGATACACAGGCCCAGCACAGTATGACACATGATAGGCTTAGATACACAAACTCACCAGACAGTATCACACATGACAGATTTAGATACACAGGCTCAGCCGACCTTATTGCACATGACAGATTTGGATATACCGCCTTAGCAGACAGTATAGCACATGACAGATTTAGATACACAGGCTCAGCAGACAATATTGCACATGACAGATTTGGATACACAGGCTCAGCAGGCAGTATCACACATAGCTCAGCAGATAGTATCGCCCATGATAGTATTCGATACAAGGCTCAGATACACAGCTCAGCAGACAGTATCACATGACAGGATTAGATACAGAGCACAGCAGTTTTATACATTAAAATATTAAGTACACAGCTCAGCAGACAGATTACATCTGACAGGGGTCTCACCAGGTCAATGTCTGGTCTTCGCTCTCTCCAGGCGGCTCTAGATCCAGGAATGTCTGGTGGTTGTTGCTGAACTTTTCATCTAGGAATCCTCAGAAGACGGCACGGAGCACAGGAGCTAAGACAGAGACAGACATCGGGGGTGGGAGCAGAAGTGCGGCTGGCTCGTCTGTACCCAGCAAGCATTGCTATTACTAAAGTGTTATAATGATAAAAGTAAAATGATGTTCGGCTCACCTCCCTTGTGGTCTTGCACAGAACCAAACCTGTCCCAGCTTCACACGTGACAGTAAAGAACAACGAAGGATGATCCAGCAATTCCTTCAAGCAACTTCCAGCTTTATTCCAATACAGCTTAAAAGTTGCAGGAAAACAAACGACACACCACCTAGCCGGTAACACACTCTGTGTTCCGAGCGCATGCACACTCTTGATCACCACAACACCTTTGCAATCCTCATCCTCTAAATAGACACCCAGAGGGAGGAGTTATAAGACCTGTGAATATAAAATATATATATACTGTTTAAAACATGTTACGGGTTTCTAAAGTACTTCTACATGATTTTGAGAATAGAAGGTCCGTATGTGCACACAACACTAAGGATTAATAGTAGTAGTATTGTGTGTGCTATATCACTATAAAATGATTTCAATACATTTGAGTGTACATACTGTATAACGGTATAAGGTTTCCATTGGGGGCAAGCTATGGGTTTCTGGTAATGAAACATCAATTCTTTACTCTTGTTTAACCCATTTGGGGCTCTTGTTTGCAATGTGAACTGCCAGTAAACCTCACAACTGAGGAGCTTGCATTGTAGGTCACCTCCTCTAGTAGTCATTTTAACCTTCTCTATGCCATATGTCCTAAAGTTGTCTGTGCGGCCACTATGTACTCCTGAACAGTGTATGGAGGCGCTGTATTTGTTTCCGGTGCCAACTGTTCTGATAGCATCATTTAGGTGTTCCCTAATTTATGTTTTTAAAGGGGTACTCCAGTGGAAAACATTTTTTTTAATAAACTGATGCCAGAAAGTTAAACAGATTTGTAAATGACTTCTATTAAAAAATCTTTACCCTTCCAGTAGTTTTTAGCAGCTGTATGCTACAGAGGAAATTCTTTTCTTTTGAATTTCTTTTTTGTCTTGTCCACAGTGCTCTCTATTGACACCTCTGTCCATTTCAGGAACTGTCCAGAGCAGCATAGGTTTGCAATGGGGATTTTCTTCTGCTCTGGACAGTTCCTGATACGAGCATCAGGTGTCAGCAGAGAGCACTGTGGACAAGACAAAAAAGACATTTAAAAAAGAAAATAATTTTCTCTGTAGCATACAGCTGCTAAAAAGTACTGGAAGGGTAAAGATTTTTTTAATAGAAGTCATTCACAAATCTGTTTAACTTTCTGGCACCAGTTGATTAAAAAAATAAATTCCACCGGAGTACCCCTTTAACTGCTGTGAAGTGCACCCTACGTATTTAAGGTTGCAGGCTGTGCACTCAATAATGTACACTAAATTCACAGAACTACAAGTCATATATTGCTTGATTCTATGTACATGACTGTTCGTAGCATCCGTGAATTCTCTGCACACCTTGACTACTCTACAAGTTTTACATTGGGTAGCAACACATTTGAAAAATCCAGCGTTTTTCAACCGTGTTCACACCATGCATTTCTGAAACTACTAAGCTGGGGGACAATGTATCCCACAAAGTATTGCCACTCTATTTTAGTACTATTGCTACTCCTTGAGCAAAAATGTTGGCTAGTTTGTCATCTTCTTTCATATTTGTAAAATCTTAATCCTTCCTGTACTTATTAGCTGCTGAACACTACAGCTGGAATGCTCTCTGATGACATCACAACCACAGTTCTCTCTGCTGGCGTTATTATAATAATAATAATGCTTTATTTTTTGTTGTCCTTAGTGGGATTTGAAGCCAAGTCCCCAGCACTGCAAGGCAGCAGTGCTAACCACTGAGCCACCATGCTGCCCTTAGCACACATCTGCTATGCATGGTTGCTAAAATGGACAGAGATGTCAGCAGAGATCACTGTGTTCGTGATGTCATCAGTGTTCCAAAAAGAAAGGAATTTCCTCTGTAGCATTCAGCAGCTAATAAGAACAGGAAGGATTCATATTTTTTTAATAGAAGTAATTTACAAATATGTTTAACTTTCTGCCACCAGTTGATTTAAAAGAAAAAAGGTTTTCACCGGAGTACCCCTTTAAGGACTGTGTCCCAGATAGTTTTGAAATAAGGATTGTATGTTATGGCTAGAACTGGTTTATTGAGGCTTTTCGTGGGATGCTTGTTTTTGATGCGCTTGTCCCTAGTTATTAATAAATCCTGATGGTTCTTGCAATTCACAATCCTTCTAGCTCGATTTAATTGACTGTGACCATACCCTCTAGCCAATAACCGGTTCTCAAGTGATTGTGCCTCTTCAAGATGGACGAATTGCGAAGTGCAATTGCGTTTTAATCTGGTAAGCTCCCCTACCGGAATTGCACTGATGGTTTGTGGGGGATGGTTGCTGTCTCCCCTTAATACGGTGTTGCCAGATATTGGTTTACTGAAAGTGGATGTTTGAATTTTTTAACCAGTGATTCCTGTAAGTTTCAGATGCAAAAAGATAACAGTGACCAACTCAACATATTAAAAATGTTAGATTTAAGGTATTCCATGAACAGTGGAATAAAAAACATATCACCCCTCTAAATTAGGAGCAGATCATCTATGAATCTTCCATACCACTGCACATGGCATAAAAATGCATTATCAACTGAAAATAAAGTTTTCTAATCCCGCTATGATATTGTGGGGGAATGCCTCGCCCCCATGGAAACTCCACTATGCTGGATAAAAAAATTTCTGTCAAAAGAAAATAAATTGTGCAACATCAAAAACATGTGGTCTGTTTAATGAATTCGCAGAGATCTTTGGTGTACTTGCTGTGGCGATCTAAGTGTTGCCCAAGTGCATCAAGTGCTATGGATCACGGAAAACATGTGTACAGCGACACAACGTTGCAAGTTAGCCAGCACCACTCAGATCACCAGTTAGTGTTGAGATTTCCCAGGACGTCTTGTGAGTCCTGCAAGTAACTCGGAAGACGCTGGACCAGAGGTTGCAGCATCTGGTCCAGCCATAGAGATAACCTCTCTAGGAGGGACCCATGACTGTATACGATGGGCTGCATAGGGGGTGGATTTACTCCCTTATGCTTTTTAGGTAATTATATAAGATAAGCATTACAGGGTTATCTCCTAAAAGATATTATGCTTCCCTGTTTGTTAGCACACTTAACGCTAGATAAGGAGTAGCAAGGAGTAGCAATAGTACCCAAGAGAGCCAATACTTTGAGGTATACATTATCCCTTAGCTTAGTAGTTTCAGAAACGCATGGTGTGAACACTGGATTTTTCAAATGTGGTGCTACCCGATGTTAAACTTGTGGATAGTCAAGTTGTGCAGAGAATTCACAGATGGTACGAACAATCATGTACATAGAATTAAGCAATATATGAGTTGTAGTTCCGTGAATTTAATGTACATTATTGAGTGCACAGCCTGCAACCTTATATACGTGCACTTCACGGCAGTTAAAAACAAGAATTAAGGAACACCTAAATGTTGCTACCAGAACAGATGGTACCAGAAACAAATCCGGTGCCTCCATAGACTGTTCAGGAGTATATAGTGGCCGCACAGATAGCTTTAGGGCATATGGCATAGAGAAGGTTAAAATAACCACTAGAGGAGAAGACCTGCAGCGCAAGCTCCTCAATCATGAGGATTACTGCAGGTTCACATTGCAAACAAGAGCCCCAAATCGGTTAAACAATAGAAAAGAATTGATGTTTCATTATTAGAAACCCATAGCTTGCCCCTAGTGGATACATTATGCCATCATATGTACACTCAAATGTGTTGAAATAATTTTCTAGTGATATAGCACTCACAATACTACTACCATTATTCCTTAGTGTTGTGTGCACATACGAACCTTCCATTCTCCTCATCCCTTTGGGTGGATTATTTAGAGGATGAGGATTGCTCAGGTGTTGTGGTGATCAAGAGTGCGCATACGCTGGAAACGCGTCCATGTGGAGTGTGTTACCGGCTAGGGGGTGTGTCGTTTGTTTTCCTGCAACTTTCAACCTGTATTGGAATAAAGCTTGAAGTTTTAAAGGAATTGCTGGATCGTCCTTCGTTGTTTTTTTACTCTTCTTAAAGTGGCAGTGTCTCTGCCCTAGCTCAAAGGATTTGGGACCGGGGCTAGGACTAGAGTGTGGCAGCCTGCATTTCACAGGCAGAATTTAGCTGCCAGACCTGAAAGGCAGCACTCGTCCATCTGGGGATCCTGGACAATTGTCCTTTATCCCCAGTAGCAGCAGCTATGAGGGATACATGTGTAGATGTGACCATTTTCAAGCCTCACTCTATAAAGTTAGCTATCCCATCTACAGGGTGGGCCATTTATATGGATACACCTTAATAAAAATGGGAATGGTTGGTGATATTAACTCCCTGTTTGTAGCACATTAGTATATGTGAGGAAGGAAACTTTTCAAGATGGGTGGTGACCATGGCGGACATTTTGAAGTCAGCCATTTTGAATCCAACTTTAGTTTTTTCAATAGGAAGAGGGTCATGTGACACATCAAACTTATTGGGAATTTCACAAGAAAAACAATGATGTGCTTGGTTTTAATGTAACTTTATTCTTTCATGAGTTATTTACAAGTTTCTGACCACTTATAAAATGTGTTCAGTGTGCTGCCCATTGTGTTGGATTGTCAATGCAACCCTCTTCTCCCACTCTTCACACACTGATAGCAACACCGCAGGAGAAATGTTAGCACAGGCTTCCAGTATCCGTAGCTTCAGGTGCTGCACATCTCGTATCTTCACAGCATAGACAAAAGTCTAAGGGGGTCAGATCGGGAGACCTTGGGGGCCATTCAACTGGCCCATGACGACCAATCCACTTTCCAGGAAACTGTTCATCTAGGAATGCTCGGACCTGACACCCATAATGTGGTGGTGCACCATCTTGCTGGAAGAACTCAGGGAACGTGCCAGCTTCAGTGCATAAAGAGGGAAACACATCATCATGTAGCAATTTCGCATATCTAGTGGCCTTGAGGTTTCCATTGATGAAGAATGGCCCACTATCTTTGTACACCATATACCACACCATACCATCAATTTTTGTGTTCCAACAGTCTTGGAGGAATCTATCCAACGTGGGTTAATGTCAGACCAACAGCGGTGGTTTTATTTGTCAACTTCACCATTCACATAAAAGTTTGCCTCATCACTGAACAAAATCTTCTGCGTAAAATGAGGGTCCTGTTCCAATTTTTGTTTTGCCCATTCTGAAGCACCTGAAACTATGGATAGTGGAAGCCTGTCAGTGTGTGAAGAGTGGGAGAAGAGGGTTGCATTGAAACCAACACAATGGGCAGCACACTGAACACATTTTATAAGTGGTCAGAAACTTGTAAATAACTCATGAAAGAATAAAGTTACATAAAAACCAAGCACATCATTGTTTTTCTTGTGAAATTCCCAATAAGTTTGATGTGTCACATGACCCTCTTCCTATCGAAAAAACAAAAGTTGGATTCAAAATGGCCAACTTCAAAATGGCCGCCATGGTCACCACCCATCTTGAAATGTTTCCCCCCTCACATATACTAATGTGCCACAAACAGGAAGTTAATATCACCAACCATTCCCATTTTATTAAGGTGTATCGATATAAATGGCCCACCCTGTAGAGTAGCTGCTAAGAACCAGTAGACAGTAAGTCCCTCCTTCAGCCAGGGAGTCTCTCCATTAGCCAGGCAGCACCCCAGTAGGCAGGCAGTTCTCCACATTAGACAAGTAGTCTCCCCCTCCCCCCGCTCAATATTCAGGCAGTTCACCCCATAACACATGTATTTCTCCATAATAGGCAGGTAGTCCCCCTATCCACTAATAAAATAATAATAAACGTAGTAATAATAAAAAAGATTATACTTACCTCTACTTGCTCTGGTACAGGTGATGATGATTACTGTCACCACCTGCACCAGGGAAGGGTTTCAGGCTCCACTCTTGATGTAGGCTGCAGTCCTAAGCTGTCTGTGGACTACACCAGCTTGGTGACACTTGCTGGCTTCGGGATCTGGACCAAGTGTCCTGGATTACTCGGCTAGGGAGCGGATTATAAAATGGAATACTTAGACCACATGATAATCTATGGGTGGATTAGGGTGTGTCCCTCATCGGACCTTCCTGCCCTCTAGGCCCTATAGTAGTTGCGTACCCTACCTATATTTGGTAGGTACGCCACTGACTATATATTGAGTTATTTATTTTGTCTCTTTTGCCTCTGCTTTCCAAAAGTCTTCACTAGATTTAGAACCAAGTCTCAGCTTGCAACCACAAAATCTATGAAATAGCTTCATGTCCTTGTACAGTATCTCAGTTCTGGAAGTTTAAAGCATTAGTGTCATTAGTAAAAATGTTTACATATTGTCCAGACGTGTCATAAGTTTAGATAGCAGTGAGTCTCAGTCCTGAGTCAGATCGGGTGGCCGGCCAGGGAGTGAAGCATGTTGCCATGCACTTTAGCCAAGTATTACTGCCAATTGCAGCAGGTCTTTCTTTGGGCTGGGACCCGATGTGATCTAAACTTTTGACATAACTGGACGACATGTCAAAAGTTCTTACAAATAAAACTAACACTTCAATCCTTCACCAAGGCTTAGTGTCAGTTTTAAGTGGTAGAGAACTAGAGCAGAAAATTCACTTGCATTGACTATTTGTGTAATAAAGTCAATGTTAAAACAAGAAGTCATGTGCTATTGCAATTCATGTGATCACCACTACTGCATATGAGTGGTTGCGACCTTTTCCAATTGCCAATCGGGTGGCAGTTACTGTAATCAGCTACCTTTTGCTAGGTGACTGACCCAATCCCTTAACAAAATGCAGTTTGCAATCGTAGATTTCTTTGTAGCATTGTTTCATTCCTACATCTCTTATGCAGACATACGTGTATCCATGGTTACTAACTACAACACACACATAACCCATTGTCTGATTTTGCAGGCATACCCTTGTTCTTAGACAACTGAAGAGAGCAGCAAGCTGCTCGGAACCGGGATCACTGTCATGTATACACTGTCATGTCATAAAACTGTCATGTATACTGACACGCTAACCACTTGGAGACACTCGTGCTTTTCCAGTTTGCCCAGTGGGTGCAGGGCTTTTGAGACAACAGTGGGCAATACAGTAGGAAAGAACATGAATAACGTAGTACTGACTCTTGAGCTGGCAAACGTGAGAAGACTTTATTCAAACATGAAATGGTGCATGAAGACGTCAAGGACACAGGATAAAAACACAAAGGCTCCCTGGAACGCTTTGTTTCACGGTAATACCCGCTTGGTTACGCCTATGATATCTGAATAAAGTCTTCTCACATTTGCCAGCTAAAGGGTGAGTGCTATGTTATTCAAGTTCTTTCCTACTGTATAACATGGTTTTTACTTCCCTTTGAAAATAAAGTGTATAGCTGAGATGTAACAATGTTTTCTGATAATAGATAAATAACTCCTTAGAATTGATGAAGGTGAAGGCAGCTGGTTGTTTGAAGACCTCTGTTTATTTTATTTTTCTGCAGCACTTAAAAATGTGAGCAGCAGTGATGTGTTCTCTCAGCAACATAATGTCTTTCCAACCTAATACGCCCTTTCTCTAATAACATTGCCAAGTAAGATGATGAGTCATATGAGACGCTTCCTCACATAAGTGATCGCCACCACCTAATTTGCAGCATTTGGCAAAAAAGGTTGCATAAAACTAAATACATTTACTTCCCAATATATAGTTGTAAACAAAAATTACATAATAATTGTTCATGAAAGACATTTGGTATTGTTTAGCATGACGCCAACTGTATGCTCTTCAGGGTACGGTTTACTGCGAATTTAATATTCTAATATGTAAAGCAAAACATACGATGACAGTGCAATATAAAAGTAAGTTATTGTTCAGCTTCTTTCTATTCTCAGGGGAGACATCTGCTTAATGCTTCTGAAATAAAAGTGCTAGAAATGTGTTTGCAACATAAAAATGATTTAAAAATGTACTGTTTTGCATCAGAACAATATATGTTAATTGTATACAAAGGAATTTAACTTGCAGCGTATGCAATAATGCATCTGTTCTGGAAAAATACAAGAGTAAAAGGCAGGTCGTAAGTACTGAGATCATTGAGGTATGGGCATAAAAGACATTTTGATCTTGTTTTGCCATCAGCTAATATCACCATATTTTCTCATACAAAAAGTTTGTAAAGTAACTTTTGTTGCATCATGCTTACTGTAAATAAAGCTCTATACTGCAATAAATGCAGGCTTGCATTTAAAGCCTCTGAAAGATCTGCTGAATTATGTGGTATAGTGAGAGTTACTAACTTTATTGAAGAAATGCTAAATGTACAAAATGTTTTGCTTATCTGACCACTGTTACTTTAAGCATTAATAACTCTGATATTGTACTTTATGTTAGTAGTATGTTTAATTTTCATATACTTACATCATTGCTTGGTAAAAAAAAAATTCCAAAATGTCATGAAAAATTTGAAAATGTATCATTTTTCAAATTTTGAAACTCTCCTTGTAAGGAAAATGGTCATGCCATATAAATTATAGATTGATTCACATATACAATATGTCTTCTTTATGTTTGCATCATACATTTGACATGTTTTTACTTTTTGAAGACATTAGAGGGCTTCAAAGTTTAGCAGCAATTTTCATAATTTTCATTAAAATCTTAATTTTTCAGGGGCCAGTTCAGTTTTGAAGTTGAGGGTCTTTATGTTAGAAATACCCCATGATGGACCCCATTATGAAAACTGCACCCCTCAACATATTCAAAATGACATTCAGAAAGATTGTTAACCCTTTAGGTGTTTCACAGGAATAGCAACAAAATGGATGCGAAAATTCTAAATCTTCATTTTTTACACTAACGTGTTCTTGTAGACCCATATTTATTAAATAATAATAATATATTAAATATTTATTAAATAATAAGGGGTAAAATGGGAAAAAGCCCACCAAAATTTGTAACCTAATTTCTCCTAGGGTAAGGAAATACCTCATATGTAGATGTAAAGGGCTCTTTGGGTGCAGTAGAGGGCTATGTATATGGGGATGGGGCTATGTGGATGGAGGGCTATGTATATGGGGATGGGGCTGTGTGTATGAGGGGTTGTGTATATGGGGAAAGGCTGTGTATATGAAGGGCTGTGTATATGGGGATAGGCTGTGTGTATGGAGGGCTGTGTGTATGGGGATGGGGCTGTGTGTATGGAGGGCTGTGTGTATGGGGATGGGGCTGTGTGTATGGAGGGCTATGTATACGGGGATGGGGCTGTGTGTATGGACGGCTGTGTATATGGGGATAGGCTGTGTGTATGGAGGGCTCTGTATATGGGGATAGGCTGTGTGTATGGAGGGCTGTGTATATGGGGATGGGACTGTGTGTATGGAGGGCTGTGTATATGCGGATGGGGATGTGTGTATGGAGGGCTATGTATATGGGGATAGACTATGTGTATGGAGGGCTGTATATATGGGAATAGGCTGTGTGAATGGAGGGCTATGTATATGGGAATGGGGCTGTGTGTATGGAGGGCTGTGTATATGTGTGTATGTAGGCCTGTGTATATGGGGATAGGGCTGTGTATATGGGGATGGGGCTGTGTGTATGGAGGGCTGTGTATATGGAGGGCTGTGTATATGGGGATAGGCTGTGTGTATGGAGGGCTAGGTATATGAGGATGGGGCTGTGTGTATGGAGGGCTGTGTATATGGGGATGGGGCTATGTGTATGGAGGGCTATGTATATGGGGATGGGGCTGTGTGTATGGAGGGCTGTGTATATGGGGATAGGCTGTGTGTATGGAGGGCTGTGTATATGGGGATAGGCTGTGTGTATGGAGGGCTGTGTGTATGGGGATGGGGCTGTGTGTATGGAGGGCTATGTATATGGGAATGGGGCTGTGTGTATGGAGGGCTGTGTATATGGGGATAGGCTGTGTGTATGGAGGGCTATGTATATGGGGATGGGGCTGTGTGTATGGAGGGCTGTGTATATGGGGATAGGCTGTGTATATGGAGGGCTGTGTATATGGGAATGGGGCTGTGTGTATGGAGGGCTCTGTATATGGGGATAGGCTGTGTGTATGGAGGGCTGTGTATATGGGGGATAGGCTGTGTGTATGGAGGGCTCTGTATATGGGGATAGGCTGTGTGTATGGAGGGCTGTGTATATGGGAATGGGGCTGTGTGTATGGAGGGCTGTGTATATGGGGATGGGGCTGTGTGTATGGAGGGCTATGCATATGGGGATGGGGCTGTGTGTATGGAGGGCTGTGTATATGGGGATAGGCTGTGTGTATGGAGGGCTCTGTATATGGGGATAGGCTGTGTGTATGGAGGGCTGTGTATATGTGTGTATGTAGGCCTGTGTATATGGGAAAGGGCTGTGTATATGGGGATGGGGCTGTGTGTATGGAGGGCTGTGTATATGGAGGGCTGTGTATATGGGGATAGGCTGTGTGTATGGAGGGCTACGTATATGAGGATGGGGCTGTGTGTATGGAGGGCTGTGTATATGGGGATGGGGCTGTGTGTATGGAGGGCTATGTATATGGGGATGGGGCTGTGTGTATGGAGGGCTATGTATATGGGGATGGGGCTGTGTGTATGGAGGGCTATGTATATGGGGATGGGGCTGTGTGTATTGAGGGCTGTGTATATGGGGATAGGCTGTGTGTATGGAGGGCTGTGTATATGGGGATAGGCTGTGTGTATGAGGGCTGTGTATATGGGGATGGGGCTGTGTGTATGGAGGGCTCTGTATATGGGGATAGGCTGTGTGTATGGAGGGATGTGTATATGGGGATAGGCTGTGGGTATGGAGGGCTCTGTATATGGGGATAGGCTGTGTGTATGGAGGGCTGTGTATATGGGAATGGGGCTGTGTGTATGGAGGGCTGTGTATATGGGGATGGGGCTGTGTGTATGGAGGACTTTGTATATGATAATGGGGCTGTGTGTATGGAGGGCTGTGTATATGGGGATGGGGCTGTGTGTATGGAGGGCTATGCATATGGGGATGGGGCTGTGTGTATGGAGGGCTGTGTATATGGGGATAGGCTATGTGTATGGAGGGCTCTGTATATGAGGATGGGGCTGTGTGTATGGAGGGCTGTGTTAATGGGGATGGGGCTGTGTGTATGGAGGGCTGTGTATATGGGGATAGGCTGTGTGTATGGAGGGCTGTGTATATGGGGATAGGCTGTGTGTATGGAGGGTTGTGTATATGGGGATAGGCTGTGTGTATGGAGGCCTGTGTATATGGGAATAGGCTGTGTGTAGGGAGGGCAGTGTATATTGGGATGGGGCTGTGTGTATGGAACGCTGTGTATATGGGGATGGGGCTGTGTGTATGGAGGACTATGTATATGAGGACAGGGCTGTGTGTATGGAGGGCTGTGTATATGGGGATGGGGCTGTGTGTATGGAGGGCTATGTACATGGGGATGGGGCTGTATGTATGGAGGGCTGTGTATATGGGGATAGGCTGTGTGCATGGAGGACTGTGTATATGAGGATGGGGCTGTGTGTATGGAGGGCTGTGTATATGGGAATAGGCTGTGTGTAGGGAGGGCAGTGTATATGGGGATGGGGCTGTGTGTATGGAACGCTGTGTATATGGGGATGGGGCTGTGTGTATGGAGGACTATGTATATGAGGACAGGGCTGTGTGTATGGAGGGCTGTGTATAAGGGGATGGGGCTGTGTGTATGGAGGGCTATGTACATGGGGATGGGGCTGTATGTATGGAGGGCTGTGTATATGGGGATAGGCTGTGTGCATGGAGGACTGTATATATGAGGATGGGGCTGTGTGTATGGAGGGCTGTGTTAATGGGGATGGGGCTGTGTGTATGGAGGGCTGTGTATATGGGGATAGGCTGTGTGTATGGAGGGCTGTGTATATGGGGATAGGCTGTGTGTATGGAGGGTTGTGTATATGGGGATAGGCTGTGTGTATGGAGGCCTGTGTATATGGGAATAGGCTGTGTGTAGGGAGGGCAGTGTATATGGGGATGGGGCTGTGTGTATGGAACGCTGTGTATATGGGGATGGGGCTGTGTGTATGGTGGGCTGTGTATATGGGGATAGGCTGTGTGTATGGAGGGCTGTGTGTATGGGGATGGGGCTGTGTGTATGGAGGGCTGTGTATATGGGGATGGGGCTGTGTGTATAAAGGGCTGTGTATATGGGGATAGGCTGTGTGTATGGAGGGCTATGTATATGGGGATGGGGCTGTGTATATGGGGATGGGGCTGTGTATATGGGGATAGGCTGTGTGTATGGAGGGCTGTGTATATGTGTGTATGGAGGGCTGTGTATATGGGGATGGGGCTGTGTGTATGGAGGGCTGTGTATATGGGGATGGGGCTGTGTGTATGGAGGCCTGTTTATATGGGGATGGGGCTGTGTGTATGGAGGGCTGTGTATATGCGGATGGGGCTGTGTGCATGGAGGGCTGTGTATATGGGGATAGGCTGTGTATATGGGAATAGGCTGTGTGTATGGAGGGCTGTGTATATGTGTGTATGGAGGGCTGTGTATATGGGGAAAGGCTGTGTATATGGGGAAAGGCTGTGTGTATGGAGGGCTGTGTATATGGGGATAGGCTGAGTGTATGGAGGGCTGTGTATATGTGTGTATGGAGGGCTGTGTGCGTATATGGGGGGCTGTGTGCATATATGAGGGGCTGTGTGCGTATATGGGGGGCTGTGTGCGTATATGGGGGTTGTGTGCGTATATGGGGGGTTGTGTGCGTATATGGGGGGCTGTGTGCGTATATGGGGGCTGCGTGTTTGGATATGAGGATGGGGCTGTGTGTATGGAGGGCTGTGTATATGGGAATAGGCTGTGTGTAGGGAGGGCAGTGTATATGGGGATGGGGCTGTGTGTATGGAACGCTGTGTATATGGGGATGGGGCTGTGTGTATGGAGGACTATGTATATGAGGACAGGGCTGTGTGTATGGAGGGCTGTGTATATGGGGATGGGGCTGTGTGTATGGAGGGCTATGTACATGGGGATGGGGCTGTATGTATGGAGGGCTGTGTATATGGGGATAGGCTGTGTGCATGGAGGACTGTATATATGAGGATGGGGCTGTGTGTATGGAGGGCTGTGTTAATGGGGATGGGGCTGTGTGTATGGAGGGCTGTGTATATGGGGATAGGCTGTGTGTATGGAGGGCTGTGTATATGGGGATAGGCTGTGTGTATGGAGGGTTGTGTATATGGGGATAGGCTGTGTGTATGGAGGCCTGTGTATATGGGAATAGGCTGTGTGTAGGGAGGGCAGTGTATATGGGGATGGGGCTGTGTGTATGGAACGCTGTGTATATGGGGATGGGGCTGTGTGTATGGTGGGCTGTGTATATGGGGATAGGCTGTGTGTATGGAGGGCTGTGTGTATGGGGATGGGGCTGTGTGTATGGAGGGCTGTGTATATGGGGATGGGGCTGTGTGTATAAAGGGCTGTGTATATGGGGATAGGCTGTGTGTATGGAGGGCTATGTATATGGGGATGGGGCTGTGTATATGGGGATGGGGCTGTGTATATGGGGATAGGCTGTGTGTATGGAGGGCTGTGTATATGTGTGTATGGAGGGCTGTGTATATGGGGATGGGGCTGTGTGTATGGAGGGCTGTGTATATGGGGATGGGGCTGTGTGTATGGAGGCCTGTTTATATGGGGATGGGGCTGTGTGTATGGAGGGCTGTGTATATGCGGATGGGGCTGTGTGCATGGAGGGCTGTGTATATGGGGATAGGCTGTGTATATGGGAATAGGCTGTGTGTATGGAGGGCTGTGTATATGTGTGTATGGAGGGCTGTGTATATGGGGAAAGGCTGTGTATATGGGGAAAGGCTGTGTGTATGGAGGGCTGTGTATATGGGGATAGGCTGAGTGTATGGAGGGCTGTGTATATGTGTGTATGGAGGGCTGTGTGCGTATATGGGGGGCTGTGTGCATATATGAGGGGCTGTGTGCGTATATGGGGGGCTGTGTGCGTATATGGGGGTTGTGTGCGTATATGGGGGGTTGTGTGCGTATATGGGGGGCTGTGTGCGTATATGGGGGCTGCGTGTTTGTGTATGGAGGGCTGTGTATATGTATATGGGGGCTGCGTATGTGTATATAGGGGCTGCGTGTGTGTGTATATGGGGCTGCGTGTGTGTGTACATGGGGGCTGCGTGTGTGTGTATATGGGGGCAGCGTGTGTGTGTATATGGGGGCTGCGTGTGTGTGTATATGGGGGCTGCGTGTGTGTGTGTATATGGGGGCTGCGTATGTGTGTATATGGGGGCTGCGTATGTGTATGGGGGGCTGCGTATGTGTGTATGGGGGCTGTGTATGTGGGGGTGTGTATGTTTGTGCACGGAGGGCTGTATATATGGGGGCTGTGTATGTGTTTGTATGCAGGGCTGTGTATATGGGGGCTGCGTATGTTTGTGTATGGAGGGCTGTGTATATGGGGGTTGTCTCGGCATGCTGGGAGTTGTAGTTATGTGAAACCATATTCAACTGCGGCTCTTGATACATTTGGGGCACCTTACTCCGAGATATTTTTGTTTCTCACTGACATATAAAACACTGATTTATAATAAATTCCCTACTTTGTCTATTATAACAATAATTACAACTATTGGAATATTTGTCAAATAAAAATGTTTATTCATCTTTTCCAGTGTTCATACATACAGGTTGGTGGTGAATACCCATAGTATACTGGTGATGATGGTAATGACACCTTTAATCTCGGGGATATTGACAATTAGGATGGCAACGGTGACCCGTCCCAGGAACTGTCTGACCGAGTTAATATAGTCCATCGGTCCGGTGATGCTGGTCACTATCCCCCTTGGCATAACCCACGTCAGAAGCTGGAGTGTGATGGCGATCCAGGTGAGCCTGTCACTGATGAAGCCGATCCAGCTGATGGCGGTGGGGTTACAGATCACGTAAAGAAGCTCTATAGTGCTGTTGGTGGTAATCCAGATCACAAACTCATTGACTGGGTTCATCCAGGCAAGCAGGGAGCTGCTGGTGATGATCCAGAATATCAAGTCAGTGGTGGTGTCTATCCAGGACAGCAGGTCACTGATGATAGTAGCAAACGAGATCAGATCGTCAACAGCATCTATGAACCGGTCCAGCAGGTTGTTATTGATGGGGATATAGCATAGCAGGCAGATGATCATGTCACCATAAGTGCTGATCCAGCCAAGATAGTTTTTGATGATGGCCGCCCCGCTCTGCAGGTTGTTGGTAATGGAATCCCAGCTGATCGCGTCGTTGCTGGCAGTGGTGTCATTATAAGGAGGACTGGGTATTTGGGTGGGAAGGAACGTCACTTTATAACATAGAAGACAAACAAATATAATATATAATAATATAGAAATATAAATATTAATAAAATTCTGACAAAAAGTCCAACGTTATCTACAGATTTGGGTATTCTGGCAGGAGGATTCCTCATTTTTGAGAATAGGAGGAGGAGGAGGAAAGTGATTGTGGGGAAAGAATACACAGCTCCCGGATTGATCAGAACACTACAGTTCTGCTTCATTGGGCGTAGTCACCTGCACTCCAACCCCCATGTTTCTTTTTTTCCCCTATATATTGCAACTTATCCCTTCTAAATATATAACTACAAACGCCAAAAGCGTAACACATTGTAACCCCGACACCAAATAAAGTACAAATCGATGTATGAAAATATGTTTTTTTATTAATAAAAGAACATGATTCAAAAAATGTACATAATAGACAGAATAAAATAAATATATATCAATATATGTTAAAAATGTGGCTGCAAATAATGGCTACAGTTACGGTATTTATATAAACGTGACCCAATAGAAAAGGAATACCACACCTGCCGCTGGGTCGGAAGTGACGTGGGACAAAGCGGCACTCGTGTGATGGAGCATGAAACGCGCATTCACATTATAAAGCATGTGCGGCCACGAAAAACATGGCCACAGTCACTCATACTGCGCTTGCGTGGACAAAAAATTTCTAGGGAGAAAGACAAGCTTCCCCAAAATGGCCGCAGATCGCTGCTAATAGAGGGATATACAAAATAAGCTGAACATCGGACCCAGGGCTAAATAATACAAAGAATGAAAATATATAGTGGGAGAACTGACTGTGGTCTGTGAAGGCAATAAGATGGCTATAAATAATACATATACATTAGAGATAATAGTAATAATGATTATAATAATAATCCGGGGGCAAATGAAAGCATAAAAACAAATTACAAGGATGTGATCACATGCATAATGTAAAACAAATAAATAGTGCATGCAACATATACAAAAATGAGAAAAATATTTTTGTAAAAAATTTTGTAAAAAATGTTGTAAAAAATATATATTTATAGAAGTGTTTAAATGAATATTGATTAGTGTGCAGGAATGATGTATACTAAAACCAAATGGACAGGAGCAGTGCCTGCAGAGTGCAAGAATATATAGAGCATGCAATACAATACATACATATACAAAAGATATAAAAAGTGCAGAGATATAGTGCATATGGTACAATGCGCATATATATATATATACAAAACATGCATAATATCAAAGGATCCTGCATGTCAGAGGCCATATGCCCAGCAGAGGTGAGTGGATTAGGCATGTTAGGGTCTCATCCGACAAGAGGCCACCTCTGTGTGGTGGATGGGGACACGTTTTGATCAAAAAGTGCACTAAGAGCCTCTATTTTTTGACCAAGAGAGCTGCTGCTGCAACCTTCTTTTTTGTATACTTTATATACATACAACTGAAATTATATTGTTCATAAAATGGTGTAAATCTCTTTTATTGAGTAAAGAAAACTGAGATTGGGAACCTTTTCAAAAATTTCTTTTATTTCTTTCCTTATTAAAAACTATATTTAAGCAGCAGTGTGCGCCGAACAAAACTCTGCACAATAGTAAAATCATAAATATTTATAAAGTACACAGAGGGGAGATTCTCAAAGAATTTTGCGGCACAAAAAAAATCAATTGTGCCCCAAAATTTTGGCACAAAAAGTATCGAACACATTTTCAAAGAGCTTTGTGCCGCGGTTTACACCGTTCACGTCAGTTTTGTAAAAGTGGGCGTGTCCATGTATATTTTCTGCTTTACATGATATTTTCAAAGGGGTGAAAGTCCAGTTTACATCAAAAATTTCACACCAGAAATCACAGAAATTGTGTTCTAGTTTTACTGTTTTTTGTTTTTCTTAGTTTTTTGGGGAAAAGGTGTTATTTAAGTAATTATCAAAAAAAAAAAAAAAGAAACAATTATTAATGAAAAATGGTATTTAAAAAAAATATATATATTTTTTTTTTTTCTTGGTCAATGCACCTGCACTCACATTTAAGCTCAAAAATGTTTTATATATACAGTTATCACTGGGCACTAGTAACCATGGAATATTTTGTATAATTTGGCACAAAAAAAAATCCAATATGGCTGCAAAAAAAAAAAAGGGGTGCGAAAATGAATTTTCACTTATTTTCAAAGCAGCACAAGAGACCTTTGAAATGTGAGGAGAAAAAAAAGTGTGAATAATATCGCTGGAACAGAAATTACATTTTGAGAATCTCCCCCAGAATGTCTGGGTTTAAAAAATATGTAATTTTGCTGAACAATCTGTCCCCTTACCTCTATATCAGTGTTTATCAATCAGAATGTCTCCAAGTGTTGCAAAACTTGGCATGCTGGGAGTCGAAGTTTTGCAAAAGCTGGAGGTACCCTGCTTGGTAAACACTGTGTACATGTACCAGAGCTGAGTGTGTGATCATGTACATGTAGCAGAAATTAGTGTGCGGCATGTGTATGGAGCAGAGCTGAATGTGTGATTATGTTTAAGCATGACCACGCACACACTCAACTCTGCTACATATACCTGATCACTCACTCAGCTCTGCTGCATTTACAAAATCACGCACTCAGCTCTGCTACATATACACAATCACACACTCAACTCTGCTACATACAACTGATCACTCACTCAGCTCTGCTGCATTTACAAAATCACACACTCAGCTCTGCTACATTTACACAATAACACACTCAGCTCTGCTGCATATACACAATAACACACACAGCTCTGCTACATACAACTGATCACGCACTCAGCTCTGCTACACATACACATACTCACACTTAGCTCTCCTGCATATACACAATCATACACACAGCTCTGCTACACACACCTGATCACACACTCAGCTCTGCTGCATATACACAATCACACACTCAGCTCCTACTACATATACACACACTCAGCTCTACTGCATATACACACACACTCAGCTCTACTGCATATATACACAATCACACATATACATTGGGGGAAATTTATCATTGTTGTAGGTACAAGTATTTAGTAGATTGTTTTGGTCGGTCAAAATTTGGTGCAATTGCAAGGCACATGATACATTTTGTGCAAAGTTCTAAATCTCCACACAGTTCTAATTGTACACCTGAGCTGCACCTCACAGGAAAAGTGGACGTAGGGATTTTGTTCTATTGCTTTGAGGCTCAGATTACATTGAGGTTTTTTGTTCACCAGCAAAAACGCCAGAAAAACTGTCACAACTTTTTCCTGCGTTTTTTCAGTTTTTCTTGTGTTCTTTTCTTGCGTTTTTGCTGGTGTGTGGAAACAATCATTTTTGTATCATGTGGCAATTTTTTTACTGCCTTCAGGTACCACTCCATGGGTCGGATGCAGAGCGCCCAGTCCACAGAGTGTAAGGAGGTGAGGAGTGATATATAGCATATACAGGGTGCAGAGCATCACTACTTACCTACGCCAGCTGTATAGAAGACTGAGGTGCATAATGTACTCATGTATACCATTCAGGAGCCCAGCAAGGAAAGAATTAACTCACACTGCTGAGCAGCAGAACTACGGTTCCAAGTCCGGTCAGGAAACCGCATGCGGGTCAATAATGAGCCGACCGAAATGTAAAAATGAAGTGTGAATGCAGTCTAAGACAGATCAAATGTTCTCTTAGCCTTAGCCGAGGGCTCAATAATCTTAATACTAGTTCTAGGCCCTCGTAGCAGGGGCAGACTATTATAATATAACCTCTTAATCTCTCTCAGATGATCCTACTTCAGGGTTAAAGGGGTACTCCGGTGCTTAGACATCTTATCCCCTATCCAAAGGATAGGGGATAAGATGCCTGATCGCGGGAGTCCCGCCGCTGGGGACCCCCGGGATCTTGCACGCGGCACCCCGTTTGTAATCAGTCCCCGGAGCGTCACGTCTCCGCCTCCGTGTGATGTCACGCTCCGCCTTTCAATGCAAGCCTATGGGAGGGGGCATGATAGCTGTCACGCCCCCTCCCATAGGCTTGCATTGAGGGGCGGAGCGTGATGTCACACGGGGGCGGAGGCGTGACATCACACGCCGCCGGTCGTGTGGTCGCCAGTAATCAGACTGATTACAAACGGGGTGCCGTGTGCAAGATCCCGGGGGTCCCCAGCGGCGGGACTCCCCCGATCAGGCATCTTATCCCCTATCCTTTGGTGGCTGATGTCGCTCCATGTGGCTCTGTGGTGGCTGATGTCGCTCCATGTGGCTCTATGGTGGCTGATGTCGCTCCATGTGGCTCTATGGTGGCTGATGTCGCTCCATGTGACTCTATGGTGGCTGATGTCGCTCCATGTGGCTCAGTGGTGGCTGATGTCGCTCCATGTGGCTCTATGGTGGCTGATGTTGCTCTCACATCTCTCCACCAGTGGTGTGTCCTCACACAAGCCACGAATGCTGATGTCTCTCTCAACAAGTCACAGCTCACACCGGCAGTACACAGTCATCACTTTACGCCTATTTTAAAATAAGCATATAGACCGGGGGTCTCAAACTGGTGGCCCTCCAGATGATTCAAAGCTTCAACTCCCAGCATGCCTGGACATGCCCAAACAGCCATTTTCTGCAGCTAATGGCTGTGGGGAATGCTGGGAGTTGAAGTTTTGCAACATCTGGAGGGCCACCAGTTTGAGACCCCTGATGTAGACCCAACAATGTAATAGTCATAGAATAAGTTCCTCATGCTATGGCCTGTTTAGTTCCAAATAGCCTCATGGTCAGACTTCCCTGCCACCGTGTTTTGTGAAACAGCACGCATACCCCAGCAATAAACCACATATACGTTGTGCACAGTACTTTGAAGGGGTATTCTGGTGGAAACTTTATTTTTTTAAGTCAACTGGTGCCAGAAAGTTTAACAGATTTGTAAATTGCGTCTATTAAAAAAAAATCTTAATCCTTCCTACTTATTAGCGGCTGTATTCTCCAGAGGTTCTTTTCTTTTTGGATTTCTTTTCTGTCATGACCACAGTGCTCTCTGCTGACACCTCTGTCCATGTCAGGAACTGTCCAGAGGAGGAGAAAATCCCCATAGCAAACATAATCTGCTCTGGACAGTTCCTAAAATGGACCGAGGTGTCAGCAGAGAGCACTGTGGTCATGAAAGAAAAGAAATCCTAAAAGAAAAGAATTTTCTCTGTAGCATATAGCCGCTAATAAGATTTTTTAATAGAAGAAATTTACAAATCTGTTTAACATTCTGGCACCAGTTGATAAAAAAAAAAAAAAAGTTTTCCACCGGAGTACCCCTTTAAATGTTTTGTATATAACCGTCTGAAATCTTTCCTGCAATGACCCGAATGGTTAACACAAATGTAAGATTTCTTGGCATTGCAACAAATAAGCTTTTTGTATGGAGGGCACCTGTCAATACAAGGGGTTCACAAGGGGTACATTTTGCTGCCCCCCCCTCCTGACATTTCTTCCTCTCTAATGTTCACTGTCCGCAGTGGTCTGTTGGTGATAGCTGGCCCTTGATTGTCCCTCACCCTGTCCTATCTGGTCACCAGTGCTCTCTCTGACGTGCCCACTGGCAGAAACCCTGACAGACAAAATAGGCCTCCAGGTTCCCCCACGTTGACTGCCCCATTGCTCAGTACATTTTCCACCAACACAAACTGTACTCTTTTGGTTGGTAGCATGGTAGACATAAAGATAAGCGTGCACAGACATTTTAGAGGGACGTGCACAGACATTTTAGAGGGCAGGGGCTCAAGTAAAAAAAGAGGGCACTTCTCATCATTTAAAAAAATGTCTGCCAGACTTAATGGGCTGCGGCCCAGGGACACAGTGGACCTCCGGCCAAGCCCCCTTGGCATTCCTATGAAGGTCTGCCATGTGTATATACACTTTGGCTGTGCTGTCAGTCTTATTTACAGAAAACATGTGACAGCTGCCCTATAATATACTGTATTACAAAGGAGATTTATACAAAACCTGTGCAGAGAAAGAGTGGTGCAGTCGCCCATAGCAACCAATCAGATCGCTGCTTTCATTTTGCAGAAGGCTTTTCCTCTGCAAAGGTTTTAATAAATCTCCCCCTATATGCCCCGGTCTGAGCTCTATATGACAGAACCCATCACCAATCACCCATCACCCAGCACCAATCACCCAGCACTCATCCCCCATCACCCATCCCCCAATCACCCATCACCCATCCCCAATCACCCATCACCCATCCCCAATCACCCAGCACCCATCCCCAATCACCCATCCCCAATCACCCATCACCCAGCACCCATCACCCAGCACCCACCTAATGCAGGAATCTCCACACAGCTCTGGTTCTTACACTGAAGAGATGGACACCACACTAATATATGCTTACAGTCTACAATATACAAGAGTTGGAGAAAAAAGAATTATAAATATACAAAGACGGCCAGGCATAGCACAGCATACAGGATGGAGGCAGGGAAGCTCCGCCTCCATTGCGCACAAGACTGAATTTGCATACTAGCAATGTGGGGCAATACCTAGAAAACGGCTGCTCCACATTTAGTAAGTATAACATTATCTTTCTCCTGTTCTCCTGCACTGTAACCTAGTGTATTGGGTTTAGTGCGAGTAAACAGCCTGTCAGTTTCTCTTTAATTATTTACCGTACCCCCCTTAATGATCTATATACTGTGCCATCATTCATCTATTAATTCCCTATATACTGTGCCACCATTAATGAACTATATACTGTGCCACTATTATTTAACTATACTGTGCCACCATTAACCCTTTAAGGACCCGGGCTTTTTCATTTTCAATTTTTCCTCTTTAACTTTAAAAAATCATAACTCTTTAAAATTTTCACCTAAAATTCTATGATGGCTTATTTTTTGCGTCACTAATTCTAATTTGTAATGACATTAGTCATTTTACCCAAAAATCTACGGTGAATCGGGAAAAAAAATCAATGCGCGACAAAATAGATGAAAAAACACTATTTTATAAGTTTTGGGGGCTTCCGTTTTTACGCAGTACATTTTTCGGCAAAAATGACACCTTATCTTTATTCTGTAGGTCCATACGGTTAAAATGATACCCTACTTATATAGGTTTGATTTTGTTGTACTTCAGAAAAAAATCATAACTACATGCAGGAAAATTTATACGGTTAAAATTGTCATTTTCTGAGCCCTATAACTTTTATTTTTCTGTGTTCAGGGCGCTATGAGGGCTCATTTTTTGCGCCGTGATCTGAAGCTTTTAGAGGTACCATTTTTGTTTTGATCAGACTTTTTGATCACTTTTTATTCACTTTTTTGTGGTATAAAAAGTGATCAAAAATGCGCTATTTTGGACTTTGGAATTTTTTTGCGCATACGCCATTTAATGTGCGGTTAAAAAGCGGTATAGTTTTATAAATCAGATATTTCTGTATGCAGCGATACCACATATTTTTATTTACACTGTTTTTTTTATTCTTGGAAATGCCGGGTGATTCAAACTTTTATTAGGGGAAGGGATAATTGAAAGGGTTAACAAATTTTTTACCCTTTTCTTATGCCATATTATAGCTCCTATAGGGGGCTATAACATTGCATTAACTGATCTTTTACACTGATTGATCCATTCCTATGGAGATGCATCAATCAGTGTTTTCGGCGATTGAATGCTCAAGCCTGGATCTCAGGCTTGAAGCATTCAATCAGCGATCGGACAGCGCAGGAGAAGGTAAGAAGGGTGCTACAGCTTTTCGGGATGCCGCGATTATACCGTGGCGATCCCGAACAGCTCCCTGAGCTAGCTGGACACTTTTACTTTTGTTTTTAGCTGCGCTATTATCGGGGGGTCCCAGCTTCACTATGACGCCGGGCCCGCCGCGATATGATGCGGGGTCACCGTGTGACCCCACGTTATATCGCAGGACCGGGACTCAGGGCGTAAGTTTACACCATGGGTCCTTAACAGGTTAAGGATCTATACACAGTGCCAGCATACATAAAAATATAATGTTCCAATATATTGTAATATATACTGTGCCTCCATAAATTCCCTATATACTGTGCTTCCATTCCTCTATTAATTCCCTAATAATGTGCTTCATACAATACATACAAGCACATAACATAAAGACACATACAGTACATAAGAAATATACACACATACATAGAGACACTTTGACACATACATACAACATGGAATATAAACTAAAAGATATAGCCAACAGGCACATCATACATACAGGTTCACACATACATTCACTCACAGATATATACACACACATATACATACATTCACTTGCTCACATTACATATATATATATGTGTGTGTGTGTGTGTGTGTGTGTGTGCAAGTGAATCTATGTGTGTGTGTGTATGTCAGTGTGTCTGTATGATGTGTATATATATATATATATATATATATATATATATATATACACACACATCATACAGACACACTGACATACAATCACTCATATATACACACTCTCTTACACTAAGGCCCCAGCAATCACTCTCTGCACAGGCACATACATAAAGATATACACACACATATATATACATACACACACATACAATCACTCACTTATATTTTCAGTTACTTACAGTAAGTAAGGGCTCAATCCCCCTCTGCATAGACTGATGTCTGTGTCCGGACATGCTGTGGGCGGGGCTTCTCTCTGCCTCCGCTGCTTCTGTCTCCTCCGTGTGGAGAGAAGCAGTGAAATGGCAGATAATGACAGGGTGAGTGGCGCCCCCTTGCTGCAGGGAGGGCACAGCACCCTCCATTAAACCACATACAAATCTCCCCAGCAATGGATCCTTTTTACTTCACCTGTCACCCTGAGTCTGTAGCTCCTTTTGTGAGGGCACTAGAGGGGCAGGTGAGGAAAAGGGCAGGGGCTCCAGCCCCCTTTTACCCCTATGTGTGCACGTCCCTGGATAAGGCATAACCTCCCATGGACACACATAAGTAACTGTGCTTCTCCCATAAAGAACTTCACACCCTGAAGGGGTATTCCACTGGAATTTTTTTTTTTTTTTTTTTTATCAACTGGTGCCAGAAAGTTAAACAGATTTGTAAATTACTTCTATTAAAAAATTGTAATCCTTCCAGTACTTATCAGCTGCTGTATACTACAGAGGAAGTTCTTTTCTTTTTGAATTTCCTTCCTGTCTGACCATGGTGCTCTATGCTGACACCTCTGTCCATGTCAGGAACTGTCTGGAGCAGAAGCAAATTCCCATAGCAAATCTATCCTGCTCTGGACAGTTCCTGACATGTAAGGAAAAAAGAAAAAAACTCCAATGGTGGCGCTATCCCATATATAGGTAACAATGACTGGTAAGGTGAACACAGTCGTAATTTTCACCACCTGCACCGTCTGTGATAGCCTGATAGAAGGTTATCACAGACTGTGCAGGTGGTGAAAATTTGCCACGGATCCCGGTCAAGCTCCTGCAGCCTGCAATCCCTGATTTATACCCCAGATATAGGGGTGATATGCCTGATACCTGATTTTACCAGGTGAGAATTTATAATGTAGAAGCTCACCTAAACCATATATACTCGCAGGATTACACGAGGCGCTGTCCTCCTTCCTTTTTTTTCTTTTATCTCTTCTATATAGTTCCTGACATGGACAGAGGTGTCAGCAGAGAGCACTGTGGTCAGACAGAAAGGAAATTCTAAAAGAAAAGAAATACCTCTAGAGCATACATCAGCTTATATGTACTGGAAGGATTAAGATTTATAAATGGAAGTAATTTATAAATCTAATCCGATGCAATCCACAAAGAGGTACCCGGCACTGCCCGACTCAAGCACTGATTCAATGCACGCTGACACCTTCCTACAAATCCCATGATTAATATTCAGCATATAGGTGGTGCTCACCGTAATCCAACAAACAGTTCACTTCTATAAAACTTCCAAGATGAGAAAGAAATCCACAGGGCACTCACCAATGCTGCAAAATATGTCCTTTATTTCACGGGTCAAGAGATCAGTGCGGAGACGCTCATACAGGTGTGTTTCTACAAACTACGGCCAGTTTCTCGCGATACTTCTCGCTTCAACAGGTTTACAAATCTTAGCTGCTGAAGAAAGGACTGAGACAGTCCTGAAAAGCGTCCAGCGTCCCCTCAATACCTATTGAGACCACCAGCATACTTGCCCTGCTTAGTCAATAGCAGTCCGATACCGGATAATAAACTGTCAATCACCCGACACCCGGTGAAGGAGACATCCGCGCCTCGCTGCCACGAGGACGCCACCAGCACATATACGTGCGCATCCGCAGAACCGCTGCGACAACACCACCCGCAACCCACCATCTACCAACATCACCACTGTGGGAGACGGCCGAGTCTCCGGTGATGCTGTCGCTTGCCAAGACAGCTACTCAGTGCTAACACACTGTGGGATTACACAGCGCAACAGGAGGAGATCGCAGCATCCCCGTGAAGTTCAACGCATCAGTATCCGGGAGCGGTGAGATACAAAGTATCATACAAATATGCATGCATATTAACAGTGACTGCACACTAGCTGTTTATGTTGAATATTGTCTACAAATAGCAAATAGATCTTCTACTTAAACGTTGAAGTGCTAAAATAGCCGGACTCATCTGAACGGTTGCTACGGATTACTAACCTTATGGTTGCCATTGGTTACCACAATACCAGAATCGGTCCCACCCAGATCCCTCTCTCTATATATGTTTATGGTAGTCTCTATATTTTATAATTTTTACAATTTTTTACTAGTATATTTTTATATTTTATATACTGTACTATACATATGCTATAGTTCTTAATAGTTGGTGCTGCGCCTGCACAAGGGCCCTGTGAGACGCAGTTGCTGCTATTTACATTTTATCTAATATTCTATTGTCACACTATATACAATCAATAAATTGAAATATTACTTGAAACACAACCTGTCCAGTTGTCTCAAACCCTGACCCCTAATATATATATATTTCTACAGGTTTACAAATCTGTTAAACATTCTGGCACCAGTTGATTTAAAAAAAAATCTAGTTGTCCACCGGAGTACCCCTTTAATGGACTGAGTAACCTCGTCTTTACAGAGAATTGCAGTGACCATACAATGTGAGAAGAAATAGTAAAATATTGTCAGAAGGTTCCTCAGTAAGATTGTAAGAAAGCTCGGCTAACATCTTAAAGGGGTACTCCGGCCCTGAGACATCTTATCCCCTATCCAAAGGGTAGGATATAAGATGTTTCCCCGTGGGGGTCCCGCCGCTGGGGACCCCGCAATCATGTATTCAACATTCACCTGTTTGAGCTGCACACTGCGGTGCCAGCTCACAAACAGTCGGCTGGCAACCATGGGGTCGGAGTATCATGACATCATAACTCCGTACCCCATGTGATGTCACCCCCCCGCTCCCACTATGCAAGTCTATGGAAGAGGGGTAGAGGACTGTACATGGGTGTAGAGGAGTGTACATGGATGACTAGTGTGTAGAGGGGTGACAGAGGAGTGTACGTGGGTGAGAGAGGGGTGTAGAGGAGTGAACATGGGTGACAGAGGGGTGTAGAGAAGTGTACATGGATGACAGAGGGGTGTAGAGGAGGGTACATGGGTGACAGAGGGGTGTAGAGGAGGGTACATGGGTGACATGAAATCGTTCAGCAGGCATCCCGGCATATCGCCCAGGGGGGTCATTATGCCCCCCCATGTCGGCGATGGCCGCAGATCGCTGGACAATTCAGTCCAGCGATCTGCGGCGATTCCGGGTCAATCGGGTCTCCAGTGACCCGGTGACCCGGAATTACTGGCTGATCGGGGCCATCTCTGACGGTCCCGAACAGCCAGAGCCTGCAGGGGTGAGGTGGCACTGGTGCCACCTCACGATCGCCCTGATTCGTCGGCCGGATTACCGGCCGACCAATCAGGGCGCCTGCTGCGGGTGTCACTCCCGCAACCCGCTCCGCCCCTCTTCCGGAGGACGTGAGCGGGTGCAGGACGTGCACCCCGGGTGCTGGGGACCCCGATCCCCGGTATCAATGTTGGGATCGGGGCCCCAGGAGCAGCGGCGGCGGCGACGACGAGGGACTGACTTTCCGGCGTGGATCGTTGGAGATGAGTGACAGCCTCCTGCTGTTGCTTAGCAACAGCTCCCAGCATGCAAAAAGGGCATGCTGGGAGCTGTAGTTATGCAACAGCAGGAGGCAGACCACCACAATTCCCAGCATTCCCTTATGGGCATGCTGGGACTTATGGTTTTGTAACAGCTGGAGGCACATTTTTTCTATGGAAAAGTGTACCGTCAGCTGTTGTATAACTACAACTCCCAGCTTGCACAAACAGCTAAAGTGCATGCTGAGAGTTGTAGTGGTGCATCTGCTGGTTGAATAACTACAACTCCCAGCATGCCCGTTGGCTGTCGGTGACTGCTGAGAGTTGTAGTTTTGCAACAGCTGAAGGCACACTGGTTGTGAAACACCGAGTTAGGTCACAAACTCAGTGATACATAACCAGTGTGCCTACAGCTGTTGCAAAACTAAAACTCTCAGCATGTACACTCTGTCAGCGCATGCTGGGAGTTGTAGTTTTGCAACAGCTGGATGTCCCCCCCCCCAATGTGAATGTACAGGGTACACTCACATGGGCGGAGGTTTACAGCAAGTATCTGGCTGCAAGTTTGAGCTGCGGCAAATTTTCTGCCGCAGCTCAAACTGCCAGCGAGAAACTACTGTGAACCCCCGCCCGTGCGACTGTACCCTAAAAACACTACACTAACAAAAAATAAAATAAAAAGTAAAAAACACTACATATACACAGCCCCCCTCCCCTCCCCAATAAAAATGAAAGTGTCTGGTACGCCACTGTTTCCAAAACGGAGCCTCCAGCTGTTGCAAAACAACAACTCCCACTATTGTCAGACAGCCGTTGACTGTCCAGGCATGCTGGGAGTTTTGCAGCAGCTGGAGGCACCCTGTTTGGGAATCACTGGCATAGAATACCCCTATGTCCACCCCAATGCAAGTCCCTAATTTAGGCCTCAAATGCGCATGGCACTCTCACTTTGGAGCCCTGTCGTATTTCAAGGCAACAGTTTAGGGTCACATATGGGGTATCGCCGTACTCGGGAGAAATTGTGTTACAAATTTTGGGGGTATTTTCTGCTTTTACCCTTTTTAAAAATGTAAAATTTATGGTAAAACAAGCATTTTAGGTAAAAAATTTTTTTTTTTTTACATATGCAAAAGTCGTGAAACACCTGTGGGGTATAAAGGTTCACTTAACCCCTTGTTACATTCCCCGAGGGGTCTAGTTTCCAAAATGGTATGCCATGTGTTTTTTTTTTCTGCTGTCCTGGCACCATAGGGACTTCCTAAATGTGGCATGCCCCCAGAGCAAAATTTGCTTTCAAAAAGCCAAATATGACTCCTTCTCTTCCGAGACCTGTAGTGCGCAAGCAGAGCACTTTTCACCCCCATATGGGGTGTTTTCTGAATCGGGAGAAATTGGGCTTCAAATTTTTAGGGGTATTTTCTGCTATTACCCTTTTTAAAAATGTAAGATTTTTGGGAAAACAAGCATTTTAGGTAAAATTTTTTTTTTTTTTTTTTTTTACATTTGCCAAAGTCGTGATACACCTGTGGGGTATAAAGGCTCAGTTTATCCCATGTTACATTCCCCAAGGGGTCTAGTTTCCAAAATGGTATGCCATGTGGTTTTTTTTTTTGCTGTTCTGGCACCATAAGGGCTTCCTAAATGCAACATGTCCTCCAAAAACCATTTCAGAAAAACGTACTCTCCAAAATCCCCTTGTCGCTCCTTCCATTCTGAGCCCTCTACTGCGCCCGCCGAACACTTTACATAGACATATGAGGTATGTGCTTACTCGAGAGAAATTGGGCTACAAAAACAAGTAAAAATTTTGTCCTTTTACCCCTTGTAAAAATTCAAAAATTGGGTCTACAAGAACATGTGAGTGTAAAAAATGAAGATTGTGAATTTTCTCCTTCACTTTGCTGCTATTCGTGTGAAACACCTAAAGGGTTAAAATGCTGACTGAATGTCATTTTGAATACTTTGGGGAGTGTAGTTTTTATAATGGGGTCATTTATGGGGTATTTCTAATATGAAGACCCTTCAAATCCACTTCAAACCTGAACTGGTCCCTGAAAAATGCCGAGTTTGAAAATTTTGTGAAAAATCGGAAAATTGCTGCTGACCTTTGAAGCCCTCTGGTGTCCTCCAAAAGTAAAAACTCATCAATTTTATGATGCAAACATAAAGTAGACATATTGTATATTTGAACAAAAAAAAATGTATTCGTAATATCCATTTTCCTTACAAGCAGAAAGCTTCAAAGTTAGAAAAATGCAAAATTTTCTAATTTTTCATCAAATTTACGGATTTTTCACCAAGAAAGGATGCAAGTATCGACAAAAAATTACCACTATGTTAAAGTAGAATATGTCACGAAAAAACTATCTCGGAATCAGAATGATAACTAAAAGCATTCCAGAGTTATTAATGTTTAAAGTGACAGTGGTGAGATGTGCAAAAAATGCTCCGGTCCTTAAGGCCAAAATGGGCTTGGTCCTGTAGGGGTTAATATTGGAAGACATCAGAGTGCTTCAGAGTTCAGCATCAATTTTCCAATTTTTCACAACATTTTCAAAATTGAAATTTTTCAGAGACCATGTCAGTTTTGAAGTGGATTTGAAGGTCCTTCATGTTAGAAATACCCCACAAAGGACCCCATTATAAAAACTGCACCCCTCAAAATGACATTCAGAATGTTTGTTTACCCTTTAGGTGTTTCACAGGAATAGCAGCAAAGTGAAGAAGAAAATTCAAAATCTAAATTTTTTACACTAACATGTTCTTGTAGACCATGTTTTTGAATTTTAACAAGGGGTAAAAGGAGAGAAATCTCCCCAAATGTGTAACCCAATTTCTCTCGAGTAAGGAAATACCTCATATGTATATGTAAAGTGTTCGGAGGGTGCAGTAGAGGGCTCAGAAGGGAAGGAGCAACAATGGGATTTTGGAGAGTGAATTTTGCTGAAATGGTTTTTGGGGGGCATGTCACATTTAGGAAGCCCCTATACTGCCAGAACAGCAGAAAAGCCCCCACATGGCATACTGTTTTGAAATCTACACCCCTCAAGGCACATAACAAGGGCGGGGGTTTACATAACAAGGGCGGGGGTTTACAGCAAGGAAACTTGCTGTAAACCCCCACCCATGTGAATGTACCCTGTACCCTGTACATTCACATGGGGGGGGGCATTCAGAGGCAGCTCTCTAATTAGTCGAGTTAGGCGGCACCTAAGGCCTTGTGCTAAATGGGGCCTCGCTGCCACCTAAATCGTATATTTAGAGCAGTGCTTTCCCTCCCCGGCGCCGCAGGGGAAGGGAAGTTTGTGTGCTCTGGCCTGAGGCTGTAACAGGACCTGCCATGATGTCACCGTCATGTGATCAGTCACATGGAGGAGGAGGAGTCACACGATCAGCACTGTGCAGGCATTCAATCACTGCAAACATTGAAGCTAAGGGCCGGCTGCCATCACTTTTTTTTTTAATAATCTGGCTGGCAACAGTAATTACACATGAGGTATTTACTTATGAGGGCTGTGTGTATGGAGGGCTGTGTATATGGGAATAGGCTATGTGAATGGAGGGCTATGTATATGGGAATGGGGCTGTGTGTATGGAGGGCTGTGTATATGTGTGTATGGAGGCCTGTGTATATGGGGATAGGCCGTGTTTATGGAGGGCTGTGTATATGTACATAGGCTGTGTGTATGGAGGGCTGTGGATATGAAGATAGGGCTGTGTATATGGGGATGGGGATGTGTGTATGGAGGGCTGTGTATATGGGGATAGGCTGTGTGTATGGAGGGCTATTTATATGAGGATGGGGCTGTGTGTATGGAGGGCTGTGTATATGGGGATGGGGCTATGTGTATGGAGGGCTATGTATATGGGGATGGGGCTGTGTGTATGGAGGGCTGTGTATATGGGGATAGGCTGTGTATATGGAGGGCTGTGTATATGGGGATAGGCTGTGTGTATGGAGGGCTGTGTGTATGGGGATGGGCCTGTGTGTATGGAGGGCTATGTATATGGGGATGGGGCTGTGTGTATGGAGGGCTGTGTATATGGGGATAGGCTGTGTGTATGGAGGGCTCTGTATATGGGGATAGGCTATGTGTATGGAGGGCTGTGAATATGGGGGATAGGCTGTGTGTATGGAGGGCTCTGTATATGGGGATAGGCTGTGTGTATGGAAGGCTGTGTATATGCGGATGGGGCTGTGTGTATGGAGGGCTGTTGATATGCGGATGGGGCTGTGTGTATGGAGGCCTATGTATATGGGGATAGGCTATGTGTATGGAGGGCTGTGTATATGGGGATAGGGCTGTGTGTATGGAGGGCTGTGTATATGGGGATAGGCTGTGTGTATGGAGGGTTGTGTATATGTGGATAGGCTCTGTGTATGGAGGGCTGTGTATATGGGAATAGGCTGTGTGAATGGAGGGCTATGTATATGGGAATGGGGCTGTGTGTATGGAGGGCTGTGTATATGTGTGTATGTAGGCCTGTGTATATGGGGATAGGGCTGTGTATATGGGGATGGGGCTGTGTGTATGGAGGGCTGTGTATATGGAGGGCTGTGTATATGGGGATAGGCTGTGTGTATGGAGGGCTATGTATATGAGGATGGGGCTGTGTGTATGGAGGGCTGTGTATATGGGGATGGGGCTATGTGTATGGAGGGCTATGTATATGGGGATGGGGCTGTGTGTATAGAGGGCTGTGTATATGGGGATAGGCTGTGTGTATGGAGGGCTGTGTATATGGGGATAGGCTGTGTGTATGGAGGGCTGTGGATATGGGGATGGGGCTATGTGTATGGAGGGCTATGTATATGGGGATGGGGCTGTGTGTATGGAGGGCTGTGTATATGGGGATAGGCTGTGTATATGGAGGGCTGTGTATATGGGGATAGGCTGTGTGTATGGAGGGCTGTGTGTATGGGGATGGGCCTGTGTGTATGGAGGGCTATGTATATGGGGATGGGGCTGTGTGTATGGAGGGCTGTGTATATGGGGATAGGCTGTGTGTATGGAGGGCTCTGTATATGGGGATAGGCTATGTGTATGGAGGGCTGTGAATATGGGGGATAGGCTGTGTGTATGGAGGGCTCTGTATATGGGGATAGGCTGTGTGTATGGAAGGCTGTGTATATGCGGATGGGGCTGTGTGTATGGAGGGCTGTTGATATGCGGATGGGGCTGTGTGTATGGAGGCCTATGTATATGGGGATAGGCTATGTGTATGGAGGGCTGTGTATATGGGGATAGGGCTGTGTGTATGGAGGGCTGTGTATATGGGGATAGGCTGTGTGTATGGAGGGTTGTGTATATGTGGATAGGCTCTGTGTATGGAGGGCTGTGTATATGGGAATAGGCTGTGTGAATGGAGGGCTATGTATATGGGAATGGGGCTGTGTGTATGGAGGGCTGTGTATATGTGTGTATGTAGGCCTGTGTATATGGGGATAGGGCTGTGTATATGGGGATGGGGCTGTGTGTATGGAGGGCTGTGTATATGGAGGGCTGTGTATATGGGGATAGGCTGTGTGTATGGAGGGCTATGTATATGAGGATGGGGCTGTGTGTATGGAGGGCTGTGTATATGGGGATGGGGCTATGTGTATGGAGGGCTATGTATATGGGGATGGGGCTGTGTGTATAGAGGGCTGTGTATATGGGGATAGGCTGTGTGTATGGAGGGCTGTGTATATGGGGATAGGCTGTGTGTATGGAGGGCTGTGGATATGGGGATGGGGCTGTGTGTATGGAGGGCTATGTATATGGGGATGGGGCTGTGTATATGGAGGGCTGTGTATATGGGGATAGGCTGTGTGTATGGAGGGCTATGTATATGGGGATGGGGCTGTGTGTATGGAGGGCTGTGTATATGGGGATAGGCTGTGTGTATGGAGGGCTGTGTATATGGGGATGGGGCTGTGTGTATGGGGATTGGCTGTGTGTATGGAGGGCTCTGTATATGGGGATAGGCTGTGTGTATGGAGGGCTGTGTATATGGGAATGGGGCTGTGTGTATAGAGGGCTGTGTATATGGGGATTGGGCTGTGTGTATGGAGGACTATGTATATGAGGATGGGGCTGTGTGTATGGAGGGCTGTGTATATGGGGATGGGGCTGTGTGTATGGAGGGCTATGTATATGGGGATGGGGCTGTGTGTATGGAGGGCTGTGTATATGGGGATAGGCTGTGTGTATGGAGGGCTCTGTATATGGGGATAGGCTGTGTGTATGGGGGATAGGCTGTTTGTATGGAGGGCTCTGTATATGGGGATAAGCTGTGTGTATGGAGGGCTGTGTATATGGGAATTGGGCTGTGTGTATGGAGGGCTGTGTATATGGGGATGGGGCTGTATGTATGGAGGACTATGTAAATGAGGACGGGGCTGTGTGTATGGGGGGCTGTGTATATGGGGATGGGGCTGTGTGTATGGAGGGCTATGTATATGGGGACGGGGCTGTGTGTATGGAGGGCTGTGTATATGGGGATATCCTATGTGTATGGAGGACTGTGTATATGAGGATGGGGCTGTGTGTATGGAGGGCTGTGTTAATGGGGATGGGGCTGTGTGTATGGAGGGCTGTGTATATGGGGATAGGCTGTGTTTATGGAGGGCTGTGTATATGGGGATAGGCTGTGTGTATGGAGGGCTGTGTATATGGGAATAGGCTGTATGTAGGGAGGGCAGTGTATATGGGGATGGGGCTGTGTGTATGGAGCGCTGTGTGTATGGAGGGCTGTGTATATGGGGATAGGCTGTGTGTATGGAGGGCTGTGTGTGTGGGGATGGAGCTGTGCGTATGGAGGGCTGTGTATATGGGGATGGGGCTGTGTGTATAAAGGGCTGTGTATATGGGGATAGGCTGTGTGTATGGAGGGCTGTGTATATGGGGATGGGGCTGTGTATATGGGGATAGGCTGTGTGTATGGAGGGCTGTGTATGGGGATGGGGCTGTGTGTATTGTTACGCCGAGCGCTCCGGTTCCCTGCTCCTCCCCGGAGCGCTCGCGGCGTTCCTCTCTCTGCAGCGCCCCGGTCAGAACCGCTGACCGGGAGCGCTGCACTGACACTGCCGGCGGGGATGCGATTCGCATAGCGGGACGCGCCCGCTCGCGAATCGCATCCCAAGTCACTCACCTGTCCCGGCCCCCGGCTGTCATGTCCTGGCGCGCGCGGCTCCGATCCTTAGGGCGAGCGCGCGCCAGCTCTCTAAGATTTAAAGGGCCAGTGCACCAATGATTGGTGCCTGGCCCAATCAGCCTAATTAGCTTCCACCTGCTCCCTGTCCATATTACCTCACTTCCCCTGCACTTCCTTGCCGGATCTTGTTGCCTTGTGCCAGTGAAAGCGTTTAGTGTTGTCCAAAGCCTGTGTTCCAGATCTCCTGCTATCCTCATTGACTACGAACCTTGCCGCCTGCCCCGACCTTCTGCTACGTCTGACCTTGCCTCTGCCTAGTCCTTCTGTCCCACGCCTTCTCAGCAGTCAGCGAGGTTGAGCCGTTGCCGGTGGATACGACCTGGTTGCTACCTCCGCAGCAAGACCATCCCGCTTTGCGGCGGGCTCTGGTGAAAACCAGTAGCAACCCTAGAACCGGTCCACCGACACGGTCCACGCCAATCCCTCGCTGACACAGAGGATCCACATCCAGCTAGCCGAATCCTAACATGTATGGAGGGCTGTGTATATGGGGATGGGGCTGTGTGTATAAAGGGCTGTGTATATGGGGATAGGCTGTGTGTATGGAGGGCTGTGTATATGGGGATGGGGCTGTGTATATGGGGATGGGGCTGTGTGTATGGAGGGCTGTGTATATGGGGATGGGGCTGTGCATATGGGGATAGGCTGTGTGTATGGAGGGCTGTGTATATGTGTTTATGGAGGGCTGTGTATATGGGGATGGGGCTGTGTGTATGGAGGCCTGTTTATATGGGGATGGGGCTGTGTGTATGGAAGGCTGTGTATATGCGGATGGGGCTGTGTGCATGGAGGGCTGTGTATATGGGGATAGGCTGTGTATGGAGGGCTGTGTATATGGGAATAGGCTGTGTGTATGGAGAGCTGTGTATATGGGGAAAGGCTGTGTGTGTGGAGGGCTGTGCATATGGGGATAGGCTGTGTGTATGGAGGGCTGTGTATATGTGTGTATGGAGGGCTGTCTGCGTATATGGGGGGCTGTGTGCATATATGAGGGGCTGTGTGCATATATGGGGGGCTGTGTGCGTATATGGGGGGCTGTGTGCGTATATGGGGGCTGCGTGTTTGTGTATGGAGGGCTGTGTATATGTATATGGGGGCTGTGTATGTGTATGTGGCGGCTGCGTGTGTGTATATGGGGCTGCGTGTGTGTACATGGGGGCTGCGTGTGTGTGTATATGGGGGCAGCGTGTGTGTATATGGGGGCTGCGTGTGTGTGTATATGTGGGGCTGCGTTTGTGTGTTTATGGGGGCTTCGTATGTGTGTATATGGGGGCTGCGTATGTGTATGGGGGGCTGCGTATGTGTGTGTATGGGGGCTGTGTATGTGTGCATATGGGGGCTGCGTGTGTTTGTGCATGGAGGGTTGTGTATGAGGGGGCTGCATATGTTTGTGTATGGAGGGCTGTGTATATGGGGGCTGCGTATGCTTGTATATGGAGGGCTGTGTATGTGGGGGTGCGTATGTTTGTGCATGGAGGGCTGTGTATATGGGGGCTGTGTATGTGTTTGTATGCAGGGCTGTGTATATGGGGGCTGCGTATGTTTGTGTATGGAGGGCTGTGTATATGGGGGTTGTCTCGGCATGCTGGGAGTTGTAGTTATGTGAAACCATATTCAACTGCGGCTCCTGATACATTTGGGGCACCTTACTCCGGGATATTTTTGTTTCTCACTGACATATAAAACACTGATTTATAATAAATTCCCTACTTTGTCTATTATAACAATAATTACAACTATTGGAATATTTGTCAAATAAAAATGTTTATTCATCTTTTCCAGTGTTCATACATACAGGTTGGTGGTGAATACCCATAGTATACTGGTGATGATGGTAATGACACCTTTAATCTCGGGGATATTGACAATTAGGATGGCAACGGTGACCCGTCCCAGGAACTGTCTGACCGAGTTAATATAGTCCATCGGTCCGGTGATGCTGGTCACTATCCCCCTTGGCATAACCCACGTCAGAAGCTGGAGTGTGATGGCGATCCAGGTGAGCCTGTCACTGATGAAGCCGATCCAGCTGATGGCGGTGGGGTTACAGATCACGTAAAGAAGCTCTATAGTGCTGTTGGTGGTAATCCAGATCACAAACTCATTGACTGGGTTCATCCAGGCAAGCAGGGAGCTGCTGGTGATGGTGGGGATCCAGAATATCAAGTCAGTGGTGGTGTCTATCCAGGACAGCAGGTCACTGATGATAGTAGCAAACGAGATCAGATCGTCAACAGCATCTATGAACCGGTCCAGCAGGTTGTTATTGATGGGGATATAGCATAGCAGGCAGATGATCATGTCACCATAAGTGCTGATCCAGCCAAGATAGTTTTTGATGATGGCCGCCCCGCTCTGCAGGTTGTTGGTAATGGAATCCCAGCTGATCGCGTCGTTGCTGGCAGTGGTGTCATTACTCCCCAGGACAGGGGTGATCTTTCTGATCCTGGTCCTGGTCCAGATGGGACACTTCATGTCGCTGCTGGCAGAGGTTTGATTACTCACCAGGACAGGGGTGATCTTTCTGATCCTGGTCCTCGTCCAGATGGGACACTTC
This sequence comes from Hyla sarda, assembly GCF_029499605.1. Classification (NCBI taxonomy): domain Eukaryota; kingdom Metazoa; phylum Chordata; class Amphibia; order Anura; family Hylidae; genus Hyla; species Hyla sarda. Next base: position 342,231,319 of record NC_079191.1, on the reverse strand, counting down.
ATGTCGCTGCTGGTAGTATTCAAGCTGGGCAGATCTCTGATGGCATTGTTCTGCCCTTGCAGGTGGCTGGAGGTGATATTCCGGCTCGGTTGGTTGCTGGTGATTTCAAACCAGAAACTCGGGCCGGTGGTGAAGAGGGAACCCAGGAGGATGGTAACTGTCCAGCACATGCTACAGGCCAAATTGACCTCATCCCTGCTGATGTGGTCCCCTCGAATCATGATAAAATAAAATAAAAAGCGCAAGGAAACAATATAGAAACACTAGTGCTCGCTAGATTGCAGTCCTCAGAATAAGGCCTCTGGGGCTCTGCACCTCTTTTTCCAGCTATCACCATTTGTGAAGTCACATGTGTGATGTCATACGGAATGTCACTGCTCTGAGGACAGGTGTAGACATGGACATTTACATCCATTTGTTTTATAGGGTGAAATAAGCTTTTTATTATTAAATAAAGGTATAGAAAACTCTGGGTGAAGGGTGTTTTTTTTGGGGGGGCGGTGACTTTATAAGGAGGACTGGGTATTTGGGTGGGAAGGAACGTCACTTTATAACATAGAAGACAAACAAATATAATATATAATAATATACAAATATAAATATTAATAAAATTCTGACAAAAAGTCCAACGTTATCTACAGATTTGGGTATTCTGGCAGGAGGATTCCTCATTTTTGAGAATAGGAGGAGGAAAGTGATGGTGGGGGAAGAATACACAGCTCCCGGATTGATCAGAACACTACAGCTCTGCTTCATTGGGCGTAGTCACCTGCACTCCAACCCCCATGTTTCTTTTTTTCCCCTATATATTGCAACTTATCCCTTCCAAATATATACCTACAAACACCAAAAGTGTAACACATTGTAACCCTGACACCAAATAAAGTACAAATCGATTTATGGAAATATATATTTTTTTATTAATAAAAGAACATGATTCAAAAAATGTACATAATAGATAGAATAAAATAAATATATATCAATATATGTTAAAAATGTGGCTGCAAATAATGGCTACAGGTACGGTATTTATATAATAGTGACCCAATAGAAAAGGAATAACACACCTACCGCTGGGTCGGAAGTGACGTTGGACACAGCAGCACTCGTGTGATGGAGCACGCAACGCGCATTCACATTGTAAAGCGTGTGCGGCCACGAAAACATGGCCACAGTCACTCATACTGCGCATGTGTGCACGAAAAAATTCTAGGGAGAAAGACAAGCTTCCCCAAAATGGCCGCAGATCGCTGCTAATAGAGGGACATACAAAATAAGCTGAACATCGGACCCAGGGCTAAATAATACAAAGAATGAAAATATATAGTAGGAGAACTGACTGTGGACTGTGAAGGCAATAACATGGCTATAAATAATACATATACATTAGAGATAATAGCAATAATGATTATAATAATAATCCGGGGGCAAATGAAAGCATAAAAAATTTTTACAAGGATGTGATCACATGCATAATGTAAAACAAATAAATAGTGCATTCAACATATACAAAAATGAGAAAAATATTTTTGTAAAAAATGTAGTAAAAAATTTTTGTAAAAAAATATATTTATAGAAGTGTATAAACGAATATTGATTAGTGTGCAGGAATGATGTATACTAAAACCAAATGGATAGGAGAAGTGCCTGCAGAGTGCAAGAATATATAAAGCATGCAATACAATACATACATATACAAAAGATATAATAAGTGCAGAGATATAGTGCAAATGGTACAATGTGTATATATATATATATATATATATATATATATATATATATACGTACACACACACACAAAACATGCATAATATAAAAGGATCCTGCATGTCAGAGGCCATATGCCCAGCAGAGGTGAGTGGATTAGGCATGTTAGGGTCTCATCCGACAAGAGACCACCTCTGTGTGGTGGATGGGGACACGTTTTGATCAAAAAGTGCACTAAGAGCCTCTATTTTTTAACCAAGAGAACTGCTGCTGCAACCTTCTTTTTTGTATACTTTATATACATACAACTGAAATTATATTGTTCATAAAATGGTGTAAAAAGAAAACTGAGATTGGGAACCTTTTCAAAAATTTCTTTTATTTCTTTTCTTATTAAAAACTATATTTAAGCAGCAGTGTGCGCCGAACAAAACTCTGCACAATAGTAAAATCATAAATATTTATAAAGTACACAGAGGGGAAATTCTCAAAGAATTTTGCGGCACAAAAAAATAAATTTTGCCCCAAAATTTTGGCACAAAAAGTATCAAACACATTTTCAAAGAGCTTTGTGCCGCGGTTTACACCGTTCACGTCAGTTTTGTCCATGTATATTTTCTGCTTTACATGATATTTTCAAAGGGGTGAGAGTCCAGTTTACATCAAAAATTTCACACCAGAAATCACAGAAATTGTGTTCTAGTTTTACTGTTTTTTGTTTTTTGTTTTTCTTAGTTTTTTGGGGAAAAGGTGTTATTTAAGTAATTATCAAAAAAAAAAAAAAAAGAAACAATTACCGTATTTATCGGCGTATAACACGCACTTTTAAAACTTTAATTCAAGGCAAAAAGTCTGCCTGCGTGTTATACACCGATAAATCTTTGTCACTGATTCAAAGTGGCCGCAGCAGCGGCTGCTTGTTAAGGATTAGTAGCCTGGCCGCGGCCACTTTAAATCAGTGACCAGCGCGCGGCTCCCCCTTTGTTTTTTTTACATTTTCCTTCTTTTCCCCTCTGCTTTTTATTGTATTGTTTTTTTTTCCATCTTCGTTACCTAGCCGCGCTCTCCAGGCCAGGTCCGGTGTCGGCTGCGGTCAGTGAAGCTGGATGAGTGATGTCCTCTGCTAGCTCCGCTGCACAAGATCAGGGACGTCCCTCATTCAATGCTGCTGCCGCTGTGACTATTCTAAGGTGACTGCGGTTGGGCTGCCAGCAGCGACCACACTGATCAGCGGCGGCTGCAGCGAATGATGAGTGACGTCCCTGATGCTGTGCAGCCGGCAGAGTACGTCACTCATCCAGCTTCACTGACCGCAGCCCGCAAGACCCGACACCGGACCTGGCCTGCCGAGCGCGGCTAAGTAAGGAAGATGGGAAAAAAGGATTTATATCAAAAACGGAGGGAAAGGGGATGATGAAAAGGGGGCATGATGTGAGGGGGGCAAGATGAGAGGGGGGCAAGATGAGAGGGGGCAAGATGAGAGGGGGGCATGGTGAGAGGGGGGCATGGTGAGAGGGGGGCATGGTGAGAGGGGGCATGGTGAGAGGGGGCATGGTGAGAGGGGGCATGGTGAGAGGGGGCATGGTGAGGAGGGGGCATGGTGAGGAGGGGGCATGGTGAGAAGGGGGCATGGTGAGAAGGGGGCATGGTGAGAAGGGGGCATGGTGAGAAGGGGGCATGATGAGAAGGGGCATGGTGAGAAGGGGGCATGGTGAGAAGAGGGCATGATGAGAGGGGGCATGGTGAGAAGGGGGCATGATGAGAGGGGGCATGATAAGAGAGGGGTGGGGGAATGATAAGACAGTGGGGAATGATGAGATGGTAAGGGGGGGGGTGTAAATGTGGCACACGGGCTGATAAAAGGGGAGATATGATGTGGCACTGGAAGGGGGGACCAAACTGAAGTTCAGGCAAAATCAAAGTTAGAGGGATGATATGGCATTTAGTCTGTCATTTATCTTATATGTATTTTTTTTTTTACTTTAAATTTCCCTATTAAAATGGGGGTGCGTGTTATACGCCGATAAATACGGTATTAATGAAAAATGGTATTAAAAAAAAATATATTTTTTTTTATTTTTTTCTTGGTCAATGCACCTGCACTCACATTTAAGCTCAAAAATGTTTTATTTATACAGTTATCACTGGGCACTAGTAACCATGGAATATTTTGTATAATTTGGCACAAAAAAAAATCCAATATGGCTGCAAAAAAAAATTTGCGCTGTGAAAATGAATGTTCACTTATTTTCAAAGCAGCACAAGAGACCTTTGAAATGTGAGGAGAAAAAAAAGTGTGAATAATATCGCTGGAACAGAAATTATATTAGTTTTTGAGAATCTCCCCCAGAATGTCTGGGTTTAAAAAATATGTAATTTTGCTGAACAATCTGTCCCCTTACCTCTATATCAGTGTTTACCAATCAGAATGTCTCCAAGTGTTGCAAAACTTGGCATGCTGGGAGTTGAAGTTTTGCAAAAGCTGGAGGTACCCTGGTTGGTAAACACTGTGTACATGTACCAGAGCTGAGTGTGTGATCATGTACATGTAGCAGAAATTAGTGTGCGGCATGTGTATGGAGCAGAGCTGAATGTGTGATTATGTTTAAGCATGACCACGCACACACTCAACACTGCTACATACACCTGATCACTCACTCAGCTCTGGTGAATTTACAAAATCACACACTCAGCTCTGCTACATATACACAATAACACACTCAGCTCTGCTGCATATACTCAATCACACACACAGCTCTGCTACATACAACTGATCACGCACTCAGCTCTGCTACACATACACATACTCACACTCAGCTCTCCTGCATATACACAATCACACACACAGCTCTACTACATACACCTGATCACACACTCAGCTCTGCTGCATATACACAATCACATACTCAGCTCCTGCTACATATACACACACTCATCTCTACTGCATATACACACACACTCAGCTCTACTACATATATACACAATCACACATATACATTGGGGGAAATTTATCATTGTTGTAGGTACAAGTATTTAGTAGATTGTTTTGGTTGGTCAAAATTTGGTGCAATTGCAAGGCACATGATACATTTTGTGCAAAGTTCTAAATCTCCACCCAGTTCTAATTGTACACCTGAGCTGCACCTCACAGGAAAAGTGGACATAGGGATTTTGTTCTATTGCTTTGAGGCTCGGATAACATTGAGGTTTTTTGTTCACCAGCAAAAACGCCAGAAAAACTGTCACAGCTTTTTCCTGCGTTTTTTCAGTTTTTCTTGTGTTCTTTTCTTGCGTTTTTGCTGGTGTGTGGAAACAATCATTTTTGTATCATGTGGCAATTTTTTTACTGCCTTCAGGTACCACTCCATGGGTCGGATGCAGAGCGCCCAGTCCACAGAGTGTAAGGAGGTGAGGAGTGATATATAGCATATACAGGGTGCAGAGCATCACTACTTACCTGCGCCAGCTGTATAGAAGACTTAGGTGCATAATTTACCCATGTATACCATTCAGGAGCCCAGCAAGGAAAGAGTTAACTCACACTGCTGAGCAGTAGAACTACGGTTCCAAGTCCGGTCAGGAAACCGCATGCGGGTCAAAAATGAGCCGACCGAAATGTAAAAATGAAAAGTGAATGCAGCCTAAGACAGATGAAATGTTCTCATAGCCGAGGGCTCAATAATCTTAATACTAGTTCTAGGCCCTCGTAGCAGGGGCAGACTATTATAATATAACCTCTTAATCTCTCTCAGATGATCCAAAGGATAGGGGATAAGATGCCTGATCGCGGGAGTCCCGCCGCTGGGGACCCCCGGGATCTTGCACGCGGCACCCCGTTTGTAATCAGTCCCCGGAGCGTGTTCGCTCCGGGTCTGGTTACCGGCGACCACACGGTAGGTGGTGTGTGACGTCACACCTCCGCCTCCATGTGATGTCACGCTCCGCCTCTCAATGCAAGCCTATGGGAGGGGGCATGATAGCTGTCACGCCCCCTCCCATAGTCTTGCATTGATGGGCGGAGCGTGATGTCACACGGGGGAGGAGGCGTGACATCACACGCCGCCGGCCGTGTGGTCGCCGGTAATCAGACCCGGAGCGAACACGCTCCGGGGACTGATTACAAACAGGGTGCCGCGTGCAAGATCCCGGGGGTCCCCAGCGGCGGGACTCCCGCAATCAGGCATATCCTCTATCCTTTGGATAGGGGATAAGATGTCTAAGCACCGGAGTACCCCTTTAACACTCTGTAGTCCCTGTGCTGCTTCAGCAATTCTTATTCAGGTGCTATTCATATCACGGCTGGTACTTGTCTGTCCCCCGGCTCCAGCTGTCTCCTCTGCTGCCCTCTCTAAGCCAGCGTTTCCCAACCAGGAGTGCCTCCAATTGTCGCAAAACTGCAACTCCCAGCATGCCGGACAGCCAACGGCTGGGAGTTGCAGTTTTGCGACAGCTGGAGGCGCTCTGGTTGGGAAACACTGGTGTAGTATATGGTGCAACATTCTGGGAATCTGATTGGTTGGATCCATTCCAGGATTCGGATAGGTTGGATAAATACCGACCATTGCATTGCCAGTATCTTTAATATAAAATACTGGCCTGGTGGCTGATGTCGCTCCATGTGACTCTATGGTGGCTGATGTCGCTCCATGTGGCTCTGTGGTGGCTGATGTCGCTCCATGTGGCTCTATGGTGGCTGATGTTGCTCTCACATCTCTCCACCAGTGGTGTGTCCTCACACAAGCCACGAATGCTGATGTCTCTCTCAACAAGTCACAGCTCACACCGGCAGTACACAGTCATCACTTTACGCTTATTTTAAAATAAGCATATAGTCTCAAACTGGTGGCCCTTCAGATGATGCAAAACTTCAACTCCCAGCATGCCTGGACATGCCCAGACAGCCATTTTCTGCAGCTAATGGCTGTGGGGAATGCTGGGAGTTGAAGTTTTGCAACATCTGGAGGGCCACCAGTTTGAGACCCCTGATGTAGACCCAACAATGTAATAGTCATAGAATAAGTTCCTCATGCTATTGCCTGTTTAGTACCAAATAGCCTCATGGTCAGACTTCCCTGCCACCGTGTTTTGTTAAACAGCACGCATACCCCAGCAATAAACCACATATACGTTGTGCACAGTACTTTGAAGGGGTATTCTGGTGGAAAACTTATTTTTTTTTTAAGTCAACTGGTGCCAGAAAGTTTAACAGATTTGTAAATTTCGTCTATTAAGAAAAATCTTAATCCTTCCTACTTATTAGCGGCTGTATTCTCCAGAGGTTCTTTTCTTTTTGGATTTCTTTTCTGTCATGACCACAGTGCTCTCTGCTGACATCTCTGTCCATGTCAGGAACTGTCCAGAGGAGGAGAAAATCCCCATAGCAAACATAATCTGCTCTGGACAGTTCCTAAAATGGACCGAGGTGTCAGCAGAGAGCACTGTGGTCATGAAAGAAAAGAAATCCTAAAAGAAAATAATTTTCTCTGTAGCATATAGCTGCTAATAAGATTTTTTAATAGAAGAAATTTACAAATCTGAATTCGGGTAGAAAAACAGACATGGTGCACATCTACAATCTTGTATAATGATCTGATTGCTTCTCAGCATAATATCAAAAACTAACAGGTTGTTAGTATACATTTTTGATCAAAAAGTACAAGCCCACTCGCCACGTCAAGGCCACCTATTTAGAGTGGGTCCCTAACGTCCCTAGCATAAAATGGCGCAGCACCGGGCGGTGACCACCACCGCCGCAACACCAATGCCCACAGGGAGGAACGACCCACCGGTAGAGCGGCCCCAATGCCACTCAAACCAGTCTATGGGCCGCACCCCCCCGCAGACACGGCGCCACGGCAGCAACGGACACCGCACAGCACCACACCAGTGTGAACAAGGTGTAATGGCTCACTTACCATGCTCTCCCAGTCAGACTGGGAGGCTGCTAGGAAAGAAATCAATGATTGTAGATGTGCGCTATGTCTGTATTCTACTCGAATTCATATTGTGATTTCTATCCTTCCTTTTTTTTTTTTTTTTTAACATGTGCTGCACTCTTCCCCACCCCCTCAGCCCAAACCTATATATGTGGTAATTAGCCACACTAGGGCCATTTCACTCCTAGCAGCCTCCCGGTCTGACTGGAAGAGCAAGGTAAGTGAGCCTTTACACCTTGTTCACACTGGTGTGGTGCGGGGCAGCGTCCGTTGCTGCCGTGGCGCTGTGTCTGCGGGCGGGTGCGGCCCATAGACTGGTTTGAGAGGCATTGGGGCTGCTCTGCCAGTGGGTCGCTCCCCCCCGTTGGCATCTGTGTCGCGGCGGTGGTGGTCGCCGCCCGGTGCTACGCCATTTTATGCTAGGGATGTTAGGGACCCACTCTGAATAGGTGGCCTTGACGTGGCGAGTGGGCTTGTACTTTTTGATCAAAAATGTATACTAACAATCTGTTAGTTTTTGATATTGTGCTGAGAAGCAATCAGATCATTATACAAGATTGTAGATGTGCGCTATGTCTGTATTCTACTCGAATTAATATACAAATCTGTTTAACTTTCTGGCACCAGTCAGCACCTTATCATCTGTTGAGCAGCGATTAAAAAGTGAAATATTTATATAAAAAAAACATGCCCTTTGAAAAAGTTTGGGGGGTTTGGTATTCCCCAACCAAGGAAAAAAGGAAAAAAAAAGTATTTTTGCATAACACCAGCAGTACTTAACAGTGCTGCAGCACACAGTCGCTGTGTGATAAACCCAAAATTGCACTCTCTCACAGACTATTAGGAATGGACTGCTGGGTATGTATTACATCATCTACATCTATAGTACGCTTAAAAAACGTATTGGGTATTGGAGTAGAACACCAGCCGGTGATTACTTTTTCCTGGACTTTCACAGTATCTAGGCCATTGACACATTAACAGGTGCAAAATAGTACACTACTTAGATGTAGGTATGTGGTATGCTCTTATGAGGGTAGAAAAATGCGCTACAGTACGCTTAATAAACGTATTGGAGTAAAACACCAGCCGGTGATTACTTTTGTCTGTCCTTTCACAATATGTAGGCCCTTTACAGATTAACAGGTACAAAATAGTACACTACTTACATGTACGTATGTGGAATGCACTTATGAGGGCAGAAACATGCAGTATAGTACCCTTAAAAAACTAATTTTAGTAAAACACCAGCCAGTGATTACTTTTGCCTGGACTTTCACAGTATCTAAGCCCTTGACAGATTAAGAGGTACAAACTAGTACACTACTTAGATGTATGTATGTGGTATGCACATATGAGGGCAGAATAATGCGCTACAGTACACTTAAAAAAAGGATCTGAATACAAAACCAGCCGGGGAGTACTTTTGCCTGGACTTTCACAGTATCTAGGCCCTTGACAAATGAACAGGTACAAAATAGTTCACTACTTAGATGCAGGTATGTAGTATGCACTTATGAGGGCAGAAAAATGCACTACAGTACGCTTAAAAAACGTATTGGGGTAAAACACAAGCCGGTGATTACTTTTGGCTGTCCTTTCACAGTATGTAGGCCCTTGACAGATGAACAGGCACAAAATAGTACACCACTTAGATGTAGGTATGTGGTATGCACTTACGAGGGCAGAAAAATGCGCTACAGTATGCTTAAAAAAAACATATTTTAGTAAAACACCAGCCGGTAATTACTTTTGCCTGGATTTTCACAGTATCTAGCCTCTTGACAGATTAACAGGTACAAAATTGTACACTACTTAGATGTATGTTTGTGGTATGCACTTATGAGGGCAGAAAAATGCGTTGCAGTACGCTTAAAAATTCAGTATTTTTGTAAAACACCAGCCGGTGATTACTTTTGCCTGGTCTTTAACAGTATCTAGGTCCTTGACAGATTAACAGGTACAAAATAGTACACTACTTAGATGTACGTATGGAGTATGCAGGTATGCACATATGAGGGCAGAATAATGCGCTACAGTACACTTAAAAAAAGGATCTGAATACAAAACCAGCCGGGGAGTACTTTTGCCTGGACTTTCACAGTATCTAGGCCCTTGACAAATGAACAGGTACAAAATAGTTCACTACTTAGATGCAGGTGTCACGATGCCGGCTGGCAGGTAGTGGATCCTCTGTGCCAGAGAGGGATGGCGAGGACCGCGCTAGTGGACCGGTTCTAAGCCACTACAGGTTTTCACCAGAGCCCGCCGCAAAGCGGGATGGTCTTGCTGCGGCGGTAGTGACCAGGTCGTATCCACTAGCAACGGCTCACCTCTCTGGCTGCTGAAGATACTGAAGATAGGCGAGGTACAAGGGAGTAGGCAGTAGCAAGGTCGGACGTAGCAGAAGGTCGGGGGCAGGCGGCAAGGTTCGTAGTCAGGGGAGATAGCAAAAGTACTGGTACACAGGCTATTAAACACACAATACGCTTTCACAAGGCACTAAGGCAACAAGATCCGGCCAGGGAGTGCAAGGGAGGAGACTAGATATAACCAGGGAACAGGTGGGAACCAATTAAGCTAATTGGGCCAGGCACCAATCATTGGTGCACTGGCCCTTTAAGTCTCAGGGAGCTGGCGCGCGCGCGCCCTAGAGAGCGGAGCCGCGCGCGCCAGCACATGACCGCAGGAGACGGGAACGGGTAAGTGACCTGGGATGCGATTCGCGAGCGGGCGCGTCCCGCTGTGCGAATCGCATCCCCAACGGCCATGGCAGAGCAGCGCTCCCGGTCAGCGCTGACCGGGGAGCTGCAGGGAGAAAGACGCCGTGAGCGCTCCGGGGAGGAGCGGGGACCCGGAGCGCTAGGCGTAACAGTACCCCCCCCCCTTAGGTCTCCCCTTCTCTTTATCGGGTAACTGCCTCCCCTGGGATGAGGACACCGGGAAAGGATGGAGGGATTCCTCAACGGCAGGCAGAACCGCAGGAGTAGGAATGGGGAGAGAGGGCAGAGGGCGAGACCTGGCACGGGGCAGTGTGACACCAGGACGAGGGCCATGAGAGGACACAGAAGCTTGCCTGATGGAACTGGGAGGGGGGGAGGGGCATTTCCTGTGGCAGGCAGAGTCCTTAATGACCTTAGGGGGACCGGATACAGGAGGAACCACAGAGTTACGGCAAGGGTTACTGGGAACCGGTTTTAGACAGTTCTTGGCACAAGAGGACCCCCAAGTCTTGATCTCCCCAGTGGACCAATCCAGGGTTGGGGAATGAAGTTGAAGCCAGGGAAGTCCAAGGAGAATTTCCGAGGTGCAATTGGGGAGGACCAAAAGTTCAATCCTCTCGTGATGAGATCCGATGCTCATAAGAAGGGGCTCCGTGCGGAAACGTATGGTACAGTCCAACCTGGCTCCGTTGACCGCGGAAATGTGGAGTGGCTTGACAAGACGGGTCACCGGAATACGGAATTTATTCACAAAGGACTCCCGAATAAAATTCCCAGAAGCTCCAGAGTCCAGACAGGCCACGGCTGAGAGGGGAGAGCTGGCTGAAGTGGAAATCCGAACAGGTACCGTGAGACGTGGAGAAGCCGACTTGGCATCAAGAGACGCCACACCCACGAGAGCTGAGTGCGAGCGTGCGTTTCCCAGACGTGGAGGACGGATTGGGCAATCCACCAAAAAATGTTCAGTACTGGCACAGTACAGACAAAGATTCTCTTCCTTACGGCGATTCCTCTCTTCCAGGGTCAGGCGAGACCGATCCACTTGCATGGCCTCCTCGGCGGGAGGCCTAGGCGCAGATTGCAGTGGAGACTGTGGGAGAGGTGTCCAGAGATCTAAGTCTTTTTCCTGGCGGAGCTCTTGATGCCTCTCAGAAAAACGCATGTCAATGCGAGTGGCTAGATGAATGAGTTCATGCAGGTTAGCAGGAGTCTCTCGTGCGGCCAGAACATCTTTAATGTTGCTGGATAGGCCTTTTTTAAAGGTCGCGCAGAGAGCCTCATTATTCCAGGATAGTTCAGAAGCAAGAGTACGGAATTGTATGGCGTACTCGCCAACGGAGGAATTACCCTGGACCAGGTTCAGCAGGGCAGTCTCAGCAGAAGAGGCTCGGGCAGGTTCCTCAAAGACACTTCGAATTTCCGAGAAGAAGGAGTGAACAGAGGCAGTGACGGGGTCATTGCGGTCCCAGAGCGGTGTGGCCCATGACAGGGCTTTTCCAGACAGGAGGCTGACTACGAAAGCCACCTTAGACCTTTCAGTAGGAAACTGGTCCGACATCATCTCCAAGTGCAGAGAACATTGCGAAAGGAAGCCACGGCAAAACTTAGAGTCCCCATTAAATTTGTCCGGCAAAGACAGGCGGAGGCTAGGAGTGGCCACTCGCTGCGGAAGGGGTGCAGGAGCTGGCGGAGGAGATGGTTGTTGCTGCTGTAGCTGAGACTGAACTTGCTGTAGCTGTGACTGTTGCTGCTGTAGCTGCGACTGGAGTTGCTGTGTCATAGTGGTCAAGTACGACAGCTGGTGCTCTTGTCGGGCGACCAATGTAGGGAGGTCGGCGGCAGCTGGCAGAGGAACTTCAGCGGGATCCATGGCCGGATCTACTGTCACGATGCCGGCTGGCAGGTAGTGGATCCTCTGTGCCAGAGAGGGATGGCGAGGACCGCGCTAGTGGACCGGTTCTAAGCCACTACAGGTTTTCACCAGAGCCCGCCACAAAGCGGGATGGTCTTGCTGCGGCGGTAGTGACCAGGTCGTATCCACTAGCAACGGCTCACCTCTCTGGCTGCTGAAGATACTGAAGATAGGCGAGGTACAAGGGAGTAGGCAGTAGCAAGGTCGGACGTAGCAGAAGGTCGGGGGCAGGCGGCAAGGTTCGTAGTCAGGGGAGATAGCAAAAGTACTGGTACACAGGCTATTAAACACACAATACGCTTTCACAAGGCACTAAGGCAACAAGATCCGGCCAGGGAGTGCAAGGGAGGAGACTAGATATAACCAGGGAACAGGTGGGAACCAATTAAGCTAATTGGGCCAGGCACCAATCATTGGTGCACTGGCCCTTTAAGTCTCAGGGAGCTGGCGCGCGCGCGCCCTAGAGAGCGGAGCCGCGCGCGCCAGCACATGACCGCAGGAGACGGGAACGGGTAAGTGACCTGGGATGCGATTCGCGAGCGGGCGCGTCCCGCTGTGCGAATCGCATCCCCAACGGCCATGGCAGAGCAGCGCTCCCGGTCAGCGCTGACCGGGGAGCTGCAGGGAGAAAGACGCCGTGAGCGCTCCGGGGAGGAGCGGGGACCCGGAGCGCTAGGCGTAACAGCAGGTATGTAGTATGCACTTATGAGGGCAGAAAAATGCACTACAGTACGCTTAAAAAACGTATTGGGGTAAAACACAAGCCGGTGATTACTTTTGGCTGTCCTTTCACAGTATGTAGGCCCTTGACAGATGAACAGGCACAAAATAGTACACCACTTAGATGTAGGTATGTGGTATGCACTTACGAGGGCAGAAAAATGCGCTACAGTATGCTTAAAAAAAACATATTTTAGTAAAACACCAGCCGGTAATTACTTTTGCCTGGATTTTCACAGTATCTAGCCTCTTGACAGATTAACAGGTACAAAATTGTACACTACTTAGATGTATGTTTGTGGTATGCACTTATGAGGGCAGAAAAATGCGTTGCAGTACGCTTAAAAATTCAGTATTTTTGTAAAACACCAGCCGGTGATTACTTTTGCCTGGTCTTTAACAGTATCTAGGTCCTTGACAGATTAACAGGTACAAAATAGTACACTACTTAGATGTACGTATGGAGTATGCAGTTATGCACTTATGAGGGCAGAATAATGTGGTACAGTACTCTTAAAAAAAACATATTTTTGTAAAACAGCAGCCGGTGATTACTTTTTAACAGGTACAAAATAGTACACTACTTACATGTACGTATGTGGTATGCACTTATGAGGGCCGAAAATGCACTACGTAGTTGCACTACAGTACGCTTAATAAATGTATTTGAGTAAAATACTACTTAGAGGTATTGTACTTCCCAGCGTTCCTGCCCTGGAGCATGAACCGCAGTAAATGTAGTTTAATTAAGCGATTTGCACATTAGAATTGTGGCGATATTCACATTTGTTGCGATTTGAATATTTCATTAAATTTTAAACAAATTCGGGTTCGTCAGTTTTGATTCGCTCCTCTCTGCACATGGCCTTCAATATCAACCAAATTCTCTCTCCTAAGGCTAAGTTTCCATTTGTTTGTTTTTCTGGCAGTTTTTGGAAAACTGCCACTGCAGTTTTTGAGCCAAAGTCAGAAGTGGATCCATAAGGGAGCAGAAGTGTAAGTCCTTCCTATATATGTCCTATTCCTTTTGAATACATTTCTGGCTTTGTCTCAAAAACTGCAGTGGCAGTTTTCCAAAAACTGCCAGAAAAAAAAAAAAACAAGTAGAAACTTAGCCTTAAGCCCAATGGCGCTCCTTCTCTTTTGAGCCCTGTAGTTCGCCCACAGAGCACTTTACATCCACATACGAGGTATTTCCTTACTCAGAAGAAATGGTGTTAATAATTTTAGGGGGCTTTTTTCCTATTACCCCTTTTGAAAATGAAAACTTTGTGGTAACACCAGCATTTTTGTGAAAAAAATCTAATTTTCCATTTTCATGTCCAACTTTAACGAAAACTTGTCACCTGCGGGGTGTTAAGGCTCACTATACCCCTTGTTACGTTCCATGAGGGGTGTAGTTTTCAAAATGGGGTCACATGTGGGTGTCTTTTTTTCCTTTTACCTCTTATGAAAATGAAAAATATGGGACAACACCAGCATGTTAGTGTAAAAAAATTTAACATTTTTACACCAACATGCTGGTGTAGATCCCAAATTTACCTTTTCATAAAGGGTAAAGGAGAAAAAGCCTCCCCCCAAAATTTGTAGCGGAAATACCCCATATGTGGCCCTTAACTGTTGCCTTGAAATACGACAAGGCTCTGGAGAGAGAGAGTGCTATGCGCATTTGATGCCTAAATTAGGTATTTTCATAAGAGAGAACCTGGATGCAAGCATTAAACTTGCCTCTGATACCAAAAATACCCTACGGCAGTGTTCCCCAAACAGGGTGCCTCTACCTCCCAACATGCCTGGACAGTCAATGGCTGTCCGGCAAGACTGGGAGTTGCTATATTGAAACAGCTGGAGACTCCATTTTGGAAACAGTGCTGTACGAGATGTTTTAAATTATTATTGGAGGGGTGCAACAGTGTAAGGGGGTGTATATGTAGTGTTTTACTCTTTATTTTGTGTAGTGTTTTTAGGGTACATTCACACGGGTGGGGGTTTACAGCGAGTTTCCCACTCGGAGTTTAAGCTGCAGCGGAAAATTTGCCACAGCTCAAACTTAAATCGGGAAACTTGCTGTAAACCATCGCCCGTGTAAATGTACCCTGTGCATTCACACATTCACATGGGGGGGGGGGGGGGCAACCTTCAGCTGTTGCAAAACTACAACTCCCAGTATGCACTGACAGACCGTGCATGCTGGGAGTTCTAGTTATGTAACAGCTGGAGGCACACTGGTTGGGAAACACTGAGTTAGGTAACAGTCTACCACATTGTTTCCACACATTTATTCAAGGTACTGGTGGTATTTTTGAGCTGCATTTGGTATACATTTTCCCTTCTCACTTCTCAACAGTGTGAATGTATGTGAACTCATTGGGCTTGTGGTTTTGGATTGGCATCCCTTATTTGGTAATGCCCACACTATACACCTAAAATCGTTGGTGCTGCTTTCTCTATAGTTAGAAGTTGGGGTGCCCTTGAAACTAAGTGTCTTGAGGGTCCCCCTACATATGACACCATGGTATATCCCTTCCTTTGTTACACCTTATTGAGGGCCTGTTGGCCGTGATTATGTATAGGCGGGATAGTACTAAATTCCAAATAGGTGCTAGTTGAACATTTAATAGTGTCCCTATCCTAAGCTGTGCTTCCACTTTAATGTATACATGACCAGGCACATGACCAAATACCTGTCCTTCCCTAACTCAATGATTGATGGGCTGTTAATATGTGCCTGCAACTTAACTGATTATTATATATATAGGGTGATCTAATGCACCTCTATTCCCTCTTCTTTTTGTATTTTCTACCCTTGTGCTGTCCTTTGTTGACACCTGTGAATTGTATACCGATAAGATCCAGTGCAACATTGCCTGGGCAAAGAGGACACACAGTGAATCGTTCTCCATGTAATGCAAGATAGGGCCCTCTTGCATTGCGGGGAATGGTGTAACACAATTTGTATATGGCTATAACTTTATTCAATTAAAGGGGTATTCCAGGCAAAAACATCTTATCCCCCATCGAAAGGAGAGGGGATAAGATGTCTGTCTGACCAGTGGCGGGCCCCCCGCGATCTCCCTGCAGCAGCCCACATTCTATGCGTAGTTGCGTCTAAAGTTTTGGAAACCTCCGGGCTTCCGAGACAAGGATGTGACGTCACGCTACACCCCCTCCATTCATGTCTATGGGAGGGGGAAACTTTAGACGCAGCTAAGCATAGAATGCGGGCTGCTGCAGGGAGATCGCGGGGGGTCCCAGCGCCGGGCCTCCCGTGATCAGACATCTTATCCCCTATCCTTTCAATAGGGGATAAGATGTTTTTGCCTGGAATACCCCTTTAAATATATATGCAGTTTTTTTAATACTCCCACACTTCCCCTCTGATGTAACATTTTTGCTTACTCAACCTGACTGGTCTCTTGTCCATTGACCTGATATTGCCTCTTATGATGTAATATCTCCTTTACACAATGTGATTGATGTCCTGCATATTGATGTACAGTGTATTGAAACATTTTCATTCCCTTTTTTCATATTTTGTTATTTTAGTTCTCTCCCATCATTCTGTACTCAATACAAAGTAAAAACCAAATGTTAGAAATCTTATCTAATTTACTGAAAAGGAAAACCCAAAATATTGCATTCAAATGAGTATTCAGACCCAGGGGCGGACTGACACCACTCAGGGCCCCCGGACAAAATAAGCAAGGGCCCCCAGCAAAACTCCACCCCTGGCCCCACCTCTGCCCCGCCCCTATTCCCGCCCAGTATGTATATGAATATTTGCCATAGAATAGGGGGTGCAGTGCGCTTGTGGCAATGGTGTGCTTTGAGGGATGGCAATGCCAATCACCTTAACTACACCAAGCGCTTAAAAACACTGAACTATTCACCTCCTTTTTATGCCAACTTGGGATCTCTGTCCTCTGTCTGTGATACCCAGTCCAACTTGGCTCCAACCTTCACTTACCTTAAAGGGGTACTACTGTGCTGACAACTTATCCCCTATCTAAAGGATATGGGATAAGTTGCCTGATCGCGGGGGGCCCCGCCGCTGGGGACCCCCACGATCTCGCACGCAGCACCATGCTCTCATAAGGCCCCGGAGTGAACATCCGCTCCGGGTCTGATGACGGGGCCGGTGATCGTGACGTCACAGCTCCTTCCCCTCAATGCAAGTTTATGGCATGCCATAGACTTACATTGAGGGGGCGGAGCCGTGACGTCACCATACTCTGGCCCCGTGATCGGCACACCCGGAGCGATGTGCGCTCTGGGGCCTGATGCAAGATCGCGGGAGCGTCGGGACCCCGCGCGATCAGGCAACTTATCCCCTATCCTTTTAGATAGGGGCATAAGTTGTCAGCATGGTAGTACCCCTTTAACCCCTTAAGGACCCTTGACGTACGCGTACTTCATGACACCCTGGTACTTAAGGACCCATGAAATCATTCAGCAGGCATCCCGTGCAAATGCCCAGGGGGGTCATCAGACCCCCCATGTCGGAGATCGCGGCAAATCGCAAGTGAATTCATACTTGCGATTTGCGTGATTTTGGGTCATTACGGGTCTATGGTAACCCAGAATATAAGGGGGATCGCGGTTGTCTAAGACACCCACGATCCCCCTGAAGGGATAGGAGTGAGGTGGCAGGGTTGCCACCCCTCCTATCCCTGCTATTGGTGGTCTAGATGCGACCACCAATAGCAGATCGGGGGCGGGGGGGTTAACTTTCGTTTTCCCCATCCTGCCCACCCACAATAGGCGGGGCAGGACGGGGAAACGACGGGGACCGGCACCGAAGATCCACTTACCGATCCGGGCGGGCGACGAAGACTGCGGGCGACGGAGATCGGCGGGCGGCGATGACGTGCGGCTGGATCCGACGGAAGCCGGTGAGTTGCCTAGCGACATCTGGAAGGTACAGTTTGAGACCATTATACAGTGGTCTCTAACTGTAGCCCTCCAGATGTTGCAAAACTACAACTCCCAGCATGCCCAGACTGCTGTTTGGGCATGCTGGGAGTTGTAGTTTTGTAACAGCTGGAGGGCTACAGTTTGAGACCACTCTATAGTGGTCCCTAAACTGTAGCCCTCCAGATCTTGCAAAACTACAACTCCTAGCATGCTCAAACAACTGTTTGCTGTCAGGGCATGCTGGAATTTGTAGTTTTGCAACAGCTGGAGGACCACAGTTTGGAGATCACCTTGCAGTGTTCTCTAAAACTGTAGCCCTCCAGATATTGCAAAACTGCAAATCCCTGCATGTCCAAACAGCTGTCTCAGCATGCTGGGAGTTGTAGTTGCGTACCTCCAGCTATTACATAACTACATCTCCCAGCATGCCCTTCGTCGATCATTACATGCTGGAAGTTGTAGTTTTGCAACAGCTGGAGGCAGACTGGTTGGAAAATACTGAGTTAGGTAACAGAACCTAACTGAAGGTTTTCCAACCTTCAGTTTTGAAACAGCTGGAGGTTTGCCCCCCCCCACCCCCCCCCCCCCCATGTGAATGTACAGGGTACATTCACACGGACTGTTTACAGTAAATTTCCTGCTTCAAGTTTGGGCTGCGGCAAATTTTTCGCCGCAGCGCAAACTCCTAGCGGGAAACTCACCGGAACCCGACAGTGCGAATGTACCCTAAAAACACTACACTACACTAACATATAATAAAGGGTAAAACACTACATATACACCCCCTTACACTGCCCCCCCCCCCCAATAAAAATGAAAAACGTCCTGTACGGCAGTGTTTCCATAACGGAGCCTCCAGCTGTTGCAAAACAACAACTCCCAGCATTTCTGGACAGCCACTGACTGTCCAGGCATGCTGGGAGTTTAGCAACAGCTGGAGGCACCCTGTTTGGGAATCACTGGTGTAGAATACCCCTATGTCCACCCCTATGCAATCCCTAATTTAGTCCTTAAATGCGCATGGCGCTCTCTCACTTCGGAGCCCTGTCGTATTTCAAGAAAACAGTTTAGGGCCACATATGGGGTGTTTCCGTACTCGGGAGAAATTGCACTACAAATTTTGTGGGGCTTTTTCTCCTTTTACCCCTTATGAAAAGGAAAAGTTGGGGTCTACACCAGCCTGTTAGTGTAAAAAAATAAAACTTTTTACACTAACATGCTGGTGTTGCCCCATAATTTTTATTTTCACAAGCGGTAAAAGGAAAAAAAGACCCCCAAAATTTGTAACGCAATTTCTCCTGAGTATGGAAATACCCCATATGTAAGCGTAAAATGCTCTGCGGACGCACAACAAGGCTCCGGAATAAAAGCGCCCAATGTATATTTGAGGCCTAAATTGGTGATTTGCACAGGGGTGGCTGATTTTACAGCGATTCTGACAAACGCAAAAAAAAAAAAATACCCACATGTGACCCCCATTTTGGAAACTACACCCCTCACTGAACGTGACAAGGGGTATAGTGAGCCATAACACCCCACAGGTGTTTGACGAATTTTCATTTAAGTTGGATGGGAAAATGAAAGAAAAAAAAATTTTCACTAAAATGCTGGTGTTACCCTAAATTTTTTCATTTTCACAAGGGAAAATAGGAAAACGCCCCCCAAATTTGTAACCCCATCTCTTCTGAGTAAGAACATACCCCATATGTGAATTTAAAGTGCTCTGCGGGCGAACTACAATGCTCAGAAGAGAAGGAGCGCCATTGGGATTTTGATGAGAAAATTTGTCCGGAATTGAAGGCCACATGTGTTTACGTGGACATGGCCCCTGTGTGCACATGGCCCCTGACTACCATTCCAAATAAATTCTTCTTCCAAAAGCTCAATGGCGCTCCTCCTCTTCTGAGCATTGTAGTTCACCAGCAGAGCATTTTACGTCCTAAAATGGGGTATTTCCATACTCAGAAGAAATGGGGTTACAAATTTTGGGGGTCATTTTCTCCTATTACCCCTTGAAAAAATGTAAAATTTAGGGGAAAAACTGCATTTTAGTAAAAAAAAAATGTTTTCTCATTTACATATCCAACTTTAACGAAAAGTCGTCAAACACCTGTGGGGTGTTAAGGCTCAGCGGACCAATTGTTACGTTCCTTGAGGGGTGTAGTTTCCAAAATAGTATGCCATGTGGGTATTTTTTGCTGTTCTGGCACCACAGGGGCTTCCTAAATGCGACATGCCCCCCAAAAAACATTTCAGCTAAAGCTGCTTTCAAAAAGCCAAATGTGACTGCTTCTCTTCTGAGCATTGTAGTTCGCCCGCAAAGCATTTTATGTCCTAACATGGGGTATTTCCATACTCAGAAGAGATGGGGTTACAAATTTGGGGGGGCATTTTCTCCCATTACCCTTTGTAAAAATGGTAAATTTGGGGTAAAAACTGCACTTTAGTGTGAAAAAAAATTTTTCTTCCATTTACACATCCGATTTTAACGAAAAGTTGTCAAACACATGTGGGGTGTTAAGGCTAACTGGACCACTTGTTACGTGCCTTGAGGGGTGTAGTTTCCAAAATGGTATGTCATGTGGGGTTTTCTGCTGTTCTGGCACCATAGGGGCTTTCTAAATGTGACATGCCCCCCAAAAACCATTTCAGAAAAATTCACTCTCCAAAATCCCATTGTCGCTCCTTCCCTTCTGAGCCCTCTACTGCGCCCGCCGAACACTTGACGTACACATATGAGGTATTTCCTTACTCGAGATAAATTGGGTTACAAATTTTGTGGGCTTTTTCTTCTATTACCACAAGAACAAGAACATGCGAGTGTAAAAAATGAAGTTTTCAATTTTCTCCTTCCCTTTGCTGCTATTCCTGTGAAACACCTAAAGGGTTAACAAACTTACTGAATGTCCTTTTGAATACTTTGAGGGGTGCAGTTTTCATAATTGGGTCATTTGTGTGGTATTTCTAATATGAAGGCCCTTCAAATCCACTTCAAAACTGAACTGGTCCCTGAAAAATTCTGATTTTGAAAATTTTGTGAAAAATTTGAAAATTGCTGCTGAACTTTGAAGCCCCCTGATGTCTTCCAAAAGTAAAAACATGTAAACTTTATGATGCAAACATAAAGTAGACATATTGTATTTGTGAATCAATATATCATTTATTTGGAATATCCATTTTCCTTATAAGCAGAGAGCTTCAAAGTTACAAACATGCAAAATGTTAAATTTTTTCATAAAATTTTGAAATTTTTCACCAAGAAATGATACAAGTATCGACAAAATTTTACCACTAACATAAAGTAGAATATGACATGAAAAAACAGTCTCGGAATCAGAATGAAAGGTAAAAGCATCCCAGAGTTATTAATGCTTGAAGTGACAGTGGTTAGATGTTCAAAAAATGGCCGGGTCCTTAAGGTATATTTGGGCTGGGTCCTTAACCCCTTAAGGACCGGGTTTTTTTCCGTTTTTGCATTTTCGTTTTTTGCTCTTTGCCTTTAAAAAACCATAACTCTTCCAATTTTGCACCTAAAAATCCATTTGATGGCTTATTTTTTGCGCCACCAATTCTACTTTGTAATGACATCAGTCATTTTGCCCAAAAATCTACGGTGAAATTGAAAAAAAATCATTGTGCGACAAAATTGAAAAAAAAAATGCCGTTTTGTAATTTTTGGGGGCTTCCGTTTCTACGTTGTACATTTTTCGGTAAAAATGACACCTTATCTGCAGGTCCATACAATTAAAAGGATACCCTACTTATATAGGTTTTATTTTGTCGGACTTCTGGAAAAAATCATAACTACATGCAGGAAAATTAATATGTTTAAAATTGTCATCTTCTGACCCCTATAACTTTTTTATTTTTCCGTGTATGGGCCGGTATGAGGGCTCATTTTTTGCGCCGTGATCTGAAGTTTTTATCGGTACCATTTTTGCATTGATAGGACTTATTGATCGCTTTTTATTCATTTTTAAATTATATAAAAAGTGACCAAAAATGCACTATTTTGGACTTTGGAATTTTTTTTGCATGCACTCCATTGACCGTGCGGTTTAATTAATGATATATTTTTATAATTCGGACATTTCCGCACGCGGTGATACCATATATGTTTATTTTTATTTTTATTTACACTGTGTTTTTTTTTATGGGAAAAGGGGGGTGATTCAAACTTTTAATAGGGGAGGAATTAAATTATATTCATTCACTTTCTTTTTCACTTTTTTTTGCAGTGTTATAGCTCCCATAGGGACCTATAACACTGCACACACTGATCTTTATCATTGATCACTGGTTTCTCATAGGAAACCAGTGATCGACGATTCTGCCGCATGACTGCTCATGCCTGGATCTCAGGCACTGAGCAGTCATTCGGCAATCGGACAGCGAGGAGGCAGGTAGGGGCCCTCCCGCTGTCCTGTAAGCTGTTCTGGATGCCGCGATTTTGCCGCGGCTATCCTGAACAGCCCACTGAGTTAACCGGCAGCTTTCACTTTCGGTTTTAGCCGCGTGGCTCAGCTCAGAGAGCGCGGCTAAAGGGTTAATAGCGCGCGGGGCCGCGATCGGCGCTGCGCGCTATTAGCGGTGGGTTCCGGCTTCACTATGACGCCGGGCCCGCCGTGATATGATGCGGGGTTACCGTGTAACCCCGCCTTATATCAGGAGAGCAGGACCAAGGACGTACTGGTACGTCCTTGGTCCTTAAAGGGTTAAGGAGTTAAGGGGTTAAAGGGGTACTCTGGTGGAAAACTTTTTTAATTTTTTTAATCAACTGGTGCCAGAAAGTTAAACAGATTTGTAAATTACTTCTATTAAAAAAATCTTAATCCTTCCAGTAATTATTAGCGGCTGTATACTACAGAGGAAATTCTTTTCTTTTTGGATTTCTTTTCTGTCACTACCACAGTGCTCTCTGCTGACATCTCTGTCCATTTTAGGAAATTTCTCCTGCTCTGGACAGTTCCTAGAATGGACAGAGGTGTCAGCAGAGAGCACCGGCGTCCTGACAAGAGAAATCCAAAAAGAAAAGAAATTCCTCTGTAGTATACAGCCGCGAATAAATTTTTTAATAGAAGTAATTTATAAATCTGTTTAACTTTCTAGCATCAGTTGATAAAAAAAAAAAAAAACAACATCAAGTTTTTCACCAGAGTACCTGCACCTTTTACCGCTCACTACATAATGGCACAGTCATATATATATCTCGTATCTCTGACTGTGCCATCATATAGAGAGCGGTGAAAGGCAAGTAAAAAATAGCAACTAGTCCAACTAGACATTTCTCTTGTCAGGACCACGGTGCTCTCTGCTGACACCTCTGTCCATTTTAGGAAATTTCTCCTGCTCTGGACAGTTCCTAGAATGGACAGAGGTGTCAGCAGAGAGCACAGTGGTCCTGACAAGAGAAATCCAAAAAGAAAAGAAATTTCTCTGTAGTATACAGCCGCAAATAAATACTGGAAGGATTAAGTTTTTTAATTGAAGTAGTTTATAAATCTGTTTAACTTTCTAGCATCAGTTGATTTAAAAAAAACAAAAACAACAACATAAAGTTTTTAAGTTTTTCACCAGAGTACCTGCACCTTTTACCACTCACTACATAATGGCACAGTCATATATATATCTCGCATCTCTGACTGTGCCATAATATAGAGAGCGGTGAAAGGCAAGTAAAAAATAGCAACTAGTCCATTCATAAGCCACACACTTTACCTTTTTTGCCCCCTGCTTGGGTGAGGCCTCTGTGCTGCTGTGCTAATTCAGTAATAAATCTCCGAGTATTTCTGGAGGGAACTGTAGTGAGGCAGACTGTCTGCCTAACTACTGTCTGCCTAACTACAGTCCCTGCCAGAAATACTCTGCTGGGAAGCCTACTCCATCTTCTATCTGCCTTTCACTGCCCCTTACATGATGGCACAGTCAGAGATATGTTATATTTCACATAAACCTTATAAGTCAGACTGTGCCATCGTGTAGGGAGCGGTGAAAGGCAGGTAGAAGATACATACAACTGTACAATTCATAAGCCACCCACCTGGCCAGGCTAGCCTGTTTATGTGTTCATGCAGATGTTGACTGAGATGACTGAGAAGACCGGCAGAGAGATCAGGGCACTTCTTCTGGAGGGCTCTGTACACTGAGGACAAGCAGTGCTCTGTACACTTAGGACAAGCGGGGCTCTGTACACTGAGGACAAACGGGGCTCTGTACACTGAGGACAAGCGGGGCTCTGTACACTGAGGACAAGCGGGGCTCTGTACACTGAGGACAAGCAGGGCTCTGTACACTGAGGACAAGCGGGGCTCTGTACACTGAGGACAAGCAGTGCTCTGTACACTGAGGACAAGCAGTGCTCTGTATACTGAGGACAAGCAGGGCTCTGTACACTGAGAAAAAACAGGGCTCTGTACACTGAGGACAAGCAGGGCTCTGTACACTGAGGACAAGCGGGGCTCTGTACACTGAGAAAAAACAGGGCTCGGTACACTGAGGACAAGCAGGGCTCTGTACACTGAGGACAAGCGGGGCTCTGTACACTGAGAAAAAACAGGGCTCTGTACACTGAGGACAAGCAGGGCTCTGTACACTGAGGACAAGCGGGCCCCTTACACTGAGGACAAGCGGGGCTCTGTACACTGAGGACAAGCGGGGCTCTGTACACTGAGGACAAGCAGGGCTCTGTACACTGAGGACAAGCAGGGCTCTGTACACTGAGGACACTCTGTACGTTTCGGGTCTGAAACGCGTTGATCTATGCTTGGAATAAATGTTATCTTCTATGGAAATTGGTCTACTTTGTTAGACTGACTATCTCGAGGGATCTGGCGCTTGGAATAAGTACCTTTTTTGTTTCTTCTGCTGCTTACACTGAGGACAGGCAGGGACCCCCTTACACTGAGGACAGGCAGGGACCCCATTACACTGAGGACAGGCCGGGCCCCCCTTACACTGAGGACAGGCAGGGCTCTCTTACACTGAGGACAGGCAGGGGCCCCCTTTACACTGAGGACAGGCAGGGCCCCACCTAACACTGAGGACAGGCAGGGCCCCCCTTACACTGAGGACAGGCAGAGCCCCCCTTACACTGGGGACAGGCAGGACCCCCTTACACTGAGGACAGGCAGGGACCCCCTTACACTGAGGACAGGCAGGGACCCCCTTACACTGAGGACAGGCAGGGCCCCCCTTACACTGAGGACAGGCAGGGCCCCCCTTACACTGAGGACAGGCAGGACCCCCTTACACTGAGGACAGGCAGGGACCCCCCTTACACTGAGGACAGGCAGGGCCCCCCTTACACTGAGGACAGGCAGGGCCCCCCTTACACTGAGGACAGGCAGGGCCCCCCTTACACTGAGGACAGACAGGGACCCCCTTACACTGAGGACAGGCAGGGCCTCCCTTACACTGAGGACAGGCAGGGACCCCCTTACACTGAGGACAGACAGGGCCCCCCTTACACTGAGGAAAGTCAGGGACCCCCTTACACTGAGGACAGGCAGGGCCCCCTTACACTGAGGACAGGTAGGGACCCCCTTACACTGAGGACAGGCAGGGCCCCCCTTACACTGAGGACAGGCTGGGCCCCCCTTACACTGAGGACAGGCAGGGCCCCCCTTACACTGAGGACAGGCAGGGCCCCCCTTACACTGAGGACAGGCAGGGCCCCCCTTACACTGAGGACAGGCAGGGACCCCTTTACACTGAGGACAGGCAGGGATCCCCTTACACTGAGGACAGGCAGGGACCCCCTTACACTGAGGACAGGGAGGGACCCCTTACACTGAGGACAGGCAGGGCCCCCCTTACACTGAGGACAGGCAGGGCCCCCCTTACACTGAGGACAGGCAGGGCCCCCCTTACACTGAGGACAGGCAGGGCCACCTTACACTAAGGACAGGCAGGGACCCCCTTACGCTGAGGACAGGCAGGGACCCCCTTACGCTGAGGACAGGCAGGGCCCCCCTTACACTGAGGACAGGCAGGGCTCCCCTTACACTGAGGAAAGGCAGGGCCCCCCTTACACTGAGGACAGGCAGGGCCCCCTTTAAACTGAGGACAGGCAGGGCCCCCCTTACACTGAGGACAGGCAGGGCCCCCCTTACACTGAGGACAGGCAGGGCCCCCCTTACACTGAGGACAGGGAGGGCCCCCCTTACACTGAGGACAGGCAGGGCCACCTTACACTAAGGACAGGCAGGGACCCCCTTACGCTGAGGACAGGCAGGGCCCCCCTTACGCTGAGGACTGGCAGGGCCGCCCTTACACTGTGGACAGGCAGGGCCCCCCTTACACTGAGGACAGACAGGGACCCCCTTACACTGAAGACAGGCAGGGCCCCCTTTAAACTGAGGACAGGCAGGGCCAGCATACTCCTCTTCGGCAGCGGCAGCAGCAGTGAACCTCGGCGCTGCCGCGCTGAGACATGAAGGGGCGTGGCTTAAGCTGAGGGGCCTGGCTTAAGCTCGGCAGGCCCGGCTATTAAAAATGTTTTTTTTTTTTTTTAAAGATTTCATGACAGGCGGCGGACAGCGGGCCCTTTTCCAAACGGGCCTTCGGACGAGGTCTGAATGGACCGGCCTTTCAGTCCGCCCCTGTTCAGACCATATACTTAATACTTGTTGAAGTTCAAGCATCTTTGGCAGCAATTTCAGGTCTTCTTGGATATGATGCCACAAGGTTTGCACACCTGGATTTGAGGATTTTCTGCCATCCTTCTCTGCAGATCCTCTCAAACTCTGTCATGTTAGATGGAGAGTTTGGAGACCATTGGTGGGCAGCCATATTTAGGTATTTCCAGAGATGTTTGACTGGGTTCAAATCAGAGCTCTTTATGGGACACTTAAAGGACAACTGCAGTGAAATAAACTTATCCCCTATCTGCAGGACGGCTGGGACCCCTTGTGATATCCCGAATGGGGCCCAGCATTGCTGAGCTCAACAGACATGCCCCTTTTATACAGCTCTATGGGAGAGGCGGGGATTCACAAACTGACAAACTGGTGGAGAGACATTCCTTTGCAGGCCTCTTCATCAGTTAGTCAGCCCAGTGCTGAATGCCAACTCCACTGTTTGTACAGTTTAATACACAATCACCAGGTGAGTGCCGCTGATTGTCTGACTCCCTAGCCCCCCCCCCCCCCCCCCCCCCCGCTGGCACTATCCTCCCAGCCAGCACCAACATCCATCCACCATTGGTAAGGAATTCTATACCATCCTCCCTGAAGCTGACCAGTGAACTGTAATAATCAGCTGCTGATACTGGTTCATTGGCCTGTGGAGTCACAGTACACACTTCAGAACTTCAGGCATCGGACAGCGGCATGAAAGAGGCAAGCCAAGAGTCAGGATTCAGATGGCAGGGGGTTACATAGCCACAATCTGTATATTAGTATCCACACTGGCATAAGGCAGGGACATGTTTGTTTAGATTAGTAGGAAAAATGTAGAAGAGGATATTATTATTCCATATAAATACTATGCAGTGTAAGTGTATCAAGGTCCTATTGAATCTCTAAGCAGTACTAAGCAGATTTGCATCAGAGGTACAGGTACATTGACGACCTTGTGGCGTTGTGTGAATTAGACAAGGACTTCTTATAGAGTGATATTGTCAAACACTGTCCTCCCGGGGTCGCTATGCAACACATACAGTATATGATGTAAAACCAATGTGTATATTTTATTCTGCAGATCACAGACACGATTTGAGACTCATATGTATCTTTCTCAATGTGAATAGTGGCATGATATCATAATGATACGCATAAGTAGCGAACCATGTCTGTGATCTCCAGAATAAAATATGCACATTGGTTTTACTCCATATGTGTGTTGGACTGATTGTGAATGGTTAATGCCTTAGAACACCGTTGAATGATGTAAGCACAAAAGTGTTCACTTTTTACAACAATACATATTTTATCGGGGGAGGGCAATTTCAGTTTTTGTTAGGGGGCTCAGCCTTTTCTAGTTATGCCCCTGGGTATTGGGGAAAAAGTATGGAATCAAAGATATCTATACCATAACTCTGCAAAGATGAATCAGTGTTGGAAGACATCATGGAAGTCTGGGCCAGGTGGAGAAGATAGGAAAAGTAAATGACTCCAATGAGACAAGGTGTCACCTGGAAGTCACTAGGTCACTAGGAGTCAAAAGTGTTAATTTTGCCTCTGTGTCTAATCCAAATTTTATTTATGTGTCCATTCTGAAGTGTTGTGATACTCTATTTAACCCCAACATGGAGTCAGACGTCTATATGATCAATGTAGTCTCTGTAGTATGATGGTAATTTTGATATTCCTTTAGTGTTTTTTTTTTTCTTTACTCAGAAACAACATGTAGGTTATTTATTTATAGTATGGTACAATATGAAGTTCCCAAATTTAGTCATAGTATGATAGTATTATTTAGTATTATATCAATATTTAGTTATTGTATCAATTAATATTGGAGCGT
The DNA here is from genome assembly GCF_029499605.1 of Hyla sarda. NCBI lineage: Eukaryota > Metazoa > Chordata > Amphibia > Anura > Hylidae > Hyla > Hyla sarda. The sequence continues at coordinate 342,202,943 of NC_079191.1, read as the reverse complement.
AAGGCTAATCTATGTATACAGATTCAGGTGTGCCCTATATTTCTTAATAGAGAATTTGGAAACCGATTCCATATCACTGAACACTGGGACCTCTAGGCATCAAGGCCTTATGTAATTGTCTTTGAGAGGATGCCATTTATTTAAGCAGTTTTACTGTTTATCTTATCCTTAGTTAGTACTGACCAATTATTACAACCTGGGGCGTAGCTAGAAACCACAGGGCCCCGATGCAAAAAATTGTCCTGGGCCCCCCTACCCCCTGACGACCCGCTTCCCTAATCCCCGACGACCCCCTTACTTGGCCACACAAAGATATCAGTGATTACAGCACTGATGGGACATAGTCAGGAGAATACACAGTGATTTAAGTGACTTACAGGCAGGGCTGGACTGGGACCAAAAATAGGCCTGGGCATTTTAAAATAAGCAGCACATTTTTATGGTGGGTGTCAGACTGCTGGGACCCCCGACAATCATCTCGGTTCAAGTGGCTCTCCAGCTGCTGCAAAGCTGCAACTCCCATCATGTCTCAAGAGCCTCAGGAATTAAGTAAGTTGCCGTTTTGCAACAGCTGGAGATCCACAGATTGGGGTACAGTGTCACCCATCATCACTGCGGAACTTACAAGTGACTCCAGCTGATGGGACAGTCATGAGAATACACAATTATATCACTGACCTGAGTGATATATTCTCTGTTGTCTTTCCATTCCTTCTTCACCTGGTGCAGATACCAGGACTTCTTCAAGCTACATCTTCTCTGCAGAGTCTGGCACCCGGACATAATTGGTTCCTTAATTTGTCAGCAGATCCTCATCCTCTGTATAAAGACAATATTCATTATAACACATTATAATTCTGCCAAATACTGTACCACCTGAATATAATACCGCCACGCACTGTACCTCTAAATATGTTAGTGCAACACACTGTACCCCTTGAATATAATACTGTCTACCACTGTACCCACTAAATATATTATTGCAACACAATGTACCCCCTGAATATAATACTGTCACAACCGGTCCCCCTGAATATAATACTGCCATACACTGTATCCCCTGAATATTTTACTTCCACACACTGTACCCTTTAAATATATTATTGCCACGCACTGTACCCCCCGAATATAATACTGCCATACACTGTACCCCCTGAATATAATACTGCCACGCACTGTACCCTCTAAATATATTATTGCCACACACCATATCCCCTGAATATAATATTGCCACACTGTACCCCTGAATATAATACTGCCATACACTGTACCCCCTTAACATAATACTGCCACACATTGTACCCTCTGAATATAATGCTGCTACACACTGTACCCTGCATATAATACTGCCACACACTGTTCCCTCTGAATATAATACTGCCACAGATTGTACCCCCTGAATTTAATACTGCCACACACTGTACCCTCTGAATATAATACTTCCACACACTGTACCCTCTGAATATAATAATGCCCTACAAAGTACCCCCGGAATATAATACTGTCATACTCCGCATACCCCTCACCCCATCTTCTGTCTTATCAACCCCCCCCCCCCACTCCATGCTTGGTCAGCTTATCACCCCAATGCCCCCTCCCCTCGGCCGCATCCTCAGTATTCTCATCACCCTATACAAACCACCCTCAGTCTCTTCATCCCCACACTCCATATTATTCCCTCCCCATCCTCAGTCTCATCATTGCCCCCCCTGCACCCCATCCTCAGACTCCTCCTCATCATCATCATTGCACTGCCCCTTTTGCACCCCCATCCCCCCACACACACCCTCATCATCATCATTGCACCCCCCCACACCCCATCCTCGGTCTCCTCCTCATTCCACCCCCCCTCCCAGCATCCCCTCCTCATCATCATCATTGCATCCCCCCCACACCCCATCCTCAGTCTCCTCATCACTGCATACCCCCTCCCAGCACCCCCTCCTCATCATCATCATTGCAATCCCCCCACACCCCATCCTCAGTCTCCTCATCATTGCACCCCCCCAGCATCCCCTCCTCCTCATCATCATTGCCTCCCCCCCACACCCCATCCTCAGTCTCCTCATCATTGCCCCCCCTGCACCCCCTTCCTCCTCCTCCTCCTCCTCATCATCATCATCATCACATTCTGCACTCCATCCTCAGTCTCCTCATCATTGCACCTTTCCTTCCCAGCACCCCCCTCCTCCTCATCATCATCATCGCAATCCACCACCCGCCCGCCATTTGCAGGTAATTTTTAAAAAGTGCTGGCAGCGGCGGGCCTTGCCCTCAGGCCACGCCTGAGGTCCCGGTCTGTTGCTGCAGCATGTAGCATAGTGTAGTGGGCCCCCCTGGTTATCGGGCCCGGTCCCTATTGCAACCCCTGCGACCTCTATAGCTACGCCACTGATTACAACTGCTCATAAATAAGCAAATGTTGATGATAAGTGACAATTATAATTGTGCCTTTAATGGAGGCGTATTTAGGCTTAGTACCTGGGGCAGCGCGATCTGTAAATATGGCCCTGATATCACATAATTGGCATCACATAGTTGACAAAAACAAACTTATTCATTGACCCTCATTTTTCTCACTCAGGCTGCAGTTTGCTTTCTTTGATTAACAAAGAATTGCATTTCCCTCTGGTCGTAGCTTTGCTGTTAACAAATTTTCTTGTATAGGGCTAATTAGTCTTTGTTTTTGTAGATTTCTTTTTTTTTTTTTTTTACCTATGAGGCATTTTACATCAATGTTTAATTTCTAAAATGATGGCTGTAAGATATGCAGGTCACAGGGTTAATTGCTAATTAATACATTATGAGATGATTAAAAACGATTCATCATAAATAATTAAAGGTGAAGAAGAGGTTATCTAGCCAATGCATGCAACGGGCTGGTACAAAACAAGACATGATTGATCTGATGTTTGTAAGGAAACATTTCTATGAAAAGCATGGATTGATTGCTGTTGGTTTATACAGATGAATGTTTAAGGGGTTTGTCCTTGTTACAATGTTATTGCATATCACTAGCATATGCCATAACATGATGATCGTAGGGATCTGACCTATGTGACATTCCATAAGACAAACCCTTCAGCTCATTCCATGCACAGCTGCACCTGAAAGTGAACAGTGGTCTGGGCTATATATTTAAAGTGAACGCATGACCTAGATTTATTTATTTTACTGATTACAGATACAGAAACATTTTTTTTTAAATCTTCTTTCTATTTTTATGATGTTTGTTCTTTTTAATTTAATTTATTTACATTATTTTGAGGGTTGTCATATTGCCTTAGCTTCTTTTAACAGCATTTAGAGATAAACTTTACAGCAAGCCCTGTGGACATAGGCATAAAATGTTGGAGCAGACCCTATTCACTTCTATAGGAGAGATTTCTAGACATGCTCTGTGACCTGCCAAGAAATCATAGTAAGGAGAGGGGTAGGCTGAGCTCTGACCATCAGTTGCTGGAAATTATGTGTTCCCATCCTATTAACTTGTGTCATCTCTCATTGTAATCCTGTCTGTGCTGATAGCGACTGCTGAAAAGTGATCTTTACAAAATGGAAAGTGTGAGCACTTTTTAAGGCTTGATGTCCACAGTGAGAACTGCATGATTTTAGGATTATTTTATAGTACAGACAGTAAAACAGATAATTAGAAAAAAAATTAGAATTAAAATTCTTAAAAAAATATGCTTAACAGAAAAACTTAATTTAATCAGTAGGTTATTTTCTAAAGCTATATAAAAGTTATAATTATTTAATTAACTTCTTCAAATTATCAGTCCACTACAGGTACAAGCAGCAATATATCTCTAGAGCTACAGATGTCTCGTTCTCGTGCTCCTTCATGTCCCACATCAGTTTCCATTAGTAACTATGGAGAATCTATGTCTCAAATATGACAGTAATAAGAAATATGTAAGTATGTGTGTAAAAAAGATAAAGTATTGTAATTTCTGTGTTTAAAGTTTACTTGGTACATAGTGTCATCAATCCAGTTGAACAAACAGACACACATATCTCGCACCTCTGGTATAATATTTATTTTAAAATATTAGATTTTCCTTAAGGAAATATGCTTTTATCAGTGGATATATATATATATATATATATATATATATATATATATATATATTATATATCATTTTCCTCTACAATCCTTGTCTTATCCTATTCAATGCGTAGACTAAGGCTTTACACTCTTAAGTAGCAGTACTCTGCTATAAATTCATTTTGATACCGATAACACATGGGCTTGGGCAGATAGTGAAGGATTAGTTCAATTGGCTACAATTGCTTTTATAAAGAATTCAATTTGGATTTAAATTACATTTAGCTGTGAGATATTATCTATTCTAAAATGAGATTATGCAGTGACGTACTGCATGCACAGTTAGGTCGGCTTTTGACATAATGCAAAGTAGTGTGTATAAATCACAGACCAATAGAGTTATCAGCTGATTTGCTAGAACATCTGTCACTACATTTAATTTCTAGCGATACATTAAAGCTGAAAAAAAAGATGACTTAAAAAGCAAATAGTTTTATATTCAACTGGAGAGGATTCTTTATAGATTACCATTCAAGATACATTGTCTTCCTATATTCTGCGGAATAAGTATAATATATAAAGTATAATATATATATGAATGCTCAGTAGAAATCACAAAAGAAAACGTCCGGCACTCAGGGGGTTGCAGGTAAAACTTGTAGATGGCTTTATTCAGACGCTGTTAGGCAGGACACAATCTGACGCGTTTCGCACGCTCAGGTGCTTAGTCGTAGACATCTCTATATCTCTCTCTCTCTCTCTATATATATATATATATATATAGAGAGAGAGAGAGAGAGAGAGATGAGCGAATCGAAGCTGACGAACCCAAATTCGTTACGAATTTCATAAAATATTCGATTTGCAACGAATGTGAATATCGCCGTGATTCTATTGCGCAAATCGCTTCATTAAATACCATTTTACAGCTTTCCCAGCCAAAGGAGACCTAAAATGGCAGATCCACATGTGAGTACATGGGGCAAGGGATTATGGTAAGGCAGGAAAGTACGGCGGGAAGGGAGGTAGGTGGGATGACCCTGAATCACATGCGAGATGCAGCCTATCAGCATTCATTGATCCCTGTGATGTCACATCCCTATATAATCGGCGGCCATCTTGCCTCTCTTCCTTTCATCCATGCACTCAGAGAGAGAAGATGGGCTGCGCGTCTGTGTGTGAATTGCTTCTACCACAGCGTACCACTGGCAACTGCTAGTCACATCAGCATTGTGGACAGACAGAAGTGCAGTGCTTTGGTGTTCTCACTGAGAAGGATCTTATGATATAAACTTCCTATTCACGTTATTCATCAGAGAGGGGCAGATAGCTTTGCATTGCCTCATACTTATCAACAAGCTGCCTGAACTTTATGAACCATCTTATCACCTTATTTTTCAGCGCAATTCTGTGCTTTTTTCCCCTCCAGAAATCATCTGCTGCTTATAATTGTGTGTAGACTGTATAAAAACCAGTGCACACCATTCTTAACACTCTGTGACAGAGTGCAATTTAGGGTTTAATCCCTGTTTTTTTTTTTTTTTTGGTGCTGCACTGTTGTGTCCTGGTGCTGTTCACAAATACGTTTTTTTCAGCGGACTGTAGTGCATTTGTCTGCCCTCATACGTACATACCACATACCTACATCAAAGCAGTCTACTATTTTGTATCTGTAACAAGTCTAGATACAGGGAAAGTCCTGGCAAACGTAATCACCTGCTGGTGTTTTCTAAAAATACTGAGTATTTCTGTGTATTGTTGCGCACTTTTCTACCTCATCAGTGCATACCGCATACGTACATCGAAGTAGTGTACCATTTTGTACCTGTTAATCTGTAAAGGGACTACATACTGTGAAAGTCCAAACAATAGTACTCACCGGCTGGTATTTTACAAAAATTACAGAGTTTGTGCATTTTTCTTCCCTCATCAGTGCATACCGCATACGTACACCTAAGTAGTGTACCATTTTGTACCTCTTAATCTGTCAAGCGCCTATATACTGTGAAAGCCCAAACAATAGTACTCACCGGCTGGTGTTTTAAAAAATACAGAGTTTTCCTGCGTATTGTCGCACATTTTTCTGCCCTCATCAGTGCATACCGCATACGTACATCATAGTAGTGTACCATTTTGTACCTGTTAATCTGTCAGGGGCCTACATACTGTGAAAGTCCAAACAATAGTACTCACTGGCTGGTGTTTTACAAAAATACAGATTTTTTTTCTGCGTATTGTTGTGCATTTTTCTGCCCTCATCAGTGCATACCGCATACGTACATCCAAGTAGTGTACCATTTTGTACCTGTTAATCTGTCAAGGGCCTACATACTGTGAAAGTCCAAACAATAGTACTCACCGGCTGGTGTTTTACAAAAATACAGATTTTTTTTCTGTGTATTGTTGCTCATTTTTCTGCCCTCATCAGTGCATACTGCATAAGTACATCTGAGTAGTGTACCATTTTGTACCTGTTAATCTGTCAAGGACCTACATACTGTGAAAGTCCAAACAATAGTATTCACCGGCTGGTGTTTTACAAAAATTACAGAGTTTTTAGGCTCATTGTAGTGCATTTTTCTGCCCTCATCAGTGCATACCGCATATGTGCATCCAAGTAGTGTACCATTTTGTACCTGTTAATCTATTAAGGGCCTACATACTGTGAAAGTCCAAACAATAGTACTCACCGGCTGGTGTTTTACAAAAATACAGATTTTTTTCTGCGTATTGTTGCGCATTTTTCTGCCCTCATCAGTGCATACCGCATACGTGCATCCAAGTAGTGTACCATTTTGTACTTGTTAATCTGTCAAGGGCCTACATACTGTGAAAGTCCAAACAATAGTACTCACTGGGTGGTGTTTTACAAAAATACAGATTTTTTTCTGTGTATTGTTGCTAATATTTCTGCCCTCATCAGTGCATACCGCTTAAGTACATCCAAGTAGTGTATCTTTTTGTACCTGTTAATCTGTCAAGGGCCTACATACTGTGAAAGTCCAAACAATAGTATTCAACGGCTGGTGTTTAAAAAAAGATTACAGAGTTTTTAGGCTCATTGTAGCGCATTTTTCTGCCCTCGTCAGTGCATGCAGCATACGTACATCCAAGTAGTGTACCATTTTGTACCTGTTAATATGTCAAGGGCCTACATACTGTGAAAGGACAGCCAAAAGTAATCACCTGCTGCTGTTCTAGACAAATACTGTTTAACCCCTTAAGGACCGGGGTTTTTTCCATTTTTGCATTTTCGTTTTTTGCTCCTTGCCTCTAAAAAAGCATAACTCTTTCAATTTTGCACCTAAAAATCCATGTTATGGCTTATTTTTTGCGCCACCAATTCTACTTTGTAATGACATCAGTCATTGTGCCCAAAAATCTACGGTGAAACGGAAAAAAAAATCATTGTGAGACAAAATTGAAAAAAAAGCTGTTTTGTAACTTTTGGGGGCTTCCGTTTCTACGTAAAAATGACACCTGATATTTATTCTGTAGGTCCATACAGTTAAAATGATACCCTACTTATATAGGTTTGATTTTGTCGTACTTCTGGAAAAAAATCATAGTTTCATCCAGGAAAATTAATATGTTTAAAATTGTAATTTCTGACCCCTCTAACTTTTTTATTTTTCCGTGTATGGGGTGATTTGAGGGCTCATTTTTTGCGCCGTGATCTGAAGTTTTTAACAGTCCCATTTTTGCATTGATAGGACTTATTTATTCATTTTTTTCATGATGTAAAAAGTGACCAAAAATGCACTATTTTGTACTTTGGAATTTTTTTGCGCGCACGCCATTGACCGTGCGGTTTAATTAACGATATATTTTTATAGTTCGGACATTTCCACATGCGGCGATACCATATATGTTTATTTTTATTTACACTGTGTTTTTTTATGGGAAAAGAGGGGTGATTCAAACTTTTAATAGGGAAGGGGTTAAATGATATTTATTCACTTTTTTTAAAACTTTTTTTTTGCAGTGTTATAGCTCCCATAGGGACCTATAACACTGCACACACTGATCTTTATCATTGATCACTGGTTTCTCATAGGAAACCAGTGATCGATGATTCTGCCGCTTGACTGCTCATGCCTGGATCTCAGGCACTGAGCAGTCATTCGGCGATCGGACAGCGAGGAGGCAGGTAGGGGCCCTCCTGCTGTCCTGTAAGCTGTTCGGGATGCCACGATTCTGCCGCGGCTATCCCGAACAGCCCACTCAGCTAACCGGCATGCTTTCGCTTTCACTTTAGATGCGGCGTTCAACTTTGAACGCCGTGTCTAAAGGGTTAATAGCGCGCGGCCCAGCGATCAATGCCGCGCGCTATTAGCCACGGGTCCCAGCTGTGGCCCCGCGTTATAGATCGGGAGGGGACACATGACGTTCCAGTACGTCATGTGTCCTTAAGGGGTTAAAGAGTAATGTAGCATATTGTAATACCCTCATATACGCACTAAGTATGTCATGCAGAGATGTGCCAGGACGTGCAAAGAGGAGTGGCAGAGGCCTAAATACTTCAGGCAGAGTTGGCAGCAGACTAGTGGCGAGTAGCAGCAGGAGTCGCAGCAAGACGCATGAGTTCCCATTATCAGCCAGTGGTCGTGTCTCGACCAGCAACCCATCTGCCGTCGTTGATTGGTTAACACGCTCATCCACATCATCACAAGTGACATCTAACACCCCCAGTCAACAGTCGGTGGGTTCCTCAAACACAACCCTCAGTTGGCATGGCCCGGGAGCAGTCCCTGTCCTCCCATTGCCTTTGTCCTATGCTGTTCCCTCTCCTAGAGAAGTATCTTATGCTGTGGGTTCAGCTCCACTATTCACTGAGCACGATCTAATAGAGGACAGTCAGCAGCTACTGCCCAGCCAAGAAGGGGAGGAGACATGCGCCGCTTTCTCCGTTAGGCGGCCAAGTAGTGATGCAGAGAGTGACGTGGGAGGCGGTGTTGCAAGGGTTCAGGGTCCTGAAGCAGACACTGTTGGGGAACCTGAGGAGGACATCAGTGACGTGCACACACCTGTTGATGATGATGAAGCCGATCGCAATTGGGAGCCGGGTGCAGAAGGGGCTTCATCATCATCAGGAGAAGAGAGTTGCAGGTTGCCCTTGAGGCAGCAAGGCGGTAGCACGGTTGGAAGTCAGCATGGTGGCAGGAGTGGAAATTCTGGAGTCAAACGTGCCCGGGGGAGACCACCTGCTTGGAGATGGCGCCAGTAGCAGTCAATTAGTGCAGACTGTAGGTGGGAAAATCAGCTACTCGGCGGTGTGGCAGTTTTTCATCAGGCATCACGAGGAGGTTCATGTAGTCACATGCAAGATATGTCGGCAGAAGGTAATGTGTGGCCAGCGTCCCAATGTCGGCACCCCGGCCCTGCGTCAACACATGCTTCACCACCATAAAGCGGCCTGGGAGAACCGTGGCTCTGATGTAGTGGTCCAGCCTGATGCATCACCCAGTGGCCATCCGCTCCTTCCTTCATCCAGCCAAGGCTCCACCACCTCAGCCGAAGGGAGCTGTGTGTCAAACCCTCCTTCTGTCGCTCCAGATGCTCCTGCTTCTCCCACTTTTAGTCAGCCATTCTGCCAACAATCCATCGGCGAAGCCATGTCCAAGAGACAACAGTATGCACCCACTCATCCAACCGCGCAGAAGTTGAATGTGCTCCTGTCCAAGTTGCTGGTGCTGCAGTCCCTCCCTTTTCAAGTGGTGGACTCTGCACCTTTCAGAGAATTGATGGCTTGTGCCGAGCCGAGGTGGAGAGTCCCAAGCTGTCATTTCTTTGCGAAGAAGGCAGTACCAGGCCTGCATAAGCTTGTACAATAGAAGGTGGGCCAGTCCTTGAGCCAGTCGTTGTGTTCAAAAGTGCACGGCAGCGCCGACGTGTGGAGCTGTAACTACGGGCAGGGACAATACTTGTCTTTCACGGCCCACTGGGTAAATGTGGCTCCTGCACAGCCACAACAGCAATTTGGACAGGTCACACTGCTTCCTCCTCCACGCTCTCGCTCTCAGACAGTTTGTCATGTGACAGTGTGCGACTCCACCTCCTCAGCCTCCACCGTGTCCTTGGCCTCCACTGCACGTAAAAATCTCGGTGGCCCTTCATCGTACCATGTGTGTAGGGCACGGCGGTGTCAAGCTGTTCTTCACATGGTTTGCCTTGGCAAATGGAGTCACACAGGGGAGGAACTGCTAAAATTCATTCGTAAAGAAATCCGAGTATGGCTTACTCCACGAAATCTGGAAATGGGAACCATGGTGACCGACAACGGGAAGAACATCATGTCTGCGCTGCGACAAGGAAGTGTGAAACATGTGCACTGCATGGCACACGTGTTGAATCTGGTTGTCAAGCACTTCCTTAAGTCTTCACCCCATTTGCAAAACATCCTGACAATGGCAAGGAAACTGTGCAAGCACTTCAGCCACTCGTACACCACAAAGCACACCCTCCTTGAACTGCAGCGTCAGAACGATATCCCACAACATAGTCTTATTTGTGACGTTGCCACACATTGGAATTCCCCCCTCTATATGTTGGACAGACTATACGAACAAAGAGAAGCCATCACCGATTTCTTGATGATCCAAGCAGATAGGAGTACTCCCCTGTGTAACTTCAATGTGAACCAGTGGCAGCTCATACGTGACACCTGCCGTTTGCTGAGGCCCTTTGAGGAAGCCACATTATTTGTAAGTTGCCTGGATTACAGCAGGAACGACGTAATTCCACTCCTACATTTCCTACAACAAATGATTGAAACTATGGCTGGTCACGGCAATGGAGACATTGCGCCTACATCTCAAGGCTACATGAGCCCTGTGGGGGCAGAACTGGAGGAGGAGGATGAGGGGCAGAGTGGAGCACAGTTTAGGTTGGATGAGATGGCCGGTGTTTCTGGTCATTGGACAGGAGAGGAGGAGCAGGAGCAGCCAGAGGAGCTAGAGGGTTATGAGGAAGGCGAGACAGAGGACCCAAACACACCGTGGCAGTATGCAGTGGTGATGGAGGCAGGTAGTTCCTCTGAGTCACTGGCGCAAATGGCACGATGCATGCTCAGTTTCTTGCGTAGTAACCCCCAAATTGTCAAAATTCATCAGCAGGGTGACTTCTGGATCTCCACCTTATTGGACCCTCGCTACCATCCCAGAATGAGGGCATTTTTTACACCCACTGAGAGGGAGGACAAACTAACCTACTACAGAGAGATCCTATGTAGTCAGTTGACCGATGCCTATCGGCCACATGGTCCATCCACTCGGAGGTCTGAGTCGGGGGGCCCTCTGCTCTCACCTTCTACTGCCATGGCTGCTGGGGAGGGGAGGGGTGGCAGAAGCAGTACCAGCTCAATCAGCAGCAGCCTGAGTCTACAGTCGCTGATGAGTAGCTTTCTTCACCCACATAGTGAAGCAACTCATCAGCAGCAGGTAGACATGGAGCAGGACCTGAACCAGCAGGTGGTGGCATACCTTGACATGGCCATACCAACAAACATTGGAGATCCGCTGGACTTCTGGGCAGCCAAACTTGATTTATGGCCGCAACTAGCAGAGTTTGCCCTGGAAAAGCTGTCCTGTCCGGCCAGTAGTGTGCCATCAGAGCGGGTGTTTAGTGAGGCCGGGGCCATAGTCACCCCAAGGCGAACTCGTCTGTCCACGAAAAATGTGGAGATACTGACGTTTATGAAGATGAATCAGGGATGGATCAGCCAGGATTTCCAGTCACCAATGCCAGATGCCTCAGAGTAGATTGACCATGCTGCTACACCAACACTTCCCAATTATGATTATGAAACCCTCTTGGGTTATCAATTAGGGTTATGAAACCCTCTTGGGTACTGCAAATGCCTGCTCCTGACTCATCCTGTGTCTTTCAGGAACTACTTGCCTCACTGATGCTTCTGGCCTTGGGCCTTTCATTTTTGGATGTTTAGCAGTAGCTAAAAATAAGCTTAAATGGGTACTCCAGTGAAAACCTTTTTTCTTTTAAATCAACTGGTGCCAGAAAGTTAAACAGATTTGTAAATTACTTCTATTAAAAAATCTTAATCCTTCCTGTACTTATTAGCTGCTGAATACTATATAGGAAATTCTTTTCTTTTTAGAATTCTCTTTGATGACATCACGAGCACAGTGCTCTTTGCTGACGTCATTATAATAATAATAACTCTTTATTTATTGTTGTGGGATTTGAACCCAAGGCCCCAGCACTGCAAGGCAGCAGTGCTAACCACTGAGACACCATGCTGCCTTTAGCATACATCTTCTATGCACAGTTGCTAAAATGGACAGATATGTCAACAGAGAGCACTGTGCTCGTGATGTCATCAGTGTTCCAAAAAGAAAGGAATTTCCTCTGTAGCTTTCAGCAGCTAATAAGTACTGGAAGGATTAAGATTTTTAATAGAAGTAATTTACACATATGTTTAACTTTCTGGCACCACTTGATTTAAAAGAAAAAAGGTTTTCACCAGAGTACCCCTATAATTCAAATTTCAACATTGATCTTTAACCCCTTAAGGTTTTTCAGTTTTTGCACTTTCGTTTTTTCCTCCTTACATTTTAAAAATCATAACTCTTTCAATTTTCCACCTAAAAATCCATATTATGGCTTATTTTTTGCGTGACCAATTCTACTTTGCAGTGACATTAGTCATTTTACCCAAAAATTCACAGCGAAACGGAAAAAAATCATTGTGCGACAAAATTGAAGAAAAAACGCCATTTTGTAACTTTTGGGGGCTTCCGTTTCTACGCAGTGCATATTTCGGTAAAAATTACACCTTATCATTATTCTGTAGGTCCATACAGTTAAAATGATACCCTACTTATATAGGTTTGATTTTGTCATACTTCAGGAAAAAATCATACCTACATGCAGGAAAATTTATACGTTTAAAAATGTCATTTTCTGACCCCTATAACTTTTTTTTACTTTTCCACATACAGGGCAGTATGAGGACTCATTTTTTGCACTGAGATCTGAAGTTTTTATTGGTATGATTTTTGTTTTGATCTGACTTTTTAATCACTTTTTATTCATTTTTTAATGGTATAAAAAGTGACCAAAAATACGCTTTTTTGGACTTTGGAATTTTTTTGCGCGTACGCCATTGACCATGTGGTTTAATTCATGAAATATTTTTATAGTTCGGACATTTACGCACGTGGCGATACCACATATGTTTATTTATTTATTTTTTTACACTGTTTTATTTTTTTTATGGGAAAAGGGGGGTGATTCAAACTTTTATTAGGGAAGGGGTTAAATTACCTTTATTAACACTTTTTTTCCTTTTTTTTTTGCAGTGTTATAGGTCCCATAGGGACCTATAACACTGCACACACTGATCTCTCATGCTGATCACTGGCGTGTATTAACACGCCTGTGATCAGTGTTACTTGCGCTTGACTGCTCCTGCCTGGATCTCAGGCACGGAGCAGTCATTTGTCGATCGGACACCAAGGAGGCAGGTAAGGGCCCTCCCAGTGTCCTGTAGGTTGTTCGGGATGCTGCGATTTCACCGCGGTGGTCCCGAACAGCCCGACTGATCAGCCGGGATAGTTTCACTTTCACTTTAGAAGCGGCGGTCAGCTTTGACCGCCGCTTCTAAAGGGTTAATACCGCACATTGCCGCGATCGGCGATTTGTGTGGTATTAGCCGTGGGTCCCAGCTGTTGATGAGCGCCGGGACCGACGCGATGTCATGTGGGGTCGCAGTCTCATCCTGTGTCTTTCAATAACTACTTGCCTTCATGATGCTTCTGGGCTTGGGCCTTTAATTTTAGGATTTTTGAAATAGATACATACATGCTTAATTTAAATTTCAACATTTATGGTGCAATGTATGGGGTAATTAAACCCTCTTGGGTACAGTTTTCAGATTTTTTTCTCAGTAATAAACTTGAATTTTCCAGAATAATAACCATTACACCATTGAACGTTTGTTGTGTGTGATTTTTTATTTCAGAAAACATTACTTTAGAGAAGAATGTATTTTTGTGGTCCACCGTCCTGCATTATAGAGCGTTCTGGACTCTTGAATATGCGCTTGTTCTTAAACAAAGGTTTAGGGCAATGGATACGTTGCGCCTACATTTCATGGCCACATGATCCCTGTGGGGGCTTGTTGGATTTGGTGCTTTGTACCCACACACTGGGGTCCGGGACACTCAAACTTTGATTTAAATTTCAAAGTAATAAATCAGACATTTGGTCTCCTCATGCATCAACCAACTCCAGGCTGTGTCATTCAGGCAATATATGGTTTAGTGATGCCGCTGCTGGGCCTGGGTCTGGGAATTTCAAATTTTCTCACAGGTAGCACTCGCTATCCAAAATCTTTTTCAAAAATGTCTAAAATTGTTGTGTTTTTTGGGGGGATTGTGAAGCCCTGATGTGTACTCATGCATCAGCCAACTCCAGGCTGTGTCATTCAGGCAATATATGGTTTACTGATGCCGCTGCTGGGCCTGGGTCTGGGAAATTCAAATTTTATCATAGATAGAACCCGCTATGCAAAATCTTTGGTTTAAATTACGTCTATATTCATCTTTTAACCTTAGAGATTGTGAAGGCCTAGTGCCTACCAGGGGCGGATCCAGAGTCTAGTCTCGGCACTATCAGAGTATTTTGTGTTGGTGGAGAGAAAATAAGATTTGTTGCTCACGGAACTGTATCATACAGGAATTTGGCAGGGAAATTCTGCTGCAGCATAGTCTCGTTGAATTCAACAAGATTCTGCTGCACTGTGCAGACAACGGAATTTCCATGCCAGATTATTTTTTTACAGCACGGAAATTCCCATTACTGTATCTGCAGAAACAATGAACCCGTTCAATCTTTCTGCAGACACCGCACAAAATGCATAGCCTTCTAGGAGATGGCTGTCCGCACAGAGATTCTCTGTACAGAAATTCTGTAGCGTGAACATGGCCTTAGAATACAAACAGATATATAAATATTACAAAGATCATAAGACATTTTAAGCAGTTTATGTACAATATAATAGAATGCGTACATAAACAGGGCTTTATATAGGACACATGGTCACACATTTAGACTGGAAGAAAGGGGATTTTTCTAAGGCAAAGGAAAATGTTTTTTACACGAAAAACAATAAAGATGTGGAATCCTCTGCCTGCAGATGTGTTTTTTGAGAGAGTCTGAACAGACGTTTAAAGAGCAACTGGATGAATACTTGCAAAAACATAACATTAAAGGGGTACTCCGGGGAACTCAATCCATAGCCCATTCTTTCCCTCTCACCAACCTATGAATTTGTCTACATATAATTCATTAGCTATATGCAACAGTTTTCCTCTTTCAGCTGTCACTTACATGCAGGAAGTGAGAGAAAAATTCATTTTTTAGATCCACGTTGTCTCCTCAGTGAGAGCAGCCCCTCCCATCAAGACAACATCACCTGATCTATGTCTGATTTCTGATTGGGCTAGCACAGACAGGGGTTATTTACTGTAAGAGCATTAAGACTGTGGAACTCTCTTCCAGAGGCAAAGGAAAATGTTTTTTACACAAAAAACAATAAAGATGTGCAATCCTCTGCCTGCAGATGTGTTTTTTGAGAGAGTCTGAACAGACGTTTAAAGAGCAACTGGATGAATACTTGCAAAAACATAACATTAAAGGGGTACTCCGGGGAACTAAATCCATAGCCCATTCTTTCCCTCTCACCAACCTATGAATTTGTCTACATATAATTCATTAGCTATATGCAACAGTTTTCCTCTTTCAGCTGTCACTTACATGCAGGAAGTGAGAGAAAAATTCATTTTTTAGATCCACGTTGTCTCCTCAGTGAGAGCAGCCCCTCCCATCAAGACAACATCACCTGATCTATGTCTGATTTCTGATTGGGCTAGCACAGACAGGGGTTATTTACTGTAAGAGCATTAAGACTGTGGAACTCTCTTCCAGAGGAGGTGGTCATGGTGAACTCAATAAAAGAGAACAGAACATTGATCCAGGGATTTATTCTGATGCCATATTTGGAGTTGGGAAGGAATTTATACCTCTAGTATGAGGTTTTTTTTGCCTTCCTCTGTATCAACTCGGTAGGAACTCATTAGGGATATAGGATGAATTTTATGAACTCTGGTCTTTTTTCACACCAATAAAATAGTAATCACAGCCCTGGGAGTATAATACAGAATTATTACTGTCTGGGATCCCTATCTTTCAACCCCTGCCTCAAATGTTGTATATCCTGTATTTCCATATATATATTAATGCAACACATTTAGTGTCCCCCCACAATGCCCCATATAAAATGATATTCCCTTATATAAATTTTTTTCTCAAACTGTCCCATATAAACTTTATGAAAAAGAATACACCTCGAAAAGTGTATATATAAATACTTACTTACTGCTCCCCTTGCCCCGCTCCCTCACACCAACCGGTACCTATGGTCCCCCTTTTCTCCCTTATTGAACCCCATATCCCCCTGTCATACTAATGGTGCCCCTCAAAGTGCCCCATAATATTGATGACCTTTTCATAGTCTGCTCTGGGTCCCCATGGGCTCCCACTCTCTCAGAGAAAGTAAAATATCATAAAACAGCCCTGTGTTTCCGGCTTACTCTTCCTTTGCGCTGCTTCACCAGGCTGAGCTTGGGCTCCGTCACTCTGTGACCATCCTGATGCCACATGTCTACACAGCCCATCCCTGCTCGAGGGTTGATGTCACCCGATGTGGCAAAAAAAGGTGTCACCCCATACCCCTTCTTCCCCCAAAGTAATTTTTTAGCCTGTTGTGATGCCCGCGGTGTAGCACGTTGCAGAAAATTATTTCCAGTATAATAATTAAATATATCAACTGTCACAGAATGGGAAGGTGCAGAAGAAATTTTTACCATTTAATACTACAGCTCCCAGAATCACCTAAGCAGTGGTAAGGTTGCTGGGAGTTGTAGTTTCACTCGTCATAACTGTAGAACTTGCAAGTGACTACAGCTCTGATGGGACATAGTGAGAAGAATACACAATGATATCAGTGATTACATGTGATGTCTTCTCTTTAGTGAGGACAATACACAATGATATCAGTGATTACAGGTGACGTCTTCTCTATAATCTTTCCTTATCTAATTCAGATGGTACATACCGCCAGGACTTTGTCAGCTAAGTCTTCTTTCTGAAGAAAATTATGCCCAGATGGCTCCTTAATTTGTCAGTGAATTCTGATCCTCTATATGAAAACAATAATTATTATAATAAAGCTAAACACTGTACCTCTGAATATAACACTACCACATACTGCGCTTTCTGAATATAAACCCGCCACACACTGTGCTCTCTGAATATAATACTACCACACACTGCACTCTCTGAATATATTACTAGCACATACTGCGCTCTCTGAATATAATACTACCACACACTGTGCTCTCTGAATATAAACCCACCACACTGTACCTCTGAATATAATACTACCACACACTGTGCTCTCTGAATATAATACTACCACACACTGTGCTCTCTGAATACTGCGCTCTTTGAATATAATACTACTACACACTGCACCTTCTGAATACTGTTACGCCTAGCGCTCCGGGTCCCCGCTCCTCCCCGGAGCGCGTACGGTGTCTCTCTCTCCGCAGCGCCCCGGTCGGTCCCGCTGACCGGGAGCGCTGCACTGTCTTGGCCGTCGGGGATGCGATTCGCACAGCGGGACGCGCCCGCTCGCGAATCGCATCCCAGGTCACTTACCCGTTCCCGTCCCCTGCTGTCATGTGCTGGCGCGCGGCTCCGCTCTCTAGGGCGCGCGCGCCAGCTCCCTGAGACTTAAAGGGCCAGTGCACCAATGATTGGTGCCTGGCCCAATTAGCTTAATTGGCTTCCACCTGCTCCCTGGCTATATCTGGTCTCCTCCCTTGCACTCCCTTGCCGGATCTTGTTGCCCTTGTGCCTAGTGAAAGCGTTTTGTGTGTCTAAAGCCTGTGTACCAGTACTTCTGCTATCCACCCTGACTACGAACCTTGCCGCCTGCCCCCGACCTTCTGCTACGTCCGACCTTGCTTCTGTCTACTCCCTTGTACCGCGCCTATCTTCAGCAGCCAGAGAGGTTGAGCCGTTGCTAGTGGATACGACCTGGTCACTACCGCCGCAGCAAGACCATCCCGCTTTGCGGCGGGCTCTGGTGAAAACCAGTAGTGACTTAGAACCGATCCACTAGCACGGTCCACGCCAATCCCTCTCTGGCACAGAGGATCCACTACCTGCCAGCCGGCATCGTGACAGTAGATCCGGCCATGGATCCCGCTGAGGTTCCCCTGCCAGTTGTCTCTGACCTCCCTACGCTGGTCGCCCAGCAAGCCCGACAGATCGCCCAACAAGATCACCAGCTGTCGTACTTGACCACCATGACACAGCAACTCCAGTCGCAGCTACAGCAGCAACAGTCACAGCTACAGCAAGTTCAGTCACAGCTACAGCAGCAACAACCATCTCCTCCGCCAGCTCCTGCACCCCTTCCGCAGCGAGTGGCCACTCCTAGCCTCCGCCTGTCCTTGCCGGACAAATTTAATGGGGACTCTAAGTTTTGCCGTGGCTTTCTTTCGCAATGTTCCCTGCACTTGGAGATGATGTCGGACCAGTTTCCTACTGAAAGGTCTAAGGTGGCTTTCGTAGTCAGCCTTCTGTCTGGAAAAGCCCTGTCATGGGCCACACCGCTCTGGGACCGCAATGACCCTGTCACTGCCTCTGTACACTCCTTCGTCTCGGAAATTCGAAGTGTCTTTGAGGAACCTGCCCGAGCCTCTTCTGCTGAGACTGCCCTGCTGAACCTGGTCCTGGGTAATTCCTCCGTTGGCGAGTACGCCATACAATTCCGTACTCTTGCTTCTGAACTTTCCTGGAATAATGAGGCTCTCTGCGCGACCTTTAAAAAAGGCCTATCCAGCAACATTAAAGATGTTCTGGCCGCACGAGAGACTCCTGCTAACCTGCATGAACTCATTCATCTAGCCACTCGCATTGACATGCGTTTTTCTGAGAGGCATCAAGAGCTCCGCCAGGAAAAAGACTTAGATCTCTGGACACCTCTCCCACAGTCTCCATTGCAATCTGCGCCTAGGCCTCCCGCCGAGGAGGCCATGCAAGTGGATCGGTCTCGCCTGACCCTGGAAGAGAGGAATCGCCGTAAGGAAGAGAATCTTTGTCTGTACTGTGCCAGTACCGAACATTTTTTGGTGGATTGCCCTGTCCGTCCTCCACGTCTGGGAAACGCACGCTCGCACCCAGCTCTCGTGGGTGTGGCATCTCTTGATGCTAAGTCGGCTTCTCCACGTCTCACGGTGCCTGTACGGATTTCTACTTCAGCCAGCTCTTCCCTCTCAGCCGTGGCCTGCCTGGACTCTGGTGCCTCCGGGAATTTTATTCGGGAGTCCTTGGTGAATAAATTCCGCATTCCGGTGACCCGTCTGTTCAAGCCACTCCACATTTCTGCGGTCAACGGAGCCAGGTTGGATTGCACCGTGCGTTACCGCACGGAGCCCCTCCCAATGTGCATCGGACCTCATCACGAGAAAATTGAATTTTTGGTCCTCCCCAATTGCACTTCCGAAATTCTCCTTGGACTACCCTGGCTTCAACACCATTCCCCAACCCTGGATTGGTCCACTGGGGAGATCAAGAGTTGGGGTCCCTCTTGTTCCAAGGACTGCCTTCAACCGGTTCCCAGTACTCCCTGCCGTGACCCTGTGGTTCCTCCTGTATCCGGTCTCCCTAAGGTCGTTATGGACTCTGCCTGCCTTAAGAAGTGCCTCTCCCCCCCCTCCCAGTCCAGTCAGGCAAGCCTCGGTGCCTCCTCATGGCCCTCGTCCTGGTGTCACATTGCCCCGTGCCAGGCCTCGCCCTCTGCCCTCCCTCCCCATTCCCACTCCTGCTGTTCTGCCTGCCGTGGAGGAATCCCTCCATCCTTTCCCGGTGTCCTCATCCCAGGGGAGGCAGTTACCGGACAAAGAGAAGGGGAGACCTAAGGGGGGGGGTACTGTTACGCCTAGCGCTCCGGGTCCCCGCTCCTCCCCGGAGCGCGTACGGCGTCTCTCTCTCCGCAGCGCCCCGGTCGGTCCCGCTGACCGGGAGCGCTGCACTGTCTTGGCCGTCGGGGATGCGATTCGCACAGCGGGACGCGCCCGCTCGCGAATCGCATCCCAGGTCACTTACCCGTTCCCGTCCCCTGCTGTCATGTGCTGGCTCGCGCGGCTCCGCTCTCTAGGGCGCGCGCGCGCCAGCTCCCTGAGACTTAAAGGGCCAGTGCACCAATGATTGGTGCCTGGCCCAATTAGCTTAATTGGCTTCCACCTGCTCCCTGGCTATATCTGGTCTCCTCCCTTGCACTCCCTTGCCGGATCTTGTTGCCCTTGTGCCTAGTGAAAGCGTTTTGTGTGTCTAAAGCCTGTGTACCAGTACTTCTGCTATCCACCCTGACTACGAACCTTGCCGCCTGCCCCCGACCTTCTGCTACGTCCGACCTTGCTTCTGTCTACTCCCTTGTACCGCGCCTATCTTCAGCAGCCAGAGAGGTTGAGCCGTTGCTAGTGGATACGACCTGGTCACTACCGCCGCAGCAAGACCATCCCGCTTTGCGGCGGGCTCTGGTGAAAACCAGTAGTGACTTAGAACCGATCCACTAGCACGGTCCACGCCAATCCCTCTCTGGCACAGAGGATCCACTACCTGCCAGCCGGCATCGTGACAAATACAATACTGTAATGTATTGTGGCCCATAAATATCGTAGTACCCAAGAAATTCCTTCATAATATAAACTATACCTCTAAAATGCAAAACATTCTATGCCCCTCATAAATAGTAATAATGCCCAATCTTGTCCCCCACATATAATAATTATGACCCGTCCTGCACCCTCACATAATAATAATGTCTGTTTCCCCCAGATAATAATTACCTCTGTCCTGTGCCCCTCACATATGCCTCCTGTGCCCCTTACACATAATACCCCCATCATGCCCCCCTCACATATAATGCCCCCTGTCCTGTGCCCCAACATATAATGCCCCCGTCATGCTCCCCTAACATATATTGCCCCGTGCTGTGCCCCTCACATATAATGCCCCCTGTGATGTGATCCTCACGTATAATGCCCCCTGTCCTGTGCCCCAACATATAATGCCCCTGTCAGGGGATCATGACAGAGGCATTATATGTTGGGGCACAGGACGGGGGCATTATATGTGAGGGGAGCATGATGGGGGCATTATATGTTGGGGCACAGGACAGGGGGCAATATATGTGAGGGGATCATGACGGGGGCATTATGTGCAAGGGGTACAGCACAGGGGGCATTATATGTTAGGGGAGCATGACATATAATGCCCCCCTGTGCTGTGCCCCTCAAATATATTGTGCCCCTTTCGTATGATTCTCCCCTGTGGGGCTGGACTGGGGGTATTCTATGTCAGGGTCACATCACAGTGGGCATTATATGTTGGGGCACAGGACAGGTGGCATTATATGTGAGGGTCACATCACAGGGGGCATTATATGTTGAGGCACAGGACAGGGGGCATTATATGTGAGGGTCACATACAGGGGCATTATATGTGAAGGTCACATGATGAGAGCATTATATGAGGGGCGCAGCACAGGGGACATTATATGTTAGGGGAGCATCGCGGGGGCATTATATGTTGGGGCACAGCACAGGGGGCATTATATGTTAGGGGAGCATGGCGGGGGCATTATATGTTGGGGCACAGCACAGGGGGCATTATATGTTAGGGGAGCAAGATGGGGGCATTATATGTTGGGGCATAGGACAGGGGGCATTATATGTCATGCTCCACTAACATATAATGCCCCCTGTGATGTGCCCCTTACACATAATGCCCCCTGTCCAGTGCCCCAACATATAATGCCCCCTGTGATGTGACCCTGACATATAATGCCCCCTGTCCTGTGCCCCAACATATAATGCCCCCTGTGAAGTGACCCTCAAATATAATGCCCCCAGTTCAGCCCCACAGGGGGGCATTATACGTAAGGGGTACAATATATGTGAGGGGCACAGCACAGGGGGCATTATATGTGAGAGACACATGACAGGGGTCAGTGCTCTTAACATATAATGCCCCCTGTCATAGGCTGCTCACATAAAATTTCTCCTTTTCTGTGCCACATAATTGCCACCTGACCCCAGTGCCATAGTTGACTCTTTTAAACAGAAAAAAAAAATTTACACTTAGATTTTGTTCCCCCGCCGAAAATCTTCTTCTTACTGGCAGCGTCACACAGGCAGCTCAATGTGCACTGCAGACGAGCCGAGGGGACGGGATCTTCCGGCGACGGCGCGATAATGTGATGTCATCGCGCCGGCCTGTCAGCAGCACTTTGTATAGAGTCCCTGCACCCGCGCCGAGCCGGCAAAAAGGTTAATAAACAATGAATGAGGGAGCGGGAGCTGACACCTCCCGCTCCGCTATGCTATTTTACTAGTATTATACGGGGGGGCAGAAATCTCGGGGGGGGGGGGGGGGGGGGGGCAATTGCCCCGTTGCGCCCCCCTGGATCCGCCACTGGTGCCTACTCATGCTGCCAACACCTCCATGCTGTGTCATTCAGCCACTATATGGTGTCCTCATGCTGCCAACACCTCCACGCTGTGTCATTCAGTCACTATATGGTCTCCTCACACTCTGCCATTGTGCTGCTGAGCGGCAGTGATTCTAAAAGCGATGCCAGTAATCTGCATGTTATTCTGAATAACAGTTATATTTCACTACCCCAGCACACTCTATATGCATTTTAGAACACAGCAAAGTGTTCTATACACCTATTGAGGCTGTCTGTAGGCTAGAAATAGCCTTTTTAATATAGATTAGCTGCGAAAAAATTCGGATCGAAACAAACTTTTTCGGAAAATTTGGCGAATCGGCTGAATTGAATTTTTGAAAAGTTCGCTCATCTCTAATTAAAACAATAGGACTAACTTCCTCATACCCTTGTAGCCTCTGGCATCAGGGACTGATGCACAGGAAAAAAAGAGAAAAAGGGGATACGCGCTCCTAGTGTAATATGTCAAGGTTAAAAAACAATGCTATGATAAACGATTGTACACTCACCATATAGGGTTGTGCTGAGAGCACAACACCTCAGTAGACATCTAATTTTATAAAGCTCTGATCTGCAGCCACAGCTTGTCCAGAATCAGGGGCACTGGCTCGGTGGAAAATGTTTGGAAAAGTAAAATTCAAGTTCTCAGGCGCTGATCAGATGTAGTAGATAAGTCAGGACTCAAAGTTATTGTCCAAGAGAATAATTTATTAGCACAAACGTAACACGTTTCCGGTCCGGAATGGACCCTTCGTCAGACAGGTGCATCTGTCTGACGAAGGGTCCATTCTGGACTGGAAACTTGTTACGTTTGTGCTAATAAATTATTCTGTTGGACAATAATTTTGAGTCCTGACTATTCTACTACATCTGATCAGTACCTGATAACTTGAATTTTACTTTTCCAAGCTGTCTGGGACTGATGACACTGCTTTTCCTTGAACTGCAGATTGTAGCATTGGAATGTAGCATAAAATGTTTGCATTGGGACGTACCGATCGGCCGCACATGTAATTAGGGGGCTGGTTGGTCAGGCAAGATGAGAAGCAGCTGTTTTTTGGAGCCAAACAAGAAGCCAGGAAAGGCTTTAGATGGCAGTAATCCATAAGGCACAAAAATGCTGAAACTCTGGGGCCATGTATATCCAAAAAAACAAGACAATGCATCCCTGAGAGGTACTACATTTACATTTAACACATACATAACTTGGCCATGACTGAAGATCGTTGGAGCCTTGAGATTTAAGTGTCACCTCTGGTTTCGTGGACGAGCTGTCTGCAACCTCGTGCTGGCTGATGTGATGACATCATTACAGCCCACCAGTCAGCGTGCAGCAAGGCAGAGTACTGGATAGGCTTCTGGTCAGAAGATCCCTGTGGCCTATGCAGGGAATAGATTTACACAAGAAAAATAGTTCCCAAGTAACTGCATTCAGGAATTTTGAGACCACTTATTGTATGAGCATCTGGGCCCCTTCCAACACATTTTTACTAATCCGTCATATCATGCATCCAATAACTTCAGCCAAAGTTTGAAGCCTGCTACCACTGCTTGGTCTTTTGGCAGTGCTGTCACCTGTACTTATTTTTTTTTTATTTCTCAATAAATCTAGATGTAAATGGTTTGGCAGTATAGTCTACCAAAGATGACTTGAAGATGACTGAGGAGTCATTAGTTTCTGAGTTATCGGTTTTTAAAGTTGCAATCCAGGAGGCTGCAGCTATTCTTTTCCAATGTGTTTGTCTTTTTTCTGGTCCTGTTCAGCCTTGTCACATAGACATGGAGTAGATTCAAATTACCATCCATATTAATGTGTAAGTATGTACATGTAACTTCCAATATTCAGACTAGTTATGTTATTATACACATTAATGTGGATGGTGATTAGCATTCACACTACTCTGATCCAGCATAACTCAGACCACAAGTGCAGAGTGACAAAGATGCTGCAAGGTTTGGGGCCTCAGTTCACTTAATAGTCTTTTAATTATATTTTATTTGGTAGGAGTTTTTTTCTTCATACTTCCATTTCACATTTGCAGATGTATTCTCATTCAGTTATGCTACCAATTTATATTTGGAACACAAAATTTTACATTCTGCAATGAAATACAGACAGTAATAAATTAGAAGAACAGAAAACAGAATTCAGTATTCAGCATGTTGACATATACAATACTAGTCTTTTAGTGGCTGTGTGGTGTCAGGCTGCCTCCCCCCTCCCTCCCCTCTGTTCTGGGCCATTGAATTGTGTCACTCAGTTTACCTCCCCAGCCATTTTGCTAGTGTGGGCTTTGATCAGCTGTTGAAGCAGCGGCATGTCAGGAGGGATGCCATGTGCCAGTGAAAGGCATTAGCCCATGTAAAGACAGACAGTCAAATCTCTATGGGCTGCAGTGCTAAACTCTAAAAAAAAAAAGACTCAAACTGCAATAGAACCAAAGGGCAAAGCTACACCACTGTGATTTGTGAATAGCCTAAGAACATCCCCTTTGTCTGCACTACTAAACGTCCATCTCATCCCTATTATAAGTTCATGCTTAGAAGAAATAAACAAGTGGTAATCCCTTGAAGTGTTTATGATTGTGACTGTAATAAACCACATGATGGAAGGTCAGCCTATTTGTATCTATCCAGAAGGGAAAAAAGCCTTGTGATGGTGCGGTTGGGTGAAGAAACACCATCTGTTTAGCCTTTGCATCTGTTTACTCAGCTCAGTGATTGATTAGTATGTATCGAGAGAGCTGCTAATAAAATTGCACATTCGGTTTGCTGTTCACATCATGGAAAATATCACTAAGCAAAGGACACGAGCTGTTAACATGCACTTAAACGTCTTTACATAATTATGAGCTTTAAGATGAAACACATAGTTGTGTCAATCCCCCTCCGCTGTGTGCTGTATAATGGAAGAGTTAAAAGAACATCCAAATGAAGTCACCAGCCTGAATGACAACTGGAGCTGATTACAGGATTTAAGACTTACTTTAATTTTGACATTACTGGAAACACTTTCTGCTACCTTAAAACTCTTTGAGATGCATTGTAATAAGAGTATTTTCTTTTGTCATAAAAGTTTATTGTTTACCTATTTAGCTTACTGCACTAAAGTTTACAATAAAGAACCTGAAGCACTTCCTGTGTCACCATGTGGTGGCTCTGTGAAGCCCTATAATCTCCACTAAAAGCTTACTAATTTATATATATGGTACCTTGCAAAACTACTGTATATCCAAATTATAAGAAACCTCTGGTAATCGAAAATGGGCATCAGCACAATTGTAGGAATCATTTATAGGCCATGTTGTGTCCCAGCACCGAAGGTTGTCCTGTGGGCTAAAGATTGCCTTTGGCATCTCTGCTGTCTATATGTTGGGCCCACTGCTCCATTGTCTGACCTGTTATAATGTGTTATACTATTATGCTATGATTTGTATTAATGTATGCACTGTACCTTTTAAGGGATTGAGGCAGAGGGACCAGGTGACCCTGACGCCCCAATGGGGGACCCCCAAACCTAGCCCGTGTAGTGTAGGGGGGAGGAGAGTTCAGTTGGAGTTCAGTTCTAGTCAGAGCCAGCGTAAGGAATGGAGTGCTGATACCGTGAGGAGAAGCCCAGGGAGTAGAAAACTACTAAATTCCACAGCCACACCAATCTCAGAAAAAAAAACAGCACATAGGTGAATGTCAAAGCCTGGCGGTAAGCAAAGCTCTTGGAGTAAATCTCTTTTTCAGTAAGTCAGTCAAGTCTTTCAAGTCGGTGTGTGCTGATTATAATCTAAATGCGGCATTCAACAGTGACTACAACTCCCAGCAAGGTGACAGGCTCCCTGGGTTCCACTCTGCCCCTCCCTCTGCAGAAAAGAATGTAGTGTTTAAGATCTGCTACTAAGATCTGGAAGGGACCAAGGTAGCGGGGACCGAGCTTGAATGAAAGCCACACCATGTCACAGAACACAGAAGAACAGAGGAG
The DNA here is from genome assembly GCF_029499605.1 of Hyla sarda. Taxonomy (NCBI): domain Eukaryota; kingdom Metazoa; phylum Chordata; class Amphibia; order Anura; family Hylidae; genus Hyla; species Hyla sarda. The sequence continues at coordinate 342,176,315 of NC_079191.1, read as the reverse complement.
GTCTTCTACTTTTATCCGATTGCGCCTTCATGCTTGAAGAAGCCTGTGATAATGACTGTCGGGTCTGTTTCCAGATGGTGGAGAAGTCACGGACCAGCTCATCAACAGCAGGCACACCGGAGGAGACTGGGAGAGGAAGAGAAGAATGGAGATGGAGTCTGTAGACAACAAAAAAAGGGGGACGACCTTGTGGACTCGGAATCCTTATGATTATATGAGAATTCAGCCCAGAGAAGAAGGTTCAAGATGAAACACACTAAGAATATAATACTGAAATACTTAGCTTCGGGGACCGTTTAAAGCAAGTATGTTGAACAAAGCCAGGCATGGGAAAGCTGTTTCAAGATTCAGGCCCAACAGAAAGTTGAACGGAAAGTGTCCCACCAGGTATTTGAATGGAAAGGTGTGATGGTATGTGGGCCCGGAAGAGAAAGAGAGCTTGAACCCCTTTCAATTGGCTTTTTATTATGTTGTCTCCGCCCCTTATCCAGCCCACAGGTGGTCTTTGTCTTATGTTACAAAAGGCCCTTGTAAGCATGCCTTGGAGACCCGTCTTAAAGATGATCCTCCATCTTGCCTTTTTCTAACTAAATACATGTGGCTTTCTGGTACAGGACCATCAAAATAGACTGCCATAACAGATGGGGGTTTACGGTGAGTTTCCCGCTAGGAGTTTGCGCTGCGGTGAAACATTTGCCGCAGCTCAAACTTGAAGCAGGAAACTCACTGTAAACCCGCCCGTGTGAATGTATGCTGTACATTCACATGGGGGGGGGGCAAACCCCCAGCTGTTTCAAAACTACAACTCCCAGCATGTACTGACAGACCGTGCATTGCAGTTTTGCAACATCTGGAGGACTACAGTTTAGAGACCACTGCACAGTGATCTCAAAACTGCGGCCCTCCAGATGTTATAAAACTACAAATTCCAGCATGCCCAGACAGCAAAATGCTGTGTGGGCATGCTAGGAGTTGCAGTTTTGCAAGATCTAGAGGGCCACAGTTTAGAGACCACTGCACAGTGATCTCCAAACTGTAGCCCTCAAGCTGTTGCAAAACTGCAAATCCCAGCATGCCCAAACAGCAAACAGCTGTCTAGGCATGCTGGGAGTTGTAGTTTTGCAACATCTGGAGGGCTACGGTTTAGAGACCACTGTATAGTGGTCTCAAACTGTAGCCCTCCAGATGTTGCCAAGCAACTCACCGGGTTCCATAGTCTGCAGCAGGGAGCCAGCCGCACGTCATCGCCGCCACAGATCGTCGCCCACTGCCGCCGCCGATGGGTAGCTGGACCTTCGGCGCTGGTCACCATCTGTCCCCCCATTCTGTCTGGACCACAGTAGGTGGGCAGAGTGGGGGAACCGAACGTTAACCCCCCTGCCCCCGATCTGCAATTGGTTGTCGCTTCTGTACGACTAATAGCAGGGTTAGGAAGGGTGGCAAATATGCTCTCCTAGCGTGTTGATTCCCTTTATGTATTTAAAAGTCTCTATCATATCCCCTCTGTCTCTTCTTTCTTCCAAGCTATACATGTTAAGGTCCTTTAACCTTTCCTGGTAAGTTTTATCCTGCAATCCGTGTACTAGTTTAGAAGCTCTTCTCTGAACTCTCTCTAGAGTATATATATCCTTCTGGAGATACGGCCTCCAGTACTGCGCACAATACTCCAAGTGAGGTCTCACCAGTGTTCTGTACAGCGGCATGAGCACTTCTCTCTTTCTACTGCTTATACCTCTCCTTATACATCCAAGCATTCTTCAAGTGTTTCCTGCTGCTCTATTACATTGTTTTCCTACCTTTAAGTCTTCTGAAATAATTACTCCTAAATCCCTTTCCTCAAATACTGAGGTCAGGACTGTGTCAAATATTCTATATTCAAATGTTCTGCCCGAGGGTTTTTACGCCCCCCAGGTGCATTATCTTGCACTTATCCACATTAAATTTCAGTTGCCAGAGTTCTGACCATTCTTCTAGTTTTCCTAAATCCTTTTCCATTTGGCGTATCCCTCCAGGAACCTCAACCCTCTTACATAACTTTGTGTCATCAGCAAAAAAATAGGGAGAGGTTTCTGTTTGGGGCCACTCTTTTTAGGGATAGTAACACTTGCCAAGAAGGGAATTAATAATGCAAGAGTAGGGCCTTACAGGGGAAGTGTTTACCCCCATCGGTTACAATGGACCATACGTTGTTCCCTTCCATTTTTTAGAAGTCTTTACATCACATCAATACTTGGTGGTATAGGTGGCACATAGTGTTTTTAGCACACCTTTCCTTTGGTTTGATTTAAAAAAAATAAATTGGGGGTGCCATATATTTTATCCTAAGCATATTATTAAAAGTTAGGTTTTACGTAATGAATATTCTCAATACTTACTTGTGCACACTAACACTTTTACAAAGGAGACCTTTTTCTTCTGTCTACATGTCTCAGCTACTATTCTGATACTGCCACCCGCCTGATGCCACACATCTGATGCCAAGTTCTCCTTTTTTCACCCACCTTTGTCACCGAGTACTGGTATTGCCACCCACCACACCACTCTGTCAACGGGTCACTTTCAGGACTCCTGATGCTGCTTTTGCCACCTCCAGACTGTCTCATTCTGCCACCATATGTTCTCCTCATGCTGATGCCAGCTCCAAGCTTTCTCATACTGTCACCATATGTTCTCCTCATACTGTGGCCACCTCCACGCTGTGTTATTCAGCCACTATATGTTCTCCTCATGCTGCCGCCACCTCCACGCTGTGTCATTCAGCTACTATATGGTCTCCTTATACTGATGCCATCTACAGGCTCTGTCATTGTGCCGCCATGTGACATGTGACTCCTTGTTAGATTTGGTCTTTTGTAACCACACTATTTATTCAATGTAAATGCTGGGGCCCGGGACATTAAACTTTGGAGTGTAATATAAAATGTAAATTTCAAAATCTTAAATTTAAATTTAAAAAAATCAAGGTAATCTTTTCAAGACTGAGGCCCTATGGTCGTCGACATCATATATTATCTGTGGAATTACCACAAGAATTCAATGAAACAGGTTGGAAAGGTAACAATGAACTATAACTGATTAAATGAAACATTTGCAGTTCCACAAAGAATAAGTAAGTGGGGGCTGGGGGCAGAGGCAGTGAGAGGCACGGGCTGGAACAGGTGGTAGCTTGCCTCGCGGCGGAACGTTAGCTCGATGCTCACCAGAATGGGTACTCAAAAAATGTAAATAAATTCTAATTAAATTAAATTAAAATTACCTACAAAATCTATTTATTCTTTTCAATTTTGACGCCATATGGTCTCCCTGCTGCCACATACAGATGCCCTGCGGCAGTGATTCTAATAGTGATGCCTGTAATCTGCATGTCATACTGTATAACAGTATTATTTCACTAACACATCACACTCCCTATGCATGTTAGGACAAGGCAAAGTGTTCTACACCCCTATTGAGGCTCTCTGTAGGCCAAAAATAGCCATTTTTAATAGTGATTCGCCACAAATAAATTCGGATAAAAAAAAAATTATTGGGAAAATTTGGCAAATCTGCCTAATTGAATTTTTCAAAAATTTGCTCATCTCTACTCTACATACCCCAAAGGTGTGCTTTGCTTGGATTTATTATGGACTGATGGTATTATGATACATTTATAGAATTATGGTAAGTGTTTCAAACACTATGTAACGGTATCAGTAGCATGTAAAACACTAAATTTGTGTCTGGCATTTTTTCTACTAACTGTTCTGAGGGCTTGAGGAAACTTATGTCATGTGGTTTAAATTTATTGGTTAGTCCTACATGGGGTTGGAAACTTTACATTGCAGTTACGGCTTTTAACAGAGAATAGTTCTATACTGTTTACGAAAGGTGCCTATCGCAATGGTACAGTATGTTGTGCTTTGCACTAAAATGCAATCTCCTAGAACTGTTTCTAGTGCCAATTTCCTGAGGCCTTGATACTACTGTAGGGTGGAGCTTCACTTTTCATTGCTATTAATACAATTCTAATGATTTAATATGTTAATATGTTAAGTTCTAAGGTTGCTGGAGTACTGCAGTCATCTCATATGGTTTGGTTTCCTGTGGCAATGAACCTTCATTAAAGGGGTACTCCGCTGCTAGACATGTTATCCTCTGGGATAACATGTCTGATCGTGGGGTCTGGCCGCTGGGGACCCCCGCAATCTCTGCCACGGCACCACAGTCATCTGATGCATGGAGCGAACGTGCAGTGCCGGATGACTGGCGAACACAACTGTCACATCCCCTCCATTCATGTCTATGGTAAGAGGTGTGACAGCTGTGTACTAGCCGTCACGCCTCCTCCCATAGACATGAATGGAGGGGACGCGACGTGATGTCATGATCACGAAAGCCCCAGACCCCTCGTGATCTCCACGGCTGGACCCCCCAGGATCAGATATGTTACCTCTATCCTTTGGATAGGGGATTTCATGTATAGGGGCAGAGTACCCCTTTAACTATTAAATTTATGTTTATTACATGCTATATATAAATATATATATATATATATATATATATATATATATATATATATATTACATGAATAATATTAAACTAAAGGTACATCATTATAAATCTCAGCATTTAACACCCATTAGCCACAAAGAAAGCACATGTAAAAGTTGTTTTTAGAGAATGGAGAATATTCCCACCCAGTAGGATGAGGTGATCGTTGCCATCTCCTTCCAACATAAGCAGAATTCTGTGTGAAACAAAATAGATATCATTCATTAAATATGTGATGAGAAACATACCCTGGAAACAGTAGAATGTAATAGCCAAATAAATTATTTCCTTCCTTTACAGATCAGTGTCTGGAATTGATCAAACTACAACAAAAGCATTTTGGACTTCACACTGTGTGCTGGAGCTGTACATGACTTTCCATATCATGCTTGATATGTAATTGACAGAATGTTAAGATATTAAATGACATTATGCCACAGGGGAAAGCACATGTTAAGAAATTCCCAAAGCACTCACTGAGACCATTACAGTTTATATAATATGTAATTTACCTTAAAATGTTTGTATTCCTCAATGTTTATTATATAATATTAGTGTGTTTTCTACAATATTAATTTTGCATTACCCATATGTGTATTGTGTAACTTACAAGGGACTGCAAAAGATTTAACCCCTTAACCCCTTAAGGACCAGGGTTTTTTCGGTTTTTGCATTTTCGTTTTTTCCTCCTTGCCTTTTGAAAATCATAACTCTTTCAATTTTGCACCTAAAAATCCATATGATGGCTTATTTTTTTGCGCCACCAATTCTACTTTGTAACTTCCGTTTCTACGTAATACATTTCCCGGTAAAAATGACACCTTATCTTTATTCTGTAGGTCCATACGATTGAGTTGATACTCTAATTATATAGGTTTGATTTTTTCGTACTTCTGGAAAAAATCATAACTACATGCAGGAAAATTAATATGTTTAAAATTGTCATTTTCTGACCCCTATAACTTTTTTATTTTTCCGCGTATGGGGCGGTATGAGGGCTCATTTTTTGCACCGTGATCTGAAGTTTTTAGAATTGATAGGACTTATTGATCGCTTTTATTCATTTTTTCTTGATATAAAAAGTGACCAAAAATGCACTATTTTGGACTTTGGAATTTTTTGCGCGTACGCCATTGACCGTGCAGTTTAATTAAAGCTATCTTTTTATAATTCAGACATTTCCGCACGCGGCAATACCATCTATGTTTATTTTTATTTACACTGTGTTTTTTTTTTATGGGAAAAGGGGGGTGATTCAAACTTTTAATAGGGGAGGGGTTAAATAATCTTTATTCCCTTTTTTTTTTAAACTTTTTTTTGCAGTGTTATAGCTCCCATAGGGACCTATAACACTGCACACACTGATATTTTACATTGATCACTGATTTCTCATAGGAAACCAGTGATCGATGATTCTGCTGCTTGACTGCTCATGCCTGGATCTCAGGCACTGAGCAGTCATTCGGCGATTGGACAGCGAGGAGGCAGGTAGGGATCCTCCAGCTGTCTTGTAAGCTGTTTGGGATGCCGCGATTTCGCCGCGGCTATTCCCGACAGCTCCCTGAGCTAACCGGCATGCTTTAACTTTCACTTTAGACTTTAAACGCCGCGTCTAAAGGGTTAATAGCACGCGGCACTGCGATCAATGCCACACGCTATTAGCCACGGGCCCCGCGTTATAGATTGGGAGCGGACTCATGACGTAACGTTACGTCACGTAACGTTACTGTCCTGAACAGGTTAATGACTGTGCTAGATTCACTTTTTGTCTTTTTTAAAAGCCCCCCTCTGGTAGTGTAGTAATTTCCAGAAAGGGTGCTCAGGAACACTCAAAGGGCGTGGGCTCACTTGCTGAATACAGAGGAACAAAGAAGATTCATTCCTCTGCATGTCCTATAAAGTAGGAATTTTCTTTATTCAAAATTAATTAAAATAATAACACAACTACATGGCAAACCAATGCGTTTCAAGCAGATATGTGTTCTTAGTGATAGTGAACTATGACTAAGGACGCTTAGCTGATTGAAACATGTCAGTCTGATGCCATTTTCTGTCCTGACGCAATGTATTTGTGGTATTATTTTAATGATTTTTGAGTAAAGAAAATCTCCCCCTTTATGCCCCCCATTAAAGGGACCATGTAGTGGTGATCCCATCTCAACACGGGCACTGCAGACCATAACATGTTAGGAGAGATAATAGATCCTCTAATCTGGAAACTCACAGATGCTCTCTGCTATGATTAGAGTCATTCACTTTCCTTTTTATACTTCATTCGGCCCAGACTGTTCTGAAGACTTCTGACAACCACATAGTTTGCTGTTGCGATATCATTGGTCTCTCACTTCTCAAGTCATCCCAAGTTTCTATAGCTACATAAAATGGATAGGCAGGAAAAAAATCCATGGGTCTTTGGAGCAATCCGTCAAGAAGAATCCCATTAGGTGATATTTATAGAAAGGTAGTCCATTTATTAATGTGCCAAACAAAAAAAAAACGCATTTCGAAGCTTCGCTAGCCTCTTTATCAATCTTACAATGGCATACAGAAAGTCAAAGCATTGTGCTTATATAGCAAAAGGGGCGCTAAAAATTCAATTGACTGGCAAGTATCTGACTTCATCCCGGAAACACAGGAAAGTGACATGCCGTGTAAACAATCTTCAAACCACTAAAACAGATCCTTGCCATATCACACATGTTAAAAAGCATACAAAGTGGTTTCACTTACCTACTAGGGAAATATTCATTGCGCAAAGATATTTACTCCGTAGCCAGAAAGGAGTCAGCTGTCTGTGGAGGCTTTCAGCTGAGTCTAAGTGGAAACAGCGTGCATGTGCATGGGGGAAATATCAGAGAGCAGAGTGTAACCAGGGACACTGTAAGTAACATAGGACAGAATGTAAACAAGGACGCCATGACTCGCGCATGCGCAAGGTGCAAATAAATAGCTCCTCATGGACATGCATTTTGCTGGGAGGGTATTCTGCATGTTAATGTATATAGGGTGATTAGATAAAGCAATACAGTTATTTCTGCTGGTACTGGAAGGAAACAAGGCTCGTGCAATATGGTTTATTTATACTTAATCAGTACCAGAATCATGTGAATTCTGCTATGATGTTACACTGGGGAGGGTGTATAATACTGAAGGTTGCTATCTGGGTGGAAGAAGGATTATTAGAGACATAAAAATCTCAGGATCGTCATTTTAATAGTGCATATTATATAGAGATGAGCGAACTTTTGAAAAATTCGAATTTTTCCCCAAAATTTGTTTCGATCCAAATTTATTTGCAGCAAATCTACATTAAAAATTGCTATTTCTAGCCTACAGAGAGCCTCAATAGGGGTGGTGAACACTTTGCTGTGTTCCAACACGCATACAGAGTGTAGGGGGTAGTGAAATAATACTGTATTTCAAAATGACATGCAGATTACCAGCATTGTATGCCGCAGAGCGGCACAATGACAGAGCCTGAAGGTTGTATCAGTATGAGGAGACCATACAGTGGCTGAATGACACAGCGTGGAGGTGTTGGCAGCATGAGGCGAACATGTAGTGGCTGAATGGCACAGCGTGGAGGTGTTGGCAGCATGAGAAGACCATATGGTGGCTGAATGACACAGCGTGGAGGTGTTTGCAGCAGGAGGAGACTATATAGTGGCTGAATGACACAGCGTGGAGGTGTTGGCAGCAGCATGAGTAGACACCAGTGCTTCACAATCCCAAAGAAAAAACAGACGAAGTTTGAAGTTTAAACAGAGGATTTAGGGTAGCTAGTACTACCATAAAAATTTTTAGGCCCAGACCCTGGCCCAGCAGCATCAGTAAACCATATAATGGCTGAATGACATATCCTGGAGTTGGCAGAAGCATGAGGAGACCATTGAAATGTTTTGAAATTTAAATTTAAGATTTTGAAATTGAACTTTTAACTCCCAAGTTTTAGAGTCCTGGGCTCCGGCGTGTGGGTACAAAGGACAAAATCTAAAAAAGAGTCACATGGCAGCACAATGACAGAGCCTGGAGGTGGCATCAGTAGGAGAAGACATTATAGTGGCTGAATGGCATAGCCTGGAGTTAGCAGCAGCATGACAAGACCATTGAAATTCATGATTTTTTTCATTTAAATTTAAGATTTTGAAATTGAAATGATGGATTTTGTCATTGAAATTTCACTTCTCTGCCTGACATACTTAGTGCATATATGAGGGGAGTACAATACGCTTCACTTTGCTCAAAACAGTATTTGTCTAGAACAACATCAGGTGTATACTATTGGCTGTCCTTTCACAGTATATAGACCCTTGACAGATTAACAGGTACAAAATATTGCACTACTTAGCTGTAGGTATGTGGTATGCACTTATGAGGGCAGAAAAATGTGCTATAGTATGCTTAAAAATACTTATTTTTACCTGTGTCCCAGATTCCAAAATTCCTTTATAATGAGAAATTGTCAGAATACCACCTGACATTCAAAATAATACATACGTTCTCTGAAGAAAAGGATTCTTCATTAGATGACAAAATGAGTATTGTGTGTTCCAGTGACATTAGCTCAGTGGAGGAACAGGAAAACATGATAAAACTTAATTCTACAACTTACTGAAGAACCACAACAAAGAATGAATGACTTAAAGCCTACTGGAAATAGTCAGTCAATTTCAACAGCCGGTGGTCAGTATCCACACTTCTCTGTTTCTGCTAGTCCTTGGCAATATTCTTTTTATTACTGGTCTGGTATCAATGTGGCAATAATGCTGGGAGAGTAACTCAAGGATACCCACATGTTTCTTACAATACACAGTCAATATATGGAGACCATATAGTGGCTGAATGACACAGCCTGGAGGTGGCTGAAGCATGAGGAGACAACATAGTGTCTGAATGGCACAGCCCAGAGTTGGCAAAAGCATGAGGGGACCATTGAAATGTAAGAATTTTAAATAGAAATTTAAGATTTTTTAATCGAAATTGAGGATTTTGAAATTGAACTTTTAACTTTTAACCAAGTTCTAGTGTCCCGAGCACCGGCGTGTGGGTACAAAGGACCAAATCGAACAAGGAGTCACATGTCACATGGCAGCACAATGACATAGAGACCATACAGGGGCTGAATGACTGCCTGGAGTTTGTGGCAGCATAGGGAGACCATATGGTGTCTGAATGGCACAGCCTGGAGGTGGCTGAAGAATTAGGATACCATACAGTGGATGAATGGCACAGTCTGGAGGTGTCATCAGGAGTCCTGAAAGTGACCCTAATGCAAGGAATTTCTGAAACTGGGGACCAGCACCTTAATTTTTTTTTGCAGTATCCATGGTAGCACAATTATAGAGCCTGGAGGTTGGAGCATCAGCATGAGGAGACCATAGAGCAGCACAATTAGAGAGCCTGGAGGTGAGAGCATAAGCATGAGGAGACCATATGGCGGCACAATGACAGTGTTTGGAGGTGGTAGATATCAGCATGAGGAGACCATATGGTGGCACAATGACAGAGCGTAGAGGTGGTAGCATTAGCATGAGGAGACCATAGAGCAGCAGAATGAGAGAGCCTGGAGGTGGCAGCATCAGCATGAGGAGATCATATGGCAGCACAATGACAGAGCCTGGAGGTGGTAGCATTAGCATGAGGAGACCATAGATCAGCACAATGACAAAGCCTGGAGGTGGCAGCAGCAGCATGAGGGCCATGCCAACTGAGGGTTGAGTCTGAGGAACCTACCAACTGTTGACTGGGGGTGTCGGATGTCACTGGGGATAAAGTGTATGACCGAGTGAACCTCACTTGGGATGCTGGGTTGCTGGTCGCGACACGACTGTTAGCTCAGACCTCTCGCTGCGACTCTGGCTGCCACACACACCTACTCTGCTGCGACCTCTGCCTGTGCCTGATGAATTTAGGCCTCTGCCACTTCTCTGTGCACGTCATGGCACTACTCTGACTTATTGCGTATATGAGGGGAGTACAATACACTTCACCACGCTTACAACATACACTGTATGGTCTCCTCAAGCTTCAGCCAACTCCAGGCTGTGCCATTCAGACACTATATGGTCTCCTCATGCTTCAGCCACCTCCAGGCTGTGCCATTATGACACTATATGGCCTCCTCATGCTTTCGCCACCTCCAGGCTGTGTCATTCAGCCAATATTTGGTTTACTGGTGCTGCTGGGCCTGGGACATTACCTACAAATATTTAATGGTAGCACTAGCTACCATAATTCTTCAATTTCAATTTTAAAATTCATCTTTAATCTTAGGGATTGTGAAGCCCTAGTGTCTACTCATGATGCCACCTGCTCCAGGCTGTGTCATTCGGCAACTATATGGTTTAGTGATGCTGTTGGGCCTGGGACATTACCTTAAATTCCAATTACAGGCTGTGTCCTTCTGCCAGATTATGGTCTCCTTATGTTGCTGCCATCTTTAGGCACTGTCATTGTCACGATTCGGCTGGCTGGAGGTGGATCCTCTGTGCCAGAGAGGGATTGGCGTGGACTGTGTCGGTGTACCGGTTCTAAGTTGCTACTGGTATTCACCAGAGCCCGCCGCAAAGCGAGATGGTCTTGCAGCGGCGGTAGCAACCAGGTCGTATCCACCGGCAACGGCTCAACCTCTCTGACTGCTGAGATAAGCGCGGTACAAGGGAGTAGACAAGACCAAGGTCGGACATAGCAGAAGGTCAGGGCAGGCAGCAAGGATCGTAGTCAGGGGCAACGGCAGGAGGTCTGGAACACAGCCTAGGAACACACAAGGAAACGCTTTCACTGGCACAATGGCAACAAGATCCGGCAAGGGAGTGCAGGGGAAGTGAGGTATAAGTAGGGAAGTGCACAGGTGAAGGTACTGATTAAAACCTCATGCGCCAATCAGTGGCGCACCGGCCCTTTAAATCGCAAAGACCCGGTGCGCGCGCGCCCTAAGGAGCGGCGCCGCGTGCGCCGGGACAGCACAGATGGGGAACGGGTCTGGTAAGCGAGTCGGGATGCGCATCGCGTGTGGGCGCATCCCGAATCGCGAATCGCATCCCGGCTGGGAACATTATCGCAGCGCACCTGGTCGGCAGGTCTGACCGGGGTGCTGCGAATAGGAGAACGCTGTGAGCGATCCGGGGAGGAGCGGGGACACGGAGCGCTCGGCGTAACAGAACCCTTGGGTCTCCCCCTCTTTTTGGAACCTGAGAATTTGAGGATAAGATTCTTGTCCAGGATGTTGTCCTCAGGTTTACATGACATCTCCTCTGGGCTGCAATTCTCCCAATCAACCCAAAAATTTTTTTTACCTCTGACCGTCTTGGATGCCAGAGTTTCTTTCACCGAAAAAACGTCAGAGGACCCGGAAACTGAAGTGGGAGAAACAACTTTGGGAGAGAAGCGGTTAAGGATGAGTGGTTTAAGGAGAGAGACATGGAAAGCATTGGGAATACGGAGAGAAGGAGGAAGAAGGAGTTTGTAAGAGACAGGGTTGATTTGGCACTTGATTTTGAAAGGACCAAGATAACGTGGTCCCAGTTTATAACTGGGGACACGGAAGCGGACATACTTGGCGGAGAGCCATACTTTGTCTCGGGAGAAAAAATGGTGAGAATTCTTCTTTTCCTATCGGCATGTTTTTTCATCCGGGATGAGGCCTGTAAGAGAGAATTTTGAGTCTCTTTCCATATGGTGGAGAAGTCCCGAGTCACCTCATCAACAGCGGGCAAACCAGAGGGCATGGGAGTGGGAAGGGGGGGAAGAGGGTGACGACCGTACACCACGAAGAATGGGGATTTAGCGGAAGATTCAGAGACGCTGAAATTGTACGAGAATTCGGCCCATGGTAGAAGATCTGCCCAGTCATCCTGGCGGGAGGAAACAAAATGTCGCAAATAGTCACCCAGAACCTGATTAATTCTTTCTACTTGCCCATTGGATTGGGGATGATAAGAACACGAGAAGTTTAATTTGATTTTGAGTTGATTACAGAGGGCCCTCCAGAATTTAAACACAAATTGAACGCCTCTATCGACGATATGCGTAGGCAGCCCGTGAAGGCGAAAAATGTGTATAAAAAATTGTTTCGCCAACTGAGGCGCAGAAGGAAGACCTGGAAGAGGGATAAAATGTGCCATCTTGGAGAATCGATCAACGACCACCCAAATAACTGTGTTGCCATGGGATAAAGGTAAGTCAGTAATAAAGTCCATACCAATCTGAGACCATGGTCGTTCAGGAACAGGCAGAGGATGGAGGAGACCAGCAGGCTTCTGGCGAGGGGTCTTGTCCCGGGCACAGACTGTACAAGCCCGCACGAAATCAACAACATCAGCTTCCAGGGTAGGCCACCAATAAAATCGAGAGATGAGCTGAATGGATTTTTTGATGCCAGCATGGCCGGCGAGGTGTGAGGAGTGTCCCCACTTGAGAATCCTGAGGCGCTGGTGTGGAGAGACGAAGGTCTTCCCTGGAGGAGTTTGTCTGATGGAAGCTGTAGAAGTGGAGATCAGACAGTCCGGAGGAATAATGTGTTGCGGGGAAGCTTCCACTTCAGAGGCATCCGATGAACGAGAGAGGGCATCAGCCCTAATGTTCTTGTCAGCAGGGCAAAAATGAATTTCAAAGTTAAAACGGGCAAAGAACAACGACCACCTAGCCTGGCGAGGGTTCAGCCGTTGGGCAGACTGAAGATAAGAGAGATTCTTGTGATCAGTGTATATAATAACTGGATATTTGGATCCCTCCAGCAGGTGCCTCCATTCCTCAAGCGATAATTTTATGGCCAGTAGTTTTCGATCACCAATGGAGTAGTTTTTCTCCGCCGGAGAGAAGGTCCTAGAAAAGAAACCACAAGTAACAGCATGTCCGGAAGAATTTTTTTGTAGGAGTACTGCTCCAGCTCCCACCGAGGAGGCGTCTACCTCCAGCGAGAAGGGCTTAGATGGATCAGGTCTGGAGAGTACGGGAGCAGAAGAAAAGGCAGTCTTGAGATGATTGAATGCGTCTTCCGCTTGAGGAGGCCAGGACTTAGGGTTGGCGTTTTTCTTGGTTAGGGCCACGATAGGAGCCACAATAGTGGAAAAGTGCGGAATAAATTGTCTGTATATAATTGGCAAACCCCCAAAAACGTTGGATAGCACGGAGTCCGGAGGGGCGTGGCCAATCCAATACGGCTGATAGTTTATTTGGGTCCATTTGTAGTCCCTGGCCAGAGACTAAGTATCCTAGGAAGGGAAGAGATTGACATTCAAAGAGGCATTTTTCCATTTTGGCATATAATTGATTGTCCCGAAGTCTCTGAAGAACCATGCGGACATGCTGGCGGTGTTCTTCTAGGTTAGCAGAAAAAATCAAAATATCGTCTAGGTAAACCACAACACAGGTATATAGAAGATCACGAAAAATTTCATTTACAAAGTCTTGGAAGACGGCAGGGGCGTTGCAAAGCCCAAAGGGCATAACCAGATATTCAAAGTGTCCATCTCTGGTGTTAAATGCAGTCTTCCACTCGTCCCCCTCCCTGATGCGGATGAGATTATATGCACCTCTTATTAAAACGGGGTCACGTCGTGACCCCGCATCACACCGGGTCGGTACTGGCTGCTAATCATAGCCGGGACCCTGGGCTAATAGCGCGCGGCATCGATCGTTATGCCGCGCGCTGTTAACCCTTCAGATGCGGCGATCAAAGTTGACCGCCGTGTCTGAAAGCGAAAGAAAACGCTTCCCGGCAGCTCAGTTGGGCTGATCGGGACATCGCAATAAAATCGCGATGTTCCGATCAGCTGGGAGACAGGCGGAGGTCTCTTTACCTGTCTCCACGGCGTCCGATCGTCGATTGATTGCTCCAAGCTTTGCAGGGATCAGCATAAGAGATCAGTGTGTGCAGTGCTATAGCTCCCTAAGGGAGCTATAGCACTGCAAAAAAAAAGTGAAAAAAAACAGTTAACAAAGGTCATTTAACCCCTTCCCGAATAAAAGTTTGAATCACCCCCCTTTTCCCATTAAAAAAACTGTGTAAATAAAAATAAATATAAACATATGTGATATGATGATATGCCCTCACACCCTAGGCCTTAAGGACCCAGGGCTATCCATACGCCCTGGCGTTTTCCGGTCCCTGCCGTGCGCCGGGCAGAGATCGGAAGCGGATGCCTGCTGAAATGCTTCAGCAGGCATCCAGGACAAATGCTGAGGGGGGCCATGTCTGCCTCCCATGTTGGCGATCGCCGCAAATCATGAGGGAAATCGTCCCTGCGATCTGCAGCGATACCGAGCTGATCGTATCTCTGGGACCCGACCGCCCGGTAATTTTGCATGATCCCGGTTGTCACAGACAGCCAGGACCATGCTGAAGGCTAGGAGCAAGATGGCAAGCCTGCCACCTTCTCCTATCCCCTGCGATTCTTCGGTTAGCTAACCGACCAATCGCAGGGGGGGGCGGTTACTTCCTCCCGCCCTGCCCGGCCCGGCCCCTGGAAGTCCGGAGAGGACGGGAGGAAGACCGGAGGACGCGGCGGGGGACGGGGGAGTGCTGGGGCCCGGCCCCGGTACTTACCTCGTCCCTGAAGACCCGGATCCCGGCGATGAAGACGGCGGCGACAGGTGAGTTCCTCTTCAGCCGCGGTCGGCCCGTAAAGCGACATGCATTGCTGTAATGGGACCCTGTATACTACGACTCCCAGCATGCCCAGAGAGCCCTTGGCATCTGGGCATGCTGGGAGTTGCAGTTTTGCAACATCTGGAGGTCCACAGTTTGGAGACCACTGTGCCCTTCCAGATGTTGCAAAACTACACATCCTCAGCATGCCCTTTCTGTCCAGGCATGCTGGGAGTTGTAGTTCTGTAACATCTGGCCCTTCAGATGTTGCAGAACTACAACTCCCAGCATGCCTGGACAATTTTGGCATACTGGGAGTTGTAGTTTTGCAACATCTGGAAGGGCACAGATTGGGAACCACTGTATTAGTGGTCTGCAAACTGTAGTCCTCCAGATGTTGCAAAATTACAACTCCAAGCATGCTGGGAGTTGTAGTTCGGCAACATCTGGCTCTAAAGATGTTGCCGAACTACTACTTCCAGCATGCCTGAGAATGTTTGGGAGTAGTGGTTTTGCAACAACTGGAGGCACACTGGTTGGGAAACATTGTCTGTTTCCTAACTCAGTGTTTCCCAACCCGTGCGCCTCCAACTGTTGCAAAACTATAACTACAAGCATGCACTGATAGACTGTGCATGTTGGGAGTTGTAGTTTTGCAACAGCTGGAGGTTCCCCCCCCCCCTGTGAATGTACAGGGTACAGTGAGTATCAGGCTGCAAGTTTGCGATGCAGCAAATTTTGCGCGGCAGCTCAAACTCGCAGCGGGAAACTCGCTGTAATCCCCCGCCCGTGTGACTGTACCCTAAAAACACGACACTACACTAACACAAAATAAAATAAAAAGTAAAAAAAACACTACATATACACATACCCCTACACAGCCCCCCTCCCCAATAAAAATGAAAAATGTCTGGTATGCCACTGTTTCCAAAATGGAGCCTCCAGCTGTTGCAAAACAACAACTCCCAATATTGCCAGAAAGCCGTTGACTGTCCAAGCATGCTGGGAGTTTTGCAACAGCTGGAGGCACCCTGTTTGGGAATCACTGGCGTAGAATACCCCTATGTCCACCCCTATGCAAATCCTTAATTCAGGACTCAAATGCGCATGGCGCTCTCTCACTTCGGAGCCCTGTCGTATTTCAAGGCAACAGTTTAGGGTCACATATGGGGTATCGCCGTACTCGGGAGAAATTGCCTAACAAATTTTGGGGGGCTTTTTCTCCTTTCACCCCTTACGAAAAGGGGAAGTTGGGGTCTACACCAGCATGTTAGTGAAAAAAAAAATTGTTTAAACAAACATGCTGGTGTTGCCCTATACTTTTCATTTTGACAAGAGGTAAAAGGGGAAAAAAGCCCCCCAAAAATTTGTAATGCCATTTCTCCTGACTACGGAGATACCCCATATGTGGGCGCAAAGTGCTCTGGGGGCACACAACAAGGCCCAGAAGGGAGAGTGCACCATGTACATTTGAGATGAGGTGCACAGGGGTGGCTGATTGTTACAGCGGTTTTGACAAATGCAAAAAAAGCAAAACCTCACATGTGACCCCATTTCAGAAACTACACCCCTCACGGAATGTAATGAGGGGTACAGTGAGTATTTTCTGCTATTAACCCATGCAAAAATTTGAAATTTGGGGGGGAAACACACATTTTAGTGAAATTTTTTTTTTTTTTTACGTATGCAAAAGTCGTGAAACCCCTGTGGGGTATTAAGGCTCACTTTATTCCTTGTTACGTTCCTCAAGGGGTCTAGTTTCCAAAATGGTATGCCAAGTGGTTTTTTTTTTTGCTCCTCTGGCACCATAGGGGCTTCCTACATGCAACACGCCCCCGAGCAAAATTTGCTCTCAAAAAGCCAAATATGGCTCCTTCTCTTCTGAGCATTGTAGTTCGCCCGTAGTGCACTTTTCTGGTCAACTTATGGAGTACCTCCATACTCAGAAGAGATGGGGTTACAAATTTTGGGGGGTATTTTCTGCTATTAACCCTTGCGAAAATGTGAAATTTGGGGGGAAACACACATTTTAGTGATTTTTTTTTTTTTTTTTTACATATGCAAAAGTCGTGAAACACCTGTGGGGTATTAAGGCTCACTTTATTCCTTGTTACTTTCCTCAAGGGGTCTTGTTTCCAAAATGGTATGGCGTATGTTTTTTTTCTGTTCTGGCACCATAGGGGCTTCCTTAATGCAACATGCCCCCCAAAAACCATTTCAGAAAAATGTACTCTCCAAAATCCCCTTGTCGCTCCTTTGCTTCTGAGCCCTCTACTGTGCCCGCCGAACACTTTACATAGACATATGAGGTATGTGCTTACTCGAGAGAAATTGGGCTACAAATATAAGTATAATTTTTCTCCTTTTACCCCTTGTAAAAATTCAAAAATTGGGTCTACAAGAACATGCGAGTGTAAAAAATGAAGATTGTGAATTTTCTCCTTCAATTTGCTGCTATTCCTGTGAAACACCTAAAGGGTTAAAAGGCTGACCGAATGTCATTTTGAATACTTTGGGGGTTGCAGTTTTTATAATGGGATCATTTATGGGGTATTTCTAAGATGAAGACCCTTCAAATCCACTTCAAACCTGAACTGGTCCCTGAAAAATAGTGGGTTTGGAAATTTTGTGAAAAATTGGAAAATTGCTCCTGAACTTTGAAGCCCTCTGGTGTCTTCCAAAAGTAAAAACTTGTCAATTTTATGATCCAAACATAAAGTGGACATATTGCATATGTGAATTAAAAAAAATTATTTTGAATATCCATTTTCCTTACAAGCAGAGAGCTTCAAACTTAGAAAAATGCAAAATTTTAAAATTTTTCATAAAATTTTGGGATTTTTCACCAAGAAAGGATGCAAGTTACCAGTAAATGTTACCACTATGTTAAAGTAGAATATGTCACGAAAAAACATTCTCGGAATCAGAATGATAACTAAAAGCATTCCAGAGTATTTAATGTTTAAAGTGACAGTGGTCAGATGTGCAAAAAATGGCCGGGTCCTAAGGTGTGAAATGGCTGAGTCCTTAAGAGGTTAAAGGGGTACTCCGCCCCTAGACATCTTATCCCCTATCCAAAGGATAGGGGATAAGATGTCAGATCACCATGGTCCCGCTGCTGGGGACCCCCGGGATTGCCGCTGCGGCACCCCAGCACCCCGCTGTCTTTACTGCACAGAGCGAACTCATAATGACGGGCGATACAGGAGACAGAGCAACGTGATGTCATGGCTCCGCCCCTCGGGACATCACAGCCCGCCCCCTTAATACAAGTCTATGGCAGGGGCCAGACGAACACCACGCCCCCTCCCATAGACTCATATTGAGGGGGACGGGCCGTGTTGTCACGAGGGGTGGAGCCATGATGTAACGATGCTCCGGCCCCTGTATTGCCCGTCATTATGTGCAGAGCGAACTCGCTCTGTGCAGTAATGACAGTGGGGTGCCGCAGCGGCAATCCCGGGGGTCCCCAGCAGCGGGACCGCTGCGGTCTGACATCTCATCCCCTTTCCTTTGGATAGGGGATAAAATGTCTAGGGGTTAAACAGAGGAGTGTGCATGCGTTAATCTTATTATGTATGAGATAATCAAAGTATAACAAACTGTATGAAGGTCCGTAAGCATGTCAGGGTCCCATCCAAAATGGGGCTACCTCATAGGAGGTTTTTAATTTCAATCCTTCATGTCACCCAGTCAGAGGCCATATGCCCAGCCGAAGATGAATTGATTTATCATGTTAGAGTCCCATTCAAAATGAAGCCACCTCCATGTGGTGGATGGGGGACACATTTTGATCAAAAAGTGTGCTAAGAGCCTCCATTTTTTGACCAAGAATTCTGCTCCAAGCTTTCTTTCTTTTTTGTATACTCAGAATTTGCCACAGCAGCATGCACCCATGTATTAGGTAGTTGTGCTGGCTATTTTTCTTTTTTGTGTTTTTACTTTACAAGCAAGGGGGGGGGGGCACCCTCTCTAGCCCTGCACCCCTCTCTGTTCCCAGGAGGTTTTAAATTGGTAGTGGATTATGCAGGTCACCCAGTCAGAGGCCATATGCCCAACAGAAGGTGAGTGAATTAAGCATTTTAGGGTCCCATCCAAACTGGGGCCACCTCATAGGAGGCTTTTAATTTCAATCTGATAGTGGATCCTGCATGTCACCCAGTCAGAGGCCATATGAACAGCAGAAGGTGAATTGATTTAGCATGTTAGGGTCCCATCCGAAATGAGGCCACCTCCGCGTGGTGGATGGTGGACACGTTTTGATCAAAAAATGCAAGAGCCTCAATTTTTTGACCAAGAGTGCTGCTCCAAGCATTCTTTCTTTTTTGTATACTCATTATAGCTCAAAGCCAACTAAAGGAAACAGCAAAAAGACCCACAATGACCATGGTAAGAACCTTGGCTTCCGTGGGGAAGCAAAACCTGGATGCTATAGATGTGGAATAAAGACTTGCAAGTGATGCATGAATATAAACTACGGAGCAACTATGTATAAGATATCAAACATAGCATATCAGAGTTTCATAACAGTAATTTAACAGCATTTACAGTGACGGCTCTGGAACAGATATCCACAGGTGCCCAAGACCATTTTGAAAATCTTAAAAGGCGTGAATCATATTGGATTTTTTAAATGAACACACTACATCCCTATGGATTGAATAAAGAGATTGAAAACATCTGACAGATTTCAACGATCCAACATGCACCTACTGTATACTTGCAATTGATATTACTTCGCTAATAGTTTCTCCCATCGGAATACCTATAATAGGGCCTAAAAGTATCCGTCTTCCTTAATTAAAAGTCATTGGCCTTCAGTCCATAACATACACTATAAAAATGATGAACCTGAGATTTTTGGGACTCTAATAATTAGTGTTGAGTGGCATAGGCCATATTCAAATTTGCGATATTTTGCGAATATATGGACGAATATTCGTCATATATTCGCTAAATTTGCATATTCGTAATATTCACTTTTTTTTCGCATATGCGTAAATTCACATATGCGAAAATTAGCATATGCGAAAATTTGCATATGTGAAAATTGATGTACTTTATAGCAAGTATACCAGTGTTACTTGATAGAAGCAGCAGAAGGGAGGGATCAATATTCGCGAATATTCGCCTGTCGGTCTCATACAGTAGTATTAGAGCCTTGTTTAGACCACACAAGCTAGAAGCAGAGAGGGATGATCGCTGTGATGTGTACTGTGAAAAAAAAAGTGAATATTCGTAATTTCTAATATATAGTGCTATATTCGCGAATTCGCGAATGTGCGATATTCGCGAATAAAGTTTGAAATTCAAATATTCGCGAGCAACACTTCCACCCATACAGCAACCTTCAGTATTATACACCCTCCCCAGTGTAACATCATAGCAGATTACACATGAATCTGGTACTGATTAAGTATACATTTTTCATTTAACTCACCTATGAGCCATATTGCATGAGCCTTGTTTCCTTCCAATACCAGCAGAAATAACTGCACTGCTTTATCTAATCTACCTATATACATTAACATGTAGAATACCCTCCCAGCAAAATGCATGTCCACGAGAAGCTATTTATTCGCACCTTACGCATGCGCGAATCATAGAGTCCTTGGTTACATTCTGTCCTGTTATTAAAGCGTCCCTGGTTACACTCTGCTCTCTGATATTTCCCCCATGCGCATGCGTGCTGTTTCCACTTAGCCTCAGCTGACTCCTTGCTAGCTACAGAGTAAATTTCTTTGTGCAATGAATATTTCCCTGCACGGTGCTAGGTGCCGATTAGGTAAGAGACATGATAATGTGTTATAACACCACTTTGTATGCTTTTTAACATGTGTGATATGGAAATGATCCGTTTTAGTGGTTTGAACATTGTTTGCACGGCACGTCACTTTCCTGTGTTTCCGGCAGGTACTTTCCAATTGAATTTTTAGCGCCCTTTTTGCTTTATAGCACACTGCTTTTACTGTCTGTATATGCCATTGAAACATTGATAAAGAGGCTAGTGAGGCCTCGTAATGCATTTGTTTGTTTGGCACTTGAATAAATGGACTACCTTCCTATATATCACCTAATGTAATTCTACTTGACTGATTGCGCCGAGGACCTGTGGATTTTTTTCTTGCCGATCCATTTGATGCTTCTCTATTCGGCTGAGACTGCACTGATATTACATGCTGAAATAGGTGGTTGTGTCTGGCACACAACCACAAAAGGTAAGCGAGATTGCCCCTATCCCTGACCAAGTATTTAAGGGTATAGCCAAGTTTTCAGAAACTACTATCCCATGAGAAGCTCTGCTGTGCTTTTTTTTTCCAGATATGCTTATTCATTATAGCTACATAAATGAATCAAGATGCCAGGCCCTAAACTGGTGCAGGCCCAAAACCAGACCCCCTAAATTGAAACATACCCTTTAAACTAATGCAGACCCCAGACCAGACCCCTAAACTAATATAGATCCCAGATCAGACCACTCAGCTAATACCAACCCAACACCAAACCCCTCATACTAATACAGACTCAACACCAGATCCCCTAAACTAATACAAACCCCATGCCAGATCCCTTAATCTAATACAGACCCAGATCAGATCACTAATACCGACCCAACACCAGACCAACTCAAACTAATACAGACTCAACCTCAGACCCCTAAACTAATACAAACCCCACACCAGATTCTTTAACCACTTAAGGACTCACGGTGTATCTGTACGCCCTGAGTCTGCTCCATTTCTATAACGCGGGGCCAAGGCATCATAGCGGGTCGGGCCCAGCCTCTAACAACAGCCAGGACCCGTGGCTAATAGTGTGCAGCACTGATCGCAGTGCTGTGTGCTATTAATCCTTGATCGCCGCGTCTAAAGTGAAAGTAAAGTACTGCCGGTTAGCTCAGTGGGCTGTTCGGGACCGCCGTGGTGAAACTGCGGCATCCCAAACAGCTGGCAGACACAAGGAGGGTCCTTACCTGCCTCCTGCTCCCCGATCGCTGAATGACTGCTCAGTGCCTGAGATCCAGGCATAAGCAGTCAAGCAGCAGAATCATCGATCAATGTTATCCTATGAGATAACAAAGATCAATGTAAAAGATTAGTTAGTGCAGTATTATAGCCACTAGAGGGGGCTATAACACTGCAAAAAAAATAGTGAAAAAAAAGTTAATAAAGATCATTTAACCTTTTCCCATTAAAAAAAACAAAAAAAAAAACTGTAAATAAAAATATATGTGGTATCGCCACATGTGTAAATGTCCAAATTATAAAAATATATCATTATTTAAACCGAACGGTCAATGACGTACGCGCAAAAAAAAATTCCAAAGTACAAAATAGCGTATTTTTGGTCACTTTTTATATCATGAAAAAATTTATAAAAAGCGATCGAAAAGTCCGAACAATACAAAAAGGGTACCGCTAAAAACTTCAGATCACAGCGAAAAAGTTAGAGGGGGTAACAAGATGACAGTTTTAAACGTGTAAATTTTCGTGCATGTAGTTATGACAAAATCAAACCTATGTAAGTAGGGTATCATTGATATCCAATGGACCTACTGAATTAAAAAAAAGGTGTAATTTTTACCGAAAAATGTACTGGATAGAAACGGAAGGGGTTAAATTAATACAGACCCCAGATCAGACCACCTAAACTAATACAGATGCCCCACCAGATCTCCTTAATTAATACCCACCCTCTACTTAACCTCTTCAACTAATACAGACCCAACACCAGATTACCTAGATCAATGCAGAACCCCTAAACTAATACTGACTCCAGACCCCCTACACTAATACAGACACCACACCAGACCTCTAAACTAATACAGACCCCACACCAGACCACTAAACTTATACACACCCCCCACCAGACCTCATTAACTAATCCAGACCTCTTAAACTAATACAGACCCCAGACCAAACCATGTTAACTAATGTAGACCCCTAAATTTATACCGGCTCCAGACCAGATCACCTAAACTAATACAGACCTCACATAAGACCCCTTAAACTGACACAGATACCATGACAGACCTCTTAACTAAATACAGGCTCCAGATCAGGCCCAGTAAACTAATATTAACACCCCCCATCAGATCCCTAAACTAATATGGGTACAACATCAGTCTATCTAAACTAATACAGACCCTATTGACCAGTGCATATATCTTGACCCCAGAAATGACGCTACCAACCCCCCAACAATACAGCCCCTTGTCTATACATATTCTATAGACCTGCCCCCCACCCCTTTTCCCTTTCTGTCTTATTTGGATTGGACCCTTGTGCTTTAGCTAAAAATCTGCAGGCAACGCACAGGAACACAGGCAGACTTTAGGAGGATAAGAAGGAGATTGGGTAACTTATTTGATTAGCTATGGAGGAGTTTTTCCACTACTAGTGGCTGGCCATGTCTTCCATTGTTAATCATGTTTCATATTGTAATGGTGCTGATGTTAATACTAGCCCTACACAACCTCAGATTGCCCTCATACATGATTAATAAAGCATTCAGGGCACTTTAAATGGGCACAGACTTTATTTGGAGAGAATTGAATCCCAAATTAATATCGAAAACTTGATCATCTTTATAGGGCAGAGTAAGCTGGGAGTTTAGTACTAGAGTGAGATCTAATACTAACTACAAACTCCTGGAGCTGTTGTTACTCTCTCTGCTTCTGTTTCACTCCATCCACTCCTCTATCTTCTTTCTCTCCTCTACTATTACTGTAGTGAGCTGATGCACTTGAACCGTTATTTCAGAATGAAAGTCAGGGGAAGAAGAAAAGGAGTCTAAGTGGAGAAATGAAATCAGGATAAAAAATGTGGACAGTCCGAATGGCGCCTTCCTTGAAAGATGGAAAAAATTGCCAAGACGTGTGCAAAGGCAATTCTTTATTCATATGGATGGTGCAACTTAAAAGTTTTGAATCTGAACCGGATTCTTCGTCAGGCAGTGCTAGACCGCAAGGTATACTGGATTATGGAATTAGACTGTAGATTTCCTAAGGGTCTTAATCGTAGACAGGATGTGATTTTACATTACTAATATTGACAAAATTATAAATATTATAAATTTGAATTATAATGATTGCGACTCCGATTGCGACCCTATGGTTTTCAATGATTCTCCTTTCACGGTTTTATGGCTATTTTAACACATATTTATATACCTCTGTATATATTATATATATATATATATATATATATATATATATATATATATATATATAATTAATTTGTCTTACTTTGGTATTTATACCCTTTGTCATATTTGTGTACATATACCCCTAACCAGTCCAGGCCACTACCATTACTATTACTATTATATTAACTTTTATAGTTATATTCTAAAACATGTTTTTGTAACTATGTTGGTATTTTATATTGTGTCTATTTTTGAATGTATACACATGTTTTTGTACTTCCACTGTGGGATCTGGTGGGCGTGATTACACCAGGTGTTCACCTGGGTGTTTCCTTCCACTACTTCCCATAAAGGAATGGCCATTTCTTTTGTATCTTTGTATGAGTAAGGCTGGTTTTTCCCGCTGAAACGCATAACCTTGTGTCCTGCTATCCTATGGCTTGAATCTACAATAAATATTGGTTTTTATTGCGCGTTATCCTGCGCTGGACCATCTATTTCTTCATTGCTACCTTGGTGTCGGTTCACACGGTGCCGTGCGGCAGGCGTCTGGCTGGAAGGGTGAGCTGAGTTGCCTTATACTCTCATGGAAATGCAGTGTTTGTTAAAACAAAATTTTTATGGGAAGAAAAAGTGTTAGTAGGGTGAAAAAATTGTTCACAACTGTCAGTGCTGTGTGTGTCTCTATAGCAATACCTCTGTCTACAATTAAGGTATTTCAATACAATGTTTACGGTAACTGATGTAAACATTTCAAAGTTATTGCCTTCTATTTCACACATGAGAACATAAACTGTTTAAAAAAAATATGTCTAAAATTATTTCATAAATGAGTAACATATAAATAATGGAAATATAGCTAAATATGTACAGCTGAAAGCACATTTGTGCTGCAACCAGGAAGGGCAACAAGCTAAATCTAACAAATAAACCAATGTTTTGAGAGGACAGAGAAATGACAGTATTATCCTACACATATATGAATTCTAGAGCTCAGATGGCAGGAATTAAAGAAACCCCTGTTCATACAGAAGTGTGAAGATTGACAGGCATAATCTTTTTTTTTATTTTTTATTGTGACATATACAAAAGCCCAAACATTTGACATATACAGTATAAGCTGTCAGTTACATATTTATGTGTCCTCCTATGGATGCACTATTCTTCCTACATTATAAAGGTTATAATAAGATGTAGATTATTAACAAGATGTCATTTTTAGAAAATGAAAAGAGAAATATTAACATGAAACTTGGCACACATGTTACTTATATGTCAACAACAAACAGGATAGGTAATTTAACCCTTACCCACCCTCATTTGCGAGAGTCGGGGTTTTAATTTAAAGTCCCATACAAGTCTATGGGAAATATATATTACTGCATAACTTCCAAACAGCTGGAGATATATTACTTATATGTCAAATAAAAATATATAATAGTTAAATTAACCCCTAACCTGCCCCCATATGAAGGATGGGGTTTTTGTTTCAAGTCCCATTCAAGTATATAGGACTTCTGGTGCCTTACTCCACAAGCTTTGCTCTTCTTCTCCTGGTGAATGCGTCGTTCCGGCTGGTAAGTCACACCCTCCCTAAATGCCATGTCCCATCTCACAAAGACACGCCCACCTGTTAAGCCACACCCTCTTATTTTAAGCTTACAATATCTTTACCACAACGTAGCCCCACCTGAGGATGGAAGATGAGGATTAGAAATGAGGATTAGCTATGGGGAAAGGAGATGAGGACGGGATCTAAGGTCGGGATATGAGGACTGGATATGAGGTCGGGATATGAGGACGGGATATGGGGATGTGATATGGGGTCAGGATATGAGAATGGGATATGAGGAGGGGATTTGGGGTTGGGATATGAGGAGGGGATATATGGTCAAGATTTAGGGATGGGATATGAGGACAAAAGCTTCCTCCTTTGTAGCTTTTCCTCCCCCACAAGGATAAGGTAGGAAAAACCGGGCAGCACTATTTTGGACATGGGCACAATGGACAAATTCAGTTCTGCACCTTTCATCAAGCACACTTGATTCGTTGTTTTAGTTTTTAGACCTCATTTCTTATTCTACATTTTTCGTTATTTATATTACAAAAATATTGTTAGGTTTAGTCTCTTTATGTTAAGCACATTTCTTCCATCGCTTTTGTTTTTTAACCTTATTCATTGTTCTAAACTATTCGTTATTCTAAAGTGAAATCTTCATTTTGGTCTGATATGGCATTTGTAAGGCTGGTTTCACATATGTCCAGCGTGGGGCAGTTTCCCTCTGGCGTGCACTGGAGTAAAACTGATGATAGAACTGATTCCATTCATTTGAATGGGACAGTTCACAATCATCCAGCATCTTAATTTTGACGCCGATGGTTGAACACGCCAGATGGCACAGGACAGCGGAGCGCAGCTTGCTGCATTCCCCTGTCCGTCATCCAGAAACAATAGATGCTAAACAACTGATGACAACTCATGCTTGTCGTCATCAGTTGTGGCATCAGTTACGTTGAGATCTTGACTGAGTTCACCTATGCATTTGCGAACCCAGCCTAACTATATGCTTTCGGTAAAGTTATAGTGGGGGAAATGTATCAAAATCTTTGCAAAGGAAAAGTAGAGCAGTTGCCCATAGCATCACATTGCTTCTTACATTTTTTAAAAGGCATCTAAAAAAAACAAAACGTATTGGTTGTTATGGGCCACTGTTTGCATATACATATCTTATCTATGATTACAGAAAATTATTGTTATACAGCAATATTGTTTTATGACTATTACGATATTTAGGTCTCATGCACATGGCCGTATTGGGGATCCATGACGAATGAATGAGAAATTTGACATGTAAAAAAAAACCTTTTACCTCCAAAGATCTATATATAGCTATAAAAAATCTGAAAAAACAAACAATGAAGATATTGTTTAAAATTGAAAATTTCAATGGTAATGATCTTCTGATACAGTATGTTATAAATGTACAGAGACACTCTATGGACAGATGTATTGGGACACACGTCTCAATTATTTAATTCAGGTGTTTCAGTAAGTTCCATTGACACACATGTATAACATCAAACTCCAACCAATGCATTCTGAATATACAAACATTTATGAAAGAATAGATTTCCTGTGTGGCAAGTCCGTTCCTTAAATTTCTTCACCCCTAGATCTTTCACTGTGAGTGGTATTAAAAAGTGGAAGAATTTAGGACCCACAGCAACTCAGCCCTAAAACAGCATGAACACATAAAGTTACATAGTGGAGTTGTAGAGTGCTAAGGCACACAATGCATAAAAGTCCCCAGCACTCTTCAGGCTTAACAAGAGACCACATCTCATCTGAAATTAAAATCTGCACAATAATTGTGTGTTGCAAGCTTCATAGCATGGGTTTTCATGGCCAAGCAGCTCCATGCAAGCCTTTTATCGCCAAGCACAATGCCAATCGTTGGATGGAGTGGTGTAAACCCCACCAGACTCTTGAGCAGTAGAAATGTGTTCTGTTGGGTGAACAATCAAGCTTCTCTATCTGGCAGTCTGATGGTTAAGTCTGGATACAGGGAATACCAGGAGAATATTGACAGCCTATATGCATTTTGCCAACTATAAAGTTTGTTGGAAGAGCATTAATGGTATGGGATTGTTTTTTAGGGGTTGGCCTGGGTACATTAGTTCCAGGGAAGGGAAGTCTTAAAGCTTTTGTTAAGTTGTATGCTTCCAACTTTGTGGGGACAGTTGGTAGAAGGCTTTTTTTGTTCTAACATGACTGTGCACAAAAGCAAGATCCATAAAGGCATGGTTGGGGGAGTTTATTGTGAAAGAACTGACTGTCCTGAACAGAGCACTGACCTTAAAGAGGTACTCCAGTGCTAAGACATCTTAGCGCCTGAGTACCCCTTTAACCTCATAGAATACCTTAGGGATGCACTAGAATGGAGACGGGGGAGAATTATCAAAACCTGTGCAGGTTGCCCAGTTGCCCATAGCAACCAATCAGATTGCTTCTTAAATTTTTCAGAGGCCTTGTTCAAAATGAAAGAAGCAATCTGATTGGTTGCTATGGGCAATTGGGCAGCTTTTACTCTGTTTTGATAAATCTCCCCCTGTGAGTCTAGCTCTCTTGTCCAACTTTAGTGACTGACCTCATAAATGCTTTAAATGATAAATGTATTCAAAAATGTATCCAAAATCATGTAGAAAGTCTTCTTAGAAGATTGGAAGCTGTTATAACTGCAAAAGAAGGACCCTCTCCGTATTAAACCATTAAAACACAATGGGGGAGATTTATCAAAACCTCTCCAGAGGAAAAGTTGGAGAGTTGTCCATAGCAAGTAATCAGATCTCTTCTTTCATTTTTGAAAAGGCCTCTGGAAAATGAAAGAAGCGATCTGATTGGTTGCTATGGGCAACTCGGCAACGTTTCCTCTGGAAAGGTTTTGATAAATCTCTCCCTATATTTTTACCAGCCTTCTGTTCTAGATTAAGATTTTTGAGGCTTGATGCAATATGTAGATAAGCCATTGAGTAATACAAGCGTTACCTAGCACAAGACTGCTATCTGGGCATGCTGGGAGTTGTAGTTTTGCAACATCTGGAGGGCCACAGTTTGTACACCACTGTGCAGTGGCCTCCAATCTGTGCCCTTCCAGATGTTGCGAAACTACAACTCTCAGCATGCCCAGACAGTCTTAGCATACTGGGAGTTACAGTTTTGCAACATCTGGAAGGACACAGTTTGGAGACAGTCGTCTCCAAATTGTTCTCCTCCAGTTGTTGCATAACTACAACACCCTACATGACCTTCGGCTGTCTGGGCATGCTGTGAGTTGTAGTTTTGCAACAACTGGAGGCAGGGGCGTAGGTATATAGTATAGGCAAGCAGATGTATATATTGCAGGTAGGTATATACTGTAGGCAGGCAGGTAAATAGACTATATACCTACCTGCACTGTATAAAATCTCACTCACCTTACCTCTGCTCCAGTGCTGACACCAGGGCCACCTTAAGATGTCTCCATGTTGTGCATGCGCTAGGTAAGCAGAGTGCTGCCTGTGTACAGTACAGGAGCAAGGATTCATGTTCCCTGCTCATGTACAGTACCGAGTGGCAAAGCGTACATCTTACCTTCCTGGGGAGGCTAGCATCTGGGGATTTGTTTTTCTGCCTCTCCACCGCCAGCGCCCTAAGGCATTTGCGATCAGGCTAAGGGGCCCAGTCGCAACTGCGACCCCTATATCTATGCCAGTGGATAACGAATGGGTGGATTTTTTGTTATGGGAAAAGGGGAATTTATGTTTATCGGGGTGTTTTCATATATATATATATATATATATATATATATATATATATATTCAACATTTTTTATGTAATACCATAGTACTGATCAGTACTATTAGCAATCTTCTTGTACAGCCTAGCTGTACAAGAAGCTTGGCCATCCTGGATGCCGGAGGCTGGTAAGGGACCTCCGGCTGCCATATGTGCTCAATGGACCCCTGCAAATGCACAGCTGGAGTCCCCTAAGCCCACCCTAACCTACATTTACAAAATGTTTCACTATAGATGTTGTGATCAGCATTGATCACGCCATCTATAAGGTTAATAGCAGACATCAGGATCACTGATGTCTGCTATTATGAGCGAGTCCCCTGCTAAAATTCACCTGCTATGAAGTGAGCATAATTCCTGCTGCACTCACTTCATACCAGTACCTTAAATGTATGGCGCTGCAGCGCTAAGTGACACGCTGCAGCGTCATACATTTACAGTGCCCCGTGGGGGTTAGTGTCACTGTGATCGTTAGTTTTACCGGGCGGGTGAGACAGGCGGGTGCTCTCTAGCAACTCCTCACATGTGCATAGCAGCTGCGATGCACAAAACACAACAGAGGAGGAAGGGGCAGGACCATGCCCCTCCTCCTCTATACTTTGACATGTCAGCAGGGGTGGACAGGGGGCGGAATGGTGACATCCAGGACAGAATAATAACGGTCCTGCGATCATGCAAAAGTGGTGTGCCCCCCTGGCGAAGGGGCCGGTCACCATAGCGACCGCTGCGACCTCTATAGCTATGCCACTGACTGGAGGCACACTGTTTGGGAAACATTGTATGGTTTCTAACTCAGTGTTTTCCCAACCTGTGTGCCTCCAGCTGTTGCAAAACTATAACTCCCAGCATGCACTGACAGACCATGCATGCTGGGAGTTGCAGTTGTGCAACAGCTGGAGGCACACAGGTTGGAAAACCCTGAGTTGAGTAACAAGATCTCAGTGTTTTGCAACCAGTGTGCCACCAGCTGTTGCATAACTACAACCCCCAGCATGCATGGACAGCCAAAGTGCATGCTGGAAGTTGAAGTAGTATGCCTCCAGCTGTTGCATAACTACAAGTTACAGCATGCCCTTCGGCAGTCAATGCATGCTGAGAGTTGTAGTGTTTGCCACAGCTGGAGGCACACTGGTAGCAAAACCCTAAGAGTTTGTTACCTAACTCGCTGTATCACAACCAGTGTGCCTTCAGCTTTTGCAAACTACAACTCCCAGCATACACTGATAGACCGTACATGCCGGGAGTTGTAGTTTTGCAACAGCTGGAGGCACACTGGTTGTGAAACAGTGAGTTAAGTAACAAACTCTCAGTGTTTTGCAACCAGTGTGCCTCCAGCTGTTGCATAACTACAACTCACAGCATTCATAGACAGCCAAAGGGCATGCTGGGAGTTTTGCAACAGTTGGAGGTCCCCCCCCCCCCAAGGGTTTGCAGTGAGTTTCTTGCTGCAAGTTTGAGAGGCAGCAAATTTTCAACTGCAGTTCAAACTCCCAGTGGGAAGCTCGCCGTAAACCCCCGTCTGTGTGAGTGTACCCTAAAAACACTACACTGCAACTACACAAAATAAAGGGTAAAACCTACACAGTTACCCCCCTTTACCCCCAATAAAAATGAAAAACGTCTCACATGGCAGTGTTTCCAAAATGGAGCCTCCAGCTGTTGCAAAACAATAACTCTCAGTATTGCCGGACAGCCATTGTCGCAGCACCCTGTTTGAGAAACACTGCCGTAGGGTAATTTTGGTATCAGAGACAAGTGTAATTCTTGAATCCGGGTCCATCCCATGCAAATCCCTAATATAATTGAAGGCCATGTGCGTTTACAAAACCTCCATGTGCCAGAACCGTGCCCCCCCCCCACATGTGACCCACATGTGAAACTACACCCCTCATGGAACGTAATAAGGGGTGCAGTGAGCATTTACACCTCACAGGTGTCTGACAGATTTTTGTTAACAGTGGTCCGTGAAAATGAAAAATAAAAATTTTCATTTGCACAGCCCACTGTTCCAAAGATCTGTTAAACAACAGTGGGGTGTAAATGCTCACTGCACCACTTATTACATTCTGTGAGGGATGTAGTTTCTAAATTGGGGTTCACATGTGGGGCGCACTGTTCTGGCACCAAGGGGGCTTTGTAAACATGGTCCCCGACTTCCATTCCAAACAAATTCTCTCTCCAAAAGCTCAATGGCGCTCCTTCTCTTTTGAGCATGGTAGTTCGCCCGCAGAGCACTTTACATCCACATATTGAGTATGTCCATACTCAGAAGAAATGGGTTAAACATTTTGGGAGGATTTTTCTCCTATTACACCTTGTGAAAATGAAAAATATAAGGTAACATCAGCATTTTAGTAAAAAAAATCGAATTTTTCATTTTCATGTCCAATTAGTGCAAATTTGTCAAACACCTGTGGGATGTAAAGGCTCACTGTTCCCCTTGTTACATTCCTCAAGGGGTGTAGTTTCCAAAATAGTATGCCACGTTGTTCTGGTACCATAGGGGCTTCCTAAATGTGATATGCCCCCCAAAAACCATTTCAGAAAACTCACTTTCCAAAATCCCATTGTTGCTCCTTCCCTTCTGAGCCCTTTATTGCACCCACAGAGCACTTAACATCCGCATATTAGGTATTTCCTTACTTGAGAGAAATTGGGTTACAAATTTTAGGGTGATTTATCTCCTTTTATCCCTTGTAAAAATTCAAAAATATGGTCTACAAGAAAATGTGAGTGTAAAAAATAAGGATTTTGAATTTTCTCCTTCACTTTGCTGCTATTCCTGTGAAACACCTAAAGGGTTAACACACTTTCTGAATGTCATTTTGAATACTTTAAGGGGTGCAGTTTGTTTAATGGGGTCATTTATGGGGTATTTCTAATATGAAGGCCCTTCAAATGCGTTTCAAAACTGAACTGGTCCTTGAAAAATTCAGATTTTTCAAATTTTGTGAAAAATTTGAAAATTGCTGCTCAACTTTGAAGCCCTCTGATGTCTTCCAAAAGTAAAAACATGGCTACTTTATGATGCAAACATAAAGTAGACATATTGTATATGTGAATCAATATATAATTTATTTGGGATGGCCATTTTCCTTATAAGCAGAGAGTTTCAAAGTAAAAAAAAAAAAAAGTCATAACATTTTGGAATTTTTCACCAAGAAATGATGCAAGTATCAACAAAAATGTACCACTAACATAAATTTGAATATGTCACAAAAAAAACTATCTCGGAATCAAAATGAAAAGTTAAAGCATCACACAGTTATTAATGCTTAAAGGGCAGTGGTCAGATGTGCAAAAAATGCTTTGGTCCTTAAAGGGGTACTCCGGCGCTTAGATATCTTATCCCCTATCCAAAGGATAGGGGATAAGATGCCTGATTGCGGGGATCCCGCCGCTGGGGACCCCCGTGATCTTGCACACCGCACCCAGTTAGAATTAGTCCCCGGAGCGTGTTCGCTCCGGGTCTGATTACTGTCGATCACGGGGACGGAGCATTGTGATGTCACGGCTCCGCCCCGTGTGACATCACATTCCGCCCCCTCAATGCAAGCCTATGGGAGGGGGCGTGGCAGCTGTCACGCCCCCTCCCATAGGCTTGCATTGAGGGGGCGGAGCGTGATGTAGTAATGGGCTTGGTCCATAAGGGGTTAAATCTCTGTTTAGCCACCTTACTGTATACTCCGTTTTCAAATTTTTCATATAAAACAATGTAATAAAAAACATTTGTAAACATAATTTACTAAATGTAAGTTGCTGTTATTTTGACATTCAATATATTGCAAAGAAGCAAATCAAAAACACCCTTGCTCTGAGAGATTATTCTGCTCCAGATGTGCTCTCTATTGGTCTAGGTCAAAAATCAGCTTGCGCAATAAAATGGTTTCTTATGTGCCATCTGTCTTCCTATTTCCACACTGAGTGCCAATAGATATAAAATCCATCCTTTCATATTAAACTGAAACGATACTCTTTTTACAACTGAAAATTATTTTCTTCCACATGGCATATGTATAAAAGTGTCAAGCCTTTTTATTTTTCACAAAATCCCATGATTGTGTGTTTATTTTAACAATATCTATCTATTTTATATTTATCTATTTATCTACCTGTGTTTGCCTCTTTAAAGGCTATATAGACAAAAATATTGGAACACCTACATATTATACCTACAAAAGCTTTTACAACATCCTATTTTAAATCCATAGACCTTAACCCCTTAAGCACTAGGGTTTTTTCCATTTTTGGACTTCCATTTTTTTCCCCTTACCTTTAAAAAATCATAACTCATTCAATTTGGCATCTAATAATCCATATGATGGCTTATTTTTTGCACCACCAATTCTACTTTGTAATGACATCAGTCATTTTACCCAAAAATCTATGGCAAAATGGAAAAAAAATCATTGTAAGACAAAATTGAAAAATAAAACGCCATTTTGTAACTTTTGGGGGCTTCTGTTTCTAAAACGTAAATTTTTCGGTAAAAATGACACCTTCTCTTTATTCTGTAGGTCCATATGATTAAGATCATACCCTACTTTTATAGGTTTGATTTTAGCGTACTTCTGAAAAAAATCATAACTACATGCAGGAAAATTTATACGTTTAAAATTGTCATCTTCTGAACCCTATAACTTTTTTTTATATTTCCGAGTATGGGTTTGTATGAGGGCTCATTTTTTGCGCCGTGATCTGAAGTTTTTAGTGGTACCATTTTTGTATTGTTCGGAATTTTTGGTTGCTTTTTATAAATTGTTTTATGATATAAAAAGTGACCAAAAATACACTATTTTGCACGTACGCCATTGAACGTGCAGTTTAATTAACAATATATTTTTATAATTCTGACATTTCCGCGCGCGGTAATACCAAATGTGTTTATTTTTATTTACACTGTTGATTTTTTTATGGGAAAAGTGGGGTGATTCAAACTTTTATTAGGAAAGGGGTTAAATGATCTTCATTCACTTTTTTTCCACTTTTTCTTTGCAATGTTATAGCTCCCATAGGGGGCTAGAACACTGCACACACTGATCTTTTACATTGATCAATGGTTTCTCATAGGAAACCATTAATCAATGATTCTGCCGCTTGACTGCTCATGCCTGGATTTCAGGCACTGAGCAGTCATTCGGCGATCAGACACCAGGAGGCAAGGTAAGGGATCCTCCTGCTGTGTCACAGCTGTTCGTGATGCTGAGATTTCCCCACGGACATCCCGAACAGCCCCCTGAGCTAATCGGCAATGATTTACTTTCACTTTAGATGCGGCATTCAAAGTTGAATGCTGTGTCTAAAGGGTTAATAGCGCACAGAACTGCGATCAGTGCTGTGCTCTATTAGCCGTGGCCCCGTGTTATAGAACGGGAGCGGACTCAGGGCATTCAGGTACGCCCTTGGTCCTTAACAGGTTAAAGGGGTACTCCAGTGAAAAACAATGTTTTTTTTAATCAAATGGTTCCAAAAAGTTAAACAGGTTTGTAAATTAATTCTATTTAAAAATCTTGAATTTTCCAGTACTTCTCAGCTGCTGTATGCTACGCAGGAAGTTCTTTTCTTTTTGAATTTCTTTTCTATCTGACCACAGTGCTCTCTGCTGACACCTCTGTCCATGCCAGGAACTGTCCACAGCAGCGTAGGTTTGCTATGGGGGTTTGCTTATGTTCTGGACAGTTCCTGCCATGGACAGAGGTGTCAGCAGAGAGCATTGTAGTCAGGCAGAAAAGAAATTAAAAAAGAAAACAACTTCTTGTGGAGCAAACAGCAGCTGATAAGTACTGAAAGATTAAGATTTTTAAATAGAAGTAATATAAAAATTTGTTTAACTTTATGACACCAGTTGATAAAAAAAAATATGTTTTCCACTGCATTACCCCTTTAATATGGAGTTGGCTCAGCTTTGCTGTTATAGCAACTTTATCTCTTCTTTTAACACCTTTTCCTCAGACACTTTGTTCTGAGACCCACTGTGATCGTAGTAATAGCCAGGTGAAGTCCATGGCAGCAAGCGCTTTACTCCCTGGCTGTTAATCAAATCGACGTGAAAGAGTCAGATCAGGCAGCCAGCCTGTTAGTGAAAAGTCCTGCCATGCACTTCAGCTGGCTATTACTGAAGATTGCAGCTGGTCTCAGGACAGAGACCTAGTGCGATCTAAACTTTTGACATGTCTGGACAACATGTCAAAAGTTTTTACACAAGACCCTAAGGCTTTAAGTGATGAACCTGTGTTAAGTATCCCTCTGACATGTAGATTATACAGGAAAGGATGAGCCTGAAATGTGCTGCGTCAAACGACCTGGTGCTGGTGTGTTGATGAGGGAGCACCTATTCTTGCTAGAATATGAAAACTTGTTTGGGACTATCCTGGAACATACTAGTCAGTTTTGACTCTGGCCAGACGAGCGTTAGATCTATTGTTTATGCGTACGCCAGAAACATCTCCCACGCAAATTGCTCAAAACAGTAGAACAGCAATAAAAAAATGCATGTGGCTTCTTGCTCACTCATTATTCTTTTTCCTTTTTCTATACAACTTTACTATGTATGGTCTCTAAGATAGGAATAATACTGTGAGCTTTCTGTTGTTATAGATTCATGCTTGAAATTTCTAATCTTCTGCTGTTAACTACGGAAAGCAATTATTATTTTTCTGTTTGATTTTATTTCATTCTTATTTAAAACATTTGAGTTTCCTAAAATTGTCAGTGGGAAGAAATGAAGACCTTTTGTACAGTACTTGTGAATGTGAGGTCTACTCTGACAGCCAAGTAATAAATGCATTGTACATTTTTGTACCGTTTAACCCCTTCCTGATATATATGATGTGTTTACACAGGAAGGAAGTGGGATGGTTCATGGGCTGAGAGGCAGCAGAAGCCCTACCAGCACTGCCTGGAGTCTAGCCGAGCTCAGATCCTGAGAGTTAACCCTCTAGATGCCACAGTCTGTTAGACCATTTCATCTCTAGATCTGACAGGGGAATGAGCTCCCCCTGTCCCCCATTGGATAGATGGTTTCCATGTCAACCTGAGGATGAATCATGGCTTTCAACGCTGCCAACTACATGTCAGTATACCACTCGACTATGTTGCATCGATCAGAAGACTGCAGCTTTAAGTCCCCTAAAGGGACAAGAAAAAGAATAATAATAATAAAATGTAAAAAAAAGAATTTGTCTTCTTAACAAATAAACAAATAAAGTGTACAAAAGTGCCATGTTAGCAACGAATGCAATTTATTCTGCACTGTACACATGCAGGTTTTTTTTAGACAAAGCAAGATGTGTATTCAAAGGGAATGGAACAAAGGAAAGAGGGACTCAAAAACAGAAGTGACAGTTTAAAAAAAATGCCAGAAAATATAATATTTAAAATATTTTTGACAACTCTTGAGGACTGTGTCTGTGCTCTAATAGGTGAGTACCTTACCACCGTTTTGGCTTTTGTGTATACACACTATACCATGGGCCTGTTTTTTTTATTGGTCCTATGTTTCTAGCTGAAATATGATGACATAAGAAATGAGGGGGAAAATGTAAGACTTTTCTATTTAGGATCATTGTGAATGGGATGAAAGGTAGAATTTTGTTTATTACTTGGATATGGAGAACGACCCCTCTCACTTTCAAATTGACCAAACTACAAGAAGAAATGAATTATCTAAAGGCTCATGTAAACACTGTGATAAGTAGAAACAGGGTAGAATAGGCAAATCATATTGGCAGAAAACAGGAAAGCAGTGAGAAAATAAACTGGTTTGGTTAGAGGACATTGGGTGTGCCAAAACAACATTTTCCACACCATAAGACCATCTCCACCACACCAGCTTGAATGGTTGCCACCTGACAGGAAGGGTTCATTGTTTCATTTTGTTTGTGATAAACTTCAAACCTCCCATCAGTATAGTGCAACAATGAGTTGCTCAGGTTGACAGTTTTTAACCACTTAAGGACCAAGCCCATTTTCACCTTAAGGACCAGAGCGTTTTTTGCTAATCTGACCACTGTCACTTTAAACATTAATAACTCTGGAATGCTTTTACTTTTCAATCTGATTCCGATATTGTTTTTTCGTGACATATTCTGCTTTAACATAGTGGTACATTTTCGGCGTTATTTGTATCCTTTCTTGGTGAAAAATTCAAAATTTGATGAAAAATTTTGCATATTTGTACCTTTCAAACTTTCTGCTTATAAGGAAATTAGTCATATCAAATAAATTATATATTAATCCACATATACAATATGTCTACTTTATATCTGTATCATAAAGTTGACATGTTTTTACTTTTGGACATCAGAGGGCTTCAAAGTTCAGCTGCAATTTTCAAATTTTTCACAAAATTTCCGGGAATTTTTCAGGGACCAGTTCAGTTTTGAAGTGGATTTGAGGGGTTTTCATATTAGAAATACCCCATAAATGACCCCATTATAAAAACTGAACCCCCACAGTATTCAAAATGGCATTCAGAAAGTGTGTTAACCCTTTAGGTGTTTCACAGGAATAGCAGCAAGGTTTTTACACTCGCATGTTCTTGTAGACCCAGTTTTTGAAATTTTACAAGGGGTAAAAGAAGAAAAAGCCCCCCAAAATTTGTAACCCGATTTCTCATGGGTAAGGAATAGACATGTGCAAATCGTTTTGAATGTAATTCGTTTTTGTCCGAATTGTTCATATTTCATACATTCGGATTGATTAATGAATCCGAAATCCGAACAGAATCCGAAATTGTGAAAAACAAATTTTATTTTTGTTAAAACAAAATTTGTTTTCATTTAGAAGCAAGGGACCATTATCGGGAGCAGGTGCTCGGAAAAGAAGAGACCCGTGGAGATTAGAACATTAAGACAGGTAAGATAATGTATAATTCTATGTGATTCATTAATATATGATGTAATGTTGAATAAATGAATGAATGATTGCTGCATGAATGATTGATGTGTTTGATTGATGTGTTTGATTGTCGGGTGAATTATGTATAACATGTCATGTCACTTGCGCTAAAACAGTGTTTCTGTTGCTGTTACCAGGGTGCCGCCAGCTGTTGCAAAACTGCAACACCCACCCAGCATGCCCTGACAGCCAAAGGCTGTCTGGGAATGCTGGGAGTTGCAGTTTTGCAACAGCTGGAGGCCCCCTGGTTTGTTGGCAAACATGCACTAAGCTATATTTCAGTTCTTTCATTTTTTAATTTCCCTCTCTCTTTTCTGAACTGGGTTAGTAGGTCAATGAAATGCATAGTAATTGCCGTGGGAACATTTTTTATTCATAAAACCGCAGACTTAATTGGATAATTGCCGTTTAGAATGTTTGGGGTCCCAACGTTCTAAACGGCAATTATCCAATTATCCAATTTTTTTTTTCACTGAAATGCTGGTGTTACCCCAAATTGTACATTTTCTCAAGGGGTAATAGGAGAAAAAGTCTCCCAAAATTTGTAACCCCATTTGGAAATACCCCATATGACGATGTAAAGTGCTCTACGGGCAAACTACAATGCTCAGAAGAGAAGGAGAGCCATTGAGCTTTTGGAGAAAGGATTTGGTTAGAATAGAAGTCGGGGGCCATGTGAGTTTACAAAGCCCCCTGTGGTGACAGAACAGTGGACCTCCCACATGTGACCCCATTTTGGAAACTACACCAGTCACAGAATTTAATAAGGGGTGCAATGAGCATTGACAAAAATCTGTCAGGCACCTGTGGGGTGTAAATGCTCACTGTACCCCTTATTACATTACTTGAGGGGTGTCATGGTCACATGTGGGGGGATTCACTGTTTTGGCACTATGGGGGCTTTGTAAACATGCATGGCCTTCAATTTTGGACACATTCTCTCTCTCCAAGAGCCCAATGGTGCTCCTTCTCTTTTGAGCATTGTAGTGCACCAGCAGAGCACTTTACAACCATATATGGGGTATGTTCTTACAAATTTTGGGGACTTTTTTCCTATTCTCCCCTGTAAAAATGAAAAATGTACGGTAACACTAGCATTTTAGCGAAATTTTTTTTTTTTTTTCGCATCCAACTTTAATGAAAATTTGTCAAACATCTGTGGGGTGTTAAGGCTCACTATACCCCTTGTCACATTCCGTGAGGGGTGCAGTTTCCAAAATGGAGTTACATGTGCATATTTATTGTTTTACGTTTATGTCAGAACCGCTGTAACATCAGCCCCCTGTGCAAATCACCAATTTAGACCTCAAATGTACATGGTGCTCTCTCACTTCTGAACAATGTAGTGTGCCCTCAGAGCATTTTACGTCCACATTTTTCCGTACTCAGGCGAAATTGCGTAACAAATTTTGGGGGTGTTTTTATTCCTTTTACCGCTTGAGAATATTTAAAGTATGGGGCAACAACAGCATGTTAGTGTAAAAAAATTTTTTTTTTACACTAACATGCTGGTGTAGACCCCAACTTTAAGGGGTAAAAGGAGAAAAAGCCCCCCAAAATTTGTAATGCAATTTCTCCCGAGAACAGAAATACCCCATATGTGGCCCTAAACTGTTGCCTTTCAAATAAGACAGGGCTCCAAAGCGAGAGAGTGCCATGCGCATTTGAGGCCTAAATTGGGGATTTGCATACGCCACATTTTTTCTTATTGGGGGGGGGTGAACTGTGTAGGGGGTATATGTATGCTTTACTTTTTATTATTTTGTGTAGTGTAGTGTTTTTAGGGTACATTCACATGGGGGGGTTTACAGTGAGTTTCTCGCTGGGAGTTTGAGCTGCGGCGGAAAATTTGCCGCATCTCAAACTTGCAGCAGAAAACTCGTTGTAAACCCGCCCGTGCAATGAGCATTGACAAAAATCTGTCAGGCACCTGTGGGGTGTAAATGCTCACTGTACCCCTTATTACATTACTTGAGGGGTGTCATGGTCACATGTGGGAGGATTCACTGTTTTGGCACTATGGGGGCTTTGTAAACATGCATGGCCTTCAATTTTGGACACATTCTCTCTCTCCAAGAGCCCAATGGCGCTCCTTCTCTTTTGAGCATTGTAGTGCACCAGCAGAGCACTTTACAACCATATATGGGGTATGTTCTTACAAATTTGGGGGACTTTTTTCCTATTCTCCCCTGTAAAAATGAAAAATGTACGGTAACACTAGCATTTTAGTGACATTTTTTTTATTTTTTTATTTTCACATCCAACTTTAATGAAAATTTGTCAAACATCTGTGGGGTGTTAAGGCTCACTATACCCCTTGTCACATTCCGTGAGGGGTGCAGTTTCCAAAATGGAGTTACATGTGCATATTTATTGTTTTGCGTTTATGTCAGAACCGCTGTAACATCAGCCCCCTGTGCAAATCACCAATTTAGACCTCAAATGTACATGGTGCTCTCTCACTTCTGAACAATGTTGTGTGCCCTCAGAGCATTTTACGTCCACATTTTACGTCCACATTTTTCCGTACTCAGGCGAAATTGCGTAACAAATTTTGGGGGTGTTTTTATTCCTTTTACCGCTTGAGAATATTTAAAGTATGGGGCAACAACAGCATGTTAGTGTAAAAACATTTTTTTTTTACACTAACATGCTGGTGTAGACCCCAACTTTAAGGGGTAAAAGGAGAAAAAGCCCCCCAAAATTTGTAATGCAATTTCTCCCGAGAACAGAAATACCCCATATGTGGCCCTAAACTGTTGCCTTTCAAATAAGACAGGCCTCCAAAGCGAGAGAGTGCCATGCGCATTTGAGGCCTAAATTGGGGATTTGCATACGCCACATATTTTCTTATTGGGGGGGGGGGTGAACTGTGTAGGGGGTATATGTATGCTTTACTTTTTATTATTTTGTGTAGTGTAGTGTAGTGTTTTTAGGGTACATTCACATGGGGGGGTTTACAGTGAGTTTCTCGCTGGGAGTTTGAGCTGCGGCGGAAACTTTGCTGCATCTCTAACTTGCAGCAGAAAACTCGTTATAAACCCGCCCGTGTTAATGTATCCTGTACATTCACAAGGGGGGGGGGGCAAACCTTCAGCTTTTGCAAAACTACAACTCCCAGCATGCACTGACAGACCATACATGCTGGGAGTTGTAGTTATGCAACAGCTGGAGGCACATTGGTTGCGAAAAAACAAAGAGTTTGTTACTTAACTCAGCGTTTCGCAACCAGTGTGCCTCCAGCTGTTGCAAAACTAGAACTCCCAGCATGTACAGTCTCTGAGTGCATGCTGCGAGTTGTATTTTTTCAACAGCTGGAGGGACACTGGTTGCGAAACACTGAGTTAGTATACAAACTCTGTTTAACAACCAATGTGTCTCCAGCTGTTGCAAAAATAGAACTCGCAGCATGTATTGACAGTCGAAGAGCATGCTGACAGTTGTAGTTTTGCAAAAGCTGGAGGCACACTGCTACAACTTCCTGCATGCCCTTTGGGTCTCTGCATAATTGTGCAACAGCTGGATGCACACTTTTTCATAGAAAAAATGTGCCTCCAGCTGTTGCATAACTACAACCCTCAGCATGCACAGACTACCAAAGGGCATGCTGGGAGTTGTAGTTGCAACTCCAGCTGTTGCAAAACTACAACTCCCAGCATTCCCTTTGGCTGTGCATGCTGAGAGTTGTTTCTAAACAACAACAGGAGGTGAACAGGCCTCAACCTCCTGCTGTATCCTGCCACCGGGACTGCTGCCGCTGCTGCCACCGCTCCTGCTGCTCCTGTCACCGCCGTCGAAGAGAACAGACCCACGCCGGACCAGGGAGAGGTACGAGACCCTCTCGCCACCTGATCACCGCCCAGAAGGGTCATGATTAATCGGTCGTTCTGGCCAATCAGTCATGTGATCGTGAGGTGGCATTGGTGCCACCTCACTCCTGCTGGGTAAGGGTGATTGGAGCAGTCTCGGACAGCCCCATTCACCCTATTTTTCCAGGTCACCGGGTCACCAGAGACCCGATTGAGCCAGAATCGGCGCAAATCGCTAGTCTGAATTGACCGGCAATTTGCAGCAATCACCGACATGCAGTCCCGGACTGGCCTACCGGGATACCGGGAAACCTGGAGCCACTTTGAGATGTGGCTACGTCACATTAGGGACATCCCTGTGTCCCGAAAAACCTTTTCGGGACACAAGGAAGCACTGGCCCCACGTTAACTTTAAACATGCATGGGCCGCCTGGAGGAAGTGCTCGCAGGAACATCACTGATGTCCCGTGCATGCGCCCATAGTAACAGAGCCAAGCGAAGCGGTGAGGAGGATACGCACGCATGGTAAGTGATCAGCGGCACATCATCTTCAGTATTCCGACCACCGCTCCAGGGTCACGATCTACCCATAGGCCATAGCAGTAGAACGTGACCCCGGAGCGATGGTTGTAATACTGAAATGGGGCAGCAAACAGGCATACAGCCTCCAGCCTACACTGTATATGGCTGAAGGCTGTATGTCTGTGGGGGAACTGTACTGCACCTAATGTGGGGAGCTATGCTGCACCTAATGTGGGGAGCTATACTGCACCTAATGTGGGGGAACTATACAGTACCTAATGTGGGGGAACTATATTTTTACTTTTATGAACAAGAAAATGACCAAGTGCTGGTATAATGATGTAACACTATGGGGCTGGTATGTAATTTTTTCCAGGGCTGGTTTTCACACCCAGTCCGGCCCTGCCGACATGGGGGGGGGGTGGGTGTCAAGGGGTTTGCATGGGGTGCCTGCTGATAGATATCTGCAGGCATCCCTGTCCTTGCCCGGTGTGCGGCCAGGACTGAAATTCCCACGGGCGTACAGGTACGCCCTGTGTCCTTAAGTACAAGGAGGTCAGAGCGTACCTGTACGCACTATGTCCTTAGGGGTTAAAATAATGGGTTGGGTAGTCTAACATAGATGACCTGGTGTTATTCTAAGTAGTGGTATACATAGAAAAAAGGAATCCCCATAGCAAATATCCTAATGGGCCTCCTATTATGTCACATGATTTTGCTCCCCAGGGTAGAAAAGTCTGGTGTTTATTTCCCCTTGTTTACCATGACTCACTGGTCAACACCCCCTTCATTACTTTGCAGACAGGGCACGTTTCTTACCAATAGAAAATATAAAAAGTGTTGGAACCAACTAGGATGTGGCCCTCTCTCTTTAAGGGCCCCATAGCAATTACATGGTCTGCCACCATGATACGTACGCTTATGATTCCGAGTCTCTCATATCCCTCCTATTGTAGGTCGCATGTCTCATTCACATAAAAGGATGCTCCAAACATAAAAGAGTAGGTGTCTTTCAAAAAGTGGCCATTTAGTGCATTTTGGTTGGTCATTTTATTAAAATAAAAGCTATTCAAATTTTGTACTACAAAAAAATACAAAGAAAACCTAAAAACCAAGCTAACCTCTTTACGGTGTTACCATCTAAAAATTCTGTCTTTGACTTTAATACGAGAGAATGAGTTTAAAAGTTCTGCAGAGATTGCAATATCACACAATGTCAAGAAAATTACATTAAAATGAAAGTCACCTGAGGTAAGCATACTCTGCTGTGATCTCTTGGGGCAAAGAAGGAAATTACACCATTTAACTTAGCATCTGTTTCAACACCCTAAAACGAAGAAGTTAGCAATGCCCACTTCATAAGGCACCGAAGAGATGCATCTGGCAGATGTGACAGAGCGAATGTTGACACAAATGTGAGAATGTGAGCTGACAGCTTCTTTTTATAAACTTAAATATTACAAACAACTTGGCCCTCAATGCCCTTCCAACCAGCATAAGCTTTAGTGCAGTCTATAGAAATTTACAACACACAAATTGTAAAGCAGATTTTTGCTATTGATAAGATAAATAGAAGCTATAAAGAATAGTGACAATTTTACACTTTGTTTTTGTTACAATGAGAAATTAATGTCATTTTAAAAGTAAAGCAAGTGACATCTTATGACTTTATTCTACTGTACATTTGTCATACACATTATGTGTGGTTCAAAAATATACTGTGTATATTGTTTTCCTATTTAAAATAGATATATTTTTATGCTTTCATGTGTCATCATGTATGAAATATGCATAAGCAATGACACATACCATATTTTTTCATTGATTCATCTAAACAGTGTCCTTGACAGTCATTGAAAAGGTACAGAAACATAATGGTATACAGAACAGTAATAT
Source organism: Hyla sarda (assembly GCF_029499605.1). NCBI lineage: Eukaryota > Metazoa > Chordata > Amphibia > Anura > Hylidae > Hyla > Hyla sarda. The sequence continues at coordinate 342,131,590 of NC_079191.1, read as the reverse complement.
ATGTAAAATAAGGTTATACACATCTGGCTTCATACATATATCAGGATTCATGGTTTATGCCATGAAATATTTGCATATCAAAAGTCGTGAAAGCCTTGCAATGGTTGTTTTAAAGTGAATCTAGCATAAAAATACTACTGGGAATAGGATGTGGGCTAAATCAATCTTCTCCCCCCTCTGGCAGCTGACAATATAGTTTCTTCTTACATGCCCTTCAGAAGGAGTATTTTTTTCAGATACACTGGCATGCTACTGTAGAAGCTCTAATTCGGATCTGAAAAGCAGAGCAGAAGGCTATTTGTGTTGGTTACAACAAAGAGTCACCATGCAGAGATTTTCTGTGACTAAATCATGTAATGATGTAAGTAAATGTCATAACACCCAGTAGCTATGCAAGTAACTGTCATACTTCTTCACTAGATAATTGTTTAACAACATGTCAATAGCAAGCAAAATGCATAACCATATGCATAAACCTCCAGGTTATCCTATAGTAGCCTCTACAGATTCTACTCAGTCCCCTATCTCCATTCTTCTAAAATAAAATGATGATGGAATCCGATGTGGCTGCACAATATGCCAACACCTTTCTGTCCATCTTTGAGGACAAATGCATTTACCTTAGCAGACATTTTCAGCAAAAAGAACACATGTGGCACAGATGTACAGTGAGAGAAAAATTATTTGATCCCCTGCTGAATTTGCCCACTGCCAAAGAAACAATCAGTCTATCATTTTGATGGTAGGTTTATTTGAACAGTGGGAGACAGAATAACATCAAATGATTTAAATAAGTTATGAATTAATTTGCATTTTATGTATTTGATCCCACCTCAATCAGCCAGATTTGTCTCTCCCATCAACTTTTATATACGTAACAAGCTGAGATTTAGGAGCACTCTTTTAACCCCTTAAGGACAATGGACATGCGCGTAGGTCTAAGCTCCCTGGTAGTTAAGGACAAAGGACGTACACGTAAAGTACCTCCGTGGGAATTTCGGTCCCTGCCAAGCGATGGGCGGGGACCGGACCAGGGTGACTGCTGATATTGATCAGCAGTCACCCCGTGCAAATGCTGAGGGGGGTCATCAGAACCCCATGTCGGGGATCACCGCAAATCCCAGGTGAATTCACACCAGCAATTTGCGCGATTCCGGTTCATATGGGTCTATGGAGACCCGGAAAATAAGGAGGATCGGGGTTTTCCAAGACACCCACGATCCCCATGAATAGATAGGAGTGAGGTCGCAGGGGTGCCACCGCTCCTATCCCTGTTATTGGTCGTCTATAAGCAATGACCAATAGCAGATCCGGGGCGGGGGGGTTAACTTTCGATTTCCCAGTTCTGCCCACCCACAATAGGTGGGGCAGAACGGGGAAACCGAAGGGGACCAGTGACAGCAGAGGGCGGCGATGCGGCTCCCTGGATCCTATGAAAGCTGGTGAGTTGCTTAGCAACATCTGGAGGGCTACAGTTTGAGACCACTATACAGTGGTTTGCCCCCCCCCCCCATGTGAATGTACAAGGTACATTCACACGGGCGAGTTTACAGTGAGTTTTATGCTTCAAGTTTGAGCTGCGGCAAATTTTTCGCCGCGGTGCAAACTCCTAGCGGGAAACTCGCTGTAAACACCCGCCAGTGCGAATGTACCCTAAAAACACTACACTACACTACCACATAATAAAGGGTAAAACACTACATATACACCCCCTTACACTGCTCCCCCCAATAAAAAGGAAAAACATATTGTACGGCAGTGTTTCCAAAACGGAGCCTCCAGCTGTTGCAAAACAACAACTCCCAGCATTTCCGGACAGCCACTGACTGTCCAGGTATGCTGGGAGTTTAGCAACAGCTGGAGGCACCCTGTTTGGGAATCAATGGCGTAGAATACCCCTATGTCCACCCCTATGCAATCCCTAATTTAGTCCTCAAATGCGCATGGCGCTCTCTCACTTCGGAGCCCTGTCATATTTCAAGGAAACAGTTTAGGGCCACATATGGGGTATTTCCGTATTCTCCTTTTACCCCTTATGAAAAGGAAAAGTTGGGGTCTACACCAGCCTGTTAGTGTAAAAAAATAAAAAAATTACACTAACATGCTGGTGTTGCCCCATACTTTTTATTTTCACAAGCGGTAAAAGGAAAAAAGAGACCCCCAAAATTTGTGATGCAATTTTTCCTGAGTACGGAAATACCCCATGTGTGGGCATAAAATGCTCTGCGGGCACACAACAAGGCTCAGGAGTGAGAGCACACTATGCACATTTGAGGAATAAATTGGTGGTTTGCACAAGGGTGGCTGATTTTACAGCGGTTTTGACAAAAACGCAAAAAAATAAATACCTACATGTGACCCCATTTTGGAAACTACACCCTTTATGTAATGTAATAAGGGGTACAGTGAGCATTTACGCCCCACAGGTGTCTGACAGATTTTTGGTACAGTGAAAATTATAAATGTCATTTTTCATTTGTACAGCCCACTCACTGTTCCAAAGATCTGTCAAACGCCAGTGGGGTGTAAATATTCACTGTACCCCTTATTAAATTCTGTGAGGGGTGTAGTTTCCATAATGGGGTCACATGTGGTAGGGTCCACTGTTCTGGCACCACGGGGGGCTTTGTAAATGCACATGGCCCCTGACTTCCATTCCAAACAAATTCTCTTTCTAAAAGCTCAATAGAGCTCCCTCTCTTCTGAGTATTGTATTGTATTGTACGCAGGGCACTTGATGTCCACACATGGGGTATTTCCATACTCAAAAGAAATGTGGTTACAAATTTTGGGGGTCATTTTCTCCTATTACCTCTTGTAAAAATTTAAAATTTGGGGAAAAACCAGCGTTTTAGTGAAAAAAAAATATTTTTTTCATTTACACATCAGATTTTAACAAAAAGTTGTCAAACACCTGTGGAGTGTTAAGGCTCATTGTACCCCTTGTTAAGTTCCTTGAGGGGTGTAGTTTTCAAAATAGTATGCCATGTGTATTTTTTGCTGTTCTGGCACAATAGGGGCTTCCTAAATGTGACATGCCCCCCAAAAACCCTTTCACCAAAGTTTGCTTTCCAAAAGCCAAATGTGACTTGTCTTCTGTGCATTGTAATTCGCCCGCAGAGCATTTTACGTCCTAACATGGGTTATTTCCATACTCAGAAGAGATGGGGTTACAAATTTTGGGGGGCTTTTTCTCTCATTACCCTTTGTAAAAATTGTAAATTTGGGGAAAAAACTGCACTTTAGTGAAATTTTTTTTTCCATTTACACATCCGACTAAGGCTCACTGGACCCCTTGTTACATTCCTTGAGGGGTGTAGTTTCCAAAATGGTATGCCATGTGGGGGTTTTCTGCTGTTCTGGCACCATAGGGGCTTCCTAAATGCGACATGCCCCCAAAAACCAATTCATCAAAATTCACTCTCCAAAATCCCATTGTTGCTCCTTCCCTTCTGAGCCCTCTACTGCGCCCGCCGAATACTTGACATACACATATGAGGTATTTCCTTACTCAAGAGAAATTGGGTTACACCTCCTATTACCCTTTGTAAAAATTCAAAAACTGTGTCTACAAGAACATGCGAGTGTAAAAAATTAAGATTTTGAATTTTCTCCTTCAATTTGCTGCTATTCCTGTGAAACACTTGAAGGGTTAACACACTTACTGAATGTCATTTTGGATACTTTGAGGGGTACAGTTTTTATAATGGGGTCATTTGTGGGGTATTTCTAATATGAAGGCCCTTCAAATCCACTTCAAACCTGAACTGGTCCCTGAAAAATAGACATATTGTATATGTGAATCTAGATATAATTTATTTGGAATGTCTGTTTTCCTTAACCCCTTAAGGACCAGGCCATTTTACACCTTAGGACCGGAGCGTTTTTTGAACATCTGACCACTGTCACTTTAAGCATTAATAACTCTAAGACGCTTTTACCTATCATTCTGATTCCAAGATTGTTTTTTCGTGACATATTCTACTTTATGTTATTGGTAAAAATTTTGTTGATACTTGCATCGTTTCTTAGTGAAAAATTCCAAAATTTGCTGAAAGAATTGAAAATTTAGCATTTTTCTAACTTTGAAGCTCTCTGCTTGTAATGAAAATGGATATTCCAAATAAAAAAAAATGTATTCACAAATACAATATGTCTACTTTATGTTTGCATCATAAAATTGACGTGTTTTTACTTTTGGAAGACACCAGAGGGCTTCAAAGTTAAGCAGCAATTTTCCAATTTTTCACAAAATTTTCAAACTCACTATTTTTCAGGGACCAGTTCAGGTTTGAAGTGGATTTGCAGGGTCTTCATATTAGAAATACCCCACAAATGACCCCATTATAAAAACTGCACCCCCCAAAGTATTCAAAATGACATTCAGTCAGCGTTTTAACCCTTTAGGTGTTTCACAGGAATAGCAGCAAAGTGAAGGAGAAAATTCACCATCTTCATTTTTTACACTCGCATGTTCTTGTAGACCCAATTTTTGAATTTTTACAAGGGGTAAAAGGAGAAAATTTATACTTATATTTGTAGCCCAATTTCTCTCGAGTAAGCACATACCTCATATGTCCATGAAAAGTGTTCGGCGGGCGCAGTAGAGGGCTCAGAAGCGAAGGAGCGACAAGGGGATTTTGGAGAGTATGTTTTTCTGAAATGGTTTTTGGGGGGCATGTTGCATTTAGGAAGCCCCTATGGTACCAGAACAGAAAAAATCCCCACATGGCATACCATTTTGGAAACTAGACCCCTTGGGGAACGTCACAAGGGGTAAAGTGAACCTTAATACCCCACAGGTGTTTCACGACTTTTGCATATGTAAAAAAATATATATATTTTTTCACTAAAATGTGTGTTTCCCCCCAAATTTCACATTTTTGCAAGGGTTAATAGCAGAAAATACCCCCCAAAATTTGTAATCCCATCTCTTCTGAGTATGAAGGTACCCCATAAGTGGACCTGAAGAGCACTACGGGCGAACTACAATGCTCAGAAGAGAAGGAGTCATATTTGGCTTTTGGAGAGCAAATTTTGGTAGGGGGGCATGTCGCATTTAGGAAGCCCCTATGGTGCCACAACAGCAAAAAACCCTCACATGGCATACCATTTTGGAAACTAGACCCCTTGAGGAACGTAACAAGGAATAAAGTGAACCTTAATACCCCACAGGGGTTTTACGACTTTTGCATATGTAAAAAAAATACATATATTTTTTCACTAAAATGTGTGTTTCCCCCCAAATTTCACATTTTTGCAAGGGTTAATATCAGAAAATACCCCCCCAAAATTTGAAACCCCATCTCTTCTGAGTATGAAGGTACGCCATAAGTGGACCTGAAGTGCACTATGGGCAAACTACAATGCTCAGAAGAGAAGGAGTCATATTTGGCTTTTGGACAGCAAATTTTGCTCGGGGGGCATGTCGCATTTAGGAAGCCCCTATGGTGCCAGGACAGCAAAATAACCCCAACATGGCATACCATTTTGGAAACTAGACCCCTTGAGGAACGTAACAAGGGGTACAGTGAGCATTTACCCCCCACTGGTGTCTGTCAGAACTTTGGAACAGTGGGCTGTACAAATTTTTTTTATTTGCACAGCCCACTGTTCCAAAGATCTGTCAGACACCAGTGGGGTGTAAATTCTCACTGCACACCTCATTACATTCCGTGAGGGGTGTAGTTTCCGAAATGGGGTCACATGTGTTTTTTTTTTTTTTTTGCGTTTGACAAAACCGCTGTAACAATCAGCCACCCCTGTGCAAATCACCTCAAATGTACATGGTGTACTCTCCCTTCTGGGCCTTGTTGTGCGCCCCCAGAGCACTTTGCGCCCACTTATGGGGTATCTCCGTACTCGGGAGGAATTGCATTACAAATTTTGGGGGGCGTTTTTCCCTTTTACCTCTTGTCAAAATGAAAAGTATAGGGCAACACCAGCGTGTTAGTGTAAAAAAATTATTTTTTTACACTAACATGCTGTTGTAGACCCCAACTTCACCTTTTCATAAGGGGTTAAAGGAGAAAAAGCCCCTCAAAATTTGTAACACAATTTCTCCCGAGTACGGCGATACCCCATATGTGACCCTAAACTGTTGCCTTGAAATACGACAGGGCTCCAAAGTGAGAGCGCCATGCGCATTTAAGGCCTAAATTAGGGATTTGCATAGGGGTGGACATAGGGGTATTCTACGCCAGTGATTCCCAAACAGGGTGCCTCCAGCTGTTGCAAAACTCCCAGCATGCTTGGACAGTCAACGGCTGTCCAGCAATATCGGGAGTTGTTGTTTTGCAACAGCTGGAGGCTCCATTTTGGAAACAGTGGCATACCGGACGTTTTTCATTTTTATTGGGGAGGGGAGGGGGGCTGTGTAGGGGTATGTGTATATGTAGTGTTTTTTTTACTTTTTATTTTATTTTGTGTTAGTGTAGTGTAGTGTAGTGTTTTTAGGGTACAGTCACATGGGCGGGGGATTACAGTGAGTTCCCTCTGCGAGATTGATCTGCCGCGCAAAATTTGCTGCATCGCAAACTTGCAGCCTGATACTCACTGTAAGCCCCCTGCCCATGTGAATGTACCCTGTACATTCACAGGGGGGGACCTCCAGCTGTTACAAAACTACAACTCCCTGCATGCACAGTTTATCAGTGCATGCTGTTAGTTATAGTTTTGCAACAGCTGGAGGCACACGGTTGGGAAACACTGAGTTAGGAAACAGACAATGTTTCCCAACCAGTGTGCCTCCTGTTGTTGCAAAACCACAACTCCCAGCATTCTCAGGCATGCTGGGAGTAGTAGTTCGGCAACATCTTTAGAGCCAAATGTTGCCGAACTACAACTCCCAGCATGCTGGGAGTTGTAGTTTTGCAACATCTGGAGGACTAGGTTGCAGACCACTAATACAGTGGTTCCCAATCTGTGCCATTCCAGATGTTGCAAAACTACAACTCCCAGTATGCCAAAACTGTCCAGGCATGCTGGGAGTTGTAGTTCTGCAACATCTGAAGGGCCAGATGTTACAGAATTACAACTCCCAGCATGCCTGGACAGTAAGGGCGTGCTGAGGATGTGTAGTTTTGCAACATCTGGAAGGGCACAGTGGTCTCGAAACTGTGGACCTCCAGATGTTGCAAAACTGCAACTCCCAGCATGCCCAGACGCCAAGGGCTGTCTGGGCATGCTGGGAGTTGTAGTATACAGTTTCCCATTACAGCAATGCATGTCGCTTTACGGCGACGTGCATTGCTGTAAAGGGCCCGACCGCGGCTGAAGATCAACTCACCTGTCGCCGCTGCCGCCGTCTGGATCCGGGTCTTCAGGGACGAGGTAAGTATCGGGGCCCGTCCCCAGCACTCCCCCGTCCCCCGCCGCGTCCTCCGGTCTTCCTCCCGTCCTCTCCGGACTTCCAGGGGCCGGGCAGGACGGGAGGAAGTAACCGCCCCCCCTCATGCGATTGGTCGGTTAGTAAACCGACGGATCGCAGGGGATCGGAGGAGGTGGCAGGCTTGCCACCTCGCTCCGATACTTCAGCATGGTCCTGGCTGTCTGTGACAGCCGGGATCATGCGAAGTTACCGGGCGGTGGGGTCCCAGAGACCCGATCAGCCCGGTATTGCCGCAGATCGCAAGGGCGATTTTCCTTGCGATTTGCGGCAATCGCCGACATGGGGGGCCTACATGGCCCCCCTCTGCGTTTGCCCTGGGTGCCTGCTGAAGGATTTCAGCAGGCATCCAGTTCCGATCTCTGCCCGGCGAGCGGCAGAGACCGGAAATACAACAGGACGTTCTCTAACGTCCTTGGGCATTAAAGCCCAGGTAGTGAGGACGTTAGAGAACGTCCTATGTCCTTAACAGGTTAAAGGCAGAGAGCTTCAAAGTTAGAAAAATGCTACATTTTCATTTTTTTAATCAAATATTCTAATTTTTCACCAAGAAATTATGCAAGTATCAACAAAAATTTACCACTTGTGTTGGCCGCGAATAATCGCATTTTGAATTTTTATCACAAATATCGCTAATTCGTGAATATTGCGAATATATTCACTATATATTTGAAATTGCGAATATTTGCTTTTCCCGCATATGCGCATGTGCGCATATTCGCATATGTGAATATTCGCATATTCCTTCTTTTCACTTGTGGGCCAATTAGAATGATGGTTATCAACAACATCCCTAGCAACCAATAGTATAGCTGCCCACCCCCTCACTGTTTTCCTCCCCCAATAGACGAACATGCGAATATTCCCATATGCGAATATTCGCATATGCGAATATAACGGATACGTGAAATTCGCGAATATAGGACGAATATTCATCTATATATTCATGAAATATCGCAAATTCGAATATGGGCAATGCCGCTCATCACTATTTACTACTAACATGAAGTAGAATATGTCACGAAAAAACTATCTTGGAATCAGAATGAAAAGTAAAAGCATCCCAGAGTTATTAATGTTTAAAGTGACAGTGGTCAGATGTGCAAAAAATGGCCAGGTCCTTAAGGTTAAAATGGGCTGGGTCCTTAAGGGGTTAAAGTGACAGTGGTCAGATTTGCAAAAAAGGGCTGCTTCATTAAAGGGGTACTCCCGTACATATGTACTGCAGCACAGTATAATTATCCGTACTACATTGACATGCAGTCTGATTGATCTAGCCTATGGCTGGACCTCACAGGCTGCCATACTAGACAGAAAGGAGGCCTCCTGCTGCCATGGCAACCAACGAGACCCCGCAATCGTATTGCGGGATTGCTGTTGGTGAATAGGGGAAATCAGAACTGAAAGTTAACATGAAGGCATCTGGGACGTATGCATACGTCCTGGGGCGGGAAGGGGTTAAGGAGTATGTGCATATGCGGCTACATTACATGGGACAGTTTTGGTGACAAATATGCTTAACCCCTTAAGGACCAAGGACGTACAGGTACGTCCTTGGTCCTGCTCCCGTGATATAACGCGGGGTTACACGGTAACCCTGCATCATATCGCGGCGGGCCCGGCGTCATAGTGAAGCCGGGACCCGCCACTAATAGCGCGCAGCGCCGATCGCGGCGCCGCGCTATTAACCCTTTAGCCGCGCGCTCAGAGCTGAGCCGCGCGGCTAAAAGTGAAAGTAAAAGCATGCCGGTTAACTCAATGGGCTGTTCGGGATAGCCGCGGCAAAATCGCGGCATTCCGAACAGCTTACAGGACAGCGGGAGGGCCCCTACCTGCCTCCTCACTGTCCGATCGCTGAATGACTGCTCAGTGCCTGAGATCCAGGCATGAGCAGTCAAGCGGCAGAATCATCGATCACTGGTTTCCTATGAGAAACCAGTGATCAATAATAAAGATCAGTGTGTGCAGTGTTATAGGTCCCTATGGGAGCTATAACACTGCAAAAAAAAAAAAGTGAAAAAAAAAGTGAATGAATATCATTTAACCCCTCCCCTATTAAAAGTTTGAATCACCCCCCTTTTCCCATAAAAAAAACCACAGTGTAAATAAAAATAAACATATATGGTATCACCGCGTGCGGAAATGTCCGAATTATAAAAATATATTGTTAATTAAACCACTCGGTCAATGGCGTACGCGCAAAAAATTCCAAAAAAGTGCATTTTTGGTCACTTTTATATCATTTAAAAATGAATAAATAGCAATCAATTAGTCCTATCAATGCAAATATGGTCCCGTGAAAAACTTCAGATCACGTTGCAAAAAATGAGCCCTCATACCGCCCCATACACGAAAAGTTATAGGGATCAGAAGATGACAATTTTAAACGTATTAATTTTCCTGCATGTAGTTATGATTTTTTCCAGAAGTACGACAAAATCAAACCTATATAAGTAGGGTATCATTTTAATCGCATGGACCTACAGAATAAAGATAAGGTTTCATTTTTACCGAAAAATGTACTAGGTAGAAACGGAAGCCCGTTACAAAACAGTGTTTTTTTTTTCAATTTTGTCGCACAATGATTTTTTTTTCTGTTCCACCGTAGATTTTTGGGCAAAATTACTGATGTCATTATAAAGTAGAATTGGTGGCGTAAAAAATAAGCAATCAAATGGATTTTTAGGTGCAAAATTGAAAGAGTTATGATTTTTTAAAAGCAAGGAGCAACAAACGAAAATGCAAAAACGGAAAAAACCCCGGTCCTTAAGGGGCTAAATTTGTACTGAATGTAAATTTTTCTCCTTCCCTCTTTTTGCACGAGTTCATATACTGTAGCAGTCTTCCCATTTATTTTTTTCATTTAGCACTTGCTCAAAATTTTAAGCCACCAATAAACACAATCGTAGGTTTGAGGATAACTAAATGCATCCAATAGAAAAGAAAATAATTGAAAAGATGGAGCAGCAGAACAACTGATAGTCCTAATTTAGTTTGTGTTAATGCAATTGTAAACGTGGGCGATAAATCCACTGATGCCTAAAGGGAGGTATTTGCTCCTAAACAAATATGTTAAGTTAATTATGAAGTAAAATGAGGCAAACCTAAACAATTGATTTAATTCTACTTTTCTGTTTTGCAGATGCTTCCAATTTCAATATGTATATGGGAATGCTGGGGCTGAATGTAAAACTTGCTTTTTTACTCAATATGTGTATACATGCAGCTGTCATGATGTCACAAAATGCCTTTAGTGAAGCATTCTTCTATGTATATTAATCACGATTGTATTTATTCACTATTAATAACGTAACAGGGAAGATTCAGAGATTTCTGAAACTAAAAATGACCCTTAGTAGGGTTGCTTTAGCTGTAAGCATGTGGAGTTATTAGGCTGGGTTCACATATTTCCAGCGTTCGGCATAGTTTCACTCCGGCGTGCACCGGAGGGAAACTGATGTTAGCACTGATCCTATTCATTTGAATGTGAGAGTTCACAATATTCCAGCGTCTCAATTTTGATGCCGGATGGTTGAACATGCTGGAGGGTAGACAGACAGGGGAACGCAGCTTGCTGTGTTCTCCGGTCGGCAGTGCAAAAACAATCTCATCAGTTGTGGCATCAGTTGTGTCTAAATTTAGGCTGAGTTCACCTATGCCAGATGCCGGACATATGTGAACCTAGCTGTAATGTCCGTTTCTGTGTTTTTGCATTTTTCTGCTTTAGGTCCTGTTCAGACATTGTTTTTGTGTCTGAACAGTTTCTGTGTTAATTCTCCCTGGTTTTGGAAGAGTTAACCCTCTAGCCCTGGGAGTGTATATAAGGCCTCTTCAGGTGCACTGGCTGTTGGTAATTATATCGGTACTCTGACCATGTCTGGTTTATTATGCACTTTAGTTTTTGTCTGTTTGGGCACATACCCTGAGTTTTAACAATGGTTACCTGTCCTGTTTGATATACTGTATATAGATTTTAGCCTGCTTTATTTTAGTATGTTGTCGGGTTTTAGTATTTGTGTATGTTCATTCTGCATTTACCTTTATATATCTTAGTCCGTGTTCACACTGTTTGTTTTGTCAGTCCTGTTTCGACCTTGTTATCCTACAGTTCCTAGGATAGAATTCCTTAGCCTTGTGCTAATCCGTCTATCTAGGAGTGAGTTTAGTCTTGTGCCTGTACCCGTGTTTTCTTGAATTTAGTGTTTCGCTGATCACTCGGTGAAGAGTGCCCGCTGGCGAGGAGTCTATTTGGCTTTGGTATTTATGGGGAGTCTGGTGTATTCTTTGTCCTGTGTCCAGTGTGAACAGCGCTCTTGATTTCCTGACCCGTTTTGTTAGTATACTATATCCTGCCTTGTTTGTATTTATGTATCTGTTCTGGTTATTGTATTCCTGTAATTTTCCTGACCTGTTCCCCGACTATGTACAGGTGTGTTTGTTTTGTTTACTTTGATGCCATTGCACTTTAGAGCAGGAACAGAATGGCTCCAAGTTGTTGAAGGGCAAGTAGGCAGGGAGAGATGTCTTAGTGCATGTGGATAGAAAAAGACTGGCACTGACGTCTTAGATGAAAACAATCTCTAACAGGCTCTGGCAATCAGCCACTAAACACAGTGCTGCAGGGAAGCAGGTTCCTAACTGTACCAATGGGGTGCTCAATCCTCCAGAGTGAGACATGCATAATCCATAGCACAGAAAGAAAGATGAGGAGGCACTCATGGTTTTGAAGGTGCATCAGGTTTCTTTATTTTCAATGCAAACAGAAGCAGAGCGGTATCAGCGGGATGCCATCGCAGATACACAGGTGCAGTGACTCCCCTCCTGGGCGTTTCATCAGACTACCTTCACTCCATCGTCACACAGGTAAATACTCCTCTCATAGTGACATATGGTGTGAGGGGCATAACTAAGAGTTAATATAAAATCACATTAAAAGCAACACACACAAAAGGTACAAAGACACATATATATGGAAAGGCAATAACTTGACTGCATTACAAAAAGACTCTCAGATCTAGACGGTCATTTAAACCCAAATTTCCTTGGGCATTTGTTTCCAGGATAATTCTTGCTTCACGTTGTAAAAGCACTTTCACACGTTAGGAATGAACATCTTGGCGACATTAATTGTCTGTCCTTCCTCTGTTGGAGAGAGTACTCGCCAGAGAGGGGTTAGACAGACAAAAAGTGATTTACAACGTGAAGCAAGAATTATCCTGGAAACAAATGCCCAAGGAAACTTGGGTTTAAGTGACCGTCTAGATATGAGTGTCTTTTTGTAATGCAGTCAAGTTATTGCCTTTCCATATATATGTGTCTTTGTACCTTTTGTGTGTGTTGCTTTTAAATGGGTACTCTGGTGGAAAACTTTTTTTTTTTAATCAATTGGTGCCCAAAAGTTAAACAGATTTGTAAGTTACTTCTATTAAAAAAGTCTTAATCCTTCCAGTACTTATTAGCTGCTAAATACTACAGAGGAAATTTATTTCTTTTTGGAACACAAAGCTCTCTGCTGACATCTCTGTCCATTTTAAGAACTGTCCAGAGTATGAGAAAACCCCCATAGCAAGCATGCTGCTCTGGTCAGTTCCTAAAATGGATAGATATGTCAGCAGAGAACACTGTGCTCGTGATGTCATCAGAGAGCAATGTGTTCCAAAAAGAAAATAACTTCCTCTGTAGTATTCAGCAGCTAATATGTGCTGGAAGGATTAAGATTTTTTAATAGAAGTAATTTACAAATCTGTTTAACTTTCTGGCACCAGTTGATTTAAAAAAAAAAAAAAAAAAAAAGATTTCCACCGGAGTACCCCTTTAATGTGATATTATATTCACTCTTAGTTATGCCCTACACACCATACGTCCCTATGAGAGCAGTATATACAGGTTCTTCTAAAAAAATTTGCATATTGTGCTAAAGTTCATTATTTTCAATAATGTAATGATAAAAATTAAACTTTCATATATTTTAGATTCATTGCACACCAACTGAAATATTTCAGGTCTTTTATTGTTTTAATACTGATGATTTTGGCATATAGCTCATGAAAACCCAAAATTCTTATCTAAAAAAATAAGCATATCATGAAAAGGTTCTCTAAACGAGCTATTAACCTAATCATCTGAATCAACTAATTAACTCTAAAAACCTGCAAAAGATTCCTGAGGCTTTTAAAAACTCCCAGCCTGGTTCATTATTCAAAACCGCAATCATGGGTAAGACTGCCGACCTGACTGCTGTCCAGAAGGCCATCATTGACCCCTCAAGCAAGAGGGTAAGACACAGAAAGAAATTCCTGAACAAATAGGCTGTTCCCAGAGTGCGGTATCAAGGCACCTCAGTGGGAAGTCTGTGGGAAGGAAAAAATGTGTCAGAAAACGCTCCACAACGAGAAGAGGTGACCGGACCCTGAGGAAGATTGTGGAGAAGGACCAATTCCAGACCTTGGGGGACCTGCGGAAGCAGTGGACTGAGTCTGGAGTAGTAACATCCAGAGCCACCGTGCACAGGCGTGTGCAGGAAATGGGCTACAGGTGCCGCATTCTCCAGGTCAAGCCACTTTTGAACCAGAAAAAGCGGCAGAAGCGCCTGACCTGGGCTACAGAGAAGCAGCACTGGACTGTTGCTCAGTGGTCCAAAGTACTTTTTTCGGATGAAAGCAAATTTAGCATGTCATTCGGAAATCAAGGAGCCAGAGTCTGGAGGAAGACTGGGGAGAAGGAAGTGCCAAAATGCCTGAAGTCCAGTGTCAAGTACCCACAGTCAGTGATGGTACCCACATGTCAGCTGCTGTTGTTGGTCCACTGTGTTTTATCAAGGGCAGGGTCAATGCAGCTAGCTAACTCAAGATTTTGGAGCACTTCATGCTTCCATCTGCTGAAAAGCTTTATGGAGATGAAGATTTCATTTTTCAGCATGACCGGACACCTGCTCACAGTGCCAAAACCACTGGTAAATGGTTTACTGACCATGGTATTACTGTGCTCAATTGGCCTGCCAACTCTCCTGACCTGAACCCCATAGAGAATCTGTGGGATATTGTGAAGATAAAGTTGAGAGACGCAAGACCCAACACTCTGGATTAGCTTAAGGCCGCTATTGAAGCATCCTGGGCCTCCATAACACCTCAGCAGTGCCACAGGCTGATTGCCTCCATGCCACGCCGCATTGAAGCAGTCATTTCTGCAAAAGGATTCCCGACCAAGTATTGAGGGCATAACTGAACATAATTATTTGAAGGTTGACTTTTTTTTGTATTAAAAACACTTTTCTTTTATTGGTCGGATGAAATATGCTAATATTTTTAGATAGGAATTTTGGGTTTTCATGAGCTGTATGCCAAAATCATCAGTATTAAAACAATAAAAGACCTGAAATATTTCAGTTGGTGTGCAATGAATCTAAAATATATGAAAGTTTAATTTTTATCATTACATTATGGAAAAGAATTAACTTTAGCACAATATGCTAATTTTTTTTAGAAGAACCTGTACCTGTGTGACGATGGAGTGAAGGGGGTCTGATGAAACACCCAGAAGGGGAGTGAAACAATTGTCACTGCATCTGTGTATCTGCTATGGCGTCCCGCTGATGCCGCTCTGCTTCAGTTTGCACGAAAAATAAAGAAACCTGCTGCACCTTCAAAACCGTGAGTGCCTCCTCATCTTTCTTTCTGTACTAGAGATGTCAATCAAGCAATCGGCTGGTGTTGCCCTGTGTTTTCCAGTCTTTTTTGTTGTTTTGTTTTTTTTCCCCCTAAAAATTGTTAGTTTAAAGAAAATAAGGGAATATTAAATGCAATACAAATAATAAATAATAATATGTTTTTTTCCCCCATACACCATAATAGTTTTTTTTTCCTGTTTGAATACGCTGTGGGTCCATATGTATTGTTTCTTGTGGTATTTTTTTCACATTGTAAATTATGTGATATAAGAGAGAGAAATTATTAAAAGGAGATGTCCGGCACAGACTTTTTCTATTCCGTCCTGCCCGGGCTGCAAAAAAAGACAAAACAAACTTTCACTTACCTCCATATGTTGCCCCGGAGCTCAGCAACAGCGGATCGGTTGCCCAGGCTGTCTGCTTTCTACTTCCTTTAGCCCGGTACGTCACACAGCGCTTCAGCCTATCACCAGCCGCAGCGATGTCCCGCCAAGGCCGGTGATAGGCTGAAGCGCTGTGTGACGTACTGGGCTAAAGGAAGTAGGAAGTTAACAGCCCGGCTGACCGATCAGCTGTTGCAGAGCTCCGGGGCAACATATGGAAGTAAGCGAGAGTAGTTTGTTTTGTCTTTTTTTGCAGCCCGGGCAGGACGGAATAGAAAGTCTGCGCCGGACATCTCCTTTAAATCACATAATCCCATTATTTGTAAAGGGAAGTTTGTTTAATACTGAAAGGAGTACAAAAGAATTGAGTTTGAGGAACTCCCCATAGCAAACCTCTCCTGCTCTGGACAGTTCCTGACATGGACAGAGGTGGCAGCAGAGAGCAATTTGGTCAGACTGGAAATAACTATACAACTTCCTGTGTAGCAAACAGCAGCTGATACGTACTGGAAGGATTAAGATTTTTAAATAGAAGTTATTTACACATCTATATAACTTTCTGACACCAGTTCATTTTCTCTGGAGTAACTTTTTAATGAGTTTATTTTAGTGACAAGACATTAATTTCATCAAGCCCCATCCTGAGGATTTGAACAGCTGCAGACATATCTGTAACAAATGTTCTGCATATAAATATACCCTGATGCTGAGTTATCTTCTTTTTTTTCCTTAATAAATAATCCCCTCTTAATAATCCCCTCCTCACTGTAAACTTTTATTTTTATTCTCACACCACTGAATTTTTCAGGACATTGCATCACTTGTGACTTCGCAAACACATCATGATTTCTAGTCTGGTATACCAGATATCACTGCTAATGTTCTAATACAGGGTAAGAGGGGTTGTCCAAGGCATTTATTGGCTTCAATGGTGATGTGGGTTATGAAGGTTCATTGCTTCAGCCATATGCTACTTCTACAGTGCTTTTTTGTTTATTGCATTTTTTTTCTCCTTTGGCATTTTTTGGGTCAGTGAAAGTGTCTCCAAAATGCATTATACTGTAACTATGGTGTCTTTTCCCCTAGGATGTGTCATTTTTTTAGTGCGTCTTTGTTTTGTTCACATCCTTCCATTTAAATCATGATCCAATAATGACATGAACTGCAATGAGAGAGCACAACTGCCGAAACACCACAAAAGACACGGTGTGTAATATACTTTTTTGGGGGGGGGGGAATTGCCAAAAAGGCCATCCAGAAGGACAACGGAAGTGAGTTTTTGTGGTGTTTTCACAGGCAAAAAACACTATGCAAAAAGTATGTGTGAAGAAAGTCTAATGCTTGCCAATTTGCCCCCTACCAATTCCAGTCTCAAAATTTGCCCTTCCATCTGTTATGTATGTATCTATCTATCTATCACTTTATATTTTTATGTAATACATGTTGTATGTAAACTTATTATTGTTATTCAAATTCAACTCTTATGCAATTATTTCAATTATTAGAATAAATAAATAAAAATACTTACAGCATATGCAGTGATCAATATTTCTGCACTTGTAACACAAAGCTTCTGCTGTTCAGTTTAGTAAAAGCAAACAAGTAATTGCCTAAATATTAGCCAGAAAACCATCTGTGTTTTGAATGAATGAACCGGTGGCCAATTGTTTTATGTCAGTTGGAGTTTAGTAGAAATGCAAAAAAGAAATCAAAATTCAAACCTGTAATTTAACAAGAAGTTTCACACAGATTATTACATAAAGGAGAGAAATGTTTCCATGACAAGCTGAAAACGTGGGCCCTGTATTGTTCCCATTGGGACATGCTGCAATTTTTTATGCATTTTATTTATTGTGTTTTTTTTAATAGTTCAATATTTTGATACAGTGAAGGGGTGAAAGGGGGAAGGCGAAACTTTTAAAAGTGTACAGCGCTGTAAAAAAGTATCTACTTGTTTTGTATATTTGTCACACTTGAATGTGTTAGATCGTCAAACAATTTTTCATATATGACACTTTTTTTTTCTTCATATTTGACATATTTACCTAGGTATTACCTGGACCTGTGTATTAGCTACTAAAATATTCAAATGACAATTGCATTCAATTTCACTAGCCACACCCAAACATAATCACTACTACACCTGTTGCATCTAAGTATTATTTAACCCCTTAACTACTAATGATGTGTGCACACATAATGGATCCTTAAGAATGTATGCTGGGGGCAGCCGCTAACTGCCACAATTTGGCCAGTTGTTATTCCTTAGATCATTGCTGTCAACGGTATCTAAACGGATATTTAACCCCCTAAGGACAGGGACCATTTCGGCCTTAACCCCTTAAGGATGCAGGGTTTTTGTGATTTAGCATTTTCATTTTTTCCTCATCACCTTCTAAAATTCAATTTTGCACATAAAATTCCATATTATGGCTTATTTCTTGTGCCACCAAGTCTACTTTGCAGTGAAATTAGTAATTTCACCCAAAAATTCACGGCAGAACAGAAAAAAAAATCATTGTGCGACAAAATTGAAGAAAACATTTCATTTTGTAACTTTTGGGGGCTTCCATTTCTACGCAGTTCCTTTTTCGGTAAAAATAACACCTTATCATTATTCTGTAGGTCCATACGGTAAAAATGATACCCTACTTATATAGGTTGGATATTGTCGTACTTCGGAAAAAAATCATAGCTACCTGCAGGAAAATTTATATGTTAAAAATTCTCATCTTCCAACCCCTATAACTTTTACATTTTTCTGGGTACGGGCCGGTATGAGGGCTCATTTTTTGTACCGTGTTCTGAAGTTTTTATCGGTACCATTTTTGTATTGATTGGACTTTTTGATCACTTTTTATTCATTTTTTCATGATATAAAAAGGGACCAAAATTACACTATTTTGGACTTTGGAATTTTTTTGCGAGCACGCCATTGACCGTGAGATTTAATTAATGATAAGTTTTTATAGTTCAGACATTTCCACACGCAGCGATACCACATATGTTTATTTTTATTTACACAGTTTTTATTTTAAGGGAAAAGGGGGGGGGATTCAAACTTTTATTAGGGAAGGGGTTAAATGACCTTTGTTAACTTTTTTTTTTTGCAGTGTTATAGCTCCACTGATCTCCTATGCTGATCCCTGCAAAGCCATAGCTTGGCACGGATCAGTGAGATAGGGGCTTGATTGCTCAAGCCTGTAGCTCAGGCTTGGAGCAATCAATCGACGATCGGACGCCGTGGAGACAGGTAAGGAGACCTCCGCCTGCGTCCCAGCTGTTTGGAACATCACGATTTTATTGCGATGTCCCGATCAGCCCGATTGAGCCACCGGGAAGCTTTACTTTCGCTTTCAGACACGGCGGTCAACTTTGATCGCCATGTCTGAAGGGTTAACAGCACGCGGCACAACGATCGATGCCGCGCGCTGTTAGCCCAGAGTCCCGACTATGATTAGCAGCCAGGACCGACCCGGTGTGATGCAGGGTCCCAGCGTGACCCCGTTTTAAACACCGGGATCGGGCGTAGGGCGTACAGGTACGCCCTACGTCCTTAAGGAGTTAAAGGGTAGCTCCCACCATCCTATTTTTCTTTTGCTAGCCCGTTCCCCCCCCCCCCCGCTACGGCACTAGCCCGTTCCCTCCTCCCCCCCCGCCGCCCCGCATACCCTGTTCCCTCATTATTCTTGCAGTTACTGCAGAGTCCGGCAGCGGGCGTGCAGGGACAGCGGCGGCCGGGGACCGGGGCCAGTGGCCGGGCAGCCAATGCGCTCGCTCCCGCCTGTCTGATTGACAGGCAGGGAGCGAATGCAGCCTAACTGAAAAAGGACTGATTGCCACTCCAAAATCAGTCCTTTTTCAGTAGCCGGTTTTTAAATGTAAATTAAACCTTTTTAATGAAAAAAAAAATTAAAGTATATTAGAGATATGTTGTAGTACATAAGTACTACAACATATCAAAAAATAAAGTTGGTGACAGTGCCCATTTAAGTACCAGGCCAATTTTCATTTTTACGTTTTTGTTTTTTCCTCCTCGCCTTTTAAAATCTGTAACTCTTTTTTTTTTCCACCTACAGACCCATATGAGGGCTTGTTTTTTGCACAACCAATTTTTCTTTGTAATGACATCTTTCATTTTACCATAAGATGTACCATGAAACAAAAAAAATTATATTTGCAGGCGGAAATGTATAAGAAAACTGCAATTTAGCAAATTTTGGGGGATTTGGTTTTGACGCAGTGCATTTTATGGTAAATTATACTTTATCTCTATTTTGTAAGATAATGCGATTAAAACAATACAAAATTGATATGGTTTTACTATTATTGTGCTATTTAAAAAAAATGCAAACTTATTTTTAAGAAAATTCATATGCATAAAATTGTCCTTTTGTGACCCCTATAACTTTTTTAATTTGTCTGTATACGGGAATATATGAGGGCTCATTTTTTCACAGTGATTTGTAGTTTTTATCAGTACTCTTTTTGCTTGGATTGGACTTTTTGATTGCTTTTTCAATTTTTTTTCTGATATATGATTAGATTAAAAATCTGTATTTTTCGTGTTTGATTTTTTTTTTTATGTTTATGCCATTTACCTGCTGGATCATAAACATTATATTTTAATAGTTTGAACATTTACACATGCAGTGATTAGAAATATGTAAATTTTTGCTTGTTTTTCTTCCTTTTTTTGTAAAATGGGAATATAAGGGTAATTACATTTTGTATTAGGGGAGGGGTTTTTAAACTTTTTTTTACACTTTTTTAAAATTTTATTTTACACTTTTTAAGTTCCCATAGAAGACTTTTATATGCAATCATTAGATTGCATTTACTATATAATGCTATGCTTATGACATAGCATTATACAGTAAATGTTAAGTTAATGACCGGCAGAGGCAGGTGATAGTAGCCGACACTTTCTGTTCTGAAGTGAGCACAGGACACAAGGGCGTACCCGGACACAAGGGCGTGCCTGTACGCCCTTGGTCCTTAACAGTTTAGGTGCTTGTTGGTGGCACAGTGGTGTGGACCACCAACCTGCAAAGCGATAGCATGTCTCCTCCTTCCCTCCACCTCCCATTCTTCATCCAGTATTTTCCCCTGGAACTAGGGTTGACATAGTAGCCCCAGTTACAGGGAAAATACACTCAACTGACATTGTTTCTAGAGTCTAGGTCTTTAACAGCGAACACATCATTTTCTGGCCGGGAAGCAGTATTTCTACCTGCTGAGTGTAATACATGGTGCTCATTGTGTGCTATATGTACTAAGATTGGGTGGAGCAGGGATTAGTTATTACTTCTCCCAGGAAAGCCCACACAGTAAACTCTCCACTCCATCAACAGCACAATCTTTATCGACCGTTAAAGTATACGGGTGGTCAGCAAATGGTAAATGAGCTTTCAATTATTGTGCAGGCTGGGCCAACATTGTACAACGTCTGGCCAATTATAAAAAATGTTTAGGACTGCACAGAAGATCAGTTCATCTGTCACAATTGTTTTCTTGTTTGTCAGCTGATCACTGGCCATTTCACATTGGCCAATTGTAAGGAATGAGTGTTTCTATGAGTGGTTAGATACTTAATGGTTCTTGATGTTTTCTTTTATTATAACAGCTTGCTCTTTTTATACATTTGGTGTAAAGGCTTCTTATAGTTATATCTCATCTCTTTACAATTTGATGTCCATAGATAAAGCTATGCATATTGTTTGTCAGTCTGTGAGATTTTTAAAGGTTCCTAAGCGATGCCCATAAAGTTATAATTCTGTGTAAAGTGTTTCTATTACCTCCATGCACCATTTTATCCTTTTTTAATGCACTGCACCCACATCTGGAAGTGCTATCCTTTTATTTTACTGTTGTCTCTGATCTCTTCCAGCATACCATTTCCCTATATGTCATATATCACATTTTCTCCAGGCGTGGATAGTGATACTTCAGCATATTCCTTCCACCTTGCCATCCACTCGCCGACTGCAGCATAGCCATGTCCCCACCATGTGCTATATGACACTTGCACTACAGCACTTTCAGATGTGGGTGCCGTGCATGAAAACAGGACAAATGGGTGCATAGAGGTAATAGAAGCATATTACACAGTATGCTAACTTGACATCATGGGCTGAAAGGCTGAAGAGAAAAAAAAAAATGTTGGAATACCCCTTTGGTTTGTTTCCTAAAAGTTATTGAAGGGGTACTCCGGTTATGGAAAACGTATCTTATATCCACAGGATAAAGGATAAGTGTCTGACCGTGGGGGGGGGGGGGGGGGTGGGGGGGGGGACTAACCCCAGTGATCTTCTGTCTCTCATGTTCTGAGACTAACTGGTCTCAGCAGTGACAGGCAGCCCATCTTATCCCTTGTTGAGGCAGGACATCTCTGTGTCCCGTGATTGACTGAGCGGCCTTTCACTGCCAAGACTAGTTCGTCTTGAAAGGTGGGGGACTGGAGCATGCAGTGGTAAGAGACGGGCCTCATTCTAGAAACACTTTTCCCTATCCTGTGGAAAGGGGATACATTTTACATAACCGGCGTACCCCATTAACACAACATTTTAACTGTCTCACGCAGTCACTATCAGACAGTGTACAGTATATTGACAAACAACAGGTCTAAATTGCTAAGTGCAAATACCATAAAAAAAATGAATGAAATCACAGTCTCATTCATTGCATCATATTCAATTAATACATAAAACATCATACAGAATCTAAAATTAATAAGTGGTCATAAAGTGCAGATGTGCACATGTGTGATATTACGCACATCTGTACTTTATGACTGCTTATTAATTACTTTCATACCCTGGATATTTTAGGTTAGGTTAATATAGATATGATACAATGAATAACACTGGGATACTTATACTGTTGGTATTTTATGAAGTTTATTATGGTATATGCACTTTGCTTTATTTACCTTTATAGACTGTTTAACTTTATGAACTATTTAAATCTGTTATTTGTCACTATACACTGCTTGATAATGACTGTGTGAGGCAGTTGAAACGTTGGCTTGAAAACATTTGCTAACCTTAGCAATACCTTTACTTTCATCCTACTTGGAGTAGTTATCAGCCTTGCAGAACTCCTCTAGAGAGTGCAGGGATTCATTTCCTGTTGAATTGTTTCATTATGGCTGGCAAAAAACTGATAAGCTTGCTTTGTTCCCAAGAGTAGGATTAAATGGGTTATCCAGGTTAAAAAGAAACAGCTTCTTTCTTCCAGAAACAGTCCCACTTTTTACCTCAGGTTATGTGTGGTATTGCAGCTGAGTTTCATTGAAGTGAATAGAGCAGAGTTATAATACCACAAACAACCTAATGACAGGTGTGGTTTTTGGAGGAAAGCGGCTGTATTTTTTCTTATTTTGGACAATCCCTTTAAAAATTGTTGCTTCCTATTCAAATAGAACAGATGGGGGGAGGCTCCTTCTGCAACCAGTTTGTCTCATAGCTAAACAAAGGTTTGTGAGGAGGAGCTGACTGATATGCTGAGATATAGAGATGAGCGAACTTACAGTAAATTCAAATCGTCACGAACTTCTCGGCTCGGCAGTTGATGACTTTTCCTGCATAAATTAGTTCAGCTTTCAGGTGCTCCCGTGGGCTGGAAAAGGTGGATACAGTCCTAGGAGACTCTTTCCTAGGACTGTATCCACCTTTTCCAGCCCACCTGAGCACCGGAAAGCTGAACTAATTTATGCAGGAAAAGTCATCAACTGCCGAGCCGAGAAATTCGTGACGAATCGAATTTACTGTAAGTTCGCTCATCTCTACTGAGATACATACAGAAGATTTTTTTATTAACAGTATTTAACAATATACAATTTATCATGAAACCAAGAAAATAATCCTTTTTGTTATGAATTTTTTTTCGATTTAAAAAATGAAAAAGAAAATGTGGTATAAAATCACAACTCAATTGTAATATGAGCACTGCGCTCTGTAATGCCTTTCACATGAGATTCATGGTACTGAACCTTGATAGGAGCTAATATATCGTAATACAAATGTGACCTGTTATTGTCCTAGAAAGAAGGATATAATATTATCCACATGTTTCCATTTTTCCCCAGCAGATCATTTTCATTGTACTCCTAGTTCACATTTGTTTACTAAAGTGAGTTTAGTTGAAACTTATTATTGTACCCAGTGAAGCATACTGCTATTTATTGTTCTGCAGCTATTGGGACAAAGTGTTCGTATGCCTAAATGTATTTTCCCCTGTCCTCATTACTGTATGAAATATATTTGTATAGAGAGAAGATAGCAGAGTCAGTAGAATATTTAATATATTCCTTATAGTTTCAATTCTATTGCTTACTGTACATTATATTATTCTTTGTACGAAGGACAAAAATAAACAGGCCATTTGCACGACTGAGTGTAAAGCAGCTGCCATAATGTTTTCTAATCTATTTATCTATTGTATTATTTATGCCTCCTTTTACAGTAACAACAGTTACAACAGTACAATAGCTGTTTATTTAGTTTGAAAATTCACGGGAAACAAATAATATGCCAAAAATGTGAAGAATGTGATGAAGTCAATAGCTGCTTCATTTCCAGACAGAGTTGTTCTCTTTTTTTTGTAACTTGCTTATTGTCATAACTTATGGCCTCATGCACACTGCCATATTACAGTTGTTTCCTAGTTTTCAGTTGTACAGACTCATAATACGAACGGACACTGTTATAAAGAAACCCATCATGTAGTAGTACACTTGTCTTCTACAGTCCTTCAAAACTGCAGCAATTTATCATGGCACAGATTACGCTATATTCTGAAGTTGTTTTACATGAATAATGGTCTTATGCAGTATATTATTGCCTTTTATGGAAATATTAGCAGTGTATTGCTTAGGCTGTTTGTGGTTTTACAACCCTGCTCTACTCACTTCAATAAAACTCAGCTGCAATACCACACATAACCTGAAGTAAAGAGTGGGACTGTTTCTGGAATAAAGCAGCTGTGTTTTTTTTTTTCTTATCCTAGATGACCCATTTTAGCCCTTGGCTCGCTTAAAGGGGTACTCTAGTGGAAAACTTTTTTTTATTATTAACTGGTGCCAGAAAGTTAAACAGATTTGTAAATAACTTCTATTAAAAAATCTTACTCCTTCCAGTACTTATTACCTGCTGAATACAACAGTGGAAATTCTTTTCTTTTTGAAACACAGAGCTCTCTACTGACATCTCTTTTCATTTTAGGAACTGTCCAGAGCAGCATATGTTTGCTATGGGGATTTTCTCCTACTCTGGACAGTTCCTAAAATGGACAGAGGTGTCAGCAGAGAGCACTGTGCTCATGATGACAGTAGACAGCTCTGTGTTTCAAACAAAAAATTATTTCCACTGTAGAATTCAGCAGCAAATAAGAACAGGAAGGATTAAGATTGTTTAATAGAAGTAATTTACAAATCTGTTTAACTTTCTGGCACCATAAAAGTTTTTCACTGAAGTACCCCTTTAAGTCTTTTTCTGACCTTTCCAATTTGCCATTTTACATGGCCAGAGACAGTATGTCATTAGTTACATGGTCTCCAGATGGCGTGGCTATGCAGCAGTAGGTGGGCGGATAGCATAACTATTATAAATCCCTTCCACCCTGCTATCCGCTAACCTACTGCAGTATAGCCACGCCCCCTAAGAAATGTCAGAGACAACAAAGACTTGCACTGCAACAACAGGTTTGTGTCCTGTGTATGAAAACGGACAAAGTGGCGCCCAAAGGTAATAGAAGCATATCACACAGTACTATTACTTGGCATCATCGGCTCAAAGGCTAAATAGACAAAAATCCTGCAATTCACCTTTAAGGCATCTCTAAATGTAACATCAATTCTAATGTAATTGAAGAATGACCTCTATATTGTAGGTAATGTAGCAAAAAATGTGCATTAGTATGCCACATCTTCTAACATGTAACATGCAAAATGTAGCAGTCCTCTTGAGATTTAAATCACAGGTGAAAGTTGAGTAAACTCTCCTATACTATCTATATCATTTTACAGTTTAATCTGCATTCTTCTAATTCTTGCGGATTTTAATGGGTTAATTAGTATTTCTGCATAGTATTCAAAACTCTAAGTGGATAAAGATGCACAACACTAGTTCACCGCCAGTGACTTTCATAGAATCTGCAATTGTATACAAATCCATGCAACACAAAACCTAAAAGAAATGACCTGCCACACCAGCATTCTTTCCCTACTATTAATTATCTTACAAGCAAGTTCAATTATCAACATCAGCACCTGGTGAGCAAAATGTTCCAAATACCTTAAATGATATTTTAAGAATGTTTTAATCATTATAAGATAAGTTAATAGTTATCTTGTAATGCTATGTGGAATGCCTAGGAAGCAAAGGGGACATAGTTCTGCTGATAAATACTGTACTCAGCTTCCTGGTTTCAAGTTCTGAGAATTATGTGCACCGGCTCGTGAATTTTATATATATTTTTTTTAGTATATACTGAATTTTGTTTCTATAACTCTAAGGTGCCAAACTTTAGTGCTATATTTTAATAGGTCTCCTCAATGATTGCACATAACTAATAGGAATGGTCTCTTTATATGAACACAGGACTCTAATGGGACACTTCAGGCTCCAGAACATTTGTGCAAACCATATATTTATATAGAGGCTTGTGTTTGGGTTATTGTAAGTATTATTATCATTCTATCGTCAATCTGCATTGTCATTACTACTTCTAACATGTTTTTCTTACAAGAGAAGAGAAAATATTTAAATAGTATATAATTTATACAATAAAATAACAAGTATTTTCATTGAAACTGTCATGAAACCTACCACTTGCATACATACCACGGGTAGTGTTTTACAAACACCATTATCCATAGAAACCAGCACTGGAATCTGATTTGCTGATACAGGTAAATGCTTTACTAGAAATCCGATAAAACATCTTGTCTCAATTAAGTCTTCATACAATCACCAGCACTTGCAGCACATCATTGTTCAAACCTCAAACCCACGCGGATTGGATATGTGGGATGGCGGATACAGGTGAGCTGGTTTCCATTTCATACACTAAATGCTTCACTCTCCTATGATGTCTTCAGACTTTCTCTTGTGATAGTTTATGTTCGCATCATCTTCTGTGTCCCTGATGTAATCATCTTCAAACATATCCTACCTGTTAGTAGGTAGTAGCAGTTGGAAGAACAGATACAAAGTTTCCCATTACTCCTTAAAGATACTGTAAATCATTTTTTTTTGTGGGGGGGGGGGGGTTATGTTTTCCTGCTTCCTTCTAAGAGCTATATTGCTTTTAATTTTTCATCTACAGAGCCATATGAGAGTTTGTTTTTTTGTGGGGTCAATTGTACTTTGTATTTACATCCTTTATTTCATCATAAATGTACAGCGAAACAGAAAAAAATGGAGGTAAAATAGAAAAAATTCAATTTTGTACATTTGTAATTTTTTGTAATGATTTTAATACCCAATTTGTAAATATGCATCATGTTTTACTACTTTAAAAAAATAAAATAAATATATATTTACATTGCCATCTTCTGACCCCTATAACTTTTGTACTACTTTATGTACAAAGCTGCATAAGGGCTCATTTATTGTACCATAATCTGTTTTTATTGGCATTGATCAGACTTTTCAATCACATTCCATACTGGCAGAGTACCCAGTATTGCCCGGTCTTCCTACCTTCACCTTGGGGAAGAGGAACAGCAACACAGGAGGATGCTCTTGTACTCATATCCTCTCCTCAGGTGAGGCTAAGCTGTGATGAAGAAATGAAGCAGATGTGGCTTGCAAGCCAGACCAATGCACAATAATGTGCCAAAAAGAAGGGACCATGGCTTGTGGGAGCATGGCTTGAAAGCCAACCCAAAGCATTCACCCAGAGTGGAGCTGGAAAGAAAAGTTGGGCTGACCTGTGATGAAGAGATTGTGGTTATGGACCTTTCATGTGGGTGTATCAGGCTAAAATAGTGTTTTTGGCCTTGAGCCAAAACAAAAATACAAGAGGCATGGCTTTTGGGTGTGGTTGAACTTGCAGAAAGAGATGAGGCTTGCAGTAGGAGGCATGGCATGCAAGCTGGATCGACATACTTAGCGATACCTGTTGGAACTCCCATGAAGGGGAACTTTTGTTAGATTTTTTTTATATTTTCAAAATTTAAAAAAGCTACTTTGTTACTGCCTACTACTACTACTACTACTACTACTACTACAAAAAAAAAAACCTCTTTACTTTCTGCAGGTCCCTTTTCCAACTCCCAAACGTTCAAAAATTGATGAAATACTTACAATTCAGTATACTATAAAACATGTGAAAAAAAGGTCTAAAATGATTGAAGCAGCAATAAGTCAGTCTGAAAACTTTTGCCCACAACTGCATATTAAGATTCCACTTTCAGTTAAAGCTTTTATTAAAACCACATCATACAATAACTGTTATGTTTCTATATATATCTCTATAATCATATTCAGCCTTATTTGCTGACATCAACATGAAGTGCTTAAAGTTTCCATTTCCCTTTAATGAAAAGTATTTTTCTAATTTAACATTTCCTCCTTTGGAATTTGCTATTTATAACTTAGCTTAAGAACTTTCATATATTTATGTTTTAACCATGTACAGGCCATCATTATTTCTCCTATTCCATTCATTTTGAGCTCAGATGAAAATTAACCTCTTAAAAATTGCTTGGTAAATTATTCAGACAAGCGCTACTACATCTGCATGCACTTGACCTTCACGGCTTGCACTTCCAATTAAAGCTCATTCACTCTCACTGTTTGTATGTTTCCTATTATACATCAGTTTCCCAAGGGTTGTTCTTCTTCTGCCTTATGCTATTATTTACTTCCTGACTGTTTGTACTTGGTTCAAGTACATTGTTTGTGTTTAAAAGCTTGATCTTCTTTTGATTTACACCATCATTTACATCTACAATTCTTGTACTTTGTTTACTTTCTGCAACACGGTTTAGAAAAGCCTGGCAGCAGTGTTACTTCTAAATAAATCATCTAAGTCAAATTTAATCCTATTGACTTATTCTATAATGAAACATAGCCCAAATTCCTCATAACATTTCTTCTAATGTACATCATTAATCAACCAGGAGCTTCTGCAAATCTATGACTTTGACATGTTCTGCAACACTGTACACATAATGTATTGTATTTTATTTGTAACAAACATTGTAGATCTTTTCTCGTTTGGTTAATGTTTCTTTGTGGTAAACATCCATGTGATCAGATTTTAAGAGTGTTGGAAAGTTACTGTTTAAAATGACATGGTAGCAATGACCACCACAGACCTCTTCCTTAGTGAATAGGCAAGATGCTTTTCAAATATTGCCCCGCTCTGTCTCCTGCCAGGACATGAACAGTAAGTTACTTAAGAGAGAATGACAATGTTTGGCTTCCTATTATTAAATAAAAGGTGTGAAATAATATACCCCTTTACCATCCTACACCATGAACAATAGGGCCATTTAGCACTTTGCTTTTTAGCACACCAAAGGTTTACCATTATTTCTTAAAGGAGTTATCCAGTAGAATGAGTTAATTTACTAAGGTCCCCAGGCTACCTACAAAAATAATAAGCACTTTAACTCCCCTTCCACTATACCCTTGTAGCTACAGGATAAGGGCACCCAATCTCTGGCCAATCTCCTGCCAGGGCTGTAGACATGACCTCACAGTGCTGCTCCGCCAATCACTGGCTGCAATGGTGTCCCACTTCGGCCAGTGATTGGCAAGTGGCACTGTCAGCTCCCCTGGCTGTAGACGCTATGCTCTGCAACTCGGGGGAACGCTGTGTCACTGGCCGTGGATGGGGCGCCCTGGGAGGTAGCCTGGGGACAATAGTTAATTAACTGTTTCCACTGGACAACCCCTATAACCACCAAGAATGCAACTATTCAATAAAATAGACCCTCCATGCTTGATTCCATTGACACTTTACCATAGACAACAAAGCATATTACTTAAAACCTGTCCCTAGAGCACAGGAATCTTAATTCATTCTATACCACCATAAATATTAGATTTAACAGCCAAATCCTTATAAACTATTAGGAATATTAAACATTTTTCTTAATTCTCAAGATAAGTATCCCCTATATCTGCAGAACTTACACACATGTGAACACTGCAGAGACAAAACTTGAACCTCTGGACTGGGTTAGATTATTTGTTTCTTTACTTCTTACACATTTTTCTGGTTACCCATAGGTTGGAGTAACTACTATTACGAGGCAGTGGGGGGTGGCACTGGCAGCAGAGTAGTGCCCTTCTACTGAGTGAAATACATTTGGTTTATTCAGATCAACCGAGATTTATGGGAGATATAAAAAAAAAAAAAACAGTAGGGGAGGTAAAAAGCGTAGTAATGGAGAAGAAAGCATTTTTAATATTTGTAATATAATATGTTGTACAGAGTTTCTTATATTTGCTTGTACTATTGATTTGAGTTAAGTGCATCTCCAATGGTTACTAAAGAAAAAGGGAGACATAAAATGTGTTGATCTGCGCATGCCTTGCCACATTTTTCATAGTACCTTAATAACAAAGTCAACTATAATGGTTTGGAAATGCAAGTGTTGTGAGACACCAAATTTTTCACCATGGAAAACAAAAAATTTAATTAATATTAGTTCTGCTCTGGACCTCATTGCCTACTGCCACTGAGAAGATCAACTAACCAAATGCTTGAGGTGACTTAGATTAAAACATCTTATGAGAAGAAAAGCTATTAAAATTGAAAACGTGTCTAACACAATTATCTGTGCATACATTACTAACATTAAAATAATACTATTTAAATGATCGAGTTTACACACACAAACACATATATATATATATATATATATATATATATATATATATACATACATATTTACATATCCAGTATATATATATATATATATATATATATATATATATATGCACTTAGAAAATACTTATTCTTGCACATTTAAAATACTGAATTTCTACATAGACTGAAAGTCTTAGATCTACAAAAACAGCAACGAGTTTAGCTTACTCCTTTGCTCTGACAGCAAAAGATTTCACAATCTAAACGGAATAAGAAAAATACTAAAAAAATGTTTTTTCATTGGTCAAAGGTTAATATGGACTGGAATAGTGTGAAATTGCATTCCATATTCCGTACTGTAAACACCCTCTTACTGCATTCCAGATCAATCAAGCCAGACAGGCATTAACATTCTTAGTAAGAGCATTTCCCTTTACTCTGCATTTACAATGCTGGTGATGCATAAATAATGTTATATATATATATATATATATATATATATATATATATATATATATATCATATGTATATATATATATATATATATATATATATATATATATATATATATATATTTATTTTTTTATTTTTATTTTTTTACCTAGAAGACTACAAGCTTGCTAAAGGTTTTACTGTATGTGTGTCAAATGTATACCTGCCAAAATATTGTAGCTAATTTTCAAACAGAAGAGCTTTTGACTTTATCACCAAAGTAATCTAGCAATTCTGAATGTGTTTAGTGTATGAAAAGTTACTCGATTTTTATTGCTTTTAAAAAAATGAAATTGTTGGCACTCAGATATTAAAGATGGATTTTTATTTACCAGGTTACTCTTTTTATCTAGTGAGTGAAAATGCAAAGCTATATAAATAAAAGTTATGAATCATGACAAAACAGTGGTCATTGAAAAAGGTGTTGTGTAGAGTTCGTGTTGGGTAGTTAAAAGGCTCCTAAAAAATCAGGACAAACATAAGGGGCATGCAACCTGTGCGGCAACCTCAGACAGTAAGTTTGAGGTGGCACCAATGTCCTTAATGTTCAAAACATAGCTATAACACTCACTTTTCAGAAGAAAGGAACCCCGGTGGATGTGGATCCGCTGGACCTGTGTGGCAGATGACTCTGACCGTACCAGGGAGCGGAGTCTAAGGTGCCTATGGTTTTCACCAGAGCCCGTCGCAAAGCTGGATGGACTTGCTGTGGCAGGTGGCACCCAGGTCGCTACCCCTGGCACGGCTCGACCACACAGGTGGCTGAGGAGATGCGAGGCACAGGAGGGATAAGGCAGCTCATAGACAGGATAGCAGAAGGTCAGGGCAGGCAGCACAGTAGCATAGTCAGGGACGTAGCAAATGGTCAGTATGCAGGCCGCAAGGAGCAAGGTCAGGTCACGGAGCAAAGAATCAGATACACAGCAAGGCAATTACAGGAATGCTTTCTCTCAGGCTCAAGGCAACAAACATCTGTCAGGGAAGTGAGGAGGGTGGAAGAATGTATCAATGAGCCACAGGCAATTACACTAATGAGCGCACTGGACCTTTAAATCTTAAAGCTCCGGCGCACCCTAGGGGATGGGTACACGCGTGCCGGAGCAGAGAGGCAGACATGGGGGCAGGAGAATCACCCGGTGAGTGACGGACTGGGGCTCGTATGTGGGCGGGTCCCACAATGCATGTTCTAGCCCCGTCAGCAGCAGCAGGTAATGGGACCATGCGCTCACGGCCAGGTAACGGGACCATGTGCTAACATAACAATATCCCCACAATCTCACACATCAAGCCTGAAGGGCAACTACATTCCAGTTGTTATGTAGGCAACTATCTGGCTATTTTATTTGTGTGCCTACAACATTCTATGGTTAACCAAAGGAAGTCTAATGGAATGTCATTAGAAAGGACCACACAGGGCATCAACCAAGCTATGGCTTATACTCCTATACGAGATTTATTAGGATCAGCATACAAAGTGCTGAACTTTGGATTGTGCCACAATTGGAAGCATTGTCACGACATTTCATTATTAATTCTTCATCACTATTTTCTTCTGTAAAAATTGTATTTTCTTAAAGTACATTTAGTAATGCAAAGTGGCAGGCAAAGTTTTACAATAAAACCCATTTTCTGGGTCCTAAATACAACAACCAGCAAATTGCTTTCAAGTGGTGATGTAATTAAAAATGCTTAATGCTGGATGAGAACAGGAAGAGGTTGGGGTTTTGGGTACCAGTGCTATAGAAACAATAATGAAATAATTGAATAATAATAAAGAAAACAATGAAAAGATAGAAATATACTGTAGAAATGTGTTTTATTACAGTTTACTCAATTTGAAGCCAGCAGTCAGACTAAACATAGCAAACGTACATTGTATACAACAAATGGACTGTACAACAGCATTGAGTTTTCTGCTGTCTCAGGCATTTGATAAATGGTGCTAATAACGTGTGTCTCACACTGCAGTCCACTATAGCTTTTTATTTTATTATGATAGACTCTTCAATCTGGAAACCCATTTTTGTCCAGTTCCCAGCAATATTATTATAAGATAAGAATCCAAAGAGCGATGCGATTTATCTGCAGGTTTTATCTATGTCTTTTCTTTGCTAACATATGTTCAGATGGTACTTAATGTTAACACATTAAGTATATGCAGCTATAGAGGCTGCAACTCAAGATACATACTTTCTGCTTTTGGAAAGATGTGACCTACTGATATGTGTATTACATTTCTTACAAGGTTTGTAACATAAGGAAAATATCAAACTAACTCTTGCCATACTACTTAATCGGACTATTTACACATGAATTAAATTGCCTAACATTAATGTAGTGAGGTTCACTGCAGGGGCCTAAGCTTGTGTAGAATGTATAGTTGCTGTCACGATGCCGGCTGGCAGGTAGTGGATCCTCTGTGCCAGAGAGGGATTGGCGTGGACCGTGCTAGTGGACCGGTTCTAAGCCACTACTGGTTTTCACCAGAGCCCGCCGCAAAGCGGGATGGTCTTGCTGCGGCGGTAGTGACCAGGTCGTATCCACTAGCAACGGCTCACCTCTCTGGCTGCTGAAGATAGGCGCGGTACAAGGGAGTAGGCAGAAGCAAGGTCGGACGTAGCAGAAGGTCGGGGCAGGCAGCAAGGATCGTAGTCAGGGGCAACGGCAGAAGGTCTGGAAACACAGGCAAGGAACACACAAGGAACGCTTTCACTGGCACAATGGCAACAAGATCCGGCAAGGGAGTGCAGGGGAAGTGAGGTGATATAGGGAAGTGCACAGGTGAACACACTAATTGGAACCACTGCGCCAATCAGCGGCGCAGTGGCCCTTTAAATCGCAGAGACCCGGCGCGCGCGCGCCCTAGGGAGCGGGGCCGCGCGCGCCGGGACAGAACAGACGGAGAGCGAGTCAGGTAGGGGAGCCGGGGTGCGCATCGCGAGCGGGCGCTACCCGCATCGCGAATCGCATCCCGGCTGGCAGCGGAATCGCAGCGCCCCGGGTCAGAGGACGTGACCGGAGCGCTGCAGCGGGGAGAGTGAAGCGAGCGCTCCGGGGAGGAGCGGGGACCCGGAGCGCTCGGCGTAACAGTACCCCCCCCTTGGGTCTCCCCCTCTTCTTAGAGCCTGAGAACCTGAGGAGCAGACTTTTGTCTAGGATGTTGTCCTCAGGTTCCCAGGATCTCTCTTCAGGACCACAACCCTCCCAGTCCACTAAAAAAAAATTTTTCCCTCTGACCTTTTTGGCAGCTAAAATTTCTTTGACCGAGAAGATGTCCGAGGAGCCGGAAACAGGAGTGGGAGGAACAGATTTGGGAGAAAAACGGTTGAGGATGAGTGGTTTGAGAAGAGAGACGTGAAAGGCATTAGGGATACGAAGAGAAGGAGGAAGAAGAAGTTTATAAGAGACAGGATTAATTTGACACAAAATTTTGAAAGGACCAAGATAGCGTGGTCCCAACTTGTAGCTAGGGACACGGAAGCGGACATATTTAGCGGAGAGCCATACCTTGTCTCCAGGGGAAAAAACGGGGGGAGCTCTTCTTTTCTTATCCGCGAACTTCTTCATGCGTGAAGAAGCCTGTAAGAGAGAATTTTGGGTCTCTCTCCATATGATGGAAAGGTCACGAGAAATTTCATCCACAGCGGGCAGACCAGAGGGCAAGGGAGTAGGGAGGGGGGGAAGAGGGTGACGGCCGTACACCACGAAAAATGGGGATTTGGAGGAAGACTCAGAGACCCTGAAGTTATACGAGAATTCGGCCCATGGGAGGAGATCTGCCCAGTCATCCTGGCGGGAGGAAACAAAATGTCGCAAATAATCACCCAAGATCTGGTTAATTCTTTCTACTTGTCCATTGGACTGGGGATGATATGCAGAAGAAAAATTTAATTTAATCTTGAGTTGTTTACAGAGAGCCCTCCAGAATTTAGACACGAATTGGACGCCTCTATCCGAGACAATCTGCGTAGGCAACCCGTGAAGACGAAAAATGTGTACAAAAAATTGTTTAGCCAACTGAGGCGCAGAAGGAAGACCAGGAAGAGGGATGAAATGTGCCATTTTGGAGAATCGATCAACGACCACCCAAATAACAGTGTTGCCACGGGAAGGGGGTAAATCAGTAATAAAATCCATACCAATCAGAGACCAAGGCTGTTCGGGGACAGGCAGAGGATGAAGAAAACCAGCGGGCTTCTGGCGAGGAGTCTTATCCCGGGCACAGATAGTGCAGGCTCGCACAAAGTCCACAACATCCGTCTCCAGAGTCGGCCACCAATAGAAGCGGGAGATGAGTTGCACAGATTTCTTGATACCCGCATGACCTGCGAGATGGGAGGAGTGACCCCATTTGAGGATTCCGAGGCGTTGGCGAGGAGAAACAAAGGTCTTTCCTGGAGGAGTCTGCCTGATGGAGGCAGGAGAAGTGGAGATCAGGCAGTCAGGTGGAATGATGTGTTGCGGAGAGAGTTCAACTTCTGAGGCATCCGAGGAACGAGAGAGAGCATCGGCCCTAATGTTCTTATCGGCAGGACGAAAGTGAATCTCAAAATTAAATCGGGCAAAGAACAGAGACCACCGGGCCTGGCGAGGATTCAGCCGTTGGGCAGACTGGAGGTAGGAGAGGTTCTTGTGGTCGGTGTAGATAATAACAGGAGAACTTGATCCCTCCAGCAGATGCCTCCATTCCTCAAGTGCTAATTTAATGGCTAGAAGCTCTCGATCCCCGATGGAGTAGTTCCTCTCCGCTGGAGAGAAGGTCCTAGAGAAAAAACCACAAGTGACAGCATGCCCGGAAGAATTTTTTTGTAGAAGAACAGCTCCAGCTCCCACTGAGGAGGCATCAACCTCCAATAGGAAGGGTTTGGAAGGGTCAGGTCTGGAGAGGACGGGAGCCGAAGAAAAGGCAGACTTGAGTCGTTTAAAGGCGTCTTCTGCTTGAGGAGGCCAGGACTTGGGATCAGCATTTTTTTTGGTTAAAGCCACGATAGGAGCCACAATGGTAGAAAAATGTGGAATAAATTGCCTGTAATAATTGGCGAACCCCAAAAAGCGTTGGATAGCACGGAGTCCGGAGGGGCGTGGCCAATCTAAGACGGCAGAGAGTTTGTCTGGATCCATCTGTAGTCCCTGGCCAGAGACCAAATATCCTAGAAAAGGAAGAGATTGGCATTCAAACAGACATTTCTCAATTTTGGCATAGAGTTGGTTGTCACGAAGTCTCTGAAGAACCATACGGACATGCTGGCGGTGTTCTTCTAGATTGGCAGAAAAAATTAGGATATCGTCCAGATATACAACAACACAGGAGTATAACAGA
Organism: Hyla sarda; assembly: GCF_029499605.1. NCBI lineage: Eukaryota > Metazoa > Chordata > Amphibia > Anura > Hylidae > Hyla > Hyla sarda. The sequence continues at coordinate 342,095,513 of NC_079191.1, read as the reverse complement.
TCACGAAAAATTTCATTGACAAAGTCTTGGAAGACGGCAGGGGCGTTGCACAGTCCAAAGGGCATGACCAGATACTCAAAGTGTCCATCTCTGGTGTTAAATGCCGTTTTCCACTCGTCCCCCTCTCTGATGCGGATGAGGTTATAGGCGCCTCTTAAGTCCAATTTAGTGAAGATGTGGGCACCTTGGAGGCGATCAAAGAGTTCAGAGATGAGGGGTAAGGGGTAGCGGTTCTTAACCGTGATTTTATTAAGACCGCGGTAGTCAATGCAAGGACGTAGGGAGCCATCTTTTTTGGACACAAAGAAAAATCCGGCTCCGGCAGGAGAGGAGGATTTACGGATAAAGCCCTTTTTTAGATTCTCCTGGACGTATTCGGACATGGCAAGAGTCTCTGGGGCAGAGAGAGGATAAATTCTGCCCCGGGGTGGAGTAGTGCCCGGGAGGAGGTCGATAGGGCAATCATAAGGCCTGTGAGGAGGTAGAGTCTCAGCTTGTTTTTTGCAGAAAACATCCGCGAAGTCCATATAGGCCTTAGGGAGACCGGTTACTGGAGGAACCACAGAGTTACGGCAAGGGTTACTGGGAACCGGTTTTAGACAGTTCTTGGAACAAGAGGACCCCCAACTCTTGATCTCCCCAGTGGACCAATCCAGGGTTGGGGAATGAAGTTGAAGCCAGGGAAGTCCAAGGAGAATTTCCGAGGTGCAATTGGGGAGGACCAAAAGTTCAATCCTCTCATGATGAGATCCGATGCTCATAAGAAGGGGCTCCGTGCGGAAACGTATGGTACAGTCCAATCTTTCATTATTTACACAATTGATGTAGAGGGGTCTGGCGAGACTGGTCACTGGGATGTTGAACCTGTTGACTAGAGAGGCCAAAATAAAATTTCCTGCAGATCCAGAGTCCAGGAAGGCCACAGCAGGGAAGGAGAAGGCAGAGGCAGACATCCGCACAGGCACTGTAAGACGTGGAGAAGCAGAGTAGACATCAAGGACTGTCTCACCTTTGTGCGGAGTCAGCGTACGTTTTTCCAGGCGGGGAGGACGGATAGGACAATCCCTCAGGAAGTGTTCGGTACTAGCACAGTACAGGCAGAGGTTCTCCATACGGCGTCGTGTCCTCTCTTGAGGTGTCAGGCGAGACCGGTCGACCTGCATAGCCTCCACGGCGGAAGGCACAGGAACAGATTGCAGGGGACCAGAGGAGAGAGGAGCCGAGGAGAAGAAACGCCTCGTGCGAACAGAGTCCATATCTTGGCGGAGTTCCTGACGCCTTTCGGAAAAACGCATGTCAATGCGAGTGGCAAGGTGAATAAGTTCATGTAGATTAGCAGGAATTTCTCGTGCGGCCAGAACATCTTTAATGTTGCTGGATAGGCCTTTTTTAAAGGTCGCGCAGAGGGCCTCATTATTCCAGGATAATTCTGAAGCAAGAGTACGGAATTGTACGGCATACTCGCCAACGGAAGAATTACCCTGGACCAGGTTCAACAGGGCAGTCTCAGCAGAAGAGGCTCGGGCAGGTTCCTCAAAGACACTTCGAATTTCCGAGAAGAAGGAGTGTACAGAGGCAGTGACGGGGTCATTGCGGTCCCAGAGCGGTGTGGCCCAAGACAGGGCTTTTCCGGACAGAAGGCTGACTACGAAAGCCACCTTAGACCTTTCAGTGGGAAACAGGTCCGACATCATCTCCAGATGCAGGGAACATTGGGAAAGAAAGCCACGGCAAAACTTAGAGTCCCCATCAAATTTATCCGGCAAGGATAGGCGTAGCCCAGGAGCGGCCACTCGCTGCGGAGGAGGTGCAGGAGCTGGCGGAGGAGATGACTGCTGTAGCTGTGGTAGTAACTGTTGTAGCATAACGGTCAGTTGAGACAGCTGTTGGCCTTGTTGCGCTATCTGTTGTGACTGCTGGGCGACCACCGTGGTGAGGTCAGCGACAACTGGCAGAGGAACTTCAGCGGGATCCATGGCCGGATCTACTATCACGATGCCGGCTGGCAGGTAGTGGATCCTCTGTGCCAGAGAGGGATTGGCGTGGACCGTGCTAGTGGACCGGTTCTAAGCCACTACTGGTTTTCACCAGAGCCCGCCGCAAAGCGGGATGGTCTTGCTGCGGCGGTAGTGACCAGGTCGTATCCACTAGCAACGGCTCACCTCTCTGGCTGCTGAAGATAGGCGCGGTACAAGGGAGTAGGCAGAAGCAAGGTCGGACGTAGCAGAAGGTCGGGGCAGGCAGCAAGGATCGTAGTCAGGGGCAACGGCAGAAGGTCTGGAAACACAGGCAAGGAACACACAAGGAACGCTTTCACTGGCACAATGGCAACAAGATCCGGCAAGGGAGTGCAGGGGAAGTGAGGTGATATAGGGAAGTGCACAGGTGAACACACTAATTGGAACCACTGCGCCAATCAGCGGCGCAGTGGCCCTTTAAATCGCAGAGACCCGGAGCGCGCGCGCCCTAGGGAGCGGGGCCGCGCGCGCCGGGACAGAACAGACGGAGAGCGAGTCAGGTAGGGGAGCCGGGGTGCGCATCGCGAGCGGGCGCTACCCGCATCGCGAATCGCATCCCGGCTGGCAGCGGAATCGCAGCGCCCCGGGTCAGAGGACGTGACCGGAGCGCTGCAGCGGGGAGAGTGAAGCGAGCGCTCCGGGGAGGAGCGGGGACCCGGAGCGCTCGGCGTAACAGTTGCTATAAATAAATTATGTAAATAATTATTCAGAGATCACCGAGATCACAGTGGAATTTTTTTTTTTTTATATCAACTGGCTTCAGAAAGTTAAACAGATTTGTAAATTACTTCTATTAAGAAATGTAAATCCTTCCAGTACTTATCAGCTGCTGTATATACAGAGGATGTTGAGTTTTTCATTTCTGTCTGACCTCAGTGCTCTCTGCTGACACCACTGTCCATGTCAGGGACTGTCCAGAATAGGAGCAAATCCTCATAGCAAACCTCTCCTGCTGTACAATATATATTTAGGTACAATATATATTCTCTGACTTGTGTCCCAGGAATGTAAATTGCAATACCAAGTGTATTGGAAAACCAAAAACCAATATTGGCACAGTATTAAAAGAAAATGGTTGATACCCATGTAAATACTGTAATGTAATCATTGTATAGGGGAGTGTAAACCACAAATCTCCTATGCCCTCAATATTCTGCTGTTGTCACTTAAATTCCTCTAGACTAACACCTTTCTCCTGTACCTGTAAGACTATATAGTCACCAAATCATCTTTTCATCTACCTGTGCTAGTGTAGAGTTTGCCTATTGCAGGAAAGCATATTTGCCAACATAGTTACACTCCACTTTTGCTTAAACATTTTCTAGAACTGCATCAGAAAGAATGTAATTCTGCATAAATCAACAAAATTGTTCTTGCTACTTCTTTACACAAAAATCAGCAAAATGGCAAAATACAGAAACATTTCTGCAGCCTCCGTAGGAATTTAGAGGCCTAGCAGGGGATTTATCATCTTCCTGGTGCACCAGGTGGGGCCTAACCTTAGCTCGTACATACATCAATATGTGATTGCTTGGGGTCCTACTGTTGTGACCACTGGTGATAACTGGGACAAAATGGCAGCAATGTTGTGTTGTGTTGTGTAAGTTTGTGAACTGGCGGCTTTAGTTGGCTTATTGTGTTGACTGCATGTTGACTTCTGAAGGCCAGTAGTTTACAATGTTCCTAACTGGAGAAAGCTGAACAGGGCTGTCAGGAGAAAGACAGGCAATCTGGGTGCTGGCATGCGGATTAGACACTAGAGACATATCCTAGTGTCATTTTGTGAATGTCTCTCCTAAGATAGGCCCTTTAACTCGGTCATATAAACAAAGTTTAAATCACCAAAGCACTGAAATAATCTTTTCATCTTACATTATTCCATCAGACAGGTTTATAGTAGTATAAAATAAAATCAACACTTTGGGGCCCTTGGGCCGAAATGTCACTTTTGCTTTATGCTACTAGTTTCTGTTTGCCGGAATACAGCAAGATTAACAGCTTCCTTCATGCTCTAGGAATCTAACTTTGGACTTAAACTGTAACTCCAATGATGTTATGACAAATGTCGGGCAGCAATGTAATTTTAATTTTTTTTCTTCATTTTGAATTCGACACCTAAATGTATTAATTGGGGGGGAGTGCCATTCCCCCCCATAGCTGTGAGAAATTCTCCAGTGCGAGATCCAGTGTAACATAATTATTTGGCACTGGATCTTACAATGGAGAGGGATTTCCCACAGCTATGATCTGCAGAGAATGGCAGGGAACAGAGAGAACAGCGACCTCATTGAGGAATTTAAAATGTTGATAATTAAAGAGGTACTCCGGCCCTAAGACATCTTATCCCCTATCCAAAGGATAGGGGATAAGATGTTTCACCGCGGGGGTCCCACCGCTAGGGACCCCCGCAATCTTGTATTCGCCACCCACTTGTTTGAGCTGCACACAGCGGTGCCAGCTCACAAACAGCCGGGTGGCAACCGCCGGGGCCAGAGAACCGTAATGTCACGACTCCGACCCCGTGTGACATCACCCCCCCACTATGCAAGTCTATGGGAGGGGCGTGATGGCCGTCCGCAAAATCAATAAACTCGCTCTCATGACGCGGAGGTATGTGTCACTGGAGGGAGTGGCTTTTGAATACAAAAAGCCCACGAAGGGTGAGAATGGTTGCACTGCCACTCCACCCTGCCGGGATATCACAACCTAGTCTGTCTCCCTGATGAGCTGAGCGAAACGCTGCTTTGGATAACAGGTTTTTCTTTGTAAATTAGTGGTTGATTGTCCGCATTTTTTGAAAGGCATTCCTTTCTGGTAAAATTACCTGCACAATTTGCACTGGCACATATGCACCTTTTCTCCTATATCCTGTGTATACTATTTGAAAGGACATTAATAGTACAGGGACAGGGTCCTGAGGCATGGCGGTCGTCCTTATTAGGACGAGTGCCCCAGTTACATGAAGGCGTGAATAGGGACCTTGATGCACTACACTTTGAGGGATTGATAGGGAGTGTAGGGATAGCATACATCAGTCTCCCCTACAGATACCATATATGTTTATTTTTATTTACACTGTGTTTTTTTTTTTATTGGAAAAGGGGGTGATTCAAACTTTTAATAGGGGAGGAGGTAAATGTTCTTTATTCACTTTTTTTTCCACTTTTTTTTTGCAGTGTTATAGGTCCCATAGGGACCTATAACACTGCACACACTGATCTTCATCATTGATCACTGGTTTCTCATAAGAAACCAGTGATCAACGATTCTGCCGCATGACTGCTCATGCCTGGATCTCAGGCACTGAGCAGTCATTCGGCGATCGGACAGCGAGGAGGCATGTAGGGGCCCTCCCGCTGTCCTGTCAGCTGTTATCCTGCGGCTATCCCGAACAGCCCGACTGAGCTAGCCGGCCACTTTCGGTTTCGCTTTTAGCCGCGCGGCTCAGCTCTGAGCGCGCGGCTAAAGGATTAATAGCGTGCAGCGCCGCGATCGGCGCTGCACGCTATTAGAGGCGGGTCCCGGCTTCACTATGACGCCGGGCCCGCCGTGATATGACGCGGGGTTACTGTGTAACCCCGCGTTATATCAGGAGAGCAGGACCAAGGACGTACCGGTACATCCTTGGTCCTTAAGGGGTGTATAGGTGGCAACTAGTTTTTTGTGCAATAGTCATTCAGTAGAATTGACATTTTTTTGTGCAATATTGGTGGTGGTTATTAGTGATTATATGTCTTCTCTTCTCCATGATATATTTCCCTTTGCGGTCACAGGATGATAACAGTATATGTGTGTAGGGGTTATATGTGTATTTTATCCATGCATACCCAATAAATTGTGGTTGAGTTTAAAGATTGAAGTACATTCAAATGGAATGGGAAATATATACAAATGACTACTCCTTCCTACTGGATTCCCTTCTGACTTTGGCTCAAAAACGGCAGTGGCAATTTTTCAAAAAAACTGTGTGGAAACCTAGCCTTAGGACTGCATTTCCACTTGGGAATTTTATTTGTTTTGTTTAGTTTTTTTGGAAACCTGTCACTGCAGTTTTTGAGCCGAAGCCAGAAGTGAATCCACAAGGAAAGAGAAATATAAATCCTTCTTATATATTTCTCATTCCTTTTAAATATGCTTCTGGAAGTCGCAATAAAAAAAACAAAACAAAACAAAAAAAACAGCCTAGCACAATAGGGAAAGTAAAAATGAAATATCTGGTCACATATTATATACTTGCTATGTCATTTAGAGCCTATATAGGCTTCAGTCTAACCAGATATATAAACATAGAGTGGCCATATAGAAGTAAGTTACTTGTGTGACACAAGAAGTCTCCAGAGTATACAACACTGGAGAGACTATACAAGAAACTACAACACTCATCAATTGCAAAATGCACAACAATTATTATTGTAACGGCTGTGGTTAGGTGGATCCACTGACCTGTGAGGAAGATGGATTGGGCTGTACCAGGAAGCGGAGCCTAAGGTGCCGCTGGTTTTCACTAGAGCCCGCCGCAAAGCGGGATGGACTTGCTGCGGCAGGCGGCACCCAGGTCATTACCACTGATACGACTTGTCCCCACAGGCAGCCGAGGTATAACGAGGCACAGGAAGGATGAGGTACAGACATAGTCAGGACAGGAAGGGGGTCAGGACATGTGGCTATGAGGCAAGGTCAGGTCATGTAGCAGGAGGTCAGAAGGCAGGCAGCACAGGAGCAGGATCAGTACAAGTAGCAAGCGATCAGATACATGGTAAGGCAAGACACAAATATACGCTTTCTCTTGGCAACTAGGGCACAAAGATCCGGCAGGGAACAGGAGGAAGTTCTGGAACTAAATAGGGCTGGTTTGGGACAAGCACCAATTATTGGTGCATTGGCCCTTTAAATTTAGAAAAGCCGGTGCGCGTGTCGGCAGAAACGGGCAGGAGGAGAGGAACAGAGCGGGGCTCGCAAGCGAGCGCTCCCCGCAATGTGAGGAGAAGGTCCAATGGGGACAGAAGATGATGGACTGGAAGCTAAGCTGCAGTCCAGGGTTCGCATGCGGGCGCGTCCCGCAATTCGAACCGCGGCACTGCTGGGAGCAGAGGGCAGAGCCCTAACAGTACCCCCCCACCTTGGGTCTCCCCCTCTTATTTGGTCTTAAAAAGTTCCAAAGTAAGTCACGGTCCAGTATATTCTCTTCCGGCCCCAAAGATCGCTTCAAAAACTCTACAGTCCACCAGAAAATAACGACTTTTTCTTACAGTTTTCGTAGCAGATATTTCTTTGACCTCATAGACGTCAGAAGAACCAGAAACAGGAATGGAAACAACAGACTTTTGCAGGAACCGATTGATCACAACTGGCTTGAGAAGGGAGACATGGAAAGAATTCGGAATGCGTAAGGAAAATGAACTTTATAGGTGACCGGCTTAATCTTTTGTAAAACCTCAAACGGTCCCAGGAAACGAGGGCCCAACTTGTAGCTAGGAATCTTGAAACGGATGTATTTGGAGGATAACCAAAGCTTATAACTGGGAGAGAAAGATGGAGGAGATCCTCTTTTCTTATCCGGCTGAGATTTGAAGCAGAGAATGCCGAGTCTGTTGCCAGATGGATGTGAAATCCCGAACTAGTTCATCAACGGCTGGCACGCCCGAGGCGACTTGAAGAGGTAGAGGAGGACGAGGATGAAGACCGTAGAAAACAAAAAAATGGAGAAGACTTCGTGGCCTCAGTCTCTATGATTGTATGGGAATTCTGCCCAGGGTAAAAGATCGACCCGTCCTGTCTGGCCGAAACAAAGTGATGAAGAAATTCTCTCAGAACTTGATTTACTCTCTCAACTTGCCCAATGGATTGCGGGTGATAGGAAGATGAGAAATCCAACTTGATCTTTAGGCAAGAGCATAATGCTCGCCAGAACGTAGAGACAAATTCCACCCCGCAGTCCGAGACAAAGTAAAACGGGAGGCCATGTAAGCGGAAGATATGCGGAAGGAGGTGTTTGGCCAGTTGTGGAGCAGATGGTAAACCGGGCAATGGAATAAAATGAGCCATCTTGGAAAACAGATCGACCACCACCCAGATGACCGTATTGTTATAGGATGGGGCAGATCGGTGATAAAATCCATGGCGATTTGTGACCAAGGAGTGTCCGGAAAAGGAAGAGGCTGTAGAAGGCCAGCAGGTCTCTGCCGAGGAGTCTTGTCTCGAGCACAGGTAGCACAGGAACTGACAAAGTCTGTGACATCTCGTTTGAGGTGGGACCACCAATAATGCAGAGAGATTAATTGAAAAGACTTCCACACACCTGAGCTACCAAGGAAGAATGACCCCAGCTCAGCACCCTTTGTCTCAATAATGGTGGTACGAAGGATCTTCCAGACGGAGCTTGCTGGAAGACTGCAGGTGCTACAGGAACCAAACACTCAGGTGGAATAATATGATGAGTAGTGGAATCTTGTCCAACCACATCTGAGGACCTAGAGAGTGCATTGGCTCTAATGTTCTTATTGGCGGGACGGAAATGAATAAAAAAATTGAAACTGGAAAAGAAGAGCAAGTTTTATAGCGAGGAGTTCCCGATCGCCAATAGAGTAATTCCTCTCTGCTGGTGAAAAGGTCCTGGAGAAAAAACCACAGGTCATATTCTTGCCCTTGGGGGTTTTCTGGGTTAAAACTGCGCCAGCTCCTACGAAAGATGTGTCTACCTTCAAAAGGAATGGCTTTTCTGGGTCAGGTCTTGAGAGAACAGATGCTGAAGCGAAGGCAGATTTTAACCGAGAGAAGGCCTCTTCAGCCTCAGGAGACCAGTTCTTGGGGTTGCAGTTCTTTTTGGTGAGGGCTACAATTGGGGTAACCAAGGAAGAAAAGTTTGGAATGAATTGGCGGTAGTAATTGGCAAACCCCAAAAATCGTTGAATAGCCCATAAACCAGAAGGATGTGGCCAGTCTAATACCGCAGAAAGCTTGGCAGGATCCATCTGTAGACCTTGGTGGGAGACTATGTATCCAAGAAATGGAAGTCTTGTTCTCTCAAAGAGGCATTTCTCAAACTTGGCATACAGAGGATTCTCCCGGAGACGCTGAAGGACCAGACGGCATGGAAACGATGAGCCTCCAAATTGGGAGAGAAAATCAGAATATCATCCAGGTAGACGACTACACAGGTGTACAACATATCTTGGAAGATGTCATTAACGAATTCTTGGAAGACAGCAGGAGCGTTGCAGAGATTGGGTGTTAAAGGCTGTCTTCCATTCGTCGCCTTCACAAATTTGAATAAGATTGTATGCTCCCCTCAGATCCAACAGAGTAGATTCTGGCTCCCCGTAAATGATCAAAAAGTTCAGAAATCAAAGGCAATGGGTAGCGATTTTTGATTGTAATCTTGTTTAAACCCCGATAGTCAATACAGGGATGCAGAGATCCATTCTTTTTTCCTACAAAGAAGAAACCAGTCCCGGCTGGAGAGGTGGACTTCAATATGAAAGCCTTTTGTAGGTTTTCTTGGATATATTTAGCCATAGCTTGCATCTCAGGTACTGACAGTGGGTAAATTCTTCCCGGGGGAAGAAGTAGTGCCAGGCAATCATAGTGTTACGCCGAGCGCTCTGGGACCCTGCTCCTCCCCGGAGCGCTCGCGGCGTTCTCCTCTCTGCAGCGCCCCGGTCAGACCCGCTGACCGGGAGCGCTGCACTGACATTCACGATGGGGATCCGATTCGCATAGCAGGACGCGCCCGCTCGCGAATCGCATCCCAAGCCACTTACCCGTCCCGGTCCCCAGCTGTCACGTTCTGGCGCGCGCGGCTCCGCTCTCTAGGGCGCGCGCGCCAGCTCTCTAAGATTTAAAGGGCCAGTGCACCAGTGATTGGTGCCTGGCCCAATCAGTCTAATTAGCCTCCACCTGCTCCCTGTCTATTTAACCTCACTTCCCCTTCACTTCCTTGCCGGATCTTGTTGCCTTGTGCCAGAGAAAGCGTTTAGTGTTGTCCAAAGCCTGTGTTCCAGATCTTCTGCTATCGCCATTGACTACGAGCCTTGCCGCCTTCCCCGACCTTCTGCTACGTCTGACTTTGCCTCTGTCTAGTCCTTCTGTCCCACGCCTTCTCAGCAGTCAGCAAGACCATCCCGCTTTGCGGCGGGCTCTGGTGAATACCAGTAGCAAGCTAGAACTGGTCCACCGACACGGTCCACGCCAATCCCTCGCTGACACAGAGGATCCACATCCAACTAGCCGAATCCTAACAGTAGATCCGGCCATGGATCCCGCTGAGGTGCCGCTGCCAAGTCTCGCTGACCTACCCATGGTGGTCGCCCAGCAATCTCAGCAAATTGCCCAACAAGGACAGCAGCTGTCGCAGTTGACCGCCATGTTACAGCAACTTCTGCCACTGCTACAGCAGCAACCATCTCCTCCGCCAGCTCCTGCACCTCCTCCGCAGCGAGTGGCCGCTCCTAGCCTCCGCTTGTCCCTGCCGGACAAATTTGATGGGGACTCTAGACTCTGCCGTGGTTTCCTGTCTCAATGTTCCCTACATATGGAGATGTTGTCGGACCAATTTCCTACAGAACGGTCTAAGGTGGCGTTCGTAGTTAGTCTTCTGTCTGGAAAGGCCTTGTCTTGGGCCACACCGCTCTGGGACCGCAATGATCCTGCCACAGCCACAGTCCAGTCCTTCTTCGCTGAAGTCCGTAGTGTCTTCGAGGAACCAGCCCTAGCTTCTTCTGCCGAGACTGCCCTGCTGAACCTGGTCCAGGGTAATTCTTCAGTAGGCGAGTATGCCATCCAATTTCGTACTCTCGCCTCCGAATTATCTTGGAATAACGAGGCCCTCTGCGCGACCTTTAAAAAAGGCCTTTCCAGTAACATCAAGGATGTGCTGGCCGCACGAGAGATTCCTGCCAACCTGCATGAACTTATCCATTTGGCCACCCGCATTGACATGCGTTTTTCTGAAAGACACCAGGAGCTCCGCCAGGAAAAAGACCTTGATCTCTGGGCACCTCTCTCACAGTATCCTTTGCAATCTACCCCTGTGCCTCCCGCCGAGGTGGCTTTGCAAGTGGATCGGTCTCGCCTGACCCATGAAGAGAGGACTCGCCGTAGGGATAAAAATGTATGTCTGTACTCCACTAGTACCGAATATTTTTAGGTGGATTGCCGTATTCGTCCTCCACGTCTGGGAAACGCACGCACGCACCCAGCTCACGTGGGTGTGGCGTCTCTTGGTACGAAGTCTGCTTCTCCACGTCTCACTGTGCCCGTGCGGATTTCTCCTTCTGCCAACTCCTCCTTCTCAGCCGTGGCCTTCTTGGACTCTGGTTCTTCTGGAAATTTTATTCTGGCCTCTTTGGTTAATAGGTTCTGCATCCCGGTGACCCGTCTCGTCAAGCCGCTCTACATTTCTTCGGTCAATGGAGTGAAGTTGGACTGCACTGTGCGTTACTGCACAGAGCCCTTGCTTATGAGCATTGGACTGCATCACGAGAAAATTGAATTTTTTGTTCTGCCCAACTGCACCTCTGAAGTCCTCCTCAGTCTGCCATGGCTCCAGCGTCATTCTCCCACCCTTGACTGGACCACCGGGGAGATCAAGAATTGGGGTCCTGCTTGTCACAAACGATGCCTCACATCTGCTCCTCATAGCCCCCTTCCTGGTGATACTCTGCCCCGTGACAAGCTTCACCCTCTGCCCCCCTTCCCCATTCCCACTTCTTCTGGATTACCGGCCGCTGATGTAGCTATCCAGGACTTCTTTTTGTTCCGGAAGGAAACTCAAGAGGCGCCCCCTATGTTCTCGTCTCATTTGAAGGGACAAGGAGACAAAAAGAGGGGGAGACCTAAGGGGGGGAGGGTACTGTTACGCCGAGTGCTCCGGGTCCTTGCTCCTCCCCGGTTCGCTCGCGGCGTTCTCCTCTTTGCAGCGCCCGGGTCAGACCCGCTGACCGGGAGCGCTGCACTGACATTCACAATGGGGATGCGATTCGCATAGTGGGCGAATCGCATCCCAAGCCACTTACCCGTCCCGGTCCCCGGCTGTCACGTTCTGGCGCGCGTGGCTCCGCTCTCTAGGGTGCGCGCGTGCCAGCTCTCTAAGATTTAAAGGGCCAGTGCACCAGTGATTGGTGCCTGGCCCAATCAGTATAATTAGCCTCCACCTGCTCCCTGTCTATTTAAAGGGGTACTCCGGTGAAAACCTTTTTTATTTTAAATCAACTGGTGGCAGAAAGTTAAACATATTTGTAAATTACTTCTATTAAAAAATCTTAATCCTTCCTGTACTTATTAGCTGCTGAATACTACAGAGGAAATTCTTTTCTTTTTGGAATGCTCTCTGATGACATCACGAGCACAGTTCTCTCTGCTGACGTTATTAGAATAATAATAACACTTTATTTATTGTTGTCCTTAGTGGGATTTGAACCCAAGTCCCCAGCACTGCAAGGCAGCAGTGCTAACCACTGAGCCACCATGCTGCCTTTAGCATACATCTGCTCTGGACAGTTCCTAAAATGGACAGAGATGTCAGCAGAGAGCACTGTGCTCATGATGTCATCAGTGTTACAAAAAGAAAGGAATTTACTCTGTAGCATTCAGCAGCTAATAAGTACTGGAAGGATTAATATTTTTTAATAGAAGTAATTTACAAATATGTAAATACTTTCTGCCACCAGTTGATTTAAAAGAAAAAAGGTTTTCACCGGAGTACCCCTTTAACCTCACTTCCCCTTCACTTCCTTGCCGGATCTTGTTACCTTGTGCCAGAGAAAGCGTTTAGTGTTGTCCAAAGCCTGTGTTCCAGATCTTCTGCTATCGCCATTGACTACGAACCTTGCCGCCTGCCCCGACCTTCTGCTACGTCTGACCTTGCCTCTGTCTAGTCCTTGCCTCTGAGCCATTGCCGGTGGATACGACCTGGTTGCTACCTCCGCACCAAGACCATCCCGCTTTGCGGCGGGCTCTGGTGAATACCAGTAGCAACCTAGAACTGGTCCACCGACACGGTCCATGCCAATCCCTCGCTGACACAGAGGATCCACCTCCAGCCTGCCGAATCCTAACACATAGGGACGATGTGGTGGAAGTGTTTCTGCCTGCTTCTCGCAGAACACATCAGAAAAACTTTGATAAGGGAGAGGTAGGCCTGACTTAATAGAAGAAGATGGGGCCGTCTTAGGCTGGGTGGACTCCAGACAATGTCCATGACAGAAACTTCCCCAGTGAGAAACCTCTCCAGTGTTCGTGTCAAGTTGCGGAGAGTGACGCTGAAGTCAAGGACGTCCTAGAAGAAGTTCAGAGGTACAATGAGGAAGCACAAAGAACTCTGTCTTCTCCTGTCTTCATGCGCATGTTACATGAAGGAAGTGCAACCCCACGAATAATCGCTAATGCGCATGCGCAAACCGTCCAGTCACATGTACACAAGCGTGAACAATTCCAATTCACATGATAGACTCTAAGCATTGCGGGAGAAGAGTCATGTGACCATGGTAATATGCTGGCTGACGTGGCGCTCCCTGACAGGCCTGAACAGCCGGAAACACTCAGGGACGCCACTGGAAATGATATCACATACTAACATTATAAATAGTAGCGCGCATACAAATATCGCCACTAGCTGTATAGCCCTTGACAAAGCCAGGTCCACTGGCGAAATGTCGGGTGGGCTAGCGTTCGTTTATAGATAGGGACTCTATATGAATATTTAGAATAAATACCATACAGTATATAACACTTGGTGGTATAGCAGACAGCAGTGGAGGTGTTATACATATCTATATCAGACAGAGTAATAATGATATCGGGAGGCAGCAAGTTCCTCCTGCATGTCGGTTAACCCATTCAGGGTATATTTCCTTCCCTTACACATCAATGAGAAGGTGTGAGAGATCTCTCAAAGGCTGATTGATACAGCTATACCTCCACTGAGTTCACCAACAATAATAAAGGAAGGCAAGAGTCAGTCTCCTTTAATAAATTGGTGATAGAGGTAGCTGCTGTCTCACCACAAGAAAGGGACATATCCCATAAACAGTATAAAAATATTAACAGATAGAAATAGAGTCCCTGATAATTATAAACATCACTATTTGGTATATGTATGATAATATTCAATTTTTAATGCATATCAATAAAGAATGGTTTTAGTGGTACCCTAAGGAAAGGGTTTTTTCCCTGAAGGGGGCTTGACCTTCCAAGAGTATTGGTAATTATTATTGTTGCCCTGGGATCCACGTGGGATATCTGATTTTGATATTCTCCTTATGTAACACTCCCACCTGCATGATGAGAGGTTTAGTGGGAAACAGGACTGTACCATTCAGGTTCTCTCCATTGACTGAAGAAATATATAGAGGCTTGACAAGCCGAGACACAGGGAGATGACGCTTTTGGACCAAGGAAGGATCAATAAAATTTCCCGTGGAACCAGAATCCAAGAAGGCAGAAGCGGAGAAAGAAGTCTTCGTGGAGGTATAGACTTGAACAGGCATGGTCAAACGTGGAGAGGTACTATTTACACCCAGGGACGCCTCTCCTACATGCCCTAGATGTGAGCTTTTCCTGAACGCTGCGGACGTATTGGACAATCCTTAAGGAAGTGCTCCGAACTGGCACAGTAGAGACACAAATTCTCCTTACAACGACGAGACCTCTCCTGTGAAGACAATCTAGTTTGATCCACCTGCATAGGCTCCTCCACTGGTGACATTGGAGTAGAATGAAGCGGAAGCTGGAACACTGGTGCTAGGAGAGGGAACTGACGTGTTCAGACAGGTTCTCTCTCGCAACAAAGCTCTTCCTGTCTCTCGGAAATCGGACATCAATTTGAGTGGCCAAGTTGATTAGGTCACTCAGGGAAGTTGGAAGGTCTCATGCAGCAAGGGCATACTTGATTCTACTAGTAAGTTTTTGAAGGTAGCGCACAAGGCCTCATCATTCCAGGCCAGTTCAGATGCCAGGATGCGGAATTGTTCAGTGTAAAACCCAACAGAAGAGTTCCCTTGACAGAGATTCAACAGAGCTGTCTCAGCCGAGGAAGCCCACCCCGGTTCTACAAAGACATTGCAGAATTCTGCAAGGAAGGACTGAGGTTAGTAGATACTGGATCATTACGATCCCAAAGAGGAGTAACCCAGGCTAGAGCTTCGCCAGACAGAAGAAGGATGACAAACGCCACTATAGCACATTCCGTAGGGAACTGGTTAGCCAAGAGTTTCAGATGCATAGAGCACAGAGTGACAAAACCTCTACATAACTTAGGATCTCCGCCATACTTGGAAGGCAAAGATAAATGAATCTTGGAGCCTCCGGAAGCCACAGGAGCAGATGACACTGAAGGTTCCGCTAAAGCCAGTTGTGGCTGTTGGGAAGTGAGAAATTGCTGCATCAGTGCGGAAAGTACGGACTGCTGTGTGACAATTGCTGAGAGATCAGAGACACTGGGCCGAGGAACCTTGGCGATATCTATGGCTGGATCTTACTGTAACGGGTGTGGTTAGGTGGATCTACTGACCTGTGAGGAAGATGGCTTGGGCCGTACCAGGGAGCGGAGTCTAAGGTGCCGCTGGTTTTCACCAGAGCCCGCCGCAAAGTGGGATGGACTTGATGCGGCAGATGGCACCCCGGTCGCTACACCTGATACGACTCGCCCCGACAGGCAGCCAAGGTATAACGAGGCACAGGAAAGATGAGGCACAGACGTAGTCAGGATAGGCGGCTATGAGGCAAGGTCAGGTCATGTAGCAGGAGGTCAGAAGGCAGGCGGCACAGGAGCAGGGTCAGTATACGTAGCAAGGAATCAGATACACAGCAAGACAAGACACAAACATATGCTTTCTCTTGGCAATTAGGGCACAAAGATCTGGCAGGGAACAGGAGGAAGTGCTGGAACTAAATAGGGTTGGTTTGGGACATGCACCAATTATCGGTTCCCTGGCCCTTTAAATTTAGAAAAGATGGCACGCACGCACCCAAGGAGGCAGGGACGCGCGCGCCACAGAGACAGGCAGGAGGAGAGGAACAGAGCGGGGCTTGCAAGCGAGCGCACCCCGCAACGTGAGGAGAAGGTCCAGTGGGGACAGAAGAGGACGGGGCAGAAGGTAGGCGGAAGTCTGGGGTTCATATGCGGGCGTGTCCCGCAATGCGAACCACGGCACTGCCAGAAGCAAAGGGCAGAGCCCTAACAATTATCATCTATTGTTGGGGGCCAGCACTAACACACCAAATGCAATGGAAAAATGGATAATACAAATTACATTGAGGAGTAATGCAAATTTTAAAGACAATAAATCTCCCTTAGCGGACACCTCCCAATAGCGGACAGTTTTTAATTCCCCGGCAGAGTCCCATAAGATTTAATGTATTTGCACTCTCCGAATAGGGAACATTCCCAATAGCGGACGCGGACACACCCAATAGGGGAAAATAGGGGACAAAACACTCCCAATAGGGGACAACAGGAGACAAAACACTTCCATTAGGACACAAAACACCCCCATTAGGGGACAACCAGGCTTATGTGCCAGCCCTACCTTGTACACAGGACCGCTGTCAGGGGGTAGAGCCAATACCCCAGTAAGGGGCCCAGGCCCCCACTGCACCCCCCTGCAGAGGCCCCAACACAGAGGCAGAAGACTGATGTTTAAACAGTTGTCTCCTGCTTCTGTATGTCCGCCATCCACATCATTCATCCTCCTCCTTCCCTAATCTGCCCGTGCCACTTTATTCCCTTCCCAAATCATTCCCCCTTTATTATCCCCTGTGCCATATTATTTCCTCTTGATCCCCTTCTGTGCTATTTAATTCTCCATTTATAGGCCTCTTTGCAAATTCATCTCCCCCTTTTTACCACCCCCTGTGTTATTTTATTCCCCCTTAATCCCCCTGTGCCGCTTCATAAAGAGGAGGGGCGGGGGGGGCTAATGAATTTACAGAGGGTAATGAAGGGGGAAATAAATGGTACAAGGAGGGGGGGGATCAAGGGGAAATTACGTGGCACAGGGGGTAAGGGTGGGTAATATGGCACATTGCACACAGAGGAATAGGAGGGCACAGGGTATATTAGGGATATTATAAGGGGATATTAAACAACACTGGGAGATTCTACTGTAATATTGCTTCTTATTGGGTTTTATAGTTAATTAAACTCTGGAGTGAGTACAGGACAGTATTCCATCATTTAGGAAGAATTTTGAGCCATTTTCTCAATAAGGGACATTTCGCAATAGCGGACACTTTTTTATTACCCGTGAGTGTCCGCTATTGGGAGAGTCTACTGTATTAACCAATCATCTTACAACATAATGCTAAGACATTACATATTACTAATAAATATTACACTTATCATTTCTCACTACTGTTATTTGTCTTTGTAAAAGTCAAATGTCCCTGTTTGTATATACCTTTATACTTATTTTCTTCCTATTAACTACCAGCATTTCTGAGTAAATATGTGTACTTCAAATGAAAACACAATTCTGGAGCATCTTTTCTTAGAAATCTCTTGTGCTGTTCCTCTGTAATTTTTCTTGGCAATGTATTTATAAATTGGCAGCTGGCTGGACATTGTCACTGTCAAAGAACTGTGTCCTTACACATATGAGCATCTGAAGGGAGGGGCAAGGGTCACATCATCATATACATCCACGAGGTATGCCCCTGCCTATCCCAGGTCCCTGAATGCTAGTTAGAGATCACACTGCTATCCAGATTAAACTGCCAGTGACAATAATTGGTCAGGGTATAAGCATATCGGCCCTTATTTACTAAGAGGGGTGTGTAGGTTTCTTTGTGGGTTTTAATTCCCTACAATTTATTTTCCACGGTATTTACAAAGGTTTCCCTACATTTTCCACTTTCCCTACAATTTATTTTCCACGGTATTTACAAAGGATTCCCTACATTTTCCACTTTCCCTATATTTTGCTTTTTTTACACATGCTCTGATCTGTCTGGTTTTGCTCAGCTCAAATACACCACATTTTATGTGGAAACCTTAGTAAATGTGTTGGGGTTTTGTGAAAATGTCGGGAACACGCCCCTTTTAGGAGACCATGCCCCCTTTTCCTGGCGGCCATGCCCCTTTTCGGGCTTTCTTTGCAAAATGGAGAGTTAATCGGGGTTTTTTCAATTCTGGCACAAATTCTGGCACAAAATCTGGCGCGGACAGAATTTCTGGCGCAATGCGACAGAATCTGTCACACAACCTGACAAAACGTCGGGTTTGCAATAGTAAACAAGGGCCATCATGTGTTATTTCAATAAACAAAAACATGAAAAATGTTTTCCGAATGCCACATGCACCTGGGCCTGTGTAGCAATAATAGATTCACAGACGAGTCTAAGAGGATGGGAATAGATAATAGACTGGTATATACACTGCTAAAAAAAATATAAAGGGAACACTTAAACGACACAATGTAACTCCAAGTCAATCACACTGCTGTGAAATCACACTGTCCACTCAGGAAGCAACACTGATTGACAATCAATTTCACATGCTGTTGTGCAAATGGAACAGACAACAGGTGGAAATTTTAGGCAATTAGCAAGACACCCCCCAATAAAGAAGTAGTTCTGCAGGTGGTGAACACAGACCACTTCTCAGTTCCAATGCTTCCTGGCTGATATTTTGGTCACTTCTGAATGCTGGCGGTGCTTTCACTGTAGGGGTAGCATGAGATGGAGTCTACAACCCACACAAGTCGCTCAGGTAATGCAGCTCATCCAGGATGGTACATCAATGCGAGCTGTGGCAAGATGGTTTGCTGTGTCTGTCAGCACAGTGTCCAGAGCATGGAGGCTCTACCAGGAGACAGGCCAGTACATCAGGAGATGTGGAGGAGGCCGTAGGAGGTCAACAACCCAGCAGCAGGACTGCTACCTCCGCCATTGTGCAAGGAGGAGCACAAAATGTGCAAGGAGAGCCCTGCAAAATTACCTCCAGCAGGACTAAAATGTGTATGTGTCCACTCAAACGGTCAGAAACAGACTCCCTGAAGGTGGTATGGGGGCCCGACATCCACAGTTAGGGGTTGTGCTTACAGCCCAACACCGTGCAGGACATTTGGCATTTGCCAGAGAACACCAAGATTGGCAAATTCTCCAATGGGGCACTGTGCTCTTCACAGATGAAAGCAGGCTCAAACTGAGCACATGTGACAGATGTGACGTGAGTCTGGAGATGCCATGGAGAGCGTTCTGCTGCTTGCAACATCCTCCAGCACCACCAGTTTGGGTCAGTAATGGTTTGGGGTAGCATTTATTTGGGGGGCCGCACAGCCCTCCATGTGCTTGCCAGAGGTAGCCTGACTGCCATTAGGTACCGAGATCCTTAGACACCTTGTGAGACCATATGCTGGTGCGGTTTGCTAGACAATGCTAGACGTCATGTGGCTGGAGTGTGCCAGCAATTCCTGCAAGAGGAAGGCAGTGATGCTATGGACTGGCCCGCCCGTTCCCCACACCTGAATCCGATTGAGCATATCTGGGACATCAAGTCTCGCTCCATCCACCAATGCCACGTTGCACCACAGACTGTCCAGACGCCATCAGGAGCATGCCCAGGTGTTGTAGGGAGGTCATATGGACATGTAGAGGCCACGCACACTACTGAGCCTCATTTTGACTTGTTTTAAGGACATTACATCAAAGTTTGATCAGCCTGTAGTGTGGTTTTCCACCTTGATTTTGAGTGTGACTCCATATCCAGACCTTCATGGGTTGACAAATTTGATTTCCATTGATAATTTTTGTGTGCTTTTGTTGTCAGCACATTCAAAAGGTGAAAGTATTTCATATGATTAGTTCATTAATTCAGATCTAGGATGTGTCATCTTAATGTTCTCTTTATTTTTTTGAGCAGCGTACAAAAGAAGAATACCACTAACTGTAAAATATGGAATCTGTCTGCAAATTATAGCATCACCCCCTTCCCTCCTCTAGAAATTTTTTTGCGGACAAGCAAGATGAGGAGAGCTGTTTGTAAGGTATTGTGGGCTACCCTAAGATGATGTGATCCTTCCTCCTTCCCGTGTCTGTAATTTTCTTGACATTTTTTTTTAGCAAGTTCGGGTGAACAAAACCACCGAAGATCCAAGTTTGCTCCGAAAAAAACTTTAAAGGGGTTCTCCGCCCCTAGACATCTTCCAGAGGATAGGGGATAAGATGTCTGATCGTGGGGATCACGCCACTGGGGAACCCCGCGATCTCGGCTGCAGTACCCCAGACATCCGGTGCACGGAGCGAACTTCACTTTGTGCCGGATGACTGGCAATGCGGGGCAGAGGCTTGTGATGTCAGTCACGCCCTGCTGGTGAAGTCATGGCCATGCCCCCTCAATGCAACTCCATGTTGGGGGCATGACGGCCCTCATGCCCCCTCCCATAGACTTGCATTGAGGGGACATGACCCCTGACATCAAGATTGACATCAAGACTCTGGCGCTGCACCCGATGCTCTAAACGAAAGCCAGGTGCAGCAAGGAGATTCCGGGGGTCCCGCCACATAGGACCTTTGGATAGGGGATAACATGAATAGGGGCGGAGTACTCCTTTAAGGAAAGTTCTAGCCAAACCGGGGTTGTGCGGGTTTGATTAGCTCATCTCCAATTCCCTAATGAATCCCTACTGAGTTGATCCTGAGAAAGACAAAAAACCCTCTTACTAGAGTTAAAATTCCTTCTTGATTCCAAATATGGCAGGTAGAATAAATCCTTGGATCAATGTTCTGTCCCTATAATTCTAGTATTCATAACTTGTAATATTTTTACTCTCCAAAAATGCATTCAGGCCCGTTTAAACTCTTTTACTGAGTTCACCATGACCACCTCCTCCGGGAGAGAGTTCCACAGTCTCACTGCCCTTACTGTAGAGAACCCCCGTCTTTGCTGGAGTAGAAACCTTCTTTCCTCTAAATGAAGAGGATGCCCCTTGTTATAGATACAATCCTGGGTATAAATAGATCATGAGAGAGAGCTCTGTACAGTCCCCTGATGTATTTATACATAGTTATTAGGTCTCCCCTAAGCCTCCTTTTTCCTAAACTAAATTAGGATTCTGATAATCTTTCTGGGTACTCTGGGTAATCCTCCCATTCCCCTTATTACTCTGGTTACCCGTCTTTGAACCTTCTCCAGCTCCACTATATATTTCTTGTACACTAGTGCCCAGTACTGTACACAGTATTCTATGTATTGTCTGACTAGTGATTTGTATAGCAGGAGAATTATTTCCTTGTCATGGGCATCTATGCCCCTATTGATGCACCCCATGATTTTATTTGCCTTGGCAGCAGCTTCCCAGCACTGGTCACTACAGCTAAATTTACTGTTAATAACTGTACTTAAACACATTCTCCCCCAGCCCATCCTTCTCATTTTATGTACTAACCTTTTATATGGCACTGTATCAAATGCTTGGAAAAATCAAGATATAGAACATCCAGCGATTCCCCCTGGTCCAGTCAGGAGCTCACCTCCTCATAAAATCTGATCAGGTTAGTTTGACAGGATCTATCCCTCATAAAGCCATGCTGATATAAAGAGAGAGGGAGGAAGGCGCCTCATGTACGGGATCAGCAGATCTTGTTAGTGGGGGTGGGGGACGGTAATTCCCAAGCCGCTTGTCTTTTGTCATATTTTATTTTTATTTTCATTTACTATTATTCTTATTATCTGGACTTTTTATCTATTATTATTCATACCCTATTATCAAGGTTCTTTTTTTTTTCTTTTCTCCTTTTCTTCTTTGTATACAGAAACCTCTGTATGTTTATTATAATTTGTTGTTTGCAAACTTTTGATTTTATAAATATGTTGTTATCCTTCTACGAGTATTCACACCTTGCGTCTTGGCCGGGTGCTGTATTCAATACCGCACTAGTTATTCTAGTTCATTTCCCTTCCTTCTTTTCTAAGTAGTGTACACATGTCACCTTCGGGTCAGTTGCGATTTGTAATACCGCACTGTTCATTCTACTTTATTTGTACTGTCATTGCCCATTTAGATGTGCAGTGATATATAATTAATTTTTTGCTTTCTGAACTAAGACATACGGTATTTTATAGGTCCATATTTTTCTATACTATATATTTTGAAACAATATTAAATTTGCGTTGTTGAATGCCGCACCGGTGACCAAGTGGTGTGATTGCTTAAGTCGCATGTGGGGTATATTCACATCACATGCGATAATTATATGTTTATGTGATTTCATTGTACTTCTACATTATTGTTTTATTTTTGTGATTGTCGTCTGTCTATTTATATTTATTTATATTTTTCTATATTTTTTTTATATATTGTCACATTCATATGTGGATATGTAATTTTATGAAACAACTCTTTCAAAAAGTACTCTAATGGTTAATTCCTGGAGGTATATATATCTGTTACCAGCCTTCTCCTGTTATGCCTGATGAAGCTGCGCATGCGCAGCGAAACGCGTTGCATTCAATAAATCCATTGATTTTACTTGGCTTCCTGATGGTTCCTCTCTGCGCCGGACAAAATGCTGATATAAAGTCATACATTTATTTTTATCAGATACTCCAAAATAGCATCTCTTAGAAAACCCTCAAACAATTTACATACAACACAGGTTAAACTAACAGGCCTATAATTCTCGGGGTCGCTTTTTGACCCTTTTTTAAATATTGGCCCCACATTTGCTATGCGCCAGTCCGGTGGAACAGACCCTGTCACTATAGAGTCCTTGAATATTAAAAATAGGGGTCTGTCTATTACATTTCTTAATTCCTTTAGAACACAGGGGTGAATGCCATCTGGACCTGGTGATTTGTCTATTTAGATTTTTTGTACGTGGCACTGTACTTCTTCCTAGGTTAGACAGGTGACCTGTACTTCTTCCTGAGTTAGACAGGTATTTCAACTGGCATTTCCTTTTCCTCTATGAATACAGTGGAGAAGAATGTGTTTTAATATATTTGCTTCTTCCTGATCCCCGTCCATAATTTCTTCCAATGGCCTATACTTTCATTTTTAACCTTTTTGCAAGTTATATAGTTAAAGAACATTTTGGGGTTAGTTTTACTCTTTGGCAATGAGTCTTTCTATCTCTACTTTTGCGGCTTTTATCAGTTTTTGACATATTCTACTTTATAGCCTTTTAATGATTCATCACTGCTGTCCTGTTTTAGAAGTTTAAATGCTTTATTTTCTTCATTTATTTCTCCTTTAACATTTTTATTCATCCATATTGGTTTTCTTCTATCCCTGACACTTTTATTCCCATAAGGTATATACATCTTACAGTGAGAATTTAAGATATTTTTAAAAGTCTCCCATTTAGTGTCAGTATTCTTGGTTTTCAAGAATTGAAGTGGTTGAAGTTGAACACACTTTGCCTTCCTAAAGTTCATTGTTTTTGTGGCCCCTCGAGAGATTCTCTTATTGCAGGACAAGTTATATTGTATTATATTATGATCACTATTTCCTAGGTATCCTTCTACCTGCACATTAGTTACTTTATCAGGTCTGTTGGTTAATATTAAGTCCAGTTCGGCTCCCCTTCTGTTTGAGCCCTGCATCATTTGGGACAGATAATTGTCTTTAGCTATATTGGCTTTAGTCAGAAACCTGTTTCCTTTATGAGATTCACAGGTCTCAGTCTCCCAGTTTATATCAGGATAATTAAAGTACCCCATTATTATCACATCATTTTGATTTGCTTCGTTGATTATTTGCCTCAGTAATTGATCATCTGGCTCTTCCATTATATTTGGTGGCTTATAGCAAACCCCTATCAGAATTTTTTCTACCCGTAATGACTCCATATCGTTTCTCTCCCATATATCCTCCAACAGTGTGGCCTTCAGACTGGACTTTACACACTGTGGTTATCAAAAGTTTAGGCACCTCAAGTAAAAAATGTTATTAATGTGCATAAAGAAGCCAAGGAAAGATGGAAAAATCTCCAAAAGGCATCAAATTACAGATTAGACATTCTTACAATATGTCAACAAAAGTTAGATTTTATTTCCATCATTTACACTTTCAAAATAACAGAAAACAGAAAAATGGTGTCTGCAAAAGTTTGGGCACCCTGCAGAGTTAATATCTTGTACTGCCCCCTTTGGCAAATATCACAGCTTGTAAACGCTTTTTGTAGCCAGCCAAGAGTTTGTGGTATCTTTGCCCATTCTTCCTTACAAAAGTCTTCCAGTTCTTTGAGATTTCTGGGCTGTCTGTCATGTACTGCTCTTTTAAGGTCTATCCATAGATTTTTTATTATGTTGAGGTCAGGAGATTGTGAAGGCCATGGCAAAACCTTCAGTTTACGCATCTTGATGTAATCCTGAGGTGTGGCAGGTCTCAGTTTTGCAAAGGGGGCAGTGCATGCTATAAATTTTGCAGGGTGCCCAAACTTTTGCAGACACCATTTTTTTGTTTTCTATTATTTTGAAAGTGTAAATGATGGAAATAAAATCTAACTTTTGTTGACATATTATAAGAATGTCTAATCTGTAATTTGATGCCTTTTGGAGATTTTTCCATCTTTCCTTGGCTTCTTTATGCACATTAATACAAATGTTTACCTTGGGTGCCCATACTTTTGATCCCTACTGTAAAGACAATTGAAGTTATTTTAATTTGAATGTAAAAAATACTGATATTTTGAAAATAACTTTACAAAACCTCTATAAATATATACAACATGTTAGCAGGTAAATATTAGTTTCAGGGAAATATCCAATGTTGTGTTGGCTCTTAATCAAGAACCAAGCTTGGCATTTTTACAAGCTCTTCACAAGCTTGTTGACATTATCAATCACATACTGAGGTATGAATGGTGAGGGCTTACGTATTTCCTAAGCATGCACAGGAGAGTCAAGGATAGAGAAGCACTTGCAAAGAATATTTGTAAATGAACAAAGATTTGTGCATGAGTTAACCAAGGCCAACATATTATCTCCTTATTCATATTAATATTTGTTTTCATTATAAACAACTACCTTTATCATTCAGAAAATGTTGTCAATATTTGCACCTTGTTAAAATATTTTATACAGAGTGATTTAAAAAGGATGATGCAAAGTTATATCCTTGGTATTCATAACCAAGAGCACATAACACATATCTATTACAATTAAAAGACACACTATCTATACAAGGTTTATCGATACACTACAAATGTTCAAAGTAATGTCCATCGGTGACAGTTTTGTCCAGACAAGTGCCAGCATATGGACAAAAATGGACTCCACTGTTTTAGTGATGCATTGTCTCAGGTATTTGGGGATGAAGAGACACTGTGGGGGAGACTTATCAAAACCAGTGGAGAGGAAAAGTTGACCATTGTCCCATAGCAACCTATCAGATTGTTTCTTAAATTTTTTAGAGGCCTTGTTACAAAGGAAAGCAATGTGATTGGTTGCCATAAGCAACTGCCCTCTCCACTGGTTTTGATAAATTTCCCCCTAAGTCCTTAAAGGGGTACTCCACTGGAAAACTTTTTTTTTTCAAATACTCTGGTGCCAGAAAGTTGAACAGATTTGTATATTACTTCTAATTAAAAATCGTAACCCCTCCAGTACTTATCAGCTGCTGTATGTCCCAAAGGAAGTTCTTTTCTTTTTGAATTTCCTTTCTGTCTGACCACAGTGCTCTCTACTAACACCTCTGTCCATTTTAGCCTGTTAAGGACCAAGGACGTACAGTCTGACCACAGTGCTCTGTACTAACACACCTGTCCATTTTAGCCTGTTAACCTCTTCAGGACGCCGGTCGGATGCATCCGCCCGTGAGAATTCTGGTCCTCGCCGCTAGCCGGTTGGGGACCGGACCGGGATGCCTGCTCAAATCATTCAGCAGGCATCCCGGCACATCGCCCAGGGGGGTCCTGAGACCCCCCCATGTCGGCGATCGCTGAAAATCGCATGTCAAATCAGACATGAGATTTCCTGCTATGCCGGGCTGATCGGGTCTCTGGTGACCCGATCACCCGGAAAATGGGGATGATCGGAGCTGTCAGTGACAGCCCCGATCATCCTGAGGGCTAGGAGCGAGGTCGCATCATCTGGAGGGTCACACTTTGGAGACCACTGTTACAGTGGTGCCCAAACGGTAGCCCTCCAGATGTTGCCAAACTACAACTCTCAGCATGCCTAGACTGCCCAGGCATGCTGGGAGTTGTAGTTCTGTAACATCTGTCCCTTCAGATTTTGCAATTTTCATGAAATTTTTGAAAATTGCTGCTCTAATTTGAAGCCCTCTAGTTTTTTCAAAAAGCAAAAATATGTCCATTTTATGATAACAACATAAAGTGGACATATTGTATTTGTGAAAAAAATAACATTTATTGGGAATATCCATTTTCCTTACAAGTAGAGAGCTTCAAAGTTAGAAAAATGCAAAATGTTCAAAATTTTCATGAAATTTTGGGATTTTTCACCAAAAAAGGATGCAAGAAACGCCGAAAATTTACCACCAAAATAAAGTAGAATATGTCACGAAAAAACAATCTCAGAATCAGAATATTCAGTAAAAGCATTTTCGAGTTATTAATTCGTAAAGCGACGGTGGTCAGAATTGCGAAAAAAGGGCTCCGTCCTTAAGGTGAAAAAGGGCTGCTTCCTTAAGGGGTTAAGGACCAAGGATGTACCGGTACACCCTGAGTCCTTTCCCTTTCTATAACGCGGGGCCACGGCATCGTAGCGGGTAGGGCCCGGCCGGGACCCGTGGCTAATCGTGTGCAGCACTGATCGCGGTGCCGCGCGCTATGAACCCTTTAGACGCGGCATTCAAAGTTGAACGCCGCATCTAAAGTGAAAGTAAAACACTGCTGGTTAGCTCAGGGAGCTGTTTGGGATCGCCGCGGCAAAATCCCGGCCTCCCGAACAGCTTACAAGACAGCCGGAGGATCCCTACCTGCCTCCTCGCTGTCCGATCGCCGAATGACTGCTCAGTGCCTGAGATCCAGGCATGAGCAGTCAAGCGGCAGAATCATTGATCACTGGTTTCCTATGAGAAACCAGTGATCAATGTAAAAGATCAATGTGTGCAGTGTTATAGCCCCATATGGGAGCTATAACATTGCAAAAAAAAGTGAAAAAAAAAGTGAATAAAGATCATTTAACACCTCTCCTAATAAAAGTTTGAATCACCCCCCTTTTCCCATAAAAAAAAACCAAAAAAACTGTGTAAATAAAAATAAACATATGTGGGTAAAATGACTGATGTCATTACAAAGTAGAATTGGTGGCGCAAAAAATTAGCCATCATATGGATTTTTAGGTGCAAACTTTAAAGAGTTATGATTTTTTAAAGGTAAGGAGGAAAAAATGAAAGTGCAAAAAACGGCAAAACCCCTGGTCCTTAAGGGTTTAGGAACTGTCCAAAGTTGGAGCAAATCCCCATAGCAAACCTATCCTGCTCCGGACAGTTCCTAAAATGGATAGAGGTGTCAGCAGGGAGCACTGTAGTCAGACAGAAAGGTAAATCAAAAATGACGGCCGGGACCCGCGGCCGGGACCCGCGGCTAATACAGAACATCACGGATCGCAGTGATGTCCTGTATTAACCCTTCAGACGCGGCAATCAAAGCAGACCGCCGCGCCTGAAGGGAAAGTGAAAGTATCCCGACATTCCGAACAGCTTGCAGGACACCGGGAGGGCCCTTACCTGCCTCCTCGGTGTCCGATCGGCGAATGACTGCTCCTTGCCTGAGATCCAGGCAGGAGCAGTCAAGCGCCGATAACACTGATCACAGGCGTGTTAATACACGCCAGTGATCAGCATAAGAGATCAGTGTGTGCAGTGTTATAGGTCCCTATGGGACCTTTAACACTGCAAAAGAAAGTAAAAAAAAAAAAAAAGTGTTAATAAAGGTCCCTTCCCTAATAAAAGTTTGAATCACCCCCCTTTTCCCATAAAAAAAATTAAAACAGTGTAAATAAAAATAACCATATGTGGTATCGCCGCGTGCGGAAATGTCCGAACTATAAAAATATATAATTAATTAAACCGCACACTCAATGACGTACACGTAAAAAAAATTCCAAAGTCCAAAAAAAGCTTATTTTTGGTCACTTTTTATATCATTAAAAAATGAATAACAAGTGATCAAAAAGTCCGATCAAAACAAAAATGATACCAATAAAAACTTCAGATCATGGCGCAAAAAATGAGCCCTCATACCACCCTGTATGTGGAAGAGGACATTTTTAAACGTATACATTTTCCTGTATGTAGTTATGATTTTTTCCAGAAGTACGACAAAATGAAACCTATATAAGTAGGGTACCATTTTAAACGTATGGACCTACAGAATAATGATATGGTGTCATTTTTACCGAAATATGCACTGCGTAGAAACGGAAGCCCCCAAAAGTTGCAAAATGGCGTTTTTTTCTTCGATTTTGTCGCACAATGATTTTTTTTCTGTTTTGCTGTGAATTTTGGGGTAAAATGACTAATGTCACTGCAAAGTAGAATTGGCGACGCAAAAAATAAGCCATAATATGGATTTTTAGGTGGAAAATTTAAAGGGTTATGATTTTTAAAAGGTAAGGAGGAAAAAACGAAAGTACAAAAACTGAAGAACCCTGCGTCCTTAAGGGGTTAAAAACTAAAATCTTTACCAGCGGAGTACCCCTTTAATGTAGCCCCATAGAAAGAAGTTATGTAGAGAGAAGAGGCATGTTGTTTTATGACAGTTGCAGTTGTGGTTACACTCGCATTAGGGTTTCCACAGGATTTTTGTGGGCTGGTGAAGTGAAAGGGTGATGCACATTAAAGGGGTATTCCATGAAAAAACTTTTTTTTTATATATCAACTGGCTCCAGAAAGTTAAACAGATTTGTAAATTACTTCTATAAAAAATTCTTAATCCTTTCAGTACTTACGAGCTTCTGAAGTTAAGGTTACATAGTTACATAGTTATTACGGTCGAAAAAAGACATATGTCCATCAAGTTCAACCAGGGAATTGAAGGGTAGGGATGTGGCGCGATATTGGGGAAGGGATTTTATATTTCTTCATAAGCATTAATGTTATTTTGTTCCAGGAATGTATCTAATCCTCTTTTAAAGCTGTTAATTTTTCCTGCTGTGACCAGTTCCTGAGCTAGACTGTTCCATAAGTTCACAGTTCTCATGGTAAAGAAGGTGTGTCGCCCCTTGAGACTAAACTTTTTCTTCTCCAGACGGAGGGAGTGCCCCCTCATCCTTTGGGGGGGTTTAACCTGGAACAGTTTTTCTCCATATTTTTTGTATGGGCCATTAATATACTTATATACATTTATCATATCCCCCCTTAAACGTCTCTTCTCAAGACTAAACAATTGTAACTCCTTTAATCGCTCCTCATAGCTAAGATGTTCCATGCCCCATATTAGTTTAGTCGCGCGTCTCTGCACCCTTTCCAGCTCCACAGTGTCCCTTTTATGAACAGGCAACCAAAACTGAACAGCATATTCCAGGTGAGGCCGTACCAATGCTTTATAAAGGGGGAGTATTATGTCCCTGTCCCTTGAGTCCATGCCTCTTTTTATACATGACAATATCCTGCCGGCTTTGGAAGCAGCAGCCTGACATTGCATGCTATTCTGTAGTCTGTGATCTAAAAGTACACCCAGATCCTTCTCTACAAGTGACTCTGCCAGTTTAATGCCCCCTAAGACATACGACACATGCATGTTATTAGTACCCAGAGGCATAACTTTACATTTATCCACATTGAACCTCATTTGCCAAGTGGATGCCCAGACACTTAGTCTATCCAAGTCATCTTGTAACTTATGAACATCCTCTATAGACTGTACCGTGCTACAAAGCTTGGTGTCATCTGCAAAGATAGAAACAGAGCTGTTAATGCCATCCTCTATATCATTGATAAATAAATTAAACAACAGCGGGCCCAGTACTGAACCTTGGGGTACACCACTAATAACCGGGGACCAATCAGAGTACGAATCATTGACCACCACTCTCTGGGTACAATCCGTGAGCCAGTGTTCAATCTAGTTATAAACTAAAATTTCCAAACCCAAAGACCTTAACTAACCTGTCAGACGTCTGTGAGGGACAGTATCAAATGCTTTAGCAAAATCCAGAAACACTATATCCACAGCCATTCCTCTGTCAAGGCTTCTACTCACCTCTTCATAAAAGCAAATAAAAGGTTGTTCTTTTCTGTCTAAGTGCTCTCTGATGACATGTGTCTCGGGAACCGCCCAGTTTAGAAGCAAATCCCCATAGCAAACCTCTTCTAAACTGGGCGGTTCCCGAGACACGTGTCATCAGAGAGCACTTAGACAGAAAAGAACAACCTTAACTTCAGAAGCTCATAAGTACTGAAAGGATTAAGATTTTTTAATAGAAGTAATTTACAAATCTGTTTAACTTTCTGGAGCCAGTTGATATATATAAAAAAGTTTTTTCCTGGATAACCCCTTCATATATATATGTTAGTAGTTTCCCGTGGCACACAAGTGTCTGGATTGATAATGTCTTGAGGTTCCTGTGATGGAGTGAAGTCAAACAGTGAGATAACTAAATGATGAGCAGGCTTCTTTTAATAAGAAATGGAAGCATAGTCTCTTTAGAATACAATAACAATATGGTTAAAATTGACATAACCCAACCAATCCCAGAAAGTCATGACTAAATAGCTACTCCCCTTCAATATGTGCTGTCAGTCTAAGAGGATATTTTCAATGGAAGTCTATGGGAATGTGTGTAGGACTCAAAGTCAGAAATGGTATAAGTTCAATAACAGCACTTTACATGAAAATAAAGTGTAAAAATAGCATATAATTATTATTTCATGTCAAATAAGGCAGCGACAGTAGGACATCCAATCAAAGGCCCTATAGGTTTCCCAGTAGGACATTGTATTAGTATTTAAAGTAATTTCAAGTCAAAACAATTTAGAGGAGGAAAGTACAGTGGGGCAAAAAAGTACTTAGTCAGCCACCAATTGTGCAAGTTCTCCCACTTAATAAGATGAGAGAGGCCTGTAATTTTCCTCATAGTTATACCTCAACTATGAGAGACATAATGAGAAATAAAAAATCCATAAAATCCCATTGTCTGATTTTTAAAGAATTATTTACAAATTATGGTGGAAAATAAGCATTTGGTCAATAACAAAAGTTCATCTCAATACTTATATGTTAAATACCCTTTGTTGGCAATGACACAGGCCAAGTGTTTTCTGTAAGTCTTCACAGGGTTTTCACACACACACACACACACACACACTGTTGCTGGTATTTTGGCCCATTCCTCCAAGCAGGTCTCCTCTAGAGCAGTGATGTTTTGGGCCGATGTTTGGGCAACACAGACTTTCAATTCCCTCCAAAGGTTTTCTATTAGGTTGAGATCTGGAGACTGGCTAGGCCACTCCAGGACCTTGAAATGCTTCTTATGAAGCCACTCCTTCGTTGCCTGGGGGGGTGAGTTTGGGATCATTGTCATGCTGAAAGACCCAGCCACGTTTCATCTTCAATGCCCTTGCTGATGGCAGGAGGTTCTTACTTAAAATCTCACAATACATGGCCCCATTCATTCTTTCCTTTACACGGATCATTTGTACTGGTCCCTTAGAAGAAAAACAGCCCCAAAGCATTATGTTTCCACCCCCATGCTTCACAGTAGGTATGATGTTCTTTAGATGCAATTCAGCATTCTTTCTCCTCCAAACACGACAAGTTGAGTTTTTACCAAAAAGTTCTGCTTTGGTTTCATCTGACCATATGACATTCTCCCAATCCTCTTCTGGATCATCCAAATGCTTTCTAGCAAACTTCAGATGGGCCGAGGCATGTACTGTCTTAAGCAGGGGGACACTTCTGGCACTGCATGATTTGTGTCACTGGTGGCGTAGTGTGTTTCTGATGGTAGCCTTTGTTACTTTGGTCTCAGCTCTCTGCAAGTCATTCACTAGGTTCCGGGTTTTTGCTCACCGTTCATGTGATCATTTTTTGCGTGGAGTCTCAGATCAAGGGAGGTTATCCGTGGTCTTGTATGACTTCCATTTTCTAATAATTGCTCCCACAGTAAAAGGGGTACTCCGGTGAAAACCTTTTTTCTTTTAAATCAACTGGTGCCAGAAAGTTAACCATATTTGTAAATTACTTCTATTAAAAAATCTTAATCCTTCCAGTACTTATTAGCTGCTGAATGTTACAGAGGAAATTCCTTTCTTTTTGGAACACTGATGACATCACAAGCACAGTGCTCTCTGCTGACATCTATGTCCATTTTAGCAACCCTGCACAGCAGATGTATGCTAAGGGCAGCATGGTGGCTCAGTGGTTAACACTGCTGCCTTGCAGTGCTGTGGCCCTGGGTTCAAATCCCACTAAGGACAACAATAAATAAAGAGCTATTATTATTATGATTACGTCAGCAAAGAGCACTGTGCTCTTGATGTCATCAGAGAGAATTCCAAAAAGAAAAGAATGTCCTCGGTAGTATTCAGCAGCTAATAAATACAGGAAGGATTAAGATTTTTTAATAGAAGTAATTTACAAGTCTGTTTAACTTTCTGGCACCAGTTGATTTAAAAGAAAAAAGGTTTTCACAGGAGTACCCCTTTAATTTATTCACACCAAAATGCTTGCCTATTGCAGATTCAGTCTTCCCAGCCTGGTGCAGGTCTACAATTTTGTTTCTGGTGTCCTTCGACAGCTCTTTGGTCTTGGCTATAGTGGAGTTTGGAGTGTGACTGTTTGAGGCTGTGGACAGGTGATATTATACTGACAACAGGTTCAAACACGTGCCATTAATACAGGCAACAAGGGGAGGACAGAGGAGACTCTTAAAGGAGAATTTACAGGTCTGTGAGAGCCAGAAATCTTGCTTGTTTGTAGGTGACCAAATAATAATTTTCCACCATAATTTGCAAATAAATCCTTAAAAAATCAGACTAGATTTTATGGGATTTTATGGATTTTTTTTTCTCATTATGTCTCTCATAGTTGAAGTATACCAATGATGAAAATTACAGGCCTCTCTCATCTTTTTAAGTAGGAGAACTTGCACAATTGGTGGCTGACTAAATACTTTTTTGCCCCACTGTACTTATAAAGGGGTTATTAGAACTTTCATTGCTCGAGACCCTGCACTATGCAGTGAACGAGACTGGGAGCCATGCACTGTTCATTGTAAAGTGATGGTACCGAACAGCTGATGCTCGTGGGTGCTGAGTGTTGTTTCCCTTCTGATCAGTGGTTAATGGAAATCCCCTTTAATTTCTTTTTTTGATGATCTTGATACTCTGTGACATTATCAAACTCAATGCCATAGCTGGCAGGAACATAATTTTTATTTTAATACTTATTGGCCCTAATTTATTATTGTAAACCTGACGTGTTCTGTCGAGTCGAGCGCCAGACCTTAGTACATACTGTGGGAAAACATTTTAGGGAATTAAGACCCATAAAGAAAACTCCACTCCACTCTTAGTAAATCTGGGCCAAAACCTGTCTAAAGGAAAAGCTGCTCAGCTGCCCATAGCAACCAATCAGATCACTTCTTTCATTTATGAAAATGCCTCTAAAAAATTTAAGAAGCTATTTGATTGGTTGCTATTGGGTAACACAGCAACTTTTCCTCTTGATGAATCTCCCCCAATGTATTCAATATATTTCACACTGACTGGATGAAAATAACTTTCTAACACAGCACCAGCATAGGTTTATTGGTCCTGTGTGACTTATCTGATCAGCTTTTATGAGGAGGTTATTTATAGACAGGACCTGGGTGAGACTGTTGATGTTATATATCTGGACTTTTCTAAGGCTTTTGATGCTGTGCCACATAACATGTAACTAAATAAAATAAGGATGCAGGAACTAGGGGAGGATATATGTAAATGGTTTAGCTACTGCCTCAGTGATAGAAACCAGGGTGGCAATCAATGGAACTTACTCTGGTTGGGTGACAGTTACTAGTGGGGTACCACAGCGATCAGTACTGGGTCAACTTCTTTTCAATATGTTTATTAAAGGAAATCATTCATCAGTTTCACCTGCCCTACCCTATCAGTACAGACAGGTAGTGCAGGGGACACTGATGACAACGATACTTACCTGATCCTGTTGCATGCTCTGGTTCCCCTGCTATCTTCTTCGGTATCTTCAGTTCTGGTGCTGACTTGGGGCTGGGCGGAGCCTTGTGACGTCACCCCTTCTGTTTGCTAGCAGCTCCATCAATGCAAAATATACCGGAACGGAATATACCAGAAGATTAAAAAAAAATGAAGGTACGAAGGAGATAGCGGGAGAACAGGAGGACCTAACAGGATCAGGTAAGTATCATTATATTTTGTTTCTCCTGCATTACCTGTCTGTACCAACAGGTTAATGCAGGTAAAACTGATGACAGATTTCCTTTAATGGCCTTGTAGGCAGATTACACAGTAGAATTTCAATATTTGTAGATGATATAAAGCTGTATAAGCTCTAAGGTGATCACATGATATTACAGAGGGATCTGGGGAAGCTGGAAGCTTGGACACAAACATGATAAATTTAATTTAATGTGGATATATGTAAGGTTATGCACTTGGGCCATAAAAGCAAAATGTACAATTATGTGCTAAATAATAAGCCATTAGGTACAACTACAGAAAAAGGACTTGGGGGTACTGGAGTATAGTAAGCTCAACTTCATATAACTATATATAAAAATAACATGGCTGAACTGGAGAAGGTGCAGAAGAAGGGGAAAAGGTAACTAATGGTATGGATGGATTACATACCAAGACATGTTACTTGAGGTTAGTTTAGAGACATAATATCTTAGGACTGATATGTTCACAATGTTCAACTATACCTCACAATATGCATATCATAACAGACAGGGTTTCTTTACTGTTAAGAGCAGTGAGACTATGGAACTCTATGCCACATGATGTTGTGATGGCTGACTCTGACTTAAACAAGTTCAAGGGAGACCCGGATGTTTTTTTCTTGAAAAATATAATATTACAAATTATAGATACTAGAATTATGGGGATAGAATGTTCATTCAGGGATTTATTCTGATTGCCATATTGGGGGGTTGTCTTTCTCTCGATCAACACATCAGAGTTTTGGGTTAAACTTAATGGAATCTTGTCTTTTTTCAACATTAGAAACTATGAAATTATATGACTTGTTCACCCCTAGTAATCTACACTGGTGTATATTATAATAATTTTGAATAAACCTCTCATTGTGTAGACTTAGAACCTTTAAAAAACAATATACCAAAAAGAAATTGCAAAGTTTAAAACCTTGTGCTTGTAAACTACTGTATTTTTGTTATTAGTAAGCCCATATGTATATTTATTTATTATTGATTGTGCAGAGTGTGTAAAGTTAACTAAAAAAATTAAACTTTTTTGGAGTATTTATTAAAAATTAAATAAAAATACTCCAAAAAGTTTAACTTTTTTGGAGTATTTATTAAAAATGTATAAAAATTTGTTATACAATTTTTTCCATCACTGCTGTATCTTTCTATAATATTTTTTTTAATGGTACCTTACAACAGTTTTATAAAAAAAAAAAAGC
The DNA here is from genome assembly GCF_029499605.1 of Hyla sarda. Classification (NCBI taxonomy): domain Eukaryota; kingdom Metazoa; phylum Chordata; class Amphibia; order Anura; family Hylidae; genus Hyla; species Hyla sarda. Next base: position 342,059,979 of record NC_079191.1, on the reverse strand, counting down.
TATCTCCATCACTTTTTTGGATCGCTAAAGTCCAAAAAAGAATTAAAACCACTGGCAAAAACACCAAAGTTAAAACCAACATGGCAACTAATAGCACTTCATATTATCCTCGCTTCATTCTTTATTATCTGTTAGATAACGGCTTTTATCTAAGCTTCATGTCACTGATGTGGGGTCTTCCCCGGATACTCACAGAGCCGACCTGAAATAACCTGTAACCTGGACTTTACAACATCTTTACAGCCGGATCTATGTTATCATATTGTAACCTGGTCTTTTTAATATGTAATTACTCTGTTTATTATTCTATGTACTTTTATTTTCTTATTCTCAAATATCTGTTTTAAAGAAAAATTATTTAATAAAAAACTGTTATAAAAAAAACAACAACATGGCATTGTTCTTGGCATTTTTGCTCTCCCATAGTTTCTATGGGAGAAAAATGCCACAATTTCTGTGCAAAAAAATGCCAAACTAGGTTTTGTCAGATGTTTTGGAAAACCAGCCTCTGAGCCCAAAATAGCTGAAAAGCACCAAAAGGATTTAAAAAAAAAAACACCAAACTGAAAACCGCCAAGTGGATCTGGCATTTTTGCAGTTTACAATGGACTTGCAGCTAACATCTGGATGCAGTGTTTTTCACTGAAAAAACACCGTGCGGCAAACTGGGCGTTTTTTACAGCATTTTTGCTAGAAAATCCTCAGTGGAATTCCAGCCTTTCAGAGACAGCAGCTAAAAAGTAAAACCTTTATTTGAAATTGAAGGAATATTTAATTTCTAAACATTAAAAGAATGTTCTTTTTTGACAGGACTGAATATCTTTGCAGACTGCACACTGTGCGTCATATGCTGCACTTCACATAATCTCTTTCATACTTGTAATGATCATTTATGACAAATTGAACAACTATTTGTTATTATTTCTGACACACCAAAAGCTTCTGTATTAATCTTTATCAAACCTTCCTTCATATCTTTTTCCTCTATGTTACTGCACATTGTAATTCAACTCATCTTCCACTCCAGAATGCCAATATTAAAAAAAATGGAATCATATGGATAGGTTTAAGAAGCACTCCATGTTTTTGCCCATGTAAAACCACATCAGCACCAGTATGGAGTGTCAATTGTTTCATCTTAACTCAGCTGCATCTCTACATTACATTACTGGGTTATGTGACCCCCATGCAAACTACCAGAAAGCTATATGCCCTACTGTGTAGCAGGAATTGGTCTTTTCTGTTTGGCTGACCTACTGTGAAATCAATGACTGTATCATTCCCTATCAGGGCCTTCCTGTCAGCCCTACATACTTCTTCCCTACTTATCCAGCTCTATTTCTGTGTCTTTCTATTTATAGAATGCTGCTTCTATCTCTATAGGACCAGACAGGTCTGAAGAAACATGCAGTATGCACACTAAACAGCTGTCAACTGCACACCTTGTCTGCAATCTTAGGCCACTATGCCTGTACAACCCTCAATTTCTTCTAGGGCCAGCAAAAAGTAAGGTTACAGGAGGTCACACAAGGTTACAGGAAACCGACAGCGTCGAACACCATTCTACATCATGATAGCTATCACCCTTTACACACTAAAAAAAGCTTACCGTTCATTCATTTTTTGTTACGGTTAAAACGTATAAATAGCGATAACACTAAGTTTAAAAAGAAAGCTATAGAGTTGGGAAGAAGATTAAAATAAATCTAAAATCCTACTAAAAGCCTAGCAGAAACTTTTGAAAAAGCTCATAAAAAATCCCGTCATTAATTACTACACAAAACAGTTAAAACAAAGGAAAATAAGCCACAACATATAGCATTCTCTTTTAAATTGAGTCCCTTAGCTGAAACACAACTGGTCTATTCTGAAAAGAGATCCTACTCTAGGTCCTGCTGTGCAATATTGTCCCCTAATAACATTCAAAAGAAATAAAAATCTTAAAGATATTTTAGTTCCCAGTTGGTTTGAGGATAAAACAAGAAAAAACTGGTTGGAAAAATCCACAATTTATGGTAATCGAAAATATGGTAACTGTACTTGGTGTAACCAATTAATCACCAGCAATAAATTGAGTTTAGCGGGAGTAGAAATAAATGTTCGGGAATTTATTTGTTGTAAGACTAATTATGTAGTATACATATTAATTTGCCATGTCACAGATTCTACATTGATAGCACTATAAGGGACCTTCGGACTAGGTTTCGAGAACACTGTTGGTCAGTACGCTCTGGTAAGGGCTCTCCGCGTTTAATTGAACATGAAAGAGAAGCACATAGGAGCAATCCAACAGTATTGAAATTTGCCGGGATTGAAAGAGTCACAACAAAAAATAGGAGGAACAGACAGAGGGAATTGCTAAAAAGAGAAGCCTGGTGGATGTTGAAAACACAGGCGCAAGATTTTCAAGGTTTAAACGATAAAATTGATATGAACATCTTTTTATTAATATTGCTAGGCAACTGTAATTAACAGTTTTTTTTGTATTTAAGTATATCTAAATCTAAATTGTACTTACTCTATGCTGACATCAGAAGAGGTTGTGTACTTCAGGGCAGGCGTTCAGCAGATTGTCAGATCTGTTGAACCGTGTGAATCACGTGAAATGGCCGTCGTCTGATTACAGTTAGCGTTGAGCCTGCTAGCCCCTGGCATCTGCATGAGAGCACTTCATCCATGGAGTGATTTTAATCTGTGCATCGTTGTTTGGAATAAAAGTCTGAAGAATTCAGTGGTGAGTGGCGACTTTCATTTCTTCATTACTTCTTCACATGGATGCTATAGCATTGATCAGTGTTTTCTGTGCTTGAATGCTCCAGCCTGGCATGCCTGACTGGAGCATCCAGGTACAGATCGGAGGGTGATGAGGCAGGTAAGGGCCCTCCCGCCATCCTCTCAGCTGATCGGGACACAGCAGTTTCAGCAGAGTGGTCCTGATCAGCACCGCTGAGCTGGCGGGACATGTATTTTAACATTTTAGACCCAAGGATCAACTTTGATTGCGGTGTGTAAAGGGTTAATGCTGGGCATCACTGCGATTGGTGATGTCTGGCATTAGCTATGGGTCCCGGCGGCAGATAGCTCCTGAGCGCTCGTCATAGAACGGGGAGCGGGACAAGGTCATACAGGTATGCCCTTCTTCCCCAAGAGGTTAAATATTTGTTGATGTAGTTAATAACATAATCCATATGGTAACAAACAAAATCAAAGTTACAATTTAACCCAAACACAGCACCATCCCTGTCCTCAGGTTGTGTGTGGTAATGTATCTCAGTTCCATTGACGTGAATAGAGACAGGTTATAAAACCGCACACTACCTGAGGACAGGGTGGGCAGTGCAAATGAAAAATTAAATTTTTCATTTTCACGGACCACTGTTCCAAAAATCTGTCAGACACCTGCACCCCACTGCACCTCTTATTCAATTCTGTGAGGGGTGTAGTTTCCAAAATGGGGTAACATGTGGGGGGGTCCACTGTTCTGGGACTATAGGGGCTTTGTAAACACACATGGCCTTCACATTTGGACACATTTCCAAAATGGGGTCATTTGTGGGTATTTTTTGTTTTGCGTTTATGTCAGAACCACTGTAAAATCAGCCACCCCTGTGCAAATCACTAATTTAGACCTCAAATGTACATGGTGCGCTCTCACTTCTGAGCCATGTTGTGGGCGCGCAGATCACTTTACACCAACATATGGGGTATTTCCGTACTCAGGAGAAATAGCGTTACAAATTTTGCGGGTCTTTTTTTCCTTTTACCATTTGTGAAAATTAAAAGCATGGGGCAACACAAGCATGTTAGTGTAAAAAATTACATTTTTTTTACACTAACATGCTGGTGTAGACCCCAACTTTACCCTTTCATAAGGGGTAAAAGGAGAAGCAAAAAAAATTGTAATGCAATTTCTCCCAAGTACGGAAATGCCCCATATGTGGCACTAAACTGTTGTTTTGAAATACGACAGAGCTCCAAAGCGAGAGAGCGCCATGCACATTTGAGGCCTATATTGGGGATTTGCATCCGCCACCAAAATACCCTACAGCAGTGTTTCCCAAACAGGGTGCCTCCAGCTGTTGCAAAACTCCCAGCATGCCTTGACAGTCAGTGGCTGTCTGTCAATACTAGGAGTTGCTGTTTTTCAACAGCTGGAGGCTCCGTTTTGAAAAGAGTGCCGCACAAGACTTTTTTTTTCCTTTATCGGGGCAATTTGGGTGACTGTGCAAGGGTACATGTACTTGTAGTGTTTTACTTTTTATTTTGTGTAGTGTAGTGTTTTTAGGGTACATTCACGCGAGTGGGGGTTTACAGTGAGTTTGAGCTGGGAAATTGAGCTGTGGCTAAAAAAATGCCGCATCGCAAACTTGCCGCAGAATACTCGCTGTAAACCCCCACCCGTGTGAATGTACCCTCCAGCTGTTGCAAAACTACAACTCCCAGCATGCACTGACAGACCATACATGCTGGGAGTTGTAGTTATGCAAGAGCTGGAGGCACATTGGTTGCGCATCACAGATTTTGCTACTTAACTCAATGTTTCGTAACCAGTGTGCCTCCAGCTGTTGCAAAACTAGAACTCCCTCTCAGTCTCTCAGTGCATGCTAGGAGTTGTAGTTTTGCAGCAACTGGAAGCGCACTGGTTGCGAAAGACTGAGTTAGTACACACACTCTGTTTCACAACCAATGTGTCTCTAGCTGTTGCAAAACTGCAACAATCAGCATGCATTGACGGTGAATGGGCATGCTGAGAGTTGTAGTTTTGCAACAGCTGGAGGCACGTGATCGTGAGGTGGCACCGATCAATCACATGATCGTGAGGTGGCACCTCACTCCTGCTGTCTCAGACAGCCCCATTCACCCTTTTTTTCTGGGTTACCCGGTAACCAGAGACCCGACTGACCAGGAATCGCCGCAAATCACCGGTCTGAACGATCGCCGACATAGGGGGGTCTCAGGACCCCCCAAGGGTTTGCATGGGGTGCCTGCTGATGGATATCAGCAGTCATCCTGGTCCGGTCCCTGCCCAGTGCGCAGTGGGGGCCGTAATTCCCACGGGCGTACAGGTATGCCCTGGGTCCTTAGGTATCAATACGCAGTGGGACCTTAAGGGGTTAAGCAAAAAAATATGTTTTTTGGAATATCTATAATGATAAGTAGAAGGACCTATCAACATGTTCCTGTTAAAATACCCATGAAATTGTTGGTCTTTTTATAACTCATAAGTGCTGCTAACCTCTAGGACATATCTACATGGATATTTACAGGTATTCTACCCTATCTAGCCTTACAACCAAATTATAATGTTGCTTATGTACTGTGTCCCGGTACAGAACATGGTTCTGTACAGTCCTAAAGTCCCCTCAGGTAGAATCCCTCAAATCCACAGGGCTCTCCTGCAGGGTCCCCCTAAGTTATTATATGGCATTGTCTTGTATATTAAGTATGTACATTTATTATATGTATTGTACAGTGAATGTTAGTAATATATGAAGGTTGTTAGGATATTTACCCTGTATAGGACCTTCCTAAGGTCATGTGATCTGTCATGTGATGTGTGATCACCTGATATACCCAGAGTTCCAGAGACACAGGTAGCCAGCTACCAATGGGCTTTAGTCCAGCCCCTGCTATATAAAGGGCTGTAGTCTCCACACTAGCTCCCTTGGTTCCTGCTCTTATTTCCTGGACCTTAAAGCAAGCACAAGTCCTGTACAAGTCAAGTCCAGAATAGCTAGGCCAAAGCCCGAAAGTCTGCAGCCACATCAAATCTGTGAGTACAAGTCAAGTCTCTACTGTCCCTACCAGTAGTACAGTGGCCTGCATCATCATTATTGCAACTACAAGTCCAAGCAAGCCTTAGAGATTCCCTGTGTCCAGGTCACCTCTGTGGAAGTTGGCTATTTGTAAAGACTGTTATACTGCCTTCTTCAGTAAAGTTCCAGTTGCATCAAAACCCTGTTTTGGACTCTCATTTACTATATGCTGTTTTGGGTTGGTTGTCGGCGTTACCCTACACCATACAACCACATCCTGGCGTCACGAATACTAGGGGTTAACAAGATCTTGCCCCAGGGATTAATATCATCTGGCCCCACTACCTACATCGCTACACCCCGTGGTCCCACCATACAACGGTGGCTCACCACAGTACAGTTCTAATTATGTATGGGCTTCAATATGCTGCATTGCCTTGCTTAGATCTATTTTTTATTTTTTTTTACATTTATTACCAATACAATTATTTGTTCACAAAGCTGTATTGCACTACAATACAATCATTATAAGAAGACTTCAGTCCAATGTCCCAGTGAAAAGTAAACCTAGAGGTATATATATAATCAAAGTCAAAACAATGTTATTTTGTATAATGTATATATGTATATATATTTGCAAGATATTTTACAAGGGACTGGTGCAAGGCGAATGTGGTACCAATATTCAACCAATCTTCAAAAAGGGCTCTAGGTCTTCCCCAGGTGATTATAGACCAGTAAGCTTTATGTGCATTGTGGGAAAATTGTTTGAAGGTCTCATAAGGGACTACATGCAGGCATACTTAGGGAATAATAATATTATAAGTGATAGCCAGCATGGGTTTAAGTATAGAAGTTGTCAAACCAATCTAATTTGCTTTTATGAAGAGGTGAGTAGAAGCCTTGACAGAGGAATGGCTGTGGATGTAGTGTTTTTGGATTTTGCTAAAGCATTTGATACTGTCCCTCATAGACGTCTGACAGGTAAGTTAAGGTCTTTGGGTTTGGAAATTTTAGTTTGTAACTGGATTGAAAACTGGCATAAGGATCGTACCCAGAGAGTGGTGGTCAATGGTTCATACTCTGATTGGTCCCCTATTATTAGTTGTGTACCCCAAGGTTCAGCACTTGGCTCGCTCTTGTTTAATTTATTTATTAATAATATAGTGATTAAGTGCTCTGTTTCTATCTTACACCAAGCAAATTACACCAAGCTTTTAAGCATGGCACAGTCTATAGTCACTGGTAGAGAAGGATCTGGGTGTTCTTGTAGATCATAGACTACAGAATAGCATGCAATGTCAGGCTGCTGCTTCTAAGGCCAGCTGGATATTGTTATGTATCAAAAGAGGCTTGGACTCGAGGGACAGGGACATAATACTACCCCTTTATGAAGCATTGGTATGGCCTAACCTGGAATATGCTGTTCAGTTTTTGCCTCAAGTTCATAAAAGGGATGTTGTGAAAATGGAAAGGGTGCAGAGACGCAAGACTAAACTAATAAGTGGCATGGAAAATCTTAGCTATGAGGAAAGATTAAAAGAATTACATTTGTTTAATCTTGAGAAGAGACGGGGGTATATGATCAACGTGTATAAATAAGTATAAAAATGGCCCATACAAAAAATATGGGGAAAAACTGTTCCAGGTTAAAGCCCCTCAAAGGACAAGGGGGCACTCCCTCCATCTGGAGAAGAAAATATTTAGTCTCAAGGGGTGACATGCCTTCTTTACCATAAGAACTGTGAATTTATAGAACAGTCTACCTCAGGAACTGGTCACAGCAGGAACAGTTGAAAGCTTCAAAACAGGGTTAGATACATTCCTAGAACAAAGTAACATTATGCTTATGCAGAAATATAAAATCACATCCCTTCCCATTCATCAAACCATACCTCCTCCCTTCAAAATCTTGGTTGAACTTGACGAATGTATGTCTTTTTTCAGCCAAACTAACTATGTAACTATATACCTCACAAACAACATTTTTAACCTAAAAAGTGGGCACTTCCACAAGTTTTTCTTAAAAAATCTGCAGAATTATAATTGAATCTTACACTCTTTTTTTTTGTTTTGTTTTGCATAAAACATTTTGTTGGTGAAAACAGCATGCAAAGGCCATTAAGACAGAGTCCCATAAAAGTATCAATAATACAGATTTTTTTTAAATCTTAAAACGAGACACACCTCAAAACACCACTAACCCCCATACTCTCTCCCCTGCGTATTCTCCTTCTTGAGAAACTCAGACATGATGACCACATAGCTGAATGTCTCAAGAGAGTGAAATAGGGTGGTCATAATAATCCAATAGAATTTTATAGGTAAGTAAAATTACTGTGAGGTATTTTGCATAATATTTTTTTTTTATGATGGTTTGTTTAACCCCTTTAGTACACAGAGGCCAATTTCATTTTTGCTTTATCCTCCTCGCCTTCTAAAAATCATGACTCTTTTATATTTCTATCCACAGACTCATATGAGGGCTTGTTTTATGACATCATTCATTTTACCATAAAATGTGTGGCGCAAAAAAAAAAAAACTACTTGTGTGGGGAAAATTAAAAATTAAAACCGCAATTTTGCTAATTTTTGCTTCATTTTCACGCTGTACACTTTGTGCAGTAAAAATTGCATGTTTTCTTTATTTTGTGGGTCAATATGATACCCATGGTTACATACTTTACTATTATTGTGCTGCTTTAAAAAACATCTCAAACTTTTTTTAACAAAATTTGTATGTTTAACCCCTTAAGGACGCAGGACGTAAATGTACGTCCTGGTGAGGTGGTACTTAACGCACCAGGACGTACATTTACGTCCTAAGCATAACCGCGGGCATCGGAGCGATGCCCGTGTCATGCGCGGCTGATCCCGGCTGCTGATCGCAGCCAGGGACCCGCCGGCAATGGCCGACGCCCGCGATCTCGCGGGCGTCCGCCATTAACCCCTCAGGTGCCGGGATCAATACAGATCCCGGCATCTGCGGCAGTTCGCGATTAAAATGAACGATCGGATCGCCCGCAGCGCTGCTGCGGGGATCCGATCATTCATAACGCCGCACGGAGGTCCCCTCTCCTTCCTCCGTGCGGCTCCCGGCGTCTCCTGCTCTGGTCTGTGATCGAGCAGACCAGAGCAGGAGATGACCGAAAACACTGATCTGTTCTATGTCCTATACATAGAACAGATCAGTATTAGCAATCATGGTATTGCTATGAATAGTCCCCTATGGGGACTATTCAAGTGTAAAAAAAAATGTAAAAAAATGTAAAAGTAAAAGTAAAAAAAAAGTGAAAAATCCCCTCCCCCAATAAAAAAGTAAAACGTCCGTTTTTTCCTATTTTACCCCCAAAAAGCGTAAAAAACATTTTTTATAGACATATTTGGTATCGCCGCGTGCGTAAATGTCCGAACTAGTAAAATAAAATGTTAATGATCCCGTACGGTGAACGGCGTGAACGAAAAAAAATTTTAAAAGTCCAAAATTCCTACTTTTTTAATACATTTTATTAAAAAAAAAATTATAAAAAATGTATTAAAAGTTTTTTATATGCAAATGTGGTATCAAAAAAAAGTACAGATCATGGCGCAAAAAATGAGCCCCCATACCGCCGCTTATACGGAAAAATAAAAAAGTTATAGGTCATCAAAATAAAGGGATTATAAACGTACTAATTTGGTTAAAAAGTTTGTGATTTTTTTTAAGCGCAACAATAATATAAAAGTATGTAATAATGGGTATCATTTTAATCGTATTGACCCTCAGAATAAAGAACACACGTCATTTTTACCATAAATTGTACGGCGTGAAAACGAAACCTTCCAAAATTAGCAAAATTGCGTTTTTCGTTTAAATTTCCCCACAAAAATAGTGTTTTTTGGTTGCGCCATACATTTTATGATATAATGAGTGATATCAATACAAAGGACAACTGGTCGCACAAAAAACAAGCCCTCATACTAGTCTGTGGATGAAAATATAAAAGAGTTATGATTTTTAGAAGGCGAGGAGGAAAAAATGAAAACGTAAAAATTAAATTGTCTGAGTCCTTAAGGCCAAAATGGGCTGAGTCCTTAAGGGGTTAAAATCTATTTTGACCGGCAATAACTTTCTTATTTTTTCATATACGGGGATGTATAAAGGCTTGTTTTTTTGTGCTGTGATCTTTATTTTTTATCAGTTCCACTTTAGTGCATCTGTAACTTTTTAATTGTTTTTAATTAGTTTTTTTGGGAATGTGATGTGACAAAAAGCAGCAATTTTGGACTTTTTTTGTTTGTTTACTCCGCTCACCATACGTGATAATTAACATAATATTTTGATAGTTCAGACATTTAGGCACAAGGTGATACAAAATATGTTTATTAATATTTTTTTAATGCTTTTTGGGATAAAATGGGGAAAAGGTGCCATTTAAATTTTGATGAGGGTCTTTCACATTTTTGCAAACTTTTTTTGACAATTTTTTTTACACAAAGCAATCTTTAAATTGCAGATACTCAACAGTACTATGCATAAGCATAACACTGATCAGTATTATTGGTGATCTTCTTCTCTGGTCTACTCAATGTCAGACCAATGTCAGATGTCTGCGCCATCGTCCATCCTCTCGCAGGTCTGACTCGGGAGGCCCTCTGCGCATACCTTAAACTGCCATAGCTGCTGGGGAGGGAAGGAGTGGCAGGAGCAGTACCAGCTCCATCAGCAGCAGCCTGAGTCTACAGTTGCTGATGAGTACCTTTCTTCACCCACATAGCGAAGCAACTCATCAGCAGATAGACCTGGAGCAGGACCTGAATGAGCAGGTGGTGGCATACATTGACATGACCATGCCAACACACCTTGAAGATCCACTGGACTTCTGGGCAGCCAAATTTGATTTGTGGCTGCAACTAGCAGAGTTTGCCCTTGAAAAGCTGTCCAGCCTGGCCACTAGTGTGCCATCAGAGCGGGTGTTTAGTGCAGCAGAGGCCATAGTAAACCCGAGGAGAACTCGTCTGTCCACGAAAAATGTGGAGAGTCTGACCTTTGTGAAGATAAATCAGGCATGGATCAGCCAGGATTTCCACCCACCAATGTCTGATACATCAGAGTAGATTGATCAAGGTACCACACCAACACTTCACAAATATGGATAGTGCAAATATGGATAGCTGCTCCCCAGTTACAGACATTCCTCTGCATCAGACCACAAGTAAGTATTGAAGATATGCATTAGCTAAAACTTACATTTTCTTAGAATAAAATATATGTACTCAATTTTTTTTTATCAAACAAAAGGAAATGTGTGCAAAAAACACCATGTGCCACAAACAACACCAAGTATTGATATGATGCAAAGACCTCTAAAAGGTGGAAGGGAACAACTTATGGTCCATTGTAACCGGTTGAGGTAAAAAATTCCCCTGTAAGGCCCTACTCTTGCATTATTAATTCCCTTCTTGGCAAGTGTTACTCGCCCTCAAAAGGACGGCCCAACACTGGAACCTCTCCCTATTTCCCTTACAAACACTGCCATTTTTAAAACTGTCATTTTAAGATGGAAATAGAGAGAGTTTCTTGTGTGGGGCTGCCCTTCTTAGGGTGAGTAACACTTGCCAAGAAGGGAATTAATAGGGTGAGAGTAGGGCCTTACAGGGGAAGTTTCTACCCCCACCGGTTACAATGGACAACACCTTGTTCCCTTCCACCTTTAAGAAATCTTTGCATCACATCAATACTTGTCGGTGTAAGTGGCACATGGCGTTTTTGCACACCTTTCCTTTTGTTTGATTAAAAACATTTTTTTTTTATCATAAGCATATTATTAAAAGTTAAGTTTTGCATACCATCTATACTTACTTGTGCACACTAACACTTTTACAAAAGAGACCGTTTTTTTCTTCTGCCTACCTGCCTCAGCTACTATGCTGATGTTGACACCTGCCTGATGCCACACATCTGATGCCAAGTTTTCCTTTTTTCACCCACCTTCATCACCAGGTATGTCACGCCGAGCGCTCCGGGTCCCTGCTCCCTCCCGGAGCGCTCGCGGCGCTTGTCTGCTTGCAGCGCCCTGGTCAGACCCGCTGACCGGGAGCTCTGCTCTACGATCACCGGTGGGGATGCGATCCGAGTGGCGGGACACACCCGCCCGCGGGTCGCATCCCAGTCCTCTCACCTGCCCTGTTCCCCTGCTTTCATGTCCCGGCGCGCATGGCCCCGCTCTCTAGGGCGTGCGCGCGCAGGGCTCTCTGAAATATAAAGGGTCAATCAGTGCTAATCACTCCCAAACATATAAAAAACCACTTTCCCTTCCTGTCCTTGCCGGATCTTGTTGCCTTGTGCCAGTGAAAGCGTTCCCGTGTGTCCATTGCCTGTGTATCCAGACCCTTGCCGTTGCCCTTGACTACGAACCGTTGCCGCCTGCCCTGACCTTCTGCTACGTCTGACCTTGCCTTTTGCCTAGTCCTTGTGTACCGCGCCTGACTCAGCAGTCAGTGAGGTTGTGTCGCTATTGGGTTGAACGACCTAGGGGTTATGCCGCAGCAAGTCCATCCTGCCTTGCGGCGGGCTCTGGTGAGAACCAGTAGCCCCTTTGATTCCATTCCCCTGGTACGGCCTACGCCATCACCTCACTGACATAGAGGATCCACTACCTGTGTACCACTCCGGATCCTGACAAGGTACTGGTATTGCCACCCACCGCATCACTTTGAAACAGATAACTTTCAGGACTCCTGATGCTGCTGTCACCTCCAGGCTGTGTCGTTCTGCCACCATATGTTCTCCTCATGCTGATGCCACCTCCAGGCTGTCTCATTCTGCCACCATATGTTCTCCTCATTCTGCTAACTCCAAGCTGTATCATTCAGCCACTATTTGGTCTCCTCATGCTTCTGCCACCTTCAGGATGTGTCATTCAGCCACTATATGTTCTCCTCATGCTGCCACCAACTCCAGGCTGTGTCATTCAGCCACTATATGCTGTCGCCAACTCTACGCTGTGTCATCCAGGCACTACATCGTCTCCTTATGCTGCCGCTACCTCCACGCTGTGTCATTCAGGCACTATATGGTCTCCTCATGTTGCTGCCACCTTCATGCTGTGTTATTCAGCCACTATATGTTTTTGTCATGCAGCCGTCAAATCCAGGCTGTGTCATTCAGCCACTATATGCTGCCGCCAACTCCATGCTGTGTCATTCAGGCACTATATGGTCTCCTCATGCTGCCACCACCTCCAGGCTGTGTCATTCAGCCACTACATGTTGCCACCAACTCCACACTGTGACATTCAGCCACTATATGGTCTCCTCATGCTGCTGGGACATTACTTAAAAATGTCTATGGTAGCATAAATGTTGAATAAAAAATTTGAAAGCATATCTTTTAATCTTAGGGATTGTGAGGCCCTGTGGTCTCCTCACGCTGCTGCCAGCTCCAGGCTGTGTCATTGGGCCATCAAATGGTGACCTTATGCTGTTGGCACCTTCGATTAAACTTGAAAAATTGTCATGTATCTCAAATCTTCAATTTAAATTTTACAAATTATCTTTAATATTTTCTATTATGAGGCCCTGTGGTCTCGTCTGGCTGCTGCCACCTCTAGGCTCTATCATTGTGCCGCCATGTGACTACTTGTTAGATTGGGTTTTGTGGTCATAAATGATTAATTCAAAGTAAACGTTGGGACATTAAACTTGGAAATCTAATATAAATCTAACATTTAAATTAAAAAAATTTGATGTAATCTTTTCAAGACTGAGGCCCTATGGTCGCCGACTTCATATATTACCTATGGAATTACCACAAGAATCCAATGAAACAGCTTGGAGCGATAACAATGAATCATAACTGACTAAATGAAACATTCGCACTTTCACAGTCAGGGGGGCACTGAGAGGCAGGGGCTGGAACAGGTAGTATCTTGCCTGGCGGAGGACTGCCAGCTCGATGCAAACCAGAATGGGTACTCAAAAAATTACATCAATTCACATTAAAGTATATAAAAATTACATTAAAAAATCTCTTCAATTATTCTCTTCAATTTGTGACGCCATATGGTCTCCCGACTGCCCCATCCGGATGCTCTGCGGCAGTGATTCTAGTAGCAATGCCTGTAATCTGCATGTCATACTGAATAACAGTATTATTTCACTAACACAGCACACTCCTTATGCGTGTTCGGACAAGGCAAAGTGTTTTACACCCCTATGGAGGCTATATGGTCTCATCATACTTGCGCCATCTCCAGACTGTGTCATTCAGCCACTATATGGTCTTCTCATGCTGCCCGCAAACCCCAGGCTGTGTCATTCAGGCACTATATGCTGCTGCCAACACCAGGCAGTGTCATTCAGCCACTATGTGGTCTCCTCATGCTCCCACCACCTCCACGCTGTGTCATTCAGCCACTATATGTTCTCCTCATGCTGCTGCCACCGCCACGCTGTGTCATTCAGCCACTTTATGTTCTTCTCATGCTGCTGCCACCTCCAGGCTGTGTCATTCAGCCACTATGTGGTCTCCTCATGCTGCCACCACCTCCACCCTGTGTCGTTAAGCCATTATATGTTCTCCTAATGCTGCCACCAACCTCCACGCTGTGTCATTTAGCCACTATATATTCTCCTCATGCTGCCGCCACCTCCAAGCTGTGTCATTCAGAAAATATATGGTCTTCTCATTCTGATGCCACCTCAAGGCTCTGTCATTGTGCTGCGCTGCGACAGTGATTCTAATTGCGCACCTCTGATCTGCATGTCATACTAAATAAAAGTATGATTTTACTAACCCAGCGCACACCCTATGCGTGTTACAGCAAGGCAAAGTATTCTACACCCCTATTGAGGCTAACAGTGATATGCCGCTAAATAAATTGAGACCGAACCAAATATTTTTTGGGAAAATTTGGCGAATACAGGGCCAGTTTAAAACAAGTTGCAAGTATATATGTACAAGTAGGTTTGGGTTCTAGAGTTGGGAACCACATTTATGGGGCATTTATGGTGTATCCTGTAGTTATGTCATAATTGTCCCGGGAGAGAATACCCTTTAACTATTAAAGTGACTGTCCAGTCACCTTTTGGGAAGCTATTATTATTCACTTAAAGGATAAACTTTTTTCTTTAAATTAACTGGTGCCAGAAAGTTAAACATATTTGTAAATGACTTCTATTTAAAAATCTTAATCCTTCCAGTATTTATTAGCAGCTGTATGCTACAGAGGAAATTATTTTCTTTTTGATTTTCTTTTTTCTCCTGTCCTCAGTTCTCCCAGCTGAAACCACTGTCCATGTCAGGAACTGTCCAGAGCAGCATAGGTTTGCTATGGGGATTTTCTCCTGCTCTGGATAGGCATCAGGTGTCAGTAGAGAGCACTGTGGATAAGGCAAAAAAAAGAAATTCAAAAAGAAAAGATTTTCTTCTGTAGCATACAGCTGCTAATAAGAACTGGAAGGATAAAGATTTTTTAATAGAAGTCATTTACAAATCTGTTTAACTTTCTGGCAACAGTTGATTTAAGATTTTTTTTCCCCACCAGCCTACCCCTTTACTCTCCATCTCCCTGCTTCTGCCTTTGGCTGGGTTCACACTACGGTCTGTAACAACGGTTTCCGTATACAGCTGGGAGGAGGGAGGGGCAGGGCTTAATCGCGGCGCCCGCACTCAGCCGTATTCGGGAACCGTATTTAATGCATGTCTATGAGCCGACCGGAGTGAACCGCAGCCTACGGTCGGCTGCGTTTTCGGCCGTATGCGGTTTCCCGACCATAGGCAAAAACGCGGTCGATCACGTTTTTGCCTGCGGTCAGGAAACCGCATACGGCCGAAAAAGCAGCCGACCGGAGGCTGCGGTTCACTCCGGTCGGCTCATAGACATGAATTAAATACGGTTCCTGAATACGGCTGAGTGCGGGCGCCGCGATTAAGCCCCGCCCCCTCCTCCCAGCCGTATACGGGAACCGTAAATACAAACCATAGTGTGAACCCAGCCTTACACCAGTTGCCAACTTCTAAACTGCCTGGTTACAATTTATCCCTCTCATGTTGTCTTTCCTGTACCTTCCCCATCTCCAGTCCCTCCTATTTTAGCTCTGGCTCCTTATCAACTATTAACAACAGATAAGTGACCTGAGTCCTCGGGCTAACATATTACCTCGTTCTTAAAGGGGTTCTCCCCTGTAAAACATTTTTTTTTTTTATCAACTGGTGCCAGAAAGTTAAAGGGGTAATCTGGTGGAAAACTATTTTTTTTATATCAACTGGTGCCAAAAAGTTAAACAGATTTGTAAATTACTTCTATTTAAAAATCTTAAACCTTCCAGTACTTATTAGCTGCTGTATGCCCCACATACAGAGGTGTCAGCAGAGAGCACTGTGGTCAGACAGAAAGGAAATTCTGAAAAAAGAACTTCAGATAAGTACTGGAAAGATTAAGATTTTTAAATAGAAGTAATTTACAAATCTGTTTAACTTTCTGGCACCAGTTGATTTAAAAAAAAATTCCAGGGGAGTACCCCTTTAACCACTTAGGGACCTAGGGAGTACAGGTACGCCCTGGTGCCCTGGGTCTTAAGGACCCAGGGCATACTTGTACGCCTGTGGGAATTTCGGTCCCAACCACGGGCAGGGACCGGAGCTGAATGATTTCAGCAGGAATCCTGTGACAATGCATTCCCCCCATGTCAGCCAAATCGATGATCAATTCAGATCGGCGATTTGTGGTGATTCCGGGCTGATCGGGTCTATGGTGACCCAATATTCCGGAAAATAGGGATGATCTGAGCTATCAGAGACAGCTCCGATCATCCTGAAGGATAGGAGCAAGGTGGCAGGGGTGCCACCTTCTCCTATCCTCTGTGATTGTCCGGTAAGGCTGACCGGCGAATCGCAGGGCAGGGGCGGGGAAAGTTCAGATCCTCTTATCTGCCCACCCCTAGAAGTCCAGGCAGATCGGAGGAAGATGGCAGCGAGGGCTGTTGATGCAGGGGGACTGGCAGCAGGAATCTCGGGAGCACGGCAAGTGGAACAGGCAGCGGGGAGGACAGGCAGGTAAGTGGAGGTAGCGGCTGCATCCGAGGCAGCAGTGAAGATCGCTGTAAAGTGATCTTCACTGCTGCTTTTAGGACTTTAAAGACTACAACTCCCAGCATGCCCAGATAGCTGTTGCACAGTGCAGTTGTCTCCAAACTGTAGCCCTTCCAGATGTTGCAAAACTACAACTCACATCATGCCCAGACAGTCCAGGCATGCTGGGAGTCGTAGTTCTGTAACATCTGGCCCTTCAGATGTTGCAAAACTACAACTTCCAGCATGCCTGGACAGTCTCAGCATGCTGAGAATTGTAGTTTTGCAACATCTGGAAGGGCACAGATTGGAGACCACTATACAGTGGTGTCCAAACTGTAGCCCTCCAGATGTTGCAATTCTTTAACTCCAAGCATGCCGAGACTGTCCAGGCATGCTGAGAGTTGTAGTTCGGCAACATCTGGCCCCTTAGATGTTGCCGAACTCCAACTCCCAGCATGCCTGGGCAGTCTGAACATGTTTGGAGTTGAAGTTTTGCAAATCTGGAGGGCTACAGTTTGGAGACCACTGCACAGTGGTCTCCAAACTGTTCTCCAGTTGTTACATTACTACAACTCCCAACATGCCCTTTGGCTTTCTGGGCATGCTGAGAGACGTAGTTTTGCAACAACTGGAGGAACACTGGTTGGGAAACATTGTCTGTTTCCTAACTCAGTGTTTACCAACCTGGGTGCCTCCAGCTGTTACAAAACTATAACTCCCAGCATGAACTGACAGACCATGCATGCTGGGAGTTGTAGTTTTTCAACAGCTGGAGGCACATGGGTTGGGAAACACTGCGTTAAGTAATAAACTCTCAGTGTTTTGCAGCCAGTGTGCCTCCAGCTGTTGCATAACTACAACCCCCAGCATGCACGGACAGCCAAAGGGCATGCTTGAAGTTGTTGTAGTATGCCTCTAGCTGTTGCATAACTATAAGTCCCAGCATGCCCTTCTGCTGTCACTGCATGCTGAGATTTGTAGTTTTTGCAACAGCTGAAGGCACACTGGTTGCAAAACACTGAGAGTTTGCTACCTAACTCAGTGTTTCGCAACCAGTGCGCCTCAAGCTGTTGCAAACTACTACTCCCAGCATGCACTGATAGACTGTACATGCTGGGAGTTGTAGTTTTGCAACAGCTGGAGGCACACTGGATGGGGAATACTGAGTTAAGTAACAAACTCTGTGTTTTAAATAAACACCAAAATAGAAGACCAAAGGATGATTTTAGAAAAAGGACATATAAAGCTTTATTGAAAATTAGACAGATAAAAACATGTAAAAAAACATATAATATGGCAAGATGGTGGCACAGGAAAAAATTGGAGGCCGAGGGGAACTGTATATCCTATGTGCAAGACGTCCTTAAAATGCACAGGTATTGTCAGATAGCCGGATATAAAAATGTAATTCGCCACATAGGGAATAGCAAGTATATATAGCAGGCATAATGAAAAGGCACACACAGATGCAAACCACAAGTTATAGCATAAAAGGGCAAAACATAATAACAATGGACATGCAACTAATTAGGACACCTCTTGCCTCCACCCGAACGCGCGTTTTCGCACAATGCTTCGTCATTGTGAGAAAACGCGCGTTCGGGGTGGAGGTGAGAGGTGTCCTAATTAGGTGCATGCCCATTGTTATTATGCTTTGCCCTTTTATGCTATAACTTGTGGTTTGCATCTGTGTGTGCCTTTTCATTATGCCTGCTATATATACTTGCTATTCCCTATGTGGCGAATTACATTTTTATATCCGGCTATCTGACAATACCTGTGCTTCTTAAGGACGTCTTGCACATAGGATATACAGTTCCCCTCGGCCTCCAATTTTTTCCTGTGCCACCATCTTGCCATATTATATGTTTTTTTTACATGTTTTTATCTGTCTAATTTTCAATAAAGCTTTATATGTCCTTTTTCTAAAATCATACTTTGGTCTTCTATTTTGGTGTTTATTTGTGTAAGTGACCAGGGTATTACCATACTCGTAGCTTACTATTTTTGGTAACCAAACTCTGTGTTTTGCAACCAGTGTGCCTCCAACTGTTGCATAACTACAACCCCCAGCATGCACGGACAGCCAAGGAGAATGCTGGGAGTTGTAGTTTTGCAACAGCTGGAGGTTTGCCTCCCCCATGTGAATGTACAGGGTACTGTGGTGCCGGGGTGTTGCAATGGTGTAGCAGGGTCTGGTGGTATTAACCCTGTGGGGTAAGGTGTTATTAACCCCTGATTAGCTGTGACGCCAGAATGTGGTTGTTTCGGTATAAGGCCCTGCTGACAACCAACCCAGAAACGGCAGGCAATAAAGGAATATCCACAGCAGGAATTATGCAAATAACTGGAACTTTTACTTGGAATTCTTATTAAACAGTCTTTACAAATATGCAGTTTCTCTAGAGGCAACCGGGATGCAGGATACCTCACAAGCTTGCTGGGACTTGTAGTATTGAGATGATTTATGCTGGCCGCTGTGCTACTTATACTATCCTTGAGTTGAGTAGTAGTCACTAGAATTGTAGATAGAGCTTGATAACTCACGTATTGTAGTGGCTGCAGGTTCTTTAGGCTTTGGCCTAGCGGAGATGAATTTAGATAGTACAGGTATTGTACTGAAATCCAGGAGATAAGAGAGAAAGTTTAGAGACTACAGCCCCTTCTATACTAGGGGGGCTGGACTAAAGCCCATTGGTTGCTAAGCCTGTGGTTCCTGTGCCCATGGCACTCTGGGTAGTGTCACATGACAGTGGTTCACATGACTAACCTCTAAATTTTTCATAAGGGGTAATAGGAAAAAAGCCTCCCCCCCATAATTTTTAACCCCATTTCTTCTGAGAATATAAATACCCCATGTGTGGACATAAAGTGCTCTGCTGGCGCACTACAGGGCTCGGAGGAGAATTTGGCTGGAATTGAAAGCCATGTGTGTTTACAAAGCCCCCATGGTGCCAGAAGAGTAATGTGATAAGGGGTGCAGTGACCATTTACATGCCACAGGTGTCTGACAGATGTTTGGAACAACGGTCCATGAAAATGACAAATTTAATTATTCATTTATACAGCCCACTATTCCAAAAGTATGTCAAACGCCAGTGGGTTGTAAATGCTCAGTGCACCCCATATTACATTCCATGATGGATGTAGTTTCCGAAATAGGGTCACATGTGGGGGGGGGGGGGGGGGGTCCATTGTTTTGGTAGCATGGGGGCTTTGTAAACATACATGGCCCCCAACTTCCATTCCAAACAAATTCTCTCTCCAAAAGCCCAATGGCGCTCCTTCTCTTTAGAGCATTGTAGTTTGCCCGCAGAGCACTTTACGTCCACACATGGGGTATTTCCATACTGAATTATAGTGAAAACATTTAATTTTTTTAATTACACATTCGACAAAAAGCGTCAAACAACTGTGGGGTGTGAAGGCTCACTGTACCCCTTATTACGTACCTTGAGGGGTGTAGTTTCCAAAATAGTATGCCAAGTGTTTGTTTGTTTTTTGCTGTTATTGCACCACAGGGGCTTCCTAAATGCAACATGCCCCCCAAAAACCATTTCAGAAAAAGTTGCTTTCAAAAAGCCAAATGTGACTCCCTTTCTTCTGAGTATTGTAGTGTATTTCCATGCTCAGAAGAGATGGGGTTACACATTTTAGGGGGCATTTTCTCCTATTACCTCTAGTAAAAATTGTACATTTTTTTTGGGGGGGGATGCATTTTTGTGAAAAAAAAATGTCATTTACACATCTGACTTTAACGAAAAGGTGTCAAACACCTGTGGGGTGTTAAGGCTCACTGTACCCCTTGTTACGTTCCTTTGAGGGGTTTAGTTTCCAAAATAGTATGCCATGTGGATTTTTTTTATGCTGTTCTGGCACCATAGAGGCTTCCTAAATGCGACATGCCCTCTAAAAACCATTTCAGCTAAATTTTCTTTCCAAATGCCAAATGTGACTCCTTCTATTCTGAGCATTGTAGTGCACCTGCAGTGCACTTGATGTCCACACATGGGGTATTTCCATATTCAGAAGAGATGGGGTTACATATTTTGGGGACATTTTCTCCTATTAGCCTTAGTAAAAATGTAAAATTTGGTGAAAAACCAGCATTTTACTGGAAAAAAGAAAACATTCATTTACACATCCAACTTTAACGAAAAGTCGTCAAACACCTGTAGGGTGTTAAGGCTCACAGTACCCCTTGTTTCGCTCCTTAAGGGGTTGTTTCCTAAATAGTATGCCATGTGGGTTTTTCCTTTTGCTGTTCTGGCAACATAGGGGTTACTTAAATGTGACATGCCACCCAAAAACCATTTCAGAAAAACTCACTCTCCAAAATCCCATTGTCGCTCCTTCCCTTCTGAGCCCTCTAGTGCACCCACAGAGAACTTTACATTCACATATGAGGTATTTCCTTACTCGAGACAAATTTGGTTACAAATTTTAGGGGGATTTCTCTCCTTTTACCCCTTGCAAAAATTCTAAAACCTGGTCTACAAGAACATGCGAGTGTAAAAAAAGATTTAGAATTTTCACATTCACTTTGCTGCTATTCCTATGAAACACCTAAAGGGTTAACACACTTTCTGAATGTCATTTTGAATACTTTGAGGGGTGACCCTTCAAATCCACTTCAAAACTGAACTGGTCCCTGAAAAATTCCGATTTTGAAAATTTTGTGGAAAATTGAAAAATTGCTGCTGAACTTTGAAGCCCTCTGATGTCTTCCAAAAGTGAAAACATGTCAACTTTATGCTGCCAACATAAAGTAGACATATTGTATTTGGGAATCAACATATAATTTATTTGGGATGTCTATTTTCCTTATAAGCAAAGAATTTCAAAGTTAAAAAAAATGCTAAATTTTCACATTTTTCACCAAGAAATGATGCAAGTATTGACAAAAATTAACCATTGTCACTTAAATATGTTCTCCGGTGGAAAACATTTTTTTTTTTTTTAAATCAACTGGTGCCAGAAAGTTAAACAGATTTGTAAATTACTTGTATTAAAAAATCTTAGTCCTTCCAGTACTTATTAGCTGCTGAATACTACAGAGGAAATTATTTTCTTTTTGGAACACAGTGCTCTCTGCTGACATTATGAGCACAGTGCTCTCTGCTGACATCTCTGTCCATTTTAGGAACTGACCAGAGCAGCATATGTTTGCTGTGGTGTTTTTCTCCTACTCTGGACAGTTCTTAAAATGGACAGAGATGTCAGCAGAGAACACTGTACTCGTGATGTCAGCAGAGAGCTCTGTGTTCCAAAAAGAAAAGAATTTCCTCTGTAGTATTCAGCAGCTAATAAGTACTGGAAGGATTAAGATTTTTTAATACAAGTAATTTACAAATCTGTTTAACTTTCTGGCACCAGTTGATAAAAAAAAAAAAAAAAAATGTTTTCCACCGGAGTACCCCTTTAAAGTGACAATGGTCAGATGTGCAAAAAATGCTGAAAAGGGGCTGGGTCCTTAATGGGTTAATGGGTAAAGTACTTTAGGTGACATTTAGCTATTCCATTGGTTGTTTTTCAAGACTTAGGAAAAATCTAAAAATTGTGACAACTACTTCAATAGGACTACAATTTTGTTGTTTTTTATGTTTTCCATGGTGTCATGGCTCTGCAGCTATATCAGATTATCAGAACGTGGGTCCACAGTCTCATGTCAATTCCATTGAAGCCATGAGAGCATTTGAACATTTCTTCCAGTCTGAACCAGTAAAGTCCAGTTCTTGTGCTATTTGGAATGTTGCTTTTCAGAATTTTGGATAGGGCCTCAGACACTCTATTTTGACCATTATTTGAAATTAAAATGTTTCTATTTTATTTTGATAGAATAAAATAATTTAGCTATGCAAGCAGCAGATATGCAGATCTGTTTAAGAAGCTATGCCAAAGTAAGTAGATAGAAATATATTAATATTGGTCTGTTAAACCAAACATGCTCCAGAAAGTATAATATATTCAAGTTAACATTTTGTAAGTGTCACTCATAGATGATGAAGATAAATATTAATAGTATTTTTTCTTTTTGATTGACAGTGTACGATATTTTTCTCAAACTAAATTCTGAAGGAAGTTAACTTTTTTGAGTTATACTTATACTTTCTTACTGTTAAGTCCACCATTTACATGTAAAGGGTGTTTACCTCACATTCACTTCCTTAAATGTAAGTGTATGTTCTGCAGATTACTTAAAAGTAAATGTGTTTTGTTGATGCCATTATGTGTTACATATAACTTTGTGTTTAAGAAGTTGGCAGGTCACTGTGAGCTGTGGTGGGCCTGAGGAAGTCATCACGTTGCTGCATTGAGACTGCTGGTGGGAGCTAGAAACAGAGATTTGGCAATCCATAGTGACAGAGGGAAGCTACAGACCAAGACCAGACCATAGTGACAGAGGGAAGCTACAGACCAAGACCAGAATGGTGTCAATAAGGATAAGGCAGTGAGCTGGTAAACATAAATCTGCAAAGAATGTTAGAATTTGGGAACAAAAGGTGGGAATGTTAAGGCCTTAAGAGATTTCTACCCAGGCACAAGGAGGCAGCAGAGAATGAAAGACAGGCTGTCTAGATACCGGCTGTTCTGGAGTGAGATATGGGCTGTCCTGATGCTTAGGAGAAACTGGTTGCCCTGCACTTTTTATCCAGCTGTGTGGGTATGGTGGTGACAGTTGTGGGAACTGTGATAAACCAACTGGCCATTTGGAAATTATAAGTGCCACTAAGGCTAGGTTGACACTACGGAATTTCTGTCTGCAATTTCGCTTTGAAATTGCAGGCAGAAATTCTGCTTGCTAAAATATACAAGCTAGTGAATGGGTTTTGTGTTCACAAATTCACACTTCTGAATTTTTTAAGCGGAATTTGTGAACGGAATATCTGCTTTAAAATATCTGCCTGAAGAATGGTGTCTTTCTTCTGACGGATATCCTCTTGGAACACATTGCAGTCTATTGAGGACTGGAATGTCTGTGCGGTCCTAGCGCCAATTGATTCCGTCGGCGCTGGCCGCACTTGGAATCTCCGGGCAGAAATGTTCCATCTGGATATTCCGCAGTGTGAACCTAGCCTAAGTGTGTTCTATTACCACCTAATACGGTGCTATTTTTTGATGAAAATAAAGTTGTTTTGCTAAAAATGTTTTGCATTACTTCAAAAAGGAGAACTAGATATACATGTATGCTAGAACTTTATAATAATGAATTAATATCATTTATAAACAATTATATGGTAAAGATTCAAATGTTTGAAAAAAGCTAAGCTTAAAACATCCATTTTAGAGATTGATGGGCTTTAGATATTTGAGCAGTACTTGGATTATAAACAAAATGTGCACATTTTATGGCATGCCACCAAGATGTAGAGTGTGCAGCTCATGTATATTGGGCAGCTAAAGCCATTGTAATGTAAACTTCTACAATGTAATCTTGAAATAGAAATTCAGTTTACTTTGTAAACCATTCATATGCAATAGGATAAATTAACTGAAGCTATCTTTGCAGCATATATTTTGTACCAAAATTGTAAGAATCATTGTTATTTCCTACAGTATATATCTTGTTTCCTACAGTACATGGGTTTGCTATATTTACTATTTGATGATTGGACAATATTAGTTGATAGGTTATACTACTCTCTGTGTGCAGGACACATTTTTTTTCCCTATGGTGTATTAATCGTGATACAAGTTCTATTTGCTCAAGGGTACCGTATTTTTCGCCCCCTATAGGACGCACCAGCGTATAAGACGCACCCAATTTATAGGTGCAAAATCTAAAAAAAATTAAGATTGTGAACACAACAGTGGTCTTCAACCTGCGGACCTGGGAGTTGTAGTTTTGCAACATCTGGAGGTCCGCAGGTTGAAGACCACTGGATAGGAGGTAATACTCATGTGTCCCCTCCGCTCCGGACCCGTCACCGCTGCCCTGGATGTCGCTCCATCGCTGTCGCCGTGTCCCCGACTCTCTGAACGTCTTCTTCCCCGGGATCCACGCTCTCCGTAGCCATCATCACGTTGCTATGCACGCCGCTCCCATTGGATTACAGGACGGCGTGCGCGACGACGTGATGACGTCGAAGGAGAGCTCGGCCAAGCAGGGGATCCCGGCACGGAGCAGACACCGAGAAGGCAGGTAAGGTCCTGTAAGCTGTTTGGGACCACCGCGATTTCACCGCGGTGGTCCCGAACAGCCCAACTGAGCAGCCGGGTTAGTGTCACTTTCCCTTCAGAAGCGGCAGTCAGCTTTGATCGCCGCGTCTTAAGGGTTAATACAGGGCATCACCGTGATCAGTGATGTCCTGTATTATCTGCGGGTCCCGGACGTTGATGGCCGCAGGTATTCGCCGTATAAGACGCACCAACTTTTCCCCCCTAGTTTTGGGGAAGAAAAAGTGCGTCTTATACGGCGAAAAATACGGTATATAGTCTAGTGTCTTCTAGTGATGGATATTTTGGCAAACTGGATTGTTGATGTCAATTACTTTAAGTTAATCCTGGGTGATAGATGTGGTGTTTGAATATGTGTAACTACTTCCCTATCCCGCACTTATACTGAATGGGGAAGATTTATCAAAACTTGTGTAGAGGAGGAGCGGTACATATCCTAAAAGCAACCAATAAGATTGCTTTGTTTTCCAAAGACCTCTGAACAATGAAAGAAGCAATCTGATTGGTTACTATCGGCAACTCCACTACTTTTCTACACAAGTTTCCTCCTATAAGTCTAAATAATATTTCATTTTACCAAAGCTCTATATGAAATCCGAGCTGTGCTTGGTTGCTTTGAACAAATCACTCCAATTTTGTCTGAGACAGTTTGATAATCCTGGGCCAATATCTTTCACCTATTTTCCATAATTTTATTCTTGTTCCATAAGGTGGTTTTAAAAAGGTTAAACAGGGTTAATTTTAATTCAGTTCTTGACATGCGAGCTCCAAATAGAATTGGTAATGGTAAAGTGAATTCAAACTCTTAAGCATCGGGTCTGACATAGACAGACAAAGATAGATATGCGGATGTATTCTCTTTGGTTTTGCTCAATATGATTTTTATAAGAAGTGAAGAGAGATGAGCATGTCTGATCATTTAATCTTTGAAGGCACATCAAGATTAAATCTGACACATCTACAGAAGAAGAAGGAATAATACATATTTTTCTTTATCTGGAAAAAATGACAGATTTGATGAAAATTCTGAGAAATAATGATACAAAGAAAAAAAAAACAATAAAATTTGCTATTTGCTTTTTCAACATTTTAATTTCACTACAGATTACATTAGTGGAGTAGTAACATAACATGTTAGACCTCACTGTTAGCTCATTGTGTCTATCTGTAATACATTCTAATTTAAAACATTTCATTACAATCATTTTGCCTTTGCTGCCGTATTTGCACAGTTGTCTAG
Source organism: Hyla sarda (assembly GCF_029499605.1). Taxonomy (NCBI): domain Eukaryota; kingdom Metazoa; phylum Chordata; class Amphibia; order Anura; family Hylidae; genus Hyla; species Hyla sarda. Next base: position 342,033,749 of record NC_079191.1, on the reverse strand, counting down.
GCTAAGGCGACATGAAGTATTCAATTCAAGATCTGTCAAATATTCTGATTTATCTATTATTGGAATTCTGGTTGCTTTTTTTTCCACATTTATGTACACAGCTACTTATTTCTGTTATGGTTGAAATTTAAATAGAATCTTGTCTAACCAACTGGGGATCAGCTATGGTATTACCTCTGGTGGACTTTGTATCTGGCTAAACACCTAAATGAATGGGTGCACTGTTTGTTATCCCTTGCAGAAACTGTTTTTTTTTTTTTTTTTTTACAAATTGGTGTCTGCATTTTTAAATGGACACTATGGGGGTCAAGTATCAAGAGATGTGTGCCAGCCGTCTTACAATTATTCCCCATATGTGTGATTCGACTTATGCAGACGCAAATGGCTTTCTGTTGCCACACGCAATAGTAAGGTGTGTTATAGGCGTGTTTTTGGTGTTCTTTCATCGTTGCACCAAAGTTTGCCCCATGTATGACGTGCATTTGCGTAGAGGCCACTATGGCTAGGACAGCACACAGCTAGAGGTGGCATGTTGGATTTAGGCTACATGTGGTATGGATCCCTCACAGAATGTTCTGGTACATTACTTAACAATGTGAGCGGTTGCCGGCTGTCAAATTCTCAAGCCAAAACCCACCCAAAGATATGTAGTGATGCAAAGCATCACTATTTATCTCGTTGGTTGTACAGTATACAACGGTGTAGAGCACACTGCTGTATACAGTACAGCGGAATACAGCTTCCTCCAAACTTGTGATGGGAGTAAAAGGCAGTGGACACAACCACTGGAAGTGGTTGTGTACAGCGCCTTTTAAACCCGTTGCAACTTTGGAGGAAGCTGTATTTCATGGTTCAATACAGACGTGGAGTGGCTGCAGGCATTTATACCACACATCTTATTACATAGTTGCACTTGGCGGAGTGTAACTTTATGTGGTAAGCACTACCTTACATATACCTGCCTTTGTTTTAACGTTATCACACTACGGAGCGCTGTCTGTGTCTTCTTTTAGTATACAGTACAGGTCACTGTACTAAAGTCACTATACAGTCGTGGGTGAGCTCCGGCTGTATACATTGTATGTATGCCAAGAAGGAGTTACAGTAAGTAGCGATGCTGTACATTGCTGATTAACTCCTTTGGGAGCAGACAATAACCATAGCTCTATATAGATAGCTGGTTACTGAATATAGTCTGCAGAAAACTCTTACACGTCCTGCTCTAGTCTCTTCTTCATCTGTACTGGAGTCTCTAGAGACTGTGACACTACAGTCACTAGAGGACTCTAGCACAGAAGAATTATAGACTGTAACAGGATAAGTAAAATGTATGCAGGCTGTTTTCACACATTGCATTTTTAAGATGCCTTTTCATTTAACATTATGCATAGATGCAGCTATTAAATCTCAGAGAGCACTCATGATGTACTAACACTGTTTTTTATGTTTTCTTTTTTTTTTTCTTTCAGATAGGTCTATGCAAAGGACTGTGTTAGATTCGCTGGACTACTTTGATGACCAGCGTTTATTTAATTTTTAACAGGGTGTCTGTTTAAAATCACTTTACAGGCTTATTTGAGGAAGCTGTTTGTAAGCGTAAACCTGTAAAAGGGCTTTCACTAAACCCCCATAATTAGCAAGTACCACAAGTACCACAGTGACATCCTACACCAAATTATTGTGTGGATGTGTAACACTCATAATTTTACAAAAGAATAGGAATACTGTTGCACTACTGTGGTAGATGTAAACAATGACATTAGCTAACCCTCAAAACTGATGTAAAATTGAGACATTAGCCAGTATATCCTTATATGGACATACCTGAGCCCGCACATCAATGCCAAGGTTTCTCAAGTGGTACGGGACCTAACGCTAACCTACCTGTGCCAGATAAGCAACGGACCACAAGTGCAGGACCTCCACCCCAGTGTAGGTGCACTTGGGGTTGAGCACCTCCTGCCATTTCAGACCACGCCAATGTAGTTGTTTAATGTTTAAAGTTTTTGAGGGTTAGCTAATGTCATTATTTACATCTACCACAGTAGTGTACCTATATTCCTGTTCTTTTGTAAAATTATGAGTGTTACACATCCACACATTTATCTGGTGTAGGATGTCATTGTGGTACTTGTGACCATCTGCAGGCATTCTCCATTGTATGCACATTATGCTGGGGATGGCCCATAGCAACGGACCACAAGTGCAGGACCTCCACCCCAGCATAGGTGTACAACTGCACATGGGGTTGAGCACCTCCTGCCATTTCAGACCATGTCATTGTAGTTGTTTAATGTTTAAAGTTTATACTAAAGCACCCTTTTATCAAATTGTGTATCATTAAGGTTTCACTTGTGAGGCCGGCAATAAATTAGCCAACCAGGCTGGGGCTTGTAGCCTGTCTCCCCCTCCCATTGAATGTGTGCTCAGCCACATCGGAGGTGCTGGGGAGCAGTCTACAAGTCGGACCTGTTGTAATTTGGTTCCTGGTTTTGCTTATCCGGCACAGGTAGGTTTAGTGTTAGGTCCCGTACCACTTGAAAAACCTTGGCATTGGTGTGCGGGCTCAGATATGTCCTTCACATAAGGATATACTGGCTAATGTCTCAATTTTACATCAGTTTTGAGGGTTAGCCAATGTCATTGTTTACATCTACCAAAGAAGGGTACCTATATTCCTGTTATTTTGGAAAGTCATTGAGCTTGGACTCCCAAATTGTTGAGTGGACTAGGCAGTGGCTGTGTGACAACAGATGGTTGTAAACAATGGAGTATATTCAGAGCAAGGTCTTGTTACCACCTTGTTACCTCAGGGGTCTGTACTGGGACCAATTTTGTTTAATATCTTCATTAATGATATTGCAAAAGATCTCGAGGGTAAGGTATGTCTTTTTGCTGGGGATAAGATGCCTGATCGTGGGAGTCCCGCCGCTGGGGACCCCCGTGATCTTGCATGCGGCACCCCGTTTGTAATCAGTCCCCGGAGGTCGCTCTGGGGACTGATTACAAACGGGGTGCCGCGTGCAAGATCACGGGGGTCCCCAGCGGCGGGACTCCTGCGATCAGGCATCTTATCCCCTATCCTTTGGATAGGGGATAAGATGTGTAAGCACCGGAGAACCCCTTTAAAGGGGTACTCCAGTGGTACATTTTTTTTGACTATATGGCATCTTCTTTGTAAGTTTAGTTTTTTTGCAATATACATTTGTTATATGTTTTGGCAGCATGTATGTGTTTTTCTTACCTGTTTGTTGGGCAGGAAGTTCTGTTGTACAGAGTGTTTTCTTTTACTGTTGTCCACAGTTCTGAGTCTGTTGTGAACAAGATGTCACAGCTTTTTTTTATTTTCTGTCTGCATGAGAGAAATAAGCCACGCCCCCTCATCTCATCCAGCTGCTCTGTATTCTAAGGACGCAGGTCTGCACAGGAGAAGGACCTCACAGAGAAGATAAGTGTTATCTGAAGGGGAGGATGAGAAGGTGCACGGGCTGGGGATGTATGGACTGCAGGGGAATAAATCTCATACTGGGAATGATCTCTATATGTGAAGGGGGAGGGGGGACTCCTGAATGACACATGCTGGGAGTTGTAGTCCCTGTTGTGTGTGTGTGTATGCTAGTGTTTACAAACCAGTGTGCCTCCAGCTGTTGCAAAACTACAACTCCTAGCATGCCCTGACAGACTTTGGACATGCTGGGAGTTGTAGATTTGCAACAGCCGGAGGCACACTGGTTGGGAAACACTGTTCTAGCCTATTCAGCATAAATATCATGTTACACCAGTGTTTCCCAACCAGTGTGCCTCCAGCTGTTGCAAAACTACAACTCCTAGCATGCCCAAAGGCTGTCAGGGCATGCTGGGAGTTGTAGTTTTGCAACACCTGGAGGCACCCTGGTTGGGAAACACTGGTGTATGCCCTACAGAGGTGTGGTGAACTACAACCCCCAGGAGACTACAGAGGCAGCATGCTGGTGTTATACCACATACTGAAGACTCCTGAATGACACATTCTGGGAGTTGTAGTCCCTTTTGTGTGTGTATGACAGTGTATCCCAACCAAGGCTGCTGAACTTTGAAGCCCTCTGATGTCTTCCAAAAGTAAAAACATGTCAACTTTATGATGCAAATATAAAGTAGACATATTGGGGGACATTTACTAATCTAGTCTATTCTGGGTATGCTTATAGACCAGCGTATGTGGTAGTCTCCTGTCTATTGTGCTCCTAATTTATCAAAGGTATCACAGCCCTTGATAAATTCTGTGCTCAGACTTCAGGGTCTACAGCTTAACCCCTTAAGGACCCAGCCATTTTACACCTCAGGACCTGGCCATTTTTTGCACATCTGACCACTGTCACTTTAAACATTAATAACTCTGGAATGCTTTTAGTTATCATTCTGATTCCGAGATTGTTTTTTCGTGACATATTTTACTTTAACATAGTGGTAAAAATTTGTGGTATCTTGCATCCTTTCTTGGTGAAAAATCCCAAAATTTGATGAAAAATTTAGCATTTTTCTAACTTTGAAGCTCTCTGCTTGTAAGGAAAATGGATATTCCAAAGAATTTTTTTTTATTCACATATACAATATGTCTACTTTATGTTTGTATCATAAAATTGACAAGTTTTTACTTTTGGAAGACACCAGAGGGCTTCAAAGTTCACCAGCAATTTTCCAATTTTTCACAAAATTTCCAAACTCACAATTTTTCATGGACCAGTTCAGGTTTGAAGTGGATTTGAAGGGTCTTCATATTAGAAATACCCCACAAATTACCCCATTATAAAAACGGCACTCCCCAAAGTATTCAAAATGACATTCAGTCAGTGTTTTAACCCTTTAGGTGTTTCACAGGAATAACAGCAAAGTGAAGGAGAAAATTCACAATCTCCATTTTTTACACTCGCATGTTCTTGTAGACCCAAATTTAGAATTTTTACAAGGGGAAAAGGAGAAAATGTATACTTATATTTGTAGCCCAATTTCTCTCGAGTAAGCACATACCTCATATGTCTATGTAAAGTGTTTGGCGGGCGCAGTAGAGGGCTCAGAAGCGAAGGAGCGACAAGGGGATTTTGGAGAGTACGTTTTTTTTAAATGGTTTTTGGGGGGCATGTTGCATTTAGGAAGCCCCTATGGTGCCAGAACAGCAAAAATCCCCCACATGGCATACCATTTTGGAAACTATACCCCTTGAGGTACGTAACAAGGAATAAAGTGAGCCTTAATACCCCACAGGGGTTTCACGACTTTTGCATATGTAAAAAAAGAAAAATAAAATTTCACTAAAATGTGTGTTTCCCCACAAATTTCACATTTTTGCAAGGGTTAATAGCAGAAAATACCCCCCAAACATTGTAACCCCATCTCTTCTGAGTATTAAGGTACCCCATAAGTTGACCTGAGGTGTACTATGGGTGAACTACAATGCTCAGAAGAGGAGTCATATTTGGCTTTTTGAGAGCAAATTTTGCTCAGGGGGCATGTCGCATTTAGGAAGCCCCTATGGTGCCAGGACAGCAAAAGAAAACCACATGGCATACCATTTTGGAAACTAGACCCCTTGAGGAACGTAACAAGGGGTACAGTGAGCATTTACCCCCCACTGGTGTCTGTCAGATCTTTGGAACAGTGGGCTGTACAACATTTTTAATTTGCACAGCCCACTCTTCGAAAAAGATCTGTCAGACACCTGTGGGGTGTAAATTCTCACTGCACCCCTTATTACATTCCGTGAGGGGTGTAGTTTCCGAAATGGGGTCACATGTGGGGTTTTGTTTTTTTGCGTTTGTCAAAACGCGTTTGGCTGTAACAATCAGCCACCCCTGTGCAAATCACCTCAAATGTACATGGCGCACTCTCCCTTCTGGGCCTTGTTGTGCGCCCTCAGAGCACTTTACGCCCACATATGTGGTATTTCCCTACTCGGGAGAAATTGCGTTACAAATTTTGGGGGGCTTTTTTCCCCTTTACCTCTTGTCAAAATGAAAAGTATAGGGCAACACCAGCATGTTAGTGTAAAAAGTTTATTTTTTTACACTAACATGCTGGTGTAGACCCCAACTTCACCTTTTCATAAGGGGTGAAAGGAGAAAAAGACCCCCAAGATTTGTTAGGCAATTTCTCCCGAGTACGTCGATACCCCATATGTGGCCCTAAACTGTTGCCTTGAAATACGACAGGGCGCCGAATTGAGAGCGCCATGTGCATTTGAGGCCTGAATTAGGGATTTGCATAGGGGTGGACATAGGGGTATTCTACGCCAGTGATTCCCAAACAGGGTGCCTCCAGCTGTTGCAAAACTCCCAGCATGCCTGGACAGTCAACGGCTGTCCGGCAATACTGGGAGTTGTTGTTTTGCAACAGCTGGAGGCTCCATTTTGGAAAGAGTGGCGTACCAGACGTTTTTCATTTTTATTGAGGAGGGATGGGGGCTGTGTAGGGGTATGTGTATATGTAGTGTTTTTTACTTTTTATTTTATTTTGTGTTAGTGTAGTGTAGTGTTTTTAGGGTACAGTCACACGGGCCGGGGATTACAGCGAGTTTCCCGCTGCGAGTTTGAGCTGCCGCGCAAAATTTGCTGCATTGCAAACTTGCAGCCTGATACTCACTGTAAGCCCCTGCCCATGTGAATGTACCCTGTACATTCACAGGGGGGGGACCTCCAGCTGTTGCAAAACTACTACTCCCAGCATGCCTGAGAATGTTTGGGAGTTGTGGTTTTGCAACAGCTGGAGGCACACGGGTTGGGAAACACTGAGTTAGGAAACAATGTTTCCCAACCAGTGTGCCTCCAGCTGTTGCAAAACCACAGCTCCCAAACATTCTCAGGCATGCTGGGAGTGGTAGTTCTGCAACATCTTTAGAGCCAGATGTTGCCAAACTACAATTCCCAGCATGCTTGGAGTTGTAGTTTTGCAACATCTGGAGGACTACAGTTTGCAGACCACTAATACAGTGGTTCCCAATCTGTTCCCTTCCAGATGTTGCAAAACTACAACTCCCAGTATGCCAAAACTGCCCAGGCATGCTGGGAGTTGTAGTTCTGCAACATCTGAAGGGCCAGATGTTACAGAACTACAACTCCCAGCATGCCTGGACAGTAAGGGCATGCTGAGGATGTGTAGTTTTGCAACATCTGGAAGGGCACAGTGGTCCAAAAACTGTGGACCTCCAGAAGTTGCAAAACTGCAACTCCCAGCATGCCCAGACGCCAAGTCTTCATCAACTGGATCCGGGTCTTCAGGGATGAGGTAAGTACCGGGGCCATCCCCAGCACTCCCCCGTCCCCCGCCGCATCCTCCGGTCTTCCTCCCGTCCTCTCCGGACTTCAAGGGGCCGGGCAGGACGGGAGAAAGTAACCGCCCCCCCTCCTGCGATTGGTCGGTTAACTAACCGACGGATCGCAGGGAATAGGAAGAGGTGGCAGGCTTGCCACCTCGCTCCTATACTCCAACATGGTCCTGGCTGTCTGTGACAGCCGGGATCATGCGAAATTACCGGGCGGTCGGGTCCCAGAGACCCGATCAGCCCGGTATCGCCGCAGATCGCAAGGGTGATTTCATTACATGGCCCCCCTCGGTGTTTGCCCTGGATGCCTGCTGAAGGATTTCAGCAGGCATCCGGTTCCGATCTCTGCCCGGCGAGCGGCAGAGACCGGAAAACACCAGGACGTACGGGGACGTCCTGGGTCCTTAAAGCCCAGGGTGCGGGGACGTCCCCGTATGCCCTGGGTCCTTAAGAGGTTAAACTGCATTTAGACCTGCTCCAACATGGTCTGACATTTCAGCGTATTTTGGGCAGATGCGACTTGTCGCACAAAAGTCACACTTGATAAATTCAGCACCAATGCATTTTCCAATGCATTTCCGTCTAAAATAGACTAGCATGCATCATGTTCTAAAATTCCTCTAGAGCTAAAGTCGCAGAAAAGTCGCACATATTTAGACTGCGACTTTCTGTGAGACAAATTTAGACAGGAAAAACCAGTCTAAATCCTTTGATAAATCTCCCCCATTGTATTTGTGAATCAATATATAAATTATTTGGAATGTCTATTTTCCTTACAAGCAGAGAGCTTCAAAGTTAGAAAAATGCAAAATTTTCAAATTTTTCATCAAATTTTTGAATTTTTAACCAAGAAATTATGCAAGTATCGACAAAAATGTACCACTACCATAAAGTAGAATATGTCACGAAAAAACAATCTCGGAATCAAATTTATTAGTAAAAGCATCCCAGTGTTATTAATGCTTAAATTGATAGTGGTCAGGTTTGCAAAAAATGCTCCCGTCCTTAGGGTCATAATGGGCTCCGTCCCCTAGGGGTTAACAGGTTAACCCCTTAAGGACCCAGCCCAAATATACCTTAAGGACCCAGCCATTTTTTTTACATCTGATCACTGTCACTTTAAGCATTAATAACTCTGGGATGCTTTTACCTTTCATTCTGATTCCGAGATTGTTTTTTCGTGACATATTCTACTTTATGTTAGCGTTAAAATTTTGTCGATACTTGTATCATTTCTTGGTGAAAAATTCCAAAATTTTATGAAAAAATTGAAAATTTAGCATTTTTTTAAACTTTGAAGCTCTCTGCTTATAAGGAAAACGAATATTCCAAATAAATTATATATTGATTCACATATACAATATGTCTACTTTATGTTTGCATCATAAAGTTAACATGTTTTTACTTTTGAAAGACATCAGAGGGCTTCAAAGTTGAGCAGCAATTTTCCAATTTTTCACAAAATTTTCAAAATCTGATTTTTTCAGGGACCAGTTCTGTTTAGAAGTGGATTTGAAGGGCCTTCTTATTAGAAATACCCCACAAATGACACCATTATAAAAACTGCACCCCTCAAAGTATTCAAAATGACATTCAAAAGGTTTGTTAACCCTTTTGGTGTTTCACAGGAATAGCCGCAAGTTGAAGGAGAAAATTCAAAATCTTCATTTTTTACACTCACATGTTCTTGTAAACCCAGTTTTTGCATTTTTTACAAGGGGTAAAAAGAGAGAAATTTTTTTAACATGTGTAACCCAATTTCTCTCGAGTAAGGAAATGCCTCATATGTGTATGTCAAGTGTTCGGCGGGCGCAAGAGAGGGCTCATAAGGGAAGGAGCGACAGTGGGATTTTGGAGAGTGAGTTTTTCTGAAATGTTTTTTTGGGGGCATGTCACATTTAGGAAGCCCCTATGGTGCCAGAACAGCAAAAAAAAAAACACATGGCATACCATTTTGGAAACTAGACCCCTTGAGGAACGTAACAAGGAAAAAAGTGAGCCTTAATACCCCACAGGGGTTTTACGACTTTTGCATATGTAAAAAAATAAAATAATTTTTTTTCACTAAAATGTGTGTTTCCACCCCAAATTTCACATTTTTGCAAGGGTTAATAGCAAATACCCCCCCCCCCCCAAATGTGTAACCCCATCTCTTCTGAGTATGGAGGTACCCCATAAGTTGACCTGAAGTGCACTACGGGCGAACTACAGTGCTCAGAAGAGAAGGAGTCATATTTGGCTTTTTGAGAGCAAATTTTGCTCGGGGGGCATGTCGCATTTAGGAAGCCCCTATGGTGCCAGAACAGCAAAACAAACCCACATGGCATACCATTTTGGAAACTAGACCCCTTGAGGAACGTAACAAGGAATAAAGTGAGCCTTAATACCCCACAGGGGTTTCACGACTTTCGCATATTTAAAAAATATATATTTTTTTTAACTAAAATGTGTTTCCCCCCAAATTTCACATTTATACAAGGGTTAATAGCACAAAATACCCCCCAAAATTTGTAACCCCATCTCTTCTGAGTATGGAGGTACCCCATAAGTTGACCAGAAGTGCACTACGGGCGAATTACAATGCTCAGAAGAGAAGGAGTCATATTTGGCTTTTTGAGAGCAAATTTTGCTCGGGGGGCATGTCGCATTTAGGAAGCCCCTATGGTGCCAGAACAGCAAAAAAAAAACACATGGCATACCATTTTGGAAACTAGACCCCTTGAGGAACGTAACAAAGAATAAAGTGAGCCTTAATACCCCACAGGGGCTTCACGACTTTTGCATATGTAAAAAAAATATATATTTTTTTCACTAAAATGTGTGTTTCCCCCCAAATTTCACACTTTTGCAAGGGTTAATAGCAGAAAATACCCCCCATTATTTGTAACCCAATCTCTTCTGAGTATGTAGGTACCCCATAAGTGGACGTCAAATGCACTGCAGGAGCGCTACAATGCTCAGAAGAGAAGGAGTCACATTTGCTAATTTTGCTGAAATGGGGGGGGGGGGGGGGGCATGTCGCATTTACTGCCAGAAAAGCAAAAAAAAATTTAAATTTGTAAATACATTTCTTTGGAAAAAGGACATACCTCATGTCTGGACGTAAAACGGATCTCCGGGTGCACACTGGTCACGGAGGAACAGGAGGGCAGTCAGGGGCCTTGAGCTTCTGCCTATGGAGCCAGAACAGTGGGACCCCCCCCTCATGGGGCATTATATGGGGTACACTAATAACTAATAAGGGGTACAGTGGGACATAAAAGGATAAAACAGGTTATGTTCCCAGAATGATGACCCAGAGCATAGCCTAAACTAAAAAATATGCCCACCCCAAACCCTATGCTCTGAATCATCATTCTGGGAATGTTATGTGTGTGGCCGTTCCTAACCTGTTGCCTCAAATGCGCACCCCGCTCAGGTGTAGAGAGAGCGCTGCACATTTGAGGCAACATAAAAAGTCCCAGATGATAGTGACTCAGTGACCCATGACCCAGAGAAAAAAATACCCCCAAAGGTCTTATCAGTTTTTTTTTTTATGAGAGTTTTTTGGGCAATTTAGTGGTTTTATGGGGTTAAAACTTGGAATGTACTCTGGACTTTGTACATTGGGGTCAAATTATGGAAAATTAAAAATGAAAAGGGAAAATTTAGTACTGCATGGAAGTGTGATACTCCCTGAAGCAGTTTTTAATGCAGAGGCCCGGATGATCAGGGCAAGTGTCACATTGATAGGTGGTGTCCTTCCGAATCCCCCTCCTGTTACACACACGCATTTTTTCTGGGATCGTCCCTTCTTTCCAGTGTGGGGGACTTCACCTGGAAAGTGTTGGCCTGGGACGATCCTTGCACCTATAACTTCAGTTCCTTGGGAAGTCCGGCCTGCTCTTTCCCGGTCAGCAAAGATCAGGACCTTTAGGACTTCTTCTTGGAACTGAAGGTATGTCCCTGTGTTGCCAGCGTTCTGGTACAGTACAAAAGAGTTGTACATGGCAACCTGTACCAAGTATAACGCTTTCTTGTACCATACACGTGTTTTCCGCATGGCGTTATATGGCTTCAGGATTTGATCAGAAAGATCAACTCCCCCCATATACCGATTGTAGTCCAGAATACAATCGGGCTTGAGGACCGTTGTTGTGGTACCTCGCACAGGGACAGGTGAGCTGCCGTTACCATGAATAGTGGTCAGCATAAGGACATCCCTCTTATCCTTATACTTGACCAGCAACAGGTTTTCATGGGTAAGGGCACGGGACTCACCCTTGGGCATAGGTGTCTGAACAAAATTTAGAGGGAGGCCTCTCTGAGTCTTCCACACGGTCCCACAAGCGGACGTCGATCTGGCAGCAAGGGATGTGAAGAGAGGGATGCTGGTATAAAAGTTGTCCACATACACGTGGTAACCCTTATCCAGCAATGGGTACATAAGGTCCCAAACGATTTTCCCGCTAACACCCAGAGTGGGGGAACAATCTGGGGGTTCAATACGGGAATCTCGTCCCTCATACACCCTAAACTTGAGAGTGTACCAGGAGGTACTCTGACAAAGTTTATATAGCTTCACGCCATATCGCGCCCGTTTTGAGGGAATATACTGGCGGAAGATGAGTCTCCCCTTAAAACTGATGAGAGACTCATCTACAGAGAGCTCCCTAAGCGGTACATAGGCCTCCAAAAATTTTGCCCCAAAGTGATCGATGACCGGCCTCACTTTGTAAAGCCGGTCATAGGTGGGATCACTTCGGGGTGGACATGCCGCATTATCTGCATAATGCAGGCATTTCCGAATGGCCTGAAACCGCTTCTGTGCCATGGCCATACTGTACAGCGGGGTCTGGTATAGGACGTCCCCTCTCCAGTACTGCCTGACACTTGGCTTTTTGACCAGGCCCATGTGCAGCACGAGGTCCCAAAATGTCCTAATTTCGGCTGCACTGACGGCGTACCATTCATTGGACCTGGTCAAAAAAGAATCAGGGTGGTGGGCGATGAACTGCCTGGCGTACAGATTCGTCTGCTCCACCATTAGATTGACCAGACTGTCACTGAAAAAATAACTGATAAAGTCAAATTCAGTGAACCCAGCCGTGTCAATCCGGATTCCGGAGTCGCCAACAAACTCCGGAATCCGTGGCTGAGAAACCTCTGGGGGTCTCCAGACAGGTTCGCCGGAAGGGAGCTCCGGTAAAATCGCCTGGGGGGTCGGACTCCTAGTACGAGTGGCATCACCACTCACACTAGTGCCAGCCACTGGGGCACTTTCATTCGGGGTGTGTGGCCTCGTCTGGCACCGTCTCCGCCGCCGTACAGGGGGCTCATCATCAGTACTAGATGATGAGGAGGACGATGAAGAACACAGGAATGTTGGATCTTCATCGTCCTCACTGACAGATTCGGAGTCGGAGGCAAGAAAAGCTTATGCCTCCGCTGCCGAAAATGCCTGGTGAGCCATTGCCTTTTTCTACGGTGGCGGGGGGGGGGGGGGCTTTGGCGGGGGGGGGTGTGGGGGGTGGCGGGGATGTATGTAGTATGTGTGCTTGGTGTATACTATATATAACGGTGTGTGATTAGAAATCACACACCGTTATATGAACAAAAATAAAAAGCTGTGGCCCAAAAAAAATGGGGGGCCAAATGCAGCGCCCTGAACCCCTAATAGGGCCCAGGTCAAGCTAAAAAATCTCAGGCAGACCCTTGGGGACCTATTAGGGGGTCAGGGGGGGGGATTTTTTTTTTTACTTTTATTTCACTGTTTTACACTATTTTTCCTACCTTTCCCTGGGGGGTTTTCTGTCCCTGCTCTATGGGGGATCGTCGGTCCTGAGGGGGCTCCAATCCTCACAGGGGTGGGGTCCCTGGCACCTTCGAGCAGCTTTGCCCGCTGACTGAACTCAGCTAACGGGCAAAGCTGCAAGGAGATGCAGTTAACCCCTCCCCCGCCAGCTGCTATTGGCTGGTCCAGCCAATAGCAGTGCTCCTGGGGGGGGGGTGACTAAATCGCCACCTCCCCATAGATACAGTGGGTGATAGGGGGTGTATTGTACACCCCCGATCACCTTGTATCTTCGGGACAGCGGGTCACACGTGACCCGTATGAACCGAATCGCGGCAGATCGTTAGTGTGAATTCACAACGATTTGCCGCGATCGCCAACATGGGGGGGTCTAATGACCCCCATGGGCATTTGCACGGGATGCCTGCTGAAAGATATCAGCAGGCATCCCGGTTCGGTCCCCGCCCGGCGCGCGGCGGGGACCGAAATTCCCACGGGCGTATGGATATGCCCTTGTCCTTAAGTACCAGGACGTCAAGGCGTATCCATACTCCCTAGGTCCTTAAGTGGTTAAAGAGGTACTCCGGCGGAATTTTTTATTTTTATTTTTAAATCAACTGGTGCCAGAAAGTTAAACAGATTTGTAAATTACTTCTGTTAAAAAAAACTTAATCCTTCCATTACTTATTAGCTGCTGAATACTACAGAATAAATTCTTTTCTATTTGGAACACAGTGCTCTCTGCTGATTCATGAGCACAGTGCTCTCTGCTGACACCTCTGTCTATTTTAACCCCTTAAGGACTCAGCCCATTTTGGCCTTAAGGACTCAGACAATTAAATTTTTACGTTTTCATTTTTTCCTCCTCGCCTTCTAAAAATCATAACTCTTTTATATTTTCATCCACAGACTAGTATGAGGGCTTGTTTTTTGCGCGACCAGTTGTCCTTTGTAATGACATCACTCATTATATCATAAAATGTATGGCGCAACCAAAAAACACTATTTTTGTGGGGAAATTAAAACGAAAAACACAATTTTGCTAATTTTGGAAGGTTTCGTTTTCACGCCGTACAATTTATGGTAAAAATTACATGTGTTCTTTATTCTGAGGGTCAATGCAATTAAAATGATACCCATTATTATATACTTTTATATTATTGTTGCGCTTAAAAAAAATCACAAACTTTTTAACCAAATTAGTACGTTTATAATCCCTTTATTTTGATGACCTCTAACTTTTTTATTTTTCCGTATAAGTGGCGGTATGGGGGCTCATTTTCTGCGCCATGATCTGTACTTTTTTTTGATACCACATTTGCATATAAAAAACTTTTAATAAATTTTTTATAATTTTTTTTAATAAAATGTATTAAAAAAGTAGGAATTTTGGACTTTTTTTTTTTTTTTTCGTTCACGCCGTTCACCGTACGGGATCATTAACATTTTATTTTAATAGTTCGGACATTTACACATGCGGCGATACCAAATATGTCTATAAAAATGTTTTTTACGCTTTTTGGGGGTAAAATAGGAAAAAACGGACGTTTTACTTTTTTATTGGGGGAGGGGATTTTTCACTTTTTTTTTACTTTTACTTTTACATTTTTTTAAATTTTTTTTACACTTGAATAGTCCCCATAGGGGACTATTCATAGCAATACCATGATTGCCAATACTGATCTGTTCTATGTATAGGACATAGAACAGATCAGTATTATCGGTCATCTCCTGCTCTGGTCTGCTCGATCACAGACCAGAGCAGGAGACGCCGGGAGCCGCACTGAGGAAGGAGAGGGGACCTCCGTGCGGCGTTATGAATGATCGGATCCCCGCAGCAGCGCTGCGGGCGATCCGATCGTTCATTTAAATCGCGAACCGCCGCAGATGCCGGGATCTGTATTGATCCCGGCACCTGAGGGGTTAATGGCGGACGCCCGCGAGATCGCGGGCGTCGGCCATTGCCGGCGGGTCCCTGGCTGCGATCAGCAGCCGGGATCAGCCGCGCATGACACGGGCATCGCTCCGATGCCCGCGGTTATGCATAGGACGTAAATGTACGTCCTGGTGCGTTAAGTACCACCTCACCAGGACGTACATTTACGTCCTGCGTCCTTAAGGGGTTAAGAACTGTCCAGCGTAGGAGAAAATCCCATAGCAAACCTATGCTTCTCTGGTCAATTCCTAAAATGGACAGAGATGTCAGCAGAGAGCACTGTGTTCCAAAAAGAAAATAATTTCCTCTGTAGTATTTAGCAGCTAATAAGTACTGGAAGGATTAAGATTTTTCAATAGAAGTAATTTACAAATCTGTTTAACTTTCTGCCACCAGTTGATTTAAAAAAAAAAAAAAGTTTTCCACCTGAGTACCCCTTTAAATAGAAAGCAATCTATAGTCTTGTCCTCATTTGGCTCCATCATACTCTGTATGTGTTCACCCTTTTTTATCTGTTGCTTCTAATTGTTTTTAATTATTTTACTTCCCTTATGTTTTTACCACTGACACTATAGTGTTTAGTACAATATATTTATTTATTTTCCCATGCTCCCCCTCCCCCTTCTTTCCCTTCCCCCGTTCATACCACTACAATATTTTTATAATTTTCACCTTTTATTCTCATCTTCATTTTTACATCTTTATTAATTCCAGGCCAGTCCCATATTATCCTTTATACTGCATACATTTTATTCTATATTTTTATATATTTAAATTCCCATGTGTCTTAAACAGGGATTTTTTACTCCACACCATGCAATGTCCCTCCTTTTATATTCTTATTTTATAATTAGAGATGAGCGAATCGAAGTTGACAAACCCAAATTCGTTACGAATTTCATGAAAAATTCGATTTGCAACGAATACGAATATCGCCGCGATTCTATCGCACGAATCCCTTCATTAAACTCCATTTTACAGCGTTCCAGGCTATTGGGGACCTAAGATGGCGGATCCACATGTGAGTACATGGGGCAGGGGATTATGGGAGGGCGGGAAACAGCGGCGGGAATGAAGGTAGGTGGGCTGACCCTTAATCACATGTGAGATGCAGCCTATCAGTGTTCACTGACCCCTGTGATGTCACAGGTCCTATATAATTGGCACTCAGATGGAGAGGACAGGACTGCATGTGTGTGAATAGCTCATACCACAGCGTTACACTGCAACTGCTAGTCACATCAGCATTAGGGAAAGATAGGAGTGCAGAGTGCTGTGCTGTTACACTGAGAAGGATCATTGATTGCTAAACCTCCTATTCACGTTATTGAGCATTGCAGCAGAGAGAAGGGCAGATAGCTGTCAGCTGCCTCATACAGATGTCCAAGCTGCCTGAACTTTCTGAAGCATCTCATCTCCTCATTGTTCAGCCCAATTGAGTTTATTTTTATTTGCTCTACAAAACTTCCGCTGCTCAGAATTGTGTGACAGAGTGCAATTTAAGGTTTAATCCCTGGATTTTTTTTTTGTGGTGCTGCACTGTTGGGTCCTGCTGCTGTTTAGAAATAAGTAATTGTTCAGTGAACTGTAGTGCATTTGCACCATTTTGTACCTGTTAATCTGTCAAGGGGCTGGCTACATACAGTGCAAGTCCAAAAAATACTGTTTACCGGCTGTTTTTTTATTTTTTTTAAACAGTTTTTTCTGCGTATAGTTACGCATATATAACTGCCCTCATCAGTGCATACTGCATAGGTACATGCAAGTATTGTACCATTTAGTACCTGTTAAGCTGTCAAGGTGCTCCATACCGTCAAAGTCCAAACAATAGTATCCACCGGCTGGTGTTTTACAAAAATACTGATTTTTAAAATACTGATTTTTTTTCTGCTAATAGTTAGGCATATTACTGCCCTCATCAGTGCATACCGCATATGTACATCCAAGTATTGTACCATCTAGTACCTGTTAATCTGTCAAGGGCCTACATACTGTTCAAGGACAGCCGTAAGTAATCACCTGCTGCTGTTCTAGACAAATACTGTTTAAAGAGTAGTGTAGAGTATTGTAATACCCTCATAAACGCACTAAGTATGTCAGGCAGAGAAGTGCCAGGACTTGCACAGAGGAGTGGCAGAGGCCTAAATACTTCAGGCAGAGTTGGCAGCAGACTTGGGGCGAGTGGCAGCAGGAGTCGCAGCGAGAGGCCTGAGCTCCTCTCAATAGTATCCACCGGCTGGTATATTACAAAAATACTGAGTTTTTTCTGCTAATAGGCCCTCATCAGTGCATACCGCATAGGTACATCCAAGTATTGTACCATTAGTACCTGTTAAGCTGTCAAGGTGCTCCATACCATCAAAGTCCAAACAATAGTATCCACCGGCTGGTGTTTTACAAAAATACAGATTTTTTTCTGCTAATAGTTAGGCATATTACTGCCCTCATCAGTGCATACCGCATAGGTACATCCAAATATTGTACCATTTAGTACCTGTTAAGCTGTCAAGGTGCTCCATACCATCAAAGTCCAAACAATAGTATCCACCGGCTGGTGTGTTACAAAAATACAGAGTTTTTTCTGCTTATAGGCCCTCATCAGTGCATACCACATAGGTACATCCAAGTATTGTACCATTTAGTACCTGTTAAGCTGTCAAGGTGCTCCATACCGTCAAAGTCCAAACAATAGTATCCACCGGATGGTGTTTTACAAAAATACTGATTTTTTTCTGCTAATAGTTAGGCATATTACTGCCCTCATCAGTGCATACCGCATAGGTACATCCAAGTATTGTACCATTTAGTAGCTGTCAAGGTGCTCCAAACCATCAAAGTCCAAACAATAGTATCCCCCTGCTGGTGTTTTACAAAAATACAGAGTTTTTTCTGCTAATAGTTAGGCATATTACTGCCCTCATCAGTGCATACCGCATAGGTACATCCAAGTATTGTACCATTTAGTACCTGTTAAGCTGTCAAGGTGCTCCATACCGTCAAAGTCCAAACAATAGTATCCACCGGATGGTGTTTTACAAAAATACAGATTTTTTCTGCTTATAGTTAGGCATATTACTGCCCTCATTAATGCATACCGCATACGTACATCCAAGTATTGTACCATCTAGTACCTGTTAATCTGTAAAGGGCCTATATACTGTTCAAGGACAGCCGTAAGTAATCACCTGCTGCTGTTCTAGACAAATACTGTTTAAAGAGTAGTGTAGAGTATTGTAATACCCTCATAAAGGCACTAAGTATATCAGGCAGAGAAGTGCCAGGACTTGCACAGAGGAGTGGCAGACTTGGGGCGAGTGGCAGCAGGAGTCGCAGCGAGAGGCCTGAGCTCCCGTTATCAGCCAGCGGTCGTGTCTCCACCAGCAACCCATCTGCCGTCGTTGATTGGTTAACACGCTCATCCACATTATCACAAGTGACATCTGACACCCCCCAGTCAACAGTCGGTGGGTTCCTCAGACACAACCCTCAGTTGGCATGGCCCAGGAGAAGTCCCTGTCCTCCCATTGCCTTTGTCCTATGCTGTTCCCTCTCCTAAAGAAGTTTCTTATGCTGTGGGTTCAGCTCCACTATTTACTGAGGACGATCCAATAGAGGACAGTCAGCAGCTACTGGACAGCCAAGAAAGGGAGGAGGCATGCGCCGCTTGCTCTGCTAGGCGGCCAAGTAGTGACGTGGGAGGTGGTGTTGCAAGTGTTCAGGGTCCTGAAGCAGACACTGTTGGGGAACCTGAGGAGGACATCAGTGACATGCACACAACTGTTGATGATGATGAAGCCGATCGCAATTGGGAGCCGGGTGCAGAAGGGGCTTCATCATCATCAGGAGAAGAGAGTTGCAGGTTGCCCTTGAGGCCGCAAGGCGGTAGCACGGTTGGCAGTCAGCGTGGTTTCTGCACAGCCACAACAGCAACTTGGACAGGTCACACCGCTTCCTCCTCCACGCTGTCGCTCACAGGCAGTTGGTCCTGTTACAGTGTGCGACGCCGCCTCCTCATCCTCCAACGTGTCCTCGGCCTCCACTGCATGGCCAAATCTCGGTGGCCCTTCATCGTACCATGTGTGTAGCGCACGGCGGTGTCAAACTGTTCTTCACATGGTTTGCCTTGGCGAACGGAGTCACACAGGGGAGAAACTGCTAAAGTTCATTCGTAAGGAAATCCGAGTATGGCTTACTCCACGATATCTGGAAATGGGAACCATGGTGACTGACAACGGGAAGAACATCGTGTCCGTGCTGTGACAAGGAAGTGTGAAACATGCGCCCTGCATGGCACACGTGTTGAATCTGGTTGTCAAGCGCTTCCTCAAGTCTTCACCCCATTTGCAAAACATCCTGAAAATGGCAAGGAAACTGTGCATGCACTTCAGCTACTCGTACACCGCCAAGCACACCTTCCTTGAGCTGCAGCATCAGAACGGTATCCCACAACATAGTCTTATTTGTGACGTTGCCACATGTTGGAATTCCACCCTCCATATGTGTGACAGACTATACGAACAAAGAAAAGCCATCACCGATTTCTTGATGATTCAAGCAGATAGGAGTACTCCCCTGTGTAACTTCAATGTGAACCAGTGGCAGCTCATACGTGACACCTGTTGTTTGCTGAGGCCCTTTGAGGAAGCCACATTATTTGTGAGTCACCACAACGTAATTCCATGACGTAATTCCACTCCTACATTTCCTACAACAAATGATTGAAACCATGGCTGGTCACGGCAATGGAGACGTTGCGCCTACATCTCCAGGCTACATGGGCCCTATGGGGGCTGAACTGGAGGAGGAGGATGATGAGGGGCAGTGCGGAGCACAGTTTAGGTTGGATGAGATGGCCGGTGTTTCTAGTCTTCGGACAGGAGAGGAGGAGAAGGAGCAGCCAGAGGAGCTGGAGGGTTAATCCTTCCATTACTTATTAGCTGCTGAATACTACAGAATAAATTCTTTTCTATTTGGAACACAGTGCTCTCTGCTTATTCATGAGCACAGTGCTCTCTGCTGACACCTCTGTCTATTTTAACCCCTTAAGGACTCAGCCCATTTTGGCCTTAAGGACTCAGACAATTAAATTTTTACGTTTTCATTTTTTCCTCCTCGCCTTCTAAAAATCATAACTCTTTTATATTTTCATCCACAGACTAGTATGAGGGCTTGTTTTTTGCGCGACCAGTTTTCCTTTGTAATGAAATCACTCATTATATCATAAAATGATTGGCGCAACCAAAAAACACTATTTTTGTGGGGAAATTAAAACGAAAAACACAATTTTGCTAATTTTGGAAGGTTTCGTTTTCACGCCGTACAATTTATGGTAAAAATTACATGTGTTCTTTATTCTGAGGGTCAATGCGATTAAAATGATACCCATTATTATATACTTTTATATTATTGTTGCGCTTAAAAAAATATCACAAACTTTTTAACCAAATTAGTACGTTTATAATCCCTTTATTTTGATGACCTCTAACTTTTTTATTTTTCCGTATAAGTGGCGGTATGGGGGCTCATTTTTTGCGCCATGATCTGTACTTTTTTTTGATACCACATTTGCATATAAAAAACTTTTAATAAATTCTTTATAATTTTTTTTTTAATAAAATGTATTAAAAAAGTAGGAATTTTGGACTTTTTTTTTTTTTTTTTTTTCGTTCACGCCGTTCACTGTACGGGATCATTAACATTTTATTTTAATAGTTCGGACATTTACGCATGCGGCGATACCAAATATGTCTATAAAACATGTTTTTTACGCTTTTTGGACAGGTCACACCGCTTCCTCCTCCACGCTGTCGCTTACAGGCAGTTGGTCCTGTTACAGTGTGCGACGCCGCCTCCTCATCCTCCAACGTGTCCTCGGCCTCCACTGCATGGCCAAATCTCGGTGGCCCTTCATCGTACCATGTGTGTAGCGCACGGCGGTGTCAAGCTGTTCTTCACATGGTTTGCCTTGGCGAACGGAGTCACACAGGGGAGAAACTGCTAAAGTTCATTCGTAAGGAAATCCGAGTATGGCTTACTCCACGATATCTGGAAATGGGAACCATGGTGACTGACAACGGGAAGAACATCGTGTCCGTGCTGTGACAAGGAAGTGTGAAACATGCGCCCTGCATGGCACACGTGTTGAATCTGGTTGTCAAGCGCTTCCTCAAGTCTTCACCCCATTTGCAAAACATCCTGAAAATGGCAAGGAAACTGTGCATGCACTTCAGCTATTTGTACACCGCCAAGCACACCTTCCTTGAGCTGCAGCATCAGAACGGTATCCCACAACATAGTCTTATTTGTGACGTTGCCACATGTTGGAATTCCACCCTCCATATGTGTGACAGACTATACGAACAAAGAAAAGCCATCACCGATTTCTTGATGATTCAAGCAGATAGGAGTACTCCCCTGTGTAACTTCAATGTGAACCAGTGGCAGCTCATACGTGACACCTGTTGTTTGCTGAGGCCCTTTGAGGAAGCCACATTATTTGTGAGTCACCACAACGTAATTCCATGACGTAATTCCACTCCTACATTTCCTACAACAAATGATTGAAACCATGGCTGGTCACGGCAATGGAGACGTTGCGCCTACATCTCCAGGCTACATGGGCCCTATGGGGGCTGAACTGGAGGAGGAGGATGATGAAGGGCAGTGCGGAGCACAGTTTAGGTTGGATGAGATGGCCGGTGTTTCTAGTCTTCGGACAGGAGAGGAGGAGAAGGAGCAGCCAGAGGAGCTGGAGGGTTATGAGGAAGTTGAGACAGAGGACCCAGACACACCGTGGCAGTATGCAGTGGAGATGGAGGCAGGTAGTCCTTCCGAGTCACTGGCGCAAATGGCAGGATGCATGCTCAGTTGCTTGCGTAGTGACCCCCGAATTGTCAAAATTCATCAGCGGGATGACTTCAGGATCTCCACCTTATTAGACCCTCGCTACCGTCCCAAAATGGGGACCTTTTTTACACCCACTGAGAGGGAGGACAAACTGACTTACCACATGGTCTATCCACTCGCAGGTCTGACTCGGGGGCCCTCTGTGCTCACCTTCCACTGCCATGGCTGCTGGGGAGGGGAGGGGTGGCTGGAGCAGTACCAGCTCAATCAGTACCAGCTCAATCCGCTAGACTTCTGGGCAGCCAAACTTAGTTTATGGCCACAACTAGCAGAGTTTGCCCTGGAAAAGCTGTCCTGCCCGACCAGTAGTGTGCCATCAGAGCGGGTGTTTAGTGCGGCCCGGGCCATAGTCACCCCAAGGCGAACTCGTCTGTGCACATAAAATGTGGAGAGACTGACTTTTGTCAAGATGAATCAGGGATGGATCAACCAGGATTTCTAGCCACCAATGCCAGATGGCTCGGAGTAGATTGAACATGCTCCTACAACAAAAATGTCTCAATTATGGTTGGTGATGAAACCCTCTGGGGCAGACCTGGGCATTGTATGGGCTGCTTGCCATATACGGCCCTTTTATTGGCTCTGACCGGCCCGCGCTGACTGCGGGAACAACTATGGTGCCTAATCTGGGGGACATCTATCATGCCTAATCTGTGGGACATCTATTCTGCCTAATCTGGGAGACAAGTATGCTCCTAATCTGGGGGACATCTATGCTGCCTAATCTGGGGGACATCTATGCTGCCTAATCTTGGGGACAACTAAGCTCCTAATCTGGGGGACAACTATGCTCCTAATCTGGGGGACATCTATGCTGCCTAATCTGGGGGACAAGTATGCTCCTAATCTGGGGGACATCTACGCTGCCTAATCTGGGGGACATCTATGCTGCCTAATCTGGGGGACAACTATGCTCCTAATCTGGGGTCATCTATGCTGCCTAATCTGGGGGACATCTATGCTGCCTAATCTGGGGGACAACTATGCTCCTAATCTGGGGTCATCTATGCTGCCTAATCTGGGGAACAGCTATGCTGCCTAATCTGGAGAACATCTATGCTGCCTAATCTGGGGGACAACTATGCTCCTAATCTGGGGGACGTCTATGCTGCCTAATCTGGGGGACAACTAAACTCCTAATCTGGGGGACAACTATGCTCCTAATCTGGGGGACATCTATGCTGCCTAATCTGGGGTCATCTATCCTGCCTAATCTGGGGAACAGCTATGCTGCCTAATCTGGAGAACATCTATGCTGCCTAATCTGGGGGACAACTATGCTCCTAATCTGGGGGACATCTATGCTGCCTAATCTGGGGGACAACTATGCTCCTAATCTGGGGGACATCTATGCTGCCTAATCTGGGGGACAACTATGCTCCTAATCTGGGGGACATCTATGCTGCCTAATCTGGGGGACAACTATGCTCCTAATCTGGGGGACAACTATGCTGCCTAATCTGGGGGACAACTATGCTCCTAATCTGGGGGACATCTATGCTGCCTAATCTGGGGGACAAGTATGCTCCTAATCTGGGGGACATCTATGCTGCCTAATGTGGGGGACAACTAAACTCCTAATCTGGGGGACAACTATGCTCCTAATCTGGGGGACAAGTATGCTCCTAATCTGGGGGACATCTACGCTGCCTAATCTGGGGGACATCTATGCTGCCTAATCTGGGGGACATCTATGCTGCCTAATCTGGGGGATATCTATGCTGCCTAATCTGGGGACATCTATGCTGCCTAATCTGGGGCACAACCATGCTCCTAATCTTTTTAATTTTTTTAAATTATACAATTTTGTTGATTTTGGGGCGGATTGTGAAGCCCTGTGTGTACTGGTGCATCAGCCAACTCCAGGCTGTGTCCTTCAGGCAATAAATGGGTTCCTAATGCCGCAGAGGTGGGGCCTGGGTCTGGGAATTAAACATTTTTGGATAGCGGGTGCTACCTATGAGAAATCTTTGTCAAACATTTCTCATATTATGTTGTTTTTTTGGGGGGGATTTTGAAGCCTTGGTGTGTAGTGTACTCGTGCAACAGCCAACTCCACGCTGTGCCATTCAGCCACTATATGGTGTCCTCATGCTGCCAAAACCTCCACGCTGTGCCATTCAGCCACTATATGGTGTCCTCATGCTGCCAACACCTCCACACTGTGCCATTCAGCCACTATATGGTGTCCTCATGCTGTCAACACGTCCACGCTGTGCCATTCAGCCACTATATGGTGTCCTCATGCTGCCAAAACCTCCACGCTGTGCCATTCAGCCACTATATGGTGTCCTCATGCTGCCAACACCTCCACGCTGTGCCATTCAGCCACTATATGGTGTCCTCATGCTGTCAACACGTCCACGCTGTGCCATTCAGCCACTATATGGTGTCCTCATGCTGCCAACACCTCCACGCTGTGCATTCAGCCACTATATGGTGTCCTCATGCTGCCAAAACCTCCACGCTGTGTCATTCAGCCACTATATGGTGTCCTCATGCTGCCAACACCTCCACGCTGTGCCATTCAGCCACTATATGGTGTCCTCATGCTGCCAACACCTCCACGCTGTGCCATTCAGCCACTATATGGTGTCCTCATGCTGTCAACACCTCCACACTGTGCCATTCAGCCACTGTATGGTGTCCTCATGCTGTCAACACGTCCACGCTGTGCCATTCAGCCACTATATGGTGTCCTCATGCTGCCAACACCTCCACGCTGTGCATTCAGCCACTATATGGTGTCCTCATGCTGCCAAAACCTCCACGCTGTGTCATTCAGCCACTATATGGTGTCCTCATGCTGCCAACACCTCCACGCTGTGCCATTCAGCCACTATATGGTGTCCTCATGCTGCCAACACCTCCACGCTGTGCCATTCAGCCACTATATGGTGTCCTCATGCTGTCAACACCTCCACACTGTGCCATTCAGCCACTGTATGGTGTCCTCATGCTGCAAACACCTCCACGCTGTGTCATTCTGCCACTATATGGTGTCCTCATGCTGCCAACACCTCCACGCTATGTCATTCAGTCACCATATGGTCTCCTGACACTGATGCCACCACCAAGCTCTGTCATTGTGCTGCTGTGCGGCAGTGATTCTAAGAGCGATGCCGGTAATCTGCATTCTATTCTGAATAACAATATTATTTCACTACCCCAGCACACTCCATATGCGTTTTAGGACACAGCAAAGTGTTCTATACCCCTATAGAGGCTGTATGTAGGCTAGAAAAAGCCTTTTTTAATATTGATTTGCCGCAAACAAATTCGGATCAAAACAAACTTTTTTGGAAAATTCGGCGAATCGGCCGAATCGAATTTTTGAAAAGTTCGCTCATCTCTAACCCTTATCTTTCCAATTTCTACATTTCATCATTTTACAAAATTCTTTCATGTGCAAATTACCCCATATTGGTGTAAACTCAAAACTCCCTTTTACCCCCCAGATTCTTCTAAATTTTTGCCACCATAAAGCCAGTGCTTGTATACTCAAATTTTCCCTCAATATATATGCCATTACAAAGAAGAAGGTCAGATAGGAAATAATAAGAAATTTGATTGATTAAATGATAATAAATGGGAATGATTCCTCCATATAATATAATAGAAGTCTGGAGTCTGGAAAACTCTCTAGAATATGTATTTTGTTATTCAGTGACCACAGCTCATTATGCAATATTTATTTTACAATTCTGATTATATGTGATTGTTCAATTTAGGAAATGTGTTCAATAAGCATAATACTCACCCTGTCCCAGTAATAGATCCAAGGAATTTTTCAAGCTTCAGCATAACTGCTGCATACTTGGCATTCCTCTCTACATGGGGCTGCAATTATAATTTACTTTGAATCATGTGACCAAGAATTATTCAAGTATGTAGTTAGCAAGGTTTAACTAAAACCGGTTCTGCATAGCTGATGGGATAAATTATTAATTGGCTACGCCAACGTAATAGACCTTTATGTTGACCTTTAAATTGTTAGTTGAGTGTGTATTTAAAAACATGGAACAGGTCAATAAATGCATTGTCACAGAATGTCGTTTCTAAATGTTTTATAGAAAGTTTCTTATTAAATACAGCAGTGTAATTATTAACAACCAATCAGACATTCCATTTCATATGTCTGTACTTGTCAACTCAACATTCTTCCTTTAAGAACCACATTTTTTATTTACAGAAAAAATTCAATAAAATTGACTTCCTGATTTTTCATAGAGGTATGTGAAAAGATTAAATTGTAGAATTTGTGATCTAGAATCACAATTTACCAAATCCAAAGGCTGGAAAGAGATTCTCAAACTGTTAGTTTAACTTTCTTGATTATGTGTTTAAATTTAAAAAATCATTAAAAATGATATTTAAAACTGTGAGATTAAGGGATACATTGAGCTTTTGCATTTTGAAAATCAGTGCTGGTTGTAGATTACAAGACTATCTCACCATTATGATCATCTCAGAAGCGTCTATGACATTTCAAATGATTATTTTTCTGGACTTCTTTTATTATTAAGCATTATTGTAGGTTCTATATTTATTCATGATACTAACTTAATAAAATATGAATCCAGTCTAAATGTCAGAAAACTTCCAGCCTTCTATTTTGTAGAATTCTCCCTTTTCAAATATTCTTTTTTTAGTTTAGAAAATGCAGAAAATTAATTAAACATGTTAGAAATGAAAAAGTTAAGCGTTCTTCATAATTGAAGATTTTTCTAGCCTTCAGTGAAGGAAAATATAGATTTTACGAAAGACAGGAGACGAACATTATGCTTTAACTCTTTCTTTTTACTCCCAGCAGCAAGCAATGAAAATGTTTTACAGAAAGAAAAAAATTACATAAATTATGCTAATGAACATGTAATTAAGAGCCAATAGCATGATATCCTAAGTAATAAAGGGTCTCTGTAATCATGGGACTTCCTTCTTTCTTGGGAATTTAAGACTGATCCAAAACCGAACAGAAGAACAGTGGAATAAATTTGATCCTCCAACCATAAAGACAAACTGTTAACTCCAATATATAAATGGAAACATTCTAGGCTGAAAACAAAAAGAATAAGAGAATTAAGATGGGTGGGTCATTAGGGAGGGGTAATGTTCGTCTCTTGTCTTTCATAAATTCTATATTTTCCTCCACTTTCCTTTATTTCAAGACAGGAGAATCCATTATGTCTGACTTTTGTGGACATGGCTCCCCTAGTAGAGTGGGCCCTAAAAATGGAAGTATCGATTCCGGCTAAAGACATTGTTTGTGAAATCCAACGGGATAATGTAGCTGAGGATACCGGAGCATAAGGTTTGCAAAAAGAGATAAGAAGTTGAGAAGAAAAAGATGGATTTCGAAGAGGAAGAGTACTTTCCTCATAAGATTGTAAACAACGGACAACACATATTTTTTGTTGTTGAGGGAACAATGGATAAAAGACTGAAGAAACTTGTTTTTTGTGCGATGAAAAATAGAAAATCTTACCCCTTGAGGTAAGTATTATGTGTGGGAAGTGTCTAAGGCACGAACATCTGAAACTTGCTTAAAATAGGTAAGGTATAGAAGCATAGTGAGTTTAAAAGATGAAAACTTTAGGGGTAGAGTATCATTATCATCCCAGGAATTGAATAAATCTAGAACAAGGTTGACATCCCATGTAGTACCAGTACCCTGAGTGTACCAGCTCTTGGTCTGTTTTTGAGAAAAATATAGGATGGGGTTTTTGACACTGAGTCGGATGACACACAAAGTCTATTTCATACCCCTGGACCGTGTTTAAAATCCAAGCATCTAGGGTAATCAGGGCCCAAACTTGTATAAAATGGGCAATTCGGCCTCCCAAGGGTAGATGGGAAGAAACAGGAAGAAGATTGCTTACCTGAAGTGGGTCTGTTCTTTGGGAAATTCCTCTGTCCTCTAGCCCTGCACGGGCATCCACGAGTGGGTAAGAAAGGAGATGTGTGGGATGTAGATGGGAGTGGGAAGTAATCTGCACGAGGGGGGCCTCTGTAGTATTGGTTGTCTTGGGAAGGTTGCCAGCTGGGAAACTGGCCCCTCCGTTTCACAGGCCTGCCAAAAACCCGTACTTGAAAAACACATTTTAAGGACGTCTGAGCTTTTCCTAAAGTAGAAAACAGCCCCACATATTTCTTTATCTCTTTGATAAAACATTCTCCGAAGAGAGAGCCATCAGTGGAAGGAGGAATCTGTGAGGTTGCCAAGTGGATCAATTGTGGATCCAGACACATAAGCATGGACCTCTTCCTTTCAGTGCAGATTGATGCATTGGCATTTTCGAGCAAGCAAACTGCTCTCTGGGCCTATCCTTTAAGAGTGGTTAAATCTACCGGTTCTCCGGTGTTAGAGGCAGATTCAGAGAGGTCCAGAATTTTTGTCAAAGGACCTAATATATCCAGCAGTCCATCTTCGATCGTTCTGAAAGAACAGTCCACTCCCTTTTTGGGATTTTTGCCTGATTTAGAGAGGAACTTCACCAGGGATGGATCTAAGTCAGGGGTTTCTATGAATTTTTGAGTGGTTCTAGGGCACTCTAAATGGAGTTTGTTTCTAGTTTTTCTGTCTAGTGGCCTTTTTAGCCATAAAGATAAAAACTTGTGGGTCAGGGAACCACTCACCGGATCTAGGGTGTTTGTTCAACTCAGGATCAAAAATCCTGACCCATATAAGAGTACAGGATTATCTGGCCCATATAAGAGAACAGGATTATCTGATCCTCCATCAAAATAAGTTTTCTCATCATCGGAAATATCCTGATATGAGGCGTCTGCTTCAAGGTCCAATCCATCTGAGTCAACTTCAGAGGAACTAGTGGAAGAGTTATAAGAATTAGGCTTGACTCTTAAAGCCTTATTCGCCCGCTTTGCAGGCTAGTCATAGCAGCAACAAGGCTGATGGTGGACTGGTGGTAGTTGTAACCAGCAGACAACAGTCTGTGACGGACTGGTCGTAGTTGAAGTAGCCAGAGTACAGGACAGCAGGTACTGGTAGACTGACGGAATTTGTAGTAGCCTGAGTAAAACAGGTAGTTATGGCCTAGTGGTAGCTGTAGTAGCCAGTGGACAGCAGGCAGTGGTGGGATGGTGAGAGTTGTAGTAGTCAGCAGACAGCAAGCAGTGTTGGACTAGTGGGAGTTACAGTATCCAGTGAACAGCAGGCAGTGGTGGACTGGTGGAAATTGTAGTAGCCAGCGAACAGGATGCAGTGATGGACTGTTAGGAGTTGTAATAGCCAGGAGACAGCAGGCAGTAGTCGACTGGTGGGAGGTGTAGTAGCCAACAGACAGCAGGCAGAGGTGGACTAATGGGAGGTGTAGTAGTAGCAGTGGTGGACGGGTTGGAGGTGTAGTAGCCAGCAGACAGCAGGCAGGGGTGGACTAGTGGGAGGTGTAGTAGGAGCAGTAGTGGACTGGTCAGAGTTGTAGTAGCCAGCAGACAGCAGAGGTAATGGTAGTACTGTTTAATTAGTGGAATTGTTACGCCGAGCGCTCCGGGTCCCCGCTCCTCCCCGGAGCGCTCGCAACATCCTCGCTACTGCAGCGCCCCGGTCAGATCCACTGACCGGGTGCGCTGCGATACCGCCTCCAGCCGGGATGCGATTCGCGATGCGGGTGGCGCCCGCTCGCCATGCGCACCCCGGCTCCCGTACCTGACTCGCTCTCCGTCGGTCCTGTCCCGGCGCGCGCGGCCCCGCTCCCTAGTGCGCGCGCGCGCCGGGTCTCTGCGATTTAAAGGGCCACTGCGCCACTGATTGGCGCAGTTGTTCTAATTAGTGTGTTCACCTGTGCACTCCCTATGTATACCTCACTTCCCCTGCACTCCCTCGCCGGATCTTGTTGCCATTGTGCCAGTGAAAGCGTTTCCTTGTGTGTTCCTAGCCTGTGTTCCAGACCTCCTGCCGTTGCCCCTGACTACGATCCTTGCTGCTCACCACGACCTCACCACGGTGGTCGCCCAGCAGTCGCAACAGATAGCGCAACAAGGCCACCAGCTGTCTCAACTGACCGTGATGCTACAGCAGCTACTACCACAGCTTCAGCAATCATCTCCTCCGCCAGCTCCTGCACCTCCTCCGCAGCGAGTGGCCGCTTCCGGCCTACGACTATCCTTGCCGGTTTTGCCGTGGCTTTCTTTCACAATGTTCCCTGCACTTGGAGATGATGTCGGACCAGTTTCCTACTGAAAGGTCTAAGGTGGCTTTCTTAGTCAGCCTTCTGTCTGGGAAAGCTCTGTCATGGGCCACACCGCTCTGGGACCGCAATGACCCCGTCACTGCCTCTGTACACTCCTTCTTCTCGGAAATTCGAAGTGTCTTTGAGGAACCTGCCCGAGCCTCTTCTGCTGAGACTGCCCTGCTGAACCTGGTCCAGGGTAATTCTTCCGTTGGCGAGTACGCCATCCAATTCCGTACTCTTGCTTCCGAATTATCCTGGAATAATGAGGCCCTCTGCGCGACCTTTAAAAAAGGCCTATCCAGCAACATTAAAGATGTTCTGGCCGCACGAGAAATTCCTACTAACCTGCATGAACTCATTCATCTAGCCACTCGCATTGACATGCGTTTTTCCGAAAGGCGTCAGGAGCTCCGCCAGGATATGGACTTTGTTCGCACGAGGCGTTTTTTCTCCTCGGCTCCTCTCTCCTCTGGTCCTCTGCAATCCGTTCCTGTGCCTCCCGCCGTGGAGGCTATGCAAGTCGACCGGTCTCGCTTGACACCTCAAGAGAGGACACGACGCCGCATGGAGAATCTTTGCCTGTACGGTGCCGGTACCGAACACTTCCTGAAGGATTGTCCTATCCGTCCTCCCCGCCTGGAAAGACGTACGCTGACTCCGCACAAAGGTGAGACAGTTCTTGATGTCAACTCTGCTTCTCCATGCCTTACTGTGCCTGTGCGGATATCTGCCTCTACCTTCTCCTTCTCTACTATGGCCTTCTTGGATTCCGGATCTGCAGGAAATTTTATTTTGGCCTCTCTCATCAACAGGTTCAACATCCCGGTGACCAGTCTCGCCAGACCCCTCTACATCAATTGTGTTAACAATGAAAGATTGGACTGTACCGTACGTTACCGCACGGAGCCCCTCCTAATGTGCATCGGACCTCATCACGAAAGAATTGAGTTTTTGGTCCTCTCCAATTGCACTTCCGAAATTCTCCTTGGACTACCGTGGCTTCAACGCCATTCCCCAACCCTTGATTGGTCCACAGGAGAGATCAAGAGCTGGGGTACTTCTTGTTTCAAGGACTGTCTTAAACCGGTTCCCAGTACTCCCTGCCGTGACCCTGTGGTTCCCCCTGTAACCGGTCTCCCTAAGGCTTATATGGACTATGCTGACGTATTTTGCAAAAAACAAGCTGAGACTTTACCTCCTCACAGGCCTTATGACTGTCCTATTGACCTCCTCCCGGGCACTACTCCACCCCGGGGCAGAATTTATCCTCTGTCCGCCACAGAGACTCTTGCTATGTCTGAATACATCCAGGAAAATTTTAAAAAGGGGTTTATCCGCAAATCCTCCTCTCCTGCCGGAGCTGGATTTTTCTTTGTGTCCAAAAAAGATGGCTCTCTACGTCCTTGCATTGATTACCGCGGACTTAATAAAATCACGGTAAAGAACCGCTACCCCCTACCTCTTATCTCAGAACTCTTTGATCGCCTTCAAGGTGCCCACATCTATACCAAACTGGACTTAAGAGGTGCTTATAATCTCATCCGCATCAGGGAGGGGGACGAATGGAAAACTGCATTTAACACTAGAGATGGACACTTTGAGTATTTGGTCATGCCCTTTGGCCTCTGCAACGCCCCTGCCGTCTTCCAAGACTTTGTTAATGAAATTTTTCGTGATCTCTTATATTCCTGTGTTGTTGTGTATCTGGACGATATTCTGATTTTTTCTGCCAACTTGGAGGAACACCGCCAGCATGTCCGCATGGTTCTTCAGAGACTTCGAGACAATCAACTTTATGCCAAAATGGAGAAATGTCTGTTTGAATGTCAATCTCTTCCTTTCCTAGGATACTTGGTTTCTGGCCAGGGACTACAAATAGACCCAGATAAACTCTCTGCCGTCTTAGATTGGCCACGCCCCTCCGGACTCCGTGCTATCCAACGTTTTTTGGGGTTCGCCAATTATTACAGACAATTTATTCCTCATTTTTCCACTATTGTGGCTCCTATTGTGGCTTTAACCAAGAAGAATGCCAATCCTAAGTCCTGGTCTCCTCAAGCGGAAGACGCATTTAAACGGCTCAAGTCTGCCTTTTCTTCTGCTCCCGTGCTCTCCAGACCTGACCCATCTAATCCCTTCCTATTGGAGGTTGATGCCTCCTCAGTGGGAGCTGGAGCGGTCCTTCTACAAAAAAATTCTTCCGGGCATGCTGTTACTTGTGGTTTTTTTTCTAGGACCTTCTCTCCGGCGGAGAGGAACTACTCCATCGGGGATCGAGAACTACTGGCCATTAAATTGGCACTTGAGGAATGGAGGCATCTGCTGGAGGGATCAAAATTTCCAGTCATCATTTACACCGACCACAAGAATCTCTCCTATCTCCAGTCTGCCCAACGGCTGAATCCTCACCAGGCCAGGTGGTCTTTGTTCTTTGCCCGTTTCAACTTTGAAATTCATTTTCGCCCTGCCGACAAGAACATTAGGGCCGATGCTCTCTCTCGTTCCTCGGATGCTTCGGAAGTAGAGGTCTCTCCGCAACACATCATTCCTCCGGACTGTCTGATCTCCACTTCTCCAGCCTCCATCAGGCAAACTCCTCCAGGGAAGACCTTCGTTTCTCCACGCCAACGTCTCGGGATTCTCAAATGGGGTCACTCCTCCCACCTCGCTGGCCATGCGGGCATCAAAAAGTCCTTGCAACTCATCTCTCGCTTCTATTGGTGGCCGACTCTGGAGACGGATGTTGTTGATTTTGTGCGGGCCTGTACTGTCTGTGCCCGGAATAAGACTCCTCGCCAGAAGCCTGCTGGTCTCCTTCATCCTCTGCCTGTCCCCGAACAGCCTTGGTCTCTGATTGGTATGGACTTTATTACAGACTTACCCCCATCCCGTGGCAACACTGTTGTTTGGGTGGTCGTTGATCGATTTTCCAAGATGGCACATTTTATCCCTCTTCCTGGTCTTCCTTCAGCGCCTCAGTTGGCAAAACAATTTTTTGTACACATTTTTCGTCTTCACGGTTTGCCCACGCAGATCGTCTCGGATAGAGGCGTCCAATTCGTGTCAAAATTCTGGAGGGCTCTCTGTAAACAACTCAAGATTAAATTAAACTTTTCTTCTGCTTATCATCCTCAATCCAATGGGCAAGTAGAAAGAATTAACCAGGTCCTGGGTGACTATTTACGGCATTTTGTTTCCTCCCGCCAGGATGACTGGGCAGATCTTCTACCATGGGCCGAATTCTCGTACAACTTCAGAGTCTCTGAATCTTCTTCTAAATCCCCATTTTTCGTGGTGTACGGCCGTCACCCTCTTCCCCCCCTCCCTACTCCCTTGCCCTCTGGTTTGCCCGCTGTGGATGAAGTGACTCGTGATCTTTCCACCATATGGAAAGAGACCCAAAAATCTCTTTTACAGGCTTCATCTCGCATGAAAAAGTTTGCCGATAAGAAAAGAAGAGCTCCCCCCATTTTTTCTCCCGGAGACAAGGTATGGCTCTCCGCTAAATATGTCCGCTTCCGTGTCCCCAGCTACAAACTGGGACCACGCTATCTTGGTCCTTTCAAAATCTTGTGCCAAATTAATCCTGTCTCTTACAAACTTCTTCTTCCTCCTTCTCTTCGTATTCCTAATGCCTTTCATGTCTCTCTTCTTAAACCACTCATCATCAACCGTTTCTCTCCCAAACTTGTTTCTCCCACTCCTGTTTCCGGTTCCTCTGACATCTTCTCCGTAAAGGAGATACTGGCCTCCAAGACGGTCAGAGGGAAAAAATTTTTTTTGGTTGATTGGGAGGGCTGTGGTCCTGAGGAGAGATCCTGGGAACCTGAGGACAACATCCTAGACAAAAGTCTGGTCCTCAGGTTCTCAGGTTCCAAGAAGAGGGGGAGACCCAAGGGGGGGGGGGGTACTGTTACGCCGAGCGCTCCGGGTCCCCGCTCCTCCCCGGAGTGCTCGCAACATCCTCGCTACTGCAGCGCCCCGGTCAGATCCACTGACCGGGTGCGCTGCGATACCGCCTCCTGCCGGGATGCGATTCGCGATGCGGGTGGCGCCCGCTCGCGATGCGCACCCCGGCTCCCGTACCTGACTCACTCTCCGTCGGTCCTGTCCCGGCGCGCTGCCCCGCTCCCTAGGGCGCGCGCGCCGGGTCTCTGCGATTTAAAGGGCCACTGCGCCACTGATTGGCGCAGTGGTTCTAATTAGTGTGTTCACCTGTGCACTCCCTATGTATACCTCACTTCCCCTGCACTCCCTCGCCGGATCTTGTTGCCATTGTGCCAGTGAAAGCGTTTCCTTGTGTGTTCCTAGCCTGTGTTCCAGACCTCCTGCCGTTGCCCCTGACTACGATCCTTGCTGCCTGCCCCGACCTTCTGCTACGTCCGACCTTGCTCTTGTCTACTCCCTTGTACCGCGCCTATCTTCAGCAGTCAGAGAGGTTGAGCCGTTGCTAGTGGATACGACCTGGTTACTACCGCCGCTGCAAGACCATCCCGCTTTGCGGCGGGCTCTGGTGAATACCAGTAATAACTTAGAACCGGTCCACTAGCACGGTCCACGCCAATCCCTCTCTGGCACAGAGGATCCACCTCCTGCCAGCCGAATCGTGACAGGAATCTGGCACAGGAGGTTTAAATTCCTCACTGATCCATGCCTGATTTATTTTAACAAACTTGAGTTTTATCATATTGCTGGAAGACAATTTTGTTCGCTTAGGGGTGACCATGCCTCCTACTGAGCTGAACACCCATGGCAAACTGGACAAGTTCTGGCCATTGGTCCAGTCTGATGGTCCATAAGTCCATAGGGTCTGAGCTCATGGTATCTGTCAGAGAAAGGGCACAGCTTAGGTATGCATTAACCTGGTTGTTCAGGTGGTGGTGTACATTCATATCAGAGTGTAATACCAGATGTAAAGACTTTGTCATCATTTACTTCAAGGTGAAGATGCAGCTGCTGCTGCTTCTCCTGCCTCTTGCAGGGGTAGTGCTGGCAGAGGGAGTGAAGCATTGAGGAGAGTGGGCTTTCATTTGGCAGGTGTTTAGTGCTGGAAAGCCATGAAAAGCTTGAAGCTCAGTTTCTCCCTATACAAATTAACTTTTTCCTCCTTCTCAGAAGGTGAAAAAAATTCCTCCATTCTAGCTTTATACCAAGGATCCAAAAGTGTGGCTATGCAGTACTCTTCTCTTTCCTTCAATATGCCTACCAGTGCACAAGCAAGCAAGCATACAGATCATAATTCATGCCAGCTTTACTAAGGTCTTGGCTTGTTTTGCCTCGGTCTCTTACTGTCAGGGTTGGTCATCATGGTGCTCATCATCATCTTCATCACTGTCACCTTGTGTAGGTTCCTTGTCCCCTATCCCTTCGACAGATTCCATCTTCAAATCATCCTCTTCAGGTCCCACCTCCTGTAGGCTGCACATGGATTAACCAATGCATAAAGCTGCAAGGCCTGGTCCATTCTGCATTCATCATTAACGCAAGTTGCACTTGCTAGTACTGTGTGTAAGGGCAGTGTAATTTTTCATTTCACCCATGGTAGCGCTACAAAGGAATCCCGTTTGGTGCAGTTTACCTTCACAATTTACAGATAGCAGCTGACTGTTCTTGTGTAATCAGCTTATTAGGGTACCCCTGTGGATAACTCCTGTATTATAGCCTGAGGGTTTGTTCACACATTCAGGTTTATAATTACAATTCTTAAATACAAAGCAAGAAAAAGATCATAAATGAAGGACAGGTATAAAGGAAATGTTATGCTGTGCTCTCCGGGCCCCCTGCTGGCCTCGGAGCGCTCACAGCGTGTGTCCCCAGGCAGCGCTTCGGCGTCTCGGCATGTGCATCCCCGCTCTCTAGGGCGCGCATGCACCGGGACGCTTAGATCTAAAGGACCAATGCATAGGTGATTGGTGCCTGGTCCAAACTGGTTTATTAAGGGTTAAGCCTTGTGAGAGGGAGTGCTGTTTGGACTTAATTAGGCCTCACCTGTTCACTGCCTATAAGTACCGTCTCCTCCCACAGCCTCCTGCCGGATCTTTGTTGCCTTTGTGCCTGAGAGAAAGCATTCCTTGTTCCTGTGTTAACCTGCCTGTTGCCGTTCCCGCTGCTACTGACTACCGCCTGTGAACCTGTGCTGCCTGCCCTGACCACTTGCTACGTCTGACTACGCCTTTGCCTGATCCTCTTGTACCTTGCCTTATCTCAGCAGCCAGAGAGGTTGAGTCGCTACTGGGTGAAACAACCTGGGGGTTACTTGCCGCAGCAAGTCCATCCCGCTTTGCGGCGGGCTCTGGTGAAAACCAGTAACTCCTTAGACTCCGTTCCCCTGGTATGGCCCACGTCATCACCTCTCTGGCACAGCGGATCCACCACCATCCTCCGCTACCAGCTACCAGCCCGGATCCTGACAGAAAGATCCGGCCATGGATCCCGCTGAGGTACCTTTTCCTGGGGATCTTGCAGCCTTGCTCACCGAGCAAGCACGTCAGCTACACCAGCTTCTAGCCCTGCTCCAGCAACTCCAGTCAGCACAGCAGCAATCGACACCACAGCCTGCTGTCGCTTCCCGCTCCTGTTTCCGCCTGTCCTTGCCAGACAAGTATGATGGAGACTACAAGCTGTGCCGTGGGTTCCTGACACAATGCTCCTTGCATCTCGAGTTGATGGCAGACCAGTTCCCCTCAGAACGTGCCAAAGTGGCGTTCATAGTCAGCCTACTCTCCGGGAAGGCTCTGGCCTGGGCTACACCGCTATGGGACCGCAACGATCCTGCCACTGCCAATGTCCACTCCTTCCTACGGGAATTCCGGACTGTTTTTGAGGAACCTGCCCGGGGTGCCTCTGCAGAGACTGCTTTATTAAACTTGTCCCAAGGAAGTTCTTCTGTGGGCGATTACGCCATACATTTCCGTACTCTGGCCTCGGAACTTTCTTGGAATAATGAGGCGCTCTGTGCTATTTTTATGAAGGGCCTGTCAAGCAACATAAAGGATGTTCTAGCCGCACGTGAGATGCCGTCCTCTCTGGGTGACTTCATCCATTTGGCCACCAGGATTGATTTGCGTTTCGCCGAGAGAGGAGAGGAACTCCATCAGGAGAAAGGAAATGTTTGTATGAGACGCAATCCTCGTTCGGCTCCTGTCTTCCTGCGTCCACTGCAACCCTCTACTGGGCCTCTTGCCAAGGAAGCGATGCATGTGGGTAGGTCACGCCTGACCCCTTAAGAAAGGAACTGCCGCAGAGATGAGAATCTTTGTCTTTACTGAGGCAGTACACAACATTTCTTAAAAGACTGTCCTCTCCGTCCGCCTAGTCCGGGAAACGCGCACCTAGTTAACGTTGGAGAGGCGTTGTTAGCTGTGAACGCTACCTCTCCACGCCTTACTGTGTCTGTGTGAATCTGTGTCCCAGCCAAGACATCCTTCGTTGCTATTGCCTTTCTGGATTCCGGCTCCGCCGGCAACTTCATTGACGCCTCACTTTTATAAGCAAGTTTAATATTCCTGTGGTCCGTCTTGTCAAGTCCTACTACATTACCACTGTCAATGGTGAGAGACTGGATGCTACCGTTCTCTACCGTACTGAACCCCTCCAGATGTCTGTTGGAGTACTTCATTCTGAGAAATTGGAGTTTCTTGTTCTTCCTCACTGTACTTTGGAGATTCTGCTAGGTCTGCCCTGGCTCCAGCGTCACAGTCCTGTCCTGGATTGGTCCTCCGGGGAGATCCGAAGTTGGGGGTCATCTTGTTTTGGCAAATGTCTCCTGCCAGTTTCAGCTAAACGTGCATCTTATACTCCACCTCCTCCAGGCCTTCCGCAACCATATTTGGACTTTGCAGATGTCTTCTGTAAAAAGCAAGCAGAGACTTTGCCCCCGCATAGGCCTTATGATTGTCCAATAGACCTCATGCCTGGCACCACTCCACCTCGAGGAAGAATTTACCCTCTCTCTCCACCTGAGACTCAAGCCATGTCAGAGTATATTCAGGAGAACCTTCATCAGGAAGTCTTCCTCACCTGCTGGAGCAGGTTTCTTCTTTGTCTCAAAGAAAGACGGCTCTCAGCGACCCTGCATCGACTATCCTGGTCTAAACAAAATCACCATTAAGAACCGATACCCCTTCCACTCATTTCAGAGCTCTTCGATCGACTTCGAGGTGCCAAGATCTTCACCAAATTGGATCTGAGAGGTGCCTATAATTTTGTCCGAATTTGAGAGGGAGACGAGTGGAAGACTGCCTTTAACACAAGGGATGGTCACTTTGAGTTTTTAGTCATGCCTTTTGGCCTTTGTAATGCCCCGGCCGTCTTTCAAGAATTTGTTAATGACATTTTCGGAGACCTTCTCTACACTTGTGTGGTGGTGTATCTGGATGATATCCTCATTTATTCTCCAAACCTTGAGCAACACCGTACTCATGTTTGTCTGGTTCTGTCTCGTCTGAGAAGAAATCACCTTTATGCCAAGTTTGAGAAATGTCTCTTTGAACGATCTAGCCTGCCTTTTCTTGGTTACATCATCTCCGCACAAGGCCTACAGATGGACCCTTCTAAACTCTCAGCAGTTCTGGATTGGCCTCGTCCCACAGGTCTACGGGCCATACAGAGGTTCCTGGGTTTTGCCAATTATTACCTGCAATTTATTCCAAATTACTCCACCCTGGTGGCTCCAATCGTGGCCCTGACTAAGAAAGGGGCCAATCCTAAGTCATGGACTCCTGAGGCTGAAGAGGCTTTCCACACCCTGAAGTCCACCTTTGCTTCTGCACCTGTCCTCACTAGACCGGATTCCTCGAAGCCCTTCTTCTTAGAGGTGGATGCCTCCTCTGTTGGAGCCGGAGCCGTACTAACCCAGAAGCCCTTAAAGGGGAAATCCGTCACCTGTGGGTTTTTCTCCAAAACTTTCTCGCCTGCTGAAAGAAACTACTCAATCGGAGACAGAGAACTTCTTGCCATCAAGTTGGCGCTGGAAGAATGGAGACATCTCCTAGAGGGATCTGTTCACCCTGTGAACATATTTACGGACCACAAGAATCTGTCCTATCTTCAGTCAGCTCAAAGACTTAATCCCCGCCAAGCCCGCTGGTCTCTGTTTTTCGCCCGGTTTAATTTTCTTATTCATTTCAGACCGGCTGCCAAAAACATCCGGGCTGACGCTCTCTCTCTCGCACCTTTGATGTCACCAGAGAAGAAGTGTCACCTCAGCATATTGTTCCTCCCGAGTGATTGATTGTTTCTGCTTCTGCGGATTTACGTCTTCTTCCTCCGGGCAAGACCTTCGTGCCACCTCGTCTTCGTCTTAGGGTACTCAAGTGGGGACATTCTTCACTGGTGGCCGGCCATCCAGGTCTACTGAAAACCCTACTACTGATCTCCAGAAGGTACTGGTGGCCATCTTTGGAGAGGGACGTTAAGGATTTCGTCCAGGCCTGTGCTGTGTGCGCCCAGGACAAGACACCCCGCCAGAGACCGGCAGGCCTGCTTCAGCCGCCGCCAGTTCCAGAGACTCCATGGTCTCACATCACCATGGACTTTGTCCCCGATCTCCCACCTTCTCATAGCAAAACAGTTATTTGGGTGGTTGTGGATCGGTTTTCCAAGATGGCGCACTTTGTACCTATGCCTGCTCTTCCTTCTACGCCATTGCTGGCGAAACAATTTCTTTCTCACATTTTTTGTCTCCATGGTCTGCCCACACACATTGTATCTGACAGAGGGGTACAGTTTGTGTCTAAGTTTTGGAGAGCCCTCTGTGGTCAACTGAAGATTAAGTTGGACTTCTCTTCTTCCTACCACCCCCAGTCCAACGGTCAAGTAGAGCGCATTAATCAAATTTTGGGTGACTATCTCCGGCACTTTGTCTCCTCTCGTCAGGATGATTGGGAAGACTTGCTCGCGTGGGCTGAGTTCTCCTACAACCACAAAGAGCCCTTCGCTTCTAACAAGACTCCTTTTTTCGTGGTGTATGGACATCACCCTTTACCACCTCTTCCGTTGCCCACCTCCTCGGAAGTACCCGCTGTCGATAATCTTGTCCGGGATTTTGTATCCATCTGGCACAAGACGTGCCAATCTCTTCTTGCAGTCACCTCTCGCATGAAGACACAGGCCGATAAGAAACATCGGGTTCCTCCAATTTTTGCCCCAGGGGACAAAGTGTGGCTGTCTTCCAAGTACATCCAATTTAGGGTCCCAAGTTACAAATTAGGTCCCCTACAGAATCAAGAAGAAAATTTATCCCGTGGTCTATCAGCTCCATCTCCCTTCCTCCCTCAGAATACCTAATTCTTTTCATGTCTCCCTTCTGAAGCCAGCAATCTTCAACCGTTTTTCCCCCAAGGACATTTCTCCCACTCCTGTGTCTGGAACTTCAGATGTGTTCTCCGCCAAGGAGATTTTGGCATCCAAAGTGGTTAGAGGGAGAAAATTCTTTCTGGTCTACTGGGAGGGCTGCGGTCCTGAAGAGAGATCTTGGGAGCCGGAGGAGAACATCCTAGTCCGTGGCCTCATCCTCAAGTTCTTGGGTACCAAAAAGAGGGGGAGACCAAAGGGGGGGGGGGTACTGTTATGCTGAGCACTCCGGGCCCCCTGCTGGCCTCGGAGCGCTCACAGCATGTGTCCCCAGGCAGCGCATCAGCGTCTCGGCATGTGCATCCCCGCTCTCTAGGGCGCTTAGATCTAAAGGACCAATGCACAGGTGATTGGTGCCTGGTCCAAACTGGTTTATTAAGGGTTAAGCCTTGTGAGAGGGAGGGCTGTTTGGACTTAATTAGGCCTCACCTGTGCACTGCCTATAAGTACCGTCTCCTCCCACAGCCTCCTGCCGGATCTTTGTTGCCTTTGTGCCTGAGAGAAACGAAAAACGCAATTTTGCTAATTTTGGAAGGTTTCGTTTTCACGCCGTACAATTTATGGTAAAAATGACGTGTGTTCTTTATTCTGAGGGTCAATACGATTAAAATGATACCCATTATTACATAGTTTTCTATTATTGTTGCGCTTAAAAAAAATCACAAACTTTTTAACCAAATTAGTACGTTTATAATCCCTTTATTTTGATGACCTCTTACTTTTTTATTTTTCCGTATAAGCGGCGGTATGGGGGCTCATTTTTTGCGCCATGATCTGTACTTTTTTTATACCACATTTGCATATAAAAAACTTTTAATACATTTTTTATAATTTTTTTTTAATAAAATGTATTAAAAAAGTAGGAATTTTGGACTTTTTTTTTTCGTACACGCCGTTCACCGTACGGGATCATTAACATTTTATTTTAATAGTTCGGACATTTACGCACGTGGCGATACCAAATATGTCTATAAAAAAATTTTTACGCTTTTTGGGGGTAAAATAGGAAAAAACGGACGTTTTACTTTTTTATTGGGGGAGGGGATTTTTCACCTGAGGGGTTGGCACCTGGCACCTGAGGGGTTAATGGCGGATGCCCGTGAGATCGCGGGCGTCGGCCATTGCCGGCGGGTCCCTGGCTGCGATCAGCAGCCGGGATCAGCCATGCATGACACGGTCATCGCTCCGATGCCCGCGGTTATGCACAGGACGTAAATGTACGTCCTGGTGCGTTAAGTACCACCGCACCAGGACGTACATTTACGTCCTGCGTCCTTAAGGGGTTAATAGACTTCAAAAGAGAATAAGCTCCAGTGTTATAAGATTCTGCATACATTTTCACTACACTGTAAACCCCAGAGTTGAATGTTGAATAACATCCCTACTGCTGTCAGCCAGATGTGAACCCTCCTCCATCCTTCCTTCCTTAGTCATCACCATGAGTGTTTTCAGGTATAAATACTGTATGTTTTATTAAACCAAGAAAATACACGCAACTTGGTCTAAAATGCGTATTCACATTCACCATAAACACTTTTAATGCATATTTGTGTTAAAATACAGGTCAGTCCACTTTGCTCAGCTTGCTTAGCATTGTAATGTGATAGCTTTTATGGGCTCATTCTGCAGTGACACTGCTGGGAACTTTAGAGCACCAACTAGACACAGTAATGCAGGGAGGTGACAGGAGGTCACTGTCTGTAGTCTGCCCACTGATCCATGCTTTGTTCAGCTTGCTTTGCATTGCATAAAGACTTTGCATTGCAAAAGCTTTCTATCAAGGATAGAGGCCACAATGCAGTGCATAAGGCTTTATCACTCTCCTGATTTGCCTAGGAGCTAATGTCTTCTATTCTGATGTCAGCCAAGCCTGACAATGTTGGAACTTTTGGTGAGCCGAGTTTATGCTAAAGTTCTGAGTTAGACAGTTGTCCCCTGAATGAATAGAGCAGTAGCATGCATGTTCAGCCAACACTCCACTTATTGCCTATGGGGCTTCTGAACAGTGGCGAAGTGTAAACTGGAAAATAGGATCAGGAATACATTTATAGCTTTGGATAACAATTTTAACCATACCTAAGGAAAAAGGCTACAGTGCATTAAAAAGGTTTTCAGACACTTTCACCCCTTTCATATTTTGGTATGTTTCGGAAATGTGGTACAATAAAATTAAAATGTTTTTCCCATCATTTTGCAATTAATTCCTCATAATGACCAAGTGGAAACAGAATGTTCGAAATCTTTGCTAATTAATTGAAAAAAAAAAAAAACTACAATATTGCATTAACATAAGTTTTCAGACCCTTTACTTAATATTTTGTTAAATTATATATGGATATGATGCCACAAGGTTTACACACCTGGATTTTGAGAATTTCTGCCATTGATTATAGATTCTCTCAAGACCTGTAAGGTTGGATGGGGACTTCTGTAAAAGTCATTTTCAAGTCTCTCCAGAGATGTTAAATTGCAGAGCCACTCAAGGACATTCACAGAGTTGTCCTGAAGCCACTCCTGTGCTGTTCAGCCTATTCTGAGGTTCAGAGCACTCTGGATCAGATTTTCATTAAAAAATATATATGAACTTTGCTCTATTCAGCTTTTCCTCAACACTGACCAGTCTTCATGTCCGAGTCACTGAAAAACACTTACAGGAATGGTGTAAGTATGCTCTACATACTTTACTGTAGAGATAGTATTGGGCAGGTGATAAGCAGTGCCTGGTTTCCTCAAGACATGATGCTTAGAATTGAAAGGGTTGTCAAGCAAAAGAAACAACCTGTGTATGGTGTCAAAATGTATAATAAAGCAGTTTTCTAATCCATTAGTATCCAATGTTAACAGAACACCCATTTCAGTTTTGTGTTTCTTCCTATAAACTGTGGTGTCACTCCTCCACCTCTAATCCTGTTAGCACAGATCAAGACCAGTGATGTGAAGGAGGGAGCTGATATAAATGCTCATTAGATTCATGTATCATTAGATGAGGTAGAAGGAAGTTATTCTCAGTCACAGAAGTTTCTGTCAGAAAGGGCTCCCTGCTGCCTTATCTAATGAGACATGATCTAATATCCTCCTCCTTTACATCATGGTCTTATCTCATCAGATAAGGAGGGGACACACCCTGAAATGCGTAATCGGATTGATTGTACACTGGAATAAAGATAAATTGTTTGCTGATACATCTGATCATCTATGTGATTAAACTGGAAGTTGCAGCACCTGACCACAGGGTCCTTTTCCACTCTCTCGTAATTGGGTTCTTGGTCATCTCTTTTACCAAGGTTCTTCTACCTCTATTACTTTTTGTTGGGGCAGCCAGCACTCAGAAGAGTCCTGGTTGTTCCAAATGTCTTCCATTTAAGAATTATGGAGGCCACTGTGCTCTTCTTGTGCAGCAGAATTTTTTTTGTACCCTTCTACAGATCTATAACTCTACTCAATCCTGTCTAAGAGCTCTACAGGCAGTTATCTCCACCTCATGGCTTGGTTGTGCATTGTCAGCTGGGATACCTTACATCGACATAGGTGTGCATGTCCAGTCAACTGAATTTACCATAGGTGACCCTGATCAAGGTGTAGAAACATCTCAGAGATGATCAAGAGAAATGGGAGATAAGGGTGTAAAATTGGAGGCTGCCAAAGCTAAATTGTAAGTGTCATGGCAAAGGGGTATTGAATGTAGAATGATGGGGGAACATACATTTTTGGACCCATTTTGTTGTAGTGCATGTAGTTTTAAAAATGAAACAGATTTGTAATTGTTTTTTAAAAGCCTTCCCATTAACCATATTGTATTTGTATTGCAATATACTGTTTATAAATGCAATTCAATCTGCTAGCTTTTGTCAACTTAGTCTGTATCATCTTTCTGACGTGGTAAACCAATTGCACATCTGTTTATTTAAAAAAAAAATAAACATGAATTGCAATAAAAATGG
Organism: Hyla sarda; assembly: GCF_029499605.1. Lineage (NCBI taxonomy): Eukaryota > Metazoa > Chordata > Amphibia > Anura > Hylidae > Hyla > Hyla sarda. Next base: position 341,989,354 of record NC_079191.1, on the reverse strand, counting down.
GTTCCAATGTGTTTATAGCCTTTAACTTATACTGTTATTTATTGTAGTTTAGGGTTTAAGCTTGGTCTCCAAATATTTAAATATTTTGTTACATTTTTTAACCCCTTAAGGACCGGAGGTTTTTCCGTTTTTGCATTTTCGTTTTTTGCTCCTTGCCTTTAAAAAATCATAACTCTTTCAAATTTACACCTAAAAATCCATATGATGGCTTATTTTTTGCGCCACCAATTCTACTTTGTAATGACGTCAGTCATTTTGCCCAAAAATCTATGGTGAAGCGGGAAAAAAAATCATTGTGCGACAAAATTGAAAAAAAAAACGCTGTTTTGTAACTTTTGGGGGCTTCCGTTTCTACGTAGTACATTTTTCGGTAAAAATGACACCTGATATGTATTCTGTAGGTCCATACGATTAAAATGATACCCTACTTATATAGGTTTGATTTTGTCGGACTTCTGGAAAAAATCATAACTACATGCAGGAAAATTAATACGTTTAAAATTGTCATCTTCTGACCCCTATAACTTTTTTATTTTTCCGTGTATGGGGCGGTATGAGGGCTCATTTTTTGCGCCGTGATCTGAAGTTTTTAACGGTACCATTTTTGCATTGATAGGACTTATTGATCACTTTTTATTCATTTTTAAATGATATAAAAAGTGACCAAAAATGCACTATTTTGGACTTTGGAATTTTTTTGCGCGCACGCCATTGACCGAGCGGTTTAATTAATGATATATTTTTATAATTCGGACATTTCCGCACGCGGTGATACCACATATGTTTATTTTTATTTTTATTTACACTGTGTTTTTTTTTTTATTGGAAAAGGGGGGTGATTCAAACTTTTAATAGGGGAGGAGTTAAATGATCTTTATTCACTTTTTTTTTTCACTTTTTTTTTGCAGTGTTATAGGTCCCATAGGTACCTATAACACTGCACACACTGATCTTCTATGTTGATCACTGGTTTCTCATAAGAAACCAGTGATCAACGATTCTGCCGGATGACTGCTCATGCCTGGATCTCAGGCACTGAGCAGTCATTCGGCGATCGGACAGCGAGGAGGCAGGAAGGGGCCCTCCCGCTGTCCTGTCAGCTGTTCGGGATGCCGCGATTTCACCGCGGCTATCCCGAACAGCCCACTGAGCTAGCCGGGATGCTTTCGGTTTCACTTTAGACGCGGCGTTCAACTTTGAACGCCGCGTCTAAAGGGTTAATAGCGCGCGGCACAGCGATCAATGCCGCGCGCTATTAGCCACGGGTCCCGGCCGTTGTTAGAGGCCGGGCCCGATCCGCTATGACGCGGGGCCACGCCGTGGCCCCGCGTTATAGATCGGGAGTGGACACATGACGTTCCAGTACGTCATGTGTCCTTAAGGGGTTAAAACTGACTTTTTTTTTTTTTTTTATAAAACCTTACAATTATAGAGAAAATATGGCACCCTATAAAACAGCAGTAATAAATTTGTGACAATATAGTAGATATTTCTAGGCTGAAATAGAAAAATCTTGTTGCAATGTTGTACATTTAGGATCTCAGTGGCGTCAGTGAATATTCCAGAATCTTACATGACTTATTATCCTGCATCTTTCTAACCCATAGCAATGCTATATTGTACTATAGCTGGCTTAAGTTTCTTGTCTCTGGTGCTTTGCCTGCTGTGCCTTACTTATTTGTATATTGGAGCTACATGCCCAGTGTGAGTTTTTATTCTGTGCACTTCCTCCACTGGATTCAAAGATTTATATAAAAAGTAGCCCAATGCTGTGTGACATCAAACATCTACTAAATAAAATATGAAAACATAGCTTTGCTTGGCAGGGAACAAAGCCTGCCTGCTTGTTCTGTATTGTGCTGGTACCATGTAGAAGTACCAGACAGTTTCAGAGCCTGAAAATAATCCGCTGGATGCAAAACAAGTCATCATGGGACAACACTGAAGAAATGAAATAATGCTACAATGTAAAGTAGTAAACGTACAGCCTGTATAACAGTATTTCATGTTGTGTCCCCCTAAAAATAACTCAACACACAGCCATTAATGTTTAAACCTTGGCAACAAAAGTTAGTTCACTCCCAAGTGGAAATGTCTAAATTGGGCCAATTTACCCATTTTCACTCCCTGGTGTCATGTGGCATGTTCCAAGGTCTCAGGTGTGAATGGAGAGCAGGTGTCCTAAATTTTGTTTTATCGCTCTTGCACTCTCTAAAGAACTAAGGATCTGAAGGAAATAATTGTTGCTCTACATAAAGATGGCCTATGCTATAGGAAGATTGCCAAAACCCTAAAAATGAGCTCCAGCATGGTCATCAAGACCTTACAGGTTTCACAGGACAGATTCCACTCAGAACAGGCCTCACCATAGTCGACCAAAGAAGTTGACTCAGTGGCAATCAGAGTTTGTCTTTGGCAAATAGGTACATGAGGGCCACCAGCATTGCTGCAGAGAATAAAGGGGGAGGGGATCTTAGACTAGACTCCAAGTTGTCAGAACCTATAGGGTTAAAAGGTTCTGACAGGTTCTTTGTTTGCTTTTGCTGCCAGCTTACACCTAGCTGTCTAACTGGTCAGCTGACCGCTTGATGAGAGCACCTGTGAGTTGCCTATTTAACCTGGCAGTTGGCTCTCAGTCAGCGCCTGTGAAAGAGTCTTTTTGCTCCAGTAGCTAATGTGTATTCCCTGTTTCTTCTGTATAACCCGGCATCTTTGACTTTTGGTTTTCATCACTACTTGGTACTTTGATTTCTCCTGGCTTTGACACGGTTAATATACTCTGGACTATTGTGTGAGTGTGTAGTCGTATTTTGTTAGTCTATCTGTTATCCCACTGTCCCCAGACCTAGTCTGTGTCATTGTAGTTTATTATTTTGACAATTACGTCCCTCACGTATATAGGAAGGGACTGTCTTCCTTTAGGGCAGGTACGTAAGTAGGCAGGGATAGAGGAGCCGGCGAGATTAGTGTGCACTTCTTCCTTGCCCATACGTGACATTTTCACTGGCCCAAAAAATCGGCATTTGCTATCATGGAAGCTATGTTTGCTCTGGTGGAGCAAATGCAGAGTCTTGCTCAGCTGGTCCATGACTTAGCTAAGAGACTTCCGCAGCATGAGTCATCTCAACCTCAATCAGGTTTAATCTAGACCTTGACTCAGAGGCTGCAAGACCAGGAACAGCTAATCCAGGGCTTGCAAGCCAGAATCCTGGAGCTTGAGTCTGCCCGTACCCAGGTTTCATCTGTTAATGTTTCAGCTCCTGAGGAGCCACAAGTTAACCTCCCGGATCGTTTTTCCGGTAACCGGAAGGCGTTCAAGACTTTTTGTGTAAGTTGTAAACTGTACTTTCGCTTAAGACCCTACTCCTCTGGTTCTGAGGCCCAAAGAGTGGGGATTATAATGTCCCTTTTGCAAGGAGGCCCTCAAGAGTGTTTTTTTTTTCCCTAAGTCCTGATGCTCCTCAGTGGATTCTTTATTTGCTGGTTTGGGACTTTTGTATTCAGAACCTGACAGAGCTGCGTATGCCAAGTTTCAGTTGCACATGTTTAGACAGGGACGCAGACCTGTGGAAGAATACTGTACAGACTTTAGAAAATGGTGCATAGCCTCTAAGTGGAACACCCCAGCATTAATTTGTCAGTTCAGACTGAGATTATCTGATACACTAAAGGACATGCTTGTTACGTATCCCTCTCCTGATACCCTTGACCAAGCTGTGACGTTTGCAGTGCGCTTGGACAGACGTCTGCCAGTACGCAAATAGAAGTCTTCTTCTTCCCATACTTCATCTACTTTACCTGACTCCTCTCCTGTCTCTCTTCTTTAACCTGTGCCTGAGGATTAACCTATTCAGATAGGGTCCATCCAAACCCCAGAACAGCGCAGGAGATTTCGTCAAGTCAACGGATTGTGTTTTTACTGTGGGGAGAATACACACTTCATCGCCTCCTGTGTCAAGCGTCCGCGTCCAAGTGGCAATCGTGGAGGCCACTTGGACACACAGGTATGTCATGCCTCTCAGAGAGCTATGCCTGACAGAGTACTTCTGGGGGGCATTTTTCCATCTGGTGTACAATCCGATTTAATGTCAAAGAGTACTGTAAAGCCTGTTTTGCAGAAGTCTCTGGCTGAACCAGCGTCATGTGACACCATGGGTAATAAGAGGGTGGAGTGTACTCCTGTTGACTTGCAGTAAGAGGGAAGTAGTGAGATTCGGGAGGATGACTGTGAAGACACCAATGAGTGGTGTGATTTGGAGGATGAGGATACAGATGAGGACATTGATGGTCCATCTGTATCCAAGTCAAGACCTCTTTACTCTCAGGTTGTGAAGGGTCCAGTGGCCCCTCCTAAAAGGGGGGGGAAACTGTCAGAACCTATAGGATTAAAAGGTTCTGAAAGGTTCTTTGTTTGCTTTTGTTGCCAGGTTACACCTAGCTGTTTAGCTGGTTAGCTGACTGTTTGATGAGAGCACCTGTGAGTTGCCTATTTAACCTGGCAGTTGGCTCTCAGTCAGCACCTGTGAAAGAGTCTTTTTGCTCCAGTAGCTAGCATGTATTCCATGTTTCTCCTGTATAACCTGGCATCTTTGACTTTTTGCTTTCATCTCGACTTCTCTCTGGTATTAGCGACTTGGTACTTTGACTTCTCTGGGCTTTGAAGCGGTTAGTTGACTCTGGATTATTGTGTGAGTGTGTAGTCGTGTTTTGTCTTTCTGTTATCCCACTGTCCCCGGACCTAGTCAGTGTCACTGTAGTTAATTATTTTGACAATTACGCCCCTAACATATACAGGAAGGGACTGTCTTTGTGGTTACGGACCTGTCATTTAGGGCAGGTAGGGAAGTAGGCAGGGAAAAGGGAGCAGGCGAGATTAGTGTGCACTCCTTCCCTGCCCATATGTGACACAAGTATTGTGGAACCCCAGATACCACACAAAATAGTTTTCATGTAATTCAAGCTTGAAGGGTGTAACGAGCAATTTGCAAAAATGACAAAACAATGAGATGCTCAACAGCAGTTTTTAGTTTAGAATAGTTTTCTTTAACCCCTTAAGGACATGCACCGTAAATGTTAGCAGCCGCGGATGCATCGGTAATGGCGGACATCAGCAATCGCGCTGATGTCTGCCATTAACCCCTCAGGTGCCGTGATCAATACAGATCATGGCATCTGCGGCAGTGAGGCACTAATAATGGCTGATCTGATCACCCGCGGGGATCAGATCAGCCAAGATGGCGGATGGAGGTCCTCTCATCTGCCTCTGTCCGTCTCCCGGGGTCATATGATGGTATTGTCTCAACAATTTAGTTAAGATTATAATCTAAGAGCTTACAAATCGGTTCACATAAGCTGTTACTGCCGGATACGATCGGCCTACCTGGTGGTGTTGAGACTTCTTTATGTATCTTAGGTAGAAAATATAGGGTAGCAATTGTTGGGTGATCAATAGTGAGGTAGGTATTCTGTCGTGGTGTAATCACTCCCTTGGTGCAGGCCTGTGATAAAATCAAAGACAATTCTTCCTTAAAATGATTTAAGGGGTTGTAAGTCAATCTCCTGTAACAAGTTTAGTCCCTCAACTGTCTAAATGCCTCCTTTTCATAGAGGTTGGTGGGCCAAATGACAATATTACCCCCTTTATTGGATGGTTTTATTACTACATTTTTGAGTCCATTGAGCTGAGCAATGGCCTCTTGTTCCTCCTTAGAACAGTTTTGATACCCTGTTCTTCCTGTCGGTAGTTTATCTATCTCGGCAGTAACCAACTGTAAAAACAGATCTACATTAGGACTTGTAGATATAGGAGGAAACTTACGAGATTTTGGTAATAGTGTCTTAGGAAACCTACCGTCCGCTGTGGGTGATTGTTCGTCATATAAATCCTGTAAAGTCTGTAGGGTTGTCAAGTCGTCACGTGAAGTGCAGAACGAGGCATCCGTCTGGTTGTGGAAATTTTTTTTGAAGTTGAGTTTTCTGGCGAATAGTTGGAGATCTTTCATGATCTCAAACCGATCAATGCTGTGGGTAGGTGAAAAAGAGAGACCCAGATTTAAAACCTTAATCTGTGTATAAGACAGTGATATATTGGTTAAATTGATTACTTTCATGGATTTGCGTTGATGATCTTGTTGATATGAACAATCTGCCTTTCTTTTGGTGGGCCCTCTAAAGGATTCTTGCATACGTCTATGTGATTGCCTTCTAGATGATGTAGAGGCTGAGGATATTCCTGATATCGACTCCTGTGATGTTTGGGATGAAAATGAGGCACTTCTGGATCTAATATCATTGTTGTTCTTACGCTCTTTAACACTATACTTCCACTTATATACTCTGATTGTTGTAGTCCATCAGGTCACGTTGGAATTTCTTGGATTTAAGATCCTGAATATGTTTTTCCCAAACTGGGAACACTTCGCTAATTTCTTTCTGACATTTTTCATCTTCCTGAGATGTTGCTGTGTCTTTGAATTGTTTCATAAAATTTTCTATTTCCTCTGTAAGACTCACCAGACTACGGGTATTCAAATCAATTATAAATTGAATGAACGACATGGAGCTTCTGTGGCAGGTTTGTTCCCACTGCTGGGCAAAAATTGCATCATCCTTCCCATACGCAGGGAAGGTCTGTATTCTAAGGCCTCTCGGGATCAGTCCCTTAGCTTTATACTGTTCAAGAGAGGCCCTATTCCACCAGATCTTTGTTTTTTTATGTAATAGACTCTTATGTTGTTCTTTAGTTTCTGTGTATCTTCTTGGTCCGAACTAACTGTCTGAGATATTGTTGTACCAAAAAGATTCTCAACCTGAGATTGCCAGGTCACTTCAAGTGCCGAGAAATCCATCATGTGAGAAGGAATAAAAGTATATACTCTGCAAAATACAGGAAACATAAATTACCCAATGTGTTTAAAGTCCATCTGAAGTACGATGTCCTATGGTCGCCAACAACGCTCAACACCAAACAATTAGACCATATTAGACAAGGAACACAATGATATACAAAAAAAGATATACATTTTATTGAATAACAATCAATTTTAAAAGAACATATATAAAAGACACATAATGGTACAATAACAGAGCTCGGACAGATGAGTGGAGGGTAGAGGCATCAATTAGATGTAATAAAATATTGCTCATATAAGGAATTGTATAGGGCCATATATCGGATCTATGCCTGATAGTAGAATCCTTAGGAAGAATGGGCTAAAATAATGATAAGTAATACAGAAACTGACAGCAGGTATTACCACAAAACTGTGTATAAATGCTATAAGACGAACATGAAAAAAGGGTAGTAACCACTTTAAATGTCGCTGAGTATCCAAAGACAGCTTCCGATAAAGACATCAAGACATAATGAAACAATGGAAGATCATGCACCCTAGAGAGCAATGACTCTTACCTCCTACCCCAAACGCATTTTCGCAATGTGGCTTCGTCAGGGGGCGTGTCAACCATAGCATGGTGTAAGTATATATAGGGGTTCTGCACCAATCAGAAAGTGCCGCACTTAGACACAAAATAGAATACACCTGGGATGTTTACCTGACCATGTGTGCTGACGACATTCCTGTGGGACCGCCGTGTGTCATATGGCGCATAACCTATGCGCCAAACGCAGCCGGGAATGCTGCGTACAGGAAACCGGAAGTGGAGCTACTTAACTACCTACCTGGCTACCTACCTAGATACCTACTCACCCACATATTTACCTACTTAGTTAACTACGTATTTACCTGCTTACTTACATACCAAGCTACCTACCTAGGTACATAGCTACTTACTAAGCGACTTGGCTACTTACTTACCTACATAGCTATACAAAACCACCTACTTATCAACCTGGCTACTTAGCCAAATACCTGGTTACCTACCTAGCTGCCTACTTATTCACATATTTACCTACCTACCTACTTATTTACCTACTTACCTACTTACATACCTACTTACATCCTACATATCTACCAACCTATCTACCTGACTGCCTAAATACCTACATAGCTACCTACCTAGTGATCTGGCTACCAACCTACTTGCATAGCTACCTACCTAACTATATACCAAGTTGTCTACATACTTATTTATCTACCTATCTGCTTATTCTACTAATTTACCTACCTGGCTACCTACCTACATAGCTACCTACCTACTCATCTATCTTCCTACTAACTTATCTCTATGCAGCAACGTTTCTGCGCCTATGGAGCCATTTTCAAGCCTAGTGATACATACATCATAATGGGTATAAATACCCAACAAAAGTGCAATTGTGCAATCATGACAAAACAAGTGAATCCAATCTCAATCACTATACAATTAAATAAAGATATTAAAAAAAATTACATTAACCCCTTAAGGATGCAGGACGTAAATGTACGTCCTGGTGAGGTGGTACTTAACGCACCAGGACGTACATTTACGTCCTGTGCATAACCGCGGGCATCGGAGCGATGCCCGTGTCATGCGCGGCTGATCCCGGCTGCTGATCGCAGCCAGGGACCCGCCGGCAATGGCCGACGCCCGCGATCTCGCGGGCGTCCGCCATTAACCCCTCAGGTGCCGGGATCAATACAGATCCCGACATCTGCGGCAGTTCGCGATTTAAATGAACGATCGGATCGCCCGCAGCGCTGCTGCGGGGATCCGATCATTCAGAACGCCGGACGGAGGTCCCCTCTCCTTCCTCCGTCCGGCTCCCGGCGTCTCCTGCTCTGGTCTGTGATCGAGCAGACCAGAGCAGGAGATGACCGATAATACTGATCTGTTCTATGTCCTATACATAGAACAGATCAGTATTAGCAATCATGGTATTGCTATGAATAGTCCCCTATGGGGACTATTCAAGTGTAAAAAAAATGTAAAAAAATTTAAAAGTAAAAGTTAAAAAAAAGTGAAAAATCCCCTCCCCCAATAAAAAAGTAAAACGTCCGTTTTTTCCTATTTTACCCCCAAAAAGCGTAAAAAACATTTTTATAGACATATTTGGTATCGTCGCGTGCGTAAATGTCCGAACTATTAAAATAAAATGTTAATGATCCCGTACGGTGAACGGCGTGAACGAAAAAAAAAAAAGTCCAAAATTCCTACTTTTTTAATACATTTTATTAAAAAAATTATAAAAAATTTATTAAAAGTTTTTTATATGCAAATGTGGTATAAAAAAAAGTACAGATCATGCCGCAAAAAATGAGCCCCCATACCGCCACTTATACGGAAAAATAAAAAAGTTAGAGGTCATCAAAATAAAGGGATTATAAACGTACTAATTTGGTTAAAAAGTTTGTGATTTTTTTTAAGCGCAACAATAATATAAAAGTACGTAAAAATGGGTATCATTTTAATCGTATTGACCCTCAGAATAAAGAACACATGTCATTTTTACCATAAATTGTACGGCGTGAAAACAAAACCTTCCAAAATTAGCAAAATTGCGTTTTTCGTTTTAATTTCCCCACAAAAATAGTGTTTTTTGGTTGCGCCATACATTTTATGATATAATGAGTGATGTCATTACAAAGGACAACTGGTCGCGCAAAAAAAAAAGCCCTCATACTAGTCTGTGGATGAAAATATAAAAGAGTTATGATTTTTAGAAGGCGAGGAGGAAAAAATGAAAACGTAAAAATTTAATTGTCTGAGTCCTTAAGTCCAAAATGGGCTGAGTCCTTAAGGGGTTAATGAGGTATCAGGAACGGAAAGTGTGTTTAAAAGGAAAAGAAACAGAATAGTTGGGGCTCTCCCTGGGTAACAGCATGTCGCTGTAGGGGGAGACACACGAACCCTGTTGAGGAAACACACAGCGAACTGTGAGTGGTCCAAGAAGTGAAGAAGTGGTGTGAACTGTGAGTAACAGGTTGCAAGGGCACATGTTTTATGCTGGCCGAGGGTAGCTCACCAGATAGTAGTCAGGGCATGCTGATATGTGTAGTCAGTGACCAGACGGTCTAGGACTTTGGTTTGTTCCTGAGTTATGTTTTGTTTTACCTGCAACCTGTCTAAATAAAGCTGGCAAGGTGCCAGGCTTGCATGAATAACCGTTGTCTGCGGGTTTATTGAGTGGAAACGTGTCCCGTGGCAGTGTCCAGGACGATCCCGGAGCTAATCCCCAAGGAGGAATCCTTACAATTGATGTCGGATGCGGGCAAACACGTTGCTAGGAGCAACCCGTGGTTGAGTTGCAGTGAAGTTGTTGCTAGGGGCAACAGATTGCATCAAGCGAGTGGGCGCTCTTTCTCAAGTAACGAGACAGGTGGACGGGCCACCTGCAGAGTGCAAATTAAGTTTTGAGACTGTGTATAAAGGCGTTGCTAGGGGCAACGGAAAATTTTGTTGGCAAGCGGTTGACATTTTGGCAGAGGACTGTGCTGTGTTGCAAGATGGATGTCCTGATAAGTGTGGTGTTGCAGACGGCTGCAGCACAAGAGGAAGCAACCTCTGCAGAGTTTGAAAGGATTGCTATGCATGAGGCATGGCCCAAGACCCACTGGGGAAACTTGGTGTTTGGTTTCATTGGAGTGGAGGCCCAAAAAGTTCATTGTGAACTGGATCCAAAGATCTTACGGGACTATGAGAAAGTCAAGACAGAGATCCTGACTCAAGTGGGAGTAAGCCAAGCTGTAAGACTACAGTGTGCACTGCAGCCTAACAGTGATGCTGGATTTAAAGTTGCAGAGCTACTTAAAGAGCAAGTGGAGCGATGTTCTGCAGCAGAGAAGCTGGTGAGAGGTGTCCAGCACCAGCCCTTAACTGACCGGACGGCAAGAGATTCTGGTAAGACTGTTTCAGGGGTTATGGGGGCCATGTTTAGAGACTGAGACTGTGCATAAAAATGATGGGACTGTGCATAAAAATGTTGAGTCAGAGGGTGGTGTTTCCCTAGTTGACTGTGTGAAGAGTGTTCAAGGTGGTACCAACCTATGTCCAATTGCAAAATCATGTGAGGGTGGGGAACCCCTCATGAAGACTGATGAGACTGTTCACACTGTGCAGATCGGATTGAAAAAATCTGGTGAACAGAAAATGTTAAATGCAGGACTGGGAGAAAATGTAACAATACACACTTTGCCTGAGTTAGGTCCTAGTGCTATGAACTGTCCTGTAAATTTTGAACATGTGCAATCTGATAATGTTTTTGTTGAAAAACTTATGTTCTGTTCAGATGTAAAGAGTACTGCTGCCACCTCTGACAGGACAAAAGAAAACCTGTGTGAGCTGGAAATAGAAGGTAAAAAGATGATGGTTTTGTTAGACCCTAGATGTGTAATAAGTCTGGTAAAATCCAGCAGCAGAAAGCCAGACCCCGCTATAATGTCTATGCAGGCTGGTATTTGGGGATATAAAACGGTTAATGTCTGTATTTCTACTCCCTATTGTACTATAGGTCACAAGGTTGCAATAGAGCCCTCCTTGGAGTATGATGTAGTACTGGGGACGGATTTTAAATTTTTTCAGCAATTATGGGAAGACTGTCAGGTGACTAGAGCAGGTACATCTGTTGGGCCCACAACACTTGACTTGCACCACACACTAGTGGAGAGTTACTCAGCAGAGGCTGAGGATGGGGAGTGTCAGCAGTCACTAGATGTAGGTCAGATAGGGGTCTGCCAGGCTGCTGGGGGAGCTGAAGACCAGACCGTGAATCAAGTCCAAGAGGATCCAGTGACTCAAGTGACAAGTGTGCCTCTGACTGAAAGAGAATCTTCAGTGAAACCAGAAACAGATCAGGTACAGGAACATGGGTTCCATCCGCCAGCTGAAGATGAGCCCAAGGTGGGGCTAGAGTTGCGCTGTCACCTGGAAGAAGTGAATGAGACTGGAAAAGAGGAAGCTATGCTGAACCTTGTGAATAAAGATGAGCCAAAAGTGGGGTTGAAATTGCGCGGTCATCTGGAAGAGGTGACTGGAAAAGAAGCTACAGAGATGTCTGTGGACAATGCTGAAGTACTGTGGACAAGTACTGAAGAGAGTACATGTGGAGCTGGGTGCTGCGCTTACTGTCACAAACAGAGTCCTGAGTGAAGGAGATGTGACGTCTGGACCAGAGATGGATCGTGACCAGGAAGGTCGAACCACTGGACCAGATGTTGTTGTAGACCCAGGAGCCCTAGACCTTTCTGCTGGGAAGCAGAAAGACAGTGTTGAAGTGAAAGAGAAGTCTGCCAGTGAGCAGAGAGACAGTCCAGAGAGACTGTCCAGGAACTACCCTGAAGCCCAAGTGGCCAAGACCCTTGAAAAGGGGGGAGACTACTCCTAAAGGTGGAGAAGAGTCTGAACGAGTTGGCTTGAAGGAAGAGACTGGCCAAGGACAGGTGACTGTCAGAGGACAAGAGAATGTCTCAAGGTCCAGCAGCGAGAGTAAGGAGACCACTGTAAGTAAGTGATCTCGGAAAAAAACGCGCTGGTCTTGGTAAAAAAAAGGGAGCAGATCCAGTACCTTGAAGAAACCTTACAGATGGTTTCTGCTAAATTGTCTCAAAAGGAAGAAGTGGTTCATCACCTGACAGAAGAGAAAGAAAAAATGCTTGCAGACTTGAATAAAGAGCAGGAAGTGACGCTTCAGCTGCAGAAAGATATGGAGCGCCACAAAAGTGAGTTTGCGGCTCTGCAGGATGAACTGTCCCGCTCCCAGGGTCTTATGACCAGCAAGAAGAGAGAATTGGAGATTCTGGCCAAGCAGATCTCATTTAAGGATGAAGAAGTGAATGTCCTGTGTGGGGCATATCTGGCTCTAAAAAGTGATCACAAGGCTAGGTTGGTAGTCATGGAAGAGCTGGAGAAAGAGAAGGTGGTAATGGCTCACAAGGTGCAGAGCCTGGAGGCGCAGAACGAAATGCACATTAAGTCTCGTGCAGCTGCCTTGGATTCACTGGGTACTCAGCTCTCTGAACAAGAGGCTCAGCTAAAAGTCTATGAGCAGAAAGTGTCCAAGATGGCGCAACTGAATAAAGACAATGAGCAGATGAGAGAACAACTGCTGTCTCATGAGGATACTGTCAAAAACTTGACAGAATTGCTGGAAAGTGAGAAGAAGAACTCTGCTAAGCTCAAGAGTGAGCAGCAGAAATGTTTAAAGCTGGAAGGGGACATGAAGGTCCTAAAAGAAAGCCGTGACCAAGCTATAGTAGAACTGGCTAACGAGAGGTTAAAAGTGTCTCAGATGGAAACTGAGGCCAAAGCCACAGCCGTCCGTGTAAAAGAAGAAAAACTGCTTGTGGGGCAAAAGCTACTGGAGACAGGGATGATTTCTCTAAAAAAGGCGGAGTCTGAACAATGGACGCAAGAAACAGTAGAGTCTGAAGACCATGAGAAGAAGCCATATGAAAGGTCCTCTGAAGCTGAGACTGAGGTGAAACCATATGGGAAGTCCTCTGAAGCTGCAGAGATATTGACATTGCATGGTGAAAATTCTGAGGCAGAGAAGTTCTCTGAGGTAGAAGTTAAACCAGAGATAACTGCAGAAGCTGCAAGTAAAGTCAGTGACACATCTGAAGTTGCAGGTGAAAAACTGGCTAAAGGAGCCAAGAGTTCCCAGCCTAAAGATGAGCCTGTGAAGGTCGGTGTCCCTAAAGAAAGGGCGAATAAGAAAGCAGAGTCCTTAAAAAGAGGTCACTGTGATAGAAGACTGGGTCATGGTAGAAACCCTGAGAGGCACTGGATTAGTTCCAGAAAACACTGGAAGAAAGTCCGCAGAAGTAGAATTTGGAGAAGAGTCCGTCTCAAGGAGAAGATGGACAGGTGCATTAAAGGGAAGCCTCCTGAAATTGTGGGGGATGTCTTAGAAGTCCTGCAAATGGATGATACAGGCTCGGTTGGCCACCAGCAAAGTTCAGGCGATGGTCATACCAGTGACAGAAGAAGACAATGGCCTGGAGCATCTGCGCTGTCTGCACCTAGTGTCCAGAGCACTGCACAGACCAAGATGAAGAACCTGGTGTTGGAAAAGTGTGACATGAAGGGAGCTTTTTACGAGGAATTTGCCAAAGATGACCAAAAGCCTTGTCACGATTCGGCTTGCAGGTAGTGGATCCTCTGTGCCAGAGAGGGATTGGCGTGGACCGTGCTAGTGGACCGGTTCTAAGCCACTACTGGTTTTCACCAGAGCCCGCCGCAAAGCGGGATGGTCTTGCTGCGGCGGTAGTGACCAGGTCGTATCCACTAGCAACGGCTCACCTCTCTGGCTGCTGAAGATAGGCGAGGTACAAGGGAGTAGGCAGAAGCAAAGTCGGACGTAGCAGAAGGTCGGGGGCAGGCGGCAAGGTTCGTAGTCAGGGGAGATAGCAAAGTTCTGGTACACAGGGTATAAACACACAAAAACGCTTTCACTAGGCTCTAGGGCAACAAGATCCGGCAAGGAAGTGCAAGGGAGGAGACTAGATATAGCCAGGAAACAGATGGGAACCAATTAAGCTAATTGGGCCAGGCACCAATCATTGGTGCACTGGCCCTTTAAGTCTCAGGGAGCTGGCGCGCGCGCGCCCTAGAGAGCGGAGCCGCGCGCGCCAGCACATGACCGCAGGAGACGGGAACGGGTAAGTGACCTGGGATGCGATTCGCGAGCGGGCGCGTCCCGCTGTGCGAATCGCATCCCCAACGGCCATGACAGGGCAGCGCTCCCGGTCAGCGCTGACCGGGGAGCTGCAGGGAGAAAGGCGCCGTGAGCGCTCCGGGGAGGAGCGGGGACCCGGAGCGCTAGGCGTAACAGTACCCCCCCCCTTAGGTCTCCCCTTCTCTTTATCGGGTAACTGCCTCCCCTGGGATGAGGACACCGGGAAAGGAAGGAGGGATTCCTCAACGGCAGGCAGAACCGCAGGAGTAGGAATGGGGAGAGAGGGCAGAGGGCGAGACCTGGCACGGGGCAGTGTGACACCAGGACGGGGGCCATGGGGTGGCACAGAGGCTTGCCTGACGGGACTGGGAGGGGGGGAGGGGCATTTCCTGTGGCAGGCAGAGTCCTTAATGACCTTAGGGGGACCGGAAACAGGAGGAACCACAGGGTCACGGCAGGGAGTACTGGGAACCGGTTTTAGACAGTTCTTGGAACAAGAGGACCCCCAACTCCTGATCTCCCCAGTGGACCAATCCAGGGTAGGGGAATGAAGTTGAAGCCAGGGAAGTCCAAGGAGAATTTCCGAGGTGCAATTGGGGAGGACCAAAAGTTCAATCCTCTCATGATGAGATCCGATGCTCATAAGAAGGGGCTCCGTGCGGAAACGTATGGTGCAATCCAACTTGGCTCCGTTGACCGCGGAAACGTGGAGTGGCTTGACAAGACGGGTCACCGGAATGCGAAATTTATTCACTAGGGACTCTCGAATAAAATTTCCAGAAGCTCCAGAGTCCAGGCAGGCCACGGCTGAGAGAGAAGAGCTGGCTGAAGCAGAAATCCGCACGGGTACCGTGAGACGTGGAGGAGCAGACTTGGAACCAAGAGACGCCACACCCACGTGAGCTGGGTGCGTGCGTGCGTTTCCCAGGCGTGGAGGACGGATAGGGCAATCCACCAAGAAATGCTCGGTACTGGCACAGTAAAGACAGAGATTTTCTTCCCTGCGGCGATTCCTCTCTTCCTGGGTCAGGCGAGACTTATCCACTTGCATGGCCTCCTCGGCGGGAGGCCCAGGCGTAGATTGCAACGGATACTGTGGGAGAGGTGCCCAGAGATCTAAGTCTTTTTCCTGGCGGAGCTCTTGGTGTCGCTCAGAAAAACGCATGTCAATGCGGGTAGCTAGATGGATGAGTTCTTGCAGATTGGCAGGAATCTCTCGTGCGGCCAGCACATCCTTGATGCGACTGGATAGGCCTTTTTTGAAGGTCGCGCAGAGTGCCTCATTATTCCAGGATAATTCTGAAGCAAGGGTACGGAACTGTACGGCATACTCGCCAACGGAAGAATTACCCTGGACCAGGTTCAACAGGGCAGTCTCAGCAGAAGAGGCTCGGGCAGGTTCCTCAAAGACACTTCGGATTTCCGAGAAGAAGGAGTGTACGGAGGCAGTGACGGGGTCATTGCGGTCCCAGAGCGGTGTGGCCCAAGACAGAGCTTTTCCAGACAGAAGGCTGACTACGAAAGCCACCTTAGACCTTTCAGTGGGAAACAGGTCCGACATCATCTCCAGGTGCAATGAACATTGCGAAAGAAAGCCACGGCAAAACTTAGAGTCCCCATTAAATTTGTCCGGCAAGGACAGGTGGAGGCTAGGAGTGGCCACTCGCAGCGGAGGAGGTG
This sequence comes from Hyla sarda, assembly GCF_029499605.1. Classification (NCBI taxonomy): domain Eukaryota; kingdom Metazoa; phylum Chordata; class Amphibia; order Anura; family Hylidae; genus Hyla; species Hyla sarda. The sequence goes on along the minus strand of NC_079191.1, from coordinate 341,973,120 downwards.
CAGGAGCTGGCGAAGGAGATGATTGCTGAAGAAGTTGCGAATGTTGGCGCACAATGGTGGACACTTCCGACAGCTGGTGGGTTAGATGGGCGATCTGTCGGGCGATATCAGAGACAACTGGCAGGGGAACCTCAGCGGGATCCATGGCCGGATCTACTGTCACGATTCGGCTTGCAGGTAGTGGATCCTCTGTGCCAGAGAGGGATTGGCGTGGACCGTGCTAGTGGACCGGTTCTAAGCCACTACTGGTTTTCACCAGAGCCCGCCGCAAAGCGGGATGGTCTTGCTGCGGCGGTAGTGACCAGGTCGTATCCACTAGCAACGGCTCACCTCTCTGGCTGCTGAAGATAGGCGAGGTACAAGGGAGTAGGCAGAAGCAAAGTCGGACGTAGCAGAAGGTCGGGGGCAGGCGGCAAGGTTCGTAGTCAGGGGAGATAGCAAAGTTCTGGTACACAGGGTATAAACACACAAAAACGCTTTCACTAGGCTCTAGGGCAACAAGATCCGGCAAGGAAGTGCAAGGGAGGAGACTAGATATAGCCAGGAAACAGATGGGAACCAATTAAGCTAATTGGGCCAGGCACCAATCATTGGTGCACTGGCCCTTTAAGTCTCAGGGAGCTGGCGCGCGCGCGCCCTAGAGAGCGGAGCCGCGCGCGCCAGCACATGACCGCAGGAGACGGGAACGGGTAAGTGACCTGGGATGCGATTCGCGAGCGGGCGCGTCCCGCTGTGCGAATCGCATCCCCAACGGCCATGACAGGGCAGCGCTCCCGGTCAGCGCTGACCGGGGAGCTGCAGGGAGAAAGGCGCCGTGAGCGCTCCGGGGAGGAGCGGGGACCCGGAGCGCTAGGCGTAACAAGCCTTGTGCTTGGTGGCTGATGAAAGTGCGAATGAAAGAAGGGTGCACCATTGAAGTGGTGCAGATAAAATCTACTGATGAAGGAAGCCAAGTGCCTCAAAACCTGTTGGACGTAGTTGTTCAAGGAAAAGGAAAGGCAGTTGGACTCTGCCTTTTGAATACAAGTGCTCCTTCCCGGTGGTCTGAGCAGAGGGGGGGGGGGATATGTGGCAGTGTGGCAAGGAAAGGGTGTATTTCCCTTGCTAACTCTTCTGAATGCTCCACCTGTGGCCTGATTAATGAGGTATCAGGAAGGGAAAGTGTGTTTAAAAGGAAAAGAAACAGAATAGTTGGGGCTCTCCCTGGGTAACAGCATGTCGCTGTAGGGGGAGACACACGGACCCTGTTGAGGAAACACACAGCGAACTGTGAGCGGTCCAAGAAGTGACGAAGTGGTGTGAACTGTGAGTAACAGGTTGCAGGGGCACATGTTTTATGCTGGCTGAGGGTAGCTCACCAGATAGTAGTCAGGGCATGCTGATATGTGTATTCAGTGACCAGACGGTCTAGGGCTTTGGTTTGTTCCTGAGTTATGTTTTGTTTTACCTGCAACCTGTCTAAATAAAGCTGGCAAGGTGCCAGGCTTGCATGAATAACCATTGTCTGCGGGTTTATTGAGTGGAAACATGTCCCGTGGCAGTGTCCAGGACGATCCCGGAGCTAATCCCCAAGGAGGAATCCTTACAATATATATATATATATACATATATATATATATATATATATATATTTTTTTTTTTTTTTACACTATGGTGGACATTTATCAAAGCATTTAGTAGTTTCTTTTTTGCTTAAAATTGTCACAAAAATGACTACTCAATTTTTTCTGCGACATTTTGATTGTGCAGCGACCTAAGCATAAAAAAAAAAAAAAAGAAAGAGACTTGCTTACCAAAACAAAAAGTGAATTTTGACTTGCAAAAAACCTACTAAACTTACTCCAGCTCAGACATGGAGCAAAATAGGCCACTGCCAAAGCAAAAAAAATTGCTTACGTGAAAGAAATTTACCAACAGGTTTAAACCAGTTGATAACAAAAAGTCGCCCATAAGCAAAAAAAATTGTAAGAAAAAAAGAACTAAAAAAAGGAATACATAAGCAAACATTGATAAATGTCCCCATATTTTGTTTATATAGTTTGTGGTTACACATATACACATTTATGGTTGGGTAAAAGGAGTTGGCATTTATAATGGACCGCAATATTTATTTATTTATTTTATTTCTATATCTGTTTTTTTTTTCAAAAATATTTTTCTTTATTATTAGATTTATTTTATTATACTACTATATTATTATTTTATTATAATTTTATTATCATTATTTTTTTTATTTTTAATATTTTTTTTAAGTCGTGCTTTGTCCCCAATGCCATGCTTGTTGATTTGATTTATGGAGCAAGCGCTGCTGAAATAAGCAGGCGTCCCTCGTAGTCCTGGGTGAGGGTGGATCTGGAGTGGCTTGAGACTCAAGGAGCTTAGCTTCCGTGATCCCCCATGACACTAATCCTCTCCGACCATAAATATGGGGAGAGTGGTTTGGTGTCCCCCAGTGGATTGGGGGTGAACTGTCTCTATATATATTAAAGTTTGGTTGGTATACCCTATTGGCTAAGGGAGTACATATCCATTATAATTTTTTTATTTATTATATTATTTTTTCATTTTTTTATTTTATTATGTTAATAACATTTTTTGATTTAGCAATTCTCAGATTTAATTTCATTACATTTTTTTCTTGTTTTTCCTTTTTTTCTTCTTTTTTCATTTTTCTTTTTATCTCTTTTTTTTCTTTTTTCTGTTTTATTTTCATGTACAATTTTTTTAACATTTTTTTTATATACACGTTTATTTAGTTAATTGGTCCATTGGCGTTTCTCTTTTTTTGTTCCAACATTGATCACATTTTTAATTCTCTATCCAGATTGACTGGTGATTGCTTTATAGCACCAGCAGTCTTCTGGTGAGATATCACATGATAGATTTGTTGTCATAAGTGATCAGGTGACTTTGGGCGGGTCTTCCCTCCCGGAGCTCGCGATCATAGTAATATGACGTGTGCTGGAAAAGGGAGATTGCGTGTGGCCTGACATCATGAGACCTAGGCCATAACACTTGATCACATGACTACACACAGGTGATTATGCATTTGTACGCATGCACACTGGATTTTATCCCACGTTAGTGACGCCATGTTAGGCTGACGGTGTGGGTAAGCGGCATCTTCCCCAAACAGTTTTTTGTATATATATATATATATATATATATATATATATAATAGAAAACAATGGCGCAGCACTCCAAAATTGCAAAAAAAAAGTGTAAAAATGTATTCCTTCATGTCAAAATTTTAAGCAACGTTTCAGCTCCCCAATGGAGCTTTTTTCAAGCATGGTGATACAATGAACCATGGGGTTTCTTATACCCCGAGCAATCAATACAATAATTAATATGTAATTATATATAATATATGATTGTGGTTTCATACACCCTGTGGAGTTATTTTTTTTTCAAGCATTTTATTATATATACATTTGCAGTATTATATGCACTTTTCCATGTGGCACAAAAAAATATATAGTTATATGTATAATGTACATTGTTGTTATATCTTTATTTAATTGTATATTGATTGAGATTGGATTAATTTGTTTTGTCATGATTGCAGTATTGCACTTTAGTTGGGTATTTATACCCCTTAGGATGTATGTATCACTAGGCTTTAAAATGGCTCCATAGGAGCAGAAACGTTGCTGTATAGAGACTAGTGTTGCTCTCAAATATTCGCAATGCAAATTTTATTCGTGAATATTTGCGAATATAGCACTATATATTCGCAATTACGAATATTCAGGTTTTTTTGGTTGGCTTTTTTCACAGTACACATCACAGTGATCACCCCTCTCTTCTTCCAGCTTGTGTGGTGTAAAGAAGGCTCTAATACTTCTGTGTGAGACTGGCGTGCGAATTTTCGCATATGCGAAAGTTTGCATATGCTAATTTGCGCATATGCGAAAATAAAACGAGAATATTACAAATTTTTCTACCTATTATCTATTTATCTACCTGGGAGTAGGGGATTAATCTACCTTTCTAAGGATGTATTTACCTACCTGTCTATATATCTGGGGGACAACTAAATAAGGGAACTAACTACTGTGGGACATACCTACCTGCCTACCAGTGTGATATACCTACTTCATTAGGGACCTAATTGCCTAAGCACTTTTATTGTGCAGGACACCGGGGGGGGGGGGGGGTTATTACAGTTTGGGGCCCATAGATGAAGAGAATGTGTAGAGGTGGGGAGATCACTTAAGCACATTTTTACAAATTAAATACACTTAAAAAAAATTGCATGAACATAGCCCCCTTGTTTCATTGTAGACAACTAGACATATGAAGTACGTATGTATATGAAGTTCAGCTGCCCCATACAACGATCATACAGAAAAAAAGGATGGAAGGAATAAGAAAAATAAACAAAAACTGAAGAAAGGCTCACATAGTGGTAGTAAAAAAGAGAAAATGAGCCATGTATTGTGGAAGCAGTCTGCTATAACAGCCCCATATAGTTCAGGTAGTCTGAAACCCCAGATACCGCACAAAATAGTTTATGTTTAATTCAAGCTTGAAGGATGGTATAAGCAATTTGTAAAAAAAAAAAAAAAAAAAAATCAAGACGCTCAACAGCAGTCTTTAGTTTAGAAAAGGTTTGTTTAATATCCATCATTAAATTTTGAATGAATTGTTTAAGTACAACAACATAGTCAAGGCAACTTTTCATAATGTCTTAAATGAAGTATCTTACAGTTATATACTAAAAAAGTGATTAACAAATATTGGGAACTGTTAAAAGCTGATGAAAAATATGGGGTGTTATTCAAGAAACGCCCAAAGTTCATATATAGAGAAGGGAAGTCAATTGCAAATTATTTGGTGAGATCAGATATGCGACAGAAAAGAAAGCCCAAACAGATGTTCTTGAAGGCGAGAAATAGGGGTACATTCCCATGTAGATCATGTCAGAATTGTAATGAGATCACAAAGGGAGATACAGTAACACACTCCACAAAAGGCACATTGATAGCGATCAAAGGTTTGTTTTTACATGTGAGACCAAAAATTTTATTTATTTAATTAAATGCCAATGTGGAATTTGTTACGTCGGACAAACATCTAGGATGGTAAAAATTTGACTAAATGAACATAACAGTGTGATAAGAAATTATAAGAAGAAAATAAAGGTAATGAAAAAAGATGGAGAAAAGAAGGATAAATTTGGGGAAACTAGTTTGGCTAGGCATTTTTTTGAAAATGATCAACAGGTATGTGACTTAAGGGGGATGGTACCTGAAGAATTAGAGAGTACGGGACAGGAAGAGTTAACTAAAAAGAACTTGCTGAGACAGGAAGTATACTGGATCCAGAGGCTAGGAACGCTAGCCCCGAATGGGATTAATTAAAACTTTTCATTTAATGTATTTTTGTAAAATCGCTTTACTCTGCAGGAGTGTTTTTAATGTGTATTATATTCACTTAAGTTTTTAGGTATTTTTCTACTTTGTTATAGAACTAATGTTTTCGCTAGAAGTATGGTATATTTAACATGGTGGTGGGTGTGCACGTAATAGGCTTGAGAATGGTTCTACCTCCTGAAAGGAAAAGGAGAGGAAAAAACGGGGGTACTGGACGAGCGCTACTGCTTGAAGAAAAGGATTCGGAATGCCAATATAGCACAGGACAGTTTATGAAGGTTTGAAGCAAATAGGATAACATGTTTCGGTACCAGCATGGGCCTTCTTCAGGTCCATAAAACAAATACTAAAAGGATAGCACAATTGGTACAGAGATAAAAGTCATCACACATGAAAGTGAGGGCATTAAGAATTAACAACCAATTCTTAATGCCCTCACTTTCATGTGTGATGACTTTTATCTCTGTACCCATTGTGCTATCCTTTTAATATTTGTTTTATGGACCTGAAGAAGGCACATGCTGGTGCCGAAACGCATTGTCCAATTTGCTTCAAACATTAATAAACTGTCCTGTGCTATATTGGCGTTCCGAATCCTTTTCTTCAAGCAGTAGCGCTCGTCCAGTACCCCCGTTTTTTCTCTCCTTTTCCTGACTACATCATCTCTGTACCCTTCCGTGGATACAGACAGGGGGTCTCGAGCAGCACAACTGCAACTACTACCTTCCACTTCACACTCCCCAGGTGAAATGCTGTCACCGTTGATAACCTCAGCCGGACATCACAATACCTAGAGTGCAGTGGTTTCATATTATCCTACTACGCCCCCATCACATACGAGAGAGCGCCCCAGCCCTTCTTTTTCTACTGCTTCCTCTACCTCCTAAAACGTTGCCAGGTGTATGATCAGCGCTCAGATCTTCTGAGCAATCCAACTTCCAGCCCGCAGGAGATGCAATAGATCATGGCCAGGAACAGGAGACCTCGGCGAGACTGATGAATCCTACAGTTGCCTGATCGACTAGCTACTGCTACTTTATCACTGGATGATTATCCTTTGTTATATCCATTTATTTCTGTTTATGTAAACAGTTGAAGAAACTTTGGATAAAAGAATTGGATGTATCCAATCCTCGTTTGTTGTGCTTTCATTCATGATATACTAATTGTTGGACTTGTACTGGGGAATAAGGAACCCCTAGTCTGAAGGCTTGGGAGCCACCCAGGGACTAATCAGTAATCCGTTGTGTGACTGTTTGATATGAAAAAATTTTGTATGTGCAAAATTGAAAGCCTTATGATTTTTAGAAGGTGATGAGTAAAAAACGAAAGTGCAAAAAAAAACAAAAAAACTACGTCTTTAAGGGGTAAAAAAAGTTATATTTGCAGGGTTGTTCAGGTTTTTTCCTGTAAAGTGTTTCAAATGCTGACCCGAAAATGTTGGGATGGGAAAAATACATTGTAATTCTATCTTGAACCAAATTCTATCATTAACCAAAACAAAATGAATATAGACAGCGAGCTTGTGTCATGTTCTCTATGCTACACTATAACAAAACAGAGGGAGACACTCATAGTTTTCTAGGAATTGACTTGGTATTTTCATTTAAAAAGCCAACTAAATACTACAGGGACTTCTGAGAGTCCTGCTTCCTCCACCCACATTGAATAATTGATAGTTCTACAAGAATACAAACACATTCTGAAAAATATTTCAATGTCTGTGTGGGAGTTGAGGAAGTGGGACTCGTAGACTTTATGTATGGGTTCAGAGAACCATTTGTTACAGTTGGTTGCATGAAAATACTACTGTAAATAAAATCACAAAACCGTTAAATACCTTTTGTAAATTGCCCTGTTTATAATATCTTGGGGAATTCTGAAGATAAAGAAATGGAATGTGCAATTATATACACATAGTACAGTATCAACTTATTACTTTGTATACCAGAAGTTGCCTTACTAGAAAATATAACTTAACAATTGCATTCAAATAACTTACTTAAATTCCCTTATGTAATGCTCCCTTCCAAGTGTCCAGCCTAACAATAAGTCATTTTTGCATGGTGATGTATTTTACTCTGGTCCCTTATCCAATAACATACGCCACTGTTGATCACAACATTGTCATGGAAACAAGCTCCCAAACTCACTGTTATCTAATTGATCACATGATTTCTCAGGACTATTATTGCTTTAAGAAATGGCTAGCCTATAAAATTTTTAACATTTCTTATAACATAAGGAAAGATAAATATAGGTGTCTCCTGTTATAATTGCTACAGCTTTCACATGCTGATAATAATAAATCTGATGTTTACAAAAGATTTATGACACTTGTCTGGACCTAAAAAAGTCAATTTAAGATTCAAAAATACATAGAACAGATTGTCTTTTTAATATGAGACAGTTGTTTCAAACTGTTTCTTGCAGCTGTCTTAATGAATATTACAGCATACAGATGTAATAAATATTACTAGTCCCACTGGCCTAAAGTGGTGGGAAATGGATAAAATGTCAGCAAAAAAGGATTGCTTGAGTATAGAGGGACTGGGTTTGTCAATCGTATCTACTGGATTGTGTCAATGGGTTCACTAATGTATAACACATCTACAATATGTGGTGACTGAACAGAAGAAATATGTATTTAGACTATGTAGCTTCATTGTTCATGGTAACATGTCTTGGCTTTCTGCAAAAGGCTGATGAAGATAGAAGAACAATAACGGATATAGTCAGTGACCATCTAAAAGGATAGCCGTACTAGTGATCATTACATTTTTTAGAGACATATTTAAATGGGTAAGGCCATATACGCATTATATTACACATAAAAAAAACCAGTGCATAGCCTTCATCGGCAATGATCATTCACAATCACGCAGGATAACATTATAACATACCCTTATTTACACATCATTTGCAGTGACTAGATTCAACTGGAGGAATTTAAAAGGGTGGGGTTTGCATTTTTCATGATGTTTTTTCCCCCTACTAAGTGAAACCCTACACATTTATTAATGTGTCTCATGTCAGTCAGAATTTTGGTATATCTCAAATTGAGGTGCATTGCGGAAGAAATTCTCGCATATATATCACAAGCTACATCTTTTCCTCACAACTTAAACTCTTCGATAGACGAAAGATGGAGGTTCTTTTTACTAATTATGGAGACTCCAGGAAGACACCAGAGGCCATATCAACCCATTTTTTTATTTTTTTATTCCTACTGATACATTTTCCACAGGAGGACGAACCTAGATACTAGTGTCTCCAGAAAAGAATATGTGACCCCATCTACATCTACAAGAACAGTCACAGACATAACCACAGATGCAACAACTAATGTGTGCAGCTCACAACTATAGGTTCCAAGGTATAAGTGGTTAATATACCGATCCCCACTGGCCAACTAAAAATAAAATGATATCAATTATTAACCATACCTCAAAGACCTCACCATACAATATGGTTCATAATGATGAATGGAAACAGAACGTAATGCAAAAATGCAAATGTTTTATTAACAAAACCTTATAGGAAATAAAATAATAAATATGCACACTATGCACCATAAATAAAGCACCGATTGGCTTCCTACCACTGGGCCCTAGTGGTGGATGCTAAATAGTATAATAAATATATTGGCACTGGAAAGTTAAACAGATTTGTAAATTACTTCTATTAAAAAAATCTTTATCCTTCCAGTACTTATAAGCTGCTATATACTACAGAGAAAGTTATTTTCTTTTTGGATTTCTTTTTTTTTCTGTCCATGGTGCTCTCTGCTGACACCTCTGTCGATATCAGGAACTGTCCAGAACCATAGCAAATCCCCATAGCAAACCTATACTGCTCTGGACAGTTCCTGATACAGACAGAGGTGTCAACAGAGAGCACTGTGGACAGAAAAAAAAAAGAAATCCAAAAACAAAAGAAATTTCTCTGTAATATACAGCCGCTAATAAGTACTGGAAGGATAAATATTTTTTAATAGAAGTAATTTACAAGTCTGTTTAACTTTCTTACACCAGTTGATTAAAACAAAAATGTTTTCTACCGGAGTACCCCTTTAAGCTCTGTGGCATTAACCCCTTAAGGACACAGCACATTTTAACCTTAAAGGGGTAAGGTTAAACAGATTTGTAAATTACTTCTATTAAAAAATATTAATCCTTCCAGTACTTAAGCTTCTGTTTGCTCCACAGGAAGTTATTTTCTTTTTGAATTTCCTAAAAACTTACCCCCCTAGTCCTGCTCCCGTGATATAATGCGGGGTTACACGGTAACCCCACATCATATCACGGCGGGCCATGCGTCATAGTGAAGCCGGGACCCGCCGCTAATAGCGCGCGCCACTGATCGCGGTGCAGCGCCCTATTAACCCTTTAGCCGCGTGCTTAGAGCTAAGCCGCGCGGCTAAAAGTGAAAGTAAAATTTGCCGGTTAGCTCAGGGAGCTGTTCGGGATCGCCGCGATATATTCGCGGCATCCCGAACAGCTGTACTTCAGGAGGAAGATCTCTTACCTTCCTTCCTGCAGTCCGATCGCCGAATGAATGCTTCAAGCCTGAGATCCAGGCTTGAGCATTCAATTGCCTAAAACACTGATTGATGCATTCCTATGGAGATGCATCAATCAGTGGTAAAGATCAGTACATGCAATGTTATAGCCCCCCCTGGGGGCTATAATATGGCATAAGAAAAGTGTAGAAAAATCATTAAGCCTTTCAATGATCCCTTCCCCTAATAAAAGTTTGAATCACCTGGCATTTCCAAGAATAAAAAAAAAACTGTGTAAATAAAAATAAACATATGTGGTATCGCCGTGTGCGGCAATGTCCAATTTATAAAAATATACCGCTTTTTAAACCGCACATTCAATAGCGTACGCGCAAAACAATTCCAAATTCCAAAATAGCGTATTTTGGTCACTTTTTATATCATGGAAAGATGAACAAAAAGCGATCAAAAAGTCCGATTAATGCAAAAATGGTACAGACAAAAACTTCAGATTACGGCGCAAAAAATGAGCCCTCATAGCCCCCTGAATGTGGAAAAATAAAAAAGTTATAGGGCTCAGAAAATGACAATTTTAAACGTATAAATTTTCCTGCATGTATTTATGATCTTTTTTTAGTAGTAATACAAAATCAAACCTATATAAATATCATTTTAACCGTATGGACCTAGAGAATAAAGAAAAGGTGTCATTTTTAGCGAAAAATGTACTACGTAGAAACGGAAGCCCCCAAAAGTTACAAAATGGCATTTTTTTTTCAATTTTGTCGCACAATGATTTTTTTTTCCGTTTCGCCGTAGATTTTTGGGTACTATGACTGATGTCATTACAAAGTAGAATTGGTGGTGCAAAAAATGCGCCATAATACAGATTTTTAAGTGCAAAATTGAAAGAGTTATGATTTTTTAAAGGTAAGGAGGAAAAAACGAAAGTGCAAAAAACGAAAAACGCCTGGTCCTTAAGGGGTTAAGGACACAGACAATTTTATTTTTGTGTTTTGGTTTTTTCCTCCTCACCTTCTAAAATCCATAAGTCTTTTATATCTCCATTCACAGACCCATACGAGGGCTTGTTTTTTTCCCTTTGTAATGACATCACTCATTTTACCCTAAAATGTATAGTAATCCCAAAATGTAATTTTTTTTGTAAGGAAATTTAAACAAAAATCACAATTTAGCAAATCTGGGGGGATAGGTGTGTATGCTGTACATTTTATGGTAAAATTGACATGCTTTCTTTATTTTGTGGGTCAATACAATTAAAATGATACCCATGGTTACATATGCTTTTATTTTATTGTACCACTTTAACATTTTTTTTTTTTTTTTTTACTAAATCAGTAGGTTTAAAATCGCCCTATTTTGATCACCTCTATCATTCTCAATTTTTCTGTATATGGGATGTTTGAGGGCAAATTTTTTGTGCCATGATCTGTAGTTTTTTTTACTACCATGTGATGTGACCAAAAGGAAGAAACTTTTTTTTTTTTTTAACCTTTACACCGTTAAAATTATATTTTTATAGTTTGAACATTTACACACGTGGTGATGCCAAATATGTTTATTATTGATATTTTTTTGTATGCTTTTATTTACTAAAATGGGGAAAAGTGGTGATTTAAATCTTTATTGGGGAGGGGCTTTTTTACATTTTTTTTCACTTTTTTTTACATTTATTTTACACTTTTTTCTTTAGTACCCATCGGAGACTATTTATAGCAAGCTTCTTCAGATTGCTAATACTGTTCAGTGCTATGCATAGGCATAGCACTGATCAGTATTATCGGCAATTTTCTGCTCTAGTATGCTGGAAGGAAGATCAGAGCAGAAGACCCCCGGAGAGCGCGGAGGCAGGTGAGGGGACTTCGTCCACCATCTTAGCTGATTTGATCCCTCTGGCAGTGTCTCGGGTAATCCGCTCAGCCATTTTAAATGTCACACTGCTGCAGATGCCGTGATCTGTATTGATACAGCATCTAAGGGGTTAATAGTGGACATCAGCGTGATCATATGTACGGCGCTGTGCGCAAAGTTACTCGCTGCAGCACCGTACATTTACGGCGTATGTCCTTAAGCTCTGTAATAGCAGCTGTAAAAATGAAGATTGTCAGTTATTAACTAACATCCTTTTTTTTTTTTACTTTTTAAATATAAAAATATTTATGTAACAGTAAATAATCATATAAAGGTTCCAGGAAGGTGATGTTATACTGTATTGTAAAGTGTACTTGTAAAGCTGAGCTTCCACCTATTTACCAGAAAGGGCTTGAGAGATGCAGATCCATGCTGAGTGGTTGGGTTGCCATGTGTTGTTAATTAGAAACAGACTCATGCACATAACTGGGCGTCATACAAAGGCCTCAACAACCTATCTACCCACTCCAGAGAATGGGTGGGAGTTCAGCCTTACATGTATACTGTATAGGGTTTGTCCTATCTGGAAAACCTCTTATGGCTTCTGGATGATCTCATAGATTAGCAATGGTTAATAGAGCATATCAAAAAGCTCAACAATCATATGGGCATTACTGTACGAACTAGTGCTGACCTATTATACAGAGCAATAATGGCCTGTAATTGCTCCATGTATTATGACTAGAGATGAGCGAACTTACAGTAAATTCAATTCGTCACGAACTTCTCGGCTCGGCAGTTGATGACTTATCCTGCATAAATTAGTTCAGCTTTCAGGTGCTCCCGTGGGCTGGAAAAGGTGAATACAGTCCTAGGAGACTCTTTCCTAGGACTGTATCCACCTTTTCCAGCCCACCGGAGCACCTGAAAGCTGAACTAATTTATGCAGGATAAGTCATCAACTGCCGAGCCAAGAAGTTCGTGACGAATCGAATTTACTGTAAGTTCGCTCATCTCTAATTATGAAAATTTTGAATCACACTCCACAATGAAATGTGATCTACAGAGCGTAATGTATGATTGTATAATGAAGCTTTTTTTCTTAATGTATTCTTTTCTCTGTGTATTATCAAATAGTGCATTTGATATGGAGTTGTTCTTATAAGACCACCATTTTAATTTATTTTCCTCCCCAAAACTCTTTAGTGTATATTTAAAAAAGTGCTAATTTATTCAAACTGCATGAGTGTATAAAACATTTACAGCTAGTGTATACCATATTTCTTATTTCCAATAAAGCCACAGGGGTCAGCACAACCAGCAGGTTGAATCTAGGTTCAGAACAGTGAAAAGAGTAGCAGGGTCCACCAAAAGATCAAAATGTCTAATATACCGTCAGTGGTGCTCAAACTCTAGAAAAGGTAGTGCCTCTATAAAAGTGAAAAAGTAGTGTTCAGAGTTACATCCATAAGACACAAATGGGCCCCAACGCAGATGCAACCAAGATAGTTACAGCTGTTTTGAATGAGAACTGCTCTTCTTTAAACCACAGTGTACTACAACAGTGTACTAATACAGTTACAACCGGTATAAAGATCTTACTACTCCAGGTTCAAACTATGGAATTTCCAATGGGAATTACACTCAGGAATTACGCTTGGAAATTCTGCTACATGTAGCCTAACATGCAGGTTAATGGGTTTGCTGTGAAGCCATTCACACTGCCAAATATTTTGGTCGGAATTTCCGACCAAAAATTCTGAATGAAAATTCCGCTAGAACATTGAACCTGCTATAGGGACAGCAATGTCTGCGCGGTCCTAGCGCCAAATGATTTGGTCACCACTGGCCGTGCTTGGAAGCTTGGGAACAGAATTTTTCCATCCAATGCTTTACAAGTGTAAAACCCATCCTTACTCTATACAAAGACAAATGAGTAAAAGAAACATCCAACTATATTGGATCATAACATGTAAATTATATAACCCAAGAAAGCTTTGAAGCCAGTATAGCTTTTGCCAACTGCAAAGTGTCTTTGCATGTGTTCTGACAGAATACATTCTGTACTAAGCAAAAAATCATAATATAATTGGGCTATGGAGGTCCCATTGAGCTATTTTTGAATAGAGAGGTGATTAGTGATTAACATTCACTTCTTCCATCAACTTCTGGTAAGATAATGGTGTAGGTGCTTGTTAGAAAATGTGATTAATGTATAGATTTATTGGCCTTTTCTCTCATTTCTACAGTGACTATTAAATAGATATTTAAGCGCACACAGCAGTTAACCTAAAACTTTCAATAAACATTGTATTGTACAATTGATTGTGCAGTTATTGTATCTTAACAAATTAAAGCTTCAATCAGAAATTATGAATTTGTGACAATAATTATACAATAGGAGGTTTACAGACTTTAGTATCTCCTCCTACATCTTGCTCTTAGTGTCTCCTAGCTTTACATATTAATGCAAAAGAAAATATTCATTGAACCATTTACATAACGCCCAAATACAACCTTTGTGTATTACTAAACTCTAAATAAGGCATAGTTAGAAAATGTTCTACTTTAAATTCAAGATGCAGTATAGTAAACACAATATAAGTAGCTGTAAGAATCTAAAGAACCCATTTAGAATCAGTTGGAGAGGTCTTCAAATGAAAGAACTGTCCTACTTCAATAAGGTCAATCAGGGATTATTTTCCAACTGTGAAGACATAACAAAGACCTTTCATTTATAAAATCTGCTAAATTTGTTCTATATATTAGAAAATAATAAGAACAAAAACATGTGCATCTTACATTTGCTATGATTAAGATAGACTGATTCAAAACTCTGCATAATATAATCCCCATAATGTTATTGTGCCAAAAATAGAATAGTGGAAGTTTAGGCAATTCATGGTTGAAATGCATGGCACGTATATTGTATACTTTCTATTCCATAGCCAAGGCCACGATTGGCATTGATTCAAATTGTACAACCATTGTACGCAGTACTGGGAAATAAGGTCAATGAGGGACCAAAACATCTATATATACTTAAAGTCTAACATAAAGTTAGATTAAAATCGTTTTAATGTATTATAATTGTAGTGCAGCCTTGTGCACAATAATCATTTTTCTAAATTTCTTTCATTTCCAGTTAGGCTTGTAAATAACTTTATGGAGTGATTATTGTTTATGCTCCCAACTGCTCATAACTATGTATTAGGAGACAAAGCATCCTGTTCTATCTCCATAACACAAAGAGATTAGTGTTTTGTATAACCTGCCTGTTCTATCTCCATAAGACAAAGAGATCAGTGTTTTGTATAACCTGTTAAAGGGGTACTCCACCCCTAGACATTTTATCCCCTATCCAATGAATATGCAGTCATACAGTGCACGGAGCAAACCCTCCCATAGACTTGCATTGACGAGGGGGGGGGGGGGGTGATGTCACGAGCCTCCGGTGGCGCAGCCAGCATTCTAAACGAAGGCCAGTGCTGCAGGGAGATTTTGGGGGGTCCCAGCAGGGGGACCCCCACAATCAGACATCTTATCCCCTATCCTTTGGATAGGGAACAAGATCTCTAGGGATGGAGTACCCCATTAAGGACTAAGGGTGTACCTGTCTGCCCTGAATCCTTAACCCCTTAAGGAACAAGGGTTTTTCCGTTTTTGCATTTTCATTTTTTCCTCCTTGCCTTTAAAAAATCATAACTCTTTCAATTTTGCACCTAAATATCCATATGATGGCTGATTTTTTTGCGCCACCAATTCTACTTTGTAATGACATCAGTCATTTTGCCCAAAAATCTACGTAGAAACAGAAAGAAAAATAATTGTGAGACAAAATTGAAAAAAACAACAACGCTGTTTTGTAACTTTTGGGGGCTTCTGTTTCTATGTAGTACATTTTTCGGTAAAAATGACACCTTATCTTTATTCTGTAGGTCCATACGTTTAAAATAATATCCTACTTATATAGGTTTAATTTTGTCGTACTTCTGGAAAAAATCATAACTTCATGCAGGAAAATTAATACGTTTAAAATTGTCATCTTCTGACCCCTATAACTTTTTTATTTTTCCGCGTATGGGGCGGTATGAGGGTTAATTTTTTGCGCTGTGATCTGACGTTTTTAGAGGTACCATTTTTGCATTGATAGGACAAATTTTTTTGCGCGTGCGCAATTGACCGTGCGGTTTAATTAATGATATATTTTTATAATTCGGACATTTCCACACGCGGCGATACCATATATGTTTATTTTTATTTACACCATGGTTTTTTTTTATGGGAAAAGGGGATGATTCAAACTTTTAATAGGGAAGAGGTTAAATGATCTTTATTCCCTTTTTTTTCACTTTTTTTTTGCAGTGTTATAGCTCCCATAGGGACATATAACACTGCACACACTGATCTATTACATTGATCACTGGTTTCTCATAGGAAACCAGTGATCGATGATTCTGCCGCTTGACTGATCATGCCTGGATCTCAGGCACTGAGCAGTCATTCGGCGATCGGACAGCGAGGAGGCAGGTAGGGATCCTCCAGCTGTCCTGTCGCGGCTATTCCGAACAGCTCCCTGAGCTAACCGGCATGCTTTCACTTTCACTTTAGACGCAGCATTCAACTTTGAACGCCACGTCTAAAGGGTTAATAGCGCACGGCACCGCGATCAATGCCGCGCGCTATTAGCCACGGGTCCCGGCCCGGCCCGACCCGCTATGATGCGGGGCCATGCCGTGGACCTGTGTTGTAGATCAGGAGCGGACTCATGATGTACCGGTACGTCATGTGTCCTTAAGGAGTTAAGCAGGTTTGAAGCAAGCGCAGGAGCTGCGCTCGCTTCAGAGCAGTGAGTGTCGGCTATCAGTAGCCATACACTCACTGCTAATGACAGGCAGTGGCGATCCCATCACTGCCTGTCATTTACCCTTTAGACGCAGTGATCAATGCTGATCATGGCATCTAAAGTCAAAGTGAAACATATCCAGTAACTCAGAGGGGCTTAAAGAATACCCGCAACTTGATCACTGTGGTTCCGTGAGCTAAAATGGCAGAGGAGGGTACCCTTACCTGCCTCCGGCCACCTATCACTGATTCACTGATGTAGCCTGGTTTAACCAGGTTTGATCAGTGGATAGCCGATCATACTGTATAATGCTATGCCAACGGCATAGCATTATACAGTAAATGCAATCTAATGATTGCATATCAAAGTCCCCTTTGGTAATAAGTGTAAAAAAAAAAACGTTTCTAAAATTATAACAAATCCCCGCCCCTAATAAAAAAAAAATTACCCTTATTTTCCAATTGTTAAAAAAAATTAAAATTAATATTTAGTATCGCTGCATACATAAATGTCCAAATTATTAAAATATATTGTTTATGATCCCACACAGAGTAAATGTAAAAAAACACCAAAAATACTGATGTTTAATCACTTCATATATCAGAAAGAAAAAATGTAAAAAGCTATCAAAAAGTCTCATGGAAGAAAAAATGGTACCGATAAAAATTTCAGATCACGGGGCAAAAAATTTGCCCTCAGACATCCCTGTATACAGAAAAAAAGGTATAGGGGTCATAAAAGGACAATTTCATGCATTTGAATTTTGCTAAAAAAGTTTGTAGTAGTACAATAATATAAAAACTATATAAATTGGGTATTGTTTTAATCACATTGACCTAAAGAAAAAAATAATGTATAATTTTTACCATAAAGTGCAATGCATGAAAACAAAACCCATAAAAAGTAGTAAAACTGCAGTTTTCTTATAAATTTCCGCCCGCAAATATAAATTTTTTATTTTCGTGGTACATCTTATGGTAAAATAAAAGATCTCATGACAATGTACAATTGGTCTTGCAAATAACAAGCCCCATTTGAGTCTATACTTGAAAAAAAAAGAGTGATGGATTTAAAAAAGGAAAGGAGGAAAAAACAAAAACGTAAAAATAAAAATTGGACTGGTCCTTAACCTGTTGGGGACGAAGGGCGTATGCATACGCCCTTGCGTCCTGGTACTTAAGGACGAAGGGCGTATCCATACGCCCGTGGGAATTTCGGCCCCCGCCGCGCGCCGGGCGGGGACCGGGTCGGGGTGACTGCTGATATCTATCAGCAGGCACCCCATGCAAATGCCCAAGGGGGTCATTAGACCCCCCCATGTCGGCGATCGGCGCAAATCGCAAGTGAATTCACACTTGCGATTTGCGCCGATTCCGGGTCATTACGGGTCTATGGTGACCCGGTGACCCGGAATAGAAGGGGGATCGCGGGTGTCCATGACACCCACGATCCCCCTAAAGCGATAGGAGTGAGGTGGCAGAGTTGCCACCCCTCCTATCTCTGCTATTGGTGGTCTAGATGCGACCACCAATAGCAGATCAGGGGCGGGGGGTTTACTTTCGTTTTCCCCGTCCTGCCCTCCCACAATAGGCGGGGCAGAACGGGGAAAACGAAGAGGAGCGGCGCCGGAGTCCACTTACCCCTACGGAGACAGCGGAGCGTCGGGGATCGGCGGCGGCGACGGAGATCTGCGGCGGCGTGCGGCAGAAGAGGATGGCTCCCGGATGCGACGGAAGTCGGTGAGTAGTTGCATAGCAACATCTAGAGGGCTACAGTCTGAGACCACTATAGTGGTCTCTAGACTGTAGCCCTCCAGATGTTGCAAAACTACAACTCCCAGCATGCCCAGACAGCTGTTTGCTGTGTGGGCATGCTGGAATTTGTAGTTTTGCAACAGCTGGAGGTCTGCAGTTTAGAGACCACTGCACAGTGATCTCTATACTGCCCTCTAGATCTTGCAAAACTACAACTCCCAGCATGCCCACACAGCTGTTTGCTGTCTGGGCATGCTGGGAGTTGTAGTTTTGCAACATCTGGAGGTCCACAGTTTGGAGATCACTGTTCAGTGGTCTCTAAATTGTAGCACTCCAGATGTTGCAAAACTACAAATTCCAGCATGCCCACACAGCAAACAGCTGTCTCGGCATGCTGGGAGTTGTAGTTTCGTACCTCCAGCTGTTGCATAACTACATCTCCCAGCATGCCCTTCTGTGATCAGACATGCTGGGAATTGTAGTTTTGCAACAGCTGGAGGCACACTGGTTGGAAAATACTGAGTTAGGTAACAGAACCCAACTCTGTATTTTCCAACCAGTGTGCCTCCAGCTGTTTCAAAACTACAGCTCCCAGCATGTACTGACAGACCGTGCATGCTGGGAGTTGTAGTTTTGCAACAGCTGGAGGCTCACTGGTTGGAAAATACTGAGTTAGGTAACAGAACCTAACTGAAGGTTTTCCAACCAGTGTGCCTCCAGCTGTTGCAAAACTACAACTCCCAGCATGTACTGACAGACCGTGCATGCTGGGAGTTGTAGTTTTGAAACAGCTGGAGGTTCCCCCCCCCCCCCATGTGAACTTACAGGGTACATTCACACGGGCGGGTTTACAGCAAGTTTCCTGCTTCAAGTATGAGCTGCGGCAAATTTTTCGCCGCAGCGCAAATTCCTAGCGGGAAACTTACCGTAACCCGCCAGTGTGAATGTACCCTAAAAACACTACACTACCACCTAATAAAGAGTAAAACACTACATATACACCCCCTTACACTGTCCCCCCCAATAAAAATAAAAAACGTATTGTACAGCAGTGTTTCCAAAACGGAGCCTCCAGCTGTTGCAAAACAACAACTCCCAGCATTTCCGGACAGCCACTGATTGTCCAGGCATGCTGGGAGTTTAGCAACAGCTGGAGGCACCCTGTTTGGGAATCACTGGCGTAGAATACCCCTATGTCCACCCCTGTGCAATCCCTAATTTAGTCCTCAAATGCGCATGCTGCTCTCTCACTTTGGAGCCCTGTCGTATTTCAAGGAAACAGTTTAGGGCCACATATGGGGTATTTCCGTACTCGCGAGAAATTGGACTACAAATTTTGGGGGGCTTTTTCTCCTTTTACCCCTTATGAAAAGGAAAAGTTGGGGTCTACACCAGCCTGTTAGTGTAAAAAAAATTTTTTTTTACACTAACATGCTGGTGTTGCCCTTTACTTTTTATTTTCACAAGAGGTAAAAGGAAAAAAAAAAAAATAAATTTGTAACGCAATTTCTGCTGAGTACGGAAATACCCCAGATGTGGGCGTAAAATGCTCTGCGGGCGCATAACAAGGCTCAGGAGTGAGAGCGCACTATGTACATTTGAGGCCGAAATTGGTGATTTGCACAGGGGTGGCTGATTTTACAGCGGTTCTGACATAAATGCAAAATAATAAATACCCACATGTGACCCCATTTTGGAAACTACACCCCTCACGGAATGTAATAAGGGGTACAGTGAGCATTTACGCCCCACAGGTGTCTGACAGATTTTTGGAACAGTGGTCTGTGAAAATGAAAAATTAAATTTTTTTGTTTGCACAGCCCACTGTTCCAAAGATCTGTCAAACGCCAGTGGGGTGTAAATGCTCACTGCACCCCTTATTACATTCTGTGAGGGGTGTAGTTTCCAAAATGGGGTCACATGTGGGGGGGTCCACTGTTCTGGCACCACGGGGGGCTTTGTAAATGCACATGGCCCCCGACTTCCATTCCAAACAAATTATCTCTCTAAAAGCTCAATGGCGCTCCTTCTCTTCTGAGCATTGTAGTTCGCTCGCAGTGCACTTGACGTCCACATATGGGGTATTTCCATACTCAGAAGAAATGGGGTTACAAATTTTGGGGGGCATTTTCTCCTATTACCCTTTGTAAAAAAGTAAAATTTGGGGAAAAGCCAGCATTTTAGTGGAAAAATATTTTTTTTTCATTTACACATCCTACTTTAACAAAAAGTTGTCAAACACCTGTGGGGTGTTAAGGCTCACCGTACCCCTTGTTACGTTCCTTGAGGGGTGTCGTTTCCATAATAGTGTGCGATGTGTTTTTTTTTGCTGTCCTGGCACCATAGGGGCTTCCTAAATGGGACATGCCCCCAAAAACCATTTCAGAAAAACTCACTCTCCTAAATCCCATTGTTGCTCCTTCGCTTCTGAGCCCTCTAGTGCACCCGCCGAACACTTGACATACACATATGAGGTATTTTCTTACTCGAGAGAAATTGGGTTACAAATTTTGAGAGGATTTTTTTCCTTTTACCCTTTGTAAAAATTCAAAAACTGGGTCTACAAGAACATGCCAGTGTAAAAAATGAAGATTTTGAATTTTCTCCTTCACTTTGCTGCTATTCCTGTGAAACACCTAAAGGGTTAACACACTTACTGATTGTCATTTTGAATACTTTGAGGGGTGCAGTTTTTATAATGTGGTCATTTATCGGGTATTTCTAACCAGAAGACCCTTCAAATCCACTTCAAACCTGAACTGGTCCCTGAAAAATTCCGATTTTGAAAATTTTGCGAAAAATTGGAAAATTGCTGCTGAACTTTGAAGCCCCCTGATGTCTTCCAAAAGTAAAAACTCGTCAATTGTATGATGCAAACATAAAGTAGACAAATTGTATATGTGAATCAATACATAATTTATTTGGAATATCCATATTTCTTATAAGTAGAGAGCTTCAAAGTTAGAAAAATGCAAAATTTTCAAATTTTTCATGAAATTTTTGCATTTTTCACCTAGAAAGGATGCAAGTATCGCCAAAAATTTACCACTAACATAAAGTAGAATATGTCATGAAAAAACAATCTCGGAATCAAATTTATAAGTAAAAGCATTCCAGAGTTATTAATGCTTAAAGTGACAGTGGTCAGATTTGCAAAAAATGCTCCCGTCCTTAGGGTCATAATGGGCTCCGTCCCCAAGGGGTTAAAGGGGTATTTCAGGATTTTTTTTTATTTGACTATGCTACAGGGGCTGTGAAGTTAGTGTAGGTTTTAATATAGTGTTTGTACCTGTGTGTGACGGTGGTCCAAGGTTGCAGTGCATGAAGACATGACATCACTAGTCCTGTGTGCAAAGGGAGCCTGTCCTGCTTCAATGGGTGCAGTGGCTGTTGGGTGATAGAGAGATCATTTTGCAACAGCTGTAGGTATGCTGATTAGAAAACACTGGTCTTTTGAATGGATTGCAACTCATTTGTCTTTCAATGGGTAGAGTGGCTGATGTGTGGGAGGGAGGAAAGTGACCTTACACTTATAAACCAGGAACTATGGGATGTGTAATTTAGAGAGCAAACTCCAACAGGAAATACCCAGTTCATAACAAAATAGCCACAGTGTTATGGTAATCTTACAACATAGCCATTTAGCCTCAAGACAAACACAAATCCTTCCTAAGCGTGGCTATAACTGTCTTTCAGGTACATATTAAAATTAAATATATATATATATTTTTTCTCTGTATGTATGGCTGATTACACTGTTGATGGGATAATACAAAATACAATTCATAATCGCAGAATTCTAAGCACTTTTCTCCATTTAATTATACAGCTATAAATTTTGTTTAGAGAGGGATAAAAAAAGCAGCATCAACACACTTAGCATCGATATCAGAAGTGACAGTATTGTGTAAATGTGCCCATAAACTGTGCCAAGAAATCATTTCAGACCATAATCCTCAGTAAACTCAGTTATTTATTACACTGATATAGCTTTGACAGCTACAGTTTAGAAGCAATGCGGTTTAATTTTTCATAGGGTGATTTTAGGTTTTTACTAAGCATCAGGGCAAAAGACTTATATTTTTCGTCAGTAATTTTATTTATTCAGCACTTTATCTAAGCCAAGTTAAAGAGGCTTGAATATTTTTGCCATATTTTCATTAGAGATGAGTGAATCGAATCAGACAAAGTCAAATTCGTTCTGAATTTCATGAAAAATTTTAATCGGACCGAATCCGTACTTTGACTCGATTCAAAATAACAAATTTTTTCATTAGCGACACGCGCTGGGATTGTCCTGTATAATGTATAGATGCGAGTGACTTTCTCCTGCCCTCGCATCTCTGCAATAGATAGGACGATCGCAGCGGGTGTCAGGAGTGACACTTGCTGTGATCTGTCCTCAACTGCAGGTACTACTGCTCCCAACATGGAGCAGACTCTACTCCATGCTGGGAGCTGTAGTACCTGCATTAATAAACAGACCGCATCGGGTGTCAGAAGTGATCGTCCTGTATAATGTATAGATGCGGGCGGCCGGCCACTCTTCTCTGGTCCCAATGTAGTATGAGTATATGCCGCATATATACTAGTATTAATATTTTGCGCAGAGAACTGTGATTGGCTGGAACCATCTGACCAATCACAGCTTTCTGTGGGAAATATGAATAAGGCTGCATTCCCATCTCGTTTTTGCAATACTGTTGCCGTATCCAGTTTCTGTTAAAAAAACATATGTCACCGAACCGGACCGAAACGTATGCAAACGTATGCAACGGTATATGCCTCCTCACGTTTTTAAACTGTATACGGTTTAAAAACGGATACACGTTTGCATACGTTTGCATACGTTTTAATACGTTTTTCTTGAAAAAAAATATATATGGTTTTAAAGTTTGTCAACATTTTAAATAAAGTTCTTCTTTTTATTGAATTTCCCCCCCAAAAAAAAGAAAAAAATGAAAAACCGTATTGTGCAAACCGGATGTAACCGTATGCACATACGGTTACATACGGTTACCATAGAACTCCATTTTAAAATAACCCTATACAGGTCGGATACGGTTTTTGACTGGGACACAAAACCGTAGTAGACTATGGTTTGGTGTACCATTAAAAACCGTATACAACCGTAAATGATGCAAAATGTACACAACCTGATGCTACAGTTGGCATAGGGTTCTGGTTTACACTACAGTTCGATACGTTTTTTTTAACCAAACCGAATACGGCAATCGTATTGCAAAAACGAGGTGTGAATGAAGCCTAAGTGATTTGAATTCTATTCACATCACTGGCCGGCTGGAGTATAGTGCAGAGATGCGAGCGAAGGAGAAAGCCGCTCCATCTCTGAAATAGAAAGGACAATCGCATTGGGTGTCAGGAGGGCTGTGATCTGTCAATTAGTACAGGTACTACAGCTCCCATCATAGAACAGTCTGTTCTGTTTAGGTAGTAGTAGTACTACCTAAAAAATAAAAAATAAATTAAGAAAAAAGTTAAACACACAATATTAAAATACATTACTAATAAAAAAAAATAAAAAATGTATTATAAAAATATATTATTTTTACATTTAAATAACTCCTTTCTACATTTGAACATTAAATGAACATTAACCCTTTCCTGACCCATAACATACATGTACATCATGGGTCGGCTCCCATGCTATAATACGGGGCCACGGCGTGGCCCCGCATCATGGCGGGTCAGGCCCGACACCTAGCAACGGCTGGGACCCGTGGCTAATAGCACACGGCACTGATCATGGTGCCGCACGCTATTAACCCTTTAGACACGGCGTTCAAAGTTGCATGCGTCTAAAGTGACAGTAAACTAATGCCGGTTAGCTCAGGGAGCTGTTTGGGATCGCCATGGCGAAATTGCGAACAGCTTACAGGACAGCTGGATGGTCCCTACCTACCTCCTAGCTGTCCAATCGCCGAATGACTGCTCAGTTCCTGAGATCCAGGCATGAGCAGTCAAGTGGCAGAATCATTGATCACTGGTTTCCTATGAGAAAGATCAGTGTGTGCAGTGTTATATCCCCCTATGGGAGCTTTAACATTGCAAAAAAAAAAAGTGAATAAAGATCATTTAACCCCTTCCCTAATAAAAGTTTGAATCACCCCCCTTTTCCCATTAACAAAAAATGTACTGCGTAGAAACGGAAGCCCCCAAAAGTTACAAAATGGTGTTTTTTCTTCAATTTTGTTGCACAATGAATTTTTTTCAAGTTTCTTGGTAGATTTTTGGGTACAATGACTCATGTCATTACAAAGTAGAATTGCTGGTGCAAAAAATAAGCCATCATATGGATTTTTAGGTGCAAAATTGAAAGAGTTATGGTTTTTTAAAGGTAAGGAGGAAAAAACGAAAGTGCAAAAATGGAAAAACCCCGGGTCATGAAGAGGTTAACAGGGACCAGAAATTTCAGCGCTCAATATTAAAAATGAATGATAAGTGCATTTCATAATTTCTTTTTCAAGCTTTCATTCTAAATTATATATATATATATATATATATATAATCTCTCCAAAGGAAACAGCAGCAATCGCCAGGTCCAGTGTAGTAGCAAACTGATATTTATTGCATCAATAACAGCAACGTTTCGGCTAAAAGTGAGCCTTTCTCAAGCATGCTTGAGAAAGGCTCACTTTTAGCCGAAACGTTGCTGTTATTGATGCAATAAATATCAGTTTGCTACTACACTGGACCTGGCGATTGCTGCTGTTTCCTTTGGAGAGATTGTGAAGTGTACCCGTCTTTGGCGTTCGGGTGGATTACGGGCACATCCCCAGTGGTCATCCAGTGCTGGCTCCCTTTGTGTTTTTATATATATATATATATATATATATATATATATATATATATATATATATTTATTTATTTATTTATTTTTTTTCACTTTACTTTTTTAGCCCTATTTCTTTTATTTTTTTTGTCTTATATTTTCGGTCATGATGACGTTTCCTTCCCTTCAGTATTGCTGCTGTCTGGAATTGGTTGATATCCGGGCGGTGATCATACAGCTCTGCCAGGAGAAGTTGGTAACTCTTTGTTCTAGGAGATTAGTAAAGTAAAGTTAGGTATTGAGGATGCTAGCTACAGCTATTTTGCCATTCTAGCAGTTTTTATTGGTACTGTAGCTACAGGTTGATTTTACGCTCTTCAACTGAATATTTGCTACCTGTCATTTCTTGTAACTGGACAAATGCCCTTTATAATATGACCAGTGTATTTGTTGTTTATATGTTATCAACATAAAATTCAATAAAATATAAAAGTTTAAAAAGTAAATAAACAAAATTGTTCTTACCTGTAATTTTGATTTCCTTGAGTCCCAAGGCAGCACACAGATGGGATATTTCATCCCCCAGTCTCCAACCTAGGACCATCCACCTAGCAAGATAATTAAGAAATTAGCATAGTTAATTGCTGACCTAATAAGAACCCCCTCCTACAGATCACACCTGTGTTAATAAAATAGAGACGAATTACAGAAAAAAATAGTATTGGGAGGGTATTGGTGTGCTGCCTTGGGACTCAAGGAAATCAAAATTACAGGTAAGAACAATTTTGTTTTTCCTTATCGTCCCAAGGCAGCACACAGATGGGATCTTACATAGAAACCCAAAGGGAGGGTAATTCCTAAAAGGACTACAATCTCAAAGGCTGAATTACTAGCCTATACTTTGACACAGGATAGCAGTATGGACCAGGAGGCTGCATTACAGACTCAAAATTTGGACCCTCTATGCTTATCAGGAGGAAGTTGAACTGGTAGAAGAGACTGAAGAAACTACAAGGAAAAATTCTCTTTTTGCTCAAAATCACGAGATGGAAAAAACCAACTCCACCTCAGATTTATGAACTTCAAGCTCTTGTGGCCTGGAAGGACAAAACATTTGCAGATCTCAGCTAGACAACACTTTGTTTAGGACAAGGCGAGAGCCTCTTACTATCCAATACGGATTATTCCTCTACTGTTCTGCAATACGAGCCTTCAGGTACAGTTCAGGGCCAGCGGCCGTGGATACATGAAGGAAAACAACTATTTCTTCTATCCTTCTGGTAGATTCTTTACAGAACGAAAGAAATTCTCTAAATCAAATACAAATTTCTCATCCCTTTATGGAATCCTATGGACATGGCGACTTCACATACTGTATTCATTATATGATGATTCTTCAAGAGCGGAATATCATTCATAATAGATGTTTACAGACTCAAGTGTAGCTGTATTTCCTAAGGAAAGGATCAACAATGAAGGAATTAGAGTTTTATCTCAGTTCAATCGAAGCCGGTTGTACAGATTATAGGAATTTTGTCTACAGTAAATCTTGGTGCAGAGGAAGCCTACAGAATTCTCTCCTAAATACGCAATGGTTGGAAAAACCAGACTCTGAAAGCCAAACAGAATGACATCACAATGGATACAGTGAAGACCTTCTGTAAGATTTCCTTATGAAGAAGATTGATAGAAACTAATTCACTAGCAGAGAATATCTCGTCCTGGTAGATCAGCATCCTATGGAGGTACAACCTCTCTGATGAACTATGAGGTACCAGAGTATTTCCGGATCTTCTAGATTTAACAAGAAGAGGTTCGAGTCACACTTTGATGGTATAGTCTCTTCTCTCACATTAAAACTATTATGTGGCTTTAAGATTCTAGGATAAAATTTGCTGAATCCTAATAGACTTGTAGTATGGACTGTTTGTTGTTTTCTTGTGGATCATGATCAGGACTAGATTTCTTTGATACGGTCAAACTGCTACAAAGTCCGCCACATGTCCAGTGCGGAATGTATTCTCTTTAGAGATCCACTTTGATATGAAGATGGCGTACTCAATATTACCACCTTTCATTATGCCAGAAGCTAGAAGGAAAACCGACAACCGGACCGGAGGATCTCCTGTTGATTATCTCTGAAGTGGCTCTTTGTCCAAAACACAATCATGTAGCAGAAGTGAGATGGTGAACGTCTCCTCAGTAGAAAAGACACTCAATCCGCAATCCTCTACAAGAGACCCGGAGTCGATGGTTGGAATTATTCTGGTGGTAAAAGTAAAGAATTAAACTGTGAACCTTCTGGAAAAGAAGAATAATTACTGCTTGTAAACAGCCATGCTTAGAGTACAGCACCACATGAGCCATCTGGAGACAGATCTGCTACTATCCCAATAGACACTTCATAATATCATTGGACCAGAGACAAGACAACAAAGAGCTTAAGACTCTGTGGAGATGAGCACCCCATGGACAACAAACCTGATCCTTGAGTTAAGGAGACAGATCTTATGGAAACCATTACAACTTCTTCCTTCAAGAATGGACCTGGAACAAAGAGAAGACGAATAAATCGTTTAGAACAGTAAAGTCTATATTTAAAGATGTGAATATCTACTATCATGTTGACTGTCATGTGCCAAACTAGAAGCTGAAGCTTTAACTGATAATGTACAAGTAATTTGCTTGATGTTAATCAGACCCATGGAAATGAATCTACTTTAGTTAGATGCCTATAATGTAATGACATCTATTAACAGATCTGCTACTCCTGAGCTGCAACACCAGAGCCAAAGATGAGCAGGAAGAAGATTTCTGGCACATATAACATGCCTAGAATCAGACCTATGTATTCTTACACAGAGGCTCCATCTGAAGGGCCTGACATCTGTAAGAGAAAAATATATATTAGTACATGATAGAGATGACAACCACAGAACCACCAGAGCAGATGGTGGTAGAAACATATTGGTGCCAGGTCCAGCTATAAAAATAAGAGACCCTGACCCAGGGCCCTATGCACAAGAAATGACCCATAAGACAGTATACAGGGCATATATATATATCTATAATGTGCGGTTAGACGTTATCTGCAACATAGATAGGCAACAAAGCCGAACTAAAGAGTAAGGAAAATACCCCTCTAAACAAGGCTGATAACAGAGTAACAATCTGTATATCTTAAGTACTACAACCTTCACCCAAATATATAGCTGACAACAGGAGCAAGCTTGAATTGACAAGATCTACACTTTCTATGCAGACTATAAGACTGACCACAGGGAAAGGGTTGTATTCATAGGCACTATAGGGTTAATACAGCCTATATGATTAAAGTGAACAATAGGTCGTATTCACAGGGAGTATAGTGAGCCACAGGTTGTATTCACCACAGTAATACAGACTATGAAGACTATGTCAGGTAGGCACAACAGACTTCATGCCGACTAGATTGCTACCAGAGAGCAGTAGCTATATACACAGGTACATGCTACATACAGACTATATGGATACAAGCACTACATATTATATACAGGTACATACAGACTATATGGATACAAGCACTACATATTATATGCATAGGTTACATGCTACATAAGGACTATATGGATACAAGCACTACATATAACAGGATAAATGATACCTGCAGACTATATGGCTGATCAACAGCTTGTATCTGCAACATATATATATATATATATATATATATATATATACACACACACACCATACATGCAGACAATATGGTTAACAGAACAATAACTTGTATTCACAAGTATAACAGGCTCTATACAGACTATATCAGTGTCCTCAGACGCCAAAAACCACGACTCCCAGCACACCCAGACAGACAAAGGCCATCCCGTTATGCAAGGAGCCACAGCTCCGTAACACCCAGAGTCACCACGGCCACCAGATTACACGGCTTAAAACAGAGCGCAACAGCTTGTGTCCACAACTCCCAGAACACCTAGACAGACAAAGGCCATCCCGGCATGTCAGGGGCCAAGCCCCGCAACACCCAGCCATACATATAATATACAGACTGGATGGCTGATAACAGGGAACAATAGCAAGCACTGCAGGTTTAAGCAGACTATATGGCCGAACAGAGAGCAATAGCCTGTAGCAAGCACAACAGGCTATATACAGATTGGATGGCTGACAACAGAGAGCAAAAGCTTGTATCAACAAGCACTACAGGCCTTATGCAGTTTAATGGCTGAAAACAGCGAGCAATAGCTTGTAACAAGCACTATAGGCTTTATACAGACTGGATGGCTGACCACAGAGAGCAATATTTTGAACCAACAAGCACTACAGGCCATATACAGATTGGATGGATGACCACAGAGAATAGCTTGTATCATCAAGTACTACAGGCT
This sequence comes from Hyla sarda, assembly GCF_029499605.1. Taxonomy (NCBI): domain Eukaryota; kingdom Metazoa; phylum Chordata; class Amphibia; order Anura; family Hylidae; genus Hyla; species Hyla sarda. The sequence goes on along the minus strand of NC_079191.1, from coordinate 341,943,591 downwards.
ATATACAGACTGTATGGCTGACAACAGAGAACAATAGCCTGTAACAACAAGCACTATAGGCTATATACAGACTGGATGGCTGACCACAGAGAGCAATAGCCTGTAACAACAAGTACCACAGGCTATACACAGACTGCATGGCTGACAACAGAGAGCAATGGTGTATCCACAGGCATTACAGGCCTTATGCAGTCTAAATGTCTTACAACGGTATAGATAAGATACTTATCTTTATTCCTGAAGCGACGTCACTGCATACAATTTACTAGAATGCAGCGCAAAAGACGGTCGCCATGATTCTCATGATGGATTTGCACAACAGCAAGATAGACACAATGTACAACCCATTGTGCACATCATTTAAGGAAATACAGCGGCTATAGCCATAATTCTGGTCAGAGAAGTCTGCAAAGGGTCTAAGGACATATCTGCTGGCAGGACCATGTGATGGGTAATGTTATTAATGCTAGGGAACCCCTAAAGCGTGAAACATACCTGATGCCAGCAAGTGTAGGAAACATTTGCTCCTCATGGAGATTTCCAGTCTTCACCAGGACCCAGCACCGGATATACTGTGGAGCAGACCAGATCCAGACATCCGAAGTGATGACAGACCGGACCGGCACAAGGAAACAGCTGTACCGATACGCCAGGATACTCCACCGGCATAAGCAAGGTACCGATACACCAGGATACTCCACCGGCATAAGCAAGGTATCGATACGCCAGGATACTTCACCAGCAGTCAGGTATAGGGAGCCCAGCCAGGATACTTCACCAGCATAATAGAAGGGCAAAACAGGGCTGGAATATGACATCAGCCAAAGGTTCAGAATGATTTATCCAGGATACTGCACTGGTTACCTAAATATTTAATCATCCATCATTACCTCAAACCGGGACCTTGCACCGGTCATATCCCTGCCATCTGCCTCTGCCAGGATACTGCACCAGCAGGAAAAATTTGATGGCAGGGAACAGCCAGGACCCCGCACTGGCAAATACTTCAAAAAGTTGCAGCCAAGACCCCGCAGGGCTGAGATAAGCGATGGGCACACGGAACATCTCGGAACCAGTATGAGTCGGCCAGGACCCCGCACTGGCTTATGGCTCATATCAGGACACTGGCACAGGTATTACCAGGACCCCGCACTGGTAAAGCATGAAGCTCAGAATATACTCTGAGACCAGGTCATGGCCAGGATACTGCACCGGCACTTAATTGCGTTGCAGCCAGGACCCCGCAAGGCTGATCAGAATATCTGTAAGTCCAGAAACATCCAAAACAAAGGGAAAACCACAGGTAGAAGGAGCAGGTGGAACATCTCCTGGTGGAATGAGGACAAAATTAAACACAGGTGTGATCTGTAGGAGGGGGTTCTTATTAGGTCAGCAATTAACTATGCTAATTTCTTAATTATCTTGCTAGGTGGATGGTCCTAGGTTGGAGACTGGGGGATGAAATATCCCATCTGTGTGCTGCCTTGGGACGATAAGGAAAAATAAATTTTTTTAAACTTTTTATATGTCTTTGAAGAAGCCATGTGCACCGATGTGGATACAATCCTACATGTGTTATATTGAAGTTGATTTCCAAAACCATGAGCTCCAGTTAGGTTAATGTCAAGTAGACAACCGATTTGGTTTCTTGCACAAGTTTTCTGAAAATGCAACATTGTAATACCTGCAGCTAGGAAAGAGAGAGATAGTAGGAGAAGAATTAACTGCAGTGTAATGGACGAGCCAAACAAACAGTGATGTTTGATATTGGGTTAATGATGGTGGCTTTATGTTAAAAGTGCTATTCCTTCCCCTATACGCTTATCCCCTATCTTATGGAGAAGTGGTTGTGGGCTGGAGTACCCTTTAATAAAGTTAATGGCCCTGATACAGAAACTGGCAAGGTGAAGAGAAAATCCCCCGATCAGAAAAGGATATTATTAGAAAGAAGATAAACCCTGTTATGGCATATGGTAAGATTGGGATAAATAGTACAATTTTTTCATGTCATTTGAAAGTGAAATTGTACAGCGGAGAATAAGGACAAAGGTGACTTCATATGACTTATATAAAGGGCTAAAAGATACAGAGAACTCCAAAGTTTATGTCAGATAAGGTAAATGGGCATTTGCAGTGGTGTCCAAATGAGAAGGCAAGGTGGGAGTGAGGAGGAAGAGGGTTTGTGAAGAGGAAGATGGGTAAATAGTCTCTTAGATGAATAGTTTAACTCGTTTATCGTTAATTGGTAAAGAAGACGTATGGGACCTAATACATTGGGGACTTTTTGATATTACATGTAGCCCAACAATTTTCCTGCAATAAGCACAAGAATTGAGGTAGATCGGGTTGAAATTTAACAAAAAGGGTTTAGGTGGGAGATTTATCAAAATCTGTGCATAGGAAATATGGTGCAGATGCCCATAGAACCAATCAGATTGCTTCATTTTTTAAATTAAATAGGTAATTTGGTTGCTATGGGCAACTGCACCCATTTTCCTCTGCACAGGTTTTAATTCACAGACCCCTTCCCTCTAGGTCTTTTACAATGACAGAATTTGCTACGCTAACTACTCTTTTTAAGATTCTCATAGAAGGCCAATCATTTATAAAGTTTAAATCATAAATTGGTCAGCACAGTTTGCATAAAAAATAGGCCACAATATTTTGGTCCTTGTCTGCTAGAAAAATTTCCATATAGATAGCAAAATTACCTGAATTCCTTTGGTCTGAACCCAGATCATGTGGGGTTTTAATGGTTCAACAAGCAAACCTTTGGTAACAACTGCCCCACTGGGAAACCCTGATCCAACAACATGGTGGCAAATCCACTGATCCTTACTAGCTCATGAAGCAGGTTGCACTGTTATCCTTAGGACAGCTGAGTTTGTTGATCAAAATATTGGGTTAGTTGATTTTTGCCCAGGAATTACCACAATTCAAGGCAGAAGGTATATATATATATATATATATATATATATATATATATATATATACATATATATATATATATATATATATATATATATATAAATGTATATATAATTTTAATAAGATTTTATTACATTTTTTGTCTATGTTGCACAGGAGACCTATAATTTGGGGGTGGCTGCACGCACAGTAGAAGAAAAAAAGAAAGCATGGAGAGTTCAGAAGCATTTCTTCTTCTATAGCAAATCCTTCTGCCATTTTGAACAATAGCAGAGGTTTATATATCTGGCCAATTGACAGGTATTTTCCCGTAACTGTCAATCTTCATGTTCATTTGCAATATTCTCTGTTCATTTACACATAAATATTCTAATTGCTTATGAAGATTGACAGTTAGGGGAAAGTATTTTTGCTTGAAAAGAAGAGATGAGGAGTCACTTGCATTGCAGCCAAACAGAGTTTTATTCCATGAGGTCAGAGATACAACACTGGCCGACGGACCTTTTCTCGTTCACATGCGCTCAATCATAGCTATAACCTCAACACCTTCCCTCCACCTTTATATACAAGATGTGAACAACATTATTAGTATCCAAACAAGTAAAAACGTTCTATTAGAAAATCCTTAAAAAAATTTAGGAGGCTCATGTATACACAAATACTAATGTGCAAAACATTCTTATCAATAGAGGGAAGGAATATACTTTGCACAATCATTAAACAGGCAAAAAGGTATACTCATACTTTGTGTAACAGAGTAAGCGGATACAGGTACCGCAGTGTATTATTTCTAAAAGTGAAAACTGATGTATGGATATAATATATTCACCAGATTAACAACTAGGAGGAAATATAATCAAATCGCTCTGTGTTTTTAAGCCCAACAAACCCAAATCTTCCGTACGTTAAATCATCTCTTTTCTTTCTGTAACAATAATCTCATTTCTTTCTGTAACAATAATCTGTTTCTGTCCCCTCCTCTACTTGGTATATAATGGACTGTCAATCCTACAAAACGTAATTCTAAAATATCATTATCATGAAAAATCTTTAATATGTTTCAAAAATCTGGGGCTCCCAACCCCCATAATCAATGACCGCAAATGTTCTCTAAAGCGTATGTACATGGGTCTAATAGTTTTGCCTATGTAGTAGTAGCCATCACTGCACACCACCGCATAGACCACAAAACTAGTTTTACAAGTAATCAACTGCTTAATGATTATGGTTAGAGATGAGCAAACTTTTACAAAATTGGATTTGGCCTATTCGCTGAATTTTCTGAAAAACATTTTTTAGGCCCAGGCCCAGCAGCATCAGTAAACCATATATTGGCTGAATGACAAAGCCTGGAGGTAGTTGAATAATGAGGAGACACTATAGTGGCTGAATGGCACAGCCTAGAGGTGGCTGAAGCATGAGGAGACCATATAGTGGCTAAATGGCACAGCCTGGAGTTTGTGACAGTATGAAGAGACCATATAATGGCTAAATGGCACAGCCCGGAGTTGGCTGAAGCACGAGGAGACCATATAGTAGCTGAATGGCACAGCCTGGAGTTTGTGGCAGCATGAAGAGACCATATAATGGCTGAATGGCCCAGCCTAGAGTTGGCTGAAGCATGAAGAGAACATATAGTGGCTGAATGGCACAGCCTGGCGTTTGTGGCAGCATGAAGAGACCATATAGTGGCTGAATGGCACAGCTTTGAGGTGGCTGAAGCATGAGGAGACCATATAGCGGCTGAATGAGACAGCCTGGAGGTGGCAGCAGCAGGATCAGGAGTTCTGAAATTGAGCCAGTGACAGAGTGGTGCGGTGGGTGGCAATACCAGCACCCTGTGACGAAGGTGGGTGAAAAACGGTCTGATGCGGAAGAATGTTTGTTACTGGGGAGCAGCGCCTTAAATCTGTTTGGCACTATCCATATTTGTGAAGTGTTGGTGTAGCACCATGGTCAATCTACTCTGATGCATCTGGAATTGGTGGGGGGGGGGGGGGGGAATCCTGGCTTATCCTTGCCTGATTCATCTTCACAAAGGTCAGTCTCTCCACGAGTTCTCCTTGAGGTGACTGTCATCCCCGCCGCACTAAAAACCCGCTCTGATGGCACACTACTGGCCGGGCAGGACAGCTTTTCCTGGGCAAACTTTGCTAGTTGCGGCAACAAATCAAGTTTGGCTGCCCAGAAGTCAAGTGGATCTTAAGGGTGTGTTGGCATGGTCATGTCAAGGTATGTCACCACCTGCTGGTTCAGGTCCTGCTCCAGGTCTACCTACTGCTGATGAGTTGCTTCACTTTGCAGGGGACTTCTCCTGCCACCACACCCCTCCCCAGCTGCCATGGCAGTGGAAGGTGAGCGCAGAGTGCCCCCCGAGTCAGACCTGCGAGAGGATGGACGATGGTGTCGATAGGCATTGGCCAATTGACTACATAGGATGTCTCTGTAGTAGGTCAGTTTGTCCTCCCTCTCATTGGGTGTAAAAAAAGGCCCCCTTTTTGTGCCGGTAGGTGGAGAGCCAGAAGTCATCCCGCTGCCGAGTGGTGACAATTCGGCTGTCACTATGCAAGCAAGTAAGCATGCATCATGCCATTAGTGCAAGTGACTGGGAGGGACTCCCTGTCTCCATCTCCACTGCATACTGCCACGGTGTGTCTGGGTCCTCTGTCTCGCCTTCCTCATAACGCTCTAGCTCCTCTGGCTGCACCTGCTCCTCCTCTCCTGTCAGATAACTGGAAAAACTGCCTATTCGGCTAACCTAAACTGTCCTCCTCCTCCTCCTCCAGTTCAGCCCCCACAGGGCTCACGTAGCCATGAGATGTAGGCGCCTTGTCTCCATTGACCTTACTAGCCATCGTTTCAAACACATGTTATAAGAAATAAAGCAGTGGAATGATGTCGTTCATCCCGTAATCCTGGCAACTTACTAATAATGTGGCTTCCTCAAAGGGCCTGAGCAAACGGCAGGTGTCACTTATGAGCTGTCACTGGTTGACATTGAAGCCACACAGGGGAGAACCCCTTTCTGCTTGGATCATGAAGAAATCAGTGATGGCTTTTCTCTGTTCGTATAGTCAGTCTCACATATGGAGGGGGGAATTCCAACGTGTGGCAACGTCGCAAATCAGACTATGTTGGGGGATACTGTTCTGATGCTGCAGCTTAAGGAGAGTGTGCTTTGCAGTGTACGAGTGGCTGAAGTGCATGCAAAGTTTCTTTCCCATTGTTAGGATGTCTTGCAAAGGGGAAGAAGACTTCAGGAACCGCTTGACAACCAGATTGAAAACGTGTGCCATGCAGGGCGCATGGCTCAGCCTTCCCAGTCGCAGCGCAGACCAGATGTTCTTCCTGTTGTCAATCACCATGGTTTCCATTTTCAGTTTTAGTGGAGTAAGCCATGCTCCAATTTATTTACGGATTACTTTTAGCAGTTTCTCCCCTGTGTCACTCAGTTTGCCAAGGCATGACACCGCCGTGCCCTGCACACATGGTATGCTGATGGTGCACTTAGACTTGTCTGGGCAGTGGAGGCTGAGGACATCGTGGAGGATGAGGAGGTTGAGCCGCACACTGTCACAGGACCAACGGCCTGAGAGTGTGGAGGAGGAAGCGGCGTGACCTGTCCAAGTTGGGGCTGTGGCTGTGCATGAACCACATTCACCCAGTGAGCCGTAAAAGACATGTATTGTCCCTGACCATAGTTACAGCTCCAGACGTCGGTGCTGCCGTGCACTTTGGTATACACCAACAGGCTTCAGGACTGGCCCACCTTCTCTTCCACAAAATTTTGCAGGGCTGGTACTGCCTTCTTCGCAAAGATATGAGGGCTTGGCACTCTCCACCTCGGCTCGGCACAAGCCATCAGTTCTCTCAAAGGTGCAGAGCCCACCACTTAAAAAGGGAGGGACTGCAGCACCAACAACTTGGACAGGAGCACATTCAGCTTCTGTGCCGTTGGATGAGTGGGTGCATACTGTTGTCTCTTGGACATGGCTTCGTAGACTGATTGTTGACAGAAATACTGACTAAAAGTAGGAGGAACAGGAGCATCTGGAGTGACAGAAGGAGGGTATGACACACAGGTCCCTTCGGCTGAGATGGTGGAGCCTTGGCTGGCCTTAAAGAGGGAGCGGCATGCCACTGGGTTATGCAGCAGGCTGGACCACTACATCGGAGCCACGGTTCTCCCATGCCGCTTTATGGTGGTGCAGCATGTGTTGACGCAGGGCCGTGGTGCCAACATTGGGAGCCTAGCCACGCTTCATCTTCTGCCAACACATTTTGCATGTGGCTATATTAACATCCTCCGGATGCTTGATGAAAAAGTGCCACACCGCCAAGTAGCTGATTTTCCCACCAACAGTCCGCACTAATTGACTGCTATCGCCACCGTCTCCAGGAACCCCTGTTCCACTACCTCCTGAGAAGGTATACTGCCTCAAACCAGGTGGTCTCCCCTGGGAACGTTTGGTTCCAGAATTTTCACTTCTGCCACCTTGCTGACTGCCAACCATACTACCACCTTGCTGGCTCATCTGCTGCCTTACGGGCAACCTGCAACCCTCTTCTCCTGATGATGATGACGTTTCTTCTGCACCCGGCTCCCAATTGAGATCGGCTTCATCATCATCAAGTGTCTGCACGTCACTGATGTCCTTCTCAGCTTCCTCAACAGTGTCTGCTTCAGGACCCTGAACGCTAGCAACTCCGCCTCCCACGTCACTCTCCTCATCACTATTTGCCCACCTAGCGGAAGAAGCGACGGATGTCTCCTCCACTTCTTGGCCAGGCAGTAGCTGCTGACTGTCCTCTATTAGATCATCCTCAGTGAATAGTGGAGCCCAACCCACAGCATAAGATACTTCTGTAAGGGAGAGAACAGCATAGGACAGAGGAAATGGGAGGACAGTCACTGCTACCGGGCCATGCCAACTGAGGGTTGTGTCTGAGAAACCCACTGACTGTTGACTGGGGGTATTAGATGTCACTTGTGATGAAGTGGATGACCGTGTCAACCAATCGATGATGGCAGATGGGTTGCTGGTCAAGACACGACCGCTAGCTGATACCGGGAGCTCAGGCCTCTCGCTGCGACTCCTGCTGCTACTCGCCCCTAGTCTGCTGCACACTCTACCTGATGAATTTAGGCCCCTACCACTCCTCTGTGCACGTCCTGGCACTTCTCTGCCTGACATACTTAGTGTGTATATGAGGGGAGTATAATACACTTCACTACATTCAAAACAGTATTTGTCTACAGCAGAAGCAGGTGTCTACTTTTGGCTGTCCTTTCACAGTATCTAGGCCCTTGACCAATTAACAGGTACAAAATAGTACACTACTTAGATGTAGGTATATGGTATGCACTTATGAGGGCAGAAAAATGTGCTACAGTATGCTTAATAAAACATATTGGAGTAAAACACTAGCCAGTGATTACTTTTGCCTGGACTTTCACAGTATCTAGGCCCTTGACAGATTAACAGCTACAAAATAGTACACTACTTAGATGTAGGTATGTGGTATGCACTTATGAGGGCAGAAAAATGTGCTTCAGTAGGCTTAAAAAAAGTATTTTTGCATAACACCAGCAGTACACAACAGTGCTGGAGCGCACAAAAGCTGTGTACTTAACTCAACATTGCACTCTGTCAAAGAGTATTAGGAATGGACTGTTGGGTATTATACCATCTACAGACTAGTATAACCAGCAGATGATTTGTTGAGGAACAAAGACACAGAATTGCACTGAAAAATTATTCCTGCATCCTCTGCTAAGGTTTATGAAGTTGAGACAGCTTGGTGAAATGTATGAGGCAACACACAGCTCTCTGCCCCTCTCTGTAATACAATGCTGTAGAAAATGACTGGGAGGTTAATCACTGCAGTAAAAATTATTTTGTGTGAAAAATGCACTGCTCTCTGTCCACCAGAAAGCTGACATGACTAGGAGGTGAATCGCTGCTGTAAAAAGCTTTTCTGTGTAACACACAGCGCTTTCCTATCTCTCTGCAGTGAAAGGATGTGACGAGCTGGAATATGGCTGTTGATTATATAGGGCTGTGACATCACAGGGGTGACTTGCTGCTAATAGGCTGCATCCTGCATGTGATTCAAGATCACCCTGCCTACCCTCGTTCCCGCCTTCCCAGAGTTCCTTGCCCCATGTCCTCATATGTGGATTTTAGATGCCCTGGAGGCTGGACCGCACTAAATGGAGTTAAATGAAGCAATTTGCGCGATAGAGTTGCAAATCTAATTTTTCATGAAATTCATAGCGAATTCACATCCTTCAGCTTAGATTCGCTCATTTGTACATATGATTTGGAATTGTAGGAAAGTACAACAATTCAGGGGAGAGGTCTACAAGATAATAGAGAAATCCAATCATATTTTAAAACAGCTGTACTAGCCGTTACTATAGGGAGATCAGAATATAAGGAGCAGGTACTAAAAAGTTTTATGTTTAGCAAAAAAATTATACTGAGACACTGGTTTGTCCCTGAGACACCAAAAGTAGAAGAATGGGAAGGATTGGTAGGAAAAGTTGAGAAATAGGAGATGATACAGTTTGTAGGAGATACGAAGGGAAGCATAATTAAGAGATTATGGTAAAAATGGAAGGGATGACAGTCAGGAGATAAAATTATATGAGAAGGTGCCAGGTGAGGGAGAGGAGGGGAGGGGGAGGTAGGGTTAAGGGGTATACTTTATTTTGTGGTTAAGTGTATTGAATGTATTTTTGTATGTTGATCTGGAAAATAATAAAGAATAAAAAAAATGTAGTTATATTGGGGGAGATTTATCAAAACCTGTGCAGAGGAAATGTTGCTGAGTTGCCCATAGCAACCAATCAGATCGCTTCTTTCATTTTTGAAAAGGCCTCTGAAACATGAAAGAAGCGATCTGATTGGTTGCTATGGGTAACTCAGCAACTTTTCCTCTGGACAGGTTTTGATAAATCTCCCCCGTTGTGCATAAAACGAACAGCAAAACACACATGGATTGACAAAAATAGCTAAATACATCTGTAGGTATAAAAAACAAAATCAGAAGAATAAACACTTCAAAGCAAGCATGCATAGTAGTTGACATGTCCCATACAGTCATGGCCCTAAATGTTAGTACCCCTGAAATTTTTCTAGAAAATTAAGTGTTTCTCACAGATAAGGATTGCAGTAACACGTATTTTGGTATACACGTTTATTCCCTTTGTGTGTATTGGAACTAAACCAAAAAATTATTGGCACCCTTAACTTAATGTTTGTTTGCATACCCTTTGGAAAAAAAACAACTGAAATTAGTTGCTTCCTATAACCATCAATAAGCTTCTTACACCTCTCAGCCAGAATGTTGGACCACTCTATCTTTGCAAACTGCTCCAGGTCTCTCTTATTGGAAGGGCACCTTTTCCCAACAGCAATTTTAAGATCTCTCCACAGTTGTTCAATGGGATTTAGATCTGGACTCATTGCTGGCCGCTTCAGAACTCTCCAGTGCTTTGTTGCCATCCATTTCTGCGTGCTTTTTGATGTATGTTTGAGGTCATTGTCCTGCTGGAAGACCCAAGATCTCGGACACAAACCCAGCTTTCTGACACTGGGCTGTACAGTGCGACCCAAAATTCTCAGATTTCATGATGCCTTGCACACATTCAAGGCACCCAGTGCCAGAGGCAGCAAATCAACCCCAAAACATAATTGAACCTCCACCATATTTTACTGTAGGTACTGTGTTCTTTTCTTTGTAGGCCTCATTCCATTTTTGGTAAAGAGTAGTGTAAAAGTCACGGCAGGTGGTGGGGCTGTGTGGATGATGAAGTTAAGGTCTAAGGTGCCGCTGGTTTTCACCAGAGCCTGCCGGAAAGCGGGATAGTCCTGCTGTCGCAGGCGGCACCCGGGTCGCTACCCCTGGCACGACTCATCCACACAGGTTGCTGGGATGTGGCGTGGCACAAATGGAAACTGGTAAGACGAGGTCAAGGAAGCAGTAGGTCAGGGCAGGTGGTACAGGTGCAGGGTCAGTTAACAGAACAAGGATGTCAGGAACACAGTATACTTTCACCAGGGCACAAGGCAACAAAGATCCGGCAGGGAACAAAGGGAGGAGCTGATACTTAAAAACAGGGTGCAGGTGTAAACACTTAATTAAATTAGTACTGGCCCTTTAAATGTAAGAGCTCCAGTGCGCGTGCCCCCGCCTCCTGGACCATCCATTTTAGCCTCTCGAATTGATTTACGTTTTGTCGAGAGCCAGGAAGATCTTCCTTTGCAAAAAGGACCTGCCAAAACACGGCGTTTACCTCATCTGGCACCCGTGTTCCAACATCCACCTCTACTGTCTTCTATGCCTCCGGCCAAAGAGGCTATGGAGGTGGACTGTTTTTGCTTAACGCAGCAGGAAAGATCCCGTCGACACAATGAGAATTTGTGCCTATATTGTGCCAGTCCAGAGCACTTTCTCAAAGACTGTTCTGTACGTCCTCCGTGTCCGGGAGAACGCTCTCATCTTGGACAAGTAAGAGTGGCATCCCTTGGACTCTGGTTCCGCTGGCAACTTCATTGGTGCCTCCCAGGTCCATAAACACTGTCTTCCAGTGACGCATCTTGTCAAGCCCTTCTACATTTCTTCTGTTAATGGACAAAATCTGAACTATAAGGTGCAATACTGCACTTAACCCCTCGTCATACAAGTAGGGGATTTGCATAAGGAAAAATTAGAGTTTTATGTGCTACTAAATTGTACTTCGGAGCTTCTTCTTGGTCTTCCTTGGCTTCAACGTCTTTCTCCACAACTTGACTGGAAATCTGGTGAAATCACTTCTTTGGGACAATTTTTCCAAGATCACTGTCTCATGCCTCCTCTTAGGCCTGTAAATAAAAGCTTCAGAGCCAACACTATTTCCAGATCCTCCAATGATGCAGGATTGGACTCCACGCCAAGGCATAACGTTCCTCCTGTAATATCTTCTGTGCCTGTTAAACTCAGACGTAAAGTCTTGAATTGGGGACATTCTTCTTTGCCAGTTGGTCACCTTAGAAGACGGAATACTTTACGACAGAAACTTGCAAGTCCCTTACAGCCTTTGCCCATTCCAGAAACCCCTTGGTCCCATGTAGTGGGGAACTTCTTGAGTTCCAAAGAAGAGGGGGAGACCAAAGGGGGGTACTGTAACATCTGGGCTACTGCCAGACACGCTGGCTGTGAGTGTTCTCTTGTCATGTCCCCGCTGCTGGCGGGGCTGGGATTCACATTGCGGGACACGCCCACATACGAATCCCAGCCCGTCACTCACCTCCCTGGTCTTTCTGTCCTCACAGGTCCCCTGCCGGATCTTTGTTGCCTTGTGCCCTAGTGAAATCATACTGTGTTCCTGATATCGTGTTCCAGATCCTTGTTCCTTTACCTGACCCTGTACATGTGCCACCTGCCTGACCTACTACAACCTTGACCTCGTCTTGCCAGTTTCCTTTTGTGCCACGCCACATCCCAGCAACCTGTGTGGACGAGTCTTGCCAGGGGTAGCGACCTGGGTGCCGCCTGCCACAGCAAAGCCATCCCATTTTGAGGCTGGCTCTTTAGGAAACCGGCAGCACCTCAGACTCCGCTCCCTGGCACGGCTCACGTCATTATCCACACAGGCCCAGAGGATCAACCTCCTGTCATGACCCTAAAAAGCAGAATGATGTGCTTTACCAAAAAGCTCTATCTTTGTCTCATCTGTCCACACAACGTTTTCCCAAAAGGATTTTGGCTTACTCAAGTTAATTTTGGCAAAATGTAATCTTGCTTTTATGTGTCTCTGTGTCAGCAGTGGGGTCCTCCTGGGTCTCCTGCTATAGCGTTTCATTTCATTTAAATGTTGACGGATAATTCACGCTGACACTGATGCTCCCTGAGCCTGCAGGACAGCTTGAATATCTTTGGAACTTTTTTATGGCTGCTTATCCCCCATCCGGACTATCCTGCGTTTACACCTTACATCAATTTTTCTCTTCCGTCCACGCCCAGGGAGATTAGCTACAGTGCCATGCGTTGCAAACTTCTTGATAATGTTGCGCACTGTGAACAAAGGCAAATCTAGATCTCTGGAGATGGACTTGTAACCTTGAGATTATTGATATTTTTCCACAATTTTGGTTCTCAAGTGCTCAGACTGTTCTCTTCTCCTCTTTCTGTTGACCATGCTTAGTGTGGCACACAGACACACAATGCAAAGACTAAGTGAACTTCTCTCCTTTTAATCTGCTTTCAGGTGTGACTTTTATATTGCCCACACCTGTTACTTGCCCCAGGTGAGTTTGAAGGAGCATCAAATGCTTGCAACAATCTTATTTTTCCACAATTTTGAAAAGGTGCCAATAATTTTGTCCAGACCCTTTTTGGAGTTTGGTGTGACATTATGTTCAATTTGCTTTTTTTTCTCCCTTTTCTGGTTTAGTTCCAATACACACAAAGGGAATAAACATGTGTATAGCAAAACATGTGCTACTGCAATCTTTTTCTGTGAGAAATACTGCATTTTCTAGAAAAATTACAGGTGTGCCAACATTTACGGCCATGACTGCAACTCACTTGTTGTGAAGTGACAGGACTCCTGGTGGGACACAAAGCAACAATACACAGAACCAGGTGTCAGAGTGTACTATATTATCTAAACTTTACCATACTAGATACTGTAAATTAATGAATACAATTACATTTTCTTTCAATCAATTTGACTCACCTAGAGGTAAAGAGAAATTTGCCAGGTTTGAGTCATGTTGAAAAAAAATATACATAACACTAAAATCAGTTAGTGAAGAATATTAGAACTGTATTTGTTCAACCTTCGCAAAAAATATACATAAAAACAACAACCCTTTTAACCACTTTACCCCTCCAGGACACAACCCATTTTGGACCATTTTTAGGACGGTCAGTTGTCATTTTTGCATCTTAGTTTTTTTCTCCTCTCCTTCTAAAAGCCAACTCTTTTATTTTTCTGACTTCAGACACATATGAGGGCTTGTTTTTTGCATAACTATTTGAACTTTGTATTACATGCACATAAAATGTACAGTGAAACAAAAATAATTATTGGGGGGGGGGTTAGGGATTAAAAAGAAGACTGCAATTTTGCAAATTTTTTTGTAACAATGAAAAAATCATATAACAAACAAGTGTATGTCTGTTTATTTGCTGATCGCTGACTCTATTAAGGCCCTATTACATGGCTCAAACAGAACTGTAAACAAGCGCTGATCTCATAGATTGGCCCTCACTTACATGGCTTGTGCCCCAGGTTGGGAGAGCCATACGAGTATTCGCTGGATCATTGGTGTTGCCCCTTGCTGTAATCAGCCATCCCCCACACATTCCCTATTACATGAAGAGATGTGCTGCCAACCACTGTAACATTTCTGACTGGTCATAGTGACCCAATTAGCTGATGAACAAGCATTCTCATCTGCTGATGCTTGCCCTATTACACAGGACAAGAGTGGCCTGTTTGGTGCTTATTAATCCATGTAATAGGGCCCTTAGCAACAAGCTAGAGGAGTGCCCATTTATTTAGTTTCACTGAGGCTACATTGTCCACATTCATAGCAACTAAAACCTGTCTGTAAAAAAGTATCCTAAGTTATACATGTAATATTAACTGCATGTATCCAGTGCTTAGAAGCTTACAAAAAAAAATTGCACACTTGTAAGTTAAATTAAAAGCATAAAAAAATATTATAACATAAATTTCTGTATTCCAAGGATAATTCAGTGGCATGTGGATGACCAAAACAATGCTGACAACAGTAGACCTTTGATGCCAGTATGCAAATTGCAGATCACCTTGTGAATCTCTGGTTCAATATTAGCATATAAAAAGACCAATTCCTCAAACCACTTCATAATACCAGATGTTAATCCTAAGGGTCAACCATCATTCAAAGAGGTAACTGTAGTTTTCTTCAGACCAGACACAATTTCAATCAGTTTAAAACAAAGAGGCAAAAGAGGCAAAGGTGAGGTTGACAATGAAACATTTAAAATATCTTAAAATGCAGTGATGAGTCAATCATTAATCATAAAATGTGCTTCTTACATGACATTCAGTCACACTAAGCACTTTTCACCTTCAGATAATTGTTAAAAAAGTCAACAGAACCAGGGAGATCAAACCTCAAAGAGTGCAAATTATATTATGAAGTAGCATTGGGAAGTAAAACTGATCAGAACTGTCTTATGATTAGTGTTGCTCGCGAATATTCGCAATGCAAATTTTATTCGCGAATATCACATATTCGCAAATTCGCGAATATTCTCGAATATAGCACTATATATTCGTAATTACGAATATTCGTTTTTTTTTTTTTGTTTTTTTTTTTCACAGTACACATTACAGTGATCACCCCTCTCTGCTTCCAGCTTGTGTGGTGTAAAGAAGGCTCTAATACTACTGTGTGAGACTGGTGTGCGAATTTTCGCATATGCGAAAATTTGCATATGCTAATGTTCGCATATGCAAATTTCCCTATGCTAATTTTTTATATGCTAATTTTCGCATATGCTAATTTTCGCAATATGCGATAATAAAACGAGAATATTACGAATATGCGAATATTCGCGAATATATGACGAATAATCGTCCATATATTCGCGAATATTCGCGAATTCGAATATGGCCTATGCCGCTCAACACTACTTATGATGTATGATTGTTGCAATCTTTACCATATTGTGTTAATGCCATGGTATTTTGGTATTTTGTGCTGCAAAGTTACTGCAGCAATACAACAGCCTTAGGGTAGAGTCACACGTAGCACATCTGCAGAGCGGATGCACTACTGACCATGTCTGTGAGAACACTGCGCATGCGGGAGGGACTAGCAGATTGCTGTGTGTTTACGTGTAGTGGCAGATTGCTGCTATGAGCAGACAAAGCAGCACACACAGGGCACAACAGGTGGCACACTCTAGGGAGGGTCAGAAGCGCATCTGCAGTGTCAAATATGCTGCAGTGTGCTATGTGTGACAATACCCTGAAATGGTTTATCAATTAGCAGAAAAAGCTGCTTTCTGAAGTGTGAAGTGTCTTATAAGAAGCAAATGTCAAAAATAGTAAATACTAACAAATGCAGAAAACCTTAATTCCCTTCTAGTCAGAAAAGGCCTAGAATTGTCAACTAGATATGGTCCCTCTTCTATCTTTTTCTCTGATTTACATTTAGACTACATTGAGCAGGAAGCTGCATAAACCAAAACCATGCCCACTTACGGTGAGCATGGTAATCGACTAGGCTGTTAAGGGAAGGACAATCTGCTAGGCAAGCAGCAGTTTTACCAGCAAACCTTTGCATCCATTAACAATCTACATGAAAGATACGCCACGGCATGCATGGTTTTGGCTGCATGCACCAGCCACTCCGTATGACCTTGCCCTAAAATATATAATATGTAATTTAGTTCCTTTTGAGACTAAAATTATATGACTGCCTTCATGGAAAAACAATAAACATTTCATTCTAGAAAAGTTTTAATGATACCCTCCACATTGTGATGAATGTCTTATTACAACACTCTATTTCTTCATGTCACAAAATTCTCTCTCAGTATTTTTGCCACATTTCCTTTATTATGAAAAAGACACAGAAGATTTACTGTCCCCATCATGGGCCCCTCACATATAATTCCCCATCATGTGCCCCTCACATATAATGCCCCATCATGCCCCCAGATAGATATGATTCCCATCAGGTAGGGCTCCCCAGTAAGTACATAGGCCCCCAGATAGATATGACCCCCAACAGGTAGGGCTCCCCAGTAGGTACACAGGCCCCCATATAGGTATGACCCCCATCAGGTAGGGCTCCCAAGTAGGTATAGAGGCCCCAGATACATATGATCCCCATCACTAATGGGGGTAGTATTTATCTGGGGGCCTGTCTACCTACTGGGGAGCCCTACCTGATGATCAGGTAGGGGATCCCAATAGGTGTACAGGCCCCCAGATATATATTGTCCCCGGCAGGTAGGGCTCCAATTTAAACAATTATGCCCCCTAAGAAGATAGGTTAGCCCCTGGTGATAAGCAGGTCCTACCTTATTAGGAAGTAATTAGGCAAGTTAAGTTTCACAGCTACAGGACTTACATCTCCCTGCTGCAGCCTAAAACAAGCCTTCTTTGCGGGGATGTGCGCGTTAGGTGACGTCATCACATGAGCCTCACAGGACGTCAGTGTCAAAGGCGTCCTGTGCTGTGGATGCGATGATTTCACCAATCGCACGCATCCCTCCAGGAAGGATTGCTATAGGCTGCAGCAGGGAGATATAGGTACAGTAGCAGTGTATGCCGACATGTGTGAAGTCTTCTGGCATGTAGCGCTGCTTGCTTGAAGGGCCGCAAAATTTCGTTCCGCAGGCCGGGAGTTTGAGACCTCTGACATACAGTATGAACAAATCAAAAACGTATTAAGCTTTCTATTTAAAAGGACTTAGGACAAGAAGAACATCCATCTTACTTCACTAAGCTATAAAAGGCAACTTAAAAGTAAACTTTTTTTAGGACTTAAGGTTTCTTTATTTTTCACGGTTGCTAATTTTATGTCTGCAACTTGCTTTGTGTTCCTTTATTTCTCTTCAATTCTCAAATAAAGAAAAAAGTGACTTTATATATTAGGGATATTTTGCACAGAAAACAGATTAACAGTTCACATGTATTACTATAAATTACTGAGCCTTTAAAGAGCCTAAAGCTAATTGGAACAATCACAAGCCTACAAAATACAATGGACAAATTTGGCAAACTAACACAATGCATAAATACTTTTCCTCCAAAAGCAAAAACCGATCAAGGTAATGCAAGCAGATTCTTCAACAACACAACTGAAAGAGCTATTATTGTTGTAAAACTTTGGCATTCATCCCAGCCTTGTTACCACTAAAGAAAGTTAGTAAGTATAACTATAGTGAGCATCTATGTTGGTTCACTTTAGGTAAAGTAAAAAAAAAAAAATGAAAAATTTTTTTTTAAAATTATATATATATATATATATATATATATATATATATATATATATATATATATAGATTAGTTAGGAGTAGCCGTATTAGTCCAGTGATGCAAAAAGCGAAATCATCGGTAGTTGCAGTATCTTGTAATACCTTTTTTATTGGACTAACAAGATTATGTAGAGACAAGCTTTCGGGATTCCTCCCTTTATCAAGTCATAAGCATTTCTGAGCTCACAAGGGGAAAACACACGTTCTATCTTACAAAATATGCATATTTTGTGAGATAGAACCTGTGTTTTCTCCTTGTGAGCTCAGAAATGCTTATGACTTGATAAAGGGAGGAATCCCGAAAGCTTGTCTCTACATAATCTTGTTAGTCCAATAAAAAAGGTATTACAAGATACTGCAACTACCGATGATTTTGCTTTATATGTATATATATATATATATATATATATATATATATATATATATATATTATTATTATTATTATTATTATTATTAAAACATTGTTACGTAAGCTTTAGTAAGATTGATTTGCATACAAAATATAATAAAGTACATGAGTTTTTTTATGGGTAAATCTGAATATATGCCAGGCTTGACTTCTGCAAAAGTAAATTATCTCTTAAAGGATTGGAAATTTCCACATTCTGCATAGTAATGTAGAAAATATTGTGTACAGTATAGTAATGGTATTATTATTACTATTAGATTTTGTAATAATTCATAACTCTACTGCTCAGATGGAGAGAGGTTGATAAAAAAAAATATTGCTATAGTCTGTAATTGTTGTAATTGACTTTCTTTTTACTTCTGCACAATACAGTGGCTCCATAACCTTTTTTGACATGTCAAAAGATATTATAGGTTGAGTGTTCAGACCCCAACTGATCATGAAAACAAGGGGGGAGAGAAGCACATGGTCCCATGCTTCTCTCTCTGGTCTGTGCCATTGAGAAAGGTGGCCCCATAGAGTTAAGTGCAACACTCAAACACCAAAAAATAAAAACGTTTAACATGTCTCTATTAGAGATGAACGAATCGAAGCTGACGAACCAGAATTCATTACGAACTTCAGTAAATATTCGATTTGCAACGAATACGAATATCGCTGCGATTCTATTGCGTGAATCGCTTCATTAAACTCAATTTTACAGCGTTCCAGGCTCCAGGGCATCTAAAATGGCGGATCCAAATGTCAGTACATGGGGCAAGGGACGCTGGGAAAGCGGGAAGGCAAGGCGGGAAGGGAAGTAGGCGGAATGACACTGAATCACATACAAGATGCAGTCTATCAGTAGCCAGTCACCCCTGTGATGTCACAGCCCTATATAATCGGCAGCCATATTGCAGCCAGCCACTTCATTCATTACACTGCAGATAGATAGGATGCAGAGCCTGTGTGTGTGTGTTACAGCAGAGAAAAGCGCATTCCAGCAGCGTTTAACATCCTCCTAGTCACATCAGCGTTCTCGTGGACGGAGAGCTGTGATTTTTTTTTACTGAAAAGGATTTT
Source organism: Hyla sarda (assembly GCF_029499605.1). Taxonomy (NCBI): domain Eukaryota; kingdom Metazoa; phylum Chordata; class Amphibia; order Anura; family Hylidae; genus Hyla; species Hyla sarda. The sequence goes on along the minus strand of NC_079191.1, from coordinate 341,924,156 downwards.
TACTGCAGGCAATAACCTCGCAGTCACTTTCTTCGGCATAGTATTACAGAGAGGGGCAGATAGCTGTGTGCTGCCCCATACATTTCTACAAGCTGCATTAACGTCATAAACCTTAGCAGAAGAGGCAGAAATATTTTTTCAGCGCAATTCAGTGTCTTTGTTCCACAAAAAAAAAAAAATCTACTGGTTATACTAGTCTGTAGATGGTACAATAACCAGCAGTACATTCCTAATAGTCTGTAACAGAGTGCAATTTTGTGTTTAGTACACAGCTTTTTTTTGACTGCAGCACTGTTGTATACTTCTGGTGTTTTACAAAAATATATATTTTTTAAGGGTACTGTAGCACATTTTTCTGCCCTCGTCAGTGCATACCGCATGTATACATCTAAGTAGGGTACTACTTTGTACCTGTTAATCTGTCAAGAGCCTACATACTGTGAAAGGACAGCCAAAAATAATCACTGGCTGGTGTTTAAAAAAAATTACAGAGTTTTTAGGCATTTTGTGGCGCATTTTTCTGCCCTCATCAGTGCATACCGCAAACATACATCTAAGAAGTGTACTATTTTTTACCTGTTAAGCTGTCAATGGCCTACATACTGGGAAAGTCCAGGCAAAAGTACTCACCAGCTGATATTGTACTCAGATACTTTTTTAAGTGTACTGTAGAGCATTTTTGCCCTCATCCGTGCATACTACATACCTACATCTAAGTAGTGTACTATTTTGTACCTGTTAATCTGTCAAGGGCCTACATACTGTGAAAGGACAGACAAAAGTAATCACCGGCTGGTGTCTTACAAAAATACAGAGTTTTTAAGTGTATTGTAGCGCATTTTTCTGCCCTCATCAGTGCATACCGCATACGTACATCTAAGAAGTGCATAATATTTTTTACCTGTTAATCTGTCAAGGGCCTACATACTGTGAAAGGACAGACAAAAGTATTCAACGGCTGGTGTTTTACAACAATACAGAGATTTTAGGTGCATTTTAGCGTATTTTTCTGCCCTCATTAGTGTATACCACATACCTACATCTAAGAAGTAGTGTACTATTTTGTTCCTGTTAATCTGTCAAGGGCCTAGATACTGTGAAAGGCCAGCCAAAAGTAATGGCCTGCTGCTGTTCTAGACAAATACTGTTTTAAATGTAGTGAAGCATATTGTACTCCCCTCATATACACATTAAGTATGTCAGGCAAAGATGTTCCAGGACATGCACAGAGGAGTGGCAGAGGCCTAAATCCTTCTGTCAGAGGTCGCAGCAGAATAGGGGCGAGTGGCAGAAGGAGTCACAGTGAGAGGCCTGAGCTCCCGTTATCAGCTAGCGGTCGTGTCTCGACCAGCAACCCATCTGCCGTTGTCGATTGGTTAACAAGGTCGTCCACTTCATCACAAGTGACATCTGACACCCCCAGTCAACAGTTGGTGGGTTCCTCAGGCACAACCCTCAGTTGGCATGGCCCGGGAGCAGTCCCTGTCCTCCCATTTCCTCTGTCCCATGCTGTTCCCTCTTCTATAGAAGTATATTATGCTGTGGGTTCAGCTCCACTATTCACTGAGGATGATCTAATAGAGGACAGTCAGCATCTACTGCCCAGCCGAGAAGTAGAGGAGACATCCGCTGCTTCCTCCGCTAGGCGGGCAAGTAGTGATGAGAAGAGTGACGTGGGAGGGGGTGTTGCCAGGATTCAGGGTCCTGAAGCAGACACTGTTGAGGAACCTGAGGAGGACATCAGTGACGTGCAGACACTTGTTCATGATGATGAAGCCGATTGAAATTGGGAGCTGGGTGCAGAAGGGGCTTTATCATCATCAGGAGAAGAGAGTTGCAGGTTGCTCGTGAGGCAGCAGCTGAGCCAGCAAGGCGGTAGCATGGTTGGCAGTCAGCATGGTAGCAGAAGTGAAAATTCTGGAGCCAAACATGCCCAGGGGAGACCACCTGCTTTGCGGCAGCCTACCTTCCCGGGAGGTAGTGGAACAAGGGTTCCTGGAGATGGTGGCAGTAACAGTCAATTAGTGCGGACTGTTGGTGGGGAAATCAGCTACTCGACGGTGTGGCAGTATTAAATCAAGCATCCGGAGGAGGTTCACATAGCCACATGCGAGATATGTCGGCAGAAGTTGAAGCATGGCCAGGGTCCCAATGTTGGCACCACGGCCCTGCATCAACATATGCTTCACCACCATGCATTGGCCTGGGAGAACCGTGGCTCCGATGTTGTGGTCCAGCCTGCTGCATCACCCAGTGGCACACCGCTCCCTCTTTTATCCAGCCAAGGCTCCACCACCTCAGCCGAAAGGGAGCTGCATGTCATACCCTCCTTCTGTGACTCCAGAAGCTCCTTCTCCTCCCACTTTTAGTCAGCCATTCCGCCAACAATCCATCCACTAAGCCATATCCAAGAGACAACAGTAGGCACCCACTCATCCAATGGCACAGAAGCTGAATGCGCTCCTGTCTAAGTTGCTGGTGCTGCAGTCCCTCCCTTTTCAAGTGGTGGACTCTGCACCTTTCAGAGAACTGATGGCTTGTGCCGAGCCGAGGTGGAGAGTGCCAAGCCGCCATTTCTTTGCGAAGAAGGCATTACCAGCCCTGCACAATTTGGAGGAAGAGAAGGTGGTTCAGTCCTTGAGCCTGTCGGTGTGTACCAAAGTGCACGGCAGCGACGACGTGTGGAGCTGTAACTACAGTCAGGGACAATACATGTCCTTTACGGCTCACTGGGTGAATGTGGTTCCTGCACAGCCACAACTTTGCATGCACTTCAGCCACTCGTACACCGCAAAGCTCACCCTCCTTGAGCTGCAGCGTCAGAAGGGTATCCCCCAACATAGTCTGATTTGTGACCTTGCCACACGTTGGAATTCCACCCTCCATATGTTGGACCTACTGTACTAAAAGAGAAAAACCATCACCGATTTCTTGATGATCCAAGCGGATAGGGGTCCTCCCCTGTGTAACTTCAATGTGAACCAGTGGCAGCTCATACATGATACCTGCAGTTTGCTCAGGCACTTTGAGGAAGCCACATTATTAGTAAGTTGCCAGGATTACGGGATGAACAACGTCATTCCACTGCTTAATTTCCTGGAATAAGTGTTGGAAACGATGGCTCGTCAGGGCAATGGAGACGTTGCACCTTCATCTCACGGCCACATGATCCCTGTGGGGGCTGAACTGGGGGAGGAGGAGGAGGGGCACAGTGGAGCACTGTTTAGGGTTCATGAGATGCTTCCAGTCATCTGTCAAGAGAGAGGAGTATGATCTGCTAGAGGAGCTAGAGGGTTATGAGGAAGGCTAGACAGAGGACCCAGACGTACCGTGGCAGTATGCTGTGGAGATGCAGTGGAGATGGCATGATGCATGCTCAGTTGCTTGCGAAGTGACCACCAAACTGGAAGCGGATCCCTGCTGAAATCCTTCAGCAGGGATCCAGGGCAAACGCCGAGGCAATTTGCGGGGATACCAGGCTGATCGGGTCTCTTGGATCCGACCGACCGGTAATTTTGCATGATCCAGGTTGTCACAGACCATGCTGGAGGCTAGGAGCGAGGTGGCAAGCCTGCCACCTCCTCCTATCCCCTGCGATCCGTCGGTTAGCTAACCGACCAATCGCAGGGGGGGGGCAGTTACTTCCTCCCACCCTGCCCGGCCCCTGGAAGTCTGGAGAGGATGAGAAGAAGACCGGAGGACGCGGCGGGGGACGGGGGAGTGCTGGGGACCGGCCCTGGTACTTACCTCGTCCCTGAAGACCCGGATCCCGGCGATGAAGACGGTGGCAGCGGCGACAGGTGAGTTCCTCTTCAGCCGCGGTCGGGCCCTTTGCAGCAATGCAAGTCGCCGTAAAGCGACATGCATTGCTGTATTGCGACCCTGTATACTACATCTCCCAGCATGCCCAGACAGCCCTTGGCGTCTGAGCATGCTGGGAGTTGCAGTTTTGCAACATCTGGAGATCCACAGTTTTGGGAACCTTCCAGATGTTGCAAAACTACAACTCCCACCTTGCCAAGACTGTCCAGGCATGCTGGGAGTTGTAGTTCTGTAACATATGGCCCTTCAGATGTTGCAGAACTACAACTCCCAGCTTGTCTGGACAGTCTTGGCTTGCTGGGAGTTGTAGTTTTGCAACAGCTGGAGGCCCACTGGTTGCAAAACACTGAGTTAAGAAACAAACTCTCAGAGTTTTGCAACCAGTGTGGCTCCAGCTTTTGCATCACTACAACCCCCAGCATGCACGGACAGCCAAAGGGCATGCTGGAAGTTGTAGTTTTGCAACAGCTGGAGGTTTGCCCCCCCCCCCCCTTGAATGTACAGGGTACATTCACATGGGCAGGGGTTACAGTTACAGTATCCTGCTGCAAGTTTGAGTTGCAGCAAATTTTGCACGGCAGCTCAAACTCCAGTGGGTAACTCGCTGTGATCCCCCGCCCGTGTGACTGTGCCCTAAAAACACTACACTACACTAACACAAAATAAAATAAAAAGCAAAAAACACTATATACACACATACCCCTCCCCTCCCCAATAAAAATGAAAAACGTCTGGTACGCCACTGTTTCCAAAACGGAGCCTCCAGCTGTTGCAAAACAACAACTCCCAGTATTGTCGGACAGCCGTTGACTGTCCAGGTATGCTGGGAGTTTGCAACAGCTGGAGGCACCCTGTTTGGGATTCACTGGCATAGAATACCCCTATGTCCACCCCTATGCAAATCCCTAATTTAGGCCTCAAATGCACATGGCGCTCTCATTTTGGAGCCCTGTAGTATTTCAAGGCAACAGTTTAGGGCCACATATGGGGCATCGCCGTACTCAGAAGAGATGGGGGGTCTTTTCTTCTATTAACCCTTGCAAAATGTGAAATTTGGGGGGGAAACACACATTTTAGTGAAAAAAAATATATATAATTTTTTACATATGCAAAAGTCGTGAAACCCCTGTGGGGTATTAAGGCTTGCTTAATTCCTTGTTACGTTCCTCAAGGGGTCTAGTTTCCAAAATGGTATGCCATTTTTTTTTTTTTTTGCTGTCCTGGCACCATAGGGGCTTCCTAAATGCGACATGCCCCCCTAGCAAAATTTGCTTTCAAAAAGCCAAATATTACTCCTTCTCTTCTGAGCATTGTAGTTTGCACCCAGTGCACTTCAGGTCAACTTATGGGTACCTCCATACTCAGAAGAGATGGCGTTACAAATTTTGTGGGGTCTTTTTTTTTTTTTTTTTTTACATATTCAAAAGTTGTGAAACACATGTGGGGTATTAAGGCTCACTTAATTCCTTGTTACGTTCCCCAAGGGGTATAGTTTCCAAAAAGGTATGCCATTTTATGTTTTTTTGCTGTTCTGGCAGCATAGGGGCTTCCTAAATGCTACATGCCCCCCAAAAACGATTTCACAAAAACGTACTCTCCAAAATCCCCTTGTCGCTCCTTCCCTTCTGAGCCCTCTACTGCGCCCGTCGAACACTTTACATAGACATATGAGGTATGTGCTTATTCAAGAGAAATTGGGCTACAAACATAAGTATACATTTTCTCCTTTTACCCCTTGTAAAAATTCAAAAATTGGGTCTACAAGAACATGTGAGTGTAAAAAATGAAGATTGTGAATTTTCTCCTTCACTTTGCTGCTATTCCTGTGAAACACCTAAAGGGTTAAAATTCTGACTGAATGTCATTTTGAATACTTTGGGGGTTGCAGTTTTTATAATGGGGTCATTTGTGGGGTATTTCTAATATGAAGACCCTTCAAATCCACTTCAAACCTGAACTGGTCCCTGAAAAAAAGCGAGTTTCAAAATTTTGTGAAAAATTGGAAAATTGCTGCTGAACTTTGAAGCCCTCTGGTGTCTTCCAAAAGTAAAAACTTGTCAATTTTATGATGTAATCATAAAGTAGACATATTGTATATGTAAATTTAAAAAAATATTTTGGAATATTCATTTTCCTTACAAGCAGAGTGCTTCAAAGTTAGAAAAATGCTAAATTTTCAAATTTTTCATCAAATTTTGTGATTTTTCACCAAGAAAGGATGCAAGTTACCACAAAATTTTACCACTATGTTAAAGTAGAATATGTCACAAAAAAACAATCTCAGAATCAGAATGATAAGTAAAAGCATTCCAGAGTTATTAATGTTTAAAGTGACAGTGGTCAGAATTGCAAAAAACGCTCCGGTCCTAAGGTGTAAAATGGCCTGGTCCTTAAGGGGCTAAAAACACTTAAATATTTCAATATTCACCTTTTATTGTTAAGGGTTATTAAGCCCTCTTGTGTACTTCTGCTGCTGCCCGATCCAGGCTGTGTGTTTCAGCAACCATATAGTTTAGTGATGATGCTCTGCCTGTGCTTAAAATTTTTTGATGTTAGCACTAGCTAACATACATCTTCTGTACAGATTAGAACTTTAACAGTTTAATGTTAGGGGTTGTGAAGCCCTCTTGTAAACTTATGATGATGCCTGCTCCAGGGTGTGTGTTTCAGGAACTACTGTGCTTAGTGATGCTGTTTGGCTTCGGCCTTAAATTATTTGATGATAGCACGAGGTAACATACCTGTTCAATAGAGATTTCAACATTGATCTTTCAATCTTAGGGGTTATGCAACCCTCCTGAGTACTGCTGCTGCCAGCTCCTGACTCTGTCTTTCAGGAACTACTTGGCTGACGTGTGCTGCTGGGCTTGGTCCTTAAATTTTTGGATGTTAGCACTCGCTTACATACATGCTTAATTGAGATTTCAACATTGATTTTTCAATGTAAGGGGTTATGAAACCCTCTTATGTACTGCTGATGACTGCTCCTGACTGTGTATTTCAGGAACTACTTGGCTTACTGATGCTGCTGGGCTTGGGACTTACATTTTTGGATGTTAGTACTAGCTTACGTACATGCTTAATAGAGATTTCAACATTGATGTAATGGTGCTGGATGTGGATCCTCTACCTGTGTGGCTCATGGCTCAGACCGTATCAGGGAGCGGAGTCTAAGGTGATGCTGGTCTTCACCAGAGCCTGCCGCAAGGCAGGATAGGCTTGCTGTGGCAGGCGACACCCAGGTCGATACCCCCGACACGGCTTGACCACACACGTATCTGGACAAGGTGAGGTACCGAAGGAAGAAGCAGTAGCGTAGTCAACTTTGCAGAAGTTCAAGGCAGGCGACAAAGGTTCGTAGTCAAAAAATGTAGCAGGAAGGTCTGGATACACGGGTCTGGCAAACAGGCAATAGGAACTCTTTCTCTCAGGCTATAGACACTGAAGATCTGGCAGGGAAGTGTGGGAGGTGCAAACAACTTATAATGTGGTGTCAGGTGTATTCACTGATTATGGGAGTACTGGCCCTATAAATTTCAGAGCTCCGGCGTGTGCGTGCCCTAAAAGATGGAGATGTGCATGCCGGAACTGAGAGACAGAAGGAGCTGCAGGAGCGTGGTAAGAGACTGTCCGGCAGTTGGGGACACAGGGATACTGCGCTCACGGCCGGTGCTTGTGGCCGGAGCTCAGTGTGTAACAGTACCCGCCCTTTGGTCTTTCCCTCCTTTTACAGCTCAAGAATCTTTTGAGAAGATCCTGATCTAGGATGTTATCCTGTGGTTCCCAAAACCTCTCCTCTGGTCCGAATCCCTCCCAATCTACAAGAAAGAAATGCTGTGCTTGCTGGGCCAACTTCTGTGACTGAAGCGCCACGATAGAAGCAAGATCCATGTTGTCAGGCAGAGGAACCCCAGTGGGATCCATGGCCAGATCTTACTGTAACGGAGCTGGATGTGGATCCTCTACCTGTGTGGCTGATGACTCGGACCATATCGGGGAGCTGCAGCTAAGGTGCCACTGGTCTTCACCAGAGCCCGCCACAAGGCAGGATGGGCTTGCTTCAGCAGGCGACACCCAGGTCGCTACCCATGACACGGCTCGACCACACAGGTAAATGGGTAAGGTGAGGTACTGAAGGAAGAAGCAGTAGTGTAGTCAACGTAGCAGAAGGTCAAGGAAGGCGGCAAAGGTTTGTAGTAAAAAAACATAGCAGGAAGGTCTGGATACACGGGTATGGCAAAGGTAATAGGAATGCTTTCTCTCAGGCAATAGGCACTGAAGATCTGACAGGGAAGTGTGGGAGGTGCAAACAACTTATAATGCGGTGTCAGGTGTATTCACTAATTATGGGCGTACTGACCCTTTAAATTTCAGAGCTTCGGCGCACGCCGGATCTGAGAGAAGGAAGGAGCTGCAGGAGCGTGGTAAGAGACGGGCCATGATTCGCGTCCTGCGATGCAAATCCTGGCCCCGCTGGTGGTTGAGGGACAGGGACACTGCGCTCACGTTCGGAGCTCAGTGTGTAACAATTGATCTTTCTATCTTAGGGGTTATGAACCCCTCTTGTGTACTCCTGTTGCTGACTGCTCCTGTCTGTGTCATTCAGCAACTACATGGTTTAGTGATGCTGCTGGGCCTAGGACATCGCCTATATATGTTTATGATAGCATTAGGTACCCTACATCTTTAATTGAAATGTCTAAATTCATCTTTTGTAGGAAACATGTGGCTATACTTGAGTTACTCTCCCTGCATGATTGCCATGTTGATACCAGATCAGTAATAAAAGGAATATTGCTAAGGACTAGCAGAAACAGGGAACTGTGGATACTGACCACCAGCTGTTGGAAGTGACTGACTATCCCAGGTGGCAGATTTACCATTTTGAAGTTCCTCAGTTCCAGTAGGCTTTAAGTCCTTCATTCTTTGTTGCGGTTCTTCAATTGCAGAATTAAGTTGTATCATGTTTTCCTGTTCCTCCGATGAGCTAATGTCACTGAAACACACAATACTCATATTGTCATGTAATGAAGGATCCTTTTCTTCAGAGAACATATGTATAATTTTATTATTTTGAATGTCAGGTACTATTCTGACAATTTCTGATTATAAAGGAATTTTGTAATCTGGGACACAGGTACAAATAAGTACTTTTAAGTGTACTGTAGCACATTTTCTGCCCTCATTAGTGCATACGACATACCTACATCTATGTAGTGTACTATTTTGTACCTGTTAATCTGTCAAGGGTCTATAAACTGTGAAAGGACAGCCAATAGTACACAACTACTGCTGTTCTAGACAAATGCTGTTTTAAGCGAAGTGTAGCATATCGTACTCCCCTCATATACACCATAAGTATGTCAGGCAGAGTAGTAAAATTTCAATTACAAAATCCATAATATCAATTTAAAAATCTTAAATTTAAGTTTAAAAATCATACATTTTGATGGTCTCGTCATGCTGCTGCCAATTCCAGGCTGTGCCATTCAGACACTATATGGTCTCCTCATGCTTCAGCCAACTCCAGGCTGTGTCATTCAGCCAATGTATGGTTTACTGATGTTGCTGGGGCTGGGAATAATTTTTTTTGTTATGGTAGCACTAGCTACCCAAAATCTTTGGTTTAAATTTAAAACTTCTTCTTTTTTTCTTAGGGATTGTGAAGCCCTGGTGTCTACTCATGCTGCTGCCAACTCCAGGCAATATATGGTTTACTGATGCTGCTGGGACTGGGTCTGGGAATAATTTTTTTGTAATGGTAGCACTAGCTACCCAAAATCTTCGGTTTAAATTTAAAACTTAGTCTTTTTTTTCTTAAGGGATTGTGAAGCTCTGGTGTCTACTCATGCTGCTGCCAACTCCAGGCTGTGCCATTCAGTCAATATATGGTTTACTAATGCTGCTGGGACTGGGTTTGGGGATAAAAATATTGTTATGGTAGCACTAGCTACCCAAAATCTTCAGTTTAAATTTCAGAATTCCTCAGCCACTATACGGTCTCCTCATGCTGCCAACACCTCCACGCTGTGTCATTCAGCCACTATATGGTCTCATTATGCTTCAACCTCATCCAAGCTGTGTCATTCAGCCACTGTATGCTCTTCTCATGCTGCCAACACCTCCACGCTGTGTCATTCAGGCACTTTATGGTCTTCTCATGCGTCCAACACCTCCGCACTGTGTCATTTGGACACTATTTGGTCTCCTTACGTTGCCAACACCTCCACACTGTGTCATTCAGCCACTATATGGTTTCCTCATGCTGCAAACATCCCCACACTGTGTCATTCAGCCACTATATGGTCTTCTCATGCTGCCAGCATCTCCTCGCTGTGTCATTCAGCCACTATATGGTCTCCTCATGCTGCCAACACCTCCAAGCTGTGTCATTCAGCCACTATATGGTCTCCTCATACTGATGCCACTTCCAATCTCTGTCATTGTGCCGCTCTGCGGCAGTGATTCTAAAAGCGATGCCGGTAATCTGCATGTCATTCTGAATAACAGTATTATTTCACTACCCCAGCACACTCCATATGCGTGTTAGAACACAGCAAAGTGTTCTATACCCCTATTGAGGCTCTCTGTAGGCCAGAAATAGCCCTTTTTAGAATAGATTTGCCGCAAATAAATACGTATAAAAACAAATTTTTACGAAAATCCGGCAAATCAAATTTTTCAAAAGTTTGCTCCTCTCTAGTCTCTATGACATATAAATTCTATTGTCACGTATGGGCAGAGAAAAGGTGAAGTCCTACACTGACCCCCAACCCCCTATCGCTTCCGATTGTCTGGAATACAAAAGGTACACACACACACTAGAGACAAACAAACCAACAGATAAATCAGAGTAAGCAAGCCAAGGTCAGAACTGAGAGAACCAGAGAGATGCCAAATCAGAAAGCAAGGGGTTAATCCAGGAAACACAGCCAAAGGAAAAATATCAAATAGAAGAATCCAATACAGAAAGCTAGTTCCAGAAACCAATTTTTTTTACAGTCAACCAGTGAATGAACCAGACAGGGTTAAATTCCAGGCCTAACAGTGTGGGGATAAAAGATAGAACCAGAATGGATAAAGAAACAGCAGAGGGAAAGGCTAGGACATCGCCACTAGTAATGAGCGGCAGGGCCATATTTGAATTTGCGATATTTCGCGAATATATAATGACGAATATTCATCCTATGTTCACGAAATTCGCATATTCGCTATGTTCATTCTCTTTTTTTTCCATGCGAAAATTCATAATGAAATTTGCATAGTACTCATGCGTGATTATATCTTTCACCAAAAAGAAGGAAGGGTTCAATGACCTCTGATTGTAAGTGCCGATATTCGCAAATATTTGCATATTCAGAAAAAAAAGAATGTTCGTCATTACAAATATTTATCACTATATTCAAAATATTTGCGAAATCGCAAGTTCCGATATTCACAGTAAAAATTTGCATTTCGAATATTCTCGCTCAACACTAGTTGCCACAGCAACAAACTAACATTTTCCACATTTATATGTCCTGACCATAAATAGATATAGGTAGCCCAGTTGGGAAAACCCAATTGAGCTAGGGCTACACTGTGACTTATTGAAGTGCTACAATTAATTTTAACTGTTGAGGTAGAACTGCAACCAAAGCAATAAACTATTGTATGCAACCTTGTGGACTGGAGCTGTAAGCCAATAGTAAAAATCAATCTGTAGCAAAGCGCAGCCCTGGCTTCAATGTTATGAACCTACTGAAAAAGAAAATAAAAAGAGACCAGAAACTGACACTTGTGTCTTACCCCGGCATATTCAGACCCAGTCTCAGGGTCCGAGAATGTAACGAACGCATCACACCAACACATAAGGGGTACCAGAGGAAATAGCTGCTAAGCTTGGAGGTCTTAGTATTAGGGGAATCCGTCCTGTAGTGAGACATATTATTAAAAGAAAAGACCAGTGGAAGCCAGGCACTGCTATCTCCAATGGAATAAAGGTAGCAAGTCGTGAATATTCTTTATATATAAAAACAAGATGGCACCAAATAAGAAGTAGGAGAACCCTTGGACAGGGTTACAAAAATACAAGATACCAGAATGTATACAATAAATTCCATTAGAACATCATGAACACACTGACAAAGTATAACGAAATAATACATAAGTAAATGAATACTGGAATAATAGAGTAGATACAACATAATACACTAGATGACATACCATACAAGCCTCAATGTCATCTGTTATATTGTGCTCTGTCTACTCTTTTATTCCAGTATTCATTAACTATTTCTATATACTTTGCCATTTTTTTTATGATGTTCTCCTGAAATGTATTGTATAAATTCCTATATTTTGTCTTTTTGTAACTGTGCAAGACTCACAGGAACACAGTCCAGCAGCTCAGCTCACCATACCTGTCAGTTAGCAAGCCCCACCTTGGTGCTCGGGAAGCTGGAGTACAGCAGAGGAAATCCAAAGAAAGGAAGGTCCGGCTCACAAGGTTACTCCAACATACTTTTATTTATTTATTTATTCTTCCAGCATACAAAAAGTGAGTTATTAAAAGCATAACTGTGCAAGACTTCTCCTACTTCTTATTTGGTGTCATCTTGTTTGCATATATTAAGGCATAATGTGACCTGTAGTATTCAGTGCAATCTGATGAAGATGGAGGAAACCCCCGAAACGGGTCATTGTTTTATTGTTTAAAGGTACATTCACATGCACAGGTTCTGCTGGCTATTTGATATGTTTATTACTGACTGGCTTTGGAAAAGTTCTTTGAATCCTGTCAACTAAAGGAAAATAGAACGCAAGTGGAAACTTAAATGGGCACTTAAATCAGATACGAAGACTTTTGATATGTTGTAAAGCATGCAAAACCATTAGGTTTTGCAATCGCTTTCATTAGAAAATGTTCAGTATTTCATACTGAAAAAGCCAGTCAAACAACTGCCCCCCTTGCCTGCATGGACACATACTAGTCCTGCTGTGTCCATGCGTCATCACCTATGTCATGGACCCACTTCCTTGATTGACAGCTGTGAGCGCAGGGCTCACAGTTGGAGGAAAAATCCTCCCATTGTCAAATTGTGTCCCACTACTGTCAGTGAAGACAGTTTAGCTAATGCTAGAGGAGATGTGAGCAGACAGCATACCGAGGGAGGAGGCGGAGACCTGCACAGTGGGGCCATGCCCCCTCCCTTTAAGAGGAATTCAACTAGTGAGCTAAATTAGAAGTGTAATAAAAATAAATAAAGGTGCCAGACACATAAAAATTTGATGTACCTTGTCAGGATTAGGTACTGAGGAATATATTTTAAAAAATTTAGTTTTTTTTGTTTGATCTGACGGGTACGCTTTAAGGACATTACATCAACAGCAAGTGGTTCCTGCTCCTTGTACATTGAGAAAAATACCTGAAGCTTGGTATTCACAAATACTTGAAGATAAGGTTATCATGAGATCCACTGCCGGAGTTGCCACATCTGCCATCTGCAGAACATTTTTTGATTAAGAGACCATTCTCCTGGCACTCATAAGCCTCTGCTCAACTTTTGAGTAAAATATTTAGATTGCCTGGAATATGCAATGCATTCAGAATGTTTTTAGCCCCTTACCTTTTTTGACATTTTATTATCTTGAGGCCTTGCCACGCTCTACCCCCTCAATGCAAGCCTATGGGAAGGGGAGTGACGGATGTCACACTCCCTCCCAAAGGACGGGATAAGATGTCTTAGGGCTGGATTACTCCTTTAAAAGGAAAAAAATGAGGTTCCGAACCCCTTGAAATTTCTCTGGATCATCTTTGAGATATTTTTTCACTTTGAATGGAGTCACCTGTGGTTTATTTTAAATTATTCAAAAAGACACAACCCAGTCTATATCACAAAAATAAACCAAGTCATGAGGACAAAAGAACTACCTGTAGAACTCAGAGACAGGATTGTGTGAGACACAAATCTTAAAAAGTGTATAAAAAATTCTGCTGCACTAAAGTTCCTAAGGTAAAGTGGCCTCCAAAATTCTTAAATAAAGGAAGTTTGGAACAACCAAGACTCTTCCTTGATCTGGCCACTCCACCAAACAAAATAGTCAGGAAAGAAGTACCTTGGTAAGAGAGGTGACCAAGAATCCAATGATCATTCTAGCTGAGCTGCTAAAATTCGACGTGATGTCAGAAACTTCCAGAAAATCAACCATCACTGTAAAACTCCAACAATCTGTTGGCCAGAGTGGACATAAAGAAAGCATCTAAAGGACACTTAGACTGTAAGAACTCAGATTCTGTGATCAAAATAAACCAAAATTGAAAGGGGTACTCCGGTGGGTTATACAGATTTGTAAATTACTTCTATTTAAAAAATCTTAATCCTTCCAGTACTTATCATCTGCTGTATGCTCCACAGGAAGTTATTTTCTTTTTTAATTTATTTCCTGTCTGACCACAGTGCCTCTCTGCTGACACCTCTGTCCATGTCAGGAACTGTCCAGAGCAGGAGCAAATCCTCATAGCAAACCTATTCCAACATATTTACTAAGGTTTCCACAGAAAATGTGGTGGATTTGAGCTGAGGAAAACCCCACAGATCAGAGCATGTGTAAGTAATCTTCTTGGTTGCCATAGGCAATAAATCTCCCCCTGTTTGCACACATAAAATGACAGTGATACAAAAAATGATGTATTTTTATATATGCTAAACAACATGAAATATCACTGGGTTATAATATTATTTTGGGAAGCAGATTGCAAAACACATAAACAAAATACATTAATCCAGGAATTTTTTATTGAGTTTTTATTGAGTTTTTAGTGTTTATAATACAAGATGAATAATAAAATGATTTTATCTAGATGAATAATAATTTTTTTTTAATCTATATCTTTCTATCTATCTATCTATCTATCTATCTATCGAAATCCAGGATAACACCATGGAGTGGTTTCAAATTGCCTCATCAAACCCAGGTCACAGGCTTTCTATACAGTTAATATTTAAAGGGTTACTCAACTGGAAAACATTTTTCTTTAAATCAACTGGTGCCAGAAAGTTAAACAGATTTGTATATTACTGCTATTAAAAAATCTTAATCCTTCCAGTACTAATCAGCTGCTGTATACTACAGAGAAAGTTCTTTTCTTTTTGAATTTCCTTTCTGTCTGACCACAGTGCTCTCTGCTGACACCTCTGCCCACGTCAGGAACTGTCAAGAGCAGGAGAGGTTTGCTATTGGGATTTGCTCCTACTCTGGACAGTTCCGAAAATGGACAGAGGTGTCAGCAGAGAGCACTGTGGTCAGACAGAAAGGAAATTCAAAAAGAAAAGAACTTCCTGTGGAGCATAAAGCAGCTGATAAGTCATGGAAGGATTACGATTTTGAAAAAGAAGTAATTTAAAAATCTGTTTACCTTTCTGACATGAGTGGTTTTAAAGAAAAATGTTTTTCAATGGAGTACCCCTTTAAAGGGTGCAGCAGCACTTCCAATCAGGTGTAAAAAAAAAAAAAAAGTGGTAGCTTTATTTAGAATAAGAAGTTTACAGCAGCTCTCTCGCAAGTGCAACCAGTAAAATAAAAAAATAAAAATGTGTCCTGACCCAGCATGTTGTAGTGACCCTCTCCAGAATAGTGTTGCTCGCGAATATTCGCAATACGAATTTTATTCGCGAATATCGCATATTCGCGAATATTCGCGAATATAGCACTATATATTCGTAATTATGAATATTCGTATATATATATATATTTTTTTCACAGTACACATAACAGTGATCACCCCTCTCTGCTTCCAGCTTGTGTGGTGTAAAGAAGGCTCTAATACTACTGTGTGTGACTGGTGTGCGAATTTTCGCATATGCGAATTTTTTCTTTTACAGGTTTTGTACGTGCAAATTTTCGCATATGTTAATTTTCGCATATGCGAATATTTGCATATGCGAAAATAAAACGCGAATATTCGCGAATATATGACGAATATTCGTCCATATATTCGCGAATATTTGCGAATTCGAATATGGCCTATGCCGCTCAACACTACTCCAGAATAAATGTTTAAAAACTTTTATAATTTCAAATGAAAATCTGTAAGTTCATCATACTTCTCTGCAGGAAGTGTGTGGAGGAATTTATGGAATGTTTACAACTGCTACATGAATGCTCCACACAAATAGGAACTGTGGAGAGCACAAAAAGGTGAGCCTGTAGATGTAAGAAATTTGTATAGGTTTATAAAGAAATCTGCCTCCTGTATGTAAGGCTGCTGAGTTATTTATTCTCCAGTTGGTTGATCCAGGTAACAAAATTCACACTGGACTATTACAGGTGGCAGCACAGATTTTCTCTTTTCAGTTGTAGAGCAGAAAATAAATACTCTGACGATCTGTGTTTGTGTGTATGTGTATATATATATATATCCAATAAAGAGAAAGGGAACCTTATATTGCAGATATGATTAAAACTTCACTTTTAATAGTAGCTAGTAAAATAACCAAAACAAAACAAACAAACAAAAAAATCTAGTGCACAAAATATTAACGGACCGCCACCATTAATAAGAGATATCGCTAGTAGAAGCTCGAATATCTGCTATTGGGCAGTCCTAGAAAAATGAAGGAGTACTGTAGTCGTAGGGCTACTATGTATAAGTCATTAGATCACTACTGCTGATCTTCCTTCAAAAAAGGTGCATGCATAAGGTGCGTCTTCCAGCATAGATAGTGGTTGTCATAGTGCAGTAATGACTCTGCTAGTCAATATATCCCAGTGGTACAAGGCCTTGATAGCAGCATACATAGGCAGCAATAGATAACATATATCTTAGCAGCATATCATCATAACACTCCGTTCTGCAGCAATTAGTATTGCACTTTCCAGCATAGCAGCAGAAATCCTAGTAGCAGTGTCAACAAGCAGCAATAGATAGCACATATCTTAGCAGCATACCGTCATTGTACTCAATTCTGTAACAGTAGGTATTGCACTTTCCAACATAGCAGCAGAAGAGATATATAGCAGCAGATTATAGAGTTGGCACCAAAGCAAAATTGATATCATTGCACTTAGCCCTTCAGTTGTGCAGCAGTTATATATTACACTTAATTCAGTAGCTGCAGATAACTTGCAGTAAGCAGCAGTACAAGCTATTGGTTCCAGCATCCATCCATAGTCATTGTACTTAGCCCTATGTGCTGCAGCTGTCCTTCATCTAATCCAATAACAAATGCATTAATAAAGCAGCATAGTTACATATCTTATCATGTCCAGAGCAGGGGTCCTACGCGTTTCCTTTGCCATCAATCATCAGGGACCGGCGTCTTGGCTCTTTATTATAGTTTGATCCATGTGCTCATTTCTGTATGTGCGACTCTGGTGGCGGCCGTACACAGAGTCTCTCGTTCGCGCTGGTTTTTAAGCTGGTTAACTCCTCCCCCTACATCACATGACTCCCTCAGTCTGGGTCATACGCGTCATAGACGCGCCCCTGACCCATCCCGAGGATCTGAGATATCACAATGCACAGGGAGGAGGTATGTGACGTCAGGTAGCGCTTCACGCCTCGTTCTGACTTGGGAAACTATAGACACCAGTGGTTTGCGTTTCAGATCTCGATATTGATGCCGATCGGGACCGTCTTCTCAAACAGGTATATATTAACCATATGTGTACTTTAACACTCTAGTTCTTTGCAAGTGACATCTAGAGATATAATTTGTGGCTAATTGCAAGACACTTGAGTATTAGTTAATTTGTTTTTCACATTTAAATTGTTGTTTTTATCCATGAGTGTCTGCTGCCCTCGTCATCTTTGTCTCAGTAAGATATAATAATTATTGATAAGCCTAGAGACAAGAAAGGGGAGGTGTTATATAAAACAGGCATATGAAATAAAGTCATTAAGCCCTTTTGGCTTGACAGTATCTAATCTAAAGGTCCATTCTGCCTCCCTCTGGAGGAGAGTTTTATCCCAATTTCCTCCTCTGGGTGATTGTGGGATAACATCTATCACTTGAACATTCAGATTGACTGGGCTACAATCATGGTGTGTAGCAAAATGGTTTCCTACCGGGGTGTCCCTCGCGTGTATAATGTCCCCCCCCCGCGTGTATAATGTCCCCCACATTGGGGTAATCTACATAAACGAGCTTGCTCTTCTGAGTGTTGCTGTGTAAGAGGGGGCGTGAAAGAGGAGTTACAAAAACTGTGATTATCTGTTGTGCGGAGTGAATCTGTGGAGTGGGTGCGACTGCCTATAGTCTACATTCATATTTTGGGTAAGTTTTTCTCTTTTGCACATAGTGGGATAACTGTTAGAGTTTAAACACCCTTTTTCATTTTTTTTTTTTTTTTTTCTCTGTTCCACCTCTAGGGGGAGGAGGAGTAGATTGGGCACAGGTGTATAAATCTTAGCTTGGGACTCTTATTGAGAGCTTGCTCTTCTGAGTGTTGCTGTGTAAGAGGGGGCGTGAAAGAGGAGTTACAAAAACAGGAGTTTGAAAGCAGGAGGTTGAGATCGCTGTGAGTGTTAATTTCTGAACCCACAAGGTCTACAAAAAAATTTTAAGTGTCATTTTGACTGTCTGTTTTTTCCTATACATTTGTGAAATCCCCATAACTAGATGGCCTCCATGTTGGAAAATGCAGTCCAATGTACATCCTGTTCAATGTATGCAATCCTTGAACAACAGTTTGAGGGTGCATATTGTTGTGCGAGATGTGTGCTAGTTGTCCGTTTGGAAGCCCAGATCCTGGATCTAGAGGGGCGACTGGCAACAATGAGAAGCATTAACAACATGGAGAGGAGTCTCGTGCTCACTGAGCAGGCACTCTCGGGAATAGAGGTGGGGGAGGACAGTGGGACGGAGTTGCAGGACAGTCAGGCAGTTAGCTGGGTTACAGTTAGAAAGAGGGGTAGGGGAAAAAGTGTCAGGGAGGCTAGTCCTGAACTGGCACACCCCAACAAGTTTGCCCGCTTGGCAGATGAGGGGGATGCCATTACAGAGCTAGCAGAACTGCAGCAGGATACCGCCTCTGACCGCCAGGGGGGTGTCTGCTCCAGTAAGGAGGGAGGGAGGAGTACAGGGCAGGCCAGACAGGTACTAGTGGTGGGGGACTCAATTATTAGGGGGACAGACAGGGCAATCTGTCACAAAGACCGGGATCGCCGAACAGTGTGTTGTCTGCCTGGCGCACGAGTTCGGCACATCGCGGATCGGGTTGACAGGTTGCTGGGCGGGGCTGGAGAGGACCCAGCAGTCATGGTACATATTGGCACCAATGACAAAGTAAGAGGTAGGTGGAGTGTCCTTAAAAATGATTTCAGGGACTTAGGCCGCAAGCTTAAGGCAAGGACCTCCAAGGTAGTATTTTCTGAAATACTACCAGTACCACGAGCCACACCAGAGAGGCAGCGGGAGATCAGGGAGGTAAACAAGTGGCTCAGAAGCTGGTGTAGGAAGGAAGGGTTTGGGTTCATGGAGAACTGGGCTGACTTCGCTGTCGGTTACCGGCTCTACCGTAGGGACGGGCTGCACCTCAATGGGGAGGGTGCAGCTTTGCTTGGGGAGAAGATGGCTAGAAGGGTGGAGGAGTGTTTAAACTAGGGACTTGGGGGGAGGGAACCTACAGCAAAGAGGGGGAAGATAGTGTAGATAGAGAGGTGGGAATTATAAATGTACCTGGGGGTGGACCGGAGGGAGGGGTTAGAATAGTTAATAGGAATAGGCTTCATAGGAAAATAAAACTTACACCCTTGAATCCCATTAACCCCAATAACATAAAGGATGGAAATGTAAAGTGTATGTTCACAAATGCCAGAAGCCTAGCAAATAAAATGGGGGAGCTTCAGGCCTTGATACTGGAGGAACATATTGATATAGTTGGGGTCACTGAGACATGGCTGGACTCCTCGCATGACTGGGCTGTCAATCTGCAGGGGTTTACATTGTTTCGCAAGGATAGAATGAACAGAAAAGGTGGTGGTGTCTGTCTGTATGTAAGAAGTGGTATGAAAGTCAGTGTGAACGATGCCATAGTGTGTGATGATTTTGAGGAGGTGGAATCACTGTGGGTAGAATTACAAAAGGAGGGAAATACTGAAAAAATAATATTTGGGGTAATCTACAGACCCCCTAATATCACTGAAGAGATAGATGTTCGGCTTCATAAACAAATAGAGAGGGCCACCCGGGCAGGTACAGTGGTAATAATGGGAGATTTTAACTATCCAGATATAGATTGGGGTCCGGGGTTGGCTAAAACTACAAAGGGGCGACAATTCCTAAATTTATTGCAGGATAATTTTATGGGCCAGTTTGTGGAGGACCCAACAAGAAGTGATGCCTTGTTGGATCTGATCATTTCCAACAACGCAGAGCTGATTGGTAATGTAACTGTGCGGGAAAACCTTGGTAATAGCGACCACAATATAGTTACTTTTGACTTAAAATGTAGAAAACAAAGACAGGCGGGGAAGGCAAAAACATATAACTTTAAAAAGGCAAACTTCCCTGGGCTGAGGGCTGCACTACAGGACATAGACTGGGGGGAAGTGTTCTCAAATACTGATACAGAAGGTAAATGGGACATCTTTAAATCAACTCTAAATAATTATACAGCTAAATATATACCAAAGGGGAACAAATATAAACGATTAAAATTAAATCCTACATGGCTGACACATGATGTTAAAAGAGCAATAAACAACAAAAAAATTGCCTTCAAAAAATACAAATCTGATGGGTCAGCGATAACATTTAAACAGTACAAAGAGCTTAATAAAATCTGTAAAAATGTAATAAAAACAGCAAAAATTCAAAATGAGAGACAGGTGGCCAAAGAAAGCAAAACTAATCCTAAATATTTTTTTAGATATATAAATGCAAAAAAAAAAAGGACAGAGCATGTAGGACCCCTTAATAATGATAAAGGGGAGGTTGTCACAGGCGATCAAGAGAAGGCGGAGCTACTGAATGGGTTCTTTAGTTCTGTATATACTAGGGAAAAAGGAGCTGACATTGGCCAGGTCAGTGCTGGTAACACATCATGTAATGTACTGAACTGGCTTAATGTAGAGATGGTACAAGGTAAGTTAAGTGATATAAATGTAAGCAAATCCCCAGGGCCGGATGGACTACACCCAAGAGTTCTTAGAGAGGTAAGTTCAGTAATATCTGTACCCCTGTTCATGATATTTAGAGATTCTATGGTGTCTGGTATTGTGCCAAGGGACTGGCGCAAGGCGAATGTGGTGCCAATCTTCAAGAAGGGCTCTAGGTCTTCCCCAGGAAACTATAGACCGGTAAGTTTAACGTGCATTGTGGGTAAATTGTTTGAAGGACTTATAAGGGATTACATACAGGAATACATAGGGGATAATTGTATTATAAGTGATAGCCAGCATGGGTTTACTAAGGATAGAAGTTGTCAAACCAATCTAATTTGCTTTTATGAAGAGGTGAGTAGAAGCCTTGACAGAGGAATGGCTGTGGATATAGTGTTTCTGGATTTTGCCAAAGCATTTGATACTGTCCCTCACAGACGTCTGACAGGTAAGTTAAGGTCCTTGGGCTTGGAAACTTTAGTTTGTAACTGGATTGAACACTGGCTCATGGATCGTACCCAGAGAGTGGTGGTCAATGATTCGTACTCTGATTGGTCCCCGGTAATTAGTGGTGTACCCCAAGGTTCAGTACTGGGCCCGCTGTTGTTTAATTTATTTATCAATGATATAGAGGATGGTATTAACAGCTCTGTTTCTATCTTTGCAGATGACACCAAGCTTTGTAGCACGGTACAGTCTATAGAGGATGTGCATAAGTTACAAGATGACTTGGATAGACTAAGTGTCTGGGCATCCACTTGGCAAATGAGGTTCAATGTGGATAAATGTAAAGTTATGCATCTGGGTACTAATAACCTGCATGCATCGTATGTCTTAGGGGGGATTAAACTGGCAGAGTCACTGGTAGAGAAGGATCTGGGTGTACTTGTAGATCACAGACTACAGAATAGCATGCAATGTCAGGCTGCTGCTTCCAAAGCCGGCAGGATATTGTCATGTATCAAAAGAGGCATGGACTCAAGGGACAGGGACATAATACTCCCCCTTTATAAAGCATTGGTACGGCCTCACCTGGAATATGCTGTTCAGTTTTGGGCACCTGTCCATAAAAGGGACACTGCGGAGTTGGAAAGGGTGCAGAGACGCGCGACTAAACTAATATGGGGCATGGAACATCTTAGCTATGATGAGCGATTAAAGGAGTTACAATTGTTTAGTCTTGAGAAGAGACGTTTAAGGGGGGATATGATAAACGTATATAAGTATATTAATGGCCCATACAAAAAATATGGAGAAAAACTGTTCCAGGTTAAACCCCCCCAAAGGACGAGGGGACACTCCCTCCGTCTGGAGAAGAAAAAGTTTAGTCTCAAGGGGCGACACGCCTTCTTTACCGTGAGGACTGTGAATTTATGGAACGGTCTACCTCAGGAACTGGTCACAGTAGGAACAATTAACAGCTTTAAAACAGGATTAGATACATTTATGGAACAAAATAACATTAATGCTTATGAAGAAATATAAAATCCCATCCCTTCCCCAATATCGCGCCACACCCCTACCCCTTAATTCCCTGGTTGAACTTGATGGACATATGTCTTTTTTCGACCGTACTAACTATGTAACTATGTTCCTGAATTCTTTTCTTTAGGGGTCTAAATGTCTTGCCTATATAATTTTTTGGACACATACATGTAAGCATATACACGACACCCTTAGTATTGCAATTGGCAAATGATCTCATTTCAATTTCCTGTGTAGCACTAGTACTCGAGAAGGTCTTACTTTTCTTGATGTATGGGCAAACAGAACATTTGCCACATGGGTAGGTACCTTTAATATTAGATGTAAGCCATTTACTAGATCTGACCGGTGACAGATAACTGTGTGTCAGTCTATCCTTCAGGTTTTGACCTCTCCGATAGGTTATTTGAGGGTTTTCCGACAGAATATCCGTCAGCCTATCATCAGTTTTTAGGATATCCCAGTGAGATCTAAAGATGTTCTGAACCTCTCTCCACTTGTCATCATAGGTCCCTATGATTCTAATGGTGTCATTTTGGTCAGTCCTCGTCCTAGGTGTCAGGAGATTCGTCCTATTCGTGCTTAGTGCCCTATGATATGCCTTTTTCAGCACTTTATTAGGGTATCCCCTGTTTCTTAATCTTATTCTTAGTTCTGATGCTTTTGTCTCAAATTCTGAGATTGTGGAGCAGTTTCTCCGCACTCTGAGATATTGTCCGGTCGGAATGCCCCTCTTCAGCGGGAGAGGATGACAGCTATCCCACTGAAGAAGGGCATTTGTCGCAGTCTCCTTTCTATGTACCGTAGTTAAGACCTGGCTATCCTCCGCCACCCAAATCTTCAGGTCAAGGAACACCAGCTCCCCTCTACTACAGGTAGATGTAAACCGCAGGCCCAGTTCGTTTTGGTTAAGGGAGCTAACAAACTCGTTAAACATGTCCTCTGTTGATGTCCATATGAGGAGGACATCATCTATGAACCTGACCCACATAGCAATGTGGTCAGTCCATAGTGACATCCCCTCGCTGAAGACATGTTGGTCCTCCCACCAACCGAGGTACAGGTTAGCATAACTGGGGGCGCAGGGGCTCCCCATGGCTGTACCTCGCTGTTGGTGGAAGGACCGCCCCTCAAACAAAAAATAATTTTTTGTAAGAATAAATCTCAGAAGGTCAAGGACAAAGATATTATGAGGTGTATACTGCGTCCCCCTCGTCTGCAAGTAGAATGACACCGCCTCGAGACCCTTCTCATGTGGAATTGAAGAGTAAAGGGCCTCCACATCCAATGATGCCAAAAAGGCAGCCTCCTCAATTCTCAGGTCTTCTAATCTCTTAATTACATCTGTCGTGTCTTTTACAAACGAGGGTAGTGAGTATACAAATGGGCGCAAGACCACATCCACATACTCACTAGCCGCTATATATATATATATATATATATATATATATATATATATATCTGCTAAACAACATGAAATCTCACTGGGTTAGAATTAAATTATGAAAAATTAATTTTAATAAATTAAAGAGAAAGGAAAAGGGAGAAAGTGGATGACATATATCGTTCTACATATTTTGAAATTTTCCACATATTTTGCTTTAACCCCTTGGGGACGGAGCCCATTATGACCCTAAGGACGGGAGCATTTTTTGCAAATCTGACCACTGTCACTTTAAGCATTAATAACTCTGGGATGCTTTTACTTATAAATTTGATTCCGAGATAGTTTTTTCATGACATATTCTACTTTATGTTAGTGATTTTCGTCGATACTTGCATCCTTTCTTGGTGAAAAATTCAAAAATTTCATGAAAAATTTGAAAATTTTGAATTTTTCTAACTTTGAAGCTCTCTGCTTATAAGGAATATGGATATTCCAAATAAATTATATATTGATTCACATAAACAATATGTCTACTTATGTTTGCATCATAAAATTGATGAATTTTTACTTTTGGAAAATATCAGAGGGCTTCAAAGCTCAGCATCAATTTTACAATTTTTCGCAAAATTTTCAAAATCGGAATTTTTCAGGGACCAGTTCAGGTTTGAAGAGGATTTGAAGGGTCTTCTGGTTAGAAATACCCAATAAATGACCCCATTATAAAAACTGCACCCCTCAAAGTATTCAAAATGACATTCAGTAAGTGTGTTAACCCTTTAGGTGTTTCACAGGAATAGCAGCAAAGTGAAGGAGAAAATTCAAAATCTTCATTTTTTACACTGGCATGTTCTTGTAGACCCAGTTTTTGAATTTTTACAAGGGGTAAAAGGAGAGAAATCACTCTAAAATTTGTAACCCAATTTCTCTCGAGTAAGAAAATACCTCATATGTGTATGTCAAGTGTGCGGCGGGTGCACTAGAGGGCTCAGAAGCGAAGGAGCAACAATGGGATTTAGGAGAGTGAGTTTTTCTGAAATGGTTTTTGGGGGGCATGTCCCATTTAGGAAGCCCCTATGGTGCCAGGACAGCAAAAAAAACACATCGCACACTATTATGGAAACGACACCCCTCAAGGAACGTAACAAGGGGTACAGTGAGCCTTAACACCCCACAGGTGTTTGACAACTTTTTGTTAAAGTCGAATGTGTAAATGAAAAAAAATATTTTTTCACTAAAATGCTGTTTTTCCCCAAATTTTACTTTTTTACAAAGGGTAATAGGAGAAAATGCCCCCCAAAATTTGTAACTCCATTTCTTCTGAGTGTGGAAATACCCCATGTTTGGACGTCAAGTGCACTGCGAGCGAACTACAACGCTCAGATGAGAATGAGCGCCATTGAGCTTTTAGAGAGATAATTTGTTTGGAATGGAAGTCGGGGGCCATGTGCATTTACAAAGCCCCCCGTGGTGCCAGAACAGTGGACCCCCCACATGTGACCCCATTTTGGAAACTACACCCCTCACGGAATGTAATAAGGGGTACAGTGAACATTTACACCCCACTGGCGTTTGACAGATCTTTGGAACAGTGGGCTGTGCAAACAAAAAAATTAAATTTTTCATTTTCACGGATCACTGTTCCAAAAATCTGTCAGACACCTGTGGGGCGTAAATGCTCACTGTACCCCTTATTACATTTCGTGAGGGGTGTAGTTTCCAAAATGGGATCACATGTGGGTATTTATTTTTTTGGGTTTATGTCAGAACCGCTGTAAAATCAGCCACCCCTGTGTAAGTCACCAATTTCGGCCTCAAATGTACATAGTGAGCTCTCACTCCTGAGCCTTGTTGTGCGCCCGCAGAGTATTTTACGCCCACATATGGGGTATTTCCGTACTCAGGAGAAATTGCGTTACAAATTTTGGGGGTCTTTTTTTCCTTTTACCTCTTGTGAAAATAAAAAGTAAAGGGCAACACCAGCATGTTAGTGTAAAATGTATTTATTTTTTTTACACTAACAGGCTGGTGTAGACCCCAACTTTTCCTTTTCATAAGGGGTAAAAGGAGAAAAAGCCCCCCAAAATTTGT
Organism: Hyla sarda; assembly: GCF_029499605.1. Lineage (NCBI taxonomy): Eukaryota > Metazoa > Chordata > Amphibia > Anura > Hylidae > Hyla > Hyla sarda. Next base: position 341,898,288 of record NC_079191.1, on the reverse strand, counting down.
AAGGCAATTTCTTCCGAGTACGGCGATACCACATATGTGTCCCTAAACTGTTTCTTTGAAATACGACAGGGCTCCAAAGTGAGAGAGCATCATGTGCATTTGAGGACTAAATTAGGGATTGCATAGGGGTGGACATAGGGGTATTCTACGCCAGTGATTCCCAAACAGGGTGCCTCCAGCTTTTGCTAAATTCCCAGTATGCCAGGACAGTCAGTGGCTGTCCGGAAATGCTGGGAGTTGTTGTTTTGCAACAGCTGGAGGCTCCATTTTGGAAACACTGCTGTACAATACGTTTTTCATTTTTATTGGGGGGGACAGTGTAAGGGGGTGTTTATGTAGTGTTTTACTCTTTATTAGGTGTTAGTGTAGTGTAGTGTAATGTTTTTAGGGTACATTGACACTGGCGGGTTACGGTGAGTTTCCCGCTAGGAATTAGCGTTGCGGCGAAAAGTTTGCCGCAGCTCATACTTGAAGCAGGAAACTTGCTGTAAACCCGCCCGTGTGAATGTACCCTGTACATTCACATGGGGGGGGGGGCAAACCTCCAGCTGTTTCAAAACTACAACTCCCAGCATGCACGGTCTGTCAGTACATGCTGGGAGTTGTAGTTTTGCAACAGCTGGAGGCACACTGGTTGGAAAACCTTCAGTTAGGTTCTGTTACCTAACTCAGTATTTTCCAACCAGTGAGCCTCCAGCTGTTGCAAAACTACAACTCCCAGCATGCACGGTCTGTCAGTACATGCTGGGAGTTGTAGTTTTGCAACAGCTGGAGGCACACTGGTTGGAAAACCTTCAGTTAGGTTCTGTTACCTAACTCAGTATTTTCCAACCAGTGAGCCTCCAGCTGTTGCAAAACTACAACTCCCAGCATGCACGGTCTGTCAGTACATGCTGGGAGTTGTAGTTTTGAAACAGCTGGAGGCACACTGGTTGGAAAATATTGAGTTAGGTTCTGTTACCTAACTCAGTATTTTCCAACCAGTGTGCCTCCAGCTGTTGCAAAACTACAATTCCCAGCATGACTGATCACAGAAGGGCATGCTGGGAGATGTAGTTATGCAACAGCTGGAGGTACGCAACTACAACTCCCAGCATGCCGAGACAGCTGTTTTCTGTGTGGGCATGCTGGAATTTGTAGTTTTGCAACATCTGGAGTGCTACAATTTAGAGACCACTTAACAGTGATCTCCAAACTGTGGACCTCCAGATGTTGCAAAACTACAACTCCCAGCATGCCCAGACAGCAAACAACTGTGTGGGCATGCTAGGAGTTGTAGTTTTGCAAGATCTAGAGGGCAGTATAGAGATCACTGTGCAGTGGTTTCTAAACTGCAGACCTCCAGCTGTTGCAAAACTACAAATTCCAGCATGCCCACACAGCAAACAGCTGTCTGGGCATGCTGGGAGTTGTAGTTTTGCAACATCTGGAGGGCTACAGTCTAGAGACCACTATAGTGGTCTCAGACTGTAGCCCTCTAGATGTTGCTAGGCAACTACTCACCGGCTTCCGTCGCATCCGGGAGCCGTCCTCTTCTGCCGCACGCTGCCGCAGATCTCCGTCGCCGCCCGCCGATCCCCGTCGCTCCGCTGCCTCTGGAGGGGTAAGTGGACTCCGGCGCCGCTCCTCTTCGTTTTCCCCGTTCTGCCCCGCCTATTGTAGGTGGGCAGGACGGGGAAAACGAAAGTAAACCCCTCCGCCCCAGATCTGCTATTGGTGGTCGCGTCTAGACCACCAATAGCAGGGATAGGAGGGGTGGCACCCGTGCCACCTCACTCCTATCGCTTTAGGGGGATCGTGGGTGTCTTAGACACCCGCGAACCCCTTCTATTCCGGGTCACCGGGTCACCATAGACCCGTAATGACCCGGAATCAGAGCAAATCGCAAGTGTGAATTCAATTGCGATTTGCGCCGATCGCCGAAATGGCGCGCTTAGGGGACCGAAATTCCCACGGGCGTATGGATAAGCCCTTCGTCCTTAAGTACCAGTACGCAAGGGCGTATGCATACACCCTTCGTCCCCAACAGGTTAAAGGGGTACTCCATTGGAATTTTTTTTCATATCAACTGGCTCCAGAAATGTTAACAGATTTGTAAATTACTCCTATTAAAAACTCCAAATGCTTCCAGTACTTATCAGCTGCTGTATGCTCCACAGATAGTTCTTTTCTTTTTTATGCCCATAGCAAATCCCCATAGCAAACCTCTTCAGCTCTGGACAGTTCCTGATATGGACAGAGATGTCAGCAGAGGACACTGTGATCAGACTGAAAAGAACTTCCTCTGGAGCATACAGCAGCTGATAAGTACTGGAAGGATTAAGATTTTTAAATAGAAGTAATTTCCAGTAATTTCCAAATCTTAACTTTCTGGCACCAGGTGATTAAATTTTTTTTTCCCCGTCGGAGTACCCCTTTAAAGGGGTTATCCAGGGATATATATGAAAAAAATACTACCAATGGTGTGGAATGTGCTATCATAGCCCTTCTGGCTTGTTTCACTGCTCCCTGATGCACCGTCCTCCTCTGCCCACTGCTCTATCTTCTCTCAGCTTTTTTCTCCTGCACACCCTATTAAGACTACGTTTCAGCAGCATATGTAAGTGCAAAGCACCAATCCTTCTTTTAGTGTTATAATAGATGCCTACAGTGGCATCACTAGGGTTGTTGTCACCTGGTGCGGAAGAAGATGGTATCACCCCCCACCTGCAAGTATGTTTTTTCCCCATTTACCAATGTTCGACTGGCAGAGATGAGCTGGAATTGAGAGAAAGGGGAGTTACAGGGGAAGGGGAGTTGGTGAGTATGACTTTTTATTATTTTCACAGGGCTCCCCCCCCCCAAATATATATATATATATATATATATATATATATATATATATATATAAATAAATGCATCCCATAGACATCCCCTTTAACCACATAACACACATACCGCATACACCACTGCACCAGAAATGAAAAAACCTTGACTAACTCTCCATTCTGCTAAGAAAACCCGAAAAAGGGGCATGGCCGTCGGGGAAAGGGGGCGTGGTCGCCAAAAAGGGCAGTGTTCCTGACATTTTCACAAAAACCCAACATATTTACTAAGGTTTCCACAGGAAATGTGGTGGATTTCAGCTGAGGAAAACCCTACAGATCAGAGCATGTGTAAAAAAAGCAAAATGTTAGGAAAGTGGAAAATGTAAGGAAACCTTAGTAAATACCGTGGAAAATAAATTGTGGGGAATTTAAACCCACAAAGAAACCTACACTTCACTGTTAGTACATAAGGGCCATTGCATACTACATATACCACTCACACAGAGTACACATACCGCATACATCACTCACACAGGGAACACATACCGCATACATCACTCACACAGGGTACACCTACTACATATACCACTCACACAGGGTACACATACCGCATACACCACTCACACAGGGAACACATACCGTATACATCACTCACACACGGTACACATACCGCATACATCACTCACACAGGGTACACATACTACATATACCACTCACACAGGGTACACATACTACATATACCACTCACACAGGGTACACATACCGCATACATCACTCACACAGGGAACACATACCGTATACATCACTCACACACGGTACACAAACCGCATACATCACTCACACAGGGAACACATACCGTATACATTACTCACACACGGTACACATACCACATACATCACTCATATAGGGTACCCATACCGCATACATCACTGACACAGGATACACAAACCGCATATATCACTCACACAGGGTACACGTACCGCATACATCACTTACACAGGGAGCACATACCATATACATCACTCACACACGGTACACATACCGCATACATCACTCACACAGGGTTCACATACTACATATACCACTCACACAGGGTACACATACCGCATACATCACTCACACAGGGTACACATACTACATATACCACTCTCACAGGGTACACACACCGCATACATCACTCACACAGGGAACACATACCGTATACATCACTCACACACGGTACACATACCGCATACATCACTCACATAGGGTACACTTACCGCATATATCACTCACACAGGGTACGCATACTACATATACTACTCACACAGGGTACACACACCGCATACATCACTCACACAGGGTACACATACTGCATACATCACTCACATAGGGTACACATACCGCATACATCACTGACACAGGGTACACAAACCACATAAATCACTCACACAGGGAACGTATATCGTATACATCACTCACACATGGTACACATACCGTATACATTACTCACACTGGGTACACATACCGCATACATCACTCACAAAGGGAACATATACCGCATTCATCACTTACACAGGGTACACATACCGTATACATCACTCACACTGGGTACACATACCGCATACATCACTCACACAGGGAACATATACCACATTCATCACTCACACAGGGTACACATACCGTATACATCACTCACACAGGGAACATATACCGCATACATCACTCACACAGGGTACACGTAATGCATACATCGCTCACACAGGGTACACATACCGCATACATCACTCACATAGGGTACACATACCGCATACATCACTGACACAAGGTACACAAACCACATACATCACTCACACAGGGAACACATATCGTATACATCACTCACACACGGTACACATACCGTATACATTACTCACACTGGGTACACATACCGCATACATCACTCACAAAGGGAACATATACCGCATTCATCACTTACACAGGGTACACATACCGTATACATTACTCACACTGGGTACACATACCGCATACATCACTCACAAAGGGAACATATACCGCATTCATCACTTACACAGGGTACACATACCGTATACATCACTCACACTGGGTACACATACCGCATACATCACTCACACAGGGAACATATACCGCATTCATCACTGACACAGGGTACACAAACCGCATACATCACTCACACAGGGAACATATACCGCATTCATCACTGACACAGGGTACACAAACCGCATACATCACTCACACACGGTACACATACCGCATATATCACTCACACAGGGTACATGTAATGCATACATCGCTCACACAGGGTACACATACCGCATACATCACTCACATAGGGTACACATACCACATACATCACTGACACAGGGTACACAAACCGCATACATCACTCACACACGGTACACATACCGCATACATCACTCACATAGGGTACACATACCGCATACATCACTCACACAGGGTTCACATACTACATATACCACTCACACAGGGTACACATACCGCATACATCGCTCACACAGGGAACACATACCGTATACATCACTCACACACGGTACACATACCGCATACATCACTCACTCAGGGTATACCTACTACATATACCACTCACACAAGGTACATACACCGCATGCATCACTCACACAGGGAACACATACCGCATACATCACTCTCGTAGGGTACACATACCGCATACATCACTGACACAGGATACACAAACCGCATACATCACTCACATAGGGTACACATACCGCATACATCACTGACACAGGGTACACAAACCGCATACATAGTCTGGTTTTCTTTACTACAATTGTCGCAAAATTGTCGCAACTGCGACTACGCGATTTTTTGTGCAACATTTTGACTGGCAAGCGAGAAAAGCAATGTTTTCCAAAAATTAACTACATAGTAATAATTTTAAAATGGACTACGGGTAGTCAGGTATTTATTACCTGCGACAGTTGCAACTGCGCAAAAAAAAGTCGCAACAGGGTTAAAAATTGACTAAATTTACTCCAGCTCAAACATGGAGCAGAAAAAGCTACTACCAAAGTAAACAAGGAAAAATTGCTTACGTGAAAGCAGTTGATAAATAAGTCTCATATAAACAAAAAATAAAAGTAAGGAAAAAATTACCAAAAAAAAAGAATACATAAGCAAACATTGATAAATGTCCCTCATAGGGTACACATACCGCACACATCACTACACAAACCGCATACATCACTCACACAGGGAACACATACTGCATACATCACTACACAAACCGCATACATCACTCACACAGGGAACACATACCGTATACATAACTCACACAGGTACACATACCATATACATCACTCACACTGGGTACACATACCGCATACATCACTCACACAGGGAACATATACCACATTCATCACTCACACAGGGTACACATACCGTATACATCATTCACAAAGGGAACATATACCGCATACATCACTCACAGAGGGTACATGTACCGCATACAAAACTCACACAGGGTACACGTAATGCATACATCGCTCACACAGGGTACACATACCGCATACATCACTCACATAGGGTATACATACCGCATACATCACTGACACAGGGTACACATACCGCATACATCACTGACACAGTGTACACATACCATATACATCACTCACACAGGGTACACATACTACATATACCACTCACACAGGGTACACACACCGCATATATCACTCACACAGGGTACACATACCGCATACATCACTCACATAGGGTACACAAACCGCATACATCATTCACACAGGGAAAACCTACCGCATTCATCACTCACACAGGGTACACATACCGCATACATCACTCACATAGGGTACACATTCCGCATACATCACTGACACAGGATACACAAACCGCATACATCACTCACACAGGATATACATACTGCATACATCACTCACATAAGGTACACATACCGCATACATCACTGACACAGGGTACACATACCGCATAGATCACTGACACAGGGAACACATACCGTATACATCACTCACACAGGGTACACATACCGTATACATCACTCACACAGGGTACACATACTACATATACCACTCACACAGGGTACACATACCGCATACATCACTCACATAAGTACACATACATCACTGACACAGGGTACACAAACCGCATACATCACTCACACAGGGAACACATACCGCATACATCACTCACACAGGGAACACATACCGTATACATCACTTACACAGGATACACATACCGCATACATCACTCACATAGGGTACACAAACCGCATACATCACTCACACAGGGAAAACCTACCGCATTCATCACTCACACAGGGTACACATACCGTATACATCACTCACACAGGGAACATATACCGCATACATCACTCACACAGGGTACATGTACCGCATACATCACTCACACAGGGTACACAAAATGCATACATCACTCAAACATGATACACATACCTCATAGATCACTCACACAGGGTACACATACCGCATACATCACTCACATAGGGTACACAAACCGCATACATCACTCACACAGGGAAAACCTACCGCATTCATCACTCACACAGGGTACACATACCGTATACAACACTCACACAGGGAACATATACCGCATACATCACTCACACAGGGTACATGTACCGCATACATCACTCACACAGGGTACTCAAAATGCATACATCACTCACACATGGTACACATACCTCATAGATCACTCACACAGGGTACACATACCGCATACATCACTGACAGAGGGTACACATACCGCATACATCACTCACACAGGGAACACATACCGCATACATCACTCACATAGGGTACACATACCGCATACATCACTGACACAGGGTACACAAACCGCATACATCACTCACACAGGGAACACATAGCGTATACATCACTCACACAGGGTACACATACTACATATACCACTCACACAGGGTACACACACCGCATACATCACTCACACAGGGTACACATACCGCATACATCACTCACATAGGGTACACATACCGCATACATCACTGACACAGGGTACACAAATCGCACATATCACCCACACAGGGAACACATACCGCATACATCACTCACGCACGGTACACATACCGTATACATTACTCACACTGGGTACACATACCGCATACATCACTCACACTGGGTACACATACATCACTCACACAGAGAACATATACCGCATTCATCACTCACACAGGGTACACATACCGTATACATCACTCACACAGGGAACATATACCGCATACATCACTCACACAGGGTACATGTACCGCATACATCACTCACACAGGGTGCACGTACTGCATATATCGCTCACAAAGGGTACACATACCGCATACATCACTCACACAGGGTACACGTAACGCATACATCGCTCACACAGGGTACACGTAACGCATACATCGCTCACACAGGGTACACATACCGCATACATCACTCACACAGGGTACACGTAACGCATACATCGCTCACACAGGGTACACGTAACGCATACATCACTCACACAGGGTACACGTAACGCATACATCACTCACACAGGGTACACGTAACGCATACATCGCTCATACAGGGTACACATACCGCATACATCACTCACACAGGGTACACATACCGCATACATCACTCACACAGGGTACACATACCGCATACATCACTCACACAGGGTACACATACCGCATACACCACTCACACACTGGCCATATACACACATATTAAACAATCTACTTGCACACTGAATCCATTGATACATTATAAGCATGGCACACATATGTCAAACAAATAAACAGATTTCATTTATAGAAATGACATATAGTGTTAAAGGGGTACTCCGGTGGAAAACTTATTTTTTTTTAAATCAACTGGTACCAGAAAGTTAAACAGATTTGTAAATTACTTCTATTGAAGTATTGAAAAAATTCCACGTCTTGCTGTATAGTGGGGCCTTGTGCTCAATACCCCCTCCCCTCCCCCTGACTGATGCTTCAACAACAACATTCTGGCTTTACTCCAGACTGCAGCCAGTCACTGGGCAGTCACTCATCCTCCTTCTCCTCCTCCTCTGAAGTCCGGTAAGAAGAAGGGGCTGCTGGGGACCTGAGAGGGAAGATACAGAGCTGCCTGCCGCTACACCATGCCCAAATGGGACTATGCAGCCTGCTACAGCCAGTAAGCATAGCAGACTGTGACCAGCAGGGAACACTGTGTGCAGGAGAGAGCTAGCTGTGTATAGAGAACATCAGCCACTGTTGATTCATTTGGAAGCCTGTCCTAAGGAACAGGCTGGTGTAACTTCCCACCTTATGGTGTCACTCTACTTGTGGGAGTCAAGTAGAACCCCTCTAGCAACGCCACTGGATGCCTAATTTCTTCTCAGAAACTGTTACATACTCACAGCCTGCGTGCAGCTAAGTTTAACTTGTCTATTGATGCTTTTCATGATTTGCACTGTCCGAATCCCTCTTTGCGCAGGTTTGTTATTCTTATTGTTAAAACCGTATAAAAAATTAGATATATAATAAACTACATTTCAGCTGTCCTCACTGAAATGATTTGGTTTCCATTATGCTGTCAGAAGGGATGTGGGTTAATCAGCTATGATAGAGAGTAGGTGACTTTCTTGGATAATGCTAGAAAGGGGATATGTCACATGATCTCTTTTTCATTTGAGGGGTGGAGGGGAGAAAGGAGACAAAGTGGACAGAGAATGTCAGGTTTTTCTTCACTTTCTGTCTGCCGACAAAACATTGGGCAAACATTTTCAAAATAATCCCTTTGGAGTAACTCGCCCACCCAATAGCCACCATTATCATTGTCTATTGATGATCATTACTAGGATAAAATCATTTGACCTCATTAATAACTCTTGAAAATTTAGCTCTGGACAAACATTAAAGTATAGCCTTTGGTTGTTTAAAAAGATTTTCTGAAATAGATGGACTGCTTGAAAAGTCAGTATGTGTTACTTTAGCTGTTAGCTATGTCACTTTGTTCTCCTCTCTCCCAACCATTCTAAATGTATCTTTTGACCATGCCAACAGTTAGCAATGGTGTCACTCTGGGAAGGCAGAACAAACTAACATTTTGTGACACCCAATGTGCCTGCCTCTAGCCCTGCCTTCATCTCATTCTTGCCTCTGGCCCTGCTTTATGATATTCCTGAATCGCTGTCCCTTTAACCTTCAAGTCTACCATCTAAACTTCTTTCTGTCAGTAATTTTAATGACACATTATATCTGAATTATGAGTTACGAAATAAACAAACAAAACAATTTCCTGGTGAATTGCATAAAATATAATTGATACAATTCACATCTGAGCCGACTATTTCTCAAATATGTTAACTTGTTTTTAAAGATCTCAGTTGATAATAATGCTAGAGAGTTAGTTTTGCATTGTAATAACATAATACACAGGCTTTCACTTTTTGTCTTTTTCATTTTTACCACAAAATCTGCAGCAAAAAAATGGTGAAATTGAAAGAAAAAAAAAGACAATTTAGCAACTTTTGGGAGTTTTGCTTTTACGCAGCACACTTAACGGTAAAAATGACACATTATCTTTATTATGTAGGCCAATACAAATACAACAATACCCAATTTATATAGGCTTCGCTGTATTTTGCTACATTTAAAAAAAATGAAACTTTTGTTAAGAAAATAAGTATTTACCCCTTTAACTTTTTTATTCTTTATCTTCTGGATTTAGATGAGACCATGTTTGTTTAGATGGGACTTTTTGATCACTTTTTATACCATTTTTTTCTGATATGCGATGAGACAAAAAAAAAAAGCACATTTCTGGTGTTCGATATTTTTTTCATTTACACCATTTACTATGTTGGATCGACCAGTAATTTTATGCTTTAATAGCTTCAACAATTTCACATTAGGCAAATGTGTTTATTTTTATTTAGTTTACATTTTTTTTAATGGAAAAATAGAGAAAGGGAGTTGAATTAAACTTTTAGTATGAAAAGGGTTATTTGGTAAAACCTTTATTAACCCCTTCATGACCCAGCCCATTTTCACCTTCATGACCTGGGCATTTTTTGAAAATCTGACCACTGTCACTTTAAACATTAATAACTCTGGGATGCTTTTACTTATCATTCTGATTCCGAGATTGTTTTTTCGTGACATATTCTACTTTATGTTATCGGTAAAATTTCACTGATATTTGTATCCTTTCTTGGTAAAAAATCTAAAAATTTCATTAAAATTTAGAAAATTTTGCATTTTTCTAACTTTGAAAGTTTCTGCTTGAAAGGAAAATGGATATTCCAAATAATTTAGATATTAATTCACATATAAAATATGTCTACTTTGTGTTTGCATTAAAAAATTGACAAGTTTTTACTTTTGGAAGACACCAGAGGGCTTCAAAGTTCTGCAGCAATTTTCCAATTTTTCTCAAGATTTTCAAAATCGTAATTTTTCAGGGCCCAGTTCAGGTTGGAAGTGGATTTTAAGGATCTTCATATTAGAAATACCCCATAAATGACCCCATTATAAAAACTGCACCCCCCAAAGTATTCAAAATGACATTCAGTAAGTGTTTTAACCTTTTAGGTGTTTCACAGGAATAGCAGCAAAGTGAAGGAGAAAATTCTAAATCTTCATTTTTTACACTCGCATTTTCTCGTAGACCCAATTTTTTTATTTTTACAAGGGGTAAAAGGAGAGGAATCACCCTAAAATTGGTAACTCAATTTCTCTTGAGTAAGGAAATACCTCATATGCGTATGTAAAGTGTTCGGCGGGCGCAGTAGAGGGCTCAGAAGGGAAGGAGCGACAATGGGATTTTGGAGAGTGAGTTTTTCTGAAAGGGTTTTTGGGGGGCATGTCCCATTTAGGAAGCCCCTATGGTGCCAGAACAGTGGACCCCCCCCCCACATGTGACCCCATTTTGGAAACTATACCCCTCATGGAATTTAATAAGGGGTGCAATGAGCATTTACACCCCACTGGTGTTTGACAGATATTTGAAACAGTGGACTGTGCAAATCAAAAATTTTATTTTTCATTTTCACAGACCACTGTTCCAAAAATCTGTCATACACCAGTGGGGTGTAAATGCTCACTGCACCCCTTATTACATTCCGTGAGGGGTGTAGTTTCCAAAATGGGGTCACATGTGGATATTTATTGTTTTGTGTTTGTCAGAACTGCTGTAACAATCAGCCACCCCTGTGCAAATCGCCTCAAATGTACATGGTGCACTCTCCCTTCTGGGCCTTGTTGTGCTCCCCCAGAGCACTTTGCGCCCACATATGGGGTATCACTGTACTCAGGAGAAATTGCGTTACAAATTTAGAGGGTCTTTTTTCCCTTTTACCTCTTGTGAAAATGAAAAGTATAGGGCAACACCAGCATGTCAGTGTAAAAAATTTATTTTTTTACACTAACATGCTGGTGTAGACCCCAACTTCACCTTTTCATAAGGGGTTAAAGAAGAAAAAGCCCCCCAAAATTTGTAAGGCAATTTCTCCCGAGTACGGCGATACCCCATATGTGTCCCAAAACTGTTGCCCTGAAATACGACAGGGCTCCAAAGTGAGAGAGCGCCATGCGCATTTGAGGCCTGAATTAGGGATTTGCATAGGGGTGGACATAGGGACATTCTACGCCAGTGATTCCCAAACAGGGTGCCTCCAGCTGTTGCAAAACTCCCAGCATGCCTGGACAGTCAATGGCTGTCCGGCAATACTGGGAGTTATTATTTTGCAACAGCTGGTGGCTCCGTTTTGGAAACAGTAGCGTACCAGACGTTTTTCATTTTTGGGGGGGAGGGGGGCTGTGTAGGGGTATGTGTATATGTAGTGTTTTTTACTTTTATTTTAGGTTAGTGTCAGTGTAGTGTAGTGTTTTTAGGGTACAGTCACATGGGCAGAGGTTCACAGCAAGTTTGCCGCTGGAAGTTTGAGCTGCAGCGCAAAATTTGCGCCATCTCAAACTTGCAGCACTCACTGTAAACCTCCGCCCATGTGAGTGTACCCTGTACATTCACATTGGGGGGAGGGGGCAAACATCCAGCTGTTGCAAACTCCGAGCATGCCCTTTGGCTGTCCGTGCATGCTGGGAGTTGTAGTTTTGCAACAGCTGGAGGAACACTGGTTTGGAAACACTAAGTTAAGTAATAAACTTTCAAGTGTTTTGCAACCAAACTTAGTGTTTCCAAACCAGTGTGCCTCCAGCTGTTGCAAAACTACAACTCCCAGCATGCATGGTCTGTCAGTGCATGCTGGGAGTTATAGTTTTGCAACAATTGCAACAGCTGGAGGCACTGAGGTAGGAAACGGACAATGTTTCCCAACTAGTGTGCCTCCAGTTGTTGCAAAACTACAACTCCCAGCATGCCCAGACTGCCAAGGCATGCTGGAAGTTGTAGTTCGGCAATATCTGAAGGATCAGATGTTGCCGAACTTTAACTTCCAGCATGCTTGGGCAGTCTGGGCATGCTGGGAGTTGTAGTTTTGCAACATCTGGAGGTCCACAGTTTGGAGACCACTGTATAATGGTCTCCAATCTGTGCTCTTCCAGATGTTAGAGAACTACAACTCCCAGCATGCCTGGACAGACTGAGCATGCTGAGATTTGTAGTTTTGCAACATCTGGAAGAGCACAGATTGGAGACCATTATACAGTGGTCTCCAAACTGTGGACCTCCAGATGTTGCAAAACTACAACTCCCAGCATGCCCAGAAAGCCAAAGGCTGTCTGGGCATGCTGGGAGTTGCAGTTTTGAAACTCTCAGAGGCAGCAGTGAGATCGCTTTACGGCGATCTCACTGCTGTCAATGAAGATGCCGCACTGCTGCCGGAAACTCACCTCCGGGACGCAGCGCAGCCGGGACCGCACGGAGGACGCCGGGACCGCTCGGGACACCGCTCGGATGGGTAAGTGATGTCGGGGGACGGGTAAGGGACACTTAGCAGAGCGGTGTGTGTCCCGATCCCCGTGATCGGGACTCACACACCGCGCTGCTAAGTATTCTGATAGCGAAACGCTGCTATCAGCTAGTCAGATTTGACCAGCTGATAGCAGCGATCGCTGGGGGGGGTGGGGGATGAAACCCCCCGTGGTCGCACGGTAAGATGGCTGGCTATCAGTGATAGCCACCATCTTTCCGGGCGCTGCGGGATGCCGCGAGTAGCGGCAGTAATGTCCATGACGTACCTGTATTTCATGGGTCGGGAACACCTTGCCACCCATGACGTACAGGTATGTCATAGGTCGGGAAGGGGTTAATCCCTTCCCGCAGAATGGCATATATAAACGCCGGGTTGTGCAGTGCGTTCGCGCATCCCAGCGTTTATAAATGACATATAGTTAACCCGACGATGCGCAGCATCGCACAGGTTAACTGGCAGAAGTCCCGCTGTTTCCCGCAGGGGACAATTTCTGCTTCACCCCCAGGACCATCCATTGATGGTCCTGGTCAGCGATCACTGTGATTGGTCCCTGTGGACTAATTACAGTGATCTAGGGTGAAAGTTCAGATCCCTCGCACTGCCCGCCCCTGGAAGTCGGGCAGAACGGGGGACGATGGCTGCGGGGGCTCGCGGCATAGGTGGGGGAACACGTGGGGACCGGCAGCCTTACCCGAACCAGCGGTGGGACCGAGGAGCAGCGCGGGACCGGCCACGTGGACGAGCAGCGACGGGACCGGCAGGTGAGTATATGGTCCTCAGAAGCAGCAGTGAAGAACTTCACTGCTGCTTCTAGGAGTCTGAAAACTACAACTCCCAGCATGCCTAGACAGCCTTTGGCTGTCTGGGCATGCTGGGAGTTGTAGTTTTGCAACATCTGGAGGGCCCCAGTTTGGAGACCATTGTATAATGGTCTCCAATCTGTGCTCTTCCAGCTGTTGCAAAACTACAACTCCCAGCATGCACTGACTGTCCAGGCATGCTGGGAGTTTTAGTTCAGCAACATCTGGCCCTTCAGATATTACCGAACTACAACTCCCAGCATGCCCTTCAGCTGTCTGGGCATGCTGGGAGTTGTAGTTTTGCAACAACTGGAGACACACTGGTTGGGAAACATTGTTTCTAACTCAGCGTTTCCTAACCTGTGTGCCTCCAGCTGTTGCAAAACTATAACTCCCAGCATGCACTAACAGACCATGCATGCTGGGAGTTGTAGTTATGCAACATCTGGAGGGCCCCAGTTTGGAGACCATTGTATAATGGTCTCCAATCTGTGCTCTTCCAGCTGTTGCAAAACTACAACTCCCAGCATGCACTGACTGTCCAGGCATGCTGGAAGTTTTAGTTCAGCAACATCTGGCCCTTCAGATGTTGCCGAACTACAACTCCCAGCATGCCCTTCAGCTGTCTGGGCATGCTGGGAGTTGTAGTTTTGCAACAACTGGAGACACACTGGTTGGGAAACATTGTCTGTTTCTAACTCAGTGTTTCCTAACCTGTGTGCCTCCAGCTGTTGCAAAACTATAACTCCCAGCATGCACTAACAGACCATGCATGCTGGGAGTTGTGGTTTTGCAACAGCTGCTGCACCCCCCCCCCCCCCCCCTGTGAATGTACAAGGTACATTCACATGGGCGAGGCTTTTACAGTGGGTTTTTCGCTGCAAGTTAGAGATGCAGCAAATTTTGCGCTGGGAAACTCACTGTAATCCCCCGCCCATGTGACTGTACCCTAAAAACACTACACTACACCTACACAAAATAAAGTAAAAAGTTAAAAACACTACATATACGCATACCCCTACACAGCCCCCCTCCCCCAATAAGAACATCCGGTACACCACTGTTTCCAAAGCAGAGCCTCCAGCTGTTGAAAAACAACAACTCCCAGTATTGCCGGACAGCCGTTGACTGTCCACGCATGCTGGGAGTTTTGCAACAGCTGGAGGCACCCTGTTTGGGAATCACTGGCGTGGAATACCCCTATGTCCACCCCTATGCAAATCCCTAATTTAGGCCTCATAGGCACATGGCGCTCTCACTTTGGAGCCCTGTCGTATTTCAAGGCAACAGTTTAGGGTCACATATGGGATATCGCCGTACTCGGGAGAAATTGCGTTACAAGGTTTGGGGGGTATTTTCTTCTTTAACCCTTCATGAAAAGGAAATGTTGGGGTCTACACCAGAATGTTAGTGTAAAAAATTTAAATTTTTTACACTAACATGCTGATGTTGCCCTATACTTTAAATTTTCACAAGAGGTAAAAGGGAAAAAAGCCCCCCAAAATTTTTAACGCAATTTTTCCCGACTACGGAGATACTCCATATGTGGGCGCAAAGTGCTCTGGGGGCGCACAACAAGGCCCAGAAGGGAGAGCGCACCATGTACATTTGAGGTGATTTGCACAGGGGTGGCTGATTGTTACAGTGGTTTTGACAAAGGCAAAAAAAAAAAAAAAAAACACATGTGACCCCATTTCGGAAACGACACCCCTCACGGAATGTAATGAGGGGTGTAGTGAGAATTTACCCCCCACTGGTGTCTGACTGATCTTTGGAACAGTGGTCCGTGAGAATGAAAACTTGTACAGCCCACTGTTCCAAAGATCTGTCAGACACCAGTGGGGGGCAAATGCTCACTGTACCCCTTGTTACATTCCTCAAAGGGTCTAGTTTCCAAAATGGTATGCCATGTGTTTTTTTTGCTGTCCTGGCACCATAGGGGCTTCCTAAATGCGACATGCTCCCTGAGCAAAATTTGCTCTCAAAAAGCCAAATATGACTCCTTCTCTTCTGAGCATTGTAGTTCGCCCATAGTGCACTTCAGGTCAACTTATGGGGTACCTCCATACTCAGAAGAGATGGGGTTACAAATTTTGGGGGGTATTTTCTGCTATTAACTCTTGGAAAAATGTGAAATTTGGGGGGAAACACACATTTTAGTGAAAAAAAATATTTTTTTTTTACATATGCAAAAGTCGTTAAACACCTGTGGGGTATTAAGGCTCACTTTATTCCTTATTACATTCCTCAAGGGGTTTAGTTTCCAAAATGGTATGCCATGTGTTTTTTTTGCTGTTCTGGCACCATAGGGGCTTCCTAAATGCGACATGCCCCCCGAGCAAAATTTGCTCTCAAAAAGCCAAATATGACTCCTTCTCTTCTGAGCATTGTAGTTCACCCGTAGTGCACTTCAGGTCAACTTATGGGGTACCTCCATACTCAGAAGAGAAGGTGTTACAAATATTGGGGGTATTTCCTGCTATTAACCCTTGGAAAAATGTGAAATTTGGGGGGAAACACACATTTTAGTGAAAAAAAATATATTTTTTTTACATATGCAAAAGTCGTGAAACACCTGTGGGGTATTAAGGCTCACTTTATTCCTTGTTATGTTCCTCAAGGGGTCTAGTTTCCAAAATGGTATGCCATGTGAGTTTTTTTTTGCTGTTCTGGCACCATAGGGGCTTCCTAAATGCAACATGCCCCCCAAAAACCATTTCAGAAAAACGTACTCTCCAAAATCCCCTTGTCGCTCTTTCCCTTCTGAGCCCTCTACTGCGCCCGCCGAACACTTTACATAGACATATGAGGTATGTGCTTACTCAAGAGAAATTGGGCTACAAATATAAGTATACATTTTCTCCTTTTACCCCTTGTAAAAATTCAAAATTGGGTCTACAAGAACATGCGAGTGTAAAAAATGAAGATTGTGAATTTTCTCCTTCACTTTGCTTCTATTCCTGTGAAACACCAAAAGGGTTAAAATGATGACTGAATGTCATTTTGAATACTTTTGGGGGGTGCAGTTTTTATAATGGGGTCTTTTGTGGGGTATTTCTAATATGAAGACCCTTCAAATCCACTTCAAACCTGAACTGGTCCCTGAAAAATAGTGAGTTTGAAAATTTTGCGAAAAATTGGAAAATTTCTGCTGAACTTTGAAGCCCTCTGGTGTCTTCCAAAAGTAAAAACTCGTCACTTTTATGATGCAAACATAAAGTAGACATATTGTATATGTGAATAAATTTTTTGTTATTTGTAATATACATTTTCATTACAAGCAGAGAGCTTCAAAGTTAGAAAAATGCTAAATTTTCAAATTTTTCATCAAATTTTAGGAATTTTTACAAGGAAAGGATGCAAGTTACCACAAAATTTTACCACCATGTTAAAGTAGAATATGTCACGAAAAAACAATCTCGGAATCAGAATGATAACTAAAAGCATTCCAGAGTTATTAATGATTAAAGTGACAGTGGTCAGATGTGCAAAAAACGCTCTGGTCCTTAAGGCCAAAATGGGCTTGGTCCTGAAGGGGTTAAATAATTTCTTATGTATTAGCCCTCTTTTGGAACTTGTACAAGCCATCACCGTATAGCTTATTCAGATCAATGCATGACATTTGCATGTTTTCCTTAGATCACTTTTGGCAGAGTCTGGTTACTGGGGCCACAGAGTATTGAGCGGGGTCACATCAGGATCCCGATCCATACATTGTTTCCGGCTATATATATATATATATATATATATATATATATATATATACACATCATGGGGCAGGAAAGGGTTACATTTATGCCAATTGTACACAATCTATAGGACTATGACTCGGTGGAGTTTAATCTCTTTAGAAATGGTCTTGTAACCATTTAAATGCTTTTGAGCATCACTTACTTTTCTTCTGATGTTCTTTGAAATGTTTGTTCAACCCATAGTTCACATTCACAAACGTGTTGTCATGATGATCAGACTTTGAAAGATTACTGGTCTGAGTAATACTAAATACTCACACCTGATGGTCATCCCATTGATTTAAAACACCTGACTCTAATTTCACTTTCTATCTGCTAATCTTAAAGCTTCACATACGTCTGCCACTCAAAGATGTGATATTCTATCATTTGACTCAATTAATAAACATTCAAGTCTAGTATTTTTTACTAATTCGTCAAAACTTTTTATCTATTTTTCTTACTTTAAAATCTGATGTCCTTTTAGGTCTAATTTATGAAGAAATCTAAAAAGTTGCAATTGTTTTTAATTATCTTATCATTTTTATCATTGATTCATAGAAGATACTTTATTACTTTTTAAGTCTTATTATATTAATGTACTAATAGTGTGCTATAATATCTTTAAAAAACATCTATTGCCCTGTATCATTGGGAGGATGGGTTTTCCTTGTTTTATTATTTAGACCAATTGTTTTTAGACTGTATTTAGACCAATTGTGAACCTGGAGGTTAAAGGAGTAGTCCAGTGGTGACCCAGTGGTGAACAACTTATCCCCTATCCTAAGGATAGGGGACAAGTTTGAGATCGCGTGGGATCCGACCGCTGGGGCCCCCTGCGATCTCCTATACGGAGCCCCGACAGCCCGCGGGAAGGGGGCGTGTCGACCTCCGCACGAAGCGGCGGCCGACAAGCCCCCTCAATACAACTCTATGGCAGAGCCGAAGCGCTGCCTTCGGCAATCTCTGGCTCTGCCATAGAGATGTATTGAGGGGACGTGTCGGCCGCCGCTTCATGCGGAGGTCGACACCCACTATCTGGCCGGAGAGCCTGGCCCCCGTACAGAGAGATCGCAGGGGGCCCCAGCGTTCGGACCCCCCGCGATCTCAAACTTATCCCCTATCCTTAGGATAGGGGATATGTTTTTCATTACTGGACTACCCTTTTAAATTATTTTTTTTTTAAACATGTGGTGGATGCACCATATTTCCTAACAGGCTATTCTAAAGTGTTCTCCTTTTCTTTCCTAGTATTATTATTAGTATTTCTCTCATGTCACTCACATATGGTTAAAGCGCAACTATCATCTAGAATAGGCTATGCTTCAGACAGTACCACCTCACTCTGGCGATTTCACTCTGTTGACTGGCACACAGGCACCCCCCGCTTATAACAGCCCTGTATACTTTTCCTGCTTGCTGGTTGTCAAGCAATAGAAATATAGAAATAGAAATAGAAATAGCTGGAGACAAACTTTGCAGCCTCGGAGCATAGTGAACCCCAGGCCCAGCCTCTCTGACAGTTCAGCCAACTCCAGGAGGGATGTCCAAACATGTTTATTGTGAGTATACAGCAGTCAGCTTTTTCAGCACAAGTGAAATAAGAAAACTTTATTGACAAACTGTTATCTGACAGCTATGATTAGATAATTTTAGTATCTTACTTATTTAGTTTAAGGGTTATGAAATGTGTATATTCATTTAATACATTGCCTTCTAGATTTAGACTGCAGTTTGGTCAGTTGGGGTTATCTGAAAGCTAAAATCGTGTCATTCTTATATTAATTTTACTGATGCAATGTACAGTCCTTCAAGTGAGTAATATAATGTCCTTCATCAATATGATCACCTTCTGGTCCCTCTGTTACATGGCATATGCAGACTAACACTTTTTTCTAGGAGCTGGCTTGGATAAACAGGAGCTGGGGGTCTTTACAAGTAAAAGGATTTATCTACAATGTAACGCATTTCGCAGAGAGCTGCTTCTTCAAGCATGATGCCAAATATGCTGGTTCTTTGCACCCAATTGTAAATCACAGAAAATTCTGGAGGAAGCATCTCACGCAATATTCCATGATGACCAGTGCCCATAGAAGCGATGACCGTATGAATAAAACATATCCGCGGTTAAATGTGAGTGCAGGTGGAGTGACCATGAAAAAAAAATGAAAAATAAAAAAACATTTTCTTTATCAACATTTAAAAGTAATAATTTTTTTTTAAATAATTGATTAAATAACACCTCCCCCCCCCAAAAAAAATAAAAAAATAAATAAAAATCTCACCTCTTTGAAAATATCATGTAAAACATGAAATTTACATAACCTTGTCCACTTTTGCAAAACTGGTGTGACTAGTGTAATCCTTGGATCATTCTCATGTAAAACATTTTGAATATCTGATGGAAAATTTCTAATGGAAAGCTAAATTTTTGACGTGAAGAGTTTTAAATTTGACCCCCAAAGTCTATATTTCTGTTGAAAGCCTTTGCAGAAGAATAGAGGTTGTTATACAGTAACTACAAAATGATACCCAACTCCATAATAATGCTAGTAGATTTGGAATTGGATGTTCAGCAAACTTATGTAGGTTTGATGATTAGGTGTCTAAAAAAAGTATTTTTGGCTTTATAGTGTATATTGCTTCTTTGTTTATGCACAGTTCTATGCTTGTAAACAAGTTGATGAAAAACTCAGATGAATGTCAGGATTTAAAAATAGCATTTTTAATATACTGCACATAAATTAACTGTAGCTAAATTGTATTGCATACGTTAGCCAACAAAAGCTAACCAATTAATACTTAAAGGTCTAAAATACAGTGCCATGGGAATGTTTTATATGTTTTGAATAAATAGCGTAACAATATAAATAAGCAAAAGAATGCCAGTGCTATTAAAATGGCTTGTGTTTTGTATGCAAAATTTGTTCCACTCAATCACATGTTTCAAAAGCATGTGTATTCAGCAGGAAGCCAAACCAGAATACTAAATATGTTCAGCGAAAGTAAAGGGGTGAAAATACTGATCCTTTTTAAATATTAACAGGGACAGTAATATGTTGCAGTAGATTACAATATCTGTATTTTAATTATTAAAATGGACTCTGCACAAAATCTCGGCTGTTTCATATACATTTCTGAAATGTTAAATCCTATTAAATGCAGCCTGGAAATTTGGAAGGAGAGTCAGACATGAAATGAAGTAGAGCAACTTTCAAGTACCTTTTTTGTATTTTGAAAAAAACGAATTTTCGCTTGGTTGGTCATTTATGAAAGATGGCATTTGCTTTTCTATAATACTAAAGCAGATCTTGCAAAACTACCCGAGAAACATAAAAATGCAAATTACTGCAACTAATTGGCTGTGTCTTCAGAGAGCTCATGAATTATTAATTTATGGCATGGTATAAATCTATCCCTTTAATATCACACAGAAAAACAAAATATTTTTCCAAGTGTTTTTTAACCATTTGTATCATTAATGTCACTGAATATATTTACAGAAAAAAAACTCATACTTTATCTGTCAGTTTAAATTCTCCTCCCTATAAGTTCCCACTGTTTCTGTTTCACTTACCCAACAGGGGCTGTAGAGTTAGTGTAGTTCATAATATAATGTCTTTACCTGTGTGTGACGGTTTTCTCACAATTCTTATGTGATTTTCATCCCAATATTTATTTTTAACAGCATACAAAATGACTGTTGTCTCAGAATTTTCCCAGCTTGCAATGCGGTCGAGACCTGACTCACTAGTCAGCTGATGACAGGGAGCCTGTCTGCTTCAATGGGTGGAGGGATCAATCTGCAACTAATGCAACAGCTGGAGGCACTCTGATTGAAAACCACAGGTCTGGAGCTCATTTATGTTTCAATGGGTGGGGTGGCTGGTGCGTGGGAAGGAGGAAAATGGTATCATGGGATTTGTAGGCAAACAAGAAAACTGAAAAGAGGAAATACAAGTTCACAGAAAGCTAGCCACAGTGTTATGGTAATCTCACAGCATAGCCATTTAGCCCAAGACAAGCGCAGATCCTTTCTAAGCATGTCCGTTACTGTCTGCCAGGTACGTACTAAAATCACCTTATGCTGGATAACCCCTTTAAGAAAACGCACTTCTCAACAATGAAACTGCAAAACAAAGTAGGAGTCACTAAGATCTGCAAATAATGACATTTTTAATTACTGAGCTCCAATCTGTGGCATGTGGGAGGGGCATCAAGGGCACAAAAGCCAGATTGAAAGCAAATATTTTTAGTTAACCTGTTCAGGACGCCGGGCGTATGCATACGCCCTGCATCCCGAGTCCTTAAGGACGAGGGGCGTATGCATACGCCCGTGGGAATTCTGGTCCCCGCCGCTAGCCGGTTGGGGATCGGATCTGGATGCCTGCTGAAATCATTCAGCAGGTACCCCGGCACATCGCCCAGGGGGTCCTGAGACGCCCCCATGTTGGCGATCCCAGAAAATCGCATGTCAATTCAGACATGCAATTTTCTGCTATTCCGGGCTGATCGGGTCTCTGGTGACCCGATCACCTGGAAAATATCGATGATCGGAGCTGTCAGGGTCAGGGTAGGGAAACTACAGTGGGGGGGGGGGGAATGAAAGTGAAAGTAAAGTGATCTTTACTGTGGCAACCACTAGGAAGGCCAAACTGCAACTCCCAGCATGCCCAGACAGCCAAAGGCTGTAGTTTTGCAACATCTGGAGGGTCACAGTTTGGAGACCACTGTTACAGTGGACTGCCCAGGCATGCTGGGAGTTGTAGTTCTGTAACATCTGTCCCTTCAGATTTAGCAATTTTCATTAATTTTTTTAAAATTGCTGCTCTACTTTGAAGCTCTCAAATTTTTTCAAAAAGCAAAAATATGTCAATTTTATGATGCCAACATAAAGTGGACATATTATATTTGTGAATAAAAATAAAATTTATTGTGAATATCCATTTTCCTTACAAGCAGAGAGCTTCAAAGTTAGAAAAATGCAAAATTTTCAAACTTTTCATGAAATTTTGTGATTTTTCACCAAAAAAGGATGCAAGTAACGCCGAAAATTTACCACTAAAATAAAGTAGAATATGTCACGAAAAAACTATCTCAGAATCAGAATATTCGGTAAAAGCGTTTTCGAGTTATTAATTCGTAAAGCGACGGTGTTCAGAATTGCAAAAAAGAGCTCAGTCCTTAAGGTGAAAAAGGGCTGCGTCCTTAAGGGGTTAAATAAAGTCTCAGAACGTCAATATAGTATGATTGTGTGATGCCTTCAGTTTGTCGACTAGCCAGTTGCTACCACTTGTCACAAGCTAAAACAGAATCCTATAACTGGGAGACTTTTGGTTTATCACTCCAGCAGCTTTGTCCAACATTGCATGTCCCAGTGGTTGTGAGATCAAGGATGAACTGGAATGACAATAGAATGAGCTAACTCTGGTCGGCTCATTCAAATAAATGCGATGCAGGCCAAGTCTGGCTGGGATACGGGAACACCCAGTTTTTACATCTCCCAGCCGTATTCGGTCACTGTATTTACCCATTAACGATGCAGGATGTATATTTACGTCCTGCTACAGCTCCCACAATATAACGCTGAGTCACGCGATGAACCAGCGTCACATCAGGTCGGTCCCAGCAGCCATCAATGGCTGAGACCCACGGCTAATACAGAGCATCACCAATCATGGTGATGCCTGATATTAACCCTTCACACGCGATGATCAAAGTTGATCTGAAACCGAAACCATCCCGGCAGCTCAGTGGGGCTGTTTGGGACCGCGGCGGTGAAATCGCAGAATCCCGAACAGCTTGCAGGACACGAGGAGGTTCCCTACCTGCCTCCTGCATGTCCGATCGCCAAATGACTGCCCCATGCCTGAGATCCAGGCAGGAGCAGTCGAGTGGTGATAACACTGATCAATGCCATGTTATTGCATGGCAGTGATCAGTGTAGGAAATCAGTGTGTGCAACAAAGTGTTATAAATGTGATTCAACCCCTTCCCTACTAAAAGTCTGAATCACCCCCCTTTCCCCATAAAAAAAACTGTGTAAATAAAAATAAATATAAACATATGTGGTATTGCCGCATGCGTAAATGTCCAAACTATAAAAATATATCCTTAATTAAACCACGCAGTCAATGGCGTACATGTTAAAAAAACTTCCAAAGTCCAAAATAGCTTATTTTTTGTCACTTTTTATACCATAAAAAATTAATAAGAAGCAATCAAAAAGTTCAATCAAAACTAAAATGCTACCGATAAATTTTCCTACATGTAGTCATGATTTTTTCCAGAAGCACAACAAAATCAAACCTATATAAGTAGGGTATCATTTTAACCGTATGTACCTACAAGATAAAGATAACGTGTAATTCTTTCCGGTAAGAAGGTTTATACTAATTAGTGATGAGTCCTGCTTGTGTCTGGGATGCAGTAATAGTAGAAGATTAGTCTGTAGACATGGACAAATCAACAAAGAAACTTCGCAAGGGAACTTCACCCTGGTCCTACTCCTGGGATTATGGTGTAGAGTGGTATAAGGTATTGTAGCCAAACATCTCTAGTCTTCATTCCAGGCACGCTTACAACTTGGGTCCTATTTATTTGGTCATGGAACTTATAGTATGGCCATTTCTCTGAAGTGTCCCAGGAGTTGTTTTTCAATTAATCAGGCTGCATGTTGATCATGCAACTGTGAGCAGCCTGCATGCAAAAACCTGCTACCATGGCCTATACTGTATCTGGACTACACAAACCTATATAGAAAGAAAACTGTGACAGACAATAACGTGAATGCAAATAATATTTACTGATTAAAATTACAATAAAAGCAGGATTGGCGTCTGACAAATATGGAACATCTCTCATGTAGAAGCTGCTAGAAATGCCAACATAGCACCTCAAGGTAATAAATATCTGTCTATAGCAGCCTAACAAAAATTCAGTGCTGGATCCAGATTCAGTGCACCATTGTATATACATAAAGTGCTAAAGTACAGTACAAGCGCAGGATCACAGCAGCAAAATACCTACATGTGCAAGCAGAAAGTACAACAGAGAGACGTCCACCCCTACGTTCGTTTCGAACTTGCGTCCTTCTTCCGGGAGTGGTCTAATCATGATGGTGGTACATAATTATACTGACTCATACCCAATCACCCTATAGTATTATAATAGCAGATACAGAACAGCTGTGTTACCTGGGGAGTGGCGTGGCGCAGTGTGTTCGTCATCGGGATGGGACCGGATATGCAGACGCGCGCTCCCCGGCGTGTGACGTCGGGACCACGTGACCGCAATACCCGGAACCAGCCGACGAGAGAACACACTGCGTCCATAAACAAGGCTTCCGGTGGGCGCTACGTATGGGAGCCGTCACATGCCGTCACATGGCCTCGCTCCCATACTGTGTTCTGTTGGTGTACTTGTCTCTGGACTAGTCTCCCATTGAGTTCATCTGGGACCTCTTTGGTAAGCAATTGCAAAAGAAGCCACCAGCAGCAGTTCTTGATAATTTGTGTGACCAAAGGCAATTCAGACAAACATTAATAATCTCATTGATAGCATTCCATGGTGTTTAAATTTAGTTTGAAACTTTGGCACATTATTTGGCCCATGGCATTGCATTTAAGCTTTATACTAGAGATGAGCGAATCGAACATGTCGAACCCGAATTCGTTACGAATTTCATGAAAAATTCGATTCGCAACGAATACGAATATCGCCGCGATTCTATCGCACGAATCGCTTCATTAAACTCCATTTTACAGCGTTCCAAGCTATTGTAGAGCTAAGATGGCGGATCCACATGTGAGTACATGGGGCAGGGGATTATGGGAGGGCGGGAAACAGCGGCGGGAATAAAGGTAGGCGGGCTGACCCAGAACCACATGTGAGATGCAGCCTATCAGTGTTCACTGACCCCTGTGATGTCACAGCCCCTATATAATCGGCGGCCATCTTGCCTCTCTTCATTTCATCTATGCACTCAGATGGAGAGGACGGGACTGCGTGTGTGTGAATAGCTCATACCACAGCGTTACACTGCAACTGCTACTCACATCAGCATTAGGGAAAGACAGGAGTGCAGAGTGCTGTGCTGTTACACTTAGAAGGATCATTGATAGCTAAACCTCCTATTCAAGTTATTGAGCATTGCAGCAGAGAGGGGCAGATAGCTGTCAGCTGCCTCATACAGATCTCCAAGCTGCCTGAACTTTCTGAAGCATCTTATCTCCTCATTGTTCAGCCCAATTGAGTTTATTTTTTTTGCTCCACAAATCTTCTGCTGCTCAGAATTGTGTGAAAGAGTACAATTTAGGGTTTAATCCCTGGATTTTTTTTTTTTTTTTGGTGGTGCTGCACTGTTGGGTCCTGCTGCTGTTCAGAAATAAGTCATATTAGTGTGGACTTTAGTTCCTTTTTACCATTTTTCACCTGTTACTCTGTCTCTGTGCTAAATTCAGTGTTATACCACATGTTATACACCTGCCGGTGTATTAAAGAAAAAAAAGGGTGTTCTGCGTAAAAATACGCTTAACAGTGGCCTTATCATTGCAAAGGGCCTAAATTCAAGCAAATAGTGTACCATATACCACCTTTTTTTCTGTCTCTGTGCTAAATTAAGTGTTATACCACACGTTATACACCTGCCGGTGTATTAAAGAAGAAAAAAACGTTTTTCCTGCGTACAAATACGCTTAACAGTGCGCTCATCATTGCAAAGGGCATACATACAACCAAGTAGTGTACTATTTAGTACCTGTATTTCTGTCTCGGTGCTAAATTCAGTGCTATTCCACACATTAGTATACACCTGCTGGTGTATACAACAAAAAAAAGAGTTTTTTTCTGCGTATAAATACGCTTAACAGTGCGCTCATCATTGCAAAGGGCATACATACAACAAAGGAGTGTACTATTTAGCAACTGTTATTCTGTCTAGGGCCTATATCCTTTGAAAGGACAGCCGTAAGTAATCGCCTGCTGCTGTTCTATACCCTCATAAACGCACTAAGTATGTCAGGCAGGGAAGTGCCAGGACGAGCACAGAGAAGGGGCAGAGGCCTACATACGTCAGGCAGAATTGGCAGCTGACTGGGGCGAGTGGCAGCAGGAGTCGCAGAAATAGGCCTGAGCACCCAGCGGTCATGCCGTCGACCCATCTCTCCTCGTCAATTGGTTTGCACACTCATCCCCATCATCACAAGCGACATCTGACAACCCCAGTCAAGAGTCGGTGGGTTCCTCAGACACAACCCTCAGTTGGCATGGCCTTGGAGCAGTCCCTGTAATCCCATTGCCTTTGTCCTATGCTGTTCCCTCTCCCAAAGAAGTATCTCATGCTTTGGGTTCAGCTCCACTATTTAGCGAGGACGATGTAATAGAGGACAGTCAGCATCTAATGGGCAGCCAAGAATGTTAGGAGACATGCGTCCCTTGCTCCGCAAGGCGGCCAAGTAGTGATGTGGAGAGTGACGTGGGAGGCGGTGTTTCAATTGCTCAGGGTCCTGAGGCAGACACTGTTGTGGAACACGAGGAGGACATCAGTGATGTGCACACCTCTTTTGATTATGATGAAGCCGATCGCAATTGGGACCCGGGTGCAGAAGCCGGGGCTTCATCATCATCAGGAGAAGAGATTTGCTCTTTGTCTATGAGGCAGCAAGGCGGTAGCACGGTTGGCAATCAGCGTGGTGGTGGCAGTAGTGGAAATTCAGGAGCCAAACGTGCCAGGGGGAGACCACCTGCTTCGCGGCAGCTTACCTTTCCGGGAGTTAGCGGGTTACCAGAATCGGTCGATGAAAGATAGAGACACGCTAATCCGTTCAGTGGAGCGCGCCTGCGGCCCCGGAAATCAGAGGGCATAACACACCGGGTATTGCTTGATCTCGCAATTGATCGTGCAAAGGTAGGGGGTTATTAAAGCCTCTTGGGTACTGCTGAGGCCTACTCTTGACTGCTCCTGGTGCAATGTATGGGGTAATTAAATACTCTTGGGCAGTGTTTTTTTTTTTTATTTACTGATAATTTTATCAGTAATAAAATAGAATTTTCCAGAATGCTAATCGTTACATAACGGAACGCTTGTTGCGTGTAATTTTTTAATGAAAAAAATAAATAAATACGGACAGGGATTAACTCTGCTTCATCATTTTGGGCGAAAAAAGTCCTTTGGTGATCTGATCTTTTGGAGACAGATGCGCTTACACACATATTGAATTAGTTTTTGTAAAAAAAAATCAAACATTGTGTGGTTTATTATTTTTGAGAAGAATGTCTTTGGGTGGTCCTCCGTCCTGCATTATAGAGTCTTGTGAACTGTTGGATATGTGCTTGTTCTTACACAAAGGTATTTCTTTAAAAAATATTCTAAAATGTTGCTGTTTTTTGGAGGGGATTGTGAAGACCGGGTGTGTACTGGTGCATCAGCCAACTCCAGGCTGTGTCCTTCAGGCAATATATGGGTTTCTGATGCCGCAGAGGTGGGGCCTGGGTCTTGAAATTTCTAATTTTTGGATAGCGGGTGCTACCAATGAGAAATCTTTGACAACAATTTCATATATTGTGTTGTTTTTTTTGGGGGGGGATTGTGAAGCCCTGGTGTGTACTCTTGCATCAGCCAACTCCAGGCTGTGTCATGCAGGCAATATATGGGTTACTGATGCCACAAGGGTGGGGCCTGGTTCTGGAAATTTCAAATTTTTGGATAGTGGGTGCTACCAATGAGAAATCTTTGACAAAAATTTCATATATTGTGTTGGTTTTTGGGGGAGGATTGTGAAGCCCTGGTGTGTACTCTTGCATCAGCCAACTCCAGGCTGTGTCATGCAGGCAATATATGGGTTACTGATGCCGCAGGCCTGGTTCTGGAAATTTCAACATTTTTGGATAGCAGGTGCTACCAATCAGAAATCTTTGACAAAAATGTCATATATTGTGTTGGTTTTTTTTGGGGGGGGAGGGGGGGGGATTGTGAAGCCCTGGTGTGTACTCTTGCATCAGCCAACTCCAGGCTGTGTCATGCAGGCAATATATGGGTTACTGATGCCACAGGGGTGGTGCCTGGTTCTGGAAATTTGAAATTTTTGGATAGCGGGTGCTACCAATGTGAAATCTTTGTCAAAAATTTCATATATTGTGTTGTTTTTTTAGGGGGGATTGTGAAGTCCTGGTGTGTAGTGTACTAGTGCATCAGCCAACTCCACGCTGTGCCATTCAGCCACTAAATGGTCTCCTCTTGCCACGCTATGCCCACACTATGTCATTCAGTCACTATATGGTCTCCTGACATTGATGCCACCACCAGGCTCTGTCATTGTGCTGCTGTGCGGCAGTGATTCTAAGAGCGATGCCGGTAATCTGCATGCTATTCTGAATAACAGTATTATTTCAATACCCCAGCACACTCCATATGCGTTTTACGACACAGCAAAGTGTTCTATACCCCTATAGAGGCTGTATGTAGGCTAGAAATAGCCTTTTTTAACATCGATTAGCCACAAATAAATTCGGATCAAAACAAACTTTTCGGGAAAATTCAGCGAATCGGCCGAAACAAATTTTTGAAAAGTTCGCTCATCTCTACTTTATACCCATATATGCCCAATTAAAAAAATAATAATAATAAATAAACATATAGGGGGAGATTTATCAAAACATGTCCAGAGGAAAAGTTGCCCAGTTGTCCATAGCAACCAATCAGCTCACTTCTTACATTTTTAACAAGGCCTCTGAAAAATGAAAGAAGCTATTTGATTGGTTGCTATGGGCAACTGAGCAACTTTTCTTTTGCACAGGTTTTGATAAATCTCCCCCATACTCTTTAAATGAAATGCATTTTACTGTTCCTTTTATATCTATACATAAGAAATGTGTCTCAAATGCTGTGATTAGAGATGAGTGAATTGAAGCTGACAAACCCGAATTTCTTAGGAATTTCATGAAATTTTCGATTTGCAATGAATGCGAATATCGCCGTGATTCTATCGTGCGAATCACTTCATTAAACTCCATTTCCTGCGTTCCAGGCTCCAGCGCATCTAAAATGGCGGATCCACATGTCAGTACATGGGGCAAGTAATGCAGGAAAGGCAGGAAGGGAAACAGCCAGTCACCCCTGTGATGTCACAGCCCTATATGATTGGCAGCCATTTTGAGGCTCGTCATATCATTCATTACACTGCATACAGATAGGACGGACATCGCTGTATGCATATGTGTTACACAGAAAAGCTAATTCCATGAGCGTTTCACATCCTAGTCACATCAGCGTTCTGGTGGACAGAGAGCAGTGGTTTTTTTTCACTGAAAAGGATTTTTACTGCAGCCATAAACCTCCCAGTCACTTTCTTCGTCATAGTATTACAAAGAGGGGCAGATACCTGTATGTCTCAATTCTGTGTCTTTGTTCCACAACAAATCATCTGCTGGTTATACTAGTCTGTAGATGGTATAATAATCAGCAGTCCATTCCTAATAGTCTTTGACAGAGTGCAATTTTGTGTTCAGTACACAGCTTTTTTTGTGCTGCAGGACTATTGTGTGCTGTTGGTGTTGTGCAAAAATACATTTTATTTAAGCGTACTGTACCACATTTTTCTGCCCTCATAAGTGCATACCACATACCTACATCTAAGTGGTATATTATTATGTGCCTGTTAATCTGTCAAGGGCCTACATACTGTGAAAGGACAGCCACAAGTAATCACTGTATGGTGTTTTACTCAAATAATTTTTGAAGCATACAGTAGCGCATTTTTGTGCCCTCATAAGTGCATACCACATACCTACATCTAAGTAGTGTACTATTTTGTACCTGTTAATCTGTCAAGGGCCTAGATACTGTGAAAGTCCAGGCAAAAGTAATCACCAGCCAGTGTTTTACTAAAATAAAAAATTTTAAGCGTACTGTAGCACATTTTTTTGCCCCCATAAGTGCATACCACATACCTACATCTAAGTGGTGTACTATTTTGTGCCTGTTAATCTTTCAAGGGCCTAAATATTGTGAAAGGACAGCCAAAAGTAATCACCAGCTGGTGTTTTACTAAAATAATTTTTGAAGCGTATAGTAGCGCATTTTCTGCCCTCATAAGTGCATACGACATAGCTACATCTAAGTACTGTACTATTTTGTACCTGTTAATCTGTCAAGGGCCTAAATACTGTGAAAGGACAGGCAGAAGTACACACCTGCTGCTGTTCTAGACAAATACTATTGTAACTCCTTGGGGACAGAGGGTTTTTCCGTTTTTGAACTTTCATTTTTTCCTCCTTACCTTTTAAAAATCATAACCCTTTACATTTTGCAGTAAAAAATCCATGTGATGGCTTATTTTTTGCACCACCAATTCTACTTTGTAATGACATCAGTCATTTTACCCAAAAATCTACGGTGAAACGGAAAAAAAAATTGAAGAAAAAATGCCATTTTGTAACTTTCAGGGTCTTCCGTTTCTACGCAGTACATTTTTCGGTAAAAATTACACCTTAGCTTTATTCTGTAGGTTCATACGATTAAAATTATTTCTTACTTATATAGGTTTGATTTTGTTGTACTTCAGGAAAAAATCATAACTACATGCAGGAAAATTTATACGTTTAAAATTGTCATTTTCTGACCCCTATGCCTTTTTTATTTTTCCACGTACGGGGTGGTGTCAGGGCTAATTTTTTGCACCTTTATCTGATGTTTTTATCAGTACCATGTATGTATTGATCGGACTCTTTGGTCACTTTTTATTCATTTTTTCATGATATAAAAAGTGACCAAAAATACGCTATTTTGGACTTTGTAATTTTTTTTGCGTGTACACCATTCACCGTGCAGTTTAATTAATGATATAGTTTTATAATTTGGACATTTACACATGCGGCGATACCAAAAATGTTTATTTTTATTTAAACTGTTTGTTTTTTTTAAATAGGAAAAGGGGGGTGATTCAAACTTTTATCAGGGAAGGGGTTAAATGATCTTCATTAAAGGGGTTATCCAGGAAAAAAAACTTTTTTATATATATCAATTGGCTCCAGAAAGTTAAACAGATTTGTAAATTACTTCTATTAAAAAATCTTAATCCTTTCAGTACTTATGAGCTTCTGAAGTTAAGGTTGTTCTTTTCTGTCTAAGTGCTCTCTGATGACACGTGTCTCGGGAACCACCCAGTTTAGAAGATGTTTGCTATGGGGATTTGCTTCTAAACTGGGCGGTTCCCGAGACACGTGTCATCAGAGAGCACTTAGACAGAAAAGAACAACCTTAACTTCAGAAGCTCAAAAGTACTGAAAGGATTAAGATTTACTTAATAGAAGTAATTTACAAATCTATTTAACTTTCTGGAGCCAGTTGATATATTAAAAAAAAGTTTTTTCCTGGATACATTATTTTTGCAATGTAAAAGCTCCCATAGGGGGCTATAACACTGCACACACTGATCTTTTACATTGATCAATGGTTTCTCATAGGAAACCATTGATCAATGATTCTGCCACTTGACTGCTCATGCCTGGATCTCAGGCACTGAGCAGTCATTCTGTGATCAAACAGCGAGGAAGCGAGGAAGCAGGTAGGGACCCTCCTACTGTCCTCTAAGCTTTTCATCGTGGCGATCCCGAACAGCCCCCTGAATGAAGAGGCAATGGTTGACTTTCACTTTGGATGCGGCGTTCAACTTTGAACACAGCGTCTAAAGGGTTAATAGCGCACCGCACCGCGATCAGTGCCGCACGCAATTAGCCCCTGGTCCCGGCCGTTGCTAGGTGCCGGGCTAGACCCGCTATGATGCGGGGTCACGGCGTGGCCCCGCGTTATAGACAGGGAGCAGGCTGTTCATCCCCAACAGGTTAAGCATAGTGAAGCGTATTGTACTCCCCTCATGTACACAATAAATATTTCACGCAGAGAAATGCCAGGATGTGCAAAGAGGAGTGGCAGAGGCCTAAATTCAGGTAGAGGGCACAACAGACTAGGGGTGAGTGGCAGCAGGAGTCGCACCGAGAGGCCTGAGCTCCCGGTATCAGCTAGCGATCGTGTCTCGAACAGCAACCCATCTGCCTTCCTTGATTGGTTAGGACGGTCATCCCCTTCATCACAAGTGACATCTAACACCCCCAGTCAACAGTCGGTGGGTTCCTCTGTCACAACCCTCAGTTGGCATGGTCCAGAAGCAGTCCCTGTCCTCCCATTGCCTTTGTCCTATGCTATTCCCTCCCCTACAGAAGTATCTTATGCTGCGGGTTCAGCTCCACTATTCACTGAGGACGATCCAATAGAGGACAGTCAGCAACTACTGCCCAGCCAACAAGTGGAGGAGACATCATCTTCAGGAGAAGAGAGTTCATCTGTGCCCGGGGGAGACCACCTGCTTCGCAGCAGACTACCTTCCCGGGAGGTAGTGGAACTGGGGTTCCTGGAGACAACGGCAGTAGCAGTCAATTAGTGCGGACTGTTGGTGGGAAAATCAGCTACTTAGTGGTTTGGCAGTTTTTCATCAAGCATCTGGAGGAGGTTCACATGCAAGATATTTCGGCAGGTGAAGCGTGGCCAGGGTCCCAATATTGGCACCACAGCCCTGCGTCAACATATGCTTCGCCACCATAAAGCGGCCTGGGAGAACCGTGGCTCCGATGTAGTGGACCAGCCTGCTGCATCCCCCAGTGGCAACCCGCTCTCTCTTTCAGCCAGCCAAGGCTCCACCACCTCGACCGAAGGGAACTGTGTCTCATACCCTCCTTCTGTCGATCCAGATGTTCCTGCTCCCCCTACTTTTAGTCAGCCATTCTGCCAAAAATCCATCGGCGAAGGCATGTCCAAGAGATAACAGTATGCACCCACTCATCCAATGGCGCAGAAGCTGAATTTGCTCCTGTCCAAGATAATGGTGCTGCAGTCCCTCCCTTTTCAAGTGGTGGACTCTGCACCTTTCAGAGAACTGATGGCTTGTGCCGAACCGAGGTGGAGATTATTTGCGAAGAAAGCATTTGCGAAGAAAGCATTTGTGAAGAAAGCAGTACCAGCCCTGCACAATTTTGTGGAAGAGAAGGTAGTCCAGTCCTTGAGCCTGTAGGTGTGTACCAAAGTGCACGGCAGCGCCGACGTCTAGAGCTGTAACTATGGTCAGGGACAATACATGTCCTTTACGGCTCACTGGGTGAATGTGGTTCTGCACAGCCACAACACCACCTTGGAAAGGTCACGCCACTTCCTCTTCCACGCTCTCAGGCCGTTGGTCCTGTAACAGTGTGTGACTCTGCCTTCTCATCCTCCACCGTCTCCTCAGCCTCCACTTCCCAGACAAATCTCAGTGGCCCTTCAGCATACCATGCGTGCAGGGCACGGCTGTGTCAAGCTGTTCTTCACGAGGTTTGCCTTGGCGAACTGAGTCACACAGGGGAGCAACTACAAAAAGTCATTCGTAAAGAAATCGGAGCATGGCTTACTCCATGAAAACTGGAAATGGAAACCATGGTGACTGAAAACGGGAAAAACATCTTGTCTGCGCTTCGACTGGAAAGGCTGAGCCATGCACCCTGTATGGCACACATGTTCAATCTGGTTGTGAAGCAGTTCCTGAAGTGTTCTCCCCATTTGCAAGACATCCTAACAATGGGAAGGAAACTTTGCATGCACTTCAGCCACTTGTGCATCGCAAAGCACACCCTCCTTGAGCTGCAGCGTAAGAACGGTTTCCCCCAACATAGTCTGATTCGTGACGTTCCCACACGTTGGAATTCCACCCTCCATATGTTGGACCGACTGTACAAAAGAGAAAAGCCATCATCAATTTCTTGATGATCTAAGAGGATAGGGGTTCTCCCCTGTATAACTTCAATGTCAACCATTGGCAGCTCATACGTGAAACCTGCCATTTGCTCAGACCCTTTGAGGAAACCACATTATAAGTAATTCGCCAGGAGTACGGTATGAACAACATCATTTCACTGCTTCAATTCTTACAACACGTGTTGAAAACGATGGCTGGTCAGGGCAATGGAGACGTGGTGCCTACATCTTACCATCACATGAGCCCTGTGGGGGCTGAACTGGAGGAGGAGGGGGAGGGGCACAGTGGAGCACAGTTTAGGTTTTGCCAAATGGGCAATTTTTCTAGTAATCTGACAGGAGAGGAGGAACAGGAGAATCCAGAGGAGCTAGAGGGTTATGAGGAAGGCGAGACAGAGGACCCAGACACACCATGGCAGTATGCAGTGGAGATGGAGGCAGGGAGTCCCTCCGATTCACTTGCACAAATGGCACGATGCATGGATCTCCACCTTATTGGACCCTCGCTACTGACACAATATAGGGACCTTTTTTAAAACCCACTGAGAGGAAGGACAAAGTGACCTACTACAGAGGAATCCTATGTAGTCAGTTGGCCAATGCCTATCGGCGCCATCGTCCATCGTCTTGCAGGTCGGAATCAGGGGGCCCCCTGCACTCACTTTCCACTGCCATGGCTGCTGGGGAGGGGTGGGGTGGCAGGAGCAGTACCAGCTCCATCAGCAGCAGCCTGATTCTACAGTCGCTGATGAGTAGCTTTCCTCACCCGCATAGTAAAGCAACTCATCAGCAGAAGGTACACCTGGAGCAGGATCTGAACTAGCAGATGGTGGCATACCTTGACATGCCCATGCCAAGACACCTTGAAGATCCACTGGACTTCTGGGCAGCCAAACTTGATTTGTGGCCACAACTAGCAGAGTTTGCCCAGGAAAAGCCATTCTGCCTGGCCAGTAGTGTGCCATCAGAGCGGGTGTTTATTGTGGCATGGACCATAGTCACCCCAAGGTGAAAAATGTGGAGAGACTGACCTTTGTGAAGATGAATCAGGCATTGATTAGCCAGGATTTCCAACCACCAATGCAGTAGATTGACCATGGTGCCACACCAAGCGGCATAGGCCATATTTGAATTTGCAATATTTCGCGAATATATGGATGAATATTTGTCATATATTCGCTAAATTCGCATATTCGTCATATTCACGTTTTATTTTCGCATATGCGAAAATTTGCATAGGCGAAAATTTGGATATGCGAAAATTAGCATATGCAATAATTAGCATAAGCGAAAATTCGCACATGCGAAAAATTTGCATATGCGAAAATTAACATAAACGAAAATTTGCATATGTAAAAATTTGCATATGAAAATTCGTACGCCAGTCTCACACAATAGTATTAGAATCTTCTTTACACCACACAAGCTGGAAGCAGAGAGGGATGATCACTGTGATGTGTACTGTGAAAAAAAAAATGCGAATATTCGTAATTGTGAATATATAGTGCTATATTCGCGAACATTCGCAAATTTGCGAATATGCGATATTCACGAGCAACACTATTCACAAATATGGATAGTGCCAAACAGATTTAAGGCACTGCTCCCCATTTACAAACATTCCTCCGCATCAGACCTTTTTTCACCCACCTTCATCACCGGGTACTGGTATTGCCTCCAGGCGGCCTCATTCAGCCACTATGTGGTCTCTTCTCATGCTTCAGCCAACTCCAGGCTGTGTCATTCAGCCACTACATGGTTTAGTGATGCTGCTGGGCCTAGGACATTACCTATATATGTTTATGGTAGCACTAGGTACCAAACATCTTCAATGGCAATGTCAAAATTCCTCTTTTATTCTTAGAGATAGTGAGGCCCTCTTGTCTCCTCATTTGCTGCCAACTCCACGGTGTGCCATTCAGAGACTATAGGGTCTCTTCATGCTGCCACAAACTCCAGGCTGTGCCATTCAGCCACTACATGGTCTCCTCATGCTTCAGCTACCTCCAGGCTGTGCCATTCAGTCACTATATGGTCTCCTCATGCTTCAGCCAACTCTAAGTAGTGCACTATTTTGTACCTGTTAATATGTCAAGGGTCTATATACTGTGAAAGGACAGCCAATAGTACACACCTGCTGCTGTTTTAGACAAATACTTTTTTAAGCATAGTGGAGCGTATTGTACTCCCCTCATTTACGAACTAAGTATGTCAGGCAGAGTAGTGAAATTTCAATTTCACAATCCTTAATTTCAATTTCAAAATCTTAAATTTCAATTTCAAAATCTTAAATTTCAATTTCAAAATATTAAATTGCAATGGTCTCATCATGCTTCTGCCAACTCCAGGCTATGCCATTCAGACACTATATGGTCTCCTGATGCTTCAGCCAACTCCTGGCTGTGTCATTCAGCCAATGTATGGTATTGACAATGTAATGTATTGACATTTTTTTATGGTAGCACTAGCTACCCTAAATCTTCAATTTAACCCCTTCCCGACCTATGACATACCTGTACGTCATGGGTGGCAAGGTGTTCCCGACCCATGACATACAGGTACGTCATGGACATTACTGCCGCTACTCGCGGCATCCCGCAGCGGTAAGATGGTGGCTATCACTGATAGCCAGCCATCTTACCGTGCGACCACGGGGGGTTTCGTCCCCCACCCCCCCAGCGATCGCTGCTATCAGCTGGTCAAATCTGACTAGCTGATAGCAGCGTTTCGCTATCAGAATACTTAGCAGCGCGTTGTGTGAGTCCCGATCACGGGGATCGGGACACACATCGCTCTGCTAAGTGTCCCTGACCCGTCCCCCGGCATCACTTACCCGTCCGAGCGGTCCCCCGAGTGGTCCCAGCGGTCCCGGCGTCCTCCGTGCGGTCCCGGCTGTGCTGCGTCCCGGAGGTGAGTTTCCGGCAGCAGTGCGGCATCTTCATTGGCAGCAGTGAGATCGCCGTAAAGCGATCTCACTGCTGCCTCTGAGAGTTTCAAAACTGCAACTCCCAGCATGCCCAGAAAGCCTTTGGCTTTCTGGGCATGCTGGGAGTTGTAGTTTTGCAACATCTGGAGGTCCACAGTTTGGAGACCACTGTATAATGGTCTCCAATCTGTGCTCTTCCAGATGTTGCAAAACTACAAATCTCAGCATGCTCAGTCTGTCCAGGCATGCTGGGAGTTGTAGTTCTCTAACATCTGGAAGAGCACAGATTGGAGACCATTATACAGTGGTCTCCAAACTGTGGACCTCCAGATGTTGCAAAACTACAACTCCCAGCATGCCCAGACTGCCCAAGCATGCTGGAAGTTGTAGTTCGGCAACATCTGATCCTTCAGATATTGCTGAACTACAACTTCCAGCATGCCTTGTCAGTCTGGGCATGCTGGGAGTTGTAGTTTTGCAACAACTGGAGGCACACTAGTTGGGAAACATTGTCCATTTCCTACCTCAGTGCCTCCAGCTGTTGCAATTGTTGCAAAACTATAACTCCCAGCATGCACTGACAGACCATGCATGCTGGGAGTTGTAGTTTTGCAACAGCTGGAGGCACACTGGTTTGGAAACACTAAGTTTGGTTGCAAAACACTTGAAAGTTTATTACTTAACTTAGTGTTTCCAAACCAGTGTTCCTCCAGCTGTTGCAAAATTACAACTCCCAGCATGCACGGACAGCCAAAGGGCATGCTCGGAGTTTGCAACAGCTGGATGTTTGCCCCCTCCCCCCAATGTGAATGTACAGGGTACACTCACATGGGCGGAGGTTTACAGTGAGTGCTGCAAGTTTGAGATGGCGCAAATTTTGCGCTGCAGCTCAAACTTCCAGCGGCAAACTTGCTGTGAACCTCTGCCCATGTGACTGTACCCTAAAAACACTACACTACACTGACACTAACCTAAAATAAAAAGTAAAAAACACTAGATATACACATACCCCTACACAGCCCCCCTCCCCCCAAAAAATGAAAAACGTCTGGTACGCTACTGTTTCCAAAACGGAGCCTCCAGCTGTTGCAAAATAATAACTCCCAGTATTGTCGGACAGCCATTGACTGTCCAGGCATGCTGGGAGTTTTGCAACAGCTGGAGGCACCCTGTTTGGGAATCACTGGCGTAGAATACCCCTATGTCCACCCCTATGCAAATCCCTAAATCAGGCCTCAAATGCGCATGGCGCTCTCTCACTTTGGAGCCCTGTCGTATTTCAGGGCAACAGTTTTGGGACACATATGGGGTATCGCCGTACTCGGGAGAAATTGCCTTACAAATTTTGGGGAGCTTTTTCTTCTTTAACCCCTTATGAAAAGGTGAAGTTGGGGTCTACACCAGCATGTTAGTGTAAAAAAATAAATTTTTTACACTGACATGCTGGTGTTGCCCTATACTTTTCATTTTCACAAGAGGTAAAAGGGAAAAAAGACCCTCTAAATTTGTAACGCAATTTCTCCTGAGTACGGAGATACCCCATATGTGGGCGCAAAGTGCTCTGGGGGCGCACAACAAGGCCCAGAAGGGAGAGTGCACCATGTACATTTGAGGCGATTTGCACAGGGGTGGCTGATTGTTACAGCAGTTCTGACAAACGCAAAACAATAAATATCCACATGTGACCCCATTTTGGAAACTACACCCCTCACGGAATGTAATAAGGGGTGCAGTGAGCATTTACACCCCACTGGTGTATGACAGATTTTTGGAACAGTGGTCTGTGAAAATGAAAAATAAAATTTTTGATTTGCACAGTCCACTGTTTCAAATATCTGTCAAACGCCAGTGGGGTGTAAATGCTCACTGCACCCCTTATTAAATTCCATGAGGGGTATAGTTTCCAAAATGGGGTCACATGTGGGGGGGTCCACTGTTCTGGCACCATAGGGGCTTCCTAAATGGGACATGCCCCCCAAAAACCCTTTCAGAAAAACTCACTCTCCAAAATCCCATTGTCGCTCCTTCCCTTCTGAGCCCTCTACTGCGCCCGCCGAACACTTGACATACGCATATGAGGTATTTCCTTACTCAAGAGAAATTGGGTTATTGGGTGATTTCTCTCCTTTTACCCCTTGTAAAAATTCAAAAATTGGGTCTACAAGAACATGCGAGTGTAAAAAATGAAGATTTAGAATTTTCTCCTTCACTTTGCTGCTATTCCTGTGAAACACCTAAAGGGTTAAAACACTTACTGAATGTCATTTTGAATACTTTGGGGGGTGCAGTTTTTATAATGGGGTCATTTATGGGGTATTTCTAATATGAAGATCCTTAAAATCCACTTCCAACCTGAACTGGGCCCTGAAAAATTACGATTTTGAAAATCTTGAGAAAAATTGGAAAATTGCTGCGGAACTTTGAAGCCCTCTGGTGTCTTCCAAAAGTAAAAACTTGTCAATTTTTTAATGCAAACACAAAGTAGACATATTGTATATGTGAATCAATATGTTATTTTTTTTGGAATATCCATTTTCCTTTCAAGCAGAGACTTTCAAAGTTAGAAAAATGCTAAATTTTAAATTTTCATGAAATTTTTAGATTTTTTACCAAGAAATGATACAAATATCAGTGAAATTTTACAGATAACCTAAAGTAGAATATGTCACGAAAAAACAATCTCGGAATCAGAATGATAAGTAAAAGCATTCCAAAGTTATTAATGTTTAAAGTGACAGTGTCAGATTTTCAAAAAATGCCCAGGTCATGAAGGTGAAAATGGGCTGGGTCATGAAGGGGTTAAAGGGGTATTCCAGGAAAAAAAAAACTTTTTTTTATATCAACTGGCTCCAGAAAGTTAAGCAGATTTGTAAATTACTTCTATTAA
Source organism: Hyla sarda (assembly GCF_029499605.1). Lineage (NCBI taxonomy): Eukaryota > Metazoa > Chordata > Amphibia > Anura > Hylidae > Hyla > Hyla sarda. Next base: position 341,857,422 of record NC_079191.1, on the reverse strand, counting down.
AAAATCTTAATCCTTTCAATATTTATCAGCTGCTGAAGTTGAGTTGTTGATTTCTGTCTGGCTACAGTGCTCTCTGCTGACATCTCTGCTTGTCTCGGGAACTGCAAAGAGTAGAAGAGGTTTGCTTTGGGGATTTGCTTCTAAACTGGGCTGTTCCCGAGACACATGTCATCAGAGAGCAGAAAAGAACAACTCAACTTCAGCAGCTTATAAGTACTGAAAGGATTACAATTTTTTTTAATAGAAGTAATTTACAAATCTGTTTAACTTTCTGGAGCCAATTGATATATAAAAAAAAAGTTTTTTCCTGGATAACCCCTTTAAATTTCTAAATTCGTCTTTTAAAGGGTACCTCTCATCAAAAAAACTTTTGATATATTATAGATTAATGTATGCAGAATAACTTTACAATTGCATTTTATTAAAAAATATGCTTCTTTCTATTTAATTTTCCACTTTGAAGAAATGACCAATGTCCCTACCAGTCCTGGCAGCAAGCATTTCAGACTCATGCTGGAGTCCTAAACACTACGAGCTGCCAGTCTGCTTTGTTCACAAAGGAGAACACTCAGAGCTGCCAGCCTGCTTTGTTCACAGCCTGTTTGGCTGTGAACAAAGCAGGCTGGCAGCACTGAGTGTTTAGGACTCCAGCATGAGTCAGAAATGCTTGCTGACAGGACTGATCGGGAAAAATACAATAGAAAGAAGCATATTTTTCATTAACATGCTATTGGAAAGTTATTCAACATTCATTAATCTAAAATATATCAAAAGTTTATTTGATGAGAGGTACCCTTTAATCTTAGGTATTGTGAAACCTTAATGTCTCCTCAAGCTGCTGCCAACTCCAGGCTGTGCCATTCAGACACTATATGGTCTCCTGATGTTTCAGCCAACTCCAGGCTGTGTCATTCAGCCAATATATGGTTTACCGATGCTGCTGGGCCTGGGTCTAGGCCTAAAATTTTTTTATGGTAGTACTGGCTACCCTAAATCTTCAATTTAAGTTTCAAAATTTGTCTTTTAATCTTAGGTATTTTGAAGCCCTAGTGTCTCCTCATGCTGCTGCCATCTCCAGGTTGTGCCCTTCAGATACTATATGGTCTCCTGATGCTTCAGCCAACTCCAGGCTGTGTCATTCAGCCAATATATGGTTTACTGATGCAGCTGGGCCTGGGTCTGTGCCTAAAATATGTTTTTGTGGTACCACTAGCTTCCCTAAATCTTTAATTTAAATTTCAAAATTTGTATTTTAATCCAAATCCTAGTGTCTCCTCATGCTGCTGCCAACTCCAGACTGTGCCATTCAGACACTATATGGTCTCCTCATGCTTCAGCCACATCCAAGCTGTGTCATTCAGCCACTATATGGTCTCCTCATGCTGCCAACACTTCCACACTTTGTCATTCAGCCACTATATGGTCTCCTCATGCTGCCAACACCACCAGGCTGTGCCATTCAGACACTATACGGTCTCCTCATGCTTCAGCCACATCCAAGCTGTGTCATTCAGCCACTATATGGTCTCCTCATGCTGCCAACACCTCCTCACTGTTTTATTTAGCCACTGTATGGTCTCCTCATGCTGCCAACACCTCCACGGTGTGTCATTCAGCCACTATATGATCTCTTCATACTGATGCCACCTCCAGGCTCTGTCATTGTGCCACTCTGCGGCAGTGATTCTAAAAGCGATGCCTGTAATCTGCATGTCGTTCTGAATAACAGTATTATTTCACTACCCCAGCACATTCCATATGCGTGTTAGAACAAAGCAAAGTGTTCTACACACCTAGTGAGGCTCTCTGCACTCCAGAAATAGCTGTTTTTATTATAGATTCGCTGCAAATAAATTCGGATCAAACCAATGTTTTTTCGAAAAATTCAGTGAATCGGCCAAATCGAATCTGGCGCACAACCCAACAAAACTTTTTGGGTTTGCAATAGTAAATGAGGGCCAATATTTATGTGCTGTTTTGGTTATTAGGAGAACAGACCTACTGTATCTGCATGTAATGATGCCCTTAATAGAATAGCATGGCCTTTTGACAGATATATATACCGTATTTATCGGCGTATAACACGCACTTTTTAGGCTAAAATTTTTAGCCTAAAGTCTGTGTGCGTGTTATACGCCGATACACCCCAAGGAAAGGCAGGGGGAGAGAGGCAGTCGCTGGCCGCTTCTCTCCCCCTGCCTTTCCTGGGGTCTAGAGCGCTGCTGTCGGCCCTTTTCACCCCCTGGTTATCGGCGCCGCTGCCCGTTCTGTCCCCCTGACTATCGGTGCCGGCGCCGATAGCCAGGGAGAGAGAAGCGGCGCCGACAGCCAGGGGGAGAGAAGGGGCAGCGGCACCCATTGCCGGCGCCGCTGCCCCGTTGCCTCCCCCCATCCCCGGTGGCATAATTACCTGAGTCCGGTCCGCGCTGCTCCAGGCCTCCGTCGTGCGTCCCCGGCGTCATTGCTATGCGCTGAACGGCGCGGCGCATGACGTCAGAGCGCCGCGCCGTGCATAGCAACGACGCTGGGGACGCATGACGAAGGCCTGGAGCAGCGCGGACCAGACTCAGGTAATTATGCCACCGGGGATGGGGGGAGGCAACGGGGCAGCGGCGCCGGCAATGGGTGCCGCTGCCCCTTCTCTCCCCCTGGCTGTCGGCGCCGCTTCTCTCCCCCTGGCTATCGGCGCCGGCACCGATAGTCAGGGGGACAGAACGGGCAGCGGCGCCGATAACCAGGGGGTGAGAAGGGCCGACAGCAGCGCTCTAGACCCCAGGAAAGGCAGGGGGAGAGAAGCGGGCAGCGACGGCCTCACCTCCCCCTGCCTTTCCTGGGGGTATATCGGGGTATACACGCGCACACACACACCCTCATTTTTTCATGGATATTTGGGTAAAATACTTTTTTTACCCAAATATCCGTGGTAAAATGAGGGTGCATGTTATAGGACGGTGCGTGGTATACCCCGATAAATACGGTATATATATATATATATATATATATATATATATATATATAAATTGGGGATTCAGAACTGTTATGAATGACAAGGTTATTTTCTATACAGCCAATGTTTGATGATAATTATAAGGGCATTTGGTGCAGCATTAATTTGTACACTGCCACCACCCACAATAATCAAGTATATATAACCTGTTGGTAATAAACCTGTAGGTATAATTGGCAATGATACATGTAAAAAATAAAAACTGAGAGAGGAGCCATGCAAACATAAGAACACACATAAAATGATAAATCCCATTTAAACCCTTCATGACCCAGCTAGTTTTGACCTTCATGACCCAGTCTGTTTTTTTCAAATCTGACATGTGTCTCTTTAAGGGGTAATAACTTTGAACTGCTTTTACCAGGCAAAATGATTCAGAGATAGTTTTTTCGAGACATATTGTACTTTATTTAACCCCTTAAGGACCAAGGACGTACCGGTACGTCCTTGGTCCTGCTCTCCTGATATAACGCGGGGTTACACAGTAACCCCGTGTCATATCACGGCGGGCCCGGCGTCATAGTGAAGCCGGGACCCGCCTCTAATAGCGCGCAGTGCCGATCGCGGCGCCGCGCGCTATTAACCCTTTAGCCGTGCGCTCAGAGCTGAGCCGCGCGGCTAAAAGTGAAAATTGCCGGCTAGCTCAGTGGGCTGTTCGGGATAGCCGCGGCTAATTGCGGCATCCCGAACAGCTTACAGGACAGCGGGAGGGCCCCTACCTGCCTCCTCACTGCCCGATCGCCGAATGACTGCTCAGTGCCTGAGATCCAGGCATGAGCAGTCATGCGGCAGAATCGTGGATCACTGGTTTCTTATGAGAAACCAGTGATCAATGATGAAGATCAGTGTGTGCAGTGTTATAGGTCCCTATGGGACCTATAACACTGCAAAAAAAAAAGTGAAAAAAAAAAAGTGAATAAAGATCATTTAACTCCTCCCCTATTAAAAGTTTGAATCACCCCCCTTTTCCAATAAAAAAAAAAACACAGTGTAAATAAAAATAAAATTATGTGGTATCACCGCGTGCGTAAATGTCCGAATTATAAAAATATATCATTAATTAAACCGCTCGGTCAATGGCGTGCGCGCAAAAAAAATTCCAAAGTCCCAAATAGTGCATTTTTGGTCACTTTTATATAATTTCAAAATGAGTCCTATCAATAAGTCCTATCAACGCAAAAATGGTACAGTTAAAAACTTCAGATCACGGCGCAAAAAATGAGCCCTCATACCGCCCCATACACATGACAATTTTAAACGTTTAATTTTCCTGCATGTAGTTATGATTTTTTCCAGAAGTCCGACAAAATCAAACCTATATAAGTAGGGTATCATTTTAATCGTACGGACCTACAGAATAAAGATAAGGTGTCATTTTTACCGAAAAAATTACTACGTAGAAACGGAAGCCCCCAAAAGTTACAAAATTGCGTTTTTTTTTTCAATTTTGTCGCACAATGATTTTTTTTTCCGTTTCACCGTAGATTTTTGGGCAAAATGACTGACATCATTACAAAGTAGAATTGGTGGCACAAAAAATAAGCCATCATATGGATTTTTAGGCACAAAATTGAAAGAGTTGTGATTTTTTAAAGGCAAGGAGCAAAAAACGAAAATGCTAAAACGAAAAAAAACCCAGTCCTTAAGGGGTTAAGTGGTAAATTTTAGTTGACACATGAAGCGATTTTTGTGAAAAACTCTAAAATATTGTGAAAAATTTGAATTTTTTTTATTTCTCTATGTTTGAAACTCTCTACTTATAAATTTAGTTATTAATTCACATCCACAACATGTCTACTTTATGCTGGCATCATTTGTTAAACATCCTTTTACTTTTTTACGACATTGGAAGGCTTATTTTATTACGAGCGTTGTTTCAAATTTTCTACAAAAGTTCAAAATCACTTTTTTTGGGGAACAATAAAATGTTGAATATATATTTGTATGTATATATATATATATATATATATATATGTGTGTATATATATATATATATATATATATATAACAACAATTATCATATAAAGCAGCACCTCCTTGTATCCAGGTGATTGGGTGCAAGCCCTTGAACCTCGGTGCTCCGGTCCTCTTTAAGTATAAATGGATGTAGGCAGCACACCAAAATAGGTGAAAAAATAAGTGCCTTTATTCCAAGTAAAATTGACAATGTTTCAGCGATCTCTCACTGCCATAGAAGAAACAATCCAAATGAAGAAGCACCATGCATGGCTGTTGCCAAGGATTCCAGATCCTGTTGGGTGCTCAGCTCCAGGGTCCGACTCAGGCCCCAAGGAATTCACCACAAAACAAAGAAAGCGGCACTCCAGATACGTATAACCCCGTGCGGGTGTATTTATTCACACATCTGTAGAAAAGCGCAACATTTCGGCTCCTCAATAGAGCCTTGTGCTTGAGAAAGGCTCTATTGAGGAGCCGAAATGTTGCGCTTTTCTACAGATGTGTGAATAAATACACCCGCACGGGGTTATACGTATCTGGAGTGCCACTCTCTTTGTTTTGTGGTATATATATATATATATATATATATATATATATATATAGTTAAAGTATGACGGCAGCACACCAAAGTAGTGAATCAATAAAGTGTTATTTTATTCCAGGGATATAGAGACAACGTTTCAGCGGTCTCTCACCGCCATTTTCAAGTGAGAGACCGCTGAAACGTTGTCTCTATATCCCTGGAATAAAATAACACTTTATTGATTCACTACTTTGGTGTGCTGCCGTCATACTTTAACTATCAAGAGGAACCAGAGCACCAAGGTTCAATTGTGCCTGCACCCACCTCACCCAAACTGGATGTGCTGCTTTATATGGACTTTATATATATATATGTATATATATATATATATATATATATATATATATATATATATATAAATATGTGTGTTTTTATTTGTTTTTTTACTACTGTACACTAGTGTCTAGTCCACAAAACATGCAATACCAGGTTTAGGACACATGGGGGAGATGTTGTACAACTAAACAGCTCCTTTACAAAACAAAAAAAAAAAAAAAAAAGTAAAAACATGAAATGAAAGTGAAAGTAAAGCATGCCAGCGGGACACAGTGTCGGCAGCTCGGGACTGGTAAGGGATGCCGGGGGAAGGGGGACAGATAAGGGACACTGGGGCCTCCTAGTAGAGCAGTGTGTGTGTCCCGATCCCCGTGGTCGGGACACACACACTGCGCTGCTCAGGAATTTTCGATGCGAAACGCTGCCATCAGCTGGTCAGATTTGACTAGCTGATTTGAGCGATCGCTGTGAGGGGGGGTGGAACGAAACCCCCCTAGGTCCCGAGGCAAGATGGCTGGCTATCAGTGATAGCCACCCTCTTACCGGGCGCAGGGGGATGCTGCGAGTAGCGGGCAGTATCTGCATGACGTACATGTACGTCACAGGTCGGGAAAACCTTCCCGGTCATGACGTACATGTATGTCATGGGTCGGGAAGGGGTTAAAGGGGTACTCCGTGGAAAACTTTTTTTTTTTAAATCAACTGGTGCCAGAAAGTTAAACAGATTTGTAAATTACTTCTATTAAAAAATCTTAATCCTTCCAGTATTTATTAGCTACTGAATACTAATGAGGAAATTATTTTCTTTTTGGAACACAGAGCTCTCTGCTGACATCACATGCACAGTGCTCTCTGCTGACATCTCTGTCCATTTTAAGAACTGTCCAGAGTAGGAGAAAATCCCCATAGCAAACATATGCTGCTCTGGTCAGTTTCTCAATTTAAAAAAACTCCTGTGAATAGGAGTGCCCAAACTTTTGATCTCCACTGTATGCCCAGCAGAGGTGAGTGGAATAAGTGTTAAGGTCTCATCCGAAATGAGGCCACCTCCGCATGGTGGATGGTGGACACGTTTTGATCAAAAAGTGCGCTAAGGGCCTCTATTTTTTGACCAAGATTGCTGCTGCAACCTTCTTTTTTGTGTACTTAGTATTTGCCACCGCAGCGTGTACCCATGTATTAGGTAGTTGTGCTGGCTATTTTCCTTTTAGTTTTTGTTGATGTGGTTACACCCTGACCTAGCTGTTGTTCTGTCTCTGTTGCTATCAGATACCATGTGTGACCACACCTGTTCAGCTGCCTATTTAAGCCTTCAGTAAGCCAGTGCACTTTGCATGTGAAAGAACTTTTCTTCCGATGCTAGCATTTCTATCCTGCTTTTGTATTCCTCCTGATAGCTGGTATTTTGTGACCCTGGCTTTGTCTTAGGATATTCTATCTATTCTATCATCTTTGCTCATATCTGTCCTCACGGATTGTTGACAATCCTGTATGTTTGTTTGTCTCCCTTGTGTATTGTCCTTTTGTAATTCAGACTGTTCCCTGACCTCTGACTGCGTTTTTTGTAGCTTGTTATTTTGACAGGACACTCCCAGAACTTAGTCAAGCAGGGGCTGTATTTACAGGTTGTGGATCCGTTGTTTAGGGCAGATATGCAATAGGTAGGGACAGGGGCTGTGTGTGAGTGTAGGGCCTCACTAACTCCCTGTCCAGACATGACAGCTCTCTTCCTTTCTCCCTTCTCTTACTTCCTTCCTACCTTTCTTCTATTTCCTCCTCTGCAATGTGCCTTCTTTCAGTCTCGTTTTCTTCTTTCCTTTCTTTATTTAACCATATTCCTCCTTTATTATTTTTGTCCTTCCTTTTTTCTTACTTTCCTTTCCCCCCTACACTGGAATTTAACCACATAAAGATAACACATGGCATAGTTTAGATAAAGTTTTTCTCATAGACCTGGCTAGGGACTTTATTCTCATAAAATGAGCCATGCAATCTTTAGTAATTACATATTCTATTCAGTATTCAGCAATGAAACAAGCATAAATTGGGGTTTACTTTTCTTTACAGAAAGGGCACACCTGGAATTACTTCAATTTTATACAAATGTAACATTTTGAAATAAACATACAGCATTACAGCATACTTGAAGGTGAAAATAACAACTTTATTGTGTACTTGAATCCTTAAATGCAATAACTTTATGTAGTCTATCTCGTCTACAGTATTTGTGCTTTCGGTTCTTCTGATTTAGTTTTATAAACAAATGGTAGCTATCTGACTGCTACAATTGTAAATTATATATTTGTTTTAATAGGGCAGTTTTTTCCATCAACTAGTCACCTAGAGGATTTTTCCCCTTAAGGCCAACATGATTGTTGATCACAATGATATCTTTGCATTAAAGGAGTAGTCCAGTCTTGAAAAACTTTTCAGATTGTGGGGGATCCGACTGCTGGGCCCCCCCCGCAATCTCCTGTACAGGGCACTGGCAGCCCGTGAGAAGGGGGTGTGTTGACCACCACACGAAGGAGGTCAATAGGCAGGCGGCAGAGAAGCAAGGTCAGGTCACAAAGCAAAGGATCAGATACATGGTAAGGCAGAAACAGGAATGCTTTCTCTCAAGCTCAAGGCAACAGAGATCCGGCAAGGGAGTGAGGAGGATGGAGGAATATATAACTGAGCCACAGGTGAATCACACTAATGAACGCACTGGCCCTTTAAATCCTAAAGCTTTGGCCCACGCGTGACCTAGGGGACAAGGACACGCGCGCCGGAGCAGTGAGGCAGAGGCTAGGGCAGGAGAAGCACAAGGTGGTTGAACGGACTGGGGCTCGCATGAGGATGCATCCCGCGATGTGAGTCCCAGCCCCGCCAGCAGCAGCAGGTAACTGGACCATGCGCTCATGGCCAGCGTGTGTGGCCGGAGCACATAAAGTAACAGTACCCCAACATGTTTCTCCCACTCCTTTTTCGACTCAGAAAACTTCTGAGAAGGTCACAGTCCAGGATATTCTCCTCAAGCTCCCAAGATCTCTCCTCAGTAACCCTCCCAGTCGACAAAAAAAAATTGTTTACCTCTCACAGTCTTTGTAGCAAGAATCTCTTTAACCTTGAATATGCCAGAAGTGCCAGAGACAGGTGTGGGGACAAAATTTGAAGAAAACCGGTTTATGACAAGAGGCTTGAGGAGAGATGTGGAAGGAATTAGGAATACGTAACCTAGCAGGTAGACAGAGTTTGTAGGAGACAGGGTTGATTTTTTGTGGAATCTGGAAGGGACCAAGATAGCGAGGACTGAGCTTGTAACAGGGAATCTTAAAGCGAATGTACTTGGATGAAAGCCACACCATGTCACCAGGAGAGAAGGATGGAGGAGGTCTTCTACTTTTATCCGCTTGTGCCATCATGCTTGAAGAAGCCTGAGATAACGACTGCCTGGTCGTTACGGACCAGCTCATCAACAGCAGGCACACAGGAGGAGACTGGAAGAGGAAGAGGAGGATGGGGATGGAGTCCGTAGACAACAAAAAAGGGAGACGACCTTGTGGACTCAAAATCCTTATGATTATATGAGAATTCAGCCCAGGGAAGAAGGTCCATCTAATCGTCTTGGCGAACTGAAACAAAATGCCGAACAAAAGCCTCTAGGATTTGATTAACCATCTGCAGCTGTCCATTGGACTGAGGGTGGTAGGCTGAGGCATAGTACAGATTGATGTCCAGATTGATGTCCAGATGGTTAGAAAGGGCTTGCCAGAACTTAAAGACAAACTGCACACCTTGGTCCCAAACGATATGCTGAGGAAGACCATGTAAACAAAAGACATGCAACAAGAAATACTTCGCCAGCTCCAGGGCAGAAGGAAGACCTGGTAGAGGAATGAAATGAGCCATCTTGGAAAACCGATCTACAATGACCCAGATGACAGTGTTGTTATGAGATGGTGGCAAATCGGTGATGAAATCCATGGTGATATGGGACCAGGGAGTCTCTGGAATGGGTAAAGGTTGTAAGAGTCCTGCAGGTCTCTGTCGAGGAGTTTTGTCGCAGGCACAAGTTTCACAGGAACGAACAAAATCAGAAACATCACGTTCAAGATGGGGCCACCAGTAATTCCGGGAGATAAGAAGTAGAGTCTTGCGTATTCCAGGATGTCCTGCTGTCAAGGAAGAATTACCCAATTTCAGGACCTTGTGTCTCAATCTGGCAGGCACAAAGGATTTTCCCGGAGGAACTTGCTAAATCTCGGCAGGAGCTGCAGGAATCAAACGGTCAGGAGGAATAATATGCCTAGGTGTGGAGTCCAAACCAATGACATCAGAGGACCTGAAGAGAGCATCAGACCTGATGTTCTTGTCTGCTGGACGGAAGTGAATGAATGAAGAAGTTGAACCTAGAAAAAAATAGTGAGCTCCTTGCCTGGCAGGGGTTCAAATGCTGAGCAGACTGAAGGTATAGAAGATTTTTATGGTTAGAGTAGATCATGAGAAGAACCTTCCAATAAATGTCACCATTCCTCCAAAGCTAGCTTGATAGCGAGGAGTTCACAATCTCCAATGGAGTAATTCCTCTCAGCAGGAGAGAAGGTCATGGAGAAGACCCTACAAGTAACAGTCTTGCCCTTGGCGTAGGTAACAAGGGCAATACTGGCATAAGTAACAAGGGCAAGAGTAAGAACGGCACCCGCTACAATAGATGAGGCATCATCCGCCAAAGCAAAGGGCCTCTCCGGATCAGGTCTTGTAAGCACGGGAACAGAAGCAAACACAGACTTTAAATGGGAAAAGGCCTCTTCAGCTTCTTGAGGCCAAGACTTAGGATTAGATGCGTTCTTAGTGAGAACCCCAATTGGAGCAACCAAGGATGAAAAATGTGGGATAAATTGACGATAATAGTTTGTGAACCTCAGAAAGCGTTGAATTGCATGTAGGCTCGAAGGACAATGCCAATCCGATACTGCAGACAATTTATCTGGATCTCTCTGCAGGCCCTGGTGAGAGACAATGTAGCCAAGAAATGGAAGACTAGATTTCTCGAACAGGCATTTCTCCAGTTTGGCGTAGAGATTCCGTAGTCACTGAAGAACCAGACGAACATGAGTACGATGCTCCTCTAAGTTGGAAGAGAAGATCAGGATATCATCTAGGTAAACAACAACACAGGTGTAGAGAAGATCACGGAAGATATAATTGACAAACTCTTGAAAAACAGCTGGAGCATTGCAGAGACCAAATGGGATTACGAGATACTCAAAATGTCCATCACGAGTATTGAAGGCCGTTTTCCCCTCATCTCCCTTGTGGATACAAATGAGGTTATATGCTCCACGTAAGTCCAATTTGGAGAAGACCTTGGCACTACGTAGACGGTCAAAAAGTTCTGAGATAAGAGGTAGAGGGTAACGGTTCTTGACCGTGATTTTGTTAAGTCCCCTGTAGTCAATGCATGGACAGAGTGACCCATCCTTCTTCCCTACAAAGAAGAAACCTGCTCCAGCAGGAGAAGAGGACTAAAGGATAAATCCCTTTTGAAGATTCTCCTGGATATACTCAGCCATGGCTTTGGTCTCAGGAACCGATAGAGGGTATATCCTCCCACGAGGAGGAGTGGTACCAGGCGGAAGATCAATAGGGAAATTGTAAGGACGATGTGAAGGCAGAGACTCAGCCTGTTTCTTGCAGAAAATGTCAGAAAAATCTTGGTAAGGTGGTGGCAGACCAGACAAAGGAGGAGGACGAGAAACAATTTTAGACTGAACTGATTGGAGGCAAAGATTTTGACAGGATTGTCCCCAGTGAATAATCTCTCCAGTTCTCCAATCCAGTTGCGGGGAATGGCGATGCAGCCAAGGAAGGCCGAGAAGAATCTTTGAAGTACAGTGTGGCAGAACATAGAATTCAATCTTTTCTTTATGCAATACACCCACTTGCATGACAAGAGATTCAGTACGGAAGTGAACCATACAGTCCAGATTTTGTCCATTAACAGAGGAGATGAACAAGGGCTTGGCAAGGCAAGTGACATGAAGAAGATGCTTGTGGACAAAAGAAGCATCAATAAAGTCAAAGTCACCTGCTGATCCTGAATCCAAAAATGCTGTAGCTCTGAAGAAAAACTTGGCAGAAGCAAAGACTTGTACTGAAATAGTTAAACGAGGACAGGTGGTATTAACACCTGGGGACGCCTCTCCTACGTGCCCTAGGTGCAAGCGTTTTCTCGGATACCGTGGACAAACAGAACAGTCTTTGAGGAAGTGTTCGGGGCTAGCACAATACAAGCACATGTTCTCACTGTGTCGCCGTGATCTCTCCTGTTGCGTAAGATGGGAACGACCCACTTGCATAGCCTCTTCGGCATAAGGCGCAGGAAACTGTAGAGGTGAACGTTGAAACACGGGTGCAAGGTGAGGATATCTCCGTGTTCGGGCAGGTGCCATCTCTAAGCGCAATTCTTCTTGCCTCTCAGCAAAACACACATCAATACGTGTGGCCAGGTGGATAAGTTCAGTCAGAGAAGAAGGAGGATCACGTGTAGCAAGGGCATCTTTAATCATGCTAGCTAGTCCTTTTTTGAATGTGGAACACAAGGCCTCATCATTCCATGCCAGTTCTGAGGCTAGAGTGCAGAATTGAACCGCGTAGTCACCAATGGTAGAATTCCCTTGACATAGGTTCAGAAAAGCCAACTCAGCAGAAGAGGCACGTGCGGGTTCCTCAAAGACACAGCGAACTTCTGCCAGAAAAGCCATTAAGTTGGAAGCTACTGGATCACCGTGGTCCCAAAGGGGTGTAGCCCAGGCCATGGCTTTGCCGGACAGTAGGCTAATGACAAAGGCCACCTTCGCACGTTCTGTCGGAAATAGTTCAGACATGATCTCCATGTGCATGGAGCACTGTGTAACGAAGCCGCTGCATGACTTGGAATCCCCATCATACTTGGAAGGTAAAGGCAGGCGTAGCTGGGAGCCAGAAAACACTGCAGGAGCTGAAGGTGGGAGTGGGCACGGTTGCGGTACCAGATACACGCCAAGGCAGAAACAGGAATGCTTTCTCTCAGGCTAAAGGCAACAAAGATCCGGCAGGGGAGTGAGGAGGTTGGAGGAATATATAAATGAGCCACAGGTGAATCATACTAATGAGCGCACTGGCCCTTTAAATCTTAAAGCTCGGGCACATGCGTGCCCCATCCCCTAGGAGCAATGAGGCAGAGGCTGGGGCAGGAGAAGCACCAGGTGACTGATGGACTGGGGCTCGTATGCGGGCGCGTCCCGTGATGCAAGTCCCAGCCCCGCCGGTAGCAACAGGTAACCATGCACTCACGGCCAGTGTGTGCGGCCGGAGCACATAACGTAACAATAACATATATACAACAAATAAACTGTTTATATAATAGAGTGAATTTGTCCAGTTACAGGCAATGACAGGTAGCTAATATTCAGTTGAAGAGCATAAAATCAACCTGTAGCTACATTACCAATGGATACTGCTAGACATATTTTCCTATTAGTTTAGTGTATTTTATTACCATTGAAATCCTGAAAAATTTAAGTGTAATGGTGACCATACAACAGCTGCAATGTGTAGAGTGCATTTGCAAGGCAAGTATTGCACCCCTAACATGGGCCAGTAAAATTGAAGAGAGCAGCAAGACATACATTGCATGCATCGCCACTCAGTACAGTAAAGGAGTAGGGAGTATGACGAAAGACAGAAGTCCCTGCTCCTGTATTTAGATTCCATTGTGCATATATGTGTCCAAGTCTCCCCTGTCAGAGTAAAGCAGTGGTCATGTGAATGCACTGTTGATCATTTAATTTTCTATGCAATCTGAGACAGATATATACAGTGCTCGACTCTTTTTACCAACACCTTTAGAGAATAAATGGAGCATCGGTGTGCATGTATGATCAATGCTCCATTCCAACAAGAGATTCTGATACCATTCTTGAGATATTTAGAGATCCAAGTAGTTAGATCCCATGCAAACATACACTTATCTTCCATTCTTTGGATATGGGACAACACAAAGCCTATAGGGCACTTACTTTGTGATAAGTGTTCCCTCTGTCCCCATAGTTCTTCTTTGGGATCTCCCATTTTGGGAGTTTGGGGATGCACATTATTTGTAAAGGCTGTTATATAACCCTTATCCATGGAGATCTTTGGTAGTTTTGAAAAGAGCTAAGCACAGTTTGGTTTATTTTTCCCATAACTTGCCTCTGGTTCTTTGAATACAACAGACATACAGAATGGCTCAACCAAGGTCATGGGCCCCTTGTTCTCTCAATAGTTGAGTAAGGGATCAGCATATATGACACATTTAAATGATATGACAACCTTTACACTGAAATATCTTTTTGTTTCTCATTTTCTTCATTAATGTAAAATTAGTAAACATCCTATATAGTCTATTAGTCTTCATGAAAAAAATGTCTACAATTTTAATGTTGTAGAATCTTTACAACTCCTCTACATAACTTTAATTTATTTAATTTCTTCACAACAGTGACACAAAAGCTTGATGGTTGCTGGTCATACAAGTTTAAATAAAATACGTTACATTGCAAAACCAACTCTTTATTATGAATTCGGGTAGAAAACAGACATGGTGCACATCTACAACCTTGTATAATGATCTGATTGCTTCTCAGTATAATATCAAAAACGAACAGGTTGTTAGTATACATTTTTGATCAAAAAGTACAAGCCCACTCGCCACGTCAAGGCCACCTATTTAGAGTGGGTCCCTAACATCCCTAGCATAAAATGGCGCAGCACTGGGCGGCGACCACCACCGCCGCGACACAAGTGCCCACGGGGGGGAAAACGACCCACTGGCAGAGCGGTCCCAATGCCACTCAAACCAGTCTATGGGTCGCACCTCCCCGCAGACATGGCGCCACCGCAGCAACGGACGCCGCACAGCACCACACCAGTGTGAACAAGGTGAAATAGCTCACTCACCATGCTCTCCCAGTCAGACTGGGAGGCTACTAGGAAAGAAATGGCCCTTGTGTAGCCAACTACTACTTATATAGGGTTGGGCTGAGGGGGTGGGGAAGAGTGCAGCACATGTTCAAAAAAAAAAAAATGAGGGGATAGAAAACACAGTGTGAATTCGGGTAGAAAACAGACATGGTGCACATCTACAATCTTGTATAATGATCTGATTGCTTCTCAGCATAATATCAAAAACTAACAGGGTGTTAGTATACATTTTTGTATGCTTTGAGTAGAAATCTACCAGGTATTGGGAACTGCATCATACTTCACAAGTCCTCAGAGTAGTTGCCACTAAGATTTCCCTAGTACCTCATTCTTGTGCCTGTTAAGCTACAACCTGTCATAAAATGTACTTTTTACAACCTTGGTTTGAGAACATGTAACTCTGTACTGTAGGAGTATGATCCAAATTAACAAGACAAGTCCTTGTCAGCACAATTTCTATATAGCAAGTGATCGCCCCAAACCTTACTACTTCTGCTGTGCTCGGGCTGTGGGGTAGCACCTCCCCCTCCTTCAGTACAAGCAGAAAAGAGTAATCCGGCACCAACGGCAGGTAAAAGGATCCACTTTATTGAAGCATAAATATAAAATACAAGCTGGGCACAGCAACCTACGCGTTTTGGACAAGCATGTCCTTAGTCATGGCATAAATATCTTCTTATATATCCATTTATCCAGTCACATGGTATTGCGGTCTAGAAAAAGCTAAAAAATTAGACCTGGAATCGTGGAGCCGGACTTCCCTTGTTTTTCCCAGGAAGTGAATTGTGATATGTCCATGCATATATGTGCAGTCCTACAGTATGTGCCACAGACAAATGAATTTATTTATGTATTTTTTTGCTTTTTCTGATATTGACACATATACTACCATAATATTGCACAAAGCGGAGACATATTCACATGCATTTGTGTGAAAACATCAATGGGCAAGGAAACCAATGTGAACAAGGATGAAAAAAAAAAAAAGAAAAAAGCAATGTGAACAGGGATGAAAGAAAACAGAAAAAAAAAACCCAATGTGAACAGGGATGAAAAAATAAAAAAAGGAAACCCCAATGTGAACAGGGATGAATAAAAAAATAAAAATAAAATAAAACTTAAGTCAAAATCAAATCTTGCCTTAAATTCAAACCTTTGGGTTCCCTAGTTTCCAATAGGAACATCTAAAAGGTTTCCCTGTTCAAAAGAAGTCTCCTAATATCTCCTTCTCTAATGGGTTTCCTAATTTTCTCTATGCCCATAATACGTAAATAATCCACACTCTCTGCATGTACATCCTTAAAGTGCTTTGATAATGCAGTAATGTTTAAGGATCTATGATTCTTTGCATCCAATATATGTCTTTGGATATTTGTTTTAACACTGTTAGATGTACAGCCTGCGCAGGCTTCACAGGATGCCAAGTACACCACATTACAGGTGTTACAATTTATGTAGTCCCTTATCCTTAACACCTTGCCATTGCCATACGAACTGAACTCCTTGGTTATGAGCATATGTCTGCATGTAATGCAGACATTGTTCCCGCACTTCCAATTACCTTTGTTTCGGAGCCAGTTTGACTGTGCTTGCGTTTTGTTGATGTTACTATTATACAAGCTAGGGGATAAAGTAGAACCTAGAGTGGGACCCCTTCTGGATACCATTTTAAAATTATCTGACATTTTCTTGTTCAGTGTCGGGTCCTGTTGTAATATTTGTAATATTTCCTAATAATTTTACCTATTTTATTGAACTGTCTACTGTATTGTGTGACACAAAAGGAGCAGTGTTCGGTTTGTGTTTTGATTGCACATTGCTTCTCCTGATCGTACTAGATGCAATAAGTTCCTGTCTATGTAAGGAGTCAGCTCGTTTCCTGGCACTCTCTAGGGTTCGTGCATGATATCCCCTGCTTCCTAATCTATCAAAAAGTAAATTTGATTCTTTAGCAAATACAGTATCTTGTGTACAATAAAAAAAAAAAATCCATCCCTGATCACATTGGTTTCCCTGCCCATTGATGTTTTCACATAAATGCATGTGAATATGTCTCCGTTTTGTGCAATATTATGTTCTATAGTATATGTGTCAATATTAGAAAAAGCAAAAAAAATGTGACCTATTGAACATTTCATTTAGTCTAAACCTGCATAAATAAATTTGTCTAGGACTGAACATATATGCATGGACATATCACAATTCACTTCCTGGGAAAAACAAGGGAAGTCCGGCTCCAGGATTCCAGGTCAAATTTTTTTAGCTTTTTCTAGACAGCAATACCATGTAACTGGATAAATGGATATAAGAAGGAATTGGTTATTGCTTTTTTATGCTATGACTAAGGACATGCTTGTCCGAAACGCGTAGGCGGCTGTGCCCAGCTTGTATTTTATATTTATGCTTCAATAAAGTGGATCCTTTTACCTGCCATTGCTGCCGGATTACTCTTTTCTGCTTTTCAGCACAATGGTACAATCTCTTTAAAGGGGTACTCCACCCCTAGACATCTTATCCCCTATCCAAAGCGGCGGGACCCCCATGATCTCTCCTGCAACACCCTTGTTTCTCAGCTGCATAGAGCATGGATCGCGCTATGACTGATGATGGGCGCTGCTCGCTCTGTGCAGCTGAGAAATGGGGGTGCTGCAGGGATAGGGGATAAGATGTCTAGTGGCGGAGTACCCCTTTAAAGGGGTACTCCGGTGCTTAGACATCTTATCCCCTATCCAAAGGATAGGGGATAAGATGCCTGATCGCGGAGGTCAAACCGCTGGGGACCCTTGTGATCTTGCACGCCGCACCCCGTTAAAATCAGTCCCCGGAGCGGAGCTTGGACTGTACCTTGGACTGTGCCCCTAGTGATGCCAACTTTATGCCTGTCCCTGGCCCGCACTATGTATACTGACACTTCGCAGTCTGATGATGGCTCCCCCACGGAAAGCGAAGCCCCGGCCTACTGGGGAGCTACCCCCCTGCCAAAAAAAGCTATTCAAGACTCGGCTTGAAAAAAAACCTTATGATCTGCAACCTGCAGATTGCTCTTCTTCTGATGACAACCTTAGAGTGGCACAGGGCTCCTCTCACCGCTTACAGACGCCAATGAGACGCTCTACTGCAAATACACAACCGCTGACCAAATCCCTATACGACCCCACTCTCCCGTCCCCTGAGATGGCGGCCAATGCCTTAAAGAACCATCCAGAACTGCAAGCCCTGTTGGCACTGTTACCTACCGAGGCAGACATGCACATTCTAGCTACTAACTTAAAATCAGCCTGGCAACAGGACCTCAAACCTGTCAAAGCTAAAGTTTCTTGCCTGTCAGATAGAGTACACCAGCTTGAAGACTTTCACACCACCGTGCCTACACAAAGTCAAGAGCTGCAGGAGACCACTCAATGACTCTCTCTTCAACAGGCTGCTGACATTGACCACCTTGACGACCTAGGCAATAGGAACAGGAGGAACAATATTAGGATCAAGGGATTACTGGAATCTGTTTCTCCACAAGAAATCCCAGCTACTTTCCAACGTATATTCAATGAGGTTCTTCAGAGGCCCCAGGACACACCCCTGGAACTCGACAGAGCACACTCAAAGCCAAAGACACTGATCGTAAGAAACCCAGGGACGTTATTTGTAGGGTCCATAATTTCTTGATTAAAGATGACATCATGAGACGGGCACGCTGTCTTCCCAACCTCTCCTACAAGGGAACAGTGATACATCTCTTTCCGGATTTATCCCTCTGCACCCTCAAATTGAGAGCAGGTCTGAAGCCTCTACTACAAATGCTGCAAAACGCCCAGATCACTTATCCCTGGGGCTTCCCATTTTCTCTAACTGCTAGACACAGCTCCAACTCTGACATACTACGAAGACTGAATGACCTTCACCATTTTCTATCTACATTAAAGCTGCCTACGGTCCCCTTGCCAGACTGGGGCCACTTATTTCTTCCTGTGCCTCTTCATAGACAAAACTTAATAAAAAAGCCCAGAGTGGGGAAGGGGTAAACAATTATTGTAGTAAAACTTCACTTTTATTTATATTACATTAAAAGGTTCAGAGGTGTATTTCTTAAAAACACTAGCACGGTTCTTATTATAATAAAGTATAATTCCTTTTAGGAAGAGTAGAAATATCTAGACATCTAAACCCTTGAGGACGTGGTGGACACCAAGAAACATGTATGGGAGACATAGTTCTCGCATTTTAACTAACAGCAATCAGTCCCTATATAGACGCACTGCAGACGTCTAGATATTTCTACTCTTCCTAAAAGGAATTATACTTTATTATAATAGGGACCGTGCTAGTGTTTTTAAGCAATACACCTCTGAACCTTTTAATGTAATATAAATAAAAGTGAAGTTTTACTACACCTATAGGTGACACATAAGAGGGGGATTTTTTGGTATAGGGGTTTATTACCCCATCACCTTTGGGTGATTGGGGTTTGGTATTTCAATAAATCTTCATAGACCAAAGACTCTTGGTGAGAGACTGACCATCGATGGACGGCCGGCTAGTGTTTCTGTGATGCCTCTCCTTCAGAGGAGCAAGCGAAAGACGTGAGCAAGCATTCTTGCTGAGTATACTGACTTTCCTTTTCAACTTTACCAATGTTGTAGCTCTAAGATTTGGGCCTCCTGCCCCTCAGTTACACCCCCGGAACGTATAGTATGTTCGATGATGCTGTTGATTTTGACACTAATACTAGTGTTCTTATGTTATCTAAACTTCTCCCCCATAATACCTGATGATTTTTGTTGTTCCTGCCTCCCAATGTTTTATTGCAGTAATGTAGCCCTATGGCTACCCGCTATTGTTAGCCTTGCAGTCTTTGCCCGAGATTCACCACTATAGGATGCATCTCTAGTTGCCCACTAGGCCCTAGCCTTGAGTTTCCCCCCTCATACAGATTGCAGGTAAAAGCAGCTTCTTCTTTATTGGGTTCTTGGGTTCATAATATATTGATATATTGATCGCTATATCTATACTCATATGCCTTTGCTAAAATGCTATATGCTATTGCAAAACATTATAGAAGAACTTTGCTTTCTTTATCGTAATCAAGACTAGAACCTTGAGATGGAGACTATGGCGACAAGACGTCTAAACATTGGGCTTTGTGGAAAGATGGAGAAATCTCAAGCTAGAAGCCTTGCAAAATAAAGATTTATGCTATGCCACGCTCAAATGACTAATCAGCATATAGAATGATGCATAGTTTTACCGTTCAACCCATATATGTCAGAATGCTATCTGCTCGTGACTCCGAATAGAGGTCTTGAGACGACTCCATGCGGGAATAGAAAGACTAAACATCTGACGAACAGAGAACTTTTGCCAAGAAATTAATGGACACTAGATATGCTAATATATACGGGCACAATATTTGAACAATCAAACTGTAACATATTAATTGTGATGTCATAACTAGTGTTGCTCACGAATATTCGCAATTCGAATTTTAATTGCGAATATCGCATATTTGCAAATTCTCGAATATTGCGAATATAGCACTATATATTCGAAATTGTGAATATTCGCTTTTTTCCCGCATATGCGCATATTCGCATATGTGAATATTCGCATATGCGAATATTCGCATATGCGCATATTCCTTCTTTTCACTTGTGGGCCAATTAGAATGATGCAAACACACTTGTCAGAGGTTATCAACAGCATACCTAGCAACCAATAGTGAAGTTGCCCACCTCCTCACTGTTTTCTTCCTCGAATACGTGAATATTCACATATGCGAATATAATAAAAATGTGAAATTTGCGAATAAAGGACGAATATTCGTCTGTATATATTCGCGAAATATCGCAAATTTGAATATGGGCAATGCCGCTCATCACTAGTCATAACTATCCCTCCCTAAGCCTGCTTCTTTGCACAAAAAAAAAACTGTTTTCCTGAATTAAAAACTCTTTTTGGAACGGCAGATCTTCCTGCTACGAAAGAGTGTATACCAACATCCTCTGTGTGGTGTATATCTTCTTGTGTCGACACTTGGCAAAGTATATAGCAGCACAGTCGATCACATTTGAAAGCTCCCACTCGGTTCATCCTTATCACTATTTACTACCCTAAGGATAAGTTTCCACTTGGCTTTTTTTCTGGCAGTTTTTGGAAAACTGCCACTGCAGTTTTTGAGCCAAAGTCAGAAATGGATCAATAAGGGAGGAGAAGTGTAAGTCCTTCCTTTATATGTCCTATTCCTTTTGAATACACTTCTGGCTTTGGCTCAAAAACTGCAGTGGCAGTATTCCAAAAACTGCCTGAAAAAAAACAAGTGGAAACTTAGCCTTACTGATCTTCCCCACCGTGCCTCTGATTGAGTGCGCCTTCTATGACCCCCCATCTTAGCTTGACGGTTGGACTGGATCTGAACATGTCAAAGGCCCTTATCGCCTCCTCTTTTAGACCCTCTGTATTCATTGCCTTATGGATACTTTTCTTACCTTTACTCCTTTCTAACCATGGCTCTCCTTGTCTTCTTCCCTCCTGTAGGAATGGCAACTCCTCCCACTCTCTGCCCCGCGTGGAGACTGTGCTGGTGACCCGAGACACCCATGGTAAGTGGTCACATTCTACTCCAAGCTCACTTGGCGGCTGACATTACACTGGCAACCATTATTGTTAAGGATTTTAACACACCTGAAAAACGGTCCAAAATACTATACTCCAATCACAAACAACATGTTCATATCCTGGCTATACAGGAAACCCACTTCAAGGAAGGTCATCTACCCAGATTAAACAATCAGTACTACACTACTTGGTTACACAGTGTCAACCCTGAAGCCAGGATGAAGGGTGTCTCAGGCGCATTCCACAGGTCCCTCCCGGTAACAGTCACTTCTTCCTCCCTTGACCCTGCTGCACGCTATGTCTTTGCCAATTGTGAGGTTTCTAGCCAATCGTTCACTGTGGCCGCAATATACACACCCAATAGGAATCAAGTATCTTTCCTTCTGAGAGTACTAGATAAACTAACGGATTTTGCATCAGGCCCAATCTTGTTGTGTGGCAACTTTAACTTTACCCTTTTTCCCCAGGTGGACACATCCTCAGGTACCTCATACCTGTCCCATATTAAACTATGTGCTCTCAGAAGGAAACTGCACTACCTACAACTTAGTCATGTGTGGAGAACCTTGCACCCCCAGGAAAGAGACTACTCTTTCTACTCTCCTCCTAACCAGCTTTACAGCCGTATTAACTATATTCTATGCCCCAATCACATGCTACCCTCTGTACGTGATTCCAAAATAGGAGTAGTAACCCTCTCTGATCACGCCTCGGTCACTTGATGTTCCAACTCCCCTCTCTTGCTAAACCTTGTTTCTCATGGAGACTTAATGAATCTCTCCTGCTAGATGCTCTCTGCCTACAAGATATTAAGACCTCGATAGAGTACTTCAAAATTGATCATCTCCATGATGCATCTTCTCCATTAATCAAATGGGAAGCCTTGAAGTGTGTACTTCGGGATGGCCTCATGAGGCACGGGGCACGTCTCAAGAGGGAAAACTCAGCTAAAATGGTCTCTCTCCTACACCAACTAAACACCTTAGAAACCCTGCACAAACGAACACAGCAGGACATGGTTTACAGAGACCTTGGGAGAATACGAATGGAACTCTTGGCCCTGATGAACAGGAAGCATATATATTATCAACAGCTTACTGGTAAAAGGTTCTACGAATGGGGAAATTAATCTGGAAGATTGTTAGGTAACGCTCTATGTGATAAATAATCTTCCATTTCTTCCATCAAACAATCCAACGGTGTGTAACACAGGAAACAAGAAAAAAATATAGATCAGCTCACCAAAGTCCATATGAAACAAGCATCTGGCAGTAGTCCAGGAGCACGGATGCAGGGAGCCGCCACTCCCCGTAGTACATAGAAGAAAAAGGAAACGAGGGTCCAGCTCCTGGGTGTGTAAAAATCCAATAAAACTTAGCCTTTCTTCGTGCACATTAAAACCATGGACAAAAATTCCACGTGGTGGCAAGTGACATGTCACTTAAAAAGGGGGTAAAACGCCGACGCGTTTCGAGCTGTTGCTCTTAGCCATGGCGTTGGCACCTAGTCCCACAGGGGTTCAAATATCCCCTGGCATATAGCCAGGTCCCACCGTGAATCAAACTCCCCGCCTGCCGTCAAACAGGATGTGACGTGGCGTAGGGAAAGTAGCCAAGTGAAAGGTAGACCAGGTGAAACCTATTCAGGATGTTACATAGATAGTGATGTCGCAAACATAAAAATGACTTCAATGGGCAGGCGAATTTTAATACCCACAGGGACTCTTTCTGACCACAATAGTGATTTAAAAGTTATTTCAAGGGGACTAATACCTGGACTGTGGCGTGCTGGAGGGGGATCCATGGCAAAACTCCTATGGAAAATTACATAGTTGATGCAGAGTCTGGTTTTAATCCATAAAGGGCATAAATCACCTATTATTCCTAAATTCTTTGGAATAACGTGCTTTATCCCCCTTTAGGCAGCATATAGAAACCCCCTTTAGGCATCACATAGTTAGATCCCCCCCTTTAGGCAGCGCATAGATTCCCCCATATTAGGCAGCACATAGTTAGAGCCCCCCTTAGGCAGCACAGAGGTAGAGCCTCCCTTTAGGCAGCACATAGAGCCCCCTTTAGGCAGCACATAAATAAATCCCCCCTTTAGGCATCACATAGTTAGATCCCCCTTTAGGCAGCACATAGATTCCCCCATATTAGGCAGCACATAGTTAGAGCCTCCCTTTAGGCAGCACATAGAGCCCCCTTTAGGCAGCACATATTTAGATCCCCCCTTTAGGCAGCACATAGATTCCCCCATATTAGGCAGCACATAGTTAGAGCCCCCCTTCAGGCAGCACTGGTTTCATTTCACAGCCAAAAAAGGTATATATATATTTTTATTTAAGCAACTATCACACCAAATGTGATTTGCACTAGTGTGACAATGAGCAAAAAAGGTTGCCAGCTGCGTTCCCCTTTTAAGCAGAGGTCCCCAACCAGGGTGCCTCCAGCAGTTGCAAGACACACGGACTGAATTTATAGCCCTTTTAATACTGTAGTTAGTTGCTTGAAACAACTTAAGTTTTACACTGGAGTACCCCTTTTAACCAGCGGTTCCCTCCCAACCAGGGTGCCTCCAGCTGTTGCAAGACACACGGACTGATATTTGAGCCCTAAAAAGGGCTTTTTTGGGTGCTGTCCTCAAAGCAGATGTTAGACTAGTGCTTTAGGAGTAAAGTGGACCCTGAATACACCACCTAGCAGCAACCTAGCTATCGCTTTCCCTATTACAGCAGCATGCCGAATGAAGGTAAAATGGCGTACATGCAGGAGGTAGGATGGTCTGGAAGGGAGGGACTGCTGCTGATTGGCTGTAATGTGTCTGCTGACTCTGACTCACAGGGTCAAAGTTTACCGCAATGTTAAAGTATAGGGGGCAAATCGAACTTCACATATGTTCGCCCGGTGATGCGAACTCGAACATGCTAAGTTCGCCGGGAACTGTTCGCCGGCGACCAATTCACGACATCTCTATAAATAGAGTAGATTAACCCATCAATAGCCTTTGATATAAGATAGTAAGGTGATGTTAAGATGTAACATATGCATATACCATACTGTCCCTGATCGCACACTGAGAAGTGCACGAGCCTGTTAAATGTAGAAAAAATACACCATAAGAGATCATATAATATATCGGACAGGGTAAATACCTGATCTCGGACCCCAACAGAAAGAAGTCCCATATTCTGGAACTATGTGGCATACCAATATATGTATATGTACCAGAACCACATAATATGTACATTAATGCCCTACACAGCGCATGTATATTCTAATAAGTATGAAATATATTAGAAATACAAAACTCATGTCATAAACCAAGAACACACATAAAACCAAAAAAACAGAGAACCAAACCAAAAAACAACCAGAAAACAAAGAAAATAAAACACACAAAAAAGTGGGAAAACGCATCTTGTGAACCATGACATATATATTGATTTTAAAAAAGCAAACCATAAAGCATCTACCAAAATTATGAGTATATAGTTGCCTGTAATTAGGAGTTTTGTGCAATATTTCGCCCGGGCTCCCTGGGTTATATGAACACCACTTAATTTGTTATATTTTGCTAGTGAATTGGCTTTGCATATTATACGTATGGTAACAACATAAACATGGTAGTGATCTTGTACTAAAAACATAGGTAACAATCTATGCTATATCAGTTTTTCAAAAGTACTATTTCCATGGGACATGCTCACACTGATGCGATAATATACACATTATGTTAAGCCGTATCTGATATAATTTTTTCTATAGGCTATCTGTGTGTATTTTTATGTTTATGTTTTTGTCTTTACGTGTGTTGCATATCTATTCATTTGCATATCCTTAAATGAGTAAAATATGTTATATATTCTGTCATCAACTACACAATCTGTTATGGGACATGTTCACACTGAGGCGATATCAAACGTGTTATGTTGTTCTAGATACAATTCTTGTTACAGGTCTTGGTGTATTTTCATGTTTTCGTGTGTTGCATATTGCCATTTGCATATCCCTAATAATTAATATATCTATTTTTTTCTAATTAATAAGGGTTTCAGGGATATATGTGGATGCGGTTCTTTTGGAAATATCACCCACTTCAATTTTGCCGGTGTGACTGTTTTGTCATACTATGATTTTGGTAGATGCTTTATGGTTTGCTTTTTTAATATCGATATATATGTCATGGTTCACAAGATGCGTTTTCCCACTTTGTCGTGTGTTTTTTGATTTATTTTTTGTTTTTTAGTTTGGTTCTCTGGTTTTTAGTTTTTTTTGTTTTTGTGCGTGTTCTTGGTTTATGACATGGGTTTTGTCTTTCTAATATAATTCATACTTATTAGAATATACATGCGCTGTGTAGGGCATTAATGTACATATTATGTGGTACATATACATATATTGGTACGCCACATAGTTCCATAATATGGGACTTCTTTCTGTTGGGGTCCGAGATCAGGTATTTACCCTGTCTGGTATATTATATGATCTCTTATGGTGTATTTTTTTACATATAACAGACTCGCGCACTTCTCAGTGTGCGATCAGGGACAGTATGGTATATGCATATGTTACATCTTAACATCACCTTACTATCTTATATCAAAGGCTTTTGATGGGTTAATCTACTCTATTTAACATCCTGAATAGGTTTCACTTGGTCTACCTTTCACTCGGCTACTTTCCCTATGCCACGTCACATCCTGTTTGACGGCAGGCGGGGAGTTTGATTCACGGTGGGACCTGGCTATATGCCAGTGGATATTTAAACCCCCGTGGGACTAGGTGCCAACGCCATGACTAAGAGCAACAGCTCGAAACGCGTCGGCGTTTCACCCCCTTTTTAAGTGACATGTCACTTGCTAACATGTGGCCTTTTTGTCCATGGTTTTAATGTGCACGAATAAAGGCTAAGTTTTATTGGATTTCTACATACCCAGGAGCTGGACCCTCATTTTCTTTTTCTTCCCAATCCAACGGTGTGGCTTCCTCCCTTATCCCAGACTTCCTTGAGGCTTTTTGTAGAATTTACCAAAACCCTCCACCTTGACATCTTCCCCCCCTGCTGCCCCCTCCCTTAAGCAATACATATCTGACACGGCCCTTTCCCATCTCTCCCCGCCTCGGTACAGGCCTTGGAGGCCCCATTCACCTCTGAGGAACTTGAAACAGCAATCTCCTCAATGCCCACTGGCAAGAGTCCGGGCCTTGACAGGTTTACAGCTAAATTTTTCAAGTCCCTCAGACCTGAACTGTCTCCACCACTGCTCTCGGCTTTCAACTACGTATCTGATACACCTCCCCATCTCAATCCTTCCTGGCAGCATATTTTACTGTGATCCCAAAGGAAGGCAAAGATCCCCTGCTTTTGTTCCAGCTACAGACCCATATCTTTAATCAATGTTGATGCCAAGCTATTTGCCAAACTGATCTCCAGGATAACACCCTTCGCACCTTCTCCGCTATTCACTATGCTTACTCCCATAAACTCCCCCTGTTTCTGCTGTCCCTTGACGCAGGAAAAGCCTTTGACCAGGTGGATTGGGTCTTCCTTTTGGAAACCTTTAAACAAGTTGGATTGGGCCCCTCTATTCTGGCGTGTATAACGGCCAACTTTTGGACCCGTTCACGATTTGTAATGGGACGAGACAGGCATGCCCCCTCTCCCCACTCCTTTATGTCCTGTGCATGGAACATCTTCTTGTTGCAATACGCAAGAATGTTAACATCAGGGGCCTCTCTGTCTCCTCCACCCATTATAAATGCTCGAAGTTCGCTGATGACCTCCTTCTCTACCTATTGTCTCCCATCACTTCCCTCCCCTCCCTTATGCACACGATTCACCAATACTCTAAATACAGCAACTTTAGACTGAACCCTACTGAATGTGAGACCCTCAATATTATCCTGCTCTCCTCCATTGTCCAACACTTAAAGACTTCTTATCCCTTCAAATGGCACCCTAGCTCACTCAAATATTTAGGTATTTTTGTCTCAGAGCATATAGAGTCAATTTCCCACCCCTCCTCCTTTCCCTAAAACGTGACTTAACTAGATGGGAGCGCAGGGACTTCTCCTGGCTGGGTAGGATAAACATATTCAAAATGAACGTCCTTCTGAGACTTCTTTACCTCTTTTCCTGTCTCCCGATCCATCTACTCCGGGCCTTTTTTAGAGAGGTCACTGCACTTCAAACTAGTTTTATTTGGATGAATAAAAAGCCCAGACTGGATTGGAGCGTGGCTCGATGCGCAGGAGCGAGGAAGCACTTTGTGAGAGCTCCGTCCTGACCGGCATTGCTGCAGGCGAACGAGCGTGTTGCGGGAGGCAGATTGTGCTCTAAAAAGAAGAAAGAAGTACCGCAAGCATCAGTCAATTCTTTGAGCTACATTACCCACTTCTTTCCACCAGTACCAGACTGACAGGAGTCTGAGAACTTGACGCGCCTCTCCTCAGACCGTCCGGAGCTACCCCACGTGACCTGCGTGCTCTCTGACTCAGCAGCTGCTGACATAGCTGCGAGCGTGGCTCCCGGAGGCAGCGTGCGCAGCGAAGTGCCATAGCTAATACCAGCACCCTTGCCATGGGAGGAGCAGACACCGCCACATCAGGTGGCTCAAGTAAGCGGGGGTTTCTCTTCCTCACTGCCAGACTTACCTGCCCTGAGCCCCGGCCCCAGTCTGGGAGTGATCTCCCCCCCCGGACCATAGGCCCCCTGTTGCTGCTGCCAACCCTGCCTCCCTGAAGGAAGCTTTTTCTCCCTCACTGACCACCTATGCAATGGCTGCAGCGGAGATCAGAGTGAGGGCACACAGTCAGCTCTCCTAAGGGAACCTGCAGCCTCTCATGCCCATTGGTCTACCCTGACCCCTCCTTCAGGCTGTCCCACTCTGTCTCCTGGCTCTACTGCAGCTCTCCCTGAACTGGGGAGGTCGACTACTAAAAGAATGGCGACCCAGAGACTGATATGCTCCCAAGTGCTGTACGGTCAAGTGAGCCAGGAGGCCCCTCATGTACACCAAGACCCCTCTGCCCCATTCCAGGGTCCCCTTGCTAGGGATGTCACGGACTGGGCAGGCGAAATGGACTCAGACGACTCTCCCTCAGACAAAGGCTCCCAAGACTCCTCTGCTGTTAGTGATGTTCCAGCATATTGGGACAAAAGCCCACCGGTGAAGAAAAAGCTTTTTAAAATGCTGATGAAACTTCGCCAGTCCAGGCGCTGCACCTCCGACTACTCGTCCTCGGATGACTCCCTCACTCCAACTGGGGATTCACCTGTTAGATCCTCCACTCCTGAGTTGGTACCCTCTTCACCGACCCACCTAGCGGTGACCCACGCTACACCTGAGCCAATTCTGCCCACTCCTGAAATGGCGGTCAATACCCTCAAAAACTAACCGGAGCTGCAGGCTTTATTGGCACTACTACCAACCAAGGCAGACATGCACTCCCTTGCTTCAGACCTGTGCTCTGCGTGGAGACAAGATGTTAAACCTGTGCAAATGGCCGTTACCAGTCTACAAGACAGGGTCCATAAACTAGAGGAAATGCACACCATGACCTCTGCCCAAATATGGCAGCTACAGGAAGCCACGACTAACCTATCTATTCAAAATGCTTTGACGGTGGATCATGTTGATAACATGGACAAAAGAAACCGCAGAAACAATATCAGAATCAAGGGTCTCCCGGAAACTGTGTCTCCACAAGATCTCTCTGGCACACTGCAAAGGATCTTTAACGAAATTCTCCAAAAGCCGGTGGACTCTCTGTTGGAGCTAGATCGTGCTCACAGGGCACTGAAAGCAAAGAATCCAGACCCTAAGAAACCGAGGGATATCATCTGTAGGGTACATCATTTCTGTCACGATTCGGCTGGCAGGAGGATTCGGCTGGCAGGAGGTGGATCCTCTGTGCCAGAGAGGGATTGGCGTGGACCGTGCTAGTGGACCGGTTCTAAGTTACTACTGGTATTCACCAGAGCCCGCCGCAAAGCGGGATGGTCTTGCAGCGGCGGTAGTAACCAGGTCGTATCCACTAGCAACGGCTCAACCTCTCTGACTGCTGAAGATAGGCGCGGTACAAGGGAGTAGACAAGAGCAAGGTCGGACGTAGCAGAAGGTCGGGGCAGGCAGCAAGGATCGTAGTCAGGGGCAACGGCAGGAGGTCTGGAACACAGGCTAGGAACACACAAGGAAAAGCTTTCACTGGCACAATGGCAACAAGATCCGGCGAGGGAGTGCAGGGGAAGTGAGGAATACATAGGGAGTGCACAGGTGAACACACTAATTAGAACAACTGCGCCAATCAGTGGCGCAGTGGCCCTTTAAATCGCAGAGACCCGGCGCGCGCGCGCCCTAGGGAGCGGGGCCGCGCGCGCCGGGACAGGACCGACGGAGAGCGAGTCAGGTACGGGAGCCGGGGTGCGCATCGCGAGCGGGCGCCACCCGCATCGCGAATCGCATCCCGGCTGGAGGCGGAATCGCAGCGCACCCGGTCAGTGGATCCGACCGGGGCGCTGCAGTAGCGAGGATGTGGCGAGCGCTCCGGGGAGGAGCGGGGACCCGGAGCGCTCAGCGTAACAGTACCCCCCCCCTTGGGTCTCCCCCTCTTCTTGGAGCCTGAGAACCTGAGGACCAGACTTTTGTCTAGGATATTGTCCTCAGGTTCCCAGGATCTCTCTTCAGGACCACAGCCCTCCCAATCAACCAAAAAATTTTTTTTCCCTCTGACCGTCTTGGAGGCCAGTATCTCCTTTACGGAGAAGATGTCAGAGGAACCGGAAACAGGAGTGGGAGAAACAAGTTTGGGAGAGAAACGGTTGATGATGAGTGGTTTAAGAAGAGAGACATGAAAGGCATTAGGAATACGAAGAGAAGGAGGAAGAAGAAGTTTGTAAGAGACAGGATTAATTTGGCACAAGATTTTGAAAGGACCAAGATAGCGTGGTCCCAGTTTGTAGCTGGGGACACGGAAGCGGACATATTTAGCGGAGAGCCATACCTTGTCTCCGGGAGAAAAAATGGGGGGAGCTCTTCTTTTCTTATCGGCAAACTTTTTCATGCGAGATGAAGCCTGTAAAAGAGAATTTTGGGTCTCTTTCCATATGGTGGAAAGATCACGAGTCACTTCATCCACAGCGGGCAAACCAGAGGGCAAGGGAGTAGGGAGGGGGGGAAGAGGGTGACGGCCGTACACCACGAAAAATGGGTGTTACGCCGAGCGCTCCGGGTCCCCGCTCCTCCCCGGAGCGCTCGCTACACTCTCGTTACTGCAGCGCCCCGGTCAGATCCACTGACCGGGTGCGCTGCGATACCGCCTCCAGCCGGGATGCGATTCGCGATGCGGGTGGCGCCCGCTCGCGATGCGCACCCCGGCTCCCGTACCTGACTCGCTCTCCGTCGGTCCTGTCCCGGCGCGCGCGGCCCTGCTCCCTAGGGCGCGCGCGCGCCGGGTCTCTGCGATTTAAAGGGCCACTGCGCCGTTGATTGGCGCAGTGGTTCTAATTAGTGTGTTCACCTGTGCACTCCATATATATACCTCACTTCCCCTGCACTCCCTCGCCGGATCTTGTTGCCCTTGTGCCTAGTGAAAGCGTTCCCTTGTGTGTTCCTAGCCTGTGTTCCAGACCTCCTGCCGTTGCCCCTGACTACGATCCTTGCTGCCTGCCCCGACCTTCTGCTACGTCCGACCTTGCTTCTGTCTACTCCCTTGTACCGCGCCTATCTTCAGCAGTCAGAGAGGTTGAGCCGTTGCTAGTGGATACGACCTGGTCACTACCGCCGCAGCAAGACCATCCCGCTTTGCGGCGGGCTCTGGTGAATACCAGTAGTGACTTAGAACCGGTCCACTAGCACGGTCCACGCCAATCCCTCTCTGGCACAGAGGATCCACCTCCTGCCAGCCGGCATCGTGACAGTAGATCCGGCCATGGATCCCGCTGAAGTACCTCTGCCAGTTTTTCGCTGACCTCACCACGGTGGTCGCCCAGCAGTCACAACAGATAGTGCAACAAGGCCACCAGCTGTCTCAACTGACCGTGATGCTACAGCAGCTACTACCACAGCTTCAGCAATCATCTCCTCCGCCAGCTCCTGCACCTCCTCCGCAGCGAGTGGCCGCTTCAGGCCTACGACTATCCTTGCCGGATAAATTTGATGGGGACTCTAAGTTTTGCCGTGGCTTTCTTTCACAATGTTCTCTGCACTTGGAGATGATGTCGGACCAGTTTCCTACTGAAAGGTCTAAGGTGGCTTTCGTAGTCAGCCTTCTGTCTGGAAAAGCTCTGTCATGGGCCACACCGCTCTGGGACCGCAATGACCCCGTCACTGCCTCTGTACACTCCTTCTTCTCGGAAATTCGTAGTGTCTTTGAGGAACCTGCCCGAGCCTCCTCTGCTGAGACTGCCCTGCTGAACCTGGTCCAGGGTAATTCTTCCGTTGGCGAGTACGCCATACAATTCCGTACTCTTGCTTCTGAACTATCCTGGAATAATGAGGCCCTCTGCGTGACCTTTAAAAAAGGCCTATCCAGCAACATTAAAGATGTTCTGGCCGCACGAGAAATTCCTGCTAATCTACATGAACTCATTCATCTTGCCACTCGCATTGACATGCGTTTTTCCGAAAGGCGTCAGGAGCTCCGCCAGGATATGGACTTTGTTCGCACGAGGCGTTTTTTCTCCCCGGCTCCTCTCTCCTCTGGTCCTCTGCAATCCGTTCCTGTGCCTCCCGCCGTGGAGGCTATGCAAGTTGACCGGTCTCGCCTGACACCTCAAGAGAGGACACGACGCCGCATGGAGAATCTCTGCCTGTACTGTGCCGGTACCGAACACTTCCTGAAGGATTGTCCTATCCGTCCTCCCCGCCTGGAAAGACGCACGCAGACTCCGCACAAAAGTGAGACAGTCCTTGATGTCTACTCTGCTTCTCCACGTCTTACTGTGCCTGTGCGGATATCTGCATCTACCTTCTCCTTCTCTACTATGGCCTTCTTGGATTCCGGATCTGCAGGAAACTTTATTTTGGCCTCTCTCATCAACAGGTTCAACATCCCGGTAACCAGTCTCGCCAGGCCCCTCTACATCAATTGTGTTAACAATGAAAGATTGGACTGTACCATACGTTACCGCACGGAGCCCCTTCTAATGTGCATCGGACCTCATCAAGAAAAAATTGAGTTCTTGGTCCTCCCCAATTGCACTTCCGAAATTCTCCTTGGACTACCGTGGCTCCAACGCCATTCCCCAACCCTGGATTGGTCCACGGGGGAGATCAAGAGCTGGGGTACCTCTTGTTTCAAGGACTGCCTTAAACCGGTTCCCAGTACTCCCTGCCGTGACCCTGTGGTTCCCCCTGTAACCGGTCTCCCTAAGGCCTATATGGACTTTGCTGATGTGTTTTGCAAAAAACAAGCTGAGACTCTACCTCCTCACAGGCCTTATGACTGTCCTATTGACCTCCTCCCGGGCATTACTCCACCCCGGGGCAGAATTTATCCTCTGTCCGCCCCAGAGACTCTTGCTATGTCTGAGTACATCCAGGAAAATTTAAAAAAGGGGTTTATCCGCAAATCCTCCTCTCCTGCCGGAGCTGGATTTTTCTTTGTGTCCAAAAAAGATGGCTCCCTACGTCCTTGCATTGACTACCGCGGTCTTAATAAAATCACGGTAAAGAACCGCTACCCTCTACCTCTTATCTCTGAACTCTTTGATCGCCTCCAAGGTGCCCACATCTTTACCAAACTGGACTTAAGAGGTGCTTATAATCTCATCCGCATCAGGGAGGGGGATGAATGGAAAACGGCATTTAACACTAGAGATGGACACTTTGAGTATCTGGTCATGCCCTTTGGCCTGTGCAACGCCCCTGCCGTCTTCCAAGACTTTGTTAATGAAATTTTTCGTGATCTCTTATATTCCTGTGTTGTTGTGTATCTGGACGATATTCTGATTTTTTCTGCCAACCTAGAAGAACACCGCCAGCATGTCCGCATGGTTCTTCAGAGACTTCGTGACAATCAACTTTATGCCAAAATGGAGAAATGTCTGTTTGAATGTCAATCTCTTCCTTTCCTAGGATACTTGGTCTCTGGCCAGGGACTACAAATGGATCCAGACAAACTCTCTGCCGTCTTAGATTGGCCACGCCCCTCCGGACTCCGTGCTATCCAACGTTTTTTGGGGTTCGCCAATTATTACAGACAATTTATTCCACATTTTTCCACCATTGTGGCTCCTATCGTGGCTTTAACCAAGAAGAATGCCAATCCTAAGTCCTGGTCTCCTCAAGCGGAAGACGCCTTTAAACGTCTCAAGTCGGCCTTTTCTTCTGCTCCCGTGCTCTCCAGACCTGACCCATCTAAACCCTTCCTATTGGAGGTTGATGCCTCCTCAGTAGGAGCTGGAGCGGTTCTTCTACAAAAAAATTCTTCCGGGCATGCTGTTACCTGTGGTTTTTTTTCTAGGACCTTCTCTCTGGCGGAGAGGAACTACTCCATCGGGGATCGAGAGCTACTGGCCATTAAATTAGCACTTGAGGAATGGAGGCATCTGCTGGAGGGATCTAAATTTCCAGTTATTATTTACACCGATCACAAGAATCTCTCCTATCTCCAGTCTGCCCAACGGCTGAATCCTCGCCAGGCCAGGTGGTCTCTGTTCTTTGCCCGGTTTAATTTTGAAATTCACTTTCGCCCTGCCGATAAGAACATCAGGGCCGATGCTCTCTCTCGTTCCTCGGATGCCTCGGAAGTAGAGCTCTCTCCGCAACACATCATTCCTCCTGACTGCCTGATCTCCACTTCTCCAGCCTCCATCAGGCAAACTCCTCCAGGGAAGACCTTCGTTTCTCCACGCCAACGCCTCGGAATCCTCAAATGGGGTCACTCCTCCCATCTCGCAGGCCATGCGGGCATCAAAAAATCCGTGCAACTCATCTCTCGTTTCTATTGGTGGCCGACTCTGGAGACGGATGTTGTTGATTTTGTGCGGGCCTGCACTGTCTGTGCCCGGGACAAGACTCCTCGCCAGAAGCCTGCTGGTCTCCTTCACCCTCTGCCTGTCCCCGAACAGCCTTGGTCTCTGATTGGTATGGACTTTATTACAGACTTACCCCCATCCCGTGGCAACACTGTTGTTTGGGTGGTCGTTGATCGATTTTCCAAGATGGCACATTTTATTCCTCTTCCTGGTCTTCCTTCAGCGCCTCAGTTGGCAAAACAATTTTTTGTACACATTTTTCGTCTTCACGGGTTGCCCACGCAGATCGTCTCGGATAGAGGCGTCCAATTCGTGTCAAAATTCTGGAGGGCTCTCTGTAAACAACTCAAGATTAAATTAAACTTTTCTTCTGCTTATCATCCTCAATCCAATGGGCAAGTAGAAAGAATTAACCAGGTCCTGGGTGATTATTTACGGCATTTTGTTTCCTCCCGCCAGGATGACTGGGCAGATCTTCTACCATGGGCCGAATTCTCGTATAACTTCAGAGTCTCTGAATCTTCTTCCAAATCCCCATTTTTCGTGGTGTACGGCCGTCACCCTCTTCCCCCCCTCCCTACTCCCTTGCCCTCTGGTTTGCCCGCTGTGGATGAAATAACTCGTGATCTTTCCACCATATGGAAAGAGACCCAAAATTCTCTCTTACAGGCTTCATCACGCATGAAGAAGTTTGCTGATAAGAAAAGAAGAGCTCCCCCCATTTTTTCTCCCGGAGACAAGGTATGGCTCTCCGCTAAATATGTCCGCTTCCGTGTTCCCAGCTACAAATTGGGACCACGCTATCTTGGTCCTTTCAAAGTTTTGTGCCAGATTAACCCTGTCTCTTACAAACTTCTTCTTCCTCCTTCTCTTCGTATTCCTAATGCCTTTCATGTCTCTCTTCTTAAACCACTCATCCTCAACCGTTTCTCTCCTAAACTTATTTCTCCCACTCCTGTTCTTCGGACATCTTTTCTGTAAAGGAGATACTGGCCTCCAAAAAGGTCAGAGGGAAAACCTTTTTTTTGGTTGACTGGGAGGGCTGTGGTCCTGAAGAGAGATCCTGGGAACCTGAGGACAATATCCTAGATAAAAGTCTGGTCCTCAGGTTCTCAGGCTCAAAGAAGAGGGGGAGACCCAAGGGGGGGGGTACTGTTACGCCGAGCGCTCCGGGTCCCCGCTCCTCCCCGGAGCGCTCGCTACACTCTCGTTACTGCAGCGCCCCGGTCAGATCCACTGACCGGGTGCGCTGCGATACCGCCTCCAGCCGGGATGCGATTCGCGATGCGGGTGGCGCCCGCTCGCGATGCGCACCCCGGCTCCCGTACCTGACTCGCTCTCCGTCGGTCCTGTCCCGGCGCGCGCGGCCCCGCTCCCTAGGGCGCGCGTGCGCCGGGTCTCTGCGATTTAAAGGGCCACTGCGCCGTTGATTGGCGCAGTGGTTCTAATTAGTGTGTTCACCTGTGCACTCCATATATATACCTCACTTCCCCTGCACTCCCTCGCCGGATCTTGTTGCCCTTGTGCCTAGTGAAAGCGTTCCCTTGTGTGTTCCTAGCCTGTGTTCCAGACCTCCTGCTGTTGCCCCTGACTACGATCCTTGCTGCCTGCCCCGACCTTCTGCTACGTCCGACCTTGCTTCTGTCTACTCCCTTGTACCGCGCCTATCTTCAGCAGTCAGAGAGGTTGAGCCGTTGCTAGTGGATACGACCTGGTCACTACCGCCGCAGCAAGACCATCCCGCTTTGCGGCGGGCTCTGGTGAATACCAGTAGTGACTTAGAACCGGTCCACTAGCACGGTCCACGCCAATCCCTCTCTGGCACAGAGGATCCACCTCCTGCCAGCCGTCATCGTGACAATGGGGATTTAGAAGAAGATTCAGAGACTCTGAAGTTGTACGAGATTTCGGCCCATGGTAGAAGATCTGCCCAGTCATCCTGGCGGGAGGAAACAAAATGCCGTAAATAGTCACCCAGGACCTGGTTAATTCTTTCTACTTGCCCATTGGATTGAGGATGATAAGCAGAAGAGAAGTTTAATTTAATCTTGAGTTGTTTACAGAGAGCCCTCCAGAATTTTGACACGAATTGGACGCCTCTATCCGAGACGATCTGCGTGGGCAAACCGTGAAGACGAAAAATGTGTACAAAAAATTGTTTTGCCAACTGAGGCGCTGAAGGAAGACCAGGAAGAGGAATAAAATGTGCCATCTTGGAAAATCGATCAACGACCACCCAAACAACAGTGTTGCCACGGGATGGGGGTAAGTCTGTAATAAAGTCCATACCAATCAGAGACCAAGGCTGTTCGGGGACAGGCAGAGGGTGAAGGAGACCAGCAGGCTTCTGGCGAGGAGTCTTATCCCGGGCACAGTAGTTCTCGATCCCCGATGGAGTAGTTCCTCTCCGCCGGAGAGAAGGTCCTAGAAAAAAAACCACAAGTAACAGCATGCCCGGAAGAATTTTTTTGTAGAAGGACCGCTCCAGCTCCCACTGAGGAGGCATCAACCTCCAATAGGAAGGGTTTAGATGGGTCAGGTCTGGAGAGCACGGGAGCAGAAGAAAAGGCAGACTTGCGCTTGAGGAGGCCAGGACTTAGGATTGGCATTCTTCTTGGTTAAAGCCACGATAGGAGCCACAATAGTGGAAAAAATGAGGAATAAATTGTCTGTAATAATTGGCGAACCCCAAAAAACGTTGGATAGCACGGAGTCCGGAGGGGCGTGGCCAATCTAAGACGGCAGATAGTTTATCTGGGTCCATTTGTAGTCCCTGGCCAGAAACCAAGTATCCTAGGAAAGGAAGAGATTGACATTCAAACAGACATTTCTCCATTTTGGCATAAAGTTTATTGTCTCGAAGTCTCTGAAGAACCATGTGGACATGCTGGCGGTGTTCCTCTAAGTTTGCAGACTAAATGAGTCTTTGCTACTTGACGAACTGTGTCTTCAGGACCTTAAATTGACTATCTCAAATTTTACTACGGACCATGCACTTGATCCTTCTCCCCCGCTGACTAAGTGGGAGGCACTCAAGTGTGTGCTACGAGGGACTCTAATGAGGCATGGGGCGCGTCTCAGAAGGGCAGCTTCAGCCAAAATGGCCTCTCTACTGCAACAGCTTCACGACCTTGAGTCACAACACAAACAGTCGCAGTTAGACATGACCTACAGGGACCTAGTAAAGGCGTGCCAAGAGCTCTTGACATTACTGAACGCTAAACATCGCTACTACAGACAGATCACTGGTAAGCTGTTCTACGAATGGGGGAACAAATCGGGTATCTAACTAGCTAAGGCTCTAAGGGAAAAGAAGTCCTCTCTATATGTCCCTGCCATCCAACCTAAGACAGGTTCAGTCACTCACATTACTCCATACATATTGGAGGCATTTCATGCTTACTACACTGACCTATACAACCTACCCAAACCCATGGCCCTTGACCCCTCCAACTCCTCCTTACCCCCCCTTGCTCAGTACATAACTGAAACTGCACTCCCACTCCTCCCTCCGGATGTCGTTGATTCGCTGGAAGCTCGGTACAGGCCCGCACAAAATCAACAACATCCGTCTCCAGAGTCGGCCACCAATAGAAGCGAGAGATGAGTTGCAAGGACTTTTTGATGCCCGCATCTCCAGCGAGGTGGGAGGAGTGACCCCATTTGAGAATCCCGAGACGTTGGCGTGGAGAAACGAAGGTCTTCCCTGGAGGAGTTTGCCTGATGGAGGCTGGAGAAGTGGAGATCAGACAGTCAGGAGGAATGATGTGTTGCGGAGAGACCTCTACTTCCGAAGCATCCGAGGAACGAGAGAGAGCATCGGCCCTAATGTTCTTGTCGGCAGGGCGAAAATGAATTTCAAAGTTAAAACGGGCAAAGAACAAAGACCACCTGGCCTGGCGAGGATTCAGCCGTTGGGCAGACTGGAGATAGGAGAGATTCTTGTGGTCGGTGTAAATGATAACTCAAGTGCCAATTTAATGGCCAGTAGTTCTCGATCCCCGATGGAGTAGTTCCTCTCCGCCGGAGAGAAGGTCCTAGAAAAAAAACCACAAGTAACAGCATGCCCGGAAGAATTTTTTTGTAGAAGGACCGCTCCAGCTCCCACTGAGGAGGCATCAACCTCCAATAGGAAGGGTTTAGATGGGTCAGGTCTGGAGAGCACGGGAGCAGAAGAAAAGGCAGACTTGAGCCGTTTAAATGCGTCTTCCGCTTGAGGAGGCCAGGACTTAGGATTGGCATTCTTCTTGGTTAAAGCCACGATAGGAGCCACAATAGTGGAAAAAATGTGGAATAAATTGTCTGTAATAATTGGCGAACCCCAAAAAACGTTGGATAGCACGGAGTCCGGAGGGGCGTGGCCAATCTAAGACGGCAGAGAGTTTATCTGGGTCCATTTGTAGTCCCTGGCCAGAAACCAAGTATCCTAGGAAAGGAAGAGATTGACATTCAAACAGACATTTCTCCATTTTGGCATAAAGTTTATTGTCTCGAAGTCTCTGAAGAACCATGCGGACATGCTGGCGGTGTTCCTCTAAGTTGGCAGAAAAAATCAGAATATCGTCCAGATACACAACAACACAGGAATATAAGAGATCACGAAAAATTTCATTAACAAAGTCTTGGAAGACGGCAGGGGCGTTGCACAGGCCAAAGGGCATGACCAGATACTCAAAGTGTCCATCTCTAGTGTTAAATGCAGTTTTCCATTCGTCCCCCTCCCTGATGCGGATGAGATTATAAGCACCTCTTAAGTCCAGTTTGGTAAAGATGTGGGCACCTTGAAGGCGATCAAAGAGTTCTGAGATAAGAGGTAGGGGGTAGCGGTTCTTTACCGTGATTTTATTAAGTCCGCGGTAATCAATGCAAGGACGTAGGGAGCCATCTTTTTTGGACACAAAGAAAAATCCAGCTCCGGCAGGAGATGAGGATTTGCGGATAAACCCCTTTTTTAAATTTTCCTGGATGTATTCAGACATAGCAAGAGTCTCTGGGGCGGACAGAGGATAAATTCTGCCCCGGGGTGGAGTAGTGCCCGGGAGGAGGTCAATAGGACAGTCATAAGGCCTGTGAGGAGGTAAAGTCTCAGCTTGTTTTTTGCAAAATACGTCAGCATAGTCCATATAAGCCTTAGGGAGACCGGTTACAGGGGGAACCACAGGGTCACGGCAGGGAGTACTGGGAACCGGTTTAAGACAGTCCTTGAAACAAGAAGTACCCCAGCTCTTGATCTCTCCTGTGGACCAATCAAGGGTTGGGGAATGGCGTTGAAGCCACGGTAGTCCAAGGAGAATTTCGGAAGTGCAATTGGAGAGGACCAAAAACTAAATTTTTTCGTGATGAGGTCCGATGCACATTAGGAGGGGCTCCGTGCGGTAACGTATGGTACAGTCCAATCTTTCATTGTTAACACAATTGATGTAGAGGGGTCTGGCGAGACTGGTCACCGGGATGTTGAACCTGTTGATGAGAGAGGCCAAAATAAAATTTCCTGCAGATCCGGAATCCAAGAAGGCCATAGTAGAGAAGGAGAAGGTAGAGGCAGATATCCGCACAGGCACAGTAAGGCGTGGAGAAGCAGAGTTGACATCAAGAACCGTCTCACCTTTGTGCGGAGTCAGCGTACGTCTTTCCAGGCGGGGAGGACGGATAGGACAATCCTTCAGGAAGTGTTCGGTACCGGCACAGTACAGGCAAAGATTCTCCATGCGGCGTCGTGTCCTCTCTTGAGGTGTCAAGCGAGACCGGTCAACTTGCATAGCCTCCACGGCGGAAGGCACAGGAACGGATTGCAGAGGACCAGAGGAGAGAGGAGCCGGGGAGAAAAAACGCCTCGTGCGAACAAAGTCCATATCCTGGCGGAGCTCCTGACGCCTTTCGGAAAAACGCATGTCAATGCGAGTGGCTAGATGAATGAGTTCATGCAGGTTAGCAGGAATTTCTCGTGCGGCCAGAACATCTTTAATGTTGCTGGATAGGCCTTTTTTAAAGGTCGCGCAGAGGGCCTCATTATTCCAGGATAATTCGGAAGCAAGAGTACGGAATTGTATGGCGTACTCGCCAACGGAAGAATTACCCTGGACCAGGTTCAGCAGGGCAGTCTCAGCAGAAGAGGCTCGGGCAGGTTCCTCAAAGACACTTCGAATTTCCGAGAAGAAGGAGTGTACAGAGGCAGTGACGGGGTCATTGCGGTCCCCGAGCGGTGTGGCCCATGACAGAGCTTTCCCAGACAGAAGGCTGACTACGAAAGCCACCTTAGACCTTTCAGTAGGAAACTGGTCCGACATCATCTCCAAGTGCAGGGAACATTGTGAAAGAAAGCCACGGCAAAACTTAGAGTTCCCATCAAATTTATCCGGCAAGGATAGTCGTAGGCCGGAAGCGGCCACTCGCTGCGGAGGAGGTGCAGGAGCAGGCGGAGGAGATGATTGCTGAAGCTGTGGTAGTAGCTGCTGTAGCATCACGGTCAGTTGAGACAGCTGGTGGCCTTGTTGCGCTATCTGTTGCGACTGCTGGGCGACCACCGTGGTGAGGTCGGCGAC
Organism: Hyla sarda; assembly: GCF_029499605.1. Classification (NCBI taxonomy): domain Eukaryota; kingdom Metazoa; phylum Chordata; class Amphibia; order Anura; family Hylidae; genus Hyla; species Hyla sarda. The sequence continues at coordinate 341,816,477 of NC_079191.1, read as the reverse complement.
AACTGGCAGTGGAACTTCAGCGGGATCCATGGACGGATCTACTGTCACGATTCGGCTGGCAGGAGGATTCGGCTGGCAGGAGGTGGATCCTCTGTGCCAGAGAGGGATTGGCGTGGACCGTGCTAGTGGACCGGTTCTAAGTTACTACTGGTATTCACCAGAGCCCGCCGCAAAGCAGGATGGTCTTGCAGCGGCGGTAGTAACCAGGTCGTATCCACTAGCAACGGCTCAACCTCTCTGACTGCTGAAGATAGGCGCGGTACAAGGGAGTAGACAAGAGCAAGGTCGGACGTAGCAGAAGGTCGGGGCAGGCAGCAAGGATCGTAGTCAGGGGCAACGGCAGGAGGTCTGGAACACAGGCTAGGAACACACAAGGAAACGCTTTCACTGGCACAATGGCAACAAGATCCGGCGAGGGAGTGCAGGGGAAGTGAGGTATACATAGGGAGTGCACAGGTGAACACACTAATTAGAACAACTGCACCAATCAGTGGCGCAGTGGCCCTTTAAATCGCAGAGACCCGGCGCGCGCGCGCCCTAGGGAGCGGGGCCGCGCACGCCGGGACAGGACCGACGGAGAGCGAGTCAGGTACGGGAGCCGGGGTGCGCATCGCGAGCGGGCGCCACCCGCATCGCGAATCGCATCCCGGCTGGAGGCGGAATCGCAGCGCACCCGGTCAGTGGATCCGACCGGGGCGCTGCAGTAGCGAGGATGTGGCGAGCGCTCCGGGGAGGAGCGGGGACCCGGAGCGCTCGGCGTAACAATTTCCTTCAGAAAGATGAAATCATGCGCAAGGCACGCGCCCAAATTTTATACTCCTTCCACAAGCAAAAGGTACATATCCTAGCATTGCAGGAAACACACTTCAAGGAGGGCCACCTTCCCCCACTCACTAATCGATATTACCCGACCTGGCTACACAGTATTAATCATGACACTAGAACGAAGGGAGTCTCTCTAGCCTTCCACAAATCCCTCCCAATCAAGATCCGCTCCTCTGCTGTAGATCCAAACGCCTGGTATGTCTTTGCTAACTGCACCCTTTGAGATAGACCCCTTACAGTAGCATATATATACGCCCCAAATCAGAATCAAGTCCCCTTTCTCATTAAAACATTGGATACACTTGCACACTTTGCAGATGGCTCCATTCTACTCTGTGGAGATCTTAACCTCCCTCTATGCCCATCTGTCGACACCTCCTCAGGACACTCCTTCATATCACATAGTAAACTTAGAGCTTTGAAACGCAAGCTCCTTCTTCAACTGCTAGACGTGTGGAGGACACCATGACCGCAGGACCGTGACTATACATATTATTCACACCCTCGGTGCTCATACAGCAGAATAAAGTACATCTTATGCTCACATTCTCCGTTACCTAGTTTTCAGTCTGTTTCGATTGGAGTAGTGACTCTATCGGATCACGCACCTGTGACCTGCACTTTCTCGCTGCCCTCCTTTGCCAAGCCAAATGCCTGCTGGAGACTAAATGAGTCTTTGCTACTTGACGAACTGTGTCTTCAGGACCTTAAATTGACTATCTCAAATTTTACTACGGACCATGCACTTGATCCTTCTCCCCCGCTGACTAAGTGGGAGGCACTCAAGTGTGTGCTACGAGGGACTCTAATGAGGCATGGGGCGCGTCTCAGAAGGGCAGCTTCAGCCAAAATGGCCTCTCTACTGCAACAGCTTCACGACCTTGAGTCACAACACAAACAGTCGCAGTTAGACATGACCTACAGGGACCTAGTAAAGGCGTGCCAAGAGCTCTTGACATTACTGAACGCTAAACATCGCTACTACAGACAGATCACTGGTAAGCTGTTCTACGAATGGGGGAACAAATCGGGTATCTAACTAGCTAAGGCTCTAAGGGAAAAGAAGTCCTCTCTATATGTCCCTACCATCCAACCTAAGACAGGTTCAGTCACTCACATTACTCCATACATATTGGAGGCATTTCATGCTTACTACACTGACCTATACAACCTACCCAAACCCATGGCCCTTGACCCCTCCAACTCCTCCTTACCCTCCCTTGCTCAGTACATAACTGAAACTGCACTCCCACTCCTCCCTCCGGATGTGGTTGATTCGCTGGAAGCTCGGTTCACTCCTGAGGAACTGGAATCAGCTATTACAGCGATGCCTGCGGGCAAGAGCCCTGGGCCGGACGGTTACACGGCCAAATTTTACAGGGTCCTTAGGGGGGAGCTGATCCCTCTGCACCTCAATGCTTTCGATGACACCTCGGATGCAACACCATCCCCTCGTCTTTTATTACGATTATTCCCAAGGAGGGGAAGGACCTGATCCTCTTGAGGTCATTATAAATGCTCGGCATTTGCAGATGATGTATTATTATTCTTTTCCTCCCCACCCATCTCCCTGCCATCCCTACTGTTCGCTTTATCCACTTTCTCACATTACAGTAACTACAAACTCAATCCCGCTAAGAGTGAGGCCCTGAGCGTTACTCTACCTCCACGCACAGTTCAAACACTTACAATGCTGTATCCTTTGAAATGGCAACCTACTGCCCTTAAATATCTAGGCATCCATGTTCCCTCTGATCTCACGGAAACCTACCAGATCAACCTCCCCTGTTGCAATCACTGCATTCGGACCTGGCCAGATGGGAGTGCAGAGATTTTTCATGGCTCAGCCAAATTTATGTATTCAAGATGAACCTACTCCCACGATTACTGTAGATCTTTGTGGGTGTTCTTACGCATGTTCCCCGCACCTTCTTTAGGGAGCTGTCTGCACTCCAATCTTGGTTTGTTTGGGCCCACAACCGTCCACGGATAGCTAGAAAATTCCTATATAGGCAAAAGATGGAGGGGGGACTGGCAATGCCAGATTGTCTGTCATATTATCTGGCAGCAGTCCAAAGCAAAGTGCTGGACAGTTATCACAAACAAGGTACCAAACAATGGGTACAGCTAGAAGGTCAGTCATGTGGACTGGCCCTGAAAAATCTGTTGTGATTGCTTCTCAACACCCTTACCCCCGATTATGAACTCCATTTAAAAAACACACTCAACATATTCATCCCGTATACCCCTGCTCATGCTGGACGGTCCTCTAATGCCCCTATTTGGCAATACATCATTTCAGCTCTCACCTCCTCTGGTTTTTTTAACCTTCATTCGTGCAGATGGAACAACGTTCCATTCTGTGCTACTGGATGGAGATCTAAAACAGCTCCAAGACATCCTGGGAGATTCCCCTCACTTTATAATGCATTCCTCTCAATACAATCAACTACGTCATTTCTATACGTCTCAAAAAGGTGCTCTTTATCTTCACCATCCGTTCACACAGTTTGAAAGCCTATACACTAAGCACAAGACTATTCCTCATGCTATTATTACACTATACTCTCTGCTTTTAGAAGCCGGTCCCCCAATCCCTCCTCCATTCCGTTTAGCCTGGGAAAAGGAAATAGGACGCTCATTATCTGACAGTGACTGGACGGATCTACACCCTGTGCCACAGGACCTAGATCTCTTCTCGCACACATGGAAAACCAAGGTCGTGCTTATTGCTTCCTCACTTGTTCTCTTAACTTTAAACCAAGCACTTACATGACTAGGATCTGAAGTGCCTTATTGTTCTCACTAGACCCTGTTACATGTGTCTTTTCTCATTGTATTTTGTTGAAAAAATTTAATAAAAATGTTACTTTGAAAAGACTCCTGCTAGGAATAAAGCATTTCAAGAAGTGGTATGAATATATATGGTAAATCCAGAATTTTTCATGAGGTATTTTGTTGTTTTAATATAAAATGCAAAACATATTTTAATATTTTTTCCATCCATTTCAGACATGGTTCCTCAATTTATTTATTAAATGGTTATCCATCATAATGTGATGAACATGCTTATGTTTAGGAAGAATCCGTGCTTGTCTTGGGGCTTAACTCCTTGGGGACGGAGCCCATTATAACCCTAAGGACAGGAGCATTTTTTGCAATTCTGACCACTGTCAATTTAAGCATTAATAACTCTGGGATGCTTTTACTTTTCATTCTGATTCCGAGTTTGTTTTTTCGTGACATATTCTACTTTATGTTAGTGGTAAATTTTTTTTGGTGAAAAATTCCAAAATTTGATTAAAAAATTTAAAATTTTGCATTTTTCTAACTTTGAAGCTCTCTGCTTGTAAGGAAAATAAACATTCTAAATAAATAATATTTTGATTCACATATACAATATGTCTACTTTATGTTTGCATCATAAAGTTGACATGTTTTTACTTTTGGAAGACATCAGAGGGCTTAAAAGTTCAGAAGCAATTTTCAAATTTTTCACAAAATTTTCAAAATCGGAATTTTTTAGGGGCCAGTTCAGTTTTGAAGTGGATTTGAAGGGCCTTCATATTAGAAATACCCCATAAATTACCCCATTATAAAAACTGCACCCCTCAAAGTATTCAAAATTACATTCAGTAAGTTTGTTAACCCTTTAGGTGTTTCACAGGAATAACAGCAATGTGAAAGAGAAAATTCAAAATCTTAATTTTTTACACTTGCATGTTCTTGTAGACCCAGTTTTTGAAATTTTACAAGGGGTAAAAGGAGAAAAATCCCCCCAAAATTTGTAACCCAATTTCTCTTGAGTATGGAAATACCTCATATGTCTATGTAAAGTGTTCGGCGGGCGCAGTAGAGGGCTCAGAAGGGAAGGAGCGACAATGGGATTTTGGAGAGTGAGTTTTGCTGAAATGGTTTTTGGGGGCATGTCGCATTTAGGAAGCCCCTATGGTGCCAGAACAGCAAAAAAAAACACATGGCATACTATTTTGGAAACTACACCCCTCAAGGCACGTAACAAGGGGTCCAGTGAGCCTTAACACCCCACAAGTGTTTGACGATTTTTCGTTATATTCGGATGTGTAAATGAAAAAAAAAATTTCACTTAAGTGCAGTTTTTTTCCCCAAATTTACCATTTCTACAAAGGGTAATGGGAGAAAAATCGCCCCAAACTTTGTAACACAATTTCTCCCGAGTACAGAGATACCCTATATGTGGCCCTAAACTGTTGCCTTGAAATATGACAGGGCTCTGAAGAGAGAGAGCGCCATGCGCATATGAAGCCTGAATAAGGAATTTGCAGTAGGGGTGGACCCGGTTACAAGGAAGGGGCTTGTCTCCACCAAAACCCTACAGCAGTGTCTCCCACAGGGTGCCTCCAGCTGTTGCAAGACTCCCAGCCTGCCAGGACAGTCTATGGTTGTCCGGCAACACTGGGAGTTGTGGTTTTCTGGAGGCGCCGTTTAGGAGACACTGCCGTATGAGACGTTTTTCATTTTTATTGGGGGGGGGGGGGGCGACGTGTAAGGGGATGTATGTGTAGTGTTTTACTTTTCATTATTTGTTAGTGTAGTGTAGTGTTATTAGGGTACATCCACACAGGCAGGGGTTCACAGTAAGTTTCCTTGAAGGAAACCCACTGTAAACCCGCCCGTGTGAATGTACCCTGTACATTCACATGGGGGGGGGCACCCCAAACCTTCAGCTGTGGCAAAATGACAACTCCCAGAATGCACTGACAGACCGTACATGCTGGGAGTTGTAGTTTTACAACAGCTGTAGGCACACTGGTGGGGAACCACTGAGTTAGAAAACAGACTCTAGCTCAGTGATTCAAACCCATGTGCCTCCAGCTGTTGCAAGACTACAACTCCCAGCATGTACGGTCTGTCAGTGCACTCTGGGAGTTGTAGCTGGAGGCACACGGGTTGGAATCACTGAGTTAGGAAACATACTCTAGCTCAGTGTTTCCCAACCAGTGTGCCTACAGCTGTTGCAAAACTACAATTCCCAGCACGGCCAGACAATCAGGGATGCTGGGCGTGTAGTTCTGCAATATCTGGACAGTCTGGGCATGCTAGGAGTTGTAGTTATGCAACAACTGGGGAAGAACAGTGGCCTCCAAACTGTAGCCCTCCAGATGTTGCAAAACTACAACTCCAAGCATGCCCAGACTGTCCAGGCATGCTGGGAGTTGTAGTTTTGCAACATCTGGAGGGCTACAGTTTGGAGACCACCATATAGTGGTCTCCAAACTGTGCCACTCCAGATGTTGCAAAACTACAACTCCCAGCATGCCCAGACAGCCAGTGCATGCTGGGAGTTGTAGTTTTGCAACATCTGGAGGACCACAGTTTAGAGACCACTACACAGTGGTCTCCAAACTGTGACCCTCCAGATGTTGCAAAACTACAACTCCCAGCATGCCCAGACAGCCTTTGGCTGTGTGGGCATGCTGGGAGTTGTAGTTTTGCAGCTTTTAGAAGGCCACAGTGAAGATCACTTATCGCGATCTTCACTGCAGGCTTCTCAGCCGCACTTTCCGGCCGCTGCTCCTCCTGCTCGCGCCGCTTGTTCCTGCTGCCGCCGATGCCGGTCCGGGTAAGCCGGGCCATGTCCCCCCCCCTCGCCGCCAGTGTTCCCCACGCTCTGTACCGACTTCGATCGGTGCGCAGAGCGGGGGGAAATGAACTGTAACCCCCCGCCCCCCTCCTGCCATGGTGGTCAGCCTGACTGACCAATGGCAGGGGATTGGAGGGGGTGGCAACATTGCCACCGCGCTCCTATGCTTTAGGCTGGTCGGAGCTGTCTCTGACAGCTCCGATCAGTCTTATTTTCCGGTAGATCGGGTCACCAGTGACCCGATTTGCCCGGATTGTGGCAAATCGCAGGTCTGAATTGACCTGCGATTTGCTGCGATCGCCGATATGGGGGGTCTCAGGGCCCCCCTAGGCATTGCCACGGGATTCCTGCTGATAGATATCAGCAGGCATCCCGGTCCGATCACCGCCCGGCGAGCGGCAGTGATCGGAAATACAGAGGGCGTATAGATACGCCCTCCGTCCTTAAGTGACGGGACGCGAGGGCATATGCATACGCCCTTCGTCCCCAAGGAGTTAATGGCTGATTCCACTATAACACTGCGGCTATATTTTTGGGAAATGGCTATTTCCTGTTGGAGTTTCCTCGCAGGATTCCTTGTTTTTTTAGGCGTGAGGTCACTTTTCTCCCTCTCACACATCAGCCAACCCACCCATTAAAGCAAGAATGAGCTGCATTCCATGCAATAGACCAGTGTTTCTAAACAGGGTGCTTAAGGCTGTTGCAAGGTTGCAAAACTGAGTTTAATGAGCTCACCAAGACAAACTTTTGAAAAGTTTGCTCAACTCTATAAAGGACTCTCTAGTGACAGGGTTTGTTCCCCAGGACTTGCACAAAGCAAATGTGGTGCAAATATTTAAGAAGGGGTCAAAAAGTGACTCTGGGAACTTTTGGTCTGTAAGTGTTATCTCCATTGTATGTAACACATATGAGAGTGCTATGGATGCTATATTGAGGTATCTAAATGAAAATTATTGTATGACTCCATTTCTGCATGGATTTATGAAGTATGTCTTGTGAAACTAATCTGATCAGCTGAGAAGGTGAGATCTATGACAAGGAGATCTCAAGATTGGACTGGAGTGAATCGCTGGATGTTATATAGCTTAATTTCTTTAAAGCAGTTGATATTGTGCGACATAAAAGGTTGGTGCATAAAATGAGAATGCTTGGGCTGGGGGGAAAATGTGTGTGAGTGGAAAAGTAATTGATAAAAACAGACAATTGATATTAATGGTATATACTCTGCTTGGGTTATCAGTAGAGTACCACAGGGGTCAGTGTTGTGCCCTATTTTTTTTAATTTATTTATTAATGACCTTGTTGAAAGGACAATGCACAGTTACAAATGGATCTGGATAGCTTGGAGGTTTGGGCTGAGAAGATGAGGTCCAACACTGATAAATGTAAGGTTACGCACATGGGGAGGAAAAATTCAGGCTGGAATTATTTACTAAAACCAAAACTACTTAGTACTACTGAACTAGAAAAGGACTTAGGAGTTTTAGTCAACAGTAAATTAAATGGTAGCAATCAGTGTTGGGCAGTTGATGCCAAGACAATTAAAATCATGGGGTGCATCAAAAGGGGCATAGATGTACACCAAAAATAGATAATTCTATCGCATGGAAAACTGTGTACAGTACTGGGCACCAGTGTACAAGAAATATATAGTGGAGCTGGGGAGGATTTAAAGATGGGCAACCAGAGTAATAAGGAGAAGGGGAGGACTACAGTACCCAGAAAGAATATCAGAATTAGGGTTATTTATAGAGATGAGCGAATCGAATCGGATGAAGTCAAATTTGTTCCGAATTTCATGAAAAATTAGATTCGGACCGAATGCGAACTTCGACTCGATTTGAAATAATAAATTTCTCCATTAGCAACACCCACTGCGATGGTCCTGTATAATGCGAGTGGCTTTCTCCTGCACTCGCATCACTTATTCATATTTCCTGCAGAAAGCTGTGATTGGCCAGATGGTTCCAGACAATCACAGCTCTCTGCGGGAAATACGAATAATAGGTATATACACGGCATATACTCATACTACAGTGGGACCAGAGAAGAGCGACCGGCCTCCCCCATCTATACATTATACTGGATGATCGCATCGGGTGTCAGAAGTAACACCCGCTGTGATCTGTCTATTAACGCAAGTACTACAGTCCCAGCAAGAAGCAGAGTGTGCTCCATGTTGGGAGCAGTAGTGCCTCTCCTGAAAGCCGATGCGATCGTCCTATCTATTGCAGAGATGCGAGAAAGCCGCCCGCATGTATACATTTTACAGGATGATCACAGCGGGTGTCAGGAGTGACACCCGGGTGATCTGTCTATTAGCACAGGTACTACTACTCCCATCAAGGAGCAGTCTGTTCCATGCTGGGAGTAGTAGTACTATTTAAAAAATGGGGGGGGGGGGAATAGAGAATAAAAAGTGAAACACACACACACTTTATTGAACACATTATTAAAATACATTACTAATAAAAAATTGGCCTCAAATGTATTCAGATCGAATCAGATTGTTTTTTTTTATTCAGCAAATAGGCCAAATCAAATTTTTCAAAAATTCAATCATCTCTAGTTATTTAGATAACAAAAAAGATGACTTAGAAATGACCTAGTAACTGTGCATTTATATCTCAGGGGGCAGTACAGAGATCTCTCCCATGACTGTATCTATTACAAGGGCATCCTCTATGTCTAGAGGAAAGAAAATTTCTACACTAGCACAGATGGGGATTCTTTACTGTAAGAGCAGTGAGATTATGGAACTCTCTGCCAAAGGAAGCTGTCATGGTGAACTCAAAAAAAGGTTTGAAGGGGCCTGGATGCATTTCTGGACATTAATAATATTACAGGTCATTAGATTTTTGACAAGAGTTGTTGATTCTGGGATTTATAGGTAAATAAGTAAGGAGAAGCACTATTTCATTTATTTATATAGCGCCTACAGATTCCGCAGCGCTACTGAAAGCAGCCCCGCCAGTAGCACACTGATCTCAAAACAAAGGAAAGCAAAGGAAAGCAGCCCCGCCAGTGGCACAGTGGCACACTGATCTCAAAACAAAGGAAAAGCAGCAATCCAGGATACAGGATTAGTTGGATACATCTGGGATTTAGTTCTTTGCCAGGTTTGGAATCAGGGGGTATTTTTCTTCCTAAAATGAGAAAAATTGACTTCTACCTTATGGATTTTTTATAAGCTGAACTATATGGTCATATACCTTTCTCCTGCCTCACAAACTATGTAACTATTCAGGTAGACACTTATCTTCTGTTCACAGAATAAGTGATATTTGTCTGTTTACTGGGGTACCACTACTTGGATCTCCATCAATCACAGACATGGAGTTTTCCCCCAATGGAAACTAGTGGCTCTTGAGCACTGTATTTGGCCCATGTTCAGTGGGGTACCCAAAAGTGGAACCCAAGTGGTAAGCCAGTTGGCGGGGGAGGGTACCATCGTTGGGAATGGCATCTCTAGGTGGTTATTTTTGTTGGCTTTTGAAATGTAAGATTAATTTAAGATGTCTAATCGCGGGTCCCGCCGCTGGGGACCCCCGCAATCTCCCTGCTGCAACCGGCATTCATTTAGAGTGTTGGGTGCAGTGCCGAAGACTCATGACGTTATGGCCGTGCCCCGCTCACGGCCACACTCCCTTAATGCAAGTCTATGGGAGCACGAAGCGGAGTTCGCTCCCTGCACCGGATGTCTGGGGTGCCGCAGCCGAGATTGCGGGAGTCCCCAGCGGCAGGACCCCTGCGATCAGACATCTTATCCTTTGGATAGGGGATAAGATGGCTAGGAGCAGAGTACCCCTTTAAGTGAATGTGTAAATTGAGTTATAATGGTAGGTTCACATGCATATGATTGGCAGTACAGTATTCCATGCACATGTTGCAGAAACAACTTCATTCAGATATATACAGGGTGGGCCATTTTTATGGATGCACATTAATAAAATGGGAATGGTTGGTGATATTAACTTCCTGTTTGTGGCACATTAGTATATGTGAGGGGGGAAACTTTTCAAGATGGGTGGTGACCATGGCGGCCATTTTGAAGTTGGCCATTTTGAATCCAACTTTTGTTTTTTCAATAGGAAGAGGGTCATGTGACACATCAAACTTATTGGGAATTTCACAATAAAAACAATGATGTGCTTGGTTTTAACATAACTTTATTCTTTCATGAGTTATTTACAAGTTTCTGACCACTTATAAAATGTGTTCAATGTGCTGCCCATTGTGTTGGATTGTCAATGCAACCCTCTTCTCCCACTCTTCACACACCGCAGGAGAAATGCTAGCACAGGCTTACAGTGTCCGTAGTTTCAGGTGCTGCAGAATGGGCAAAACAAAAATTGGAACAGGACCCTCAGTTTACGCAGAAGATTTTGTTCAGTGATGAGGCAAACTTTTATGTGAATGGTGAAGTTAACAAACAAAACCACTGGGTATTGCGAAATTCCTACATAATGATGTGTTTCCCTCTTTATGCACTGAAGCTGGCAAGTTCCCTGAGTTTTCCCAGCAAGATGGTGCACCACCACATCATGGGTGTCAGGTCCGAGCATTCCTAGATGAACAGGTTCCTGGAAAGTGGATTGATCATCGTGGGCCAGTTGAATGGCCCCCAAGGTCTCCCGATCTGACCCCCTTACACTTTTATCTTTGGGGTCATCTGAAGGCAATTTTCAATGCTGTGAAGGTACGAGATGTGCAGCACCTAAAACTACAGACACTGGAAGCCTGTGCTAGCATTTCTCCTGCGGTGTTTCTATCAGTGTGTGAAGAGTGGGAGAAGAGGGTTGCATTGACAATCCAACACAATGGGCAGCACATTGAACACATTTTATAAGGGGTCAGAAACTTGTAAATAACTCATGAAAGAATAAAAGTTATGTTAAAACCAAGCACATCATTGTTTTTCTTGTGAAATTTCCAATAAGTTTGATGTGTCACATAGTTACATAGTTAGTACGGTCGAAAAAAGACATATGTCCATCAAGTTCAACCAGGGAATTAAGGGGTAGGGGTGTGGCGCGATATTGGGGAAGGGATGAGATTTTATATTTCTTCATAAGCATTAATCTTATTTTGTTCCAGGAATGTATCTAATCCTGTTTTAAAGCTGTTAATTGTTCCTGCTGTGACCAGTTCCCGTTCCATAAATTCACAGTCCTCACGGTAAAGAAGGCGTGTCGCCCCTTGAGACTAAACTTTTTCTTCTCCAGACGGAGGGAGTGCCCCCTCGTCCTTTGGGGGGGTTTAACCTGGAACAATTTTTCTCCATATTTTTTGTATGGTCCATTAATATACTTATATACGTTTGTCATATCCCCCCTTAAACGTCTCTTCTCAAGACTAAACAATTGTAACTCCTTTAATCGCTCCTCATAGCTAAGATGTTCCATGCCCCATATTAGTTTAGTCGCGCGTCTCTGCACCCTTTCCAACTCCGCAGTGTCCCTTTTATGGACAGGTGCCCAAAACTGAACAGCATATTCCAGGTAAGGCCGTACCAATGATTTATAAAGGGGGAGTATTATGTCCCTGTCCCTTGAGACCATGCCTCTTTTGATACATGACAATATCCTGCCGGCTTTGGAAGCAGCAGCCTGACATTGCATGCTATTCTGTAGTCTGTGATCTACAAGTACACCCAGATCCTTCTCTACCAGTGACTCTGCCAGTTTAATCCCCCCTAAGACATACGATGCATGCAGGTTATTAGTACCCAGATGCATAACTTTACATTTATCCACATTGAACCTCATTTGCCAAGTGGATGCCCAGACACTTAGTCTATCCAAGTCATCTTGTAACTTATGCACATCCTCTATAGACTGTACTGTGCTACAAAGCTTGGTGTCATCTGCAAAGATAGAAACAGAGCTGTTAATACCATCCTCTATATCATTGATAAATAAATTAAACAACAGCGGTCCCAGTACTGAACCTTGGGGTACACCACTAATAACCGGGGACCAATCAGAGTATGAATCATTGACCACCACTCTCTGGGTACGATCCATGAGCCAGTGTTCAATTCAGTTACAAACTAAAATTTCCAAACCCAAAGACCTTAACTTACCTGTCAGACGTCTATGAGGGACAGTATCAAATGCTTTAGCAAAATCCAGAAACACTATATCCACAGCCATTCCTCTGTCAAGGCTTCTACTCACCTCTTCATAAAAACAAATTAGATTGGTTTGACAACTTCTATCCTTAGTAAACCCATGCTGGCTATCACTTATAATACAATTATCCCCTATGTGTTCCTGTATGTAATCCCTTATAAGTCCTTCAAACAATTTACCCACAATGCACGTTAAACTTACCGGTCTATAGTTTCCTGGGGAAGACCTAGACATGACCCTCTTCCTATTGAAAAAACAAAAGTTGGATTCAAAATGTCCGACTTCAAAATGGCCGCAATGGTCAAAACCCATCTTTAAAAGTTTCCCCCCTCACATATACTAATGTGCCACAAACAGGAATTTAATATCACTAACCATTCAAATTTTATTAAGGTGTCTCCATATAAATGGTCCATCCTGTAGAATAGATTTTTTTTTTAATATTGTCTTTATTCAGCGTATTCAAGGTAAACAAAAAATTGCCAGTTACAACGATATGTTTGGACAACGTCAAACATAAGTGGTGTATACATTAACACTTGAAGGAGTACGGCTCCCCACATGTAAACATAATGCACATAAAAATCACATCCTGGGGAGTCCATAGATGAGCAATTGCACTCAAGCAATCTGTGGGTAAAACTATCAGAATGTAACAAACAAAAATGTAATCTTGTGATAAATCCGTACTGGGTGGATCGGAGAGTGCTGGGGTTTAAACTCCCTCTTTTACTCAGTATATAGAATAGTATATAAAACATTAACTGCATCTTAAGTCAAATAAAATGAAAAGGAAAAGACAATATAAAGGAAAAGGGGGTAGTAGGGTGATGGGGAGGAAAAGGAAGGGGAGGCAGGGAAAGAGATAGGGTACTTCCGGAGTGGAAATAAGGGGTGGGGTGAGTGAGAAAAGGGAAAATGGAAGAAAAAGACGAGGAAAAAAGGGTAGGAGAAGGGATAGGCTATTTAATGAGAGGTAGGAAAGGAATAGGGTGCAAGTACCTCACAGGCTGATCCACTCCCACGGCATGCTCTCCTCAATTCTCCAGGTGGCTGCTCCCAAACTCAGGTGAGGCCACGTAAGTCAGCCAGGGGGCCCAGGTGGTGTAAAATTTGGAGTCGAATAGATTTTTATTATGCAATTTTTTTCAAAATAATACCACACAGCTGCAAGCCCACTAACTTTTACCATAGTTACAATATCAATTTCAAATCCAATTTCATAATCCATGTAAAACTGGAGTAAAAACAGCACCTATGTATGTACATTTCCTCACTGTGCAGCATAACTCATAAAACTTTGGCAGACATGTTTAGTAAAGGTTTGTCGCTCTTCTATATGAACATGCCTTTAATTATCTTCTAATGTGAACTTTATCTTTGTCAGCTTTCCCTTATTTGAACTTACTATGAGCTTCCTTTACTCCTTTAGTGTTATCAGAGTTATCTCACCTGCTTGAAATACGTTTTTTTTTTTTTGCTACAATAACATATTGAGCTTGCATCTTACAGTACCTTGCACATCTCCTGCAATTTCTTTGTAACAAACTGTATATTCTGTGCATGCACCATGGAAAAAGCACAGGAGTTATAGCTCTGATCATTTTGCCATAATATATGACTTCCCAAAAGTGGCTACAGATTGTGGAAAAGTATTTCTAGCTATAAACAAGGTAGATACATAAATCAGCAGGTACAGAGCTAAAAGTGCATTCCAGTAATTCAAAGCTGTTTACCGCCCCATAAATGCTAAGCATGTGGGATTTCTGGGCGCATATGATAACAGAGATAATTGTTAATACTGTTTATACAACGTGTAGTGCATCGGCAAATATCCAGAATAGACAGGAAATCTGTTATGTAGGAGAAAACCTTTTATGCAGTCATGATTTTTCCTCATAATTCCTCAATTTATTGAATTCTCTTTCATAACTTTTTTTTTGTCTAAAAGCTTTTTACAGTAACTAATACAGTAACTTTTTGGCTAGAAATGTCAGAGCAGAAGCCATGCTTTGTTATAAAATTCTATCAGGTTTTCAGCTTGTATGCATGACATTTGATTATCATCTCAAGGACCAAGCATTGTTGTAACTGATTAACAAACTGTGTTTTAAGAATATATATGCAAAAAAGCTATAAAAAAAGTTTGATTTTAGAGACGGTATGTAGCTGTAAACTTATTATTGAAAAGATGAAAAAAAATTATTCAACAAAAAAATTTTAAATTATGTTTTTATCTTTTCCATGGTTAACATAATGTCATACTATCTCCCAGCCACACAGTCTTCCTCATAACAGTGCCAAAAACGTATAGTCCAATATAACAATGCATTCCCATAACAGTGTAAACAACACATGCCCCCACACAACACTAGTACATTAGTCATGGAAAATACAAGTGAACTGCCAAAAGTTTAGTTAGTATCAAGACTAGGGATGAGTGTATTGAATCTGACAAATCCAAATTCGTTTCTAGTTTCAGGAAAAATTGGATTTGCAACTAATGCAAATGTGGCCATGATTTGATCGCACAAATCGCTTCATTAAACTCCATTTAGAGTGGTCCAGGCTCCAGGGCATCTACAATGGTGGATCCACATGTGAGGACATGGGGCAAGGAATCCTGGAAAGGCGAGTAGGCGGGATGACCCTGAATCACATGCAGCATACCAAATATGTCAGGCAGAGAAGTGCCAGGACATTGACAGAGTGGCAGAGGCCTAAATTCATCAGGCAGAGGTCGCAGCAGACTAAGGGCGAGTGGAAGCAGGAGTCGCAGCGAGAGGCCTGAGCTCCCGTTATCAACTAGCGGTCGTTTCTCTACCAGCAACCCATCTGCCATCATCGATTGGTTAGCACGGTAATCCACTTCATCACAAGTGACATCTGACTCCCCCAGTCAACAGTCGGTGGGTTCCTCAGACACAACCCTCAATTGGCATGACCCGGGAGCAATCCCTGTCCTACCATTGCCTCTGTCCTATGCTGTTCCCTCCCCCACAGAAGTATCTTATGCTGTGGGTTCAGCGCCACTATTTAGTGAGGACGATCTAGAGGACAGTCAGCAGCTACTGCCCAGCCAAGAAGTGGAGGAGACATCCGCCGCTTCCTCTGCTAGGTGGGCAAGTAGTGATGAGGAGAGTGGCGTGAGAGGTGGTGTTCCGAGCATTCAGAGTCCTGAAGCAGTCACTGTTGAGGAACTTGAGGAGGACATCAGTGACGTGCAGACACAACTCGATGATGATGAAACCGATCACACTTGGGAGCCGGGTGCAGAAGGGGCTTCATCATCATCAGGAGAAGAGGGATGCAGGTTGCCCGTGAGGCAGCAGCTGAGCCAGCAAGGTGGTAGCATGGTTAGCAGTCAACATGGTGGCAGAAGTGGAAAGTCTGTAGCCAAACGCGCCAAGGGTAGACCACCTGCTTTGCAGCAGCCTACCTTCCCGGGAGGTAGTGGAACAGGGGTTCCTGGAGTCGTCGGCAGTAGCAATCAATCAGTCCTGACTGTTGGTGGGAAAATCAGCTACTCAGCGGTGTGGCAGTTTTTCATCAAGCATCCAGAGGAGTTTAACCTGGCCACATGCAAGATGTGTCGCCAGAAGGTAAAGTGTGGCCAGGGTCTCAATATTGGTACCAAGGCTCTGCCTCAACATATGCAGAGTCACCATAAAGCGGCCTTGGAGAACCGTGGCTCCGATGTGGTGGTCCAGCCTGCTGCGTACCCAGTGGCACGTGCTCCCTGTGTCAGCCAGCCAAATCTCCACCACCTCAGCTGAAGGGAGCTGTGTGTCATACCCATCTTCTGTCGCTCCAGATGCTCCTGCTCCTCCTACTTGAGTCATTCATTCTGCCAGCAATCCATCAGCGAAGCCATGTCCAAGAGACAGCAGTATGCGCCCACTCATCCAACAGCACAGAAGCTGAATGTGAACCTGTTCAAGTTGCTGGTCCTGCAGTCCCTCCCTTTTCAAGTGGTGGACTCTGCACCTTTCAGAGAACTGATGGCTTGTGCCAAGCCGACATGGAGAGTCCCAAGCTGTAATTTCTTTGCGAAGAAGGCAGTGCAGGCCCTGCACAATTTTGTGGAAGAGAAGGTAGGCCAGTCCTTGAGCCTGTCGGTGTGTACCAAAGTGCACAGCAATGCCGACATGTGGAGCTGTAACTATGGTCAGGGACAATACATGTCCTTTTATGGCCCACTGGGTGAATGTGGAACCTGCACAACAGCAACAAGGACAGGTCACGTTGCTTCCGCCTCCACGCTCTCAGGCTGTTGGTCCTGTGACAGTGTGTGACTCTGCCTCCTCATCCTTCACCGTGTCCTCAGCCTCCACTGCACGGACAAGTCTCAGTGCCCCTTCAGCATACCATGTGTGGAGGGCACGGCGGTGTCACGCTGTTCTTCACATGGTTTAACTTGGTGAACGGAGTCACACAGGGGAGGAACTGCTAAAAGTTATTCATCAAGAAATTGAATCATGGCTTACTCCACGAAAATGGAAAAACTGGAAATGGGAACCATGGTGACCCACAATCGTAAGAACATCTTGTCTGCGCTGAGACATGCGCCCTGCATGACACACGTGTTCTATCTGGTTGTCAAGCGGTTGCTAAAGTGTTCCCCCCATCTTCACAGCATCCTAACAATGGAAAGGATCCTTTGCATACACTTCAGCCACTCGTACACCGTAAAGCACACCCTCCTTGACCAGCAGCATTAGAATGGTATCCCCCAACATAGTCTGATTTGCAATGTTTCCACACGTAGGAATTCCAACTTTTATATGTTGGACGACTATACGAACAGAGAAAAGCCATCACTGATTTCTTGATGATCCAAGCGGATAGGGGGACTCCCCTGTGTAACTTCAATGTCAACCAGTGGCAGCTCGTGACACCTGCCGTTTGGTCAGGCCCTTTGAGGAAGCCACATTTTTAGTCATTCACCAGGATTACGGGATGAACAATGTCTTTCCCCTGCTTTATCTACTACAACACTTGTTGGAAACAATGACTGGTCAGGGCACTGGAGACGTGGCGCCTACATTTTACGGCCACATGAGCCCTGTGGGGGCTTAACTGGAGGAGGAGGGGGAGGGGCACAGTGGAGGACAGTTTAGGTTTCGTGAGATGGGCGGTTTTTCTAGTCATCTGTCAGGAAAGGAGGAGCAGGAGCAGCTAGAGGGTTATGAGGAAGCTGAGACAGAGGACCCAGACACCGTGGCAGTATACAGTGGAGATGGAGGTAGGGAGTCCCTCCTAGTCACTTGCACAAATGGCACAATGTATGCTCACTTGCTTGGGTAGTGACCGCCAAATTGTCACCATTCGGCAGCGGGATGACTTTGGGCTCTCCATCTTTTTGGACCCTCGCTACCTGCACAAAATGGGTCCTTTTTTACACCCACTGAGATGGAGGATAAACTGACTTACTACAGAGACATCCTACGTAGTCAGTTGGCCGATGCCTATCTGCGTCATTGTCCGACATCTCGCAGGTCTGACTCGGGGGTCCCTATGTGCTCACCTTCCACTGCCGTGGCTGCTGAGGAGGGGTGAGGTGGCAGGAGCAGTACCAGCTCCATCAGCAGCAGCCTTAGTCTACAGTCACTGATAAGTAGCTTTCTTCACCAGCATAGTAAAGCAACTTAAAGACCTGGAGCAGGTGGTGGCATACGTTGACATGCCCATGCCAACACACCTTGAAGATCCGCTGGACTTCTGGGCAGCCAAACTTGATTTGTGGCCACAACTAGCAAAGTTTGCCCTGGAAAAGCTGTCCTGTCTGGCCAGTAGTGTAGCATCAGAGCGGGTGTTTAGTGCAGTGGGGCCATAGTCACCCCAAGGGGAACTCATCTGTTCACGAAAAATGTGAAGAGACTGACCTTTGGGAAGAGGAATCAGGCATGGATCAGCCAGGATTTCCACCCACCAATGCCAGATGCATCAGAGTAGATTGACCACGGTGCTACACCAGCACTGCACAAATATGGATAGTGCCAAACAGATTTAAGGCACTGCTCCCCAGTTACAAACATCCCAGCCACATTCATCACCAGGTACTGGTATTGCCACCCACTGCACCACTCTGTCAACAGGTCACTTTCAGGACTCCTGATGCTGCTGCTGCCACCTCCAGGCTGTTTCTTTCAGCCACTATTTTGTCTCCTTATGCTTCTGCCAACTCCAGCTTTGTCATACAGGCAATATTTACTCTCCCAGCATTATTGCCATGTTGATACCAGACCAGTAATAAAAGGAATATTGCCAAGGACTAGCAGAAACAGCGAACTGTGGATACTGACCACCAGCTTTTGGAATTGACTAACTATCCCAGGTGGTAGATTTACCATTTTGAAGTTCCTCAGCTCCAGTAGGGGAGTTAAAAGTTCAATTTCAAAATCATTAATTTAAATTTCAAAATCTTAAATTTAAATAAAAAAAAATCATACATTTCAATGGTCTCCTCATGCTTCAGCCAACTCCAGGCTGTCATTCAGGCAATATATGGTTTACTGATACTGCTGCTGGGCCTGGGAATTAAAATGTTGTTATGGTTGGTAGCACTAGCTATCCAAAATCTTCATTTTAAATAAAAAAAAATTCTTGTGCTTTTTCTTGGGGATTGTGAAGCCCTGGGGTCTCCTCATGCTTCAGCCAACTCCAGGCTGTGTCATTCAGGCAATATATGGTTTCCTGATACTGCTGCTAGGCCTGGGCAGCGGAGAAGGAGTGCATCCATGGCCAGCATGTCAGACCGCGGAGTGACTCCTGACAGTACCTTAGGTCTTCCCCTCTTTTTAGGACAGAGAAACCTGAGCACCAGATCCCAGTCTAGGATGTTCTCCTCCGGTTCCCAGGACCCCTCCTCAGGACTAGCTTGTCAGGATCCATCCAAAGTCCTTGGTAGGAGACAAAATAGTCGACATCTCGAAGATGAATTTCCCGAGCTTGGCATAGAGGCGGTTGCTCCGAAGGCGTTGCAGGACCTGTCACACATAAATGCGATGAACTTCCAAGTTGGGCGAGAAGATCGAGATATCATCCAGATACACCACAATGCAAGTGTAAAGGAGATCTCGGAAAATGTCATTGATAAATTCTTGAAAAATGGCCAAGGTGTTACAGAGACCAAACGGCATCACAAGGTACTCATGATGCCCATCATGGGTATTAAAAGCCATCTTCCACTCATCTTCTTCCCAGATTCTAATAAGGTTAAATTACGGATCCTTGCGACCTTGCATCAACGACTGCGGCTTGAATAAAATTACTGTAAAAAAACGCTATCCACTTCCATTGATCTCTGAGTTATTTGATCATCTACGTGGTGCTAGGATCTTCTCCAAACTTGACCCACGAGGGGCCTATAATTTCATTTGGATCCGTGAAGGGGATGAATGGAAGACTGTGTTTAATACTCATGATGGACATTTTGAGTATCTTGTCATGCCTATCGGGCTTTGTAATGCTCCAGCAGTCTTCCAGGAGTTTGTCAATGACATTTTTTGTGACCTTCTTTACTCCTGTGTCGTTGTCTACTTGGACGACATACTCATCTATGCGCCCAATGTCCAGTCTCATCGCCTCAATCTCCGCCAAGTATTACAGCGTCTGTGAGAAAATCATCTCTATGCTAAACTTGAGAAGTGTACCTTTGAAAAAAACAGCCTTCCATTCCTGGGGTATATTGTCACCAGTCAACGTCTTCAAATGGACCCCGACAAGTTGTCCGCAGTGTTGGATTGGCCAGGCCCCACTGGCTTGAAAGCTATTCAGCGCTTCCTAGGCTTTTCTAATTACTATTGACAGTTTATTCCTCACTACTCCACCTTGGTTGCTCCCATCGTCTAGCTTACCAAGAAGACTGCTAATCCTAGGGTCTGGACTCCAGAGGCTGAAGAAGCTTTCAAACAGACAAAGTCCGCCTTCACTTCTGCTCCTGCTTCATCTAGACCCGATCCCAGCAAGCCATTTATTTTAGAAGTAGATGCTTCTTCAGTTGGAGAAGGCCGGCTTAACGCTAAAATCTTCTAAGGGAAGAACTGTAACCTGTGGATTCTTCTTGAAAACCTTCTCCCCTGCAGAGAGAAATTATACTATCGGAGATTGTTGGCCTTAGAAGAATGGTGTCACCTCTTAGAATGCTCTGTACATCCTCCAACTATCTATTCAGACCACAAGAACTTGCTCTATGTCCAGTCAGCCCATCGTCTCAACCCGCAACAGCCCCGTTGGTCTCTGTTCTTCTCCAGATTTGATTTCTTTATTCACTTTCACGCTGCTGAGAAGAATCTTCGTGCTGACACTCTGTCCAGATCCTCATATGTACAAGACCAGGACTCCCATCCTCAACATATTATTGCTCCTGGTCGTCTCATCTCTGCAGTGCCAGCATGTCTTCAGCACTTGCATCCTGGGAATACTTAGGTACC
Source organism: Hyla sarda (assembly GCF_029499605.1). Lineage (NCBI taxonomy): Eukaryota > Metazoa > Chordata > Amphibia > Anura > Hylidae > Hyla > Hyla sarda. The sequence goes on along the minus strand of NC_079191.1, from coordinate 341,795,460 downwards.
TCCTCATTTAATAGTGGGATCATTCCTGTCTTCTAGCTGGTCATGCCTGAATACGTAAATCCTTACAGCTCATTTCCCGACAATACTGGTGGCCCACTTTAAAGCAGGATGTCATTGATTTTGTCTGTGCTTGTTCAATCTGCGCCCGGGACAAGACCCCCCCCCCCCGTTCCAAGCCTACTCGTCTACTACAGCCTTTGCCAGTGCCACAGCAGCCTTGGACCGATATTGCTATGGACTTTATTACAGACCTTCCTTTTTCTGGTGGCAATACGATCATTTGGCTTGCAGTGGACCGATTCTCTAAAATGGCTCATTTTGTGCCTCTACCAAGTTTACCATCAGCATTGCAGCTTGCCAAGCTATTCCTTTGCTATATTTCCCGCCTTTATGGATTACCTTCCCATATTGTCTCCGACCAAGGTGTTCAATTCGTCTCCAATTTCTGGAGAGCTCTCTGCTCTCGTCTCCAAGTTAAATTGGATTTCTCCTCAGCATACCATCCCCAATCCAATGGACGGGTCGAAAAGGTGAATCAGGTTACAGGAGATTATCTCTGTCATTTCATTTCTTCTCATCAAGATGACTGGGTAGATCTACTCCCTTGGGCAGAGTTCTCATACAATCATAGGGACTCTGAATCCTCTGGGTCATCACCGTTCTTTGTGGTTTATGGGCTTCATCCTCGTCCTCCTCGTCCCTTGTTCTCTTCCTCTGGAGTTCTTGTGGTTTATGAACAAGTGCAGAGTTTCTCTACCATCTGGCAGAAGACTCGTCAATCTCTATTGTATGCCACTTCACGTATAAAGTCTCAAGTGGACAAGAAAAGGCGATCTCCTCCCGAGTTCTCTCCTGATGATAGAGTCTGGCTGTCTTCAAAGTATATGTGCTTTAAGGTACCCAGTTATAAACTGGGTCCTCGCTATTTGGGTCCCTATAAGATCAAAAAACGTCTAAACCCTGTGGCCTATTCTCTCCATCTGCCGTCCTCACTTCGGATCCCAAATTCTTTCCATGTCTCCCTCTTGAAACCTGACATCCACAACCACTTTTCAAATAAAAACATCTCATCTACTCCCATCACAGGTACCTCTGATGTTTGTCGTTAAAGAAATTTTTGACTCTAAGTATATCAGAAGTAAACACTTTTTCCTAGTGGATTGGGAAGGATTTGGCCCGGAGAAAAGGTCTTGGGAACCACAGGACAATATTTTTGACTGTGACCTTATCCACAAATTTTTATCTTCAAAAAGGAGGTGGAGACCAAAAGGGGAGGGGTGGGGTAATGTCACGGTGAGCCCTCCGGTCCCGCACCCCGACCGTGACCACCCACCGTCTCCCGCAACCGCTGTGACTGCAATTCGCATGACAGCACGCGGCCGCATAAAAATCGCTGCCCATTGCTTACCTCCTGCTGCCCGGCTCTCTGCTTCCCCTTTAAATCTAGAGACGGTGCTGCACGCTCCCTAGGAGGTGCACGGCACCTTCTCTAGATTTAAAGGGCCAGCGCACCACTAATTGGTGTCCGGTCCATCCCGTATGTTATTTATGCCAGCTCCTCCCCCACTTCCCTGTTGGATCTTCGGTGCCCCTAGCCTGAGGTTAAGCGATTGTTTTGCATGTTTGCCTCTTCCTGTGTATCCAGACCTTCCTGCTATGTTATTTGACTATGTACCTTTGCTGCCTGCCCTGACCTTCTGCTAAGTTTTACTATGCTTCTACCTCATCCTCTGGTACCTCGTCTTGCCCAGCTACCTGTGTGGTCGAGCCGCGTCGGGGGTAGTGGCCTGGGTGTCACCTGCTGCAGCAAGCCCATCCTGCCTTGCGGCAGGCTCTGGTGAAGGCCAGTGGCACCTTAAACTCCGCTTCCCGATACGGTGCGAGTCATCGCCACACAGGTAAGTAGGATCCACATCCAGCATCGTAACAAGTACAAAGCTATGGCATAATTTTTTAGGTCAGAAAAAGCTGTATTTGTATAGAAATCTAAACATGTTATGCAGACTTCTTGTGTTTTTCAGTACTCTCTACTGACACCTCTGTCAATGTCAGGAACTGTCCATAGAAGGAGCAAATCCCAATAGCAAACCTATCCTACTCTGGACAGTTCCTGACATGGACAGAGGTGTCAGCAGAGAGCCCTGTGGTCAGACAGAAAATTAATTCAAAAAGAAAGGAACTTCCTTTGGAGCATACAGCAGCTGATAAGTACCGGAAGGATTAAGTATTTTTTTTTTTATCTGAGCTTAAATTGCTGCAGTCAGTTGTTCTTAGCAATTGCCCATCTGCTAACATTCTTTTTAATTATACTTGATCTCCTTGTTAACTTTGCTGATAGATTGCTTAGTGTGTACTATTTAATACATTACTGTACAAGAAGTTGTTTACAAATCTGTTTAAATTTCTGGCACCAGTTGATTTAGAAAAAAAAATGGTTTTCCCCCGGAGTACCTCTTTAGTGAGTCCTTTATTCCATCATAGGCTGAAACTGCAATAATAGAGTGACATTTTAACCACCACATGCAGTTTTTCACTAACCCAAGAGGGCTCAACTGCGGCTTATGGTCTATGATGAAATTAAGGACTTAATCACGGCTTTTTTTATGTGGGCTTGGAGTGCTGCTGATTTTTTTTTTGTTTTTATGTGAAGTTGGTCCATTGTCAAAGACCCTTCTTGCTTGCATCTATTTATTTTGCTAGCAAGTTGGATAAATGGATCAATAGAGAGATATAAGCAGTTAATATTCATCCTTAGGTATACATGAAGATCCACATAATGAAACAGTCAAATATTTCAAGTATTTAATACAATACTGGATTGTTTTCATATTTCAGGGTTTCTCAGGTTGTGGCTTAAGCCATACAGTATCAAATTATATTGCTTGGATATTTAATACAATGCTGAATTATTTAATGTATACAATATACAAGCACATACTATAGTGATGACTTTAAACTGTATAATAAAGATTTAGAAATGCTAAATACTAATTAAGGTCTAGAAAGAAGGTGATCCGTGAGAATAAATGTACCCATGTTTCATGATATTTACAAAAATATTGTTTTCTTAGAAGCATTACTTGTAGGGAGGATTAAAGGAAAACTGTCAGCTAGTTCACCCACACTAAACCCAACACACTGGGTTTTAGCGTGGGTGAACAGGAGTCCTTACAGGGGTCACTTACCTGTCTGCCTCCAATGGCCGCTGAGTTATTCCTCGGTAAAGTTCTGCTGTTTGTCCCCAGCATCGCGCTTTGAAGGCAGGGCTCCCTTGCTTAGCATAATCATTATCTTCAACTTCATGTCCTAGTGACGTGAAGTCACACGTCCCCTGAGCGCAGCACTCTGTCTGCAGAGCACATGTGCTGAATTTTTTTTAACCAGCTCTCACATCCTGATGACGTGAGAGCTGTATGTCGAGGAGAGCCGCTCTGCGCAGCGTAACTGCGCATGTGCCGGTCCCTCGCTATACCCTACTTCTGGATGGCGAGGGACAAGCCCATGCGCAGTTACGCTGCGCAGAGTGGCTCTCCTGACGCACACCTCTCACTTCATCACGAAGTGAGAGCGGTGTAAAAATTCAGTGCATGCGCTCTGCAGACAAAGCACTGCACTCAGGGGGCATGTGACTCCACGTCACTAGGACGTGGGGTTGAAAATAATGATTATGCTAAGTAAGGAGGCGGGCTTAGGACTCGGCAGAGGCACCCGGTGGGGGCCATGCCTTGAAAGCGCGATGCTGGGGACAGACAGCAGAACTTTACCAGGGCATAACTCAGTGGCCAGTGGAGGCAGACAAGTAAGTGACCCCTGTATGGACTCCTGTTTACCCACACTATAACCCAGTGTATTGGATTTAATGTGGGTTAACTGGCTGACAGTTTTCCTTTAAGTTGGTGTATTAAGCTTTACCTCATGCATGAAGGCTTAGGTCTAATTTGCTTGTGCATATGGTCAATGTTTTCCATCTTTAAAGTGGCTATAAAGAGTTAAGAGCAATTCAAGCAAGCATCACAGAAGTCAGTCCTGTGTTGCTTTTTTTCCCCAGTTTTCTATATTGAGAGCTGTAGCTAGACTTTCCTTCATCTAGTTTTCAACTGAAACCTTACACTTGAAGGGATTTTCCAGGCAAAATCAATTGTTGGCCTATGCGTACGATAGGCCATCAATAGCTGATCAGTATGGTACTGAAACTTGGTACCCCTGCCAATGAGCTGTTCTGTAGGGCTGCTGTGACCAGATCTATTCTTAGATAAATATTTTATATTTGAGGCTGCGATTCAGTTAAAGGATTAGGCTTTGTTTAGCTGAATGTAGAAATTCATCATAAGCACTGTTAAAGTTGTAATAGAGAATTCTGCTTGAATTGTGCTTTTGTAATTGGTATTGATATCACCTATTCATCAAGTAGGCAAGAAGTCAAGTCCATTAAAAAAATATTGATCACGATGTTTGACACTACCTACTGATAAATGGCTGATGAAAAAAAAAGTGTGTATATATATATATATATATATATATATTTATCATTGTTTTTATGGTGAAACATGTTGTATTCCCCTGCTTAAATAGAAAGGTTTCATAAAGGTTATTTAGATGCACATACTGTACAAAGTACATTGCTCAAAAAAAATAATGGGAACACTAAGATAACACATCCTAGATCTGAATGAATGAACTAATCTTATGAAATACTTTCGTCTTTACATAGTTGAATGTGCTGACATCAAATTCACACAAAAATTATCATTGGAAATTAAATTTATCAACCCATGGAGGTCTGGATATGGAGTCACACTCAAAATCAAAGAGGAAAACCGCACTTCAGGCTAATCCAACTTGGATGCAACATCATTAAAACAAGTCAAAATGAGGCTCAGTGGTGTGTGTGGCCTCCACATGCCCATATGACCTCCCCACAATGGGCATGCTCCTGATGAGTTGGTGGATGGTCTCCTGATGGATTTCCTCCAAGACCGGGAATAAAGCATCCACCAACTCCTGGACAGTCTGTGGTGCAACATGGCATTGGTGGATGGAGTGAGACATGATGTCCCAGATGTGCTCAATCGGATTCAGGTCTGGGGAATGGGCGGGTCATTCCATACTCTTGCAGGAACTGCTGACACACTCCAGCCACATGAAGTCTAGCATTGTCTTGCATTAGGAGGAACCCAGGGCCAACCGCACCAGCATATGGTCTCACAAGGGTCTGAGGATCTCATCTCGGTACCTAATGGCAGTCAGGTTACCTTTGGCAAGCACATGGAGGGCTGTGCTGCCCCCCAAAGAAATGCCACCCCACACCATTACTGACCCACTGCCAAACCGGTCATGCTGGAGGATGTTGCAGGCAGCAGAACATTCTCCATGGTGTCTCCAGACTTGGTCACGTATGTCACATGTGCTGAGTGTGACCCTGCTTTCTTCTGTGAAGAGCACAGGGCGCCAGTGTCGAATTTGCCAATCTTGGTGTTCTCTGGGAAATGCCAAACGTCCTGCATGTTGTTGGGCTGTATGCACAACTCCCAACTGTGGACATCAAGCCCTCATACCACCCTCATGGAGTCTGTTCCTGACTGTTTGAGTGTACACATGCACATTTGTGGCCTGCTGGATGTCATTTTGCAAGGCTCTGGCAGTGCTCCTCCTGCTCCTCCTTGCACAAAGGCGGAGGTAACAGTCCTGCCGCTGGGTTGTTACCCTCCTACGGCCTCCTCCATGTCTCCTGATGTACTGGCCTGTCTCCTGGTAGCACCTCCATGCTCTGGACACTATTCTGACAGACACAGCAAACCTTCTTGGCACAGCTCGCATGGATGTGCCATCCTTGATGAGCTGCACTACCTGAGCCACTTGTGTGGGTTGTAGACTCCGTCTCATGCTACCACTAGAGTGAAAGCACCATACAAAAGTGACCAAAACATCAGCCAGGAAGCATAGGAACTGAGAAGTGGTCACCACTTGCAGAACCACTCCTTTATTGGGGGTGTCTTGCTAATTGCCTATAATTTCTACCTGTTGTCTGTTCCATTTGCACAACAGCATGTGAAATTGATTGTCAATCAGTGTTGCTTCCTGAGTGGACAGTGTGATTTCAAAGAAGTGTGATTGACTTGGAGTTGCATTGTGTTGTTTAAGTGTTCCCTTTATTTTTTAGCAGTGTATATAATGAAACATCTTGAATACAATAAGAAAAATGTGGTCTATTAAATGCAAGATAACTGTCACACAACTCTCTCATTTCTATACTGTAACTGCTTTAAAGCTAACCCACACAGAAGTGATATCTACAGAAATCTACTGTTCTTTGTGGTTATCTTTCTTACACAAGTTTGAAGTTTGTTATGTTAATTCAAAGGTTGTGGCTCCCAGTGTATTAGGCTGGGTTCACACTACGTTTTGTCCCATACGGGAGCGCATACGGCAGGGGGGAGCTAAAAGCTCGCGCTCCCGTATGTGACCGTATGCGCTCCCGTATGTCATTCATTTCAATGAGCCGACCGGAGTGAAAGGTTCGGTCCGGTCGGCTCATTTTTGCGCCGTATGCGCTTTTACAACCGGACCTAAAACCGTGGTTGACCACAGTTTTAGGTCCGGTTGTAAAAGTGCATACGGCGCAAAAATGAGCCGACCGGACCGAACGTTTCACTCCGGTCGGCTCATTGAAATGAATGACATACGGGAGCGCATACGGGAGCGCATACGGTCACATACGGGAGCGCGAGCTTTTAGCTCCCCCCTGCCGTATGCGCTCCCGTATGGGACAAAACGTAGTGTGAACCCAGCCTTACTTGGTCAGTGGAAGGTGTGCTACAAAGGGGTGTCAAGTATGATGATTGGAAGCACAGGTCAATAATAGGACGAGTATACACAAAGTGAAGTCACAAGGATAATATATAACATTTGCAAAAGATGAGGTTGATTACAATAAGGTGCAAGACATGATCCCAAAGTGCACAAATGGAGCAAATTCAGCACTTAAAGGGATTGCCCAGATTAAACTGTGTAATTAAGTGGAAGTTGTACGCTGTAAGGTAAGTTGTAAGGAAAATAAATAAATAAATAAATAAATAAATAACTGTCTTTTACCTTCCTTGTTCCCACACCATTATCGATATAACGGAGCTCCACTGCCCGTTTTCCAGTGCTTCTTGGTTTGGTGATGTGATGTCGCACATCTGCTCGTCCATTCAGCTGCCGCAGCAGTGCCCAGCCTTGGGCTGGGTTCACACCACGTTTTTGCAATACAGTTCCCATATACGGTTTGAGCGTCAAAACCGTATGGAACCGTATTGCAAACCGTACTCATTGACTTTGTATTGCAAACCGTATGTTAACCGTATCATGTGGTTGCATACGTTTTGTATCTGTTACGGTTAAAAGCATTTATTTCCCGTACTTCAAACTGTAGTCTACTACGGTTTGAAGTGCGTTTGAATAACCGTATTTAAACCGTATCCTTTTTTTATATAATGGTGGTCTATGAGAACCGTATTCAACCGTATACACTTACGGTTACATCCGGTTTTCAAAATACGGTTTACGAATCTGCACATGCGCAGTTGGCTCCGAAAGTTCCACCAGCTTCTAGAATCTTCTATCTGGGAGTGTCTGGAGAACTCCACCCCCTTCTTTCTCAAGCAAGACCTCATTCTCTTCAGACTGTTGAACAGGAAACATCTTTGTGCACCCAGCTGTGACTAGTGCAGCCATATTGGCACACCAGGTTAGTAAATCCTCCTCCATCATGTTAATTATGTATGCATGATTAATTCTATGACTGAAGTTAGTATTTTATTAATTTTTATTTTTTTGGGAAATTACTCTGCATTTGCATATTTTGCTTGTACTCATGCTATAAAATCTTGTATTTACTTGTAGTACACCTTTTTTATTATTTAGAATTTTTTTTTATATAGAATCTACTTTTTTCATAATATCCACATTGAGCAAATAATCTAATATGTTCAACAGATTCACTGGTCATGCTGTGCTTTGTTTTACACACCTACTATTTAATAATTTGGAAGTATTATTGTTTTATTTTTTGCTAATATTTTAATATGCATGCTGTAATAACTATAAAACAGACTTTATGCTTGACTGTAGCTGTACAGCCAGCATGTTTTCCACATGTGAAAAATCCATATAGGGCATGCTTGGACTTATAGTTTTAAACTTATAATTTTATTTAAAAAATAGCCTTTTTTAATAAATTTTTAATCACTCAGATATAATTTTTTTTTTCAATATTTCTTCTCCAAGGCATGCTTTCACTTGTAGTGCCCCCTCATTTGATTTCATTTTTTACTTTTAAGTTTAACAATTTTGTTTTGATATTTCAAATAATGTCCAAATATAAAATTTTCTTTGCATTATATGAAATGATCCTGCTATTTTTTTTAAATATTCCCAGGGGCTTTAAAGGGGTATTCCAGGCAAAAAACTTTTTTTTATATATCAACCGGCTCCGGAAAGTTAAACAGATTTGTAAATTACTTCTATTAAAAAATCTTAATCTTTCCAATAGTTATTAGCTTCTGAAGTTTTCTGTCTAACTGCTCAATGATGATGTCACGTCCCGGGAGCTGTGCATGATGGGAGAATATCCCCATAGGAACTGCACAGCTCCCGGGACGTGACATCATCATTGAGCAGTTAGACAGAAAACAACAACTCAACTTCAGAAGCTAATAACTATTGGAAGGATTAAGATTTTTTAATAGAAGTAATTTACAAATCTGTTTAACTTTCTGGAGCCAGTTGATATATACAAAAAAAAGTTTTGGCCTGGAATACCCCTTTAACCCCTTCCCGCTATTGGACGTATGCATATGTCCAGGCGAATTACACGTTCGTGCAAATGGACGTATGCATACGTCCAAGCGATCTCCTGCTCTGCCGCGGGCAGCGCAGGAGATCGCGGGTGGGACTCAGCTGTCAATCACAGCCGGAGTCCCACCGCAGCTGCCGGGGCCGCGATCGCGCCGGTCCCGGCAGCATTAACCCCATAGATGCCGTGATCAGTTCTGATCACGGCATCTACGGTGTTTGCAGGGGGAGCGCTCTCCCCCTGCCCATCAATCGCGGCGCCGCGATAAAATAAGGGGGATCGGGGGTGTCCAAGACACCCTCGATCCTCCTTGAAGAGATAGGAGTGAGGTGGCAGGGTTGCCACCCCTCCTATCCCTGCTATTGATCGGCGGAGCGGCCGTCCAATAGCAGACTGAGGGTGGGGGGGTTAAAGTTCGGTTCCCCCCGCTATGCCCACCCATCGGTGTCCGGGCACAGCGGGGGGAACCGTGTAATAGCGGCGGCAGCGGCGGTCACTTACCCGGCGGCGGCGGCTGTGATTACGGCGGCAGTGGAGGTAAGTATGACGGCGCGTGTCCAGAGTCTGTTGCCTAGCAACATCTGCAGGGCGACAGTTTAGAGAGTGGTCTCTAAACTGTCGCCCTCCAGATGTTGCAAAACTACAACTCCCACCATGCCTTGACAGCGGTTTGCTGTGTTGGCATGCTGGGAGTTGTAGTTTTGCAAGATTTAGAGGGGTTCAGGCTGGAGATCACTGACAGTGGTCTCTAAACTGTAGCCCTCCAGATATTACAAAACTACAACTCCCAGCATGCCCAGACAGCAGTTTGCTGTCTTAGCATGCTGAGATTTGTAGTTTTGCAACATCTGGAGGGCCACAGTTTAGAGACCACTGTCAGTGATCTCCAGCCTGAACCCCTCTAAATCTTGCAAAACTACAACTCCCAGCATTCAGGAACAGCAAATGGCTGTCTCGGCATGCTGGGAGTTGTACTTGCGTGCCTCCAGCTGTTGCATAACTACATCTCCCAGCATTCCCTTTGGCAATCAGTACATGCTGAGAGTTGTAGTTCTGCAACAGCTGGAGGCACACTGGTTGGGAAATACCGAGTTAGGTAATAGGTTCTATTACCTAACTCAGTATTTTCCAACCAGTGTGCCTCCAGCTGTTGCAAAACTACAACTCCCAGCATGCACGTTCTGTCAGTGCATGCTGGGAGTTGTAGTTCCCCCCCCCTCTCATGTGAATGTACAGGTTACATTCACACTGGCGACGGATTACAGTGAGTTCCCTGCTTCAAGTTTGAGCTGCAGCAGCAGCTCAAACTCCTAGCGGGAGACTCAGTGTAATCCGCCGTCAGTGTGAATGTAACCTAAAAACACTACACTACACTAACATAAAATAAAGAGTAAAACACTACATATACACACGTACACTGACCCCCCCACCACCACCCCTTCCCCCCCAATAAAAATGAAAAACGTATCCTACAGCAATGTTTCCAAAACGGAGCCTCCAGCTGTTGCAAAACAAAAACTCCCAGTATTTCCGGACAGCCATTGACTGTCCAAGCATGCTGGGAGTTTAGCAACAGCTGGAGGCACCCTGTTTGAGAATCACTGGTGTAGAATACCCCTATGTCCACCCCTATGCAAATCCCTAATTTAGGCCTCAAATGCACATGGCGCTCTCTCACTTCGGAGCCCTGGCGTATTTCAAGGCAACAGTTTAGGGCCACATATGGGGTATTTCCGTACTCGGGAGAAATTGCCTAACAAATTTTGGGGGGCTTTTTCTCCTTTTACCCCTTATGAAAAGGTAAAGTTGGGGTCTACACCAGCATGTTAGTGTAAAAAAAAAACATTTTTGTACACTAACATACTGGTGTTGCCCCATACTTTAAAATTTCACAAGCGGTAAAAGAAAAAAAGCCTCCAAAATTTGTAACGCAATTTCTCCTGAGGACGGAGATACCCCATATGTGGGTGCAAAGTGTTCTGGGGGCGCACAACAAGGCTCAGAAGGGAGATTGCACTATGTAAATTTGAGGTCTAAATTGGTGATTTGCACAGGGGTGGCAGATTTTACAGCGGTTCTGACATAAGTGCAAAACAATAAATACCCACATGTGACCCCATTTTGGAAACTACACCCCTCACGGAATGTAACAAGGGGTACAGTGAGCATTTACACCCCACAGGTGTCTGACAGATCTTTGAAAAAGGGGTCTGTGAAAATGAAAAATAAAATTTTTAATTTGCACAGCCCACTGTTCCAAAGATCCGTCAAATGCCAGTGGGGTGTAAATTCTCCCTGCACCCCTTATTACCTTCCGTGAGGGGTGTAGTTTTAAAAATGGGGTCACATGTGGGGGGGTCCACTGTTCTGGCACCACGGGGGGGCTTTGGAAATGCACATGGCCAAATTCTCTCTCCAAAAGCTCAATGATGCTCCTTCTCTTCTGAGCATTGTAGTTCGCCCCCAGTGCACTTCACGTCCAATTATTGGGTATTTCCATACTCAGAAGAGATGGGGTTACAAATTTTGGGGGGTATTTTCTGCTATTATCCCTTGTAAAAATGTAAAATTTGGGGGAAAACAAGCATTTTAGTGTAAAAAAATTTTTTTTTTTACATATGCAAAAGTCGTGAAACACCTGTGGGGTATTAAGGTTCACTTTACCCCTTGTTACGTTCCCCAAGGGGTCTAGTTTCCAAAATGGTATGCCATGTGGTTTTTTTTTTCTGTCCTGGCACCATAGGTGCTTCCTAAATGCGGCATGCCCCCAGAGCAAAATTTGCTTCCAAAAAGCCAAATGTGACTCCTTCTCTTCTGAGACCTGTAGTGCGCCAGCAGAGCACTTTTCATCCCCATATTGGGTGTTTTCTGAATCGGGAGAAATTGGGCTTCAAATTTTGGGGGGTATTTTCTGCTATTACCTTTTTTTAAAATGTAAAATTTTTGCTTAACCAAGCATTTTTGGTAAAAAAAAATTTTTTTTTTTACATATGCAAAAGTCGTGAAACACCTGTGGGGTATTAAGGTTCACTTTATCCCTTGTTACGTTCCTCAAGGAGTATAGTTTCCAAAAGGGTATGCCATGTCGTTTTTTTTTGCTGTCCTGGCACCATAGGGGCTTCCTAAATGCGACATGCCCCCCGAGCAAAATTTGCTCTCAAAAAGCCAAATATGACTTCTTCTCTTCTGAGCATTGTAGTTCGCCCGTAATGCACTTCAGGTCAACTTATGGGGTACCTCCATACTCAGAAGAGATGGGGTTACAAATTTTGGGGGGTATCTTCTGCTATTAACCCTTGAAAAAATTTGAAATTTGGGGGGAAACACACATTTTTGTGAAATTTTATTTTATTTTTTTACATATGCAAAAGTCGTGAAACACATATGGGGTATTAAGGCTCACTTAATTCCTTGTTACGTTCCTCAAGGGGTCTTGTTTCCAAAATGGTATGGCATGTGTTTTTGTTGCTGTTCTGGCACCATAGGGGCTTCCTAAATGCAACATGCCCCCCAAAAACCATTTTAAAAAAATGTACTCTCCAAAATCCCCTTGTCGCTCCTTCGCTTCTGAGCCCTCTACTGCGCCCGCCGAACACTTTACATGGACATATTAGGTATTTCCTTACTCAAGAGAAATTGGACTACAAATATAAGTATACATTTTCTCCTTTTACCCCTTGTAAAAATTCAAAAATTTGGTCTACAAGAATACGCGAGTGTAAAAAATTAAGATTGTGAATTTTCTCCTTCACTTTTCTGCTATTCCTGTGAAACACCTAAAGGGTTAAAAGGCTGACCGAATATCATTTTGAATACTTTGGGGGGTGCAGTTTTTATAATGGGGTCATTTGTGGGGTATTTCTAAGATGAAGACCCTTCAAATCCCCTTCAAACCTGAACTGGTCCCTGAAAAATAGTGAGTTTGGAAATTTTGTGAAAAATTGGAAAATTGCTGCTTAACTTTGAAGCCCTCTGGTGTCTTCCAAAAGTAAAAACTTGTCAATTTTATGATGCAAACGTAAAGTAGACATATTATATATGTGAATTAAAAATATATATTTTGAATATCCATTTTCCTTACAAGAGCTTCAATGTTAGAAAAATGCAAAATTTTCAAATTTTTCATAACATTTTGGGATTTTTCACCAAGAAAGGATGCAAGTTACCCAAAAATTTTACCACTATGTTAAAGTAGAATATGTCACGAAAAAAAAAATCTCGGAATCAGAATGATAACTAAAAGCATACCAGAGTTATTAATGTTTAAAGTGACGGTGGTCAGATGTTCAAAAAATGGCCGGGTCCTAAGGTGTAGAATGGCTGGGTCCTTAAGAGGTTAAATATGTATATTTAAAAAAAATTTGTCCCACTTCATGCATACAAATGTGGACATATGTGCATATGTCTATGTGTATGTATGTATATATATATATATATATATATATATATAACCATATGTATATAGATACACAATTATTGATGTTTATAATTTTAATTCAATTTTAAATTATGTATAACTAGGTGTATGTATGTATATATATATATATATATATATATATATATATATATATATATATATATAAACTAAAATGTATGTGTATTTTTTAAATATTTATATACATATATATATTTAATTTTTTATAAATGATATTTTTAGATAATTATCTATATGTATGTATCCTAACAGATTGTAGAATGCATTCTCCAACTAATGCCTCTGAGGACAAAATTTATGGGGTAGGTTTTGCCTTATTTTTTATTGTTGATGACATTCTAAATATATATTTATATTAATTATTAATTATTCAAATTTATCTACATTTTTATTTTTATATAAATTTAGATACATTTTTATAAATATTTTTTTATTTACTGTATTTATCGGGGTATACCACACACACCGGCCTATAACACGCACCCTCATTTTACCAAGGATATTTGGATAAAAAAAGCTTTTTACCCAAATATCCTTGGTAAAATGAGGGTGCTTGTGTTTGCATGCTTATACCCCGATACACCCCCAGGAAAGGCAGGAGGAGAGAGGCCCTCGCTGCCTACTTCTCTCCCCCTGCCTTTCCTGGGGTCTAGAGGCCTGCTGCCGCCGCTTCTCTCCCGCTGGCTATCTGCGCCGCTGCCCATTCTCTCCCCCTGACTATCGGTGCTGGAGCCCCATTGCCGGCGCCGATAGCCAGGGGGAGAGAAGCGGTGCCAACAATGGGGCAGCGGCGCTGATAGCCAGGGGGAGAGAAGGGGCAGCGGCACCCATTGCAGGCGCCGCTGCCCTGTTGCCTCCCCCATCCCTGGTTGTATAATTACCTGTTGCCGGGGTCGGGTCCGCGCTGCTTCAGGCCTCTGGTGTGCGTCCCATGCGTCGTTGCTATGCACTGCACGGCATGGTGCAATGACGAGTGACGTCATTGCATCTCGCAGCGCATAGCAACGACGCAGGGGATGCACACCGGAGACCTGAAGCAGCGCGGACCCGACCCCGGCAACAGGTAATTATACAACCGGGGATGGGGGGGCAGCGGAGCCGGCAATGGGTGCCGCTGCCCCTTCTCTCCCCCTGTCTGTCGGTGCCGCTGCCCCATTGCCGGCGCTGCTTCTCTCCCCCTGGCTATCGGCGCCGGCAATGGGGCAGCGGCACCAATAGCCAGGGGGAGAGAACGGGCAGCGGCACCATAGCCAGGGGGAGAGAAGGGCCGGCAGCATGGCTCTAGACCCCAGGACAGGCAGGGGCAGAGAAGCCGGCAGCGACGGCAGGTCTCTGCACCTGCAAAGCCGCTGCAGTTCATTGATTTAAAGTGCCCACTTTAAATAATTGAACTTCAGCGGCTTATCGGCGTATAACACGCAGGTAGACTTTAAGCTAAAAATGTTGTTATACGCCGATAAATACGGTATATAAATATATATATTTATATGTATGTATGTATATATATATATATATATATATATATATATATATATACACATATATATCTATATTAACAAATTAAATATATATATATATATATATATATATATATTGCAATATATCTATATCAATATATCTATCTAAATATATATATATTTTACATTTATATATATATATATATATATATATATGTATATACATATCTATATTTATATAAATTTTTTGTGAGAGAGAGAGAGCTCTAGAAAAACAAAGATAGTAGGGCAAGATTTGTTTACATCAATTATAACGCAGGGTTTTTCTGTTTTTACATTTTCATTTTTTCCTCATCACCTTCTAAAAATCATAACACTTTCAATTTTGCACATAAAATAGAGACAGAGAGATCTGAACACATAGAGAGAGAGTTCTGAAAACATAAAAAAATATTATTTTTTTATGACAGACTCCAAGTCCCGAAATTGTGCAACACAGTCCTCCAATTCCGGTAAGAATTTTTTTTTTTTGTAAGAATTTTTGTGAAGCTAATATTATCTTACGAGTGCTAATTGATATATCTTCTTTATCTAGCCTACCATGAGTGCTCATTCGGGTGAAGACCAGGACACCCAGATAGATTTCACACAGGTAAATTTTCAACCATAATCACTATTGTAAACATTCTTTATTGGATTAATGCCAAATTAAAGTAAAGTTTTGGAATAAATTCCTGAGAACTTTTTAGATGTTAAATTTTTCGGAGTGGTTCAAAGAATTTACAAAACAGTGCTAAGTGTTTGTTTAAATTTTTTTTATTTTTTTTTTATTTAAAAATTAGACTCAGAGTAAAAGTCAGAGTCAGAATACATCAGGGAAAAAAAAGGAAAGCTACCTCAAAGAAAGCTGGTAAAAAAGTGAGTAAAGGTGTATTGTAGATAAAATGTAGAAATTTGTATTTTTTGCAATTTTTCTCACAATTTTCTACATTTTCTGTTTCAGTCGAAAAGCAAAACCAAAAATCTAGAATATGCGGTGGATCCTACTGATTTTAAAAGCGAGGAAGAAATAAATCTGGTTCAAGAGAGACCCTCACTCTGGGATCGCACACATCCTATCCAATATATACGATAATAACCGAGTTATATCAATGTATTAAACGTATGCACAACGCCCATACGACAGAGCTCCAGCCTCTTTGTTCAACAGTTCATAATTAGACACATGTGTATAGGGCCCTATACACGTGTGTCTAATTGACACACACATCCTAAACATTCGGACAACAACTACAATCGGAGAAGATGGCATGAGATCTTCGTGGCAATTTTCCCTGACTTCGAGTCTTATGGAACTACACTGAAAAATATGATAACTTTTTATTGTGATAAATTGTATTTAGAGTTTAAATAATTGTCGTTTTACATTTATCTCCCCACAGAGGACAATATAGCGAAAAGATGGCGATCAGTTAGAGACAACTATTTCAAATATTTACGGGTTTGCAAGTTACCAAGTAGCTCCGATGCTAAGAAGAGCCAGTACAAGCAACAAGATTGTCTTTTTTAGACAGAATACAGGAAATGAGAGGGTAAGTATATTACATATTAATTTTAAAAATGTGAAAGGAGTATAGGGCTATGTAATTAAAGTTAATCCAGGGAAACTAAATTTATATCTATTAACAGCCTCCAGAAAGTTTTACAGATTTTTAAATTACTTCTATTAAAAAGTCAGAATCCTTCAAATATTTATTCGTTTCTGAGGTTGGGTCGTTTTTTTCGGGCTAACTACTTGATGTTGATGTCACATCCTGTGAACAGTGCATGATGGGAGAAAATCAACATTGAAACTGCATGATCTTCATTCCCATCATGCACAGCTCCCCAGATGTGACATCATCATAGAGCAGTTAGACAGAATACAACAACTCAATTTCAGAAGCTAATAACTATTGGAAGGATTAAGATATTTTTTTTTTAAAGAAGTAATTTAACAATCTCGGAAGTTTCAGTAATCACTTTATAGGAAATCGATCAAAAGCAGGACTTATAATTTAAATTTTTTTTTAAACTGATTATTGCTCCCTTTTTTTTTTCCAGAACTACACCTAATACTGCTCCTCAGATTCAAGAGCAACCGAAAGAAATTCAAGAAGCGGGAACAGACGTTGATATGGAAAGACATCATTCATCAACTGTAGAAAATCTAAGGCGACATATATCTGAAAGACATTCAACTCGAAGAAGCCACAGTTCCAATTGGCAGGAGGCTTTTCTTGAAGCTATAGAGAAGCTGGAAAACAGCTTTACTAATAAACTCCTCCAATTGGATCTGCGGCTTCTTCGAGTTGAAGGTTTAGTGTCAGGGCCAACTCCAAGTCCAAAGAGAGACTTCGCATTGGGTTTGGTGTCAGAAATTGACAAAATGTCCGAAGAACAATTAAACATTTTCAAATCTAGAGTGTTAAGAATCTCTTATGAATGCCTTCATCCCCAGCCCAAACCAATCTACCCTCCCCCTTCACCTTCAGTCCATCCATCCCGCAAAAAACCATACTCTTCCTCATATCCATACCAGCAGCCTCAGGAAACATTTGAGAAAGAAGGTCAAATATATCGTAGAATTTAACTTTGTTGACTATTAGTTTTGTTTTTCCAGTTATATATATTTATGTTAAAGGACAGCTGTAGTGTGCTTTTTTAATATATCCCTGTGCCTGCGCTGTAAAAATAAACTTTGACTTTTACCTTCCTATGTTCCCCCGTTGATCCAGTGTGGGCCTTACAGTCTGTCGATGCGATCCTCTTCATGCTTCCTTGGGACATGTATGCCACACTTCCCTCAGCTTAGCACTGTCCACAGTGATGTTCTGTCAAGAGCTCCTTGCATGACAATATGCTCTGCCAATAACCGGCGGGGATGGAACATCGCTGCTGCAAGTGATAAGCTGACGGCAGTGTGATGTTCCCTTCCTCAGGAAGCATGAAGAGGATTGCAGCGACGGAATGTGAGGCACATAACGGAGACGTGGAAATGTAGGAAGGTAAAGTTAAAGTTTATTTAATTTTTTTTAAACAGCCCAGGCACAGGGCTATATAAAAACTCCACCCAAAAAATTTCTTTAAATATGTTATTTTTTCTATTTAAAAAAAAAAGACTGGCAACAGTTTTCATGCAAAGCTTTATAAAGTAAAAACTTTAATTGTTTAAAAAGTTTGCTGATTATTTCTGAACGTAACTCCAACAAAACAATGATACTCTTCACAGGAAAAGACTCCACATTCCAAACACCGAATTCAAAATGTTCTGCAAAAAATATTAGGACTTATTATTTACTTACCACACAAGAACATATTTTTAAAAACATGGGCACAACATAAAGAAATTACATGACATGCAGAACATAGCCTTACAATTTTAAAGGTCATCTGTGGCCCTTTTACTTATCCCCTATACACTGGATGGGGAATAAATGTTTGATTGCGGGCGGTCCGACCGCTGGGGACAGCTCTCCCGTGCAGGAGGTGTGCTGTCCAGAGCATTACGTTACGGCTGGCATGCCTCCTCCATACATCTCTAGGGAGACACGGGGAGGCAGCGTTCATGTCTCTACGCCTCTCCCATAGAACTGTATGGGGACGGGGCATAAACAGTGTTCTGACCCCCCCGCAATTGAAGACTTATCCAATATCCTGTGGATAGGGGTTAAGTGTTTTAGCACTGATGTTTTCCTTTAATGCATTTTTTATTGCAATTTACAAACTATCAGATGAAAAACAGGATATATACATCAAGCAATTCACTTAATTACCCTAATATCTGTCCTGCCAAGGAAGAGCTCCAACAGGTGAGCAAAAATAGTTAGCAAAGTTTTCCCTGATTTGGGAATTGGAGACTGATGTCTGGGCAGACAATGTCTGCATGCCAAGCATGAGGGGCATTTTCTATGTCTTCAGGCATTAAGTAATCTTGTGGCTGATGATGCATTACAAAATTGTGAAGCTTTTATTACCGCATAAACTTTCTGGGGTTGTATCTGGATGCAGGTAGTGAGAACTCTCCATCTGTTGGCGAGTATGCCAAAGGCACACTCAACATGTCGCCGTGCCTTTGACAACCGATAATTAAACACTCGCCTCCTCTCATTTAAGCTTCAACTGGCATATGGTTTCATCAAATGGCGAGACATTTGAAATGCCTCGTCAGCCACTATTACATGAGACATTATGGGTGTTGTAGTCCTGGGCAATGGTGCAGGTCCAGGGAGCTTAAAGTTTCCACTATAAAATGCACGTCCCAGGTTTGACATTTTAAGCACCCTAGAGTCATTATTGTGTCCATAAGCACCAACGTCCACGGCCAGAAAACGGAACTTAGAATCAGCAATGGCAATTAATATAACACTAAAGTATTTCTTGTAATTGAAATATAAGGACCCACTGCCAGCCGGTTTACGGATCCTCACATGCTTGCCATCAAGGGCTCCGATACAGTTGGGAAAGTTGGCCGCTTCATGGAAACCTTTGGCAGATGCAAGCCAGATTTCTTCATTTGGCTCTGGTAAGTATATGGGTTGAAGATGTCACCACAAAGCCTCACAAGTCTCTCCCACAATGTTACAAATGGTGGATTTGCCTAGACGGTATTGAAAATGGAGTGAGGCGAACAATTCTCCACAGGCAAGGAATCTGAAACAAAAAAGTTAAACACATATTTAAATTAGAGTACATATTCAAAAAAATAAAATAATAATAAAAGGATATAGTATTATGTATGGGTGGATTTGAACCACCAATCTTTCACTTTCAATGAATGTGCTCCCAATTGCAAAACAGACATGATTCTGGCAATGTCTTTGAATTTTAATATTAACCCCCTCCCTCCCCTAATTTATCACAAATATAAATACAACATATTGGAGAGAGAGAGATAAATTATTATTAACCCCTTAACGACCACAGACGTAAATGTACGTCCTGGTTTGGCGGGAATTCCCGCACCAGGATGTACATTTACCGCGAGCATTGGAAGGGTGCTCGCGTCATACACAGCAGGTTCCGGCTGCTAGTAGCAGCCGGGGACCCGCCCCAAATGGCCTACATCTGCGATCATATTTTTACCATAAATTGTACAGTGTGAAAACAAACCCCTCCAAAATGTGCAAAATTATGGTTCTCATTTAAATTTCCTCCATTAAAAAAAGTTTAAATGTTTTTTTGGGGTTTTTGGGTTCGCCGTACATTTTATGGTAAAATGAGAGGTTTCATTACAAAGTATAATTGGTAACACATAAAACAAGCCCTTTATTGGTCTGTAGATGGAAATATAAAAGAGTTATGGATTTTAGAATGCGAGGAGGAAAAAACGAAAACGCAAAAAAAAAAAAACATTGGCCTGGTCCTTAACCCCTTAAGGACCAGGCCATTTTACACCTTAGGACCAGAGCGTTTTTTGAACATCTGACCACTGTCACTTTAAGCATTAATAACTCTGGAATGCTTTTACCTCTCATTCTGATTCCGAGATTGTTTTTTCGTGACATATTCTACTTTATGTTATTGGTAAAATTTTGTCGATACTTGCATAGTTTCCAAAATTTGATGAAAAAATTGAAAATTTTGCATTTTTATAACTTTGAAGCTCTCTGCTTGTAAGGAAAATGGATATTCCAAATCATTTATTTTTTTATTCACATATACAATATGTCTACTTTATGTTTGCATCATAAAATTTACGAGTTTTTACTTTTGGAAGACACCAGAGGGCTTCAAAGTTCAGCAGCAATTTTCCAATGTTTCACAAAATTTCCAAAATCACAATTTTTCAGGGACCAGTTCAGGTTTGAAGTGGATTTGAAGGGTCTTCATCTTAGAAATACCCCACAAATGACCCCATTATAAAATCTGCAGCCCCCAAAGTATTCAAAATGACATTCAGTCAGCATTTTAACCCTCCCCCCTGTCACCCATGTCCACCGCCCTGTCATCCCTGTCACCCATGTCCACCCCCCTGTCACCCATGTCCACCCCCTGTCACCCATGTCCACCCCCCTGTCACCCATGTCCTCCCCCCTGTCACCCATGTCCACCACCCTGTCACCCATGTCCACCCCCTGTCATCCCTGTCCCCCATGTCCACCCCCCCTGTCACCCATGTCCACCCCCCTGTCATCCCTGTCACCCATGTCCACCCTCCTGTCATCCATATCCACCCCCTGTCATCCCTGTCACCCATGTCCACCCCCCTGTCATCCCTGTCACCCATGTCCTACCCCCCCCTGTCACCCATGTCTACCCCCCCCCCCCCCCCCCGTCACCCATGGCCATTCATTTTGTGGTGTTGGGAAACCCCTTGGAGCCCTGCTGGCTCATCGAGGATCAGGGCCCTTTAAGTGGTGTTACTCTGGCAGCTCTGGATGTAAATATAGCAATATAATGAATGATATAAGTATCCGGTCCAGTGTTTCCCAACCAGGGTGCCTCCAGCTGTTGCAAAACTATAACTCCCAGCATGCCCGGACAGCCTAAGTTTGTCCAGGCATGCTGGGAGTTATAGTTTTGCAACAGCTGGAGGCACCCTGGTTGGGAAACACCGATCCAGTCCATACTCATCCCACACTATGGCCAGTTAGGATGTCAGGTGTGTACACTGTCCGTAATAATGTTATGAAACATGTTCACCCTCCTGTCAGCCCTGTTCACCCTCCTGTCACCCTTGTTCACCCTCCTGTCCACCCTCCTGTCACACCTGTTCACCCTCCTGTCCACCCTCCTGTCACCTCTGTTGACCCTCCTGTCAACCCTGTTCACCCCCCTGTCACCCATGTCCACCCTCCTGTCATCCCTGTCCCCCATGTCCACCCCCCTGTCACCCATGTTCACCCTCCTGTCACCCCTGTCCACCCCCGTCACCCCTGTCCACCCCCCTGTCACCCATGTCCACCCCCGTCACCCCTGTCCACCCCCCTGTCACCCATGTCCACCCCCTGTCACCCATGTCCACCCTCCTGTCATCCCTGTCACCCATGTCCACCCCCCTGTCACCCATGTCCACCCCCCTGTCACCCATGTCCACCCCCTGTCACCCCTGTTCACCCGCTTGTCAACCATGTCCACCCCCTGTCACCTATGTCCACCCTCCTATCATCCCGTCACTCATGTCCACCCTCCTGTCATCCATGTCCGCCTTGTCTACTCCCCTGTCACCCATGTCCACCCTCCTGTTCACCCATCTGTCCCTTTGTTACCCCAGTCCACCCCTCTGTCACTCCTGTCCATCTTTTACCCCCTTGTCACCCTTGTCCACCCCTCTGACCCCCTGTCTCCCATGTCCATCCTCCTGTCATCCATGTCCACCTCCCCATCCAACCCTCTGTCACTCCTGTCCACCCCTCTGTCACCACCCATGTTCACTCTTCTACAACCATCTGTCACCCTTGTACACCTCCCTACACCCCTCTGTACACTCCTCTACACCCCTCTGTCACCCATGTACACTCCTCTACACCCCTCTGTCACCCATGTACACTCCTCTACACCCCTCTGTCACCCATGTACACTCCTCTACACCCCTCTGTCACCCATGTACACTCCTCTATACCCCTCTGTACACCCCTCTGTCACCCATGTACACTCCTCTACACCCCTCTGTACACCCCCCTTTCACCCATGTACACTCCTCTACACCCCTCTGTCACCCATGTACACTTCTCTACACCGCTCTGTACACCCCTCTGTCAGCCATGTACACTCCTCTATACCCCTCTGTACACCCCTCTGTTACCCATGTACACTCCTCTACACCCCTCTGTCACCCATGTACACTCCTCTACACCCCTGTCACCCATGTACACTCCTCTACACCCCTCTGTCACCCATGTACACTCCTCTACACCCCTCTGTCACCCATGTACACTCCTCTAAACCCCTCTGCCACCCATGTACACTCCTCTACACCCCTCTGTCACCCATGCACACTCCTCTACACCCCTCTGTACACCCCTCTGTCACCCATGTACACTCCTCTATACCCCTCTGTCACCCATGTACACTTCTCTACACCCCTCTGTCACCCATGTACACTCCTCTACACCCCTCTGTCACCCATGTACACTCCTCTACACCCCTTTTTCACCCATGTACACTCCTCTACACCCCTCTGTCACCCATGTACACTCCTCTATCACCCATGTACACCCCTCTACACCCATCTGTCACCCATGTACACTCCTCTACACCCCTCTGTACACCCCTCTGTCACCCATGTACACTCCTCTATACCCCTCTGTACACCCCTCTGTCCCCCATGTACACTCCTCTACACCCCTCTGTCATCCATGTACACTCCTCTACACCCCTGTCACCCATGTACACTTCTCTACACCCCTCTGTCACCCATGTACACTCCACTACACCCCTCTGTCACCCATGTACACTCCTCTACACCCCTCTTTCACCCATGTACACTCTTCTACACCCCTCTGTCACCAATGTACACTCCTCTATCACCCATGTACACCCCTCTACACCCATCTGTCACCCCTGTACACTCCTCTACACCCCTTTGTACACCCCTCTGTCACCCATGTACACTCCTCTATACCCCTCTGTACACCCCTCTGTCACCCATGTACACTCCTCTATACCCCTCTGTACACCCCTCTGTCCCCCATGTACACTCCTCTACACCCCTCTGTCACCCATGTACACTCCTCTACACCCCTCTGTCACCCATGTACACTCCTCTACACCCCTCTGTACACCCCTCTGTCAACCATGTACACTCCTCTATACCTCTCTGTCACCCATGTACACTCCTCTACACCCCTCTGTCACCCATGTACACTCCTCTACACCCCTCTGTCACCCATGTACACTCCTCTACACCCCTCTGTCACCCATGTACACTCCTCTACACCCCTCTGTCACCCATGTACACTCCTCTACATCCCTCTGTCACCCATGTACACTCCTCTACACCCCTCTTTCACCCATGTACACTCCTCTACACCTCTCTGTCACCCATGTACACTCCTCTACACCCCTCTGTCACCCATGTACACTCCTCTACACCCCTCTGTACACCCCTCTGTCACCCATGTACACTCCTCTATACCTCTCTGTCACCCATGTACACTCCTCTACACCCCTCTGTCACCCATGTACACTCCTCTACACCCCTCTGTCACCCATGTACACTCCTCTACACCCCTCTGTCACCCATGTACACTCCTCTACATCCCTCTGTCACCCATATACACTCCTCTACACCCCTCTTTCACCCATGTACACTCCTCTACACCCCTCTGTCACCCATGTACACTCCTCTACACCCCTCTGTCACCCATGTACACTCCTCTACATCCCTCTGTCACCCATGTACACTCCTCTACACCCCTCTTTCACCCATGTACACTCCTCTACACCCCTCTGTTACCCATGTACACTCCTCTACACCCCTCTGTCACCCATGTACACTCCTCTATTTCCCATGTACACCCCTCTACACCCCTCTGTCACCCATGTACACTCCTCTACACCCCTCTGTACACCCCTCTGTCACCCATGTACACTCCTCTACACCCCTCTGTCACCCATGTACACTCCTCTACACCCCTCTGTCACCCATGTACACTCCTCTACACCCCTCTGTCACCCATGTACACTCCTCTACACCCCTCTGTCACCCATGTACACTCCTCTACATCCCTCTGTCACCCATGTACACTCCTCTACACCCCTCTTTCACCCATGTACACTCCTCTACACCCCTCTGTTACCCATGTACACTCCTCTACACCCCTCTGTCACCCATGTACACTCCTCTATCTCCCATGTACACCCCTCTACACCCATCTGTCACCCATGTACGCTCCTCTACACCCCTCTGTACACCCCTCTGTCACCCACGTACACTCTTCTACACCCCTCTGTCACCCATGGAAAAAAAAAGTTTGGTGCCTAATAGGCTTGTTTTGCAGGCTTAACGGTGAAGAATTGTGGGTGGAAGAAATTGTGATGATGGCCCGGACGAAATGGAGAAGAGAAGGCAACGAAGCAAATTAGAGAAGACGTCATTGGTGAGTTGCTGTTTAAAGCAGCACTTTAAACTACATACCCACTGATAAATAGATATTGTGCATTCCGTTTTAAAATGTATTTAGAAATATTTCATCATATGGCATCCCATATATTAGGAGAGAAGGAGTGACACTTTTAAGATCTTTTCCTACAGCCTTATACCAACATAGAATAAAGCTGTTGAAAAAGATTGGTGAGTACTGCTTAATCTCTTCTGAATATTTGGTATCATCTGGATTTTGGCTTCCTTTTGCCGAACACCAACAGTAGCTTATCATTATGAGACTCTGCCATTTTCTAGTTATTTGAACATTATAGCTGTAGATGCAAGCAGTGCCAGCTTTATGTTTTCTGATAAGAAGTTATATATGTCCCAGTCATCCTGGTATCAAGTTAAACACAAAGAAACCTGTAGGTTGGAAGTATCTTACCCCTTATCTAAAGTTTGGTTACATATCTTGACAAAATATAAATTGGTTAATACTCTAGGGCTGCTAACACATTTAAAGGGGTATTCCAGGATTTTTTTTATTTGACTATGCTACAGGGGCTGTAAAGTTGGTGTAGTTCATAATATAGGGTCTGTGTGACGGTTTTCTCACAATTCTTCTGTGATTTTCATCCCAATATTTTTAACAGCATACAAAATTACTGTTGTCTAAGATTTTTCCCAGGTTGCAATGTGGCCGAGACCTGACTCACTAGTCATCTGATGACAGGAAGCCTGTCTGCTTCAGTGGGTGGAGCGATCGCTTGGTAGGAAAGAGATCAATCTGCAACTAACAGCTGTAGGCACCCTGATTGAAAACCACAGGTCTTTTTGAATGGATGGAGCTCATTTATGTTTCAATGGGTGGGGTGGCTGATGTGTGGGAGGGAGGGAAATGGAAATATGGGATTTGTAGTCAAAAAAAGAAAACTGAAACAGGAAATACTAGTTCACAAAAAGCTAGCCACAATTTTAATTTTAATCTCACAACATAGCCATTTAGCCCCAAGAAAAGCGCAGATCCTTCCTAAGCATGTCCATTACTGTCTGGCAGGTACATACTAAAATCACCTTATGGTGGATAACCCCTTTAATGGACAACCCAGAACTACCAAATACCGTGAGTAGTAGTGGCCTATTTCCCTTGTGGCAATTAGACCCTCCTAGAATTAAAGACATTATAGGCCCAGAAGGAACACAAACACTAAGTCAAATAACCAAAGGTAGAATAATTCCTAAAGGTGTATAGTTTTCCTATTTTCAAGTTAGAGGGCATGTGAATTCACTTATTAACCCCTTAAGGACCCGGGGTTTTTCCGTTTTTGCTATTTCCTTTTTTCCTCTTTAACTTTAAAAAAATCTAAATTCTTTCAATTTTTCTCCTAAAAATCCATATGATGGCTTATTTTTTGTGCCACCAATTCTACTTTGTAATGACATCAGTCATTTTACCCAAAAATCTACGGCAAAACGGAAAAAAAAACGAATTGTGCGACAAAATTGAAGAAAAAAACACCATTTTGTAATTTTGGGGGCTTCCATTTCTATTTACACAGTACAGTTTTTGGTATAAATGACAACTTCTCTTTAATCTGTAGGTCCATACGATTAAAATGATACCCTACTTACATAGGTTTGATTTTGTCGTACTTCTGTAAAAAATCATAACTACATGCAAGAAAATGTATACGTTTAAACCGCTATAACTTTTTTATTTTTCTGCATATGGGGCGGTATGAGGGCTCATTTTTTGCGTCATGATCTGAAGTGTTTTTTTATTGATCGGACTTATTGAGCGCTTTTTATCCATTTTTTCTTGATTTATAAAGTGACCAAAAAGACGCTATTTTGGACTTTGGAATTTTTTTGCGCAAACGCCATCGACCGTGAGGTTTAATTAATTATATATTTTTAAAACTCGGACATTTCTGCACGTGGCGATACCACATATGTTTATTTTTAGTTTTATTTACACAGGGGGTGATTCAAACTTTTATTAGGGAAGGGGTTACATGATTTGTGTTCACTTTTTTCTCACTTTTTCTTTTTTGCAGTGTTAAAGCTCCCAAAGGGTGCTATAACACTGCACACACTGATATTTTAAATTGATCAATGGTTTCTCATAGGAAACCATTGATCGATAATTCTGCCGCTTGACTGCTCATGCCTGGATCTCAGGCACTGAGAAGTTATTCAGCGATTGGACACCAGGAGGAAGGTAAGGGGACCCTCCTCGTGTCCTACAGCTGTTCGGGATGCCGCGATTTCACCGTGGTGGTCCCAAACAGTCCCCTGAGGTAAGCGACAGCAGTTTACTTTCACTTTAGACATGGCGATCAACTTTGAACGCCGCGTCTAAAGGGTTAATAGCATCATAGCGGGTCGGGCCGGGGCTCGTGGCTAATAGCGTGCGGTACTGATCGCCATGGCCCCGCATTATAGAACGGTAGTGGACTCACAGAGTACAGGTACTACCAGGGTCCTTAAGAGGTTAATGGAAAAAAATTAGGAACCTCACTAACTGCCTTTGAAGAAATTTGTCTAAGTACAGAATCCCCAAAACATCTAATATCAGTAATATATAATATATGTCTGACCGAGAAAATAGATAATAGAATAGACTCATTATTACTGGAGTGTAACGGCAGTGGAGAACTGGATCCACTGAACCTGTGTGGATTATGGCATGGGTCGTACCAGGGAGCGGAGTCTAAGGTGCTACTGGTTTTCACCAGAGCTTGTCGCAAAGCAGAATGGACTTTCTGCGACAGGCGGCACCCAGGTCGCTACCCCTGATACGACTAGTCCACGCAGGCTGCCGAGGTGAAGCATGGCACAGGAAGGATAAGGCAAACTCGATGTCTGGACAGGCAAGAGGTCTGGGCAGGCAGCACAGGGGCGTAGTCAGAAACATAGCTACGAGGTCAAGGTGATCAGGTACACAGTAAGGCAATACATAACTGGAACGCTTTCTCTTAAGCTAGTGAGCAAAAAGATCTGGCAAGGGGAAACAGGAAGTGCTAACACTTATAGTGTCAGCAAGCAGCAGTGACCAATTAAGGGCGTACTGGCCCTTTAAATCACAGAGAGCCGGCGCACGCCCTAGAGGGTGTGTACACACCTGCCGGTGACCTAAGAGCAGGTGAGTAACGGCCCGGCGTTCACAAGCAAAGGCGTCCCGTGATGCGAACCAAGGCACTGTCGGCAGAGGAGAAAGGGCAGGAGAGCGCTCACGGCCAGCGTGTCTGGCCGGAGCAATAGTTGTAACAGTAACCCCCACCCCATTATGTCTCCCCCTCTTTTTATGTCACAGAAGATTAAGGACCAGGTCACGGTCCAAGATATTCTTCTCTGGCTTCCAGGACCTTTCTTCAGGACGGAACCTCTTCCAATCCACAAGAAAATACCGTCTCCCTCTAATGGATTTAGTAGCTAAAATTTCCTTAACCTCAAAGACATCAAAGGAAGGGAGTAGGGGTGATGTCTTTTTGGGAAAATCGTTTGATGATGAAAGGCTTGAGGAGGGAGACGTGGAAAGAGTTCGGAATTCACGAAGAAGAAGGCAGATGAAGTTTGTATGACACAGGATTAATGCGATGCATAACCTTGTAAGGACCCAGGAACGAGGAAACGGATATATTTGGCTTATAGCCAGACCTTGTTACCAGGAGAGTAAGTCGGAGGGGGTCTTCTCTTCTTATCTGCCTGAGACTTCAAACGGGAGGAGGCGAGTACTAAAGAGCACCGGGTCTCTTGCCAGATGGTCATAAAATCCCGTAATTGGTCATCAACAGCGGGCACTCCAGAAGAGGCAGGAAGAGGAGGACAAGGGTGATGGACGTAGACTACAAAGAATGGTGAATTTTTTGTAGACTCCTTGTGGTTATAAGATAACTCAGCCCAAGGTAAAAGGTTGACCCAATCGTCCTGTTGGGTTGAAACAAAATGACGAAGATAGTCTCCAAGGATTTGATTCACTCTATCAACCTGGCCGTTGGTCTGGGGATGGTAGGCAGAAGAAAAGTCCAGTTTGATATTAAGACGTGAACAGAGGGCCCGCCAGAACTTGAAGACGAACTAAACTCCTCGATCAGAAACAATGTGAGTCGGAAGGCCATGTAGGCAAAAGATATGCTGAAGGAAGTGTTTTTCCAGCCGTGGAGCAGAAGGAAGACCAGGCAAAGGCGCGGAATGAGCCATCTTGGAGAAATGATCAACAACCACCCAGATGACTGGGTTGTTACAGGAAGGTGGTAGATCGGTGATGAATCCATAGCAATGTAAGACCATTGGTTTTCCAGGATAGGCAAAGGCTGTGAAAGACCCATAGGTTTAAACCGAGGAGTCTTGTCATGGGCACAGGTAGTACAGGAACGGACAAAATCAGTGACATCGCGTACAAGGTTTGGCCACCAGAAATGCCGGGAGATTAGTTGTATGGACTTCCGTACTCCAGAATGCCAAGCCAACAAAGAGGAATGTCCCCAGTTTAATACTCTGTGTCTAAGTTGAGAAGACACAAAATACTTCACTGGATGAACATGCTGAAGGCTGGCTGACGCTGCTGAAATCAAATGCTCAGGTGGTACAATATGCCGTTGAGTGGAGTCCAGTCCTACCACATCAGAGAACCGAGAGAGAGCATCAGCTCTGACATTCTGAAAATGAATAAAGAAATTAAATCTGGAAAAGAATAGAGACCATCTGGCCTGCCGAGGATTCAGTTGCTGTGCAGACTGGAGATATAAAAGATTCTTGTGATCCGTATAGATGCTGACTGGATAAGACAAACCTTCCAATAGATGTCGCCACTCTTTCAAGGAAAGCTTAATTGCGAGAAGTTCATGATCTCATATAGAATAGTTCCTCTCTGCAGGAGAAAAGGTCTTGGAGAAAAAGCCACAAGTCACTGTTTTACCCTTGGTGGTGTTTTGAGTCAGATGAGGCCTCTAGGAAGAAAGGTTTCTCAGGATTGGGTCTTGACAAGACTGACGCTGAGGCAAATGCCGATTTTAATCAGGAGAAGGATTCTTCGTCCTCATGAGACCAGGATTTGGGATTACAGTTTTTTTTAGTAAGAGCCACAATCGGTGCAACCAAAGAAGAAAAGTGTGGAATGAACTGGCGATAATAATTGGCAAACCCCAGGCCAGTAGGTCGAAGCCAGTCCAAAACCGTCGAAGCATTATAACCATGAAATGGAAGACTGGACTTCGCATTTCTCGAGTTTGGCCTATAAATGATTGTCCCGGAGATGTTGTAGGTCCTGTCGCACATGTGAATGATGCACCTCTAAATTGGGCGAGAAGATCAAGATGTCATCAAGGTACACAACAACACACGTGTAGAGGAGATCACAGAAGATGTCGTTGACAATTTCTTGGAAGACAGCCAGAGCATTACATAGACCAAAATTCATCACAAGGTACTCAAAATGCCAATCAGGGGTATTAAAGGCCATCTTCCATTTGTCTCCTTCTCGAATTCAAATGAGGTTGTATGCTCCCCGCAGATCCAGCTTAGAGAAGACCTTGGCACGCTGTAGACGATCAAAGAGTTCCAAAATCAACGGTAAAGGGTAGCGATTCTTGATCGTGATTTTATTTAGTCCCTGATAGTCAATACAGGGGCAGAGTGACTCGTCCTTCTTTCCCACAAAGAAGAATCCAGCTCTGGCAGGAGAGCTGGACTTCCGGATGAAGCCTTCTTGAAGGTTTTCTTTGATGTATTGAGCCATAGCTTGCGACTCAGGGACAGACAAGGGGTAAATTCTTCCCCGGAGAGGCATAGTCCCAGATTAAAGGTCGATTGGACATTCATAGGGACAATACGGTGGAAGACACTCAGCCTGCTTCTCACAGAACACATCTGAATAATCATGATAAGGAAGAGGCAGACCTGGCAGGGAAGGAGATGAAGAGATAGTTTTAGGCGGAGTTGTCATCAGACCGTGGTTCTGACAGTAAATTCGCCAGCGGGTGACCTCAGGCAGTCGAGATGCGGAGGGTGATGTTTTAGCAAGGGAAGACCGAGAAGAAGCTCCAAAGTACAATGAGGAAGCACTTAGAACTCGATCTTCTCCTTGTGTAACACACCTGCTTGTAAGAGAAGAGCTTCAGTGCTGAATTTCAGTGCACAATTCAGAGATTCTCCGTTGATAGAAGAAATGTACATAGGCTTAGCGAGCCGAGTCACTGGGAGACTGTGTTTGTGGACCAAGGAGGCGTTGATAAAGTTTC
Organism: Hyla sarda; assembly: GCF_029499605.1. Lineage (NCBI taxonomy): Eukaryota > Metazoa > Chordata > Amphibia > Anura > Hylidae > Hyla > Hyla sarda. The sequence continues at coordinate 341,764,421 of NC_079191.1, read as the reverse complement.
CAGCGGAACCAGAGTCCAAAAAGGCTACAGCAGAGAACAATGCCCTGGAATTAGTATATACTTGGACCGGCATGGTCAAACGAGGAGAGGTAGAATTCACCTAGGGACGCCTCTCCCACGTGCCTTAGGTGCGAGCGTTTCCCAGAAGAGTTTGTCGTATAGAACAGTCTTTGAGGAAATGCTTCGGGCTGGCACAATAGAGACACAAGTTTTCATTGCGTCAGTGGGACCTCTCCTGCTGGGTTAATCGAGCATGATCCACCTGCATAGCCTCTTTGGCAGAGGGCAAGGAGAATGGTTAAAGGGGTACTCCGGTGAAAACCTTTTTTCTTTTAAATCAACTGGTGGCAGAAAGTTAAACATATTTGTAAATGACTTCTATTAAAAAATCTTAATCCTTTCTGTACTTATTAGCTGCTGAATACTACAGAGGAAATGATTTTCTTTTTGGAATGCTCTCTGATGACATCACAAGCACATTTCTCTCTGCTAACATTATTATAATAATAACTATTTATTTCTTGTTGACCTTAGTGGGATTTGAACCCAAGTCCCCAGCACTGCAAGGCAGCAGTGCTAACCACTGAGCCACCATGCTGCCCTTAGCAAACATCTGCTATGCATGGTTGCTAAAATGGACAGAGATGTCAGCAGAGAGCACTGTGCTCGTGATGTCATCAGTGTTCCAAAAAGAAAGGAATTTCCTCTGTAGCATTCAGCAGCTAATAAGTACTGGAAGGATTAAGATTTTTTAATAGAAGTAATTTACAAATATGTTTAACTTGCTGCCACCAGTTGATTTAAAAGAAAAAAGGTTTTCACCCGAGTTCCCCTTTTAAGTGGCCAACTGAATAAGATTACTCAGGGAAGACGGAGGATCCCGTGAAGTGAGAACATCCTTGACTCTACTAGAAAGTCCCTTTTTAAAGGTGGCACACAGCGCCTCAACATAAAAGGTCAATTCAGAGGCTAGGGTGCAGAATTGAACTGCGTAATCAAAAACAGAAGAGTCCCTTGGTGTAGGTTCAGTAGTGCAGTCTCGACTGAGGAGGCTTGTGCAGGTTCTTTAAACACACAGCATAATTCCAAAAGGAAGGCCTGCAGATTGGCAGACACCAGAGCATTTCTTTCCCAGAGAGGAGTAGCCCTGGCCAGGGCTTTTCCAGAAATGTCTAGGGGCGGAGTACCCCTTTAACTCATAAGATTTAAATCTCAACAAAAATACAATAATCAAATTATAAAATTTGACTACCACTGTGGCACCTGACCATTGTTAGATAAAATGTATTTATTTTGTCAGCTTCTTCTACATGTTGGAGATGTCAATTGCTACAAGGGGACATGTTACATATATGGTGGGATTGCTTGGGGATATTACATTTTTGGCTGGGTGTTTTCCATTTTTATAACTCTGTGACAGGTTCCAGTTTTCAACCATCCCCAACAATAGCCCTACTGTCAATTTTTCCTGTCTATTGGCAGAGGGAAGAAAGATATCTTGGGCTGTTTTTTAATAGCTGCCAAAAAATATCCAGGTTATGAAAGAAGAAGAGCCCACCTTCTAGGAGTGGGTGGCTCGAGGCAGTAGATCACAAAGAATGGATACAAAGAATGGAAAAATAAAAGGCTTCAGATAATGAGGAAATAAAGGAGTACTGGATTAATTGGGGTGAGTGGGAAATGTATAGAGACTCTAAATCTATAGAAGAATGCTTGGACACTGGCTATATAGCATCATAAGATAGTAATCCCCCCCCCCCTTTTTTTTTCTGCCCTTCTCTTTTTTCCCCTATTTTATCTGTACTGTCTTGGGTAAGGTGTGAATTATAGATAAAAAAAGGTATTTGTATTGATGTATGTTTGTAATTATTCTGTTTGTTCGTCTATTGAAGAAAAACAAATAAAATAGAAATTGAACACTGAAGTATCTTACATGATATCATCTTCTGACATATCATAATGACATGTCAGAAGATTTGATTGATGGGCACAGTCCCAGTGATTCTTTTTATTCTGACCTTTTTTTTTATTAGCTCTTCTTAGCTAAAAATAGTGGTATACAGGCTCATACAAAATCCATAGCCTGTACATAGCTGACCAGTGTCAAAGTCATTTATGGTGCCGTTTATCCAAATGCTTCTGCTTGTTTGACCTTTAAATGTTCATCTAGAGACTGAGGTGATGGATTCCAGTATGTACTGGATGCACTCATAGACAATAGAGGATTTGGCACCTTACCTAATCTAAGGATAGGGGCAAGTAGGACAAAGCAACTTTATACCTTGTTGGCACTAAATACATATAGTAGGCACTATTGGGACTAAAGAAATGTAGACATTATATATGAAAAAAAAAAAAAACATTTAACTGGGTTAAGAATTCCTTAACCCACGGTCTAACTCTAAGGCTATTTCACACTATACTGTTGCTCCGTTAAAAGACCCATACAAAGTTTCGTTAGAAAACCCTTAAAACGGCCATTAAAAAATCCCATTCAAGTCTATGGGATTTATTGATTATCCAATATCACCCGTTATAGCCCGTTATGACTAACGGACGTTATTTTTGATGGCACAAAAGACTATGCATGCACTAATTTTTGTCCTGTCAAAAATAACGGTGGAATAATGACTGTTAAAATGTTAACATTGAAGTCTATGGCAAAAGGATGAGCCTTTAACGTCATATGTTTGCATCTGGTTTATAATATCCTTTATATGCATGCTCAGAAGAGGTGACATCAGCAGACTCCTGCGGTGCTGAAGGACTACTACTATTCCCATCATGTAACAGACTCATTTCCATTAGCGAACTTACAGTAAATTTGATTTGTCACGAACTTCTCGACTCGGCAGTTGATGACTTTTCCTGCATAAATTAGTTCAGCTTTCAGGTGCTCCAGTGGGCTGCAAAAAGGTGGATACAGTCCTAGGAGACTCTTTCCTATGACTGTATCCACCTTTTCCAGCCCACCGGAGCACCTGAAAGCTGAACTAATTTATGCAGGAAAAGTCATCAACTGCCGAGCCGATAAGTTTGTGACCAATTGAATTTACTGTAAATTTGCTCATCTCTAATTTCCATGATAGGAGTAGTAGTTCCTTCAGATGCGGGAGTCTGCCGGCGGCTCGGGAGGCTACAGTAGTGTTTGTACTATCACCCCCATCATGGAAAATAATCTGTTCCAATGTTGGGGGTAGTAGTACAGGGGATAAGGGACTGTTTTCACCAGGTCTCACTTCTGAGACCAGATGCTATCAGCAGTTATAAAGCAGGGGAGTGGGCGGCCGAGAGCTCTGAATGCCCGATACCGAGGAGCCATTCAGGGCTCCAGCAGGGATTTTAAAATACTACTTTGACCCCCAAATGTTATTTCTAATAATTCATCGGCCCCAGTGTCCTTATGTCCCCTCCCACTGCCTGCTCCTCATCTTCTTGGATCAGGGCAGCAGCGGGACATGTCGGGAACCGGCAGCGGTGAATGAATGAAGCCGTCATGTCCCGCATATAGGCTTCATTCACTGCCGCCACTTGCGCTCGACATGTCCCTGCTGCTGCCCTGCTCCTAGCGCAATCAGCGCACCGCTGGGACATGTATATTCTCTGCTGATCATCTCCGTTTCCGATGGCGATGAACAGCAGAGAAAAGACATGTCCCGGCAGCGCTGATTGTGCTTGGAGCAGGGCAGCAGCGGGGACATGTCAGGTTTATGAGACCCAGTGCGATCAATCCCTCAGTGTTGTACTACAACCCCCATCATGGAACAGAGTCTGTTCCATGATGGGGGTAGTAGTACAAACACTAATGTAGCCACCCCAGCCCCTGGCAGACTCCCACAGCCGGGGAACTACTCCTCCCATCATGGAAACAAGTCTGTTTCATGATGGGAGCAGTAGTAGCCCCGGCTGCGGGAGTCTATAGGCAGAGGTGTTAAAACGGCCATAAAATAATGGAATATAATGCTACATTACGGATGTTATAATGGGTCTTAACGGATGAATACGCTCGTTATTTTGGCAGATGTTATTCAGCCATTAACATCCGTTATGGTCCGTTATATTTTTGTGCAGGACCTTTTGTAGCACAAAAAACGGCTGTTAAAATGCAGGGACAAGAGGGTAATGTGAAGGAAGCCTAACAGTATCTAAAAAAAATTTCCACATCCTAATCTGTTAAGAAACCTTCTAGCAATTGTCCCCACTTTCTCCATTATTAATAAATATGTGAAATAAGGGGCATGATATAAGCCAAATAAGGATTAATACATATGTGATGATTATTGTTGTGCATGAAATCACATTTCCATAGTTAACCACTTCATGTTTAAAGCTTTTCTTTGCCATTCTCTAGAGTTGTACAGTACAGTAATTGCAACCACAGAAATAAATTACTGTCAAATTTTATCAAGCCTTACGGCCTTGAAAGCCTTTCGTTCTATCTTCCTGAGTCAATAATTCCCAAGGGTAGTGCCAAAGCAAAGCCACCAAAATAAAGCAATTATGTAGCATATAAGTTATTCGCTGAGAAGGGCAGCACCAAAGAAATCTTAACACTTGCAGTATTTCTTGTTAGCAAGCTAAGGAACATTTAGTTCCAGATTTAAGCGTAATTTAATGCAAGTCCTACAACTAAATGGAACAAAAGAAATGGAACCATTGGATATGCAACATGTTGTTTGTGCATAGCAGGCCACATGTGATTCATAAATGCAACTTGCCTGGAGATTAAATGGGCACTGTCAGATTCAAAAACTTTATCCCCTTAAGGACTCAGGGATTTCCGTTTTTGCACTTTCGTTTTTTCCTCCTTACCTTTTAAAAATCATAACCCTTTCAATTTTCCACCTAAAAATCCAAATTATGGCTTATTTTTTACGTCACCAATTCTACTTTGCAGTGACATTAGTCATTTTACCCAAAAATGCATGGCAAAACGGAAAAAAAAATCATTGTGCGACAAAATCTAAGAAAAAAACGCAATTTTGTAACTTTTGGGGGCTTACGTTTCTACGCAGTGCATATTTCGGTAAAAATTACACCTTACCTTTATTCTGTAGGTCCATACGGTTAAAATAATACCCTACTTATATAGGTTTGATTTTGTTGCACTTCTGGAAAAAATCATAACTACATGCAGGAAAATGTATACGTTTAAAAATTTCATCTTCTGACCCCTATAACTTTTTTATTTTCCCACGTACAGGACGGTATGAGGACTCATTTTTTGCGCCGTGATCTGAAGTTTTTATCGGTATGATTTTGATCTGACTTTTTGATCACTTTTATTCATTTTTTAATTGTATAAAAAGTGACCAAAATACGCTTTTTTGGACTTTGAAATTTTTTTGCGCGTACGCCATTGACCTTGCAGTTTAATTAATTATATATTTTAATATTTCGGACATTTACACACGCGGCGATACCACATATGTTAATTTTTTTTTTTTTTTACACTGTTTTATTTTTTTTTATGGGAAAAGGGGGGTGATTCAAACTTTTATTAGGGAAGGGGTTAAATGACCTTTATTAACACTTTTTAAAAAAAAATTTTTTGCAGTGTTATAGGTCCCATAGGAACTTATAACACTGCACACACTGATCTTCTACACAGATTACTGGCATGTATTAACACGCCTGTGATCAGTGTTATCGGCGCTTGACTGCTCCTTCCTGGATCTCAGGCACGGAGCAGTCATTCGCTGATCGGACACCGAGGAGGCAGGTAGGGGCCCTCCCGGTGTCCTGTCAGCTTTTCGGGACACTGCGATTTCACCGCGGTGGTCCCGAACAACCCGACTGAGCCGGGTCCCTTTCACTTTCACTCTAGAAGCGGCGGTCAGCTTTGACCGCCGCTTCTAAAGGGTTAATACCGCACATCGCCGCGATCGGCGATGTGTGGTATTAGCCGCGGGTCCCGGCCGTTGATGAGCGCCTGGACCGACGCGATATGATGCGGGATCGCGGCGCGCTCGCGAGCGCTCTGCTGTGATCGCCGACATGTGGGGGTCCCGGGAACTCCTTCGGCGTTTGCATGGCATGCTTGCTGAACGATTTCAGTAGTCATGCCATTACGATCTCTACCGGGCGCGGTGGCAGGGACCAGAATATACCATGACGTACATGTACGTCATGGGTCCTTAAAGGGGTACTCTGCCTCTAGACATCTTATCCCCTATCCAAAGGATAGGGGATAAGATGTCAGATCGCCGGGGTCCCGCTGCTGGGGACCCCGGGAATCGCTGCTGCAGCACCCCGCTATCATTACTTCGCAGAGCGAGATCACTCTGCACAGTAATGATGGGGACGCCCCCTGCCATAGACTTGCATTAAGGGGACGGGCCGTGATGTCATGAGGGGCGGAGCCATGACGTCACGCTGCTCCGGCCCCTGTATCGCCCGTCATTATGCACAGTGCGAACTCGCTCTGTGCCGCAATGATGGCGGGGTGCCGCAGCGGCGATCCCCGGGGTCCCCAGCAGCGGGACCGCGGCACTCTAACATCTTATCCCCTATGCTTTGGATAGGGGATAAGATGCCAGGGGCGGAGTACCCCTTTAAATACAGAGGTCCCATGAAGTACATGTACATCATGGGTCCTGAAGGGGTTAAATATGCTCTCCTTCTTTACCATGTTGATTCCATTTATGTATTTAAAAGTATCTATCACATCCCCTCTGTCTCTTCTTTCTTCCAAGCTATACATGTTAAGGTCCTTTAACCTTTCCTGGTAAGTTTTATCCTGCAATCCATGTACTAGTTTAGTAGCTCTTCTTTGAACTCTCTCTACAGTATCTATATCCTTCTGGAGATACGGCCTCCAGTACTGCGCACAATACTCCAAATGAGGTCTTACCATTGTTCAGTACAACGGCATGAGCACTTCTCTCTTTCTACTGCTTTTACCTCTCCCTATACATCCAAGCATTCTGCTAGCATATCCTGCTGCTCTATTACATTGTCTTTCTACCTTTAAATCTTCTGAAAGAATTACTCCTAAATCCCTCTCCTCAGATACTGAGATCAGGACTGTGTCAATTAATCTATATGCTGCCTGAGGCTTTTTACGCCCCAGGTGCATTATCTTGCACTTATCCACATTAAATTTCGTTTGCCAGAGTTCTGATCATTCTTCTAGTTTGCCAAAATCCTTTTCCATTTGGTGTATCCCTCCAGGAACATCAACCCTGTTACATATCTTTGTGTCATCAGCAAAAAGAGATACCTTACCATAGAGACCTTCTGTAATATCACTAAGGAAGATATTAAACAATATTGGTCCCAGTACAGAACCCTGAGGTATCCCACTGGTTACAAGACCTTGCTCTGAATATTCTCCATTGACTACAACCCTCTGTTGTCTGTTACTCAGCCACTGCCTAATCCACTCAACAATATTGGAGTCCAAAGTTTATTGATAAGTCTTCTATGTGGGACAGTGTCAAAAGCCTTACTAAAATCTAGATATTTGCGATGTCTACTGCCCCTCTGCCATCTATTATTTTAGTCACCCAGTCAAAAAAATCTATAAGATTTGTTTGACATTATCTCCCTGAAGTAAACCAATGTTGTTTTTCATCTTGCAATTCATGGGATTTTAGATGTTCCACAATCCTATCCTTTAGTAGGGTTTCCATTAATTTCCCCACTATTGATGTCAGACTTACTGGCCTATAGTTGCTCGATTCCTCCCTACTACCTTTCTTGTGAATGGGCACAACATTTGCTAATTTCCAATCTTCCGGGATGGCTCCTGTTACCATTGGTTGGTTAAATAAATCTGTTAACGGTTTTGCTAGTTCACCACTAAACTCTTTTAATAATTTTGGGTGTATCCCATCTGGCCCCTGTGATTTATTTGTCTTCACTTTAGAAAACAAACGTAGAACCTCTTCCTCTGTAAAGACACATGCATCAAACGATTCCTTAGTTTTCCTCTCTAATGGAGGTCCTTTCCCTTCTTTTTATTCTGTAAAAACTAAACAGAAGTATTCATTAAGGCAGTCAGCTAGCCCCTTAATCTCTTCTACATACCTTCCTTCCTTTGTTTTAATTTAGTTATTCCTTGTTTTAATTTCCTTTTTTCATTTATATATCTGAAGAATGTCTTATCCCTTTTTTCACAGACTGAGCTAGTTTTTCTTCTGCCTGTGCTTCAGAAGTTCTTATAACTTGCTTGGCCTCTTTCTGCCTAGTCTTGTAGATCTCCCTATCTTCATTGCTCTGGGTTGTTTTATAATTACTAAATGCTAGTTTTTAGTTTTTTATGATTTTGTCCACTTCTGCTGAGTATAACAGTGGTCTCTTCCTTTTTCTGTTTATACTGACAAGTCTAATGCAATTTTCTGTTGCCTTCAATAAAGTGTCTTTTAAGTAGTCCCATTTCTCCTGAACACCATGTAATTTGTTCCAGTCTGATAGGAACTCATTTATGACTAATCTCATTTTTGAAAAGTCTGTATTTCTAAAATCTAAAACTTTTGTTTTTGTGTGGTGTGACTCTTTCACTGTTCTCATATTTTCTCTTTAGCATTCAGCAGCTAATAAGTACTGGCCGGATTAAGATTTTTTTAATAGAAGTAATTTACAAATCTGTTTAACTTTCTGGCACCAGTTGATAAAAAAAAAAAAAAGGTTTTACAGTCAGTTTAGTAATGTACCTTAAGACCTGTATGCATAATAATATGCATGTGTTAATATGTAAAATACCTTTTGATCTATTACTGTGATGAGTCTTTCTGAATTTCTCTGAGAGGCTGGGGGCGTTTCCCCTGGAGTATGATGGCTCTTCTCCTCCTGCATCCCTTTCCCCTGTCACAAGAGCTGCACAAACATTTTAACATTTAACTCTAATGCAGCCATGTGTAACTATATGGTGCAAGTAAAGAAGAAAAAACCTGCATTTTGTGCAAAAAAATTTAACATTTTTACATTTTCACAGCTTTGTGACCAAAGTTCATGTTTTTTTATAACCCTAAAGCAGCCATGTGGAACCTATATGGGGCAAATACACAAGAAATAAGTTCATAAAATAACCATAGAGAAACCATTTTGCCTATAAATAATACTTTAGCACCATATATTGCTTGTCAGTGTCTGCAAGCTGTCTGAATCTCACAATCTCACAGATGTTCATCTCATGCTGTTGAAATCTGAATTATACACTGCTCTGTGGCACAGAATGGAGATGACCCCCCCCTCCCCCCCCCCCTCAGATATTTTAGTCCTTTTTTGATGGACCAAAAAGTCTGTATTTTCTGGGTTCTTTTGCAAAATGAAAGTTACAGAGACCCTTAGTGGTCATGTTTAACCCCTTTCCCTTTCTATAACACGGGGCCGCGGCGTGACAACGGTTGGGACCCGTGGATAATAGCGCGCGGCACTGATCGTGGTGATGTGATGCACACTATTAACCCTTTAGACGCGGCGTCCAAAGTTGATCGCCGTCTCTAAAGTGAAAGCTAATAAGTGCTGGTTAGCTCATTGGCTGTTCGGGACCGCCGCGGCAAAATCGTGGCATCCTGAACATCTGGAGGACACGAAGGGGTGCCTTACCTTCCTCCTCCGTGTCTGATCACCGAATGACTGCTTAGTGCCTGAGATCCAGGCATGAGCAGTCAAGCGGCAGAAACGCTGATCAATGCTATTCTATGGCATAGCATTGAACAGTATGAGAGATCAATGTACTGCATGTTATAGTCCCCTATGGGAGCTATAACACTGCAAAAAAAAGTGGGAAAAAAGTTAATAAAGATAATTTAACCCCTTCCCTAATAAAAGTTTGAATCACCCACCTTTTCCCATACAAAAAAACTGTGTAGATAAAAACAAACATATGTGGTATCAACACATGAGGAAATGTCCGAATTATAAAAATGCATCGTTAATTAAATCGCACAGTCAATGGTGTATGCCAAAAAAAATTCCAAAGTCCTAAATAGCATATTTGCTCACTTTTTATATCATGAAAAAATTAATAAAAAGCGTTAAAAAAGTTCAAAATGGTACCGCTAAAAACTTCAGATCACAGCGCAAACAATGAGCCCTCAGGAGTTGACAATTTTAAACACATAAATTTTCCTGCATGTAGCTAGGATTTTTTCGAGAAGTATGACAAAATCAAACCTATATAAGTAGGGTATCCTTTTAATCATATGGACTTACAGAATAAAGATAAGGTGTCATTTTTACCGAAAAATGTACTGCGTAGAAACGTAAGCCCCCAAAAGTTACAAAATTGTGTTTTTTCTTCAATTTTGTGCCACAATGATTTTCTTTTTCCGTTTCGTCATAGATTTTTGGGTAAAATGACTTATGTATTTACAAAGTAGAATTGGTGGTGCAAAAAAATAAGCAATCATATGGATTTAAGGTGCAAAATGGAAAGAGTTATGATTTTTTAAAGGTAAGGAGGAAAAAATGAAAGTGCAAAAATGGAAAAACCCATGAAGGTGTTAAACCAATTTTTCACATCTTTAAATGAAGTATATTAGGAAAATGCCTAGTTTAAGGAAGTTTTAAATGGAAAAAAGTTGTTTCTAATGACAGTAAAGCTTTTTTCTTATATGCAATAGACAAGATGCAAAAGACTTCAGCACTGTTGGCTTCCAAAAAAACATGTGTCTTCCATGTTGAGCTGATAGTATGATCCCTCTCTGGACATAGTTACATAGTTACATAGTTAGTACGGTCGAAAAAAGACATATGTCCATCAAGTTCAACCAGGGAATTAAGGGGTGCAAATTCATGGGATGAAGTTCAGGCAAACATAGTTCAAATAGAATGTAAATGAAAGCATTCACCACATCAATGTGTAGATAATGGTCTTCAAGTCTTTATTCTTAGATTTTCATACACGTAGGGAGTGAAGGTACAGGGCGGCAAGGTGGTGAAGGCAGGGGAAAAGACTGAACATCGGGGTGACGTTTCACACCAAACGGTGCTTTCTCAAGTCCTCTAGAGGGCTTGAGAAAGCACCATTTGGTGTGAAACGTCACCCCGAGATTCAGTCTTTTCCCCTGCCTTCACCACTCTGCCGCCCTGTACCTTCACTCCCTCCGCGTATGAAGATCTAAGAATAAAGACTTGAAGACAATTATCTACACATTGACGTGTTGAGTGCTTTAATTTACATTCTATTTGAACTCTTTTTTCTAATATACATCATGAGAAAAATGTATTTCCTTTTCATAGAAATCATGGCTTATAAAATGATGGCTTTGACTAAGCTGAAGCACGGGTGTTGTGTCCCGGTACAGAACGTGGTTCTGTACAGTCCTAAAGTCCCCTCAGGTAGATTCCCTCAAGTCCACAGGGCTCTCCTGCAGGGTCCCCCTAAGTCATTATATGGTATTGTCTTGTATATTAAGTATGTACATTTATTATATGTATTGTACAGTGAATGTAAGTAATATATGAAGGTTGTTAGGATATTTACCCTGTATAGGACCTTCCTAAGGTCATGTGATATGTCATGTGCTATGTGATCACTCGATACCCAGAGTTCCAGAGACACAGGTAACCCCAGGCAACCAGCTAGCAATGGGCTTTAGTCCAGCCCCCTTATATAGAAAGGGCTGTAGTCTCCACACTAGCTCTCTTGGTTCCTGCTCTTTAGTTCCTGCAAGCAAAGCAAGCACAAGTCCTGTACAACCCAAGTCCAGAATAGCTAGGCCAAAGCCTAAAAGTCTGCAGCCACATCAAATCTGTGAGTACAAGTCAAGTCTCTACTGTCCCTACCAAAGTCAAAAAGGTAGTACAGTGGCCTGTATCATCATTATTGCAACTACAAGTCCAAACAAGCCTTAGAGGTTCCCTGTGTCCAGGTCACCTCTGTGGAAGTTGGCTATTTGTAAAGACTGTTATACTGCCTTCTTCAGTAAAGTTTCAGTTGCATCAAAACCCTGTTTTGGACTCTCATTTACTATATGCTGTTTTGGGTTGGTTGTCGGCAGTACCCTACACCATACAACCACATTCTGCCATCACGAACACTAGGGGTTAATAACATCTTACCCATAGGGTTCATACCATCTGGTCCCGCTACCTACACCACTACACCCCGTGGCCCCGCCATAACACCATGGTCACCACACAAGCAAGGACAAAGTCCACTAAGTGAGGGACGGCCAGCACTGTCTGATAGGACAGGAGAGAGCACAGAGGAATGCTATCAGACATAAGAGGCACAGAGGAGGACTAGCCCCCTTTACTTTGTCCATGCCCAGGGCTGGACTGACCATCGGGCATATCGGCTGTCCATGGGCCAGGCCATCCGTCTGCCCTTAGCAATGACACTCACTGCGGAGGGTGGGGGGGTTGTCCTGCAGCCACCGCTTTAAAGAAGAAAAAAAAAGCATCCAACGCTCAGCAAGGGTAAGGCTGTCAGCCCTGGACTGAATATCTTTAAGAGCCATCTCAGTGATGTGAGGACATCTCCTTGACCATGCCCCTCATGTCGGCCTTAGTTAAGAGCAGAGCCAGCATGCTCAGAAGAAAAGGATAGCGCTACTGTGGGAGATGAGTATGGTTTTTAAATTTTTTTTTTTTAAATCTTAGCTATAGGGGCTGATATTTTTAGGGTTGCTGCTTCAACATCCTAAAGGGGCTGCTGCTCCTACTACATCCTAAAAGAATTTATGCTTCTGCTACATCCTAAATGGACCTGCTACTATTACATTCTAAAGGGGCTGCTGCTTATACTACATCCTAAAGGGGGCTGCTACTGCTACATCCTAAAAGGGCTGCTGCTTCTACTATATCCTAAAGGGGGATGCTACTACTACATCCTAATGGGGGCTCTGCTACTACATACTAAAAAGGCTGCTGCTTCTACTACATCCTAAAGGGGGCTGATACTACTACATCCTAAAAGGGGCTACTGCTTCTACCTTATCCTAAAGGGGCCTGCTACTACTAAATCCTAAAGGGGGCTGTTACTACTACATCCTAAAAGGGCTGCTGCTAATACGACATTCTAAAGAGGGGCTGCTGCTACTACATTCTAAAGGGGGCTGCTGCTTTTACTATATCTGAAATGGGGCTGCTACTACTACATCTTAAAGGGTGCTGCTATTACTACATTCTTAAAGGGCTGCTGATTCTACTAAATCCTAAAGGGGGCTGCTACTACAACATTCTAAAGGGGTCTGCTGCTACTACATCCTAAAAGGGCTGATGCCACTACTGTATCCTGAAGAGGGCTGCTGCTACTACATCCTAAAGGGGGCTGTTGATTCTAATATATACTAAAAGGGGCTGCTACTGATACATCCTAAAAGGGCTGCTGCTTCTACTACATCCTAAAGGGGGCTGCTACTACTAAATCCTAAAGGGGGCTGCTGCTACTATTAGTACCTAAAGGGAACTACTGCTGCTACTACTAGTACCTAAAGGGGATGCTGTTACCACTGTCTAAATGGGGATGCTAATACTAGTAGTACCTAAAGGGGACTGCTACAACAGCTGAAGGGGGCTGCTGCTACTCCATCCTAAAAGGGCTGCTACTACTAAATAAAGGAAGCTGTTGCTATTACCAGCTAATGGTACTACTACCTAAAGTAGGCTACTGCTACTGCTACCACCTAAAGGGGCTACTGCTACTACTACTACCTGAAAGGGGCTGCTGCTACTACTACTACTACTACTACTACCTAAAAGGAAGGCTGCTGCTACTATTACCTAAATGGGGGCTGCTTCTACTACCTAAAGGGGGCTGCTACTACTAGTACTACTACTACTACCTAGATGGGCTGCTGTTACTACTGCCTAAAGGGGGGCTGCTGCTACTATATACAGGGGACTGCAACTATATACAGGGGGATTCTATCTACAGGGGGGCCTACCTACAGAGTGTAACCCCTACTTATAGGGGGCTGCTACTGCCTACATGTAGTAACTATCTACAGGGAGCAACTACCTACTGGTAGCACCTACTTACTCTTCCCTAACCCACTTATCTACCCACTCTACTTTGTAGGACACTCAGGGAGTTATTATTATTTATGGAGCGCTATACGTGCTGGAAAAGTGCACAGACTAAAATGTTTGTCTGGCAGGTTTTACTGAGACGAGTTGTGGCTGGAAGAATTCATCACAACAGTCTGGGCCAGATGGAAAAGAAAAAGGGAAGTGAACGACTCTGATAAGAGAAGATGTCACCTGATGTGACTGTATGAAATCACTTATATGGTTTGCAGAGCCTGTGTAGAGTCGGGGTAACCACTATATGGTCACTGTTAGAGATGAGCGAATCGAAGTTGACGAACCCGATTTCTTACGAATTTCATGCAAAATTTGATTCGCAACGAATACGAATATCGCCGTGATTCTATCGCGCAAATCGCTTCATTAAACTCCATTTTATAGCGTTCCAGGCTATTGGAGACCTAAGATGGCTGATCCACATGTGAGTACATGGGGCAGGGGATTATGGGAGCGCGGGAAACAGCGGCGGGAATGAAGGTAGGTGGGCTGACCCTGAATCACATGTGAGATGCAGCCTATCAGTGTTCACTGACCCCTGTGATGTAACAGCCCTATATAATCGGCGACCATCTTCCCTCTGGTCATTTCTTCTATGCACGAGATAGGGAAAGGAAGTGACTGCACGTCTGTGTGCTGATCGCATACAACGGCGTTATACAGCATCCGACCGCTACGAGTAGCGGTGACACCAGTATTAGGGAAAGACACAGGGCACAGTGTTGCTGCAGTTCTGACCGAGAACGATTCTAGCAAAACCTCGTATTCTCGTTACTCAATATAGCAGGCATAGAGGTGCTGCATAGCAGTCACCTGCGTCATAGAACTCACAGCTGTTTTACCTGTATGGAGCATCTAATATCCTCTTTTTTCAGCCCAATTGAGTTTTTTCTGTTGTTCCAAAATCTGATTCTCACAATTGTGTGACAGAGTGCAATTTAGGGTTTAATCCCTGTAAAAAAAAAAAATGTCTGTGGTGCTGCCCAGTTGGGTCTTGCTGCTGTTCAGAAATAAGCCATATTAGTGTGGACTTTAGTGCCTTTTTACCATTTTTCACCTGTTACTCTGTCTCTGTGCTAAATTCAGTATTATACCACACGTTATACACCTGCCGGTGTGTTAAAGAAAAAAAAAAGTTTTTCCTGCGTACAAATACGCTTCACAGTGGCCTTATCATTGCAAAGGGCCTACATACAAGCAAATAGCGTACCATATACTACCTTTTTTTCTGTCTCTGTGCTAAATTCAGTGTTATACCGCACGTTATACACCTGCCAGTGTATGAAAGAAAAAAAAAAGTTTTTCCTGCATACAAATACGCTTAACAGTGGCCTTATCATAGCAAAGGGCCTACATACAAGCAAATAGCGTACCATATACTACCTTTTTTTCTGTCTCTGAGCTAAATTCAGTGTTATACCACATGTTATACACCTGCCGGTGTATTAAAGAAAAAAAAAAGGTTTTCCTGCGTACAAATACGCTTCACAGTGGCCTTATCATTGCAAAGGGCCTACATACAAGCAAATAGCGTACCATATACTACCTTTTTTTCTGTCTCTGTGCTAAATTCAGTGTTATACCGCACGTTATACACCTGCCAGTGTATGAAAGAAAAAAAAAAGTTTTTCCTGCATACAAATACGCTTAACAGTGGCCTTATCATAGCAAAGGGCCTACATACAAGCAAATAGCGTGCCATATACTACCTTTTTTTCTGTCTCTGTACTAAATTCAGTGTTATACCGCACGTTATACACCTGCCGGTGTATAAAAGAAAAGAAAAAGTTTTTCCTGCGTACAAATACGCTTAACAGTGCCCTTATCATTGCAAAGGGCCTACATACAAGCAAATAGCGTACCATATACCACCTTTTTTTCTGTCTCTGTACTAAATTCTGTGTTATATCACATGTTATACACCTGCCGGTGTATTAAAGAAAAAAAAAGTTTTTCCTGCGTACAAATACGCTTAACAGTGGCCTTATCATTGCAAAGGGCCTACATACAAGCAAATACCTTTTACAGTGTGTGTCTCCTCCTCCTCCCCCGTGTCCTCGTCCTCCACTGCACATCCAAATCTCGGTGGCCCTTCATCGTACCACGTGTGTAGGGCACAGCGGTGTCAAGCCGTCCTTCACATGGTTTGTCTTGGCGAACGGAGTCACACAGGGGAGGAACTGCTAAAGTTTATTAGGGAAGAAATCCGAGTATGGCTTACTCCACGAAATCTGGAAATGGGAACCATGGTGACCGACAATAGGAAGAACATTGTGGCCACGCTGCGACAAGGAAGTGTGAACCATTCGCCCTGCATGGCACACGTGTTGAATCTGGTTGTCAAAAAGTTCATCAAGTCTTCACCCCATTTGCAAGACGTCCTGACAATGGCAAGGAAACTGTGTATGCACTTCAGCCACTCGTACACCGCCAAGCACACTTTGCTTGAGCTGCAGCGTCAGAACAGTATCCCACAACATAGTCTCATTTGTGACGTTGCCACACGTTGGAATTCCACCCTCCATATGTTGGACAGACTATACGAACAAAGAAAAGCCATCACAGATTTTTTGATGATCCAAGCAGATAGGAGTACTCCCCTGTGTAACTTCAATGTGAACGAGGGGCATTGACCTTGGGTCTGAGTATATTGACCATGCTCCTACAACAAAGTTTTCTCTATTGTGGTTGGATATGAAACCCTCTGGGGCAGACATGGGCATTGTACGGCCCGCTTGCCACATATGGCCCTTTGATTGGCTCTGACCGGCCTGCGCTGATTGGGGGACAACTATGTTGCATAATCTGGGGGACAACTATGCTCCTAATCTGGGGGACATCTATGCTGCCTAATCTGGGGGACATCTATGCTGCCTAATCTGGGTGACATCTATGCTGCCTAATCTGGGGGACAACTATGCTCCTTATCTTTGGGACAACTATGCTCCTAGTCTGGGGGACAACTAAGATCCTAATCTGGGGGACATGTATGCTGCCTAATCTGGGTGACATCTATGCTGCCTAATCTGGGGGACAAGTATGCTCCTAATCTGGGGGACATCTATGCTGCCTAATCTGGGTGACATCTATGCTGCCTAATCTGGGGGACAAGTATGCTCCTAATCTGGGGGACATCTATGCTGCCTAATCTGGGGGACATCTATGCTGCCTAATCTGGGTGACATCTATGCTGCCTAATCTGGGGGACAACTATGCTCCTTATCTGGGGGACAACAATGCTCCTAATCTGGGGGACATCTATGCTGCCTAATCTGGGGGACATTTATGCTGCCTAATCTGGGGGACAACTATGCTCCTAATATGGGGAAAACGGATGCTTCTGGCCTTGGGCCTATAATTTTTTGAAGTTTAGCAGTAGCTAAATACATGCTTAATGCAAATGTAAACATTGATCTTTAAATGTAAGGGGTTCTGAAAACCTCTTGGGTACGGCGAATGCATGCTCCAGACTCATTCTGTGTCTTTCAGGAACTACTTGCCTCCCTGGCGCCTCTGGCCTTGGGCCTTAAATTTTTGGATGTTTAGCAGTAGCTAAATATATGCTTTATGCAAATTTCAACAATGATCGTTAAATTCTCGGCGCTCTGCCAGGGCCTTCTCCTACCCAGCCTGGGCCGATCCGAGGACCTCACTAACCAACTCACTAACTAATCCAATCCCTTATAGCGATGGGCGGTGTGTACAAAGGGCAGGGACTTAATCAACGCCAGCTTATGACCCTCACTTACTGGTAGTTCCTCGTTTTAAGGTTAAATAATTGCAATCCCAGATCCCTATCACGAACTGGTTTCAGCGTTCAACACGCACCTGTCCTTGAAAGATAGAGACACGCTAATCTGTTCAGTGGAGCGCTAGTGCCATAACACACCTGTTATTGCTCGATCTCGCAATTGATCGGGTAAGGTAAGGGGTTATTAAAGCATCTTGGGTACTGCTGAGGCCTACTCCTGACTGCTTCTGGTGCAATGTATGGGGTAATAAAACACTCTTGGGTAGTGTTATTGTTAAATTTACTGATAATTTTATCAGTAATAAAATAGAATTTTCCAGAATGCTAATCGTTACACAACGGAACGCTTGTTGCGTGTGATTTTTTTATGAAAAAAAATAAAAAATACAGACAGGGATTAACTCTGCTTCATCATTTTGGGCAAAAAAAGTCCTTTGGTGATCTGATCTTTTGGAGACAGATGCGCTTACACACATATTGAATTCGTTTTTGTAAAATAATTTCAAACATTGTGTGGTTTATTATTTTTAAAAATAATGTCTTTGGGTGGTCCACCGCCCTGCATTATAGAGTCTTGTGAACTGTTGGATATGCGCTTGTTCTTACACAAAGGTATTTCTTTAAAAAATTTCTAAAATGTTGTTGTTTTTTGGAGGGGATTGTGAAGCCCGGGTGTGTACTCGTGCATCAGCCAACTCCAGGCTGTGTCCTTCAGGCAATATATGGGTTCCTGATGCCGCAGAGGTGGGGCCTGGGTCTGGAAATTTCTAATTTTTGGATAGCAGGTGCTACCTATGAGAAATCTTTGTAAAAAATTTCTTATATTGTGTTGTTTTTTTTTTGGGGGGGGGGGGATTGTGAAGCCTTGGTGTGTAGTGTACTAGTGCATCAGCCAACTCCACGCTGTGCCATTCAGCCACTAAATGGTCTCCTCTTGCTGCCAACATGTCCACGCTGTGTCATTCAGCCACTATATGGTGTCCTCATGCTGCCAACACCTCCACGCTGTGCCATTCAGACACTATATGGTGTCCTCATGCTGCCAACATCTCCACGCTGTGCCATTCAGCCACTATATGGTGTCCTCATGCTGCCAACACCTCCAAGCTGTGCCATTCATCCACTATATGGTGTCCTCATGCTGCCAACACCTCCACGCAATGTCATTCAGTCACTATATGGTCTCCTGACACTGATGCCACCCGCTCTGTCATTGTGCTGCTGTGCGACAGTGATTTTAAGAGCGATGCCGGTAATCTGCATGCTATTCTGAATAACAGTATTATTTCACTACCCCAGCACACTCCATATGCATTTTAGGACACAGCAAAGTGTTCTCTACCCCTTTAGAGGGTATGTGGGCTAAAAATAGCCTTTTTTAATATTGATTCGCCGCAAACAAATTCGGATCGAAACAAACTTTTTTCGGGAAGATTCGGCAAATCGGCCAAATCGAATTTTTGAAAAGTTCGCTCATCTCTAGTCACTGTATGGGGGGGAATATTCCTCTTTGTATACTGATATTATCGGTAAAATTGGTCAGTATACAGGATTTGGTCGGTAACACTATGATGGTAATATGTATAGTGATAATATTCCTCCTTGTATACTGGTATTATTGGTAATATTTGTCTCAGTATATAGGATTTGATCAGTAACAGTATGATGGTAATATACTGTATATGGTGATAATAATGATAATATTTGCTCCTTACATACTGGTGTTATTTGGTAACTATATGATTTACTTTGAGGTACATGTGTCTATCATGAAAAATTGTCTTACCTATGGTAATGTTTGTGTATGTATATTTATCTATTATGCGAAGAACATAAGTGGTGGAAACATTTGTTTAAGTGTCCTTTTTGGTGTTATGAAATGCTGCAGGACTGAAGCAAGGAGAAAGACTCCAGGATACATGCACACATCTATTTGTGTTTGAAAGGTCTAGACTGGTATATGATTGTGGACCATTGTATACCATATTAATATAGCTCCATAGTGCCTATAGTAAAGAATAACACTACAATTCTGACACTTTTCTATTTGGGTGCAGAGTTAAATGGATACTGTCAGATACAAAAACATTTGTATATCTTGGCAAAACATTAATGAGAAATATATATATATATATATATATATATATATATATATATATATATACATATTTATGGTCAAAACAATAAATATTCCACCCCAGAATGCTCACAAGTTACCTTAAAGTTCAATGCTGTTTTTTTAATTCCATTTTAGAGCACGCAGCTTGCGGAGATCGTACAAGGGGGGGGGGGGGGCATGTTAAATGTGACGTGTTGAGGCCACACCACCTCTGTGTGAAAGTACAAAAAAAAAACACACACAGGTAACAGATAACAGGTAACACCAATTAATCAAAAAAATACAAGTAAACAAAGCGTATACAGCTTAAGCAGTGGAATATTTTTTTTTAGATATTAATGCAAAAGACGTACATTTAAAAGGTTATAATAATACACATAAAACGCAGAGAAATCTAATGAGGAAAACTGAACAAAAGATGAAGGCTTACAACTATCACCAGACTGTAGTATAGTTAAACATAGGAGATGCAAATAACATCCCTGATTTTTACTTCAGATGTGATAACAGATGGAATAAACATAAATGTGCATTAACAATAAGAATTGTCTAAGCAACATAATTAGAGATGAGTGAATCGAAGCTGACGAACCCGAATTTGTTCAAAATTTCATGAAATATTTGATTTGTAACGAATGGGAACATCACCGCGATTCTATTGCACAAATCACTTCATTAAACTCCATTTACTGCGGTCCAGGCTCCACGGCATCTAAAATGGAGGATCCACATGTCAGTACATGGGGCAAGGAACGCTGGCAAGGCGGGAAGGGAAGTAGGCGGGATGACCCTGAATCACATGCAGTATGCAGCCTATCAGCAGCCAGTCACCCCTTTGATGTCACAGCCCTATATAATAGGCAGCCATTTTGTGGCTCGTCATATCATTCATGACACTGCGTACAGATAGGATGGACATCCCTGTGTGTGTTACACCGGAAAGCTCATTCCAGCAGCATTCTGGTGGACAGAGAGCATTCTGGTGGACAGAGAGCTATCCTCATGCTTCAGCCACCTCCAGGCTGTGCCATTCATCCAATATATGTTTTACTGATGCTTCAGCCACCTCCAGGCTGTGCCATTCATCCAATATATGGTTTCTGATGCTTCAGCCAGCTCCAGTCTGTGTCATTCAACAACTACATGGTTTAGTGATGCTGCTGGGCCTATTACCTATATATGTTTATGGTAGCACTAGGTACATTACATCTTCAATGGAAATTGAAAAATTCATCTTTTATTCTTAGTGATTGTGAGGCCCTATTGTCTCCTCATCTGCCACCAACTCCAGGCTGTGCCATTCAGATACTATATGGTCTCCTCATGCTGCCACCAACTCCAGGCTGTGCCATTCAGCCACTATATGGTCTCCTCATGCTTCACCCAACTCCAGGCGGTGTCATTCAGCCAATATATGGTTCACTGATGCTGCTGGGCCTGGGTCTGGGCCTAAAAAATTTTTATGGTCGCATTGGGTCCATTAAATCCTCAATTTCAATTTCAAAATTCATCTGTTATTCTTATGGATTGGGAAGACCTGGTGTGTACTCATGCTGCTGCCAACTCTAGACTGTGCCATTCAGACACTATATGGTCTTCTCATGCTTCAGCCATCTCCAGGCTGTGTCATTCATCCAATGTATAGTTTACTGATGCTGCTGGGTCTGGACCTAAAAATGTTTTATGGTAGCACTAGATACCCTAATCCTCAATTAAAATTTCAAAATTCATCTTTTATTCTTAGGGATTGGGAAGCCCTGGTGTCTACTCTTGCTGCTGCCAACTCCAGGCGGTGCCATTTAGCCAATACATGGTTTACTGATGCTGCTGGGCCTGGGTTTGGGCATACATTTTTTTATGGTAGCCCTAGCTACCCTAAATCTTTAATTTAAATGTCACAATTCGTCTTTTAATCTTAGGGATTGTGATACCCTAGTGTCTACTCATGCTGCTGCCAACTCCAGGCTGTGCCATTCAGACACTATATGGTCTCCTTATGCTTCAGCTACCTCCAAGCTGTCATTCAGCCACTATATGGTCCCCTCATGCTGCCAACATCTCCACAATATGTCATTCAGCCACTATATGGTCTCCTCATGCTTCAGCCACAACCACATAATAAAAATAACCAACATGACACGTTATACATAAATTACTCGTCAATCAAACACATCAAGCATTCAAGCAGCATTCATTCATTCAACATTACATTATGTATTAATAAATCACATAAAATTAAACATTATCTTACCTGTCTTCCAATGTTCTGATCACTGCGGCTCCCTTCTTTTCCTGCACCCGCTCCCGATAATGGTCCCCTGCTTCTGAATAAAAAATAATTTTGCTATTAAAAAAAATGTAATTTGTTTCTCACAATTCCCTACAGCATCTTTCTTTTTTATGGTACCCTCAAAAAAGGGCAAAAAAGAATCAAGCAAAGAAACACAACTAAGTTAATCGAAAAATGTATATGATACTCCAAATACCGAATGTGTTCGGAAAAATCAAACCTTAAAAAAAAATGACTGAATCAAAAATGTTACCCTAATGAAAAAAATATAACGAAACGAAAATTTCCCTCGTTCACATGTCTAGCCATAACACATGTTATTTTGATATTAGAGTTTTAGAATTGCACATATGTTTTGTTATGCTATTGTGCCTCATACTTTATCAACACAACAGCAGCCATTTTTAATGGATCTGCAATATTCTATATTAACCTATATTCTCATTAAAATGTATTCACAATAACAAATGAGGTTCTCAGAACACCATATCAGCTTTGTTTGGGGTATCTCTAAAGGTCCCAGCTACAATGCCCTTCACAGTCAGACATTAGCTATAAACAATATGATGTTGATAGTTGTCACGAGGTCAAATATTCTCTTATTTAATTATATTTTAATTAATTGAAGCAATTAACCTGTTCATTAGTCATATTTGGTCCCGGGCATGATATGTGGTGTTATAGCGACACCTAGAAGGGATTATATTGTCATGATCTTCCAACAGAAGGAGGGCCTGCATGGAAGCACCATGAGGCATAAAAGGTATCAGACGACTATAAGCCTTCCCCTGGAAGTTATCTGAGAGGCGAGGCCATGAGGCGCTAGAAAGGTCCTGTCAGATACAGCAATTTCATTGTATGGTAACTATACAAGGGTTCTATGATTACACCTTCTTCTTCTCTTTCCTAATACTTAAAGTTAGAGGTCTTACATATATCTGGTAGCGTACTAGTTCTTGTTTGATTGTGATCCTTTTACAATGTGGATGAAAATTATATCAATTAGTACGTATGGTGAAAGATCTTTCCTAATCTCCAGTTTGAGATGGTAGTTTCTAGAATACGGAAAATTCTCCCTTCTACTGCAGAGAACAGGGCGTGTTCTGTGCATATTAATGCATACATATATTGCATATAGCATAGTCGTATCTTTCACCATCTAATTGACATAATACAAATCTATCCACAAGAAAACTTATTTGAGTATTCCTCCAAATTTATTAAACAGTAAGATAACAAACTTAGTACCACATAGTACCACTACTTTGACAACAGCGATCTAAAGGGTTAGTAGCCGCCCGCGGCAATTGCCGCATGTCGGCTATTAACACCAGCCCTCAGCTACAGGAATCAGCTGGGGGCTGGCTGGTATGGCATGGACTCGAGTCAGGAGCCCGCGCCATACATAGCTTGCCGTCTCTTAGACGGCAACTGGTTAAATTCCTGAATTATTGTAATATGGTTTTAAATGCATATTTTACTTTTGTTTCTAAAGAGATTTAAATCTTCGAAATATAAATGTTCATAAAAACCATATACACAAAGCAAACAAAGCATTCAATTTTGGCTGAAAAAAAAAAGTGTATCACTTACTTTCTAGCTTCATTAAACATATTCAGTAGTTCAGACCCTAAGGCTCCAAAATATGTAATTTTCAATGTCAATAAAATACACCAGTGTTTCCAAGCTTCAGGCATTAGCTCATATGGCTGTTAGTACTTTGAATTCCAAATGTAATAAAAAGTATATGTATACAGAAGAAAATGATATATTCTTGCAATTATGACATTTAATGTGCTATGATAGTTTTGGATTTGAAAACCTGCATTGTATAAGCTTATTCTGTTTGTTTTTTTCTGTTATGAGTACAATAGTTAATTTTCAAATTATACATTATCAAGGGAATTTATCAATGCTTACACCAAAAAACTGGCATTTAAAAAGTTGCTAAATTATGTGTGAAACACATAAAAAGTCCGAAGCCTGCATAAAATGTAAGATTTTTTTTCCATGCAAGAAAATTGACACGTAAGCCTTGATAAGTTTCCCCCTATTCTTATTAGTCAGGAAAGCTGCCATCCATACACCTGACTTTAAAAATATTACTACATCTTGATTTCTCTTATTATATAAGCGTATTATACTGTGCCACATACATTTTAGGCGCATAAAATGAGAATGCTTGGGCTGGGGGAAAATGTGTGTAAATAAGTAAGCAACTGGCTCAGTGATAGAACAGTGCACTGTTACAAAAGGACCTGGCTTAGGTTGAGAAGTGGTGCACATAGCTTATATGCAGCTTATTTCACACTGTGCAAAATCCGTGGGAAATACGCTGCATATTATCATGTCTGTCGTGGTCCGTGTTCACCCACAGCTATTGGATTTGCTTGTGTGTGAACAGTTTTATGTTCTCTGGTCAGGGAATAGTTAATAGTCTTTGACTTTCTAGCAAATAGCTCCTTGGGTGTGTCTATTTAAAGCCAGCCCAGTCTAGCCTCTGGGCTGGTGATACTTATATCCTGACTTGCTAAGATGCTGAACATGTTGCATGGAGCTCTTGGTGAAACACTCTTTGTTTGAGCTTTTAATCTTCTATCTCGGTTTTAGCATGCACTTTGTATTTTCTGATTTTAGCCATGGTAAGGTGGCATACTTGAAGTTCTGTGCTTTATATTTCTGTTTTCCTACTGGGCCAGAAGGATGCTGGTGAGTGTGCTGCTGGCCAGTAGTCTATTTGACTTTATTATTAATGGCTACTCCTTTAGTGGAGTGTCCAGTTTGTGTGTCCAGTGTGAACAGTGTCCTATGTTAGATCCCTGTTACCGCTCCATGGGGACTCCGTGTCTACTGGAGGTGTTTGGAGGGATTGCTATTCTTGTCTTGTGTTCAATGTGAACAGTGTTCTATATTATATCCTGTGTATTTAGGCATCCCTGTTACCTGTTCATGGGGACTCAGAGGGTATTGTTATTCCTGCATCTACTGGAGGTGTTCTGAAGGGATTGTGATTATTCCTGTCTTGTGTTCAGTGTGAACAGTGTTCTATAAATATTTCCTGTTTATCTAGGCATCCCTGTTACCTGTCCATGGGGACTCCGTGTCTACTGGAGGTTTTATATGGGATTGCGAATATTCCTGTTTAGCTATAGATCCCTGTTACCAGTCCGTGGTGACTCAGAGGGTATTGTTGTTCCTGTGTCTACCTGAGGTTTTTCTAGGGGATTAAGCTTATTGCTATTTTGTTCTGGAGTATGTTCAGACTTATCTGTTTTCCTGTCTGGTGTTTTGAATTCTATATGTTTATTAGTTCTTTATTCAGATCTTTGGAGTTCTGTTCATGACATTTCATGTTCTATAGTGTCCTCTGTTCACGACCACTGAGTCCTCTGTTCATGTCTGCTGATATAGTGTCCCCTGTGCTGCTCACTGATCTGTGTCCTCTGAACTTAACACTATTGAGTTTTATATTTATGTTTCTAGTTTGTGACTAAGCACTTTAGCTCAAGGAGGGACCGGCACCCAGTTGTCGATCTTCCGGTTTTAGGGTCAGTTTAGGGCTTACTCTCCCTGTCTCCTGGTTGATCCCTGACACATATTCTCCTATGAGCAGACACACAGGGCTACCCGGTGGAAGCCCTGTGTGTGCAGTGAGGTTTGGAGGTGAGGCCGTGAGTCACAGTCATGTGGACGTGTTGGCCTTCCCCTAAACCTTACTGCCATGGGTAGCCCTGTGTATCTGTGCATAGGAGAATATGCAGTGTATTTCCCACTATGAAATACACCTGGTATAATCTATGTGTAACCCTTCTCCAAGGTGAACCTTGATCCTATCCTATCCTATGAGGGCTTATTCTATGAGCCAGAGCGAAAGGACAGCTGCTGCAGGTGAATCGCCAACATCTTCTCCTTTAAAGTCAGCTATTTGTTGGGGAACAGGAACTGATCCAATAGCTATCAACTAGATATCACAGCACTTCACATTTTATAGTGGCTGTGTGGGAAAAAAATTATTTCTTTAAGTTTTGTATACTAAGTATATTTTAGCTTAAACCTGGACTTATCATATTCATTTCTGCCATGTGTTAAATTTGTTGTCTTGCTGTATATTTTTTTCAGTTACAAAACCAAACATTTAAAGATTTCAATAGAATATATGCACACCGTCCTAATTATAAGATAAAAAAGGTTCCAAACTAATCATTTTCACACAGCTTTCTATAACGCAAAAAAAACTTAAATGTTGTCCATGGCAACCCGGATGGAGCGGTCTAAGAGAGATTTGAAGTATTTTGCTACTCAGTAATAATGACCCCAGGTTAACAAAACACTGAGAAGCTTCTGATTTCTAAAGCATTTACACTGCACATTTAGGTTTCAACTTAATTAACTGACACATTTTCCAATCAAACTAAGGCCCTTAATATTGTGTATAAGAAAGAGAAAAAAATACTAGAATAACTAAAGATTATTGAATTTATAGATACATAATACCAAGAAATGATGCTCAGATAATAATGAATGTTCATATAGCTAAAGTTTGAGGAAAAATGTTTCCTTTTGAATGGTAAATAATATAGTTAGCATTTTTCTTCAGATTTTTCAAGTTAGACTATTGTCTTAAGTTCTTACTTAGATTGTCTTTATATATAACTGTACAAATAATATTATATTCAAGGTTTTGCTTTAACGGTGGATTTTATATGCTTTTTTTCTTAATACCTAGACCTGTGAAGTACCCACTAGATGGTTTGCTGGGCATATTCTGTGACCTGTCCAAATGTCATTCCTCAGGGGGAGTCAGAACTGTGAGCTTCAGTTATTGTGTGTAAATCTGTTATCTGTACTATAGTGTCACTGTAGTCCTGTCTCTGATGAAAAGAAGGACACTTGTGAAAAAGAGACCTGGACAGTTTTAGCTTAATGCAAGGCCTAGTGGCTGAAAACTGCATGACTTCAAGGTTATTTTTATATTATAGATAGTAAAATGCTAAATTACTTAAAAATAAATAATTAGTCCAAAAAATCAGTCATATATTTCTGCTGGAGAAAATTTGATGCAGGTAAAGTCCTATTCATTGATTCTATGGTGCAGTTACGCCACAGTATCCACATAGATAATATGCACCAAGAAGTAACTCACACATTTTTTTTCTGTGATATAGATTACAAATCCAAGTAAAAAAAAAATTCAAATTATTCTGAATGAAATGCTGTGTGGATTCCTAATAAAAGAATGAATCTGAATTTAGATGAGGGTTACAGCGCAGAATTAGCATAAAAATCTGTGTGATAAAAATAAATCTGTGTGACAATATCTTCAGTTTGAGACCCAAAAGAGACCTGATAAAAGAAAAAAATAAGTGAATAAAAATATAAAGCCCTCTAATAAACACTGTCGGAAGGAGAAACACCCCCCAAAAAGATGTAGATACCTGACAATGCTCTGCCTTGTTTCTTCTACTTATGTATATATAAGAAACTACACAGAACAATAAAAACAGCAGTGGACCATCAATACAGAAACTGATAAGAACTGGAAGGATTAACATTTTTTAATATAAGTAATGTACAAATCTGTTTAACTTTCTGGCACTAGTTAATTTGAAAACATGCTTTGTTCTCCCCGATAGGGTGTTTGAGCCAAAGTCATGAGTTGATTTGAAAGGAATAGGACATACAAAGAATTTATAGCCATTCTTCCTGCTGGACCACTTCTTGCTTTGGGTTAAAAAAAGACTAAATTCAAAACCACAAAAAAAACTTCCAACAAAGGCTGTGTCTCACTGTTTAGCACATTGAAGGAATTGCAATTCAGCACTTGTTGTCCAAGTCTTTGATATAGGTTAGTGGAAACTAGAAACTGAAAGCAATAATTTATGCCAAGAGAGTTGAACACACTCAACCAAGCATATAGAATTGACGCTCAAGGAAGTTGTCAGTATGATGGAACTTTCTCAGCAAGCATGCAATAAATTCAGTGGCTTGAGATGTTCTATTGAGATATATATCCTTTCAGAAATATAAAGAAAGACAAGTAGGTATATGATAGAGCCAGAAATGATAACAAAAAGCATTAAATGAAAAATGTTCTTTATTTTTTCTTATTTCGTAAACAACCGATCAACAAAAGTATGTTAAATAAAGTCTCGGATAGTAGAAGTGTACCTCTTTTAACAATAATGTTGCCTTGAAGTTTATAAAAAAAAATGGCTGGACATTGATAATGCAGTGACTGTTTGTACAACAAAACATTGAATTTTATTTAGAACTAGCTGAGTACCCGGCGTTGCCCGATTTTTCCTTCCTAATCCTTTTTGGGGAGGAAAATAAACAAAGGAGGAAGCTTTTGACTTCATATCCCGTCCTCATATATTGTTGTCATATCCCAACCCCACATCCCAACCTCCTATCCCGTCCTCCTATCTCGACTTCCTGTCCCGACCTCCTATACCGTCCTCCTATCCCGACCTCCTATCCCGACCTCCTATCCTGACCTCCTATCCCAACCTCCTATCCTGACCTCCTATCCCGTCCTCCTATCCCGTCCACCTATCCCGTCCTCCTATCCCGTCCTCCTATCCCTTCCCCCTATCCCGTCCTCCTATCCCGACCTCCTATCCCGACCTCCTATCCCGTCCTCCTATCTCGACCTCCTATCCCGTCCTCATAACTTGACCTCCTATCTCGACCTCCTATCCTGACCTCCTATCCAGACCTCCTATCCCGTCCTCCTATCCCGACCTCCTTTCCCGTCCTCCTATCCTGACCTCCTTTCCCGTCCTCATATCTCGACCTCCTATCTTGACCTCCTATCCCGTCCTCCTATCTCAATCTCATATCCCAACCTACTATCCAGACCTCCTATCCCATCCTCATATCCTGTCCTCCTATCTTGTCCTCCTATCCCGACCTCCTATCCCGACCTCCTACCCGACCTCCTATCCCGACCTCATATCTCGTCCTCGTATCCTGTCCTCCTATCCCGACCTCCTATCTCGACCTCCTATCTCGACCTCCTATCCTGACCTCCTATCCAGACCTCCTATCCCGTCCTCCTATCCCGACCTCCTTTCCCGTCCTCATATCTCGACCTCCTATCCTGACCTCCTATCCCGTCCTCCTATCTCGATCTCATATCCCAACCTACTATCCAGACCTCCTATCCCATCCTCATATCCTGTCCTCCTATCTTGTCCTCCTATCCCGACCTCCTATCCCGACCTCCTACCCGACCTCCTATCCCGACCTCATATCTCGTCCTCCTATCCCGTCCTCCTATCCCGACCTCCTATCTCGACCTCCTATCCCGACCTCCCATCCCGTCCTCATATCCCGACTCGTAATATGTGCACCAGGTAATGAAATAGCTCCAGCCGTACGGAAATTATATGGGAACATACATTTCCCATTGATTTGCATGGGACTTTAAAAAAAAAACCTAACCCTAACAAATGGGGATAGTTAAGGGTTAAATTAACTAGCCTATATTTTAAGTGGACATATAAGTAACATGTGACCAAGTATTATCGAAATATCTCAGCCGTTTGGAAGTTATGCAGTAACATATATTTCCCATTGACTTGCATGGGACTTTAAACATAAGCCCCGCCCCTGGCAAATGGGGGTAAGTAGGGGTTAAATTATTTATCCTATGTTTGTTGTTGACATATAAGTAACATGTGTGCCAAGTTTCATGTTAATATCTTTAGCCGTTTGAAAGTTTTTGTGGAACATACATACATACGTACATACATACACACACATACACACGTTAAGTTTTATATATATATAGATTAATCTCAGAAATGTATCATAGGTTTAGCTGTTAGCATGTTACTTATTAGATTTTTTTTCCAATATTTTAGACTCTAGAGTTATTATCACATTCTGTACCTGACTGCTACCCCCATTGACATACCGTATATCCCGGCGTATAAGACGACTTTTTAACCCCGAATTTTCTTCTGAAAAGTCGGGGGTCATCTTATACGCCGGGTATTGGGGTCCGGCATAGGAATACTTACGATTATCGTGCCGGCTCCTGTGTGCGGCTGCATGCGGGGGCCGGCCAGAGCATGTACAAACTAATAACTGTATACTTAAAAACCAGAGTGCCTCCAGCTGTTGTGAAACTACAACTCCCAGCATGCCCGGACCGGCAAAGGCTGTCCGGGCATGCTGGTAGTTGTAGTTTCACAACAGCTGGAGGCACCCCTGTTTTTAGTATTCATGAATTAGTTTTTACATGCTCTGGCTGGCCCCCGCCTGCAGCCGCACACAGGAGCCGGCACGATAATCGTAAGTATTCCTATGCCGGACATCCCCGTGTCCCGAAAAATCTTTTCGGGACATAAGGATGTCCGCAGGTCACTTATCATTCCCCGCCCGCTGCGCGTCCTCCTCCGGTCCTCCTGCGGTCTTCCTCCGATCCTTCTGCGCTTCTCCACCGCTCTATGGTTGTACGCACGGGACGTCAGTGACGTCCCGTGCGTATAACCATAGAGGCGCAGGAGGACCGGAGGAGGACGAGCGCGGCCGGGGCCTGGTGAGTGACCGGCGGGGCGCGTCATCTACAGTGTTCCGATCACCGCTCCTCTGGTCCCGGGACTGCTGCTATGGTCCATAGGCCATAGCAGTAGATTGTGACCCCGGGCCGGAGGAGCGGTGACCGGAACACTGTTGGGGCAGTACACAGACATACAGCCTCCGGCCATACACTCTATATGGCTGGAATTTGTATGTCTGTGGGGGGAGCTGCCTACTATTGTGGGGGGGGGGGGGAGAGCTGCCTACCATTGTGGGGGGGGAGCTGCCGACCTAATGTGGGGGGGAGGAGCTGCCGACCTAATGTGGGGGGGGGAGCTCGCGACCTAATGTGGGGGAGCTGCCGACCTAATGTGGGGGAGCTGCCGACCTAATGTGGGGGAGCTGCCGACCTAATGTGGGGGAGCTGCCGACCTAATGTGGGGGAACATGCTGCCGACCTAATGTGGGGGGAACATGCTGCCGACCTAATGTGGGGGAACATGCTGCCAACCTAATGTGGGGGAACATGCTGCCGACCTAATGTGGGGGAACATGCTGCCGACCTAATGTGGGGGAACATGCTGCCGACCTAATGTGGGGGAACATGCTGCCGACCTAATGTGGGGGAACATGCTGCCGACCTAATGTGGGGAAACTATAAGGTACTGTACATAGCGGTAGGAGGGGTAGTCTTATACGGCAAGTATATCCCAAACTCTATATTTTAACTGTAAAAGTTGGGGGTCGTCTTATACGCCCAGTCGTCTTATACACCGGCATATACGGTAAGTGTCATAATTAAAAAAGAGAGACATCTATACTGCTCAAAAAAAATTATGAAAACACTTAATTCATACATCAGATGCGAATAAACACTTAATTTAAACCAAAAACATAGCATATTAAAGGGGTACTCCAGTGGAATTTTTTTTTAATGAACTGGTGCCAGAAAGTTAAACAGATTTGTAAATTACTTCTATTTAAAAATCTTAATCCTTACCAGTACTTATCAGCTGCTGTATGTTCCAGAGGAAGTTTTTTTCTTTTTGAATTTTCTTTCTGTTTGACCACAGTGCTCTCTGCTGACACCTCTGTCCATGTCAGGAACTGTGCAGAGCAGGAAAAAATCCCCAAGCAAACCTATCCTGCTCTGGACAGGGGGCTTTACCATGCAATTTTTTTTATTCTACGCTGATCAATGCTATGCCAAAGCATAGCGTTGATCAGTTTTATCGGTGCTCTGCTGCTCCAGCCTGCTGAAGCTTCCTGGATCAGCAGAGCACCGATCGGACAGTGAGGATGCAAGTGGGGGGCCATCCTCTCAGCTGATTGGGACATCGCGATTTCATCGCGGAAGCCCCGATCAAATCGCTGAGCTGCCAAGATAGTTTTACTTAATTTTAGATGCAGCAATCAACTTTAATTGTGGCGTATAAAGGGTTAATGCCGCACCTCGGCCCAATCGGTGATTCCCGGCATTTACCCAGGGTCCTGGCTGCTGAGAGCTGTCAGGACCCACCGGGTTTAACGCACGCTCAGCCCATGAGCATGTTTTAACCCCTTAAGGACTGAGGGGTTTTCGGTTTTTGCACTTTCGTTTTTTCCTCCTCACCTTTTAAAAATCATAACCCTTTCAATTTTGCACCTAAAAATCCATATGATGGCTTATTTTTTGCGCCACCAATTCTAATTTGCAGTGACATCAGTCATTTTACCCAAAAATCTACAGCGAAACGGAAAAAAAAATCATTATGTGACGAAATTGAAGAAAAAATGCCATTTTGTAACTTTTGGGGGCTTCCGTTCCTATGCAGTACATTTTTCAGTAAAAAAGAAACCTGATCTTTATTCTGTAGGTCAAAACGATTAAAATGATACCCTACTTATATCGGTTTGTCGTACTTCTGGAAAAAATCATAACTACATGCACGGAAATTTATACGTTTAAAATTGTCATCTTCTGACCCTTATAACTTTTTTATTTTTCTGCGTATGGGTCGGTATGAGGGCTCATTATTTTTTGCGCCATGATCTGACGTTTTTAGCTGTACAATTTTTGTATTGATCGTACTTTTTGATCGCTTTTTATTCATTTTTTCATGATATAAAAAGCGACCAAAAATACGTTATTTTGGACTTTGGAATTTTTTTGCGCGTACGCCATAAACAGTGCGGTTTAATTAATGATATATTTTTATAGTGTGGACATTTACGCACGCGGCGATACCACATATGTTTATTTTTATTTACACAGTTTTTTTTATGGGAAAAGGGGGGTGATTTGAACTTTTATTAGGGAAGGGGTTAAATGACCTTTGTAAACTTTTTTTTTCACTTTTTTTTGCAGTGCTATAGCTCCCGGTGACAGGTAAGGAGACCTCCGCCTGCGTCCCAGCTGATCGGAACATCACGATTTTATCACGATGTCCCGATCAGCCCGACTGAGCTGCCGGGAAGCATTTACTTTCACTTTCAGATGCGGCGGTCAACTTTGATCGCCGCGTCTGAAGGGTTAACAGCGTGCGGCACAACGATCGATGCCGCGCACTGTTAGTCCAGGGTCCCAGCTATGATTAGCAGCCGGGACTGGCCCGGTGTGATGCGGGGTCACGGCGTGACCCCGTTTTTAATACCAGGAGCGGGCTTAGGACGTACAGGTACGTCCTAAGTCCTTAAGGGGTTAAACACCGGTAAGAGGACAAGGGCATATATGTATACACTGCTTCCTTAAAGAGTACCTGTCATCAAACCATATTTTCTAAACTAACTCAGATTATATTCCCTAACTACTCATAACACCCCATCTGCCCTTAAAAATTTTTTTTGAGTTTTAAAAGGCTGTGTAGTATACTTTTCCCCTTGCTCACATTGTATGAGCTCCCGGCAGGAGAAAGTGGGCATTCCCCAGCAGACCCAAAAGTCACTGAAGCCTGCAAGAGCTGTACCTTGCCATGCCCCTTGTAAACTTCCTGAGCTTGGACTTCTGCAAGTCCAAGTGGAGACCAAACTAACTGTTTGACTTGTGCAGGGAACAGAACAGAGCCACCTAGTGGCCGTTTTTTCAATCACATTAAAAACATATAAAGGTTGAGAATTTTAAAGCAAGTAAATAGCAAAGTGTCTTATATAAGGAAAAATATATCAAAAGTTTGGTGACAGGTACTCTTTAAAGGGGTACTCCGATGGAAAACATTTTTTTTTAATCATCCGTGCCAGAAAGTTAAACAGATTTATAAATTAAACCAACAAATGTAGTAGAAAAGGGGAGCGCACACAGGAAGCAACTTCCCCTTCCATGACCTGCAATTACGTCTCCGGTGACCTATGTCAATTTCTCCTGCTAGGTGCACGTACAAATCTATTAAGTATCAATATAAGATAAACAAAGGGGCATGTACGTGCACTCACCGCTCAACGGAGATAGTTGCGTCTGGAAGTCCGGTATCGGGATTCTGGGTCACGGCATAGGAACAGGTGTATGGTGCTCGGAGGCTACGCCGGCAGTTTCGCACTTGAGTGCGTGCTTCTTCCGGCTTCTGAGGGGTGAGTGCATGTACATGCCCCTTTGTTTATGTTAGATTTACAAATTACTTTTATTTAAAAATCTTAATCCTTCCAGTAATTATCAGCTGCTATTTGCTCCACAGAAAGTTATTTTCTTTTTGGATTTCCTTTATGTCTGACCACAGTGATCTCTGCTGACACCTCTCTGCTGACATTTTAGGAACTGTCCAGAGTAGGATAGGTTTGCTATGGGGATTTTCTACTACTCAGGACAGTTCCTAACTTGGACAGAGGTGCCAGCAGAAAGCACTGGGGTCAGACAGAAAGGAAATTCAAAAAGAAAAGAACTTCCTGTGGAGCAAATAGCAGCTAATACGTACTGGAAGGATTAAGATTTTTAAATAGAAGTAATTTACAAATCTGTTTAACTTTCTGGCACCAGTTGATTTAAAGAAAAAAAATTTCCAGCGGAGCACCCCTTTAAGGACTTGGGCGCAAGGGTGCATCTGTATGCCCTGTGTCCTTAAAAGGTTAAGATAGACCATGTTAGTGTTGTAATTTTAGGAAAATGCACTTAAAGATATAAGAAAAGTTAAACCGAATGCAAACTTTTCTAGACATGGCCGGCACATTTTTCAGACTAACATACCTTTTTAAGAAAAGTCTTCCGACCACATTTAGACCATGTGGCATACATAGAGACGATGTCATGCCACCTTGACATAGAGTAGCCACAATGTTCTTTCCATCATCAGCAACCATATTACCTCTTGCAGGTATGCCAGCAACTTCTCAGCTGTGTGCAGGGGCATCGCTGCGGACATACTGGGGCCATTGCAAGAGTGTGACATGTTCCTCCCTCTCATTATCTGCCAAAAAAGTGCAGGGGAGGAGAGGAGGAGAACATGCTGCCACTGTCAGAACAGCCTGAGGACTGGAGTCTTCACTGTGGTGGTAAGACTGGATCAGTAAAAAAATAAATTATTCGTAATCTCATTGGTCCCTGATTATTTGTGGTGTACCCTAAGGTTCAGTACTGGGCCCACTTTTGTTAAACTTATTTATTAATAATATAGAGATTGGGATTAACAGCTGTTTCTATCTTTGCAGATGACAACAAGCGTTGTAGCACAATACGGTTTATAGAAGCATACGTTACAAGAGGACTTAAACATGCTGAGTGTCTTGATATACACCTTTCAAATGAGGTTCAATGTGGATAAATGTAAAATGATACATCTGGGTACAAAAAAACCTGCATGCATCACATGTATTAGGAAGAGGGGAGGGGGTAAACTGGCAGAGTGACTGGTAGAGAAGGATCTGGGTGTAAGGATTATAGACTACAGAATAGCATGCAATGTCAGGCTGCTGCTTCTAAGGCCAGCTGGATATTGTTATGTATCAAAAGAGGCATCAACTCAAGGGACAGGGACATAATACTACACCTTTATAAAGCATTGGTACGGCCTCACCAGGAATATGCTGTTCAGTTTTGGGCACCGGTTCATAAGATGGAGATGGAAAGGGTACAGAGTCACGCAATTAAACTAATAAGGGGCATGGAAAATCTTAGCTATGAGTAATGATTGAAATAATTTCATTTATTTGGTCTTGAGAAGAGGCTTTTATGGGAGATATGATCAACTTATCTATATATATAAAACTCAACGTGTGTGTGTGTGTGTATGTATGTGTGTATGTTCCACAAAAACATTCAAACAGCTAAAGATATTAACATGAAACTTGGCATACATGTTACTTATATGTCAACAACAAACATAGGATAGGTGATTTAACCCTTACCCACCCCCATTTGCCAGGGGCGGGGCTTATGTTTAAAGTCCTATGCAAGTCAATGAGAAATATATGTTACCGCATAACTTCCAAACGGCTGGAGATATTTCGATAATACTTGGTCACATGTTACTTATATGTCCACTTAAAATATAAGATAGTTAATTTAATCCTTAACTACCCCCATTTGTGAGGGTCAGGGTTTTTGTTTAACCCCTTAAGGACCAGGCCATTTTACACCTCAGGACCAGAGCGTTTTTTGCACATCTGACCACTGTCACTTTAAACATTAATAACTCTGGGATGCTTTTAGTTATCATTCTGATTCCGAGATAGTTTTTTCGTGACATATTCTACTTTAACATAGTGGTAAAATTGTATGGTAACTTGCATCCTTTCTTGGTGAAAAATCCCAAAATTTGATGAAAAATTTGAAAAATTTGCATTTTTCTAACTTTGAAGCTCTCTGCTTGTAAGGAAAATGGATATTCCAAATAAAAAAAATTTTGATTCACATATACAATATGTCAACTTTATGTTTGCATCATAAAATTGATGAGTTTTTACTTTTGGAAGACACCAGAGGGCTTCAAAGTTCAGCAGCAATTTTCCAATTTTTCACAAAATTTTCAAACTCACTATTTTTCAGGGACCAGTTCAGGTTTGAAGTGGATTTGAAGGGTCTTCCCATTAGAAATACCCCACAAATGACCACATTATAAAAACTTCACCCCCCAAAGTATTCAAAATGACATTCAGTCAGCGTTTTAACCCTTTAGGTGTTTCACAGGAATAGCAACAAAGTGAAGGAGAAAATTCACAATCTTCATTTTTTACACTCGCATGTTCTTGTAGACCCAATTTTTTTATTTTTACAAGGGGTAAAAGGAGAAAATTTGTACTTATATTTGTAGCCCAATTTCTCTCGAGTAAGCACATACCTCATATGTCTATGTAAATTGTTCGGCGGGCACAGTAGAGGGCTCAGAAGCGAAGGAGCGACAAGGGGATTTTGGAGAGTACGTTTTTCTGAAATGGTTTTTGGGGGGCATGTTGCATTTAGGAAGCCCCTATGGTGCCAGAACAGCAAAAAACCCTCACATGGCATACCATTTTGGAAACTAGACCCCTTGAGGAACGTAACAAGGAATTAAGTGAGCCTTAATACCCCACAGGTGTTTCACGACTTTTGCATATGTAAAAAAAAAAAAAAAAATTTCACTAAAATGTGTGTTTCCCCCCAAATTTCACATTTTTGCAAGGGTTAATAGCAGAAAAGACCCCCAAAATTTGTAACCCCATCTCTTCTGAGTATGGAAATACCCCATGTGTGGACGTCAAGTGCTCTGCTGGCGCACTACAATGCTCAGAAGAGAAGGAGCGCCGTTGAGCTTTTGGGAAAAAAAATTTTTGGAATTGAAGTCAGGGGCCATGTGCGTTTACAAAGCCCCCCGTGGTGCCAGAACAGTGGAACCCCCCACATGTGACCCTATTTTGGGAACTACACCCCTCACAGAATTTAATAAGGGGTGCAGTGAGTATTTACACCCCACTGGCGTTTGACAGATCTTTGGAACAGTGGGCTGTGCAAATGAAAAATAACATTTTTCATTTTCACGGACCACTGTTCCAAAAATCTGTCAGACACCTGTGGGGCGTAAATGCTCACTGTACCCCTTATTACATTCCGTGAGGGGTGTAGTTTCCAAAATGGGGTCACATGTGGGTATTTTTTTTGGGGGGGTTTATGTCAGAACCGCTGTAAAATCGTCCACCCCTGTGCAAATCACCAATTTAGACCTCAAATGTACATGGTGCGCTCTCACTCCTGAGCCTTGTTGTGCACCCACAGAGCATTTTACGCCCACATATGGGGTATTTCTATACTCAGGAGAAATTGTGTTACAAATTTTGGGGGTCTTTTTTTTCCTTTTAACGCTTGTG
This sequence comes from Hyla sarda, assembly GCF_029499605.1. Taxonomy (NCBI): domain Eukaryota; kingdom Metazoa; phylum Chordata; class Amphibia; order Anura; family Hylidae; genus Hyla; species Hyla sarda. The sequence continues at coordinate 341,726,507 of NC_079191.1, read as the reverse complement.
AAAATAAAAAGTAAAGGGCAACACCGGCATGTTAGTGTAATTTTTTTTATTTTTTTACACTAACAAGCTGGTGTAGCCCCAACTTTTTTTTTTCCTAAGGGGTAAAAGGAGAAAAAGCCCCCCAAAATTAGTAGTGCAATTTCTCCCGAGTACGGAGATACCCCATATGTGGCCCTAAACTGTTGCCTTGAAATACGACAGGGCTCCAAAGTGAGAGAGCGCCATGCGCATTTGAGGACTAAATTAGGGATTGCACAGGGGTGGACATAGGGGTATTATACGCCAGTGATTCCCAAACAGGGTGCCTCCAGCTGTTGCTAAATTCCCAGCATGCCTGGACAGTCAGTGGCTGTCCGGAAATGCTGGGAGTTGTTGTTTTGCAACAGCTGGAGGCTCCGTTTTGGAAACACTGCCATACAATACGTTTTTCATTTTTATTGGGGGGACAGTGTAAGGGGGTGTATATGTAGTGTTTTACTCTTTATTATATGTTAGTGTAGTGTAGTGTTTTTAGGGTACATTCACACTGGCGGGTTACGGTGAGTTTCTCGCTAGAAGTTTGAGCTACGGCGAAAAATTTGCCGCAGCCCAAACTTGAAGCAGGAAACTTACTGTAAGCCTGCCCGTGTGAATGTACCCTGTACGTTCACATGGGGGGCAAACCTCCAGCTGTTTCAAAACTACAACTCCCAGCATGTACTGACAGACCGTGCATGCTGGGAGTTGTACTTTTGCAAAAGCTGGAGGCACACTGGTTGGAAAACCTTCAGTCAGGTTCTGTTACCTAACTCAGTATTTTCTAACCAGTGTGCCTCCAGCTGTTGCAAAACTACAACTCCCAGCATGTACTGATCGCCGAAGGGCATGCTGGGAGATGTAGTTATGCAATAGCTGGAGGTACGCAACTACAACTCCCAGCATGCCGAGACAGCTGATTGCTGTTTGGACATGCTGGGATTTGCAGTTTTGCATCTGGAGGGCTACAGTTTTAGAGACCACTGCAAAGTGATCTCCAAACTGTGGACCTCCAGCTGTTGCAAAACTACAATTCCCAGCATGCCCTGACAGCAAACAGTTGTTTGAGAATGCTAGGAGTTGTAGTTTTGCAAGATCTGGAGGGCTACAGTTTAGGGACCACTATATAGTGGTCTCAAACTGTAGCCCTCCAGCTGTTGCAAAACTACATATTCCAGCATGCCCAAACAGCAGTCTGGGCATGCTGGGAGTTGTAGTTTTGCAACATCTGGAGGGCTACAGTTAGAGACCACTGTATAATGGTCTCAAACTGTACCCTCCAGATGTTGCTAGGCAACTCACCGGCTTCCGTCGGATCCAGCCGTACGTCATCGCCGCCCGCCGATCTCCGTCGCCTGCAGCCTCCGACGCCCGCCCGGATCGGTAAGTGGATCTTCGGCGCCGGTCCCCGTCGTTTCCCCGTCCTGCCCCGCCTATTGTGGGAGGGCAGGACGGGGAAAACGAAAGTAAACCCCCCCGCCCCCGATCTGCTATTGGTGGTCGCGTCTAGACCACCAATAGCAGGGATAGGAGGGGTGGCACCCCTGCCACCTCACTCCTATCGCTTCAGGGGGATCGTGGGTGTCTTAGACACCCGCGATCCCCCTTACATTCCGGGTCACCGGGTCACTAAAGACCCGGAATGACCCGGAATCGCGCAAATCGCAAGTGTGAATTCACTTGCGATTTGCCGCGATCGCCGACATGGGGGGGTCTGATGACCCCCCTGGGCATTTGCACGGGATGCCTGCTGAATGATTTCAGCAGCCATCCCGCTCCGATCCCCGCCCGGCGCACGCCTGGGACTAAAACTGCCCATGACGTAAATGTACGTCCCTGGTCCTTAAGACCCAGGGTGTCGGGACGTACCGTTACGTCATGGGTCCTGTAGGGGTTAAAGTCCCATGCAAATCAATGGGAAATGTATGTTCCCATATAATTTCCGTACGGCTGGAGATATTTCAATACCTGGTACATATATTATGGGTCGGGATATGAGGACGGGATGGGAGGTCGGAATAGGAGGTCAGGTAGGAGGTCGGGATAGGAGGACGGGATATGAGGACAGGATATGAGGACAGGATTGGAGGTCTGGATAGAAGGTCGAGATATGAGGATGGGAAAGGAGGATGGGAAAGGAGGACGGGAAAGGAGAACGGGATAGGAGGATGGGATAGGAGGACAGGATAGGAGGTCGGAATAGGAGGTTGAGATAGGAGGTCGAGAAAGGAGGACGGTATTGGAGGTTGGGATAGGAGCTCGAGATTGGAGGACAGGATAGGAGGTGGAGATAGGAGAACGGGATAGGAGGACGGTATAGGAGGTCGAGATAGGAGGACGGGATAGGAGGTTGAGATAGGAGGACGGGATAGGAGGATGTGATAGGAGGTCGGGATAGGAGGTCGGGATAGGAGGACGGGATAGGAGGACGGTATAGGAGGTCGGGACAGGAGGTTGAGATAGGAGGACGGAATAGGAGGACAGGATATGAGGACAGGATTGGAGGTCTGGATAGAAGGTCGAGATATGAGTATGGGAAAGGAGGATGGGAAAGGAGGACGGGAAGGGAGAACGGGATAGGAGGATGGGATAGGAGGACTGGATAGGAGGTCGGAATAGGAGGTTGAGATAGGAGGTCGAGAAAGGAGGACGGTATTGGAGGTTGGGATAGGAGCTCGAGATTGGAGGACAGGATAGGAGGTGGAGATAGGAGAACGGGATAGGAGGACGGTATAGGAGGTCGAGATAGGAGGACGGGATAGGAGGTTGAGATAGGAGGACGGGATAGGAGGATGTGATAGGAGGTCGGGATAGGAGGTCGGGATAGGAGGACGGGATAGGAGGACGGTATAGGAGGTCGGGACAGGAGGTTGAGATAGGAGGACGGAATAGGAGGTATGGGTCGGGATATGAGGATGCGATGGGAGGTCGGGATAGGAGGTCAGGATAGGAGGTCAGATAGGAGGTCGGGATAGGAGGACAGGATAGGAGGACAGGATAGGAGGACAGGATAGGAGGTCTGGATAGAGGTCGAGATATGAGGACGGGAAAGGAGGATGGGATAGGAGGACGGGATAGGAGGACGGGATAGGAGGTCGGAATAGGAGGTCGAGATAGGAGGTCGAGAAAGGAGGACGGGATAGGAGGTCGGGATAGGAGGTCGGGATAGGATCTCGAGATTGGAGGACAGGATAGGAGGTGGGGATAGGAGGACTGGATAGGAGGATGGGATAGGAGGTCGAGATAGGAGGATGGGATAGGAGGACGGAATAGGAGGACGGGATAGGAGATCGGGATAGGAGGACGGGATAGGAGGTCGGGACAGGAGGTCGAGATAGGAGGACGGGATAGGAGGTCGGGATGTGGGGTTGGGATATAACAACAATATATGAGGACGGGATATGAAGTCAAAAGCTTCCTCCTTTGTTTATTTTCCTCCCCAACAAGGATTAGGAAGGAAAAACTGGGCAACGCCGGGTACTCAGCTAGTTGAAGTATATAATTGTCCCATACAAATAATATGGGGAAAAAGTTTTCCAGGTAAAACCCCTAAAAGCTAGTGTTGCTCGCGAATATTCGCAATTCGAATATTATTCGCGAATTTCGCATATTCGCGAATTCGCGAATTTCGCGAATATAGCGCTATATATTCGTAATTACGAATATTCGTTTTTTTTTTTTGTTTTGTTTTTTTTCTTCACAGTACACATCACAGTGATCATCCCTCTCTGCTTCCAGCTTGTGTGGTGTAAAGAAGGCTGTAATACTACTGTGTGAGACTGGCGTGCGAAAATTCGCATATGCGTAAATTCGCATATGCGAAAATTAGCATATACAAATTTTCGCATATGCGAATTTACGCACGTGTTAATTTTGTATATGCCAATATTCACTTATGTTAATTTTCGCATACGTGAATATTCGCAGGTGCGAAAATAAAACGAGAATATGCGAATATTCGCGAATATATGACGAATATTCGTCCATATATTCGCGAATATTCGCGAATTCGAATATGGCCTATGCCGCTCAACACTACTAAAAGCACAAGGGGCACTCCATCCATCTGGAGAAAAAAAGGTTTACTCTTCAGGGGCAACAAGCCTTTATGGAACAGTCTGCCTCAGGAACTGGTCACAGCATGAACTGTTGGGTTATATACATTCCTAAAACAAAATACCATTAATGCATATACAGAAATATAGCATCCTCTCCTCTTTAATTACCCATATCCCTTCTCTTCCCCTCATTGGCAGACATATGTCAAGGAAATCTAAGACCTCAAGGAAAGATAAAAAAAAAAAATGCATTTATTCCATAAAAATTATTAAAATAGAGGCAGGAAAAATACTGTGATTTAAAAGAAGGGCCCTTACAGATATATTCTGTAATAACCTGTATTTAACTAAAAGTAAGCAAGTAAGATATCAAGTGTAACTTGTGTAAGTAAACATTATTGCTTAAAAACTTATGCCATGCATAATATAAATCCTTCCAAATAACATATCAGTGGTATAAAAGACTGAAATAGCAGCAACATTTTTATTTTGATTAAGCAAGAGCATCGTTCAGTGTAGATAAAAGATGTTCATTTAGTATAATATGTGCAATAGTCCGTAATGCAAGAGTTAACTGCATCAAATTCCAGTTTTAGAGGACTATTTTTGTGCTCCTATCTGTACAAATCTATCCATTCCTCAGTGTCCCCCCGAGAGATCTTCATGTAACATCTGCTTTCTCTAAAATGGTTGCTAAAGGTATGTGCTTTTATAGTGGCTGACACATCACCCCTATACTGCTTCCTGATTGGCTAGGAGAGTATGTGATCCTTCCTCCTTTTCTTTTCTGCCATTGCTGTAATTGCTATTTCCCGCCCTTAACCTGTTGGGGATGGATACGCCCTTGCGTCCCTGTACTTAAGGACAGAGGGCATACCTGTATGCCCTCCGTATTTCCGATCACCGCCGCTCGCCGGGCGGTGATGGGACTGGAATGACTGCTAATAATCTATCAGCAGGCATCCTGTGGCAATGCCTAGGGGGATCCTGAGACCCCCCCATATCGGCAATGGCCGCAAAACGCCGGTCAATTCAGACAGACGATTTGCAGCGATCCGGGCCAACTGGTGACTCGATAGCTCGGAAAATAAGAGCTCCGACCATCCTAAAGGATAGGAGTGACTCTGCCACCTCCTCCTATCCCCTGCCTCCTATCCCCCGCTCTGCCCACTGCTCAAAGTCCTGGCCAAGCGGGGGGGGGGGGGTGACGTGAGCAGAGGGGGGGGGGGGGCATGGCGGCGGCGGCGGCATCATGAAGCATCGGCGGCAGCAGGAGGAGTGCGGCTGTGGAGGAAGCTGCAGTGAAGGTCGCCGGTAAGAGATCTTCACTGTGGCCTTCTAAAAGTTGCACAACTACAACTCCCAGCATGCCCAGAGATGTAGTTTTACAACATCTGGAGGGCCACAGTTTGGAGACCACTGTGTAGTAGCCCTCCAGATGTTGCAAAACTACAATTTCCAGCATGCCCAGATAGTCTGGGCATGCTTGGAGTTGTAGTTTTGCAACATCTGGAGGGCTACAGTTTGGAGACCACTACTTACTTTTTGGCACCAGTTGATTTAAAAAAAAAAAGTTTTCCACTGGAGTACCCCTTTAAGGGAAAATACTACCCAAAAATAAATGCAAATTCCTATATAAACAGTAGCCAATGTACAATAAAGTGCCAAAGGTATTGTTCAGAATTCATTTGGTATGTACAATACAAACCAAATAGGGACTAAGCAATAGAACAGTCACCTCAGAAGTTAGAAGAACATACTGACCCAATACATCTGAACTTCTTTTAAATGCTTTTTACCCTGAGTTCTATAGGAGCCGTGTTGTTAACTTTCTTCAGTGGGAGCCTACTGCTATATGGGGGCAGTTTGGGAGCCTACTGCTCTATGGGGGTCTAGTGCTACATGGGGGAACAGAGAGGGCCTAACTACTATATGGGGGCACAAAGTGGGCCCTATTACTGTGTGGGCCAATACACATGAGCAGTTTGTATTGTGATGGGGATGGTGCTGGCAGGAGAAATTGTGGGCAGGAGAAGTCATCATGATGGTCTGGGTCAGATGGAGAGGAAAAGGTAAAATAAACGACTACAAATCGTGAAGACGCTCTCTGTGATATTGCCTAATATTATTGTGTAATCAATTAATGTGTCCCAACTTGTTCTGCAGTGAAACAACAGCTCCCACATATCCCTACCGTTCCAAACGGACCATCGTTTGTTGAAACCAATGTAAAGTATAGGACAGTGGTCTACAACCTGCGGACCTCCAGATGTTGCAAAACTACAACACCCAGCATGCCCGGACAGCTGTTGGCTGTCCAGGCATGCTGGGTGTTGTAGTTTTGCAACATCTGGAGGTCCGCAGGTTGTAGACCACTGTTAGAGAAAGTTGTACTCACCTGTCCCCGTTGCTCCGGACCGTCACCGCTCGTCACCGCTGCCTGGGATGTCGCCGTCCATCGCTGTCGCCGCATCCCCGAGGTTTCCCCGACACTCCGGCAAGGCCCCTTCTTCCCCGGCATCCGTGCTCTCCGTAGCAGCCATCACGTTGCTACGCACGCTGCTCCTATTGGATGACAGGACGGCTTCCGCAGCGATGTGATGACGTCGATGGAGAGCGCCGACGATGCAGAAAATCCCGAAGAGGACGCGCCGGAGCCCCGAGGACAGGTGAGTGACCATCACCGGAGCTCACGGGGCACCGTAAACGGTGGCAGCTGAAGCAGTCAGCACTGCCGGATAGCCGTTTATGCGATGGCCCCAACATGAAAAAACAACGTATGTTGATGCTGCCTTCAACACGCAATGGCCTCTGAGAGGCCATTACATGTTGAAATGATCGTATGTCAGGGCCATCGTATGTCGAGGGGTCACTGTACTCTTAAAACAAAAGGCAGACAGCGCTCCATAGCGTGATACCGTTTCTTGCACAGAGAAATAGGTAAAGGTGGATATTGCTCTTACCTTAGTAATTTACACTCCACCAAGTGCAACAATGGGACAAGATGTAGAAAATGAAGAAGTGAGGTGTGAGCAGCCACTCCTCGTCTCTTTAGAAATAGCTAAAATAACAGTGGAACTCCAAGATGTAGACAGGATACACGGGCGCTCGACAACCAGGTAGCAGGATAAAATGTTTAATCACCCATAATGCAACGCGTTTCACAGCACAGCTGCTTCATCAGGCATGGTTAGGTGGATTCAAAGTACACTATATATACACGTCAGTGTAACATGTTTACCCTTTCAGGGTCATTTGCGCACCTGAAGGGTCATACAATTATATCAAAAAGATATATTAAGATAACAGTAGAAATATGTATATATAAAAACATATATAAGGTGTAAATAACAACACAAAAAATTCTTCATATGTCAGAATTTTTTATGTTGTTATTTACACCTTAAATATATTTTTATATATACATATTTGTACTGTTATCTTCATATATCTTTTTGATATAATTTTTTTTTAAAGTGTTGTCAACTATTTCTGGTAATCTATCTAACAATAAAATAATTTTTTCAACAATTTTTCTGTTTACATTTTATGTGCATTCTTTCTTTGCTTGTTCTTTATTGGCACTTATACACATGTAGAGCCCTAGTGGTTTATTCATGCAATAATTGGGTGTATCCCATTTGAATGTACTTATAGAATTCTTCTAATGGACTTCTTTTGCTACATTTTAATTTAGTGTACTTGTCAGCAGAGCCATACAAAGGAAAAAGAAAAGTCAAAATAATCCCTATTTTCAACATGCAAAAGAAGCCTTAATGGCTACAAATTACGTTTATCATGTAACAGATAACAGATAATTTACCAACCTTTTACTCTAAACAGTAGTGTCCAGAAGGTTGTGTCCAGAAAATAGTGTCCAGAAGGTTGAGTCAGTATGCGTCGAAACAGTTGCAATGTTCTCCCATACGGCAAATGTACACCAAACCTATATTGGTGTATAGTTTTATATCCATGTTATTCAGCTATTAGCTATATCTCATTTTAAATGTAACAAGCACTTATTATAATAGTAAAACATGTTGCACACTGAGCATAGCCTACTTCAAACTTTCCCATGTCTTGTCTTGCTTATACTGTAATTTTCATACCCACGTATTTCATAAAAAAGACAATAAATTAATTATTTAAAAAATTGCCAAGTGCTCATGATAAAATGATTAAACAAAAAAAAAACTAATAAAAAACTAAACAAAAACATAGTCACTGATTTTATTGCATTCTGCAATGTTACTCTGGTCTTCCAGTCTGTTTTGTTTACATGGTGTCAGTGATGCTATGCCCACAAATGCTGACCTCTAGAGAGCCAACCACACTGAAAATACGTGAGAACAAAGGGGCTACAGTGTTGCTTTAAAGCTGTGTCCCCTACATTTTAGTGATATGCATCACTTTATAAAATGGAAACACCCATTATTGTTGACTTGGACCTTCCTACTTTCATTCTTAAATCCCTATATTATCTTTTACAACCATTGTACTGTACATCACAAAACAAAAAAAACAAACAAAAAAAAAAGCAAAAAATTGACGATTACGCCAGCCAAGATGCTAGAGAGAGTGTGATGGTGCAAGGGTTAAAGTCACCAGACTTCTGGGTACCCATTACTAGTCCCAGCAAGTAACCCTTTGATAAGCGTGTTTCACCAGAGCCTCCTTCGGAAAGGTGAGCTCCTATATTTAGAGATTAAAGACCAGATCTGATTAATTAAATATTTAATTAAAAAAAATGGTTTCACAGAGCTACTTACAAAATACAGAGACAAATGACATACATGTATAAAAAATATTTATAAAAAAAAAAAGAATTCAGCAAGACAAATTCAGAAAACAAAAAGAAAGTCCTAATAGCATAATTGTTGGATAGCAGTCCTTGTGGGTGAATTTCCAGCTGTTTCTTAAGATGTTATCCAGCTTTTGCAGCAGGTTTGTAACAAAGGTTTGAATCCCAGTTTTCTGACCATCAATGCTTTCAGCATGTTTAGTTTTATAGCTGAATTTAGGAGGAAACAACTTAATCCCCCCTTCCTCTCTGATCCCACCAGTTTGGGGGTGGGGGGGGGGGGGCTGAAATCTCTCTTCCTGGTCCCTTATTTCAGTGTCTGGCTTCAAAGGAGATATAACACAAACAGGCCACCCCAACAAACTGGAATACACAAACAACAGACACACAGGCCCAGATGTATCAAAGCATGTGAGAGAAAAACTGGAGTGATTTCCCACAGCAACCAATCACAGCTCAGCTTTCACTTTACCAGTGCCAGTTAGCTGAGCTGTGATTGGTTGCTGTGGTGAAATCACTCCACTTTTTCTCTATGACACAGTTTGATAGATCTCCCACAGTCTGAATCCTCACCCATAAACATGATACATGTAACGGAGCTGGACGTGTATCCTCTAACCTGTGTGGCTGATGAAATGGACCATATAGGGGAGCAGAGTCTAAGGTGCCGCTGATCTTCACCAGAGCCCGCCGCAAGGCAGGATGGGCTTGCTGCGACAGGCCAGGTCGCTACCCCTGACACAGCTCGACCACACAGGTAGCTGGGCAAGACAAGGTACCGAAGGATAAGGCAGTATTGTAGTCAGACGTAGCAGAAGGTCAAGGCAAGAGGCAAAGGTGCAAAGTCTATAATGTAGCAGGAAGGTCTGGATAAGGCAGACAGGCAATATGGAATGCTTAATCTCAGGCTAGGGACACTAAAGATCTATCAGGGAAGTGGGGGAGGTGCAGGAACTTTATAATGTAGTGACATGTATGACAGTAATTATGAGCATACTGGGCCTTTAAATTTCTGAGCTCCGGCGCGTGCACGCCCTAGGAGACATGGGCGCTCGCGCCGGTGCTGAGATACAGGGGGGGAGGAGGTGGCAGCGGAGTATGGTGAGTGATGGGCTGGGATTTCCATGCGGGCACGTCCCGCGATGCGAATCCCAGCCCTGCCGGCAGACGGGGACACAGGGACTCTGCGCTCATGGCTGGTGCTTACGGCTGGAGCGCAGAGTGTAACAATACACATATACAATCATAATACATATGTTGATTCCATAACCACAATCAGGCCTCGGGCCTGACACAAACAAAAAACTTTTAGGGAAATCTAAAGTTATCTAAAAACTCTGTTATTTATTGTTGTAAAAGTTTATGATGTAGAGAAGGGATCATTTTGCCCTTTTATCTTTTCTGTTTATTGTGTATGTTGTTCTTTGCATCTTTTTCATCTTTTTTTTTATGTTCTTCAGTGTAGGAAACATGTATCATCCAACAGAAGTGGGCTTATTGGAATGCTTTACCAAGTGTTTCTGCTAAAAAGTAGTCTTATTTTATAGGTTAATTCTCTTGTATCCCAGGAAGTTTATCTATCACCTCATAAGAAGTCATGTTTCCTAGCATGTACAGTATCAATTAACTTTGTTCTTTCTATTCATTCCAAACAAAAAGGTATTTAAAGGACTTTTGCCACTAAGAGAAATCCTTTGAGCACTCACAGACATGAAGACCTATCTGCTGTGATGCCAAGTCATTTTGTTATTTTTTTTTCAGCTGGATTCTCTTTAAAAGAACACTCTGACTATTCCCTCTCCTAGTATTAACACTCTAACAAATACTACCATAGTAAAATATACGTATAAGTTTTACATAATTGCTGCCAGATGTATAATCACAGCATGATGGCAGACAAAAGCCATGTGTCTTTCAGAAACTGTACCGGAATAAAAGAATAGATTCAGTAGAATTATTATTATTATTTTTTTTTTTACTTTTTGCATTTTAGTTGCTGTTTTTTTTTTTTTTGTTTGTTTTGAGGAATTTAGTTTTTTCTTTACTCCTTACAGCCTGATGCTGAAACATGTTCTTTGTTCTAAGGCTAGTTTCACAGTACCAGTTTGCTCTATCCTGTTAAGGGTCCGTTAGGCTCTTTTTTTGTATGTTTAACGGACCCTGAACAGTTTGGAGCACGACAGATACTGCCAGGTCCGGACAGATTTAATTGACTTAGCATGGGGTTTGTCGGGTGTCCATTACTTTTGAGGAGATGAGCAGCCAAAAGTACCGGACAGGCAGTAATTTTTTTCTCTGCTTAACTCCTATCATTTTGTACTGGAACTCCCTTTAGTGGAGCTCAGCGGCAGTGTGAAATGAGCCTAATCTATTTCAATTTTCTGATGGTATTTTTTTTAATACATTTTTTTGTACTTTACTATGAAGGCTGCCATCTTGCCTAAACTGTTTTTATGATCACCTAGAGATATTATTTAACATATCTAAAGGGTTTGATCATGTCCACCGTTTCTTCCTCCAGATGATACATATTTAGTCTTTCCTGGTAGGTTTTTCCACCATTTTTGAAGCCCATTTTTGAGCCCATTATCTTTCATCAATATCTTTTTGCAGGTGAGATCTTCAGAACTGACCTCAGTATTCTAGAAGTGGTCTTGCTAGAGCTCTATACAGTGAGATCAAAGCCTCCCTCTTTCTGCTGGTTATAGAGGGCACTGTACTGCATAAGAAAAGGACCCCCATTTGGGGCACATTGGTGGCAGGAATAGGGTAGGTGCTTTGCCTTGCTTTTTCCATGCTGGTGATCCTTTCTTTAAATATTTTCCCATGTTTGCCTGTATATATGTGTATCTATATGTTTGCCCCTTTGTATTTGTGAACAATAAAAAAAGGAGGGGAAAAAATGGTGAGGGGACCATTTACCATTCATTTTAGCATATGTTTTACAGCCACATTTCTGTTTTGAAATATTTGGTCACATCTTCCCCCTTTGATGACCCACGTTCACTTCAGTACAACTGGGATGTGCTAGAGGTCTGACTGTTTTGATCAGTGGACCATATTGCCATGAAAATACCCTATGTCTTTATGTGTACAGCCAATGCCATTTTGTCCCATGATTCAGTGCATAATAGTGAACTAAACACAATTGTGTGCTGGGTGCAATGTATCACATCAAGATTTCAGACTTCATATCGGTTGAGAGAAAGACTCTCTACCAGCAGATAATACCAAAAACACATGGAAATGCAGTGAATTGCTCAGTTAATGGGGTACTCCGGTGGAAAACCTTTTTTTTTGTTTTTTGTTTTTTAATCAATTTATAAATTACTTCTATTAAAAAATCTTAATCCTTCCAGTACTTATTAGCTGCTGAATACTACAGAGGACATTATTTTCTTTTTGGATGTCAGCAGAGATCACTGTGCTCGTGATGTCAGCAGAGAGCTCTGTGTTCCAAAAAGAAAATAATTTCCTCTGTAGTATTCAGCAGCTAATAAGTACTAGATGGATTCCGATTTTTTAATAGAAGTAATTTACAAATCTGTTTAACTTTCTGGCACCAGTTGATTTAAAAAAACAAAAAGGTTTTCCACCGGAGTACTCCTTTAACCTCTTAAGGATGGTGGGCATATCCATATGCCCCCGTTTTAAAGTCCTTAAGGACAGAGGTAGTATGGATACGCCCGTGGGAATTCCGGTCCCCACCGCTAGCCGGTCAGGGACCGGACCGGGATGCCTGATGAAATCATTCAGCAAGCATCCCGGCACATCACCGAGGGGGGTCCTGAGACCCGCCCATGTCAGCAATCGCAGGAAATCACATGTCAATTCAGACATGCAATTTTACGCTCTTCCAGGCTGATCTGGTCTCTGGTGACCCAATCGCTTGGAAAATAGGGATGATCGGAGCTGTCAGTGACAGTCCCAATCAGTGGCGTTGCTAGGGTTGGTGTCACCCGGTGCGGTAGAAAATGGTGTCACCCCCATACCTCCCCCCTCCCCCCAGTAAGTTTTTAGCCTGTTGTGACAGACACCACTGTTGTAGCGCATTGTGAGAAATTCCAGTATAATAATCAGATATACCAGTTGCCACAGAATGGGAAAGTGTTAAAGAAGTTTTCACCATTTAAATATACAGCTCCCAGAATTACTTTAAGGGGTACTCCACTGGAAAACATTTACTTTTATATCAACTGGTGCCAGAAAGTTAAACAGATTTCTAAATTACTTCTATTTAAAATCTTAATACTTACAGTACTTATAAGCTGGTGTATGCTCCACAGGAAGTTGCGTAGTTCTTTCCAATCTGACCACAGTGCTATTTGCTGACACCTCTGTCCATGTCAGGAACTGTCCAGAGCAGGAGAGGTTTGCTATGGGGATTTGCTCCTACTATGGACAGTTCTTGACATGGACAGAGGTGTCAGCACAGAGCACTGTGGTCAGACAGAAAATAAATTAAAAAAGAAAATAATTTCCTGTGAATCGCTTATACAGCAGCTAATAAGTACTGGAAGGATTAAGATTTTTAAATAGAAGTAATTTACAAATCTGTTTAACTTTGTAGCACCAGTTGATTAAAAAAAATGTTTTCCAGTAGAGTACCCCTTTAGGCAGTGGTGAGGTTATGCTGGGAGTTGTAGTTTCACTGACCATAACTGTAGAACTGACAAGCGACTACAGCTCTGATAGGACACAGAGAGGAGAATGTACAATGATATCAGTGACTACAGGTGACATCTTCTCTATAGTCTTCCCTTATCTAATTCAGATGGTACATACCGCCGGGTCCAGCTAAAACTTCTGTCTGTAGAATGTGACGCCCAGACGTCTCCTCACTATGTCAGCGCATTCTCATCCTCTATATGAAAACAATTATTATTATAAACCTGCCAGACACTGTATCCTCTAAATATAATACTACTATACACTATACTCTTTGATTATAAACCTTCCATACACCATACCCACTGAATATAATAATACCACACACTGTACATTCTGAATATAATACCATCACATACTGTACCCTCTGAATATAATACTACCATATACTGTACCCTCTGAATATAAATCTGACACATACTGTACCCCTGAATATAATACTATCACATACTGTACCCTCTGAATATAATACTACCATATACTGTACCCTCTGAATATAAATCTGCCACATACTGTACCCTCTGAATATAATACCAACACATACTGTACACTCTGAATATATTACTACCACCCACTGCGCCCTCTGAATATAATACTTAGAGATGAGCAAACTACAGTAAATTCAACTCGTCACAAACTTCTCGGCTTGGCAGTTGATGGCTTTTCCTGCATAAATTAGTTCAGCTTTCAGGTGCTCCCGTGGGCTGGAAAAGGTGGATATTGTCCTAGGAGAATCTTTCCTATGAATGTATCCACCTTTTCCAGCCCACCGGAGCACCTGAAGGCTGAACTAATTTACGCAGGATAAGTCATCAACTGCTGAGCCGACAAGTTCGTGACGAATCGAATTTACTGTAAGTTCACTCATCTCTAATAATACTACCACAAACTGCGCCCTCTGAATATAATACTACCACCCACTGTGCCCTCTGAATATAACACTACCACAAACTGCGCCCTCTGAATATAATACTACCACCCACTGTGCCCTCTGAATATAACACTACCACAAACTGCGCCCTCTGAATATAACGTTGCCATACAGTGCACCCTCTGAATATAATACCACAACTGCAGTAACACCCCTCAACATCTGTTAGCTGATGCTATTACCACGAGAGGGGGGTATTGGTGGTGTTGCTAGTGGATGAACGGGGTGCTACTACTGGGGGGGGGGGGTTTGCTGAAGGATGATGAGGGTGCTACTGGCCATCCCCCCTGGCAGTATCACCCCCATCATCCATCGGCAGGATCATCCTCCTGGCAGGAGCACCGCCATCATCCACCATCAGGATCTGCTGATGGAGGTGCTGCTGGGGGGGGTAGTTGCTGGCGGATGATGAGGGTGCTACTGCCAGGGGGGGGAGCATTAGGTAGGCAGCAGTTCCCCCACATTAGGTAGGTAGCAGTTTCCCCACATTAGGTAGCATCTTTTCCCCACATTAGGCAGCATAGATTCCCCACATTTGGTACCAGTTTCCCCACATTAGGTAGGTACCAGTTACCCCACATTAGGTAGCAATTTCCCCATATTAGGTAGCACAGATTCCCCACATTAGGTAGCAGTTTCCCCACATTCGGTAGCACAGATTCCCCACATTAGCTAGCATAGACCCCCCACATTAGGTAGCATAGACTCCGCACATTAGGTATCATAGACTCCGCACATTAGGTAGCATATACTCCGCACATTAGGTAGCATAGACTCCCCACATTAGGTAGCATAGACTCCCCACATTAGGTAGCATAGACTCCCCACATTAGGCCGCAGGTTCCCTTGCAGGTTCCCCACAATGCGTCAAAGTCTCCCCCCCCACACACACACACAAAAAAAAAACATACAACACAACACAGAGAGACACACACACAAACACACACAGTCAGAGAGACACACACTCACAGACAGACACACAGAGTCACACAGTCACACACAGAGTCACACAGTCACACACAGAGTCACACACAGAGTCACACACACACTCAGAGAGTCACACAAACACACACAGTCACACACACAGAGTCACACACACAGTCTCTCACACACACACATACAGAGTCACACACACAAACATAGATAGAGACAGACATACACACTCACCCATCCAGCGCAGCGATCCTTCTCACCGGGCGCAATGCGAGTGACGTAACTGACGTCCCCCTGCGCGGCCATGCGGTATGACGTCAGGCCGGCGCAGACGTGGGAGCGGAGGCCGGGCACAGTACTGGTGAAGGTGAGAGGGGGGGCGTGATGACGGACGGGCGCACTGAAAGGGGGGGGGGTTGCTAATAGACGGGCGCACCGCACACACAGCACAGGGGGGGGGTGCTGACGGATGGGAGGCCGGTCGGGCACATAGGGGGGTGTCAGTGTAGCTGGGGAGGGGGTGTGGGTGCTGCGGAGCGTCTTGGTGTCACCCCATTAGGTTGTGTCACCCGGTGCGGGCCGCACCCCCCGCACCCGGGTCGCAACGCCACTGGTCCCAATCATCCTAAGGGATAAAAGTGAGGTTGCAGCGGTACAACCTCCTCCTATCTCCTGCCATTAGTCAGCAAAGAGTACTGACCAATGACAGTTGAACACGGGGGGTTACCATGGAAACCCCCCGCTCTGCCCACCCCTGGATGTCGGGTAGAACGGGGGGAGAAGATGGCGGCCGGTACCTGTAAAGAAGATGCGGTGGGGACCGGCGATCATTGGTGGCATCAGCGGAGCTCAGCAGCGCAGGTAGGGAGGCAACGGCGTGGAGCATCAAGGAAGGTGGCACTAAAGGAGGTGGCACTGCTGCCTTCCTAGTGGTTGCCAAACTGCAACTCCCGGCATGCCCAGACAGCCAAAGGCTGTCTGGACATGCTGGGAGTTGTAGTTTTGCAACATCTGGAGGGTCACAGTTTGGAGACCACTATTACAGTGGTGCCCAAACGGTAGCCCTTCAGATGTTTCAAAACTACAACTCTCAGCATGCCTAGACTGCCCAGGCATGCTGGGAGTTGTAGTTCTGTAACATCTGTCCCTTCAGATTTTGCAATTTTCATGAACATTTTGAAAATTGCTGCTATACTTTGAAGCCCTCTAATGTTTTCAAAAAGTAAAAATATGTCCATTTTATGATGCCAACATAAAGTAGACATATTGTATTTGTGAATCAATATAAAAGTTATTTGGAATATACATTTTCCTTACAAGCAGAGAGTTTCAAAGTTAGAAAAATGCAAAATTTTCAAAATGTTCATGATATTTTGGGATTTTTCACCAAGAAAGGATGCAAGTAACGACGAAAATTTACCAATAAAATAGAATATGTCATGAAGAAACTATCTCAGAATCAGAATAATTGGTAAAAGCATCCCAGAGTTATTAATGCATAAAGTGACAGTGGTCAGAATTACAAAAAAGGGCTTAGTCCTAAGGGTGCGTTCCCACACAGCGTATTTGCTGCTGCATATTTTATTTTCCCTGTTGAAGTCAATGGGTAGGAAAATACGCAGCACCGAATATGCTGCAAAATACGCCATTAAGGTGAAAAAGGGCTCAGTCCTTAAGGGGTTAAATATATTTGGGACTTTTGCCCTTAGCCTGTTAAGGACCAAGGGGCTACCTGTATGCCCTTAGTCTCCTCCCATTCCATGACGCGGGGCCACGGCATGGCACCGTGTCATAGCGGGTCGGGCCCGGCCGGGACCCGTGGCTAATAGCGCGCGCCACTGATCGCAGTGACGCATGCTATCAACCCTTTAGACATGGCTTTCAAAGTTGAATGCTGCGTCTAAAGTGAAAGTAAATCATTGCCAGTTAGAGCAGGGGGCTGTTCGGGATGTCCGCGGCAAAATCGCGACATCCTGAACAGCTGTAACACAGCAGGAAGGTCCCTTACCTTGCCTCCTGGTGTCCGATCGCCGAGTGACTGCTCAGTACCTGAGATCCAGGCATGAGCAGTCAAGCGGCAGAATCATTGATCAATGGTTTCCTGTGAGAAACCATTGATCAATGTAAAAGATCAGTGTGTGCAGTGTTATAGCCCCATATGGGAAAAAAGTGAAAAAAAAAGTGAATAAAGATAATTTAACCCCTTCCCTAATAAAAGTTTGAATCACCCCCCTTTTCCCATAAAAAAAAAAACAACTGTGTAAATAAAAATGAACATGAATGTGGTATCGCTGCGTGCAGAAATGTCCGAATTATAAAAATATATTGTTAATTAAAGCACACTGTCAATGGCGTACGCGCAAAAAAAATCCAAACTTCAAAATTGCGTATTTTTGTTCACTTTTTATATCATGAAAAAATTTATATGTGATCAAAAAGTACGATCAATATAAAAATGGTACTGCTAAAATGGTACTGCACAAAAATGAGCCCTAATACCACCCCATGTGCAGAAAATAAAAAAGTTATAGGGGTCAGAAAATGACAATTTTAAACGTATAAATTTTCTTGCATGTAGTTATGTTTTTTTTCAGAAGTACAACAAAATCAAACCTATATAAGTAGGGTATCATTTTAATCATATGGACCTACAGAATAAAGAGAAGATGTCATTTTTACCGAAAAATGTACGGTGTAGAAACAGAAGCCCCCAAAAGTTACAAAATGGCGTTTTTTTCCAATTTTGTCTCACAATGATTTGTTTTCCATTTTACCGTCGATTTTTGGTTAAAATGACTGATGTCATTACAAAGCTGTCATATGGATTTTTAGGTGGAAAATTTAAAGAGTTAGGATATTTTAAAGGTAAGGAAGAAAAAATGAAAGTGCAAAAACGGAAAAACCCCTGGTACAATCCACACTCCATCTCACAAAGATACGCCCACTGTTAAGCCACACCCCTTTTATTATCTACCCTTTTTGGGCATTGGTCTGGCTTGCAAATCACGCCCAGTCCCACAAAGCCATATCCCCTTCTATTTTCAGATTACAATCTCTTTATCTTTGTCACAAATCAGTCCCACCTGAGAACAGGATATGAGGATGGGACATAAGGACGGGATATGAGGACAGCATATGAGGATGGGATATGCTGTCAGGATATGAGGTCGGGATATGAAGAATGGATATAAGGTCGGGATATGAGGACGCGATGTGAGGACGGGATATGAGGTCGGGATATGAGGACGGGATATGAGGTCGAGATAGGAGGATGGGAAACGAGGACAGGTATATGAGGACAGGATTTGAGGTCAAGATATGAGGACGGGATATGAGGATGGCATATGAGGTCGGGATATGGGGATGGGATATGGGGTCAGGCTATGAGGATGGGATATGAGGACGGGATATGAGGTTGGCATATGAGGACGGGATATGAGGTTGAGATATGAGGACGGGAATTGGGGATGCGATATGGGGTTGGGATATGACAACATATGAAGATGGGATATGAAGTCAAAAGCATCCTCCTTTGTTGATTTTCCTCCCAAACAAGGATTAGGAAGGACAAAACGGGAAATGCCGGGTACTCAGCTAGTGTATGTATGTATATATATATGTGTGTATATATATATATATATATATATATATATATATGTATATACGGGGTCAGTACTTTCCTCAGGGAGAGGACACCTCTCCAGGTGTAACAGAGATTCAGGTTAGGCCATTTAGCACTCCGCAGACATGCTGGGTAGGAGAATATGCAAAGCAGCTCATTACACAACCTTTTCAGGTAGTGTTCCCTGGTATCAGCTTAGCTCCTGTTAAGGAATATAAAAAGCTGAACGGGATATATGCCAAGCCAGACTACTCCCCCAAAAGGGAAGTTTCAACCCATCTGCAGACAGCTGTTTTGGGGTTTTTGCCCCTCGTCAGTACAGAGCAGGGCAATCTGGCTTGGCTGTGGTGAGAGGCCTGAGGCTTTAAATGGGGTCAGTACTTTCTTCAGGGAGAGGACACCTCTTCAGGTGTAACGGAGATTCAGGTTAGGCCATTTAGCACTCCGCAGGCATTCTGGGTAGGGGAATATGCAAAGCAGCTCATTACACAACCTTTTCAGGTAGTGTTCCCTGGTATCAGCTTAGCTCCTGTTAAGGAATATAAAAAGCTGAACGGGATATATGCCAAGCCAGACTACTCCCCAAAAGGGAAGTTTCGACCCATCTGCAGACAGCTATTTCGGGTGATTGAAAGAGCTTTACTGTCCGTTCAGTCATTACAAGTCATACAATAAATTACAGTCACACAAAGCATGACAGTACAATACACAGCAAAGGTTCCCTAAGCTATACATCGCACACCATGCTACTCTAACACTCAGCTCAATCCTGTAATAAAAAGTACAAGAGATCGAACAACAAAATAATACAATCTGTGATCGGGGTAGGGGTGTGGGTGACTATGTGCGGGTGGGGCGGATCACAGGGCCAAACTGCTGGGCTGTATCTTCAGGGAGACATGAGAGAAGGAGAGGGGTCTTCACTCCTCTTCTTCCTCATCAACGGCCGGGCTGTCCAAGATGGAATAGTCTCTAAGCAGGCTCTTGATGAACCTGCGGCAGTCCCGGACGGACATGTTTTCCCTGCTGATCACGAGGAAGTTCCTGGCAAGCCCCACTGCGTCCTTAAAACAGTTCATAAGGAGCCAGGCCTCCTGGATGGCCTCTACGTCGTGGGTCCCAGGGAACAGACCGTAAAGCACCGAATGGTACGATAGGCAGCTCCTGGGTACAGAGTCTCTGAGTTCATGTTCCAGGGCGTCCAAAAGACCCTGTGCAAAGGGGCACTGCCAAAACACGTGAAAAGATGTTTCCTCCACGTAGGGGCACCGGGGGCAGTACCGGGTTGTGCACAGGTTGCGGGTATGCATGAATGACCTGAGAGAGAGTCCTCCCTTGACGGCCATCCACGACAAGTCCTTGTGTCCATTGGTAAGCCGCTTTGAGGCCACATTAGTCCAAACTGTCTCTGCAGTGGCTGAGGGGAGTCCCGGAACCAGCTCGATCAAGTCCTTAGCTCAGATGGACTTGTAGATTGTCTTTCGGCTTCCATAGGTCGGGTTTCAGTCCTTCCAGCTGGTGCTCCCTCACAAACCGGACAACATCCCCGTAGAACCAGGGAGTGTTCCAGTTGTAAGGGATGGAGCTGTCCCACTTGTCCCAGCCCAGCTGTCTCCAGAGGGGCATGAGAAACAAGCGAGACATGGACCTGCTCGCTGAGCCAGTCTTTTCAACAAGAGTCCGCTGCACGGTGACACATGCAAAGGAGGCCCTCAGCAAAGTGGGGATATCGGGTATTCCCTTCCCACCCTTGCGGGGCTCCTTGTACATCACAGTCCTCTTGACTCTGTCCATTTTGCCCCAGATGAAGCAAAACACTGTCCGGGTGATGGCCTTGCAAACGGTGGTATGGGGAGGCCAGGCCTGTGCGGTGCACTGGAGCACAGGCAAAACTTCACTCCGCAGGACAAGTGCCTTGCCTTCAATCGAGAGCTTTCTGGAGCTCCACAGTCCGATCTTCGAGTTCATCTTTCCTAGTCGGTCTTGCCAAGACTTAAGGGCCGCTCCTTCCTTCCCGAACCAGACTCCAAGAATTTGAAGGAAGTCCTGCTTAACAGTAAAGGGGAAGGGGGCTGAAGAAGCAAGGTGCCATTCTCCGAAGAGCATGGCCGCCGACTTCCCGCAGTTAACTTCTGCCCCCGAAGCTCTGCCGAAGTCCTCGCAGGTCTGGACGAGCGCAGTCACCGAACGCTGGTCAGCGCAGAAGACGGTCATGTCGTCCATGTAGAGCGAGCACTTGACCTCGTAGCGATCTGGTCCTGGTGCGGTGATCCCTCTGATCTCTCCATTCTGCCAGATAGTCTCAGCGAAGAGCTCTATAACACAAACAAAAAGAAGAGGTGAAAGAGGGCAGCCTTGTCTAACCCCGCAAAGGATGGGAAAGGGGTTGGTCTTCCAGCCATTCACCAACACCGTGCTGTAAATATCAAAATACATGACATTAACAAAAGAGCAAAACATCTTCCCCAGACCTAGCCTGCGCAAAGCCCTGTCCATGAATGCGTGGGGGACACGGTCATATGCCTTCTCCTGATCTAAGCTGACCAGGGCGGCGCGGCCCCCACGGTCCTGGATGTAATGAACCGTGTCTCTCACAAGGGCGAGGCTGTCAGCAATCCTGCGACCAGGAATGCCGCAGGTCTGGTCCGAATGGACGATCTGCCCCATGACAGGTTTCAGCCTGTTGGCCAGCACCTTGGCGAGGATCTTGTAGTCCACGTTCAGGAAAGAGATGGGACGCCAGTTTTTCAGGTCACATCTCTCCCCCTGGGAGAGATGGGTCGAAACTTCCCTTTTGGGGAGTAGTCTGGTTTGGCATATATCCCGTTCAGCTTTTTATATTCCTTAACAGGAGCTAAGCTGATACCAGGGAACACTACCTGAAAAGGTTGTGTAATGAGCTGCTTTGCATATTCCCCTACCCAGAATGCCTGCGGAGTGCTAAATGGCCTAACTTGAATCTCCGTTACACCTGAAGAGGTGTCCTCTCCCTGAGGAAAGTACTGACCCTGTTTAAAGCCTCAGGCCTCTCACCACAGCCAAGCCAGATCACCCTGCTCTGTACTGACGAGGAGCAAAAACCCCGAAACAGCTGTCTGCAGATCGCTTCTCGGCCTTTTGGTTAAGATCAAGTGTAGTATCTGTTCTTATCAGTTTTCATGCTGGTGGGGATGGGTGCTGCATGGAGGATGCAGGTGTACCAGGGCTTTCTGGGGCTGGTTCTGAGGAATCAGCTCGACGGCTGCCCTGATGTTATCTGTTCCCTCCGGGTCTCGCCATGAGGCTGAGAGGGTCTAGAGCCGAGGTACTTTTGTGCCTCGGGGAGTGGTGACCCTGAGGTGCCGAAACTCACTGGGAGGATAGGCTCACTGAGTTGAAGCACGGGCACCATAATCTCTTCACCTTGTGGCACTCACCTCTTGATTCCTGGCCTTCTGGCTAGGATCAGAGAAATTTTTATAGATCCGGCCGGATGTCTGGGCAGTATATCTGCACACATTCACTTATTTATTTCTTTTTGTCTCACTGTGTCACTTTTTGCGTGTTGTGTGTTCACAGGGTTTGTCAGGATGCGGTAGCCCTTCTGGGTGTCCCTCCTGGCGGTCTAGGGGAGGTGTGTGTGGCCATTAGGTTCTGCACCTCCCTGCAAACACCCGGGTACTCCTGCTTTGGCAGGGTACCTTGGCTAACGCCAAGGGGGGTGCCGGGAGCATTTGTGGTCCCCTAGTAGCTTCGGCGAAAAGGGACATCGAACCTGGAACCTCGCAGGTACCTTTTGGTCCGGAGGCGAAGGGTAAGGTTTGTTGGGGCCTCTCTCCTATCGGAGAAGGGCTTGCGATAGACCGCATCCTTTGTGCATGTTTTTTTTTTAGTGTAACACGTTTGCACTTTTTCTTGCACTTTGGGTGAATCGAGAGCACGTTCCTCGGCTTAAAAAAAAAAGCTGTCTGCAGATGGGTCGAAACTTCCCTTTTGGGGAGTAGTCTGGCTTGGCATATATCCCGTTCAGCTTTTTATATTCCTTAACAGGAGCTAAGCTGATACCAGGGAACACTTCCTGAAAAGGTTGTGTAATGAGCTGCTTTGCATATTCCCCTACCCAGAATGCCTGCAGAGTGCTAAATGGCATAACCTGAATCTCCGTTACACCTGAAGAGGTGTCCTCTCCCTGAGGAAAGTACTGACCCCGTGGAAGCAAGACAGAATAAAAGCCTTGAAGTAGGCGCTGCTGACTTTTGTGGGAGGATGGGGTGGAAGACAGAGGTATTGGAAAGGTCCTCAGAAGGACATTATATTACAAAAAATAAAAGACAGACATGATTACGCATTTCGGGAGGATCTCTCCCTTCCTCAGATCAGGGAACCTGATCTGAGGAAGAGAGGGATCCTCCCGAAACGTGTAATCTTGTCTGTTTTTTTTTCTAATAAAATGTCCTGCTGAGGACTTTTCCTACTTCAAGTTTTTTATTTACTGTCTTGCTTCCACGGTTCACGCCCAGGACGACTCCTGTCTTTCCCTGCAACCCTTTGGCACAACAGCAGCTTGCACTATTGTTACCCCGATATAATCGTGGGTTATATGCGCATTTACATTATTTTAAGGTGAGTGGCCATCTATAAGCCCCGTGGGGTTGCCCCCCACCCACCATCTGATGCTTTAGGGTAATAAACGAGGCACCATCGGTCCTTTTCTTTCTATTTCTACAGATATATATATATAATTTGACACTCCTCCCCTGCACTTAGCATTGTGAACATGCCATTCAAATTATTATTTCAGGCATGGCTAACCTGGTGCAGTTGAAAGTAAAATATTAATACTGAAAAAATGTATGAGCCAAGGCACTCTGCATTCTCAGGTACAGTGTCTAATGGCAAGGTTTCTGCATTATGTAAAATGATCCAGGTGTACATAAGAATAGAGTATGATGGGCAGGAAAATGAGTTCCAAATTACAGAACACTAAAAAGTACAGTTGTATTTTTCTGCTGGTATCAGAAATACTCTCTATGTTAAATAGAACTCCATTTATAATAGCATGAACTGCAGTGCAATTTCTAACATTATTCTTACTTTATCATTTAACTTTCAACCTGTAAAACATCATCTTCCCCACTTTATGGAGAAAGGCCAAAAGCATTCTCCAGAATTGTCTATTGTGTTATGCTGCTTTTGCCATCTGCCATACAGTCATGAAAAAAAAAATAAAAGTGCATGGTCATTTGGTAACCAGCACCTGGCTGCTACTTACCATCTTAATTCCTATTAAATCAGTAAGGTTATACTTAAATGGGCACTCTCTAATTAAAAAAAAAATTATATGTTGTAAATCTTGGCAAAATATCAACCTTTCTAATATACTTCATAAGAAGATTTCATTTCCTTTTTTTTTTTAAATCATGGCTTATAAAATCATGTCTCTCTGCTGTCTGATAGTATTCATCTGTGCTAGCCCACCCTCACTTACTGGACTTTGTCCATGCTTGTGTTTCAGCTTAGACAAAGCCATGATTTTATAAGCCATTATTTCTATAAAAGGACATACAATTTTCCTTTGAAGTATATTAGAAAGGTTAATGTTTTGTTAAGATGTACAACATATGAAAAGTTTTTGTATCTGACAGTGCCCATTTAATTTTTGACACATTGTGCATTTTGGTCTACAAGATAAACTGGTGTTTTAGAGGCCTAGTAAAGAAAGTCTTGTGGAGTGGGGGGGGGGGGGGGGTTGCCAGTTAAAGGGGTACACCGCCCCTGGCATCTTATCCCCTATCCAAAGGATAGGGGATAAGATGTTAGATAGCCACGGTCCCGCAGCTGGGGACCCCGGGGATTGCCACTGCGGCACCCCGCCATCATTACTGCACAGAGCGAGTACGCTCTGTGCGTAATGACGGGCGATACAGGGGACAGAGCAGCGTGACGTCAATGCTCCGCCCCTTCATGACATCACGGTCCGTCCCCTTAATGCAAGTCTATGGCAGGGGGCGTGGTGACTGCCACGCCCCCTCCCAGAGACTTGTATTGACAGGGGCGGGCCGTGACGTAACAATGCTCCGGCTCCTGTATTGCCCGTCATTACGTGCAGAGCGATTTCGCTCTGCGCAGTAATGATAGCGGGGTGCTGCAGCAGCGATCCCCGGGGTCCCCAGCAGCGGGACCCTGGCAATCTGACATCTTATCCCCTATCCTTTGGATAGGGGATAAGATGTCTAGGGGCGGAGTACCCCTTTAAAAGTGGGAACAGTACAAGGAGCTGTTTGTAAATGGTTCTCTATGAGGCAATATTCTTTTTTTTAACCTGAGCTGAGAATGTGCTATCACTCAGTTTTCTGGGAGGGTACACCAGCTAGATAGAAAGTCAGGAAGGAGATGTGCATGTTTGTAACTGAGAGTGGTTGGAGTTAATGCCTTGAAAGGTGATGATCTAGCGAGTACAAGAAACTACAGAGCCAAAACACAATGCTCAAGTGTTTTGTGACAATAAATGTCACTGTGCAATTACCAAGCTTATTGTGCCACTCTGTTGGGGATATTTATCAAGAAATTTACACAGGTTTATTTGTGTATATTTATCACAAAAATTTTGAATGTGCAGGTTTTTGTGAGACTTTTTGCTGTATGCCGGCCTGCACGATTTCTCACTGAACAGATGTTTTACATGAGGTCTGACTTTTACTTTGCAGTGGTCAGTGATTTACAACGTGCAACTTTTCTAAAAAAATAAATCACAAATTTGAGGCACAGCCTTCAATTACACAACAAACCTACACCAGAACAGACCTGGCTTTCAAAATTGGCTTTTAAAAAGACTAAGAGCACACCTGCACTTGAAACGTGTCACCTACCTGTGTTCCAGTGTATTGTCATGTCGGAAAAAACAGTTATTTTACATCTCACCAGCTGGATCCCATCCGTTTTCTTTCTATTTGTTACGCTGGTGCCGTCCAGCACCTGGATCCGTGCTCCAAATGTCTTGGGCTGGGTAAGCTGGACTTACTTTCTTTTTTTTAATTTTTTATCTTTTTAAGTAAATGTTTTATTGAAGTTTAAACAGTATCAAGTACACGCTTAATATAGGAACAACAGAAATAGAAAGTCTCCATAATCAGCCGAACCACAATGAGCAAGTAACATATCACAATGAGGTCAAGCCTCCGTATGCTTCAGGGTGGAGCAAATAGAACTGTAGAGGAGGCTTGCATAGAAGTGTTAAATCAGGGTCGAGGAGGTTTGAGAAGCCTAAAAGATTAGAGCAAAAGGGGAGAGGGAAGGAAGGTGGAGGGAGAAGCAAGAGTGAAGGGAATCATGAGGGGAAGGAAAGAGAGGAGGGAGGGAGAAAAGGTGGGATAAGAAAAGGTGCAGATTAACTCATCGTGTGGGTCAGTCACATCTCTCGCACCCCAGAGCTATAGGGAAGGCTATGTGGAGAGGGCTCAGATAGGGTCACGTAGGTTCAGAGGGGGGGGGGGGGGGGTAATACAGTCCGCGGGCAGAGCTATTGAGAGTGTAGGTTGCTAAAATCAGGGGATTAAATAAATTGCTGCCAAGGGCACCAGATCCTAAAGTGTTTGTCTTCTCTTCGTTCTGAGTCCGCCAGTAGTTCTTCGATTTTGTGGAGGTGGGCCACCTCCTGGAGCCAGGAGGAGAGGGTGGGTGGAACTGTAGATTTCCACAGCCTGGGGATTACCAACCTAGCAACTAGGAGAAGAAAGCGAATAAGGGTGCTAGTCCATTTGGGCAAGGGCGAGGGGAGGATAGACAACAGGAGGGGTTTCGGTTCCAGAGGGATATGTACGTGGGTTAACCTGAATATCACATCCAAGACATGAGACCAAAAGGGGGTAAAGGACGGGCATGATAGCCAAATATGGCAAATCGATCTACCCTGGGCTCCGCAATGCCAACACACATCCGGTAAGGAGGGGTAGAAGCGGGAGAGTAATGCAGGGACCCTATACCATCTTGTCAGTAATTTGTAGTTAGTTTCTTGGGCCTTACAGGAGATGGAGGATTTATGACAAGCGGAAAGGGTCATCTGCCACTCCTCCTCAGAGAAGACATCACCCAAAGCCCTCTCCCAACTCTGGCGAAAGGGCAGCGGGGTCGTTGTAAGAGAGGTCAAAATCAGTCTATAGAGAACACTGACCGGACATGTTACTGATGAAATGGAGACACACATAGATTCAAATTGTGTCAAGGGACGGTGGAGTCTCATGGGTACTGCAGAGGCGAGATAATAATGGCGGAATTGCGCATATTGGAGAGTGTGTAGTAGGGAAGGGGTTTCGTCAGGGAGGATATCAGCGAGCGGTTTGAGGCCTGTCGAGGTAAGAAGATTGTAGAAGGTTGTTCCCTGTGACCTAAGGATACCCAGGAAGGAAGCAGAAGAAAGGGCCGGAGGGAATGAGGAGTTGCCAAAAATTGGGGTCATTGGGCCATCGGGTTCCCCGACTGGGGAGTGTTGTAGATAGGTGAAGCAGGATTTTGCAATAGAGGGCATGACAGGTGGCAAGAAGTCTCAGACTTGTTTTGGGAGAGCAGTCGTGGGTAGCCAGAGAAGGGAACGTGGATCCACAGAGGAGGACATTGTCTCTAGTTGAACCCATTGCTTGGTTTCACGACTATGGAAGCTATCAAGGACTCTAGATAATATGGAGGCTAGGTAATAAGAAAGGCAGTCCGGGAGGGCAAAACCACCGTCTGCTTTACGCCTCATCAGGACATGTCGGGCTACATGGGGCCAACCGTTTGCCCAGACAAATCTTGAGAAGAGTGCAGAGACCTCACGGAAGGACGTGCGCGGCAAGTGCACAGGGACACAGGAGAATAGGTATAACAATCGGGGGAGGATATTCATTTTAATGATGTTTATCCTCCCAATCCAGGAAAAATCTCTGCGCTCCCAACGAGACAAGTCTGATTGCAGGGTACGGAGTATCGGGGGAAGGTTAAGTTGGAAAGTGTCACGGGGGTTCGAGGGGATCTGTACACCCAGATATTTGAAGGAGGCGGGTTGCCAAGTAAACGGGAAAGCAGAGGATACCGCACGGACGATGTCAGGAGGGAGATTTACGTTTAGGGCTTCGCATTTAGAGGGGTTAAGTTTATAATTGCTCTATGATGAAAACTGTCGTATAGTCTTTAGTAGTGAAGGTAAAGTGGTCAGGGGAGTGGTAAGGAACTGGAGCAGGTCATCAGCAAAAGCTGAGCATTTGTAGTGGCCTGAGGGGGTGTTTACACCTTTAATGTCTGTATTGTTTTGAATATCGATGAGCAGGTGCTCCATGCAGAGGACATATAACAGGGGAGACAATGGGCAGCCCTGCCGCGTGCCATTAGAGATTGAGAATGGGACGAAGAGCTGTTCATTGATTCTTATTTGGGCTTGGGGATGGGAGTATATGGACATTATGCGCGATTTCATCAGGGGTCCCAATCCTATTTGTATGAGTGTCTCGTCCAGGAAGCCCATGTCCATCCATCTCCGCGTCTAATGAAAGCAAAAAGGTCGGGATCCGGTTACGGAGGGCATGATGAACTACGGAGAAGGTTTGCAATGTATTGTCACGAGCTTCTCGCCCGCGAATAAAGCCGGCTTGATCAAAGTGGATCAGGGTCTCCATGAGGCCAGACAGATGGTTCACTAGTAGTTTAGCAAATAGCTTCACGTCCGAATTCAGTAGGGAGATCGGGCGATAACTGGAGCAGAGGGACAAGTCCTTGTTTTCTTTGGGGATTACTGTGATAAAGGCCCTGAGGAAAGAGGGGGGAAGGGAGGAAGAGTCTGAAAACTAATGTGCGCTAGCTAGAGAATTTTCGCTTAGTTACTGGAGGGTGCGATGAGAAAAACATGATTTCTTCATCATACATAGTAGTGGAACAAAAAATAAATATACATGGATTACCGTATTTTTCGCTGTATAAGACGCACTTTTTCTTCCCCAAAACTGGGGGGGAAAAGTCGGTGCGTCTTATACGGCGAATACACCACTATCGCGGCGGTCCCTGCGGCCATCAATGGCCGGGACCCGCGGCTAATACAGGACATCACCGATCGCAGTGATGCCCTGTATTAACCCTTCAGACGTGGCGATCAAAGCTGACCGCCGCGTCTGAAGGGAAAGTGACACTAACCCGGCTGTTCAGTCGGGCTGTTCGGGACTGCCGCGATTTTACCGTGGCGGTCCCGAACAGCCCGACTGAATAGCCGGGTTAGTGCTTACAGGACACCGGGAGGGACCTTACCTGCCTCCTCGGTGTTTTCTCCGTTCAGGGATCCCCTGTATGGCCTTCGCTCTCCTTCCTCGTCATCACGTCGTCACGTACGTGCGTCGGCGTGCGTAACGACGTGATGGTGGCGACAGAGAGCGAGGATACCCGGCCGGCAGCAGAGACGTTCCGGAGCGACGGGGACACAGTGACAGCGATGGAGCGACATCCAGGGCAGCGGTGACGGGTCCGGAGCGGCGGGGACACGTGAGTATTACCTCCTATGCAGTGGTCTTCAATCTACGGACCTCCTGATGTTGCAAAACTACAACTCCCAGCATGCCCGGACAGCCAACGGCTGTCCGGCCATGCTGGGAGTTGTAGTTTTGCAACATCTGGAGGTCCGCAGGTTGAAGACCACTATTGGGTTCAAAATCTTTATTTTTTTTTATTTTGCACCTATAAATTAGGTGCGTCTTATACGCCGGTGTGTCCTATAGGGGGGAAAATACGGTAGTAAACACAGGATAACAGAAAATATAATGATAATAATTCGTCGAAAAATCCTCCTCCAGAATCAAAGCAAAAAAAATAAAAAAAAAAATAAATATATATATATATATATATATATATATATATATATATATACATAATTCCAAATGATAATGGATACATTGCGTACTAGTGTGAAACATGTCCAATATGTCAAAAGGCTGTGCATAGATTACCACATATATTGTTGACAAATATAAAAGAGATAAAATAGAAGCTCTAGCTACGGGATGTAATATAATGAACCCTAAAACTGCAATGAAAGATAGCAAAACCACATTAGATAATAGTAACACTGATGGTAATATACAGTGAAAAGAAGAAAATAACCATCCAAAGTAATATCAAAATATAGCAGGAAAAAGAGAGGAAACAGAACCACATACTGCACTGCATGCAACCAATTGCATGCGTTGTAAATGCAACACACTGCTCTCTGTTCCTCTCTGTAATAGAACACTGTAGTGACTGGGAGGTGAATAAGCATGCTTTTCTGTGCAACACACACTGCTCTCTGTCCCTTTGTGCAACAGAACGCTGTTGTGACTAGGAGGTGAATCACTGCTGGAAAAATGCTTTTCTGTGCAACACACAACACTGTCAGTCCCTCTCTATGGCCCACATTTATCATTGTCTTTAGACTGTTTTTGTGTCTAAAAAAGGGGCAAAAAAGCGCAAGCAGGGTTTTTTGCCCCTTTTTTTTGCCCCTTTTTGTTTACACATTTCTGCTAATTTTGAGTTGCAATCCACTGATTTTAAATTGCAATCCACTGATTTTGGCAATAGACATGATATGGAAGGGATTTATCATTGCACCTTTTTGTAAAAAGGAGCAAAAAAAGGCGCAAAGCCACTGAAAAGTCTCTAAAACTACACCAGCCAAGACATGGTGTAGCTTTTTGGTGTATGTGTAGACAGAAATTTCAGAAAATGTGGACCTGGACAAAATTTCTCAAATGTTCTGTGACCATTTAATAAATTTGGTGCTCCTACACATTACCAGCACACAAAAAAAAGGTGTAAAAAAATGCTTCACCTACAATGATAAATGTGGGCCAATATCTCTGCAATAAAAGGC
This sequence comes from Hyla sarda, assembly GCF_029499605.1. NCBI lineage: Eukaryota > Metazoa > Chordata > Amphibia > Anura > Hylidae > Hyla > Hyla sarda. The sequence continues at coordinate 341,695,637 of NC_079191.1, read as the reverse complement.
TGAAGTGACTGGCCGCAAGATGGCTGCCAATTATATAGGGCTGTGACATCACAGGGGTGGAGTAATTAAGAAAGGCTTTGAACCATGGGAACTAGGTGAATTGGAAATTAACTGAGTGTTTGAACCATGGGAACTAGATTAATGGGGTACCAAATATGGGTATTGGGGTTAATTGAAACTCAATGTAATGTGTAAGGCTGGGTATGAATGAATGAATGAATGAATGAATGGGAGGTTAAGGAACATAATGGGATATTTATCAATAACAGTGCAGAGTAAAGGTTGCCCAGTTGCCCAGAGCAACCAATCAGATAGCTTCTTTAAATTTTCAAAGGCCTTGTTAAAAATGAAAGAAGCAATCTGATTGGTTGCTATGGGCAACTGCATCACTCTTCCTCTACACTGGTTTTGATGAATCTCCCCCATAGAGGGAGCTTCATCAAAACCTGTCCAGAGGAAAAGTTTCTGAGTTGCCCATAGTAACCATTCAAATAATTTGTTCATTTTTCAAAGGCCTTGTTAAAAATGAAAGAAGTGATCTGATTGGTTGCTAAGGGCAACTCAGCAGCTTTTCCAGGAAAATCTGCTGAGTTGCCCATAGCAACCAATCAGATCACTTCTTTCATTTAGCAGAGGCCTTGTGAAAAATGAAAGAAGCAATCTGATTGGTTGCTATGGGCAACTCAGCAGCTTTTCCAGGAAAGTAAAGTTTAACAGCAACACTGTAACACTCCGTCCCACCCTGGGACTTGAACCACTGCACAGTCTCCCATCCATTGTACTGCTGAGACCTTCTTGCTTATCTTACAGTTTTGCATACCATGAGATCCCCATAGACCACAATGGGCCTATTGGTTTCAATGGGAAAAAAAATCACAGAGGTAATGCACTAGCCCATTAGTTCCCTATAAAGAAGGGAAAGCTCAATATTCGCGAATATGCGCATATGCGCAGCGATTTCTGCACATGCGCATAAACTTGCACATATGCGCATAAATATAACGAATATGAGAATTTCGTGAATATATGACGAATTTTCGTCCATATATTCGCAAAATATCGCAAATTCGAATATGGCCTATGCCGCTCATCACTAGTCAAAAAAAGTGTGGGAACTCACTTTAAGATTTCCACTCAAGGCTGGGAACAGTGTTTCTGCAGGGAAAAAGTGCAGGGAACTCCATTCCCATGTGTTCCTGCAGGACTTGAGCCCTGCAGGGCCCCATACAGGAGATCGCGGGGGGGGAGGGGAGGCTCAGCAGTAAAAACACCCCCCAATCTAATAAAACGTATCCCCTATCCTGCTGATAGGGGATGAGTTTCTGTACTTGATATATCTTCTTTAGGCAAAGTTAGGAAGGACATATGAAATATTTAGAAATTCTAATTAGCTTTCTTATGCTCACTCTAAAATTCAAATGGGCACATCTCTGACAGAATAATAAACAATTAGGAAATGCTAAGTATTGCACTTAACATACTTTTTAGCAGCTACCAAATATTTTTAAATTAAAATTCTGTGGTTCTATGTTTTGTTATAGCATAATTGTAAGTAAAAGCTACATCCTTGCAAATTAAGACAAATTATTATATTACTCTTAAAACCCTCAACAAGAATATGTGCTAAATTGATTTAAATGGCTCAATAATGTTTCTTTAGAGGCAGATAGCTCAAAAGAGATATGCTTAGACGAGGTAATGAAATAATTAAAACATAAATATATTGAACATTTAATGAGTTGGGGAAAAGGGAACCCTGAAGCGAACTGTACAAAGCTGTGGTTGGGTAAAAAAAAGTTATGAAATTGTTACATATGCTTAAAGTGAACCTGTCACAGTGAACAAGAAGCTTAAAGGGGTAGTCCAGTGGTGAAAAACTTATCCCCTATCCTAAGGATAGGGGATAAGTTTGAGATCGCGTGGGGTCCGACCGCTGGGGCCCCCCGCGATCTCTCTGTACTGGGCCCCGGCTCTCCGCCGAGATAGCGGGTGTCGACCCCCGCACGAGGCGGCGGCCGACACGCCCCCTCAATACATCTCAATGGCAGAGCCGGAGATTGCCGAAGGCAGCGCTTCGGCTCTGCCATAGAGTTGTATTGAGGGGGCGTGTCGGCCGCCGCTTCGTGCGGAGGTCGACATGCCCCCTTCCCGCGGGCTGTCGGGGCTCCGTACAGGAGATCGCGGGGGGCCCCAGGGGTCGGACCCCCCGCGATCTGCAACTTATCCCCTATCCTTAAGATAGGGGATAAGTTGTAAACCACTGAGTCACCACTGGACTACTCCTTTAAAGGGGTACTCTGGAGGAAAGAAAATTCTAATCAACTGGTGCCAAAAAGTTAAACAGATTTGTAAATGACATCTGTTTAAAAATATCAAGCCTTCCAATACTTTCAGCTGCTATGTGATCCAGAGGATGTTGTGTAGTTCTTTCAAGTCTGACCACAGGGCTCTCTGCTGCCACCTTTGTTCATGTCAGGAACTGTCCAGAGTAGGTACAAATCCCTATAGCAAACCTCACCTGCTCTGGATAGTTCCTGACAGAAACAGAGGAGTCAACAGGAAGCACTGTGGTCAGACAGGAAAGAACTATACAACTTCCTCTGTAGCATACAGCAGCTGATAAGTACTAGAAGGCTTCAGATTTTTAAATAGAAGTTATTTACAAATCTGTATAATGTCTGCCAATAGTTTATTTGAAAACATTTATTTTCCTCCAGAGTACCCTTTTCATCTGCCATCATCATTTCATAGATCAGAAGGAATTGAGAATATATATATATATATATATATATATATATATATATATATATATATATATATAAAACTCAATGTATGTGTGTATGTTCCATCATCACGTCCAAACGGCAAAAGGTATTAACATGAAACTTGGCACACATGTTGCTTGTATGTCAACAACAAATATAGGATAGGTAAATAAACCCTCACTCACCCCCATTTGCCAGGGTAGGATTTTTGCTTAAAAGTCACATACAAGTCAATGGGAAATATATGTTACTGCATAACTTCCAAACGTCTGGAGATGTTTCGATAATACTTGGTAACATGTTACTTATATGTCCACTTAAAATATGGGATAGTTAAATTAACCCTTAACTACCCCATTTGTGAGGGTCTGGGGGTTTTGTTTAAAGGGGAACTCCCGTGGAAAACTTGTTTTTTTAAATCAACTGGTGCCAGAAAGTTAAACAGATTTGTAAATTACTTCTATTAAAAAATCTTAATCTTTCCATTACTTTTTAGGGGCTATATACTACAGAGGAAATGATTATATTTTTAGATTTCTCTGATATCATGACCACAGTGCTCTCTACTGACCTCTGCTGTCCATTTTAGGAACTGTCATGAGCAGGAGAAAATCCCCATAGCAAACATATGCTGCTCTGGACAGTTCCTAAAATGGACAGCAGAGGTCAGCAGAGAGCATTGTGGTTATGATATCAGAGAAATCTAAAAAGATAAGCACTTCCTCTGTAGTATATAGCCACTAAAAAGTATTGGAAGGATTAAGATTTTTAACCCCTTAAGGACCGGGGTTTTTTCCGTTTTTGCATTTTCGTTTTTTGCTCCTTGCCTTTAAAAAATCATAACTCTTTCAATTTTGCACCTAAAAATCCATATGATTGCTTATTTTTTGTGCCACCAATTCTACTTTGTAATGACGTCAGTCATTTTACCCAAAAATCTACGGTGAAACGGAAAAAAAAAATCATTGTGCGACAAAATTGAAAAAAAAAAACGCTGTTTTGTAGCTTTTAGGGGCTTCCGTTTCTACATAGTACATTTTTCGGTAAAAATGACACCTTATAATTATTCTGTTGATCCATATAATTAAAATTATACCCTACTTATATAGATTTGATTTTGTCGCACTTCTGGAAAAAATAACTACATGCAGGAAAATTAATACGTTTAAAATTGTCATCTTCTGACCCCTATAACTTTTTTATTTTTCCATGTATGGGGCGGTATGAGGGCTCATTTTTTGCGCCGTGATCTGAAGTTTTTAACTTTAACTTGATAGGACTTATTGATCGCTTTTTATTCATTTTTAAATGATATAAAAAGTGACCAAAATGTACTATTTTGGACTTTGGAATTTTTTTGCGCGTACGCCATTGACTGAGCGGTTTAATTAACTATATATATTTTTATAATTCGGACATTTCCGCATGCCGTGATACCATATATGTTTATTTTTATTTTTATTTACGCTGTGTTTTTTTTTTTTATGGGAAAAGGCGGGTGATTCAAACTTTTATTAGGGGAGGGGTTAAATGATCTTTATTCACTTTTTTTTCCACTTTTTTTTGCAGTGTTATAGCTCCCATAGGGACCTATAACACTGCACACACTGATCTTTATCATTGATCACTGGTTTCTCATAGGAAACCAGTGATCGATGATTCTTCCGCTTGACTACTCATGCCTGGATCTCAGGCACTGAGCAGTCATTCGGCGATCGGACAGCGAGGAGGCAGGTAGGGACCCTCCCCCTGTCCTGTAAGCTGTTTGGGATGCCACGATTTCACCACGGCTATCCCGAACAGCCCACTGAGTTAACCGGCAGTTTTTACTTTCACTTTTAGCCGTGTGGCTCAGCTCTGAGCGCGCGGCTAAAGGGTTAATAGCGCACGGCGCTGCGATCGGCACTGCGCGCTATTAGCGGCGGGTCCCGGCTTCACTATAACGCCGGGCCCGCCGTGATATGATGCGGGGTTACCATGTAACCCTGCGTTATATCACGGGAGCAGGATCAAGAACGTACCGGTACGTCCTTGGTCCTTAAGGGGTTAATAGAAGTAATTTACAAATCCGTTTAACTTTCTGGCACCAGTTAATAAAAGAAAAAAAGTTTTCAACGGGAGTACCCCTTTTAAGTCCCATGCAAATCAATGGAAAATGTATGTTCCCACATAACTTCTGTACGGCTGGAGATATTTCACTAATACCTGGTACACATATTACGGGTCAGGATAGGAGGTCGAGATATGAGGTCAGCATATGCGGTCGGGATATGAGGACGGGATATGAGAATGGAATATGAGGTCAGGATATGAGGATGGGATATGAGGTCTGGATATGAGGTTGAGATATGAGGACGGGATATGAGGTCGAGATAGGAGGTTGAGATAGGAGGACGGGAAACGAGGTCAAGATAGGAGGTTGTAATATGAGGATGGGACATGAGATCGGGATAGGACTTCAGGATATGAGGTCGGGATAGGAGGACGGGATAATAGGTCAGGATATGTGGTTGAGATATGATGAGTGGTTATGAGAACGGGATTTGAGGTAGGGATATGAGGACGGCATGTGAGGTTCATATATGAGGACGGGATATAAGGTTGGGATATGACAACAATATATGAGGAGGGAATATGAAGTCAAAAGGTTCCTCCCCAACAAGGATTAGGAAGGAAAAACCGGGCAACGCTGGGTACTCAGCTAGTATTGAGATATAATATTGTTTCATTCATTCTTAATTTGAACATAGGAGTCCATTGGGTGATCCTACTCCATGTTTGTATACATGTTTATCCAGGGAAGCCTGTAAATTACTGATAAGGACTGCCCCAGGATTCCTAAGCTCAGAGTAAGTACATATTTAAAGCATTACTGTCATTTAAATTAACTTTTGACATGTCACACACAGTAAAAAGTTATAGTCTGTTAGGGTCTCAGTGCTGAGACCCCTTTGATCAATAGGCATAGCCAGGTTACCAATCCTGTTGCAACTCCCAAAAAGGGAGAATTTTTGGAACGCTTTAAAAAAGCCATTGTGTCTTCCGGTACCTCCATGTACATTTTAACATCGACAGGCATCTGTCAACAAAAAAAGAGTTACCTTATACTGTATACCTATTATTTCGTTTTAAAAAGCAATTAAAATAATACCTGAAATATAAGTTTATTTTGTTTTACTTCTTTTAAAAAAAATGTAACTTTTTTTTAACGAAAATTAGCATGTTTAAAATGTTCTCTTCTTACCCCTATAACTTTTTTAATTTCCATATACAGGGATGTGTGCAGGCCAATTTTTTGTGCCGTGATCTGTAGTTCTTATTGGTCCCCTTTTTGTTTTGATGGGACTTCTTGATCACTTTTGAAAAAAAAAATTTAGGGTATACAAAGCGACCAAAAATACGCAATTCTGGAATTTGGTATTTTTTACGTATACTCCATTGTCCATGTGGTTTAATTAACATATTTTTATTGTTCATACTTTTACATACATGGCGATACCACATATGTTTATTTTTGTTTACATATTTTTATTTTTGTAAATGGGAAAAGGGGGTGATTCAAACTTTTATTAGGGAAGAGGTTATTTCCCATTTATAAAAAAAAAATGTATTCCATTTTTTTAATAAAATTTTTTAGTCCCCAAAGGGGACAATGACATGCAATCATTAGATTTCATACACTGTTCAATGCTATGCCATAGCATAAAATACTATGGAGTCAGTCAGATAAAGTTTAAAACATAAGAATATTTATTGCTTCATTTAAAATACATATATTATAATGATAAAAACATGTGGGGAAAAAGGGAGAGAACAGGTCCACTACCTGCTCATGTTTGTAAACAATGGAATAGCAATGAATAAAGTGCATGTAAAGTCCAATCCTTTTAAAAGTGCATAGTTTAGGGGTTAAAACCTCCAAAAGTGCAGTATACAGATGGACATAATATTACATACCAGAAAACAGAGCATACAGTATAATAGCAGCAGAGCAGGAGTGTGATTTTTTAATCATGGCACCTATAAGCGTCATACTGATCAAAGAGAGACAACCAGGACATCAGGAGCATCTGGAGGATCTTCGGACTCGCCTTTGAAGGTCAAAAATGTATTATAACATGTTTTATTGAGTACAGATTTAGAGGTTTTAGCCAAGGGAATGACCTTTTCACCAAGTGCACCTTTTAACAATTTTACAGCCCTAAAAGACTTGAATATGTTCGCCCGCTCATTAATCTTGAAGAAATGGTTCCATAGAGAAGAAATTGCTTCTCTTTTTGCTAAAGCCACAGAACAGCAGGCATTGAGGAACCTAGTAGACCTATTGACAGAACAGGATATTTCCAGCGATGATCAGGTACCTAAGTGAATATACAGAAAATCACAAAAATGTCCTCCTTTGTCAGTCTGTCCAGCCATTGAAATGTTCGTTAAGATGGTAAGTGAAGAATTTTGTAAAATTAACACATGCATTGTGAATGCCAATTTAACATCCGAACTAAGAGAAAACTTGGAAAAATTTGTGGTAACTTGTGATATAGAATCTCTGTATACAAGCATACCCCATACTGATGGTTTCATAGCTACACGCTTTTTCTTGGAATCCAGTAACGTTAAACCGGAAATATCCAATAGTTTTTTTGGAAACAGTGGAGTTTGCTTAGACACACAACTTTTTCACATTTAAAGAGTCCCTCTATTTGCAGCTCCAGGGCACTGCAATGGGGGCACCTTGTGCGCCCTTGTATGCAAACCTGTTCCTGGGGCTGTGGCAAAGGAACCTTTTCCTGTCACATCATGGGGACCTCGAGATGGACAGCATCCTATTTTGGGTGCGGTACATCGACAATGTCCTCATGATCTGGAAGGGCACCAAAACTCAACTGGATTAATTCTGCCATTATTTCTGCCATCAATAAGAATGACAAAAACATCAAAATAACCTACACTTCACATCAACACTCAACACATCAACGCATTTTTTGGATGTAACTTTAACCTGGGACCAGTATGGCTTTATTAGGACAAATGCATTCCATAAAGAAACAGCCTGTAACTCATATCTTCATGCCTCCTCAGCTCACCCAAAACATGTCATTGATGCTGTTCCCACCGGTCAATATCTTCGCATTCGTAGAATATGTTCTTCACAAGAAGACGTGAAAGCGAGTGGATATGGAGATTAAGTACACTACAACCTCATGGGATGAATGCAATTTTACCATTTGCCCCTTTTCTATGATCATTAGTTTTCCAGCAGTGTTGTTTTTAATTATGTAATTTTTAATGTTCTTTTAATTAATTTTCCTTTTGCCTTTCAGAACCAATTGGTAACATCTTAGAAAGATCTACAGACACACCTGTATTTATTAAGTGGACCCCCTTTTATCAGAGAATTTTCTCCAGAGGAAATTTGACAAAATCCAAGGATCTTTTCATCTGTGACTTGGGCTGCGCCCTTTTCCTCTCCCCTTTCTTTCTCTTCCCTCCCCCCACTCCCCTTCCTTGTCCCTTTCCTTCCTTCTCCCCCCCCTCCCCCCTCCTTCCCTTCATTCCCCCCCCCCCCCCTTTTCTTTTTTAGGGTCAATCCCATTTTTCTATAAATCTTTTTTATGATTTTTTGCACACTTTGTATTTTTAAGTATTTATTACAATTAATTGCTACTTATATTATGGTCAATCTAGCTGTTTATTTATTAATTTTGACGCACTTTGTTTATGTTCACGTATGCACAGACACTTTTATGTTCACGTGTGCACAGACACTTTTTTATGATTAAGGTTTTTGCACCTTTTTTGCACACAACTTATGTTGCACTTTATTCTTTTTTTGTAATTAAGCAATGTTTTTAATCATTTTTATTTATTTATCAATTTTAGGTGCAACAAGTATATATATATATATATATATATATATATATATATATATATATATATCCCTATTTTTTCACTTTCATTTAATTTTAGCAATCAATAATTTGAACATTTATATAATTCTACACTTTATTCACTATCTCCTTTCCAGTATAGCAGTGTATGATTCCCACTGTTATTATTATATATCATGATAAACCATAAATAATCATAAATATTCATGATTAATATGGTGTATCTATTATAGTATGTGTCATAATTTTCACTATTAATGTGGCACAACCATTTTTTTATTCATGTTATCATGATATATCATAAAATATTATTCACATATTTTTTTTTAGGATATTTTCCAATCATGACTACTATTCATATTGTTTCCAATCCTATTTTTTTTCCCTAATGCCCTCATCAGCTCATGGTCCAAACTATTGATTAACCCCTTAAGGACCAACCCAAATAAACCTGTACATCCCTGAAAGACCAGGCCAGTTTTTTCAAATCGGGGATGTCTGTCTTTATTAGAGAATAACTCTGGTAACGTTTTGCCAATCACGATAATTCTGACATTGTTTTTTTGTCACAAGTCGTCCTTCATGTACATAGTAAAAGTAAGCCGATATCATTGGTAGTTTTTTTTTACAATGCAAAAAATCATGACATTTTTTAAAAAATTACGATTTTTTTGCTATTTTAACACTAATAGGTTGCATATATTTATACATACTGACCAAATAGTTTATGAAAGTTATACTTTCAGATGTCTACTTTATTTTGACAGCATTTTTTGTTTTTAATTAACATTTCAAATTGATTAGAAGCCTAACAACTGAACTTGAAATTTTGAAAATTTGAAAAGTACATCTTTTTTTTTGTGTGCTAATCAAGGTTTGCAGAAATTTTAAGGTGGTAGAACATAGGAACAACCCCCAAATTACCCAATTTTAAAAACTAAACCCCTCAAGGTATTCGCTAGGGGGTACAGTGAGTATCTTAACACCATCGTTTTTTGGCAGGAATTATTACAATGTCAGTGTTAAAAATTCGAAACACTGACATATTTTTTGTACAACACTTCTGATATTGCAAGAAATGCACCCTATATTTTATTAAGCTGCTCGGCCCGTGTTTGGAAATACCCCCACTTAGGCAATATTTGGTTCCTTAGCCGCGTGGTAGGACCCCAAAGGAGAGGAGCCCCCTTTGGCTTTCAGGGGATCATTATATGAATAGTTCCCATTCATACTGGGAATGGGACGCAGTGTAGGGTCACATAGAGCGAATCCGCAGCATATTTCACACCGCGGTTGCCCACAAGGGCGAGATCACTGCTGTGGCTGGGTAGCTCAGTGTGTCCGCTCATGACTGCCGGCGGGAAATCCGCCGCTATTAGTGGACACACAAAGCTACCCAGCCGCAGCAGGGAGCTCATTATTGTGACTGTTGGCAGGCATCCGCAGCATGTAATATGCTGCGGATGTGTGCCGTGTGATCCTACACATTAAACATTTTTATTATTTACTATATTTATTTAATAAATGTGTTTTTATTTATTTTTACACTTTTTACGCTTTTTTTATTTATTTTTTTACCCTTTTTTTATTTATTTTTTTACACTTTTTTTATACTTCTTGTTTTTAAGCACTTTTATTTATTTTATTTTTTTCACTTTTTTTTAATGCTTTGGAATACTTAGTATTCCAAAGCATTGCAGATATATGCTGCCTGCTAGTTTTACACTAGCAGGCAGCATATGAGGACGTGCCTCCCGGCTGTGTGTTACAGCCGAGTCCCTGCCGCGATCTCGTGGGTGCACTGGGCAGCACCCACGAGAGCCATGGACGAGTATACACGTCCTGGTGCGGGAACGTTCATCCTGCCAGGACGTGTATACACGTCCATGGTCGTTAAGGGGTTAAATAAGTACCAAAACTCATCTCTGCTATAGGCATCCAGAGGATTTTTACCCTAGTGCGCATGCGCCGATCCACGGCGCTGCAAACTTCCACGTTTGCATCTTCAGGCGCGGGTCATGTGATTTATCATGTGACTGGGGCACGTCACGCGGTACCCAGAAGTGTTGCGGCATTCGGAGGCTCGGGCGTCATGCGCCAATATAGGGAGGACACGTCCTTCTTCACAGGTGTGTAATCCTTTTGATAAGGAACTGATTGGCTATTCCTTATATAAATAACCCACTGGACTGTGATGACTCCACCCCCAGGACAAAGGATTCACCAAAACGATTGCTGAAGTGGCGTCATCCTGGTCTCTGCTGCTATTATTCTATATGCTCTGTTTTCGGGTATGTAATGTTATGTCCATCTGTATTATGCACTTTTGGAGGTTTTAACCCCTAAACTATGCACTTTCAAAGGATTGGACTTTACATGAACTTTATTCATTGCTATTGCATTGTTTAAACACATGAGCAGGTAGTATCGCCCCTTTGTTTAGCCTCCCTTAGTGGACCTATTCTCTCCCTTTTTCCCCATGTTTTATCATTATGATATATGTATTTTAAATGATGTAATAAACATTCTTTTGTTTTAAACTATATCTGAATGACTCCATAGTATTTTGTGTTCATCTAATTATTCTGGAGGTCATATATGAAGCCCTACACCAAAGTAATTTATATACCTCACATATAGGTTTTTCTTACCATATAATAATAATTTTTGCTTTGGTGGTTTGTTGCTTTGTGTTTTATTTATATATATTATTTATATATACTATAGCACAAATCAGTGTTATCGGTGCTTAATTGCTCCAGCCTGCCATGGCTGACTGGAAAATCGGAGCAATGATTGGATGGCGAGGAGGCAGGTAAGGGCTCTCCCGCTGCCCCCTCAAATAATTGGGACATTGTGGTGGACCTGATCAGCCAGACTGAGCAGCTGGTATTTTTTTCTCCAATTTTAATCACAAATTTTAATAAACTTTGATCACAACGTCTAAAGATATAATGCCATGCATCACAACGATCGGTGATGTCCGGCATTAGCCACAAGTCCCGGAAGCTCATGGCCATTGAGACCACCCCGCTATGACACATGTTTTGCTCCTGAGCGTGCGTTATAGAAGGGAAGCGGGACAAGGGTGTACATGTACGCCTTTGTTCCTTAAAGGGTTACTCCACTGGAAAACATTTTTTTTTATCAACTGGTGCCAGAAAGTTAAACAGATTTGAAAATTACTTCTATTTAAAATCTTATTCCTTTCAGTACTTATCAGCTGCTATATGCTCCACAGAAAGTTCTTTTCTTTTTGAATTTCCTTTCTGCCTGACCACAGTGATCTCTGCTGACAACCCTGTCCATTTTAGGAACTGTCAGGAGCAGGATAGGTTTGCTATGGGGATTTTCTCCTACTCTGGACAGTTCCTGACATGGACAGAGGTTTCAGCAGAGAGCAATGTGGTCAGACAGAAAGGTAACTCAAAAAGAAAGTAACTTCCTCTGGAACATACAGCAGACAATAAGTACTAGAGGTTTTTATATAGAAGTAATTTACAAATCTGTTTAACTTTCTGGCACCAGTTGATTTAAAAAAAAAAATGTTTTCCAGTGGATTACTCCTTTAAGGGGTTAAACAAGCTTTTAGTTACCTTGGGTTACCGCATGATGTCATAACTTTTACTTTAACTTAACTTTAAAACCACTTTAAAACTACTACATACATTCCTAGATGACCCTGATAGTGTTATACAGCTCTTTGGAGCTCTAAGCAGTGTAAGGCTGGGTCCACACTACGTTTTGTCCCATACGGGAGCGCATACGGCAGGAGGGAGCTAAAAGCTCGCGCTCCCGTATGTGACCGTATGCGCTCCCGTATGTCATTAATTTCAATGAGCCGACCGGAGTGAAACGTTCGGTCCGGTCGGCTCATTTTTGCGCCGTATGCGCTTTTACAACCGGACCTAAAACCGTGGTTGACCACGGTTTTAGGTCCGGTTGTAAAAGCGCATACGGCGCAAAAATGAGCCGACCGGACCGAACGTTTCACTCCGGTCGGCTCATTGAAGTGAATGACATACGGGAGCGCATACGGTCACATACGGGAGCGCGAGGTTTTAGCTCCCTCCTGCCGTATGCGCTCCCGTATGGGACAAAACGTAGTGTGGACCCAGCCTTATACACATGTTTTGAGGCTTCTTTCATTGCTGGTTTGCAGTGAACCTGTTTGCCGCAAACAAAACTTTTTCAAAAAGTTTGGCAAGCCTAGTGAACCTCTAGGCCTTATCCCTTATTTTAATTCAACATGTTAGTTTTTCTCTTTCAATAAATTAGCTCCGATTTCTTAACAGATTTCTGTTTTCATTTTGTCAGTATAGTGTATTGAGTGCAGACTGGAGAGGAAAACTGGATTTTTTTTTTTTTTTTTTTTGGCACAAAGCCACAACATAACAAAATGTGAAATGGGTCTGAAGACATTCTAAATGCATTGTAGATGTACTGTACTAAATATTGTTCATGAATAAAATTTAAACAAGTAGGAGTAAAAATACATCTGTGTAATTGATAGGAGTTCTAATTAGTGGGCGGAGGGCTTCCTGAATCAACTTCACCTCTTTTCTTCTACAGAAGACACCAACAAACACTTCAAATAAATAAGCTGTAATTTTCTGCAATTATTGTAAGTAGTACACCTGGTATTATCAGGAGCTTCTCTGTAAAGCTGCACATCTTACTATATGAAAACTAAGCTAAAAAGTACTTACATTTACTTTCAAGTTTTTTGGTCTGTTGTATTCATGCAGTTTATTTTGTTGGAGGTTTAGAGAGCCACTTACTGGATTTGTGTGATGTTTCTGTAGGCATTAGTTATAAAGCTTAACGTTTAAGTCAGGCGTAAAACTTTGCAAGAGCGCGTCAGCACTACTGGAAATGGTTCCCCCTTCTCTAGTTTGGTTAAATGTCATGTACTACAATGTTGCTTACCTTTCCTCTGCTGATAACATGCCATTTGATCCTGGTGGGCAATGCAAGTTCCTTCTGTTTTGCTAATGCCACATCCAGTTACAGTTACCTTAACATGTCTATGTTCTTTTGGTTTTAGCCAGCTGCTCTTTATAGTTTATCAGGTGCTTTAATAAATACAAGCATACTGTTTCCAAGTCTTTGCTTGAGTGTCACAGTGGGGGACATTTATGAGAGGTGTTTTTATATCCTGCATGTATATTAAGCTCCAACCATGATCAGTTTGTTAAATTTACTAAGAAATGCTCACCTCTTAGTCAATCCAGTGGCTCTGTGGCTGCCCATTATGCTCGGTGTAGAAATGTAAGCCACCTCCAAGCTGTGGCAAAGCGGGTCTAAAGCCAAATGTAAGGATGGAACACCCTCTGCACTCCCCCTTTTGTGAAGCCATGCTTCAGCCAAACAGTACCAACCCTTTTCCTGCCTTCTTCCTTCCCCATTATGTTTGTTCAAAAGTTTTTTGTGCAAGCAAAATCTATTTTTCCAGCTCTCAACAATCCTGAGTCTATAGCTACCAGTCATTTGTCCTTACCTGCCAACTCTGTGTCTATAAATCCTGACCCCAAAACTCTCCCAAGTCTACAAGACCAGTCTCCACTATGACCATTCTTCCAGTCCAGGAAGTTCCGGTTCTACTGTTGTAATGTGTGTCATGATGTTTCTATTCTACAGTTCATGTTCCTGCTCTACAGTCCAAGCTTCTATTGGCTCTGCTCAGGTGTCTCAGTTCCAGGTGACCTGTTTACTGCTCTCCCATCTCTGGTATTCGAGTTCTTGATGTCTATGTTCCTGGAGGTGACTGTCCTGTCATTCCTGCTTCATCCTACTGTCTTCTGGTGGCTTTTTTTGACTCTCCTCCCTTAGAATCAGCATCCCAGTCTAGATAGCAAAAAACTATTAACCACGAAAAGGATCATCAACATCTGTCCAGAGACTACACTTTATGTTATTAGATTAGCTACTGTTGCATACACTCAGAAGAGCCCTTATAAGAAAATAACAATATTTAATTAATGTTAATTACCGTATTTATTGGCGTATAACACACACTTTTTAGGCTAAAATTTTTAGCCTAAAGTCTGTGTGCGTGTTATACGCCGATACACCCCCAGGGAAGGCAGGGGGAGAGAGGCCGTCGCTGCCCGCTTCTCTCCCCCTGCCTTTCCTGGGGTCTAGAGCGCTGCTGTCGGCCCTTCTCACCCCCTGGTTATCGGCGCCGCTGCCCGTTCTGTCCCCCTGACTATCGGTGCCGGCGCCGATAGCCAGGGGGAGAGAAGCGGCGCCGACAGCCAGGGGGAGAGAAGGGGCAGCGGCACCCATTGCCGGCGCCGCTGCCCCGTTGCCTCCCCCCATCCCCGGTGGCATAATTACCTGAGTCGGGTCCGCGCTGCTGCAGGCCTCCGGCGTGCGTCCCCGGCGTCGTTGCTATGCACTGAACGGCGCGGCGCATGACGTCAGTGCGCCGCGCCGTGCATAGCAACGACGCTGGGGACGCACGACGGAGGTCTGCAGCAGCGCGGACCCGACTCAGGTAATTATGCCACCGGGGATGGGGGGAGGCAACGGGGCAGCGGCGCCGGCAATGGGTGCCGCTGCCCCTTCTCTCCCCCTGGCTGTCGGCGCCGCTTCTCTCCCCCTGGCTTTCCTGGGGGTATATCAGGGTATACACGCGCACACACGCACCCTCATTTTACCATGGATATTTGGGTAAAAAACTTTTTTTACCCAAATATCCTTGGTAAAATGAGGGTGCGTGTTATAGGCCGGTGCGTGGTATACCCCGATAAATACGGTAGGTAAACGTTTAAGTTATACAATACATTAGTGTATATCCTTCCCATAAATAAAAATTAAGATTTGTTCATTTATAGAGATGACATACAATTTTAGACATAGCCCATGGACAAGAGTAGCACTTTTGAAAATAACCAGACCCCTTTATCTAATTCTAATCTAATTCTTTAGCTTAAATTGTTTGTATGGCAATTGTTGTTTTAGTTATGCCATTTGTAATAAACATGTAAATGGTTAAAACAATAGTAATATATATATATATATATATATATATATATATATATATATATATATATATTTTTTTTTTTTTACTTTAACCAAATTAAAAAATAAATACCCAGAAGGTAATGGTCCAGGGATTAGTCTCTGCCACCATCTTCCTCTTATTGACAGTTTAAACAGTCCTTGATTTATAAAGAAGTCCAAATAATGACCAACTCCACCTTTACCACATTCTGTCATAAAAGAATTGTAGATCAATGGAGACTTTACACTGTTATGAATGGTATTCTGATATTTAATATTATTTTTACTTGTAAATTGCATTAGTTTAAATAACTCTTTGTTGTTAAAGTTAAACTCTGTGTAAAAAAAAAAAACAAGACAAACGCTCTATATTAAAAATCA
Organism: Hyla sarda; assembly: GCF_029499605.1. Classification (NCBI taxonomy): domain Eukaryota; kingdom Metazoa; phylum Chordata; class Amphibia; order Anura; family Hylidae; genus Hyla; species Hyla sarda. The sequence continues at coordinate 341,679,595 of NC_079191.1, read as the reverse complement.
CAATGTCACAAATGCAGACTATAGCGACAGTCATTTCATATTGCTGCTTAGGCTTCATTTCGGCTAGAACAGTGGACCCCCACTTCAGGTACTGGCACCACACAACTCCTGGCACCCGCTCTAGCCCCCCAGAGTAGGGGCGGAGTGCATACCGTTAGGGACACCCCCACAGCAGGAGTCCTAATTCACCAGTGCCACCTAACGGCACACATCACCCTTTTTTTCCGGGTCACTGGGGACCCGATTGACTCGGAATCCGGAAGAGATTAAGGATGAAGGGCTTACATGTACTCCCTGCACCTCCTGCCCTTCTATGCCATTTAACCCCTTAAGGACCAGGCCATTTTACACCTTAAGGACCGGAGCGTTTTTTGCAATTCTGACCACTGTCACTTTAAACATTAATAACTCTGGAATGCTTTTAGTTATCATTCTGATTCCGAGATTGTTTTTTCGTGACATATTCTACTTTAACTTAGTGGTAAAATTTTATGGTAACTTGCATCCTTTCTTGGGGAAAAATCCCAAAATTTGATGAAAAAAATGAAAATTTAGCATTTTTCGAACTTTGAAGCTATCTGCTTGTAATGAAAATGGATATTCAAAATATATTTTTTTTGGGTTCACATATACAATATGTCAACTTTATGTTTGCATCATAAAATTTATGAGTTTTTACTTTTGGAAGACACCAGAGGGCTTCAAAGTTCTGCAGCAATTTTGACATTTTTCACAAAATTTTCAAACTCACAATTTTTCAGGGACCAGTTCAGTTTTCAAGTGGATTTGAAGGGTCTTCATATTAGAAATACCCCATAAAAGACCCCATTATAAAAAACTACACCCCCCAAAGTATTCAAAATGACATTCAGTAAGTGTATTAACCCTTTAGGTGTTTCACAGGAATAGCAGCAAAGTGAAGGAGAAAATTCAAAATCTTCATTTTTTACACTCGCATGTTCTTGTAGACCCAATTTTTGAATTTTTGCAAGGGGTAAAAAGGAGAAAATTTTTACTTGTATTTGAAACCCAATTTCTCTCGAGTAAGCACATACCTCATATGTCTATGTTAATTTTTCAGCGGGCGCAGTAGAGGGCTCAGAAGGGAAGGAGCGACAAATGGTTTTTGGGGGGCATTCCGCATTTAGGAAGCCCCTATGGTGCCAGGACAGCAAAAAAAAAACACATGGCATACCATTTTGGAAACTAGACCCCTCAGGGAATGTAACAAGGGGTAAAGTGAACCTTAATACCCTACAGGTGATTCACGACTTTTGCATATGTAAAAAAAATATATATATTTTTTACCTAAAATGCTTGGTTTCCCAAAAATTTTACATTTTTAAAAAGGATAATAGCAGAAAATACCCCCCAAAATTTGAAGCCCAATTTTTCCCGATACAGAAAACACCTCGCAAGGGGGTTAAAAGTGCTCTGCTGGCGCACTACAGGTCTCAGAAGAGAAGGAGTCACATTTGGCTTTTTTGAAGGAAATTTTGCTCTGTGGGCATGCAGCATTTAGGAAGCCCCTATGGTGCCAGAACAGCAAAAAAAAAACACATGGCATACCATTTTGGAAACTAGACCCCTCGGGGAACGTAACAAGGGGTAATGTGAACCTTAATGCCCTACAGGTGTTTCACGACTTTTGCATATGTAAAAAAAAAAAATTTTTTTTTTAACCTAAAATGCTTGTTTTCCCAAAATGTTTACATTTTTAAAAAGGGTAATAGCGGAAAATACCCCCCAAAATTTGAAGCCCAATTTCTCCCGATTCAGAAAACACCCCATATGGGGGTGAAAAGTGCTCTGCTGGTGCACTACAGGTCTCAGAAGAGAAGGAGTCACATTTGGCTTTTTGAAAGCGAATTTTGCTCTGGGGGCATGCCGCATTTAGGAAGCCCCTATGGTGCCAGGACAGCAAAAAAAAACCCCATGGCATACCATTTTGGAAACTAGACCCCTCGGGGAACGTAACAAGGGGTAGTTTGAACCTTAATACCCTACAGGTGTTTCACGACTTTTGCATATGTAAAAAAATATTTTTTTTTTTACCTAAAATGCTTGTTTTCCCAAAAATTTTACATTTTTAAAAAGGGTAATAGCAGAAAATACCCCCCAAAATTTGTTAGGCAATTTCTCCCGAGTATGGCGATACCCCATATGTGACCCTAAACTGTTGCCTTGAAATACGACAGGGCTCCAAAGTGAGAGCGCCATGCGCATTTGAGGCCTAAATTAGGGACTTGCATAGGGGTGGACATAGGGGTATTCTACGCCAGTGATTCCCAAACAGGGTGCCTCCAGCTGTTGTAAAACTCCCAGCATGCCTAGACAGTCAACGGCTATCTGGCAATACTGGGAGTAGTTGTTTTGCAACAGCTGGAGGCTCCGTTCTGGAAACAGTGGCGTACCAGACGTTTTTCATTTTTATTGGGGAGGGGAGGGGGGCTGTGTAGGGGTATGTGTATATGTAGTGTTTTTTACTTTTTATTTTATTTTGTGTTAGTGTAGTGTAGTGTTTTTAGGGTACAGTCGCATGGGCGGGGGTTCACAGTATTTTCTCGCTGGCAGTTTGAGCTGCGGCAGAAATTTTGCCGCACCTCAAACTTGCAGCCGGATACTTACTGTAAGCCTCTGCCCATGTGAGTGTACCCTGTACATTCACATTGGGGGGGGGGGGAACTTCCAGCTGTTGCAAAACTACAACTCCCAGTATGTACGGTCTAACAAACTCAGTGTTTTGCAACCAGTGTGCCTTCAGCTGTTGCAAAAGCTACAACCCCCAGCATGTACGGACAGCGGAAGGGCATGCTGGGTCTTGTAGTTATGCAACAGCTGGAGGCATACTACTTTGGCTGGGGATGCTGGGGATTGTAGTTATGCAACAGCTGGAGACACACTGGTTTGCTACTTAACTCAGTGTGCCTTCAGCTGTTGCAAAACTACAACTCTCAGCAGTCACCGACAGCCAACGGGCATGCTGGGAGTTGTAGTTATGCAACCACCAGATGCACCACTACAACTCCCAGCATGCACTTTAGCTGATTGTGCAAGTTGGGAGTTGTAGTTACACAACAGCTGAAGGTACACTTTTCCATAGAAAGAATGTGCCTCCAGCTGTTGCAAAACTACAAGTTCCAGCTTGTCCATAAGGGAATGCTGGGAGTTGTGGTGGTCTGCCTCCTGCTGTTGCATAACTACAGCTCCCAGCATGCCCTTTTTGCATGCTGGGAGCTGTTGCTAAGCAACAGCAGGAGGCTGTCACTCACCTCCAACGATCCTCGCCGCACAGGTCAGTCCCTCGTCGTCTCCGCCGCCGCCGCTGCTCCTGGGGCCCCGATCCCAACAGGGGCGCCGGGGATCGGGGTCCCCAGCACCCGGGGTGCACGTCCCGCACCCGCTCACGTCCTCCGGAAGAGGGGCGGAGCGGGTTGCGGGAGTGACACCCGCAGCAGGCGCCCTGATTGGTCGGCCGGTAATCCGGCCGACGAATCAGGGCGATCGTGAGGTGGCACCAGTGCCACCTCACCCCTGCTGGCTCTGGCTGTCCGGGGCCGTCTCTGACGGCCCCGATCAGCCAATAATTCCGGGTCACCGGGTCACTGGAGACCCGATTGACCCGGAATCCGCCGCAGATCGCTGGACTGAATTGTCCAGTGATCTGCGGCCATCGCCGACATGGGGGGTCATCATGACCCCCCTGGGCGATATGCCCCGATGCCTGCTGAACGATTTCAGCAGGCATCGGGCACCGGCTCCGCTCCAGATGGTTGCGGGGGGGTGGTAAAACACATGACGTTCTCATACGTCATGAGTCCTTAAGGACTCGGAAATGGAGACGTATGAGAACGTCATGTGTCCTTAAGGGGTTAAAGGAATTTGGGGGCCCCAAGCAAAATAGACATGGAGCCCCCTTGCTTCCTCCCCCTCCCCACCTTACGCACGCAAAGCCTACAGGAACCACAGCATAGCCATACAGTTTATGTTCACCCACACTTTATATACATAAAAAAGGAGGTTTACAGTGCAAATACCGCTGTTGCACTTAATGTGCATGAAATTTGAATATTTTCAACAATTGAACATTTGCAAAAAACACCACTGTATCCTTCTTATTCCCCTCCCCATGTGCTTCTTACTCCCCCCTCCCCCTGTCCTTCTTACTCCCCCTCCCCCTCCCTGTGTCCTTCTTATTCCCCTACCCGGTGTCCTTCTTACTCCCCCTCCCCCTGTCCTTCTTACTCCCCCCTCCCTGTGTCCTTCTTACTCCCTCCCCCTCCCTGTTTTTTCTTTTACTCCCCTACCCTACCTATGTTCTCAGTTACCTCCTCCGGCTCCTTCCCTGTACCCTGTAGCATAGCCGAGCTCCTCTACCTCCTGGTAGCCTTATAGGAAGCACAACAAGCACCGGCTCTGCTTAGGGCCCCGGGCCAGCTCGGGCCCCAAGCAATTGCTTGATTTGCCTGTTCTTTAGCGACGGGCCTAATGACACGTGCTCAGGAACTGAGCGTGCATCATAGCAGGATAATCTCTATTGCTATGAGCAACCGGGAACCATGGCTAATGCCGGACATCACCTATCATGGTGATATCTGGCATTAACCCCTTAGACACTGCAATCAAAGTTGATTGCAGCATATAAAATGTAAAAAAAAGATCAATCCTAGCTGCTCAGCGGTGCTTATCGGGACCACCTTGGTGAAACCGAGGTGTCCCAATCAGATGAGAGGACAGCGGAAGGGCCCCTACCTGCTTCCTCACTATACGATCAATGCTCTGATGCTCTAGTCAGTCATGGCAGGATGGAGCAATGGAGCACCAATAACACTGATCAATGCTATGCTATGGCATAGCATTGAACAGTGTATGTAATTCAAGGATTGCATGTAATAGTCCCCTATAGGGACTAAAAATAGTGTAAAAAATGTTTTTAAAAAAGTTCATAAATGTGATTTTTTTCTCTTCCCTAATAAAAGTTTAAATCACCTCCCTTTTACCATATAAAATATGTAAACAAAAGAAAGGGAACATATGTTCATATGTGCGTAAATGTCCAAACTATAAAAATATAACATTAATTAAACCGTGTGGTCAGTGGCGTATACATAAAAAAATTCCAAAGTCCAGAATTGCGTATTTTTGGTCACTTTGTATAGCCTAAAAAAATGTATAAAAAGGGATCAAAAAGCCCCATCAAAACAAAAATGATACTAATAAAAACTACAGATCATGGTGTAAAAAATGAGCCCTCACACATTCCCATATATGGAAAATAAAAAAGTTATATTAGACGGAAGAGGACATTTTTAAACATGCAAATTTTATTTTATTTTATTAAAAGAAGTAAAACAAAACAAAAACCTATATAAGTTGGGTATCATTTTAATTGTATGGACCTACAGAATAAAGATAAAGTGTCATTTATACCATACATTGCACTGTGTAGGAAATTTTTTTAAACTTTTTTTTTTTGGCCCACAAATATAAATATATATATATATATATATATATATATATATATATATATATAATGTGTGTATTTGTGTCTTGCCATAGATTAAGTGGTAAATGATTGATGTCATTACAAAAGTAAAAAAATTTCGTGCAACATTTTGACTGGAAAGCGAGAAAAGCAAGTTTTCCAAAACTTAACTACGTGGTAATAATTTTAAAATGGACTACAGGTAGTCTGGTATTTATTAACTGCTACAGTCGCAACTGCGCAAAAAAAAGTCGCAACAAGGTTAAAAATTTACTAAATCTACTCCAGCTCAAACATCTTTAAATCAACTCTAAATAACTATACAGCTAAATATATACCAAAGGGGAACAAATATAAACGATTAAAACTAAATCCTACATGGCTGACAAATGAGGTTAAAAGAGCAATAAACAACAAAAAAATAGCCTTCAAAAAATTCAAATCTGATGGGTCAGCTATAACATTTAAACAGTGCAAGGAGCTTAATAAAATCTGTAAAAATGTAATAAAAACAGCAAAAATTCAAAATGAGAGACAGGTGGCCAAAGAAAGCAAAACTAATCCTAAATATTTTTTTAGATATATAAATAGAAAAAAACCAAGGACAGAGCATGTAGGAACCCTTAATAATGATAATGGGGAGGTTGTCACGGGCGATAAAGGGAAGGCGGAGCTACTGAATGGGTTCTTTAGTTCTGTATACACTATGGAAAAAGGAGCTGACATTGGCCAGGTCAGTGCTGGTAACACATCATATAATGTATTGAACTGGCTTAATGTAGAGATGGTACAAGGTAAGCTAAGTAAAGTAAATGTAAGCAAATCTCCAGGGCCGGATGGACTACACCCAAGAGTTCTTAGAGAGGTAAGTTCAGTAATATCTGTACCCTTGTTCATGATATTTAGAGATTCTCTGGTGTCTGGTATTGTGCCAAGGGACTGGCGAAAGGCGAATGTGGTACCAATCTTCAAGAAGGGCTCTAGGTCTTCGCCAGGCAATTATAGACCGGTAAGTCTAACGTGCATTGAGGGTAAATTGTTTGAAGGACTTATAAGGGATTACCTACTGGAATACATAGGGGATAATAGTATTATAAGTGATAGCCAGCATGGGTTTACTAAGGATAGAAGTTGTCAAACCAATCTAATTTGCTTTTATGAAGAGGTGAGTAGAAGCCTTGACAGAGGAATGACTGTGGATATAGTGTTTCTGGATTTTGCCAAAGCGTTTGATACTGTCCCTCACAGACGTCTGACAGGTAAGTTAAGGTCCTTGGGCTTGGAAACTTTAGTTTGTAACTGGATTGAACACTGGCTCATGGATCGTACCCAGAGAGTGGTGGTCAATGATTCGTACTCTGATTGGTCCCCGGTTATTAGTGGTGTACCCCAAGGTTCAGTACTGGGCCCGCTGCTGTTTAATTTACTTATCAATGATATAGAGGATGGTTTTAACAGCTCTGTTTCTATCTTTGCAGATGACATCAAGCTTTGTAGCACGGTACAGTCTATAGAGGATGTGTATAGGTTACATGATGACTTGGATAGACTAAGTGTCTGGGCATCCACTTGGCAAATGAGGTTCAATGTGGATAAATGTAAAGTTATGCATCTGGGTACTAATAACCTGCATGCGTCGTATGTCTTAGGGGGGATTAAACTGGCAGAGTCACTGGTAGAGAAGGATCTGGGTGTATTTGTAAATCACAGACTACAGAATAGCATGCAATGTCAGGCTGCTGCTTCCAAAGCCGGCAGGATATTGTCATGGGACAGGAACATAATACTCCCCCTTTATAAAGCATTGGTACAGCCTCACCTGGAATATGATGTTCAGTTTTGGTCGCCTGTTCATAAAAGGGACACTGCGGAGTTGGAAAGGGTGCAGAGACGCGCGACTAAACTAATATGGGGCATGGAACATCTTAGCTATGAGGAGCGATTAAAGGAGTTACAATTGTTTAGTCTTCAGAAGAGACGTTTAAGGGGGGATATGATAAACGTATATAAGTATATTAATGTCCCATACAAAAAATATGGAGAAAAACTGTTCCAGGTTAAACCCCCCCAAAGGACGAGGGGGCACTCCCTCCGTCTGGAGAAGAAAAGGTTTAGTCTAAAGGGGCGACACACCCGTGAGGACTGTGAATTTATGGAACGGTCTACCTCAGGAACTGGTCACAGCAGGAACAATTAACAGCTTTAAAACAGGGTTAGATACATTCCTGGAACAAAATAACATTAATTATTATAGAATTATAAAACAACATTCCTTCCCCTTATCCCCTTACACCCTTCCCTTCAATTCCCTGGTTGGACTTGATGGACGTATGTCTTTTTTCAACCATACTAACTATGTAACTATGTAATATGGAGCAGAAAAAGCTACTACCAAAGTAAAAAAGAAAAATTTGCTTACGTGAAAGAAAATTATCAACAGGCTGAAACCAGTTGATAAATAAGTCACACATAAGCAAAAAAAAATAAAAAAAGTAAAGAAAAAAGTTCTAAAAAAAGGAATACATAAGCAAACATTGATAAATGTCCCTCAATATCTGTACACTAAAGCATTTTCTTTAGATCCAGATAAAATCAGATTTTGGCCCCGTGGTTTTATTCTCACTCCTGATACAAAGAAGTAAATATAAATTGAAGATGTATTTTTGAAAGTTTTTCCCAAAAAACACCAACAGTTTGTAGTAGCACTAAAGGAAATTATTCAGTGTGCAATTATCTATTATGTGACTGTAGATTCACCTTAAGGCACTCAGCACCTCTTGATGATACTGAAAATTGTTGCTGTTTGGGAAATAACTCTTTCACATAATTTTACTGTTGTATGAAAGGAAGACATTTTCTTATCACATTCTTACGCAAAGCCAATATTTTATGTCAAACAAGGACTGTTTTCTTTCATTACATCTTATTATGGAAAACCTAAGGGGAAAAGGAAAAAATATGTTTTTTCAACTTAAGAAATGTTCTCTTGCTGATATACAATCAGACACAAATAGGAATAGTTTATCAAAACTGTCTAAAAAAATTACCTTGTCTCCAATAGTAATCAGATCTCCATTTTCTTTGTATAAGCTGCTCTGGAATAAATTAAGACTGCACTGTGGCTGGCTACCTGGGCAATAAAAACTGTCTTTTAGACAGTTTTAATAATTAAGATGAATAAGATAAAGCGGTGAATTGGGATAATACACCCCATAGTACTGATATGCCCTCTGATATTTCCCACTTGTTAAGCAGCTATATATATATATATATATATATATATATATATATATATATATATATATATTTAAAGACATATTGTGCTTTCCAGACTTGCTTCATTGGAATCTGAATGTGCAGAGCTCGGTAGATGTTTGATGGGAGCTTATGGAAAAAACCCTAAATGTGGACTGTTTGCAGTAGTGATATACAGTGTGGGCCATTTATTTGGATACACCTTAATAAAATGGGAATGGTTGGTGATATTAACTTCCTGTTTGTGGCACATTAGTATATGTGAGGGGGGAAACTTTTCAAGATGGGTGGTGACCATGGCGGCCATTTTGAAGTTGGCCATTTTGAATCCAACTTTTGTTTTTTCAATAGGAAGAGGGTCATGTGGCACATCAAACTTATTGGGAATTTCGCAAGAAAAACAATGATGTGCTTGGCTTTAACGTAACTTTATTCTTTCATGAGTAATTAACAAGTTTCTGACCACTTATAGCATGTGTTCAATGTGCTGCCCATTGTGTTGGATTGTCAATGCAACCCTCTTCTCCCACTCTTCACACACTGATAGCAACACCGCAGGAGAAATGCTAGCACAGGCTTCCAGTATCCGTAGTTTCAGGTGCTGCACATCTCATATCTTCACAGCATAGACAATTGCCTTCAGATGACCCCAAAGATAAAAGTCTAAGGGGGTCAGATCGGGAGACCTTGGGGGCCATTCAACTGGCCCACGACGACCAATCCACTTTCCAGGTACCAGTTCATCTAGGAATGCTCGGAACTGACACCCATAATGTGGTGGTGCACCATCTTGCTGGAAAAACTCAGGGAACATGCCAGCTTCAGTGCATAAAGAGGGAAACACATCATCATGTAGCAATTTCGCATATCCAGTGGCCTTGAGGTTTCCATTGATGAAGAATGGCCCCACTATCTTTGTACCCCATATACCAAACCATACCATCAATTTTTGTGTTCCAACAGTCTTGGAGGGATCTATCCAATGTGGGTTAGTGTCAGACCAATAGCGGTGGTTTTGTTTGTTAACTTCACCATTCACATAAAAGTTTGCCTCATCACTGAACAACATCTTCTGCGTAAACTGAGGGTCCTGTTCCAATTTTTGTTTTGTCCATTCTGCAGCTCCTGAAACTACAGATACTGGAAGCCTGTGCTAGCATTTCTCCTGCGGTGTTGCTATCAGTGTGTGAAGACTGGGAGAAGAGGGTTGCATTGACAATCCAACACAATGGGCAGCACATTGAACACATTTTATAAGTGGTCAGAAACTTGTAAATAACTCATGAAAGAATAAAGTTACGTTAAAACCAACCACATCATTGTTTTTCTTGCGAAATTCCCAATAAGTTTGATGTGTCACATGACCCTCTTCCTATTGAAAAAACAAAAGTTGGATTCAAAATGGCCAACTTCAAAATGGCAGACATGGTCACCACCCATCTTGAAAAGTTTTCCCCCTCACATATACTAATGGGCCACAAACAGGAAGTTAATATCACCAACCATTCCCATTTTATTAAGGTGTATCCATATAAAGGGGTATTCCAGGCCAAAACTTTTTTTTATATATCAACTGGCTCCGGAAAGATAAACAGATTTGTAAATTACTTCTATTAAAAAATCTTAATCCTTCCAATAGTTATTAGCTTCTGAAGTTGAGTTGTTGTTTTCTGTCTAACTGCTCTCTGATGACTCACGTCCCGGGAGCTGTGCAGTTCCTATGGGGATATTCTCCCATCATGCACAGCTCCCGGGACGTGACATCATCATTGAGCAGTTAGACAGAAAACTTCAGAAGCTAATAACTATTGGAAGGATTAAGATTTTTTAATAGAAGTAATTTACAAATTTGTTTAACTTTCCGGAGCCAGTTGATATATATAAAAAAAGGTTTTGCCTGGAATACCCCTTTAAGCAATCTTTTTTTTTTTGAGGTTCCCCAGACAAGATGTCTGCCCGCGGGATTTTCCCCAAACATCTGTCTGCAACAATAGAGTCAAAATGAATTATTTACTGTTACAGTGGTCAAGTCCTTGAATTCAGGGATTGAGTCACGTAATAATTTACATTGCCACATTGTACTATAGGTAAACAGTATACAGTTAGTGTAAAAACGTTTAATTCCACCCACAACCCCCTTCTTTTTTTTTTTTTTTGCAGAAAAGCTATGACCTAGCTGTAATTGTGGAAAACGATTGTACATTATGTAATTTGTCAAATTCAGTAGACCCCACTTTAAATACTAGTAAACCTCCATGGACATAATCACCTATGCTTTTAATGGTGTATGACATTGTGCTGCCTGAGGAGACATTTTAGTGCCATTGGAATGAAGAATGTTGTACTGTAGATTGAGAGGCGGCTCACACTCAATTTACTCCACTCCAGCCTAAAGTTGATAGAGCTCAGTAAGAGACTAAAAAAAGGTTGTATGCTAGGCTTGTGGGAGCTACCAAAGATCAGTATGAGATATGTTTGTTGTTTTGTAGTGTTGAGCACCAGACTCGTGTACACCCCTCTATCACCCATGTACACTCGTCTACACCCCTCTGTCACCCATGTATATTCTTCTATACACCCCTTTGTCACCCATGCACACTCCTCTATACACCTCTGTCACCAATGTACACTCCTCTACACCCCTCTGTCACCCATGTACACTCCTCTACACCCCTCTGCCACCCATATACACTCCTCTACACCCCTGTCACCCATGTACACTCCTCTACACCCCTGTCACCCATGTACACTCCTCTACACCCCTCTGTCACCCATGTGCACTCCTCTACACCCCTCTGTCACCCATGTAAACTCCTCTACACCCCTCTGTCACCCATGTACACTCCTCTACACCCCTCTATCACCCATGTACGCTCCTCTACACCCCTCTGTCACCCATGTAAACTCCTCTACACCCCTCTGTCACCCATGTACACTCCTCTACACCCCTCTGTCACCCATGTACACTCCTCTACACTCCTCTGTCACCCATGTACACTCCTCTACACCCCTCTGTCACCCATGTACACTCGTGTACACCCCTCTATCACCCATGTACACTCGTCTACACCCCTCTGTCATCCATGTACACTCGTCTACACCCCTCTGTCACCCATGTACACTCCTCTACAACCCTCGGTCACCCATGTACACTCCTCTACACCCCTGTCACCCATGTACACTCCTCTACACCCCTGTCACCCATGCACACTCCGCTACACCCCTGTCACCCATGTACACTCCTCTACACCCCTCTGTCACCCATGTGCACTCCTCTACACCCCTCTGTCACCCATGTAAACTCCCTCCTCTACACCCCTCTGTCACCCATGTACACTCCTCTACACCCCTCTATCACCCATGTACGCTCCTCTACACCCCTCTGTCACCCATGTAAACTCCTCTACACCCCTCTATCACCCATGTACACTCCTCTACACCCCTCTGTCACCCATGTACACTCCTCTACACTCCTCTGTCACCCATGTACACTCCTCTACACCCGTCTGTCACCCATGTACACTCGTGTATACCCCTCTATCACCCATGTACACTCGTCTACACCAATCTGTCATCCATGTACACTCGTCTACACCCCTCTGTCACCCATGTACACTCCTCTACAACCCTCGGTCACCCATGTACACTCCTCTACACCCCTGTCACCCATGTACACTCCTCTACACCCCTGTCACCCATGCACACTCCGTTACACCCCTGTCACCCATGTACACTCCTCTAAACCCCTCTGTCACCCATGTGCACTCCTCTACACCACTCTGTCAACCATGTGCACTCCTCTACACCCCTATGTCACCCATGTAAACTCCTCTACACCCCTCTGTCACCAATGTACACTCCTCTACACCCCTGTCACTCATGCACACTCCGCTACACCCCTGTCACCCATGTACACTCCTCTACACCCCTGTCACCCATGTACACTCCTCTTCATCCCTCTGTCACCCATGTGCACTCCCCTACACCCCTCTGTCACCCATGTAAACTCCTCTACACCCCTCTGTCACCCATGTACACTCCTCTACACCCCTGTCACCCATGTACACTCCTCTACACCCCTCTGTCACCCATGTGCACTCGTCTACACCACTCTGTCACCCATGTAAACTCCTCTACACCCCTCTGTCACCCATGTACACTCCTCTACACCCCTCTCTCACCCATGTACACTCCTCTACACCCCTCTGTCACCCATGTACACTCCTCTACACCCCTCTGTCACCCATGTACACTCCTCTACACTCCTCTGTCACCCATGTACACTCCTCTACACCCCTCTGTCACCCATGTACACTCGTGTACACCACTCTATCACCCATGTACACTCGTCTACACCCCTCTGTCACCCATGTACACTCCTCTACACCCCTGTCACCCAAGTACACTCCTCTACACCCCTGTCACCCATGCACACTCCGCTACACCCCTGTCACCCATGTACACTCCTCTCCACCCCTCTGTCACCCATGTGCACTTCTCTACACCCCTCTGTCACCCATGTACACTCGTGTACACCCCTCTATCACCCATGTACACTCGTCTACACCCCTCTGTCATCCATGTACACTCGTCTACACCCCTCTGTCACCCATGTACACTCCTCTACAACCCTCGGTCACCCATGTACACTCCTCTACACCCCTGTCACCCATGTACACTCCTCTACACCCCTGTCACCCATGTGCACTCCTCTACACCACTCTGTCAACCATGTGCACTCCTCTACACCCCTATGTCACCCATGTAAACTCCTCTACACCCCTCTGTCACCAATGTACACTCCTCTACACCCCTGTCACCCATGCACACTCCGCTACACCCCTGTCACCCATGTACACTCCTCTACACCCCTGTCACCCATGTACACTCCTCTTCATCCCTCTGTCACCCATGTGCACTCCCCTACACCACTCTGTCACCCATGTGCACTCCTCTACACCCCTCTGTCACCCATGTAAACTCCTCTACACCCCTCTGTCACCCATGTACACTCCTCTACACCCCTGTCACCCATGTACACTCCTCTACACCCCTCTGTCACCCATGTGCACTCGTCTACACCACTCTGTCACCCATGTAAACTCCTCTACACCCCTCTGTCACCCATGTACACTCCTCTACACCCCTCTGTCACCCATGTACACTCCTCTACACCCCTCTGTCACCCATGTACACTCCTCTACACCCCTCTGTCACCCATGTACACTACTCTACACTCCTCTGTCACCCATGTACACTCCTCTACACCCCTCTGTCACCCATGTACACTCGTGTACACCCCTCTATCACCCATGTACACTCGTCTACACCCCTCTGTCACCCATGTACACTCCTCTACACCCCTGTCACCCAAGTACACTCCTCTACACCCCTGTCACCCATGCACACTCCGCTACACCCCTGTCACCCATGTACACTCCTCTACACCCCTCTGTCACCCATGTGCACTCCTCTACACCACTCTGTCATCCATGTGCACTCCTCTACACCCCTCTGTCACCCATGTAAACTCCTCTACACCCCTCTGTCACCAATGTACACTCCTCTACACCCCTGTCACCCATGCACACTCCGCTACACCCCTGTCACCCATGTACAATCCTCTACACCCCTGTCACCCATGTACACTCCTCTATGCCCCTCTGTCACCCATGTGCACTCCTCTACACCACTCTGTCACCCATGTGCACTCCTCTACACCCCTCTGTCACCCATGTAAACTCCTCTACACCCCTCTGTCACCCATGTACACTTCTCTACACCCCTGTCACCCATGTGCACTCGTCTACACCACTCTGTCACCCATGTAAACTCCTCTACACCCCTCTGTCACCCATGTACACTCCTCTACACCCCTCTGTCACCCATGTACACTCCTCTACACCCCTCTGTCACCCATGTACACTCCTCTACACCCCTCTGTCACCCATGTACACTCCTCTACACCCCTCTGTCACCCATGTACACTCCTCTACACTCCTCTGTCACCCATGTACACTCCTCTACACCCCTCTGTCACCCATGTACACTCGTGTACACCCCTCTATCACCCATGTACACTCGTCTACACCCCTCTGTCACCCATGTACACTCCTCTACACCCCTGTCACCCAAGTACACTCCTCTACACCCCTGTCACCCATGCACACTCCGCTACACCCCTGTCACCCATGTACACTCCTCTCCACCCCTCTGTCACCCATGTGCACTTCTCTACACCCCTCTGTCACCCATGTACACTCGTGTACACCCCTCTATCACCCATGTACACTCGTCTACACCCCTCTGTCATCCATGTACACTCGTCTACACCCCTCTGTCACCCATGTACACTCCTCTACAACCCTCGGTCACCCATGTACACTCCTCTACACCCCTGTCACCCATGTACACTCCTCTACACCCCTGTCACCCATGTGCACTCCTCTACACCACTCTGTCAACCATGTGCACTCCTCTACACCCCTATGTCACCCATGTAAACTCCTCTACACCCCTCTGTCACCAATGTACACTCCTCTACACCCCTGTCACCCATGCACACTCCGCTACACCCCTGTCACCCATGTACACTCCTCTACACCCCTGTCACCCATGTACACTCCTCTTCATCCCTCTGTCACCCATGTGCACTCCCCTACACCACTCTGTCACCCATGTGCACTCCTCTACACCCCTCTGTCACCCATGTAAACTCCTCTACACCCCTCTGTCACCCATGTACACTCCTCTACACCCCTGTCACCCATGTACACTCCTCTACACCCCTCTGTCACCCATGTGCACTCGTCTACACCACTCTGTCACCCATGTAAACTCCTCTACACCCCTCTGTCACCCATGTACACTCCTCTACACCCCTCTGTCACCCATGTACACTCCTCTACACCCCTCTGTCACCCATGTACACTCCTCTACACCCCTCTGTCACCCATGTACACTACTCTACACTCCTCTGTCACCCATGTACACTCCTCTACACCCCTCTGTCACCCATGTACACTCGTGTACACCCCTCTATCACCCATGTACACTTGTCTACACCCCTCTGTCACCCATGTACACTCCTCTACACCCCTGTCACCCAAGTACACTCCTCTACACCCCTGTCACCCATGCACACTCCGCTACACCCCTGTCACCCATGTACACTCCTCTACACCCCTCTGTCACCCATGTGCACTCCTCTACACCACTCTGTCATCCATGTGCACTCCTCTACACCCCTCTGTCACCCATGTAAACTCCTCTACACCCCTCTGTCACCAATGTACACTCCTCTACACCCCTGTCACCCATGCACACTCCGCTACACCCCTGTCACCCATGTACAATCCTCTACACCCCTGTCACCCATGTACACTCCTCTATGCCCCTCTGTCACCCATGTGCACTCCTCTACACCACTCTGTCACCCATGTGCACTCCTCTACACCCCTCTGTCACCCATGTAAACTCCTCTACACCCCTCTGTCACCCATGTACACTTCTCTACACCCCTGTCACCCATGTGCACTCGTCTACACCACTCTGTCACCCATGTAAACTCCTCTACACCCCTCTGTCACCCATGTACACTCCTCTACACCCCTCTGTCACCCATGTACACTCCTCTACACCCCTCTGTCACCCATGTACACTCCTCTACACCCCTCTGTCACCAGTGTACACTCCTCTACACCCCTGTCACCCATGCACACTCCGCTACACCCCTGTCACCCATGTACACTCCTCTACACCCCTGTCACCCATGTACACTCCTCTACACCCCTCTGTCACCCATGTGCACTCCTCTACACCACTCTGTCACCCATGTGCACTCCTCTACACCCCTCTGTCACCCATGTAAACTCCTCTACACCCCTCTGTCACCCATGTGCACTCCTCTACACCTCTGTCACCCATGTACACTCCTCTACACCCCTCTGTCACCCATGTGCACTCGTCTACACCACTCTGTCACCCATGTAAACTCCTCTACACCCCTCTGTCACCCATGTACACTCCTCTACACCCCTCTGTCACCCATGTACACTCCTCTACACCCCTCTGTCACCCATGTACACTCCTCTACACCCCTCTGTCACCCATGTACACTCCTCTACACTCCTCTGTCACCCATGTACACTCCTCTACACCCCTCTGTCACCCATGTACACTTGTGTACACCCCTCTGTCACCCATGTACACTCGTGTACACCCCTCTATCACCCATGTACACTCGTCTACACCCCTCTGTCACCCATGTACACTCCTCTACACCCCTGTCACCCAAGTACACTCCTCTACACCCCTGTCACCCATGCACACTCCGCTACACCCCTGTCACCCATGTACACTCCTCTCCACCCCTCTGTCACCCATGTGCACTTCTCTACACCCCTCTGTCACCCATGTACACTCGTGTACACCCCTCTATCACCCATGTACACTCGTCTACACCCCTCTGTCATCCATGTACACTCGTCTACACCCCTCTGTCACCCATGTACACTCCTCTACAACCCTCGGTCACCCATGTACACTCCTCTACACCCCTGTCACCCATGTACACTCCTCTACACCCCTGTCACCCATGTGCACTCCTCTACACCACTCTGTCAACCATGTGCACTCCTCTACACCCCTATGTCACCCA
The DNA here is from genome assembly GCF_029499605.1 of Hyla sarda. Lineage (NCBI taxonomy): Eukaryota > Metazoa > Chordata > Amphibia > Anura > Hylidae > Hyla > Hyla sarda. Next base: position 341,662,196 of record NC_079191.1, on the reverse strand, counting down.
TGTAAACTCCTCTACACCCCTCTGTCACCAATGTACACTCCTCTACACCCCTGTCACCCATGCACACTCCGCTACACCCCTGTCACCCATGTACACTCCTCTACACCCCTGTCACCCATGTACACTCCTCTTCATCCCTCTGTCACCCATGTGCACTCCCCTACACCACTCTGTCACCCATGTGCACTCCTCTACACCCCTCTGTCACCCATGTAAACTCCTCTACACCCCTCTGTCACCCATGTACACTCCTCTACACCCCTGTCACCCATGTACACTCCTCTACACCCCTCTGTCACCCATGTGCACTCGTCTACACCACTCTGTCACCCATGTAAACTCCTCTACACCCCTCTGTCACCCATGTACACTCCTCTACACCCCTCTGTCACCCATGTACACTCCTCTACACCCCTCTGTCACCCATGTACACTCCTCTACACCCCTCTGTCACCCATGTACACTACTCTACACTCCTCTGTCACCCATGTACACTCCTCTACACCCCTCTGTCACCCATGTACACTCGTGTACACCCCTCTATCACCCATGTACACTCGTCTACACCCCTCTGTCACCCATGTACACTCCTCTACACCCCTGTCACCCAAGTACACTCCTCTACACCCCTGTCACCCATGCACACTCCGCTACACCCCTGTCACCCATGTACACTCCTCTACACCCCTCTGTCACCCATGTGCACTCCTCTACACCACTCTGTCATCCATGTGCACTCCTCTACACCCCTCTGTCACCCATGTAAACTCCTCTACACCCCTCTGTCACCAATGTACACTCCTCTACACCCCTGTCACCCATGCACACTCCGCTACACCCCTGTCACCCATGTACAATCCTCTACACCCCTGTCACCCATGTACACTCCTCTATGCCCCTCTGTCACCCATGTGCACTCCTCTACACCACTCTGTCACCCATGTGCACTCCTCTACACCCCTCTGTCACCCATGTAAACTCCTCTACACCCCTCTGTCACCCATGTACACTTCTCTACACCCCTGTCACCCATGTGCACTCGTCTACACCACTCTGTCACCCATGTAAACTCCTCTACACCCCTCTGTCACCCATGTACACTCCTCTACACCCCTCTGTCACCCATGTACACTCCTCTACACCCCTCTGTCACCCATGTACACTCCTCTACACCCCTCTGTCACCAGTGTACACTCCTCTACACCCCTGTCACCCATGCACACTCCGCTACACCCCTGTCACCCATGTACACTCCTCTACACCCCTGTCACCCATGTACACTCCTCTACACCCCTCTGTCACCCATGTGCACTCCTCTACACCACTCTGTCACCCATGTGCACTCCTCTACACCCCTCTGTCACCCATGTAAACTCCTCTACACCCCTCTGTCACCCATGTGCACTCCTCTACACCTCTGTCACCCATGTACACTCCTCTACACCCCTCTGTCACCCATGTGCACTCGTCTACACCACTCTGTCACCCATGTAAACTCCTCTACACCCCTCTGTCACCCATGTACACTCCTCTACACCCCTCTGTCACCCATGTACACTCCTCTACACCCCTCTGTCACCCATGTACACTCCTCTACACCCCTCTGTCACCCATGTACACTCCTCTACACTCCTCTGTCACCCATGTACACTCCTCTACACCCCTCTGTCACCCATGTACACTTGTGTACACCCCTCTATCACCCATGTACACTCGTCTACACGCCTCTGTCACCCATGTACACTCGTCTACACCCCTCTGTCACCCATGTACACTCCTCTACACCCCTGTCACCCATGTACACTCCTCTACACCCCTGTCACCCATGCACACTCCGCTACACCCCTGTCACCCATGTACACTCCTCTACACCCCTCTGTCACCCATGTGCACTCCTCTACACCACTCTGTCACCCATGTGCACTCCTCTACACCCCTCTGTCACCCATGTAAACTCCTCTACACCCCTCTGTCACCAATGTACACTCCTCTACACCCCTGTCACCCATGCACACTCCGCTACACCCCTGTCATCCATGTACACTCCTCTACACCCCTGTCACCCATGTACACTCCTCTACGCCCCTCTGTTACCCATGTGCACTCCTCTACACCACTTTGTCACCCATGTGCACTCCTCTACACCCCTCTGTCACCCATGTACACTCCTCTACACCCCTCTGTCACCCATGTACACTCCTCTACACCCCTGTCACCCATGTACACTCCTCTACACCCCTCCGTCACCCATGTGCACTCGTCTACACCACTCTGTCACCCATGTAAACTCCTCTACACCCCACTGTCACCCATGTACACTCTTCTACACCCCTCTGTCACCCATGTACACTCCTCTACACCCCTCTGTCACCCATGTACACTCCTCTACACCCCTCTGTCACCCATGTACACTCCTCTGTCACCCATGTACACTCCTCTACACCCCTCTGTCACCCATGTACACTCGTGTACACCCCTCTATCACCCATGTACACTCGTCTACACCCCTCTGTCACCCATGTACACTCGTCTACACCCCTCTGTCACCCATGTACACTCCTCAACACCCCTCTGTCACCCATGTACACTCCTCTACACTCCTCTGTCACCCATGTACACTCCTCTACACCCCTCTGTCACCCATGTACACTCGTGTACACCCCTCTATCACCCATGTACACTCGTCTACACCCCTCTGTCATCCATGTACACTCGTCTACACCCCTCTGTCACCCATGTACACTCCTCTACAACCCTCGGTCACCCATGTACACTCCTCTACACCCCTGTCACCCATGTACACTCCTCTACACCCCTGTCACCCATGCACACTCCGCTACACCCCTGTCACCCATGTACACTCCTCTACACCCCTCTGTCACCCATGTGCACTCCTCTACACCACTCTGTCACCCATGTGCACTCCTCTACACCCCTATGTCACCCATGTAAACTCCTCTACACCCCTCTGTCACCAATGTACACTCCTCTACACCCCTGTCACCCATGCACACTCCGCTACACCCCTGTCACCCATGTACACTCCTCTACACCCCTGTCACCCATGTACACTCCTCTTCATCCCTCTGTCACCCATGTGCACTCCCCTACACCACTCTGTCACCCATGTGCACTCCTCTACACCCCTCTGTCACCCATGTAAACTCCTCTACACCCCTCTGTCACCCATGTACACTCCTCTACACCCCTGTCACCCATGTACACTCCTCTACACCCCTCTGTCACCCATGTGCACTCGTCTACACCACTCTGTCACCCATGTAAACTCCTCTACACCCCTCTGTCACCCATGTACACTCCTCTACACCCCTCTGTCACCCATGTACACTCCTCTACACCCCTCTGTCACCCATGTACACTCCTCTACACCCCTCTGTCACCCATGTACACTCCTCTACACTCCTCTGTCACCCATGTACACTCCTCTACACCCCTCTGTCACCCATGTACACTCGTGTAGACCCCTCTATCACTCATGTACACTCGTCTACACCCCTCTATCACCCATGTACACTCCTCTACACCCCTGTCACCCATGTACACTCCTCTACACCCCTGTCACCCATGCACACTCCGCTACACCCCTGTCACCCATGTACACTCCTCTACACCCCTCTGTCACCCATGTGCACTCCTCTACACCACTCTGTCATCCATGTGCACTCCTCTACACCCCTCTGTCACCCATGTAAACTCCTCTACACCCCTCTGTCACCAATGTACACTCCTCTACACCCCTGTCACCCATGCACACTCCGCTACACCCGTGTCACCCATGTACAATCCTCTACACCCCTGTCACCCATGTACACTCCTCTATGCCCCTCTGTCACCCATGTGCACTCCTCTACACCACTCTGTCACCCATGTGCACTCCTCTACACCCCTCTGTCACCCATGTAAACTCATCTACACCCCTCTGTCACCCATGTACACTTCTCTACACCCCTGTCACCCATGTGCACTCGTCTACACCACTCTGTCACCCATGTAAACTCCTCTACACCCCTCTGTCACCCATGTACACTCCTCTACACCCCTCTGTCACCCATGTACACTCCTCTACACCCCTCTGTCACCCATGTACACTCCTCTACACCCCTCTGTCACCAATGTACACTCCTCTACACCCCTGTCACCCATGCACACTCCGCTACACCCCTGTCACCCATGTACACTCCTCTACACCCCTCTGTCACCCATGTGCACTCCTCTACACCACTCTGTCACCCATGTGCACTCCTCTACACCCCTCTGTCACCCATGTAAACTCCTCTACACCCCTCTGTCACCCATGTACACTCCTCTACACCTCTGTCACCCATGTACACTCCTCTACACCCCTCTGTCACCCATGTGCACTCGTCTACACCACTCTGTCACCCATGTAAACTCCTCTACACCCCTCTGTCACCCATGTACACTCCTCTACACCCCTCTGTCACCCATGTACACTCCTCTACACCCCTCTGTCACCCATGTACACTCCTCTACACCCCTCTGTCACCCATGTACACTCCTCTACACTCCTCTGTCACCCATGTACACTCCTCTACACCCCTCTGTCACCCATGTACACTCGTGTACACCCCTCTATCACCCATGTACACTCGTCTACACGCCTCTGTCACCCATGTACACTCGTCTACACCCCTCTGTCACCCATGTACACTCCTCTACACCCCTGTCACCCATGTACACTCCTCTACACCTCTGTCACCCATGCACACTCCGCTACACCCCTGTCACCCATGTACACTCCTCTACACCCCTCTGTCACCCATGTGCACTCCTCTACACCACTCTGTCACCCATGTGCACTCCTCTACACCCCTCTGTCACCCATGTAAACTCCTCTACACCCCTCTGTCACCAATGTACACTCCTCTACACCCCTGTCACCCATGCACACTCCGCTACACCCCTGTCATCCATGTACACTCCTCTACACCCCTGTCACCCATGTACACTCCTCTACGCCCCTCTGTCACCCATGTGCACTCCTCTACACCACTCTGTCACCCATGTGCACTCCTCTACACCCCTCTGTCACCCATGTAAACTCCTCTACACCCCTCTGTCACCCATGTACACTCCTCTACACCCCTGTCACCCATGTACACTCCTCTACACCCCTCTGTCACCCATGTGCACTCGTCTACACCACTCTGTCACCCATGTAAACTCCTCTACACCCCTCTGTCACCCATGTACACTCTTCTACACCCCTCTGTCACCCATGTACACTCCTCTACACCCCTCTGTCACCCATATACACTCCTCTACACCCCTCTGTCACCCATGTACACTCCTCTACACTCCTCTGTCACCCATGTACACTCCTCTACACCCCTCTGTCACCCATGTACACTCGTGTACACCCCTCTATCACCCATGTACACTCATCTACACCCCTCTGTCACCCATGTACACTCGTCTACACCCCTCTGTCACCCATGTACACTCCTCTACACCCCTCTGTCACCCATGTACACTCCTATATACACCTCTGTCACCAATGTACACTCCTCTACACCCCTCTGTCACCCATGTACACTCCTCTACATCCCTCTGTCACCCATGTACACTCCTCTACACCCCTCTGTCACCCATGTACACTATTCTATACACCTCTGCCACCCATGTAAACTCCTCTGTCACCCATGTACACCCCTCTGCCCCCCCCTGTTACCACTTTGTCACTCCTGTCCACCCCTGTCACACCTGACAGGGCCCCCTGTCACCCATATACACTCCTTTACACCCCACTATTACCCATGTACACTGCACTACACCCCTCTGCCACCCATGTACACTCCTCTACACCCCTCTGTCACCCATGCACACTGCTCTATACCCTTCTGCCACTCATGTACACCCCTTTACACCTCTCTGCCATCCAAATACACCCCTCATGCACCCATGTACACTGCTCTTCACCCCTCTGTCACCCATGTACACTCCTCTACACCCCTCTGTCACCCATGTAGACCCCTCTGCCACCCATGCACACCCCTTTACACCCCTCTGCCACCCATGAAATCTCCTCTAAACCTCTCTGCCACTCCTCTACACTCCTCTGTCACCCATGTTCACTCCTCTACACCCCTCTGTGACCCATGTACACTCCTATACACCCATCTGTCATCCATGTACACTCCTCTACACCCATCTGTCACCCATGTACACTCCTCTGTCACCCATGTACACTCCTCTACACCCCTGTCACCCATGTACATTCCTCTACACCCCTCTGCCACCACTGTAAACCCCTCTATCATCCCCTACACCCTCTGTCACCCCCATATACTCCTCTACACTCCCATGTACACCCCCTCTTTTACCCCTTTACACCTATATGCCCCTATATACGCCCCTTCACTTGTAAAAGGGGAATCCGGCGGCTAATGCTAAGTGCGGAGCCTAATAGATTTGTTTTGCAGGGTTAATAGTGAAGAGTTGTCCGGACCAGATGAACGATGCTGATCAGAGAAGACGTCACATGTGAGTTGCTGTATAAAGCAGCACTTTAAACTACATACCCACTGATAAATAGATATTGGCATTTGTGTGCATTGCGGCTTTGTTTTTTAAATTATTATTATTATCTTTTTTTTTTTTGCTCGTCAACTTCGGTCAGGGTGCCCCGCGAAAAAAAAATGTTTTCAAGTTTTCCACCAGAGTATCCCTTTAATGAAAAAATCAGTAACATAAATGCACATAATAAAAGGTTGATTTCTGCTGATTTCTTTTAAAATCTATTAAATATTTTACCTGCTGTCAGGATGCCTTACAGATTAGATCTGATCATTGAGATTTACAGAAGCAGACCCCCCCTCCTATGATCAGCTTATCAATAAAGACCCTTCTAGCAATGAGTGATTAAAATGGGGTTATCCCGGTATATAAAAACAAAACAAATTTATTTCAAAAGAAGCACTGCCTCTGTCCTGAGGTTGTGTGTGGTATTGCAGCTCAGTTGCATTGAAGTGAATGGAGACACTTTGTAATACCACACACAACCTGAGGACAGAGGTGGTGCAGTTTTTGGAAGAAATTAGCTGTTTTTTATTCTAACCTATGTAATTGTATTAGTATATTTTACTCCATTAATTATTGCCTCAACAGTTCTGCCTTTCTGAAGATGTTCTTGTTCTACCTGGAGAATGACTGTGAGCATAAACTCAGAAGGAGGATTTCAAAACCTATTTTTTTCTATATAATTCTTTTATAATTAAGCCCTGAAAACTGTAAATTGATCTGTCCTTTTTATTTTATCTGATCAAGTTGGACCTGGTCATGGCAGACATTTTTGACCGCATGCCATTATGAGTACGGTAAATTGAAATTTTATTACAGCCAAGGATTCTTGCTGTCAAATGGCAAACTGTGCAACTTTGCTATGCTCAAGGACATACAACAAATAGACCGATAAGAGCAAAGTTAATGTTGACATTCTAATAATGTTTACTATGCTTTACGCTGTAACCATATTGTATTGCTTTTGGCATAGAGAAAAATCAACTCTGATCTGCCAGATGACCATGGGTTTGTCAATAAAATATCCTTTGAAATGTGCTCATTAAAAGAATTACAAAAGTAGAATCAGCAGGCTTTTTGGGACTCAGCTGCAGCTTAGTCTGTTGGATATGTTCTTTGTGTTGAAAATATTTAGAACCGCATATATGCAAAACACTGCACAGTTCATTGTAGGATTTTGTGCAGCTGGATTGTATTCAAGACTATCACGTAAGTTAATTTCTTAGGCAAAAAAAAAAAAAAACAACTTAAAGGGGTACTTCAGTGGAAAACATTTTTTTTTAAATCAACTGCTGCCAGAAAGTTAAACAGATTTGTAAATTACTTCTATAAAAAAAAAAATCTTTACCCTTCCAGTACTTTTAAGCAGCTGTATGCCACAGAGGAAATTATAAAAAAAATTTATTTCTTTTTTGTCTTGTCCACATTGCTCTCTGCTGACTAGTGTTGATATAGGCCATATTCAAATTTGCGATATTTTGCAAATATATGGATGAATATTCGTCATATATTCGCTAAATTTGCATATTCATAATATTCGCGTTTTTTTCGCATATGCGAAAATTTGCATATGTGAAAATTTATGAACTTTATAGCAAGTATACCAGTGTAACTTGATAGAAGCAGTAGAAGTACAAGTCATACAAATATCATCACTATCAACATGGTTCTCAGCCAATTTGCGAGGAAGGAAGAAAGAATCATCATCAGTGTAAGTATTTTTGCATTACCTTTGTAGTTGTATCTTGTGAATATATTTTTGATATATTCGCGCATGAGAAAAACTTGCAAAACTACAACTTCCAGCATGCCCAGACAGCAAACAGCTGTCTGAGCATGCTGGGAGTTGTAGTTTTACAACATCGGGAGAGCCACAGTTTGGAGACCACTGTGCAGTGGTCTCTAAACTTTAGCCCTCCAGCTGTTGCCAAACTGCAAATCCCAGCATGCCCAAACAGCAAACAGTTGTCTTGGCATGATGGGAGTTGTAGTTGCATACCTCTAGCTGTTGCATAACTACATCTCCTAGTACATGCTGGGAGTTGTAGTTTTGCAACAGCTGGAGGCACACTGGTTGGAAAATCATGAGTCAGGTAACAGAACCTAACTGAAGGTTTTCCAACCAGTGTGCCTCCAGCTGTTGCAAAACTACAACTCCCAGCATGCACGGTCTGTCAGTACATGCTGGGAGTTGTAGTTTTGCAACAGCTGTAGGCACACTGGTGGGGAACCATCGAGTTAGGAAGCAGACTCTAGCTCATTGATTCCAACCCGTGTGCCTCCAGCTGTTGCAAAACAACAACTTTCAGCATGCACTGACTGCCTGGGCATGCTGGGAATTGTAGTTTTGCAACATCTGGAGGGCTACAGTTTGGAGACCACTGTATAGTCGACTACGGTTTTAGGTCCGATTGGAAAAGCGCATACGGGGCAAAAATTAGCCGACCGGAGTGAACGTTTCACTCTGGTCGGCTCATTAAAATGAATTACCATACGGTGCATATGGCCGGGATACGGGAGATCACGGTTTTAGCTCCCCCCCAGCCGTATGCGCTCCCGTATGGGTAAAAATGTGGTATGAACCCACCCATAGCGAAGGGGTGGGATACTTTCCTATTGGTTGCTGGGTATGTTGCTAATCTCCGACAACTATATTTGCATCATTCTCATTGGCTCACAAGCTAAAAGAAGGGAGGAATCAATATTCGTGAATATTCGCATATGCGAATATTCGCATATGCGAATATATTCGCACGGCGGTCTCACACAGTAGTATTAGAGCCTTCTTTAGACTACACAAGCTGGAAGCAGAGAGGGATGATCACTGTGATGTGTACTGTGAAAAAAAATTAATATTCGGAATTTCGAATATATAGTGCTATATTTGGGAATATTCGCGAGCAACACTACTGCTGAGACCTGATGCCCGTATCAGGAACTGTCCAGAGCAGCATAGGTTTGCCATGGGGATTTTCTCCTGCTCTGGACAGTTCCTGATACGGGCATCAGGTGTCAGCAGAGGGCACTATGGACAAGACAAAAAATAAATTCAAAAAGAAAAGAATTTCCTCTGTAGCATACAGCTGCTAAAAAGTACTGGAAGGGTAAATATTTTTTAATAGAAGTAATTTACAAATCTTTTTAACTTTCTGTCACCAGTTGATTAATTATTTTTTTTCCACCAGAGTAACCCTTTAACTGACAAGTACAAATAAATAAATTACCGTATTTATCGGCGTATAACACGCACTTTTTAGGCTAAAATTTTTAGCCTAAAGTCTATGTGCGTGTTATACGCCGATACACCCCCAGGAAAGGCAGGGGGAGAGAGGCCGTCGCTGCCCGCTTCTCTCCCCCTGCCTTTCCTGGGGTCTAGAGCCCTGCTGCCGGCCCTTCTCTCCCCCTGACAGCCAGGGGGAGAGAAGGGGCAGCGGCACCCATTGCCGGCGCCGCTGCCCCGTTGCCTCCTCCCATCCCCGGTGGCATAATTACCTGGGTCGGGTCCGCGCTGCTGCAGGCCTCCGGCGTGCATCCCCTGCGTCGTTGCTATGCACGGCGCGGTGCACTGACATCATGCGCCGCGCCGTGCAGCGCATAGCAATGACGCAGGGAACGCACGCCGGAGGCCTGCAGCAGCGCGGACCCGACCCCGGCAACAGGTAATTATGCCACCGGGGATGGGGGGAGGCAACGGGGCAGCAGCGCCGGCAATGGGTGCCGCTGCCCCTTCTCTCCCCCTGGCTGTCGGCGCCGCTTCTCTCCCCTGGCTATCGGCGCCGGCAATGGGGCGCCGGCACGGATAGTCAGGGGGACAGAACGGGCAGCGGTGCCGACAGCCAGGGGGAGAGAAGGGCCGGCAGCAGGGCTCTAGACCCCAGGAAAGGCAGGGGGAGAGAAGCGGGCAGCGACGGCCTCTCTCCCCCTGCCTTTCCTGGGGGTGTAACGGGGTATACACGCGCACACACGCACCCTCATTTTACCATGGATATTTGGGTAAAAAACTTTTTTTACTCAAATATCCTTGGTAAAATGAGGGTGCGTGTTATAGGCCGGTGCGTGGTATACCCCGATAAATATGATATGTGATATAAAACAATAACAATATCAATGAGGCAAAAGTTGTATGCAGCAATGGAGTTATGGAGCAATATGGTATGTCGATTCAGCAGACCAGCATGAGGTCATTTGGGGGTTACAGTAGTTTTTGTTTATTAATTTATTATAGTTTTTTTTTATTTTCTATAAGGCTACATATCTAGAATATATCTAGTAAATATATCTAGTGACCCACCAAGAATTAGATTATTCATCATAGGTTAACCCCTTAAGGACGCAGGACGTAAATGTACGTCCTGGTGAGGTGGTACTTAACAAACCAGGATGTACATTTACGTCCTAAGCATAACCACGGGCATCGGAGCGATGCCCGTGTCATGCGCGGCTGATCCCGGCTGCTGATCGCAGCCAGGGACCCGCCGGCAATGGCCGACGCCCGCGATCTCGCGGGCGTCCGCCATTAACCCCTCAGGTGTCGGGATCAATACAGATCCCGGCATCTGCGGCAGTTCGCGATTAAAATGAACGATCGGATCGCCCGCAGCGCTGCTGCGGGGATCCGATCATTCATAACGCCGCACGGAGGTCCCCTCTCCTTCCTCCGTGCGGCTCCCGGCGTCTCCTGCTCTGGTCTGTGATCGAGCAGACCAGAGCAGGATATGACCGATAATACTGATCTGTTCTATGTCCTATACATAGAACAGATCAGTATTAGCAATCATGGTATTGCTATGAATAGTCCCCTATGGGGACTATTCAAGTGTAAAAAAAAATGTAAAAAAATGTCAAAGTAAAAGTAAAAAAAAAGTGAAAAATCCCCTCCCCCAATAAAAAAGTAAAATGTCCGTTTTTTCCTATTTTACCCCCAAAAAGCGTAAAAAACATTTTTTATAGACATATTTGGTATCGCCACGTGCGTAAATGTCCGAACTATTAAAATAAAATGTTAATGATCCCGTATACGGTGAACGGCGTGAACGAAAAAAAATAAAAAAAGTCCAAAATTCCTACTTTTTTAATACATTTTATTAAAAAAAAATTATAAAAAATGTATTAAAAGTTTTTTATATGCAAATGTGGTATCAAAAAAAAGTACAGATCATGGCGCAAAAAATGAGCCCCCATACCGCCGCTTATACGGAAAAATAAAAAAGTTAAAGGTCATCAAAATAAAGGGATTATAAACGTACTAATTTGGTTAAAAAGTTTGTGATTTTTTTTAAGCGCAAAAATAATATAAAAGTATATAATAATGGGTATCATTTTAATCGTATTGACCCTCAGAATAAAGAACACACATCATTTTTACCAGAAATTGTACGGCGTGAAAACAAAACCTTCCAAAATTAGCAAAATTGCGTTTTTCGTTTTAATTTCCCCACAAAAATAGTGTTTTTTGGTTGCGCCATACATTTTATGATATAATGAGTGATTTCATTACAAAGGACAACTGATCGCGCAAAAAACAAGCCCTCATACTAGTCTGTGGATGAAAATATAAAAGAGTTATGATTTTTAGAAGGCGAGGAGGAAAAAATGAAAACGTAAAAATTAAATTGTCTGAGTCCTTAAGGCCAAAATGGGCTGAGTCCTTAAGGGGTTAAACAGATGAAACTCTGTGTGGGCATAAAGAAATGTATGTTAGCCTGGCACTTATTCAAATGAATGCACTGTAATTTACTGAACTAAAAAAGATGGAGTGCATGGAAGCTATCCAAACATTGTATAATATTGAGTCATTGAAAATAGAGAAAGATGGAAGGTGAATTTTTTTTTCTGTGACTCTGGGGAACCATCATAGATTTATTTATTTTATTTTAGTTTTTTTTTTATTATTTTTGCTGTGGGTGTTGGTTGGTGATATTAAATTTTCCAATCCCCTTCTGGGAGGAGATCCTCCCTTCCGGGGAGCAATACCCTGTCTGTAACCCAATTAAAATATAACTTTTATTCTTGTTACTTAAAAAGTCTAACTGTGGTTGTGAAACTTATTTAAATTTAAAATTATCAGGAGAGACAGTGTGTCTTCTTATATATGCCCACTTAGTGGTGCTATAGTACTGGTGCAAGAGTTATCCTATTTCTCGCTGTGTGTAGTGAGTGTATCACTCTACTAACACACAGTAACTCTGCACCCTTATTACACAGTGTCTTCCTGTCTAAAATCTTAATGCTTTGCTCTAACGTTTCGTTAGAAAACTAACTTCTTCAGAGAGCTGCCTACTATGGCGTTCACGTGCGGCTCTGCCTTTTATAACCCTGTATCGGCGCATCACTTCCGATGCGCCGAATGAAGTGTTAGGGTCCAATCAGGGCATGGTTGGCAATCCGTATGTTCCGGCCGCCATTCGCGCGCATGCCCCGTCATCTTATGATCCCGGGCATCTTCTTGTCTCTACTGCGCACGCGCATCCTCCCGCGCGTGCGCAGTGTTTCCTGTCTCATACTCGGTGGAACGCAAGCTCCGTCTCCTGACACGCAAGCCCTGTCTCTATTCTCTATGCGCGCATATGTCCCTGATCGGTCCCATTTCTCATGGGGAGTGTTCTATTCTTCATATCCTTCATAAGCTTAAGCCTTCATTGACTGTTTCTTGTACGCTAATATTTTTCTTGTATACATATGGTGGGTGATCTAAATATTTGGGGCTTTTATTACTTACATTCACATTATAGATTTTATTGTACATCATTTGATCATTCCTTATAATAGTTTTATTTTTATTTTTATGGATCTTCTATTGTCGTAGTGATTTTATCAATCTTGTATTTTTCCATTATGTCTCATTTACTCCTAAATTACTATGATTCTGTAAAGTTAAACATATCTAATCCTTCTTAATTTTCGTTTTTTAGAGTTTATTGAGTCATTATGTTTTATATATCTATTTTTTATCCTTTTCTTTGTTTTATTATTTTTTGTTGTTAATTTTAGGGTTCACATATTATTTTTTGTTTTTTGTTGTTGGTTTCCAGATTCACATCCTCCAAGCTCATCCCTTCCATCCGTAGGTCCTTGTCTTCTCCCAAGGTAATTATTGTATTTTTATTTGTTTTCATGTTTGAGTGCCCAGGGTCGCTTTTGTATGTATAAGTTCAGGTTTCCCTGTGTCTAGGTATAAAGGTTCTCCTACTAATATATATCTATCACCATATGTTGTACTTTCCTCCTTCCTGTCATATCGGTTGAGGTAAAGGTAGTTGCCAGCACGTGAAAAAAGTGTTCACAGATTCACAGGATAATCTCTATAATACTTTTGTTATTTTCAATGTTTCCATATACAGGCTTCTTCCTCTTCATTCGAGGAAGGGTGTGAAGGAAAAACCTTCATTCAATCCTCCAGGATTTTTACTATTGAGGCGATAGATCCATTTCGCCTCCTCTTTAAGTAGAGTCTGATTTATATCTCCTCTTCTTGGGCCAATTTCATATTTCTCCAGGCCCCAAAATTTTATCTCATCCAGCTTATTGCCATGTTTTGTTCTCATGTGCCTCGCTATAGGAGTGTCCGTCCCTGTTCTAATTGTACTGATGTGTTTGCTGATACGTTTTCTCAACTCTTGTATAGTTTTTCCAACATATAGTTTGGGGCATGTACATCTTGCTATATATATTACATTCCGACTGCTGCAATTTATGAATTTCCTAATATCATATTTCCTCCCATCCTGTGGATTAATAAAATTCTTTGTTTTTGTCATAAATTTGCAGGAGGCACAGTGACCACAGGGGTATGATCCCTGTGGGGGGGCCGGTAACCATGTCCCCGGCCTTGACTCCTCTCTTCCTTCTTGGTGGTGGCTATGAACAAGCAAGTCTCGCAAATTCTTTCCTCGTCTGTAAGTAATACTTGGTCTTTCTGTTAGCGTCTCATTCAGATCCGGGTCCGATTTCAGAATCCTCCAGTATTTTGTCAGAATTGTCCTAACCTTTGAGGCATAGGCATCATACGTGCCTATGCATCTGATGGTAGGTTTTCCAGTTGGTGCTTTCTTTGGTCCCAATATGATTGCACGGTCACTTCGTTTTGCTCTATTGTAGGCCCTTCTCATACATCTCTTCGGATACCCTCTTGCGGTAAATCTCTCCATTAGGTTACTACTTTCTTTCTGGAAAGGGCCATCCTCTGAGCAATTACGTTTTGCTCGAAGGTATTGACCCACTGGAATGCTTCGTTTCAGGCTTTCAGGATGCCAGCTCTCCCAGTGTAAAAAGCTGTTGGTCGAGGTTGGCTTTCTGTAGATATCCGTTTGGATCCGCTGGTTTCAATCTATATAGATAGTCAGGTCCAAGAAGTTGATACTTTGTCCCCCAGCCTCTGCCGTGAATTTCATGCCAATATCATTGTTGTTAAGTTCATCCACAAACCTTCCAAACAGAGGCCCATCACCATCCCAAAAAATTAAAATATCATCTATGTATCTTCTCCAAAAAAGAATGTGCTCCGTGTATTGTGAAAAAACGTCACTAAAAACAATCGTGCTCTCCCACCACCCTAAAAATAAATTAGCAAAGGACGGTGCACAGGCTGTCCCCATGGCGGTGCCCCTCGTCTGTCGATAGAGGGCACCGCCAAAAAGAAAGTAATTGTGTGTCAAAATAAATTCAAGAAGTGTCAAGACTAATTGATTGTGTCTATGAAAGTGTGTACTCCGTGTAGAGAGAAAAGTGTTCACCGCTGTGATCCCTAAATCATGTGCTATGTTGCTATAAAGGCTCTCTACATCGAGGCTCATTAGAGAAGTGTTCTTATTCACTGTCAGATCATTTATTTTAAGGACAGTGTCCTTTGTGTCCTTTAAATGTGAGGGGAGGGAAGATACAAAGGGGGTAAGAATTTTATCCACATACTGACTTATTTTCTCCGTCAAATTGTTGTTGCCGGAAACTATGGGGCGGCCTTTGACCGGGTTTGTTGATTTATGTGTCTTTGGCAGGGCATAAAAGGTTGATATTGTAGGGTGAGTATTAAGTAGAAAGGTATATTCATCCTCTGACACTAATTGTTCATCCTTTGCTGACTTAAGGAGGGCCTGTAATTCGCTCAAATATGAGTCTGTTGGATCCCTATCCAGAGGTTCATAGGTTCTTCTATCCTCTAATAGTTTTAGGGCCATGAGGGTGTAGTCCTTTTTGTCCATGAGGACAATGTTGCCCCCCTTATCAGCGGGCTTTATGACAAGGTCATCATTGTCTCTTATTTTCTTCAGGGCCTTTTGTTCTGCTTGTGTCAAGTTAGAATAGACTAACCTTCTATCCGGTCTGATGGATTTGATTTCCTCTGTGACTAGGTTAACAAACATCTCTATATTAGAGTATTGGTTAAAGGTAGGTGTTATTTTGGACCTTGGTTTAAATTCTGTGAAGGGTGCTTTCAGGTATATCTCATCTCCCTCATTTTCAGAGAGTAAATCATATAGGGCCTCCAGGGCTGCTGACTCCCTACTTCTTGATGCCGTCCCCTCTCTATCATGCTCTTTATGCCATTTATGTAGCGCTAGCTTGCGTGCAAAGAGGTTGATGTCCTTCACCCATCCGAATTCATCGAACCGGGGTATTGGTGTGAAGGACAGACCTCTTAGTAAAAGAGAGCGTTCAGGATCTTCTAATTGATAGGACGATAGATTGATAATTTGCATATCCATTATTCGTGTGTCTTCTAGGGGATTCTCTATGCCCACAGTCGGGCTAGAATTCCTTATAAATTCCCCCCCACTAGGGTTACTATCTGTTCCTCGTCCTACATCTTCATTGAGATGATTGTCACTGTATTTTTTTAGTGTAGGCGGGGTGGCAAAGGGGGATGACTGGGTATCGTTATAGCGGGGTGAGGACCCCCTCCCGTCGTATTTGGTCCTATCTGGCCAATCTGGCCTTGTCCTATCCCTAAAAAAGGGGAAGATGTTTGGATTTGGCCCATCGGTTGTGTTAGATTTGGGAACATTCCTGGGTTTTGTATTCCTGTTCTTCCAGTCGGGGCTGTATTGGCAACCTGAGTGTTTCCTGTCGTGGTGATAATCTGATTTTGGGAATTGGTTGATGATGTTTGGGTGGGTTGTATCTGCGGGTAAGGAGGCATCATCCCAGGGGCAGCATATGTTGCATAATTGGGCCCAGGTATAGAGGATTGCATAGATGGTCTTGTATTGTTGCATGCTGTGTTTATTACCTGGGGTCTATTCGGTGGTGGTTTCTTGTGGGGGGGCTTATTACCCGCTCCCCTATATCTACCACCTTGATACTTCCTTTTTGTACCTGAATCCGATACGCTTCCTGAGTCGGATTGTATCTCCTCGGTACCTGAGGTATCTGATTCTGCTGCAGGTGGTCCTCTAGGGGCTCTCCACGTCTCCCTGGCTCTCTGTTTCTCCTTATATGTGTATACTCTGTTTGTTGCAAAGTCCGTGAAATCACGGATGTATTTATTATGTTTTCTTTCTTTTAGTTCACTCCTATATGCCTCTAGATTTTTTTGTAATTTATTTTCAAGGTTGCCAAACTCAGGGTTGTTGGAGAAGTTTTGGATTTGTTGTATTTCTGACTCCAGTTGTTTTGTAATTTTTTCTAGGTAGTTCCGTTCGTATTCCAGCAGATAATTGATTAGCCTTAGGGAGTTTTCAGTTTGTAGGGATTCCCACCCTCTAATAAAGATCTCGTCCTCTTTGTGCGCTTGGGGGGTAAGGTGTGATCTCAGTTCCCTATATACTATTCTTTGTTGGTAATAAGTATCTAAACTTGCTACTTCCCACCATGAGCGGGTATATTGTTTATAGGTCTTATTCAGATTTCTGAATGCTTGTGAGATATCTACTTGATTTAATGGTAGACTATTCGTGGAGAATACAAATGTAGCTTCATTAGTGAAGGTATCACCATTAATAGCCTGTGATAAGAAGCCAGACATTCTGACTCAAAGTTTGGGACGAAGGGGCAATTTTAGTTGCCTATTAATTTAAATCCAACACCAGTGGTCCCATTGGGTTATGGGTTCAATAGTAAATTTTCCAATCCCCTTCTGGGAGGAGATCCTCCCTTCCGGGGAGCAATACCCTGTCTGTAACCCAATTAAAATATAACTTTTATTCTTGTTACTTAAAAAGTCTAACTGTGGTTGTGAAACTTATTTAAATTTAAAATTATCAGGAGAGACAGTGTGTCTTCTTATATATGCCCACTTAGTGGTGCTATAGTACTGGTGCAAGAGTTATCCTATTTCTCGCTGTGTGTAGTGAGTGTATCACTCTACTAACACACAGTAACTCTGCACCCTTATTACACAGTGTCTTCCTGTCTAAAATCTTAATGCTATGCTCTAACGTTTCGTTAGAAAACTAACTTCTTCAGAGAGCTGCCTACTATGGCGTTCACGTGCGGCTCTGCCTTTTATAACCCTGTATCGGCGCATCATTTCCGATGCGCCGAATGAAGTGTTAGGGTCCAATCAGGGCATGGTTGGCAATCCGTATGTTCCGGCCGCCATTCGCGCGCATGCCCCGTCATCTTATGATCCCGGGCATCTTCTTGTCTCTACTGCGCACGCGCATCCTCCCGCGCGTGCGCAGTGTTTCCTGTCCCATACTCGGTGGAACGCAAGCTCCGTCTCCTGACACGCAAGCCCTGTCTCTATTCTCTATGCGCGCATATGTCCCTGATCGGTCCCATTTCTCGTGGGGAGTGTTCTATTCTTCATATCCTTCATAAGCTTAAGCCTTCATTGACTGTTTCTTGTACGCTAATATTTTTCTTGTATACATATGGTGGGTGATCTAAATATTTGGGGCTTTTATTACTTACATTCACATTATAGATTTTATTGTACATTATTTGATCATTCCTTATAATAGTTTTATTTTTATTTTTAATTTTTTTTTTTTTTTTTTATGGATCTTCTATTGTCGTAGTGATTTTATCAATCTTGTATTTTTCCATTATGTCTCATTTACTCCTAAATTACTATGATTCTGTAAAGTTAAACATATCTAATCCTTCTTAATTTTCGTTTTTTAGAGTTTATTGAGTCATTATGTTTTATATATCTATTTTTTATCCTTTTCTTTGTTTTATTATTTTTTGTTGTTAATTTTAGGGTTCACATATTATTTTTTGTTTTTTGTTGTTGGTTTCCAGATTCACATCCTCCAAGCTCATCCCTTCCATCCGTAGGTCCTTGTCTTCTCCCAAGGTAATTATTGTATTTTTATTTGTTTTCATGTTTGAGTGCCCAGGGTCGCTTTTGTATGTATAAGTTCAGGTTTCCCTGTGTCTAGGTATAAAGGTTCTCCTACTAATATATATCTATCACCATATGTTGTACTTTCCTCCTTCCTGTCATATCGGTTGAGGTAAAGGTAATTCTGACAAAATACTGGAGGATTCTGAAATCGGACCCGGATCTGAATGAGACGCTAACAGAAAGACCAAGTATTACTTACAGACGAGGAAAGAATTTGCGAGACTTGCTTGTTCATAGCCACCACCAAGAAGGAAGAGAGGAGTCAAGGCCGGGGACATGGTTACCGGCCCCCCCACAGGGATCATACCCCTGTGGTCACTGTGCCTCCTGCAAATTTATGACAAAAACAAAGAATTTTATTAATCCACAGGATGGGAGGAAATATGATATTAGGAAATTCATAAATTGCAGCAGTCGGAATGTAATATATATAGCAAGATGTACATGCCCCAAACTATATGTTGGAAAAACTATACAAGAGTTGAGAAAACGTATCAGCAAACACATCAGTACAATTAGAACAGGGACGGACACTCCTATAGCGAGGCACATGAGAACAAAACATGGCAATAAGCTGGATGAGATAAAATTTTGGGGCCTGGAGAAATATGAAATTGGCCCAAGAAGAGGAGATATAAATCAGACTCTACTTAAAGAGGAGGCGAAATGGATCTATCGCCTCAATAGTAAAAATCCTGGAGGATTGAATGAAGGTTTTTCCTTCACACCCTTCCTCGAATGAAGAGGAAGAAGCCTGTATATGGAAACATTGAAAATAACAAAAGTATTATAGAGATTATCCTGTGAATCTGTGAACACTTTTTTCACGTGCTGGCAACTACCTTTACCTCAACCGATATGACAGGAAGGAGGAAAGTACAACATATGGTGATAGATATATATTAGTAGGAGAACCTTTATACCTAGACACAGGGAAACCTGAACTTATACATACAAAAGCGACCCTGGGCACTCAAACATGAAAACAAATAAAAATACAATAATTACCTTGGGAGAAGACAAGGACCTACGGATGGAAGGGATGAGCTTGGAGGATGTGAATCTGGAAACCAACAACAAAAAACAAAAAATAATATGTGAACCCTAAAATTAACAACAAAAAATAATAAAACAAAGAAAAGGATAAAAAATAGATATATAAAACATAATGACTCAATAAACTCTAAAAAACGAAAATTAAGAAGGATTAGATATGTTTAACTTTACAGAATCATAGTAATTTAGGAGTAAATGAGACATAATGGAAAAATACAAGATTGATAAAATCACTACGACAATAGAAGATCCATAAAAATAAAAATAAAACTATTATAAGGAATGATCAAATGATGTACAATAAAATCTATAATGTGAATGTAAGTAATAAAAGCCCCAAATATTTAGATCACCCACCATATGTATACAAGAAAAATATTAGCGTACAAGAAACAGTCAATGAAGGCTTAAGCTTATGAAGGATATGAAGAATAGAACACTCCCCACGAGAAATGGGACCGATCAGGGACATATGCGCGCATAGAGAATAGAGACAGGGCTTGCGTGTCAGGAGACGGAGCTTGCGTTCCACCGAGTATGGGACAGGAAACACTGCGCACGCGCGGGAGGATGCGCGTGCGCAGTAGAGACAAGAAAATGCCCGGGATCATAAGATGACGGGGCATGCGCGCGAATGGCGGCCGGAACATACGGATTGCCAACCATGCCCTGATTGGACCCTAACACTTCATTCGGCGCATCGGAAGTGATGCGCCGATACAGGGTTATAAAAGGCAGAGCCGCACGTGAACGCCATAGTAGGCAGCTCTCTGAAGAAGTTAGTTTTCTAACGAAACGTTAGAGCAAAGCATTAAGATTTTAGACAGGAAGACACTGTGTAATAAGGGTGCAGAGTTACTGTGTGTTAGTAGAGTGATACACTCACTACACACAGCGAGAAATAGGATAACTCTTGCACCAGTACTATAGCACCACTAAGTGGGCATATATAAGAAGACACACTGTCTCTCCTGATAATTTTAAATTTAAATAAGTTTCACAACCACAGTTAGACTTTTTAAGTAACAAGAATAAAAGTTATATTTTAATTGGGTTACAGACAGGGTATTGCTCCCCGGAAGGGAGGATCTCCTCCCAGAAGGGGATTGGAAAATTTACTATTGAACCCATAACCCAATGGGACCACTGGTGTTGGATTTGGTTGGTGATATGTCTTGGTTTTATTTGAATGGATTTACTGACCTATGAATATAATAAATGTCTATAAGTATAGTCTTAAAAGGGAAAAAAAATTATAAAGATTGATGCGAAAAAAAAAATAGTATATGTGCCTGAATAGATATATTGTGCCTTGCAAAAGTATTATCCCCCTTGACTTTTTTCGTATTTTGGTGCCTCACAACCTGGAATTAACATGGATTGTTTGATGATTTGGATCATTTAATTTACAGAACATGCCCACAACTTTGAAGATTTTTTTTTATTTATTTATTGTGAAGCAAACAACAAATGGGACAAAACAACAGAAAAAGGGAGATTTATCAAAACCTGTGCCGAGGAAAAGTTGCCCAGTTGCCCATGTTAACCAATCAGATCACTTCTTTCTTTGTTAACAAGGCTTCTGCAAAATGAAAGAAGCGATCTGATTGGTTGATACAGGCAACTGGGTAACTTTTCCTTGGCACAGGTTTTGATAAATCTCCCCGAATGTGCCTAACTATTCAACCCCCCTAAAGTCAATATTTTGTCGAGCCACCTTTTGCAGCAATCACAGCTCCAAGTCGCTTTGGATAAGACTCTATGAGATTGCCACATCTTACCACTGGGCTTTTTGCCCATTCCTCCTTGCAAAACTGCTCCAGCTCCTTCAAGTGGGATGGTTTGCACTTGTGAACAGCAATCTTTACGTCTGACCACTAGCTTTGACTAGGCCATTCCAACACATTTACATGTTTTCCCTTAAACCACTCAAGTGTTGCTTTAGCAGTGTGTTTGGGGTCATTGTCCTGCTGGAAGTTGAACCTCCATCCTAGCCTCAAATCATGCACAGAGTGGTACAGATTTTGCTCATGAATATCCCTGTATTTAGCACCATCCATCTTTCCCTCAACTCTGACCAGTTTCCCAGTACCAGCTGCTGAAAAACATCCCCACAACATGATGCGGCCACCACCATGTTTCACTGTGGGGATGGTGTTCTTTGGGTGATGTGATGTGTTGGGTTTGCTCCAGAGATACCATTTTCTTTGATGGCTGAAAAGTTACATTTTTGTCTCATCATACCAGAGCACCTTCCTCCAAACATTTTGGGAGTCTCCCACATGCCTTTTCACAAACTCACAATGTGCCTTTTTGTTTTTAGCTGAAAGTAATGGCTTTCTTCTGGCCACTCTGCCATAAAGCCCAACTTTATGGAGGGTACAGCTTATTGTCGTCCTATGTACAGATACTCCAGTCTCTGCTGTGGAACTCTACAGCTCCTCCATTATTACCTTAGGTCACTGTGCTGCCTCTCTGATTAATGCCCTCTTTGTCCGGTCTGTGAGTTTTGGTGGGCAGTCGTATCTTGGCAGGTTTGTTGCTGTGCCATGTTCTTTCCATTTGATTATGATAGATTTTTGAGATGAGCAAACTTTTGAAAAATTCAATACAGGCAATTCGCTGAATTTTTCCCAAAAATTTGTTTCTATACAAATTTATTTGCGGCAAATCTATATTAAAAAGGCTATTTCTGGCCTACAGAGAGCCTCAATAGGGGTGTAGAACACTTTGCTGTGTTCTAACACGCATATGGAGTGTGTTAGGGTAGTGAAATAATACTGTTATTCAGAATAACATGCAGATTACCGGCATCGCTTTTAGAATCACTGCCGCAGAGTGGCACAATGACAGAGCCTGGAGGAGGCATCAGTATGAGGAGACCATATAGTGGCTGAATGACACAGCGTAGAGGTTTTGGCAGCATGAGGAGACCATATAGTGGCTGAATGACACAGCGTAGAAGTGTTGGCAGCATGAGGAGACCATATAGTGACTGAATGACACAGCTTGGATGAGGCAGAAGCATGAGGAGACCATATAGTGGCTGAATGACACAGCATGGAGGTGTTGGCAGCATGAGGAGACCATATAGTGGCTGAATGACACAGCGTGGAGGTGTTGGCAGCATGAGGAGACCATATAGTGGCTGAATGGCACAGCCAGGAGTTGGCAGCAGCATGAGTAGACACTAGGCCTTCACAATCCCTAAGATTAAAAGATGAATTTTGAAATGTAAATTGAGGATTTAGGGTACCTAGTGCTACCATAAAAAAAATTTTAGGCCCAGACCCAGCAGCATCAGTAAACCATATATTGGTTGAATGACACAGCCTGGAGTTGGGTGAAGCATGAGGAGACCATAGGTCTAATAGGAGATCCAAGTTTACTGGCACGAGGGGAGCAGGACGTTAATTGGCTCCCCTCGGTGAAGTAAGTGCACAGTAGTAGTGAAAAATTTGGAAAAGCCATCGTTGTGAATAGGTGTGTCCACTCCTGTTTTTTTTTTCTTTTTTTTCCAGCATTAAGATTAAAAGATGAATTCAGAAATTTAAACCGAAGATTTTGGATAGCTAGCGGTACCTACCATAACAACATTTTTATTCCCATACCCAGGCCCAGCAGCAGTATCAGTAAACCATATATTGCCTGAATGACACAGCCTGGAGTTGGTTGAAGCATGAGGAGACCCCAGGGCTCAACAATCCCCAAGAAAAAACACAAGAATTTTTTTAATTTAAAATTAAGATTTTGGATAGCTGGTGCTACCTACCAAAACTAAATTTTCGGTCCCAGACCCAGGCCCAGCAGCAGTATCAGTAAACCCTATATTGCCTGAATGACACAGCCTTGAGTTGACTGAAGCATGAGGAGAAGCATGAGGAGACTATAGTTAAATAATTAGTGCATATACAATATGAATGCTATGAGCTTATCTGCAGTACGGATGGTAAGAGTATGTACATACGTTATGAGCATCTGTGCAATGTGAAACTATGTGCAAAAAGCTGTGTATGAACAGAATACTACAAGCATATGTACAATAAAAGCTGCCTGCGTATATGTCAGTATGACACGAGCATATGTGCAGTAAAAGCTACTAGCATATGTACAGTATGAACAATGCAAGCGTGTGTACTGTGAATAGAATATTTATTGGCATGTACAGTTGATACGTACGAGCATATGTTAAATATAAAGCTACAAGCGTATGTACAGTCTGAAAGCTATCAGTGTATGTACAGTCTGGAAGCTATGAGCGTATGTATAATAAGCTACAAACGTGTATGTAGTGTACAGTAAAAGCTACGAGCGTATATGCTAAATAAGGCTGTAAGTGGATGAAACATTATGAAGCAGCGAGGATGCACAGAAATATGAGAGTGTATACAGAAACTATGACTGACACGAGCGTATTTACAGTGTAACCACTAGACTGACACAAGCGCATCTACAGTGTAACCACTAGCGTATGTACAGTATAATAATACCAGTGCACATACCGTATAACAATTAATGGCGTGTGAACAGTATGAATGGAACAAGCGTATGTACAGTCCGAATGATACCAACGCGTGCACCGTGAAACAACTATTAGCAAATACGCAGCAATGAAGTTACAAGCGAATATACCGTATAATGCACAAGCATATGAACAGTATCAATAATACAGGCGTGTGTGCTACGAGCATGAGTACAAAATGAACAATGGGCGTATGTATGTGAATACATGTGAATGCTACAAGCGCATGAAAATTACGGGCGTACGGGAACAGAACCGGCCACGAGCAGCTACCCGAGCGGGAGATCCAAAAACGCCAATCTGCACGTGACGTCCACAAACGTCACTAACGCCCCTTCAGTAGGAGGTAGGGGTGTTATATACCCCTGTCTGCCATTAACTCCTCAGATGCCGTGATCAATACAGAACAGCGCACGGAGGTCCCCTCACCTGCCTGCTCCACCTTCCACGGGTCTTCTGCTCTGGTCTGAGATCGAGCGGACTAGAGCAGAAGATGACCGATAACACTGACCAGTGCTATACCCTATTCATAGCACTAAACAGTTTTAGCAATCAAAGGATGGGGACTATTAAAGTGTAAAAATAAAAGTAAAACAAGTTTAAAGAAAGAAAAAAAATTTGAAAAATCCCCTCCCCCAATGAAAATGTAAAATGTCCTTTTCCCCCATTTTACCGGAAAAATGAAAAAGTTATAGGTCGTCAAAATAGAAGGATTTTAAACAGTAAAAGAAAAGTATGTAATCATGGGTATCATTTTAATTGTATTAACCCTCAAAATAAAGAACGCATGTAATTTTTACTGTAAATTGTACGGCGTGAAAACGAAATTTAGCAAAATGTGCAAAATTGCGGTTTTCTTTTAAATTTCCCCGCACAAATAGAATTTTTTGGTTGCACCATACATTTTATGGTAAAATGAGTCATGTCAGGACAGCTGGTCACGCAAAAAACAAGCCCTCATACTGGTCTGTGGATGAAAATATAAAAGAGCTACAATTTTTAAAAGACACAATGAAAAAACAAATATGCAAAAATAAAATTAACCTAGTCCTTAACCCCTTTTTTTTGCACCTAAAAATCCATATGATGGCTTATTTTTTGCGCCACCAATTCTACTGTACTACTAATTACATCAGTCATTTCACCCAAAAATCTACGGCGAAACAGAAAAATAATCATTGCGCGACAAAAATTGAAGAAAAAACGCCATTTTGTAATTTTTGGAGCTTCCGTTTCTACACAGTAAATTTTTCTGTAAAAATTACACCTTTTATTTATTCTGTAGGTCCATACAATTAAAATGATACCCTACTTATGTAGGTTTGATTTTGTCGTATTTCAAAAAAAAAAATCATAACTACCTGCAGAAAAATTTATACTTTTAAAATTGTCATCTTCTGACCCCTATAACTTTTTTATTTTTCCGTGTATGGGACGGTATGAGGGCTATTTTTTTGCGCTGTAATCTGACGTTTTTAGCGGTACCATTTTTGTATTGATCAGACTTATTGATCGCTTTTTTCTTTAATTTTTTTCATGATATAAAAAGTGACCAAAAATACTCTATTTTGGACTTTGGAATTTTTTGGGGCATTTCCGCACATGGCGATACAACATATGTTTATTTTTATTTACACAGTTTTTTTTTTAAATGGTAAAAGGGGGGTGATTCAAACTTTTATCAGGGAAGGGGTTAAATGATCTTTATTCCCTTTTTTTCACTTTTTTTTTGCAATGTTACAGCTCCCAAAAGGGGGGTATAACACTGCACACACTGATCTTTTACATTGATCAATGGTTTCTCATAGGATACCATTGATCAATGATTCTGTTGCTTGACGGCTCATGCCTGAATCTCACGCACTGAGCAGTAATTCGGAGATCAGACAACAGGAGGCAAGATAAGGGACCCTCCTGCTGTCCTAGTGCTGTTCGGGATGCCGCGATTTCAACGTGGAGATCCCGAACAGCCCCCTGAGCTAACCGGCAATGCTTTACTTTCACTTTAGATGTGGCGTTCAACTGTGATCCCTTGTTATAGAACGGGAGTGGACTCAGGACGTACAGGTACGCCCTGAGTCCTTAAGGAGTTAAGGTCAAAATGGGGTTGGTCCTTAAGGGGTTAATTTAGGGCTCCATATGTCAAGTGTGGAATGTGGGTTTAAAATAAACTTTGGACAGTTAACCCTTAATGGTAATGATGCTAATTGCTTATGCAATAGCACCTCCTAGCGTATTTGTAGTTGTCATTACACGAACCAGATATGCATTCTCGATATTATAGTGATGTAATATTCATTACCTTATGCACACGCCCAACCTACATTCATTGGAAAATTCCAATATAGGAGGGTGTGTCTAACTAATTAAAAAGTCTGTTAAACCAGATTTTAGGGGGACTATAAAAACACACAGAAAGACACAAAGAAAAGACACACCTAGAGGAAAGCCTTAGACAAAGACAAAGAGGTCTGCCACTGGAAGAGGTCCACAAGATGGAAGCCATGAAAGCCATGATATCTTAGACCCCAGCAAGCCGGATTGATTACATGATACAGACTATGGTTACCCATGACGATGCGATGGACCATTCAGCTTTCCTTAGAGCCGAAGCGAGGTTCTTACTTGGACTTGGTAAGAGATACAAAAATGATATTCCATTTAATTAAGACTAATTTGGATAATGTGGATGGAATTATTCCATTTAGATTGGTGAATACATGAATTAAATAAAATAATTAATTATCTCCATATTGAGATGATAGTTTTAGGATATTGTGAGACTTCATTCTAACTGCAGAAGAATTAAGACACATAATCTATTAAAGCATTAAATTACTGTTTATAAATTGATAGAACTCCTACTTGCCAAACTAAGTGATATAAGTAAATTTCCCACCCCGGAAACTTACTTCAAGTTCTTCCTCCTAAAATATAGTCTAGCAAGATCATATGTCATTGCTCTTTAATTGTCTTAATAATCTTACCAAAGTCATGTTTAGAAAATAGTCCAGAATGGGGCGGAAGTGTTCTTCCATGTTGATATCCTTAGATGGATCATGTGATTTGTAGTTGGTTAGAAGGAGGCGGGGAGTGTATATAGCATTCCATATTGATGTGTCTATGATTAGGTATTGCTCATCTTGATATCATGAGGTTTCCTCTGAACAGAGTGATGTATAAACTTTGTTCTTGTATGATATCCTGACCTAGTAGCTCATGTTTCCAAATTACTTACTACTCACATGTATTGTTCTACTGTTATGTAGTCAATTAACAAGCTTATAGGCCGACATTTATCGTTGTCTTTAGACAGTTTTTTGTGTCTACAAAAGGCACAAAAAGGCGCAAGCAGGGTTTATTTGCGCTTTTTTGCACCTTTTTGTTTACACATTTCTGCTGATTTTGAGTTACAACCCACTGATTTTGAGTTGCAATCCACTGATTTTTGCAATACACATGATATAGAAAGGATTTATGAACTGTGCCTTTTTGTAAAAAGGTGCAAAAAAGGTGCAAAGCCACATAAAAGTCTCTAAAACTACACCATCCCAGACCTGGCGTAGCTTTTTAGTGTATGTGAAGAGAGAAATTTGAGAAAATGTTTACCTGCACAGAATTTATCAAATGCTCTGTGAACATTTAATAAATTTGGTGCTCCTACACATAACCAGCACACAAAAAAAGTTTAAAAAAATGCTTCCCTTACACCTACAATGATAAATGTGGGCCATAATGTTTACTAATATATCTAATTTATATACTTTTGCATATATAATTGTGTTTATTACTCATTTATGTTTATATCTTATAACCAATAAATCTGCATACTTTTCTAATACCTGTGTCTTATTATATATTGCAAAACTACATCCTTAAGCATTAATGTCATCCCATAATAAAAATAACTTGTTGATATCTGGGGAAATAGTCGGACTCAGATGTGAATTGTATTGATTGGCTTTGTCTACAATTCACCAGGTCATAATTTTGATATTTTTGATAATTTTAAAAAATGTTTCATAATTAATATTTAATGTTTTCACACAGTTATCTGAAATATACACCATACATACCAGCAGAGGAGAGAAAAAAATACACCCTCACTCCCCCACCCTTCAGAATTTTGGTAATTTCAAAGTACCAAAGAGCCCTAGATACCAGGGTTCATTTTCTACATTAAAGAGACAGAGGTCCCTAGTGGCCAGTGTTTAAACATCTAGTTGATATCTTTAGCAATAACATTTTGTAATAAAGTATATTAGGAAAACTTTTTTGTTTTTAAAGAAGTATTAAATGGAAAAAAGTTGTTACTAACAACAGTAATGCTTTAAGTCCATATTATGTCCTTTTTTTCTGTTTATAATATAGAGCTAATGTTCATCTACAAGGCTATTTACATGACTGTAAGAAATATGCTTGTATTTTAAAAACAATTTTGTGCAGATGAAATGCGCCAATATAAGTCTGTAGAGAAGGATTATAATGCTTATATATATATATATATATATATATATATATATATATATATATATATGTATTTGATCTGTACTGCATCAATATGTCCTTATAATTTATTTTTATTTTTTTTGTAATTTTTTTTCATTATTTTGAATTATTTATTTTAATATACCAAGACTGTTTTTCAATATACCAAGACTGTTTTAGGCTAGGTTTCCACTTGTACACCTAAAAAAAATGCCAGCAAAAACGCCAGAAAAACTGCCACAGGTTTTTCCTGAGTTTTGGCAATTTTTCTGGCGTTTTTTCTGGCGTTTTTCCTCGTGTGTGGAAACAGCCAAATTTGTCCCCTGTTGCAGTTTTCTCACTGCCTTCTGGGTACCACTCTGTGGGTTGGATGCTGAGCGCCCGGTCCACAGAGTGTAAGGAGAGGAGGAGTGATGTACAGCATCACTACTCACCTCCCTGGCCGTATAGTATACAGAGGTGCATAGTGTACCCGTGTATACTATACAGGAGCCAGGAATCCTGTCACCAGACTGACCAGACTCCCTGCTCCTATAGCCTCTTTGGGCGGTATACAGAATATACAGCTATCTATAGATAGCTTTATATAGTGTATAAAGAAGACGAAGTCCACTTACCTCCCTCGTTTCTGTCACCACCAGTCTGTGTAGCTCCGCCCCCTAGTCATGACGTCATTAGGGGGCGAAGCTACAGATGGGATTCAGGCTAATCTGGTTCACATTGTCCGTTTTGGAAAATGGGAACAGACCCTTCTGCCAGTGTCTACCCAGACAGGGAGACTCCAGCTGTTGCTAAACTACAACTCCCAGCTTGCACCGGCAACAAAAGGTTGTCTGGCCATGCTGGGAATTGTAGTTTTGCACCAATTGGAGGCTCATTGTTTAGGTAGACATTGCATTATGGGCTCTCTCCCCTGCAGAGAGTGCAAAAAATGTCCTAACCAATTTTTTTTTGTTTTTTTCTTCTTGTTTAAGATCCGTGTATGCAGAGGACTACGACGGATTCGATAGATTACGACGGATGAACTTTATTTTTTAAATTTTAATAAAATGGTTAACGAGGGCCATGAGGGAGTGTTTTTTTAAATAAAATAATTTTTCCAATGTGTCTTTTTTTAATTGAATATTCAGGCTTAGTAATGGAGGCTGTCTAATAGACCGAATCCATTACTAAGCCGGGGCTTAGTGTTAGCCCCAAAAACAGCTGGCGCAAACCCCCAATTATTACACGGTACCCATCGCCACAGGGGTGCCGGGAAGAGCAAGTACCAACAGGCCCAGAGCGTCAAAAATGGCGCTCCTGGGCCTAGGCGGTAACAGGCTGGCGTTATTTAGGCTGGGGAGGGCCAGTAACAATGGTCCTCGCACACCCTGGTAACGTCAGGCTGTTTCTGCTTTGTTGGTATCTGGCTGATACTGAATATACAGGGAACCCTATGCGTTTTTTTTTCATAAATAATAAAAAAAAACGCATAGGGTTCCCCCTATTTTCAGTATCAGCCAGATACCAACCAAGCAGCAACAGCCTGACGTTACCAGGGTGGGCGTGGACCATTGTTACTGGCCCTCCCCAGCCTTAATAGCGCCAGTCTGTTACCGCCTAGGCCCAGGAGCGCCATTTTTGACGCTCCGGGCCTGTTGGTACCGACACTTCCCGGCACCCCTGTGGTGGTGGGTTACAGGGTAATAATTGGGGGTTAACGCTAACAGTTTTTGGGGCTAACGCTAAGCCCCGACTTAGTAATGGATTCCGTCTATTAGACAGCCTCCATAACTAAGCCTGAATATTCAATAAAAAAGAAAACACAACTCATTGGAAAAATTATTTTATTAAAAAAAAAAAACACTCCCCCACAGCCCTCGTTAACCATTTTATTAAAATATAAAAAATCCAGTTCATCCGTGGTAATCCATTGAATCCGTCGTAATCCTCTGCATACATGGATCTGAAATGAGAAGAAAGAAAAAAAACAAATAAAATGGGCTAGGACATATTTTATACTCTCTGCAGGGGAGAGCGCCCATAATGCAATGTCTACCTAAACAGTGAGCCTCCAATTGGTGCAAAACTACAGCTTCCAGCATGCCTTTGGCTGTCTGGGCATGCTGGGAGTTGTAGTTTAGCAACAGCTGGAGTCTCCCTGTCTGGGTAGACACTGGCAGAAGGGTCTGTTCCCATTATCCAAAACGGACAATGTGAACAGAGCTTCAGACTTACTAGCCTGGATCTTCTTCATCTTCTGTATACACTATATACAGCTATCTATAAATAGCTGTATATAGTGAATACCGCCCAAAGGGTTAACCTACACTGTCCAGCAGTGTAAGTTAACTCTTTCCTTGCCGGGCTGGCTTAGCGCACAGCTCAGCAAGGGGTTAAGTGAGCCATCAATGTGAATACTGTATACACATTGCAGGCTCACTGTAAGTTCTTGCTGGGCAGTAGGTATATGATGTATATCTACTGCTCAGCATCAGCTGATCTCCCAGCTCTGTAGCCTTGAGAACAGCTGATCCCAACAGTCACATCAGGAGGATCGCAGCGGGTGTCAGGAGGAGTGACACCCGCTGTGATCTGTCCCTTACTGCAGGTACTACTGCTCCCAACATGGAGCACACTTTGCTGGGAGCTGTAGTACCTGCATTAATAGACCGATCACAGGGAGTGTCACTCCTGAAACCCGCTGCGATCCTCCTGTATAATGTATAGATACGGGCAGCTGCTCTTCTATGGTCCCCTGAACTGCCGTATATATACACATATTCCTATTTCCCACATAGTTGTGATTGGCTGGAACCATCTGACCAATCACAGCTCTCTGCGGGAAATATGAATATGGGTATATATACGGTAGTGCAGGGGACCATAGAAGAGCAGCTGCCCATATCTATACATTATACAGGAGGATCACAGCGGGTGTCAGGAGGAGTGACACTCCCTGTGATCGGTCTATTAATGCAGGTACTACAGCTCCATAGAAGAGCGGCCGCATCTATACATCATACAGGAGGATCACAACGAACCCCGGCGATCTGTCAATTAGTACAAGTAACTACTACTCCTATCCTATCATGGAACAGTGTGTTCCATGCTAGGAGTAGTAGTACTACCTAAAAAATATTAAAAAATATATAAAAAGTGAAACACACACACACTACATTTTTATTATTGTCGGCTAAATTTTTAGTGCCCTACCCGCGTACATAAATTGATCCCTGTTTAAAAATTAAATAACATTTTGTTATAAAAAAGATAAATTTCGTTAAGTACAATTGTTTCCATCACTACTATATCTTTTTTATTATTATTTTTTAATGGTACCCTACAAAATTTTTATAAAAAAGGTATCTCCAACACTTTTTTGAATCGCTAAAGTCCAAAAGAGAATAAAAAACGCCTGAAAAAACGCCAAATTTAAAACCCACACGGCATTTTTCTTGGCGTTTTTTTCAGAAAAATGCCAAGATTTTCCCGAAAAACGCCAAAGTCTCGACAAGAGGTTGTTTTTTAAAAACTACCAAAGACTCCTGGATAAAGCCCCGTTGGGTGAAACGCGTTGGAGGTCTGGTGGGTAACTGGGGAGCGGAGGGAGTGTTACTGTTTTATGCCACTACTACTGGTTTTCTCTGTGATCCGTTTTGTGTGCGTTTTTAAGACATTGGTCCTATTTATTCATGGCACACTGCTGGCACTTTGAATTGTTCAGCACACTTGGACACTATATATACTATTGTTACCTTCTTTTTATCTCCCCCTGCTCCCTGGTTCCCACTTTTTGTTTGTCCACGCTGTGTGTGTAATCATTATATGTCTTTATATTATTCTCAATAAAACTCATTTTAGTTTATACATGGTCCGTTTTCAAGTGGTTTCTTTTTCTTTTGGTTCCAAACTACCAAGGAGCCCAAAAACGCCAAAAGGATTAAAAAAATGCCAAACTGAAAACGCCAAGTGGATTTGGCATTTTGCAGTTTACTATTGACTTGCAGCTAACATCTGGCCACAGCGTTTTTTCACAAAAAAAAAACGCCATGCGGCAGAATGGGCGTTTTTATTGGTGTTTTTGTCAAAAAAAAAAAACAAGTGGAAACCTAGCCTTACAATGAAGTTTTCTATGTTTTTTTTTTTTTTGTGTTTTCAAAAAGTCACTAGGTGTTAATATAGTTAAAGGACATCTGTACTGCATGAATTTAGCATATTCCTGTGCCTGGGCTGCAAAAAAAAAACAACTAAACTTTAACTCACCTTCCTCCATTCCAGTCTATCACTGGCCAAGGCAGGACATCGATGCGGCCGGTGAAACGCTGACGGCTCTGTGACGTTCCCTTCCCCAGGAAGCAGCAAGAGGATCGCAGCGGTGGACGGCCAATACCGGAGCAGTGGGGGAATGTAGGAAGGTGAGTTAAAGTTTAATTTGTTTATTTTTGCAGCCCGGGCATAGGAATATGTAAAATTCATGCAGTACAGATGTCCTTTAATAAAGGAAAGTGACCCAAAGCATGTGCACTGTGTATCACAAGGCAGACACTTGAGTTTGTTAATCTTAATAAAGTTAATAAAACTTTGCTACCAGTATCATTATGCTCATTAGTGTAATCTAGTTTGTGTACAAATGTGCATGAAGTACACCCCCCCCCAAAAAAAAAAATATATAAAATTAAAAAAAATATCTAACTATCTAATCCACCTAGTAACATAAAGGTAGATGCTTATACCAAGACTGTAAAGCCCATTGTCCCACTAGTACCCACTTTGCACACTTGTTGTATACGGTGATGCTTTACGCTTTTTTTTGTATCATTAAAGGGGTTATCCACCATAAGGTGATTTTAGTACGTACCTGGCAGGCAGTAATAGACATTCTTAGGGGTGATCTGCGCTTGTCTTTGGGCTAAATAGCTATGTTGTGAGATTACCATAATACTACCATAATACTGTGGCTAGCTTTTTGTGAACTGGTATTTCCTATTTGAATTTTCTTTTTTTTTTTTACTACAAATCCCGTAATTCCATTTTCCTCCCTCCCACACATCAGCCATCCCACCCATTGAAACATAAATGAGCTGCATCCATTCAAAAGACATGTGGTTTTCCATTAGGGTGCCTACAGCTGTTGCATTAGTTGCAGATTGATCCCTCCACCCATTGAAGCAGACAGGCTCCCTGTCATCAGCTGACTAGTGATGTCAGGTCTTGGCAGCATTGCAACCTGGGAAAAATCTGAGACAACAGTCATTTTGTATGCTGTTAAAAATAAATATTGGGGTGTAAATTTCATAGGAATTGTGAGAAAACCATCACAGACAGGTACAGACACTTTATTATGAACTACACTAACTTTACAGCCCCTGTAGCATAGTCAAATAAAAAAAAAATCCTGAAATACCCCTTTAAGTCATATTCATTGTAATAAATTTATTTTATCACATTAATTTATATTGACTAAAGTTTATTTTAACTATATTTTTGAGCTTTTATTTATGATAGGAACATTCATTCTCTATAGAAGATATGTAAAAGGACTCCCCAAATGGTATACTGATGATAAAATTGTATAATTACTTTTTACTGCATAATATTGTTCTTTTTATGTGACAGATGGGAATCCAGTGCAAGTTTTATTATTGTGAAACAATCCCTTAAACCCCTAACAACGCAGCCCTTTTTGGCCTTAAGGCCAATTTTAACTTTTTGTTCTTTCGTTTTTTTGTTCTTTCCTTTTCAGAGACAAAACTCTATTTTTCCATCTTCAGGCCCAATTGTGGGCTTGTTTTTTGCATGACCAATTGTACTTTGTAATGACACCTTTCATTTTACCATAAATCTTTTCATGTAAAATAAAAATGATTTTATTTTTTATTAGGGGAAAGGCTTTTATATGATTTTAGTTTTTTTTTCCTTTTACACTTTTTAAATCCTCATAGGTTATTTATTTATTTATCTTTGCCAGGCAGGCAGAATGGGACAAACTGACACTATAGATAGTAGCAGATGCAGCAGAGCTGAATAGGTTGTCAGGCCCAAGGCCTGATTATGGAATCATACATGTGTATTATAATTGTTGTGTATAATGTACAATCTAAGACATGGGTGAGGGTTCATTCGGACTGTGTATTTGTTTTTATGTATTCCAGTTTATGGGGGGGGGGTCTGTCTGTCTGAATTATACCTCCTTTGGAGTCAGTCACTCTGGTCCCATCATAAAACAAACTAAGATAAGGGACCAGGAAAGAGGTATGGCAATTCCTCCACCCACCGTCATCCCCCCCCCCCCCACACACACCTTGTGGGATCAGATGAATTGCCTTTTCCCTCCTAAAAAGCCACTATAAAACTGAGATGCTGGACAAAGCTTTGTTCAAGCCTGTGGCAAATGCTGACAAGACAAGATACAGCTGGACTCTCACTCACAAGGACTGCTATACCATTATGCTGTAAGGACTTTCTTTTTGTTTTCTGAACTTGTCTTGCTGAACTCTTTGATATAATTTTGGAACTGTATGTCATTTGTTTAATTTATACGTAGCACTGTGATACCTTTTTTCAGATTAAATATTTAATTAATCAGCTCTGGTCTTTCATCTCTAAATATAGGAGCTCACCTCTCTGAAGGAAGCTCTGGTGAAACACTTTAAACGAAGGGTTAATTTGGTGACTTGCTGAGACTAGTAGTGAATACCCAGAGGTCTGGTGGCTTTAACCCTTGCATCATCACACTCTCTCTAGCGTCTTGGCTGGACCGATAGTGTGTGATCGTGACACAGGTGTTTATAGCAGATGCTGTGAGAACAGCTAGCCAAAATGGCTACAAGCGTAGCTTCCAGGGGATAAGACAGAAGCAAGGTACAGTAATCAGGCAAGGGTCAGAAACACTGGATCAGCAGATAATACAGAGACCTAAGCTGTGCAGGAAACTACACTATTGCTAAGGCATCAGGGAACAGGGGGAGCTGCTTTACATAGGGAATGCCTAGCAGGGATTGGAGGGGGGAACCATTAGGAGGTGCACATTGGCTATAGAAGTTCCAGGCAGTACTCGCGCATGGCCCCTAGTGGACAGAGTGGAAACTGCAGCAAAGGCTTAAGCAGTTGGAGAGAATTCAGAGGATGTCACCTGACACTGGTAGAACACATAGGCCCTGATTTACTAAGAGTGGAGTGTAGGTTTCTTTGTGGGTTTTTATTCCCTACAATTTTTTTCCGCAGCATTTACTAAAAATAAAAAAACAATAAATACCAGCGCTATGATAATATGGGAATTTATTAAAAAGATCACAAAAAAATGGACAAGTGAAAAATATGTATGTAGAAGGATATAATCCTTGAAGATGATAAAAATCCTTGAAGATCAATGACATTCCAACAGGTAAAAGGGGGATGAGGAAACTGAAAATAGAAATGTAATAGGTAAAAGACCTTCAATTGTGATGATCAGATGTATGTGGATGGTACTACTATGTCTCACATACCTAAAAACGTTTTTGCTGTAATAATTCAAATAGCATTCCTAGTGAAGGAGTTGATTGCAGATGAAAGAGGCAACCATGTGAGCCTATATTGATGAACAATCAAATTGTGTATAATTAATCGTACTCGTTTTGCTGTGTATACATAATTAAATATTGTTGAAAAATATATTCTGTACCCACTTGCCGTTTAAATTGTGCGACAACAAGGAGATGTGGGTTAATAGCGGAGGGTGTGGCAGATAGAGCTGGTCTATATACGGTATATCCAAAACATAGAAAATAGCGTACATAGATCATAAATGTAAAAAGTATTTTATTGACATGTATGCATGAAAGACAAAAAAGAAATAAAATCACATAAAAAATAATGCTATGGTGGAAGCTGACAGAAAATTGGGGCTACGCACGCAGGTACAAAATATGCAACATGTAAGGTGCAACAAAATGCAATAAAACCACTTTGAACTAGCAGCGTAAATATGGGGCACTGTTCCTTTAAAAGGAGAGCTATAGCAGAAACACAAGTAAAAGTTCATGAAGAGGGCTGGTTTTCGGCCAGCGGTGTTACAATTAGTACGTGAGTTAACCAAACTATGTTAGAAATGAAAAAAAAAAAAGTTATCAGTCCTCATAAGATTCCTTAAAGGAGAAGTCCAGAATAGAAAAATTGTCCATATACTGCCGGCAGTAAAAAAAAAAATAAAGAGGTACATACCTACCTCCCCCGATGCCTCCAGTAACCCACTCCAGTCTCTGCCGCGATCCTCTTCCTGGTTGCCGGTGGTCGGTGAGTCATACTGCTGATTTGCCATATTTTCTAAAAATGCACTTCGAACAAGAAAACACATCTAAACTGTTTGTAGTGTGAACTGACATCAGCTCACTTATGAGTTTAATGAGTTGACATGGGTTACCTCCAGCACTAGCAGTCTAATTAGTTAAACAGGGGCAGTGATCAAACACCCCCACCCAATCTCTGCACAGCCAGAATATTCATGGAAAATGTAGGCTGCATTATCAAGTCATTTCAGAAATTGTTGTAATCCCTTGCCTGTCACATTAGCTAAAACAGGTAAGCACAAGGCATATACAAGAACTTATTATTCTCTAATAATAGCTAATGTGTCATTATATAAGCGTGGAAAAACATCTGGGACTGCTTCCTTAAATGAGCCATTATTGTTTTCATTGTTGCCACCTCCAGACATCAAAAGTTATTGTTGGCAAACATTCCATGGAAAGAAGCCAGATCTAACATAAATACGTGCACACTGGTAATTTTATAGATACAGTATCTCCTTAACCAGAATTTCTTACAAAGTAATACAGTAATAATATAATAAATGAAGCAAATAAATAAACACTTACGTAATAAACATATAATGTTTTTATCTTTTTAATTTGAGCTAAATGGTTACACATTCAATCTGGAGGCTTTACAATGGTTTTGGCTATTGTAATTTTTGCTTTGCAACCATTTGTTTAAGTGACGGAGATCGATATTGCTTCTCTGTTGTGATGTTAAGTAATTGTTGGCAGGCAACATTAATCCCACTTCCTAACAGCATTTACCATTTTAAGTACAGGGTCCACACCCCAGGAAATAGTTTAACTGAGAAATTTCAATGGGACTTTGAAAAGGCTTAGAGAAAATATTTAACATATGTTACAAAAGTATATCATATACTATGTGAGTTGGAAATACTTTAAACCTAATGTTCATAAATGAATTGCGTCACTGGCCTTAAGAGTGCATTATATTTATGCTCTCAACAGTTACTGCAGATGATGTCACATTCTGTGATACTTGTGTGTCTGGCACGTTCTTGTTGAAGGGGAGGGGTGCAAAAAAAAATTTAAAAATACAACTTTATTTATCAAAACTAAACATTGTGATGATGTCCTGGCACTTCCAAAATTCTTGCAACCAAATAGACATTATAAAGAGTGATTTGTGGGACAAAGCATACTGGTAAACCATCATAAATGTGGTCAGTGCAGTTTAACCCCTTAAGGACCAGGCCATTTTATACCTTAAGGACCGGAGCGTTTTTTGCAATTCTGACCACTGTCACTTTAAACATTAATAACTCTGGAATGCTTTTAGTTATCATTCTGATTCCGAGATAGTTTTTTCGTGACATATTCTACTTTAACTTAGTGGTAAAATTTTATGGTAACTTGCATCCTTTCTTGGTGAAAAAACCCAAAATTTGATGAAAAAAATGAAAATTTTGCATTTTTCTAACTTTGAAGCTCTCTGCTTGTAAGGAAAATGGATATTCAAAATATATTTTTTTTGGGTTCACATATACAATATGTCTACTTTATGTTTGCATCATAAAATTTATGAGTTTTTACTTTTGTAAGACACCAGAGGGCTTCAAAGTTCAGTAGCAATTTTGAAATTTTTCACAAAATTTTCAAACTCACTATTTTTCAGGGACCAGTTGAGTTTTGAAGTGGATTTGAAGGGTCTTCATATTAGAAATACCCCATAAAAGACCTCATTATAAAAACTACACCCCCTAAAGTATTCAAAAAAACATTCAGTAAGTGTATTAACCCTTTAGGTGTTTCACAGGAATAGCAGCAAAGTGAAGGAGAAAATTCAAAATCTTCATTTTTTACACTCGCATGTTCTTGTAGACCCAATTTTTGAATTTTTGCAAGGGATACAAAGGAGAAAATTTTTACTTGTATTTGAAACCCAATTTCTCTCGAGTAAGCACATACCTCATATGTCTATGTTAATTGTTCGGCGGGCGCAGTAGAGGGCTCAGAAGGGAAGGAGCGACAAATGTTTTTTGGGGGGCATGCTGCATTTAGGAAGCCCCTATGGTGCCAGGACAGCAAAAAAAAAACACATGGCATACCATTTTGGAAACTAGACCCCTCAGGGAACGTAACAAGGGGTAAAGTGAACCTTAATACCCTACAGGTGATTCACGACTTTTGCATATGTAAAAAAAATATATATTTTTTTTACCTAAAATGCTTGGTTTCCCAAAAATTTTACATTTTTAAAAAGGGTAATAGCAGAAAATACCCCCCAAAATTTGAAGCCCAATTTCTCCCGATACAGAAAACACCTCGCATGGGGGTGAAAAGTGCTCTGCTGGTGCACTACAGGTCTCAGAAGAGAAGGAGTCACATTTGGCTTTTTGAAAGCAAATTTTGCTCTGGGGGCATGCCGCATTTAGGAAGCCCCTATGGTGCCAGAACAGCAAAAAAAAACACATGGCATACCATTTTGGAAACTAGACCCCTCGGGGAACGTAACAAGGGGTAACGTGAACCTTAATGCCCTACAGGTGTTTCACGACTTTTGCATATGTAAAAAAAAAAAATGTTTTTTTACCTAAAATGCTTGTTTTCCCAAAATGTTTACATTTTTAAAAAGGGTAATAGCGGAAAATACCCCCCAAAATTTGAAGCCCAATTTCTCCCAATTCAGAAAACACCCCATATGGGGGTGAAAAGTGCTCTGCTGGCGCACTACAGGTCTCAGAAGAGAAGGAGTCACATTTGGCTTTTTGAAAGCGAATTTTGCTCTGGGGGCATGCCGCATTTAGGAAGCCCCTATGGTGCCAGGACAGCAAAAAAAAAACACATGGCATACCATTTTGGAAACTAGACCCCTCGGGGAACGTAACAAGGGGTAATTTGAACCTTAATACCCTACAGGTGTTTCACGACTTTTGCATATGTAAAAAAATATATATTTTTTTTACCTAAAATGCTTGTTTTCCCCAAAATTTTACATTTTTTAAAAGGGTAATAGCAGAAAATACCCCCCAAAATTTGAAGCCCAATTTCTCCCGAGTATGGCGATACCCCATATGTGGCCCTAAACTGTTGCCTTGAAATACGACAGGGCTCCAAAGTGAGAGCGCCATTTGAGGCCTAAATTAGGGACTTGCATAGGGGTGGACATAGGGGTATTCTACGCCAGTGATTCCCAAATAGGGTGCCTCCAGCTGTTGTAAAACTCCCAGCATGCCTGGACAGTCAACGGCTATCTGGCAATACTGGGAGTAGTTGTTTTGCAACAGCTGGAGGCTCCGTTTTGGAAACAGTGGCGTACCAGTCGTTTTTCATTTTTATTGGGGAGGGGGTTGTATAGGGGTATGTGTATATGTTGTGTTTTTTACTTTTTATTTTATTTTGTGTTAGTGTAGTGTAGTGTTTTTAGGGTACAGTCGCACGGGCGGGGGTTCACAGTAGTTTCTCGCTGGCAGTTTGAGCTACGGCAGAAAATTTGACGCAGCTCAAACTTGCAGCCAGATACTTACTGTAATCCTCCGCCCATGTGAGTGTACCCTGTACGTTCACATTGGGGGGGGGGGAAATCCAGCTGTTGCAAAACTACAACTCCCAGCATGTACGGTCTATCAGTGCATGCTGGAAGTTGTAGTTTTGCAACCGCTGGAGGCTCCATTTTGGAAACAGTGGCGTACCAGACGTTTTTCATTTTTATTGGGGAGGGGAGGGGGGCTGTGTAGGGGTATGTGTATATGTAGTGTTTTTTACTTTTTATTTTATTGTGTGTTAGTGTAGTGTAATGTTTTTAGGGTACAGTCACACGGGCGGGGGGTTCACAGTAGTTTCTCGCTGGCAGTTTGAGCTGCGGCAGAAATTTTGCCGCACCTCAAACTTGCAGCCGGATACTTACTGTAATCCTCCGCCCATGTGAGTGTACCCTGTACGTTCACATTGGGGGGGGGGGGGAAATCCAGCTGTTGCAAAACTACAACTCCCAGCATGTACGGTCTATCAGTGCATGCTGGAAGTTGTAGTTTTGCAACCGCTGGAGGCTCCGTTTTGGAAACAGTGGCGTACCAGACGTTTTTCATTTTTATTGGGGAGGGGAGGGGGGCTGTGTAGGGGTATGTGTATATGTAGTGTTTTTTACTTTTTATTTTATTGTGTGTTAGTGTAGTGTAGTGTTTTTAGGGTACAGTCACACGGGCGGGGGGTTCACAGTAGTTTCTCGCTGGCAGTTTGAGCTGCGGCAGAAATTTTGCCGCACCTCAAACTTGCAGCCGGATACTTACTGTAATCCTCCGCCCATGTGAGTGTACCCTGTACGTTCACATTGGGGGGGGAACATCCAGCTGTTGCAAAACTACAACTCCCAGCATGTACGGTCTATCAGTGCATGCTGGGAGTTGTAGTTTTGCAACAGCTGGAGGCACACTGGTTGTGAAACACCGAGTTTGGTAACAAACTCAGTGTTTTGCAACCAGTGTGCCTTCAGCTGTTGCAAAAGCTACAACCCCCAGCATGTACGGACAGCGGAAGGGCATGCTGGGTGTTGTAGTTATGCAACAGCTGGAGGCATACTACTTTGGCTGGGGATGCTGGGGATTGTAGTTATGCAACAGCTGGAGACACACTGGTTTGCTACTTAACTCAGTGTGCCTTCAGCTGTTGCAAAACTACAACTCTCAGCAGTCACCGACAGCCAACGGGCATGCTGGGAGTTGTAGTTATGCAACCACCAGATGCACCACTACAACTCCCAGCATGCACTTTAGCTGATTGTGCAAGCTGGGAGTTGTAGTTACACAACAGCTGAAGGTACACTTTTCCATAGAAAGAATGTGCCTCCAGCTGTTGCAAAACTACAAGTCCCAGCATGCCCATAAGGGCATGCTGGGAGTTGTGGTGGTCTGCCTCCTGCTGTTGCATAACTACAGCTCCCAGCATGCCCTTTTTGCATGCTGGGAGCTGTTGCTAAGCAACAGCAGGAGGCTGTCACTCACCTCCAGCAATCCTCGCTGCACCAGGTCAGTCCCTCGTCGTCTCCGCCGCCGCCGCTGCTCCTGGGGCCTCGATCCCAACAGGGGCGCCGGGGATCGGGGTCCCCAGCACCCGGGGTGCACGTCCCGCACCCGCTCACGTCCTCCGGAAGAGGGGCGGAGCGGGTTGCGGGAGTGACACCCGCAGCAGGCGCCCTGATTGGTCGGCCGGTAATTACCGGCCGACGAATCAGGGCGATCGTGAGGTGGCACCAGTGCCACCTCACCCCTGCTGGCTCTGGCTGTTCGGGGCCGTCTCTGACGGCCCCGATCAGCCAATAATTCCGGGTCACCGGGTCACTGGAGACCCGATTGACCCGGAATCCGCCGCAGATCGCTGGACTGAATTGTCCAGCGATCTGCGGCCATCGCCGACATGGGGGGTCATAATGACCCCCCTGGGCGATATGCCCCGATGCCTGCTGAACGATTTCAGCAGGCATCGGGGACCGGCTCCGCTCCAGATGGTTGCGGGGGGCCGGTAAAACACATGACGTTCTCATACGTCATGTGTCCTTAAGGACTCGGAAATGGAGACGTATGAGAACGTCATGTGTCCTTAAGGGGTTAAAGGGGTCCCCAGTGATATCCGTGTCGGCGCTGCAGCGTTACTGTCATGGAAGCCTGGGGCTTCCTTAATCGGGACATCACGCCATGCCCCCTCCATTCATGTCTATGGGAGGGGGCGTGACAGCTAGTACACAGTTGTCACACAGTTTTTTTTTTAATATATTGTACTCTATGTTAGTGGTGTTTTTTTAAATGATTTTTTTAAGGCATTAACTGTGCTGTAAAAATTGTTATCTTTATTCTGTGGATAGGTACAGCTTTGGCAATAACTAATTTATATAGCATCTCAGGGTTTACCCTTGGGGAACAAGGGAAATCCCTTTCCCTGTCAATCTCATAGATGCCGTGATCAGTACTGATCCCAGCATCTATTGGGTTAATGCTGCCGAGACCTGCACAATCCCGGTCTCAGCATCTGCGGTGGGATCCTGGCTGTGATTGACAGCAGGTTTCCCCAGTAAATCTCCTGCAGCGCATTGTGCAAAGCAGTACTGTATGCTTACTTCCTACTGAGGCAACGTGTTGGAAGATAGGACGCATGCATATGTCCTCTGACAGGTAGGGGTTAATGATTCTAGCAGATCGCTAGGCTATAGGACTTACTCTATAGCAGCCTCTTTTTTGGAGTCCAAAAGAATTTATCTCTGACAAGCAATAAACTCCTTCCTGAACCCCCGAATTTAAATTTTTTGCTTAGGTTTCTTCATTCTCCCCTTCTAAGACCTTATTTAAATTTTCTATATTAGGGCTTGTTATACAAGTTATACTTTTTTTAATCACACCCTTTATTTTACCATATAATGTATTACAATGCCAGGAAAAAAAATTCCAAAAAAAAAAATGTAAGGCAAAATTGAAAAAAAAATACAAAAATGGAATTGGGCAAATTTCTAGTGCAGTCATTTTTTTTGGAAGTTTACCATATGGCAACAATGACATAATGACTTTATTACAATGATACTATACTTGGATAATTTTTGTTTTGCTTTCTGATTAAAAAAAACCATCATAACGATGTTCTGACCCTTATAACTTTTTATTTTTTCCCTGTGTGAGGGCTAACTTTTGTTTGCATACTACTGATTTTTTTATCACTTTTTATTCTATTTTATTATTTCAATCTGGGATGTTATGACAAAAAATCATCTTTT
Organism: Hyla sarda; assembly: GCF_029499605.1. NCBI lineage: Eukaryota > Metazoa > Chordata > Amphibia > Anura > Hylidae > Hyla > Hyla sarda. The sequence continues at coordinate 341,618,286 of NC_079191.1, read as the reverse complement.
TTGGCATTTGAATTTTTTTTTTTGCTTCCAATGGGCCTATTATAAGCAATTTTTCAATTGCTTATATTGATCAATGTAATGCATAAGCATTATATTGATCTATGAAATTGGAATTCTATAGCAACAGGCTGTCATAGGCACTAGCTGAGCCATTGCAGACACCGAGACCTAGCGACGATCTTGGGTTGACCTGGCTATCCACTGGCTTCCCACTGGGGTTAGGGTGAGAGTAAGTAAGGGACAACTGGACCATCAATGATGCAGTTAAAAACTGTTTAGATGCTGTGACCGCTGATACGTAAATATGCATGGGATGGGAGGGGGTCCATTACTTTTACCTTCCTTACTGCAAAACATACAATAGCAATGGCATAGAAACAACATACTCTGGACTCTGATGTCCACAGAAAGTTGAATTATTACAGTATATGATCAAAAACATTCTGCTTTCTCTCAAGGTCATTAAAGGGGTTGTGCGCTGCCCTAATTTTCGGAGCTCCGCTCACAGCGTCCGGAAGTTCATTACTCCGAACGATGTGTGCGGGCTTCTGTGTTCGCGGCCGCCGGGCGTGACATCACGCCCGGCCCCTTGCCCGCCCCCCCCCCGTGACGTCTCGCCCACCCCCTCGTGATGTGATGCCCGCCCCCTCTACCAAAGTCTATGGGAAGGGGGCGTGACAGCGGTCGCGACCCCTTCCCATAGACTTTCGTTGAGGGGGCGGGCGAGAAGTCCCGCCAGGCGGCTGCGAACACGGAAGCCCGCACACAGAGTTCGGAGTAATGAACTTCCGGACGCTGTGAGCGGAGCTCCGAAAGTCAGGGCAGCGCACAACCCCTTGAAAAATGCTTTGTCCCAGTGACAAAAGTTCTCCTCCCAGTTTACTCAGCCTCCTTTACAAGCCTAGACTTTCAAGCCCACCTGAGAAATCCCCCTCCCTCTGTTTTGTGTCTAGTCTAGTCATGTTTTTTTTTCTATGTCACACAGTTTTCTTTTAATTACTTTTGTAATTTCTTCTTCATTTCATTAAGAACAGCTTGAGCTTGTCCCTTTTTGGGGTTTTTAAAGGGGTTATCCAGGAAAAAAAAACTTTTTATATATATATCAACTGACTCCGAAAAAGTTAAACAGATTTGTAAATTACTTCTATTAAAAAATCTTAATCCTTTCAGTACTTCTGAAGTTAAGGTTGTTCTTTTCTGTCTAAGTGCTCTCTGATGACACGTGTCTAGGGAACCGCCCAGTTTAGAAGCAAATCCCCATAGCAAACCTCTTCTAAACTGGGCGGTTCCCGAGACACGTGTCATCAGAGAGCATTTAGACGGAAAAGAACAACCTTAACTTCAGAAGCTCATAAGTACTGGAAGGATTAAGATTTTTTAATAGAAGTAATTTACAAATCTGCTTGTAGTGAGAAACAGCGTTCGGCACAGCCAACCATGCAGCCCGATATTCGCTCTTGATGGAACAGGTGTGTATGTGTGTCGCTGCTTGTGGGGTGCTCAGCCAGGACAGAGTCATGGATCCAACATTTGAGAGAGCATGGAAAATAAGCGGCACTCACCACAAACAGCTAGCGACAACTTCTTTATTTCTTAGGCGTGCAGTAAAACATGCAGGTGCAGGGAGACAAGGACGCCGGGGAATCCGGCTGACTGGTCACAGCCGTATCGTGCTTCCGCACTTCGTCAGACCATCTGGTAAAAAGGTAAAATGTTTTTTTTTTTTTTTTGTTAATAAGCTTTGGAAAGGTTAATTCAGATCAACACTAAAACCCAGGTAGATCTATTCCTTAGGCAAAAACCCTAGGGTTGCTGCCAGCTACCTAAACTTAAAACACAGGACATGATGATATGGCTGATATCAGTTTGCCATGTAACACTTACATGGTATTTGCCAATTTCCCTGTAACAGTAGTCCCAACATGATGATGCTTCCCTTAGCAAAACCTGAAGATGTAAATTTCCAACAGCAATGGAAACTATGTACTAAACAGGAGGCATTGTTGTATGGCTCCTGCTTCATGAATACTCACAGGGCCAGACACAGAGCACTTGGCACAGTAAGTGTCAGGAGTAAAAAGAGACACCAGATTTATGCCATCTTAAACCTGGTTGCCAAGACCCTGATCACTTTTAGTTTTCTTTTCAAGTTCCATGGTTTTGATAAAACTCAGTTTTTTCTTTACCACCGACTAGAGAGTACATAGTAGTCTCCAATATTTTGGTCCCCTCACCCAACCCGCCAGTGATTGACAACATTACTATGTACAGTATTGACAAAATGCTGTGAATCATTGGTCGGACGTGAAAGGTCGGACTGAAGCAGCAGCTCATGAATATTGAAGACTACAGAGTGTGTGCTCACTCTTTAGTCTTTGGTAGTAACAGTTTTTTTTAAATCAAAACTACACCTAAAATAAAAGCTAAAACTGATTCTAAATCAAGACTTCTGTCATTAGATTTACACTACCCCAAGATAAGGCAACATAAATCTGAGTGGTCATGCATGACATCAACATTTATCTTCCCACAAAAACAGTAAGCAGAGATGTCCTTGCTCCTTCTGCAGGGTAGTGATAAAGTACCCTCCTGCTGCCTGCTCATGTCTGTAGCCTGGCCCAAATTGGTGTTTGTTTGTTTTTTTGTGACGCTCCAGAAACTACTAACTAGAGGGAAAAACAATAATCTGGGCTTTGCTGCATACAGGAGCAGGGTGTGATTTGTTTATGCTATACAGAATAAAGGCTGAGTGACCAGGCATAAAGCATGTTAGAGTAGGGTCACAAGTGCCATATTGTGCTGTGTATTTCGTTGCTGATTTTTCTACTCATCGACTTCAACAGGTAGAAAAATACGCAGCTAAATATGCAGCCAAATATGGCACGTGTGACCTTACCCTCACCATTACTCACAAAGATATTTTTACCAGATAGCCTCTTTAACCTGTTAAGGATGCAGGGCATACCTGTACGCCCTGCACCCACTGCCCTGCTATGATTTGGGCTCACGAGCTGACCCCGCGGTATAGCTGAGACCTGTGTCTAATGTTGGACATCTCTGATTGCGGTTATGCCTGGCATCAACCTCTTAGACATGGCGATAAAAGTTGATCGCCGCGTCTAAAATGAAAAAAAAAATCACAGTGGTGATCAGCTGAGAGGATGGCGGGAGGGCCCTTACCTGCCTCCTCGCCATCCAATCTCTTCTGTGATGCTCCTGGCAGACTTAGCAGCCTGGAGCAATCAAGCGCACAGAACACTGATCAATACTATGCTATGGCATAGCATTGAACAGTGTGCAATCAGAAGATTGGTGTAAAAAAAGTTTAAAAAAGCTAATAAATGGGAATTATCCCCTTCCCTAATAAAAGTTTGAATCACCCCCCTTTTTCCATTTAAAAAAATAAACAAACATAAACATATGTGGTATCACCGCGTGAATAAATGTCCAAACTATAAAATTATAACATTAAATTTAAACCGCATGGTAAATGGCGTATACATAATTATGGACATTTATCAACGGGTTTAGTCAGGTTTTCTTTACTATAATTGTCGCAAAATTGTCGCAACTGCGACTACGCGATATTTCGTGCAACATTTTGACTGGAAAGCGAGAAAAGCAAGTTTTCCAAAAATTAACTATGTAGTAATAATTTTAAAATGGACTACGGGTAGTCAGGTATTTATTAACTGCGACAGTCACAACTGCGCAAAAAAAAGTCGCAACAGCGTTAAAAATTGACTAAATTTACTCCAGCTCAAACATGGAGCAGAAAAAGCTACTACCAAAGTAAAAAAAGGAAAAATTGCTTACGTGAAAGAAAATTATCAACAGGCTGAAACCAGTTGATAAATAAGTCACACATAAGCAAAAAAAAAGTAAGGAAAAAATTACTAAAAAAAAGAATACATAAGCAAACATTGATAAATGTCCCTCAATAAGAATTCCAAAGTCCAAAATTGCGTATTTTTGTTCATTTTGTATACCCTAAAAAAATGGTAATTAGCCCTCACATAGCCCTGTATGTGGAAAAAGGGTCAAAAATGAAAATGTTAAACATACTAATTTTGTTGCATGTAGTTTTATATTTTTTAAAGTAGAAACATAAAACCTACATAAATTTGGTATTCTTGTAACCATATGGACCTAAAGAATAAATATAAGGTATCATTTTTACCGAAAAGCGCACTGCGTAGAAATGGAAGCCTTTAAAAATTACAAAATGGCGTTTTTTTTACTTTCAATTTTGTCCCCCAAATAATTTTTTTTTGTTTTGACATGAAAATATTAGAACTCTTAAGGCTGTAGTAGATAGTAGAAGATAACATAAATGTAATGAAAAGCACTAAGGTAGGTACTTGGTTCCTGAGTTTTCCAGGGGTACATTTTTGCTCCTTTTTCTCTGTTTTCCTATAATCTTGTCTATGTTGACATCATGCCCTATGAATGGCCATTTTAGCACATTAGCTTTTAACACTAACCTTTATGTGTGTAATGAATCTTTGTAATCTGGCTTTTTTTTGGGCTATAAAGTCTGAGAAAGTATATAATACTTTGTGGAATTTCACTTAATATGAAAACTTAACCAAGCAAGCAGCTGCTTCTGAAATATCATGAATTAATGCTACATTGATATACTAAGTGGATTGTACTGTGAAATATTAATGCAGATGAAAAGAATATAAATTTATTAGGAATAATGATAATTTTTGTTGCAAATTTCTTTTTAAAAAAATCACCATGATCAGTTGCATTCAATATATTAAAATCAAATGGAAAGATGTGAACACTTAAAGGGTTTGCCTAGGACAGTGGTTATCATATCTGTGGACCACCAGCTGTTGCATAACTACAACTTCGAGCATGCCTGGACTTTTGGAAACTTCCTGTACAGCAGACAATTTTTTGTACCTTTCTCCAGATTTGTGTCTCCACACAATCCGGTCTCTAAGCTCTACAGGCTGTTCTTTCCATCTCATGCTTGGTTTTTGCTTTGATATGCATTGTCAGCTGTGATACTTTATATAGACACGGGTGTCTCTTTCCATATGCAGTTTAATATTTACCACAGGTACCAAAGCGTTTGAATACTTTTGTTGATGAAAAATGTAAGTTTAACATTTTTAATAATTTTGGAAGAAAAAAAAACAAGAAACAGTTTTTACTTTATTATTATAGGGTATTGAATGCAAAATGATTGTTTTTCATATTTGTTTTTAATACAGATTAACAACACAATAATTTTACCTCCCCATATTGAAGATATTTCCAAACTATGTTGGACTCCCTCGATCTTTTAAGCCTTGCCCAGGTCTTGATCAAACAATCCACCCCTGGGTTTTTCCTGTACACCCCCACTTCCATTTCACCAGATTCCAAAATTTTTAACATATTTTTCAACTTCCCTTGGAAACCTCCGAATAAATATCTCAACAATCCATCATTCCACCCATCAATAAACCATGCAAGTTGGGGGACTAAAAAATAGTTTCTAATGTCTGGGAACGATAATCCACCTTTATCTTTTTGTACACAAAGGTATTCCACCTTTATTCTTGTATGCTTCCTTCCCCAAATTAATGAGTTAAAAATAGCAATAATCTGCTGAAATATTTGATCTCCAAACCATATGGGAGTCACACAGAACAAATATAGCAGTTTCAGAATTATCACAGCTTTTATAGGCACTATTTTATCTGCTTTAGCGATTGGTAGCTTATTCCAGGCTTTGGCCTTCCTTTCCACTTCTTTTATCACACGGAAGGTATTTAATTGATGGAACTCCTGCATACTCCTCGATATCTGTATCCCCAGGTATTCAAATTTTTCATTCTCTTTTAAAATTTTTACTACGGGGTTGCCCAAATCTATACCTGGTACTAACGGCATCAAAATAGATTTTTCCCAATTGATGGTCAATCTGGAGTATTTCCCAAATATTTCGATTTTTTCCATAACCAAGGGCAACGACGTGTAAGTCTTTAAGATAGAGAAGAAGGTCATCCGCATATAGGGATTTTTTATCCCTTTCACCCTCCGCTCCAAAACCTTCTGTCTTTGTGTCCTCTCTTATCTGGGTTGCTAGGGGTTCGATAAACAGGGCGAACAAAAGAGGGGACAATGGGCAACCCTTTTGGGTCCCCCGAGAGAGAAAACCATCTTGAGGAGTCTCCATTCACCTCCACATTTGCTTCTGCGTTCTTATACAGTATTTTCACCATTTTAATAAATTCCCCCCCTATGCCAAAAAATCTCTTTGTCCCCCACAAGTATTCCCACTCCACCCTGTCAAATGCCGCATCCAAATGCTGCATTTGTATATTTGTGTTTAATCTCCTAAAGTTAAATTTGCCCATACATTCAGGGATAAACCCATTCTGATCTTTATGAATTATTTTACTAATTATTATTTGAAGCCTATTTGCTAATAATCTAGCATCTATTTTATTATCGGTGTTTAGAAGTGAAATTGGTCTATAAGACTCAATTTCCAAGGATTTTTGTCAGGTTTCAGATAAGAATTATTTTAGCTTGGAGCATTGATCTTGGTAGAGTACCATTTTCCAATGCGTCTGTCAGTACTCTAAAAAGACAGGGGATAAGATGTTCATTATATCTCTGGTATACTTCATGTGGAAATCCATCTGTTCCAGGAGAAGAATTCCCTCTAATTGATTCTAGAGCACTATTTAGCTCACTTAAAGTTAGTGGAGCATCAAGTTCCATTCTATCCTCTTCCAATATTGCCAGTGTTACGCCGAGCGCTCCGGGTCCCCGCTCCTCCCCGGAGCGCTCGCTACACTCTCGCTACTGCAGCGCTCCGGTCAGATCCACTGACCCGGTGCGCTGCGATACCGCCTCCAGCCGGGATGCGATTCGCGATGCGGGTGGCGCCCGCTCGCGATGCGCACCCCGGCTCCCGTACCTGACTCGCTCTCCGTCGGTCCTGTCCCGGCGCGCGCGGCCCCGCTCCCTAGGGCGCGCGCGCGCCGGGTCTCTGCGATTTAAAGGGCCACTGCGCCGCTGATTGGCGCAAGTGGTTCTAATTAGTGTGTTCACCTGTGCACTCCCTATGTATACCTCACTTCCCCTGCACTCCCTCGCCGGATCTTGTTGCCATTGTGCCAGTGAAAGCGTTTCCTTGTGTGTTCCTAGCCTGTGTTCCAGACCTCCTGCCGTTGCCCCTGACTACGATCCTTGCTGCCTGCCCCGACCTTCTGCTACGTCCGACCTTGCTTCTGTCTACTCCCTTGTACCGCGCCTATCTTCAGCAGTCAGAGAGGTTGAGCCGTTGCTAGTGGATACGACCTGGTCACTACCGCCGCAGCAAGACCATCCCGCTTTGCGGCGGGCTCTGGTGAAAACCAGTAGTGACTTAGAACCGGTCCACTAGCACGGTCCACGCCAATCCCTCTCTGGCACAGAGGATCCACCTCCTGCCAGCCGGCATCGTGACAGTAGATCCGGCCATGGATCCCGCTGAAGTTCCTCTGCCAGTTGTCGCCGACCTCACCACGGTGGTCGCCCAGCAGTCACAACAGATAGCGCAACAAGGCCACCAGCTGTCTCAACTGACCGTGATGCTACAGCAGCTACTACCACAGCTTCAGCAATCATCTCCTCCGCCAGCTCCTGCACCTCCTCCGCAGCGAGTGGCCGCTTCAGGCCTACGACTATCCTTGCCGGATAAATTTGATGGGGACTCTAAATTTTGCCGTGGCTTTCTTTCTCAATGTTCCCTGCACTTGGAGATGATGTCGGACCAGTTTCCTACTGAAAGGTCTAAGGTGGCTTTCGTAGTCAGCCTTCTGTCTGGAAAAGCTCTGTCATGGGCCACACCGCTCTGGGACCGCAATGACCCCGTCACTGCCTCTGTACACTCCTTCTTCTCGGAAATTCGAAGTGTCTTTGAGGAACCTGCCCGAGCCTCTTCTGCTGAGACTGCCCTGTTGAACCTGGTCCAGGGTAATTCTTCCGTTGGCGAGTACGCCGTACAATTCCGTACTCTTGCTTCTGAACTATCCTGGAATAATGAGGCCCTCTGCGCGACCTTTAAAAAAGGCCTATCCAGCAACATTAAAGATGTTCTGGCCGCACGAGAAATCCCTGCTAACCTACATGAACTCATTCATCTAGCCACTCGCATTGACATGCGTTTTTCCGAAAGGCGTCAGGAGCTCCGCCAGGATATGGACTTTGTTCGCACGAGGCGTTTTTTATCCCCGGCTCCTCTCTCCTCTGGTCCCCTGCAATCCGTTCCTGTGCCTCCCGCCGTGGAGGCTATGCAGGTCGACCGGTCTCGCCTGACACCTCAAGAATGGACACGACGCCGCATGGAGAATCTCTGCCTGTACTGTGCCGGTACCGAACACTTCCTGAAGGATTGTCCTATCCGTCCTCCCCGCCTGGAAAGACGTACGCTGACTCCGCACAAAGGTGAGACAGTCCTTGATGTCAACTTTGCTTCTCCACGTCTTACTGTGCCTGTGCGGATATCTGCCTCTACCTTCTCCTTCTCTACTATGGCCTTCTTGGATTCCGGATCTGCAGGAAATTTTATTTTGGCCTCTCTCAGCAACAGGTTCAACATCCCGGTGACCAGTCTCGCCAGACCCCTCTACATCAATTGTGTTAACAATGAAAGATTGGACTGTACCATACGTTTCCGCACGGAGCCCCTCCTAATGTGCATCGGACCTCATCACGAGAAAATTGAGTTTTTGGTCCTCCCCAATTGCACTTCCGAAATTCTCCTTGGACTACCCTGGCTTCAACACCATTCCCCAACCCTGGATTGGTCCACTAGGGAGATCAAGAGTTGGGGTCCCTATTGTTTCAAGGACTGCCTTAAACCGGTTCCCAGTTCTCCTTGCCGTGACCCTGTGGTTCCCCCTGTAACCGGTCTCCCTAAGGCCTATATGGACTTTGCGGATGTTTTTTGCAAAAAACAAGCTGAGACTCTACCTCCTCACAGGCCTTATGACTGTCCTATTGACCTCCTCCCGGGCACTACTCCACCCCGGGGCAGAATTTATCCTCTCTCTGCCCCAGAGACTCTTGCTATGTTTGAGTACATCCAGGAAAATTTAAAAAAGGGCTTTATCCGCAAATCCTCCTCTCCTGCCGGAGCCGGATTTTTCTTTGTGTCCAAAAAAGATGGCTCCCTACGTCCTTGCATTGACTACCGTGGTCTTAATAAAATCACGGTAAAGAACCGCTACCCCCTACCTCTCATCTCTGAACTCTTTGATCGCCTCCAAGGTGCCCACATCTTTACCAAACTGGACTTAAGAGGTGCTTATAATCTCATCCGCATCAGAGAGGGGGATGAATGGAAAACGGCATTTAACACTAGAGATGGACACTTTGAGTATCTGGTCATGCCCTTTGACCTGTGCAACGCCCCTGCCGTCTTCCAAGACTTTGTTAATGAAATTTTTCGTGATCTCTTATATTCCTGTGTTGTTGTGTATCTGGACGATATCCTGATTTTTTCTGCCAACCTAGAAGAACACCGCCAACATGTCCGCATGGTTCTTCAGAGACTTCGTGACAATCAACTTTATGCCAAAATGGAGAAATGTCTGTTTGAATGTCAATCTCTTCCTTTCCTAGGATACTTGGTCTCTGGCCAGGGACTACAAATGGATCCAGACAAACTCTCTGCCGTCTTAGATTGGCCACGCCCCTCCGGACTCCGTGCTATCCAACATTTTTTGGGGTTCGCCAATTATTACAGACAATTTATTCCACATTTTTCTACCATTGTGGCTCCTATCGTGGCTTTAACAAAAAAGAATGCCAATCCTAAGTCATGGCCTCCTCAAGCGGAAGACGCCTTTAAACAGCTCAAGTCTGCCTTTTCTTCGGCTCCAGTGCTCTCCAGACCTGACCCATCTAAACCCTTCCTATTGGAGGTTGATGCCTCCTCAGTAGGAGCTGGAGCGGTCCTTCTACAAAAAAATTCTTCCGGGCATGCTGTTACTTGTGGTTTTTTTTCTAGGACCTTCTCTCCGGCGGAGAGGAACTACTCCATCGGGGATCGAGAGCTACTAGCCATTAAATTAGCACTTGAGGAATGGAGGCATCTGCTGGAGGGATCAAGATTCCCAGTTATTATTTACACCGATCACAAGAACCTCTCCTATCTCCAGTCTGCCCAACGGCTGAATCCTCGCCAGGCCAGGTGGTCTCTGTTCTTTGCCCGATTTAATTTTGAAATTCACTTTCGGCCTGCCGATAAGAACATTAGGGCCGATGCTCTCTCTCGTTCCTCGGATGCCTCGGAAGTAGAGCTCTCTCCGCAACACATCATTCCTCCTGACTGCCTGATCTCCACTTCTCTAGCCTCCATCAGGCAAACTCCTCCAGGGAAGACCTTCGTCTCTCCACGCCAACGCCTCGGAATCCTCAAATGGGGTCACTCCTCCCATCTCGCAGGTCATGCGGGCATCAAGAAATCCGTGCAACTCATCTCTCGTTTCTATTGGTGGCCGACTCTGGAGACGGATGTTGTGGATTTTGTGCGAGCCTGCACTGTCTGTGCCCGGGAGAAGACTCCTCGCCAGAAGCCCGCTGGTCTTCTTCATCCTCTGCCTGTCCCCGAACAGCCTTGGTCTCTGATTGGTATGGACTTTATTACAGACTTACCCCCATCCCGTGGCAACACTGTTGTTTGGGTGGTCGTTGATCGATTCTCCAAGATGGCACATTTCATCCCTCTTCCTGGTCTTCCTTCAGCGCCTCAGTTGGCAAAACAATTTTTTGTACACATTTTTCGTCTTCACGGGTTGCCCACGCAGATCGTCTCGGATAGAGGCGTCCAATTCGTGTCAAAATTCTGGAGGGCTCTCTGTAAACAACTCAAGATTAAATTAAACTTTTCTTCTGCCTATCATCCTCAATCCAATGGGCAAGTAGAAAGAATTAACCAGGTCCTGGGTGATTATTTACGGCATTTTGTTTCCTCCCGCCAGGATGACTGGGCAGATCTTCTACCATGGGCCGAATTCTCGTATAACTTCAGAGTCTCTGAATCTTCCTCCAAATCCCCATTTTTCGTGGTGTACGGCCGTCACCCTCTTCCCCCCCTCCCTACTCCCTTGCCCTCTGGTTTGCCCGCTGTGGATGAAATATCTCGTGATCTTTCCACCATATGGAAAGAGACCCAAAATTCTCTCTTACAGGCTTCATCACGCATGAAGAAGTTTGCTGATAAGAAAAGAAGAGCTCCCCCTATTTTTTCTCCTGGAGACAAGGTATGGCTCTCCGCTAAATATGTCCGCTTCCGTGTCCCTAGCTACAAATTGGGACCACGCTATCTTGGTCCTTTCAAAATTTTGTGCCAGATTAATCCTGTCTCTTACAAACTTCTTCTTCCTCCTTCTCTTCGTATTCCTAATGCCTTTCACGTTTCTCTTCTTAAACCACTCATCATCAACCGTTTCTCTCCCAAACTTGTTTCTCCCACTCCTGTTTCCGGCTCCTCGGACATCTTCTCCGTAAAGGAGATACTGGCCTCCAAGAAGGTCAGAGGGAAAACTTTTTTTTTGGTCGATTGGGAGGGTTGTGGTCCTGAAGAGAGATCCTGGGAACCTGAGGACAATATCCTAGACAAAAGTCTGCTCCTCAGGTTCTCAGGCTCTAAGAAGAGGGGGAGACCCAAGGGGGGGGGTACTGTTACGCCGAGCGCTCCGGGTCCCCGCTCCTCCCCGGAGCGCTCGCTACACTCTCGCTACTGCAGCGCTCCGGTCAGATCCACTGACCCGGTGCGCTGCGATACCGCCTCCAGCCGGGATGCGATTCGCGATGCGGGTGGCGCCCGCTCGCGATGCGCACCCCGGCTCCCGTACCTGACTCGCTCTCCGTCGGTCCTGTCCCGGCGCGCGCGGCCCCGCTCCCTAGGGCGCGCGCGCGCCGGGTCTCTGCGATTTAAAGGGCCACTGCGCCGCTGATTGGCGCAAGTGGTTCTAATTAGTGTGTTCACCTGTGCACTCCCTATGTATACCTCACTTCCCCTGCACTCCCTCGCCGGATCTTGTTGCCATTGTGCCAGTGAAAGCGTTTCCTTGTGTGTTCCTAGCCTGTGTTCCAGACCTCCTGCCGTTGCCCCTGACTACGATCCTTGCTGCCTGCCCCGACCTTCTGCTACGTCCGACCTTGCTTCTGTCTACTCCCTTGTACCGCGCCTATCTTTAGCAGTCAGAGAGGTTGAGCCGTTGCTAGTGGATACGACCTGGTCACTACCGCCGCAGCAAGACCATCCCGCTTTGCGGCGGGCTCTGGTGAAAACCAGTAGTGACTCAGAACCGGTCCACTAGCACGGTCCACGCCAATCCCTCTCTGGCACAGAGGATCCACCTCCTGCCAGCCGGCATCGTGACAGCCAGAAAATATATCTGCTTTAAATATGAACGAACCTCGATCTCAGAGCAGGATACTTCAGAGGAATATATTCTTTCAAAATACTCAGCAATACTAGAGAGGATAATCAGTGGATCATTATTAATATTTCCTTGTTTAGTTTTTTATGCAGTTATACCTTTCCTATCTTTTTCATTTTTGATCAAATATATGAGACATTTGCTCATTTCCCCCCTCCCAAAATCTTTGCTTCCCTGCAAAAAACATTTTATTCCTAACTTTTTCCTCATTAAACGAATCTATTTCCCCCTTACACCTTTCCCACTGCTCTTTATTTTTTATTGTCGACGAGTTAAGAAAAAGTTCTTCCGCTTGTTTACCCTACTCAACAGCCTTTTCTCTTCTTCCTGATTTTTCTTCCTCAATTTACAAATGATTCCAAATAATTCACCCCTTAGATACCCTTTTATGGCCTCCCATACAATCCCATCTGATGCTGACCCCCAGTTGACTTCAATCATATTTTTTAACCTCCCTTCAAGATCTCCAGTGCTCCCTAACAAATTAAACTAATTAAACCAATTTTCTTGTCCTGTTTTTTTCCTTTACAGGGCTATAGAGATTTTTTTTAGGGGCCATTATTTTTCTCTTCCTCCCGACTATAGCTTTTTATCTGTAATATAGATCTCAAATGTATAGTTTCACAGACAACTCCACTCTTAGGGTCTTTGTAGAAAGTACTTTCAGTCCTTATATGTAGCCTCGCACTGTCTTCCAGTGCTTTTATATCCTTTTATAGGGGGGTCAGCGGACTAAGGTACTGGGGGCTGACCTTTTAGTCAAGGTAGCGGGGTAGCGGATAATGGTAGATAGCTTATTTATATTGAAAGTTTTTATTACTATAGATTCCACACTCCACGGCTAGAAAGTCTTTCCCAAAAGATATTAATTCTTATTTAAGAAAGTAAGTTTTTCCTTGTTTTGACCCTCTATAGCCCATCAGTACTTCAATGGGATCTAATATAGTGGGCCTGAACTGGGCAGGGAGTTTTGCTAGTTAATACATGGCTATATGTTGCTTTAACTGGTCAGCTGGTAGAGGAGTTGAAAATTTGTATTTAGTTATATACTGTAGAGATGTTAATTCCAACACTTTTTAATCTCCAATAATTATTACTACTATAAGCTCCCCAGTCAGTAGTTATTTACAATCTCTCCACAGGATTATATATCTCACATACCGCCCAGTTCAAATATGGGTTACACAAGGTATTTTACTTTTCTCGTATACAGCTTCAAGTCAAGTATACAGACCAGAGGGTGGAGATAATGAAACTTATTTGAGCAGGCGTTAGCTCCCAGCGTTTTTAGTGTCCATTTAACAACACTGCTATAAAACTCCACCATCCGTAGCAGGGATTTTTCCCAGAAGGTATTAAATTGTATTTAACCGTGTGCATTTTTTTTTCTTGATTTAACCTTCTGTGTCCCAATAGCTCCCAGCAAACAATTCCCAGATACAGGCTCTCCACCAGTTAGTATATCACACGCCATAAGTGTATCTCCTACTACTGGGCAACTTCTTCATCTTTTGAAATTTATATACTGTACAGGCGTTGAATCCAAAAACTTTTTAGCATAACATATCACTACCCAGACACTCCTCACGTCACATTAACCTCTTAAGGACGCAGGGCGTACCTGTACGCCTTGCACCCAGTCCCGGTATGTAACGCGATACTCCATGTCATACTGGGTCGGTCCCGGTGGCAAATGATAGCTGGTACCCTGGGCTAATAGCGTGCGGTACCGATCGTTGTGCCGCATGCTTTTAACCCTTTATACTAAAATGAAAGTAAAATGAAAGTTAAAGCTTCTTGGAAGCTCAGCTGGGCTGATCGGGACCATCGCGATAAAATTGCGATGTCCCGATCAGCTAGCCAGCGAGCGGTGGTCCTCTCACCTGTCTCCGTTGCGTCCGATTCAGGCTTGAGCAATCAACCGCCTATAACACTGATCAATGCAAAGCTATGGCTTTGCAGGGATCAGTGTAAAAGATCAGTGTGTGCAGTGTTTAAGTCCCCTATGGGAACTATACCACTGCAAAAAAAAGTGAAAAAAAAGTTAATGAAGGTCATTTAACCCCTTTCCTAATAAAAGTTTGCATCACCCCCCCCTTTTCCCATAAAAAAAACTGTGTAAATAAAAATAAACATATGTGGTATCGCCAAGTGCAGAAATGTCCAAATTATAGAAATATATATTAATAAAACCACACGGTCAATGGCATACGCACAAAAAAAAAAAATTCCAAAGTCCAAAATAGCGTTTTTTTGGTCACTTTTTATATAATGAAAAAAGGAATAAAAAACGATCAAAAAGTCCGATCAATACAAAAATGAGCCCTCATACTGGCCCGTACGCGGAAAAATAAAAAAGTTATAGTGATCAGAAGATGAGAATTTTTAACGTATACATTTTCCTGCATGTATTTATGATTTTTTTCAAAAGTGCGGCAAAATCAAACCTATATACCGTATATACTCGAGTTTAAGCCGACCCGAATATAAGCCGAGGTCCCTAATTTTACCCCTAAAAAACCCCGGAAAAGTTATTGACTCGACTATAAACCTAGGGTGGGAAATACATCATCCCTCCATGTAATTATCCAGACCCCCGTCATCATCCCCCCCTTCATCATCACAGCCTGTCAATCCCTTCATCAGTGGTCTTCAACCTGCGGACCTTCAGATGTTGCAAAACTACAACTCCCAGCATGCCCGGACAGCCATCGGCTGTCCTGACATGATGGGAGTTGTAGTTTTGAAACCTCTCGATGTCCACAGGTTGAAGACCACTGCGGCCTTTGTCATCATCCCCCCCCCCTTTTGTTTTGTACTCACCTCCCCTCGGCGGGAAATTAGGGTGAGCTGGTCCGGGCCATCTATGCTGCAGGGACCGTCCGGTGGGGATGGTTAGTCGTTGCCAGCTGTCCATTTTCACCGGGGGGGGGGGCCTCTTCTCCACGCTTCGGGCTCGGACTAGTGCATTGACTTGGACTAAATGCCACATCATCCCAACTTTGTTTTCTTCTGCACTTCAGTTTGGTCCCGTCCCCTCCAGTTCCACATCATTCCTTCCCTTTTATCAGTCCATGCTACATTTACCCCTCTCATCGCCACCCCCCATGTCTCATCATCCCCCTTGTCTCATCATTTCCCCCTGTCATAGACCACCATTAGCCATACAGACATTAATCATTTAGTGCCTCCCCCCATCATAATTTCCCCCTGTCTCATCATCCCCCACCCTGTCTCATGATATCCCCATCATTCCCCCTCATCATCCCCCTGTCTCATCATCCCCCACCCTGTCTCATCATGTCCCCCATCATTCCCCCCCTCATTATTTCCCCCTGTCTCATCATCCCTCACCCTGTCTCATCATGTCCCCCATCATTCCCCCCTCATTATTTCCCCCTGTCTCATCATCTCCCCACCCTGTCTCATCATGTCCCCCATCATTCCCCCCTTATCATTTCCCCCTGTCTCAGCATGCCCCCCATCATTCCCCCCTGTCTCATCATCCCCCACCCTGTCTAATCATGTCCCCCCATCATTCCCCCCTCATCATCCCCCACCCTGTCTCATCATGCCCCCCACCCTGTCTCATCATGGCCCCCATCATTCCCCCCTCATTATCCCCCCCCCACCCTGTCTCATCATGCCCCCCCTCATCGTTTCCCCCCTGTCTCATCATGTCCCCCATCATCATCCCCCACCCTGTCTCATCACCCCCCCCCTCATTCCCCCCCCTCATCATTTCCCCCTGTCTCATCCCCCCATCCTTCCCCCCCCCCTCATAATTTACCGTCGAATCATCCCCCCAGTGGTCTTCAACCTGCGGACCTCCAGATGTTGCAAACAGCCAACTGCAGTCCGGGCATGGTGGGAGTTGTAGTTTTGCAACATCTGGAGGTCCGCAGGTTGAAGACCACTCTTCCCCTTTCCTTACCTGTCTTCACTTCGGCAGGTCAGGTCAGGCGGGGGGGTCTTGTGGGCTGCGGTCAGTGAAGCTGATGAGTGACTTGCCAGCTTCTCTGCGCACCATCACGAATCTCACTTTTCGGCGGTGACTACAGGAAATGAAAAGTGAGATCCGTGATGCCGCACAGAGAAGCCGGCAGAGGAAGTCACTCATCAGCTTCACTGACCGCAGCCTGCAAGACCCCCCCCCCCCCCTGCCTGACCTGCCGAAGCACAGACAGGTAAGGAAAATAAAATAAGGTAAGGAAAGGACAGGTAAGGAAAATAAGGGGGAATGATGAGGGAGGTAGGGAAAAGGGGGAATGATGAGGGAGGGGGGAGGGAGGGAAAAGGGGGAATGATGAGGGAGGCGGAAGGTAGGGAAAAGGGGGAATGAAAAGTGAAACTCACTTGTTTTCTCCCGCACTATCCACAGGAACTGGTGTGGTAGTGCGGGAGACGCTGAACAAAAGGTAGGGCAGATCTGGACAAGGTAGAGCTCAGTGTCTCCACCACTATCCATCACACCAGTACCTGTGGATAGTGCAGGAGAAAACAAGTGACAGTGCGGGGAGGAGACGCCGCTGGTCACTGATTTAAAGTGGCTGTGCTGCTAATACTTAACAAGCAGCTGCTGCTGCGGCCGCTTTAAATCCGTGACCAGAAGACTTATCGGCGTATAACACGCAGGCAGACTTTTTGCCTTAAATTTAAGTTTTAAAAGTGCATGTTATATGCCGATAAATATGGTAATTTAGTGCAGGCCACTCTGAGTAGACAGAAGACTTGACTGACAGGACAGTGACTTCAGCTTACTTGCACTTCACTTGAGGTTGCAGGACTTGACTTGAGGCTGCAGGACTTGACTTGTGGCTGCAGAACTTGACTTGAGGCTGCAGGACTTAAGGCCTCCACTGCTCTGGACACACACTATAGGCACAACTTGACTGGACCTCAGCACACAGAGAAAGCAGAGCTTAAAGAGAGCGAGGCTAGCTCCACCCAGGGCTTATATGGGGGAGACTAGCAGGGAGCCCATAGGTCACCTTTGGGGTCAGCTGGTCATTAGTACCTCCTGGACAACAATCACATGGTACATTTATTTAAGGTACAATACACAAAATAATACATAACATATAATATAACACATAACCTATTTACATTTTGGGAAAAACTGCAGGGGGCCCTGGGGACACTGCCTGACAGGGCAGGGAAGGTACGGGAAAGCACCATCTCGTACTGGGCCACCACAAACTCCCCCTCTTAATTACAGTCGCCCTCGACGCCCAGTCCTGGAGGGCGGAGGACCGAAGTGACCTCTGGGGCCAATGACAGTTCCTGGAGCATTTTTACCCAATGTCTTTTCCAGGTCTGATGAGGAATGGCAATGAGTCCATGTGGCATGGTTAATGTCCATACATGCTCTAAACGGGTGTGGATATTTTTGACCTTGTAACTCTCTCCTCGACACTTCTCCATCAACAATATACATAACAACTTTACTAGACATGTCGGATTGGGCTGCCGGAGGTTATCTACCCAACGCCTTGGCTACTGGGGTCCTTTGGTTTGACACACTAACCCCCAGAACTCTATACATAGACTTTAAACATAATGTTACATTTACATTTTGTTACCTTTGCCACTGCACGTGTGTTGTGGAGCTATCAGGAATACCTTCTGGCCAGCAAAGTATTCTGCACACTGGGGTAGGAGAAAACAATAGACATACTTCTGGAGCTCTTGGTTCTGTTGACACCGTGACTTGGTCTTCCTCAGTGAAGTCGAGAGTTGGCACAGGGTAAGGATTGGCAGGATCCGGAGTCGTTGAATGGGGTGCTGGAGAGATTGGTGACTGAGTTGGCGCTCTGGAAACCTATGTATAAACTAGCGCTGACATTCGACTTGTGGCTTCTCTACTTGATGGTGAAACTGTAATGTTGAAGCCCAACGTTGTTCGATGGCACCCAACTTGCCGGTGTTCAGGTGGGGCAACGGGTTGTTATCTGTGTAGACAGTAAATGGCAGTAAAAGTCTTTGAACTTTTCAGTCACGGACCATACCAAAGCAAGAAGTTCCCATTTGAATGAGCTTTAGTTTGAATCATTGTTCTCGGCTCCTCTCAGGTTATGACTGGCACAGGCAACTACCCGCTCCTGTCCTTCCTGGTCTTGGGACAGGACGGCTCCCAGACCTTCGAAACTGGCATCGGTATATAGCCCGAACGGCTGACTGTAGTCTGGATATGTCAGTATGGGTTGTTCTGTCAGCAAACATTTAAGATTTTGGAATGCTGTCTCTTGCTCTTCTGCCCATTCGGCAGTTAGTCTTCCACTGTAGTTCTCCTTCGCCATACCCCTTAAGAGAGCTGTGAGAGGTTCTGCAATCTGGGCGAAGTGGGGAATGAAGCGGCCAGTTCTTGACAACTTCCACCTTTTCAGGATTGGGCTGGACTCCCTCGGTGCTGACAACATGACCCAGGTAGTGTATCTGAGGTTTAAACAAGTGAAACTTTGATGGTTTGATCTTCAGCCCATGCTTCATCAGGACTTGGAAAATGTCTGACAGATGACTGAGGTGCTCCTGGTAGGACTTGGAATACACAATTACATCGTCCAAGTACAATAGGACACTTTGAAATCAAACGCATGAACTTAGCAGGGGCATTACATAGCCCAAACGGCATACTTTTAAACTCGAACAGTCCCATGGGTGTCACGAATGCGGTCTTCTACAGCCATGGGCACTTGCCAATATCCACTGGTTAAGTCCAGGGTGGAGAAGTTAGCAGCAGACCCGAGGGCTGTGAGCGACTCCTCGATCCTTGGCAGAGGATAAGCATCCTTATACGTGACATTGTTCAGTTTCCTGTAGTCGACAAATAAACGGATGGTTCCATCTTTTTTCTTGACCGCGACAAGCGGCGCTGCACAGGGGCTCTGACTTTCTTGAATGATGTCTGCCTCTTTCATGTCGACCAGCATCTTCTTGAAGTTTAATGCATGCCTGGGGCAACCGTCAGTGTCTTTCCTTGATAGGTGGGCTGACGCCTGTGAGGATTTGGTGTTGAATCATGGACGTATGCCCGAAATCTGTGGGGTGTTTGCTAAAAGCTTCATGGTACCTTTTGGCGACATTGATGACTCCCTTGACTTGGTACTTGAGGGTAGTATTGTCCCCAACTTGGAGTTGTACCCACCAGGGCTCAGGAGGACTCGCACTGTATCCTTTGTCCTCTTGGGCTGCACGCTGTCGGGCCACCATACATTCTGTTAAAATGTCCTTTGACTCTATGAGATGCAACTGGGCTACTGGGATGTATTTGGGTAACACAGTAGCAGCATCAGACAGGTTGACTAACCGGACTGGAACTCTCCCGTTGGTAACAGTGAAAAAGCTACTTGCAGCTCGAACAAGATGGTGGTTTACTAGTTGCAGAGGCTCCAGCAGGGCTCCAGCAGGGTCTCTATTATTGACTTCGGGACGTGCATGACACCAGATGATAGCCTATGCAAGGTTGCAAGGTTGCAAGGTCACCGACCTGATGTCTTGTACTCTAACTCTGCAGATTTCACCTTGCTTGTTGGCAAACTTCCGCTCCACTTGTAGAACCTTCAAGTGGTACTGTGCAGCCCGCTGGCCTGAACAGGACATATGGGGAAGAGAGGCATGCAAAGCATCTACTATTTAAACAGAACAGTTTTTCATAATATTCATCCCCAACATAAACTCAGCAGACCCCTTATCTGTCACATTAGTTACAATCGCTCCCTGCCTGCTAAGTACATGCTCTCCCAACTGAATGGTTAGCTCCCAGTATCTATGTCTGGGGATTGGTTGACCCTTACCTGCAACTACTTTGAAGTTAACATCCTCCAGTTCACATAATAAACTAGCATCCCAATGTTGATAGAAAACGTTTTTAGGTATAGTAGACACTTGTGACCCTGTATCTATCAAAACCTCCATTGGTACACCTTCTACAATATGTTTTACATAGGGGCAGGAGGCTACATAAAGTGAGAGTCCTGACTTAGGTCATTCTGTCTTCCTGAGGGCCAGTCTGCGACCTCAGGGGAAATCTGTTTAAATCCAAACACTGCGTTTCCCAATGTCCGGGTTTATTACAATGGTTACAAAAGGGTCTCTGAGTCCCTGGGGGGTCTACCAGGTGGAGGGTTGCGACGGCTGAAATTGTGGGGAGCAGGATAGGGTAGGTTTTCGATGCAGGGGCGGTTCACGGTCAGGTGGAGCGGAACGGGGTGGCAAGCTCCTTCATAGCCTTAGACAGTTGTTTAATATCCTTCCTAGCACTCTGTAGATCCGAGGCTGTGGTGAGGGGCAAAGCAGCTGACACTGGGGCGGGGGGGGCAGGTGATGGTGGTGGTATAGGTCTAGTTACCGCCCCTAGTGGTTCTTGGACAAGTGGACTAGCTCCCTCTAACTCAGTCCTGGACTCAATCATTTGGATAGCCAGTCTCTTTAAAGCAGGGAATGACATGTTGGGGTTTTGGACTGCTAACCTTCTCAGCTGAGCTTTGTCCCATTTATTATGAGACCCATCAACAAATCTGTCTAGTAACACTTTATTGCCCTGCTCGCGAGTTATACCATCTAGTTTTTGAACTGTCTCTAGTGCATTCTGTAGGACTACGGCATATGCTCTCAGGGTCTCATCTGGCTTCTGTCGCCTTTCATGCAGCCGGAGACTTACCTCTCATGGAGAATGTGAGTCAAATACCTGGTACAGACCTTCAAAGATTTGCTCTACAGTTGCCTTCTCAGAGGCTGGCCACGTGCGGACTTCCTCTCACAATGATCCTTGTAGTTGTCCTGAGAGCAATTGCACCTGTTGATTAGGAGGGAAAGAGTAAAAGACAAACAAACTCTGGATTCTTTCTTTGAAATCCCTCAGGGCGAAGGGGTCTCCATTGTAGTTAGGAAGGACATGGTTCCCCATGAATACCGGTGCAGAAGCTGGAACACCAGGGTTGTTGATGTGGACTGCAGGAAAAACTGGCAACATTCCGGCCGCGGGGGAAGTTGATGATCCAGCTGCTGGAGATGAAGGGGCACTGTCGCCTGGTTGATTGGGTTCTGACATCTGGTTGGATTTTGAGTGCGCTGTCACTTTAAGGAGAATAAGTTGCTTTCCCCATTAAGAAAATTGTTGAAGTGCTACAGCGGCTTGGATTTGGCTGGTAGGGGTACTGTAATGGATGGAAAAACAAAACAACGTAGTCTCAAGGTGATAACAGGTGCTCAACCCCAAGTGCAATTGCACACTCATACAATGGGGTAGAGGACCCGCACCTATGGACAAAAGTGGGGTTTCAATCCTGTGGTAAATATTTACAATGATATTAGCTAATCCTCAAAACTGATGTAAAAATGAGACATTAGCCAGTATATCCTTATATGAAGGACATACCTGAGCCCGCACACCACGCCAAGGTTTCTCATGTGATGCGGGACCTAACCACTAACCTTTTTTGCCTGGCCAGATGCATAGAACCAGGAACCAGATATACAGCAGCCTAAGGTCCAACTTGCAGACTGCTCCCCAGTCGCCTCCAGTGTGAACTCAGCACACATACAATGGGAGGGGGAGACAGGTTACAAGCCCCACCCTGTGGGGTACTGTAATGGATGCTCCTCCTCTAGTTTGCAGGCACCCAGTAGTAATTTGTTTTGCGACCAGACTTATGGACAATAGTGGGTTAATGCTGAAAGCTGCCGGCACAGGATGGAGACTTGATGCTGATAATCGTTGGTGTTTGCAGAGTCTGCACTGCAGCGGGTGCTTGTTAGAAGACAGCGGGGCCGGGCACAACAGCCGGAACCTCCAATATGGCTGCGCCCAGGGAACTTCCTGTTTTGGTCTGGTCGGCAAAGTCTTCCCCTGTGCAACACAGGGGGGCTCTTTGGTTCCTCCTCGCTGTGCTGAAGATGCGTCACCACTGGGGACTGATGGGGCTGAGCTGTGACCGCTCGCGCGGGAAACACCGGTCCAAATCAACCCTTTCAGTTACAGACTCTTTATACGCCACAGTGGCAAACAACAGTCTTTTCTTCTCCTCCCACTTTATTTCACAAGCGCCTTGGGTAAAACACTTTCCACTGACAAAGTCCCATACACTTTCTGGTGCAAACTTTATTCACATTGGCATACGATTTTTGCAGACAATACTGGACACAATTCAGACAAGGAGGGAGGACTTGTGTCAATAGGCACACACCCGTATCCTGTTTGTGACGCCAAAAGTTGTGGTATGGCAGTGGGGTGTGTGGTGCAGATGTTGTTATCCTAGGGGCATATGGTATTAACCCCTTGTATTCATGATGACAGGACGTGGTTTAGCCTTAACCACCCGAAGGTATACCGCTGGATCCTGAGCTAGGCACGGGGCAATGAAGACACCAATGCCAAGTTACGGACAACAGTAGCTTTACTGAGGGTAGACAGTTGTTACAGTCTAAGCAGTATAGCCAGGGCCCAAGAAGGTGACAGTGACACAGAGACATCGCAGGTGTGCTGGGACTTGTAGTAGATAGGAGAATTTAGTGCAGGCCACACTGAGTAGACAGAAGACTTGATTTTGCAGTACAGCACAGCACAGTGACTTCATCTTATTTGCACTTGACTTGAGGCTGCAGGACTTGACTTGTGGCTGCAGGACTTGACTTGAGGCTGCAGGACTTGACTTGTGGCTGCAGAACTTGACTTGAAGCCTCCACTGCTCTGGACACAAACTATAGGCATGGCTTGACTGGACTGGACCTCAGCACACAGAGAGAGCAGAGCTCAAAGAGAGCAAGGCTAGCTCCACCCAGGGCTCATATGGGGGAGACTAGCAGGGAGCCCATAGGTCACCTTTTGGGTCAGCTGGTCACTAGTACCTCCTGGGTAAAAATCACATGGTACACTTATTAAAGGTACAATAGGCAATATAATACATAACCTATTTACATGGGGGAAACAACTGCAGGGGGCCCTGGGGACACTGAGGGACACAGCCTGACAGGGCAGGGAAGGTACAGTGAAACACCATCCCATACTGGGCCACCACAGTTCCTTAAACAGGGCTGTATAAGGGCAAATTTTTTGCACCCTCATCTGAAGTTTTTATCAGTACCATTTTTGTTTGGATGGGACTTTTTGATCACTTTTTATAAAAACATTTTTTAATACAAAATGACTTCAAATTAGTGTTTGGTATTTTTTACTTTATGTCATTTATTGTTCTGGATCATAAACATCATTGGGAGGATTTTTAAGGACCAGTATCTCTGATGAAGAGATGAACCCCTAACAGTGTACAGGTTTGCTGGATTTATGTAGAGGTGCATATCTCTACATATGTACCTGTCCATTGGAGGCTGCCCGTGTACCCTTCTTTAATTCTCTGGCAACTCTGAGCTGACAGAGATATCAACTACAGCTTACACTTGCTAGCAAATATAAAATGTATTAAATTCAGTGAGCGGTCAACCATGCCCCCTTTTTTGGGAAAAGCCACACACCATCCACCATAAACCCTGCCCATTTGGTTAATCTGCAATGTATTTTTTCAGATATATATATTTCCCCCATATATTTTTGAGTTTGGATTATTATACTCTTTTTATTATTTATTTTCAATTTTTTTTAATTGGGGACAATAATAGCAATCATTCAATTCCTGGTACTGTTTAAAGGGGTAGTCCAGTGGTGAAAAACTTATCCCCTATCCTAAGGATAGGGGATAAGTTTGAGATCGCGGGGGTCCGACCGCTGGGGCCCCCTGCGATCTCTCTGTACGGGGGCCATGCTCTCCGGGCAGATAGCGGGTGTCGACCACCACACGAAGCGGCGGCCGACACGCCTCCTCAATACATCTCTATGGCAGAGCAGGAGATTGCCGAAGGCAGCGCTTCTGCTCTGCCATAGAGTTGTATTGAGGGGGCGTGTCGGCCGCCGCTTCGTGCGGAGGTCGACACGCCACCTTCCCGTGGGCTGTCGGGGCTCTGTAAAGGAGATCGCAGGGGGCCCCAGCGGTCGGACCCCCTGCGATCTCAAACTTATCCCCTATCCTTAGGATAGGGGATAAGTTGCTCACCACTGGGTTCACCAATGGATTACTCCTTTAACATTATTCATGCTCTACTTGTACAGTCTGCCTGAGGCAGACTGTACATGAAGAGCCACAGGGAGAGGCACAGAGGTGATTAGGAGATCAGTGGCCACCATCTTGACTCATCAGACAAATGGCTTATGCTAAAAGAAAACTCATGGCTGACACTAAAGGGAGCATGTAATTAGAAATAAAAAAAATGGAGAGGGACTGTTTCTGAAACAACTGTGGAAAATTCTTATGGGGAACATGGTGTATCCCTGTATTGGGAGGTATTATGCTGGTCACAGTTATAATGGGATATTGCTGTCATTGCTATAGAAGACAATGGGGGATATTTATCAAAGGATTTAGATTGTTTTTTCCTGTCTAAATTTGTCGCACAGAAAGTTGCAGTCTAAATATGTGCGACTTTTCTGCGACTTTTGCTTTAGAGGATTTTTAAAACATGATGCATTCTAGTCTATTTTTGACAGAAAAATGCATTGGTGCTGAATTTATCAAAAGCGACTTTTCAGCGACAACTCGCATCGGCTAACAGTACGCCGAAATGTCAGACCATACTGGAGCAGGTTTAAATATAATCTAAAGCATAGATCCCGAAGTCTGTGCACAGAATTTATCAAGAGCTGTGCGACTTTTGATAAATTAGGTGCACAATAGACCAGCCTAACCCTCTGTAGTTTGGTCTATATTGATGCGGGACAAAGACAACTTTGATAAATATCCTCCAATATGTCTGGCACTAATTAGAGTATGTGGAACTCACAGCTGACAATAATGAAGGTGAATGTGGCATTCACTGTTATAGGGACACTACAGCTGTCACTGAGACAATGTTGGTACAACTATAGAGAAAGTACTGTGGTTGTCACTGTTCTATTTTAAGTAATCTAATTGAAGATGCACAGTATTTAAACCTGGTGCAGCCTGAGGGGTAGTTGCATGACTTGGCCTCTTTAAATGTTCTACCCCAATTCACCACAATGTAGACATGACTTAGTGTATTCGAATACTTGAAATAATCATATAAATCTTACTGTAGCAGTAGTGCAATCCAAAATGTGGTTCTCTAACTAGAATAGTTTGGATATGTTTAATATGTTTATTTTATCTTCTTACCCTTTTTTTTTTAGGGGGGAGGATGAGAAAAGGGGAATTTTCATTTTTATTGGGGTAGGGGGCCTTCTGTATTCACATTTTGAAAACACTTTTCCCCATAGGGGTTTTCTCCCGCAGGTACCGGTGGATAGTGCAGGAGACGCTGAACATTTTGAGTCCTACCTTGCCCGAATGGGCTGCGCCGTTCGCCCGTTATAGCAGTTTTTCTGTATATTTAAATTAGCTGCTAACTGGCATGGGCGGGGTTACTGCCTTCATCTGGCACTGTGACGTAACCGCTGCCCGGCCCGCAGTACCTCCCAGCTAATGAATATTCATATCATGTCTTACACTCTCCTTCTCATCCAGGGTGATACTGCGCATGTGCGGGATTTCCTACTATACCCGGAAGCGGTCTTCAGCGCTGCTTCATTAGTCTGGAGCAGCGCTGGAGTAAATCCCGCACATGCACAGTATCGGCCGGAATGAGAAGGAGAGTGTAAGACATGATATGAATATTCATTAGCCGTGCGGTGCTGCGGGCCGGCGGTTACATCACAGTGCCAGATGAAGGCAGTAACCCCGCCCATGCCAGTTAGCAGCTAATTTAAATATACAGAAAAACTGCTATAACGGGCGAACGGCGCAGCACATCCGGGCAAGGTAGGACTCAAAATGTTCAGCGTCTCCTGCACTATCCACCGGTACCTGTGGATAGTGCAGGAGAAAACATATGACAGTTTTTCTTCAGAAGGCTAACATATTCTAATACAATACACCAGTGGTCTCCAAACTATGGACATCCTGTTGTTTAAAAACTACAACTCCCAGCATGCCTGGAGAGCCAAAGGCTTTCCAGGCATTCTGGGTGTTGTGGTCTGCAACGGCAAGAGGTCCATAGTTTGGAGACCACTGTAATACAGTAACCTCTTGCAGTCTCCTTACATATGTCACTCCCTCCATTCAGGGACAGCTGTGAAAGAAAGGGGGGGGGGTCTGCAGCTGGGAGAAAAACAGCAGAGAGAGATGGAGAAGAGGAGGGAGAGGAGTGATGGAGAGGAGGAGGGAACAGGACGAATGGCCTTTGACCTCTCCAGGATGCCATGCTGCCTCCATCCCTCTCCATCCTCTCTGACCTGATACTCAGTACAGGAAGAAGACTGGAGCGCGGCATAGAAGCACATGTAAGTAACACTGCATACCTTCGCAACTGCTGGGTCCCTGACTACAGTTGCACAGTGTGTGACAGGCAGGCCCGTCGCTACAGGACAGGCAAACCAAGCAATTGCTTGGGGTCCCGAGCTGGCTGGGGGCCCAGAGCACAGCCAGTGCTTGCCCGTCCTGTAGCGACAGGGGCATCACCAGGGCCAGATTAGCAATCCTGCTCTTGGAGTTTGAGCTCCGGGCCCCAGGCACCCAGTCAAACAAGAGGTCCCCAAAATGTCTGACATTTTTTTTAAATAAACTCATTTGCAGCTTTGGAGTTCTCACCTCACCACAATCATGCTCCCCCCACCCCCGCTGCACTTGGTACCTTCCATCAGCCTGGACTCTTCTCTCAGTCTTCAGCCATCTGAGCAGGAGGAGGGGGAGGGGAAGGAGAGAGCTGTGAGGAAAGGAGACCGCAGAAGCTGTTCAACATGGGGCCTGACTAACGTAGGTGTCCCTGCATGTATTTGTGTATAAGCGTGTGTGTGTGTGTGTGTGTGTGTATATATATATATATATATATATATATATATATATATATATATATATATGTGTGTGTACATATGTGTATGTCTATGTACTGTGCCTGTGTGTGTGTTACTACTGTGGATGACTATATGTAAAGTGCATGTGTGTATCTATACCAGTGTTTCCCAACCAGGGTGCCTCCAGTTGTTGCAAAACTACAACTCCCAGCATGCCCGGACAGCCAAAGGCTGTCTGGGCATGTTGGGAGTTGTAGTTTTGCAACCTCTGTAGGCATTCTGGTTGGGAAACACTGATCTATTCTATCTGTGTGTTTATGAAGCATGTACAGTATGTAATGTGTACAGTGTGTGTGTATGAAGCATGCGTGTACAGTATGTCATGTGTACAGTGTGTGTGTGTGTGTATATAATGCATGTACAGTATGTAATGTGTACAGTGTGGTGTGTGTATGAAACATGCATGTACAGTATGTAATGTGTACAGTATCTGTGTGTGTATGAAGCATGCATGTACAGTATGTAATGTGTACAGTATCTGTGTGTGTATGAAGCATGCATGTACAGTATGTAATGTGTACAGTATGTTGTGTGTATGATGCATGTACAGTATGTAATGTGTACAGTGTGTTGTGTGTGTATGATGCATGTACAGTATGTAATGTGTACAGTATGTGTATGAAGCATGCATGTACAGTATGTAATGTGTACAGTATGTTGTGTGTGTATGAAGCATGCATGTACAGTATGTAATGTGTACAGTGTATTGTGTGTATATAATGCATGCAGTGGCGGGTCCAGGGGGGGAACAGGGCAATTGCCCTTTCCTGTGCGTGCACCCATTGGAAAGCAATGCGGAGAAGCGGAGCAGCAAACAGGACATGCGCTGGCCAGCATGGTAAGTGACCAGCGGCACATCAGCTTCAGTGCTCTGACTATCGCTCCTCCAGTCCCGGGACCTACTGCTATGGTGGCCGGACAAAAGGAGCAGTGGTCGGAGTACTGAAGTAGGGCAGTAAACAGGCATACAGCCTCCAGCCATACACTGTATGACTGGAGGCTGTATGTCTGTGGGGGAACATACTACACCTGTGGGGGGACTATACTGCACCTAATGTGGGGAGAACTATACTGCACCTAATGTGGGGAACTATACTGCACCTAATGTGGGGTAAACTATACTGCCAACCTAATGTGGGGAACTATACTGCACCTAATGTGGGGAGAACTATACTGCACCTAATGTGGAGAACTATACTGCACCTAATGTGGGGAACTAGACTGCACCTAATGTTGGGGGACTATACTGCACCTAATATGGGGGAACTACAGCCTAATGTGAGGGAACTGTACATCACCTAATGTGGGGAACTATACTGCACCTAATGTTGGGGGACTATACTGCACCTAATGTGGGGGAACTACAGCCTAATGTGGGGGAACTATGCTGCCTAATGTGGGGGAACTATACTGCACCTAATTTGGGGAGCTATACTGCACATAATGTGGGGGAACTATACTGCACCTAATGTGGGGGAACTATACTGCACCTAATGTGGGGGAACTATACTGCACCTAATGTGGGGGAACTATACTGCACCTAATGTGGGGGAACTATACTGAACCTAATGGGGGGAACTATACTGCACCTAATGTGGGGAACTGTACTGCACCTAATGTGGGGAACTATACTGCACATAATGTGGGGGGGAACTATACTGCACCTAATGTGGGAGAACTATACTGCACCTAATGTGGGGGAACTATACTGCACCTAATGTGGGGGAACACTGCTAGCCTAATGTGGGGAGAACTCTGATTTTTCGGAATGTGGGCACAGAGTCAGTGAATTAAAATGGATGATTATTGAAGAAGTACAAGAGGGTACGGAGGAAAAGGTGAAACGCAGACTACTGCAAAGGGAAGTTTATTGAATAGAGACACTGAACGCTCTCGCCCCGGATGGGCTGAATGAGATATGTAATTATTCGGTATTTTTGTAATAACGTTGCGCATTTTAGCATCTTTTTGCTACTATGTTAGATCATATAGTGTGCTATATTGTTTTTAGATACAGTGATGTACCGTTTTTAATACTATATCTCTCGTTCTAGATCTAAGTTATCGCGAGATGAGAGTTACTATATAATCAGGTGGTGGGAGCACATTAGGGATACTTGAGAAAGGAGGCGTGACCTCCGAAACGTCGGAAGTGTCCGGCTCTGCTTACCCCTTCGTGAGAGGAAGGACTTGGTTGCAACATGCCCGTGGAAGGGTGAAAATTTGTCTGCTAAAGAGGAGTGTCAAGCGTGTCGTACTACTGCACACTGGGTGAAATAATTTGTTTTCATGCAACTCTATTGTTCAATGTAAGATTGATGGATTTACCATGAATGAATCTTTGCTACTATAAATCAGCATTTGAAAACTTTAATATGTTGCAAGTATGAACTTTCTCGTATATACTGGTCTGAATATGGACTGAGCCTCCATTATCATCACACTGACCCAGGTGCACTAAGAAGGTATTATCTATTTATATTGAGAACTCTGCTGCACCTAATGTGGGGGAACTCTCCTGCACCTAATGTGGGGGGAACTCTGCTGCACCTAATGTGGGGGGAACTGTGCCGCACCTAATGTAGGGGGAACTGTGCCGCACCTAACGTGGAGGGAACTGTGCACCTAACGTGGGGGGAACTGTGCACCTAACGTGGAGGGAACTGTGCACCTAACGTGGGGGGAACTGTGCTGCGCCTAATGTGGGGGCCTCATATCGACGTTCACTCACGTCGCGGTCCCAGCATTCAAGGGCCAGCGATACTACGTCCTGATGCCGGCCCTAGAGAGTGACGTGCGTGAACATCAAGGGGGGGGGCTCCATGTCCATTTTGCTTGGGGCCCCCAAATTCTTTCAAACGGCCCTGGTGACAGGGATGGGACAGACGCATCGGAGTCAGAGTGTCATCCCACCAGAGGGTGTAATCCAGTCTGGTCCACATCCCCCGCACCCCATAGTAACACTACTGAGTTAACACTGGGCTTGCAGCAAATAATGTTCACAATGAATTTTGTGGATTTGGGGTGAATTTGCTACGGTCGACTTTTGTTATCTAAAAAATCAGCAATTATAGGTCTAACTACACATTTATGGGTAATCTGCAGCAATATTGCCAAAAAATTTATTTTTAATTATTTTATTGTGGACTTTGACCTTTCTATTAAAGTCAATAGGAAAAATTCTACACATATCCTAAAATTAAAAGTTGTCAGTTTTTATTGCAAGTTTAACATAAATATATATATATATATATATATATATATATATATATATATATATATATTTTAACAGAAATTTTGAAGACGTATGAAGGAAGGATTACACTTCTCCTCCCTTAGGTCAGGTCTCCACTGAGTAATTTTTCGCAAAAACGCTGTTAAAAACGCCCATTTTGCCGCATGGCTTTTTTTTTTCGCGAAAAAACGCTGCGGCCAGATGTTAGCTGTAAGTCTATAGGAAACTGCAGAAACTCTTATCCACTTGGCGTTTTTGAGTTTGGCGTTTTTTTAATCCTTTTGGCGTTTTTTAGTGATTTTGGTCAAAAACGCTGGATTTCAAAAACGTCTGGATTTCAAAAACATTTTGGCATTTTTTTATGATTTTGGTCAAAAACGCTGGATTTCAAAAACGTCTGGCGTTTTTTTTCACAAAAACGTTGCGTTTTTCCCCTATAGAAGTCTACGGGAGTAAAAAAACGCAAAGAAAAACTCTATGTGGGTTTTAACTTTGGCGTTTTTACAGGCGGTTTTTAATCTTTTTTGGACTTTAGCGATCCAAAAAAGTGAGGGAGATACCTTTTTTATTAAAATTTCATAGGGTAGCTTAAAAAAAATTATAAAAAATATACATTAGTGTTAGAAAAAATTGTATCTAACGAAATGTATATTTTTTTATAAAGAAATTTTATTTAATTTTGAAACAGTAAGCAATTTATGTGGGCGGGCAGGGCACTAAAATGTATCCGACAATTATAAAATTATAGTGTATGTGAGTGTCTTTAACTTTTTTATTCATTTTTAGGTAGTACTACTACTCCCAGCATGGACCACACTGTTCCATGATAGGAGTAGTAGTACTTTGACTCACTGTCATATTGCCCCGGCTGTCACATTTGTCAGCCACGGCAATCCTCCAGTATACTGTATAGGCTGGCCGCTCTCCTCTGGTCCCCTGTACTGCCGTATATTTACAAATATTCATATTTCCCGCTGAGATGTGATTGGCCAGAGGGTTCTAGCCAATCACAAATGTCTGGGAAATATGAATATTAGGACATATACGGCAGGGACCTTAGAAGAGCGGCCGGCCGGATCTATACTTTAAACAGGATGAGCGCAGCTGATGTCTAGAGTGACATCAGCTGTGATAATTTCTACTACTACCCCCAACATGGAGCACACACTGCTCCATGATGGGAGCTGTAGTACCTGCATTAATAGATCGCAACAAGTGTCACCTCTGACACCTGTTGCGATCTGTAAATGTACTACAGCTCCCATCATGGAGCACAGTGTGCTCCATGTTGGGAGTAGTAGTAGAAATGATCACAGCTGATGTCACTCTAGACATCAGCTGCGATCATCCTGTATAAAGTATAGATGCAGCCGGCCGGACGCTCTTCTAAGGTCCCTTCCGTATATGTCCTAATATTCATATTTCCCAGACATTTGTGATTGGCTAGAACCCTCTGGCCAATCACATCTCAGTAGGAAATATGAATATTAGTAAATATACGGCAGTACAGGGGACCAGAGAAGAGCGGCCAGCCTATACAGTATACAGGAGGATCACTGTGGCTGACAAAAGTGACAGCCGGGCGATCTGACGGTGAGTCAAAGTACTACTACTCCTATCATGGAACAGTGTGTTCCATGATGGGAGTAGTAGTACTATCTAAAAATTGTAAAAAATAAAGGTTAAAAAGTAAAAAAAACACAAATACACTTTATTAAACACATTATTAAAAACATACTTTTTTTTTACATCCCTACAGCATCCTTTTTTTTTTTTTTTTTTGGTACCCAACAAAGGGTACGAAAAAAAAGCCAAAGTGCAAAAAAAAAAGCTATTTCCACATAAAGCCTCAAACGCAAGAAAAAAACACCAAAAAAAAGCCAAGAACGCAGCGCAGTTTTTCTAGAGTTTTTTCTGGCGTTTTTTTGGACAAAAAAAAACCACTGCAAAAAACTCAGTGGAGACCCAGCCTAATGGATCCACTCCTGTCTTTGACTCAAAAACTGCAGTGGCAGTATTCCAAAAACTGCCAGAAAAAAAACCAAGTGGAAACCACTCCTTATATATAATTTTTTTTATAAATTGGGAACTCTGAATGATATAAGCGTGTCATGTTAGGAGTAACATTTAACAACTGTAAAAATATAAAAATAAAAATAAAAACATAACGGAACTTAGCAATATTGTGCAGAGTATTATATTTCCACTTACCTTCTGTTTCAGGATTAAAGTTAAAACTCATGAATGTAAAATAGCTGGCGGTGTGCGGATGTTTAGCAATACTGTTGATTGGCTTCTATGATAATAGTTCATTTGGTTTTACAAAAGGAAGGCAGAAATTGCTTTATTGTTGTGATTATTTGGCTGAGGTTGCACAATAATGAGAAGGAAATTCTATCAAATAGATATGTTAAATTTGCAATAAAAACTGACACGAATTTCAATTGATTCTAAATTATGGTTAATCTTTTGTTGAAATCACAAAACACAGCATATCCCTGCAAAAGGCAGCAAATCGCTTTATCTTTTGGCTTTTATGGTTTCTTGTACTGCGGGCATGTAATTTAGAGACAGTTCATTCTCTTTTTGACCTAGATTTCACTTCAAGATTAGTTTAAATGCGAGTGTGATTAACCAGACCTTAATAACATTAGAGCTCTAGGAGGCAGGTCTCTACCCTCCTTTATGAAGCATCACTCTTTACAATGTTCAGGTCGGCTAATTTAATCTCTGTGTGATTAAGGGAGTGCATAAACTGTATTAATAATTACTTCATCAACTGGAATTAGCTCCATTAACTTACTTTCTTAAGGATCTTCAGAGAAAGTTGTTATACAATAGGAAGTCTTGTTGAAACTGTAGCGCGGAATAGGCAAAGGAATGGTGGTCCAGTTAGAAACAATACGGTTTTATTATATCCTTTGAGCTGAAGCTAGAAAGACAAGATCAAAGAAACACAAACAGAAAAAAAAAATCAGCTGACTGCTACATGAAGCTGTGGTAACCCTTCAACTTTTTTAATTCTTAAAGGGGTACTCCGGTGGTAAATCAACTGGTGCCAGAAAGTTAGATAGATTTGTTAACTACTTATATTATATCTTCATCCTTCCAGTACTTATCAGCTACTGTATACTACAGAGAACATTATTTTCTTTTTTAATTTATTTTCTGTCTGCCCACAGTGCTCTCTGCTGACACTCTTTTTATTATAAATATATAAAACTTAACAAAACCGAAAAACAGGCTTAACTAGCAATAACAAAGCACAACACAACAAAACCTGCCTAACCGGCCAGCCCAGCTTAGCTAATCTAACAAAACACATAACATTATACCTACATATAAATTACCTACATATAAATTATGAAAAATACTATCACACACACACACACATACCCACGCATTCTTTACATAAACATAAAAAAAGCTTTACTTAGCTTTAAACTAAACAACCAAACTTGGTAAAAACTCAACTGCACATTACATTCACAACTAACATCCACCCTTTTTTTTTTTTTTTTTTTTATAATTTTTTTTTTTTTTTTACTTTTTTATTTTATTCATACACATATATATATATATATATATATATATATATATATATATACATACACATATCTACATATATATATATACACACATACACACTTTTTTTTTTTTTATAATTTTTTTTATTTTTTTTTACTTTTTTATTTTATTCATACACATATATACATATATATACATATATATATATATATATATATATATATATATACATACACACATCTACACATACATATACATACATATACTTTTTTTTTTATCTACACTACCATAATATAACCAATATTTAAAGTAATATAAAAATGCTAACTAAATCTGATCCGACTGCCTATCCCCATCCCCTCATAAAATAAAATAATCAATCCATACTATATAATAATATATACAATACAAATATAAAAATACAAATACATAACCTAAATGCAAATATATACATAAACCATATACACCAAAAACCAAACTATACATCTACAAAACACATGACATCCTACACTAGTCTAACCCATCACCCACACAACCACCCACCTTGACATGGGTCAGAGTCCATAGTCCATGGATATCCAGTCCAGTCCATAACTGACCCATGCAAGCCCCTCCAAACATCCACCAACCCACCAATTCCCCCACCCAACCTAATCTATACCCAAACCAACTATACAAATACAACTTCAAAACACAACATAACAACATATACAAATACAAAACAATACAACCCACCTTAGGCCCAAGTTCGGTCGCCTGTAAGCCCTTTAGGCAATACATATTCTGAAAACAAAACAAAAAGACTAGGGTGTACATGCATAGCCCACCACCAGGAAGAAGGATGGCAATCCTGATATTACTTTTTTAAACTCTCTCCACTAACGTTTCCCTTCGACTCACCCTACCGTTATCCCTTCAACAAACTGACCCTGCACTCACCCTCTCTCTGTCCCTATATTGCTATCCCTAACCAGAAACAGGGGTACTCTACCCAAGAGGTCTAGTACCTAGGGCACATCAAATGAAAAACCTCTCCACAGGAGAGAAGCCCTACTGTTACCAAGACTGCCATACTCCAAAGACCTGATCTTCCCGAGGTCACCGGTGATGTTCCTACAGACCTCCACCTCGGAGAGGACTTTCCGCTGTGTAGATACTAGACACCGTGCATTCCACGTGTAGTACCTAACCACTAAACTGACTACAAATAAAGTGCCCCGGTCTCGGCCACCCAGGTTCCTGAATGCCCCATAAGCCCACTCCGGATAGGTAAGGCCAGCAAGGTGACTCCAGCCAATGGAAGCGCCCACCCGGTTGTAGACCCCTACATTAAAAGGACAATGAAGCAGGAAATGGTCCATGCTTTCCAGCGTGTCCCCGCACTCTTCTCGGGGACATCCCCGGTCATCAGAGCTCCTACACTTCAAATTGTCCTTTACATATAGCTTCCCCTGAAAGCAGCGCCAGGCCAAGTCCCAAAACTTCTGGGGGATCCTTTTCATGTTTAAAAGGTACAACCCCACCCTCAGATCCCGACCTGGGCAGTCCCTGAGCGCCAGAGGCTTCTGGAAGTGGGTCAACAGAACCCGTTTGTCAAGGAACTGCCTTGACTGGGTCCTGATCTCCCACACTCCCAGACCCCACCGACGTATCGCCTTCAGAGTCGGGGTAGCGTAAGCCGGAAGATATCCGTGTGGCGTACGGAGGTCCTTCACTCGCCCTCCTCTCTCCCATTCCTGGAAGAAAGGCCGAAACCATTCCCTGCAGGAGAGTACCCACGGAGGAGCCCTCTCTGACCAGAGGTTTGAGATGTTAGCTTTCAAGAAGGTGTTTGTTAAGAACACCACAGGGTTTACCATAGATAAACCCCCTAGTCTCCTCGTGCGGTACGTAACCTCCCTCTTGACTAGGTTCATCCTGTTTCCCCATAACAGTTGGAAAAACAGGCTGTAGATCCTAGTGTAGTAAGCCTCTGGCAAGATACATACGCTGCCCAGATAGATAAACAAGGGGAGCAGGTACGATTTGATCAGGTGTACCCTTTCCCTGAGGGTCATAGACCAACCCTTCCACTGGTCCACCTTCTGAGTGGCATCCTGGAGCTTACCATCCCAGTTTTTGGTGGAATAATCATCCTGACCGAATGTGATGCCCAAAACTTTTGCTGACTCTTGGGGCCCTGGAAGGGTGTCCGGGAGATCAAACGTGGGATCTCCCCCTCCCAGCCAGAGACTCTCACACTTATCCCGGTTGATCTTAGACCCGGATGCCTCCGAGTAGCGGTCCACTTCTGACATCACCACATCGACCTCCTCTCTCAAGGACACGAAAATGGTGACATCATCAGCGTACGCCACCACTCTCTGGGCGACATCCAGCTCCGCCAGACTCATCCCGACTCCCGCCAACGGCCCACAATCTACCCTCCTGACGAAGGGATCGATTGCGAACACGTATAAAAGCGGGCTCAAAGGACAACCCTGACGGACTCCGGACCCCACCTCAAAAGAGCGGCCAGACCACCCGTTCACTAGCGGGAAACTCTCTGCCCCTGCATACAAGATCTTAAGCCAATTAACAAAAGTACTCGGTAAGCCATATCTCAGGAGGACAGACCAGAGGTACTCATGGTTCACCCGATCAAATGCTTTGGCCTGATCCAAGGACAGCAAGTACCCCTTCCAGAGACCCGCACTACTCCGCTCCACTGCCTCCCTGACACTAAGGACCGCACTTAAGGTGCTTCGGCCTGGAACAGAGCAGTGCTGGGCCCCCGAAAGGAGCCGGGGTGCAAACTTCACCAGCCGATTAAACAGTATCTTGGCCAGAAGTTTCCTGTCCGTATTGAGAAGAGCTATGGGCCTCCAATTCTCAATACGGCTGGGATCTTTACCCTTTGACAGGAGAATCAGGGCTGACCTCCTCATTGACTTCGGCAGAGTGCCCGAGGAGAGACACTCATTGAATACCTCAGTCAAGAGGGGAGCTAAAGACTCCTTAAAGGTCCTGTACCACTCGGATGTTAAGCCATCCGGACCTGGCGACTTCTTAGGGGCGAGCCCCTCGATCGCCAGTCTCACTTCCTCTTCCCTGATTTCTACTGCCAAAACATCAAGAGAAGGGTCTACCCCTGGCTCAGGAATGGTTTCAGCCAGGAAAACCGACATCTTGTCTCGATCCAGATCCTTCCTCCCCAAGAGGTGCGAGTAGAAGGATCTGACAACCTCCAAGATCCCTGATCTGGACCGATTCAGAGATCCTGTACTATCAATCAGTCCTGAAATGACTTTACTACTCACTGACATCTTACAGTTTCTGTAAGGGTCGGGCGAGCGGTACTTCCCGAAATCCCTCTCAAAAACCAAAGATGCGTGCCTATCGTACTGACACCTCATCAGCAAGGATTTCACTCTGGAGATATCCTCTCGGCTACCTCCAGTCGAGACAAGGAGCTCGAGTTTCCTCCTCAGACCCTGATACAGGCGATACCTGTTCAGGGACCTGAGGCTCGAGAGCTGGCGGAAGAACCCCGCAACCCGCTTCTTGAATATCTCCCACCACTCCAGCTTATTACTACAGAGGCCCAGTAAAGGTACCTGACTCTGAAGAAAATCCTCAAAGGACTGTCTCACCTCTGCTTCCTCCAGGAGGGACGAATTCAGCTTCCAATAACCTTTACCCATCCGGGGGGTCTCTGAAACATTCAGGGAAAACAAAATCATACAGTGATCGGAGAACTCCACCTCAACCACGGACACTGCGGAAGAGACGGCTTCCTCCTTTAAATAAAACCTATCTATCCTAGACCTGCGAC
Organism: Hyla sarda; assembly: GCF_029499605.1. Taxonomy (NCBI): domain Eukaryota; kingdom Metazoa; phylum Chordata; class Amphibia; order Anura; family Hylidae; genus Hyla; species Hyla sarda. The sequence continues at coordinate 341,580,349 of NC_079191.1, read as the reverse complement.
TACCTTGATGATAGGTGAAACCCGCGTGGCCCGAGGGGCTCCGGATGTGGGCGTCCTCTAGGCGAGCTTCTCTAGCTATGCTAATCAGTGCCACACTATCGCAAGTCAGCGGACCATTGGAGCCTCTCCTATCTTGGGACCTCGTGACATTATTGAAGTCCCCTCCAAAGATCACTTGCCGACTCGTAAAAAGAAAGGGCTTAATCCTCATAAAGAGATCTTTGCGGCCCCACTTGGTTTGTGGGGCGTAGATGTTAATGAGCCGGAGCTCTTGTCCCTTCATGAGGACATCTAAGATCAGGCACCTCCCCATTTCTAACTCAATAACCCGTCTGCATTCAACTGGAGCGGTAAAAAGGACCGCCACCCCACTATACGGCTCAGCCGCAAGAGACCAGTGGGAGGGACCGCGCCTCCACTCTCTTCTGGCTTTTACCAGAGAGGCTAGATCTGACAACCTGGTCTCTTGTAAAAAGAAAATGTCGGCTTCAACACGGCCGAGAAAATCAAAGGCTGCGAATCTAGCCGTATCCGACTTAATGCTGGCGCAGTTAATAGATGCCAGCGTCAGTGGGGTGAGTGCCGCCATCCTGGGTGATTGAGTTAGATGGCCTCACCCCTTATACCTTCTTCCTCTCCTTCCCTCTATCCCCATCTGAATCAGAGGAAGACCCTTTACCCCTTTTTAGGCTCAGAGACATATCCATCCCAGGATCTTTACCTCTGGCATCTGGTGTTACCTCCACCCCTGAGGAAACTGTCCCAGAGGAAGGAGGCTCGGCACCTCCTGGAGGCCGCACTGCTTCCTGAACCTCAAGAGGAGGAGGGAAGGTAGTATCCCCGAGGGTCTCATACCGATTTGAATGGACGATCAGAGGGTCGGAGACTGAATTATTCCTTCTATGGTCTGAGGCTACAACTGAAGAGGAGGATGGCGCCACCTTACTCTTACCCTTTTTCCTCCTCTTCTTTTTCTGGCCACCATTTACTGTCTGCCCCTCCTCCTCCTCCTCATCCACAGTTTCGGATTCAGAGGCATGACTGGAGGAAGGAGCATCTTGACCTTATTCCCTACGCAGTCTCCCCATCTCCTCGTCCAGTTTGGCCTCACCCAAAGCCTCAGAGTTATTCTGACCTCCTTCTGAGCCAGTGTCTGGAGTGGGACCCCGAGCTACCCCTGGCACCTGGGCATTCTCAAGGGCCCTCTCCAACCTGCGCTTCTCCTCTCGCCTCCGCATAGAGGGGGTCTTATGTTTTTCCTTCACTGGCTTTGGTGCCCCCTCTCCTCCACTGGTCCCTTCCCCCGCCGGGGCAACCGTTAGGCTTTCCCCAGCCGGGGCGGTCACAGCATTAGAGAACGAGCGCGGACACCGGCTGAACGGGTGACCTAAGTCACCACACAAGTTACACCGAATCTGTCCACAGGTGGCCGCCAGGTGACCCACCCCACAGCAGAGGGCGCATATCTGCTGAGTGCAGTTGGCACTAAAGTGGTTTGGGTCACCACACCTGTGGCACAGCTTCGGCTGCCCCTGGTAGAAGATCTGAATCCTGTCGCGTCCCAGGAAGGCGGCCGAAGGGATGTGGGTGACCGTGTTCCCTGAACGCCTGAGACGGACGGAAAACGTCCAGGCCCCTGACCATATATTGTGCTCATCAAAGTTCTTCCGGGGGATGTCCGTCACCTCCCCGTACCTGCCCAACCAGGTCATAATGTCATAACAAGAAAGTGACTCGTTACGTGTCAAAACGGTCACTTTCTTTACCATACTCTGGCGAGATACCGCTTTTACAGCGAAATCTCGCCATCCGGGCTCGTTTTTCATCAGCTCATAATTAGACCAAAAGAGATCTAGTCCCTCCGGCCTAAAAAGCTGACGTCAAACTCGGAGGAGCCGAAGGGGTGAATCAGGGCAAAGATGTCCCTAGCCCTGAAACCCATCTGGAAAAGAAGCTCCACCACCTTGCCCCTTTGGGGACACGCATCTTCGCCTTTCCAGACCAGACGGGCCACATTCCTGCGACCTATCTCCTGCCCGGGTGTCTGGAGGGACCATACGGTCTCCCCATTCCTCTCTCGGAACGCTCCCAGACCATGTCTCTCCACCCAAAAAGACAGGTCCATCTCCTTTCCCTCTACCTGGAGCGTCCTTTCTCCTCTCTTCAGTGCCTCCAGGAGGCGCCGTTGCAACTGACCGTCACCAGATGCAGGAGGTAAAGATCCCACTGAACCCCCAGCCGCCACACTCGCATAACTCCTGGCGACCGGGGGGGCAGCCGGACCAGACACCGTCCCTATGTCCCTGCCTAGGCCACCTGTACTGCCACAAAAGCCACTACCACTCCTCCCATCTGCACCACTACCACTCCTCTCATTCACACCACTACCACTCCTTCCATTCACTCCACTACCACTCCTCCCATTCACTCCACTACCACTCCACCCATTCACACCACTACCACTCCTCCCATCTACACCACTACCACTCCTCCCATCTGCACCACTACCACTCCTCCCATCTACACCACTACCGCTCCTCCCATCTGCACCACTACCACTCCTCCCATCTGCACCACTACCACTCCTCCCATCTGCACCACTACCACTCCTCCCATCTGCACCACTACCACTCCTCCCATCTGCACCACTACCACTCTTCCCATCTACACCACTACCACTCCCACATACACCCCTCTCATCCACAGCACTACCACTCTCATCATTCACACTCTTTGTATTTACATTGCTTTCATTTACAGTATATATGGGATCAGCAGCTGCTTCACCCACTACCTCTGGGCTGGCCTGGATGTGTTTTAGCTTGGGCTTCTTGCTCCTTCTTAGGTCACCGGCGGCTGCCGACACTGACTCCTCCTCTATACGAGACGCCACCGTAGACGTCAAATCCCGAGGCTGCCCCTCCGGGCGCACCTCCACCCCTCCTTCTGCCACTGATGTGCAGGGACTCCCCTCCCTATCAGGGGAGATCCCTGCAGCATCCGCGCTACACACTGCGCCCGACCGCACAGGCTCAGCAGTAGGTCCCGGTGCCTGGACACTCCCCCCCCTCTCAGGGGAGTGCCCTGCAGAGCTGGTGACATTGCCCACAATACTCGGGGAACCGCTCCCCTTGCACACTGCCGCATAACTACTGCCCACCATTAGCCCGTCCTGCTCTTCCCTACCAGCAGGACGCATGACTGTAGCACCCGCGGCCATGTTGGATGCAGCACTGTACCCCCCGTGCTGGTCCCGTTCCACAGCAGAAGCGGGATCTGGCAGGGTGGGGGGCCCAGCAGCCTGAACCAACTTTTCAGGTAGCCCAGACTGCTGGATAGGAGAGAAAACAAACTTCACTTGCTTCCCAGCCTTTTTCTTCTTCTTTTTCTTCCTTTTATTCTCCTCAGGGCCCAGGTCCTGGCCAAAACTGAAATTTTCCAGACGGGTGGGTGACTCCTGCATCACTATGGCCCGCAGGAGCCCCCCACCGACCGGGCTGCTGTCACCGCCATCACTGCTGTCACTTTCCTCTGAGGTGGTTGGTAAGGCGACTTGGGCAGGGTTAATATATTCTGCACTTGGGGTGACAGAGGTCTTAGGGGTACACGGGGTATCACACACATCCCCCTCACTCTCATCACCCTCACTGCCGCCATCTCCCTCACCACCTTCCTCCATCTTCTCCTCTGTATCAAACAGGCATTCTTCCTCCCCCTGACTATCCTCTTCCTCCTTCACAGGGGTCTTCATGATTTTATAGCGGTCGTTATTTTTTAACTTTTCCTTAAATATACCCGCTCCCTCTACGATCTGCATTCGGGCTCTCACCACCTCCTGCTCCTCTGCCTTCAGTTCACACACCCTGGCAGCAAACTTAGCCCTCATGGCTTTGGCAGAGTTATCTGTCTGGTAGCGAGCAAACTTCAGATCTTCCCTTAACACCTTCAGCTTCTTTCCCAGCTGCTCATACTCCACCAGCTTTGCCTGCATGCGGGATCCAAAGGTGGCAAGCGACTCCCTGGGTCCCTTCACCCCCCATTGCTGGGGTTCCATAACAACAGTCCCTGAAGACATAACTGTAATTTTCTTACCGGACGCCTTGCGGTTTCCAGCGACGGACGGGGGAGTGGGCTCCACATTACTGCGGAGCCTGCTGGATCTTCTCACCCCGTCCTGAGAATCGGCCGTAGCTCTCTCACTCCCACCCCCCTCCGGCCTAGTTCGAGGGGTGGAAGTCTGGGGCTCCATAGCAGGAGGTTCTCCCAAGGAGGCTGCCACCCTCCTGGGAAAAAGGCTGTAGGAAAATCTGCTTCAATCCCCTCTCTCTGGAAAGCCCTGGAAATCAGACACACCCAACAGCTGCTGTGTTCCACAGGAAGTGCTCTCTGCTGACACCTCTGTCCATGTCCGGAACTGTCAAGAGCAGTAGCAAATCCCCATAGTAAACATATACTGTTCTGGACAGTTCCTGACATGGACAAAGGTGTCAGAAGAGAGCACTGTGGTCAGACAGAAAATACATTTATAAAGAAAATTACTTCCTCTGTAGTATACAGCAGTTCATAAGTACTGGAAGGATTGGTATTTTTAAATAGAAGTAATTTACAAATCTATTTAACTTTCTGGCACCAGTTGATTTAAAATAAATAGTTTTCCACCAGAGTACCCCTTTAAGGCAGTGGAGGTCTACGGTGGTGATCCTTCTGCACCTTGACCATTCACAATGCTGCTGACTGCAGGCGAATTTTATTTCTTGTGAATTACTTGAGGGAAAAAGTGAACTGAGAGATATGAATTAAAATATATGGACAGACAAAAATAGATTTAGTGCATTAAAGGGGTAATCCTCTGGAGAAAAAAATTAAATCAACTGGTGCCAGAAAGTTAAATAGATTTGTAAATTACTTCTATTTACAAATCTTAATCCTTACAGTACTTATCAGCTGCTGTACTCTGTACTGTATGTTCCAGAGAAAGTTATTTTCTTTTTGAATTTCTTTTGTGTCTGACCACAGTGCTCTCTGCTTACACCTCTGTCCATGTCCGGAACTGTCAAGAACAGAAGCAAATCCCCATAGTAAACTTATCCTCCTCTGGACAGTTCCTGACATGGACAAAGGTCTCAGCAGAGAGCACTGAGGTCAGACAGAAAATTAATTTATAAAGAAAAGAACTTCCTCTGTGGAATACAGCAACTGATAGGTACTGGAAGGATTAGTATTTTTAAATAGAAGTAATTTAAAAATCTGTTTAACTTTCTGGCACCAGTTGATTTAAAAAAAAAATTTCCTCTGGAGTACCCTTTTGAAGTTAAGCCTGTGTTTACATAATGTGGGGAATATTCAAAACCTGTGTAATTAGTGCATTTTTTGTTTTTGCGCCTCAAAGAGTGTTAACAGCGCCTCGTTTTCAGAAATGTGTGTGGTCTTTGAAAATTTGGGCCAAATAGCACATCATTTAATACCAGGTATACTTGGTATTAATTGCAACACTGTTGTGCACCAGAAAGTTGTGCTGAACGCTATAAAATGTTAATAGCATAAAAAGGCTCACCATACCCCTTTTAAAAAAATTGGCTAACAGGGTGCTAAAGCGGGATCTAAATATCTGAATATGTGGTGCTAATAGTGTGCACCACATTTTAAGCAAATTTGGTGCAGCTAAAGCAAAAAAAAAAAAAAAAAAGTGGCGCTAGTGGCAGGAACTGTTGAGAGCATGAGCAGAATCCTTGTAGCTCTCTTGCTCCAGACAGTTCATGGCATGGACAGAGGTGGCAACAGAGAGCACTGTGGTCAAACTGGAAAGAACTACACAACTTCCTCTGGAGCATGCAGCAGCTAATTAGTACTTAAAGGGGTACTCCGCCCCAGACATCTTATCCCCTATCCAAAGGATAGGGGATAAGATGTCAGATCGCCGCGGTCCCGCTGCTGGGGATGCCCGGGATCCCCGCTGCGGCACCCCGCTATAATTACAGCACAGAGCGAGTTCGTTCTGTGCGTAATGACTGGCGATACAGGGGCCGGAGCAGCGTGACGTCATGGCTCCGCCCCTCGTGACATCACGGCCCGTCCCTTTAATGCAAGTCTATGACAGGGGGCCTGGTGACTGCCACGCCCCCTCCCATAGACATGTATTGAGGGGGGCGTGCCGTGACATCACGAGGGGCGGAGCCATGATGTAACGATGCTCCGGCCCCTGTATTGCCCGTCATTACGCACAGAGCAAACTCGCTCTGTGCAGTAATGATAGCAGGGTGCCACAGCGGAGATCCCGGGGGTCCCCAGCAGTGGGACCGCGGCGATCTGACATCTTATCCCCTATCCTTTGGATAGGGGATAAGATGTCTGGGGCGGAGAACCCCTTCAAAGGCTTAAGATTTTTATATAGAAATAATTTACAAATCGGTATAACTTTTTGGCACCAGTTGATTTTTACTTTCTTTTTTACTCCGGAGCACCTTTTTAAAGAAGATACCATAGAACCCAGTACTGATGCACAACATTGGCCCTCATTTACTTAGAAAATCGGGTTGTAAGTCTATCTTGCTTTCTTACCCGATTCTTTTTTCCCCTGGTATTTATTATTATGTTGCATCCTGTTTAGCCACAACAATTCAACAAATTCGGGTTGGAAACCTTTATAAATACGTGGGAAAGCTCAGAAATGTCGGGTTACGCCCCTTTTTCGGGTTTGGGAGAATCCACATCGGGTCCGTCGGGAAAAAATGTCACATCATGTCGCAAACTGGCGCACGATGTCTGCGACATATCGCAGATAAAGATGCGCCAAAAAAAAAAACAACAAAACAAGTCGGGTTTAGAATAGTAAATGAGGGCCATTTTGTGTGAGGGATGAACAAATTGTATTTCTTTTTTTCAAGAAGATCAGTCCTCATGCAGATAGATGTTTGCACAGAGCCTGCACATCATCACCTCGGGCCCCTAAAAGTCCTTATTATGGAGATATATTATTTGCCCTCAGATGTCCTATATCATATTTTCCCTTAAAAAAAGAAACAACAACGCAGAAATAATCTTTTAAGTCTTGCAATGCCAATAGTTTTTTGAGTATGGTGCAAATTTTACAAAAGGTATGAGGAAACTGTTCTTAAGTTGAACTTGAATTGAAATTGAGCTTAAGCAGTATCAGTAAGGTTAAGATAACACGACTTTTGGGCTCAACAGAACTTTCTGAAACAGTTTAGCAGCTAATAAATAGTGTTGAGCGGCATAGGCCATATTCGAATTCGCGAATATTCGCAAATATATGGACGAATATTCGTCATATATTCGCGAATATTCGCATATTCGTTATATTCTAGTTTTATTTTCGCATATGCGTAAATTCGCGTATGCGAAAATTAACATATGTGAATATTAGCATATACAAAATTATCATGCGCGCAAATTCGCATTTGCGAAAATTAGCATATGCGATATGCGAATTTTCGCACGCCAGTCTCACACAGTAGTATTACAGCCTTCTTTACACCACACAAGCTGGAAGCAGAGAGGGATGATCACTGTGATGTGTACTGTGAAGAAAAAAAACAAAAATAAAAAAAAAACAAATATTCATAATTACGAATATATTGCGCTATATTCGCGAAATTCGCAAATTCGCGAATATGCGATATTCGCGAATGATATTCGAATTGCGAATATTCGTGAGCAACACTACTATTAAAGGGGTGGGTACAATACGTATACACTGAACATTGATTTTACCCCTTAAGGACCACAGGGTTTTCCGTTTTTGCACAAGATCATTGTGTGCAGTGTCATAGCCGCCTATGGGAGCTATAATATTGCAAATAGAAGTGAAAAAAGTTAATAAAGATCATTTAACCCCTCCCCTAATAAAAGTTTGAATCACCCCCGTTTTCCCATAAAAAGAAACTGTGTAAATAAAAATTAAACATATGTGGTATCGCCGTATGCAGAAATGTCTGAATTATAAAAATATATTGTTAATTAAACCGCATGGTCAATGGCGTACTCGCAAAAACATTCCTAAGTCCAAAATAGCATATTTTTGGTCACTTTTTATTCATGAAATGAAAATGACCGATCAATACAAAAATGATACCGCTAAAAACTTCAGATGACGGTGCAAAAAATAATCCCCCATACTGCCCCGTACATGGACAAATAAAAAAGTTATAGGCATCAGAAGGTGACAATTTTAAACTCATTCCTTTTTTTCTGCCTCGTAGTTATGATTTTTTCCAGTAGTACGAAAAAAATCAAACCTTTATAAGTAGGGTATCATTTTAATTGCATGGACCTACAGAATAAAGAGAAGGTGGAATATTTACCAAAAAATGTACTGCGTAGAAACGGAAGCCCCCAAAACTTACAAAATGGCAGTTTTTCTTCAATTTTGTCGCACTATGATTCTTTTTTCATTTCTCCAGAGATTTTTGGGTAAAATGACTGATGTCATTACAAAGAAGAATTGGTCACGCAACTAAAAAGCCATCATATGGATTTTTAGGTGCAAAATTGAAAGAATTATGATTTTTTAAAGGTGAGGAGGAAAAAAATGTAAGTGCAAAAACGGAAAAAAAAACAATCCTTAAGGGGTTAAGTGGTTAAAATTCTGACCCCTATAAATTTTTTATTTTTCTGTATACGGGGTGGTATGAGGGCTCATTGCGGCGTGATTTGAAGTTTTTATTGGAACCATGATTGTTTTTATCAGATTTTTTGATCACTTTTTATAATTTTTTTTAGGGTATACAAAGTGACAAAAAATACGCAATTTTGGTATTTAGAATTTTTTTTTACGCCATTGACCATGTGGTTTAATTAACCTTATATTTTTATAGTAAAGACATTTACCCTCGTGGCGATACCACATATGTTATTTTTCGTATGTTGATATATTTTTATATGGAATTTGGAAAAAGGGGGTTTATTTAAACTTTTAAAAAGGAAGGGGTTAATGTGTGTATTTTTTAACTTTTTTTATTATTTTTATTTATTTACACTTTCATTCCCCTTAGGGGATTTTAAGGAGGAATCATTTGATTCCTCATACAGATCAATGTGGTTCCATAGAACCACATTGATCTGTGTGCTCTGCGCTCCTACCAGTCTTTATCATTCCCAGCGCAGCAGCAGACATGGAAGGAGAGGTAAGCCCTCTGGCTACATCAGAAGTCAGCTATTAATGCTGGCCCTCAGTTACAGGAATCAGCTGAGGACCGGCCGGTATGTCGTGGGCTCGGTTTAATGGCACAAGAACGTGTATACAAATCCTTGGTCTTTAACCAGTTAAAGGTGCTGTGAGCCTAACCCAAGCTGTTCATATACTACAGTGTCTATTGACAACTATTTAATGTGTCTGGTCAGTTAAGACTAGAAATGAGTGACCCGAACCCCTAGTTTGGTCATAACTTTGCTAAAAGTTTGATTCTGCTAGAACTCAAACTTTGGCGGATCGGTTAGGCAGAACCTGCTGAAATAACATCAGCCATATGGCAGAAAGGGAGAAGAAGGAAAGATGACATGACCTCAGGGAATCCTATAATGCCTCTCCCAGCCAATAAGGAGGTGGTATAGGGGTGATGTCAAAGCCATCATGAATCTTATGCACATAGCTTTAATGGCCTTTTAGAAATAGCAGGTGTAAGAGGGACACTAAGCAGTGAGCAACACAAAGAGGAATCAGAATAGGATAGCTTGGCTCTGTACAGGAGACAACAGGGGGCCCCAATTGTAGAATACCCCTGCGATCAGACACCTATCCTGTGGAGTTTTATTTCCCCTTTAAATAAGTTATAATCCAGGAATTATGGTTTGCCTCAAAAGTGTAACATAGGTTATCATTAAAGAATAATGTAAATGCCTTGTATAAACCTGTTTAACCTAATTTGACAAATATGGGCCAGTTTTAAACATGCTACTCTTTACCGCGCAGCTTGCATGTAGTTGCATATAAATTGACTTGCTCTCCCATAAACACAAATATATGATGAAATCTGTGTCTGAAAACACTTCATGGCTGCAGACACAAATAATTACACAATATGCTTAAAGGTTGCAGAACACACTTAACCCCTTAAGGACTCAGGGTTTTTCCGTTTTTGCACTTTCGTTTTTTCCTCCTTACCTTTTAAAAATCATAACCCTTTCAATTTTCCACCTAAAAATCCATATTATGGCTTATTTTTTGCGTCGCCAATTCTACTTTGCAGTGACATTAGTAATTTTACCCAAAAATGCACGGCGAAATGGGAAAAAATATCATTGTGCGACAAAATCGAAAAAAAACGCCATTTTGTAACTTTTGGGGGCTTCCGTTTCTATGCAGTGCATATTTCGGTAAAAATTACACCTTATCATTATTCTGTAGGTCCATACGGTTAAAATGATACCCTACTTATATAGGTTTGATTTTGTCGCACTTCTGGAAAAAATCATAACTACATGCAGGAAAATTTATACGTTTAAAAATGTCATCTTCTGACCCCTATAACTTTTTTATTTTTCCACGTACAGGGCAGTATTAGGACTCATTTTTTGCGCCGTAATCTGAAGTTTTTATCGGTATGATTTTTGTTTTGATCGGATTTTTTGATCACTTTTTATTCATTTTTTTAATGGTATAAAAAGTGACCAAAATACGCTTTTTTGGACTTTGGAATTTTTTTGCGCATACGCCATTGACTGTGCGGTTTAATTAATGATATATTTTTATAGTTCGGACATTTACGCACGCGGCGATACCACATATGTTTATTTTTTTTTTTTACACTGTTTTATTTTTTTTATGGGAAAAGGGGGTGATTCAAACTTTTATTAGGGAAGGGGTTAAATGACCTTTATTAACACTTTTTTTAAACATTTTTTTTGCAGTGTTATAGGTCCCATAGGGACCTATAACACTGCACACACTGATCTCCTATGCTGATCACTGGCGTGTATTAACGGCTGATCAGCATTATCGGCGCTTGACTGCTCCTGCCTGGATCTCAGGCACGGAGCAGTCATTCGTCGATCGGACACCGAGGAGGCAGGTAAGGGCCCTCCCGGTGTCCGATCAGCTGTTCGGGATGCCGCGATTTCACCGCGGCGGTCCCGAACAGCCCGACTGAGCAGCCGGGATACTTTCAGTTTCACTTTAGAAGCGGCGGTCAGCTTTGACCGCCGCTTCTAAAGGGTTAATACCGCACATCGCCGCGATCGGCGATGTGTGGTATTAGCCACGGGTCCCGGCCGTTGATGAGCGCCGGGACCGACGCGATATGATGCAGGATCGCGGCGCGCTCGCGAGCGCTCTACTGTGATCGCCGACATGTGGGGGTCTCGGGACCTCCTTCGGCGTTTGCATGGCATGCCTGCTGAACAATTTCAGCAGTCATGCCATTACGATCTCGATGTGTGGTATTAGCCGCGGGTCCCGGCCGTTGATGAGCGCCGGGACCGAAGCAATATGATGCAGGATCGCGGCGCGATCCCGCTTCATATCGCGGGAGCCGGCGCAGGACGTAAATATACGTCCTGCGTCGTTAAGGGGTTAATGTAACTTAATTTGAAAACTATATGCTTTAGTTTATCTTGGAATGGCCTTTTACCAGAGCTAAGGGACTAAGTGATACTCCACAAGTCTTCTGGTGGCTGCTGGAATTTGACTGTCCTATGGTGATGTTGTGGATCTCCAGGAGGCTATCCACTGCCCCATTGGCTGTTCTAGGTGTAGCTCAAAGTGTTGCATCAACCACTTCATGTAGATCAGCTATGCATCTCTGTGGGTTTTTGTGACTGCTATATCCCAACCTAACTTATAAATGCTCCCAACTACCGTGAACCCTCTGCAGTGAACATGCTCTTAACCCACCTTAGTAACAGAAGCATTGACCTCCAAGAGGCCACACAGTCACAGCCCCCTTTTCCTTATACCACTTAAAGTCTCAAATGCAGCCATGCATGCTTTGTTTTCCATTTAGCCTCTGAATCTATATAGGTAGAAGAGACATCACACTGCACTTGCTCTGCAAGCATTCAGTGATACAAAGCCCCTATCCTTTACTTCCTTTACACATGATGGTGAATCCCCCATGTGGTCTATGAAATGCTTCTGTAGCCTATTTCTTCTGCCTTTTTCTTTTGATTGATATTGATTTCACTATAATTGGCAAGATTGTGTCTGGTTGTGATTGATAGGTTTTCCTTATCAGTTTTTACAAGCTGGAGGCAGGAGAGAGCAGGATGAAGTTTCATACAACAACCTGCACAAAGCAAGCAGCTGATATCAAGAAAAAAAACTATGTGAGTCAGTAGCTTTATAGCTCTACAAAGAATCATTGCAAAAATGTATGTACTATATCACTACACTCCTGGTCCCTAAAATCCTGAAAAAATAACATCCTTACAAGCATTCTATGTATAAAGAAATATATAGATGAACAAGGATGTTAAAACTTTGCAGGAAACGGTGGCATCTGAGAGCTGCCAGGAGGCTTTTGATAGACAATAATGTCATCTTGCAGTTCATGTGAATATACACAGGAAAGATTGATTTCCTGTTTTCACACGAGATACTGCCCAAAATGTATGAAAGGGATAAGCTGGAATGAAACAAACTGTACTGCTAGAATATTGCTGGTGACTTGTCTTCGTATAATAACTAGCTGAGTATGCGGCGTTGCCCGGTTTTTCCTTCCTAATTTGCATGGGACTTTAAACAGAAAACCCGACCTCACAAATGGGGGTAGTTAAGGTTTAAATTAACGATCATATATTTTAAGTGGAGATACAAGTAACATGTGACTAGTGTTGCTCGCGAATATTCGCAATACGAATTCGCGAATATTCGCGAATATAGCGCTATATATTTGTACTTACGAATATTGGTTTTTTCTTTTTTTTTTCCCCCACAGTAATCATCCCTCTCTGCTTCCAGCTTGTGTGGTGTAAAAAAGGCTCTAATACTACTGTGTGAGACTGGTGTGCGAATTTTCGCATATGCAAAAATTAGCATATGCTAATTTTCGCATATGCAAATTTTTGCTTATGCTAATTTTGTATATGCTAATTTTTGCATATGTTATTTTCGTATACGCGAATTTTTCGCATATGCGAAAATAAAACGAGAATATTACGAATATGCGAATATTCGCGAATATATAACGAATATTCGTCCATATATTCGCGAATATTCGCAAATTCGAATATGGCCTATGCCGCTCAACACTACATGTGACTAACTATTATCCAAATATCTCCAGCCGTTTTGGAAGATGTGCAGTAACATATATTTCCCATAGACTTGTAAGGGACTTTAAACAAAACCCTGACCCTGGCAAATGAGGGTGAGTAAGGGTTAAAATACATATCCTATGCTTGTTGTTGACATATTAGTAATATGTGTGGACATGATGCTGGAACATACACACACAAACACACAAATACCCACACACACATATACACACACATTGAGGGAGATTTATCAAAATGTGTGCAGAGGAAGAGTGGTGCAGTTGCCCATGGCAGCCAATCAGATTGCTTCTTTCATTTTGCAGAGGCCTTGTTAAAAATGAAAGAAGCAAGCTGATTGGTTGCTAGAGACAACTCAGCAACTTTTCCTCTGGACAGGTTTTGATAAATCTTCCCCATTGAGTTTTATAAATATACAGTCATGGACGTAAATGTTGGCACCGCTGAAATTTTTCAAGAAAATGAAGTATTTCTCACAGAAAAGAATTGCAGTAACACATGTTTTGCTATACACATGATTTTCCCTTTGTGTATATTGGAACTAAACCAAAAAAGGGAGGAAAAAAAGCAAATTGGACATAATGTCACACCAAACTACAAAAATGGGCTGGACAAAATTATTGGTACCCTTAACTTAAAAAATAAATGAAATCAGTCGCCTCCTATAACCATCAATAAGCTTCTTACACCTCTCAGCCAGAATGTTGGACCACTCTTCCTTTGCAAACTGCTCCAGGTCTCTCTTATTGGAAGGGCGCCTTTTCCCGACAGCAATTTTAAGATCTCTCCACAGGTGTTCAATAGGATTTAGATCTGGACTCATTCCTGGCCACTTCAGAACTCTCCAGCGTTTTGTTGCCATCCATTTCTGGGTGCTTTTTGACGTAAGTTTGGGGTCATTGTCCTGCTGGAAGACCCAAGATCTCGGACACAAACCCAGCTTTCTGACACGGGGCTGTACAGTGCTACCCAAAATCCACTGGTAATCCTCAGATTTCATGATACCTTGCAGACATTCAAGGCCCCCAGTGCCAGAGGCAGCAAAACAACTCCAAAACATCATTGAACCTACACCATATTTCCCCGTAGGTACTGCAGCCAGCATTTATCACTGTAGGTGTAAGTGAAGCATTTTTCTACACCTTTTTTATTGTGCTGGTAATGTGTAGGAGCTGGTGTACTTTTAGAGACTTTTTAGTGGCTTTGCGCCTTTTTTGCGCCTTTTCACAAAAAGGCGCAGTTCATAAAACCCTTCCATATCATGTGTATTGCCAAAATCTGTGGATTGTAACTAAAATTTAGCAGAAATATGTAAACCAAAAGGCACAAATAAACCCTGCTTGCACCTTTTTTGTGCCTTTTTCTAGACACAAAATCAGTCTAAAGACAATGATAAATGTCGGCCTTTGTTTTTTTCTTTGTAATGAAGTCTTGCTTTTTTATGTCCCTGTGTCAGCAGTGGGGTCCTCCTGGATCTCCTGCCATAGTATTTCATTTAATTTAAATGTCAACGGATAGTTTGCGATGACACTGATGTTCACTGAGCCTGCAGGACAGCTTCAATATCTTTGGAACTTGTTTGGGGCTGCTTATCCACCATCCGGACTATCCTGCGTTGACACCTTTCATAAATTTTTCTCTTCCATCCACGCCCATGGAGATTAGCTACAGTGCCATGGTTTGCAAACTTCTTGATAATGTTGCGCACTGTGGACCAAGGCAAATCTAGATCCCTGGAGAAGGACTTGTAACCTTGAGATTGTTGATATTTTTCGACAATTTTGGTTCTCAAGTCCTCAGACAGTTCTCTTCTCCTCTTTCTGTTGTCCATGCTTAGTGTGGCACACACAGACACACAAAGCAAAGACTAAGTGAACTTCTCATCTTTTCATCTGCTTTCAGGTGTGATTTTTATATTGCCCACACCTGTTACTTGCCCCAGGGGAGTTTAACCCCTTAAGGACCAAGCCCATTTTCACCTTACGGACCAGAGCATCTGTACTTTTCTTGGTGAAGAATTCCAAAATTTAATGAAAAATGTAAAATTATTTATTTCCTAACACTCTGCTTTTAAGGAAGAACAGATATTCCAAATAAATGATATATTGATTCACATATACAATATGTCTACTTTATATTTGCATCATAAAGTTGACATGTTTTTATTTTTGGAAGAGATCAGAGGGCTTCAAAGTTCAGCATCAATTTTCCAATTTTTCACAAAATTTTCAAAATTGGAAATTTTCAGGGACAAGTTCAGTTTTGAAGTGGATTTGAAGGGCCTTATATTAGAAATACTCCACAAATGACCCCATTATAAAACCTGCACCCCTCAAAGTAATCAAAATTACATTCAGAAAGTGTATTAACCCTTTAGGTGTTCCACAGAAATAGCAGCAAAGTGAAGGAGAAAATTCAAAATCTTCATTTTCTACACTTGCATGTACTTGCAAACCCAGTTTTTGAATTTTTACAAGGGGTAAAAGGAGAGAACTCTTCCTAAAATTCGTAACCCAATTTCATTCAAGTAAGGAAATACCTCACATGTGTATGTCAAGTGCTCTGCAGGTGAACTAGAGGGCTCAGAAGGGAAGGAGCGACAATGGGATTTTGGAGAGTGAGTTTTTCTGAATTTGGGGGGCATGTCACATTTAGGAAGCCTCTATGGTGCCAGAACAGCAAAAAAAAAAAAAAAAAAAACCCACAAGGCATACTATTTTGGAAACTACACCCCTCGAGGAACATAACAAGGGGCACAGTGAGCCTTAACACCCCACAGGTGTTTGACGACCTTTTGTTAAAGTTGGATGTGTAATTTATTTTTTTTCTTCACTAAAGTGCTGGTTTTCCCCCAAATTTTACATTTTTACAAGGGATAATTGGAGAAAATCCCCCCCCTCAAAAAATTTGTAACCCCATCTCTTCTGAGTATGAAAATACCCCATGTTAGGACGTCTAGTGCACTGCGGGTGCACTACAGTGCTCAGAAGGGAAGGAGTCACATTTGCAAATTTTGCTGAAATGGGTGGGGGGGGGGGGGCATGTCGCATTTAGGAAGCCCCCATGGTGCAAGAACAGGAAAAAAAAAACACATGGCATACTATTTTGGTAACTACACCTCTAAAGGAACGTAACAAGCAGTACAGTGAGCCTAAACACTCCACAGGTGTTTGATAAATGTTCATTAACCCCTTAAGGACCCGGGCTTTTTCCGTTTTTTCATTTTCAATTTTTCCTCCTTAACTTAAAAAAATCATAACTCTTAAAAATTTTCACCTAAAATTATATATAATGGCTTAATTTTTGCGTCACTAATTCTACTTTGTAATGACATTAGTCATTTTACCCAAAAATCTACGGTGAAACGGGAAAAAAAATCAATGTGCGACAAAATTGATGAAAAAACACTATTTTGTAAGTTTTGGGGGCTTCTATTTTAACGCAGTACATTTTTTGTCAAAAATGATACCTTATCTTTATTCTGTAGGTCCATACGGTTAAAATGATACCCTACTTGTATAGGTTTGAATTTGTATCACTTCCGAAAAAAATCATGAATACATGCAGGAAAATTTATACGTTTAAAATGGTCATCTTTTGACCCCTATAACTTTTTTATTTTTCTGTGTTCAGGGTGCTTTGAGGACTCATTTTTTGCGCCCTCATCTGAAGTTTTTATCAGTACCATTTTTGTTCTGATCAGACTTTTTGATCACTTTTTATTCACTTTTTTGTGGTATAAAAAGTGATCAAAAATGCGCTATTTTGGACTTTGGAATTTTTTTGCGCGTGCGCCATTGAACGATCGGTTTAAAAAGTGGTATATTTTTATAAATCGGACATTTCCGCACGCGGCGATACCACATATGTTTATTTTTATTATTATTTACATAATGTTTTTTTTATTTTTGGAAATGCCGGGTGATTTAAACTTTTATTAGGGGAAGGGATAATTGAAAGGGTTAATGATTTTTTTACACTTTTCTTATGCAACATTATAGCTCCTATAGGGGGCTATAACATTGCATGTACTGATCTTTTACACTGATTGATCCATCTCCATAGGAATGGATCAATCAGTGTTTTCGGCGATTGAATGCTCAAGCCTGGATCTCAGGCTTGAAGCATTCATTCGGCGATCGGACAGCACAGGAGAAGGTAAGAAGACCTCCTCCTGTGCTACAGCTGTTCGGGATGCCGCGATTATACCGCGGCGATCCCGAACAGCTCCCTGAGCTAGCCGGGCACTTTTACTTTCGTTTTTAGCCGCGCGGCTCAGCTTTGAGCGCGCGGCTAAAGGGTTAATAGCGCGCGGCACAGCGATCAGTGCCGCGCGCTATTAGAGGCGGGTCCCGGCTTCACTATGACGCCGGGCCCGCCGCGATATGATGCGGGGTCACCGTGTGACCCCGCGTTATATCGCAGGACCGGGACCCATGACGTATGCATACGTCATGGGTCCTTAAGAGGTTAAAGTGGGATGTGAAAAGGAAAAATTAGATTTTTTTACACTAAAATGCTGGGGTTACCCCACATTTTTCATTTTCATAAGTGGTAAAAGGAGAAAATGTTGCAGTAAATTTATAAATAAATTTATACCTCGTATCTGGGTGTAAATAGCTCTGCGGGTGCACACCGGTCTTGGAAGAACAAGAGCGCAGTCAGGGGCCTTGAGCTTCTACATAGTTGCCTATGGAGCCAGAACAGTTGGACCCCCCCCCCTCAAGGAGCGTTACATGGGGTAAATTACTGAAATGGGGTACAGTGGGACGTAAAATCATAAAACAGTTTATGTTCCCAGAATGATGACCCAGAGCATTGCCAAAACAAAAAAATATGTCCACCCAGAACCCTATTCTCTGAATCATCATTCTGGGAATGTGATGTGTGTGGCCGTCCCTAACCTGTTGCCTCAAATGGGCACCCCGCTCAGGTGGAGAGAGAGTGCTGCGCATTTGAGGCAACATAAAAAAGTCCCCGATGATAGTGACTCAGTGACCCATGACCCATTTTTGGGAAAAAAAAAACAGAGGTCTTATCAGGTTTTTAATTTTTTTTATAAAAGAGTTTTTTGGGCAATTTAGTGGTTTTATGGGGTTAAAACTTGGAATGTACTCTGGACTTGGAACGTTGGGGTCAAATCGTAAAAAATTTAAATGAAAAGCGTAAATGTAGTACTGCATGGAAGTGTGATACTCCCTGAAGCAGTTTTTAATGCAGAGGCCCGGATGATCAGGCCAAGTGTCACACTGAGTGGTGGTGTCCTTCGGTAACCGCCTCTTGTGAAACACTCTGCATCTTTTCTGGCACCTATACAATCCTGGCACCTATATTTCCAGTTCCTTGGGAACTCCGGCCTGCTCTTTCCCGGTCGCCAAAGATCAGGGCCCTTAGGACTTCTTCTTGGAACTGAAGGAATGTCCCTGTATTGCCAGCGTACTGGGACAGTACAAAAGAGTTGCACATGGCAACCTGTACCAAATAGACCGGAACTTTTTTGTACCATACCCGGGTATTCTGCATGGCGCTATATTGCTTGAGGACTTGATCAGAGAGATCAACTCCCCCCAAATACTGGTTGTAGTCCAGAATACAATCAGGCTTGAGGACCGTTGTTGTGGTACCACGCACAGAGACAGGTGAGCTGCCGTTACCATGAATTGTATACAGGATAAGGAGATCCAACACCCAACAGGTTTTCATGGGTAAGGGCACAGGACTCACCCTTGGGCATAGGTCTGGATCAAATTTAGAGGGAGGCCACTCTAGTTCTTACGAACGGTCCCACAAGCGGACGTGAATCTGGTGGCAAGGGATGTAAACAGAGGGATGCTGGTATAAAAGTTGTCCACGTACAGGTGGTAACCCTTATCCAGCAATGGGTGCACAAGGTCCCAAACAATTTTCCTACTAACACCCAGGGTGGGGGGACATTCTGGGGGTTCAATACGGGAATCTCGTCCCTCATATCCTATAAACTTGTAAGTGCACCCGGAGGTACTCTCACAAAGTTTGTAGAATTTCACGCCATACCATGCCCGTTTTGAGGGAATTTAAGGGGAGAGATGAGTCTCCCCTTAAAACCGATGAGAGACTTATCTACCGAGAGCTCCCAGAGGGGTACATAGGCCTCCAAAAACTTGGCCCCAAAGTGATCGATGACCGGCCTCACTTTGTAAAGCCGGTCATAGGCAGGATCACTCTGGGGGGGGGGGGGGGGAGGGGGGGACATTATCAGAGTAATGCAGGCATTTCCGAATGGCCTCGAACCGCCTCGGTGCCATGACCAAACTGTATAGCGGGATCTGGTAGAGGACGTCCCCACTCCAGTACTGCCTGACACTGGATTTTATGACCAGGCCCATATGCAGCACGAGGCCCCAAAATGTCCTCATTTCGGCTGCATCAATGGAATAGCATTCATTGGGCCTAGCAAAAAGCAAATCTGGGAGGTGGGCAATGAACTGCGGAGTTGGAAAGGGTGCAGAGACGCGCGACTAAACTAATATGGGGCATGGAACATCTTAGCTATGAGGAGCGATTAAAGGAGTTAAAGTATATTAATGGCCCATACAAAAAATATGGAGAAAAACTGTTCCAGGTTAAACCCCCCCAAAGGACGAGGGGGCACTCCCTCCGTCTGGAGAAGAAAACGTTTAGTCTCAAGGGGCGACACGCCTTCTTTACCGTGAGGACTGTGAATTTATGGAACGGTCTACCTCAGGAACTGGTCACAGCAGGAACAATTAACAGCTTTAAAACAGGATTAGATACATTCCTGGAACAAAATAAGATTAATGCTTATGAAGAAATATAAAATCTCATCCCTTCCCCAATATCGCGCCACACCCCTACCCCTTAATTCCCTGGTTGAACTTGATGGACATATGTCTTTTTTCGACCGTACTAACTATGTAACTATGTAACTTCTGGGCGTACAGATTCGTCTGCTCCTCCATTAGATTGACAAAACTGTCACTGAAAAAATAACTAAAATAGTTTATTTCAGTGCGTCCAGCCTTGTCAATTCGGATTCCTGAGTCGCCAACAAACTCAGGAATCCGTGGCTGATAACCCTCGGGGGGTCTCCAGACCAGTTCCCTGGAATGGGGCTCCGGTACACTTGTCTGGGGGGGTTCGGACTCCTATTACGAGCGGCATGGATGCTCGTACTAGTATCAGGCACTGGGTGACTTTCATGGGGGGTGCGTGGCCTCACCTGGCGGCGGCTCCGCCGCCATACATGGTACTCATCATCAGTGCTAGATGATGAGGAGGACGAGGAAGAATACAGAAAAGTAGAATCTTCCTCATCCTCACTGGCAGATTGGGAGTCGGAGGTGGCCAAAAATGCCCGGTGAGCCATCACCTTTTTTCTACGGTGGCGGGGCGGGGCGGCGGTGTTGTGTGTTTGGGGGGGAAGTATGTAGTGTGTGTGCTATGTGTAACTTTTATATGTAACGATGTGTGATTATAAATCACACACCGTTATATGGGGGGGGGGATGCTGCAACCAAAAAAAAAAACGGGGCCAAATGCAGTGCCCTGAACCCCTAATAGGGCCCGGGTCACACTGAAAAAACTACGGCGGACCCTTGAGGACCTCTTGGGGGTCAGGGGGGGGGTAATTTTTTTTTTAAACTCCTAGCTGTCCCTGCAGATGAAACTCACCCTGCACTACTGGACACAAGAGATCTGCTCTTCAGCCCTGAGGGGCACAGATCTTGAAACAAGCTTATTTTTCTACATTTTTGAAAGGGTGCCAATAATAATTTTGTCCAGACCATTTTTGTTTGGTGTGACATTATATCCAATTTTTTTTCCTCCCTTTTTTAGTTTATTTCCAACACACACAAAGGGAATAAACATGTGTACAGCAAAACATGTGTTAGGCTTGGTTCACATCACGCTTTCAGCCATACGGGACTGCATACGGAGTCTACCACAGTTTTAGGTCAGGTGTTAAACCGCATACGGGGCAAAAAAATAAGCCGACCGGAGTTAGCGTTTCTCTCCAGTCGGCTCATTTAACCCCGTAACGGCCAAGAACGTATATTTACGTCCTTGACCGGCTCCCGTGATATAACGCGGGGTCACGTGGTGACCCCGCGTCATATCGGGTCAGTCCCGGCATGTATCTGAATTTGGGACCCGGGGCTGAAAGCGCACTGCAGCGATCGCGGTGCCGCGCGCTATTAACCCTTTAAACCGAAAGTGAAAGTTGCCCGGCTGCTCAGTGGGGCTGATCGGGACCACCGCAGTGAAAATGCGGTGTCCCAATCAGCTGGGACACGAGCAGAGGTCCTCTTACCTGCCTCCGGTGTGTCCCCTCGGCGTGTAAAGTATAAAAAGAAAGTTAATAAATGTCATTTAACCCTTTCCCTAATAAAAGTTTTCCCATAAAAAAAAACATGTAAATAAAAATAAATATAAACATGTGTGCTATCGCCGCGTGCGTAAATGTCCGAAATATAAAAATATATCATTAATTAAACCGCACGGGCAATGGCGTACGCACAAAAAAATTCCAAAGTCCAAAATAACGTATTTTTGGTCACTTTTTTTGTCATGAAAAAATTTATAAAATGCGATCAAAAAGTCTGATCAATACAAAAATGGTACCGCTAAAAACTTCAGATCACGGCGCAAAAAATTAGCCCACATACCGCCCCATAAGCAGTAAAATAAAAAAAAGTTATAGGGGTCAGAAGATGACAATTTTAAACATAGAAATTTTTCTGCATGTAGCTATGATTTTTTTTTACAGAAGTACGACAAAATCAAACCTATTTAAGTAGAGTATCATTTTAATCGTATGGACCTACAGAATAAAGATCAGGTGTAATTTTTACCTAATAATGTACTGCGTTGAAACCGAAGCCCCCAAAAATTACAAAATTGCATTTTTTCTTCAATTTCATTGCACAATTATTTTTTTTTTGTCACTGCAAAGTATAAATGGTGCCATAAATAAGCCATAATATGGATTTTAGGTGCAAAATTGAAAAGGTTATGATTTTTAAAAGGTGAGGAGGATAAAATGAAAGCCCGTGGTCCTTAAAGGGGTATTCCAGGAAAAAACTTTTTTTTATATATATATCAACTGGTTCCAGAAAGTTAAACAGATTAGTAAATTACTTCTAAATTAAATCTTAATCCTTTCAGTACTTATGAGCTTCTGAAGTTAAGGTTGTTCTTTTCTGTATAAGTCCTCTCTGATGACACCTGTCTCGGGAAACGCCCAGTTTAGAAGCAAACCCTTACATCAAACCTCTTCCAAACTGGGCGTTTCCCGACACAGGTGTCATCAGAGAGCACTTAGACAGAAAAGAACAACCTTAACTTCAGAAGCTCATAAGTACTGAAAGAATTTAGATTTTTTTAATAGAAGTAATTTACAAATCTTTAACTTTCTGGAGCCAATTGATATATATATAAAAAAGTTTTTTCCTGGAATACCCCTTTAACCCCTTAAGGACTCAGCCCATTTTGGCCTTAAGGACTCAGACAATTTAATTTTTACGTTTTCATTTTTTCCTCCTCGCCTTCTAAAAATCATAACTCTTTTATATTTTCATCCACAGACTAGTTTGAGGGCTGGTTTTTTGCGCGACCAGTTGTCCTTTGTAATGACATCACTCATTATATCATAAAATGTATGGCGCAACCAAAAAACACTATTTTTGTGGGGAAATTAAAACGAAAAACGCAATTTTGCTAATTTTGGAAGGTTTTGTTTTCACGCCGTACAATTTATGGTAAAAATGACGTGTGTTCTTTATTCTGAGGGTCAATACGATTAAAATGATACCCATTATTATATACTTTTATATTATTGTTGCGCTTAAAAAAAATCACAAACTTTTTAACCAAATTAGTACGTTTATAATCCCTTTATTTTGATGACCTCTAACTTTTTTATTTTTCCGTATAAGTGGCGGTATGGGGGCTCATTTTTTGCGCCATGATCTTTACTTTTTTTTGATACCACATTTGCATATAAAAAACTTTTAATATATTTTTTATAATTTTTTTTAAATAAAATGTATTAAAAAAGTAGGAATTTTGGACTTTTTTTTTTTTTTTCCGTTCACGCCGTTCACCGTACGGGATCATTAACATTTTATTTTAATAGTTCGGACATTTACGCACGCGGCGATACCAAATATGTCTATAAAAAATGTTTTTACGCTTTTTGGGGGTAAAATAGGAAAAAACGGACGTTTTACTTTTTTATTGGGGGAGGGGATTTTTCACTTTTTTTTACTTTTACTTTTACATTTTTTTACATTTTTTTACACTTGAATAGTCCCCATAGGGGACTATTCATAGCAATACCATGATTGCTAATACTGATCTGTTCTATGTATAGGACATAGAACAGATCAGTATTATCGGTCATCTCCTGCTCTGGTCTGCTCGATCACAGACCAGAGCAGGAGACGCCGGGAGCCGCACGGAGGAAGGAGAGGGGACCTCCGTGCGGCGTTATGAATGATCGGATCCCCGCAGCAGCGCTGCGGGCGATCCGATCGTTCATTTAAATCGCGAACTGCCGCAGATGCCGGGATCTGTATTGATCCCGGCACCTGAGGGGTTAATGGCGGACGCCCACGAGATCGCGGGCGTCGGCCATTGCCGGCGGGTCCCTGGCTGCGATCAGCAGCCGGGATCAGCCGCGCATGACACGGGCATCGCTCCGATGCCCGCGGTTATGCTTAGGACGTAAATGTACGTCCTGGTGCGTTAAGTACCACCTCACCAGGACGTCCACTTACATCCTGCGTCCTTAAGGGGTTAAGGGGTTAAATGAATTACATACGGGCGGCAAACGGCAGGGATAAGGGAGCGCCTAGTTTTAGCTCCCCCCAGTCCGGTCCCATATGGCTTAAAACGTGATGTGAACCCAGCCTTACTGCAATCTTTTTCTGTGAGAAATGCTTCATTTTCTTAAAAAAATTTCAAGGCTGCCAACATTTACGGCCATGACTGTAGATTATATAGTGTAATAATATTAAATGTTGGAATGCTTCTTTGATTAATATATATTAATGTATTTCCATTAAAGAAAATACTAATTAATCTTATGGGTGTATGCATAATGGCAAATACTAAGTAGAAAACACAAGGTATACAAAATATAGGAATCTTCTTTTAAAAGGATCCTTTTGAAAATCAATGCAAGATACAGATAACCCCCAGCCCAGTCAAAATAGTGAGTGCACCAGTCTGTCCATGTGGAAGGAGACAAAGCAGTGATATTTAGCAAAACACTATTTTGTATATCTTCTATATTCAAAGGTTTTAAAGGTGAAGGTGAATACTTTCTATACCAACTGACCCATTTAATATCGTAGTCATGTTAGATTATTTCCATTCAGACAGAGCTGAGAGCTAAGAATATTCATTCTAGTGTTTTATGGCTGTAGTGATGGTTCTTTTTTATATTCTTGTATAGGGGAAAGTTAAACCTGACTTATTCAATTCAATAGAATTTTACACTTTTTAAGCTTTATAAGTGAAGACTAAATTTCCATTAATTCAATTCGGTGCTAATTCTCTAAAGTAAAATTTCAAAGTGTAACGTAATTTGGACGATGACATCTAACTCCAGTACATTTTTTTAAAGCCACTTTTGCTGTCTTTCTGGAGAATAGATAAGTTGGAATTTAACTGTGTGACTTTTCCGCTTCTGTGTCTCAATTAAATGAAGCTATGTTCTATGCATAGCGGCTTGCTAGGAGCGCCATTGGGCAGGAAATAAGGATGAGGCTTTCTGCCTGATTCTGTCACATACCTTGTCTTGTGATTTAAGAAGCTTGTGTCAAAAATGCACCATAAAGCCATACTATGATGATTAAATAGACCCACAAAAAGTAAAAAAGATAAATATTCCCATTTTTTTAATTTGATTTTTATTGGCCAAATTGTTTGTTAACATGAAAAAAAAAACTATGGTACTATGCATAAATTACTCAAGTAAGAATGCACAGGCCATGATTAACCCCATTCCTGGGAAGGTTGATTGTTGCCATTTTTTTTCTCCTTGTCTCTAAGAGCCATTACTTTTTTTTTGGGGGGGGGGGGGGTTTGTGGACAGAGTTTACTTTTTGCAACACAAATTGTACAAATTGTACATACATTTGATAAGTCCCAAATGCAGAAAAAACAATACAATACATTTGCACTTATAACAAGTACATCACTAGCCTCAATGCGCAACATACAATGCACAAGTAACTCATCTCATAAATAAAGGTGGTAAAGTATCTTACACTTCAAGCCAGGTCCAGATGGCATACACCCCTGTATTCTAAAGGAATTAAGTAGTGTAATAGACAGACCCCTATTTTTAAAATCAAAGGACTCTATAGTAAAAGGGACTGTCCCCCAGGACTGGCATGTGGCAAATGTGGTGTCAGTATTTAAAAAGGGATCAAAATGTGACCCCGGGAATTATAGACCTGATAGTTTAACCTCTGTTGTATGTAAATTGTTTGAGGGTTTTCTAAGAGATGCTATTTATAGTATATTGATACAAATAAATGTATGACTCCATATCAGCAAGGCTTTATGAGGGATCGGTCCTGTCAAACTAACCTGATCAGCTTTTATGAGGAGGTTAGCTCCAGGCTGGACCAAAGGGAATCGCTGGATGTTGCATACCTAGATTTTTCCAAAGCATTTGACATGGTGCCACATAAACAGTTGGTGCATAAAATTAGAAGGATGGGGCTGGGGGAGAATGTGTGTAAGTTGGTAAGTAACTGGCTCAGTGATAGGAAACAGATGGAGGTTATTAATGGTACTTATTCTGATTGGGTGACTGTTACTAGTGGGGTATCACAGTGGTCAGTATTGGGTCCTGTTCTATTTAATATATTCATTAATGACCTTGTAGAGGTGTTGAATAGTAAAGTAGCAATCTTTGCAGATGATCCTAAACTGTGTAAAGCGATAAACACAATAGAGGACAGGGCACTGTTACAAATGGATCTGGATAGGTTGGAGGCTTGGGCTGGGAAGTGGCAGATGAGGTTCAACACTGATAAATGAAAGGTAATGCACATGGGGAGGAAAAATCCAATCAAAGATTATGTATTAAATGGGAGCACACTTGGGACGACTGATGCGGAAAAGGACTTAGGAGTTTTTGTTAACAGTAAATTTAGCTGTAGTGACCAATGTCGGGCAGCTGCTGCCAAGGCAAATACAATCATGGGGTGCATCAATAGGGGCATAGATGCCCAAAACAAGGAAATAATTCTACCGCTGTACAAATCACTAGTCAGACCACACATAGAATACTGTGTACAGTACTGGGCACCAGTGTACAAGAAAGATATAGTGGTCCTGGAGAGGGTTCAAAGACGGGCAACCAGGGTAATACATGGAATGGAGGACTACAGTACCCAGAAAGATTATCAGAATTAGGGTTATTTAGTTTAGAAAAAAGAAGGCTTAGTGGAGACCTAATAACTATGTATAAATATATCAGGGGACAGTAGTGAGATCTCTCCCATCATCTATTTATACCCAGGACTGTATGTAAAACAAGAGGGCATCTTCTACATATAGAGTAAAGAAGGTTTCTATACCTGCACAGACCGGGGTTCTTTACTGTAAGAGCAGTGAGACTGTGGAATTCTCTCCCAGAGGAGGTGGTCATGGTGAACTCTGTAAAAGAATTTAAAAGGGGTCTGGATGCATTTTTGGAGAGTAAGAACATTGCTGGCTGTGTATATTAGAATTATAGGGACAGAACGTTGATCCAGGGATTTATTCTGACTGCCATATTTGGAGTCAGGAAGGAATTTTTACCTCTAGTATGAGGGTTTTTTGCCTTCCTCTGGATTAACTCAGTAGGGACTCATTAGGGATATATGTTGAAATTTATGGATCTTTTTTCTACTTTATGATCTAAGCAGGAAGTGTGTTAAACGTAAAAGCAGAAAACATTTCTGTATAAAGATGTGACACATTTTTTGTATTCAAGCTCCAGGATATGAGAAAAGCAAAAAACAAACCAAATGGAAAAAAGTTAATAAATAAAATCTTGCATCCCACATGTTACCAAGCAAATAATCTTCACAAAGA
Organism: Hyla sarda; assembly: GCF_029499605.1. Taxonomy (NCBI): domain Eukaryota; kingdom Metazoa; phylum Chordata; class Amphibia; order Anura; family Hylidae; genus Hyla; species Hyla sarda. The sequence goes on along the minus strand of NC_079191.1, from coordinate 341,553,025 downwards.
AAATAACCTAAAAACGTTATATGCATTACCTCTACAGGAGGTACTTAAAAATATCACCATGAAATCCTCTAGTTTTGCTTTAACCCCTTAACGACAATGGACGCAAATCTACATCCTGGTGCGGAGGTACTTTGACTGTACACCAGAAAGTACATTTATGTCCTGTACATGATCGCGAGCATCGGAGCGGTGCTCTCATCATGCACTGTAGGTCCCGGCTGCTTTGAGCAGCCTGGGACCTGTTGATAATGGTGGACATTAGCGATCGCGCTGATGTCCGCCATTAACCCCTCAGATGCCGTGATCAATACAGATCATGGTATCTGCGGCAATGCGTGTGTTTGAATGGATGATCGCGGGCATCCGATCATTTAAATTAGTGGCCGGAGGTCCCCTCGCCTGTCTCCAGCCGTCTCCGGGACTTCTGCTCTGGTCTGAGATTGAGCAGACCAGAGCAGAAGATTGCTGATAACACTGATCAGTGCTATGCTCTATACATAGCACTGAACAGTATTAGCAATCAAATGATTGCTATTGATAGTCCCCTATGGGGACATTAAAAAGTGTACAAAAAAGTAAAAAATTATTTGAAAAGTCCCCTCCCCCCAAAAAAATGTAATTGTCCCTTCTTTCCATTTTACCCCCAAAAAGCGTTAAAAAAAATGATAAACATATTTAGTATCACCGCATGCGTAACTGTCCGAACTATCAAAATATAATGTTAATGATCCCATACGGTGAACGGCATAAAACTAAATTTTTTTTAAAAAGTCCAAAATTGCTGCTTTTTTGTTCCATCCTTTTCATCAGGCATGATCCATAAAATAATAATTTGCAAGAGATATCTCTGCCAGAGTGCAACAGCCCACCAAATCACCAAATTTATGGCCACTCGAGAATTTATGTTGACCCAATTCCGATAACCCATGAGGATCAAGAGGCCCACCTGCAACATTTGTGGGTAAATGTGCAACAGGCTGCTTTGCAAAATCTGTATGCTGGCCCATTAGAGTACTAAAGCATCCTTTCAATTGAAAATGTTTCTCAAATAAATGTGTCATTTAACTCTAATACTGTAATTGCTTACGTTTTATGACTTTCACTTTTTTCACATTTGTGCTAACGTATAATTCCAAAATTAATCGCAGCTGAAGAACCTGAATTCGTTACGAATTTCATGAAAATTTTGTTTCGCAACAAATGCAAATATCACCATGATTCTATCACGCGAAATGCTTCATTAAACTCCATTTAGTGTGTTCCAAGCTCCAGGGCATCTAAAATGCCGGATCCACATGTCAGTACATGGGGCAAGGAACGCTGGGAAGGCAAGGCGGGAAGCGAAGTAGGCGGGATGACCCTGAATCACATGCAGGATGCAGCCTATCAGCAGCCAGTCACCCCTGTGATGTCACAGCCCTATATATTCGGCAGCCATTTTCCGGCTTGGCATTTCATTCATTACATTGCAAAGAGATAGGACAGACATCGCTGTGTTTGTGTTACACAGAAAAGCTTTTTGCAGCAGAGTTTCACCTCCTAGTTACCTCAGCCTTCTGTAGGACACAGAGCACAGTGTTTTTGCACAGAAATTAATTCTTACTGCAGCAATTAACCCCTCAGTCACTGTGAAAAGCATTGCATTGAGATAGGCAGAGAGCTGTGTGTTGCCTCAGCTGAAGAAACGTTTTCAGAGAAGGGAGAAATAATTTTTTAGGGCAAATCTGTGTCTTTGTTCCACAACAACTGGTCTGCTGGTTATACTAGTCTGTAGATGGTATAATCCATACCCAGCAGTCCATTCCTAATAGTATTTGAGAGAGAACATTTTTGCAATTTCGGGTTTAGTACACAGTGATTGTGTGCTGCAGCACTGTTGTGTGCTGCTGGTGTTGTGTGCAGTTTTTTTCTTTTTGTGTACTGTAGCACATTTTTCTGCCCTCATAAGTGCATTCCACATACCTGTGGTGGTGTACTATTGTGTGCCTAATAATCTGTCAAGGGCCTACATACTGTGAAATGACAGCCAAAAGTAATCACTGGATGGTGTTTTACTCAAATAATTTTTGAAGTGTACAGTAGCGCAATTTTCGACCATCATAAGTGCATACCACATACCTACATCTAAGTGGTGTATTATTTTGTACCTGCTAATCTGTCAAGGGCCTACATACTGTGAAAGGACAGCCAAAAGTAATCACCGACTGGTGTTTTACTCAAATAAGTTTTGAAGCGTACTGTAGCGCATTTTTCTGCCCTCATATGTGCATACCACATACCTACATCTAAGTAGTGTACTATTTTGTACCTGTTAATCTGTCAAGGGCCTACATACTGTGAAAGGACAGCCAAAAGTAATCACCTGCTGGTCTTTTACTAGAATACATTTTTTAAGCGTACTTTAGCGCATTTTTCTGCCCTCATAAGTGCATGCCACATACCTACATCTAAGTAGTGTACTATTTTGTACCTGTTAATCTGTCAAGGGCCTACATACTGTGAAAGGACAGCCAAAAGTAATCAAATGCTGGTCTTTTACTAGAATAAATTTTTTAAGCGTACTTTAGCACATTTCTCTGCCCTCATAAGTGCATACCACATACATACATCTAAGTGGTGTACTATTTTGTACCTGTTAATCTGTCAAGGGCTTACATACTGTGAAAGGACAGACAAAAGTAATCACCAGTTGATGTTTTTCTCAAATACGTTTTTTAAGCATACTTTAGCGCATTTTTCTGCACTCATAAGTGCATACCACATACCTACATCATCTCTAATAAGGATGAAGTAAAAGCAGAATGTTAGACATTTTTGATAATTTAAAGACATTTTTGATAATTTAAAGAAAAGAAAAAACTAAAACATTGCAGTGACATATGTATTGAGGCCCTTTACTTAGTTATAGCACCTTTGGCCGTCTTCTTGGGTATGATGCCTCAAGATTTTCACAAGTGAATTTGGGCATTTTCTGCTTCAGATAGGTTGAATAGTAACCTTCAGAGGACAGCTATTTTTCAACTCTTTTCAGAGATGATTGATTTGGTTCAAACAAGGGCTAATGCTGGGCCGCTCAAGGACATTTGCAGAGTTGTCCCTAAACCACCCTGTGTTGTCTTGGCTGTGTGCTTAGGTTAGTTGTTTCATTGAAAGTTGACTGTTCAGGGCAGTCTAATGTCCAGAGCACTCTGGATCAGGTTTTTGTTTATTAAGAATATATCTGCATTTTGCTCCATTCAGCTTTCCCACAGCCCTTACCAGCCTCACTGTCCCAGTCCTGTCCACCTGAGCTTTTATGTCTCTTTTATGAGGAGATACTTCTTCTGGCAACTCTACTGCCATAAGGCCCAGATGGAATGCTGCAGTGATGTTGACCCTCTGGAAGTTTCTCCTATCTGCAGTTTCTCCTATCTGAGTTCTTAGTCATCTCTCTTATCAAGCCCTGGAATGAATGTCCCTTTAAAAAAATTAAAATAAAGAATATAACAATATACTGGTGTGCATCAGAAATCTGACATTGGGTAAACAATGAAATATTAGACAATTTTCCAATAATTGTATCATCTTTTATTAACCAATGATTTCTGAGAAAGTAAACACCTATTTCCATGAATTGAAAATCAAATGTTGAAAGGCTACAAGTCCTCTAAAGATGAAGTAAAACACCTTATTAAAAGCCAAATCTCAAGCTACAGGTTAGTGCATTTAGGAACATCCTCGATAATTTAATAGTAGAAAGGTATCATCTGTAAAAAATCTTCTGGGAATTTTCTAAATGATTGATGTATCTGGAAGATTTAGAAATTGCATCAGTGGCTTTCAACTGATATTCTGAAAAAGATAGAGAAAGATCTGTTTCCTGACATGTTTTATTGATGTTTCCAATACGCAACTGCCAAAAAAGAAAAAGTAACCAAAGAAATGTATAGAAGAAGAATAAAAAACTCAAACATTAGGTTGATTGATATGATTCAGAAACAACAATCCAAACACATACCGTTAATTTTTAATACTAGTTATTAAAAGATAAATCATCAATATTCACCATTAGGAAGAAGTTCATTTGTATAAGATCACAGAGGAAATTATAAGTTTGGCTACTCTGGTTGAAACATATATAAGAGAATGTTATATGACTAAAGGGCCAGCAATGGTGTTATACATTCTACCCATAGTTTACTCAAAGTTTCATAGCAAGTAAAAAGGTATTATTAGCAAGTCCTAATGTAGCAGTCATAATATGGCACATATCTTTTCACATTAACCCTTAGTACATACCCCTCCAGCCCTTAGTAAAAAAACCCTCTAGCCCTCCCTTAGTACATACCCCTCAAGCCTATGGTACGTACCCCTCCATCAGGAGTCTTGAAAAATCTGATAGACAAGAAAATAATTTGTGCTATATTTTAGAACAAAGAAAGAATGCAAAATGAATCTGTCAGCTCTATAAAGTACTTTGAGCTCAAGTGTCAAGGAGGTAGTGCTGATCTGTTGCATGCACTCCTCCCCCTTCTCCCACCCTTCCCTGTCATGCATGATTGCAGTACATGGTTCCGGTTCCAGCACTGTGTCATGTACGTAAAGCATTTCAGGTCCTGGAGCATTGAGAAGGACCATACAATAAATTGTTAGGCTGGGTTCACACATACAATATGGAAAGTATTTGGTCCTCATTTTGGAGCTCAATTTAATCACTAGAGGAACTGACATGGAGAAAAATGTCTAGGCTTGCAGAATAGCAGAAATGCTGAATGCTGAATCCAGGAAGTGAAACTTAGCAGGGAGCTGGTGAGTTTTGGAACCACAACACGGAAGATTGGACAGGTGAGTAATTCAATTTCAATTAAATTTTTAACCAGGTCTAATCACTTATAAAAAGGCAAAAAGACGGAAAACACCTTCAGTTAAATAGTATATGTATTGCAAAGGCACCATCGTATGTATGCATGTGCTTCAAGCCTCTTGCATTGCATTCAAAAAAACATACATCTTATAAACATGTAAAAATGTATTAGTAAAATAAGTTATACATAATATACTGTATATTCCTTAGGCTCTGTGTATCATTGTTTGCTCTTACATCAAGAGAAAATAATGAATTAAATAGAATATATCTATTCATGAAACAAGTGATATAATGTGCTCCATCAATTAACTCTTCATCTATAGGATAATCTTGTCAGCTATTTTAAGGGTTTTAGTTCTATGACATCTTTAATTAGAATATAATCAATCAATTAAGACTCAGAAGAAATGAAGAAAAGTGATTCAATTATTAATTTTGATCTAGGGATAGGTCTGTGAAAAAAAAAAAAAAAACATCCCTGGGAACATGATTCCAGTTAGCCAATTTACATAAGTAATTTGATTCCATGATTATCATGTGTTTATGATTATGATATAAATGGAAACATCTTAAGGTCAATTGCAAACAATGTTAAATAAATAAATTATTGTTCTTATGTTGAGTTTAAAAAAAACTGCTGGGGTCAAGCAGCAGAAAGGAATGCCCAATGGGCTCCAAACCCTAATTTGCATAAATGTTTAAACTATATCTCGGAGCTGTATGGGATCAATTAACGAATGATAGATATGTACAGATTTAGGCTTAAGAAGTCAAACCCCAAAAAACTGCTGACAGATCCATTTTAAAAACAAACAAAAAAAATCCATGTCATGATGTGTTCACGTGTCAGTGCTGTCTGCATTAGGAATCCATAGACGATACCTCAAACTTATTAAAATATGTGTGGCTAGTTTAAATGCTTTAGGACCATTACAAAAAATGAAGGCCATTTAAGGGATTGTTTTCATCTTGAAACTCCATTTTGTAAATGAGAGTTCACTGCAGGAGAAACATAGTATTTCATGACACCTACTCAACAGAACGTAATACATGGTCTCTTTGATTCCTTCAGAGCTTTTCTTTGCAGTGCCTCATTGTAGGGAATCTCATTTCCCTTTATGTCATCTAAATGCCCCAATAGGTGGCTCTAATGGAACAACCACTTAGTAACACAAGAGCTACATGTATCACCTGTTTGGGCTTTGTCTCTGGTATACGTTGGGATAACAGAAAAAAAAATTAATTGGACAAACAGTCTACTAGTGACTACAATATGTTTGATCTATTTCCTGAATGTACACTTTTTGTGGGCTAAAAACTGTAGAATTATACTTAAACTATACTGAAAATGTGTATATTCTCTGTGAGGAGACCAAATACTGAAGGTGTAGGTGGGACAAGCAGGGCTCTGTGCAGGCTCCTGGCTTGTCAATCATCTGGCTGTGTGAATCAGGAGCATGTCACAGAGCCTCAGTGTACAGAGTCCTGTTTGATCTCAGTACACAGAGTCCTGCTTGCCCTGAGTGCACAGAGCCCTGCTTGATCTCAGTGCACAGAGCCCTACTTGCCTTAGTGCACAGAGCCCTGCTTGTCCTCAATGCAGAGAGCCCTGCTTGATCTCAGTACACAGAACCCTGCTTGTCCTTAGTGTACAGATCCCTGCTTGTCCTCAGTGCACAGAGCCCTGCTTGATCTCAGTAAACAGAGCACTACTTGTCTTCACTGTACAGAGCCCTGCTTGTCCTCAGTACACAGAGCCCGGCATGTCCTCAGTATACAGAGTGCTGCTTGTCCTCAGTTTACAGAGCCCTGCTTGACTCAACATGAGGGGGGCAGAGTAGGGAGGTTTTTAATAGTGCAGCGTTGCCATTTACCAAGGGTGTACCTGCAGGCACACTAGAGAACTGTTTAAATAAATTGAAGTATGAAAGAGATGGACTGTCCTGAAAACATTCATTGATACAACTAACAGCAATAACACAATGGCAAATGCTGTGTGCTTTTAACCCCTTCCAACCTATGACATACCTGTACGTCATGAGTGGCAAGGTGTTCCCGACCCATGACATACAGGTACGTCATGAACATTTTTGCCGCTACTCGCGGCATCCCGCAGCGCCCGGTAAGATGGTGGCTATCACTGATAGCCAGCCATCTTACCATGCGACCACAGGGGGGTTTCATCCCCCCCCCAGCGATCGCTGCTATCAGCTAGTCAAATCTGACTAGCTGATAGCAGCGTTTCGCTATCAGAATACTTAGCAGCGCGGTGTGTGAGTCCCGATCACGGGGATCGGGACACACACCGCTCTGCTAAGTGTCCCTTACCCATCCCCCGACATCACTTACCTGGCCATGCAGTGTCCCGAGCGGTCCCGGCGCGAGCGGCGTCCTCCAGGCGGTCCCGGCGGTGTTGCGTCCCTGCGGTGAGTTTGCAGCAGCAGGGCGGCATCTTCATTGGCAGCAGTGAGATCGCCATAAAGCGATCTCACCGCTGCCTCTGGGAGTTTCACAACTGCAACTCCCAGCATGCCCAGACAGCCTTTGGCTTTCTGTGCATGCTGGGAGTTGCAGTTTTGCAACAAATGGAGGTCCACGGTTTGGAGACCACTGTATAATGGTCTCCAATCTGTGCTCTTCCAGATGTTGCAAAACTACAAATCTCAGCATGCTCAGTCTGTCCAGGCATGCTGGGAGTTGTAGTTCTGTAACATCTGGAAGAGCACAGATTGGAGACCATTATACAGTGGTCTCCAAACTGTGGACCTCCAGATGTTGCAAAACTACAACTCCCAGCATACCAGACTGCCCAAGCATGCTGGAAGTTGTAGTTCGGCAACATCTGATCCTTCAGATATTGCCGAACTACAACTTCCAGCATGCCTTGCCCAGGCATGCTGGGAGTTGTAGTTTTGCAACAACTGGAGGCACACTAGTTTGGAAATACTAAGTTAAGTAATAAACTTTCAAGTGTTTTGCAACCAGTGTGCCTTCAGCTTTTAGATAACTACAACCCCCAGCATGCACGGACAGCCAAAGGGCATGCTGGGAGTTGTAGCAGTATGCCTATAGCTGTTGCATAACTACAAGTCCCAGCATGCCCTTATGCTGAGATTTGTAGTTTTTTGCAACAGCTGAAGGCACACTGGTTGCGAAACACCAGTTTGTTATCTAACTCCGTGTTTCGCAACCAGTGTGCCTCCAGCTGTTGCAAAACTACAACTCCCAGCATGCACGGACAGCCAAAGGGCATGCTCGGAGTTGTAGTTTTGCAACAGCTGGATGTTTGCCCCCCCCCCCCCCCAATGTGAATGTACAGGTTACACTCACATGGGCGGAGGTTTACAGTGAGTGCTGCAAGTTTGAGATGGCGCAAATTTTGCGCTGCAGCTCAAGCTCCCAGCGGCAAACTTGCTGTGAACATTTGCCCGTGTGACTGTACCCTAAAAACACTACACTACACTTACACTAACCTAAAATAAAAAGTAAAAAACACTACATATACACATACCCCTAAACAGCCCCCCTCCCCAATAAAAATGAAAAACGTCTGGTACGCTACTGTTTCCAAAACAGAGCCTCCAGCTGTTGCAAAACAACAACTCCCAGTATTGCCGGACAGCCATTGACTGTCCAGGCATGCTGGGAGTTTAGCAACAGCTGGAGGCACCCTGTTTGGGAATCACTGGCGTAGAATACCCCTATGTCCACCCCTATGCAAATCCCTAATTCAGGCCTCAAATGTGCATGGCGCTCTCTCACTTCGGAGCCCTGTCGTATTTCAGGGCAACAGTTTTGGGACACATATGGGGTATCGCCGTACTCGGGAGAAATTGCCTTACAAATTTTGGGGGGCTTTTTCTTCTTTAATCCCTATGAAAAGGTGAAGTTGGGGTCTATACCAGCATGTTAGTGTATAAAAATTATTTTTTTTACACTGACATGCTGGTGTTGCCGCATACTTTTCATTTTCACAAGAGGTAAAAGGGAAAAAAGACCCTCAAAATTTATAACGCAATTTCTCCCGACTACGGAGATACCCCATATGTGGGCACAAAGTGCTCTGGGGGCGCACAACAAAGCTCAGAAGGGAGAGTGCACCAAGTACATTTGAGGTGATTTGCACAGGGGTGGCTGATTGTTACAGCAGTTCTGACATAAATGCAAAACAATAAATATCCATATGTGACCCCATTTTGGAAACTACACCCCTCATGGAATTTAATAAGGGGTGCAATGAGCATTTACACCCCACTGGTGTATGACAGATTTTTGGAACAGTGGTCTGTGAAAATGAAAAATACAATTTTTGTTCTGGCACCATAGGGGCTTCCTAAATGGGACATGCCCTCAAAAAACCCTTTCAGAAAAACTCACTCTCCAAAATCCCATTGTCGCTCCTTCCCTTCTGAGCCCTCTACTGCGCCCGCCGAACACTTTACATACACATATGAGGTGTTTACTTACTCGAGAGAAATTGGGGTACAAATTTTAGGGTGATTTCTCTCCTTTTACCCCTTGTAAAAATAAAAAAAATGGGTCTACAAGAACATGCCAGTGTAAAAAATGAAGATTTTGAATTTTCTCCTTCACTTTGCTGCTATTCCTGTGAAACACCTAAAGGGTTAAAACACTGACTGAATGTCATTTTGAATACTTTGAGGTGAGTAGAAGCCTTGACAGAGGAATGGCTGTGGATATAGTGTTTCTGGATTTTGCTAAAGCGTTTGATACTGTCCCTCATAGACGTCTGAGTTAAGGTAAGTTAAGGTCTTTGGGTTTGGAAATTTTAGTTTGTAACTGGATTGAACACTGGCTCATGGATCGTACCCAGAGAGTGGTGGTCAATGATTCGTACTCTGATTGCTCCCCGGTTATAAGTGGTGGACCCCAAGGTTCAGTACTGGGCCCGCTGTTGTTTAATTTATTTATCAATGATATAGAGGATGGCATTAACAGCTCTGTTTCTATCTTTGCAGATGACACCAAGCTTTGTAGCACGGTACAGTCTATAGAGGTTGTGTACAGGTTACAAGATGACTTGGCTAGACTAAGTGTCTGGGCATCCACTTGGCAAATGAGGTTCAATGTGGATAAATGTAAAGTTATGCATCTGGGTACTAATAACCTGCATGCATCGTATGTCTTAGGGGGGATTAAACTGGCAGAGTCACTGGTAGAGAAGGATCTGGGTGTACTTGTAGATCACAGACTACAGAATAGCATGCAATGTCAGGCTGCTGCTTCCAAGGGACAGGGACATAATACTCCTCCTTTATAAAGCATTGGTACGGCCTCACCTGGAATATGCTGTTCAGTTTTGGTCACCAGTCCATAAAAGGGACACTGTGGAGCTGGAAAGGGTGCAGAGACGCGCGACTAAACTAATATGGGGCATGGAATATCTTAGCTATGAGGAGCGATTAAAGGAGTTACAATTGTTTAGTCTTGAGAAGAGACGTTTAAGGGGGGATATGATAAATGTATATAAGTATATTAATGGCCCATACAAAAAATATGGAGAAAAACTGTTCCAGGTTAAACCCCCCAAAGGACGAGGGGGCACTCCCTCCGTCTGGAGAAGAAAAAGTTTAGTCTCAAGGGGCGACACGTCTACTTTACCATGAGAACTGTGAACTTTTAACCTTAAGGACCAGGCCATTTTACACCTTAGGACCGGAGCGTTTTTTGAACATCTGACCACTGTCACTTTAAACATTAATAACTCTGGCATGCTTTTATCTATCATTCTGATTCCAAGATTGTTTTTTCGTGACATATTCTACTTTATGTTATTGGTAAAATTTTGTCGATACTTGCATTGTTTCTTAGTGAAAAATTCCAAAATTTGCTGAAAAAATTGAAAATTTTGCATTTTTCTAACTTTGAAGCTCTCTGCTTGTAAGGAAAATGGATATTCCAAAAAAAAAAAAAATATTCACTAATACAATATGTCTACTTTATGTTTGCATCATAAAATTGACGTGTTTTTACTTTTGGAAGACACCAGAGGGCTTCAAAGTTAAGCAGCAATTTTCCAATTTTTCACAAAATTTTCACTCACTATTTTTCAGGGACCAGTTCAGGTTTGAAGTGGATTTGCAGGGTCTTCATATTAGAAATACCCCACAAATGACCCCATTATAAAAACTGCATCCCCCAAAGTATTTAAAATGACATTCAGTCAGCGTTTTAACCCTTTAGGTGTTTCACAGGAATAGCAGCAAAGTGAAGGAGAAAATTCACCATCTTCATTTTTTACACTCGCATGTTCTTGTAGACCCAATTTTTGAATTTTTACAAGGGGTAAAAGGAGAAAATTTATACTTATATTTGTAGCCCAATTTCTCTCGAGTAAGGACATACCTCATATGTCCATGAAAAGTGTTCGGCGGGCGCAGTAGAGGGCTCAGAAGCGAAGGAGCGACAAGGGGATTTTGGAGAGTATGTTTTTCTGAAATGGTTTTTGGGGGGCATGTTGCATTATGGTACCAGAACAGCAAAAAATCCCCACATGGCATACCATTTTGGAAACTAGACCCCTTGGGGAACGTCACAAGAGGTAAAGTGAACCTTAATACCCCACAGGTGTTTCACGACTTTTGCATATGTAAAAAAAAATATATATTTTTTCACTAAAATGTGTTTCCCCCAAAATTTCACATTTTTGCAAGGGTTAATAGCAGAAAATACCCCCCAAAATTTGTAACCCCATCTCTTCTGAGTATGAAGGTACCCCATAAGTGGACCTGAAGTGCACTACGGGCGAACTACAATGCTCAGAAGAGAAGGAGTCATATTTGGCTTTTGGAGAGCAAATTGTGGTCGGGGGGGCATGTCGCATTTAGGAAGCCCCTATGGTGCCACAACAGCAAAAAACCCTCACATGGCATACCATTTTGGAAACTAGACCCCTTGAGGAACGTAACACGGAATAAACTGAGCCTTAATACCCCACAGGGGTTTCACGACTTTTGCATATGTAAAAAAATATATATATTTTTTCACTAAAATGTGTGTTTCCCCCCAAATATCACATTTTTTCAAGGGTTAATAGCAGAAAATACCCCCCAAAATTTGTAACCCCATCTCTTCTGAGTATGAAGGTACGCCATAAGTGGACCTGAAGTGCACTACGGGCAAACTACAATGCTCAGAAGAGAAGGAGTCATATTTGGCTTTTGGAGAGCAAATTTTGCTCGGGGGGCATGTCGCATTTAGGAAGACCCTATGGTGCCAGGACAGCAAAATAACCCCAAAATGGCATACCATTTTGGAAACTAGATCCCTTGAGGAACGTAACAAGGGGTACAGTGAGCATTTACCCCCCCCACTGGTGTCTGTCAGAACTTTGGAACAGTGGGCTGTACAAAATTTTTAATTTGCACAGCCCACTGTTCCAAAGATCTGTCAGACACCAGTGGGGTGTAAATTCTCACTGCACCCCTCATCACATTCCGTGAGGGGTGTAGTTTCCGAAATGGGGTCACATGTGGTTTTTTTTTTTTTTGCGTTTGTCAAAACCGCTGTAACAATCAGCCACCCCTGTGCAAATCACCTCAAATGTACATGGTGCACTCTCCCTTCTGGGCCTTGTTGTGCGCCCCCAGAGCACTTTGCGCCCACTTATGGGGTATCTCCGTAGTCGGGAGAAATTGCATTACAAATTTTGGGGGGCGTTTTTCCCTTTTACCTCTTGTCAAAATGAAAAGTATAGGGCAACACCAGCGTGTTAGTGTAAAAAATTTATTTTTTACACTTACATGCTGTTGTAGACCCCAACTTCACCTTTTCATAAGGGGTTAAAGGAGAAAAAGCCCCCGAAAATTTGTAACACAATTTCTCCCGAGTACGCCGATACCCCATATGTGACCCTAAACTGTTGCCTTGAAATACGACAGGGCTCCAAAGTGAGAGAGCGCCATGCGCATTTGAGGCCTGAATTAGGGATTTGCATAGGGGTGGACATAGGGGTATTCTACGCCAGTGATTCCCAAACAGGGTGCCTCCAGCTATTGTAAAACTCCCAGCATGCTTGGACAGTCAACGGCTGTCCGGCAATACTGGGAGTTGTTGTTTTGCAACAGCTGGAGGCTCCATTTTGGAAACAGTGGCATACCGGACGTTTTTCATTTTTATTGGGGAGGGGAGGGGGCTGTGTAGGGGTATGTGTATATGTAGTGTTTTTTTTACTTTTTATTTTATTTTGTGTTAGTGTAGTGTAGTGTTTTTAGGGTACAGTCACACGGGCGGGGGATTACAGCGAGTTTCCGCTGCGAGTTTGAGCTGCCGCGCAAAATTTGCTGCATCACAAACTTGCAGCCTGATACTCACTGTAAGCCCCCTGCCCATGTGAATGTACCCTGTACATTCACAGGGGGGAGGGGACCTCCAGCTGTTACAAAACTACAACTCCCAGCATGCACAGTTTATCAGTGCATGCTGGTAGTTATAGTTTTGCAACAGCTGGAGGCGCACGGTTGGGAAACACTGAGTTAGGAAACAGACAATGTTTCCCAATCATTGTGCCTCCTGTTGTTGCAAATCCACAACTCCCAGCATTCTCAGGCATGCTGGGAGTAGTAGTTCGGCAACATCTTTAGAGCCAGATGTTGCCGAACTACAACTCCCAGCATGCTGGGAGTTGTAGTTTTGCAACATCTGGAGGACTAGTTTGCAGACCACTAATACAGTGGTTCCCAATCATTGCCCTTCCAGATGTTGCAAAACTACAACTCCCAGTATGCCAAAACTGTCCAGGCATGCTGGGAGTTGTAGTTCTGCAACATCTGAAGGGCCAGATGTTACAGAACTACAACTCCCAGCATGCCTGGACAGTAAGGGCATGCTGAGGATGTGTAGTTTTGCAACATCTGGAAGGGCACAGTGGTCTCCAAACTGTGGACCTCCAGATGTTGCAAAACTGCAACTCCCAGCATGCCCAGACTCCAAGGGCTGTCTGGGCATGCTGGGAGTTGTAGTATACAGGGTCCCATTACAGCAATGCATGTCGCTTTACGGCGACATGCATTGCTGTAAAGGGCCCGACCGCGGCTGAAGATCTACTCACCTGTCGCCACTGCCGCCATCTTCCTCGCCGGGATCCGGGTCTTCAGGGACGAGGTAAGTACTGGGGCTGGTCCCCAGCACTCCCCCGCCCCCCGCTGCGTCCTCCGGTCTTCCTCCCGTCCTCTCCGGACTTCCAGGGGCCGGGCAGGACGGGAGGAAGTAACCGCCCCCCCTCCTGCGATTGGTCGGTTAACTAACCGACGGATCGCAGGGGATCGGAGGAGGTGGCAGGCTTGCCACCTCGCTCCGATACTTCAGCATGGTCCTGGCTGTCTGTGACAGCCGGGATCATGCGAAATTACCGGGTGGTCGGGTCCCAGAGACCCGATCCGCCCGGTATCGCCGCAGATCGCAAGGGCGATTTCCATTGCGATTTGCGGCGATCGCCGACATGGGGAGCCTACATGGCCCCTCTCGGCGTTTGCCCTGGATGCCTGCTGAAGGATGCCCAGGCATCCAGTTCCGATCTCTGCCGGCGAGCGGCAGAGATCAGAAATACAACAGGACGTTCTCTAACGTCCTTGGGCATTAAAGCCCAGGTAGTGAGGACGTTAGAGAACGTCCTATGTCCTTAACAGGTTAAAACAGTCTACCTCAGGAACTGATCATAGCAGGAAAAATTTACAGCTTTAAAACAGGATTAGATACATTCCTGGAACAAAAATAACATTAATGCTTATGAAGAAATATAAAATCCCATCCCTTCCCCAATATCGCGCCACACCCCTACCCTTCAATTCCCTGGTTGAACTTGATGGACATTTGTCTTTTTTCAACCGTACTAACTATGTAACTATGTAACTTATACATGATAAATGTATTACTTAACAGATTAGTAACAGTTGGAGTAATCAGGGCAAACTTTTAAGGGGGCAGAAACATTTCCAACATGCAACATCTTTTCTGTGTACCCTCCTTGGGCTATTGTTTAGAGTAGTTGTAATTACAATTTATTAATGGTATAATTGATGTTTCTCACCTACTGTATTTGTAATCCCATTTAGTTGTCTACTTAGTAATATAATAATACTTAATTTTTCTCCCAGGGGCGTAGCTTTAGAGGTAGCAGAGGTAATAGTCGCACCAGGACCCTAGTGTCTAAGGGGCCCCCAAAGTATATGTTCCCCATAAGAGACCAGTATTATATTTGGCATATAGAGGCCCTGTTGCAGACTTTGCATCAGGGCCCAGAAGCTACAAGCTATGCCTTTGTTATCTCCCATTTCTCCCTAAATCTTCTTTCCATTCTTGCCCCCTTTTGGTCAATCGCTCACTGGGTGCTAATGACACTGCCTGAGAATATGCTATTTTTGCTGTTCACACTATTGGGCTAATGCTGGATTACATCGGGATCCAGTGCAGTAGGTGGTGCCTGGAGTCATTGCAGCTGTGAAAACTGTTCTCCAGGCACAGTCTTGGCTCTGGGGCCCGTGTGGGAACTCAAGGTCAGAGCTTGACTTTATGTTTTGTTAATTTTATTAAATTTTTTTTTTACGTGAGGAAAGCTTGTGAAGTGATCAGCTCAGACTGGAATTCTCCTACCCAGCAAAATAAATGACCTTCACAACATAAAACAAAGACTCCTACACTCTTAGCAGAACACAATGTAATTTACATGACTATGCAGAATAACAAGACATGCAGCAAGGTTTTGATCTGGTATGGCACTCAACAATAATAGAACAGTGATTAGTGATGTTATCTGAATAATCGATACACCATACATTTCTGAATAAATGTATTGTGTAATGAAATACATGAACAACAATACTTGTCATTGGTTTTAATTAGAGTTTCCAAAGGGAACAGGCATTGTAGGAATAACACTTAACATAAATAATTAAACACCCATCAATGGGATCCATTTGTTTACAGCTACACGTCTGCGATAATCTGCTGATTATAAGAGTGGTTAACAATACTCTTTCTATGTGGTATATTCATATAAATAAATCCTATGTCACATGCCAGATGACTAGGTTATTACCCAAATATTATTATTATTACCTAATATCCTATGCAATATAGACACAGAACTTAATTTTAAAGTAGCTTTTAATATGACTTGAAAGATAAAAGTAATTAAACAATCTACACATATAAAAGTCTATGGGGGAGATTTATCATTGCTTTTAGAGCATTTTTTTTGTCTATCTTTTGGCGCAGTTAAGGCGCAAGCAGCATATTTTGAGACTTTTATGCGCCTTTTGATATAGACAGTTTTACTCTTTTTGCCTACCCATAGAACTTTTTATTTTTGACCATGCAGTGGTCACGTATATATCATTTGCGACTTTTGTCAAAAGTCGCTATTTTGTGCGCAAATGTACTTTTTAATTTCTACCTTCCACAATTCAACCTTTAACCTCTTGTGGACGACAGCGTCCCACTCCCCTTCTATGACACTCGCTCAGGAGCTGAGCGCGGGTCATAGCTGGGTGGTCCTGGTGGCTGCCACCAGGACCCATCTCTAATGCCAGATGCCGATCACGGTGATGCCCGGCTTTAACCCCTTAGACAAATTTGATTTTAGCATCTAAAATGCAAGTAAAAATGTCCAGGCAGCTCTGTGAAAGTAAGTAAAAACACTTAACCTGCCAAATTCAGGACCTGGGAAAGTGTCTACTTCCCTCCCTCACAAATGTCTAGAAATAGTATACAGTGGTTCCTCAACATACGATGGTAATTCGTTCCAAACGACCCATCGTTTGTCGAATCCATCGTATGTTGAGGGATCCGTGCATTGTAAAGTATAGGAAGCTGTACTCACCTGTCCCCGTCGCTCCGGACCAGGTCCTCACCGCTCCCGATGCTGTCCCAGGGGCTCCCGATGCTGTCCCGCTGCTCCGGTGTCTTCTTCGCGATCCTCCGGCTTCTTCCGCATCTTCTGCAGGGTCCGGGCCTTGCTTTCTGGTGACGTTATTACGCTGCTGCGCCGGCGCGACGTGTGTAGTGACGTAATAACGACGCCGGAAAGCGAGGCCCCGGACCCCGGAGATGATGCAAAAGACACCGGAGGATCGCGAAGTGGACCCGGAGCAGCGGGAATAGGTAAGCGAACCTGCCCAGGATGCTTAAACTGCTATCCGACAGCAGCTTAAGCATTTTGCGCTGTCGGATAGCAGTTAATGTGATGGCCCCGACATATAAAAGCATCGTATGTCGATGCTGACATCGACATGCGATGGCCTCTGAGAGGCCATCGTATGTCGATTTTATCATATGTCGGGGCCATCGTAGGTCGGGGGGTTACTGTATGTGGTAGAGCTTTTCCCACCTTCAGAAGAGCTGCGCAAAATTCATCATCTTGCAGCATCATCCAAACCCACCACTCAAATAAACATTCTTTGATAAATCTGGGCCAATGTGTGTGTGTATGTTCTAGCATCAATTCCAAATGACAGGAGATATTTCCAAGAAACTTGGTACATATGTTACTTATTTTTCAACTAAAAATATAATAGACACGATCATGAATACTCCCCTTACTTGATCATATGCACATACAAGTATTTTTACAAAAGATAAAAAAGTGTATCCAAGATCAAACATAATTTTCTTAATAGAGATGAGCAAATCGAAGCTGACAAACCCGAATTTGTTACAAATTTCATGAAAATTTCTATTTCTATTCTATGGGGCAAGGAACGCTGGGAAGGTGGGAAGGCAAGGTGGGAAGGGAAGAAGTTGGGATGACCCTGAATCACATGCAGGATGCAGCCTATCAGCAGCCAGTCACCCCTGTGATGTCACAGCCCTATATATTTGGCAGCCATTTTGCCGCTCGCCATATCATTCATTACACTGCATAGAGATTGTGTTACACAGAAAAGCTTGTTGCAGCAGCATTTCATCTCTTAGCCACCTCAGCCTTCTGTAGGACACAGAGCACAGCGTATTTGCACAGAAATTCTTACTGCAGTGATTAACCCCTCAGACACTGTGAACAGCATTGTATTACAGAGAGGGACAGAGAGCTGTGTGTTGCCTCAGCTGCAGAAATGTTTTCCCAGGAGGGAGAAATCATTTTTAGGGCAAATCTGTGTCTTTGTTCCACAACAACTTGTCTGCTGGTTATACTAGACTGTAGACGGTAGAATCCACACCAAGCAGTCCATTGCCTTATAGTATTTGAGAGAGAGTCTTTTTGTAATTTTGGGTTTAGTGCACAGTGACTGTGTGCTCCATGCAAACACACAATGTTGTGTAGTGGCTCAATATCACAGCGTAGAGGTGTTGGCAGCATGAGGAGACAATATAGTGGCTGAATGACACAGCGTGGAGGTGTCGGCGGCATGAGGAGACCATATAGTGGCTGAATGACACAGCTTGGATGAGGCTGAAGCATGAGGAGACCATATAGTGGCTGAATGACACAGTGTGGAGGTGATAGCAGCATGAGGAGACCATATAGTGGTTGAATGACATAGCATGGAGGTGTTGGCAGTATGAGGAGACCATATAGTGGCTGAATGACACAGCTTGGATGAGGCTGAAGCATGAGGAGACCATATAGTGGCTGAATGACACAGCATAGAGGTGTTGGCAGCATGAAGAAACCATATAGTGGCTGAATATCACAGCGTAGAGGTTTTGGCAGCATGAGGAGACAATATAGTGGCTGAATAACACAGTGTGGAAGTGTTGGCAGCATGAGGAGACCATATAGTGGCTGAATGTCACAGCGTGGAGGTGTTGGCGGCATGAGGAGACCATATAGTGGCTGAATGACACAGTTTGGATGAGGCTGAAGCATGAGGAGACCATATAGTGGCTAAATGACACAGCGTGGAGGTGTTGACAGCATGAGGAAACCATATAGTGGCTGAGTGGCACAGCGTGGAGGTGTTGGCAACATGAGGAGACCATATAGTGACTGTAAGACAGCATGGAGATTTTGACAGCATGAGGAGACCATATAGTGGCTGAATGACACAGCTTGGATGAGGCTGAAGCATGAGGAGACCATATAGTGGTTGATTGACACAGTGTGGAGGTGTTGGCAGCATGAAGAGACCATATAGTGGCTGAATGGCCCAGCCAGAAGTTGGCAGCAGCATGAGTAGACACTAGGACTTCACAATCCCTAAGATTATAAGATGAATTCTGAAATTCAAACCAAAGATTTTGGGTAGCTAGTGCTACCATAACAAAAAATGTTATTCCCAGACCCAGGCCCATCAGCATCAGTAAACCCTATATTGCCTAAATAACAAAGCCTGGAAATGGCAAACGCATGACTAGACACCAGGGCTTCACAATCCCTAAGAAAAAAAGATGAAGTTTTAAATTTAAACCGAAGATTTTGAGTAGCTAGTGCTACTATAACAACATTTTTATTCCCAGACACTGTCCCAGCAGCATCAGTAAACCATATATTTCCTGAATGGCACAGCCAGGAGTTGGCAGCAGCATAAGTAGACACCAAGGCTTCACAATCCCTAAGAAAAAAAGACAAAGTTTGAAATTTAAACCAAAGATTTTGGGTAGCTAGTGCTACCATAACAAAAGTTTTTATTCCCAGACCCAGGCCCAGCAGCATCAGTAAACCATATATTGCCTGAATGACACAGCCTGGAGTTGGCAAAAGCCTAACTTGACCATTGAAATATAAGAATTTTAAATAGAAATATAAGATTTTGAAAGTTCCCAGGCCCCGGCGTGTGGGTACAAAGGACCTAATCTAACAAGGAGTTACATGTCACATGGCAGCACAATGAGAGAGCCTGGCAGTTGCATCAGTAGGAGGAGACCATATAGTAACAGAAAAGAGACGACGAAAAGAGACTGAAGAAGTGCCGGGAGCGGCACAAAATAGCTATCGTCCTCTGACGCCCCGCTATGCATTGATTTTACCTGCACTGTGAAAATAAAGAAGCCTGTACCTGATCACCTAAACGTGAGTGCCCCCGCATCGTCTCTTTTCTGTTTTCATGAATGGGCCTTGTTTCCTCTGGCAGGTTTGTGCACCGAGGTGCGACAGAGAGAGGGCTTTGAACTGTAGCATTACTGCTGTGACCATTATACCTGATTGCAAATCAGAAGTGTATATTCACACTAAACCAGTGCCAGACGTCTGTTGCCTTGCTTATCGAGTTTGGAGACCATTTAGTGTCTGAATGGCACAGCCTGAAGTTGGCTTCACAATCCTTAAGTAAAAAAGACGAAGTTGGAAATTTAAAAGAAGATTTTGGGTAACTAGTGCTACCATAACAACATTTTTTTTTTTACAGACCCAGTCCCAGCAGCATCAGTAAACCATATATTGCCTGAATGACATAGCCTGGAGTTGGCTGAAGCATGAGGAGACCATATAGTGTCTGAATGGCACAGCCAGGAGTTGGCAGCAGCATGAGTAGACACTAGGCCTTCACAATCACTAAGATTAAAAGATGAATTCTGAAATTTAAACCGAAGATTTTTGGTAGCTAGTGCCACCATAACAAAAAAATGTATTCCCAGACCCAGGCCCAACAGCATCAATAAGCCATATATTGCCAGAATGACACATCCTGGAGTTGGCTGAAGCATGAGGAGACCCCAGGGCTTCACAATCCCTAAGAAAAAAAGACAAAGTTAGAAATTTAAACTGAAGATTTTCGGTAGCTAGTGCTACCATAACAAAAAAAATTATTCCCAGGCCCAACAGCATCAGTAAACCATATATTGGCTGAATAACACAGCTTGGAGTTGGCTGAAGCATGAGGAGACCATATAGTGTCTGAATAGCACAGCCTAGAGTTGGTAGCAGCATGACGAGACCTTTGAACTTCATGATTTTTTAATTTAAATTTAAGATTTTGAAATTTATATTATGGATTTTGAAATTTCATTACTCTGCCTGAAATACTTATTGCATATATGAGGAGAGTACAATATGCTTCACTTGGCTTAAAACAATATTTGTCTAGAACAGCAGCAGGTGTGTACTATTGGCTGTCCTTTCACAGTATAGAGACCCTTGACAGATTTAAAGGTACACAATAGTATACTACTTAGATGTAGGTATGTGGTATGCACTAGTGAGGGCAGAAAAATGTGCTACAGTACGCTTTATAATCAGAAATTGTCAGAATACCACCTGACATTCAAAATAATAAAATGATACATACGTTCTCTAAAGAAAAGGATCCTTCATTGGATGACAATATGAGTATTGTGTGTTCCAGTGACATTAGCTCATCAGAGGAACAGTAAAACATGATACAACTTAATTATGCAAGTGAAGAACCACAACAAAGAATGAACGACTTAAAGCCTACTGGAACTGAGAAACTTCAAAATGGTAAATCTACCATCTGGGATAGTCAGTCAATTACAACAGCTGGTGGTCACTATCCACAGTTCCCTGTTTCTGCTAGTCCTTGGCAATATTCCTTTTATTACTGGTCTGGTATCAACATGGCAATAATGCTGGGAGAGTAACTCAAGGATAGCCACATGTTTCCTTCAATACACAGTCAATATATGGAAACCATGTAGTGGCTGAATGACACCGCCTGGAGGTGGCTGAATCATGAGGAGACCATATAGTGCCTGAATGGCATAGCCTGGAGTTTGCGACAGATGAGGAGACAATAGGGCCATCTGTAGAATAAAAGATGAATTTTGAAATTTCAATTGAAGATGTATGGTACCTAGTGCTACCATAAATATATATAGGTAATGTCCTAGGCCCAGCAGCATCACTAAACCATGTAGTTGCTGAATGACACAGACAGGGGCAGGCAGCAGCATGAGTACACAAGAGGGGTTCAAAACCCCTTACATTAAAAGGTGAATGTTGAAATCTCTATTGAAGATGCATGTAAGCTAGTGCTACCATCCAAAATGTAAGGCCCAAGCCCAGCAGCATCACTAAACCATGTAGTTGCTGAATAACACAGACAGGATCAGTCAGCAGCAGCAGTACACAAGAGGGTTTCATAACCCCTAAGATTGAAAGATCAATGTTGAAATCTCTATAAAGCGTGTATGTAAGCTAGTGCTAACATCCAAAAATTTAAGGCCCAAGCCCAGTAGCATCAGTGAGCCAAGTAGTTCCTGAAACACACAGTCAGGAGCAGGCATCAGCAGAACACAAGAGGGTTTCATAACCCCTTACATTGAAAGATCAATGTTGAAATCTCAATTAAGCATGTATGTAAGCTAGTGTTAACATCCAAAAATGTAAGACTCAAGCCCAGCAGCATCAATGAGCCAAGTAGTTCCTGAAACACACAGTCAGGTGCAGGCATCAGCAGTACACAAGAGGGTTTCATAACCCGTTACATTGAAAGATCAAATTTGAAATCTCAATTAAGCATGTATGTAAGCTAGTGTTAACATCCGAAAATGTAAGACTCAAGCCCAGCAGCATACGTAAGCCAAGTAGTTCCTGAAAGACACAGTCAGGAGCAGGCAGCAGCAGTACTCAAGAGGGTTTCATAACCCCTAAGATTGAAAGTTCAATGTTGAAATCTCTATTGAACAGGTATGTTACCTCTTGCTATCATCAAAGAATTTAAGGCCGAAGCCCAGCAACATAACTAAGCACAATAGTTCCTGAAATACACAGCCTGGAGCAGGCATCAGCATGAGTTTACAAGAGGGCTTCACAACCCCTAACATTAAAATGTTAATGTTAAAATCTGTATAGAAGATGTATGTTAGCTAGTGCTAACATCCCAAAAATGTAGGCACAGGCCCAGCAGCATCAGTAAGCCAAGTAGTTCCTGAAACACACAGCCTGGATCAGGCAGCAGGATGTGTACATAAGAGGGCTTCACAACCCCTAGCATTAAAAGATCAAGGTTGAAATCTCTATTGAGCATGTATGTTTGCTGGTGCTACTATAAAAAAAATTGTAGGTAATATCCAAGACAGTCCCAGCAGCATCAGAAAACAATCTATTGGCTGAATGACACAGCCTGGTGGTAGGGAAAGCATGAAGAGACCATATAGTGGCTGAATGGCACAGCCTGGATTTGGTAGAAGCATAAGAAGACAAAATAGTGGCTGAATGAAACAGCCTGGAGGTGGCAGAAGCATCAGGAGTCCTGAAAGTGACCCAGTTCGGGGGGTGGCAATACCAGTACCTGGTGATGAAGGTGGCTGGAATGTTTGTAAATGGGGAGCAGTGCCTTAAATCTGTTTGGCACTATCCATATTTGTGAAGTGTTGGTGTAGCACCATGGTCAATCTACTCTGATGCATCTGGCATTGGTGGCTGAAAATCCTGGCTGATCCATGCCTGATTCATCTTCACAAAGGTCAGTCTCTCCACATTTTTCATGGACAGATGAGTTCTCCTTGGGGTGACTATGGCCCCTGCTGCAATAAACACCTGCTCTGATGGTACACTACTAGCAGGCAGGACAGCTTTTCCAGGGCAAACTCTGCTAGTTGCGGCCATAAATCAAGTTTGGCTGCCTAGAAGTCCAGTGGTTCTTCAAGGCTTGTTGGAATGGCCATGTCAAGGTATTTCACCATCTGCTGGTTCAGGTCCTGCTCCATATCTACCTGCTGCTGATGAGTTGCTTCACTATACAGGTGAAGAAAGGTACTCATCAGCAACTGTAGACTCAGGCTGCTGCTGATGGAGCTGGTACTGCTCCTGCTACCCCACCCCTCCCCAGCAGCCATGGCAGTGGAAGGTGAGCGCAGAGGGCCTCCCGAGTGAGACCTGCGAGTGGATGGACCATGGCGCCGATAGGCATCGGCCAACTGACTACTTAGGATCTCTCTCTAGTAGGTCAGTTTGTCCTCCCTCTCAGTGGGTGTAAAATGGCCCCCATTTTGTGCCAGTAGCGAGGGTCCAATAAGGTGGAGAGCCAGAAGTCATCCCGCTGCCGAATGTTGACAATTCAGCGGTCACTACGCAAGCAACTGAGCATGCATTGTGCCAAGTGACTCGGAGGAACTCCCTGCCTCCATCTCCACTGCATACTGCCACGGTGTGTCTGGGTCCAACGTGTGGCAACGTTACAAATCAGATTATGTTGGGGGATGCCGTTCTGACGCTGCAGCTCAAGGAAGGTGTGCTTTGTGGTGTACGAGTGGCTGAAGTGCGTGCAAAGTTTTCTTCCCATTGTTAGGATGTCTTGCAAATGGGGGGGTGGAACAACAAGAAGACAACAAGATTTAACATGTGTGCCATGCAGGGCGCATGACCCACCCTTACTTGTTGCAGCGCGGCCAAGATGTTCTTCCCGTTGTCGCTCACCATGGTTCCAATTTTCAGATTTTGAGGAGTAAGTCATGCACCGATTTCTTTACGAATGACTTTTAGCAGTTCCTCCCCTGTGTGACTCTTTTCGCCAAAGCAAACCATGTGAAGAACAGCGTGACACAGCCGTGCCCTGCCCACATGGTATGCTGAAGGGCCACTGAGATTTGTCTGGGCAGAGGAGGCTGAGGACACGTGGAGGATGAGGAGGCGGAGTCGCACACTGTCACAGGACCAATGTTCTGAGCGCGTGGAGGAGGAAGCAGCGTGTCCTGTCCAAGTGGGGGTTGTGGCTGTGCAGGAACAACATTCACCCAGTGAGCTGTAAAGGACATGTATTGACTCTCACCGTAGTTACAGCTCCAGACGTCGGCGCTGCCGTGCACTTTGGTACACACCGACAGGCTCAAGGACTGGACCTCCTTCTCTTTCACAAAATTGTGCAGGGCTGGTACTGCCTTCTTCGCAAAGAAATGACGGCTTGGCACTCTCCACCTCAGCTCAGCACAAGCCATCAGTTCTCTGAAAGGTGCAGAGTCCACCACTTGAAAAAGGAGGGACTGCAGCACCAGCAACTTAGACAGGAGCACATTCAGCTTCTGCGCCGTTAGATGAGTGGGCGCA
Organism: Hyla sarda; assembly: GCF_029499605.1. Classification (NCBI taxonomy): domain Eukaryota; kingdom Metazoa; phylum Chordata; class Amphibia; order Anura; family Hylidae; genus Hyla; species Hyla sarda. The sequence continues at coordinate 341,528,279 of NC_079191.1, read as the reverse complement.
TACTGTTGTCTCTTGGACATGACTTCGCAGATGGATTGTTGGCAAAATGGCTGACTAAAAGTGGGAGGAGCAGGAGTATCTGGAGTGACAAAATGAGGGTATGACACATAGCTCCCTTAGGCTGAGGTGGTGGAGCCTTGGCTGGCTGAAAGAGGGAGCAGCGTGCCACTGGGTGATGCCGCAGGCTGGACCACTACATCGGAGCCATGGTTCTCCCAGGCCTCTTTATGGTGGCGAAGCATATGTTGACGCAGGGCCGTGGTGCTAACATTGGGACCCTTGCCACGCTTCCCCTTCTGCCGACATATCTTGCATGTGAACCTCCTCCGGATGCTTGATGAAAAACTGCCACACCGCCGAGTAGCTGATTTTCCCACCAACAGTCCGCACTAATTGACTGCTACTGCCGCCGTCTCCAGGAACCCCTGTTCCACTACCTCCCGGGAAGCCTGCCCGGGGAAGATGGGAGCCCGCAGCTGGGCACTGAACCCCATTGTGCACCGTGCATAAGCCGTGTTGGAGTGTGAGCCCGCACCGTGCCTCTCCTACCTCCCAACCTCCCCTCTCCCCACGAAAAGCTACTGTCTTTCTTTGATCAGAAGTAGCGGTACACCGCAGATGCACACGCTGGTCACCCAGTGATGACACAAAGAAACTACTGAAGAATGTCAGCAACGGCAGGTACTCATGCAGTATATATGTGTTAGGAGCTGCCCCTCCCACAAATACGGCTAACAATTAGCCTACCACATATACAGATTTATGATATATATATATATATATATATATATATATATACACATAGAGAGAGAGAGACGTATATATACATATATATATATATATATATATATATATACAGCTATATATGTGACAAATATATATATATATATATATATATATATATATATATATATATATATATATATATATATATATATATGGGATACATTGGCCAGCACATACTGATACCAAACTACTGCATGGACCCGGCATACAGGTGCACACTGCTAGGCTAAATATACATAAACAGGAGAATACAGCAGCACACTGCTAGCACAAATATACAGATAAAACATGAAATGCTATATTGATACAATGCAAAAAATGAAAAAAAAATTGGTGCTTTGCTCACCATTTGGCCAAATAGTTTGGGAGGGACCCTACACTGTGAATGTGCCTCTGTGCAATCAGTTACCAGGCTTGTGAGGTCTGGAACATCCAGCACCTTATAAGATGGGTGGGGTGCAGGAGTCAACATGGAGGTAGCCACTAGTGTTGAGCGGCATAGGCCATATTCGAATTCTCGATATTTCGCGAATATATGGACGAATATTCGTCATATATTCGCTAAATTCGCATATTTGCGTTGTATTTCCACATATGCGAAAATTTGTGTATTCGAAAATTAGCATATGCGAAAATTAGCATATAAAAAATTGACATGAGTGAAACATATGCAAAAATTCGCTTGCCAGTCTCACACAGTAGTATTTGAGCCTTCCTTACACCACACAAGCTGGAAGCAGAGAGGGGTGATCACTGTGATGTGTACTGTGAAAAAAAATAAAATAAAACGAATATTCGTAATTACGAATATATAGTGCTATATTCGCGAATATTCGTGAATTCGCGAATATGCGATATTCGCGAATAAAATTCGTATTGCGAATATTTGCGAGCAACACTAGTAGCCACTTCCCCATATGTGTAACACATAAAAGGATAAGTTGGCCAGCACATACTGATACCAAACTTCTGCATGGACCTGAAATGCTATATTGCTACAATGCAAAAAATGAAAAAAATTGAGGTAGGCTGAGGTCACCTTATCGCGGTTGGATGGTCCAAACTATTTGGCCAAATGGTGAGCAAAGCACCTTAATTTTTTTCATTTTTTTTGCATTGTAGCAATGTAGCATTTCATGTTTTATCTGTATCTTTGTACTAGCAGTGTGCTGCTGTATTCTCTTGTTAATGTATGTGTATATATATATACATATATATATATATATATATATATATATAAATATCAATGGCCCATATTTATCAAAATGTGTGATAGAAAAAGTGGAGAGATTTTTCCACAGGAACCAATCACAGCTCAACTAACAAGCTTTGGTAAAGTGAAAGCTGAGCTGTGAATGGTTGCTGTGGAAAAATCTCTCCACTTTTTTTCTCACACATTTTGATAAATATGGGCGAATGTGTGTGTGTATGTTCCAGCATCACATCAAGATGTGCCTCCCTCCTCCCATTGTATGTGTGCTTAGCCACACTGGAGGGTACCTGGGAGGACTCTGTGAGTCGACCTAATGCTGCCGTAATTGCCCACTGGCCCCTGTTTTGCTTATCACGCACAAGTAGGTTGAGCTCTAGGTCCCACGCCATTTGAGAAACCTTGGCGTTTGTGTGGGGGCTCTGGTATGTCCTTCATATAAGGATATACTGGTTAATGTCTCAATTTTAACATCAGTGTTGAGGGATAGCTAATGTCACTGTATACATCTACCACAGTAGTGCACCTAAATTTCTGTATTGTATTGTTCTAATTGTTACACATCCACACCGTCTATCTGGTGTAGGATTCTATTGTGGCACTTGTAGTCCACTGCAGGCATCCTCCATTGTATGCATTTTTATGCTGGGGATCGTCCCTAGCAAAGGACCACAAGGGCAGGATCTGCTCCCCCAGTATAAATGCACAACCGCATTTGGGGTTGAGCATCTCCAGCCATTTGAGACCACGTTGTTTGTTGTTAAAATTTTATACTTGGAGGTGTGTAAACTCCATATGTAATGCGCCTTGAACATTTTCCAGGCAGCATTAGGGCACGTTCCCACGTGCCGTATTTTGCTGTGTATTTGCTTCTGCGTATTTTCTATCCCATTGAAGTTCAATGGAAAAGAAAATACACAGCAGCAAATACGCAGCAAAATACGGCACGTGGGAACGTGCCCTTAAGGTAGCACCTGTGAGGCCATGCACCTATATTAGCCAACTTAGGTGGGGCTTGCAGTTTTCCTCCCTCCTCCCATTGTATGTGTGCTTAGCCACACTGGAGGGTACCTGGGAGGACTCTGTGAGTCGACCTAATGCTGCCGTAATTGCCCACTGGCCCCTGTTTTGCTTACCACGCACAGGTAGGTTTAGCGCTAGGTCCTGTGCCATTTAAGAAACCTTGGCATTGGTGTGCGGGCTCTGGTATGTCCTTCATACATATTACTTATATGTCAAATAAAAATATATAATAGTTAAATTAACTATTCCATACTTCCCTGCCACCATATGGGAAGGATGGGATTTTTGTTTCAAATCCCATGCAAGAATATAGGACTCTGATGCCTTACTCCACAAGCTCCGCTCTGTATCTCCTGGTGAATGTGTCAGTCCGGCTGGTAAGCCACACCCCATCTCACAAAGACGCGCCCCACATCTTAAGCCAAACCCCTTTTATTTTCAGTGTATTTTACAATGTCTTTACCACAATGCAGCCCCACTTGAGGACGGGATATGAGGATTAGATATGAGGATTAGCTATGGGGACGGAATATGAGGACGGAATATGAGGACAGGACATGAGGAAGGGATATGAGGACTGGATATGAGGATGGTATATGAGGAATGGATATGACAACGGGATATGAGAAAAAATTTGAGGACAGGATATGAGGTCGGAATATGGGAAGGGGATTTGGGGTCGGGATATGAGGAGGGGATATGGGGTCAGGATTTTGGGAAGGGATATGAGGACAAAAGCTTCCTCCTTTGTTGCTTTTCCCCCACAAGGATAAGGTAGGAAAAACCGGGTACTCAGCTACTATATATGTGTGTGTGTATATATATATATATATATATATATATATATATATATATATCCTCAAGGAAACAGCACCCAACACGAAGTCCAGGTATAATGCAGGCTTCAAAGTCTTTTATTGCATCAGAGCATAAAGTGTGACGTTTCGGCTAACAAGCCTTTTTCAAACATGCTTGAAAAAGGCTTTGTAGCCTGCATTATACCTGGCCATCATGTTGGGTGTTTCCTTGAGGAGAGAGTTATACGTGGATCCAGTGTAGCATTGTAGTGCGCCAGCAGAGCACTTGACGTCCACACATGGGGTATTTCCATACTCAGAAGAAATGGTGTTACAAATTTTGGGGGGCTTTTTTTTTCCTATTTCCCCTTGTGAAAATGAAAAATATAGGGTAACACCAGCATTTTAGTGCAAAATAGTTTTTTTTTTTCATTTTCCCATCCAACTTTAATGAAAATGCGGCAAACACCTGAGGGTAGTTAAGGCTCACTATACCCCTTGTTACGTTCTGTGTGGGGTGTAGTTTCCAAAATGGGGTCACATGTGGGTATTTATTTTTTTGCGTTTATGTCAGAACCGCTGTAAATCAGCTACCCCTGTGCAAATCACCAATTTAGGCCTCAAATGTACAAAGTGTGCTCTCACTCTTGAGCCTTGTTGTGTGTCCGCAGAGCATTTTATGGCCACATATGGGGTATTTTTATACTTTTTATAAGGGGTAAAAGGAGAAAAAGCCCCAAATGTGTAGTGCAATTGCTCCCGAGATACCCCAAATGTGGCCCTAAACTGTTCCCTTGAAATACGACAGGGCTCTGAAGTGAGAGAGCGCCATGTGCATTTGAGGACTAAATTTGGGGTTGCAAGGGGGTGAACATAGGAGTATTCTATGCCAGTGATTCCCAAACAGGGTGCCTCCAGCTGTTGCTAAACTCCCAGCATGCCTGGACAGTCAGTGGCTGTCCGGAAATGCTGGGAGTTGTTGTTTTGCAACAGCTGGAGGCTCCATTTTGGAAACACTGCCGTACAATGCGTTTTTCATTTTTATTGGGGGGGGGGGGCAGTCTAAGGGGGTGTATATGTAGTGTTTTACCCTTTATTATGTGGTAGTGTAGTGTAGTGTAGTGTTTTTAGGGTACATTCACACAGGCTGGTTTACAGTGAGCTTCCCACTAGGAGTTTGCGCTGCGGCAAAAAATTTGAAGCAGCTCAAACTTCAAGCAGGAAACTCACTGTAAACCCACCCATGTGAATGTACCCTGTACAAATCTCAAGCTGTTTCAAAACTAAAACTCCCAGCATGTACTGACAGACCGTGCATGCTGGGAGTTGTACTTTTGCAACAGCTGATGGCACACTGGTTGGAAAACTATCAGTTAGGTTCTGTTACTTAACTCAGTATTTTCCAACCAGTGTGCCTCCAGCTGTAAAGGATAAGTGCAGACAGCTCCAAATCTCCAGCAACTCCACCTGTGCCCGGACTGGCGGTTAGCGTACCCGCCCAGTAAAGTGATACAAACAGGAAAGTCCAGCACACGGTGTCCAATGCTATTAGGTTTAATAGGCATGAAAATCTGGATGCAGGATACAGAGCAACAGCCTACGCGTTTCGGGAGTTAACCCTTAATCATGGCACGAGAAACATTAAAAATTAAAACATTTTATAAAGCACAGATATGTCATGTGATTTTGTTTCAGGTAAAATACAAAATGCGGAATGGATTCCTAAACGCATGGTAAAACAGAATTACTTCCACATTCCCAAACTGGATTACAAACTATTGCAATGCAGTCTGACCTTCATTCAGGACAGAACAATAAGGGGGAACAAAAGACCACTACTGAAACCTGGAAACTACTATTGCAAAGTGAGATAGTTCTTCATATAGAAAAATTGCAAAAATCAAATCAGAGAAAAAGTTTGGCCCTATCTCCAGGATTCAGTATGTAAGGATAAGATCCTGGCGTAGATTTAAACCATTTGGTTGTCTCGTCCCCAAAATAAAGATCCAGAATGATTACCTATTCAAAAGGGTGCATCTGTGATCTCCTCCTCGTATAGGTCTCTTCACCCTCTCTATCCCTGTCACCCTAAGGGAACTTGTATTGCCTTGATGCTGTTCCCTAAAATGTCTCGTCAGAGCGGAAACATTAAACTGATTATTTATGCAGTCTGCCACATGTCTTCTAATCCTGACTTTTACTGGTGTTGTGGTACAACCCACATATTGACACCTGCATGTGTCACAGGAAACCAGATACACAACGTACTTTGAATTACAATTAATATACTCTTTTATATTGCACACTTTATTATCATTGTAAGATCTGAAATCCCTAGACACATGCATATATTTACATGTTAGACACGTATTGTGTCCGCACTTCCAGTTTCCTGGAGTATGAAGCCACGTAGTATTCAAATTCGATTTGTTTGAAAATAAGCTGGGGGACAGTTTATTTCCCAAAGAGGGACCTTTTTTAGATACCATTTTAAAACCCTGTGATAGAACTCCTTCCAAAATAGGGTCTTGATGTAATATAGGAAGGTATTTCCTCATTATGTGACCGATCTTACCAAATTGTCTACTATACTTAGTAATAAAATATGGAACATTATTATCTCATTTTTTATCAATTTTCTTGGTGGTATCGGTCACAATGAGTTGGGGGACAGTTCAGACTGTCTGCTCTCCTTTTACCTGTAAGGGGGTTGCTATCCGAAAAACCTCTTTCTTCCAATCTGTTATGTAATTGTTTGGATTACACCTCGTATTCTTCTATACGTGTGCAATAGCGGCGCAGTCGGCACCACTCGCCATATGGAATATTTTCTACAACATGGCGAGGGTGACATGATGTCGCCTGCAATATTGTATTTCCTGCCACTTCTTTACGATAAGGTGATTAAATAATCCATGTACCCTCATGTGAAAACCTGAAGTCCAAAAACGGTATACTTGAACGGGAAAAAGAAGCCGTAAATTTTAGGTTCAAATTATTGTTATTCATATATTCTACAAAATCCCAGAACCTCGGCTCTGTATCCCTCCAAATTATTACCAGATCATCAATATAGCATCCAATCCACTTTATTGAGTCTGTAAATGGGTTATGGGACAAAAAAATATATGACTCCTCCCATTGCGACATAAAAATGTTCGCGAATGAGGGCGAGTATTTAGCGCCCATGGATGCTCCCCTGATCTGAAAGAAATACATGCCATTAAACATAAAAAAAAATTATTTTCCAACCAAAATTGTGTGGCTTCTAAAATGTACTCTTTTTTAAGATCAGGGGAGTAGTTGCTGTATGAGTCCATATGCCTGGACAGGGCTCGCAGACCCTCCCCCCAGGGTAAGGACGGATACAGCGCTGTCACGTCACAAGTGGCCCATGAATAGCTTTCCTGCCAACCTATCTTTTCCATGGTCTCCAACACATGTTTTGTGTCCCTAATAAAGTTGGGTGTAATGCCCACTAGGGGTTGCAGAAAACTATCAACCCAGTCTCCCAGTCTCTCTCCCAAGGATCCTACAATTGGGTGGAGGGGAGGTGGAAAAAACCCTTTTTGGGCCTTGGGGAGAGAGTGGAAGACTCGGGTGACAGGGTTCTGAACATAAAGAAAATCCTTCATCTTTTGATCAATCACCCCTAGTTGTAATCCATGTTCTAAAAGGCTATTCAGTCTGTCTTGGCAAATTTTCGTAGGATCATTTGATATCATTCTGTATGTATTCATATCCTCCAACATGCACATATTGAGATGCTCATAGAGGTCCATAACAACGATAGTGCCTCCTTTATCAGAATTACGAACAATTAGATTTTTATTAGATTGCAAATCTTTTATCCCCTCTAGCTCATCTCTGCTCATGTTATTATGCTTAAACTCTGTTTGTGTTTTTCTGTGTAACTCCACCAAATCTCTCTCGACCAACTCCTGAAATCAATCCAATACAGGAGGCCGTGAGGCCACCGGGTAGAAATCAGGGTTGACGGAGCGAAAAGGATGGCCCTTATCACAAAAAGGTACAGAATCAGTATATAATGCATTTAGGTTTATAACATTCATTTGATCTGCAAAATCCGTACATACACCATTAGACATATTTGTTGCAGGGGTAATATCCTCAGATGGACTGTGGGGCGTAGTTACATTCTGAGGGTCAGGGGGCTCCATCAGACTGAAATGTCTATTGAGTGTGACTTTCCTTGCCCACCTATTGACATCTAATATAGTAGAAAAAAGGTCAAAGTCGCATGAAGGTACAAAATTTAGTCCTCGACTTAACGCTGCAATTTGTGCCTCCAGCTGTTGCCTCAAAGTGTGCCTCCAGCTGTTGCAAAACTACAACTCCCAGCATGTACTGATCGCCGAAGGGAATGCTGGGAGATGAGTTATGCAACAGCTGGAGGTACGCAACTACAACATCCCAGCATGCCGAGACAGCTGTTTGCTGTTTGGGCATGCTGGGATTTGCAGTTTTGCAACATCTGGAGGGCTACAGTTTAGAGACCACTGAACAGTGATCTCCAATCTGTGGCCCTCCAGATGTTGCAAAACTACAAATCCCAGCATGCCCAGACAGCAAACTGCTGTATGGGCATGCTAGGAGTTGTAGTTTTGCAAGATCTAGAGGGCAACAGTTTAGAGACCACTGCACAGTGATCTACAAACTGTATCCCTCCAGCTGTTGCAAAACAGCAAATCCCAGCATCCTCACACAGTAAACAACTGTCTGGATATACTGGAAGTTTTGTAACATCTGGAGGGCTACAGTTTAGAGACCACTGTATAGTGGTCTCAAACTGTAGCCCTCCAGATGTTGCTAGGCAACTCACCGGTTTCCGTAGGATCTAGGGAGCCGCATCGCCGTCCTCTTTTGCCGCCGATCACTGCCACTGATCGCCGCCCGCTGTCGTCGCCGATGGGTTTTCGGCGCCAGTCCTTGTCTGTTTCCCCACTCTGCCCCGCCTATTGTAGGTGGGCAGAATGGGGAAACCGAAAGTTAACCCCCCCGCCCCCGATCTGCTATTGGTCGTTGCTTCTAGATGATCAATAGCAGGGATAAGAGGGGTGGCACCCCTGCCACCTCACTCATATCCCTTCAGGGGGATCGTGGGTGTCTTGGACAACCCCAATACCCTTTATTTTCCAGGTCACTGGGTCACCGGAGACCCATATTGCCTGGAATTGCCGCAAATCGCCAGTGTGAATTCACTGGGGATTTGCGACGATTGCCGACATGGGGGGATGACCCACCATGGGCATTTGCGCGGGGTACCTGCTGATCGATATCAGCAGTCACCCCCGATCCAGTCCCCACTCGGTGCACGGCGGGGACCAAAATTCCCGCGGGCGTACAGGTACACCCTGGGTCCTTAAGTACATTTATGGGACGGAAGTGGATATAAAAGTCAAATCTGGAGAAAAATAGAGTCCTCTGGGCCTGCTGTGGGTTGAGTCAATGGGCAGTCTGAAGATAGAGCAAGTTGAATAAGTCTGAATAAATAGTATCAGGGTGTACAGAGCCCTCCAAGAGGTGACGCCAATCCTCCAACACCACCTTAATGGCCAAAAGCTCACGATCTCCAATGGTATCGTTTTTTCAGGGGAAAAGGGGAAAAGGTTTTAGAGAAAAATCTGAAGTTTAAAGATTTCCCCTTAGTAGACTTTTGCGTTAACACTGTACCTGCTCCAACTGAAGAAGCATCCACTTCCAAGATAAATGGCTTGTTAGGATCGGGTCTAGGTAGAGCAGGAGCAGATGCAAAGGCGGACTTTAACTGTTTGAATGCTTCTTCAGCCTCAGGAGTCCAGACTAGAGATGAGCGAATCGAAGCTGTCAAATCCAAATTCGTTAGGAATTTAATGAAAAATTCGATTCACAACGAATGCGAATATCGCCGCCATTCGATCGCGCGAATCGCTTCATTAAACTCCATTTTACAGCGTTCCAGGCTATTGGAGACCTAAAAGGATCCACCTGTCAGTATATGGGGCAGGGGATTATGGGAGGGCGGGAATCTGCGGCGGGAATGAAGGTAGGCGGGATGACCCTGAATCACATGTGAGATGCAGCCTATCAGCATTAATTGACCCCTGTGATGTCACAGCCCTATATAATCGGCAGCCATCTTGCCTCTCTTCATTTCATCCATGCACTCAGAGATAGAGAGGACAGGACTGCATGTGTGTGAATTGCTTATACCACAGCGTACCACTGCAACTGCTAGTCACATCAGCATTGGGGAAAGACAGGAGAGCAGAGTGCTTTGGTGTTCTCACTGAGAAGGATCTTTGATATCTAAACCTCCTATTCATGTTATTGAGCATTGTATCAGAGAGGGGCAGATAGCTGTTAGCTGCCTCATACAGATCAACAAGCTGCCTGAACTTTATCAACCATCTTACCTCCTCATTTTTCAGCGCAATTCAGTGTTTTTTTTTTTTGCTCCACAAATCATCTGCTGCTCAGAATTGTGTGATAGAGTGCAATTTAGGGTTTAATCCCTGTTTTTTTTTTTCTGTGGTGCTGCACTGTTGGGTCCTGCTGCTGTTCACAAATAAGTTATTTTTCAGCGGACTGTAGTGCATTTGTCTGCCCTCATACGTGCATACCACATGCCTACATCTAAGCAGTCTACTATTCTGTGACAGTAACAAGTCTAGATACAGGGAAAGTCCTGACTCCTGGCAAAAGTAATCACCTGCTGTTGTTTTTAAAAAAATACAGATTTTTTCTGCGTATTCTTTCGCATATTTCTGCCCTTGTCAGTGCATACAGCATACGTACATCCAAGTAGTGTACCATTTTGTACCTGTTAATCTGTCAAGGGCCTTCATACTGTGAAAGTCCAAACAATAGTATTCACCGGCTGGTGTTTTACAAAAATACAGATTTTTTACTGCGTATTGTTGTGCATATTTCTGCCCTCATCAGTGCAAACCACATACGTACATCCCCATATTGTACCATTTTGTACCTGTTAATCTGTCAAGGGCCTACATACTGTGAAAGTCCAAACAATAGTATTCAACGGCTGGTGTTTTACAAAAATACAGATTTTTTTACTGCGTATTGTTGCGCATATTTCTGCCCTCATCAGTTCATACCGCATACGTACATCCAAGTAGTGTGCCATTTTGTACCTGTTAATCTGTCAAGGGCCTACATACTGTGAAAGGACAGCCAAAAGTAATCATCTGCTGCTGTTCTAGACAAATACTGTTTAAAGAGTAGTGAAGCTTATTGTAATACTCTCATATACGCACTAAGCATGTCAGGCAGAGAAGTGCCAGGACGTGCACAGAGGAGTGGAAGAGGCCTAAATACTTCAGGCAGAGTTGGCAGCAGACTAGGGGCGAGTGGCAGCAGGAGTCGCAGGGAGAGGCCTGAGCTCCCATTATCAACCAGCGGTCGGGTCTCGACCAGTAACCCATCTGCAGTCGTCGATTGGTTAACACGCTCATCCACGTCATCACACCTGTCAACAGTCAGTGGGTTCCTCAGACACAACCCTCAGTTGGCATGGCCCGGGAGCAGTCCCTGTCCTACCATTGCCTTTGTCCTATGCTGTTCCCTCTCCTAGAGAAGTATTTTATGCTGTGGGTTCAGCTCCACTATTCACTGAGGACGATCTAATAGAGGACAGTCAGCAGCTACTGCCCAGCCAAGAAGGGTTATAGACATGCGCCGCTTGCTCGCTAGGCGGCCAAGTAGTGATGCGGAGAGTGACGTGGGAGGCGGTGTTGCTAGGTTTCAGGGTCCTGAAGCAGACACTGTTGGGGAACCCGAGGAGGACATCAGTGACATGCAGACACCTGTTGATGATGATGATGATGAAGCTGATCGCAAATAGGAGCCGGGTGTAGAAGGGACTTCACCATCATCAGGAGAAGAGAGTTTCAGGCAGCTGAGCCACCAAGGCAGTAACACGGTTGGCAGTCAGCATGGTGACAGGAGTGGAAATTCTGGAGCCAAACGTGCCCGGGGGAGACCCCCTGCTTCGCGGCAGCCTACCTTTCCAGGAGGTAGTGGAACAGGGGTTTCTGGAGACGGCACCAGAAGCAGTCAATTAGTGCGGACTGTAGGTGGGAAAATCAGCTACTTGGCGGTGTGGCAGTTTTTCATCAGGCATCCGGAGGAGGTTCACGTAGCTACATGCAAGATATGTCGGCAGAAGGTGAAGCTTGGCCAGGGTCCCAATGTCGGCACCACGGCCCTGCGTCAACACATGCTTCGCCACCATAAAGCGGCCTGGGAGAACTGTGGCTCCGATGTAGTGGTCCAGCCTGCGGCATCACCCAGTGGCCATCCGCTCCCTCCTTCATCTAGCCAAGGCTCCATCAGCTCAGCCGAAGGGAGCTGTGTGTCAAACCCTCCTTCTGTCGCTCCAGATTCTCCTGCTTCTCCCGCTTTTAGTCAGCCATTCCGCCAACAATCCATCGGCGAAGCCATGTCCAAGAGACAACCATATGCACCCACTCATCCAACGGTGCAGAAGTTGAATGTGCTCCTGTCCAAGTTGCTGGTGCTGCAGTCCCTCCCTTTTCAAGTGGTGGACTCTGCACCTTTCAGAGAATTGATGGCTTGTGCCGAGCTGAGGTGGAGAGTCCCAAGCCGTCATTTCTTTGCTAATAAGGCAGTACCAGCCCTGCATAAGTTTGTACAAGAGAAGGTGGTCCAGTCCTTGAGCCTGTCGGTGTGTTCAAAAGTGCACGGCAGCGCCGACATGTGGAGCTGCAACTACGAGCAGGGACAATACATGTCTTTTACAGCCCACTGGGTAAATGTGGTTCCTGCACAGCCACAACAGCAACTTGGACAGGTCACACCGCTTCCTCCTCCACGCTCTCGCTCTCAGGCAGCTGGTCCTGTGACAGTGTGCGCCTCAGCCACCTCATCCTCCACCGTGTCCTCGGCCTCCACTGCACATACAAATCTTGGTGGCCCTTCATCATACCATGTGTGTAGGGTACTGCGAATGCCTGCTCCTTACACATCCTGTGTCTCTTTCGGGAACTACTGGCCTCAATGATGCTTCGGGCCTTGGGCCTTTAATTTTTGGATATTTAGTAGTAGCTAAATACATGCTTAATGCAAATTTCAACATTGATCTTTAAATCACTGTACTGCTGATGCCTGTGCCTGTGTCTTTCAGGAATTACTTGGCTTACTGATGCTTCTGGGCATGGGCCTTACATTTTTTGATGGTAGCACTGCCTAACATGCATCTTCAATAGAGATTTCAAAGTTCACCTTTTAACTTTTAGGGGTTGTGAACCCCTCTTGTGTACTTTTTGCTCCACTCTGTCAGCCCGTTGGTCCTGTGACAATGTGCGACATGTGTGCAGGGCACGGCGTTGTCACTCTGTTCTTCACATGGTTTGCCTTGGCAAAAAGTCTTGGAAACAATGGCCGGTCAGGGCAATGGAGACGTTGCGCCTACATCTCACGGCTTGTTGGGGCTTGTTAAATTTGGTCCTTTGTAGCCACACGCTGGGGTCTGGGACACTCAAACTTTGATTTAAATTTAAAATTAAACAATCAGACATTTCAATGGTCTCCTCATGCTTCAGCCAACTCCAGGCTGTGTCATTCAGGCAATATATGGTTTACTGATGCCGGTGCTGGGCCTGGGTCTGGGAAATTCAAATTTTATCATAGATAGCACCCGCTATCCAAAATCTTCTTCAAAAATTTAAAAAATTGTTGTGTTTTTTGGGGGGGATTGTGAAGCCCTGGTGTGTACTCATGCATCAGCCAACTCCAGGCTGTGTCATTCAGACAATATATGGTTTACTGATGCTGCTGCTGGGCCTGGGTCTGGGAAATAAAAAAAATTTTTATAGGTAGCACCCGCTATCCAAAATCTTCTTCAAAAATCTCAAAAATTGTTGTGTTTTTTGGGGGGGATTGTGAAGCCCTGGTGTGTACTCATGCATAAGCCAACTCCAGGCTGTGTCATTCAGGCAATATATGGTTTACTGATGCCGCTGCTGTGCTTGGGTCTGGGAATAAAAATTTTGTTATGGTAGGTAGCACCAGCTATCCAAAATCTTTGGTTTATTTTTCTAAATTCATCTTTTAATATTAGGGATTGTGAAGACCTAGTGCCTACTCATGCTGCTGTGCCATTCAGCAAAGTGTTCTATACCCCTATTGAGGCTGTCTGTAGGCTAGAAATAGTGGGGGAGATTCATCAAAGCCTGTGCAGAGGGAAAGTTGTCCAGTTGCCCATAGCAACCAATCAGATCGCTTGTTTAATTTTTCACAGGCCTCCCTAAAAATTAAAGAAGCAGTCTGATTGGTTGCTATGGGCAACTGGGCAAGTTTTCCTCTACACAGGTTTTGATAAATCTCCCCCAGCCTTTTTTAATATAGATTCACCGTGAAATAATTTGGATCGGAACTAACTTTTTCGGAAAATTCGGCGAATCGTCCGAATCAAATTTTTTAAAAGTTCACTCATCTCTAATGGCAGCACATTTAAATGCCCGAAAAAAATTAAATAAATGGGGCTAAAAAAGTAAAGTGAAAATATAAAAAATTATGATTAGGAACAATAACAAGAAAAAAAAAATGAAATGCACTCCTCATTCATATACAGTGACCCCCCGACTTATGATGGCCCCGACATATGATCATTTCAACATATGATGGCCTCTCAGAGGACATCATACAAACAGCTATCTGACAGCGCTGACAACTTCAGCAACTGACAGATAGTTGTTTACTGTGCCCCGTGTGCCCCGTTCTGCCTCCTGTTACTCACATGCTGTCCTGCTAACTCACGCAGGCTTCCACTGTGAGCTCCATGTAAGCCCCCCCCCTGTGCAGCCATAGCCAATAGCCTGCAGCATCTTGCTGCAGATATCCAATGAGCTGCTGGCTGCCCTCCCCTTCCTTTCCTATAGAGCTGTAGTCGGCAGGATCGTAATGGAGGACATTCTGCCCCCCCTGATGGTATTTAAATAACTGTACAGTACTGTATGCGATGTCACACTTCACATACAATACATATACACACAATACACCCCATACATCAATGTTTCCCTATCAGTGTGCCTCCAGCTGTTGCAAAACTATAACTCCCAGCATGCCCAGAGAGTCAATGGCTGTACATGCATGCTGGGAGTTGTAGTTTTGCAACAGCTGGAGGCACCCTGGTTTGTTTAACACTCCCCATACACTCCACATACAATGGTCATCCCAGAACCAATTAGCAGTTTCCCATAGAGATATGTATTCAACATACAATGGTTCCGAGGCCACAGAACCAATTACCATTTTTACATAGATATATGTATTCGACATATGATGGTTTCAACATATGATGGTTCTCCTGGAACCAATTAATATCATATGTTGAGGGACCACTGTATAATATTGAGCACTGAATTTTCTGGTCCCTGCCCACTCCCGAAAATTGAAAAACGAAAAAAAAAAAAACTGTCAATTTATGTGGATCAATTTATTTGGGTGGTCAGGGACCTAAAAATGTAGCCGACAGTAATAAAAATGTAGATATTGGCCATTTAAATGTAAAAATTATATGTTTTTATAGTACAGCGGTCTCTAAACTGTGACCCTCCAGATCTTCCAAAACTACCAGCATGCCCGGCAACAAGCGGCTGTCAGAATATGCTGGGAGTTGTAGTTTTGCAACAGCTGGAGGCACACTGGTGGGTAAAAACTGACATAGTCTGTTACCTATTTCATTGTTTTCCAAGTGTGCTTCTAGCTGTAGCAAAACTGTAACTCCCAACATGCACAGTCTGTCAGTTCATGTTTAGAGTTGTAGTTTTGCAACAGTTGGAGATTTGCGCCCGTAAACACCCCCTACCCCCCACAATGTGAATGTACAGGGTACATTCACATGGGTGGGGATTTACAATGAGTTTCCTTATGCAAGTTTGAGCTGCGGAAAATTTTCCACAGCAACTCAAACTCCCAGCTGGAAACTCACTGTAAAGCCCCGCCCGTGTGAATGTACTCTGAAAACACTAACTACACTACACAAAACAGTAAAACACTACATATACACACTTACACAATTACCCCCCCCCCCCCCCCCAATGAAAATGTGTTTCCAAAACAGAGCCTCCAGCTGTTACAAAACAACAACTCCTGGCCAGGGCCGGCTTAAGGCTTAGCGTGGCCCTGGGCAAAATCAAAATGGGGCCCTAAAAGTCATAATAGTGCACTACCAGATTTGCACATTTTTGGTCACTTCAGATATCATAAAAACATCTATCTAAAAAGCAATTGAAAAGTCCCATCAAAACAAAAATTGGACTGATAAAAACTACAAATCAAAGCACAAAAAATGACCCTCATACATCCCCATATACAGAAAAATAAAAGAGTTATATGGATTAGAATAGTACCATTTTATATTTTTGTATAGTTCTCCCCACATTAGGTAAGCAGTATAGTTCCCCCACATTAGGCTTTAATTCCCCCACATTAGGTTGGTAGTATAGTTTCCCCACATTAGGTTGGCAGTATAGTTCCCCCACATTAGGTAGGCAGTATAGTTCCCCCACATTAGGCTGTAGTTCCCCCACATTAGGCTGTAGTTCCCCACATTAGGTTGGCAGTATAGTTCCCCCACATTAGGTAGGCAGTATAGTTCCCCCACATTAGGCTGTAGTTCCCCACATTAGGTTGGCAGTATAGTTCCCCCCACATTAGGTTGGCAGTATAGTTCCCCCACATTAGGTTGGCAGTTTAGTTCCTCCCACATTAGGCTGTAGTTCCCCCACTGTAGTTCCCCCACATTAGGTTGGCAGTATAGTTCCCCCACATTAGATTGTAGTTCCCCCACATTAGGTTGTAGTTCCCCCACATTAGATTGGCAGCACAATTCCCCCACATTATGCTGGCAATATAAGTTCCCCAACATTAGGTTGTAGTTCCCCCACATTAGGTTGGCAGTATAGTTCCCCCACATTAGGTTGTAGTTCCCCCACGTTAGGTTGACAGTATAGTTCCCCCACATTAGGTTGTAATTCCCCCACATTAGATTGCCAGCACAGTTCTCCCACATTAGGCTGGCAGTATAAGTCCCCCCACATTAGGTTGCAGTTCCCCCACATTGGGTTGGCAGTGTAGTTCCCCCACATTGGGTTGGCAGTATAGTTCCCCCACCTTAGGTGCACTATAGTTCCCCCACATTAGGTGCAGCATAGTTCCCCCAAATTAGGTGCAGTATAGTCCCCCCACATTAGGTGCATTATAGTCCCCCCACATTAGGTGCATTATAGTCCCCCACATTAGGTGCAGTATAGTTCCCCACATTAGGTGCAGTATAGTTCCCCACATTAGGTGCACTATAGCTCCCCCACAGACATACAGCCTTCAGCCATATACAGTGTATGGCTGGAGGCTGTATGCCTGTGTACTGCCCCACTTCCGTGCTCTGACCACCGCTCCTCCAGTCAGGGGTCACAATCTATTGCTATGAACTTTAGGTCCAGGGACCAGAGGAGCATGGTCGGAGCACTGAAGATGGGGTGACGCAGGTAACTTAAAATGCGCGTGTCGTCCTCCACCTCTTCCTCGATGCTCCGATGCTTCGCTCCTCCGTTCCTATGGGCACAGGCACGGGACGCCTGTGTGCTTTACCTCCCAGGGGCCACTGCGAGTTAATGCGGGGCCGGAGAAAGTTAACCGGGACATCCTTCTGTCCCGAAAATATCTTTTGGGACATAGGGATGTCCCAAATGTGAGGGGGCCACTTGCGGGCTGCTCAGTGGTGGATCCCCCCCCTTGATCCGCCACTGAGCAGCCAGTAGGGGACAATTTTCTGGATTGCCCCACCCTAACGCCGGCCCTGCTCCCGGCATTGCCGGATGGCCATTGACTGTCCAGGCATCCTGGGAGTTTTGCAACAGCTGTAGGCACCTTGCTTGGAAAACACTGGCGTAGGGTATTTGAGGTCGCAGAGGCAAGAGTAATACTTGTATCCGTGTCGGCCCTTATACAAATCCCTAATTTAGGCCTCAAATGCGCATGGAGCTCTCTCACCTCAGAACCCTGTCGTATTTCACGACAACAGTTTATATAGACATATGGGGCATTTCCGTACTCAGCAGAAATTGTGTTACAAATTTTGTGGGGCTTTTCCACCTTTTACCGATTATGAAAATGAAATATTGGGGTCTACACCAGCATGTTAGAGTAAAAAAAAAAAAATTTTTACACTAACATGACGGTGTTTCCCCATACTTTTCATTTTCATAAGAGGATAAAGGAAAACAAGACACCCAAAATTTGTAACACAATTTCTCCTGAATACGGAAATACCCCATAAAGTGCTCTGCGGGCGCACAACAAGGCTCAGTAGTGACAGCGCCATGTACATTTGAGGCCTAAATTGGTGATTTGCACAGGGGTGGCTGATAGTTACAGTGGTTCTGACATAAGCGCAAAAAAAACACCCACATGTGACCCCATAATGGAAACTACACCCCTCACGCAACGTTACAAGAGTTACAGTGAGCCTTTAAACCCCACAGGTGTTAGACACATTTTCGTTAAAGTTGGACATGAAAATAAAATTTGTTATTTTTTTCACTAAAATGCTGGTGTTATCCCAAAGTTTTCATTTTCACAAGGGGTAATAGTAAAAAAACAGAAGCCCCCAAAAATTTGTAACCCCAAGGAAATACCCCAAATCTGTATGTAAAGTGCTCTACAGGCGAACTACAATGCTCCCTTGGGAGAAGGAGCACCATTGGGCTTTTGGAGAAAAAATTTGGCCGAAATTGAAGGCCATGTTCGTTTACAAAGCCTCCCATGGTGCCAGAACAGTGGACTCCCCCCACATGTGACCCCATTTTGGAAACTACACCCCTCACGGAATGTAACAAGGGGCGCAGTGAACATTTAAACCCCACAGGTGTCTGACAGATGTTTGGAACAGTGGGGTGTAAATACTCACTGCACCCCTTATTACATTCCATGAGGGGTGTATACAGAGAAATTGGAGTTATAACACCACCTTAAGTATAAACGTATAAATCTTTATTGAAAATGTTTTACATAAAAAACATATAAATGCAAAAAAAGTGAAGTATTGCAATGGAAATCCAATACAAAAATATGTGGCGCAGAGTAAGAATAGTACATACAAATGAGTGCATAAAAATTGTCCAAACACTATATATAGCAATCTATGGAATAACACAGTTTAGCCACTATGGGCTATCCATACAAATGCTGCATAATAATGTATCAAAATTAGCTAGTAATATAGCCTAGAACTGGTGTATAGCCAGGTCTGAGAGTGCATAGTGAAATACAATGATATTGGGGACAACATATCTAAGTACTCAGTAAAAGTCAATGTGTAACCTACCCATGTGGGATAGCGAACTCTGCGACCGACCCCTACGATCGTTTCGGTTTCCCTTTTTCAAGAGGTACTGACTATGTGAGTGGTGTGGTGGTTTATATGTGTTGCCATAATGATATAAATTACCTACAGCGGTGTGGGGATTCCATCGGCGCCTGCGCCATGTCTCGCCGGAACAAAGGCTGGCCCCACTTCCGGCGTCTACGTCTATCTGCGCAGGACCGAGAAACAGTGTTCCCGGGCATGCGCACTGGACTCCAGTCGCTTCGGAGGGCTGCGTCACTGGCAAAGAACACGGCGCAGGCGCACTGGACATCGCACCGCTGAGAAGAATGTCCTGAGTAATCACTGCATTCACTATACACTCGCTTGCATACCTGGAAGATCATAAAATATACAAGTGAGAAAAAGACATAAAATAACATCATCACAAAATCATATTAGTGTGACAAAGTACAAGAAAAACTGGTTATAACTAATCAAGTGCAAAAATTAAATAAAAAAGGTGAAAATAAAGTAAGATGTATATTATAATGTGTGATGGTGAATATTAAATGTGATACACATAAAGATCCAAACTGTGATCATATAATAATATAACCACTAAAATATATGTAGCTGACTAAATGAAAAATATATTGTTATAAATGGTTATAAATTCCCTACTTTTCAATTTCTCTCACTCTTCATGGGGTCCAATCTCTTTGATTCAAATTCCATACTTTGTATACCCAGGATATATTCGGGGTGTCATGTATATTAGCATAGGATCTATTGTGCAGCGTCCCTTATTTAAATATATGGGCAAACTATATCCGTCTGTCTCCAATTTGTTTTTAATATATTTTTTACCATGTGTGTCCATTTTAACAGTTTGTTTGTTAACAGAACATTTTTGAGTTTATTTTTTAGGACCCATTTCACATGGTTCTACATGGCGGCTTGGTTGGTTTAGATGTTGGCAATACTGTATTACCCATTTGGTCCATAAGGAACCATCAGTGGATATATATATAAAAATATTATATTCCTTGCATTCACTCTCCTTTTTCGCTTGCAGCTTGGTGTATTCACGGTACACATCCTTTCACCATTTATAACAATATATTTTTCATTTAGTCAGCTACATATATTTTAGTGGTTGAGACACTTATATTATTATATGATTACAGTTTGGATCTTTATGTGTATCACATTTAATATTCACCATCACACATTATAATATACATTTTACTTTATTTTCACCTTTTTTATTTAATTTTTGCACTTAATTAGTTATAACCAGTTTTTCTTGTACTTTGTCACACTAATATGATTTTGTGATGATGTTATTTTATGTCTTTTTCTCACTTGTATATTTTATGATCTTCCAGGTATGCAAGCGAGTGTATAGTGAATGCAGTGATTACTCAGGACATTCTTCTCAGCGGTGCGATGTCCAGTGCGCCTGCGTCGTGTTCTTTGCCAGTGACGCAGCCCTCCGAAGCGACTGGAGTCCAGTGCGCATGCCCGGGAACACTGTTTCTCGGTCCTGCGCAGATAGACGTAGACGCCGGAAGTGGGGCCAGCCTTTGTTCCGGCGAGACATGGCGCAGGTGCCGATAGAATCTCCACACCGCTGTAGGTAATTTATATCATTATGGCAACACATATAAACCACCACACCACTCACATAGTCAGTACCTCTTGAAAAAGGGAAACCGAAACGATCCTAGGGGTCGGTCGCAGAGTTCGCTATCCCACATGGGTAGGTTACACATTGACTTTTACTGAGTACTTAGATATATTGTCCCCAATATCATTGTATTTCACTATGCACTCTCAGACCTGGCTATACACCAGTTCTAGGCTATATTACTAGCTAATTTTGATACATTATTATGCAGCATTTGTATGGATAGCCCATAGTGGCTAAACTGTGTTATTCCATAGATTGCTATATATAGTGTGTGGACAATTTTTATGTACTCATTTGTATGTACTATTCTTACTCTGCGCCAGATATTTTTGTATTGGATTTCCATTGCAATACTTCACTTTTTTTGCATTTATATGTTTTTTATGTAAAACATTTTCAATAAACATTTATGCGTTTATACTTAAGGTGGTGTTATAACTCCAATTTCTCTGTATACATACATTTATGGAGTTCCCCTGTCCTTGACAGGATTAGTACACACTCCCCTATGGGTGTCATTGGGGCACATAGGAGTGTATGGTGTATTTTTTTAGGACTTTGGTATTCATTCCATGAGGGGTGTAGTTTCCAAAATGAGGTCACATGTGGGGGGCTCCATTGTTCTGGCACCATGGGGGCTTTGTAAACGCACAAGGTGCCCGACTTCTATTCCAACCAAATTCTCTCTCCATGGTGCTCCTTCCCTTCTGAGCATTGTAGTTCGCCCGTAGAGCAGTTTATGCTACGCCGAGCGCTCCGGGTCCCTGCTCCTCCCTGGAGCGCTCGCGGCGCTCTCCTCTCTGCAGCGCCCCGGTCAGACCCGCTGACCTGGAGCGCTGCACTGACACTGCCGGTGGGGATGCGATCCGCATAGCGGGATGCGCCCGCTCGCTGGTCCCATCCCAATCTGCTCACCTGTCCCGTTCCCCGGCTGTCACGTCCTGGCGCGCGCGGCTCCACTCTCTAGGGCGCGCACGCGCCGGCTCTCTAAGATTTAAAGGGCCAGTGCACCACTAATTGGTGCCTGGCCCAATCAGTGTCATTAGCTTCCCTGCTCCAGGTGTATATAAACCCACTTCCCCTTCCTGTCAGTGCCGGATCTTGTTGCCTCAGTGCCTAGTGAAAGCGTTTTGTGAGTGCCCTTACCAGTGTTACCAGACCTTTTACGTTGCCCTTGACTACGAACCTTGCCGCCTGCCCTGACCTTCTGCTACGTCTGACCTCGCCTCTGTCTAGTCCTCCTGTACCATGCCTGTCTCAGCAGTCAGTGAGGTTGAGCCGTTACCGGTGGACAAGACCTGGTTGCTACCGCCGCAGCAAGACCATCCCACTTTGCGGCGGGTTCTGGTGAAAACCAGTAGCAACTTAGAACCGATCCACCGGTACGGTCCACGCCAATACCTCTCTGACACAGAGGATCCACCTCCAGCCTGCCGAATCCTGACAGTAGATCCGGCCATGGATCCCACTGAGGTGCCACTGCCTAGTCTCGCTGACCTCGCCACCGTGGTCGCCCAACAAAGACAACAGCTGTCGCAGTTGACTGCCATGCTACAGCAGCTTCTGCCTCTACAGCAGCAACCATCTCCTCCGCCTGCTCCTGCTTCTCCTCCGCAGCAAGTTGCCACTTCCAGACTCCGCTTGTCCCTACCTGACAAGTTCGATGGGAACTCTAAATTGTGCCGTGGGTTCCTGTCCCAGTGTTCTTTGCACTTGGAGATGATGTCGGACCAATTCCCCACTGAACGGTCTAAGGTGGCTTTCGTGGTCAGTCTCCTGTCTGGAAAGGCCTTGGCATGGGCCACACCGCTCTGGGACCGCAACGATCCTGCCACTGCTACAATCCAGTCTTTCTTCGCTGAAGTTCGTAGTGTCTTTGAGGAGCCAGCCCGGGCCTCCTCAGCTGAGAATGCTTTGCTGAACCTCGTCCAAGGGAGTTCTTCCGTAGGCGATTACGCCATCCAGTTTCGTACCCTCGCCTCTGAGCTATCCTGGAACAATGAGGCCCTCTGCGTGACCTTCAAGAAAGGCTTATCCAGTCACATCAAAGATGTGCTGGCCGCACGAAAAATTCTTGCTACCCTATCTGAACTTATCCAGTTGGCCACCCGCATTGATATGCGTTTTTCTGAAAGACACCAGGAGCTCCGCCAGGAAACGGACCTTGATCTCTGGGTACCTCTTTCCCAGAATCCTCTGCAATCTACTCCTGTGCCTCCCGCCGAGGAGGCTATGCAAGTGGATCGGTCTCGCCTGACCCAAGAAGAGAGGTCTCGTCGCAGAGATGAAAATTTGTGCCTGTACTGCGCTAGTACCGAACATTTCCTAGTGGACTTCCCTATTCGTCCTCCGCGTCTGGGAAACGCACGCACGCACCCTGTTCACGTGGGAGTGGCGTCTCTTGGCATAAATTCTGCCCCTCCATGTCTGACTGTACCTGTGCGGATTTCTCCTTCTGTTAACTCCTCCTTCTCTGCTGTGGCTTTCTTGGACTCCGGTTCTGCAGGAAACTTTATTTTGGCCTCTTTCGTTAATAGGTTCAGTATCCCAGTAACCCGTCTCGTCAAGTCGCTCTACATTTCCTCTGTCAACGGAGAAAAATTGGACTGCACTGTGCATTACGGCACAGAATCCCTGCTTATGAGCATTGGACTTGGAGCATCACGAAAAAATAGAATTTCTTGTTCTGCCCAACTGCACCTCTGAAGTCCTCCTCGGTCTGCCGTGGCTCCAACGCCATTCTCCTACCCTTGACTGGACCACCGGGGAGATCAAAAATCGGGGTCCTTCTTGTCACAAACGATGCCTCACATCTGCTCCCACTTGTCTAACTCCAGAGCTTCCACCCTTACTGGGCCCTCCCAAGGCTTACCAGGACTTTTCTGATATTTTCTGCAAAAAGCAAGCAGAGATCTTACCTTCTCATAGCCTCCTTCCTGGTACCACTCTGCCCCGTGGCAAGCTTCACCCTCTGCCCCCCTCCCCATTCCCACTTCTTCTGGAGTTCCTGCCGTAGATGAAGCAACCCAGGACTTCTCCGTTATCTGGAAGGAGACTCAAGAGTCGCTCCCACTGGCCCCGTCTCGTATGAAGGGACATGCAGATAAAAAGAGAGGGAGACCTAAGGGGGCGCTGCACTGTCACTGCCAGCGGGGATGCGATCCGCTCGCGGGTCGCTTCCCAATCTACTCACATGTCCCATTTCCCGGCTGTCACGTCCTAGCGCGCGCGGCTCTGCTCTCTAGGGCGCGTGCGTGCTGGCGCTCTAAGATTTAAAGGGCCAGTGCACCACTAATTGGTGCCTGGCCCAATCAGTGTCATTAGCTTCCCTGCTCCAGGTGTATATAAACCCACTTCCCCTTCCTGTCAGCGCCGGATCTTGTTGCCTCAGTACCTAGTGAAAGCGTTTTGTGAGTGCCCTTACCAGTGTTACCAGACCTTCCCTTGACTACGAACCTTGCCGCCTGCCCTGACCTTCTGCTATGTCTGACCTCGCCTCTGTCTAGTCCTCCTGTAACACGCCTGTCTCAGCAGTCAGTGAGGTTGAGCCGTTACCGGTGGACACGACCTGGTTGCTACTGCCGCAGTGAGACCATCCCGCTTTGTGGCGGGCTCTGGTGAAAACCAGTAGCAACTTAGAACCGATCCACTGGTACGGTCCACGCCAATCCCTCTCTGACACAGAGGATCCACCTCCAGCCTGCCGAATCCTGACAGTAGATCCGGCCATGGATCCCACTGAGGTGCCACTGCCTAGTCTCGCTGACCTCGCCACCGTGGTCGCCCAACAAAGACAACAGCTGTCGCAGTTGACTGCCATGCTACAGCAGCTTCCGCCTCCAGCCTGTGGAATCCTGACAGTTTACATCCATATATGGGGTATTTCCATACTCGGAAGAAATAGTGTTACAAATTTGGGGGTCTTTTTCTCCTATTACCCCATATAAAAATGAAAACTTTAGGGTAACACCAGCATTTTAGTAAAAAAAAAAAAAACAAATTTTCCATTTTTACGTCCAAATTTAGTGAAAATGTGTCAAACATTTGTGCGGTATTAGGGCTCACTGTACCCCTTGTTATGTGCCCTGAGGGGTGTAGTTTCCAAAATAGTATGCCATGTGATAATTTTTTGCTGTTCTGGCAAAGCAAAATTTGCTTTTCAAAAGCCAAATGGGGCTCATTCTCTTCTGAACATTGTAGTTCGCCCGCAGAGTGCTTTACATCCACAAATGGGGTATTTCCATACTTAGAAGAAATAGGGTTACAAATTGTGGCGGGCATTTTCTCCTATTACCCCTTGTAAAAATTGTAAATTTGGGGGAAAAGCTGCATTTTAGTGGCATTTTATTTTTTCATTTACACCTCCCACTTTAACAAAAAGTTGTCAGACACCTGTAGGGTGTTAAGGCTCACTGTACCCCTTGTTACTTTCCTTGAGGGGTGTATTTTCCAAAATAGTATGCCATGTGTTTTTTTTTTTTTTTTGCTGTTCTGGCATGCAACATACCCCCCAGAAACCATTTCAGCTAAATTTGCTCTCCACAATCCCATTGTTGCTTCTTCCTTTCTGACCCAGAGAGCCCTTTACATCCATATATGAGGTATTTCCTTACTCGAGAGAAATTGGGTTACAAATTTTGGGGAGCTTTTTCTCCTTTTACCCCTTGTAAAAATTCAAAAAATGGGTCTACAAGAACATGTTAGTGTAACATTTGAAGATTTTGAATTTTCTCTTTCACTTTGCTGCTAAAATACATTGAGGGGTTTAGTTTATATAATGGGGTCATTTATGGGATATTTCTCACAGGAAGGTCTCTCAAATCCACTTCAAACTGAACTGGTCGCTGAAAATTTCTGATTTTGAAAGTTTCATGAAAAACTGGAAAATTGCCTAAACTTTGAAGCCCTTTAATGTTTTAAAAAAGTAAAAAATGTCAACTTTATGATGCCAACATAAAGTAGACATATTGTGTATGTGAATCAATATATAATTTATTTGGTATGCTAAATTTTCTAATTGCAGGACACACTACCTGTATAGGGGGTGTGGTGAGCTCATTTTAATATTTTTTACCCAGATGCCCGCGGAGTGCAAATGGCCTACTTAACTCTCCGTCTCACGCCAGGAGTGGCGTCCTCTCCCCGAGGAAAATACTGATCCCGTTTAGCAAATTTTTCATGAAACTTTGGAATTTTTCACCAAGAAATGATGTAAGTATCGGCGAAAATTTACCACTAACATAAAGTAGAATATGTCACGGAAAAACAATCAGGGACTCAAATTCATAAGTTAAAGCATCCAAGAGTTATTAATGCTTAAAGTGAGGTCAGATTTGCAAAAAACGGCTGTGTCCTTAAAGAGGCACTGTCATTCTTAAAAAATTTTCATTTATTGCAGGACTCATTATAATATGACATTTCACAATATACACCTGTTAAAAAGCTGCAAGCTCAAAATAGCCACCACTAGGGGTCGCCTGTCTTTTAACCAGACAGACTAGTCTACATTTTACAGCATACTGGTATCCAGTACAGGAGATTTCTATTGTGTATGCAAAACTACAGATAAAGGATGTGTGGACATGCTGGGAGGTGAAGTTTTACAACAGCTGGAGGCAACACTGCTCTAACACAGTTATTTACAAACATTGCAGCTTCAGTTGTTACTAAACTACAACTCCCAGCATGCTGAAATAGTCAAAGCTTTCTCGGACTCCTGAATGACAAAGAAGTTGATCAGACATTCAGGAGTCTGTGAAAGATGAATGACACACATAGTGACAGCTATGCTGATTAGCATCCAGCTTTACTAGGAGAAGATAAAACAGATAGAACATGTATTCATAAAAATGCTGTACTTTTATCTAAAAAATCCTTGCACTAATTTTATAAAGATCTATTCACATATATATATATATATATATATACATTTTATCATGTTATGAATTCACCATAATGTCTTCTGATTACTGCAGGCAAGCTCCAAGTATCTTCCTCTGACACATGACACAGCATAAAACCAGAGGAAAGGGTTACAGAGTAGAGAGTACTGATTGGCTGACTGCCCAGGCTTGCTCCTGTGAGGGAGACAGACTGACACGCCCCCTCCAGCCTGCACAATGAAAAAGTAACTCAACAGCAGATAAATGCTTATATCTCTGGATATATAGGTCCGAGACACATAAAAATGATATGCATATGATCAGGATTGGGTCCTGAGTAACATATCACTTGTTTTCTTTTTTTTTGCACTATGACAGGTACACTTTAATGTCAAAATTTGCTGTGTCCTTAAGGGGTAAGCAACTTACAGGTGTGTAGCAGCAATATGCGTTGCCTAACTCTTTAGATAATTGCTGCCTGATGTCAGTCTGAGCATTGACCATGAATGTACAGGATAAAAACCGGTTATCAACAGCAGTAGCTTCAATTAAACAGGACACATTGCAAAAGGTTTGGGATGAATTCAGCTTTTGCCTTGTTGTCATCCGTCTGGCTAGTGGAGGGCACATTTGTAACTACTTATATTAAACTCCATGATTTTGTGAGTATTTTGTGCTATTTTTTTGTTTGTGTACTACATTTACTTTATCAAATATAGCTGTTTGAAATCGGGTCATTCTTTTGGAAACGCGCTGTATTTAGATGGGTCAGAGTTGCTTCGGTGGCACAAGGCGGACCATCAGTGCACAAATACTACATTAGTCAAGTATTTTTTAATGTTATGGCTGATTGGTGTATATACCATACTGTATCTATATTTATATATTTATTGTCATTTCAGTATAGAGAAAAATTTTTAACAATGATTTTTATTTTACACATTTTGAAAATGTGTAATGGATAATAAATCAATACTAACTAAGTATTGGAACTAAATGTGTTTTGAAGTCATTTATATTCTTCTTGGAACACCTACACTTGGAGAGAGCGGATGATTAAAATGATTAATTATTGTTATACGATCGCTTCCATTTGGTGTGAGTCAGCTGGATGATGAGGTGGACAGAGCAATTTAAACTTCTAAACATTTACCCCGGTAACAATTTCATTCCAAGAAGTACATTGTGTTTGATTATATGCATTTCCACAGTTCTGATTTAGTCAAAGACTTGAATGAACAAATGACTATTCAAAAAGAAATCAGTCCAGATGAAGCCGAGATTATGGTTTTGTGAGTGATATCCAGAGACGCATTGCGTATGGGCACAGACTTTCTTTTTTCATTATGAACATTGCTTCTTGAATTATAGAGGGACAGTCATGAGGTGTTATAGTCAGGAGTGCATTATATAGTACAATGTCCTATAGCTTTATACTGCACATACATATAAATCACATATTGTTTATTTGAAGAATTATGGTATCTTTACCAGACTGTATACATAAACATTTTATTCAGTCACAGTTTTGAGTAAAAGGTTATTTCTGATCACTTTTTATTCAGTTATTTTTGGCATGTGATGTGATTGAAAATCAGCAATTCTTTATTTTATTTTTTTTGCATGTTCCGTACATGTTCAATAACATTATATTTCAATAAATAAATATGTTACCGTTTTAGACTTTTTTATTTGCAAAGTGGGAAAAAAGAGTGAATAAAATATTTAGTTGGGGGAGAATGGGGAAGAATGGGGAAGTTGCCCTGGGGGCAAATCATTTAATTGTCCATACAGCTCAATGTAATATTATTGAATTCCAAGAAAAGAAATAGTCAATCCAGCACTATGATTTGTTCTACTTTAATGTAATCCATAGTTAGGATACAATATACCATAGACCAGCACCTCCTTATACAACATGTTTCTTGCATGTGCACACCCTTACTCATGGACATGTGAATTAGTCAGCACTTACTCCCCTTGGTATATAGGTACAGGTGGGGCCAGCAATATTGATAAAAATACATAGAATAATGCAGACATATATTTATTAAATATTCATACTACAATGTTAAAATCAATCGACATAGAAGTATATGTTCAATAATTACTACATAGGAGAATAAGATACAGGTGACTATATAGTGATAACCCCCATTACCTTTAATAACATCCAGTATGTTCCAAACCCAAGTACTAATAAAGTCTATGATTCTGCATAATATATGTTCAAATATTCCTTATTAACCCCTTAAAGACGGGGTTTTTTCCATTTTTGCATTTAAAAAATCATAACTCTTTCAATTTTGCACCTAAAAATCCATACGATTGCTTATTTTTTGCGCCACCAATTTTACTTTGTAATGACGTCAGTCATTTTGCCCAAAAATCTACTGTGAAACAGAAAAAAAAAATCATTGTGAGACAAAATAAAAAAAAAAAACACAGTTTTGTACATAGTACATTTTTTGGTAAAAATGACACATTATCTTTATTCTGTAGGTTCATATGATTAAAATGATACCCTACTTATATAGGTTTGATTTTGTCGTACTTCTTGAAAAAATCATAAGTTCATGCAGGAAAATTTATACATTTAAAATTGTCATTTCTGACCCCTATAACTTTTTTATTTTTCTGCATATGGGGCGGTATGAGGGCTCATTTTTTGCGCCATGATCTGAAATTTTTAATGGTGCCATGTTTGCATTGATAGGACTTTTATTCATTTTTTCATGATATAAAAAGTGACCAAAAATACACTATTTTGGACTTTGGAATTTTTTTGCGCGTACGCCATTGACTGTGGATTTTAATTAATGACATATTTTTATAATTCGGACATTTCTGCACGCGGCGATACCGTATATGTTTATTTTTATTTACACTGTGTTTTTTTTTTATGGGAAAAGGGGGGTGATTCAAACTTTTAATAGGGGAGGTGTTAAATGATCTTTATTCACTTTTTTTTTTCACTGCACACACTGATCTTTTACATTGATCACTGGTTTCTCATAGGAAACCAGTGATCGATGATTCTGCCAATTTTGGTGATCGGACAGCGAGGAGGCAGGTAGGGACCCTCCAGCTGTCCTGTAAGCTGTTCGGGATGCCGCAATTTCACCGCGGCTATCCCGAACAGCTCCCTGAGCTAACCGGCATGGTTTCACTTTCACTTTAGAAGCGGCGTTCAATTTTGAACGCCTCGTCTAAAGGGTTAATAGCGCGCGGCACCGCGATCAATGCGGCACACTATTAGCCACGGGTCCCGTCCGTTGTTAGAGCCCGGGCCCGACCCGCTATGACGCGGGGCCACGCTGTGGCCCCACGTTATAGATCGGGAGCGGACACATGACGTTCCAGTACATCATGTGTCCTTAAGGGGTTAATGGTACAAAAGTTCCCTGCACAAGTTTATATATATATATATATATATATATATATATATATATATATATATATATATAATGTGTGTGTAACAATGCTAGCCACATTTTCTGCAAATGGACAGCAATGGAAATTTTAAGAGTTGAGATAGACTCCAGGGGTCACAGCAAAGGACTTACAGAAAAAACACAAAATCTTTTGCTGTTACCCTTACCCTTGAAAAAATTGTTCTACCAACAGATGAGATAAAAGCGTAACAAGTGTAACAACTATGGCTGACCTGTAAAATGTTTTGGCATTGAAACATATTTGCAGGGATAAAAAGTCCAAATTGCATAGTCAACATTGTTCAAATTTTGTATGCACCTACAGGTAACATTTGCTGCTAAATGTGGATGCATAGGCTATTAAATTCAAGGGTTAACACAGTGGGAGAGGTTTATCAAAACCTGTCCAAAGGATAAGTTGCTGAGATGCCCATATCAACAAATCAAATTGCTTCTTTCATTTTTCAGAGGCATTTTCAAAAATGAAAGAATCAATCTGATTGGTTGCGATGGTCAACTCAGCAACTTTTCCTCTGGACAGGTTTTGATAAATCTCCCCCAATATGCTCAATAAAAGACATGAACAGTACAACTGCTTGTGCAGCATTACTTTACATTGATTGTGTTTGTCCTTAAAGGGGTACTTCAGTGGAAAAACATTTTTTCTTCTAATCAACTGGTGTCAGAAAGATATACAGATTTGTTAATTACTTCTATATAAAAAAATCTTAATTCTTTCAGTACTATGATCCAGAGGAAGTTGTAGAGTTCTTTTCTGGATGACCAGAGTGCTCTCTGCTGACACTACTGTCCATGTCAGGAACTGTGCAGATAAGCAGGAGAGGTTTGTTATGGGGATTTGTTCCTGCACTGTACAGTTCCTAACATGAACAGAAAAGAACTATACAACTTCCTCTGCGGCATACAGTAGCTGATAAGTACAAGAAGGATTAAGATTTGTAAATAGAAGTAATTTACAAATCTGTTTAACTTTTTGCTGCTAATTGATTTTAAAAAGTTTGTTTTCCACCAGAGTACCCCTTTACCTGGGACATAAACAACAATTAGACAACATATTCCTAGTACTTAGCGATGAGCAAACCGAGCCCATAGTACCGGTCTTGCTCAGAACTTTGCCTAAAATGATGTTTGGTGCACATTAAAACTTTGCCAGACTCGCTTCAAGCAAAGAGAGTCTGGCAAATAAGTAATAAGTCGCTATTACAGGGGAAGGGAGGAGGAACACATGACGTTTTAGCAACATTTCAGCAAACAATGAGGACATATGAACACTGAGATGATGTCAGGGTAGCACAGAATATTTTGCAGTTGGCAGCAAAATCACATGACTGCAGGTTAACCAATGATTGCTTGCATTATGTTGCATGCAAATTGCAGGCCAATTAGGAGACAGGATACGGGTGGGTCTAAGAGACATATAAAACCCTATTCAATGTGTTGTGGCAATTTGAGTAAAGACTAAGAGGACCTTAGTGCCAGAAAGCAGCTGCAAAGCAAGTCCTTAATATATTAGTAGGCTCAGTAGAGAGCAGGCTGGGGAAACAAGGGACTATGACAAGTCCACTGATTCCTTGGAAGAATTAATATTGTATTGAAACTTTAAATAAAAATGTGTCTGTGAAAGGACAATGTTTTCCTTACTTAAGTTAGTTTTGTCTTTTTACCATTGAATTGTTACAATTCAATGTTGAACGTTCTTAAGAGATGTACTTCTTTTCTACAAAGTACTTTGTTGACCATTTTGTGGTCAAAGTTTTGGACAACAGGCAGGTTGTATATTTTCAGCTGTAGGTGATCAGACAATCTGTAAAAGGTAAAAGGAATTGCTTCTATGAGGATACTCAAGGGAACTGAATGAACCATGGTGGACCTGTTATAGTGTTGCATGGTCCGAGGACTTGGCCAAGAATTACTCAGAAATTGTTTGTGGAAATTCATTTGTACTGAGACCACCAAGCATATTGTACTACTAGGTGTTATTGAAATCAAAATACAATTATTATCTTAAAAGTTCCAGAAAGTACTGTAAGCAACTACCTTACAAATCTTTGATTTTTGTTTGTGGATCACTCCACCTAGAGTAAAATCCTAAATATTCTTTGTGAAATAGCAGTACTTTGCAATGAAGTATGCCATCTGTCTAATAATACATTCTCTGTCAAGATCATTTAAGTTCTTATTATGCTTTAATCCCTTAAGTGTTTAATCTAATAAAAGCATTCTTTACAAAATGGAATTTGATTGTACCACCTTGTTTATGGCAACCATGTTGTCTATCAACTTTTCCTGTCACCAGATCCATTTTACATTTACATAGTGTGATATTTTCTAAAAAGGAAGAAAGATACCATGGTGAACATTCCATTACTGGCTGCCCAAGCTAGATAACAATGACAACAATGTGACTCTGTTCTCTCTTGGATGCTAGCCAGGCACCATACAATTGAATGGACTTTTTTCTTTATCACAGTATAAGCAATAATAGGAAAAAGTCACTCATGTATGTGGGGCCTTTATTAGGTAACACTGTAAAATCAATAACAAGGTTACAGTATCTCAATGGTGCCCTATGAAAATATGAATTACCTATGTGGAAATGTATGTACAGGAATTAACTATATAGAAGGATTAATGCATTGATATTTAATCAATGCATTAATCTTTAAATGGTCACTGTCAGATACAAAAATGCTTTATATGTTGTACATCTTGGTAAAACATTAACCTTTCTAATATACTTCATAGGAAAATGTTATTTCCTTTTCATATAAATCATGGCTTTGTCCAAGCTGAAGCACAGGCATGGACAAAGTCCAGTAAGTGAGGGTGGGCTAGTACTCCTCTGTGCTCATTCCTGCCTGATAGCACTCCTCTGTGTTCTCTCCTGTCAGATAGCACGCCTCTGTGCTCATTCCTGTCTGATAGTACTCCTCTGTGCTCTCTCCTGTCTGACAGTACTCCTCTGTGTTCTCTCCTGTCTGATAGTACTCCTCTGTGCTCATTCCTGTCTGACAGTACTCCTCTGTGTTCTCTCCTGTCTGATAGTATCTCTGTGCTCTCTCCTGCCTGACAGCACTCCTCTGTGCTCTCTCCTGTCTGATAAGACTCCTCTGTCCTCTCTCCTGTCTGATAGGACTCCTCTGTGCTCTCTCCTGTCTGATAGCACTCCTCTGTGCTCTCTTCTGTCTGATAGCACTCCTCTGTCCTCTCTCCTGTCTGATAGCACTCCTCTGTGCTCTCTCCTGTCTGATAGCACTCCTCTGTCCTCTCTCCTGTCTGATAGCACTCCTCTGTGCCCTCTCTCCTGCCTGATAGGACTCATCTGTGCACTCTCCTGTCTGATAGTACTCCTCTGTGCTCTCTCCTGCCTGATAGCACTCCTCTGTGCTCTCTCCTGTCTGATAGCACGCCACTGTGCTCTCTCCTGTCTGATAGTACTCCTCTGTGCTCTCTCCTGTCTGATAGTACTCCTCTGTGCTATCTCTTGTCTGATAGCACGCCACTGTGCTCTCTCCTGTCTGATAGTACTCCTCTGTGCTCTCCTGTCTTATAGCACTCCTCTGTGCTCTCTTCTGTCTGAATCTGACAGTGCCCATTTAAAGGGGTACTCCCTTATTTATATTGTTTTTTGTTATTATGTTTGTGTGTTATGTGTGTATAAGTATGTGTTTTTTTATGTGTGTTGTGATTATGTATAAATTATTTTTTTAACCTTTTGTGAAGATCCGGAAGCTGGCCCCTTTTTCTTCCAGCGGCTTGCTGTGTACCTCGGTGTGTGTTCTTGCTTCTGTCCTTCCTATCTTCTGACGTCCGAGGCAAATCTTTTCTTCCTGTTTCTTCCGTGGCTCAGCGACGGATCTGTGGCCTCTTCCGGCGCATGTGCAGGTAGTTTGTTTGTTTTTTTTACCAATAAATTTTTTTGGTCTAATTGACAGCTGTTAGCGTAGCACTTGCGTACTCGCGCATGCGCAGACAGTTTGTCAATTAGGCAAAAAAAACTTTATTGGTAAAAAAAAAAACTACCTGCGCATGCGCCAGAGGAGGCCGCAGATTCGTCGCTGAGCCACAGAAGAAACAGGAAGAAAAGATTCGCCTCGGACATCAGAAGATAGGAAGGACAGAAGCAAGAACAACCCCCCCCCCCCCGACATCCCACTTACCAAACACAACATGGCGGAGGCCGAGGTTATACAGCAAGCCGCTGGAAGAAAAAGGGGCCAGCTTCCGGATCTTCACAAAAGGTAAGAAGATACATATATACATAATCACAACACACATAAAAAAACACATACTTATACACTCATAACACACAAACATAATAACAGAAAACAGTATAAACAAGGGAGAACCCCTTTAAGTCCATGCCAATTTTTATCATCTAAAGGAGTGCAAGTAAAATGGAAGGAATATTATCAGTGAGAAGCATTACTTGGTGTAAATAGAGAACTACATTGGTATATCACAATTGGATCGCAATCTAGGACAGTGGAGAGCATAGAACTTACGCATGATCAATAGGCACATACCGCTGCCCACATCCACTATGTGTGATACAATGATCCAGTCTCCCCACAACCCTGTAAACACAAGGGTTAGATGTTAGAAAATATAGCATGCAGGCATTGCAGTATGTAATAAGCCATTTGAAGAACTGTTATTGCTGCTGGGGAGATCTGTCAGCTACCATTACTAAGGAACACCCACATGCCTGCCATCTTTCCAAAGAAAGTGAAAAAGCAATATCCTCCTCCCACTGTAGCAAGTAAGTTTGACCTTGGAAGCGGCAGAACTGGTATTTAAGAGTGTAACTGTCATTTATTAAAAACTTTTGATATGTCAAACAGACAATACCACTCATTAATAGATAGAGTTGGAAAAATCATGCTGATGGGTGCTTCATACCCCAGTTCTATGCTCCATCTGTCTTGTTGAATGAGTAAGGCTCCATTTACTTTCAGTACAGTTCATCTTATTCAAAAGTCAAGTAGCACAGGTAGTATGGGAAAGAAGCACGTGGCAATATCAAGCAATCGGTGAGGTATGTATACCCAGACCTTAACTTACCAAAACTTTTGGCATGTCTGTGTGACATTTCAGAATTTTTTTATGATGACGGTAATGCTTTAACATTCCCTTGTATTAGTATGTTTGACTAAAGTAATTTTTTTTAACACTAAATGTTTATTAAGATTTTAAAAATACAAGTTATAAACAAAACATAAAGGGGGCTCCCCCCAGAAAAAGATGAGCCACACTTGGTAGTAATCCCATACAACTAAGTAGTATTAAAACATGTAGCTGAGAAACACTAGGGGTTATTACCAGGGATGGATAATATTCAGTGAGAACAATGGTCTTGATAATATACATACTGAGAAGGCGAGCGAGTCATTACTTTGTAGCAGAGTTGGGGGAATCAAAGGGGCAGGGTGAGAGGAGAGAAAAAATGAAGAAGAGAAATAGAAGGGGGTAAAGAATATGATAGTAAAGAAAGCAGAGCAGAGAAGAGAGAAGCTGCACAGGAAAAGAAGTAGTTATACCTCGCAGACTGGACAAACCCCGGAGACCTCATTGCATGGGGTGATCGGCAGGATGGATAAGCAGTAGCCAGTTGACAGAATATCAAGAAACGTGTTGAGTCACTCCTCAAGGTGAAGTCTCTCAGTCAGTAGAGCACATAACATCTCTCCAGGGGCTCCAAATAATATGGAACTTATCAAGTTGGCATCTAGAATCCGCCAGCAACTCTTCCATCCAGCATATATGTGAGACATCCGGAAGCCAGCATGGAAAATTGGGTGTGGTCGGAGATTTCCAAATTTGTGAGATCACTGATCTAGCTGCTATCAACAGAAAGTTATCAACCTAAAAGATGATTTGGGCAAAGATTGAAGAAGAATAGATAAGAGAACAGTAGTCTGCATTTACTAAGTGTGATTGAGGTCATTCGGAAGATTGTGTCGAGGACATGAGACGAGAAGAGATCTAGTTTAGGGCAAGTCAGCCAGATGTGTGTCTGCACGCCAACACTCATCCAAGACCATTGGGTATATTCGTGCTAGCAGTGCCGGCACTCTGTACCATCTGGTAAGGATTTTGTATTTGCTTCCTTGCGCCTTGCAAGAGTTGGACGACCGATCGCACAGAGAGAAAGGATGTTTGCAATCCTCATTAGAATTCTTGCAGTTCAGTTCCTTCTCCCAGGAAGAGCAGAAGGGGTGGGGGCAAGAGGGGCCCGCTTCTAGAAGGTGAGCATATAAGGCACTAACCACTTGTGACACTGGGGATTAAGTAATTTTTATCTAATTTCTAAAAATGGTCTGCAATGGTGGTGTTCAATCTAAAAAAAACCTGTAAGGTCCGCTAACGGGAGTTGCATTTTTTCTTTTCATCAATTTATCAAATATTATGTTATTATTTTTTATCATTTTATTATTTTTTATCATGCTGTCTGACCTTGTTATGCTGGAGAAGAAGACAGTTTTGGTACTTTGTGATCAAACAATAACTACCAATAGGCTGTAGGTCTGAAGACACCAGACACCAGAGGGCTTCAAAGTTCAGAAGCAATGTTCCAATTTTTCACAAAATTTTCAAACTCACTATTTTTCACGGACCAGTTCAGGTTTGAAGGGGATTTGAAGGGTCTTCATATTAGAAATACCCCACAAATGACCCCATTATAAAAACTGCACCCCCCAAAGTATTCAAAATTACATTCAGTCAGCGTTTTAACCCTTTAGGTGTTTCACAGGAATAGCAGCAAAGTGAAGGAGAAAATTCACCATCTTTATTTTTTACACTCGCATGTTCTTGTAGACCTAATTTTTGAATTTTTACAAGGGGTAAAAGGAGAAAATGTATACTTATATTTGTAGCCCAATTTCTCTCGAGTAAGGACATATCTCATATGTCTATGTAAAGTGTTCGGCGGGCGCAGTAGAGGGCTCAGAAGCGAAGGAGCGACAAGGGGATTTTGGAGAGTAAGTTTTTCTGAAATGGTTTTTGGGGGGGCATGTTGCATTTAGGAAGCCCCTATTGTAATAGAACCGCAAAAAATCCCCACATGGCATACCATTTTGGAAACTAGACTCCTTGGGGAACGTCACAAGGGGTAAAGTGAACCTTAATACCCCACAGGTGTTTCACGACTTTTGCATATGTAAAAAAAAAAAATTTTTTTTCACTAAAATGTGTTTCCCCCCAAATTTCACATTTTTGCAAGGGTTAATAGCAGAAAATACCCCCCAAAATTTGTAACCCCATCTCTTCTGAGTATGAAGGTACCCCATAAGTGGACCTGAAGTGCACTACGGGCGAACTACAATGCTCAGAAGAGAAGGAGTCATATTTTGCTTTTGGAGAGCAAATTTTGGTCGGGGGGCATGGCGCATTTAGGAAGCCCCTATGGTGCCACAACAGCAAAAAACCCTCACATGGCATACCATTTTGGAAACTAGACCCCTTGAGGAATGTAACAAGGAATAAAGTGAGCCTTAATACCCCACAAGGGTTTCACGACTTTTGCATATGTAAAAAATATATATTTTTTTTCACTAAAATGTGTGTTTCCCCCCAAATTTCACATTTTTGCAAGGGTTAATAGCAGAAAATACCCCCAAAATTTGTAATCCCATCTCTTCTGAGTATGGAGGTACCCCATAAGTGGACCTGAAGTGCACTACGGGCGAACTACAACGCTCAGAAGAGAAGGAGTCATATTTGGCTTTTGGAGAGCAAATTTTGCTCGGGGGAGCATGTTGCATTTAGGAAGCCCCTATGGTGCCAGGACAGCAAAAAAACCCCAACATGGCATACCATTTTGGAAACTAGACCCCTTGAGGAACGTAACAAGGGGTACAGTGAGCATTCACCCCCCCACTGGTGTCTGTCAGAACTTTGGAACAGTGGGCTGTACAAAATTTTTAATTTGCAAAGCCCACTGTTCCAAAGATCTGTCAGACACCAGTGGGGTGTAAATTCTCATTGCACCCCTCATTACATTCCGTGAGGGGTGTAGTTTCCGAAATGGGGTCACATTTTTTTTTGCGTTTGTCAAAACCGCTGTAACAATCAGCCACCCCTGTGCAAATCACCTCAAATGTACATGGTGCACTCTCCCTTCTGGGCCTTGTTGTGCGCCCCCAGAGCACTTTGCCCCCACTTATGGGGTATCTCCGTAGTCGGGAGAAATTGCATTACAAATTTTGGGGGGCGTTTTTCCCTTTTACCTCTTGTCAAAATGAACAGTATAGGGCAACACCAGCGTGTTAGTGTAAAAAATTTATTTTTTTACACTAACATGCTGTTGTAGACCCCAACTTCACCTTTTCATAAGGGGTTAAAGGAGAAAAAGCCCCCCAAAATTTGTAACACAATTTCTCCCGAGTACGGTGATACCCCATATGTGACCCTAAACTGTTGCCTTGAAATACGACAGGGCTCCAAAGTAAGAGCGCCATGCGCATTTGAGCCCTGAATTAGGGATTTGCATAGGGGTGGACATAGGGGTATTCTGCGCCAGTGATTCCCAAACAGAGTGCCTCCAGCTGTTGCAAAACTCCCAGCATGCTTGGACAGTCAATGACTGTCCGGCAATGCTGGGAGTTGTTGTTTTGCAACAGCTGGAGGCTCCATTTTGGAAATAGTGGCATACCGGACGTTTTTCATTTTTATTGGGAGGGGGCTGTGCAGGGGTATATGTAGTGTTTTTTACTTTTTATTTTATTTTGTGTTAGTGTAGTGTAGTGTTTTTAGGGTACAGTCACACGGGCGGGGGATTACAGCGAGTTTCCCGCTGCGAGTTTGAGCTGCCGCGCAAAATTTGCTGCATCGCAAACTTGCAGCCTGATACTCACTGTAAGCCCCCAGCTCATGTGAATGTACCCTGTACATTCACAGGGGGGGGGGGGGGACCTCAAGCTGTTACAAAACTACAACTCCCAGCATGCACAGTTTATCAGTGCATGCTGGTAGTTATAGTTTTACAACAGCTGGAGGCACACGGGTTGGGAAACACTGAGTTAGGAAACAGACAATGTTTCCCAACCAGTGTGCCTCCAGTTGTTGCAAAACCACAACTCCCAGCATTCTCAGGCATGCTGGGAGTAGTAGTTCGGCAACATCTTTAGAGCCAGATGTTGCCGAACTACAACTCCCAGCATGCTGGGAGTTGTAGTTTTGCAACATCTGGAGGACTACAGTTTGCAGACCACTAATACAGTGGTTCCCAATCTGTGCCCTTCCAGATGTTGCAAAACTACAACTCCCAGTATGCCAAAACTGTCCAGGCATGCTGGGAGTTGTAGTTCTGCAACATCTGAAGGGCCAGATGTTACAGAACTACAACTTCCAGCATGCCTGGACAGTAAGGGCATGCTGAGGATGTGTAGTTTTGCAATATCTGGAAGGGCACAGTGGTCTCCAAACTGTGGACCTCCAGATGTTGCAAAACTGCAACTCCCAGCATGCCCAGACGCCAAGGGCTGTCTGGGCATGCATGCTGGGAGTTGTAGTATCCAGGGTCCCATTACAGCAATGCATGTCGCTTTACGGCGACGTGCATTGCTGTAAAGGGCCCGACCGCGGCTGAAGATCTACTCACCTGTCGCCGCCGCCGCCATCTTCCCCGCCGGGATCCGGGTCTTCAGGGACGAGGTAAGTACCGGGGCTGGTCCCCAGCACTCCCCCATCCCCCGCCCCGTCCTCCGGTCTTCCTCCCGTTCTCTCCGGACTTCAAGGGGCCGGGCAGGACGGGAGGAAGCAACCGCCCCCCCCCTTGCGATTGGTCGGTCAGTTAACCGACGGATCGCAGGGGATCGGAGGAGGTGGCAGGCTTGCCACCTCGCTCCTAGTCTTCAGCATGGTCCTGGCTGGGATCATGCAAAATCACCGGGCGGTCGGGTCCCAGAGACCCGATCAGCCCGGTATCGCCGCAGATCGCATGGCCCCCCTCGGCGTTTGCCCTGGATGCCTGCTGAAGGATTTCAGCAGGCATCCAGTTCCGATCTCTGCCCGGCGCGCGGCAGAGATCGGAAATACAACAGGACGTTCTCTAAAGTCCTTGGGCATTAAAGCCCAGGTAGTGGGGACGTTAGAGAACGTCCTATGTCCTTAAGAGGTTAAACCTTGTTTAGGAATGCAGACATGATACAACACAAATTAACAGTATGCCAGTATTAGCATTATACGCCAGCAAAATAGTAGCATTAATATAATAAATGTTATAATACATATAATATATTTCCTAAATGAAAAACAATTGGACATATCATACTTATATTGGGAGTGAGTTATCAAAACCTGTCCAGAGGAAAAGTTGCCCAGTTGCCTATAGCAACCAATCAAATTGCTCCTTTCATTTTGCAGAGGCCTTGTTAAAAATGAAAGGAACAAGCTGATTGGTTGCTATGGGCAACTGGACAACTTTTCATCTGGACAGGTTTTGATAATTCTTCCCTGTTATGTTTAATTTCATTAACCACTTGGTATAAAAAGACATATAGCACATGTATGTTATAGAATGACTCATGCTTTGTGTGAAGCTAACATGCCACAAATGTACCACAGGAGCCTGCCAGTGGCTAAAAGGTAGGCTCCTGATTTAATACCTGGGATAAGAAAAACCTCTTATCCCAGCTGATTAGTTACTAGAATGTAAGCCAAAACTCTCAGGTTTGTCATAAGAATCTTTTAAACTATGTCAGAGATTGCCTGCAGAAAAATGAGGCAAAGTTTCTGTAGGTCAGTTTAGCTTCTCTGCTTTCATGGAACATGATTTCACTACATACTGTGGCACCAATATGTAATTTTAACATGTAATGTCATCTGTCAATATTGTCCATGTCAGTGTTGAAATTGAGCTGACAGGTTTCCCTTTAACCCCTTAAGGACCCAGCCCATTTATACCTTAAGGACCCGGCCATTTTTTGAACATCTGACCACTGTCACTTTAAAGGGGTTGTGCGCTGCCCTGACTTTCGGAGCTCCGCTCACAGCGTCCAGAAGTTCATTACTCCGAACGCTGTGTGTGGGCTTCTGTGTTCGTGGCCGCCGGAAGTGACTTCACGCCCGGCCCTTTGTAACATCTCTCCCGCCCCCTCAACGAAAGACTAAGGGAAGGGGGCGCGACCGCTGACTTTGGTAGAGGGGGCGGGCGTGACGTCACGCCCCGCGGCCACGAACACGGAAGCCCCAACACAGCATTCGGAGTAATGAATTTCCGGACGCTGTGAGCGGAGCTCCGAAAGTCAGGGCAGCGCACAACCCCTTTAAGCATTAATAACTCAGGGAAGCTTTTACTTTTCGTTCTGATTCCTAGAATGTTTTTTCATGACATATTCTACTTTATGTTAGTGGTAACATTTTGTCAATACTTGCATAATTTCTTGGTGAAAAATTCCAAAATTTTCTAAATCTGAATTTTTCAGGGACCAGTTCAGTTTTGAAGTGGATTTGAAGGGTCTTCATATTGGAAATACCCCATAAATGACCCCATTATAAAAACTGCACCCCTCAATGTATCCAAAATTACATGCAGTAAGTGTGTTAACCCTTTAGGTGTTTTACAGGAATAGCAGCAAAGTGAAGGAGAAAATTCAAAATCTTCATTCTTTACACTTGCATGTTCTTGTAGACCCAGTTTTTGAATTTTTACAAGTGGTAATAGGAGACAAAGCCCCGCAAAATTTGTAACCCAATTTCTCTCGAGTAAGGAAATACCTCATATGTGTATGTCAAGTGTTCGTCGGGCACAGTATAGGGCTCAGAAGGGAAGGAGCAACAATGGGATTTTGGAGAGTGAATTTTGGTGAAATGGTTTTGGGGGGGGGGCATGTCACATTTAGAAAGCCCCTATGATGCAAAAACAGCAGAAAATCCCACATGGCATACCATTTTGGAAACCACACCCCTCAGGGCATGTAACAAGGTGTCCAGTTAGCCTTAACACCCCACAGGTGTTTGACAACTTTTCGTTAAAATTGGATGTGTAAATGGAAAAAAAAAAGTTTCACTGAAGTGCAGCTTTTTCCCCAAATTTACTATTACTTAAATTTGTAACCTCATCTCTTCTGAGTATGGAAATACCCCATGTTAGGACGTAAAATGCTCTGAGGGGGAAATACAATGCTCAGAAGAGAAGGAGTCACATTTGGCTTTTTGTAAGCAAATTTTTCTGAAATGGTTTTATGGGTTGTCGCATTTAGGAAGTCCCTGTGGTGCCAGAACAGCAAAAAATACCCACATAACATACTATTTTGGAACCTATACTCCTTAAAGAACGTAACAAGGGGTAGAGTGAGCCTTAACTACCCACAGGTGTTTGACGACTTTTTGTTAAAGCTGGATGTGTAAATGAAAATATATATATATATTTTTTTACTAAAATGCAGTTTTTTCCCAAAATTTTACATTTTTACAAGGGGTAATAGGAGAAAATGACCCCCAGAATTTGTAACCCCTTTTCTTCTGAGTATGGAAATACCCCATGTGTGGACGTCAAGTGCTCTGCTGGCGAACTACAATGCTCTGAATAGAAGGAACGCCATTGAGCTTTTGGAAAGAGAATTCGTTTGGAATGGTAGTCAGGGGCCATGTGCGTGACCCCATTTTGGAAACTACACCCCTCACAGAATTTTATAAGGGGTGCAGTGAGTATTTACACCCCACTGGCGTTTGATAGATCTTTGGAACAGTGGGCTGTGCAAATGAAAAATAAAATTTTTCATTTTCACAGACCACTGTTCCAAAAATCTGTCAGACACCTGTGGGGCATAAATGCTCACTGTATTCCTTATTACATTACATGAAGGGTGTAGTTTCCAAAATGGGGTCACATGTGGGGGGGGGGTCCATTGTTCTGGCACTATGGGGGCTTTGTAAACACATGTGGTCTTCAATTCCGGACAAATTTTCTCTTCAAAATCCCAATGACGGTCCTTCTCTTCTGAGCATTGTAGTTCGCCCACTTGTGAAAATAAAACGTATGGGGCAACACCAGCATATTGATAGAAGCCTACAGAGAGAAAGTCCAGCTCACTCCCAAACCAGTAGCACCTGGACTGGCGTGGGCAGTGCCTTGAATGCAGCAGTTCAAAGAAAAGGAATGTCCAGCGCAGGTACAGGAACCGATTCTTTATTGTGAAACTTCAGCACATGGATGACATAGACACAAAGTGACGTGTTTCTGCCCTAGCGTCATACCATGCAGGGATAGGAGGGGTGGCACCTTCAGGGGGATCGTAGGTGTCTTAGACAACCACGATCCCCCTGATATTCCGGGTCACCGGGTCACCATAGACCCGTATGACCCGGAATAGCCGCAAATCGCAAGTGTGAATTCACTTGCGATTTACGCCAATCGCCAACATGGGGGGGGTTCTGATGACCCCCTGGGCATTTGCGCGGCGTGCCTGCTGATCGATATCAGCAGTCACCCCGGTCCGGTCTCCACCCGGCGCACAGCCGGGAACCAAAATTCCCACGGGCGTATGGATACATCCTGGGTCCTTAACCTCTTAAGGACCCAGGGCGTATGGATACGCCCTCACACCCTGGGCCTTAAGGACCCAGGGCGTACTAGTACGCCCTGGCGTTTTCCGGTCTCTGCCGCGCGCCGGGCAGAGATTGGAACTGGATGCCTGCTGAAATCCTTCAGCAGGCATTCAGGGCAAACGCCGAGGGGGGCCATGTAGGCCCCCCATGTCGGCGATCGCCGCAAATCGCAAGGGAAATCTCCCTTGCGATCTGCGGCGATACCGGGCTGATCGGGTCTCTGGGACCCGACCGCCCGGTAATTTCGCATGATCCCGGCTGTCACAGACAGCCAGGACCATGCTAACGTATAGGAGCGAGGTGGCAAGCCTGCCACCTCCTCCGATCCCCTGCGATCTGTCGGTTAGTT
Source organism: Hyla sarda (assembly GCF_029499605.1). Lineage (NCBI taxonomy): Eukaryota > Metazoa > Chordata > Amphibia > Anura > Hylidae > Hyla > Hyla sarda. The sequence continues at coordinate 341,484,178 of NC_079191.1, read as the reverse complement.
AACCGACCAATCGCAGGAGGGGGGGCGGTTACTTCCTCCCACCCTGCCCGGCCCCTGGACGTCCGGAGAGGACGGGAGGAAGACCGGAGGACGCGGCGGGGGACGGGGGAGTGCTGGGGCCCGGCCCCGGTACTTACCTCGTCCCTGAAGACCCGGATCCCGGCGAGGAAGATGGCGGCGGCGGCGACAGGTGAGAAGTTCTTCAGCCGCGGCCGGGCCCTTTACAGCAATGCACGTCGCCGTAAAGCGACATGCATTGCTGTATTGGGACCCTGTAAACTACAACTCCCAGCATGCCCAGACAGCCATTGGCGTCTGGGCATGATGGGAGTTGCAGTTTTGCAACATCTGGAGGTCCACAGTTTGGAGACCACTGTGCCCTTCCAGATGTTGCAAAACTACACATACTCAGCATGCCCTTACTGTCCAGGCATGCTGGGAGTTGTAGTTCTGTAACATCTGGCCCTTCAGATGTTGCAGAACTACAACTCCCAGCATGCCTGGACAGTTTTGGCATACTGGGAGTTGTAGTTTTGCAACATCTGGAAGGGCACAGATTGGGAACCACTGTATTAGTGGTCTGCAAACTGTAGTCCTCCAGATGTTGCAAAACTACAACTCCAAGCATGCTGGGAGTTGTAGTTCGGCAACATCTGGCTCTAAAGATGTTGCCGAACTACTACTCCCAGCATGTTTGAGAATGCCGAGAGTTGTGGTTTTGCAACAACTGGTGGCACACTGGTTGGGAAACATTGTCTGTTTCCTAACTCAGTGTTTCCCAACCCGTGTGCCTCCAGCTGTTGCAAAACTATAACTACCAGCATGCACTGATAGACTGTTTATGCTGGGAGTTGTAGTTTTGCAACAGCTGGAGGTCCCCCCCTGTGAATGTACAGGATACATTCACATGGGCAGGGGGCTTACAGTGAGTATCAGGCTGCAAGTTTGCGATGCAGCAAATTTTGCGCGGCAGCTCAAACTCGCTGTAACCCCCCGCCCATGTGACTGTACCGTAAAAACACTACACTACACTACCACAAAATAAAATAAAAAGTAAAAAACACTACACATACACATACCCCTACAGAGCCCCCCTCCCCAATAAAAATGAAAAACGTCTGGTACGCCACTGTTTCCAAAATGGATCCTCCAGCTGTTGCAAAACAACAACTCCCAGTATTGCCGGACAGCCGTTGACTGTCCGAGCATGCTGGGAGTTTTGCAACAGCTGGAGGCACCCTGTTTGGGAATCACTGGCGTAGAATACCCCTATGTCCACCCCTATGCAAATCCCTAATTTAGGCCTCAAATGCGCATGGCGCTCTCACTTTGGAGCCCTGTCGTATTTCAAGGCAACAGTTTAGGGCCACATATGGGGTATCGCCGTACTCGGGAGAAATTGCCTAACAAATTTTGGGGGTCTTTTTCTCCTTTAACCCCTTATGAAAAGGTGAAGTTGGGGTCTACACCAGCATGTTAGTGTAAAAAAATAAATTTTTTACACGAACATGCTGGTGTTGCCCTATACTTTTCATTTTGACAAGAGGTAAAGGGGAAAAAAGCCCCCCAAAATTTGTAACTCAATTTCTCCCGACTACGGAGATACCCCATATGTGGGCGCAAAGTGTTCTGGGGGCGCACAACAAGGCCCAGAAGGGAGAGTGCGCCATGTACATTTGAGGTGATTTGCACAGGGGTGGCTGATTGTTACAGCGGTTTTGACAAACGCAAAAAAAACTAAACCCCATATGTGACCCCATTTCGGAAACTACACCCCTCACGGAATGTAATGAGGGGTGCAGTGAGAATTTACCCCCCACTGGTGTCTGACGGATCTTTGGAACAGTGGGCTGTGCAAATTAAAAATGTTGTACAGCCCACTGTTCCAAAGTCAGACACCAGTGGTAAATGCTCACTGTACCCCTTGTTACGTTCCTCAAGGGGTCTAATTTCCAAAATGGTATGCCATGTGGGGGTTATTTTGCTGTCCTGGCACCATTGGGGCTTCCTAAATGCGAAGTGCCCCCCGAGCAAAATTTGCTCTCAAAAAGCCAAATATGACTCCTTCTCTTCTGAGCATTGTAGTTCGCTCGTAGTGCACTTCAGGTCAACTTATGGGGTACCTCCATACTCAGAAGAGATGGGGTTTCAAATTTTGGGGGGTATTTTTTGCTATTAACCCTTGCAAAAATGTGAAATTTGGGGGGAAACACCCATATTAATGAAATTATTATTATTTTTTTTACTTATGCAAAAGTTGTGAAACCCGTGTGGGGTATTAAGGCTCACTTTATTCCTTGTTACGTTCCTCAAGGGGTCTAGTTTCCAAAATGGTATGCCATGTGGGTATTTTTTGCTGTCCTGGCACTATAGGGGCTTCCTATATGGGACATGCCCCCGAGCAAAATTTGCTCTCAAAAAGCCAAATATGACTCCTTCTCTTCTGAGCATTGTAGTTTGCTCGTAGTGCACTTCAGGTCAACTTATGGGGTACCTCCATACTCAGAAGAGATGGGGTTACAAATTTTGGGGGGTATTTTCTGCTATTAACCCTTGCAAAAATGTGAAATTTGGGGGGAATCACACATTTTAGTGAAATTTTATTTTATTTTTTTACATATGCAAAAGTCGTGAAACACATGTGGGGTATTAAGGCTCACTTTATTCCTTGTTACGTTCCTCAAGGGGTCTTGTTTCCAAAATGGTATGGCATGTGGGTATTTTTTGCTGTCCTGGCACCATAGGGGCTTCCTAAATGCAACATGCCCCCCAAAAACCATTTCAGAAAAACGTACTCTCCAAAATCCCCTTGTCACTCCTTCGGTTCTGAGCCCTCTACTGCGCCCACCGAACACTTTACATAGACATATGAGGTATGTCCTTACTCGAGATAAATTGGGCTACAAATACAAGTATACATTTTCTCCTTTTACCCCTCGTAAAAATTCAAAAATTGGGTCTACAAGAACATGCGAGTGTAAAAAATGAAGATTGTGAATTTTTTCCTTCACTTTCCTGCTATTCCTGTGAAACACGTAAAGGGTTAAAAGGCTGACCGAATATCATTTTGTATACTTTGGGGGGTGCAGTTTTTATAATGGGGTCATTTGTGGGGTATTTCTAAGATGAAGACCCTTCAAATCCACTTCAAACCTGAACTGGTCCCTGAAAAATAGTGAGTTTGGAAATTTTGTGAAAAATTGGAAAATTGCTGCTGAACTTTGAAGCCCTCTGGTGTCTTCCAAAAGTAAAAGCTTGTCAATTTTATGATGCAGACATAAAGTAGACATATTGTATATGTGAAAAAAAAATTAAAATATTTTGAATATCCATTTTCCTTACAAACAGAGAGCTTCAAAGTTAGAAAAATGCAAAATTTTCAAATTTTTCATAAAATTTTCACATTTTTCCCCAAGAAAGGATGCAAGTTACAAAATTTTTTTACCACTATGTTAAAGTAGAATATGTCACGAAAAAACAATCTCGGAATCAGATTGATAACTAAAAGCATTCCAGAGTTATTAATGTTTAAAGTGACAGTGGTCAGATGTTCAAAAAATGGCCGGGTCCTAAGGTGTAAAATGGCTGGGTCCTTAAGAGGTTAAGTACCAGAAAGCCAGGGCATATCCATACGCCCTAGGCCCTTAAGGGGTTAAAGGGGTATTACGTTTTTTTTTTTTAATAATATGTTGTTGGAGCTCTATAAATAAAAATGATTCTATGAATAAGTATTTCTGGTCCCCCATTGGCCCCCCCACAGCTCCCCCTCAGCTCTGTCTGGTCCCTTGATCTTCTGTCTTCTTCCTGCTTCTAAGACAAATGCTCAGTGCAGGACCTACTCGTTTAGCCAATTACTGGCCACAGTAGTGTCTTTTACGGCAGGTGGTGGATCCTCTGGGCCTGTGTGGATAATGATGACGTGAGCCATGCCAGGGAGCGGAGTCTAAGGTGCCGCTGGTTTTCACCAAAGCCCGCCGCAAAGCGTGATGGTCTTGCTATGGCACGTTTCGTCTACACAGGTAGCTAAGAGGAGGTGTGGCACAGAAGGAGACTGGCAGGACGTGGCAAGATGGCAGTAGGTCAGGGCAGGAACACAGGGGCAGGGTAGGAAGGTAGCAAGGAACAGGTACACAGTAACAGAGACACAGAACTTTCACTATGACAACCAAAGATCCGGCAGGGAACCAAGGGAGGAGCTTATATTTAAGGACCAGGGTGCAGGTGTAGACACTTGACTATATGAGCACTGGCCCTTTAAGAGTGAAAGCTCCGACAAGCGCGTCCTAGATTGCGGGGGCACAGCGCACCGGGGCTGCGAGGATAGGAAGGTGAGTTACAGTGTCCCATCTCAGCTAGTGATTGGCTGAATGGGCAATTCCTTCACTTCAGTGCTTGTCTCAGAAGCAGGAAGAAGACAGAAGGACAGGGAACCAAACTGAGCCATATGGGTTCTGTGGAGGACCAGTGGGGAGACCAGGGGTAGGTAAGTACAGTATTATAATTTTTTTTTTAGGGTTTTATATATAAAACCCTGTAATACATTGTGATACAATTTGAGTGTAAACTCCTATCCATATGCCCTAACAGGACATATAGACATAATAAGAAGCATATTTAGGGCAATTGAGGCCTTCCTTATTTGAGCTAGGGCAGAGAGGCTCCTGTTTTGAGAAATTGGGCCATTCATATATTTTATATAAAACCCTTATCTATAATACAACAATTTTTCTTGTGACTGCAAGGAAAATGCTTTCTGGACGTGCCTTCCTTCAGCAAAATCAGCTGAAAGTGATAAAACATGTGTCCTGGGGCTATATCTAATATACAATATTTTTTCTTAAAAAAGACACAGCTCTTTTAATTATCTTTTAACCAGATTTGTTTCTATTTCTTATTTATTTCCTGTTATTTTTTACTCCTTTTCAAACTGTAAACTACCAAGATCTATTTTTCCAGCTCACAATTGCACAGCTAAAAAAAAATTCTCTAAACCGGTGTGTCAAAATATATATTATTTTGTTTAAAAATACAGTTTTTTTTCAAAGATATCAATTGAGTCACAAATCTGCCAGGAGATCACATTCTCACTGTCTCATAAACATCAAACCCAGAGCATTCTGAATAAAATGTTCAAAGATGATTTTCATTCTCACTTAAGTTATAAATCTCATTTATTATTTGTAGCGCATGTAATTTTACTAAGCAAATACACTGAAGTAGAAAAAAACCCTATATTTTATAAGCAATATGTGCAGCTATAATTTCTTTGCTATATGACTGTAGAGAGAAAGGAGATCACATCGTGCTTTTTTCATTTTTTTTTCCAAACAAAAAGTCAAAGTGTAATCCAAAAAAATAAAGACATTCACACCAAAAGTATTTACATTTGCATTAAATCTCATAAGTATTGCAGCATGATTGATGCTGATAACTGAGAAACAATAGAATGTGTGCTGTAAATGAAAGAGGTGTCTGGGAAATGGTTTATTATGGACAATGAACAGGTTCATTTGTATCTTTATTTAACATTCATATAATATATTGACTTCAACCTTCCCGAGCCATGAAAGTGTTAAAAATGAATGAACATCAGATGTTGAATTTAATATTGTAGTCTGCTTGGAATGTGGATTAAAAAAATAATATTGCGAGGGTTGCTATAGCAACAGTGTTTTGTTCACACCAGTGGGCCATTGTCTGCAAGGTAATAGCTGCTCGCTAACATCACCTAATCAATCAACATGCTGGGAACAACTTAGAATATCGGAAATATTACCATTGCATGTAGTATCATACTTGAAACACAACGAGACTTACAGTTCTTCAAAGGAAAGAAAAACTTTGCAACATACTAGTATTTTATAAGAGGTGCTAACAATGTGTACAGAATATATATCTTGTACAGAATATATATCTATATCTATCTATCTATCTATAAATATATATATATATATATATATATATATATATATATATATATATACACACATTAACATTATTATCTTTAATACATGTGTTAGTGTGCAACCTATTAAGTCGATTTTGACTTTCTGCTTTTTTCATAGTTACTCCAAAATGTTTTCAAAGTTTAAGATGTTTCCTAGTGGTAGAGGATATATATAAGGTTTTAATATAATAGATTTAGGCACATTGGCAGACATTTACTAAAATTCTGGTGTTACCCCAAATTTTTTATTTTCACAAGGGATAATAGGAAAGAAAAGCCTCCCAATATTTGTAAGCTCATTTCTTCTGAGTGCCATTGAACTTTTGGAGAGAGAATTTGATTGGAATTGAAGTCGGGGGCCATGTGCGTTTACAAAGACCCCCGTGGACACTTCCGGTTCCGGCGCGGGGATGTGAGGAAGCTCTTTCATCAGCTCCCGTCTGTGCTGCTCTCCCACACCCTGCCACCTAGTGCTACCCGCATATACATCGCTCCCAGAGGGAAGGGAATATACGGCGAAGGTGTTGTGAGTTCTTTTATGGAGATGTACCTCACTACATTACCGGGCAGCCTGAAAACTATTGCCGGATCTCCAACGGCCTCAGAAAGCTACAGCTCCAATATGGCTGTGGCAGTGCCGGAGAAGACAACGACTGGCCCCGCCCACCACTCCTTACTGCATAGCGCTGAACCACCAGCACTGCATTCAGCAATGGACACTGCCATACCGTCGACTCCGGACCTGTTTCAACCGACACCGGATCACAGACAGGACATGCCGTCATCAGGTACTGGGGGAGTGGCAGGAGGCACATTTACTGGAGTGGATGTTAAACTACATGCCACAGCTGTAGTGGAACATTTATTTCCTGAACTACGCGCTGCCATGCTGGAGATGCTCTCTGCCACACTTCAAACAGTCCAGGCGGACCTTCTCAACACTACACAGCATGTTACAGCAGTGGAGGACAGGGTACAAAAGGTAGAAGATAGCTCTACTGCATCCCTAGCAGCCCTTCAACATGTCATAACTGACACTGCCTTCTTAAAATACCGCATTGAAGACCTAGAAAATAGATCTAGACGTAACAACATGCGCATGGTGGGATTATCTGAAATTGTAAAACCCCAGCAACTGCAGCAAATCTGTGAAACTGAGCTACCAGAGGCACTTGGCCTCACACAGAGGAGACGGATGGAAAGGGCACACAGGGTTGGCCCACTGACACAACAACAGGGAGATTCACCTTCACAAAAAGACCCTCACCCATGGCAAGTTATTATGTGCTATTTAGACTAGAATGACAAGGAAGAAATTTTGCTGGCCTTTGAGCGCGTAAGACACCATTATTAATTAGAGGCTTCAAAGTGGTTCTTTTTGCCGACTACTCTGTCGAAGTCACGAAAAAGAGGAAAGCTTTTAGCTATGTCTGCACCTTCTTATTTTAAAAGGGACTCAAGTTCCGGCTCCAATATCCTGCTGTGCTACATGTACAAACCCCGGTTTGATCCGCCCATACTTTTCATCACCCTGAAGAAGCTGCAGAATTTTTCCACGTTGTTCCAGATCATCCTGACAATGTGGAGGACGATTCCACTACTCTTAACCCATTTTCGGGAGCCCCTTTTATTAGTCCCAAGAAACAGAGATGTAGACGCCACCTGGGCTACTTACCTTCAAAAGTATCACCCTTCCAATGGCTTCCTACTCATTTTACAGCTCGTCCTCCTGCGCCATCGATTGCTGATCGCCCACCCACTGCGGACAGACACACAGCAAACACCCCGACCTGATGTATTAATCGCAGATGTCCGGTTTTGATCTCCTTTCACATGTGTGGATTGGATATGTATCTCCTAGATTCAATTGTTTCTTTTTTCTTTTGTTTGATTCATACCCTGAGAAGGCCTCAACAGACTCTTGTTTTTGATATTTGCTGCTCAAACTAACTGGTTTTTCTCCTAGTACAGGATGTGAAGTTCTATAGTTCCTTACTGCTTTCATATAATTGACCACATCCATGACTTAATGCCTCAACATCTATGCGATACCTCTCAGTACCTCGTTCTCTATGCCCTTCCCTTTCCCTCATTCCCTCTTCTTCGTGTTTGGTTACCTCCCTCCCCCCTCTCATTCCTGTATGTCCTCCCTTTTCCCTTATCCTCCCCCCCCCCTTTTTTTTCTTTTTTTTTTCTTCACCCTCACCCTCTTCCTCTGGGTATTGGTTATAACTGGCAGGGACCTGTATCCCCGTTCAAGGAGGCGTATGCCTCTTATGGTTTTGATTTCCAAGTCATGTGGGATCAGTTATGCATAGTTGGGGGTCTGTACTCTCCCCGAAATAGGTGAAGTCATGTGCTCTATGGGGCGTTGTGAGATGCGCCTTTTTTTTATTTTTGTTGTGGATACATATTGGACCTTTTGGTCTTCCTCTTTCATTGTTTTATGTTTCCCCTAATGCATGTTTTGTGTTCCCCTTTCTGTCAGCAGCGGATCTCCGGAGTCCTGGGAAATACCTCCCTAATATGCACTCTTCTGAGGTAAATCCCCTACAACTAGATTACCTAAATGAGAATTGTGTCATGGAACGTTAAGGGGCTACATTCCCCACAAAAACGTATGATGGTACTACGACACTTGCGCAAATGACGAGTAGACATTGCTCTATTGCAGGAGATACATCTGGCAGAGTCTGACATCCATCGCATGAAAAAATTATGGGTGGGAATGGCATTAGGATCTTCATCTTTGGATCGTAAGGCCGGAGTCATAAATCTAATTAACAAACACTTCCAACATACCGTTTGGCAAACACACTCTGATGGGGAAGGCAGATTACATTCCTTAATGATCCAATCTTCTAATGGGATACATAACATTTATAAAGTTTATGGACCAAATGGTCCTAATGAACCATTCTTTACTGACTTAGAGTCTCGGATTCTGGCAGATTCTGTCACAATGAAAATTGTAGGAGGTGACTTTAATTCAGTTGTAAACTCTCTGGAAGACAGATCAAACGCTAATGCTCAACACATACAGAAACGGGATCAAATGCTTCATCCCCTACTAAACAACGCCTCTCTAATTGATTCCTGGAGAGTACATAACCCTGCAGAGAGATAGTTTTCTTTTTTTTCTCATGCCCATGCTTCATGGTCACATATTGATTACATCTTTGTACATTCCTCCTTAGGCACCTCAATTTTAGACACACAAATAGAAGACTTACTCATTTCTGATCATGCTCTCATTGTGCTACACCTGTCGGATTGGATCGATTTAACTAATCAATGTTGATTCCAAAATATTGTCCTCTATAATGGCTGATAGGTTATCTAATATTATGCCGCATCTTATCTCCCCAGCTCAGGCAGGATTTATTAAAAATAGGTCCGCAGTCATGAACTTACGGACGGTGCTCGCGGTTCTCGATACAGTCCATCACCGTTGTTAGAGAGGTGCCCCAAATCTTGGATGCCCTGCAGTAGTTTGGCAGATACTCTGGATACCAGATTAATGTTCTTAAGTCTTCCCTTTTACTATTAAAAAGACCCTCCACTAGTTACATTGTCACATTCCCTAGGAATACCTATCGCCCCTCAATTTATTATGTACTTGGGGATAAAAATTGGCAAACAATCCCAATCACTGTATACTTTGAATTATCCTCCTTTAATTAATGCAATCCAAACTGAATTACACAGGTGGCACAACTTACCTTTGTCATTGCTTGGTCATTGTCATCTCCTCAAAATGTGTAGCTCTGCTAAACTACTTTATCCCCTACAGACTATCCCATTACTACTAAAGCATACAGACGTCAAGACATTGACCTCTACGTTTACCCAGTTTATTTGGGCAGGTAGGAAACCCCGCATTGCTTCATGTACCCTGATGCTTCCCGCCCATGAAGGGGGAATGAACTTCCCAGACATTAGGTGCAACAATCTTTCCTGTCTTCTAAGACATATTATGGACTGGTTTCACAACTCTTCCCACTACTCTAATACGCTGCTGGAAACTACCTTGGCCATGCCATGGCACCCATTGGCCTTACTTCATTGTCCGATTCCCTCTTTGCCACCGATTGTCAAACGCTTGTACCTTTTTAGAGACACCATAGCCACATGGAAAGAACTTAGGAAATGAATGGGGGTCATCATATACATGCTCTAAACACCTTCTCCTATCGCACACACCAGACTTTCTGGCAGGACATGATAATCCTCTGTTCCGCGTCTGGCGCCGGAATGGGATTCATGCCATTGGGGATTTAGTATCTAAGGAAGAGGGCGATGGTACACATTTAGAGAATTGAATGAACTCTATAATGTCCCCACTTCACATTTTCTGCAGTATAACCAACTCCGATCTTACTGTAGATCTAAACTTCTGCATCCTAATAATGAAGCCATTTTTAATGACTTTGATAATATTCTAGTGTCCACCTCTGCACGCTTCATCTCTGAACTATACACCAAGTTGCGTAAGTGGTACATTCGGTCCCCGTCGAAGAAGGTGGGATCAAAGTGGGCATCTGTGCTTGGAGACCCGAGTGCCCCTGAGCATATACTTCAAGGATGGACAGATTTTAGGAAACATATTAAGAATTAAAGGGGGAGAGAGACACAACTCAAGTTGATTCACTCAGCTATCTATGCTTTCAATTTCCCACCATCCACGACTAATCCTTCTAGAATTACTCACTGTCCAAAATGAACATATTCGTCAGCTGACCTTTACCGTTTCTGCATTAGATTCATCCTTAGGCCTTTATGAAGCACTTTTCCATGTGAGGGTCTCTGATTCTGGAGATGGTTTTTCATATTCTCATTTATCTCCCCTTGCGCATACATTCATTATCATGGCTAAACTCCAACTGTTAAAAAACTGGTTGGTGGCACCCCTTCCTTCCAAGACACAATTGATTGATGCGCTTAAGCATTTATTTATATTGGAAAGAAGTGACGCACTGCATCACAAAGAACTGAAAGCTAAAAAATTGTTTCGTAAATGGAAGCCGTTTCTCACTAAACATTATCCCTCCTCTTTTTTTTATATTTCTATAGTTTGTCCCTTCGCCTCTACGCAATGGTATACCATGGCAGCTTTGGCGGGTTCTCTTGGGGAACTGAATGAATCACTGTATCATCATAGTTGACATTCCATTGCTCTCCTAACCTTATCATTTGACAGAAGAGTTCTCCTTCCCCCCCCCCCCCTCGCTAGGACAAACTCCGGAGGCCGGCTGCATTCCATGTTTGTGAGTCTGGTTAGTTTGTCTGTCTCCCCCTGTTTGTCTCTGCTATTTTTGATGTAGCTGTCAAAGATATACCTACTGTCTTCCTTTCGGAGATGGAGCAATTAGTTTGTAGTATAACACTGACAATACTCACCAAAAGATGTTTGGTTAGACTGCTTGTATTAATTTCCCGACATGTATTTCACTGAATGGCCCTCTGTTGGCCTGCGAGCCTGTTTGCACTTTTATTTTTATTTCTTTGACATGAACAATGTTGTTGACCGTGCATGTGTTTTACAAGTGTTAATTGTTTCTCATATAATAAAAAGAAAACATTTTCAACAAAGAAAACAAAGACCCCCGTGGTGCCAGAACAGTGCCGCATGTGACTACATTTTGGAAACTACACCCCTCATAGAATTTAATAAGGGGTACAGTGAGCATTTACACCCCACTGGCATTTGACAGATCTTTGGAACAATGGGCTGTGCACATGAAAAATGTAATTTTTCATTTTCACCAACCACTGTTCCAAAAATCTCTCAGAGACCTGTAGGGCATAAATGGCAAATGTACCCCTTATTAAATTCTGTGAGGGCATAGTTTCCAAAATGGGGTCACATATAAGTGGGGGGTCCACTGTTTTTGCACTATGGAGGCTTTGTAAACACACATGGCCTTCAATTTCGGACCCATTCTCTCTCCAAAATCCCAATGGCGCACCTTCTCTTCCGAGCATTGTAGTTCACCCGCAGACCACTTTACATCCACATATGGGGTATGTTCTTACTCAGAAGAAATGGGGTTTCAAATTTTGCGGGGCTTTTTCCTATTCTCCCTTGTGAAAATGAATTTAGGGTAACACCAGCATTTTTGTGAGAATTTTTTTTTCATTTTCACATCCAACTCTAACGAAAATTCATCAAACACCTGTGGGGTGTTAAGGCTCCCTATACCCCTTGTTACATTCCGTGAGGGGTGTAGTTTCCAAAATGGGGTCACATGTGAATATTTATTGTTTTGCGTTTATGTCAGAACCACTGTAAAATCAGCCACCCCTGTGCAAATCACCAATTTAGACCTTAAATGTACATAGTGCGCTCTCAATCCTGAGCCTTGTTGTGCGTCCGCAGAGCATTTTACGCCCATATATGGGGTATTTCCATACTCAGGAGAAATTGCGTTACAAATTTTGGGGGTCTTTTTTTCCTTTTAACGCTTGTGAAAATAAAAAGTATGGGGCAACACCAGCATGTTAGTGCAAAGAATTAAATTTTTTTTAGACTAACATGCTGGTGTAGACCCCAACTTTACCTTTTCATAAGGGGTAAAAGGAGAAAAAGCCCCCCAAAATTTGTAACGCAATTTCTCCCGAGTACGGAAATACCCCATATGTGGCCCTAAACTATTTCCTTGAAACACGACAGGGCTCCAAAGCGAAAGAGCACCATGCGCATTTGAGGCCTATTTTGGGGATTTGCATCCGCCACCAAAATACCCTATGGCAGTGTTTCCCAAACAGGGTGTCTCCAGCTGTTGCAAAATTCCCAGCATGCCTTGACAGTCAGTGACTGTCCGGCAATACTGGGAGTTGTTGTTTTTCAATAGATGGAGGCTCTGTTTTGGAAACAGTGCATTACAAGACATTTTTTATTGGGGGGGGGGGGTAGGGGACTGTGTAGGGGTATATGTATATGTAGTGTTTTACTCTTTATTTTGTGTAGTGTAGTGTAGTGTTTTTAGGGTTCATTTACATGGTCGGGTTTACAGAGTTTCTCGGTGGGAGTTTGAGCTGAAAATTTGCCGCATCTAAAACTTGCAGCAGCAAACCAGCTCGTGTGAATGTACCCTGTACATTCACATGGAGGTGGGGGGGGGTGCAAACCTCCAGCTGTTGCATAACTACAACTCCCAGCATGCACTGACAGACCATACATGCTGGGAGTTGTAGCTATGCAACAGCTGGAGGCACATTGGTTGTGCAACACTGAGAGTTTGTTCCATAACTCATTGTTTTGCAACCATTGTGCCTCCAACTGTTACAAAACTAGAACTCCCAGCACGTACAGTCTCTCAGTGCATTCTGGAAATTGTATTTTTGACACAGCTGGAGGCACTTTGGTTGCGAAACACTGAGTTAGGACACAAACTCTGTTTCACAACCAATGTGTCTCCAGCTGTTGAAAACTGCAACACTCAGCATGCATTGACAGTCGAAGGGCATGCTGAGAGTTGTAGTTTTGCAACAGCTGGAGGCACACTGCTACAACTCCCATCATGCTCTTTGGTAGTCTGTGCATGCTGGGAGTTGTAGTTATGCCACAGCTGGACTACCAAAGGGCATGCTGGGAGTTGTAGTTGGAACTCAAGCTGTTGCAAAACTACAACTCCCAGTATGCCCTTTGGCTGTGCATGCTGAGTTATTGCTAAGCAACAGCAGGAGGTGAACAGGCCTCACCTCGTGCTGTATCCTGCCGCTTGCACCGCCGGGACCATCGCCGCTGCTGCCACCGCTCCCGCCACCAGGACCGCTGCCACCGCTGCTGAGGGTACCCCCGCCAGACCAGGGAAAGGTAGGAGACCCCCGCCGGCCCCGATCTTCACCCCAATCGTCGCCCCGATCGCCACCCAGCAGGACAGTGATTGATCAGTCGTTCCGAGTGATTGATTAGTTGTTCCGATCGCTGCCCAGCAGGACAGTGATTGATCATGAGATGGCACCCGTGCCACCTCACTCCTGCTGGGTAAGGGTGAATGGGGCTGTCTCGGACAGCCCCTTTCACCCTTTTTTTCCAGGTCACCAGAGACCAAATTGACCCGGATTCTCCGCAAATCGCTGGTCTGAATTGACTGCCGACATGGGGGGGGGGTGTCTCAGGACCCCTCTGGGCATTTGCACGGGATGCCTGCTGATCGTTATCAGCAGTCACCCCGGTCCCTGCCCGGCGCGCGGCGGGTACCAAAATTCCCACGACTTTACAGGTACACCCTGGGTCCTTAAGGGGTCAAAAAGTACATGCCCTCTAAGATTTTTTTGCTTTAGCTTTGCTTATGTGCTACATATTTATCATACTATCACAGGCGGTTAATACATTTGGAGAACATAAGCAAAACGAAAAAGTCGCAGCTGAGACTTTTGTGAGATTTTTTGGGCAACTTTTTAAATTTGCTCACGTACGGGAGTCTTGTACTCCAGGTCAGACCTGGAGTAGACTTGCGACTTTTTGTAAGGGGTTTGCTAATTCTTTTTTGCCTACGTGCAACTTTCGCACATCATAAATACCTGTCTACTGCAAAGTGAAAACTGAAATTTGCTTATGCAAGGCTGTTTGTAACTTTTATGTTTACTCACAAATGTCACACAAAAAAGTGCTTAGGCGCATGTGCGACTTTTTGTGCAACTTTTGTATGGAAAAAAAAGGCTCTAAATACTGTGATAAATGTCATCCTATGTGTTCATTGTTTATCTCAATTTTTACTATTTTGAAATGACATTTTGGGGGCGTTGGGACCAAATTATAATTGCTCTGCTCTTTGTGTAGAATGCATGCACCAACTGAGTGCTCACATGACCAGCAACTCTACTTCACAAGGACTTGGAGTCACAGACCATGAATATGTAAATTGACTGTCCGGGCCCCTACGCTAGCAAACAATTCACCTAATTTGGCAGATGATCTTCTGGGGGACATATCTCAGGACCTACTTGGCATATTTTAGTAAGTGACCCCTCATTGAACTTTTGTGTGTGAACAGGCTGACAGTTTCCCTTTAAGGGGTACTCTGGTGAAAGCCTTTTTTCTTTTAAATCAATTGGTGGCAGAAAGTTAAACATATTTGTAAATTACTTCTATTAAAAAATCTTAATCCTTCCTGTACTTATTAGCTGCTGAATACTAAAGAGGAAATTCTTTTCTTTTTGGAATGCTCTCTGATGACATCACGAGCACAGTTCTCTCTGCTGACATTATTATAATAATGCTTTCTTAATTGTTGTCCTTGGTGGAATTTGAACCCAAGTCCCCAGCACTGCAAGGCAGCAGTGCTAACCACTGAGCCACCATGCTGCCCTTAGCATGCATCTGCTATGCATCTGCTATGCATGGTTGCTAAAATGGACAGAGATGTCAGCAGAGAGCACTGTGCTCGTGATGTCATCAGTGTTCCAAAAAGAAAGGAATTTCCTCTAGCAGCTAATAAGTACTGGATGGATTAAGGTTTTTTAATAGAAGTAATTTACAAATATGTTTAACTTTCTGCCACCAGTTGATTTAAAAGAAAAAAGGTTTTCACCGGAGTATCCTTTAAAAGGGAACTCCGCCCCTAGACATCTTATCCCCTATCCAAAGGATAGAGGATAAGATGTCAGATCGCCGGGGACCCGCTGCTGGGGACCCCAGGGATTGCTGCTGCAGCACCCCGCTATCATTACTGCGCAGAGCGAGATCGCTCTGCACGTAATGACCGGCAATACAGGGGCCGGAGCATCATTACGTCACGGCTCCTCCCTTCGTGATATCACGCCCCCCCCCCCCCCCCCCCCGTCAATACAAGTCTATGGGAAGGGGGCGTGGCGGTCTTCACGCCCCCTGCCATAGACTTGCATTAAGGGGACGGGCTGTGATGTCATGAGGGGCGGAGCCATGATATCACGCTGCTCCGGCCCCTGTATTGCCGTCATTACGCACAGAGCGAACTCGCTCTGTGCAGTAATGATGGCGGGGTGCCACAGCGGCGATCCCCGGGATCCCCAGCAGCGGGACCGCGGCGATCTAACATCTTATCCCCTATCATTTGGATAGGGGATACGATGCCAGGGGCGGAGTACCCCTTTAAGGCTAGGTTTCCACACAGGTTTTTTCTGAATTTTTTTTGGGAAAACGGCCACTGCAGTTTTTGAACTAAAGTAAAAAGTGTATTCAAAAGGAATCAGAAATATTAAGAAAGTATATACTTCTCCTTCGTACTGAATCTACTTCTGACCTTGACTCCAAAAACTCCAGTGGTAGTTTTCCAAAAAATGCCAGAAAAAAACCTATATAAAAACCTAGCCTAAGAGAGTACTCCTAATCTCAGCTTGTTATCTGTATAAAAAAACACCTGGGAGCCAGAAATCCGACTAAAATGGAAATACATTTTTTACTTCTTTGAAATGCATTTTTCTGTTTTTATTATTATAAAATGTTATACTGATTGTTTCTTTGTCTGTGAACAAATGTGCAAAATAAGCAGGGGAGCAAATGTTTTTTTAGTCTGCATGGAGTTGTGAGAATTTTAGTGTGGATTTGGAGCAGATTTTTATCTCTCTCATTAGTTTCACAAGAAAAATTGACACACTGAAAATTCTAAATCTCCTCTGCAGGTCAGGAAAAATTCCCTAGCGTGTAGATGACATTCGAAAAAATGCCATCTACTTTGCTGATACTGTAATTCGTGGCAAATGTTTCTAGTGTGCATTTATCCTTAATGTGGTTGAACACAGCCATAATTTTGCATATGTGGGGGACTGTGGACCATGTAGCAGAAAGATGGAGCAATGACTGCTATAAGGAAATGTAATGAATACTGAAATGGCTCAGTACAACATATTGTACCAATTTATATTAAAAAATTTATTTCAATTGACTTAAAGCTTTCCTTTCAACACAACTACAGTACAGTGAAAGCATTAGTAAGCACTTATAGTGATATCAAATAATTATTTTGAAGTGGTAGACTATCACAAAAAGGTGTTTATAAATATTTTTAGCCACTTAGCCACACAAAATAATTTTAATAGAAGAAATATTTGTTTGACATAAATATAATCAGCTCAGACTGCTTTTAAGTGCAATCCTTTTGTTGATATACTCCATTTTATCACTGATGTAAGCAACAATTGGCTTTTCTGTTTCTCCTTCAAGTCTCTTGAACTAAAGATAGTGATGTGTTGTATTACTTTCCCCTTGCATTGTTTTTGGCTTCATTAAAGGGGTATTCCGGTGGAAAACCTTTTATTTTTTATTTTTTTTTTTTAAACCCCTTAAGGACTCAGCCCATTTTGGCCTTAAGGACTCAGACAATTTAATTTTTACGTTTTCATTTTTTCCTCCTCGCCTTCTAAAAATCATAACTCTTTTATATTTTCATCCACAGACTAGTATGAGGGCTTGTTTTTTGCGCGACCAAATGTCCTTTGTAATGACATCACTCATTATATCATAAAATGTATGGCGCAACCAAAAAACACTATTTTTGTGGGGAAATTAAAACGAAAAACGCAATTTTGCTAATTTTGGAAGGTTTTGTTTTCACGCCGTACAATTCCTGGTAAAAATGACATGTGTTCTTTATTCTGAGGGTCAATACGATTAAAATGATACCCATTATTATATACTTTTCTATTATTGTTGCGCTTAAAAAAAATCACAAACTTTTTAACCAAATTAGTACGTTTATAATCCCTTTATTTTGATGACCTATAACTTTTTTATTTTTCCGTATAAGCGGCGGTATGGGGGCTCATTTTTTGCGCCATGATCTGTACTTTTTTTTGATACCACATTTGTATATAAAAAACTTTTAATACATTTTTTATAATTTTTTTTTTAATAAAATGTATTAAAAAAGTAGGAATTTGGGACTTTTTTAATTTTTTTTCGTTCACGCCGTTCACCGTACGGGATCATTAACATGTTATTTTAATAGTTCGGACATTTACGCACGCGGCGATACCAAATATGTCTATAAAAAATGTTTTTTACGCTTTTTGGGTGTAAAATAGGAAAAGACGGACGTTTTACTTTTTTATTGGGGGAGGGGATTTTTTTTTACTTTTACTTTTACATTTTTTAAAATTTTTTTTTACACTTGAATAGTCCCCATAGGGGACTATTCATAGCAATACCATGATTGCTAATACTGATCTGTTCTATGTATAGGACATAGAACAGATCAGTATTTTCGGTGATCTTCTGCTCTGGTCTGCTCGATCACAGACCAGAGCAGGAGACGCCGGGAGCCACACAGAGGAAGGTGAGGGGACCTCCGTGCGGCGTTATGAATGATCGGATCCCCGCAGCAGCGCTGCGGGCGATCCGATCGTTCATTTTAATCGCGCACTGCCGCAGATGCCGGGATCTGTATTGATCCCGGCACCTGAGGGGTTAATGGCGGACGCCCGCGAGATCGCGGGCGTCGGCCATTGCCGGCGGGTCCCTGGCTGCGATCAGCAGCCGGGATCAGCCGCGCATGACACGGGCATCGCTCCGATGCCCGCGGTTATGCTTAGGACGTAAATGTACGTCCTGTTGCGTTAAGTACCACCTCACCAGGACGTACATTTACGTCCTGCGTCCTTAAGGGGTTAAATCAACTGGTGCCAGAAAGTTAAACAGATTTGTAAATTACTAATATTAAAAAATCTTAATCCTTCCTGTACTTATTAACTGCTGAATACTACAGCGGAAATTATTTTCTTTTTGAACACAGTGCTCTCTGCTGACATCACAAGCACATTGCTCTCTGCTGACATCTCTGTCCATTTTAGGAACTGTCCAGAACAGCATGTGTTTGCTATGGGGATTTCCTTTTACTCTGTACAGTTCCTAAAATAGACAGAGATGTCAGCAGAGAGCACTGTGCTCATGATGTCAGAAGACAGCTCTGTGTTTCAAACGGAAAAGAATTTCCACTGTAGAATTCAGAAGCTAATAAGTACAGGAAGGATTAAGATTTTTTAATAGAAGTAATTTACAAATCTGCTTAACTTTCTGGCACCAGTTGATTAAAAAAAAAAAGGTTTTCACCGGAGTACCCCTTTAAACAAACACAAAACTCCCCCTTACCCATGGTAACTGGTCCTACACATAAATATCAAACAACAACGCAAGCATATAAAGGCCCAATCAGTAAACAATTTTTTTATTTAAATTACACAGAAAAAGGAATCAGAGGAACCGCTGACATACATCAGAAAAATGTGGTGGGTTCCTGCAATGTAAACATATTTACTTTATATTTCACATTGACCAAAATAGATTAAAGGGGAACTCAGGTACATATATTCTTATTTCTTATCCACAGAATGGTGATAAGTGTCTAACTGTGTGGGGTCCCACCACTGGGACCCCACACAATTTCATGTCCAGCACTCCAGCTCTCCTCATGGAGAACAAAGGTGCAGGGAAGGAGATTGTGGGGATTCCAGCAGCCAGACCCCCCACTATAAGACACTTATCCCCTATTCCCCTTATCCCAATAAGAATGCATGTGCCAGAGTTCCAGAATTCTGGGTGTCCAGGATTACAGAGGATAATTACATAATAAACATCAATGGGGCAAAAGGCATGTACAGTATAAGAGATATAGATCATATTCTGCTGCAACAGGCTATCTCCACAACATTGTAAACATCAATGAAACATAATTCTAATAATTTAAAACATAAGCACTATAATTTCTCTCACTCTGATTATTACATTTAAACATTTTACTGTGCTAAGTGGGCACATTCAAATAAATGGCCAGTCATTTCTGGTGAAAGAATAGAAAAAATACATACAAACTACAGTGTAACAGCAGGGTATCCAACTTCACCCAATGCAAGTAAGGCTCCTTTCACACTCTGACTGTTGCTCCGTAACAAACGGATCTTAATGTCTCTTTTTTCCCCCCTACTTTGTCTGCCATTAACGTCCATTAGTGTAACGGCGCATAACAGGACTTATAACGGCAAATAGGATCCCATTCACTTGAATGGGATTTCTCTAAAGTCCATTATAAGTCCCGTTATGATAGAGGGAGAAAAAGATGTAACTTAATAACTGGAACACCTGAATATATAAGCTGAATAAATGTTAAATAACAGTAACGCTATAGTATGAATATGGTGGTGTGCCCAATTTTGCTGCTTATCTACTGGTATGTCTTCCCGTTTGTCATGCACAAATATGAGAGTCACTAAAGAAGGATAATAATAGAAAGCACTATATGTGACTTAATGTTCATGCAATATAATATCAAATAGAATGTGTATAAGCGTACCTGCAATTAATGGTAGGTGAATTGTCACTTATATAGGAAGAGGGTGGTATTTACCCCGATATGAGGGCTGTAAGTGCAAACCCGAGAGGGAAGAGAAAGAACACAATATTGGTACCTGTAGTAATATATATGTAAGTATATATTAGAACTTAATTAGATTCATATATATCCGTACCTATGGTTAAATGGTAATGTTTTAATGATAGTATTTAAATGTAGATAAGATGCTGAACGATACTCTAGTTCATATGGACAAGGCAAGATTCTAAATGTACATGTAACCTGTTTATGGTCCGTCATAATCAATAAGTTTGTTTTAATTTACTTGCGATTTTATTGATGATGATGGTGGATATCCTGTGCCTGCGGTTCTTGATGCTGTTGTTCTGTGGTGAGGTGTCCACAAAAATAGCTGGGTATGAGAAAGAACTTGTTTCCAGGATGATAGGAGATGACGGGAGGGCGCCCCAGCCGGTGGCGTCTCAACCGTAGCAATCTCGTTTTGCGGTTAGTCCGGTGGAGTTTGGACCGCGAGTGGTGACGTCACTACTGGTGCTGCGGAGGTCCACAATACTTCCAAAACGTTTTGGAAATGGAAGAACTGTTTCCTTCGTCGGCGAAACATATCGCCGTCCAAACTCCACCAGACTAACCGCCAAACGAGATTGCTACGCTTGAGACGCCACCGGCTGGGGCGCTCTCCTGTCATCTCCTATCATCCTGGAAACAAGTTCTTTCTCATACCCAGCTATTTTTGTGGACACTTGACCGCAGAAGAACCGCATCAAGAACCGAAGGCACAGGATATCCACCATCATCATCAATAAAATCACAAGTAAATTAAAACAAACTTTTTGATTATAACGGACCATAAACAGGTTACTTGTACATATAGGATCTTGCCTTGTCCTTCTCTTTCAGTACATAACTTGTCTATATGAACTGGAGTATCGTTCAGCATCTTATTTACATTTAAATACTATCATTCAAACATTACCATTTAACCATAGGTACGGATATATATGAATCTAATTAAGTTCTAAGATATACTTACATATATATTACTACAGGTACCAATATTGTGTTATTTCTCTTCCCTCTCGGATTTGCACTTACAGCCCTCATATCGGGGTAAATACCACCCTCTTCCTATATAAGTGACAATTCACCGACCATTAAGTACAGGTACGCTTATACACATTCTATTTGATATTATATTGTGTGAACGTTAAGTCCCATATAGCGCTTTCTATTATGACCATTTTTTGTGAATATATAAGCTCCTTCCTACTGCACATGAATGTGACAAGTATGCACATAATCTGCATATGACTATACATATTAATATATGTGAATGATATAAGTGTATATGATTAAAACACATCAGTAACATTGCCGTGTACCTCTGGAGGCCGGGCATACAAATGTGCAAAAACGTAACAAACAAAACCATCCTGTGAAAATATGTCAACACAATACAAAGTGATAAAATGACTAGTGACATGACCTTAAAGTTTGATTTTTCTGCTAACCAAAATACAATCTTCACACTAAGGCACATAATACAAAATAAGTTCCTAAGCATCCAAGCGCTTACTACACCATAATCTTCCCTATCTATACAGGTGGCTTACTACCAGCCACCCAACAATGCAGTACTAAAATGTGTTACTTAAGCATGTCAAGATGTCTTCTTTTTAAGGGTTGGGTCACATGTGCTGCATATTTTCTGCAGCAGTTGCTACCCATTTACTTTAATGAGTAAGAAAATAAGGAGCAGCAAATATGCAGGCCCAGTATTAGTAGTAGAATCAGCCATGTGCCCAGGTCCAGTATTAATAGTAGAATCAGCCATGTGCCCAGGTCCAGTATTCATAGTAGAAACAGTCATTGTTTCCAGGCCCAGTATTGGTAGTAGAAGCAGCCATATGCCCAGCCCAGTATTAGTAGTAGAAGCAGCCATATGCTTAGGCCTAGTATTAGTAGTAGAAGCAGCCATGTGCCTGGTAGTAGTAGTAGTAGTAGTAGTAGTAGTAGTAGTAGTAGCAGCATCAGCAAACCAGAGTTGTCCACCATCTAAAGGAGATGTGTTGTTCTGTAGGAAACTGACATTGTGGACTGATTGGCATATTATTATTCAAATCAGCAGGAGATATATTGAATAATGAAGCTCAAAACTTAATTCCCCCTCTAAATTAATGTTTGAATTTTGCACCTCTTTTGTGGATAATGCAGCTTTTTTTTAACCATGTTCCTACAGTTAGATTTGGTTTTAAGCCCACAACTTACATGTTTTTAATATTTTTTCTTATATTTATTTGTTTTTACAGATCGGTTCACCTGCTTAACCGCTTAAAGGAGAACTCCGGAGTATAAAAATTGTTGCCCATAGTGCCGGCAGTAAAAAAATTAAGATGTGCATACCTTCCTCCGCTCCCCCGGGGCCTTCGGTAACCGGCTCCGGCCTCCTCTGTGATCCTCTTCCTGGTTACCAGTGGTCGGAGAGTCTTACTGCGCTCAGCCAATCACTGGCCGCAGTGAAGTCCCGACTCGGCTGGCGATAGGCTGAGCGGCAGTGTGACGTTTTCGGCCCTGGCCGCAGGTGCCGGTGTAGTGAAGAATTTTGTGTCCTGAAGCTTTTTCACACTGCCGCTCAGCCTATCGCCAGCCAAGTCTGACTTCGCTGTGGCTAGTGATTGGCTGAGCGCAGTATGATTCATCCGACCACCGGCAACCAGGAAGTGGATCGCAGCGGAGACCGGAGACGGTTACCGGAGGCCCCAGGGGAGAGGAGGAAGGTATGTACATCTTTATTTTTTTACTGCCGGCACTATGGGCGACAATTTTTATATTCCGGAGTTCTCCTTTAAGGACATGGCCTGTTTTGACCTTAATGATCAAGTTCCATTTTTAAATACATATGCATATTCATTATTTTTTCCCATTTTTATTTACATGTTTATAAAAATATATTGCAGTGCAGTACACATCTGTACTTCACTGGATTATGCCTGTCAGAGTAACACAGGCATAGCCCAGCAGATCAGACTCAGAGTCTGATTGGCTTCTGTTGCCATGACAACAGAGAAGAGACTTTTGTCAGACTGTTGCCATGGATATGATCGATGATGTGGCCCTCTCCTCCTCCATCGCGTCATTGAGTGACGCATTGGAGGTGAAGGAGAGGAGGTGACACAGCTCCCAGTGACACTGCTCCTGGTATGTCCCCAGACCAAGCATAGCTGTGGTAGTAAGATTGGTGGTAGGCATGATGATAGTGCCAGTCATGAAGTGGGATATGGTGAGATGGACAAGTAGCCCATAACTCTTCAGTAATATCTGGGAGGAGTGGCCAAAATCATGATGAGGACAATGATAATGTGGTATTACACAAGATATGGGTGCCAGGTGACAAGGAGGTAACATCGTCTGAGCAACAGGGTAGGCCAGGGCACAAATTTAAAAACTATGACCTACATAACCACATTAAGTGGCATCACAAGTCTGCATGAAACAATGTTATCAAAACCTTGCTGCTTTAACTCCAGTTTACAGTCTCTGTGTTGTTATCATCATTGTCATTTCGTGTTACTGCCATGTCTGCAGGAGGAAATCTCACACTTGCTGTCTCCTTGTAATCTAGGATTAAGTAGAATGGGAGCTGCATCTAAGTGGCATAACACTGCTAGGTTACATAACTTTTAGGGCCCATAGACTGTGTTATACATAAGTTTTAGAGTTATTGCTGAGGTTCGGGTTCACCTCAAACCTATTCGGTTTCCACCAAACTTTTTGCCAAAATTCTGTTAAACTGCCAAATTGAATTTTTTAAAAGTTCACTCATCTCTAGTCCTTGTGGACAAAATTGACTGCATCCTCAAGTGGTTAATAATGGGCTACAAAGAGACAAAAACGCAGTATGTTGTTTTTCACAATAAAAAAAAAATCAAAATAAAACCTCTATATCTACAGTAGGATTGTTTCAGTCTTTTAAACCTTGGTTTCTATTTAACATTTGCAGTCTTCTACAGCTGAATGGAATTCAAGCTGTTGAATTTGGCTTTGTTTGTGTTCTCAATGGAGTAAAGTAAAAGAAAACTACATGTGAAATATGCCCCGTTCGGTCTAGCATCTGCTTTTTCTTCATTGAAATCAATACATTTGTTATTTTTAAACTCAGAAGCATTGACTGAAAGATCTAGGAACATTAAAACATTGAAGTATCCCTTGAAAAACATTCTTAAAATACAATTAAAACAATTATTATGTAGCAATCCTTACCAAGAGGTTGTTGGACAGCTGACTCTGATGATAACTAAAAATGTAGTTAACCTCTTCCCTCCCCAGGGCGTGTGGGTATGTCTAAGGAATGGGGGGCAGCTACGGTATTGTGAAGTTATCTCGCTCCGTACCACGTGGACCCTAGCTGCAATCAACAGCTAGGGGCTGCAGCTAATAGCCTGCAGCGGTATTACCGCTGCGAGGCTATTAACCCTTTAGATCCCGCGATCAAAGCTGATCACGGGACCTAAAGCCAGCAATTTTACGTTGCCCGTTGTTTGCTATGGGTGATCAGGACCACCGCAGGGAAATCGCATGGTCCTGATCACCTGACATGATGGTCCCCACCTGCCTCGGTGCCGTCCAATCTTCTCTGTGTTGCTCTATCCTGCTTTGGCAGGCTAAAGCAACAGAGCGCAGATAGCACTGATACAGTAAATGCTGTGTAATAGCCAGCATTGATCAGTGTTAGGAATCAAAATATTCCATGTTACAAAATGTTTATAAAAAAAAAGGATTAAATGTGTTTAACCCCTCCCTCTCATAGAGCCATGTCAACAGAAAAATAAAATAGTTATAGGGATCAGAAGAGGAACATTTTATATATATTTTTATATTGATTTTTTTCACTAGCAAAATTAAACAAAACCCATATATACAATGTAGGTCATTGTAATCATATGGACCTACAGAATAAAGATAATGGGTAATTTCTACCAAAAAGTGCACTACAAAATTGATGAAAAATTGGAAAAAATTTATAAATTGATGAAAATTATAAAGAGTTTAAAAGGCGAGGAGGAAAAAATGAAAATCAAAAAACTAAAAATTGCTGCATCATTAAGGGGTTAAGACTTTGTTCACACGTTCAGATTTCCACAGTGTATTTTGTGATACAGAAATACGCTGCAGATTCTGTTATGAGCAAACTCACAAGGCTACCTGGCTGCAGTTCTGTGTGTGCAGTAAGGTTTGGAGGCAGGCCCGCATGTCACAGTCACCTCGGTACACTGGGACCAGCCTCTAAACCTTACTGCACATAGAGAGCTGCAACATGGTAGCCCTGTGCAGTGGCGGATCCAGGGGGGCGGGGCAACGAGACAATTGCTCCCCCCCCCCCGAGATTTCTGCCTCCCTCACGATTTCTAGCATGGTGGAGCGGGAGCTGACAACTCCCGCTCCCCCATTCACTCATTTGTTCACCTTTCTCGCAGGCTGGCACGATGACATCATATTATCGCGCCGGCACCTGAAGATCCCGTCATCGCGGCTCGCTGCTGACGGCACACTGCACTGAGCACGCAAGATGAAGACAGCTGCTCAGCGGGGGAACATAACATAGGTAAGTTTGTTTTAACTGTATGGTATTGGGGTCAGGGAGCAATGTAAAAATGTAGGGGGCACAAAAAAGGAAACATTTAAACTGAGGTGCCCATGACAGGGGGCATTATATGTGAAGAGCACATGACAAGGGGTCCCCTGTCATGTACCACTCACATATATGTGAGGGGCATAGCACAGGGTGCATTATATGTGAGTGGCACATGATGAGAGCATTTTTTGAGGGACAAAGCACAGGGGGCATTAAATGTTAGGGGAGCATGATTGGGGCATTATATTTAAGGGGCACAGCACAAGGGGCATTATATGTAAGGGGCACAGCACAGGGGGCATTATATGTGAGGGGCACAGGACAGAGGGCATTATATGTGAATGGCACAGCATAGGGGGCATTATATGTTAGGGGCACAGGACAGAGGGCATTTTTATTATGTAGGGAACAGGACAGACATTATTATTATGTGGGGGTGCAGGAAGGGTGATAATTATTATATGTGGGGGCACAGGATGGGGCACTATTACTATATGTGAAGGCACAGAGTGTTTTACATTTTAGAGGTATGGTGTATATTATAAAGAAATTTCAGGGGTGGTACGATTTTTATGGGCCACATTACATTACAGTATTGTATTCACTGCACGGCAAGGTTATATTCAAATGGTACAGTGTGCAGTAGAGAGCGCAGTGTGTGGTAGTATTATATTCAGAGAGCGCGGTGTGTGGTAGTATTATATTCAGAGGGTGCAGTGTGTGGTAGTATTATATTCAGAGGGTGCAGTGGGTGGTAGTATTATATTCAGAGAGCGCGGTGTGTGGTAGTTTTATATTCAGAGAGCGCGGTGTGTGGTAGTTTTATATTCAGAGAGCACGGTGTGTGGTGGTATTATATTCAGAGAGCGCAGTGTGTGGTACTATTATATTCAGAGAGTGCAGTGTGGATACGGTGCTTAGCAGTATTATTGTTTTCATATAGAGGATCAGAATCCGCTGACAAATTAAGGAGCCATCTGGGTGTCATTTTCTGCAGAGAAAAGATTTAGCTGACAAAGTCACAGCGGTATGTACCATCGAAGCTGTCACCTGTAGTCACTGATATCATTGTGTATTTGCCTCACTATGTCCCATCAGAGCTGTAGTCACTTGTAAGTTTTGCAGTTTTCATGGGTGACAAAACAACTCCCAGCATCCCCTTACCACTACTTGGGTCATACTGGGAACTGTAGTTTTAAATGGTAAAAACTTCTTTAGCGCTTTCCCATTCTGTGACAATTGGCATATTTGATTATTATACAGGAGATTATTTTCTACAACGTGCTTCACCGCGGGCATCACAACTATACTGCCAACCTAATGTGGAGGAACTACAACCTAATGTGGGGGAACTGTACTGCCAACTAAATGTGGAGGAACTACAACCTAATGTGGGTGAACTATACTGCCAACAAAATGTGGGGGAACTACAACCTAATGTGGGGGAACTATACTACCAACTTAATGTGGGGGAACTATACTGCCAACCTAATGGGGGGGGGGGGAACTACAACCTAATGGGGGGGAACTATACTGTCAACCTAATGGGGGGGACTTCAACCTAATGTGGGGGAACATACTGCCAACCTAATGTGGGGGAACTACAACGTAATGTGGGGGAACTATACTGCCAACCTAATGTGGGGAAACTACAACCTAATGTGGGGGAACTACAACCTAATGTGGGGAAACTATACTGCCAACCTAATGTGGGGGGACTACTACCTAATGTGGGGGAACATCCTGCCAATCTAATGTGGGGGAACTACAACCTAATGTGGGGGAACTATGCTGCCTACCTAGTGTGGGGGCACTATGCTGCATACTTAACCTGTTGGGGACGAAGGGCGTATGCAAACGCCCTGGCGTCCGGGTACTTAAGGACGAAGGGCGTATCCATACGCCTGTGGGAATTTCGGTCCCCGCCGCGCACCGGGCAGGGACCGGACCGGCGTGATTGCTGATATCTATCAGCAGGCACCCCGTGCAAATGCCCAGGGGGGTCATTAGACCCCCATGTCGGCGATCGGCACAAATCGCAAGTGAATTCACACTTGCGATTTGCGCCGATTCCGGGTCATTACGGGTCTATGGTGACCCGGAATAGAAGGGGGATCGCGGTTGTCTAAGACAACTACGATCCCCCTACAGCGATAGGAGTGACGTGGCAGGGGTGCCACCCCTCCTATCTCTGCTATTGGTGGTCTAGATGCGATCACCAATAACAGATCAGGGGCGGAGGGGTTTACTTTCGTTTTCCCCATCCTGCCCACCCACAATAGGCGGGGCAGGATGGGGAAAACAACGGGGACCGAACGCCGAAGGTCCACTTACCCCTCCGGAGGCTGCGGGCGACGGTGATCGGCGGGCGGCGTGCGGCAGAAGAGGACGGCTCCCTGGATCCTACGGAAACCGGTAAGTTGCCTAGCAACATCTGAGACTGTAGCCCTCCAGATGTTGCAAAACTACGACTCCCAGCATGCCCAGACAGCTGTTTGCTGTTTGGGCATGCTGGAATATGTAGTTTTGCAACAGCTGGAGGGCTGCAGTTTGAGAACACTATATAGTGGTCTCTAAACTGAATCCCTCTAGATCTTGCAAAACTACAACTCCTAGCATGATCAAACAGCTCTTTGCTGTCTGGACATGCTGGGATTTGTAGTTTTGCAACATCTGAAGGGTCACAGTTTGGAAATCACTGGGCAGTGGTCTGTAAACTGTAGCCCTCCAGATGTTGCAAAACTGCAAATCCCAGCATGCTGAAACAGCAAACAGCTGTCTCACCATGCTGGGAGTTGTAGTTGTGTAACCTCCAGCTGTTGCATAATTACATCTCCCAGCATGCCCTTCGGCGATTAGTACATGCTGGGAGTTGTAGTTTTGCAACAGCTGGAAGCACACTGGTTGTAAAATACTGTTAGGTAACAGAACCTAACTAAAGGTTTTCCAACCAGTGTGCCCCCAGCTGTTGAAAAAGTACAACTCCCAGCATGCACGGTATGTCAGTACATGCTGGGAGTTGTAGTTTTGCAACAGCTGGAGGCACACTGGTTGGAAAATACTGTTAGGTAACAGAACCTAACTAAAGGTTTTCCAACCAGTGTGCCTCCAGCTGTTGCAAAAGTACAATTCCCAGCATGCACGGTATGTCAGTACATGCTGGGAGTTGTAGTTTTGCAACAGCTGGAGGCACACTGGTTGGAAAATACTGTTAGGTAACAGAACCTAACTGAAGGTTTTCCAACCAGTGTGCCTCCAGCTGTTGCAAAAGTACAACTCCCAGCATGCACTGTCAGTGCATGCTGGGAGTTGTGGTTTTGAAACAGCTGGAGGTTTGTCCTCCCATGTGAACGTACAGGGTACATTCACACGGGCTGGTTTACAGTAAGTTTCCTGCTTCAATTTTGGTCTGCGGCAAAAAAAAATGTTTACACTAACATGCTGGTGTTGCCCCATACTTTTTATTTTCATAAGCAGTAAAAGGAAAAAAAAGCCCCCCAAAATTAGTAACGCAATTTCTCCTGAGTACGGAATTACCCCATATGTTGGCGTAAAACGCTCTGCGGGTGCACAACAAGGCTCAGGAGTGATAGCGCACCATGTATATTTGAGGCTTAAATTGGTGATTTGCACAGGGGTGGCTGATTTTACAGTGGTTCTGACATAAACGCAAAAACATAAATACCCACATGTGACCCCATTTTGGAAACTACACCCCCCACGGAACGTAACAAGGGGTATAGTGAGCATTTACACCCCACAGGTGTTTGACGAATTTTCATTAAAGTTGGATGGGAAAATGAAAAAAAATAATGTTTTCACTAAAATGCTGGTGTTACCCTAAATTTTTCATTTTCACAAGGGAAAATAGGAAAAAAGCCCCCAAAAATTTGTAATCCCATTTTCTCTGAGTAAGAACATACCCCATATGTGGATGTAAAGTGCTCGGCGGGCGCACTACAATGCTCAGAAGAGAAGGAGCGCCATTGGGATTTTGAAGAGAAAATGTGTCCGGAATTGAAGGCCACATGAGTTTACAAAGCCCCCATAGTGCCAGAACAATGGACCCCCCCCCACATGTGACCCCATTTTGGAAACTACACCCCTCATGTAATGTAATAAGGGGTACAGTGAGCATTTACGCCCCACAGGTGTCTGACAGATTTTTGGAACAGTGGTCCGTGAAAATGAAAAAAAAATGTTTTCATTTACACAGTCCACTGTTCCAAAGATCTGTTAAATGCCAGTGGGGTGTAAATACTCACTGCACCCCTTATTAAATTCTGTGAGGGGCGTAGTTTCCAAAATGGGGTCACATGTGGGGGGTCCACTGTTCTGGCACCACAGGGGGCTTTGTAAACGCACATGGCCCCTGACTACCATTCCAAACGGATTCTCTTTCCAAAAGCTCAATGGCGCTCCTCCTCTTCCGAGCATTGTATTTCGCCCGCAGAGCATTTTACGTCCTAACATGGGGTATTTCCATACTCAGAAGAGATGGGGTTACAAATTTTGGGGGGCATTCTCTCCCATAATCCTTTGTAAAAATGGCAAATTTGGGGAAGAAACTGCACTTTAGTGAAAACATTTTTTTTTTCATTTACACATCCGATTTTAACGAAAAGTCGTCAAACACCTGCGTGGTGTTAAGGCTCACTGGACCCCTTGTTATGTGCCTTGAGGGGTGTAGTTTCCAAAAATGGTATGCCATGTGGGGTTTTCTGCTGTTCTGGCACCATAGGGTCTTACTAAATGTGACCTGCCCCCCAAAAACCATTTCAGCAAAATTCACTCTCCAAAATCCCATTGTTGCTCCTTCCCTTCTGAGCCCTCTACTGTGCCCACCGAACACTTGACATACACATATGAGGTCCTTACTCGAGAGAAATTGGGTTATAAATTTTTGGAGGCTTTTTCTCCTATTATCACTTGTAAAAATTCAAAAACTGGGTCTACAAGAACATGCGAGTGTAAAAAATGAATATTTTGAATTTTCTCCTTCACTTTGCTGCTATTCCTGTGAAACACCTAAAGGGTTAAAAAACTTACTGAATGTCATTTTGGATACTTTGAGGGGTGAAGTTTTTATAATTAGTAATTTGTGGGGTATTTCTAATAGGAAGGGCCTTCAAATCCACTTCAAACCTAAACTGGTCCCTGAAAAATTTCGATTTTGAAAATTTTGTGAAAAATTGGAAAATTGATGCTGAACTTTGAAGCCCTCTGATGTCTTCAAAAAGTAAAAACATGTCAACTTTTTGATGCAAATATAAAATAGACATATTGTATTTGTGAATCAATATATAATTTATTTGGAATGTCTATTTTCAAATTTGGGAATTTTTCACCAAGAAATGATGCAAGTATCGACAAAAATTTACCACTACCATAAAGTAGAATATGTCACGAAAAAACAATCTCGGAATCAAATTTATAAGTAAAAGCATCCCAGAGTTATTAATGCTTAAAGTGACAGTGGTCAGATTTGCAAAAAATGCTCCCGTCCTTAGGATTATAATGGGCTCCGTCACCAAGGGGTTAAAGGGGTACTCCACTGCCCCAGCGTTCTGAACATTTTGTTCCAAACCCCGGGTGCAGGCTGTGGGGGCTGTGATGTCATAGCCACGCCCCTTGTGATGTCACACAACACCTCCTCAATGCAAGTCTGTGGGAGGGGGCGTGTCGACCAGCGCATGATACTCTAATAGTGCCCCTCCTGAGATTAGATTCTGTATCCGGCCCTGGCCCTGTGTGTCTGCTCTTAGCAGAATCCTCAATGTATTTCCTGCAGCATGAAATGCAAAGTGGATTTCCCATAGAGTGAAATACTCTGTGGATCTGTAACCCTACCCTGAAGGAGTATTCTCATTATCCTTATTCCCTGTGGATAGGAGATCATTAGAATTAGGGATGAGCGAATCAAATCTGAAGAATCCGAATTAGTTAAGAATTTCAGAAAAAAATTGATTCGCAACAAATGCGAATATCACCACGATTCTATCACGCAAATTGCTTCATTAAACTCCATTTAGTGTGGTCCAGGCTCCAGGGACTCTAAATTGAATCCACATGTGAGGATATGGGGCAAGGAATCCTGGGAAGGCGGGAACAATGGTAGGCGGGACAACCCTGAATCACATGCAGGATGCAGCCTACCAGTTAATTCAGGGAGGGATAAGCCAGTGTCAAAGCTGTGTGGCTGTGGTTAAAACTTCATAATAGACAACACATGAAAATTTGGCTGTGCTATGTGAAAAGGATAAGAGATAGCTGTTCGTAGGAGTTATTGATAGTATTTGACCCCCCTTTAGAAACAGTTAAAACAGCAAAACAGAGACTAATGATTTCCTATGACAAACTCTACTTGCCTCCAGTGCTCCTGTGGTGTCATCGGTGTCCTGCTATAGGCCCCAGCTGCAATGCTCTTCTTGAGGTGTGGCGTGATGCTTGGGTTCGTAGTGACGTAATAACCCAGTGTGTCATATTGTCAGTCATCCAATCACTGTGACGTCCCACCTTGGCCAGTGATTGGCTGAGCGGCAGTATGACACAACGGGCTCCAATGTCACACCAGGCCCAAAATTCATATTGCAGCTGGGACCTGGAGCAGGACACCAGAGACATCACAGGAGCGTTGGAGGTAAGTAAAGGTGTTTTTCTATATACAGTAGAATTGTCTATTGTTTTAAACCCCCTTACTGCCCTATGACTTTAAAAACCTAAATTACACCATCCCACAGACAGCACCAGCCCCATCTGTACTGCATTTAAGCCTCATATTGCTCTCATAGTTGTGCATAGTTTGCCTCAGTAACATTTAACTAAAAAATAGGGATACTTGTATAGGGACAGAGGGATTCAGATTGACAATATAGGCTGTGTTTATAAAAGAAGGTCACTTGGTAGATACGCAATAAATGTTAAAAGGGTCCTAAATATTTTATGTAATTTGTGATCAGAACTAATACCAATATTTTTGTCTGACCTTTCATGGCTATTTATTAAAATGTCAGTACTATATATCTGTCAAAAGCAATCTAGTACAAATTTGTTCTTGTTATAGGGAAGCACATGCTGTCATCGCTTTAAATTGATGATTCATTCATATGACTGATACCTGTTAATTCACCTTACAGAAATACAATACAGTCACATTTAATTAATTTATTTGTCTGACAGAACCTTATAAAACATTGTGCAAATATCAAAGCTGCTTTCTGAAAATCAAAGTTTGTAAGGTCAAAAATACCTTGTGACCTAAATTCTGTTTTCGTGAATATATTCATACATTTGTTATCAATTTTGTTTTAGAAATGCATACATCCATTTATGATAATATACAAGGCATCTTACCATTTACTCTTAACATTAGAGGTTAGCGAGCTTTTGAAAAGTGTTCGGATTGCGCAGAACAAGTTTCCTGCAAACCGAAAGTGAAAGGGTTAAGTTGCGCTAGCCAGCAAGGAAGGAGTTAATTAGCTCTGCTCTCATTGGGGTGGAGGAGAAAGGTTATATACATCATATAGCCCTCTATATGGCTGTATAATGTTTACAGTGAAGAGGGTGATACTTATTATTTTGAAGAGGAGAAACAGATGCTGGCACTGGTAAAACAGTGTGAAAAGTGCTGTAGATCTCACGATTAAAGCTGCTGCAGAACAGCTCCTCTGCCGACTCTGATCACAACAGGTGCTCCAGCCGTATACAGAAAAGGCAATCACAAATAACAATAGAAAGAAACACGGGGGCACTCATCTATCTTGAATCAGTTGCTGGCTTCTTTATTCAAGGTGCAAAGGAACACATGTTCTGGTGAGCCCCGCCAGGAGAGAGCATGTGGTACGATAGCTATTTCGTGTAGATCCCAGCACTTCCTCAGGTGTGTAAGGGGTCAGGTGAAATACTTCCTGAACACCTACGTCAGAAGGTAAGGGCGTTTCCACACTTCTGTAACACTCAGCATATACAATTAATATCGATAAAGATTCCGATTAAATAAATACATACACAAATACAATACATAAAGAGCATGATTAGAAAATAGAAACATAGTTCCTTTTTGCTTTATATGTGCACTATCACAATAGCTCTTTTAATATGACCTTTAACAAAAGACACTCATGTCGAGATGATCGTTCAGACCTAGGTTTCCCTCTGCATTTGTCTGTATGATCCATCTCGCTTCGCGTTGAAGCAGTAGTTTATGGCTATCTATCCCTGAGGTTGTAACAACTTTTTCTAGGACCTTGAACTTCAAAATTCCTGCGTCTCCTCTATGTTCATCTGTCACGTGTGAGATAAGTCTGGGGGAACCTTTTTAAGTTGTGATAGAACAGAAATGCTCTCTAAACCTCACATTTAGGGGTCCAATTACACACCCAATGTAAAAGCGCATGCACGGGCAGAATATGGCATATATATAACGTTGCTGGTTCTACAGCATACTATGTTTTGTAGGTGAGACGCTTATGCCTCCTAATGTCACATTTCTGTCAGTGCATGCTTGGGGGCACCAATTACAGGTGCCACATCTGTACATTCTGGGGCATAATGACTTGTTCAACCAGTTTTCTTTTGTGGAGGGATTCTTTAATTTGCTGCTCACTAGGACATGTTTTATATTTCTGCATTTTCTAAAAGCGACCAGAAGTTTCTGTCTAGCACTTTCTGCCAGATCAGCATCATTTTGTACCAGAAACCAGTTGTCCCTGATAGAATTTTTAATCTGCTGGGCCATTGGGCTAAACACTAAAGAAAAGGAAAAACAAAAAGTGGGTTCGGGAGGTAATGAACTGTGAGGGGAGGAAGAAGACAAAGACGGGGGTCCATAATTGGGGTTCAGTGGGTTAGAGGAATGTCTAACCTTGGTCTTCATACTTTGTTTGATTTTGATGTTTTTTGCTTCCTGTCAGAAGCGACCTTCTATCTTGTTTTGTTGCTTTTTCTAATGATTTAACAAGAACTCTTTTGGGGTAACCCCTTGCCAATAAACGATTTAACAGATCCTGTGCTTGAGAAAGCAAATCTTCTTCCTTACTATTAATCCCCCTATTGCCCATACGGCACTGCCTTCATGACATGCTCGGGGTGGTAGCTCCCATAATGGAGAAAGGAGTAGCAAGCTGTTGGCCCTGGAATGTACAGATGTGGCACATGTAATTGATGCACCCAAGCATGCACTGACAGAAATGTGACATTCAGAGGTATAAGCGTCTCCCTAAAAAGCGCAGTATGCTGTAGAACCAGCAACGATATATATGCCATATTCTGCCCGTGCATGGCTTTTACATAGGGTGTACAATTAGACCCCTAAATGTGAGGTTTATAGAGCATATCCGTTCTATCACAACTAAGAAAGGCTCCCCCAGACTTATCTCACATGTGACGGATGAACATAGAGGAGACGCAGGAATTTTGAAGTTCATGGTCCTAGAAAAAGTCATTACAACATCATGCCTCAGGGATAGATAGCCATATACTACTGCTTCAACGTGAAGCGAGATGGATCATACGGACAAATGCAGAAGGAAACCTCGGTCTGAACGATCGTCTCGACATGAGCGTCTTTTGTTAAAGGTCATATTAATAGAGCTATCGTGATTGTGCACATATAAAACAAAAAGGAACTATGTTTCTATTTTCTAATCATGCTCTTTATGTATTGTATTTGTGTATGTATTTATTTAATTGAAATCTTTATCGATATTAATTGTCTATGATGAGTGTTGCAGAAGTGTGGAAACGCCCTTACCTTCTGACGTAGGTGTTCAGGAAGTATTTCACCTAACCCCTCACACACAGGTAGGCGTGACCTGCGGAAGTGATGGGAACGGCACGAAATAGCTATCGTACCACACACTCTCTCCTGGCGGGGCTCGCCAGAACATGTGTTCCTTTGCACCTTGAATAAAGAAGCCAGCAACTGATTCAAGATACGTGAGTGCCCCCGTGTTTCTTTCTATTGATACTTATTATTTTGTTTCTGGTCCAGGCCACTTCTTGTGTTGCCCCACCTCTAGCAATGATGTCACCAAGGGGGAAGAGCTACATAAGAAGAAGCCCAGATCAAGGAGTTAATCAGCAGTGCTAACTAATTCCTTCCTTGCTGGGCTGAGCTGTACTTTCAGCTGTCATCTGAAGCCATGATATTGCCACGTTTACGCAAGCCGAACCTAGCAATGCTGAAACGTTTTTTGAACTGTTAACCCCCTGAAATTCGGATCAAATGTACTTAACATCCCTTGTACCATGACCCTAAGATATAAGAAAGAAAGAAAAAAAGGGGTTTTATGAGAAAGCATCTTTAAAGGTAACCTGTAGACAATTTTTATGCTGTCTGAACCACAAGTCATCTGGGCAGGCCCCTTGTGGCTTCAGTGTGTCTCACTGATCTATAGACCTTTCCCATTTAAGGCTAGTGGCCACCAAAGACTGACTACACTTATGAATTCTAGTTTGGAAAGCATATAAGTGAGGAAATGTTCCCTTTAACCCTTTAACAATCAAAGAAATACAACTTTTAGCATTTTCATTTTTTTTCTTCCTTTTCTTTTAAGAGCCAAAATGCTTTTATTGTTCCATCTACAGAGGTTTATGAGGTAAAACCGGGGAAAAAAATGCAATCTTGCAAATTTTTCGCCATTCCCTGATTTCTATAACATTACTATATAATATATACAACACCCAGAGACATTCAATGTTGGTTCATAATATTTATGTGTTCCTGAAATATTTATGTGTTGCTTCCTTTTTTGGATCCAAGCTGGATTTTGAAAAAAAACTGCACCAAATGTGTTCAGACAATTCCAGAAACCAAACTTAAAGGGGTACTCTGGAGGAAAACTCAGAAAACAGATTTGTAAATTACAAGTAAAAAAGAGAGCAAAGGGAGGCACTGTTCACATGGCAACAAAAATGTGGAAAATGCCAGAAGAAGTAATTCCAACTGAAAAATGGATGGTGGAGGAGGTGCACGGACAAATGAGTATACAGCTTAAACAACCACTATAATCCAGATGGAAAATCCTGCACTCACCATGTCCATCGCTGTGTCTGTGGAGGTTCAAAGGAAAACACCGGTGGTTCAGAGGCAAACACCGGTGGTTTTGTGCTAATTAGCACTCCTTACGGCCTGAAGATTTGTAAATGACTTCTATTAAAAAAATCTTAATCCTTCCAGTACTTATTAGATGCTGAATACTACAGAGGAAATTATTATCTTTTTGGAACACAGAGCTCTCTGCTGACATCATGACCACAGTGCTCTCTGCTGACACCTCTGTCCATTTTAAGAACTGTCCAGAGTAGGAGAAAATCCCCATAGAAAACATATGCTGCTCTGGACAGTTCCTAAAATGGACAGAGATGTCACCTCTGTAGTATTCAGCAGCTAATAAGTACTGGAATGATTAAGATTTTTTAATAGAAGTAAATTACAAATTTGTTTAACTTTCTGGCACCAGTTGATTAAAAAAAAAAAGTTTTCTAACAGAGTACCACTTTAAAGCACTTAAAGGGGTACTCCGCTGGAAAACATTTGCATTTTTTAAATCAACTGGTGCCATAAAGTTAAACAGAATTTACTTCTATTTAAAAATATTAATCCTTCCAGTACTTATCAGCTACTATATGCTCCAGAGGAAGTTCTTTTCATTTTGAATTTCCATTTTGTCTGACCACAGTGCTCTCTGCTGACACCCCCCGTACATTTTAGGAACCTGTCCAGGTAGGACCAAATGCCCATAGAAAACCTATCCTGTTCCGGACAGTTCCTGACATGGACAGAGGTGTCAGCAGAGACCCCTGTGTTCAGACAGATAAGAAACTAAAAAAAAAAAAAAAAGAACCTCATGTGGAGCACATAGCAGCTGTTAAGTACTGGAAGGATTAAGATTTTTAAATGGAAGTAATTTATAAATTTGTTGGAGAAGGAAAAGGGTATGTGTATCTCACTGGGGTATACTATTCCGAGGTTAACTGGGATGGTCTAAATCCCCAAAAGACCTAGTAAAGTGAATAGGTATATATAATAAATTATATAAAACCAGTCTTCAAGGATAGTGAAATGAAGAGATAAAAAGGAGATAAAATGAGCGAGAAAAAGGTGATGTGGAACCAAATAAATGTAAAATCAATAAGTTAAATGTCATAAAATAGATACTGAATAAATAATGATAGTAAATGAAAGTAAATAAATAATATAATGGAGAGGAGGAAGTGACGGCGGCATGAGCTAGTGCCGCGCACTCCGGGGCTCTGGCCCCGCCCCCTGAGCCCTCGGGACGGAGGTGGAGTGAATGCCGACCTCGCGATGCCGGGACACTCACAGCCTGATGCCGACAGTGGGGCTCTCCTGCCCGGACGCCCTGTGGAGAGCCGGGGGCGCTGGATTCTGCGGTCGGAGGAGCGAGAAGGTGGCGGTATAGCCCGTCGTCGGCTAGGACGGGAGGTGCTGTGGAAGGGGATGCCGGAGAGGAGGTGAGAGAGGGGGGGTGTGGTTTTGCCTCGGCCAGCTACTGAGAGGAGCTTCGGACTTGTGCCGGAGGCCTATATATGTGGCACCTGCCTCACGTAGGCCACAGGGACGCGGAGGTGCTGAGGGGCATGTGTGGATCTCCACTACTCCTCGCTGGGATTTGAATAGACTGGCCCAGACCCTTTCTTGTGGATAGAGAGTGGAGCTGTCAGATGCTACATGTGATGAATATTTAACAGTGCAGGAGCCGGTGAAACCATTGATTAATACCCCGGCAATTTTCCGAACAGCAGCAGCCCCTTGCACTGGCCCCATGTGGAATGGACAATATTGGATGCCTGACTCTCTGCCTGGTCACTCCTCCTAGCGATTTGGAGAAACCGGGACTCTTGGACTAAATTGAACAACTTGGTCTTAGCAGAATTCCTCTCTCATGAAATTGGATCCCTCCTTGGACCCGATAAGATCAGTGACTCTGGGGGGTGATTGCACTGTCTACCAGGGGGAGCGTGAATACGCTAATGATTCTGTAGTTGCATATTAGTATGCTATACCTGGTGGTGGATATTTCTGGATCAGGGTGTGATACCCTAGGTTTTAAGCGCTCCTCAGAGCCATATGGGACTGTGAATTCTAACTTTTGTATGCTGTAAAGAACGGGATTTAAATTCTCGAGTGGGAGGGGCCTATGGTGTATAAAGTTGCTAAGTTGGTTCGTGATATCCCCGTAGTGCTACATACATCCCACAAATATAAAGTGAAGAGAAATAGTGGGTGAAATGGCCCCTAAGGTGAACCCCAGAAGATCAGGGGGTAGCTCGCCACAAAAAGACAAGGGGGCTATGGGTAAATTGGATAAAATGTGGAAGTCTCCAGCTGTGGGTATAAAAACTAGAACCCAGAAGGATCTCTCCCCTAGTAAAACAGGCTCTAGGTACTCGGTCTTGGAGGTGGAAGAAACTGAGGAAGGGCAGTCTGTGCCCCCTATGGGAACACAGATGTTAGAGGAGATCTTGGGAGGGGTGAAAAAATCTAATTGTGCAATTGAGGAGATAAATAAACAACTGGGTGTGGTATCTACCGAGGTATCTCTGATAAGACACGATATGACTAAAATGAGAGATAGGATTTCCAGACTGGAGGAAGAAGCCCCTAAAACAGAAAATAGGATCAAGGTTTTGGAGGAGGAGGTTAATGACTTGAAAAAGGAGAGGACATCTGTTAAAGATAAGCTCACAGACCTTGAGGATAGATCTAGACGATGTAATATAAGGATGGTGGGGTTTCCTGAGGGGGTGGAGGGGGGGGGGACTCTGCCATACAGTTTATTAATAGGTGGTTGAAGGAGGGAATAGGGGAAGGGCATCTTACCCCAATGTTTGGGATTGAACGAGCTCATCGGGTGCCAAGGCGTATTCCCCCTCCGGGGGGTCCCCCTAGGACAATCCTAATTAAGTTATATACCTCCCAGGACAGGGATACTATCCTTAGGAGGGCAAGAGAGATGAGGGACCTACAGTATAATGGGCAGAATATTTTTCTATATCCGGGGTGTTCTCTGGGGTGTCACTAGGATAGGAGTGCATAGTAGAAGTACGGTGCATTATGGGGAGGGGGGGTGGGGGGGAAGGGTAAGGGAAAGGAGGGAGGGATGGCACGGGATGATCAAAAGAGGTTTATTTTTTATTTTTATTTATTTTTATTTTTTTCTTCTCTTCTTCTCTCTCTCTCTTTCCTTCTTCTCTCTTTTCTCTTAGGCAAATATATCTATGCTTAAACTATTAGCCTGGAACGTACGAGGTATGTCGGATAGAATTAAAAAGTGTGCAATTTTCGATTATATTCGGAGGTGCCTTCCTGCGATCATATGTTTAGTTGAGACCCATAGGTCAAGAGATGAGCAGATACTTCCAAGGAAGTGGGCCAAAGAAGAATACCACTCCAGATTCTCTTCCTACTCCGTGGGAGTGTCAGTATATGTTCACAGGAGGGTACCATTTGAGACTAAGAATGCAAAAGTAGATAAGTATGGTCGATATGTATTTCTCTATGGAATATGGGAAGATAGGGCAGTCATCTTGGCTTTTGTTTATATTCCTCCACCTTTTAGGGTGGATGTTCTGAGGGACCTTGTGAGCTATAGCGAAAGTAAGACACATTCGGCATTATGGATAGTTGGAGATTTGAACAATGTAATGGACCCTAGTATGGACAGATACAAATTAGGTAGGAATGTAGGGGGGAACGAAACAGCATTGGCGAGGTAGTGTGGAGAGATGAATTGGGTTGATGGATGGCGGAAACTAAACCCAGGAGTAAGACAGTACTCATGCTTTAGTACCTCATATAACACTGCTTCCCGAATTGACTTATGCCTGTGTGATAAGAATGCAATGACCTGGACCAGCAGGGTGCAGTATAAAGCTATAACCCTATCGGACCATTGCCCAGTGGTGGTGGAAATTGG
Source organism: Hyla sarda (assembly GCF_029499605.1). Classification (NCBI taxonomy): domain Eukaryota; kingdom Metazoa; phylum Chordata; class Amphibia; order Anura; family Hylidae; genus Hyla; species Hyla sarda. The sequence continues at coordinate 341,443,366 of NC_079191.1, read as the reverse complement.
AGGCATGGTAATGGGTGGGAAAAGGTTGGGCTTTCGGCTCAACCCCCACTGGATTGAATTAGTGGGCGATCAGGACTGGTTTAGACAGGAAATAGAGGCATTCTGGGAGATTAATCATAAGTCCGCAAATCCTCAGGTGGTATGGGATACTATGAAGGCATATTTGAGGGGCCTATATATAGGGCGAATCAATAAAAAAAAAAGGAATTCTCACAGGAAGAAACAGTACTGAATAGTAAAGTGGCAATATTAGAAGCAGGGATAGAAGAGGATAGTGGGGGGGGGGAACAGCTGTTAGAACTGAAGGCAGCTCAAGAGGAATATAAAGAATATCTACTTAAAAAGGCACAAAATAAACTATTCTTCAGTGGGCAATTTAACTTCTTTGAGAAAGGGAAACCAAATAAGACACTGTCAAGATTACTTAAAAATCAAGGCGATGAATGTGGTATTATGGCTCTGAGGAGGGAGGATGGTAGCATAACCACAGATAGAGAAGAAATAGCCCAAATGGTTATCTCTTTTTTCTCCAATCTCTATATGAGCAGCGATATTAATAGGGCGGAGGTAACGGAATTCCTGAGGGGAATTAATATTCCAAGTTTGACAGAGGATGTCAGGGATTCCCTGGACGACCCAATTTCCCTCCAGGAATTGGAGGAGGCATTGGCATCAATCCAAGGGAATACATCCCCCGGGTCTGACGGCATTCCCTTCCGGATATATAGGATATATTCAACTCTGCTACTTCCAAAACTGCTGGGTATCATTAATGAATCCTGGAGGGGGGGGGGGGGTTCTCCCTAAATCTATGTGTGAGGCTAATATTAGACTCATTAGGAAAAAAGATAAGGATCCCTTGGATTTGGGCTCATATCGTCCTATCTCCTTGCTTAATACAGTTATAAAGATAATAGCGAAAGCACTGGCAAAGAGATTGGAAAAAGTAGTGGAGGTAGTGGTGGGCGGTGACCAGGGAGGGTTTAGGTCAGGAAGAACGGTTCATGACAATATTCATCAGGTGTATATAGCAATCCAGAGTGGATCCTGGGGCCCCCGCTCCATTCTGTCATTGGATGCTACTAAAGCTTTTGACAGGGTGGAGTGGGGATACCTCTGGGAAGTTTTGAAGAGGGTTGGGGTGGGCCCGAGGTTTTTGAGTTATATTCAGCTACTATACACTAACCCCGAGGCAAGTGTGGTGGTAGATGGAACTCCCTCCTACCCATTCAAACTAAGTAGAGGAACAAGGCAGGGCTGCCCCCTCTCACCCTTCTTATTTTTAATTTATATTGAACCCTTAGCGGCTTGGATAAGAGATAATGATGTTTATGAGGGATTTGGAGTAAACGGAGAGAAGAGTAAGATCCTGTTATTTGCAGATTATATTCTCCTCTTTGTAACTAACCCACAAGAAAAAATACATCGTATCATTAAGATGTTCGAGGCATTTGCCCCTCTATCTGGGTTGGAGATAAATTGGAGTAAATCTACTATGCTCCCCCTGGATGAAGATATGGGGGAGACGGTGGGAAGACTATCCGTGTTAAAAAAATGAATGTTTCCTGTATCTGGGAGTAAAAATAGCAGCCACGAATGATAGGTTTGTGAGCAACAATATACGGCCCCTTTTGAATAGTTTAGCGAAGAGAGTAGAAGTATGGATTAAAATGCCCTTCTCTATGTCAGAAAGGATGGCGATAATAAAAATGGTGATCCTCCCACAGATCCTTTTTTTTCTTGCTGCCTCGCCAGTGTGGATCGGCAAATGCTGGTTCCGGAAGATAGAAGTGATACTGGGTAGATTGCTATGGGGAAGAAAAAGGGTTTGTCTGAAGTACAGATATTTTATGGCCCCTGGAGATAGGGGGGATTGGATATGCCCAATTTCTTTGTTTATTATATAGCCGCGCAGTTGGTACGAATCGTGAATTGGAGAAATTCTAGATATCTGGAGAAGACTGTAGTAGATAAGGAGAAAGTGAACATATATGAGGTGTTGGAATTAGATGATTATGAGGAGAGTGGGTCAAACAACACGATGTTATGGTATAAATATAGGAAAGTATGGGAAAGATTAAAGGGAGAATTACATGTAGGAAATAGTTTTGGGTTCACACCCCTATGGGGTAACAATAAATTTAAAGAATTGGTGAATTGTGAGTCAACTTTTTGGGATAGTAAGGGTATAAAACGACTAGAACAACTATTTGATAAAGGACAACTCTTTTCATTTGAACACATAAAAAGGGGGTATGATATTAGTGATAATGATTAGCTGTACTATTGGCAAGTTAGTCATGCAGTCCATAACACGATAGATAAGGAGATATATGTAGCACAGAAACACAATTTCATAGAAGCACTAACTCAAATAGAGCACTTTAAAAAAAAAGGAATTTCAATTTTGTATAAGAAATTAAATAAGATTATTGGAGTAAGGGGGATCGACAGAATTAAAGACAAATGGTCCGGAATAGTGGGTACCGTGTCTGAGGAAGACACGTAATATGAAACATAAAATTACACAATTTAAGATATTACACAAGACCCACTATTCGGCGCTTCATTTACATAGGATAGGGGTGAGAATCACTTCACAGTGTGTTAAATGTGGTTTGGAAGAAGCGGACTATCTACATAGTTTTTGGTCGTGTGAGAAGATATCTATTTTCTGGGAATCTGTAATAAAAGAGGTAGAAAGTAAAATCTCTGTGAAGGTACCTCGTACGATAGAGTTTATACTGTTGGGAGCTATGGGTAATATGGGCAAATTTGAGTGCCTATTACATCGGATTTTGTTCTTCGTCAGACTGATTATACTAAGGAATTGGATATCCCCTAAAGAACTGCAAATAGAGGAATGGAAGGAAGGTCTGAAAACCATGAAAAATAAGGAGTTTAGATGGATGAGGAGTAGGGGTGGGCAAAGAGAATGTCGAAAAATTTGGAATTTATGGTAGATTTAAAAAGCTCTTCCCCCTTTTTTCTCTTCTTTTTTTTTTTTTTTTTTCTCTTTGCTCTTCTCGGTGCCAGTGGGTTGGGGGGGGGGGGGGTCAGGGGGATGGGGGGGGGATGATGATTAGACAAGTAAACAAGTATTAAACAAGTATTAAGATGTAAAAAAGTATTAATTTGGCTTCTATGGCTTCTGCTTTTCTTCCGATTGGTGATGTTGTTTTATCGGATTTGTACAATGGTGATGTTGTTTTATCGGATTTGTACAATGTATTTTTGTAATTATAAAAATATTAAAAAAAAAAAAAAAATTATATAATGATAATAAAAGACCTGAATCAAGGATAATGCAGTCAAATAATACAATATAACATTTATTCACAAGATAATAACTTACATCTGGGCAGGGCCCTTGCACCAGATATTAACCCCTTGAGGACTTAGCCCTTTTTAACCTTAAAGGAAAACTGTCACATATTTTCTCCCGCACTATCCACATGTACTGGTGGATAGTGCGGGAGACGCTAATTAAAACGAGCCCTACCTTGGTCTGATCCGCGCCACCATTCGCCCACAATTGTAGTTTTAATCTCTTTGTATATCCAGCTGTAACTGGCAAAGGCGGTACTTCTGCAGGCCGCTCATGAATATTCATCCCTCCCTCTGGTTAGGAGCGGCGAAGAGAGGGAGAACAGGAGGGATGAATATTCATGAGCAGCGCTGACGTCAGTGTCAGTTAGCCCGCAGAAGCACCGCCTTTGCCAGTTACAGCCGGATATACACAGAGATTAAAACTAGAAGTGCGGGCAAACGGCAGCGCGGATCAGACCAAGGTAGGGCTCGTTTTAATCAGCGTCTCCCGCACTATCCACCAATACCGGTGGATAGTGCGGGAGAAAATATGTGACAGTTTTCCTTTAAAGGGGTATTCCAGGAAAAAACTTTTTTATATATATCAACTGGCTTCAGAAAGTTAAACAGATTTGTAAATTACTTCTATAAAAAAATCTTAATCTTTTCAGTACTTATGAGCTTCTGAAGTTAAGGTTGTTCTTTTCTGTCTAAGTTCTCTCTGATGACACGTGTCTCGGGAAATGCCCAGTTTAGAAGCAAATCCCCATAGCAAACCTCTTCTAAACTGGGCGTTTCCCGTGACACATGTCATCAAAGAGAACTTATACAGAAAAGAACAACCTTAACTTCAGAAGCTCATAAGTACTGAAAGGATTAAGATTTTTTAATAGAAGTAATTTACAAATCTGTTTAACTTTCTGGAGCCAGTTTATATATAAAAAAAAGTTTTTTCCTGGATAACCCCTTTAAGGACCCGGCTGTTTTTTGCAATTCTGACCACTGTCACTTTAAACATTAATAACTCTGGGATGCCTTTACTTATCATTCTGATTCCGAGAATGTTTTTTCGTGACATATTCTACTTTAACATAGTGGTAAAATTTTATGGTAACTTGCATCCTTTCTTGGTGAAAAATCTCCAAATTTGATGAAAAAACATGAAAATTTTGCATTTTTCTATCTTTGAAGCACTCTGCTTGTAAGGAAAATGGATATTCAAAATAAAAAAAAATTGTGTTCACATATACAATATGTCTACTTTATGTTTGCATCATAAAATTTATGAATTTTTACTTTTGGAAGACATCAGAGGGCTTCAAAGTTCAGCAGCAATTTTCACGTTTTTCACAAAATTTTTTCACTATTTTTCAGTGACCAGTTCAGTTTTGAAGTGGATTTGAAGGGTCTTCATATTAGAAATATCCCACAAATGACCCCATTATAAAAACTGCACCCCCAAAATATTCAAAATGACATTCAGTAAGTGTTTTAACCCTTTAGGTGTTTCACAGGAATAGCAGCAAAGTGAAGATGAAAATTCAAAATCTTAATTTTTTACACTCGCATGTTCTTGTCGACCCAATTTTTGAATTTTTGCAAGGGGTAAAAAGGAGAGAATCTTTACTTGTATTTGAAACCCAATTTCTCTCAAGTAAGGACATACCTCATATGTCTATGTTAATTGTTCGGCGGGTGCAGTAGAGGACTCAGAAGGGAAGGAGCGACAAATGGTTTTTGGGGGGCATGTCACCTTTAGGAACCCCCTATGGTGCCAGAACAGCCATAAAAAAAAACACATTGCATACCATTTTGGAAACTAGACCCCTCGGGGAACATAACAAGGGGTAAAGTGAACCTTAATACCCCACAGGTGATTCAAGACTTTTGCATATGTACAAAAAAACTTTTACCTAAAATGCTTGGTTTCCCCAAAATTTTACATTTTTAAAAAGGGTAATAGCAGAAAATAACTCCCAAAATTTGAAGCCCAATTTCTCCCGATTCAGAAAACACCCCATATGGTGGTGAAAAGTGCTCTGCTGGCGCACTACAGGTCTCAGAAGAGAAGGAGTCACATTTGGCTTTTTGAAAGCAAATTTAGCTCTGGGGGCATGCCGCATTTGGGAAGCCCCAATGGTGCCAAAACAGCAAAAAAAAAAAAAACACATGGCATTACATTTTGGAAATTAGACCCCTCGGGGAACGTAACAAGGGGTAATGTGAACCTTAATACCCTACAGGTGCTTCACGACTTTTGCATATGTAAAAAAAAAATAAAAAATTTACCTAAATTGCTTGGTTTCCCAAAAATGTTACATTTTTGAAAAGGGTAATACCAGAAAATACCCCCAAAATTTCTCCCGAGTACGGCGATACGCCATATGTGACCCTAAACTGTTGCCTTGAAATACGACAGGGCTCCAAAGCGAAAGAGCGCCATTCGCATTTGAGGCCTAACTTAGGGACTTGCATAGGGGTGGACATAGGGATATTCTACGCCAGTGATTCCCAAACAGGGTGCCTCCAGCTGTTGTAAAACTCCCAGCATGCCTGGACAGTCAGTGGCTGTCTGGCAATACTGGGAGTAGTTGTTTTGCAACAGCTGGAGGCTCTGTTTTGGAAACAGTGGCGTACCAGACGTTTTTCATTTTTATTGGGGAGGGGAGGGGGGCTGTATAGGGGTATGTGTATATGTAGTGTTTTTTACTTTTTCTTTTATTGTGTGTTAGTGTAGTGTAGTGTAGTCTAGTGTTTTTAGGGTACAGTTACACGGGCGGGGGTTCACAGTAATTTCTCGCTGGCAGTTTGAGCTGCGGCAGAAAATTTGCCGCAGCTCGAACTTGCAGCCGTATACTTACTGAAAACCTCCGCCCATGTCAGTGTACCCTGTACATTCACATTGGGGGGAGAAACATCCAGCTGTTGCAAAACTACAACTCCCAGCATGTACAGTCTATCAGTGCATGCTGGGAGTTATAGTTTTGCAACAGCTGGAGGCACACTGGTTGTGAAACACCGAGTTTGGTAACAAATTCAGTGTTTTGCAACCAGTGTGCCTTCAGCTGTTGCAAAACTACAACTCCCAGCATGCACTGATAGACCGTACATGCTGGGAGTTGTAGTTATGCAACAGCTGGAGGCATACTACTTTGGCTGGGGATGCTGGGGATTGTAATAATGCAAGAGCTTGAGACGCACTGATTTGCTACTTAACTCAGTGTTTCACAACCAGTGTGCCTCCAGCTGTTGCAAAATTACAACTCCCAGCATGTAGGGTGCATGCTGGGAGTTGTAGTTTGGAACAGCTGGAGGCACACCAGTCGTGAAACACTGAGTTAAGTGAAAAAAACTCTGTGTTTCACAACCAGTGTGCGTTCAGCTGTTGCAAAACTACAACTCTCAGCAGTCACCGACAGCCAACGGGCATGCTGGGAGTTGTAGTTATGCAACCAGCAGATGCACCACTACAACTCCCAGCATGCACTTTAGCTGATTGTGCAAGCTGGGAGTTGTAGTTATACAACAGCTGAAGGTACACTTTTCCATAGAAAAAATGTGCATCCTGCTGTTGCATAACTACAACTCAAAGCATGCCCTTTTTGCATGCTGGGAGCTGTTGCTAAGCAACAGCAGGAGGCTGTCACTCACCTCCAACTGCTGCTCCCGCACACAGGTCAGTCCCTTGTCGCCGCCGCCGCTCCTGGGGCCCCGATCCCAACAGGGATGCCGGGGATCAATGTCTCCAGCTGCCGAGGTCCACTTCCCGCGGGTTGCGGGAGTGACACCCGCAGCAGGTGCCCTGATCGGTCGGCCGATAAACCGGCTGACGAATCATGGCAATCGTGAGGTGGCCACCTCATCCCTGCTGGCTATGGCTGTTCGGGCCGTCAGAGACGGCCCCGATAAGCCAGTCACTGGGTTACTGGAGACTCGATTGACCCGGAATCCGCCGCAGATCGCTGGGCTGAATTGTACGCCATCGCCGACATGGGGGGGGTCATCATGACCCCCCTGGGTGATATGCCGCGATGCCTGCTGAATGATTTCAGCAGGCATCGGGCACCGGCCCCGCTCCAGCTTGCTGCGGGGGGCCGGGAAAGCTGATGACGTACTCATACGTCATAAGTCCTTAAGGACTCTGAAAAGGAGACGTATGAGTACGTCCTCAGTCCTTAAGGGGTTAATAAGATATTGATATTAAAATAGATGTAATATTAAAAAGTCATTTATAAAGCAAAATAAGGAAAAAAAATTTTGGGAAATGTCCAAAAATAAAATGATCCGGTGATATAGTTCAGAAATAAAGTGGTCTGGTAATGCAGTTCATGAAATTATATGATGGAGCAGTTCAGTGAGCCATATGCAGGTATTGTAGGTTTGATAATATTTGGTAGTACCTGTATGCCGATTTGAGTGGTATCACTTACTGGCAAAGTGCAGCCGGCATCCTCAGGAGTAGCAGTCTAGCGGTGAGGGTTTCTGTTGGTGCTGGCACGGCATGATGGCCAGTCTTTGTGATCGATGGTGATCCCAGTAAAGTGGATTGGATGGGTCCGGCAGAGACAGGTTGGCTCGGGATAGTGTTCGGCCACAAGTGGAGTATCGTGGATGAAGAGGTGATCGCTGACCCTGGCAACCTCGTGTCCTAAGGAGAGAGGATTGTGCGTGCGGTCCACAGAGGTCCCAGAATAAGGGGTCTGCAGCGCTGCCAAAGCCGAGGTGGGCTTTAAAAGTAGTATAAGGTGGTTGCCGTAGGTAATGGGTATAAGACCAAGGCTAAGTAGCTAAACAATTAACACTGCCAGGTGCTGTACCCATTATGCTGATACTTTCACACATGGTTTCTTCTCAGTTTGGCTGAGTCCCACCCCTGTGTTCTTCAGACCCCTCTTTGCCTCTCCAGACCCCTCTATCCCCCCAGGCTCTTTTGTCCTCCTCCTCCAGACCCCTCCATCCCTCAAGACTCTTCTGTCCTCCTCCTCCAGACCCCGAAATCCCCCCGGACTCTTCTGTCTTCCTCCTCCATCCTCCTCCTCCAGACCCCTCTATCCCCCGAGTCTCTATGTATGATGTACTCTATATATATATGATGTATATGATTGGTGTATGTTTGATGTATGTATGATAGATTTGTGTATGTATGATAGATGTATGTGTATGAATGATAGATGTATTTGTGTATGTATGACAGATGCGTGTATGATAGATGTGTGCATCATACAGTACAGACCAAAAGTTTGGACACACTTTCTCATTCAAAGAATTTTCTTTATTTTCATGACTATGAAAATTGTAGATTCACTCTGAAGGCATCAAAACTATGAATTCACAGATGTGGAATTATAGATAGAACAAAAAAAGTGTGAAACAACTGAAAATATGTCATATTCTAGGTGGAAAGTGTCCCCAGTGCAGTCACAAAAACATAAAGAGCTACAAAGAAACTGGCTCACATGCAGACCGCCACAGGAAAGGAAGACCAAGAGTCACCTCTGCTGCTGAGGATAAGTTCATCCGAGTCACCAGCCTCAGAAATCGCAGGTTAACAGCAGCTCAGAATAGAGACCAGGTCAATGCCACACAGAGTTCTAGCAGCAGACACAGCTCTAGAACAACTGTTCAGAGGAGACTGTGTGAATCAGGCCTTCATGGTAGAATATATGCTAGGAAACCACTGCTAAGGACAGGCAACAAGCAGAAGAGACTTGTTTGGGCTAAAGAACAACATGGAATGGACATTAGACCAGTGGAAATCTGTGCTTTGGTCTGATGAGTCCAAATTTGAGATCTTTGGTTCCAACCACTGTGTCTTTGTGCGACGCAGAAAAGGTGAAAGGATGGACTCTACATGCCTGGTTCCAACCGTGAAGCATGGAGGAGGAGGTGTGATGTGTGTGGGTGCTTTGCTGGTGACACTGTTGGGGATTTATTCAAAATTGAAGGCATACTGAACCAGCATGGCTACCACAGCATCTCGCAGCGGCATGCTATTCCATCGGGTTTGAGTTTAGTTGGACCATCATTTATTTTTCAACAGGACAATGACCCCAAACACACCTCCAGGCTGTGTAAGGGCTATTTGACCAAGAAGGAGAGTGATGGGTGCGGTGCCAGATGACCTGGCCTCCACAGTCACCAGACCTGAACCCAAAGGGCCAACAAGTGCTAAGCATCTCTGGGAACTCCTTCAAGACTGTTGGAATACCATTTCAGGTGACTACCTCTTGAAGCTCATTAAGAGAATGCCAAGAGTGTGCAAAGCAGTAATCAAAGCAAAAGGTGGCTACTTTGAGGAACCTAGAATATTACATATTTATTTTCAGTTGTTTCACACTTTTTTGTTATGTCTATAATTCCACATGTGTTAATTCATAGTTTTGATGCCTTCAGTGTGAATCTACAATTTTCATATAGAAAACTCTTTGAATGAGAAAGTGTGTCCAAACTTTTGGTCTGTACTGTACTTACACACTTATCACATGTATACACATCTATCATACATGCACCCCCCTTATCATGCATACACCCCCTCTTAACATACATATACACATCTTTCATACACACATCTTTCATTCACACTTCCACCACACGTATATCATGCACATATCTATCATACATACACACCTTTACATACACATCTATCATACATATACACATCTATTATACACACATTTATCATTCACACATCTATCATACATATTTTCTTTCAAATGCACATCTATCAAAAGTATACACATTTATCATACATACCTCTATCATACATATACACTCCTATCATACACAAATATCTATTATACATACACACTTATGCATACACACACCTATCATCCATATTCACATCTATCATACACACATCTTATCATACATACACACTAATAATACGTATACACATCTTTCATATACACATCTTTTATTCACATATATATCATACATACACACTTTTACATTCACATCTAGCATGTCTATACTCATCTATCATACACACATTTATCATTCACACCTCTATCATACATATATACTCTTATTGTACGTATATCTATTATACATACACACTTATATATACACATCTTTCATACATATACACATTTATCATACACACATGTCATACATACACTCATCCATCATACATACACACACCCCTATTATACATATACACATCTATCATACATACACACATCTATCATACATACACACATATATCATACATACACACACTTATCAGACGTATACACATCTATCACTCACACTTCTATCATACATACACACATCTGTCATACACATATCTTTCATACATATACACTTAGGCTGCATTCACATCAAGTTTCTTACATACGGGGACCGGATCAGGCTCGGAGATGGGAAAACCGAGTGCTCCCGTATCCCAGCAGGCCCCGGCCCCCATCTCATTCCTTTGAATGAGCCAACTGGAGTCAGATAGTAACTACGGTCGGCTAATTTTTGCCCTGTATCCGTTTTTGTGACCAGATTAAAATCTGTAGTGCATGGGAGTGCCCCCGATTTTCCAATCTCAATGTGATGTGAATGCAGCCTTATACATAAACAGACCTGTCATATATATATATATATATATATATATATATATATATATATATATATACATATATACACATCTATTATGCACACATCTATCATTCACACCTCTATCATAAATACACACATTTATCATACACATAACTATCATACATACACACTTATACATACACCTATCATTTATACACAAACATATCATACATATACACATCATACCCACACCTATCATACAAATCTATCATATATGCACACACATGCATCATAAATACATCTATCATACCTACATAATACACACATCATACATAATACATACACACATTTATCATATATACATTAAACATACACACCTCTATCATACATACACGCTCTATCATACATACATACACACCCACCCACCCTTATCATATATACACAGATCCATTATACACATCTATTTCCCATACACAAAACTATCATACATACACACACTTATGCATAAACACAGCTCACACACCTATCATACACACACACCTATCAAACATTCACACACACTTATCATACACATCTATTATACATACACACATACTTATCATACATACACACATATATTTTACATACACACACATCATTTATACAATCACTCCCCCATCCATCCTCTGTCTTCTCCCCCCTCCCTCCATTCCACTAACACTCCTGACCTGCGGCCTGTGGAGGTGAGCACTGCGGCCTGTGCAGGCGATGTAGCAGGGTCGGAGTCATCAGGTTAAAGCAGTGATAACAGCAAAGCGCAAGCCGATTTGAATTCATTTTGTGACAGCATTTGCTGGAAAGGGGCTGGAAAGAGACGTGAATGCCTGTGTGGGGCACGTTTGCTTCCAGCAGCCACTGTGCTTGCCAGTGTCCCTGCCCACCAACATCCGGAGAAGGGCCAGAATGTCCAGAGCTGCAAACTTAAAAAAAATAAGCTGAAAAAAATTGCATTGAGGTAGGCTGATGGCCCACTGTACTGCCCGGTGTGCCTGTTGGCCAGTCCAGCCTTGGCTGCATCAGTTTAAAGTTATGTCTGTAACTTTTCTATTTTATGGGCTATCAATGCAATTTCTTTGCCTTTTTGTAAACAGTGCCAGTTTTTAATATTATAGGGACTTTCAAAATGATGACCCCTGAAGACTAATATCAACTAGTACCTCACAAATATCAGTTGTTCAGGTTGTAGTCTGTCTTGCGATGTTAATTGAGGATTGGGTTTCGGCACTTGTGATGCACTTAGAAGGTGCTAGGCAGTCCATTTGATCTAGTAGTATAGGTCTGACTAATAAGCTGTAAGCCAGTATGATGCACTACAAATAACTACTGTATGTGGCTGGCACACTTGAAGGCTTTTTCTGTGTGCAACTGTAATACTAAATGGCCACCTCCCCTTGGGAATAGCAGCCATGTGAGTAGCTGTTGATCAGTGTTTTACGCATATGTGACTGCATCAGTAGGTTTATTCCTTTTTTATGCTTTAAGAACATTTTATATTATTTTCTATGATTTTTTGTAACATTGTATAATAATTATGCTCATAATTCTCACTTTCGTTTAATCAAAATAGTCACAATCCACAATAATAAGACAGTGTTGCAGATGTTGCTATGGAAACTATGCAGATCCACTGCAAAGTCTGCAAGTACAAATTTCAAACGTTTGTTCCAATTTTCCAAAACTAAAAAAAATTGGGTTAACTCATTCAATCTGTATTGAAATCATCATCAGCAAATCTACACCAAACCTGCACAATATGGTACAGATGTGCCAGATTTATAGTTTAACAAAATAGTAAAAGTATACTAAAAGTATTTTTATGGTATTATCCTAAACTTTTCATTTGTGTTCATCCTTGTTTACTGTTAATCTATGTCTATCTGCTATACTGTAAATCAGAGTAATTGGGTCAGGACAGTATTTATTTGTGATAATATTTTATGTGTATTTTTATTTTTTAATATTAATTTTCTGTCTCTTGATGGTCAGAAAGGATCTCTGGGGGAATTATTTAGTATGTTAGAACTGTTTTTTGCTGATGTATTTTGCTAATGTTCCATGTTATAATAAAACAAGGCTGAAATTAAGCAATTTTCATTTCCACCACTAAGCATAAAACCAGGGCCAGTTTTAGACTAAGTGTGGCCCTTGGAAAAAATAAAAAAATGGGCCCCCAGATTGCATGAACAAAGATATGTCATGCACCATGTTGCGCTCCCTGAATTGTGCTGCATGTGCAGATAATGTTAGCAAACAAAGTTGCACTGCAAACCAAATGTGGCTGTGACTATAACATGACAAACAGGAGTACATGTATAAAAAAGAGAACATAAAAAAGGCGCTCTCTAAGTGTAGATGTTTCCCAAATAAAGATCAGATGCTGTGTATACAATGATTTGTGGTGTCTGGTATACGGTGAGACTTTACACTCACAAGTATGAGTGTGGACGCTCAGTAGGAATCCTTGTAGCAGCCTAGCATTCTGGTCCCGGTCATCAAGGATGGCGGTCTGGTGGATCAAGATATGGAGAGATATGAACCGCTCGCTGGTGAGGATCGCAGTACGGCGCTGCAGGGGGGCTGTCTATCACAAATTCACAGCGGGCAGCGGAGGTAAAACCAACTTTGGGTGTTGTACACAGAGACTGTGTGCTGCAGCACTGGTGTGTACAACAACTGAAAAGCTAATAGTAGCCAGACAGTTAGGGTGAGCAGAGCCCTAAAAGCATATTGTCCTCTATTAAGTGTAACCTGTGCGTACATCTAAGTGGTGTACCATTTTGTTAAAGTCTTAAGGGCCTAGATACTGTGAAAGGCCAGGCAAAACTACACACCCGCTGTTGTTGTAGACAAACACTGTTTTAAGCTTTGTAGAGCGCTGGTGTTGTAGACAAACACTGTTTTAAGCTTTGTAGTGCGCAATGTCCTCCCCTTATTAGTGCATACCACATATGTACATCTTAGTGGTGTACCATTTTGTTCCTGTTAAAGTCTTAAGGACCTATATACTGTGAAAGGCCAGGCAAATGAAAACACCTGCTGGTGTTGTAGACAAATACTGTTTTAAGCATACTGGAGCGCATTGTCCTCCCTCATAAGTGCATACCACATACGTACATCTTAGAGGTGTACCATTTTATTCCTGGTAAAGTCTTAAGGGCCTAGATACTGTGAAATGGCAAGCAAAAGTACACACCTACTGGTGTTGTAGACAAATACTGTTTTAAGCATACTGTAGCGCATTGTCCCCCCTCATAAGAGCATATCACATAACGACATTTAAGTGGTGTACCATTTTGTTCCTGTTAAAGTATTAAGGGCCTAGATACTGTGAAAGGCCAGACAAAAGTACACACCTGCTGGGGTTGTAGACAAATACTGTTTTATATATAGTGGAGCGTATTGTACTCTCCTCATATATGCACTAAGTATGTCAGGCAGAGAAGTGCCTGGATGTGCGCTTTCTCCGCTAGGTGGGCAAGTAGTGATGAGGAGAGTGGCGTTGGAGGAGGTGTTGCGAGCATTCAGGCTCCTGAAGCAGACACTCTTAAGGAACCTGTGGAGGACATAAGTGACGTGCAGACACAACTTGATGATGATGAAGCCGATCGCACTTGTGAGTAGGGTGCAGAAGGGGCTTCATCATCATCAGGAGAAGAGGGTTGCTGGTTGCCCATGAGGCAGCAGCTGAGCCAGCAAGGTGGTAGCAGGGTTGGCAGTCAGCATGGTGACAGAAGTGGAAAGTCTGGAGCCAAACGTGCCCGGGGTAGACCACCTGCTTTGGGGCAGCCTACCTTACTGGGAGGTAGTAGAACAGGGTTTCCTAGAGTCAGCGGCAGTAGCTGTCAATCAGTGTGGACTGTTGGTGGGAAAATCAGCTACTCGGCGGTGTGGCAGCTTTTCATCAAGCATCCGGAGGATGTTAACCTGTCCACATGCAAGATGTGTCGGCAGAAGGTGAAGTGTGGCCAGGATCCTAATGTTGGTACCACGGACCTGCATTCAACATATGCAGCGTCACCATAAAGCGGCCTGTGAGAACCGTGGCTCCTATGTGGTGGTCCAGCCTGCTGCATCACCCAGTGACACGCTACTCCCCGTTTCAGCCTGCCAAAGCTCCACCACCTCAGCCAAAAGGAGCTGTGTGTCATACCCATCTTCTGACGCTCCCTATGCTCCTGCTCCTCCTACTTCGAGTCAGTCATTCTGCTAGCAATCCATCAGCGAAGCCATGTCCAAGAGGCAACAGTATGTGACCACTCATCCAACGGTGCAAAAGCTGAATATGCTCCTGTCCAAGTTGCTGGTGCTGCAGTCCCTCCATTTTCAAGTGGTGGACTCTGCACCTTTCAGAGAACTGATGGGTTGTGCCGAGTCGAGGTGGAGAGTCCTAATCCATCATTTCTTTTCGAAGTAGGTAGTACCAGCCCTGCACAATTTTATGGAAAAGAAGGTGGGCCAGTCCTTGAGCCTGTGGGTGTGTACAAAGGTGTACGGCAGCGCCGATGCATGGAGCTGTAACTACGGTCTGGGACAATACATGTCCTTTATGGCCCACTGGGTGAATGTGGTTCCAGCACAGCCATAAAAGCAACTTTGACAGGTCACGCCACTTCCGCCTCCACACTCTCAGGTTGTTGGTGCTGTGACAGTGTGCGACTCCACCTCCTCATCCTCCACCGTGTCCTTAGCCTCCACTGCACAGACAAGTCTCAGTGCCCCTCCAGCTTACCATCTCTGCAGGGCACAACGGTGTCACGCTGTTCTTTGCATGGTTTGCCTTGGTGAACGGAGTCACACAGGGGAAGAACTGCCAAAAGTAATTCATCAAGAAATCAAATCCTGGCTTACTCCACAAAAATTGGAAATGGGAACCATGGTGACCGACAATGGAAAGAACACATTGTCTGCGTTGTGACAAGGAAGCCTGAGACATGCATCCTGCATGAAACACATGGTTCAATATGGTTGTCAAGCGGTTCCTGAAGTGTTCCCCCCACCTGCAAGACATTCTAACAAGGAAACTTTGCATGCACTTCAGCCACTCGTACACCGCAAAGTACACCCTCCTTGAGCTGTAGCGTCAGAACAGTATTCCCCAACACAGTCTGATTTCAGACATTTCCACACGTTAGAATTCAACCCTCCATAAGCTGGACCGACTATACAAACAGAGAAAAGCCATCACAGATTTCTTGATGATCCAAGCAAATAGGGGGACTCCCCCGTGTAACTTCAATGTCAATCAGTGGCAGCTCATATGTGACACCTGCCGTTTGCTGAGGTCCTTTGAGGAAGCCACATTATTAGTCAGTCGCCAGGATTACAGGATGAATGACATCATTCCACTGCTTCATCTACTACAACACGTGTTGGAAACAATGGCTGGTTAGGGCACTGGAGACATGGCACCTACATCTCATGGCCACATGAGCATTGCGGGGTTGAACTGGAGGAGGGAAAGGGGCACAGTGGAGCACAGTTTAGGTTTCCCGAGATGGGAGATGGGCGGTTGTTCTAGTCATCTGACAGGAGAAGAGGAGCATCTGGAGAAGATAGAGGGTTATGAGAAAGGCGAGACAGAGGACCCAGAAACACTGTGGCAGTATGCAGTGGAGATGGAGGAAGGGAGTCCCTCTGAGTCCCTTGCATAAATGGCATGATTCATGCTCACTTCCTTACGTAGTGATGGCCGAATTGTCACTATTCGGCAGAGGGATGACTTCTGTCTCTTCACCTTATTGGACCCTGACTAATGGCACAAAATATGGGCCTTTTTTACACCCACTGAGAGGGAGAACAAACTGACCTACTACAGAGACATCCTACCTAGTCAGTTGGCCAATGCCTATCTGCGTCATCGTAAATCCTCTCACAGTTCTGAATCTGGGAGCCCTCTGCGCTCAGCTTTCACTGCCATGGCTGCTGGGGAGGGGTGGAGTGGGGCGAAAGGATCAGTACCGGCTCCATCAGCAGCAGCCTGAGTCTACAGTTGCTGATGAGTAGCTTTCTTTACCCGCATAGTGAAGCCACTCATCAGCAGCAGGTAGACCTGGAGCAGGACCTGAGCCAGCAGGGGTGGCACACCTTAACATGACCATGCCAACACACCTTAAAGATCCGCTAAACTTAGGGCAGGCAAACTTGATTTGTGGCCGCAACTAGCAAAATTTGCCATGAAAAAGCTGTCTTGCAGGGCCAGTAGTGTGCCATCAGTGCTGGTGTTTAGTGTGGCGGGGGCCATAGTAACCCCAAGGAGAACTCGTCTGTCCACAAAAAATGTGGAGAGACTGACCTTTGTGAAGATGAATCAGACATGGATCAGCCAGGATTTCCACACACAAATGCCTGATGCATCAGAGTAGATTGACCATCGTGCCACATCAACACTTCACAAATATTGATAGTGCTAAACATATTTAAGGCGCTGCTCCCCAGTTACACATTTTACTCCGCATCAAACCACAAGTAAGTATTGAGGATATACATTATGTAAAACTCAGTGTGAATTCAGGTCCGTTGCTGCCGTGGCGCTGTGTCTGCGGGCGGGTGCGGCCCATAGACTGGTTTGAGAGGCATTGGGGCCGCTCTGCCAGTGGGTCGCTCCCCCCCCCCGTGGGCGCCTGTGTCGCGGCGGTGGTGGTCGCCGCCCGGTGCTATGCCATTTTATGCTAGGGACGTTAGGGTCCCACTCTGAATAGGTGGCCTTGACGTGGCGAGTGGGCTTGTACTTTTTGATCAAAAATGTATACTAACAACCTGTTAGTTTTTGATATTGTGCTGAGAAGCAATCAGATCATTATACAAGATTGTAGATGTGCGCCATGTCTGTATTCTACTCAAATTCATATTGTGATTTTTATCCTTTCTTTTTTTTTTTTTGAACATGTGCTGCACTCTTCCCCACCCCCTCAGCCCAAACCTATATAGGTGGTAATTAGCCACACTAGGGCCATTTCACTCCTAGCAGCCTCCCAGTCTGACTGGGAGAGCAAGGTAAGTGAGCCATTACACCTTGTTCACACTGGTGTGGTGCGGGGCGGCGTCCGTTGCTGCCGTGGCGCTGTGTCTGTGGGCGGGTGCGGCCCATAGACTGGTTTGAGAGGCATTGGGGCCGCTCTGCCAGTGGGTCGCTCCCCCCCCGTGGGCGCCTGTGTCGCGGCGGTGGTGGTCGCCGCCCGGTGCTACGCCATTTTATGCTAGGGACGTTAGAGACCCACTCTGAATAGGTGGCCTTGATGTGGCGAGTGGGCTTGTAATTTTTTATCAAAAATGTATACTAACAACTTGTTAGTTTTTGATATTGTGCTGAGAAGCAATCAGATCATTATACAAGATTGTAGATGTGCGCCATGTCTGTATTCTACTCGAATTCATATTGTGATTTTTATCCTTTCTTTATTTTTTTTTTGAACATGTGCTGCACTCTTCCCCACCCCCTCAGCCCAAACCTATATAGGTGGTAATTAGCCACACTAGGGCCATTTCACTCCTAGCAGCCTCCCAGTCTGACTGGGAGAGCAAGGTAAGTGAGCCATTACACCTTGTTCACACTGGTGTGGTGCGGGGCGGCGTCCGTTGCTGCCGTGGCGCTGTGTCTGTGGGCGGGTGCGGCCCATAGACTGGTTTGAGAGGCATTGGGGCCGCTCTGCCAGTGGGTCGCTTCCCCCCCGTGGGCGCCTGTGTCGCGGCGGTGGTGGTCGCCGCCCGGTGCTACGCGATTTTATGCTAGGGACGTTAGAGACCCACTCTGAATAGGTGGCCTTGATGTGGCGAGTGGGCTTGTAATTTTTTATCAAAAATGTATACTAACAACTTGTTAGTTTTTGATATTGTGCTGAGAAGCAATCAGATCATTATACAAGATTGTAGATGTGCGCCATGTCTGTATTCTACTCGAATTCTTATTGTGATTTCTATCCTTTCTTTTTTTTTTTTTGAACATGTGCTGCACTCTTCCCCACCCTCTCAGCCCAAACCTATATAGGTGGTAATTAGCCACACTAGGGCCATTTCACTCCTAGCAGCCTCCCAGTCTGACTGGGAGAGCAAGGTAAGTGAGCCATTACACCTTGTTCACACTGGTGTGGTGCGGGGCGGCGTCCGTTGCTGCCGTGGCGCTGTGTCTGCGGGCGGATGCGGCCCATAGACTGGTTTGAGAGGCATTGGGGCCGCTCGGCCAGTGGGTCGCTCCCCCCCCGTGGGCGCCTGTGTCGCGGCGGTGGTGGGCGCCGCCCGATGCTACGCCATTTTATGCTAGGGACGTTAGGGACCCACTCTGAATAGGTGGCCTCGACGTGGCGAGTGGGCTTGTACTTTTTGATCAAAAATGTATACTAACAACCTGTTAGTTTTTGATATTGTGCTGAGAAGCAATCAGATCATTATACAAGATTGTAGATGTGCGCCATGTCTGTATTCTACTCGAATTCCTATTATGTAAAACTTAACTTTTAATAATATTCTTAGGATAAAATATATGTACGCCAAAATTTTTAGAAATCAAACAAAAGAAAAGGTGTGCAAAAAACACCATGTACCACCTACACTACCAAGTATTGATGTGATGCAAAGACCTCTAAAAGGTGGAAGGGAACTACATATGGTGCATTGTAACCGGTGGGGGTAAAAAGTTACCTTTTAAGGACCTACTCTCGCATTATTTATTCCCTTCTTAGCAAGTGTTGCTCATCCTAAGAAAGGCGGCCCCACACAGGAACCTCTCCCTATTTCCCCCTACAAACACTGCCATTTCCCAGGGTTTTTAGATTGAAATAGAGAGAGTTTCCTGTGTGGGGCTGCCCTTTTTAGGGTGAGTGACACTTGCCAAGAAGGGAAATTAATAGGGCGAGAGTAAGGCCTTACAGGGGAAGTTTTTACCTTAACCTGCAACAATGGACCATACGTTGTTTCCTTCCACCTTTTAGAGGTCTTTGCATCACATCAATACTTGGTGGTGTATTTTATCCTAAGCATATTATTTAAAGTTAAGTTTTACATAAATCATATCCTCACTACTTTCTTGTGCACACTAACAGTTTTACAAAAGAGACCAATTTCTTCTGCCTACCGGCCTCAGCTACTATCTTGGTCTTGCCACCTGCCTGATGCTTTTTTCATCTCCTTTTTTCACCTACCTTCATCACCGGGTACTGGTGCTCGCCACACACTGCACCCCTCTGTCACCGGGACACTTTCAGGACTCCTGAGGCTGCTGCCACCTCCTGATTTTCTCATTCTGCCACCATTTGTTCTTCTTATGCTGATGCCAGCTCCAAACTGTCTCATACTGCCACCATATGTTCTCCTCATGCTGCCGCCACCTCAACGCCGGGTTATTCAGCCACTATATGGTCATCTCATGCTTCCACCACCTCCATGCTGTGTCATCCAGGCACTATACGGTCTTCTCATGCTTCTGCCACCTCCAGGCTGTGTCATTCAGCCACTTTATGTTCTCCTCATGCTGCCGCAAACTTCAGGCTGTGTCATTCAGCAACTATATGCTGCTGCCAACTCCAGGTTGTGTCATTCGGCCACTATGTGGTCTCCTCATGCTGCTGACAACTCTAGGCTGTATCATTCAGCCACTTTATGTTGTCCTCATGCTTCCGCCACCTCCATGCTGTGTCATTCAGCCACTATATGTTCTCCTCATGCTGCTGCCACCTCCACGCTGTGTCATTCAGGTACTATATGGTCTCCTTATGCTGCCACCATCACCAGGCTGTGTCATTCAGTCACTGTACGGTCTCCCCATGCTGCTGCCACCTCCACGCTGTGTCATTCAGCCACTATATAGTCTCATCATGCTGCATCCACCTCCATGCTGCGTCATTCAAGTACTAAATGGTCTCCTCATGCTGCCTCCACTCCCACGCTGGGACATTCAGCCACTATATGGACTCCTCATGCTGCCGCCAACTCCAGGCTGTATCATTCAGCCACTATTTGGTCTCTTCATGTTGCCGCCACCTCCACGCTGTGTTATTCAGCCACTGTGTGTTATCCTCATGCTGCTGCCACCTCAAAGCTGTTTCATTCGCCACTATATGGTCTCCTCTTTCTGCCGCCATCTCCATGCTGTGTCATTCAGCCACCATATGGTCTTCTTATACTGATGCCACCTCCAGGCTCTGTCATTGTGCCGCTCTGCAACAGTAATTCTAATAGCAAACAAATTCAGACCAAAACACATTCTTTTGGAAAATTCGGTGAATCGGCCGAATCAAATTTCCCAAAAATTCGCTCATCTCTTACAATATTCTTAAATTTGCATTGCATTCTATAAAATTTGAATAAGACCCCAGTGGCAAGATCAGTGTGATACCTTATGACATATCATAAACTCAAACAGGCGCCGAACAAAAGAATTTAATTGCATTTTGATCTGCATTTTTGAGATCTGCCATCCTGTAATTATAGCGGCATTGTATGAAGATAACGGAGAGTTAAATATGAATGTATGAAAGATAAGAGGATGAACTGCATAAATACTGTATTGCAGGACTAAGATCTGAGATATTGTGCATCTCCTTGATTTGAATAAGAGTTTATTTATATCTCCATTGGGTGTATTCATTTTGAACAGCTTTATCCATGGAGCACCTGAAAAATATGAAAATGTAACTGTTAGGAAAGTTCTGAAGCTACTCCTCGGTGACAGTGAATAGCTCTTAAACCATAAAGACACTTTCCTTGGTGTCACTGGTAACAAAGGAAATGACTCTTGACGTGAATATTGATACATCATTTGAAGATAACTTTTTTTGCACTGTTTCATTGTATTAAAGTTCAGATAATGAAACTGTCTTTTCAGAAACATCCTTCTTTCGCTGTATCAAGCTTTCAGCAATGTAAACCTAGAAAATAGAATAAATAGTAGATGTAGCACATCTTTGGCTCAGGTTATTTCACGGTATTCTTTAAAGGGGTACTCTTTACTGTACTTTTTTTTTCTAAATCAACTGGTGCCAGAAAGTTAAACTTGTAAATTACTTCCATTTAAAAATCTTAATCCTTCCAGTACTTGTCAGCTGCTGAATGTTCCACAGGAAGTTGTATTTCTTTATGGAGTTATTTTCTGTCTGACCACAGTGCTCTTTGGTGACACCTCTGTCTATAGTAGGAACTGTCCAGAGCAGGAGAGGTTTGCTATGGAGATTTGCTTGTACTCTGGACAGTTCCTAACATGGACAGGGTTGTCAGCGGAGAGCACTGTGGTCAGACTGAAAAGAAAACTCTAGCAAGAAATACAACTTCATGTGGAGCATACAGCAGCTGATAAGTACTGGAAGGATTAAGATTTTTTATATAAACGTAATTTACAAATATGTTTAACTTTCTGGCACCAGTTGATTTAAAAATATTTAGGCTCATGTACATTTAAGGCTCTTGCACATAGCCATATTATCAAGGATGTGCACAGTCATTTTGGGTGGCAGGAGCTCAAGGGGAAATAAATGGCACTTCTCATTGCTAAAAAAAAAAAAAAAGTTTGCAAAAACCTTACATATGTTAACATCATACAATTCCTGAGATAAGGGACCTCTGGCAGTCATGTCATCATGGAGGTCCCAAACAGCCCCTCAGAACCCACCAGCACCAATACTTGGCGCTTTTAGATGCTACCATGAACTTTGATTGCAGCATTTAAAGTTTTAATTCCAGACATTGCTGTGATTGGCATCTTTGGCATTAGCAGTGAGTCCTTGATACTGATATCAGCCATTATCCACCAGCTTTGAAGCAAGCTCAGCTCTTGAGCTCGCTTCAAAGTGCCTTGGCGAGCACACAACAAAAATGTACATTGTGTGTCGTTAAAGAGTTAATT
This sequence comes from Hyla sarda, assembly GCF_029499605.1. Lineage (NCBI taxonomy): Eukaryota > Metazoa > Chordata > Amphibia > Anura > Hylidae > Hyla > Hyla sarda. The sequence goes on along the minus strand of NC_079191.1, from coordinate 341,420,664 downwards.
AAAAAAGCAGAGTGCAAACTCTAAAAACAAGATATATGTTCAGTGGTGGGCACAATAGCCCTACTGCACTCACGTGTGTCTATCTAAAAGAATATAAATGTACATATATATTTATAAACAGGGACCCCTCAATAAAAAATAACATTGCATAGTGTACACACATAATATATATATATATATATATATATATATATATATGTTCTGAAGACAGTGTCCCCCATTGCTTTGCTTACAGTAAGGAGTCCTGACTCCTAGCATTTCAAATTTCTGTCTTGGCTCTGGAATCTTGTAGGAGTGAGGAGGACGTTGATGATGGGAAGTCGGGAAGCAATCACCTCAGTAAGACAGCAAGCTCAGTTAGGCTTTATCCTCCTCTGCACACTCTTTCTTAAAGCGAACCTCTAATGGTGAGGTCAATTTTATGGAAAATGAAACACTGTGCACAATAGGGATTTTTTTAAATGTACTTGTATTTCCAATTTGGCGCTTAAAGGCCAGAACGAGGCTATTCTCCTCGCCACATATCGCTATGCAGAGTATCATGCTGGGTCTTGCACTAAAGTCAGCTGCTATGGGGACGGAGCGGGAAGCTCTGTCTCATAAATAGTGATATGCCACGGGGGATCAACGCCTCACTTTGGTGTTTAAGCTCTAATTCTGAAACATGCAGTAAACCACTTCAAAGAGACAAAGAACGGAGCACCAACCTTAATGTTCTGAATGCAGGGAAACTTTATCCCAAACGAACACACATAGTGCGGGAGAGAAGACTCACGGGGAAGACTTCAGCAAAGGTCTGTATCGCGCACGGGCGCTTCTTCAGGCCATACATCACATCAGTGAGTGTGCTTTAAAAAGCCTAAGTAGGCGTACCATACAAATCCATGGAAAGGAAGGGGGGAAGAAAATAGGAGCTGGAAGAAGGGAAGAGAGAAGGAAAACAGGGATAAAGGGGAGGGAGGGAATGGGATTATGGGTAAACATGTAATTAAAAGCAACACATACATGAAAACATATGCAGAGATACTGTAACAAAACCAATACACAGGGGATTTCTATATAAAAACACCCATTTTGTTATGTTCATTTAATCCCAGGGGACTCGTTGCGTCTGTATGCAAGATCCACCGGGATTCTTTCATCAATGAACTTTGGTGGCGGTTAGTCTTATATCTTGAAGCTTCAACACATTCCAAATTGACAAACTTTAATGCATTAGGGTCTCAATTGAGAACATTAACCATGTGAGAGATAAACCTCGCTACTCCCCACCCGTGATCAACAAGCGTAGATGCTAGTGTATCCACAACTGTCTGGCCGATATGGTAATATCCACAACTTCCTGTCTGGCTGAAATAGTAATATCCACAACTGCAGATAAGGCTATAAATGACAATGTTTGAGCAGCAGGTAATAAATTGTTTAATAAATACAGAATACCCCCCCAGTGTGACTTCTTTGTCCCTCAGATTATATTTACAAATAGAGGAATTTACCACATGCAAAATTTCCTCTGGACCTAACCAATCCTCTGTATTACGTTTTGTAGCTTTTTGTTTTTTAAGAACATCTTGAATAGTATGATTTTCCTTATACGTGATTACTGGTTTGCTAGCCGTAAATTCTATCAGTTCAGGGTCATTAATGTGATTAAGAGAGGTATTTCTGATTGTGAATAAACACCTATCCAGTTTTTATTTTTTTTTATTTTTCTTGTCTAGGGATGTCTAGGGATGGCATCCACTTGCTCCCATGCTCCATGACACAGCCTGGAGGTGGCGGAAGCATGAGGAGACCATATAGTGGCTGAATGACACAGCATGGAGGAGGCGGCAGCATATAGTGGCTGAATGACACAGCCTGGAGTTTGCAGCAGCATGAGGAGACCATAAAGTGGCAGAATGACACAGCGTGGAGGTGGCGATAGCTTGAGGAGACCATATAGTGTCCGAATGACACAAGGTGAAGGTGGCGGCAGCATGAGGAGAAGATATAGTGGTTTAATGACACAGCCTGGAGTTGGCGGCAGCATGAGGAGACCACATAGTGGCTGAATGACACAGCCTGGAGTTGGCGGCAGCATATAGTGGCTGAATGACAAAGCCTGGAGTTTGTGGAAGCATGAGGAGACCATATAGTGGCTGAATGACACAACGTGGAGGTGGCGTCAGCATGAGGAGACCATATAGTACCTGAAAGACAGCCTGGAAATGGTGGCAGCATATTGTGGCTGAATTACACAGCCTGAAGTGTGCAGCAGCATGAGGAGACCATAAAGTGGCAGAATGACACAGCGTGGAGGTGGCGATAGCTTGAGGAGACCATATAGTGTCCGAATGACACAAGGTGAAGGTGGCGGCAGCATGAGGAGAAGATATAGTGGCTTAATGACACAGCCTGGAGTTGGCGGCAGCATGAGGAGACCACATAGTGGCTGAATGACACAGCCTGGAGTTGGCGGCAGCATTTAGTGGCTGAATGACAAAGCCTGGAGTTTGTGGAAGCATGAGGAGACCATATAGTGGCTAAATGACACAGCGTGGAGGTGACGTCAGCATGAGGAGACCATATAGTACCTAAAAGACAGCAAAGACTGGAAATGGTGGCAGCATATAGTGGCTGAATTACACAGCCTGAAGTGTGCAGCAGCATATAGTTGCTGAATGACACAGCCTGGAAGTGGCAGCAGAATGAGGAGAACATATGGTGGCAGTATGAGACAGCTTGGAGCTGGCATAAGCATGAGAAGAATATATGGTGGCAGAATAAGACAGCCTGGAGGTGGCATCATAATGAGGAGAGCATATGGTGGCAGAATGAGATGGCCTGGAGGTGGCAGCAGCAGCATCAGGAGTCTTGAATGTCACCTGGTGTTGCGGTTGGTGGCAATACCAGTACCCCATGACGAAGGTGGGATAACAAAGGAGAACTTAGCATCAGATGTGTGGCATCAGGCAGGTGGCAGGATCAGAAGAGTAGCTGAGGCAGGGAGGCAGAAGAAAACTGTCTCTTTTGTAAAACTGTCAGTGTGCACAAGTATTGAGGATATGCATTACGATAAAATATATGGACCCATTTTTCTTTTTTTAAATCAAACAAAAGAAAAGTTGTGCAAAAAACACCATGTGCCACCAACACAAGTATTGATGTTATGCAAAGACCTCTAGAAGGTGAAAGGGAACAACGTATGGTCCATTGTAACCGGTTGGGGTAAAAACTTCCCCTAAAAGGCCCTACTCTCACATTATTAATTCCCTTGGGGCTTTGGTTTTGATAATGCTGTAAGTAATAATGGATTTTGTATGTATTAAAATTAAAATTAAAAATAAAATTAAAAATTCCCTTCTTGGCATGTGTTACTCGCCCTAAAAAGGGCAGCCCCACACAGCAAACTCTTTCTCTATGTCCACCTAAAAACCCTGGGAAATGGCATTGTTTGTAAGGGAAAATAGGGAGAGGTTCCTGTTCCTGTGTGGAGCTGCCCTTTTTAGGGCGAGTAGCACTTGTGAAGAAGGGAATTAATAATGCAAGAGTAGGGCCTTAAAGGGGAAGTTTTTACCCCCACCGGTTACAATGGACCATGTGTTGTTCCCCTCCACCTTTTAGAGGTCTTTGCATCACATCAATACTTAATGGCATAGGTGGCACATGGTGTTTTTTTGCTCACCTTTCCTTTTGTTTGATTTAAAAAAAAATTTGGGTACATCTATTTTATCCATAAGAATATTATTAAAAGTTAAGTTTTCCTTGCATATCCTGTATACTTACTTGAGGTTTGATGAGGAGGAATGTTTGTAACTGGGAAGGATCACCTTACGTTTAGCACTATCCATGTTTGTGAAGTGTAGGTGTGGCACCATGGTCAACCTACTCTGATGCATCAGGCATTGGTGGGTTGAAATCCTGGCTGATCCATACCTGATTCATCTTCACAAAGGTCAGTCTCTCCACATTATTTGTGGACAGACAAATTCTCCTTGGAGTGACTATGCCCCCCACCGCACTAAACACCTGCTCTGATGGCACACTACTTGCCTTGCAGGAGCTTTTCCAGGGCAAACTCTGCTAGTTGCGGCCACAAGTTTGGCTGCCCAGAAGTCCAGCGGATCTTCAAGCTGTGTTGGCATGGTCATGTCAAGGTATGCCAGGTATGCCTGCTGGTTCAGGTCCTGCCCCAGGTCTACCTGCTGCTGATGAGTTGTTTCACTATGCGGGGAAAGAAAGCTACTCATCAGCGACTGTAGACTCAGGCTGCTGCTGATGGAGCTGGTACTGCTCATGCCACCCCTGCCCAGCAGCCATGGCAGTGGAAGGTGAGCACCGAGGGCCCCCCGAGTCAGACCTGCGAGAGAATGGACGATGGCACAGATGGCCAACTGACTACGTAGGATGTCTATGTAGTAGGTCAGTTTGTCCTCCCTCTCAGTGGGTGTAAAAAAAGGCCTCATTTTGTGCCGGCAGCGAGGGTTCAAAAAGGTGGAGAGCCAGAAGTCATCCCGCTGCTGAATGGAGACAATTCGGCAGTCACTACACAAGCAAGTGAGCATGCATCGTGCCATTTATGCAAGTGACTTGGAGGGACTCCCTGCCTCAATCTCCAATGCATACTGTCACGGTGTGTCTGGGTCCTCTGTCTCGCCTTCCTCATAACTCTCTTGCTCCTCTAGCTGCTCCTGCTCTTCCTCTCCTGTCAGATGACTAGAAAAAATGCCCATCTTGCGAAACCTAAACTGTGCTTCATTGTGCCCCTCCCCCTCCTCCAGTTCAGCCCCCACAGTGCTCATGTGGCCGTGAGATATAGGCACCATGTCTCCAGTGCCATGACCAGCCATTGTTTCCAACACATGTTGTAGTAGATGAAGCAGTGGAATGACGTTGTTCATCCTGTAATCCTGGTGACTGACTAATAATGTGGCTGGTGTCACATATGAGCTGCCACTGGTTGACATTGAAGTTACACAGGGGAGTCCCCCTATCTGCTTGTATCATCAATTAATCGGTGATGGCTTTTCTATGTTCGTCCAAGCTTTTGAGGGTGGAATTCCAACATGTGGAAACGTTGTAAATCAGACTATGTTGGCGGATGCCGTTCTGACGCTACAGCTCAAGGAGGGTGTGCTTTGTGGTATACGAGTGGCTGAAGTGCATGCAAATTTTCCTTCCCATTGTTAGGCTGTCTTGCAGATGGGGGGAACACTTCAGGAACCGTTTGACAGCCAGATTGAACATGTGTCCCCTGCAGGGCGCATGGCTCAGGCTTCCTTGTCGTAGCGCAGGCAAGATGTTCTTCCTGTTGTCGGTTACCATGGTTCCCATGTCCAGTTTTCGTGGAGTAAGCCATGATCCGATTTCTTCATGAATTACTTTTAGCAGTTCCTCCCCTTTGTTACTCCGTTCGCCAAGGCAAACCATGTGCGTGACACCGCCGTGCCCTGTACACATGGTATGCTTGAGGGCACCGAGACTTGTCCATGCAGTGGAGGCTGAGGACAAGGTGGAGGATGATGAGGTGGAGTCGCACACTGTCGAAGAACCAATGGCCTGAGAGTGTGGAGGCGGTGGCGGCGAGACTTGTCCAATTGCTGTTGTGGCTGTGCAGGAACCACATTCACCCAGTGGGCCGTAAAGGACATGTATTGTTCCTGACTGTAGTTACAGCTTCACATGTCGGCATTGCCGTGCACTTTGGCACACACAAACAGGCTCAATGACTGGCCCTCCTTCTGTTACACAAAATTGTGCTGGGCTGGTACTGCCTTCTTCACAAAGAAATGATGGGTTGTTACTCACCACCTCGACTCCGCACAAGCCATCAGTTCTCTGAAAGATGCAGAGTCCACCACTTGAAAAGGGAGGGAAAGCACCAGAAACTTGGAGAGGAGCACATTCAGCTTCTGCGCCTTTGGATGAGTGGGCGCTTACTGTTGTCTCTTGGACATGGCTTTGCCGATGGATTGCTCGCAGAATGACTGACTCGAAGTAGAAGGAGCAGGAGCATCTAAAGCGAAAGAAGATGGGTATGACACACAGTTCCCCTCGGCTGAGATAGTGGAGCCTTGGCTGAATGAAACAGGGAGTGGCGTTCCACTAGGTGATGCAACAGGCTGGACCACCACATCGGAGCCACGGTTCTCCCAGGCCGCTTTATGGTGACACTACACATGTTGACACAGGGCAGGAGTGCCAACATTGAGACCCTGGCCACGCTTCACCTTCTGCCGACACATCTTGCATGTGGCCATGTTAACCTCCTCTGGATGCTTGAAGAAAAACTGCAATACCGCCGAGTAGCTGATTTTACCCCCAACAGTCCGCACTGATTGACTGCTACTGCCGCGGACTTCAGGTACCCATGGTGGTCCACCCCAGGCATGTTTGTCTCCAGACTTTCCACTTCTGCCACCATGCTGACTGCCAACCATGCTACCACCTTGTTGGCTCAGCTGCTACCTCATGGGCAACCTGCAACCCTCTTCTCCTGATGATGATGAAGCCCCTTCTGCACCCGGCTCCTAAGTGTGATTGGCTTCATTATCATTGAGTTGTGTCTGCACGTCACTGATGTTCTCCTCAGGTTCCTCAAAAGTGTCTGCTTCAGGAGCCTGAATGCTTGCAACACCACCTCCCACGCCACTCTCCTCATCACTACTAGCTCGCCTATCGGAGGAAGTGGCAGATGTCTCCTCCACTTCTTGGCTGGGAAGTTGCTGCTGACTGTCCTCCAGAAGATCATCCTCACTAAGTAATGGAGCTGAACCCACAGTGTATGATACATTTGTTGGGGAGGGAATAGCATAGGACAGAGGCAATGGGAGGACAGGGACTGTTCCTGGGCCATGCCAACTGAGGGTTGTGTCTGAGGAACCCACCGACTCTTGACTTGGGGTGTCAGATGTCACTTCTGATGAAGTGGATGACCGTGTTAACGAATCGATGACAGCAGATTGGTCGCTGGTCAAGACACGACCGCTAGCTGATACCGGGAGCTCAGGCCTCTCGCTGCGACTCCTGCTGCCACTCACCCCTAGTCTGCTGCGACCTCTGCATAATGAATTTAGACCTCTGCCACGCCTCTGTGCACGTCCTGGCACTTCTCTGCATGACATCCTTAGTGTGTATATGAGGGGAGTACAATATGCTCCACTATGCTTAAAACAGTATTTGTCTACAACACCAGCAGGTGTGTATTTTTGGCTGGCCTTTCACAATATCTTGGCCCGTAAGACTTTAACAGGAACAAAATAGTATACCACTTAGATGTACGTATGTGGTATACACTTATGAGGGGAGGACAATGTGCTCCAGTACGCTTAAAACAGTATTTATCTACAACACCAGCAGGTATGTACTTTTGGCTGGCCTTTTACAGTATCTAGACCATTAAGACTTTAACAGGAACAAGAAAGTACACCACTTAGATATACATAAGTGGTATGCACTAATGAGGGGAGTATGCTTAGAACAGTATTTGTCTAAAACACCAGTAGGTGTGTACTTTTTGCTGTCCTTTCACAGTATCCAGGCTCTTATGATTTTAACAGAAACAAAATAGTACACCACTTATATGTACGTATGTGGTATGCACTTATGAATGGAGGACAGTGCACTCCAGTATGCTTAAAACAGTACTTGTCTACAAAACCAGCAGGTGTGTACTTTTGCCTGGCCTTTCACAGTATCTAGGCCCTTAAGACTTTAACAGGAACAAAATGGTACACCACTGAGATGTACGCACAGGTTTCACTTAATAGAGGACAATATGCTTTTAGTGCTCTGCTCACACTAACTGGCTGGCTACTATTAGCTTTTCGGTTGTTGTACACCACCACACCACTTCAGCACACAGTCGGTGTGTACTACACCCAAAATTGCACTCACTCCCTTCCCTATAAGTGCTTCTAGGCTTGATTTAGGCTTGAGGGGCATCGCTGCTGTAAAAAAGCTTTACTGTGCAACACACACTGCTCTCTTTCCCTCTCTGCAATAGAACGCTGATGTGACTGGGAGGGGAATTGCTGCTGTAAGGATGCATTTCTGTGAAATACACACTCTCTATCCCTCTCTCTCTGCAACAGAACGCTGATGTGACTGGGAGGTGAATCGCCACTGTAAAAATGCTTTTCTGTGCAACACACACTGCTGTCTGTCCTTCTCTCTCTCTCTCTGCAATAAAAGGCTGAAATGACTGGCCGCAAGATGGCTGCAGATAATATAGGGCTGTGACACCAAAGGGGTGGCTGGCTGCTGATAGGCTGCATGCTGGATGTGATTTAGAGTCATCCCACCTTCCCGCCTTTCCAGGATCCCTTGACCCATGCCCTCACATGTGGATCCGCAATTTTACATGCCCTTGAGCCTGAACCGCACTAAATGGAGTTTAATAAAGCGATTGGTTGGGAATCAAATTTTTCCTGAAATTCGTAACGAATTTGTATTTGTCAGATTCAATTCGCTCATTCCTAGCGAGAACACCAGATTTAAAGTGTACCTGTAATCAACAAAAACTTTTTTTTTATTATGTAGGTAATACCATTTTATGTATATTTATAATAGACATTGGTTAAAATTGTGTATATGTTTTGGGGAAAAAATGCTGTCCCTGCAGCTATTGTCTGTGTGTCTTTATGAGGAGTCCAAAAAGAGGAAGTGAGGGTCGGACAAGCAGGGATCTGTGCAGACTCCTGGCTTGTCAATTATCCTGATGTATGAGCCAGGATCATGTTATGGAGCCTCAGTGCACACAGTCCTACTTTTTCTTAGTGAACAGAGCCCTGCTTGTCTACCCTCAATTCTTGTATTTGGACTCCTCATAGAGACACACATGCAATAGCTGCAGGGACAAAAATCTACAAATTTTTTAACCAATGTATGGTTATCAGTGTTTTCCAACCTTTTTCGGCTCGGGGCCCCCCAACCGAAGTTGACGAGCAAAAAAAAAAAAAAAGAAAAAAGCTACAATGTACACAAATTCCAATATCTATTTATCAGTGGGTATGCAGTTTAAAGTGCTGCTTTATACATCAACTCACATGTGATGTCTTCTCTGATCAGCGTCGTTCGTCTTGTCCGGACCGTCCTGACCATTTCTTGCAGCCACAACTCTTCACTGTTAAACCTGCAAAACAAATCTATTAGGCTCCGCACTTTACCCGCATTAGCCTCCAGATTCCCCTTTTACAAATGAAGAGGAATACAGGGGCTTATAGGTGTAAAGGGGTAACAGAGGGGTGTACATGGTGGACAGGTGTGTAGAGGAGTATACGGGGGTGACAGAGGGCTGTACATGGGTGACAAATGGGTGTACATGGGAGACAGGTGTGTAGAGGAGTATATGGGGGTGACAGAGGGGTGTAGGGGGTGATAGAGGGGTTTACAGTGGTGGCAGAGGGGTGTAGAGGAGTGTACATGGGTGACAGAGGGGTGTAGAGGAGTGCACATGGGTGACAGAGGGGTGTAGAGGAGTGCACATGGGTGACAGAGGGGTGTAGAGGAGTGTACATGGGTGGCAGAGGGGTGTAGATGAGTGTACATGGGTGGCTGAAGGGTGTAGAGGAATGTACATGGGTGACAGAAGGGTGTAGAGGAGTGTACATGGGTGACAAAGGGGTGTAGAGGAGTGTACATGAGTAACAGAGGAGTGTACATGGATGACAGAGTGGTGTACATGGATGACAGAGTGGTGTAGAGGAGTGACAGAGGGGTGTAGAGGAGTGGCAGAGGGGTGTAGAGGAGTGTACATGGGTGGCAGAGGGGTGTACATAGGTGACAGGGGGGTGTAGAGGATTGTACATGGGTGGCAGAGTGGTGTAGAGGGGTGTACATGGGTGACAGAGGGGTGTACATGAGTTGCAGAGGGGTGTAAAGGGGTGTACATGGGTGACAGAGGGGTGTACATGAGTGGCAGAGGGGTGTAAAGGGGTGTACATGGGTGGCAGAGGGGTGTAGAAGACTCTACATGGGTGACAGGGGGGCGTCGGGGGTGACAGGGGTGGACAAGAGTGACAAGGTGGTAACAGGGGTGTCAAAAGGACAGAGGGGTATACATGGGTGACAAGGATGTGGTCAGAGGGGTGGACAATGGGGGGTGAACATGGGTGACACGGGGATGGACAAGGATGACAGAGGGATGGACAAGGGTGACAAGCAGTTAAAAGAGGCGTGGACAGGAGTAATAAAGAAGGGTGGACTGGAGGGACAGGGGTGAATAGGGGGGGTGGACATAGGTGACAGGTGTAGACTGGGGGGGTGGTCAGAGGGGTGGACGGGTGGCTGAACATGGGTGACAGGGGGATGGACATGGGTGACAGAGGGGTGGCCAACGTGTACCTGGATGACGGGAGGGTGGACACGGGAGATATGGGGGTAAACAGGGATGACAGGAGGGTGGACAAGGATGACAAGTTGGAGAAAAGAGGGGTGAATAGGGGGGTGGACATGGCTGACAGGGGGTAGACTGGGGTGAACATGGCTGACAGGGATGGACGGGGAGGTGGACAAGGTGGACATGGATGACAGCAGGATAAATATGGGTTAGGGGGGAGGATGGACATGGGTGAGAGGGGGGGTGGACATGGGTGAGAGGGGAGGTGGATATGGGTGAGAGGGGGGATTGACATGGGTGAGAGGGGGATGGACATGGGTGAGAAGGGGGATGGACATGGGTGAGGGGGGGAATGGACATGGGTGAGGGTGGATGGACATGGGTGAGAGGGGATGGACATGGGTGAGGGGGGGATGGACATGGGTGAGGGGGGTGTGGACATGGGTGAGGGGGGATGGACATTGGTGAGGGGGGGATAGATATGGTACAGTACCTTAAGCAAGCCATTTTTCTTCCTGGTTCTTCCCCTCTCCGACAGGGCACCGACTCAGGGCTACGGCAGAGCAATCATTCACTGTGCCGCAGGAGGAAGGGGGACGCTGGGGCAAGAGGCACTACATCGGCCCGGCGCAACTTTCACATACTTCCCCTCTCTGGGCTGCAGGGGGAAGCTAAGGGATGCTGGGGGACGTAGGGGTACGCTGAGGCCTAGCAGTCCCTGATCATGTGACTCCTCCTCCTCCATGTGACTGATCACATGACTGTGACATCATCGCAGGTCCCGTTACAGCCTCAGGCACACGCACAGCGCAAACTTCCCACCCCCCTGCGGCGCCGGGGAGGGAAATAAAAAAAAATTGAAAATAAAAAATGTTGACAGCAAAATCCCGCGACACCCCGGGCAGTGCCAAAAGGCGCACCAGTGTATCGCGGCACCCCGGTTGGGAATCACTGATTTTATATAGACATATATATATATATATATATATATATATAAAATCCAACAAGCGCAGCACTCAAATTAAATAAAGTGCATTTATTTATTCATGTCTCAATACAGCAACGTTTCTGCCCCTATGGAGCCATTTTCAAGCCAGGCTTGAAAATGGCTCCATAGGGGCAGAAACGTTGCTGTATTGAGTCATGAATAAATAAATGCACTTTATTTAATTTGAGTGCTGCGCTTGTTGGATTTTCTATATTACGAGGAACCCTGAACAGGTTGGAGCGCTGGCACCATTAAACGGACTGAGCTGAGTAGTGCTGCGGATTTTGTCTATGATATATATATATATATATATATATATATGTGTGATAGAGAAACAGCAATGCTTCAGCTCACCCCAGGTGCGCACGGACAGAGCGCGGACCTCGCCCAATTGAACAGCAGAAGAAAGAGGAGTCCAGCGTCCAGAAACTCGGAGGATGATGTTTATTCACCAGATGGTCATAACAGGAACACAGGGTACAGTGACGCGTTTCGGCTTTACAACAAAGCCTTAGTCATACATTAGTATGACTAAGGCTTTGTTGTAAAGCCGAAACGCGTCACTGTACCCTGTGTTCCTGTTATGACCATCTGGTGAATAAACATCATCCTCCGAGTTTCTGGACGCTGGACTCCTCTTTCTTCTGATATATATATGTGTGTATTATCTACATTATATAAAAAGTTTTTGTTGACAGGTACACTGTAAGTCACCTGATCTCCATTCACACTTTGTAACACTAATGAGTCACATGTCTTTGGGGAGAAATAACGGGCCCAATTGGGCCCAATTTGGACATTTGCACTTAGATGTATACTCATTTGTGTTACATTCACTACTTTACATTTTAGCAGAGTGTCATTTGTTCAGTATTATCACATGAAAAGATATAATAAAATATTACCAAAAAGTGTGAGGGGCATACTCACTTGTGTGTGTGTGAATATATATATATATATATATATATATATATATATATATATATATATATATATATATACCGTATTTAATCGGCGTGTAACACGCACTTTTTAGGCTAAAATTTTTAGCCTAAAGTCTATGTGCGTGTTATACGCCAATACACCCCCAGGAAAGGCAGGGGGAGAGAGGCCGTCGCTGCCCGCTTCTCTCCCCCTGCCTTTCCTGGGGTCTAGAGCCCTGCTGCCGGCCCTTCTCTCCCCCTGGCTATCGGCGCCGCTGCCCGTTCTGTCCCCCTGACTATCGGTGCCTGCGCCCCATTGCCGGCGCCAATAGCCAGGGGGAGAGAAGCGGCGCCGACAGCCAGGGGGAGAGAAGGGGCAGCGGCACCCATTGCCGGCGCCGCTGCCCCGTTGCCTCCCCCCATCCCGGTTGCATAATTACCTGTTGCCGGGGTCGGGTCCTCGCTGCTTCAGGCCTCCGGTGTGCGTCCCCTGCATCGTTGCTATGCGCTGCACGGCGCAGTGCATGACGTCCGTGCTCCGCGCCGTGCAGTGCATAGCAACGACGCAGAGGACGCACGCCGGAGGCCTGAAGCAGCGCGGACCCAACCCCGGCCACAGGTAATTATGCAACCGGGGATGGGGGGAGGCAACGGGGCAGCGGCTCCGGCAATGGGTGCCGCTGCCCCTTCTCTCCCCCTGGCTGTCAGCGCCGCTTCTCTCCCCCTGGCTATCGGCGCCGGCAATGGGGCACCGCTAGTCAGGGGGACAGAACGAGCAGCGGCGCCGATAGTCAGGGGGAGAGAAGGGCCGGCAGCAGGGCTCTGGACCCCAGGAAAGGCAGGGGGAGAGAAGCGGGCAGGGGCGGCCTCTCTCCCCCTGCCTTTCCTGGGGTGTATCGGGGTATACACGCGCACACACGCACCCTCATTTTACCATGGATATTTGGGTAAAAAACTTTTTTTACCCAAATATCCTTGGTAAAATGAGGGTGCGTGTTATAGGCCGGTGCGTGGTATACCCCGATAAATACGGGTATATATATATATACAGCATCGGTAGCCCCTGGGACAGCATCGGGAGAGGTGAGGACACGGTCCAGAGCGGCGGGGACAGGTGAATATAACTTCCTATACTTTACATTGCACGAATCCCTCAACATACGATGAATTCGACAAATGCTGGGTCGTTTGGAACGAATTACCATCGTATGTTGAGGGACCACTGTATATATATATATATATATATATATATATATATAGTGCAGATAAGGAGAGAGAAACATAGAGTGGTGGCGCTGCCTTGTGCCATTACCATGGGCAGCACAAGTAGATTCTTTTACTTTGCTAAATGCTCACGTACCCGGGCGTGTTGGGCTTAGAGCTCAACATCTATTATCGCATATTTGGTTGAGAATTGCACGACAGCCGACACCCGAATCTGTCGGAGCACAGAGGTTGCAGAGAGGACTGTATTCCGTTGAAGGGCTCAACCGGAGGAGAAAGAATGGGTTTTGATGGGCGCACAACGCTACGGTATAGGTAAACAACCACGGACACCATATTAAAATAAAAAAGTGGCTTCAATAATACATAGATGACGCGTTTCAAGAGCGTCTTCTCACTTTTTCAAGTCTTATAGCAAGGTGCAGATCTTGATGCTTTATATATTAACAGAATTTGAAAAGGCCCAGGAAATACCTGGTGTGGTGACATAACTGCACCCTGGACATCACATCCTGTTCACATTGGTCGGAAGAACAGATGGGTGCATCTCAGTCACTGATTCTGTTCGAAGAATACAAGCTCCACCCACTCCTGTCACATTACCATCTTGAAATGTCCTAAAAATTTTTTTTTTTTTGTGACTACACATTTTTGAGGACCTTTCAAGATGGTCATGTGACATAAGTGGGCAGAGCTTGTCTTCTCTGAACAGATTCAGTGACTGAGATGTGTCCAATGTGAACAGGATGTGATGTCCAGGGTGCGGTTACATCACCACACTAGGTATTTCCCAGGCCTTTTCAAATTCTGTTAACACATATAAAGCATCAAGATCTGCACCTTGCTCTAAGACTTGACAAAGAGAGCAAACACTCTCTTTATGTATTAATAAAGCCACATTTTTATTTTAATACGGTGTCCGCAGTTGTTTACCTATACTGTAGCATTGTGCGCCCATGAAAACCCGTTCTTTCTCCTCCAGTTGAGCCCTTCAACGGAATTAATCCTCTCTCTAAATATATATATATAGGAGGAGCACTGTGCCAAGTATTCCAGATCCAGCTGGGTGCTCAGCTCCAGGAACAGACCAATTCCCAAGAAAACATCCAATAAGGTCGAAGCGGCACTCCAAAGTTGATAGAATCAAAGTTGTGGTTTATTCACACATCTGTGCAAAAACAGCTACGTTTCGGCTTAACAATAAAGCCTTTATCAAGCATAGTGAGTAGTGAGGCTAAGTGCATATAAATAGGCCCCCTAATTACATATGCAAATGAGGGGGGATGTGCCCAATACAGATCAAAACAATATACAAACATTATTCAAGAGACCGCAACCCCTATAATTCATGCTTTTTTCGTAAACCATATACATTGTATTTAATATGAGTATCTATATATTTATACTATTTTTCTTTATATTATGCTCTGCCCGATATTTATGAATAGAATAGTCGTCCATGTCATTATAGTGTTGCTATTTTTCCCTTTGATGTGCCCATACCTAATATGGCGCCTGAACATTCATACGGCAGTGCGTGCATGTATACGCATGCGCACTACAGAATACACAGACCCCGTCTCTTAATCATGTGACTAGCAACATCTTCCGGCCGCGACCGGATGTGAGACCACGGCACTTGCGCAATGAGGTTGTATACAAACACAACGTGTCCCTGGAGGAAATGAAACCCAATTGGACATTTAAGTTTGTGTCAGCAGGTGAGCGCCGCCTTGGATACCGGACCTGTATTGGACTTTTTATAATTTTATGCAGTATACACTATCACTTGATATGTAATTGCCAGTAAGGTGTGTAGATTGCACATAGGATTGTATACTTTTATGTTTTACACTGTTAATAATGATCGATTGTGATCTCTTGAATAATGTTTGTATATTGTTTTGATCTGTATTGGGCACATCCCCCCTTATTTGCATATGTAATTAGGGGGCCTATTTATATGCACTTAGCCTCACTACTCACTATGCTTGATAAAGGCTTTATTGTTAAGCCGAAACGTCGCTGTTTTTGCACAGATGTGTGAATAAACCACAACTTTGATTCTATCAACTTTGGAGTGCCGCTTCTACCTTATTGTATATATATAAATACATATATATATATATATATATATATATATATATTCAGGTTGAAGAGCAGCACTCCCAAGCCAACTGTGCGTGGGTGCAGTCAGTCTCTGGGACCCCGGTCCTGGGTCCAAAAGGTAATACAAACAAAGATGGCGACCGCAGCACTCCAAGTAAATGTGCAAAAGAATTTATTCCAAGATAAATACAGGCAACGTTTCTGTGGCCTCACACCACCATTTTCAATATATATATATATATATATATATATATATATATATATATATATATATATTATTATTTTTTTACAATAAACTGAACTTTATCCCATCTTACATGAACATCTATTCCTACAATATACATTTTGGAAATGGCGTAGTGGTGTTTCATACCTACAGTGGAGATCAAAAGTTTGGGCACCCCTGGTAAAAATTTGTATTAATGTGCATAAAGAAGCCATGGAAAGATGGAAAAATCTCCAAAAGGCATCAAATTACAGATTAGACATTCTTATAATATGTCAACAAAAGTTAGATTTTATTTCCATCATTTACACTTTAAAAATAACAGAAAACAAAAAAATGGTGTCTGCAAAAGTTTGGGCACCCTGCAGAGTTAATATCTTGTACTGCCCCCTTTGGCAAGTATCACAGCTTGTAAACACTTTTTGTAGCCAGCCAAGAGTCTTTCAATTCTTGTTTGTGGTATCTTTGCCCAGTCTTCCAGTTCTTTGAGATTTCTGGGCTGTCTGTCACGCACTGCTCTTTTAAGGTCTATCCATAGATTTTCATTTATGTTGTGGTCAGGAGATTGTGAAGGTCATGGCAAAACCTTCAGTTTACGCCTCTTGATGTAATCCCCTATGGATTTCGAAGTGTGTTTAGGATCATAACACCATTGACCAAGGGACAAAACCCTGGGTCACTGTCACGATGCCGGCTGGCAGGTAGTGGACCCTCTGTGCCAGAGAGGGATTGGCGTGGACCGTGCTAGTGGACCGGTTCTAAGCCACTACTGGTTTTCACCAGAGCCCGCCGCAAAGCGGGATGGTCTTGCTGCGGCGGTAGTGACCAGGTCGTATCCACTAGCAACGGCTCACCTCTCTGGCTGCTGAAGATAGGCGCGGTACAAGGGAGTAGGCAGAAGCAAGGTCGGACGTAGCAGAAGGTCGGGGCAGGCAGCAAGGATCGTAGTCAGGGGCAACGGCAGAAGGTCTGGAAACACTGGCAAGGGACACACAAGGAACGCTTTCACTGGCACTAAGGCAACAAGATCCGGCAAGGGAGTGCAAGGGAAGTGAGGTAATAAAGGGAAGTGCACAGGTGATAACCCTAATTGGAACCACTGCGCCAATCAGCGGCGCAGTGGCCCTTTAAATCGCAGAGACCCGGCGCGCGCGCGCCCTAGGGAGCGGGGCCGCGCGCGCCGGGACAGAACAGACGGGGAGCGAGTCAGGTAGGGGAGCCGGGGTGCGCATCGCGAGCGGGCGCTACCCGCATCGCGAATCGCATCCCGGCTGACAGCAGGATCGCAGCGCCCCGGGTCAGAGGACGTGACCGGAGCGCTGCAGCGGAGGGGGAGAAGCGAGCGCTCCGGGGAGGAGCGGGAACCCGGAGCGCTCGGCGTAACAGTACCCCCCCCCTTGGGTCTCCCCCTCTTCTTGGAGCCTGAGAACCTGAGGAGCAGACTTTTGTCAAGGATGTTGTCCTCAGGTTCCCAGGATCTCTCTTCAGGACCACAACCCTCCCAGTCTACCAAAAAAAAATTTTTTCCTCTGACCTTTTTGGCAGCCAAAATCTCCTTGACCGAGAAGACGTCCGAGGAGCCGGAAACAGGAGTGGGAGGAACAGATTTGGGAGAAAAACGGTTGAGGATGAGTGGTTTGAGAAGAGAGACGTGAAAGGCATTAGGGATACGAAGAGAAGGAGGAAGAAGAAGTTTATAAGAGACAGGATTAATTTGAGACAAAATTTTGAAAGGACCAAGATAGCGTGGTCCCAACTTGTAGCTAGGGACACGGAAGCGGACATATTTAGCGGAGAGCCATACCTTGTCTCCAGGGGAAAAAACGGGGGGAGCTCTTCTTTTCTTATCCGCGAATCTCTTCATGCGTGAAGAAGCCTGTAAGAGAGAATTTTGGGTCTCTCTCCATATAATGGAAAGGTCACGAGAAATTTCATCCACAGCGGGCAGACCAGAGGGCAAGGGGGTAGGGAGGGGGGGAAGAGGGTGACGGCCGTACACCACGAAAAATGGGGATTTGGAGGAAGATTCAGAGACCCTGAAGTTATACGAGAATTCGGCCCATGGAAGGAGATCTGCCCAGTCATCCTGGCGGGAGGAAACAAAATGTCGCAAATAATCACCCAGGATCTGGTTAATTCTTTCTACTTGTCCATTGGACTGGGGATGATATGCAGAGGAAAAATTTAATTTAATCTTGAGTTGTTTACAGAGAGCTCTCCAGAATTTAGACACGAATTGGACCCCTCTATCCGAGACAATCTGCGTAGGCAACCCGTGAAGACGAAAAATGTGTACAAAAAATTGTTTAGCCAACTGAGGCGCAGAAGGAAGACCAGGAAGAGGGATGAAATGTGCCATTTTGGAGAATCGATCAACGACCACCCAAATAACGGTGTTGCCACGGGAAGGGGGTAAATCAGTAATAAAATCCATACCAATCAGAGACCAAGGCTGTTCGGGGACAGGCAGGGGATGAAGAAAACCAGCGGGCTTCTGGCGAGGAGTCTTATCCCGGGCACAGATAGTGCAGGCTCGCACAAAGTCCCCAACATCCGTCTCCAGAGTCGGCCACCAATAGAAGCGGGAGATGAGTTGCACAGATTTCTTGATGCCCGCATGACCTGCGAGATGGGAGGAGTGACCCCATTTGAGGATTCCGAGGCGTTGGCGTGGAGAAACAAAGGTCTTTCCTGGAGGAGTCTGCCTGATGGAGGCAGGAGAAGTGGAGATCAGGCAGTCAGGTGGAATGATGTGTTGCGGAGGGAGATCAACTTCTGAGGCATCCGAGGAACGAGAGAGAGCATCGGCCCTAATGTTCTTATCGGCAGGACGAAAGTGAATCTCAAAATTAAATCGGGCAAAGAACAGAGACCACCGGGCCTGGCGAGGATTCAGCCGTTGGGCCGACTGGAGGTAGGAGAGGTTCTTGTGGTCGGTGTAGATAATAACAGGAAATCTTGATCCCTCCAGCAGATGCCTCCATTCCTCAAGTGCTAATTTAATGGCTAGAAGCTCTCGATCCCCGATGGAGTAGTTCCTCTCCGCTGGAGAGAAGGTCCTAGAGAAAAAACCACAAGTGACAGCATGCCCGGAAGAATTTTTTTGTAGAAGAACAGCTCCAGCTCCTACTGAGGAGGCATCAACCTCCAATAGGAAGGGTTTGGAAGGGTCAGGTCTGGAGAGCACGGGAGCCGAAGAAAAGGCAGACTTGAGTCGTTTAAAGGAGTCCTCTGCTTGAGGAGGCCAAGACTTGGGATCAGCATTTTTCTTGGTTAAAGCCACGATAGGAGCCACAATGGTAGAAAAATGTGGAATAAATTGCCTGTAATAATTGGCGAACCCCAAAAAGCGTTGGATAGCACGGAGTCCGGAGGGGCGTGGCCAATTTAAGACGGCAGAGAGTTTGTCTGGATCCATCTGTAGTCCCTGGCCAGAGACCAAATATCCTAGAAAAGGAAGAGATTGGCATTCAAACAGACATTTCTCAATTTTGGCATAGAGTTGGTTGTCACGAAGTCTCTGAAGAACCATACGGACATGCTGGCGGTGTTCTTCTAGATTGGCAGAAAAAATTAGGATATCGTCCAGATATACCACAACACAGGAGTATAACAGATCACGAAAAATTTCATTGACAAAGTCTTGGAAGACGGCAGGGGCATTGCACAGTCCAAAGGGCATGACCAGATACTCAAAGTGTCCATCTCTGGTGTTAAATGCCGTTTTCCACTCGTCCCCCTCTCTGATGCGGATGAGGTTATAGGCGCCTCTTAAGTCCAATTTAGTGAAGATGTGGGCACCTTGGAGGCGATCAAAGAGTTCAGAGATGAGGGGTAAGGGGTAGCGGTTCTTAACCGTGATTTTATTAAGACCGCGGTAGTCAATGCAAGGACGTAGGGAGCCATCTTTTTTGGACACAAAGAAAAATCCGGCTCCGGCAGGAGAGGAGGATTTACGGATAAAGCCCTTTTTTAGATTCTCCTGGACGTATTCGGACATGGCAAGAGTCTCTGGGGCAGAGAGAGGATAAATTCTGCCCCGGGGTGGAGTAGTACCCGGGAGGAGGTCGATAGGGCAATCATAAGGCCTGTGAGGAGGTAGAGTCTCAGCTTGTTTTTTGCAGAAAACATCCGCGAAGTCCATATAGGCCTTAGGGAGGCCGGTTACTGGAGGAACCACAGAGTTACGGCAAGGGTTACTGGGAACCGGTTTTAGACAGTTCTTGGAACAAGAGGACCCCCAACTCTTGATCTCCCCAGTGGACCAATCCAGGGTTGGGGAATGAAGTTGAAGCCAGGGAAGTCCAAGGAGAATCTCCGAGGTGCAATTGGGGAGGACCAAAAGTTCAATCCTCTCAAGATGAGATCCGATACTCATAAGAAGGGGCTCCGTGCGGAAACGTATGGCACAGTCCAATCTTTCATTATTTACACAATTGATGTAGAGAGGTCTGGCGAGACTGGTCACTGGGATGTTGAACCTGTTGACGAGAGAGGCCAAAATAAAATTTCCTGCAGATCCAGAGTCCAAGAAGGCCACTGTAGAGAAGGAGAAGGCAGAGGCAGACATCCGCACAGGCACAGTAAGACGTGGAGAAGCAGAGTAGACATCAAGGACTGTCTCACCTTTGTGCGGAGTCAGCGTACGTCTTTCCAGGCGGGGAGGACGGATAGGACAATCCCTCAGGAAGTGTTCGGTACTAGCACAGTACAGGCAGAGGTTCTCCATACGGCGTCGTGTCCTCTCTTGAGGTGTCAGGCGGGACCGGTCGACCTGCATAGCCTCCACGGCGGGAGGCACAGGAACAGATTGCAGGGTACCAGAGGAGAGAGGAGCCGAGGAGACGAAACGCCTCGTGCGAACAGAGTCCATATCTTGACGGAGTTCCTGACGCCTTTCAGAAAAACGCATGTCAATGCGAGTGGCTAGGTGAATAAGTTCATGTAGGTTAGCAGGAATTTCTCGTGCGGCCAGAACATCTTTAATGTTGCTGGATAGGCCTTTTTTGAAGGTCGCGCAGAGGGCCTCATTATTCCAGGACAATTCTGAAGCAAGTGTACGGAATTGTACGGCATACTCGCCAACGGAAGAATTACCCTGGACCAGGTTCAACAGGGCAGTCTCAGCAGAAGAGGCTCGGGCAGGTTCCTCAAAGACACTTCGGATTTCCGAGAAGAAGGAGTGTACAGAGGCAGTGACGGGGTCATTGCGGTCCCAGAGCGGTGTGGCCCATGACAGGGCTTTTCCGGACAGAAGACTGACTACGAAAGCCACCTTAGACCTTTCAGTGGGAAACAGGTCCGACATCATCTCCAGATGCAGGGAACATTGGGAAAGGAAGCCACGGCAAAACTTAGAGTCCCCATCAAATTTATCCGGCAAGGATAAGCGTATCCCAGGAGCGGCCACTCGCTGCGGAGGAGGTGCAGGAGCTGGCGGAGGAGATGACTGCTGAAGCTGTGGTAGCAACTGTTGTAGCATAACGGTCAGTTGAGACAGCTGTTGGCCTTGTTGCGCAATCTGTTGTGACTGCTGGGCGACCACCGTGGTGAGGTCAGCGACAACTGGCAGAGGAACTTCAGCGGGATCCATGGCCGGATCTACTGTCACGATGCCGGCTGGCAGGTAGTGGACCCTCTGTGCCAGAGAGGGATTGGCGTGGACCGTGCTAGTGGACCGGTTCTAAGCCACTACTGGTTTTCACCAGAGCCCGCCGCAAAGCGGGATGGTCTTGCTGCGGCGGTAGTGACCAGGTCGTATCCACTAGCAACGGCTCACCTCTCTGGCTGCTGAAGATAGGCGCGGTACAAGGGAGTAGGCAGAAGCAAGGTCGGACGTAGCAGAAGGTCGGGGCAGGCAGCAAGGATCGTAGTCAGGGGCAACGGCAGAAGGTCTGGAAACACTGGCAAGGGACACACAAGGAACGCTTTCACTGGCACTAAGGCAACAAGATCCGGCAAGGGAGTGCAAGGGAAGTGAGGTAATAAAGGGAAGTGCACAGGTGATAACCCTAATTGGAACCACTGCGCCAATCAGCGGCGCAGTGGCCCTTTAAATCGCAGAGACCCGGCGCGCGCGCGCCCTAGGGAGCGGGGCCGCGCGCGCCGGGACAGAACAGACGGGGAGCGAGTCAGGTAGGGGAGCCGGGGTGCGCATCGCGAGCGGGCGCTACCCGCATCGCGAATCGCATCCCGGCTGACAGCAGGATCGCAGCGCCCCGGGTCAGAGGACGTGACCGGAGCGCTGCAGCGGAGGGGGAGAAGCGAGCGCTCCGGGGAGGAGCGGGAACCCGGAGCGCTCGGCGTAACAGTCACTAATACCCTTCTTAATCCCACCCCCTAAAACTTAACTTTTATTAAAGTCACAATAATAATAGTGATATGGTGATCAAATGAATTAAAATTAACCTCCTTGTGTGTATATAACAGTATAATTGGTGAACTATGAGCTAGTTGCTTCCTAGTAATTAGTCATAGCCAGTGGTCTGCAGTCTCACTGGTTAATAAGACACAAGAGAGGTTTTGATAAAAACTGAATATGCCCCCTATCAAAACCTCTCTTGTGTCTTATTAACCAGTGAGACTGCAGACCACTGGCTATGACTAATTACTAGGAAGCAACTAGCTCATAGTTCACCAATTATACAGTTATATACACACAAGGAGGTTCATTTTAATTCATTTGATCACCATATCACTATTATTATTGTGACTTTAATAAAAGTTAAGTTTTAGGGGGTGGGATTAAGAAGGGTATTAGTGACCCAGGGTTTTGTCCCTTGGTCAATGGTGTTATGTTTAATTGACCCCAACCCATTCCGGGGTAAATAATTGTTGTTTAGGATCATAATCCATTTGTAGAAGCCATCCTCTCTTTAACTTCAGCTTTTTCACAGATGGCATCAAGTTAGCATCCAAAATCTGCTGAAATTTTATTGATTCCATTTTCCTTCTACGCTTGAGATGTTCCCTGTGCCTCTGGCTGCAATACAACCCCAAAGCATGATTGATCCACCCCCATGCTTATCAGTTGGACAGAGGTTCTATTCATTAAATTCTGTTCCCCTTCTTCTCCAAACGTACCTTTGCTCATTACAGCCAAAAAGTTCAATTTTAACCTCATCGGTCCACAGAACTGGTTTCCAAAATGCATCAGGCTTGTCATTTGTAAAGTTCAAAAGCTGATTTTTGTGGTGAGGACATCGAAGAGGTTTTCTTCTGATAACTCTTCCATGAAGACCATATTTGTACAAGTATCTCTTTATACTGGAATAGTGTACCATAACTCCAGTGTCTGCCAGATCTTTCTGGAGGGATTGTGCAGTCAAACCTGGGTTTTGAATTGTTTTTCTCACAATCCTGCAAGCTGTTCTGTCTGATATGGTTCTTGGTCTTCCAGATCTTGCTTTAACTTCCACTGTTCCTGATGACTGCCATTTCTTAATTACATTCCGAACAGAGGATATTGACATCTGAAAACATTTTGCTATCTTCTTATAGCCTTCTCCAGCTTTGTGAGCATCAACTATTTTCAATTGCAGATTTCTAGACAACTGCTTAGAAGGACCCATGGTGCTGATTGTTGAGGCAAGGTCAGATGAGTCTGGGCATTTAAAACCTTTGACATTGACATCACCTTGTCTTCCCAGATGATGATTGAGAACAATCCATGACATTGGCAGGTCTCAGCTTTGCAAAGGGGGGAGTGCATGCTATATAGGGTGCCCAAACTTTTGCAGACACCATTTTTTTTCTGTTATTTTGAAAGTGTAAATGATGGAAATAAAATCTAACTTTTGTTGACATATTATAAGAATGTCTAATCTGTAATTTGATGCCTTTTGGAGATTTTTCCATCTTTCCTTGGCTTCTTTATGCACATTAATACAAAATATTTACCTGGAGTGCCCAAACTTTTGATCCCCACTGTATACCTTATTTACTAATGTTAATAACACAAGATGTTACCAAGTAACTAATGACTGTTCAGCTATTTACACTTTTTGATTTTCATTTTTCTGCCTACAGTATGTCTTAAAGATATTTACATGCATAAAATAATACCGAATAGTCAATATTTATGAACACTGAGTCTGCACAACACATAACATCCTATCCATAAAAATATGAGATATTTCAACCATAAAGATGACCAGGATTTGTATGAATGAGTTTCGCTATGTGACTGTCACTGATAAATTGAAAGATGGAAAAGCTTTTAAAACTTTTCAGTAATGGCTAAAGTAAAACCAGGTTCCTCTTTGGTAAATCTAAAATAGTTCTCATCACAATAAATATGGCTGAAGTGAGGGACCTGTGGTCAGTATAAACATTTACAGGGACATTTATCATTGTTTGCTTTGTTAAGCGAGTTCTGTAGGCATTATTTTTTTTTTCTTTGGTTTTGCTTATGTATGACGTATTTAAAGGGGTATTCCAGGCCAAAACTTTTTTTTTTTATATATCAACTGGCTCCGGAAGTTAAACAGATTTGTAAATTACTTCTATTAAAAAATCTTAATCCTTCCAATAGTTATTAGCTTCTGAAGTTGAGTTGTTGTTTTCTGTCTAACTGCTCTCTGATGACTCACGACCCGATGGCTATGCAGTTCCTATGGGGATATTCTCCTATCATGCACAGCTCCCGGGACGTGACATCATCATTGAGCAGTTAGACAGAAAACTTCAGAAGCTAATAACTATTGGAAGGATTAGGATTTTTTAAGAGAAGTAATTTACAAATCTGTTTAACTTTCCGGAGCCAGTTGATATATATAAAAAAAGGTTTTGCCTGGAATACCCCTTTAATATTATTATATCATTTATCAAAAGGGGGTTGATAAATTTGACTTACATAAGCAAAAAAAACAATAAATTACTTTAGAATGCTATTTTTTAAGTTTACATAAGCAAAAAACAATTAATAACTTCAGAACACCACTGGAGAACACCGCCTCCTCTCCTCTGTGTTTATTAAAAGTTTTCCACTTTTTTCCCCCTAAATGTACTAAACTATTTATTAATTTTTCTTCTCATTTCAGATCTGTGTATGCAGAGGACTTCTTTGTCTTCAGTGGACTATGTAGATTACCCATGTTTTTTTTTTATTTATTAATAAAATGCTTAAAGAGGGCTTGTAGGGGGTGAGATTTTTTTGGAATAATTTATTTTTAACGTGTTGTGTTTTTAATTAAATTTACTTTACAGGCTTAGTAGGGGAGGCTGTCTTATAGACAGAATCCATTATGTTAGTCTTATGTTAGCGTCAAAAACAGCTAGCGCTAACCACCAATTATTACCCTGGCACCCGCCGCCACAGGGGTGCTGGTACCAACAGGCCTGGAGCATCAAAAAATGGTATTCCTGGGCCTAGGCAGAACAGGCTGGCTTTGTTTAGGCTGGGGAAGGCCCTTGCAGCAATGGTCCTCGCCCACCCTGGTAACATCAAGCTATTGCTGCTTGCTTGGTATCTGGCTGAGAATTAAAATATAGGGAACCCCACACATCTTTTGGAAATAATTAATACATTTTTTTTTTTTTTAAAGTGTGCAACAGCCTGACCTTACCAGGGGGGGGCGAGGACCATTGTTACTGGCCCTCCCCAGCCTAAATAACACCAGCTTGTTACCACCATATTTGACGCTCTGGGCCTGTTGGTACCGGGTCTTCCCGACACCCCTGTGGCGGTGGGTACCAGGGCAATAATTGGGGGTTAGGCTATTTTTGATGCTAACACTAAGCCCTGGCTTAGTAATGGATTCTGTCTATAAGATGGATTCTACTTCTAAGCCTGTAAAGTAAAAAAAAAAAAAATGTATTCCAAAAAACACTCCACATTAAAGGGGTACTACGGTGGAAAACATTTTTTTTTAAATCCACTGGTGCCAGAAAGTTAAACAGATTTGTAAATTACTTCTACTTCTCTATCCTTCCAGTACTTATTAGCAGCTGTATATTACAGAGAACGTTCCTTTCTTTTTGGATTTATTTAGTTTTTCTGTCCACAGTGCTCTCTGCTGACACTTCTGTCCAAATCAGGAACTGTCCAGAGCAGCATAGGTTTGCTATGAAGATTTTCTCCTGCTCTGGACCTAATATGGACAGAGGTGTCAGCAAAGAACACTGTGGACAGGAAAAAAATCCAAAAAGAAAAGAACTTTGTCTGTAGTATATAGCAGCAAATAAGTAGTGGAAGGATAAAGATTTTTTAATAGAAGTTATTTACAAATCTGTTTAACCTTCTGCCACCTGTTTATTAAAAAAGAAAATGTTTTCCACCAGAGTACCTCTTTAACAGTTTTATTAATATAAAAAAAGTGGGTCATAATTGTAGTCCTCCGAATCCGAAGTAGTCCTCTGCATAAACGGATCTCAAATGATAATTAAAAAAATGCAAAAATATATTAGTACATTTATAGTGCTCTCCCCTGGGGAGAACGCCCATAAAGCAGTGTTTCAAAACAGGGAGCCTCCTGCTGCTAAACTACAACCCCCATCACTGCCAGACAGCCTTTGACTGTCTGGGAATGATGAGTGTTTTAATTTAGCAACAGTGAGCCTCCAGTTCAGCTACATCTGGAGTCTAACTGTTCCTAAACTACAACTCCCATGAAGGGATTTGTAATTAAGAAACAGCTGGAGGCACCCCATTTCTACACTAAAACTTCCATGATGGGAGTTGTAGTTTAGAAACAGCTGGAGTCACCTCATTTCTAAACTGCAACTTCCATGACGGAAGTTGTAGTTTAGAAACAGCTGGAGGCACCCCATTTCTAAACTACAACTTCCATAACGGGAGTTGTAGTTTAAAAACAGCTGGAGGCACCCCGTTTCTAAACTACAATTTCCATGATGGGATTGGTAGTTTAGAAAAAGCTGGAGGCACCCTTGTGTTAAGGTGCCAGCCACACCTACTACCAGCCCGCTAGCTGTTGCAAGACTACAACTCCCAGCATGCCCTTACAGTGAGGACATGCTGGGAGTTGTAGTGTCAACTCTTGGGCAGGTGGTTGATGCTGGTTGGTGGCTGGGGCAGTGGAGTCAGTCAGCATCTAGAGATATGAAACTACACTGTCATTTCATATTTCCCGGGTGATGTGTGTATTTCACGCCCGGGAAATATGAAATAACAATGTAGTTTCATATTTCTGTGAGCCCTCCGCTGCCCTGGCCATGCATTTCATCCCGCCGCCGCTCCCCTCTCCGCAACGCCGCTCATCTCGCCCCACCGCTGCTCATCTCCCCCCATCACCGCTCATCTACCGAGAGATGGGCGGTGGCAGGGAGAGATGAGTGGCAGCGGGAGAGAGATGAGTGGCGGCGGGGGGGCTCCCAGAAACATGAAACTACATTGTTACTTTATATTTCTGGGCGTAAAATACACGCATCGCCCGCTGCTCATCTCTCCCCCACCACTGCCGCTTATTTCTTCCCTGCCGCCGGTCATCTCTCCCCCACCCCTCGCTGCCGCCCATCTCTCCCTCGCCCCCACCACCGCTCATCTCTCCCTGCCGCCGCTGCTCATCTCTCCCCTGTTCATCTTTCGCTGCTGCCACTCATCTCTCCCAGCCACCGCTCATCTCTCCCCTGCTCCTCACCTCCGCCCATCTCTCCCTCGCCACCGCTCATCTCTCCCAGCTGCTGCTGCTGCTCATCTCTCTGCTGCTCCTTTCTCCAAGCTGCCACTCATCTCTCCCCTCCGCTCATCTCTCCCCGCCGCTGCTCATCTCCCCCCCCCCCCCCGCTGCCACTCATCTCTCCCCCACCGCCACTACTCATTTCTCCCCTGGCAGGCGGCAGGGGAGAGATGAGCAGCGGTGAGGGGGAGAGATGAGCGGCGACGGGGGGAGAGGAATGGCGTGGGGAGATGAGCAGCGGGGGTGGAGATGAGCGGCTGTGGCGGGGGAGTTGAGCGGCTGCAACGACTTTTTCAATTTGCTCACGTACGGGAGTTTTGTGCTCCAGGGACTTTTTTTTTTGCCTACATGCGACTTTTGCACATCATAAATACATGACCACTGCAAAGTGAAAACTGAAATGCTTAGGCAAGGGTGCATGCACACCACATTTTTGCAATACAGTTCCCGTATGAGTTTTTTGATGAAGAACGGATTCCTCAAAACCGGACTAAACTATATAAACATGTGTACAAATCTCAACCCGTATACGGTTAAAAACCGTATACAGTTTGAAAAATGATGTACGGTTGCATCGTTTTTTTAAGAAAAAACGGTATACGTTTTTAACTTTTCACTCCATTTTTAATAAAGTTTCACATGTTTGATTGAAATTCCAAGAGAAAAACTGTGCAAAGTCAAAAACAGCATGGTGAAAACCTGATGGAACCGTACGCATATATGGTTCTGTACGGTTTCCATTGACTCCCATGTAAAAAAAAAATGTATACGGTTTAATATGGTTTTTCACCCAGACCGAAAAACATGGTAGACTACGGTATTGGGTACGAGTAAAAAAATTGACAAAACCATATAAGACGCAAAACGGAGTAAACCGGATGATGCATTTGACATGTACAGATTACAATGTTAAGTCAATGCATACGGTTTTCTATACGGTTCCATGTGGTTTTAACTTGAAATTGAATAGGGGAACTGTATAGCAGAAACATGGTGTGCATGCACCCTAAAGCTGTTTGTAACTTTTTGCTTATGTGCCTACGCATTTTTTTTTGCGTTTTGAGCCACTTTTGTAAGAAAAAAAAGGCTCCAAATACCTTGATAAAAATGTCCCCCCTAGAGTTTTATATTACTTTGTAGCCTTGAGTGCCCTGACCCCAACACTTAATTTATTTTGTGGTTACGCCACCTTGTTCCTGAGTTTTAGGGAAAAACTTTGAGGGGGGGGGGGGGATGTGCTCCTGATACCATCAGTTTAACCTCATATTTAAGTCCCTTAGGCTAAGTAATATCCTTTTAGCCTAATTTTCACACCTCCCAAGCTTAGCGCTCACATGCCTTTTTGAAATGAAATGAAGTTCCTGTTCATCCTACCATTCAGGGGGAAAGTGAAGATAATGAGATCTTTAGCAAAATTGCTATATTTTGGAAATAGGGGTGGGGAGGGGAAGAGCAACACGAAAAGCAAAAACAAAATCAAGTTATCTGGGGCTCAAGATAATATTAAAGAAGCACAATTATTTTCATACTGACCACAGGTCATCTTAAACCTTTTTCTTAATCTTTGGCAAGCAAACAAACAACATATTTTACAGCTCAAATAGTTATAAAATAGAAAAAATAAAAAAAAGTATATTAACGTATAGCTCAACAGCCATTGGTGCTTTATTTCTAGACTTTTAAAGGATTCTTTACTATGTGGGAAATAAACGGGTATCTCAATTTTCGCAAAAACCTTTAATGACTATATAATGAATAATTACATAGGTTTTTAAATGATACTTTATAATTTCCTCACACTTTTCGGGATCTCCGCTTGCTATTGTTTGTTAGGAATCCTTATTGAATGTTTGCATGTGTTCCAGTCGTGATCATGTGATGGATACACAATAGTAGATCTGATTTCACCTCCAGTACCGTATATCCTGGCGTATAAGACGACTGTTGAACCCTGAATTTTCTTCTGGAAAGTCAGGGGTCGTCTTATACGCCGGGTATTGGGGTCAGGCATAGGAATACTTATGATTATCTGCTCGGGCCGGCTCCTGTGTGCGGCTGCAGGCGGGGGCCGGCCAGAGCATGTACAAACTAATAACTGTGTACTTAAAAACCAGGGTTCCTCCAGGTGTTGTGAAACTACAACTCCCAGCATGCCCGAACCGGCAAAGGCTGTCCGGGCATGCTGGTAGTAGTTGTAGTTTCACAACAGCTGGAGGCACCCTGGTTTTTAGTATACATGAATTAGTTTTTACATGCTCTGGCCGGCCCCGCCTGCAGCCGCACACAGGAGCCGGCCCGGGCAGATAATCAAAAGTATTTCTATGACGGACATCCCTGTGTCCCGAAAAATCTTTTCGGGACATAAGGATGTCCATGGGTCACTAACCATTCCCCGGCAGCCGCGCGTCCTCCTCCGGTCCTCCTGCGGTCTTCCTCCGGTCCTTCTGTGCTTCTCCACCTCTCTATGGTTGTACGCAATGGGATGTCAGTGACATCCCGTGCGTACAACCATAGAGGCGCAGGAGTACTGCAGGAGGACGAGCGCCGGCAAGGGCCTGGTGAGTGACCGGCGGTGCGTCATCTACAGTGTTCCGATCATGGCTCCTCTGGTCCGGGGACTGCTGCTATGGTACATAGGCCATAACAGTAGATTGTGACCCCGGGCCGGAGGAGCGGTGACCGGAACACTGTGGGGGGCAGTACACAGACATACAGCCACCAGCCATACACTCTATATGGCTGGAAGTTGTATGTCTGTGGGGGGAGCTGCCTACTTATGTGTGGGGAGCTGCCTACTATTGTGGCGGAGGGCTTGATTACAGCAGCCTAAACTGCTGAGACTCACAAGTGGGTTGGGATCTGTTCATATTGTGTGCAGTTTAGATATGCTTTTTTTTTTTTTTATTCAAAGTGCATTTTCTAATAGAAATACTGCCATATGGCTAAAGTGATTTGCCCTAATCTGACACTGAAAAAAAAACACAACAAAAACACATCTTGAATACTCAGGGAAAGTAAAAAATATATATCTGGATCCAAAAGTGATAGCAGCAGTATACAGATGCAGGTGGGTGAGGATGAGAGGAGTTATGGGGGGAGTTGTCTGTCGGCTGTCAGGATAAATCTGGTTATATTATTCTGTAGTTCACAGAAAGTCAACTGACTCAAGACAGACTGTTTCTTTTGACACAAAAAACACTTAGATTTTCTGTATCTCAGGCTGGAGATCACAGGACCCAGTCACAGTAACACAACTTGTGGATGCAGCTGTGCTGAAATTAATCAGGTGGCACTGCAGGACTAGTGATGGTGAGTATGGATATTATGAATCCACATTCTATTAAGACATACGGACAATGAAAAGGGGATAGCCTGCAGCCTGTCCATGCATTCATTTGAATGACTCACATGCAATCGAGAGATATAGTAGAAACCTTTAAGCATATCATTTTTTTGTGCAATAGGTTGTTCAGTTTAGAAAATTATACAGTTTTAAATAAAGGGGGGGGGGGGCTGTTTTTTTGTACCCTACTGCATTACTGAAACTTTGTTAAGGGGCAACTTCCATTTTTTTACCTTGCTCAGCAGAACTGAAATAGGTTCAAATGGGGTCAATTATTCTAAGTAAGCATCTAAGGAATAAATTGAAATAAAGTAAATATAAAAAAGGAAAAAGGGATTTCCAAATTTTTTTTTGCTTGGAAGTTTTAATTAGTTTAAATTCCTCCAAAAAATTTTTTCCTTTCAAAGTCTAAAGTAATAGAAAGCAAATGTGTAAATACATATTTGTATCAGAACTTTTCTATGATTTGATAATGATGTTTATCAGTTAAAGCGCTCACCAAGACTTTCAATTTAATTTCCTTCTTTTTAGAGAATTGAGATTTGGAAGGCTTAGTGAGGAAGATTAAGGACTGCAAGTTGCTAAAAGAAGATTTGATTCCGGATATTAATCGCATAATAATATATAATTTTCTAATTATGTAATAACGATTCTCATAGAAAATTTGGAAGCTGGCAATGACTCTGTATTATAAATGCTCTCTACCCAAACGCAAACATATTTGTTCATATTTGGTGCCATTTAACAACACATTTTTTATTAAGAAGTCACAAGCACATAAATACCATTTACCACAGTAAGTAAAAAATAATTAACATGAACCTGTTTTCTTATAGCAGTGAAGGAATATTTTATTTTAGTTGAATCTTGCCCAATTACATAAAAAAGTTTTTGATATTAAAGGAAACCTGTCAGCTCTCTTGGCTGCAAACACTATTGAATAGATGTTAGGAAATAAAAAGTAAACTCTACCTTTTCTGGAGCTGATGGGGGTTGCTAAAATTATAAAATTGCCTTTTTATTTCTCAAATGTCAAGAAGGTGGGGCTGAGATGCTTAAAGGGTAGCTCCCACCATCACTTTTTTCTTTTTTCTGCCCCTGCCTATTACCCATCCATCCCTAACCCCCTCCCTGCCTTTAATTTTTTTTTTACATATTAAAAATGCCTTTTGTCTGCTTGGCAGTGTGCTCACTACCAGACAGACTTCCCCAGCAAGCACCACGTCACTGATGCCTGCTGGGGCAGACACTTCCGCCCGTAGTTCCCCTATACAGGGCGCCTCCAGCTGTTTCCCCACTGCAACTCCCAGCTTGCCCTGACATCTATTGGCTGTCAGGGCATGCTGGGAGTTGTAGTGGGGAAACAACTGGAGGCACTGTGATGGCCGCACATCCCGCACCCGCCGCGCTGCCCACAACCCCCCTGGCCCCGCTGCGCCGCTAAACCCACTACCCCACCTCCCCTCCCCCCGCAAAAGCATAAGCATTGAGAACAGTAATTTTACCTGTCGCCTGGAGTCGGGGCCAGCGTGCGAGGTCAGGGAGCCTGCGCGCATCCTCTTCCTTCAAAGCGCTCGCTCCCGCATGCCTGATTGACAGGCGGGATTGAGCACCGCAGTGAATGAATTCCGACTCGTTGCCAGGCTTCAACGAGTCGAAATTCATTAGTGACGTCACTGCCGAATGCATTCGGCCACTAGGAGGGAGACCCCTAGTGGCCGAATTTAAAAGTGATTTTAAACTGTTTTAAAATCACTTTTTTTAATTAAAGTATATTAGAGATATGTTGTAGTACTTAAGTACTACAACATATCAATTTTTTGATTTCATTACAGTGCCGATTTAAGTACCAAAGCCTGACAACTCATTGCACACCCCCACCTACAAGCCTCTCTTTAAAGGGGTACTCTGGTGCTTAGACATCTTATCCCCTATCCAAAGGATAGGGGATAAGATGCCTGATCGCGGGAGTCCCGCCACTGGGGACCCCCGTGATCTTGCATGCGGCACCCCGTGTTCGCTCTGGGACTGATTACCGGCGATTACAGGGCGGGCGGCCTGTGACGTCACGCCCCCGCCCCATGTGATGTCACGCTCCGCCCCTCAATGCAAGCCTATGGGAGGGGGTGTGATAGCTGTCACGCCCCCTCCCGTAGGCTTGCATTGAGGGGCGGAGCGTGACATCACACGGGGGCGTGACGTCACACACCGCCCGCCCTGTAGTCGCCGGTAATCAGTCCCGGAGTGAACACGCTCCGGGGACTGATTACAAACGGGGTGCCACATGCAAGATCACGGGGGTCCCCAGCGGCAGGGGTCCCCAGCGGCGGGACTCCTGCGATCAGGCATCTTATCCTCTATCCTTTGGATAGGGGATAAGATGTCTAAGCACCGGAGTACCCCTTTAATTGATGCTTAGGGCTCTGTATGTCGGTCAAAGATTAGCTGAGAGGTGAGGGCAAGGGAGGATTTGTGCCAGACTGTGGCACATGAGCAGTTCAGCACTTCCTCCCACTTGGCTACGAAATAAAAAGAGGATTTAAAAATTTTAGAACCATCATCAGTTCCAGAAATTTTAAAGTTTGCTTTTGTACCCTAACAGCTACCCAACAGTGTCCGTAGCTGTTAGCAGCAAATATAGCTGCTGATTGCTGTTCCATTTAGTTAAATGATTAATGTTGAAACATAATTAAAAACAATAACCAGAAAATAAAAGTCTTTTCATTGTTCCTTCTGCCAGTTAGTCGATAATACTTTAGTTCTATGGGCATATTTATTGCGACGTTCCATATGTCAATGTTATGCTGAAGATCGCTGGATGCAACAAATGTTTCAAAGGCATATGCTACACAATACTATGGATGCATTTTTGGCTATCCTTGCACTGCAAATTGAAATCTATGTTAGTTATGAGCTTGCCACATGACATCTCATGTGGAAAAAAAAATTGTCTTTGTTGTCAATCCATATCAGTCAAAATATAACATGCAGAAAACTCCACAACAGCAAATTTGAGTTCATGCATAGGCGAGGAAACATTCTAATTGGTAGTTATTTATTTTCTAGAAAGAAATAGAGTTGTCCAGCGCAGGATGTCAAGCAATACGATTTTTATTCAGCAGTAACAGTGGGTGATGACAAGGTGACGCGTTTCAGCCGCACTCAGCGGCCTTAGTCATACAAAACAATAGTGCAAGTGACTTGCTTTTATGGAGGTGAAAAAATGGGATCCGCCCCGGTGGGAGTTTTCACAGGGCTTAACCCATTATTCACCTCCATCTAGCAAATATAGTAAATATAGTAAAAACACACATATAGTGTGAACAATAGTCAAAATGTTAAAACACTTGGGTTACAAGCAATACTATAGAAAAGACGTTTGTTAATACTTAAAATACAAAAGCCAATTACAAAATGTCAGATAACATATATACATGTGCGATCTTGGAGTAAAAAAAAAAAAAAATTTTTTGTAGAATAATCTGCATAAATGTAACCTGATATAATTCGAGTAACCCATATGGTTGTGTATACTGCCACAGGACATCAAAAAATGTATATTCCAATTGTATAATAGGATCACAAATGGATATATGGACTAATATGGAACAATTGAATTGTCTCAAAATGCCCCCATATATGATATATATATTATTTAATACTCTATTATACATATGCTGTTTATTAATTATCATATGTGTGGGAAACAATTGTGGGAAAGAATATTAAAGTGAAATTCCTCCCAAACTCCAAGGGGAACCAAAAAATATATAATACTATACGGGGACAACAGATCAATAATGGAGAATGACAAGGGGACACCTGGTTTGAAGTTTAATAATCCAGAAGACTTCTCTATCCAATAGTTTTTGTTTAATATTACCTCCTCTAATATTATTAGTAACCCTTTCAATCCCCTGAAGGCTGAGACCAGAAAAATCACCCTCATGCTTTTCGGCAAAATGCTTACTAGCCATGGAAAGATGTCGGGTCTGGAAAAGGGGAATGTCCGACAGGTGTTTTCTGGTCCTAGCCTTCAGGGGATTGGAGGTGCACCCCACATACTGCAATTGGCAGATGTTACATGTCATTAGATAGACCACATGACTCGTGTTGCAATTAATGTATTCTGACATACCAAATGTTTCTCCAGTAACTGTGGACATGAAGGTTTTGGAATTCTTCATAACTTTGCAACAAATACACTTTAGATGTCCACATTTGAAGTTGCCCTTGGTATTAAGCCAGGTGGGTTTCTTAATCTCACCAGAACTAAACAAGCTCGGGGAAACACATTGGCTGATGGTTTTGGCCCTCCGTGACACAAATTTATACCCATGTTCAAAAATTTTTATGTATTGGCTATCATTAACTACCATTGGTAGGTATTTCTCAATTATTTTACATATTGGTTTGAAATCATGGCTATAATTTGTCGAAAAAACAAATTACTTATATATTTTCTGTTTTGTTGCATGTCTTAAAGAATTTAACTAGAAAATTAATTGTGACATTAAAGGGATACTCCGCCCTAGACATCTTATCCCCTATCCAAAGGAAAGGGGAGATAAGATGTCTGATTGCGGGGGTTTATTTTATTTAGCATGCATTCTCTACTAACAAACTCAAAGCAGACAATCAGTTTTTTTTCCATAGTTTTATTGCTTATTTCCAAAGGTTTATATTTTTTTGTCAATTTTAACAATCCATTCAATATGGGGCCCACCAGAAGTCTCTCTTCATTGTAAACATACCTTCAGACTTTAAAAGATGCAGGCTTACAAGCAGCACCACAGTAAATTAAATGTTTTAAGTATGTTCTATTTTTTTAAAGCTATGTTTATTTTATAAATTGAAGACAGTGAAACTACAAGCTGTACAATATATAACTCTCTCAGCAGAATGTTACATCTTTTAGAAAATATCATTATTGTTGCATTGAAATATGTTAACTAGATGGCCCGACAGTAAATAAATGTCATTATTGGGCAAATGTAAAACGGAAATGTTAACTCACTTGGCCATTATCACTTAATATACACACACAGGAGAGGACGCAGAGTACCCTGCCTAACACTTCAATTTCTCTCACAGTCAGATAATATGGTATGAAAAAAAATATTTCATTCTAAAGTCCCAGTAGAGTTCAGTCAAAGTACTTTAGGTAATATAATAAATTACTTGCTAAATGTTAAGAGGAAATTTGTATATTATTGTGTATTTTACACAAATAGAACGTATGGCAAGTAAAAATGAAATTGCTTAACCCGTTCAGGACATTGGGCATACAGATACATCCTTGTGTTCTGGTACTTAAGGGTGTACCTGTACGCCAGGGATCCTTAACCCCTTGATCGTGGGGGTCCCGCTGCTGGGGACCCCCGCAATCTCTCCTGCAGCACCCCCTGTCATCTGGTGCACGGAGCAGACTTCACCCCGCCCCCTGCTGATGTCATGTCCCACCCCATCAATTCAAATCTATGGCCCCCTCCCATAGACTAGCATTGAGGGGGCAGAGTGTGACATCACGGGGGGGTGCCTCTGGCCCCTGCATCACCAGTCATCAGGCACAGAGTGAAGTTGGCTTTGTGCACCAGATGATAGGGGTTGCTGGCGGAGAGATCGCAGGGATCCCCAACGGAAGGACTCCTGCGATCAGACATCTTATCCCCATCTTATCCTAGGGGGATAAGATGTCTAGGGGCAGAATACCCCTTTAAGGACCCGGCCAATCTTTGTTTTTGTACTTTCATTTTGCTCCTTCCCTTCAAAAAATAAAGGCGCTGTCAGTTTTGCACCTACAAACCCATATAAGGGCTTGTTTTTTGTGTTACCAATTGTACTTTGTTATGACATACCTTATTTTAAAACATAATCTGCGGTGAAAGAACTTGTATTTGTGGGGGGAAATAAAAAAAAACAATTAAAAAAACAAAAACACCATTTTGTAACTTCAGGGGGTTCCACTTCTACGCAGTGCACCTTTTGGTAAACATTACACCTTATCTTTATTCCGTAGGTCCATACAGTTACAAGGATACCAAATTTATGTAGGTTTTATATTATTTCACTACTTTAAAAAATTATAACTTCATGCACGAAAATTTGTATGTTTAAAATTGTCATGTAACACCTATATGAGTGCTCGGTTTTTGCACCATGGTATGTAGTTTTTATCGGTACTATTATTATTTTAATGGGACTTTTTTGATTGCTTTTTATAAAAACAAATTATGGTACATGAAGTGACCAAAAATGCACAATTTTGGACTTTGATATTTTTTACATGTACGCCACCTTGCATAGCACATACAAATATGTACTTTTCAAATTTCCCAAAAATTCAAAATTTCAAGTAAAATTGTTAGGCTTCCCATGCGGTTTAACTAACCTTACATTTTAATATCACACGGCAATACCACATATGTTTATGTTTATTTTTGATTACATTACATTTCATTTATAAAAAATGGGAAATAGGGAGTGATTCTAACATTTATAAGTGGAGCAGCTTATAAATAACTTTTTAATTTTAAATGTTTTTTACTGATCGGACTGCGAGGAAGCAGATAAAGTCTCTCCCACAGTCCTCTAAGCTGATTGGGACATCGCAATTTCACTGCGATGGTCCTGATCAACTTAGCTGAGCTGACAGTTTTTTTTTTACATGAACGGTTCGGTGGGATTCAGCAGAGTAGGGTCCCCTAACTGTCTCCTGGTTCCAATCGCTGATCCAATTATGTATCCTGGCTTAGCCAGGCTATATTAGCGGATCACTAATCTACTGTGCAATGAAATACCATAGGCATAGCATTATACAATCAATACAATCTAATGATTGAGTATAAAAGCGTAAAAAAAAAATGTTAATTGATTATAAACCCCTTCCTCTAATAAAAAAAAATCTAATTAACCTTATTTTCACATAAAAAAAATAATACATATTTGGTATCGCTGTGTGCGTAATTGTGTAAACTATTAAAATATAATCCATGCATATATAGAATGCCCAAATGGCACTACTGTGTAGTGTAGGGAGAACTAGCATCCCCTTCTCTATGCGAGGCATAGTACAGCCGCTCCTGATAATGATTGCTTCTGGTGCAGCTCAGCACGGACAGACCAACACTCACGTCTGATATCCACACACTTAGAGAAAAGAATGCGGCAGCTCACCAAGTATCTTCAGGCTTTCTTTATTGCGTGCGGGTAAACAAGCAGGTACATATACAGAGCAATGTCCGTTACACACTACATCGTGCTTCTTCTGGCTCCCGGAAGAAGCACGATGCCGGAAGAAGCACAATGTAGTGTGAAACGGATGTTATGTGCATGTGTATATGTACCTGCTTGTTCACCCTAATGCAATAATGAAAGTCTGAAGAACTTGGTGAGCTGCCGCATTCTTTTCTCTAAGTGCGTGGATATTAAAATAAAGTGTTTATGATCCCAAACTGTAGACAACATAAACATAAAAAAGATACCAAACACCAAAATACTGATTTACCTTGCATGGACAGCAGAATCTCTAGACATTCACAGATGCAGATATTCATGGCAAGATTTACCTGTGTAGAGGAAATGTGGACCAGTACTCAATAGCAACCAACCAGATTGCTTCTTTCACTTTTTAAAACCTTTTTTTCTTAAGTAAAATATTTTATTTTATTGGTTGCTATGGGCTGCTGGTCAACCTTTCCTCTGCACAGTTTTTGCTAAATCTCCCCAACAGTCTTTCTTTTCTCTCCTGCACAAATCACATGCTAAGCACTGCCCCCACTTCTTGTTATCTGTCTTGTTGAAGCAATTACTATATATGTTTTGAACCTAACAACAGGCAGTGCACAGTAGATTGAAGGGAAAGAAGACATTTAAAGGGGTACTCCAATGGAAAACATTTTTTTAAACAAACTGGTGCCAGTTGAACAGATTTGGAAATTGCTTTTATAAAAAAAATCTTAACCCTTCCAGTATTTGTCAGCTGCTTTATACTACAGAGAAAGTTGAGTTGTTCTGCCACCTCTGTCCAGGTCAGGAACTGTCCAGAGTAGGAGCAAATCCCCAAAGCAAACCTCTCCTGCTCTGGACAGTTCTGTTCCTGACACAGACAGAGGTGTCAGCAGTGAGCACTGTGGTCAGACAGAAAAGAACAACTCAACTTCTTCTGCAGTATACAGCAGCTGATAAGTACTGGAAGGATTAAGATTTTAAAAGAGTACCAAGAGTATCTCTCTTGTAAAATTTTATAATACTCCCAGTTCACTGCCCCTATCATGATAAACCACCACCTGCTTTTATTTTTATAATTTTTTTAGTGTTCTACCTTGACATTGTTTTGTATTTACTGCTCAGTCTCAGATTCACAGACAGGGAAGGGTTGTTACCCAGCAGGTGTGACATCATCTGAAGCCATAAAGGGGAGAAATTCCTCCCTCGCTCTGCTATACACACACCCCAGAGCAGTTCAGTGTGTGAGATGAGCTATTATTGGCTAAGGCTGACCACAGGGCTCTCTGCTGATACGTCTTTCCATGTCAGGAACTGTCCAGAGCAGAAGAGGTTTGCAATGGGGATTTGCTCCTACTCTGGACAGTTCCTGATATGGACAGAGGTGTCAGCAGAGAGCACTGTGATAAGACAGAAAAGAACTATACAACTTCCTCTGCAGGCTACAGAAGCTGATAAGTACTGGAAGGATGAAGATTTTTTTTTATAAAAGTAATTTACAAATCTAATTAATTTACAGGAGCCAGTTGATATGAAAAGTTTTTTTTTCCACTGGAGTACCCCTTTAAGTTCTTTAATGGGACCTTTATCCATAAATTTAAGAAATATTTTAGTGGCCTTCTTTGGCGTTAGATACACATATGTCCCCTATTGTCGAACAATTGGTGTCCACTTATTAGCGGTTTTGCCTTTCTCCGGAATAACATGGTAGGGTTATCAATTGAAGTTGGACACAGATTATGAGAGACACATGACCATTGTCCTTACCACTCACAACCTGCCCTTACACATTACTTTTATATCTCTGAGAGTTATAGATAAAAGGTTGAAAGGAGGCTGCAAAGAAACTAACACAAATTCTAATTCCTAAACGTGTCAATACTTTTTTGGTTTGAGTTATATATTTGTATATCATTTTATCTCTTAGTACTTTTTTGTCACATGTTGTAAAAATGTGTGTTCTTTCAACAGCAAGCCATGTAAGGAACAGACTACAATTCCCATTATAGAGTGCTAGCATTTACTCAAGGTTGTCCTCCTCCATCTGCATTCCTCTGATTGTTAATAAGAAATTTCTAGATTCTTCTAGAGTTATTACTGTGTTCCTTTACTTCTGAGCCTCTCACTAGTGATGAGTGGCAGGGGCCATATTTGAATTTGCGATATTTTGCGACTATATGGATGAATATTTGTCCTATGTTTGCGAAATTAGCATATTCGCAATAAACATTCCCTTTTTTTTCTATGCAAAACTTTGCAATAACATTTGCATAGTGCGTATGCGCGATTATATGTTTCACCTAAAAGAAGGGAGGGATCAGTGTCCTCTGGAAGTGCTGATATTCGTGAATATTTGCATATTCGCATATACGAAATATTTGCGCTCCACACTGACTCACACAGTAAATCATTTTGTAGCCTTCTTTGGACCACAAGCTGAAAGCGGGGAGGGATGATCACTTTTTTTTAACAGTACCCACCATTATTGTGATGCATAATGTGAAGATTCATCATTAGGTAAGAATATTCATCATTAGGAAAATATATTGCTATATTCTAATTTTTTGCAAAATCGTGAACTGCTGATATTCGCGGTAAAAATTTGTATTTTGTGTATTCGCGCTCAACACTACATCTGACGTTAGATCTTAGTTCCCATCCTCTGTTTCATAGACAAACAGTTCAACCTCCCATAACTGTGCTGAAAATGGACATGCTCCAAAGCTGTACTACAGGATATAACCTCAAGGAATAAGCTAAACTTACATTGTGCTGTAAAGATATGGGGGGGGGGGGGGGGGGGTATCAAGACCAGCATCATACACATCATCTAAATAAATCCCTGCCATTGCAGTAGTTTGCTGGATTTATTAAAAAGTGCACGCCTCTTCAAAAGCCCAAGCTTATAAGACACCTTTTTGCCTTTTTCTCTGTATATTTTTCAGCATGTGTTGTAAAAAACAGTACTAGAGTGTGAACGTATAATAACTTGGGAAGAAGTTAGTCAAGTCACCAAAAGTTGGCATGCATCTAACTTGAAGCTGCTCATCACATGTGACTTAAAAATTTGTTACAGGGCCCCAAACCTACCACAGCCATTTAGGGCATATTGTCTTATTAGCAGAGGGGCCTTTGGACCCCCTTAAGCACCAGGCCCAGGTAAAACTGTGACCTTTGCATCTCCTCTAGCTGCTGAATACTACAAAAAAAGTTGAGTTGTTCTTTTATGTCTGACCGAAGTTCTTTCTGCTGACACCTCTGTCCATGTCAGGAACTGTCCAGAGCAGAAACAAATCCCCATAGCAAATCTCTCCTTCTCCGGACAGTTCCTGACATGGACAGAGGTGTCAGCAGAGAGCACTGTGGTCAGACAGAAAAGAACTATTCAACTTCCTGTGAAGCATACAGAAGCTGATAAGTGCTAAAAGGATTAAGATTTTTAAATAGACTTAATTTACAAATCTGTTTAACTTTCTGGTACCAGTTGATTTGAAAAAAAATAAATGTTTACCACCGGAGTACCCCTTTAAACTTGTTCTATAAATGAATTATCAGAGTACCCCTTTAAGTTTTTGTAATACAAAGAGGTTGTCAAAGGAAAAACAAAAAAATAAAAGGCAATCAGGATAATGAAAATAAACAGCCCTGAGAGGCCACATACAGGAATTACAGAAAAGCAAAGCCAGCCTCTCCGTGAGAAAGCGCCAGAATAATTTCAAGCTTAAATACTTCTATGAAATAAATAAATAAAACAACAGTGGAGGGTTTATTAACCTCCCACTATTGTCCAGTATACTACAAGATAACAGAAAAGTACAATTGTCATAACTTCTGGAGATTACAGGAGCATAACGGGGCAAAGACAGAGACATAAGGGAAGACAAACTAGACATGCTAGCGGAGGGATGGGTGCATGGGGAATGAAACTCTGCATATATAAGAAAGAACAGTGGAAAAAGGGAAGGAGATTAGTAGGAATCTTCTACATGTATTATTCTTGGCTGCCTAGTGTCATCAAAAGTTTTTTGAGAATCTTTGAGGATGCTTTTTAATTTATCATCGACACTTACCCAATTTAACTTGTATTTGACCAGATGCAAAAGGATAGATGGAGTTTTCCTTCTCTTATCAATGGCGATCTTGGAAGCCAGGAAAGTAAAGTAAATACGCTTTCTATTCCCCCTAGATGCCTTCAGTATTGAGGGATTCAACAGTGCTTGTTCTGGTCGTTTTCGGAGGTTTACTTGTGATTGAGTAGATTAAGTGATAGATATGGATCTGAAGCATCGCAAATGAGCACAGTCCCATTATACGTGAAGCATGGTGTCTCTATCTTGACCCCTACGAAAGGGAGAGGCCAAGGAAAACATCCTAGTGACTCTGATGGAAACTAGATACCATCTAAGTAAGACCTTCAGGCCTGCTTGTTGCAAGTTTACAAGAATTGAGAGTTTAGAAGTAGTAATGGCTATCTGAGTTCATTCTTTTGGTTTAAAATTTGGTTCCAAGTCCCATTTTCAGGCCAACATTTACAGGAATTTTTTAAAGTACATAATACATTCTTAGGAGTTAAAGGGATACTCTGGTGGAATTTTTTTTTCTAATCAACTGCTGCCAGATTAGAAATAACTTTTATATAAAAATATTAATACTTCCAGTACTTATCAGCTGCTGTATACTACAGAGGAAGTTGTATATTTTTGTTCTGTATTACCACAGGGCTCTCTGTTGACACCTCTGTCGGGAACTGTCCAGAACAGGAAAGGTTTGCTGTGGGGATTTGTTCCTCCTCTGGAAAGTTCTTGACATGGACAGAGGTGTCAGCAGAGAGCAATTCCTGTGAACA
This sequence comes from Hyla sarda, assembly GCF_029499605.1. Taxonomy (NCBI): domain Eukaryota; kingdom Metazoa; phylum Chordata; class Amphibia; order Anura; family Hylidae; genus Hyla; species Hyla sarda. The sequence continues at coordinate 341,377,821 of NC_079191.1, read as the reverse complement.
CAGCAGTCCAGTTCAGTGTGCAGCTGTTGGGTGTGTCTCTTTTGAGCTCCAGACTTCAACACAGAGAGAAGCAGTGTTTTCCATCAAGCCTTTCCCAGGGGTGTGGCAGGCTCCCTGGGAGAGCTTTCCTGCAGGGAGCCTCCATTCCCCGTTCTTCAAGGCTGGCGTGGGGGTGGAGAGAAAACTGCTACAGCCATTGTTCTGGCTGGAGGCAGAAGATCCAGCAGAGTCTGCATCAATGCAAGCTCTGCTCCTCTGGCAATGGGTGCCAGCCAGAGATGTGGTGGAAAAAAGGGCCCAAGGAATCCAGTGAGACCTTCTGTTCCTGCATGACCGCACGATTTTCAGAATATGAGCGGTGTGGTAAGGAGCTGAAGTTGGCCAGAGAAGATCTGCGGGGAGTTAAGAATCTGGCAGGCACGGGATCCAAAAAGAATAGGCCTGAACTAAAGAAGACGATCACATCGCTGAAATTGTGAAGCTGGAGCAGCGGAGGGCAGAAATCCTGGAAGGGAGCAGTCTCTTATGGGAGAAGCTGATGAATGAGGCTTGCTTTGCCGCCATGAAATCCCCAGGTAAGGAGGAGGTGGATAATGGGGAGAGTAGTGGCGGTGAAGAAAGTGAGGATGGTGGTGATGGAGTAAAGGAGGAGGAAGAGAAGGTGGAGGAAAATGTACAGGTGATAGAGGAAGATGCTGTGCCTGTTTCTACTCCGTGTATTACTACCCAGGACAGCTACATTGAGCCAGCACAGGTGGCGCTTCCGCTTAGTGAAAGCGAGGAGGAGGATGTGGAGAGTGAGGCTGGGGGATTGCTAGGGAGATCGTAATGCAGGAGTCCCCAGCCCACCTCCAGCATTTCCCTTTTGGAGATGACCCATGTGAGGATGTGGCTGTGAAGCATAAGGCAAAGAAACATAAGATCCAGGAAACTGTGCAGTATGTCTTTGTTCCTTTCCAGCAGTCTGGGCCAGCTGCAAAGCTGGTTCAGGCTGCTGGGCCCCCCAGACTGACAGATCCTGTTTCTGTGGTGGAACGGAGCCAGCATGAGGGGTACAGCATGGCTTCATTAAAGGCTGTGGATGCAATAGAAATGAAGCCCACCCATCCTGCCGGTAGGGAGGGGCCAGATGGGCTCATGGTGGGCTGTTCTGGCACTACAGGACCGCCCCAGGGTGGCAGGGGCGTGTCCAAGTGGCAGAGGCGAGCTATGCTGCCGTGTGCTCGGGGGGCGGTTCCCAGAGTGCTGTGGGCACTACCGGCACTGCAGGGCACTCCCCTGTGAGGGGGGGGAGTGTCCGGGTGCCGGTGGCGGAGAGTGGTAGGTCCATGTGCTCAGGAGGCGGTCCTCCGAGTATAGTGTGTTCTGTGGGCACTGCGGGGCACTCCTTTGTGAGTGGGGGAGTGTCATGATTGTGGGAGGAGCTGGGGTGCACCCGGTGGGGCAGCCTCAGACTCGGATAATAACATCAGCCGTGGAGGAGGAACCATCGGTGACAACTGCAGCAGCAGCAGCTAAGCCAGAAAAAAAGACTATTCTGAAGCCAGCAATACTACAAGTCCCAGCCAGCCCAGAATCTATTAGTCAGGTCAAGAGTGCAGGGTGTGTGAATGTTGAGTGTAGTAGTGTTGTGGATGAGAGGAGTGTATGTGGGAGTGTCAGTGGAGTGAATATTGGTGGGAATGGTAGTGGTATGAATGGAAAGTCTGGTATGGATGGAAATAAAGTGGATGAGAGTAGTGGTGTGAATGGTGGTATAGGTGGTTCTGAATCTGGTTCTGGGTCGGGTCTGGCTGCCCCCCCACGGTAGTGACTGCTCCTAGGAGCTATGCCAATGTCACTGCTGGGGGTTCAGGGGGGTCCCCGTCTCCATCCGGCCCTGGGGGCCATTTGCAACAGCGCCTCCTGGAGGCTTTACGCAGGGGTGACAGGTTGATCCAGGTAGAGGGAAGGGGTGAGGTCGACCTGTCTTTCTGGATAGAGAGGCACGGTTTGGGGGCTTTCAGAGAGCGGAATGGGGAGGTGGTCTGGTCCCTCCCGACACCCGGGCAGGACAATAACCGTAGGAATGTGGTCCCTAATTTTAGAGGGGAGAGGATGCGGGTCCACCTCGCGCTAAAGTGGTTGAGCTCCTCCTGCAGATGGAATTCAGGGCGAGTGACATCTTTGCCCTGATTCACCCCTACGGTTTGTCTGAGTTTGATGTCAGTTTCGTTCGGCAAGAGGGACTTGAACTCTTTTGGTCAAACTACGAAGTGAACGAGCCCGGCTGGCGGGATTTCGCCGTAAAGGTGATTTCCCATCAGAACTCTGTCAAGAAAGTGACCGTTTTGACCCGTAACGAGTCGCTTTCTTGTTATGACATCATGACCTGGCTCGGACGGTATGACATGCCCAAGAAAAACTTTGATGAGCACGGGATCTGGTCTGGGGCCTGGACGTTTACGTTCAGGCGGTACGGTTGCCAACATTCCGTCAGCCGCCTTCCTTGGATGTGATATTATTCAGGTCTTCTACCAGGGACAACCTAAGGTCTGTCACAGGTGTGGCAGCCCCACCCACTTTAGCGCAGCCTGTACTGTGCAGGTCTGCGCTTTGTGTGGTGGGGTGGGTCATCTGGCCGCTTCCTGTCTGCAGATCCGGTGCCACCTGTGTGATTTCCTCGGACACCCTTTTAGCCGTTGTCCTAGCGCCTTCGCCCGTGCTGCGGCCGCTCCAGCTGAGGAGAGCTGTGAAGTTGCCTCGGCTGGGGAGGGTACGAGCAGGGATGGGGGCGCAACAGGGCTTGTGAGGAGGAAAAAGGGCCCTGCCAAACCAAGGAGGGAGGAAAATCGTAGAAGAAGTAGGGAGCTGGAGAATGCCCAGGTGGCAGGGGTAGCTTCAGCCCCTGCTCCTGAAGCTGGCCCTGTAACTGCTGAAGCCCTGGAGGAGAACGTGCTAGATGAGGAGATCAGGAGGCTGCGCAAAGAGGATGGCAATATGACAGACCCCTCTGATTCCTCCCACTATGAAAGTATGGATGAGGATAGTGGGGAGAGGCCTAAAAAGAAGATAAGGGTAAAAGGAAAGGGAGAAAGAAGAGTTCAGAGTCCTCTGTTCCTTGTACTACGGGCCAGGTCCAAAACGGAAGCATGACTGCCCACCCTCTGATTGACCTGTCAAACCAGTACTTCGTCCTCCATACCAACTCCTCCCCCTCCTTGTAGGGGGAAGGTGAGGGTGGGATGCCTAGGAAGAAAGAGCCTCTGGGGGGAACTGGGCCCTGTCCTGTTGAGGCACCTTCCTCGGAGGGCAGGGCTAGACCGGGGCCAGAGGGAGACGGGGACAATATGGATCTATCCGAGTCAAAAAAAGATCAAAGAGTGGTCCTGCCCTCTCATCTTCTTCAGGGGATGAGGGGACCAAAAAGAAAGGAAAAAAAAAGTAAAGGGTGTGGTCGTCTAATTTAATCACCCTGTATGGCCGCACTCACCCCATTGACGCTGGCCTCTATTAATTGTGCCAGCATAAAGTCTGACGGCTAGATTTGCAGCCTTGGATTTTCTCGGCCGTGTTGAAGCCAACATTTTCTTTTTACAAGATACCAGGTTGTCAGATAAAAGCCAGAAGAGAGTGGAGGTGCTGTCCCTCCCACTGGTCTCTTGCGGCTGAGCCGTATAGTGGGGTGGCGGTTCTTTTTACCACTCCTGTTTAATGCCGACGGGTTATTGAATTAGAAATGGGGAGGTGCCTCATCTTAGATGTCTTCATGAAGGGACAAGAGCTTCAGCTCATTGACACCTACGTCCCGCAAACTAAGCGGGGCCGTAAAGATCTCTTTATGAGGATTAAGCCCTTTCTTTTTACGAGTCGGCAGGTGATCTTTGGTGGGTCTTCAATAATGTCACGAGGTCCCAAGATAGAAGAGGCTCCAATGGTCCGCTGACTTGCGATAGTGTGGCGCTGATTAGAATAGCTAGAGAAGCTCGCCTAGAGGACGCCCACATCTGGAGCCCCTCGGGCCACACAGGTTTCACCTATCATCAAGGTAGCCGCAGGTCTAGGATAGATATGTTTTACTTAAAGGAGGAAGCCGTCTCTTCCGCAGTGTCCGTGGTTGAGGTGGAGTTCTCTGATCACGGTTTTCCCTGAATGTTTCAGAGACCCCCCGGATGGGAAAAGGTTATTGGAAGCTGAATTTGTCCCTCCTGGAGGAAGCGGAGATAAGACAGTCCTTTGAGAATTTTCTTCAGAGTCAGGTACCTTTACAGGATCTTTGTAGTAACAAGCTGGAGTGGTGGGAGATATTCAAGAAGTGGGTTGCGGGATTCTTCCGCCAGCTCTCGAGCCTCAGGTCCCTGAACAGATATCCCTTGTATCAGGGTCTGAGGAGGAAACTCGAGCTTCTTGTTTCGACTGAAGGTAGCCGTGAGGATATCTCCAGAGTGAAATCCTTGCTAATGAGGTGTCAGTATGATAGGCACGCATCTTTGGTTTTTGAGAGGGATTTGGGGAAGTACCGCTCGCCAGACCCTTACAGAAACTGTAAGATGTCAGTGAGTAGTAAAATCATTTCAGGACTGATTGATAGTACAGGATCTCTGAATCGGGTCAGATCAGGGATCTTGGAGGTTGTCAGATCCTTTTACTCGCACCTCTTGGGGAGGAAGGATCTAGATCGAGACAGGATGTCAACTTTCCTGGCTGAAACCATTCCTGAGCCAGGGGTAGACCCCTCTCTTGATGTTTTGGCAGAAGAAATCAGGGGAGAGGAAGTGAGACTGGCAATTGAGGGGGTTGCCCCTAAGAAGTCGCCAGGTCCGGATGGCTTAACATCCGAGTGGTACAGGACCTTTAAGGAGTCTTTAGCTCCCCTCTTGACTGAGGTATTCAATGAGTGTCTCTCCTCGGGCACTCTGCCGAAGTCAATGAGGAGGTCAGCCCTGATTCTTCTCTCAAAGGGTAAAGATCCCAGCCATATTGAGAATTGGAGGCCCATAGTTCTTCTCAATGCGCACAGGAAGCTTCTGGCTAAGATACTGTTTAATCGGTTGGTGAAGTTTGCACCCCGGCTCCTTTCAGGGGCCCAGCACTGCACTGTTCCAGGCCGAAGCACGTTACGTGCTGTCCTTAGTGTCAGGGAGGCAGTGGAGCGGAGTAGTGCGGGTCTCTGGAAGGGGTACTTGCTGTCCTTGGATCAGGCCAAAGCATTTGATCGGGTGAACCACGAGTACCTCTGGTCCATCCTCCTGAGATTTGGCTTACCGAGTACTTTTGTTAATTGGCTTAAGATCTTGTATGCAGGGGCAGAGAGTTTACTGCTGGTGAACGGGTGGTCTGGCCGCTGTTTTGTGGTGGGGTCTGGAGTTCGTCAGGGTTGTCCTTTGAGCCCGCTCTTATATGTGTTCGCGATCGATCCCTTCCTTAGGAGGGTGAGTCGTGGACCATTGGCGGGAGTCAGGATGAGTCTGGCGGAACCGGCTGTCACCCAGAGAGTGGTGGCGTACGCTGACGATGTCAATATTTTCGTCTCTATTTTCAAGAGAGAGAGGAGGTCGATGTGGTGATGTCGGAGGTGGACCGCTACTCAGAGGCATCCGGGTCTAAGATCAACAAGGATAAGTGTGAGAGTCTCTGGCTGGGAGGGGGGGGATGCCACGTTTGATCTCCCGGACACCCTTCCAGGGCCCAAAGAATCAGAAAAAGTCTTAGGCATCACATTCGGCCAGGAGGATTATCCCACCAAAAACTGGGATGGTAAGCTCCATGATGCCGCTCAGAAGGTGGACCAGTGGAAGGGTTGGTCTATGACCCTCAGGGAAAGGGTACACCTTATCAAATCGTACCTGCTCCCCTTGTTTATCTATCTGGGCAGCATATGTATCTTGCCAGAGGCCTACTACACTAGGATCTACAGCCTATTGTTCCAACTGTTATGGGGGAACAGGAAACTAGGAGGTTTATCTATGGTAAACCCTGTGGTGTTCTTAACGAACACCTTCTTGAAAGCTAACATCTCAAACCTCTGGTCAGAGAGGGCTCCTCCGTGGGTAATCTCCTGCAGGGAATGGCTTTGTCCTTACTTCCAGGAATGGGAGAGAGGAGGGCGAGTGAAGGACCTCCGTACGCCCCATGGATATCTTCCGGCTTACGCTACCCTGACTCTGAAGGCGATACGTCGGTGGGGTCTGGGAATGTGGGAGATCAGGACCCAGTCAAGGCAGTTCCTTAACAAACGGGTTCTGTTGACCCACTTCCAGAAGCCTCTGGCGTTCAGGGACTGCCCAGGTCGGGATCTGAGGGTGGGGTTGTATCTTTTAAACATGAAAAGGATCCCCCAGAGGTTTTGGGACTTGGCTTGCAACTGCTTTCAGGGGAAGCAATATGTAAGGGACAACCTGAAGTGTAGGAACTCTGATGACCGGGGATGTCCCCGAGAAGAGTGCGGGGATACGCTGGAAAGCATGGACCACTTCCTGCTTCACTGTCCCTTTAACATAGGGGTTTACAACAGGGTGGGCGCTTCCATCAGCTGGAGTCAACTTGCTGGCCTTACCTATCCAGAGTGGGCATATGGGGCATTCAGGTCCCTGGGTGGCCGAGACCGGGGCGCTTTATTCTTAGTTAGTTTAGTGGTTAGGTACTACACACGGAATGCACGGTGTTTAGTGTCTAACCCAACAGAAAATCCTCTCTGAGGTGGAGGTCTGTAGGAATATCACCGGTGACCTCGGGAAGATCAGGTCTTTGGAGTATGGCAGTATTGGTACCAGTAGGGCTTTTCTCCTGTGGATAGGTTTTTCTTTTGATGTGCCCTAGGTACTAGGCCTTTAAGGTGAAGTACCTTAATTTTGGCTAGAGGTGGTGTATATATGTTAGGGTGAGTGTATGGTTAGTTTCATGAAGGGATAGCAATAAGGTTAGAGCTTGATAGGGAGAGGAATTAAAATTGATTTTCATCAGGATTGCCATCCTTCTTCCTGGTGGGGGGCTATGCATGTCACCTTAGCCTTTCGTTTTGTTTTCTATGGATAGATTCTAAAGGGCTTGCAGGCAACCAAACTTGGGCCTTTTGTATTGTTAATATTGTTTAGTGGTAGAGTATGTGTATGTTGTTTTGTATATATATTGTTCTGTTTATTATTAGGTTGGTAGGGGTGTATTTTAGGCTGGGTGTTTTTTTTGGGGGGGGTGGTGGGGATCTGGCATGGGTAAGTTATGGACAATATGTAGATAAACTGTGATCTATGGACTTTGACCCATGTCCAGAGGGTGTGGTGGGTGATGGGATAGTATAGTGTAGGTTGTTATTTTTGTTATATAGTGTAGGTTGTTATTTTTGTTATATAGTTGTTATTTGTTATGGTTTTGTGAGAATAGGCAGTCGGACCAGGTTTCCGTTGTTCTACGGTTTACCGAGTGGATTCATTTTTAGTTACGGCAGTTAGCCATATTTTTCTTTTGTTATTTATAAAAGGGAAAAGAAATGGAAGGATTATGTATATACCGTATGTATGTATATATGTATATGTGTATGTATGTGTATGTATATATATGTGTATATGTATGTGCACATATTTTTTTTCTCTCTTTCTTCCAAGTTGGATCATTTTTAGTTACGGCAGTTGGCCATATTTTTCTTTTGTTAGATATATATATATATATATATATATATATATATATAAGAAGTGAAGCAGCACACTCAAACAAAACCAAGTCTGTGGGTGCAGGCAAGCTCAGGGACCCTGGTCTTGGGTCCAAAATGCTAAGAGAAGAGGGAAGCAGTCGCAGCACACCAGAGTATCCAAGGTGAAAAAATGTGTTTTATTCCAGCTAAAACATAAGACACTGTTTCTGTGGTCTCACACCACCTTTCTCAAGTCACAGTGCAAGTGAATAGCAGTTGTTTAAATAAGCATGAACATGTGGTACAGGCTTCAATTCAATTACAAGATAATTAATACAAATATTTAAAATCTGAAAAACATATTACATTCCATTGTGAAAATGAAGCGAATCATAGCAGTGTTAAAAAGTGACAGTGTATGACATGGGTGAATAATGTGACCCTTTACAGTGTAAAAATTTTAAAATCAACATATACACATAATTATAACAGCTGATATTAATGTTTGATTAACTTACAGGGCGGGGAAGAACCACGGCGTCAGGGCTGGCCAGCCTGTGTTTGTAAACAAAGCCAACGCCATGTCGGGCTCGTGTAGTATCACTTCCGTGTATGAGGGCGGGTGAAAAAAATGACCAATGATGGCCGGCACAAAATCTTGCGTGATTCACTCCGGACACGTGCCCAGGGCCATCGTGTATAAGGGATCCTCCCATAGTGATGAAAAAGGCGCCGGGCTCGGGGTGCTGTCACGTGTCAAGCGGGCTTGCGTCATCAAGACACGTGATCGGGACCGCCGAGTCTGGATGTAATGGAAATGGTGCTAATGTCTGCGCGCACGCGCAGAAGTCTAAGGTGGATAAAATGGGAAGTTGGAAGTAAGGGCTGTGTAAATTTTAAGAAGAGTGAAAATAGTGTGAATGAAGGGAAGAATCAAGTATAGAAATAGTAAGAGTGGATTGAGCTTGAGCTTTTGCTCTAATTAGAATTTTTTTAAATTTATTTTCCTTCCCCATTTTATTCATTACTCTTTATCTTTTTTATATTTATATATATATTTATATATTTAATTATTTTCCTACTATTGTTTTTTTCATTAATATTCCTCATTTTATATCATCCACTCTTACTATTACTATTTCTATACTTGATTCTTCCCTTCATTCACACTATTTTCACTCTTCTTATAATTTACACAGCCCTTACTTCCAACTTCCCATTTTATTCCCCTTACACTTCTGCGTGTGCACGCAGACATTAGCACCATTTCATTACATCCGGACTCGGCGGTCCCGATCTCGTGTCTTGATGACGCAAAGCCGCTTGACACATGACAGCACCCCGAGCCCGGTGCCTGTTTCATCACTATGGGAGGATCCCTTATACACGATGGCCCTGGTCACGTGGCCGGAGTGAATCACGCAAGATTTTGCCGGCCGAGCCACGTGACTGAGGGATTCATCACATCCTTGGTAATTTTTTTCACCCGCCCACATTGGCGTGATACTACACGAGCCCGACATGGCGTTGGCTTTGTTTACAAACACAGGCTGGCCAGCCCTAACGCCGTAGTTCTTCCCCGCCCTGTAAGTTAATCATTAATATCAGCTGTTATAATTATGTGTATATGTTGATTTTAATATTTTTACACTGTAAAGGGTCACTTTATTCACCCATGTAATACACTGTCCCTTTTTAACACTGCTATGATTCGCTTCATTTTCACAATGGAATGTAATATGTTTTTCAGATTTTAAATATTTGTATTAATTATCTTGTAATTGAATTGAAGCCTGTACCACATGTTCATGCTTATTTAAACAACTGCTATTCACTTGCACTGTGACTTGAGAAAGGTGGTGTGAGACCACAGAAACGTTGTCTTTTAGCTGGAATAAAACACATTTTTTCACCTTGGATACTCTGGTGTGCTGCGGCTGCTTCCATTTCTCTCTCTCTCTCTCTCTCTCTCTCTCTCTCTCTCTCTCTCTCTCTCTCTCTGTATGTATGTATATATATATATATATATATATATATATATATTTATATATATATATATATATATATATATATATATATATATATATATGTGTGTGTGTGTGTGTGTGTTGGACTGTTTGGTAATAGGATATTATAGGTAGGTCATTATTTGTTATTTACTATAACCAGTTAGGAAATGTTCAGTTTTGTTTATTTTTGCTAGTCAATTTAACTGTTTTTTGTGTTTTGTAAGGTTTTTTTATTTTATAATAAAAGAGTGTCAGCAGAGAGCACTGTGGTCAGACTGAAAACTACTCAACTTCCTCTGTAGTATACAGCAGTTGATAAGTACACCGCAGTAACCCTTTAATGCATAAAGACTCCATGCACAAAATGTGCAGAAGTTTTCTTGAGATTTGCCAGAAAATGTAAGATGTGTTGGAAGTGAAATAACTCTGGGTCAGGGATTCCAGGAGTCAGGGATTCAATACCTAGTCTATTAATAAAATCACATATGTAAAGAAATTACTAATTGGCCCACCAAGGAAACCATGCCTGGATGGAAATTTGGATTTTTAAATCTTAAGGCTGCCAGTGCGTATGACGACTGTAAAGTGAAGCAATTCAAATGGCCATCCGATACTGCCAGGGAATGTGACAGTATTAAGCATAATATTTGGGGCCACTGTTTAGCGGGAATCGACTGAAGTAAAGAAATTGCCCAGTGGGGCCCAGTGATTCCCTGTTCTGAATCAGTTAAAGAGCTTAGTGAGATGAGGGGTTAGCAAAGGGGCACATTTTTTTCAAAAAATAAATAAATAAATACCCAAAGCCATCTGGACCAGGGGTGACAGCTGATTTGGAGGATTTGATGGCTATATAAACCTTCTCCAGAGAAATCACTTTCTTAATCAAGTCTTGTGCTGAGGAGAGGGGGGCACGTTCACTTTGGTAAGAAAGGAAGACGTCTGATCCTGCATAACAAGATTTTTAACTACAGAAACCTTATTAATACAAGCAAGCACTTCACCTTTCTGTGACTGGATTATTAACAAATACATCATAATTTTTTTATAGGCACAATTTATTGTGCCTATATTTGGCTTATAAAGGCATTTTTAAAATGTCTAGTCTCTATAAGATCTGATGTGAGACTGAATGGCTGTCTGAATGGAGCAACCTTCATTTTATGATCAGTTGTCTCTATAAATTTGAAAACAGATCCAATAAAAACTGCAACTCATTCTCATTGCCGAGTCCTAAGTGAAAAAGTCCTAAAAAAAGGCTTTATTCATCATAAGCCGTAATTTCAAAGTGCATTTTCCGGCTGTTTATTTCCTCTTGTTTATAAAAGCTAACATGCATTAAATGCATGAATCATTTTGTAAGTATGTCTCATAGTTTCATAACATCCTATCATCCTCTGGTCAAAGAAAACCAGACAGCCCATTGTGATATTTTCTTAGCCCTTTCATGTTTATACTGTTTTTATTTGTTCATTTTTAACTCTTCACATTGAGAGAACCAAAGATGTTTTTATTTTTTCCATTGACAGAGCCTAATAGAGCTTGATTTCTGCACATTCACTAGCAGTTTTTAATGTCAATATTTTACTGTTAATTGCAATACAAAATAATTTTAAAAATGCAAAACAAAAACACACAATACTACAAATGTTGGAGAAATGTTTTTTTTTACCATGTTCCCAGTGCAATAGAATTGATATGTTACCTGTATTCTGTAGGTCTGTATAATTTCAGTGATGCAACATTCATATAGTTTTTTTTTATGTTCTACAACTATTAACCCCTTGAGGACCAGGCCATTTTTGCACTTTAGTTTTTTCCTCCTCCCCTTCTAAAAATCATAACACTTTAAATTTTCCACCTACAGACCCATATGAGTGCTTGTCTTTTTGTGCCACCAATTTTACTTTGAAATGACGTCAATAATTTTACCACAAAATCTATGGCGAAACCCAAAAAATTATTTATGGGGCAAAGTTGAAAAAAACCCGCCATTTTGTAATTTTTGGGGGGCCTTCAATTCCATGCAGTGCACTTTTCAGTAAAAATAACACACAAAACCTTTATTCTGTAATTCCATGTGATTAAAATGATAACAAACTTATATGGGTTCAATTTTGTTTTACTTCTTTTAAAAAATTATAACGTTTTGCATAAAAATTTGCATGTTTAAAAATGTCCTCTTCCGGCCCCTATAACTTTTAATTTTTCGGTATAGAGAGATGTGCGAGGGCTAACTTTTTTTTATCGGTACCATTTTTATTTTGATGGGAATTTTTGATCACTTTGTATACTTTTTATAGGGTGTACAAAGTGACCAAAAATACGCAATTCTGGTATTGGTATTTTTATACATATACGTCATTGACCGTGCTGTTAAAGCAACATTACATTTTTATAGTTCGACATTTATGCACGTGGTGATACCAAATATGTTTATGTGTACATATTTTTTTTTTTTTTATGGGAAAAGGGGTTGATTCAAACTTTTATTAGGGAAGGGGTTGAATTACTTTTATTAACTTTTTAAAACTTTTTATTACACAATTGCATACACTGTTGAATGCTATGCCATAGCATAGAATTGAACAGAGTTATCGGTGCTCTGCTGCTCCAGCCTACCATGGCTGGCTGGAGCATCAGATCATCGTTCGGACAGCGAAGGCAGTTAAGGGCCCTCCCACCGTCCTCTCAGCTAATCAGGACACAGCTGTTTCACCGTGGTGGTCCCGATCAGCACAGCTGAGCAGCCGGGATGTGTTTAACATTTTAGATAACGCATTCAACTATGATCACAGTGTCTAAGGGTTAATGTCCGGCATTGGCAACAAGTTCTGGCGGCAAATAACCACCAGGACCGCCCCGTTATGACCCGTGCTCAGCTCCTGAGCTCGAGTCATAGAAGGGAACGGGACAAAGGTGTACTAGTAAGCCCTTCGTCCTAAAGAGGTTGAAACAGTTTAACAAAACTATTACCGTATATACTTGAGTATAAGCCGACCCGAATATAAGCCAACGCCCCTAATTTCACCCCAAAATCCCAGGAAAAGTTATTGATTCGACTATAAGCCTAGGGTGGGAAATACATCATCCCCCCTTTCATCATCCAGACCCCGTCATTAACACCCTCATCATCATCAACCTGTCCTCATCCCCCTTCATTATCAACGCCTGTCATCATCCCCCCCTTCATCATTACCCTGTCATCGTCCCCCCTTCATCATCACCGCCTGTCATCATCCCCCGCTTCATCATTACCCTGTCATCATCCCCCCTTCATCATCCCCGCTTCATCATCACTGCCTGTCATCATCCCCCCTTCATCATTACCCTGTCATCACTCCCCCCCCTTCATCATCCCCCCTTCATCATCACTGCCTGTCATCATGGGTGAGCTGGTCCGGGCCATCTGTGCTGCAGGGACCGTCCAGTCTGGAGGGATAGTCATTCCGGGCTGTCCATCTTCACCGGGGGGGGCCTCTTCTCCGCGCTTCGGGCCCGGAATAGTGACGTTGCCTTGATGACGACGTACAGGGACGTTTTATTAATTATTATTATTTCATCTTCCATTTGTGAGCTGTGTAAGGATTTACATTTGCATGGTAATCTATAGATTTTGTACCATTTTGGTTTAGATGGGTACTTTTGATCTCTTTTTATTCTTTTGGGAGTGCAAGGCAACCGAAAATTCTTGCATTTGTTATTTATTTATTGTATTGCATTCACATTGCAAGATCAATAAAGCTATATTTTAATAGTTAAGAAATTTCTACATACAGATTTTATATTTTAAAAATGGTGGTCATTTTAATTGTAATGTGTGACATTTTAATTCTTAAAAGCCTTTATTTCTTTTTTTACATCTTTCGTCCTCTTTCAAGTCATTTTTATAAAATTTTTCAACAGGTTAACATATAACTAACCAGAAATATAGTCACAGACATGTCATTACTTCATGCACGTCTGAGTAGACAAACAAAGATATACAGTGGGGCAAAAAAATTGCCACCAATTGTGCAAGTTCACCTACTTAAAAGATGAGAGAGGCCTGCAATTTTCATTATAGGAATACCTCAACTATGAAAGAGAGAAAAAAAAATCACATTGTCTGATTTTTAAAGAATTTATTTGCAAATAGGGTGGAAAAAAAGTATTTGGTCACCTACAAACAAGCAAGATTTCTGACTTTCCCAGACCTGTAACTTCTTCTTTAAGAGCCTCCTCTGTCCTCCACTCATTACCTGTATTAATGACACCTGTTTGAACTTGTTATCAGTGTAAAAGACACCTGTCCACAACCTCAGACCGTCACACTCCAAACTCCACTATGGCCAAGACCAAAAAGCTGTCAAAGGACACCAGAAACAAAATTGTAGACATGCACCAGGCTGGGGACTGTTACGCCTAGCGCTCCGGGTCCCCGCTCCTCCCCGGAGCGCGTACGGCGTCTCTCTCTCCGCAGCGCCCCGGTCGGTCCCGCTGACCGGGAGCGCTGCACTGTCATGGCCGTCGGGGATGCGATTCGCACAGCGGGACGCGCCCGCTCGCGAATCGCATCCCAGGTCACTTACCCGTTCCCGTCCCCTGCTGTCATGTGCTGGCGCGCGCGGCTCCGCTCTCTAGGGCGCGCGCGCGCCAGCTCCCTGAGACTTAAAGGGCCAGTGCACCAATGATTGGTGCCTGGCCCAATTAGCTTAATTGGCTTCCACCTGGTCCCTGACTATATCTGACCTCCTCCCATGCACTCCCTTGCCGGATCTTGTTGCCCTTGTGCCTAGTGAAAGCGTTTTGTGTGTCCAAAGCCTGTGTACCAGAACTTCTGCTATCCACCCTGACTACGAACCTTGCTGCCTGCCCCCGACCTTCTGCTACGTCCGACCTTGCTTCTGTCTACTCCCTTGTACCGCGCCTATCTTCAGCAGCCAGAGAGGTTGAGCCGTTGCTAGTGGATACGACCTGGTCACTACCGCCGCAGCAAGACCATCCCGCTTTGCGGCGGGCTCTGGTGAAAACCAGTAATGACTTAGAACCGGTCCACTAGCACGGTCCACGCCAATCCCTCTCTGGCACAGAGGATCCACCTCCTGCCAGCCGGCATCGTGACAGTAGATCCGGCCATGGATTCCGCTGAAGTTCCTCTGCCAGTTGTCGCCGACCTTCCCACACTGGTCGCCCAGCAAGCCCGACAGATCGCCCAGCAAGCCCAACAGATTGCCCAACAAGACCACCAGCTGTCGTACTTGACCACCATGACTCAGCAACTCCAGTCGCAGCTACAGCAGATTCAGTCTCAGCTACAGCAGCAGCAACCATCTCCTCCGCCAGCTCCTGCACCTCTTCCGCAGCGAGTGGCCACTCCTAGCCTCCGCCTGTCCTTGCCGGACAAATTTAATGGGGACTCTAAGTTTTGCCGTGGCTTTCTTTCGCAATGTTCCCTGCACTTGGAGATGATGTCGGATCAGTTTCCTACTGAAAGGTCTAAGGTGGCTTTCGTAGTCAGTCTTCTGTCTGGAAAAGCTCTGTCATGGGCCACACCGCTCTGGGACCGCGATGACCCCGTCACTGCCTCTGTACACTCCTTCTTCTCGGAAATTCGAAGTGTCTTTGAGGAACCTGCCCGAGCCTCTTCTGCTGAGTCTGCCCTGCTGAACCTGGTCCAGGGTAATTCTTCCGTTGGCGAGTACGCCATACAATTCCGTACTCTTGCTTCTGAACTTTCCTGGAATAATGAGGCCCTCTGCGCGACCTTTAAAAAAGGCCTATCCAGCAACATTAAAGATGTTCTGGCCGCACGAGATACTCCTGCTAACCTGCATGAACTCATTCATCTAGCCACTCGCATTGACATGCGTTTTTCTGAGAGGCATCAAGAGCTCCGCCAGGAAAAAGACTTAGATCTCTGGACACCTCTCCCACAGTCTCCATTGCAATCTGCGCCTAGGCCTCCCGCCGAGTAGGCCATGCAAGTGGACCGGTCTCGCCTGACCCTGGAAGAGAGGAATCGCCGTAAGGAAGATAATCTTTGTCTGTACTGTGCCAGTACCGAACATTTTTTGGTGGATTGCCCCATCCGTCCTCCACGTCTGGGAAACGCACGCTCGCACCCAGCTCTCGTGGGTGTGGCGTCTCTTGATGCTAAGTCGGCTTCTCCACGTCTCACGGTGCCTGTACGGATTTCGCCTTCAGCCAGCTCTTCCCTCTCAGCCGTGGCCTGCCTGGACTCTGGTGCCTCTGGGAAATTTATTCGGGAGTCCTTGGTGAATAAATTCCGCATCCCGGTGACCCGTCTTGTCAAGCCACTCCACATTTCCGCGGTCAACGGAGCCAGGTTGGATTGCACCGTGCGTTTCCGCACGAAGCCCCTCCTAATGTGCATCGGACCTCATCATGAGAAAATTGAGTTTTTGGTCCTCTCCAATTGCACTTCTGAAATTCTCCTTGGACTACCCTGGCTTCAACACCATTCCCCAACCCTGGATTGGTCCACAGGGGAGATCAAGAGCTGGGGTACCTCTTGCTTCAAGGACTGCCTTAAACCGGTTCCCAGTACTCCCTGCCGTGACCCTGTGGTTCCTCCTGTATCCGGTCTCCCTAAGGTCGTTATGGACTCTGCCCGCCTTAAGAAGTGCCTCTCCCCCCCTCCCAGTCCACTCAGGCAAGCCTCGGTGCCTCCTCATGGCCCTCATCCTGGTGTCACACTGCCCCGTGCCAGGCCTCGCCCTCTGCCCTCCCTCCCCATTCCCACTCCTGCTGTACTGCCTGCCGTTGAGGAATCCCTCCATCCTTTCCCGGTGTCCTCATCCCAGGGGGGGCAGTTATCGGACAAAGAGAAGGGGAGACCTAAGGGGGGGGGTACTGTTACGCCTAGCGCTCCGGGTCCCCGCTCCTCCCCGGAGCACGTACGGCGTCTCTCTCTCCGCAGCGCCCCGGTCGGTCCCGCTGACCGGGAGCGCTGCACTGTCATGGCCGTCGGGGATGCGATTCGCACAGCGGGACGCGCCCGCTCGCGAATCGCATCCCAGGTCACTTACCCGTTCCCGTCCCCTGCTGTCATGTGCTGGCGCGCGCGGCTCCGCTCTCTAGGGCGCGCGCGCGCCAGCTCCCTGAGACTTAAAGGGCCAGTGCACCAATGATTGGTGCCTGGCCCAATTAGCTTAATTGGCTTCCACCTGGTCCCTGACTATATCTGACCTCCTCCCATGCACTCCCTTGCCGGATCTTGTTGCCCTTGTGCCTAGTGAAAGCGTTTTGTGTGTCCAAAGCCTGTGTACCAGAACTTCTGCTATCCACCCTGACTACGAACCTTGCTGCCTGCCCCCGACCTTCTGCTACGTCCGACCTTGCTTCTGTCTACTCCCTTGTACCGCGCCTATCTTCAGCAGCCAGAGAGGTTGAGCCGTTGCTAGTGGATACGACCTGGTCACTACCGCCGCAGCAAGACCATCCCGCTTTGCGGCGGGCTCTGGTGAAAACCAGTAGTGACTTAGAACCGGTCCACTAGCACGGTCCACGCCAATCCCTCTCTGGCACAGAGGATCCACCTCCTGCCAGCCGGCATCGTGACAGTAGATCCGGCCATGGATTCCGCTGAAGTTCCTCTGCCAGTTGTCGCCGACCTTCCCACACTGGTCGCCCAGCAAGCCCGACAGATCGCCCAGCAAGCCCAACAGATTGCCCAACAAGACCACCAGCTGTCGTACTTGACCACCATGACTCAGCAACTCCAGTCGCAGCTACAGCAGATTCAGTCTCAGCTACAGCAGCAGCAACCATCTCCTCCGCCAGCTCCTGCACCTCTTCCGCAGCGAGTGGCCACTCCTAGCCTCCGCCTGTCCTTGCCGGACAAATTTAATGGGGACTCTAAGTTTTGCCGTGGCTTTCTTTCGCAATGTTCCCTGCACTTGGAGATGATGTCGGATCAGTTTCCTACTGAAAGGTCTAAGGTGGCTTTCGTAGTCAGTCTTCTGTCTGGAAAAGCTCTGTCATGGGCCACACCGCTCTGGGACCGCGATGACCCCGTCACTGCCTCTGTACACTCCTTCTTCTCGGAAATTCGAAGTGTCTTTGAGGAACCTGCCCGAGCCTCTTCTGCTGAGTCTGCCCTGCTGAACCTGGTCCAGGGTAATTCTTCCGTTGGCGAGTACGCCATACAATTCCGTACTCTTGCTTCTGAACTTTCCTGGAATAATGAGGCCCTCTGCGCGACCTTTAAAAAAGGCCTATCCAGCAACATTAAAGATGTTCTGGCCGCACGAGATACTCCTGCTAACCTGCATGAACTCATTCATCTAGCCACTCGCATTGACATGCGTTTTTCTGAGAGGCATCAAGAGCTCCGCCAGGAAAAAGACTTAGATCTCTGGACACCTCTCCCACAGTCTCCATTGCAATCTGCGCCTAGGCCTCCCGCCGAGGAGGCCATGCAAGTGGACCGGTCTCGCCTGACCCTGGAAGAGAGGAATCGCCGTAAGGAAGAGAATCTTTGTCTGTACTGTGCCAGTACCGAACATTTTTTGGTGGATTGCCCCATCCGTCCTCCACGTCTGGGAAACGCACGCTCGCACCCAGCTCTCGTGGGTGTGGCGTCTCTTGATGCTAAGTCGGCTTCTCCACGTCTCACGGTGCCTGTACGGATTTCGCCTTCAGCCAGCTCTTCCCTCTCAGCCGTGGCCTGCCTGGACTCTGGTGCCTCTGGGAATTTTATTCGGGAGTCCTTGGTGAATAAATTCCGCATCCCGGTGACCCGTCTTGTCAAGCCACTCCACATTTCCGCGGTCAACGGAGCCAGGTTGGATTGCACCGTGCGTTTCCGCACGAAGCCCCTCCTAATGTGCATCGGACCTCATCATGAGAAAATTGAGTTTTTGGTCCTTTTCAATTGCACTTCTGAAATTCTCCTTGGACTACCCTGGCTTCAACACCATTCCCCAACCCTGGATTGGTCCACAGGGGAGATCAAGAGCTGGGGTACCTCTTGCTTCAAGGACTGCCTTAAACCGGTTCCCAGTACTCCCTGCCGTGACCCTGTGGTTCCTCCTGTATCCGGTCTCCCTAAGGTCGTTATGGACTCTGCCCGCCTTAAGAAGTGCCTCTCCCCCCCTCCCAGTCCACTCAGGCAAGCCTCGGTGCCTCCTCATGGCCCTCGTCCTGGTGTCACACTGCCCCGTGCCAGGCCTCGCCCTCTGCCCTCCCTCCCCATTCCCACTCCTGCTGTACTGCCTGCCGTTGAGGAATCCCTCCATCCTTTCCCGGTGTCCTCATCCCAGGGGGGGCAGTTACCGGACAAAGAGAAGGGGAGACCTAAGGGGGGGGGGTACTGTTACGCCTAGCGCTCCGGGTCCCCGCTCCTCCCCGGAGCGCGTACGGCGTCTCTCTCTCCGCAGCGCCCCGGTCGGTCCCGCTGACCGGGAGCGCTGCACTGTCATGGCCGTCGGGGATGCGATTCGCACAGCGGGACGCGCCCGCTCGCGAATCGCATCCCAGGTCACTTACCCGTTCCCGTCCCCTGCTGTCATGTGCTGGCGCGCGCGGCTCCGCTCTCTAGGGTGCGCGCGCGCCAGCTCCCTGAGACTTAAAGGGCCAGTGCACCAATGATTGGTGCCTGGCCCAATTAGCTTAATTGGCTTCCACCTGGTCCCTGACTATATCTGACCTCCTCCCATGCACTCCCTTGCCGGATCTTGTTGCCCTTGTGCCTAGTGAAAGCGTTTTGTGTGTCCAAAGCCTGTGTACCAGAACTTCTGCTATCCACCCTGACTACGAACCTTGCTGCCTGCCCCCGACCTTCTGCTACGTCCGACCTTGCTTCTGTCTACTCCCTTGTACCGCGCCTATCTTCAGCAGCCAGAGAGGTTGAGCCGTTGCTAGTGGATACGACCTGGTCACTACCGCCGCAGCAAGACCATCCCGCTTTGCGGCGGGCTCTGGTGAAAACCAGTAGTGACTTAGAACCGGTCCACTAGCACGGTCCACGCCAATCCCTCTCTGGCACAGAGGATCCACCTCCTGCCAGCCGGCATCGTGACAGTAGATCCGGCCATGGATTCCGCTGAAGTTCCTCTGCCAGTTGTCGCCGACCTTCCCACACTGGTCGCCCAGCAAGCCCGACAGATCGCCCAGCAAGCCCAACAGATTGCCCAACAAGACCACCAGCTGTCGTACTTGACCACCATGACTCAGCAACTCCAGTCGCAGCTACAGCAGATTCAGTCTCAGCTACAGCAGCAGCAACCATCTCCTCCGCCAGCTCCTGCACCTCTTCCGCAGCGAGTGGCCACTCCTAGCCTCCGCCTGTCCTTGCCGGACAAATTTAATGGGGACTCTAAGTTTTGCCGTGGCTTTCTTTCGCAATGTTCCCTGCACTTGGAGATGATGTCGGATCAGTTTCCTACTGAAAGGTCTAAGGTGGCTTTCGTAGTCAGTCTTCTGTCTGGAAAAGCTCTGTCATGGGCCACACCGCTCTGGGACCGCGATGACCCCGTCACTGCCTCTGTACACTCCTTCTTCTCGGAAATTCGAAGTGTCTTTGAGGAACCTGCCCGAGCCTCTTCTGCTGAGTCTGCCCTGCTGAACCTGGTCCAGGGTAATTCTTCCGTTGGCGAGTACGCCATACAATTCCGTACTCTTGCTTCTGAACTTTCCTGGAATAATGAGGCCCTCTGCGCGACCTTTAAAAAAGGCCTATCCAGCAACATTAAAGATGTTCTGGCCGCACGAGATACTCCTGCTAACCTGCATGAACTCATTCATCTAGCCACTCGCATTGACATGCGTTTTTCTGAGAGGCATCAAGAGCTCCGCCAGGAAAAAGACTTAGATCTCTGGACACCTCTCCCACAGTCTCCATTGCAATCTGCGCCTAGGCCTCCCGCCGAGGAGGCCATGCAAGTGGACCGGTCTCGCCTGACCCTGGAAGAGAGGAATCGCCGTAAGGAAGAGAATCTTTGTCTGTACTGTGCCAGTACCGAACATTTTTTGGTGGATTGCCCCATCCGTCCTCCACGTCTGGGAAACGCACGCTCGCACCCAGCTCTCGTGGGTGTGGCGTCTCTTGATGCTAAGTCGGCTTCTCCACGTCTCACGGTGCCTGTACGGATTTCGCCTTCAGCCAGCTCTTCCCTCTCAGCCGTGGCCTGCCTGGACTCTGGTGCCTCTGGGAATTTTATTCGGGAGTCCTTGGTGAATAAATTCCGCATCCCGGTGACCCGTCTTGTCAAGCCACTCCACATTTCCGCGGTCAACGGAGCCAGGTTGGATTGCACCGTGCGTTTCCGCACGAAGCCCCTCCTAATGTGCATCGGACCTCATCATGAGAAAATTGAGTTTTTGGTCCTCTCCAATTGCACTTCTGAAATTCTCCTTGGACTACCCTGGCTTCAACACCATTCCCCAACCCTGGATTGGTCCACAGGGGAGATCAAGAGCTGGGGTACCTCTTGCTTCAAGGACTGCCTTAAACCGGTTCCCAGTACTCCCTGCCGTGACCCTGTGGTTCCTCCTGTATCCGGTCTCCCTAAGGTCGTTATGGACTCTGCCCGCCTTAAGAAGTGCCTCTCCCCCCCTCCCAGTCCACTCAGGCAAGCCTCGGTGCCTCCTCATGGCCCTCGTCCTGGTGTCACACTGCCCCGTGCCAGGCCTCGCCCTCTGCCCTCCCTCCCCATTCCCACTCCTGCTGTACTGCCTGCCGTTGAGGAATCCCTCCATCCTTTCCCGGTGTCCTCATCCCAGGGGGGGCAGTTACCGGACAAAGAGAAGGGGAGACCTAAGGGGGGGGGTACTGTTACGCCTAGCGCTCCGGGTCCCCGCTCCTCCCCGGAGCGCGTACGGCGTCTCTCTCTCCGCAGCGCCCCGGTCGGTCCCGCTGACCGGGAGCGCTGCACTGTCATGGCCGTCGGGGATGCGATTCGCACAGCGGGACGCGCCCGCTCGCGAATCGCATCCCAGGTCACTTACCCGTTCCCGTCCCCTGCTGTCATGTGCTGGCGCGCGCGGCTCCGCTCTCTAGGGCGCGCGCGCGCCAGCTCCCTGAGACTTAAAGGGCCAGTGCACCAATGATTGGTGTCTGGCCCAATTAGCTTAATTGGCTTCCACCTGGTCCCTGACTATATCTGACCTCCTCCCATGCACTCCCTTGCCGGATCTTGTTGCCCTTGTGCCTAGTGAAAGCGTTTTGTGTGTCCAAAGCCTGTGTACCAGAACTTCTGCTATCCACCCTGACTACGAACCTTGCTGCCTGCCCCCGACCTTCTGCTACGTCCGACCTTGCTTCTGTCTACTCCCTTGTACCGCGCCTATCTTCAGCAGCCAGAGAGGTTGAGCCGTTGCTAGTGGATACGACCTGGTCACTACCGCCGCAGCAAGACCATCCCGCGGGCTCTGGTGAAAACCAGTAGTGACTTAGAACCGGTCCACTAGCACGGTCCACGCCACTCCCTCTCTGGCACAGAGGATCCACCTCCTGCCAGCCGGCATCGTGACAGGAACACTGAATCTGCAATAGGCAATCAGCTTGGTGTGAAGAAATCAAGTATGGGAGCAATTATTAGAAAATGGAAGACATACAAGACCACTGATAATCTCTCTCGATCTGGGGATCCACGCAAGATCTCACCCTGTGGTTTCAAAATGATCACAAGAATGGTGAGCAAAAATCCCAGAACCACATTTGGGGGACCTAGTGAATGACCTGCAGAACTCTGTAACCAAAGTAAAAAAGGCTACCATCAGTAACACATTACACCGCCAGGGACTCAAATCATGCAGTGCCAGATGTGTCCCCCTGCTTAAGCCAGTACATGTCTGGCCTGTCTGAAGTTTGCTAGAGAGCATTTGGATGATCCAGAAGAGTATTGGAAGAATGTGATATGGTCAAATGAAACCAAAGTAGAACTTTTTGGTAAAAATTAAACTCATCGTGTTTGGAGGAGAAAGAATGCTGAGTTGCATCCAAAGAACACCACACCTACTGTGAAGCATGGGGGTGGAAACATCATGCTTTGGGGCTGTTTTTCTGCTAAGAAACCAGGATGAATGATCCGTGTAAAGGAAAGAATGAATAGGGCGATGTATCGTGAAATTTTGAGTGAAAACCTCCTGCCATCAGCAAGGGCATTGAAGATGAAATGTGGCTGGGTCTTTCAGCATGACAATGATCCCAAACACACCACCTGGGCAATGAAGGACTGGCTTTGTAAGAAGAATTTCAAGGTCCTGGAGTGGCCTAGCCAGTCTCCAGATCTCAACCCCATAGATAACCTTTGGAGGGATTTGAAAGTCTGTGTTGCCCAGCGACAGCCACAAAACATCACTGCTTTAGTGGAGATCTGCATGGAGGAATGGGCCAAAATACCAGCAACAGTGTGTGAAAACCTTGTGAAGACTTACAAAAAACATTTAACCTCATTTGTCATTGCCAACAAAGGGTATATAACAAAGTATTAAGATTAACTTTTGTTACTGATCAAATACTTATTTTCCACAATAATTAGCAAATAAATTATTATACCTTTGAGGTATACCTTTGATAAAAAATGATAGGCCTCTCTCATCTTTTTAAGTGGGAGAATTTGCACAATTGGTGGCTGACTAAATACTTTTTTTCCCCACTGTAATTTAGGTACAAAGAGACACAAATTATTATAAAGTGTGTCATTAACAGGAATCATTGGTTAATATATGTAAGGTATTCTGCAGGCTATCTGCAAATGCATTGTATATGATAATTACAGTTTGGGAACAAGTGAACAGGCATTTAGTGCTTTATCAGCAGATGGGGGTGATTTGGAAGTGACCCGCTAGAAATCTAAAATTATTAATGAATAGGAATATAAAGGTTATCCCAAGTCTTCAAATTTTCTTGGTAGAGCGTGACAATAATCAAGAGTTAAAATGTAGACTATGGGATAAGGGCAAATAGGTAGGATATGGTAAAATGAAACATGGTAGTATATAAAGTGTTTACCCAAGATAAAAATTTAAATTTTTAGTCCTAATAGGGAACTTAAACATGCAATGACTCAATTGTTCCTACAGAATACTGCATTGCATATTTATTGCATTATACTGTCAAACTGCCTATCTCCTATTACACTCTGGCCATGGTAAAAAGTGTAACAGGAGACCTAGGTGCATTTTAAAGGGACCTGGCTGCCAGGAAAACTGATCAACACCCGGTGAAAGCATTGCGCAGGGGCCAAATAAAGACATGACAGGACAGGCACCAGTCAAATAACTACCTAGATGGAGTTGGTACTATTAACTGGGACATCTAAGGGGTTAAACTCTCAGAATTAGAATGAAATCTGATCATGGCATACGTATCGCAATGGCTCAGCTCCTGAGCATGCTACTTATCTCCTTGTCACACTTGCAACATAACAATATGTCAGAATGTGGAAAAGGGTTAAAGAGGATCTTACATGTCTGAGATAAACTCAGGAAGAAATGGAGATGTACTGTATACAATGAACCCAATTTACCTTCTTTTTAACATTACTTGTAATTGTATTGTAGACAAGATAACAGATGAAGATAAACAAATAAAACTGTACTTGATGTAAGCAGCATAAATGATCTCTGTACATATTGAGCTCAGCTAGAGGAGTTGCAGACCTGTGAAGGGTTAATCTGAAGTCTCTTAAAAAGAAATGCACAGTTGAGGCCTCAGCGAGAGATGTCAGGATTGTAAATCATATAACTTTGAGGCAGTCTCCTCCTATATCTTGTAGAAGGCTGTTTTCCCACTACATTTGCAGCGTCCATTTGCCGTACATGCCAGGAAAGATATTGGTGCATTCATATTCATAGGGCACTATTCACCTGAAAGAAGTAAAAAAAAAAAAGTATTATTTTGGCCTCTTTTAGGCTTTTTTTTTTTTGAGCATATTGGCTGCTCTTTTCCACACAGAGGTGTTCAGTAAAAAAAAAAAAAAAAATTTATATATATATATATATATATATATATATATATATATATATATATATATATTAATACTTTTGCCACATTATAGTTTATTTTTTATTTTTTTTTTAGCACCATTTGAGAAACCTTGGTGTTGGTGTGCGGGCTCAAGTGTGTCCTTCATATAAGGATATACTGGCTAATGTCTCAATTTTACATCAGTTTTGAGGGTTAGCTAATGTCATTGTTTACATTAACCACAGTTGTGAAACCACATTGTGATCCATAGGTGCGGGTCCTCCACTCCAACGTAGGTGCACAACTGCACTTGGAGTTGAGCACCTTGTATCACCTTAGATCACATCAATGTCAGTGTTTGTTTAACCCCTTAAGGACGCAGGACGTAAATGTACGTCCTGGTGCGGTGGTACTTAACGCACCAGGACGTACATTTACGTCCTAAGCATAACCGCGGGCATCGGAGCGATGCCCGTGTCATGCGCGGCTGATCCCGGCTGCTGATCGCAGCCAGGGACCCGCCGGCAATGGCCGACGCCCGCGATCTCGCGGGGGTTCGCCATTAACCCCTCAGGTGCCGGGATCAATACAGATCCCGGCATTTGCGGCAGTGCGCGATTTGAATGAATGATCGGATCGCCCGCAGCGCTGCTGCGGCGATCCGATCATTCATAACGCCGCACGGAGGTCCCCTCTCCTTCCTCCGTGCGGCTCCCGGCGTCTCCTGCTCTGGTCTGTGATCGAGCAGACCAGAGCAGAAGATCACCGAAAACACTGATCTGTTCTATGTCCTATACAAAGAACAAATCAGTATTAGCAATCATGGTATTGCTATGAATAGTCCCCTATGGGGACTATTCAAGTGTAAAAAAAAATGTAAAAAAATGTAAAAGTAAAAGTAAAAAAAAAAGTGAAAAATCCCCTCCCCCAATAAAAAAGTAAAACGTCCGTTTTTTCCTATTTTACCCCCAAAAAGCGTAAACATTTTTTTTATAGACATATTTGGTATCGCCGCGTGCGTAAATGTCCAAACTATTAAAATAAAATGTTAATGATCCCGTACGGTTAACGGCGTGAACGAAAAAAAAAAAGTCCAAAATTCCTACTTTTTTAATACATTTTATTAAAAAAAAAATTATAAAAAATGTATTCAAAGTTTTTTATATGCAAATGTGGTATCAAAAAAAAGTACAGATCATGGCACAAAAAATGAGCCCCCATACCGCCGCTTATACGGAAAAATAAAAAAGTTATAGGTCCTCAAAATAAAGGGATTATAAACGTACTAATTTGGTTAAAAAGTTTGTGATTTTTTTTAAGCGCAATAATAATATAAAAGTATGTAATAATGGGTATAATTTTAATCGTATTGACCCTCAGAATAAAGAACACATGTCATTTTTACCATAAATTGTACGGCATGAAAACGAAACCTTCCAAAATTAGCAAAATTGCGTTTTTCATTTTAATTTCCCCACAAAAATAGTGTTTTTTGGCTGCGCCATACATTTTATGATATAATGAGTTATGTCATTACAAAGGACAACTGGTCGCGCAAAAAACAAGCCCTCATACTAGTCTGTGGATGAAAATATAAAAGAGTTATGATTTTTAGAAGGCGAGGAGGAAAAAATGAAAACGTAAAAATTAAATTGTCTGAGTCCTTAAGGCCAAAATGGGCTGAGTCCTTAAGGGGTTAAAGTCAGTTATGTTTAACGCATCCACATACACATTTATCTGGTGTCAGGATGCTATTGTGGTACTTGTGACCGTTTGCAGGCATCCTCCATTGTATGCAATTTTTGCTGGGGATCGCCCCTAGCAACGGTTTACAAGTGCAGGACCTCCACCCCAGCAAAGGTGCACAACTGCACTTGGGGTTGAGTTTTCCTGCTATAACCATGTTCATGCAAATATAAGCCGTTATGTCTTTGCTTAAGGCTTATACTAATGCAAACTTTTATCTTGCTGGGTAGCATTAGGGTTTCACCTGTGAGGCCTTCTATAAATGAACCAACCAGGGTGGGGCTTGTAGCTTGTCTACTCCCTCCTATTGTATGTGTGCTTAGATTCACACTGGAGGTGACTGACTGAGATGCTACTGTATGGGTAGGTATTGGAGTAAATATGAGAAAATCCTCTTGGTGTATGCCTCCAACGGACAGAGCAAACGTACTGTAGTGTAAATGTAGTTTAAGGCCCCAATTACATCTCTTTTTTTGCCATTCATCACCAAAAAAAGTTGGTATATGAGCAAAAATGTATGCCTTCATATACTGCAGAGCACTCATGGCAGGTCCATTGAGTTTAATGGATGTTGGATACAACAGAAAGGTTATATGTAGAAAAGCTGTCGCTATACAACAAGTCTCTCCCTACATAGTCCATGCTCCAAAATTGTAAGCAGAATAATCTCTCTGTAGAGTGAAAACCTTGTGAGATTTTGATTTCTTAGTCATGCTGGAGCCAAGTTGATTTTAGCCTGATACTGAAAAAAATTGAGTATTCTCTGTACCAATCTGTTGGTATTTATGCACTTGTATGATGTTCTAATTGAAAGACTTGTTGACTATGAGTAAGGAATTAATGCATGCACTACAATATATTGGCCCGTACAGGCTGAACACTTTAAGATTTAGATCTTCAAGGAGTTACCTCTAGGATCCTCCGCAATGTGTAATGTAACAGGCTGTACTTCCTTTATACGTAGAAGACTTATTCTCAAGTTATATTGTTTTAGTATCTCCTTAGTTTGGCTTGCTTCTGCACCTCACCATCACGGGCACTCCTGAACACCAGTATCCAGAACTTGGATTGCCTAGGGGAAACTATATATACAATGATCTGTGCAACCCACCTTGACTGCACCAGCGCACAGAGTGCCCTTGTGGATACCCTGGTACCCTGTAAAAGAACCCTGATCAGCTGTGGAACCACTGTTCCCAGTCATTCCACAAGCATCTGGCCCCTAAACAACATCTGCTGGACCTTCTGCATAGGCATTTGAGATGTATGATCCTCCTTAGAGTTAAGCAAACATTTCAAAAGCTCAGCTTGGCAGGCTCGCCAAATTTTTCTAAAAAGTTTGGTATGCGACAGACATGTTCTCCACAAATGGGCAATGATCTTAGCCTCAAAACATGCATAGCACTGCCTAAGAGCTCGAAACCTATATTCAACACTGCTAGGGTCACCTAGGACATTTTCAAATAGTTTAACATAATTTTAAGGCAAGTTAAAGTCTGGCAAGTGAAAGTGCAATTGATTTTTCCAAGTGTTGCAAATATTCCTTCTTTTGGGAGTTGCACCAGGATTGGTGCCCCAAAATAGTAAAGAAAAAATTATTCCTTTTTGGGGACTATAGGTTGTATATGTGTAGGCTTGGTTAGTAGTAGCAGCAGAAAGGGTGATGGTGGACTGGTGATTATTGTAGCCAGCAGTCAATAGATTGTGATGGACTGCTTGTAGTAACTAACAAATAGGGCATGAGGCAGTGGTAGACTGATGGGAGTTATAGTAGCCAGCGGACAGCAGGCAGTGGTGGACTGGTGGGAGTTATAGTAGGCAGCAGACAGTAGGCAGTGGTGGACTGGTGGGAGTTGTAGTAGCCAGCGAACAACAGGGGTGGGGGTAGTATTGTCTACCCAGTGACATCTGGCACAGGAGTTTAACTCCTTGGGGACGAAGGGCGTATGCATATGCCCTCGGCATTTCCGATCACTGCCGCTCGCCGGGCGGTGATCGGACCGGGATGACTGCTGATATCTATCAGCAGGCATCCCGTGGCAATGCCTAGGGGGGTCATGAGACCCCCCATATCGGCGATCGCAGCAAATCGCAGGTCAATTCAGACCTGCGATTTGCTGCGATCGGGGCAAATCGGGTCACTGGAGACCCGATCTCCCGGAAAATAAGACTGATCGGAGCTGTCAGAGACAGCTCCACCCAGCCTAACGGATAGGAGCGAGGTGGCAGTGTTGCCACCCCCTTCTATTCCCTGCCATTGGTCAGTAAGGCTGACCACCAATGGCAGGAGGGGGTGGGGGGCTTAGAGTTCATTTCACCCGCTCTGCGCACCGATCGGAAGTCGGTACAGAGAGGGGGAACACGGGTGGAGAGGGGGGAGCATTGCCCGGCTTACCCGGACCCTCGGACGCAGCATCGGCGGCATCAGGAACCAGCGGCTGCAGGAGGAGGAACGGCGGCCGGAAAGTGCGGCGCAGAAGGCTGCAGTGAAGATCGCGATAAGTGATCTTCACTGTGGCCTTCTAAAAGCTGCAAAACTACAACTCCCAGCATGCCCAGATCCTGATGCCTACCACGTAAATGGAAGGGCCAAGGACGAGGGGCATCAGGATACAATGTGCCTTCCTCCTCTTCTTCCTCTTTTTTAGAGGGACAGAGGGGGAGGCCCAATATGGGCTACGAACTCGTACTCAGGATCCCCCAGGGAAACAGTGAATGACATAAAACATATCATTAATTTAACTGAAAAGGTTTTTTGACATGATGAGTTAAAGGTACTTGCGAAGGGTTCATCCTTTGTCCCGACAACATCATTTGATCCCTTTATTTGGGCAAAGAATATAAACCTGTTTGCAAGAAAACTCAGATGGAAAAAATTCTTTAAAACCCAAGAACGGGATTAGAATCGAACATTGGGTTTAGATGATATTGATCTATCAGAGGTCAGGATTTTGGCCGAACTCTGAGAAGAGGGTCAGAGAAACCTGGGGGACGGACCATTTACGTCCCTCAGGCCCAAAAGCACCAGAATGCCTCCTTTGTCCGACACAAATTGTATTGACATTTTTGTGAGTTTAGTAATTAGAGACCTAAAAAAGATGAATTGGAGGGATTCTGTTGATAATAATCTTACCCCTACAGAATGTGAGGCTCTCTCTGTTATTGAGAAGGATAAAAATCTAATTTTTAAGAATGCGGATAAGGGTGGAAATCTGGTAGTAATGAATCATGAACAATATCTTAAAATGGTTGATACCCTGCTTAATGATAGATCAACATATGGGATCCTGAGAGAAGATCCAACAGTAACCTTCCTTGAGGAACTTGAAAATGTACTATTACCGGCCCTGGACGATAAGTTAATTTCTAGTGACGAACTGGCATTTATGTTACCTAAATTTACAATAATTCCCACCTTCAACGCACTTCCCAAGGTGCATAAGGGGTTAACCCCCCTTAAAGGTAGACCCATAGTATCGAGGGTGGGATCTCTTACGCAAAATATTGGAATTTATTTGGATTCATTTCTTCGCCAATTCGTTACTAGTCTCCCCTCTTATATCAGGGATACGACCGATTTATTGAATAAATTAGAGGGAATTTCGATTGGCCCTGATACCATCTTAGGGTCAATAGATGTGGAGGCACTATACAGTAGCATTCCACATGCGAGTGGCCTGGATGCAATCAATTATTATCTCCAAAGTAGAGGTAATCACTTCAGAACTCATAGTTCCTTTGTCATGAAATTACTTGAATTCATTCTTTCCCATAATTATTTCACATTCAACGGTAAGTTCTTCCACCAGCTCAGGGGCACTGCGATGGGGAGCCCTTGTGCACCCACCTACGCAAATTTGCTCCTGGCCTGGTGGAAGGACACCGTTGATTTTGGGGAAGAGGACCTGTGGTGGAGCCCCCAGATCATTTTCTGGGGGCGATATATCGATGACATCCTGATACTCTGGACAGGTTCGGACATCTCCTTTAAAAGATTTGTGGAGTAATTAAACATCAATAGTATTGACTCACTTTCAACAGTGAATCCAGTCTTACCCACCTACCATTTCTGGACGTTATTATTGAAAATGGTCAAGATGGATATTTGACTACTAAGACCTATAGAAAACCCACCGCCTCTAATTATTGAGGTGGGATAGCTATCATCCTACTAAACAAAAAGTAGGAATACCAAAAGGCCAATATTTAAGACTACGTCGGAATTGCTCTAATCCTCAGGATTTTTATGACCAGGCCCAGGATCTCAAAATGAGATTTACTGACAGAGGATATCCATCTGCACCCTTGCCACAGGCTTTTAAATATGGATGTACTCGTGACAGAGTCTCTCTCCTGACCCCGAAACAAAAATTAGACGACGAGAAAATCATCCGATTAATAGGCACTTATGACAATCAAAATCATAATGTGTTGACAGTGTTAAGCAATATAAAGCATCCACTATAATAGCGTTCCTCTTCTTAGGAACACCAGATCTATTTGTCTGTATCGGAATATTCCTGTGTGTTCCTCCTAATAGATCGCTAATGTAATTTCCGGTTTGTATACACACTGACATCCGGAGATGACGTGTGTTGCTTGAAGAGACGCATGGAGATGCGAGCAAGCAAGTACATGTGAACATGATGTGAATAATTAACTCTATTATAAATATGGGAATTTGTGTTGAGTACAGTGTGGCATGCAGTGTGGCTATATGCATGCCTCCCTGTGCAGGTATTATCCGTGGATCAATGATTGTTGTGTAACATTGTTTCCATTTGTACCTGCACAGTATTTTCTTTGGTAAAAACCTCCTGAGGAACCCCGGCCACCATTTTGCTACCGGGGGGAAACATGTTGAGGTGTTCCATAAGTTGAAATTTTATCCTTCTTTACCTTTTTCTTCTAATTTTGTTATTTGGTGAATGATTTAATTTGGATTATTATTTATTATTTTTTCTCACTTATCTATACACATAGATGTGCTGTATAATGATGCATCATTATATATTTTAATAATGGTTTTGTATTGACATGTATGCACACACTGTTTAGTCAGCCTGAGGGAGTGGAGAGTCAACGGTTGAAGTGGGGGCGCCTCCCCCGCTGACAGGTAGGGTAAGGCATTGTATCTGATAGGAGTGGTAGTTAGGTTGTTGATTATACAAATCTGTATACCACCCTAATTGCATCTTACCCCACTACATTCTCCTCCACCAAAGGACTGAAAAGGAAGTACAGTTTGCAGTACGTGAGTTACATGTATTTATACTAATTATTGACTTGTCTGCATATAACTGTATTGTCAAGTGTGCATACCTATGATATGTCTAGACAATAACCAGATGTGAGCATCATTTTTATCTATATATACAGCAGCTTGCTGGAAATATTAGTAATACATTTTAACAAAGATACAATAAAAGTTACATGTCATGTTTACCATAAATTGTACGGCGTGAAAACGAAACCTTCCAAAATTAGCAAAATTGCAGTTTTCTTTTTAATTTCCCCACACAAATAGTATTTTTTTGTTGCGCCATACATTTTATGGTAAAGTGAGTGATGCCATTACAACAGACAACTGATCGCGCAAAAAACAAGCCCTCCTACTAGTCTGTGGATGAAAATTTAAAAGAGTTATGATTTTTTGAAGGCGAGGAGGAAAAATCAAAAACGTAAAAATAAAATTGTCTGCGTCCTTAAGGCCAAAATGGGCTGTCAACTATGTTTTTAGTTGACATATTACTAACATGTGTACCAAGTTTCATGAAAATATCTTTAGCCGTTTGGAAGTGATGCTGGCAGATACACATTTGCACACATACATTGAGTATTAAATATATAGATGAACTAGCTGAGTACCCGGCATTGCCCGGTTTTTCCTTCCTAATCATTGTTGGGGAGGAAAATCAACAAAGGAAGAAGCTTTTGACTTCATATCCCGTCCTCATATATTGTTGTCGTATCCCGTCATCATATCTTGACCTCATATCCTGACCTCCTATCCCGACCACCTATCTCGACCTCATATCCCATCCTCCTATCTCATCCTCCTATCTAGACCTCAAAGTTGATCGCCGCATCTAAAATGAAAGTAAAAGCTTCCCTGCAGCTCAGTCGGGCTGATTGGGCCCATCGCGATAAAATCACGATGTCCCGATCAGCTAACACGCAAGTTGAGGTCCCCTCACCTGTATCCGTCGCGTCCGATCGGCGATTGATTGCTCCAAGCCTGAGATTCAGGCTTGAGCAATCGACAGCCTATAACACTGATCAATGCAAAGCTATGGCTTTGCAGTGATCAGTGTAAAAGATCAGTGTATGCAGTGTTATAGCCCCCTATGGGAGCTATAACACTGCAAAAAACAAAAGTGAAAAAAAGTTAATAAAGGTCATTTAACCCCTTCTCTAATAAATGAATGAATAAATGAATCACCCCCCTTTTCCCATAAAAAAAACTGTGTAAATAAAAATAAAATAAACATATGTGCTATTATTATGTCCAAATTAAAAAAATAATTTGGTTAATAAAACTACGTACACGCAAAAAAATTCCAAAGTCCAAAATAGCGTTTTTTGGGTCACTTTTTATATAATGAAAAAATTAATAAAAAGCAATCAAAAAGTCCAACTTCAGATCACACCGGCCCGTACGTGGAAAAATAAAAAAGTTACAGGGGTCAGAAGATGAGAATTTTTAATGTATGAATTTTCCTGCATGTATTTATGATTTTTTTCAGAAGTACGACAAAATCAAACCTATATAAGTAGGGTATCATTTTAACCATGTGGACCTACAGAATAAGCATAAGGTGTCATTTTTATTGAAAAATTGCATTTTTTCTTCAATTTTTTCACGCAATGAATTTTTTTTCCATTTCGCTGTGGATTTTTTGCTAAAATGACTAATGTCACTGTAAATTAGATTTGGTGGTGCAAAAAATAAGCCATCATATGGAATTTTATGTGCAAAATTGAAAGCGTTATGATTTTTAGAAGCTGGTGAGGAAAAAAATGAAAATGCAAAAACGGAAAAAAGCTGAATCCTTAAGGGGTTAAATTACGCATCTTATGTTTGTTGTTGACATATAAGTA
Source organism: Hyla sarda (assembly GCF_029499605.1). NCBI lineage: Eukaryota > Metazoa > Chordata > Amphibia > Anura > Hylidae > Hyla > Hyla sarda. The sequence goes on along the minus strand of NC_079191.1, from coordinate 341,344,445 downwards.
ACATGTGTGCCAAGTTTCATGTTAATATCTTTAGCCGTTTGGATGTGATGCTGGAACATACACACATACATACACACACACATTGGCCCTCATTTACTTAGAAAATCGGGTTGTAAGTCTATGTTGCTTTCTTACCCGATTGCTTTTTTCCCCTGGTATTTATTATTATGTTGCATCCTGTTTGTCGCACGTGCATCTTTTTGGCTTGGTTTCCAACTCCTCTGAGTTGTAGGGAAAACATCCACAACAATTTAACAAATTGGGGTTGGAAAAGCTTTATAAATACGTGGGAAAGCTCAGAAATGTTGGGTTACGCCCCTTTTTCGGTGTTGGGAGAATCCAAATCGGGTCCGTCGGGAAAAATTTTGCATTCACAGACTGGCGCACGATGTCTGCGACAGGTCGCAGACAAAGATGCAACAAAAAAAAAACGACAAAACAAGTCGGGTTTAGAATAGTAAATGAGGGCCATTGAGTTTCATATATATATATATATATATATATATATATATATATATCGATGCAAAAGAAATAACATACATATCAAGTCGATTAAAATTAAATGTAGCAGAGAATACCCAAAGGCTGAGTAACACTAAACAAAAAGAAGTATTTGTAAATACCTCAATGTCTTTTTTTCTTTTCCAGGCCCAAAGTAGTGGCACAAAGGTTATTAACAGCAAGTGCTACAAAGTAGGAAATACAGCAATCACCAATGGTAAAAAAAAAAAAAAAAAAAACAATAATAAAATGAAAAGGTATTACCAAGTGGTACTATTCTGCGCTCACTGGCTTTGTCCGGGGGGGTCATCATTGCGGGAAACTTTCTCCTTCATGTATGATGACTGTGCCAATGAAAATGCAGCAAACGGGACAACGGAAAGAAAAGCAGAAGAGATATTGAATTAATACCAAATGGGTAAAGCGAAGCTGCATAACAATATATTGCTTCTGAGAGTAAGATCATGTGACTGTACCACATGAACGAAGAGAGGCGTGGTGGGAAGAAGTGGAGAGTAGTAACTATGCCAACACCTGACAGCTAGCTATCTAGGCAGTGGCACTACACACGATGACCGGGTATGCGCGGCTGCAGGGGACAAGAAACCAGTGAACGCGGAACATTGGGTGCTTTTGGTTCACTACTCTATCACTTAGTAATATCTTTTAATTTCATTATTGTTCTTTCATGTGTTTCTACTATTCTTGACTTTTGTTGTATTTCCTATTAAACTTTGTAGCACTTGCTATTCATAACCTTTGTGGCACCACCTTGGGCTTGTCAAAAAAAATTTTGAGGTATTTATGAATACTTCTTTTTGTTTAGTATTACTCACCTTTGGTTAGTAAACTACCATCTTTTATTTCTGTAGCTATTTGAGTTTTCTCGGCTACATTTTATTTTAATTGATTTCATATGTATGTTATTTCTTTTGCATTCATGTGCAATAAAATACATTTTGATCACATATATGCTTCTCTTTTTTTTATGTCACTACAATTTCTTGCCCTCATTGTGGTGGAGCCCTGTTCTGAAAGATGTTGACCAAGACTGTCTCCTCCCTCTATATTGCAGGCTCTGCCCCCCCTCCAGTTCTTAGTTTAAATACTCCTCTGCCTTTCTGGCCATCTTCTCTCCAAGCCCAGCTTCACCCTCATCATTGAGGTGGAGCCCATCCTTACTATAGGGTCTGTATCTGAACAATTGTTTAGCTCTCTAGTCTCTGCTGTCTCTATATTGTGGCATGTGGTACAGGTAATATTTCATAAAAAGGTACCTTGGAGGTCCTTGCTTTGAGCTTATTGCCTAAGTCACTGAAATCATTTTTAACAACACTCCATCTGCCCCTCCCAATAATCTGTCAACCCGGTCTGTAATGTTCTGAACTTAAAGGGATACTCCGGCGCTAAACATCTTATCCTCTATCAAAAGTATAGGGGATCAGATGGTGGATCACGGGGATCCCGTCACTGGGGACCCCGGCGATCTCTCCTGCAGCACCCCTGTTTTTCAGCTGCACAGTCGAGGATCGCTCTGTGGCTGATGACAGGCGGTACAGGGGACAGAGTATAATGACGTCACGGCGCCCTCCGTGGTGATACCAAACATTAGGGACGAGCAAATCGAATCTGACGAATCCGAATTTGTTACAAATTTCTGGAAAAATCCCATGTTTAATGAATCTGAATTTCGCCGCGATTCAATTTCATGAATCGCTTCATTAAACTCCATTTAGTGCGGTCCAGGCTCCAGGGCAGATCCACATGTGAGGACATGGGGCAAGGAACTCTGGGAAGGCAGGTAGGCGCTATGATCCTGAATCACATGCAGCATGCACCCTATCAGCAGCCAGCCATCCCTGTGATGTCACAGCCCTATATAATCGGCAGCCATCTTGCGGCCAGGAATTCCAGCATTTTATTTCAGAGAGAGCGATTCATTGCAGGGACAGATAGAGCGGAGTGTGTGTTGCACAGAAAAACAGCTTGACAGCAACGATTCCTCACAAGCCAAAATGACTGCAGAAAAGCACTGACAAAGAGAGAAAGAAATCACACTTTTGGGTACAATACACAACGACTCTACTGCTGCATTGAGGTGTACAGCAACTCTAAAGCTCATAAGGGCCAGTTAGGCTGAGCACTAAAAGCCATTATCACCTGCTATTAGTGCCCAATAATACTGTACTGGGCTCTACTACACAGCGAGTCTGTCCTGCTGCGGTGGTGTACAGCAACTCTAAAGCTCATAGGGGCCAGCTAGGCTGAGCACTAAAAGCCCTTATCACCTGATTACGGTGCCTAATAATACTGTACTGGGCCCTACTACACAGTGATTCTGTACTGCTGCAGTTGGGTTTACAACAACTCTAAAGCTAACGGGCCAGTTCGGCTGAGCACTAAAAGTCATTGTCGCCTAATAATACGGTACTGGGCTCTACTACTCAGCGATTCTTTACTGCTGCAGTGGTGTACAGTAACTTTAAATCTGATAGGGGCCAGTTAGGCTGAGCACTAAAAGCCATTGTCACCTGCATAATAATACTGTATGGGGCTCTACTACACAGCGATTCTGTATAGCTGCAGTTGAGTGTACAACAACTCTAAAGCTAACAGGGGTCATTTAGGTTGAGCACAAAAAGCCATAGTCACCTGATTACAGTGCCTAATACAGGTTGCATAGCGGAGCTTATTGTCCTTTCATAAGTGTAACCTGTGCATACTTAGGTGGTGTAATTTTTTTTCCTGTAAAACTAATTTGGCCCTAGTTACTGTGAAAGGCTAGCCAAAGCTACCCACTTGTTTCTGTAGCCTTATACAGTTAGTATAAGCGTAGTCAAGCGCATAGTCCTCCTCTTATAAGTGTAACATGCACTAAGCTGGTATATAAGTATGTCAGGCAGAGAAGTGCCAGGATATGCACAAAGGAGTGGCAGAGGCCTAAATTCATCAGTAGTGATGAGCGGCATAGGCCATATTCGAATTTGCGATATTTCACGAATATATGGACGAATATTCGTCATATATTCGGGAAATTCGCATATTCGTTATATTCATTTTTTTTTGTGCATAAGCGAAAACTTATGCGCATATTCGCGAATATTGAGCCCTCCCTTCTTTAATGGTATAGGGAACTGTGACTAGTGCATTGATTTTTTGCCCATTGAAACCAATAGGCCCATTGTGGTCAATGGGGATCTCAAGCCATGTAAAACAGTATGCTAAGCAGGAGCGTCTCGGCGGGTTCGAGTCCTGGGGTGGGCCAGAGTTTTACAGTGTTGTGGCTTAACTTTACATTCCTGGAAACACTGCTGTATTGCCCATAGCAACCAATCAGATGCAAATATACGCATATGCGGAAAACCAATGTAGAGGAAGAGTTGTGCAGCTGCCCATAGCAACCAATCAGATCGCTTCTTTCATTTTGCAGAGGCCTTGTGAAAAATGAAAGAAGTGATCTGATTGGTTGCTATGGGCAACTCGGAAACTTTTCCTCTGGACAGGTTTTGATTAATCTCCTTCTATGGGGGAGATTCATCAAAACCAGTGTAGAGGAATAGTTGTGCAGTTGCCCATAGCATGGGCAACTCAGCAACTTTTCCAGGAAAGTAAAGTTAAACCACAACACTGTAAAACTCTGTCCCACCCCGGGACTCAAACCCGTGGTGGTCTCCTATCCACTGTGCGGCCAAGACGGTCCTGCTTAGCATACTGTTTTACATGCCTTGAGATCCCCATAGACCACAATGGGCCTTTTGGTTAATGCAGCAGTCATAGTTCCCTATACCATTAAATAAGGGAGGACTCAATATTTGCGAATATGCACATATATTTTCGCATCTGCGCATAAAATTTTGCATATGCGAAAAAAAACGAATATTCGTAATTTCTAATATATAGTGCTATATTCGTCATATTCGCGAATTCGCGATATTCGTGATTAAAATTCGAATTGCGAATATTCGCGAGCAACACTATTCATCAGGCGCGGGCAGAGATAGTAGCAGAGTAGGGGTCTGTGGTAGCAGGAGTCGCTGCCATAGATCTGAGCTCCCAAGTTGCTGGTACGGCAGTTACTCCCTTTTCTGCCATAGATCGGAGATCCCAAGTTGCTGGTATGGCAGTTCCTTGCTTTTCAAGTGGACACTCAGAGAATGTGGGTGCATTAAGAGGCATGGGCTGGGACAGGCGGTAGCTGGCCTCGCGGAGGACTGTCAGCTCGATTTTAAGATACAACTAGGACCTTTGCCATAGTTTACACTGCAGTAATTATACACCAATGGAGCTGGAATTACCACGGCTGCTGGCACCATACTTGCCTTCCAATTTGTCCTCAAAAAAGGATTTAAAGTTTGCTCATTCCATTAACCAGGCTCTGTCATTGTGCTGCCATGTGATCTCCTCATGCTGTAGGAACAGTAAACTTGAACGTGAATCCATTAAAAATCTTCTTTTTAAATAAAAAAAAAAATCATTGTAATCTTTTCAACACTGAGGCCGTGGTCGTCGTTAGAGATGAGCGAACTTTTCAAAAATTCTATTCCGGCGATTCGCCCAATTTTTCGAAAAAAAATTTTTTATCTGAATTTATTTGTGCCAAATTGTTACGCCGAGCGCTCCGGGTCCCCGCTCCTCCCCGGAGCGCTCGCTTCTCTCTCGCTACCGCAGCGCTCCGGGCAGCTCCACTGACCCGGTGCGCTGCGATACCGTCTCCAGCCGGGATGCGATTCGCGATGCGGGTAGCGCCCGCTCGCGATGCGCATCCCGGCTCCCGTACCTGACTCGCTCTCCGTCTGTCCTGTCCCGGCGCGCGCGGCCCCGCTCCCTAGGGCGCGCGCGCGCCAGGTCTCTGCGATTTAAAGGGCCACTGCGCCGCTGATTGGCGCAGTGGTTCCAATTAGTGTGTTCACCTGTGCACTCCCTATTTATACCTCACTTCCCCTTCACTCCCTCGCCGGATCTTGTTGCCATTGTGCCAGTGAAAGCGTTTCCTTGTGTGTTCCTAGCCTGTGTTCCAGACCTCCTGCCGTTGCCCCTGACTACGATTCTTGCTGCCTGCCCCGACCTTCTGCTACGTCCGACCTTGCTTCTGTCTACTCCCTTGTACCGCGCCTATCTTCAGCAGTCAGAGAGGTTGAGCCGTTGCTAGTGGATACGACCTGGTCACTACCGCCGCAGCAAGACCATCCCGCTTTGCGGCGGGCTCTGGTGAAAACCAGTAGTGACTTAGAACCGATCCACTAGCACGGTCCACGCCAATCCCTCTCTGGCACAGAGGATCCACTACCTGCCAGCCGGCATCGTGACAGTAGATCCGGCCATGGATCCCGCTGAAGTTCCTCTGCCAGTTGTCGCCGACCTCACCACGGTGGTCGCCCAGCAGTCACAACAGATAGCGCAACAAGGCCAACAGCTGTCTCAACTGACCGTGATGCTACAGCAGCTACTACCACAGCTTCAGCAATCATCTCCTCCGCCAGCTCCTGCACCTCCTCCGCAGCGAGTGGCCGCTTCTGGTCTACGACTATCCTTGCCGGATAAATTTGATGGGGACTCTAAATTCTGCCGTGGCTTTCTTTCCCAATGTTCCCTGCACTTGGAGATGATGTCGGACCAGTTCCCTACTGAAAGGTCTAAGGTGGCTTTCGTAGTCAGCCTTCTGTCTGGAAAAGCTCTGTCATGGGCCACACCGCTCTGGGACCGCAATGACTCCGTCACTGCCTCTATACACTCCTTCTTCTCAGAAATTCGAAGTGTCTTTGAGGAACCTGCCCGAGCCTCTTCTGCTGAGACTGCCCTGTTGAACCTGGTTCAGGGTAATTCTTCCGTTGGCGAGTACGCCGTACAATTCCGTACTCTTGCTTCAGAATTATCCTGGAATAATGAGGCCCTCTGCGCGACCTTTAAAAAAGGCCTATCCAGCAACATTAAAGATGTTCTGGCCGCACGAGAAATCCCTGCTAACCTACATGAACTCATCCATCTTGCCACTCGCATTGACATGCGTTTTTCCGAAAGGCGTCAGGAGCTCCGCCAGGATATGGACTTTGTTCGCACAAGACGTTTTTTCTCCCCGGCTCCTCTCTCCTCTGGTCCCCTGCAATCCGTTTCTGTGCCTCCCGCCGTGGAGGCTATGCAGGTCGACCGGTCTCGCCTGACACCTCAAGAGAGGACACGACGCCGCATGGAGAATCTCTGTCTGTACTGTGCCAGTACCGAACACTTCCTGAAGGATTGTCCTATCCGTCCTCCCCGCCTGGAAAGACGTACGCTGACTCCGCACAAAGGTGAGACAGTCCTTGATGTCTACTCTGCTTCTCCACGTCTTACTGTGCCTGTGCGGATATCTGCCTCTGCCTTCTCCTTCTCTACTATGGCCTTCTTGGATTCCGGATCTGCAGGAAATTTTATTTTGGCCTCTCTCGTCAACAGGTTCAACATCCCAGTGACCAGTCTCGCCAGACCCCTCTACATCAATTGTGTAAACAATGAAAGATTGGATTGTACCATACGTTTCCGCACGGAGCCCCTTCTAATGTGCATCGGACCTCATCACGAGAAGATTGAATTTTTGGTCCTCCCCAATTGCACTTCCGAAATCCTCCTTGGACTACCCTGGCTTCAACTCCATTCCCCAACCCTGGATTGGTCCACTGGGGAGATCAAGAGTTGGGGGCCCTCTTGTTTCAAGGACTGCCTAAAACCGGTTCCCAGTACCCCTTGCCGTGACTCTGTGGTTCCCCCTGTAACCGGTCTCCCGAAGGCCTATATGGACTTTGCGGATGTATTTAGCAAAAAACAAGCTGAGACTCTACCTCCTCACAGGCCTTATGATTGTCCTATTGACCTCCTCCCGGGCACTACTCCACCCCGGGGCAGAATCTATCCTCTGTCCGCCCCAGAGACTCTTGCTATGTCGGAGTACATCCAGGAAAATTTAAAAAAAGGCTTTATCCGTAAATCCTCCTCTCCTGCCGGAGCCGGATTTTTCTTTGTGTCCAAAAAAGATGGCTCTCTACGCCCTTGCATTGACTACCGCGGTCTTAATAAAATCACGATAAAGAACCGCTACCCTCTACCCCTCATCTCTGAACTCTTTGATCGCCTCCAAGGTGCCCACATCTTTACCAAACTGGACTTAAGAGGTGCTTATAATCTCATCCGCATCAGAGAGGGGGATGAATGGAAAACGGCATTTAACACTAGAGATGGACACTTTGAGTATCTGGTCATGCCCTTTGGCCTGTGCAACGCCCCTGCCGTCTTCCAAGACTTTGTTAATGAAATTTTTCGTGATCTCTTATACTCCTGTGTTGTTGTATATCTGGACGATATCCTGATTTTTTCTGCCAATCTAGAAGAACACCGCCAGCATGTCCGTATGGTTCTTCAGAGACTTCGTGACAATCAACTTTATGCCAAGATAGAGAAATGTCTGTTTGAATGCCAATCTCTTCCTTTCCTAGGATACTTGGTCTCTGGCCAGGGACTACAAATGGATCCAGACAAACTCTCTGCCGTCTTAGATTGGCCACGCCCCTCCGGACTCCGTGCTATCCAACGTTTTTTGGGGTTCGCCAATTATTACAGGCAATTTATTCCACATTTTTCTACCGTTGTGGCCCCTATCGTGGCTTTAACCAAAAAAAATGCCAATCCCAAGTCTTGGCCTCCTCAAGCGGAAGACGCCTTTAAACGGCTCAAGTCTGCCTTTTCTTCGGCTCCCGTGCTCTCCAGACCTGACCCATCTAAACCCTTCCTATTGGAGGTTGATGCCTCCTCTGTAGGAGCTGGAGCGGTCCTTCTACAAAAAAATTCTTCCGGGCATGCTGTTACTTGTGGTTTTTTTTCTAGGACCTTCTCTCCGGCGGAGAGGAACTACTCCATCGGGGATCGAGAGCTTCTAGCCATTAAATTAGCACTTGAGGAATGGAGGCATCTGCTGGAGGGATCAAGATTTCCTGTTATTATTTACACCGATCACAAGAACCTCTCCTATCTCCAGTCTGCCCAACGGCTGAATCCTCGCCAGGCCAGGTGGTCTCTGTTCTTTGCCCGATTTAATTTTGAAATTCACTTTCGGCCTGCCGATAAGAACATTAGGGCCGATGCTCTCTCTCGTTCCTCGGATGCCTCGGAAGTCGAACTCTCTCCGCAACACATCATTCCTCCTGACTGCCTGATCTCCACTTCTCCAGCCTCCATCAGGCAAACGCCTCCAGGAAAGACCTTCGTCTCTCCACGCCAACGCCTCGGAATCCTCAAATGGGGTCACTCCTCCCATCTCGCAGGTCATACAGGCATCAAGAAATCTGTGCAACTCATCTCTCGCTTCTATTGGTGGCCGACTCTGGAGACGGACGTCGTGGACTTTGTGCGAGCCTGCACTGTCTGTGCTCGGGATAAGACTCCTCGCCAGAAGCCCGCTGGTTTTCTTCATCCTCTGCCTGTCCCCGAACAGCCTTGGTCTCTGATTGGTATGGATTTTATTACAGACCTACCCCCATCCCGTGGCAACACTGTTGTTTGGGTGGTCGTTGATCGATTCTCCAAGATGGCACATTTCATCCCTCTTCCTGGTCTTCCTTCAGCGCCTCAGTTGGCTAAACAATTTTTTGTACACATTTTTCGTCTTCACGGGTTGCCCACACAAATAGTCTCGGATAGAGGCGTCCAATTCGTGTCAAAATTCTGGAGGGCTCTCTGTAAACAACTCAAGATTAAATTAAACTTTTCTTCTGCATATCATCCTCAATCCAATGGACAAGTAGAAAGAATTAACCAGGTCTTGGGTGATTATTTACGACATTTTGTTTCCTCCCGCCAGGATGATTGGGCAGATCTTCTACCATGGGCCGAATTCTCGTATAACTTTAGAGTCTCTGAATCTTCCTCCAAATCCCCATTTTTCGTGGTGTACGGCCGTCACCCTCTTCCCCCCCTCCCTACTCCCTTGCCCTCTGGTTTGCCCGCGGTAGATGAAGTGACTCGTGATCTTTCCACCATATGGAAAGAGACCCAAGTTTCTCTTTTACAGGCTTCATCTCGCATGAAAAAGTTTGCCGATAAGAAAAGAAGAGCTCCCCCCATTTTTGCTCCCGGAGACAAGGTATGGCTCTCCGCTAAATATGTCCGCTTTCGTGTCCCCAGTTACAAACTGGGTCCACGCTATCTTGGTCCCTTCAAAGTCTTGTGCCAAATTAATCCTGTCTCTTACAAACTTCTTCTTCCTCCTTCTCTCCGTATTCCTAATGCCTTTCATGTCTCTCTTCTTAAACCACTCATCATCAACCGTTTCTCTCCCAAATTAGTTTCTCCCACTCCTGTCTCCGGTTCTTCTGACGTCTTCTCAGTGAAAGAGATACTGGCCTCCAAGACAGTCAGAGGAAAAAAGCTCTTTTTGGTGGATTGGGAGGGCTGTGGACCTGAAGAGAGATCCTGGGAACCTGAGGACAACATCCTAGACAAAAGTCTGCTCCTCAGGTTCTCAGGCTCTAAGAAGAGGGGGAGACCCAAGGGGGGGGGTACTGTTACGCCGAGCGCTCCGGGTCCCCGCTCCTCCCCGGAGCGCTCGCTTCTCTCTCGCTACCGCAGCGCTCCGGGCAGCTCCACTGACCCGGTGCGCTGCGATACCGTCTCCAGCCGCGATGCGATTCGCGATGCGGGTAGCGCCCGCTCGCGATGCGCATCCCGGCTCCCGTACCTGACTCGCTCTCCGTCTGTCCTGTCCCGGCGCGCGCGGCCCCGCTCCCTAGGGCGCGCGCGCGCCGGGTCTCTGCGATTTAAAGGGCCACTGCGCCGCTGATTGGCGCAGTGGTTCCAATTAGTGTGTTCACCTGTGCACTCCCTATTTATACCTCACTTCCCCTTCACTCCCTCGCCGGATCTTGTTGCCATTGTGCCAGTGAAAGCGTTTCCTTGTGTGTTCCTAGCCTGTGTTCCAGACCTCCTGCCGTTGCCCCTGACTACGATTCTTGCTGCCTGCCCCGACCTTCTGCTACGTCCGACCTTGCTTCTGTCTACTCCCTTGTACCGCGCCTATCTTCAGCAGTCAGAGAGGTTGAGCCGTTGCTAGTGGATACGACCTGGTCACTACCGCCGCAGCAAGACCATCCCGCTTTGCGGCGGGCTCTGGTGAAAACCAGTAGTGACTTAGAACCGATCCACTAGCACGGTCCACGCCAATCCCTCTCTGGCACAGAGGATCCACTACCTGCCAGCCGGCATCGTGACACAAATCTATATTAAAAATGGCTATTTCTGGCCTACAGAGAGCCTCAATAGGGGTATAGAACACTTTTCTGTGTTCTAACAGGCATATGGAGTGTGCTAGGGTAGTGAAATAATACTGTTATTCAGAATAACATGCAGATTACCGGCATCACTTTTAGAATCACTGCCACAGAGCGGCTCAATGACAGAGCCTGGAGGTGGCATCAGTATGAGGAGACCATATAGTGGCTGAATGACACAGCGTGGAGGTTTTGGCAGCAGGAGGAGACCATATAGTGGCTGAATAACACAGCGTGGAGGTATTGGCAGCATGAGGACACTATATTGTGACTGAAAGACACAAAGTGGAGGTGTTGGCAGCATGAGGAGACCATGTAGTGGCTGAATAACACAGCGTGGAGGTGGTGGCAGCATGAGGAGACCATATAGTGGCTGAATGACAGAGTGTGGAGGTGTTGGCAGCATGAGACCATATAGTGGCTGAATGACACAGCATGGAGATGGTGGCAGCATGAGGAGACCATATAGTGGCTGAATGACACAGCATGGAGGTGTTGGCAGCATGAGGAGACCATATAGTGGCTGAATGACACAGCTTGGAGGTGTTGGCAGCATGAGACCATATAGTGGCTGAATGACACAGCGTGGAGATGGTGGCAGCATGAGGAGACCATTTAGTGGCTGAATGACACATCGTGAAGGTGTTGGCAGCATGAGGAGACCATATAGTCGTTGAATGTCACAGTGTGAAGGTGTTGGCAGCATGAGGAGACCATGTAGTGGCTGAATGACACAGCCAGGAGTTGGCTGAAGCATGAGTACACACTAGGCCTTCACAATCCCTAAGATTAAAAGAGGAATTCAGAAATTTAAACTGAAGATTTTGGATAGCTAGTGCTACCTACCATAACAACATTTTTATTCCCAGACCCAGGTCCAGCTGCCAGGGCCGTTCGAAGGAATTTGGGGGCCCCAAGCAAAATAGACATGAAGGCCCCCCACCACCACCACGCAAAGCCTACAGGAACCACAGCATAGCCGTAAAGTTTAAGTTAACCCACAATTTATATAAATAAAAAAGGAGGTTAACATTGCAATTTTCATGCACATTAAATGCAACAGCAGTATTTGCACTGTGCAAATACTGCTGTTGCATTTAATGTGCATGAAATGTGAACATTTTCAATAAATGAACATTTGCGAAAAACACCACTGTACCATACAAATTGTATGGTACAGTGGTGTATTTTGCAAATGTTTAATGTATATTCGATACAATGTAGTACCCCCAGATTAACCCCCCACCCACAGTAGGTAGGTAGTACCCCTTGATTAACCCCCTCCCCCCAGCAGGCAGGTAGTACCCCCAGATTAACCCCCGTAGGCATGTAGCACCCCCACATTAACCCCCTCCCCCCCACCCTGTAGGAAGGTAGTACCCCCACATTAACCCCCTCCCCCCCAGTAGGCAGGTAGTACCCCCCACACCCCAGGTGGGGGTTCATCTGGGGGTGCTACCTTCCTACTGGGGGGAAGAGGGGGTTAATCTGGGGGTACTACCTCCCTACAGGGTGGGGGAGTGGGGGTTAATCTGGGTGTATTACCTTCCTACTGGTGGGGAGGGGGTTAATCTGGGGTTACTACCTATCTACTGGGGGGCCCCAGATTACCCCCTCCCCCAGTAGGCAGGTGGTTCCCCCAGATTAACCCCCCCAATAGGCAGGTAGTACCCTCTGTACCCCAGGAGGGGGTTAATCTGGGGGTGCTACCTTCCTACTGGGGGGGAGGGTGTTAATCTGGGGGTACTACCTTCTTACAGGGCGGAATTGGGGGTTAATCTTGGGGTACTACCTTCCTACTGGTGGGGAGGGGGTTAATCTGGGTGTACTATCTACCTATTGGGGGCCCCAGATTACCCCCCTCCCCAGTAGGCAGGTAGTACCCCAGATTAACCCCTCCCCCCAGTAGGCCGGTAGTACCCCCAGATTAACCCTCCCCCCAGTAGACAGGTAGTACCCCCTGTACCCCAGGAGGAGGTTCATCTGGGGGTGCTACCTTCCTACTGGGGGGAGGGGGTTAATCTGGGGTACTACCTGACTACTGGGGGGGCCCAGATTAACCCCCCTCCCCCCAGTAGGCAGGTAGTACCCCCAGATTAACCCCCTCCTCCCCCAATAGGAAGGTAGTACCCCAGATTAACCCCCTTTCCCCCAATAGGCAGGTAGTACCCCAGACTAAACTCCTCCCCCCATACCCAGTAGGCAAATAGTTAGGGGTATTCACCCCAGTCAGAGTCACTGAAATGTAATTAACGCCACACGACGCACACAGTCACGTGACACGTCACGCTCTAGGGCCGGCGTTAGGACGCCCTGGGACTCAGCGTGACGTCATGTGACGCACGAACGTACGAAGTCCGGACCGGAGGTGAGCCGGGGCGGGGCACAAAAAGGAGCCAGAGGCAGCAACTTCAGTCTCTGCCTCCCGCTCCAGACAAGCTCTAGCACTGCTGGCCCAGCAGGCCAACAGGGCGAGCTGCCTGCTGAACGGGATAGGGAAGGAGGACAGGCAAACACAGGCTCTGCTTCGGGGCCCCGGGCCAGCTCGGGGCCCCAAGCAATTGCTTGGATTGCCTGTCCTCTTCCGACGGGCCTGCCAGCAGCGGCATCAGTAAACCATTTATTGCCTGAATGACACAGCCTGCAGTTGGCTGAAGCATGAATACACACCAGGGCTTCACAATCCCCAAGAAAAAACAAAGGGATTCTTGAAATTTTAAATGAAGATTTTGGATAGCTGGTGCTACCTACCATAACAAAATTTTTAGTCCCAGACCCAGGCCCAGCAGCATATCAGTAAACCATATCTTGCCTGAATGACACAGCCTGGAGTTGGCTGAAGCATGAGTATACCCCAGGGCTTCACAATCCCCAAGAAAAAAACACAAGAATATTTTACATTTAAAATGAAGATTTTGGATAGCTGGTGCTACCTTCCATAATAAAATTTTTAGTCCCAGACCCAGGCCCAGCAGCGCTATCAGTTAACCATATATTGCCTGAATGACACAGCCAGGAGTTGGCTGAAGCATGAGGAGACCATTGAAATGTATGATTTTTTTATTTAAATTTAAGATTTTGGAATTTAAATCAATGATTTTGAAATTGAACTTTTAACTCCCAAGTTTTAGTGTCCTGGACCCTGGCATGTGGGTTCAAAGGGTCAAATCCAACAAGCCCTGAGATGTAAGCCTAACCCCTCATTGCCCTGAGCAGCCATTGTTTCCAACACTTTTCGCCAAGGCAAACCATGTGAAGAATAGAGTGACACCGCCGTGCCCTGCACACATGGTATGCTGAAGGGCCACTGAGACTTGTCCGGGCAGTGGAGACTGAGGACACAATGGAGGATGAGGAGGCGGAGTTGCACACTGTCACAGGACCAACGGGCTGACAGAGTGATGCAGGAAGCAGCATGAGTACACAAGAGGGGTTCACACCCCCTAAAATTAAAAGGTGAATGTTGAAATCTCTATTGAAGATGCATGTTAGGTAGTGCTGCTATCCAAAAATTTAAGGCCCAAGACCAGAAGCATCAGTAAGCCAAGTAGTTCCTGAAAGACATAGTTAGGAAAAGACATCAGCAGTACACAAGAGGATTTCATCATAACCACTAAGATTGAAAGATCAATGTTGAAATCTCAATTAAGCATGTATGTAAGCTAGTGCAAAACATCCAAAAATGTAAGGTCCAAGCACAGAAGCATCAATAAGCCAAGTAGTTCCTGAAACATACAGTCAGGAGCAGGCATCAGCAGTACCCAAGAGGGTTTCATAACCCCTTAACATTGAAAGATCAATGTTGAAATTTCTATTAAGCATGTATTTCACTCGTGCTAAACATCCAAAAATGTAAGGCCCAAGCCCAGAAGCATCAATAAGCCAAGTAGTTCCTGAAATACAAAGTCAGGAGCCGGCAAAAGCAGTACACCAGAGGGTTTCATAACCCCTTACATTGAAATATCAAAGTTGAAATTTCTATTAAGCATGTATTTAGTGCATGCTAAACATCCAAAAATGTAAGGCTCAAACCCAGAAGCATCAAGAAGCCAAGTAGTTCCTGAAACACACAGTCAGGAGCAGGCATCAGCAGTACACCAGAGGGTTTCAGAACCTCTTACATTGAAAGATCAAAGTTGAAATTTCTATTAAGCATGTATTTAGCGCATGCTAAACATCCAAAAATGTAAGGCTCAAACCCAGAAGCATCAAGAAGCCAAGTAGTTCCTGAAACACACAGTCAGGAGCAGGCATAGGCAGTACACCAGAGGGCTTCAGAACCTCTTACATTGAAAGATCAAAGTTGCAATTTCTATTAAGCATGTATTTAGCTCATGCTAAGCATCCACAAATTTAAGGACCAAGCCCTGAAGCATCAATAAGCCAAGTAGTTCCTGAAAGACACAGGAGCAGGCATCAGCAGTACACCCGAGGGTTTCATGACATTGAAATATCAAAGTTAAAATTTCTATTAAGCATTTATGTTAGCTAGTGCTACCAGAACATATTTTGGAGTTAATATCTCAGTCCTAGTAGCATCATAAAACGATATATTGGCTGAATTACACAGCCTAAAGGTGGGGAAGGCATAAGCATCCCATGTAGTGTCTGAATGGTACAGCCTGAAGGTGGCTGAAACACAAGGAAACCATTGAAATACAAGAATTTAAATAGAAAACTAAGATTTTGAAATTGAAATTGAGGATTTTGAAATGGAACTTTTAACTCCCAAGTTTTAGTGGCCCGGGCCCTGGCATGTGGGTACAAAGGACCTAATCTAACAAGGAGTCACATGTCACATATCAGCACAATGACAGAGCCTGCAGGTGGCATCAGTAGGAGGAGACCATATATTGTCTGAATGGCACAGCCTGGAGTAGGCTGAAGCATGAGTAGACCCCAGTGCTTCACAAAAATTGTCAGAATACCACCTGACATTCAAAATAATAAAATGATAGATATGTTCTCTGAAGAAAAGGATCCCTCAATAGATGACAATATGGGTATTGTGTGTTCCAGTGACATTAGCTCATCAGAGAAACAGGAAGACATTATACAACTTAATTCTGCAACTGAAGATCCACAAAAAAGAATGAACAACTTAAAGCCTACTGGAACTGAGGAACTTCAAAATGGTAAATCTAACACCTGGGATAGTCAGTCAATTCCAACAGCCGGTGGTCTGTATCCACAATTCCCTGTTTCTGCTAGTCCTTGGCAATATTCCTTTTATTACTGGTCTGGTATCAACATGGCAATAATGCTGGGAGACTAACTCAAGGATAGCCACATGTTTCCTACAATACACAGTCAATATATGGAGACCATATAGTGTCTGAATGGCACAGCCTGGAGGTGGCTGAAGCATGAGGATACAATATAGTGGCTGAATGGCACAGCCTGGAGGTGGCATCAGGAGTCCTGAAAGTGACCCTAATGCAAGGAATTTCTGAAACTGGAGACCAGCACCTTAATTATGTTTTGCAGTATCCATGGCAGCACAATCAGAGAGCCTGGAGGTGGTAGCATCAGCATGAGGAGACCATAGAGCAGCACAATTATAGAGCCTGGAGGTGGCAGCATCAGCATGAGGAGATCATAGAGCAGCACAATTATAAAGACTGGAGGTGGCAGCATCAGCATGAGGAGACCATAAAGCAGCACAATTAGAGAGCCTGGAGGTGGCAGAATCAGCATGAGAAGACCATATGGCAGAACAATTACAGTGCCTGCAGGTGGTAGTATCAGCATGAGGAGACCATATGATGGAACAACGACAGAGCGTGGAGGTGGTAGCATTAGCATGAGGAGACCATATAGCAGTACAATGACAGAGCCTGGAGGTGGCAGCAGCAGCATGAGGGCCATGCCAACTGAGGGTTGAGTGTGAGGAACCCACCGACTGTTGACTGGAGGTGTCGTATGTCACTTGAGATGAAGTGGATGACCGAGTGATCCAATCAATCACGGTTGCTGGTCGACTGCTGGCTGACACCGGGAGCTCAGACCTCTCGCTGCGACTCTGGCTGGCACACACCCCTACTCTGCTGCGACCTCCAGCTGCGCCTGATGAATTTAGGCCTCTGCCACTCCTCTGTGCACGTCCTGGCAATACTCTTCCTGACATACTTATTACGTATATGAGGGGAGTACAATACGCTTCACTACACATAAAACAGTATTTGTCTAGAACAGCAGCAGGTGTGTAGTATTGGCTGTCCTTTCACAGTATCTAAGCCCTTGACAGATTAACAAGTACAAAATAGTACACTACTTAGATGTAGGTATGCGGTATGCACTGATGAGGGCAGAAAAATTTGCTACAATGCGCATTAAAAACTCTGCATTTTTGTAAAACACCAGCCGGTGAGTACTAGTGCTTGGACTTTCACAGCATGTGGGCCCTTGACAGATTAAGAGGCACAAAATGGTGCATTACTTAGATGTACATATGCGGTATGCACTGATGAGGGCAGAAAAATGCACTACAATACGTATTCAAAACTCTACATTTTTGTAAAACACCAGCCGGTGAGTACCAGGGCTTGGACTTTCACAATATGTAGGCCCTTGACAGATTAACAGGTACAAAATGGTACACTACTTAGATGTACATATGCAGTATGCACTGGGGGCAGAAAAATGCGCTACAATACGTTTGAGATTGACATCACCTGGTCTTCCCAGATGATGATTGAGAACAATCCATGACACTGGCAGGTCTCAGCTTTGCAAAGGGGGCAGTGCATGCTATAAATTCTGCAGGGTGCCCAAACTTTAGCAGACACAATTTTTTTGTTTTCTGTTATTTTGAAAGTGTAAATGATGTAAATAAAATCTAACTTCTGTTGACAAATTATAATAATGTCTAATCTGTAATTCGATGCCTTTTGGAGATTTTTCCATCTTTCCTTGGCTTCTTTATGCACATTAATACAAATTTTTACCTATCGTGCCCAAACTTTTGATCCCCACTGTATAGGGCTGTGACATCACAGAGGTCAATGAATGCTGATAGGCTGCATCCCGCATGTGATTCAGGGTCTTCACGCCTATCTCGCTTCCCACCTCACATTCCCGCCTTCCCAGCATCCTCTACCCCCATGTAATGACCTGTGGATCCGCCATTTTAGGTGTCCTGGAGCCTGGAACGCTGTAAAATTGAGTTCAATTTTCTATTGCGTGATAGAATCGCGGCGATATTAGCATTCATTGCGGATCGAATAAATCCTGAAATTTGTAACGAATTCGGGTTCGTCTGCTTCGATTCGCTCATCTCTAGTCATCATCATATATTATCTATGGAATTACTACAAGAATCCAGTTAAACTGGTTGGAGCGATAGGTTGGAGATTGAGGGGGTGGGGTGCTGAGAGGCAGGGGCTGGAACAAGTGATAGCTTGCCTCGTGGTGGGCCGCCAGCTCGATGCTCACCAGAATGGGATCTCAAAAAAGGATTTCGAATTTTTTTTTATAAATTAAAATTAAATGAAGTAAAAATGACATTTAAAAAATCTCTTTAATCTCTTCAATTGTGACGCCATATGGTCTCCCGACCCTACTGCCACATCCAGATGCTCTGCGGCAATGATTCGAACAGTGATGCCTGTAATCTGCATGTCATACTGAATAACAGTATTATTTCACTAACACAGCACACTCCCTATGCATGTTACGACAAGGCAAAGTGTCCTACACCCCTATTGAATCTCTCTGTAGCCCAGAAATAGCCGTTTTTAATAGAGATTCACCGCAAATAAATTCCGACCAAACTAAAAAATTTTAGGAGCATTTTCCAAAAATTCGCTCATCTCTACCAAACATGTTAACTTTTTTCTTTTTTGTAAAATGGGAAAATAAGGAAAATATTTTTTATTATTTTTTCTAGGGGAGGGGATTTTATATAATTTTAACTTTTTTTTACACTTTTTAAGTCCCATATACTTTCATATGCAATTGTTAGATTGCATGTATTGTGTAATGCCATGCCTATGGCATAGCATTATACAGTGTAATCAGTGATTCACTGATATAACCTGGCGATCGACAGAAGGGGGCAGGTTAGGGGACCCTCCTCTGCCATTTTAGTTTATGGAACCCCTGTGATCACATAGCAGGGTTTCTGTGAGCCCCTCTTAGTTGCAGGAGATTTTTAGTTTCACTTTAGACTCCATGATCAGCATTGATCACTGCATCTAGAGTTAATGGGATTGCCGCTGCCTGTCATTAAAGGGATACTCCACTGAAAAACCTTTTTTTTTTTTTTTTAAATCAACTGGTTGCAAAAAGTTAAACAGATTTGTAAACTTCTATAAAAAAAATCTTAACTCTACCAGTACTTATAATCTGCCGTATGTTCCAGAGGAAGTTCTTTTCTTTTTGAATTTCCTTTCTGTCTGACCACACTGCTCTCTGCTGACACCTCTGTCCATGTCAGGAACTGTCCAAAGTAGAATTAAATCCTCATAACAAACGTATCCTGCTCCATACAGTTCCTAAAATGGACAGGACCTCACAGGGAGGAGATTCCCATATGTTGTGTTGCTGAAAGGGACGGGAGAAAAAAAAAGTTATCAAATATAGTATGAAAAATACAAAGTTGTCTCACATTAAAAGCAAGCCCTCATTCAAGTTTAATGACAAAAAATGAAAATACTGTCGGCACAAAAACATTAACCCCTTAATGACATGCGCCGTAAACATTCGGCGCTTCATAGTGTCACACAGTGCACAGTGCCGTTCATTTATGGCACGGCTGTGATGCAAGCACAGGAGATGCGCTTGCTTCATTCCCAGCAGGTCCTGACAGCTGTCAGCAGTCGCTGACCCGCTGGTATGGTGGACATCAGAGATCGCGCTGATGTCTGCCATTAACCCTTCAGATGCCGTGATCAATACAGATCACGGCATCTGCGGCAGTACGGCACTTATAATGGCTGATCTGATCACCCGCGGCACTGCTGCAGGGATCAGATCAGCCAGGATGGTGGATGGAGGTCCCCTCACCTGCCTACGTCCATCTCCCCAGGGTCTTCTGCACTGATCTGCCTTTCAGCAGACCAGAGCAGAAGATGAGCGATAATACTAATCAGTGCTATGCCCTATGCATAGTACTGAACAGAATTAGCAATCTAATGATTCCTATAAATAGTCCCCTATAGGGACTACAAAAGTGTAAAACAAATGTAAAAAAAAGTTTTTAAAATGTGAAAAAAGTGAAAAAAATGCAGCTTTTTTGTCACATCAAACTACAAAAAAAATTATAAAAAGCTATCAAAAAGTCACATATACGCATCTGTGGTACCAAAACAAACTACAGATCATGGCACAAAAAAATTAGCCCTCACACATCCCTGAAAACAGAAATATAAGAAAGTTAGAGGTGGTCAAAATAGGGCAATTTTAAACATACAAAAAAGTTTGAGATTTTTTAACAGCAGTGCAATAATAGAAATGTATGTAACCATGGCTATCATTTTAATCATATTGAGCCAGAGAATAAAGAAAACATGTCATTTTTACCGCAAAAGTGTACAGCGCGAAACCCCCCCAAATTTGCAAAATTAGGATTTTCGTATAAAATTTCCTTACACAAATAATTTTTGGGGGGGTTTACCATACATTTAAGGGTAAAATGAGTGATGTCATTACAAAGTACATCTGGTCACACAAAAAACAAGCCCTCATATGTGTCTAGGAATGGAAATATAAAAGAGTTATGAATTTTGGAAGGCGTGGAGGAAAAAACGAAAATGCCAAAATAAAATTGGCTGTGTCCTTAAGGTCAAAATGGTCTGTGTCCTTAAGGGGTTAAAAAACATAATAAGCTAAGTTAAGCTACATTTTATTTCTCCAAATTCATAACCACACATAATAAAGTTATTATGTCATTAATACAATAAAAGGAATAGTGTTAATACAAAACCAAATTAAACCAATGTAACACAAATGACAATACCACAAAAAAGTTTGGCTTTTTTAAAGGGGTACTCCACTGGAAAACATTTTCTTTTAAATCAACTGATGTCATAAAGTTAAACAGATTTGTAAATGACTTCTATTAAAAAATCTTAACCCTTCCAGTACTTATCAGCTGTTGTATACTACAGAGGAACTTCTTTTCTTTTTGAATTTTATTTTATTTGATCTATTTTAGGAACTGTTCAGAGTAGGGGAAAACTCCCATAGCAAACCTCTCTTGCTCCAGACAGTTACTGAAATGGACAGTGGTGCAGCAGAGAGAACTGTGGTCAGACAGATAAGAAATTCAAAAAGAAAAAATTCCTCTGTAATTTACAGCAGCTGATTAGTACTGGAAGGATTAAGATTTTTTAATAGAAGTAATTTACAAATATGTTTAACTTTGTGAAACCAGTTGATTTAAAAGAAAATGTTTTCCAGTGGAGTACCTTAAATGCAGAGATAACAAAAAAAAAAAGTGCCAAATAAGGCCTTGTCCTTAATGGGTTAAAGCTATCCAAATGATGCAAATGTGCCATGTTGTAAACAACTCGTTAAAAAGTATTATGACAGGAGGCGACCATAATCCTAAACTGATCATCTGGTTCTTGAATCCTATCAGCATCTGCTTCAAAAACCAAAGGCGATAATGTGGAAGGAACAATGCCAATAGATCAAGAAAATGTTTGTGCATTTTGCAATCAAACTGGTGTGCACGCAAGCATAAGTTGTAATGATGCACATCCTCCTGAAATAATCATGCCATTTCTTATTTTCATTGGGTCATTGCTTTGAAAATGATCTGAAGTAACAGCATGCAAAACAAATTCCAGGTAGAATGTGACAGAGTGTGACTGGCAGAGCAGCTGATTGGAGCAACAAACCATGACACCATTTGCAATAGACATTAA
Source organism: Hyla sarda (assembly GCF_029499605.1). Taxonomy (NCBI): domain Eukaryota; kingdom Metazoa; phylum Chordata; class Amphibia; order Anura; family Hylidae; genus Hyla; species Hyla sarda. Next base: position 341,322,781 of record NC_079191.1, on the reverse strand, counting down.
AGAGTTCTTTGAAGGTTCTGTTTGGAAAACACAGTTAAAAAAGTGTTTTCTATTCAGTTAAATTATAATTGGCTTAGTACATCAATGGTAATTTACTTGAGGCTCATTTGGCAAAAGAAGCAGCTAGTTTGGGTCTTTGTAATAAATAGCAGTACCCAGTTATGGTCTAGTGATCTTCTGTACATATACCTGAGATGGTTACATAAAAAAAGGTATTTTCTGGGCTCTTCTCTACCTGATATAGTAGTGACTTACTACTACAGCAAAAAAGATATGAAGCTCAGTATTAATAATAAATGCCTATATTAACATGTGTATACTGGCATAATGAGTAATGACCTAGTGTGTACTCCTACACAAAATTAAACATTAAAGAAATGAGATTGGAGACATTTATTACAAGAATAAAATATACAATTTTTATTGATATACATTAAAATATTATAAAAAATATATATGTATATAGGCGAAAACAAACACTTCCACTGAATGGACAGTGAATCGGCATCACTGATATAGTAGTGTCACAAAGTTGATAGGAAAGTGCACAATACATACTGACAGAGAAAACTAAAGCTATGGCACCTGTTCTGTAGTATAAGTGCAAGTTAAAAGTAGAAGATACTTGGGAAAGTGAAAAATAGGCATGTTCCGCGCCACTATTTAGTGAGGACAATCTAGATTACAGTCAGCAGCTACAGTCCAGCCAAGAAGTGGAGGAGACATCCTCCGCTTCCTCCGCTAGGCGGGCAAGTAGTGATGAGGAGAATGGCGTGGTAGGTGGTGTTGAGAGCGTTCACACTCCTGGAGCACACACTTTTGAGGAACCTTAGGAGGACATCAGTGGCATGCAGACACAACTATATAATAATGAAGCCGATCGCACTTGGGAGCCGGTTACAGAAGGGGTTTCATCACCATCAGAAGGGTAGCAAGTTGCCTGCGAGGCAGCAGTTGAGCCAGCAAGGTGGTAGCATGGTTGGGATTCAGCATGGTGGCAGCGGTGGGAAGTCTGGAATCAAACGTGCCCGGGGAAGACCACTTGCTTCACGGCAGCCTACCTGCCCGGGAGGTAGTGGAACAAGGGTCCCTGGAGTCGGCGGCAGTAACAGTCAGTCGGTGCAGACTGTTGGGGGGGGGGGGGGGGAATCAGCTGCTCTGCAGTGTGGCAGTTTTTCATCAAGTATCCGGAGAATGTTAACATGGCAACATGCAATTAAAAAAAATATCTTTAATCTTTTTAATTGTGAGGCCCTATGGTCTCTCTTCAGGCTGCCGCCACTTCCAGGAAGTGTAAATCTGTCACCATATGGTCTCCTCTTGCTGCTTCCACCTCCAGGCTGTGTCAATGTGCCGCCATGTGGTCTCCTCATGCAGCTGGCACATTACATAAACATTTTTATGTTAATCTATTTAAAATCTTCAATTAAAATTTTAAAATATATCTTTAACCTCTTAAGCGTCATACCGGTTCGGTCCTGGTGGCTAATGAAAGCCGGGACCCTTGGCTAATAGCGTGCGGCACCGATCGTTGTGCCACATGATATTAACCCTTTAGATGCGGCGTTCAAAGTTGATTGCCGTGTCTAAAATGAAAGTGAACGCTTCCCGGCAGCTCAGTCTGGCTGATCGGGACCATACCGGTGAAATTGCTATGTCCTGGTCAGCTAGAATGCGAGCTGAGGTTCCGCTTACCTGCCTTCTTCATGTCCGATCGGTGATTGATTGCTCAGAGCCTGAAATCCAGGCTTGAGCAATTGACCACCGTTAACACAGATATTTGCCGTGTCAATGCACGGCAATGATCTGTGTAGCAGATCAGATTGTGCAGTGTAATAGCCACTAGGGGGGCTATAACAATGCAAAAAACAAAGTGTGAAAAAAAGTTAATAAAGATCATTTAACCACTTCCCTAATAGTAAATAAGAATCACCCCCCTTTTTCCCATAAAAAAACAGTGTAAATAAAAATAAAAATAAACATATGTGGTATTGCTACGTGTGGGAATGTCCGAACTATAAAAATATATTGTTAATTAAACCGCACAGTCAATGGCATACGTGCAAAAAAATTCCAAAATAGCATATTTTGGTCACTTTTTACATCATGAAAAAATTAATAAAAAGCGATCAAAAAGTCAGATCAATAAAATAATGGTACCAATAAAAACTTCAGATCACGGCGCAAATAATGAGCCCTCATATCAGCCCATACACAGAAAAATAAAAAAGTTATAGGGGTCAGAAGATGACAATTTTAAACGTATACATTTTTCTGCATGTAGTAATGATTTTTTTTTAGAAGTAATACAAAATCAAACCAATAGAAGTAGGAAATTATTTTAACCATTGGGACCTACAGAATAAATATAAGGTGTCATTTTTACAGAAAAATGCACTGCATAGAAACAGAAGCCCCCAAAAGTTACAAAATTGCATTTTTTCTTCAATTTTGTCGCACAATGAATTTATTTTCCTTTTCGCCGTGGATATTTTGGTAAAATGACTAATGTCATTACAAAGTAGGATTAGTGGCACAAAAAAAAGGCAATAATATGGAATTTTAGGTGCAAAATTGAAATTGTTATGATTTTTAGAAGGTGATGAGGAAAAATGAAAGTGCAAAAACAGAAAAACCCTGAGTCCTTAAGGGATTAATCTATTCAATTGTGAGGCCCTATGGTCTTGTCAGGCGGCTGCCACCTCCAGGCTTGGTCATCCTGTCACATTTTGGTCTCCTCATGCTGGTGCTACCTCAAGGCTGTGTCATTGTGCCGCCATGTGGTCTCCTCATGCTGCTGGCATATTACATACAATTTTTTATGATATTCTATTTAAAATCTTCAATTTTAAAATACAGTACATATTTAATCTTTTCAATTGTGAGGCGACCGCTATGTGGTCTCCTCATGCTTCCGCCTTCTTCAAGCTGTGTCATTCATCAAGAAATCGAATCATGGCTTACTCCATGAAAACTGAAAATGGGAACCATGGTGACCGACAATGGGAAGAACATCTTGTCTGTGCTGCGTCAAGACAGCCTGAGCCATGCTCCCTGCATGACATACGTGTTCAATCTGGTTGTCAAGCAGTTCCTGAAGTGTCAGAACGGCATCCCTAACATAGTCTGATTTGCGACGTTTCCACACGTTGGAATTCCACCCTCCATATGTTGGACCGACTATACGAATAGAGAAAAGCCATCACCGATTTCTTGATGATCCAAGCGAATAGGGGGACTCCCCTGTGTAACTTCAATGTCAACCAGTGGCAGCTCACATGTGACACCTGCCATTTACTCAGGCAACATCATTCCACTGCTTCATTTCCTACAACAGGTGTTGGAAATGATGGCTGGTCAGGGCACTGGAGACGTGGTGCCTACATCTCGAGACCACATGATTCCTGTGGGGGCTGAACTGGAGGTGGAGGGGGACAGTGGAGCCCATGTAAGGTTTTGTGAAATGGGTGGTTTCTATAATCATCTGACAGGAGAGAAAGAGCAGCAGCAGGCTGTGGAGCTACAGGGTGATGAGGAAGACGAGACAGAGTCTCCATACACACCGTGAGCATGTGGTCTCCTCATGCTGCTGGCACATTAAATTAATTTTAAATCTTCAATTACAATTTTACTAAATATCTTTAATCTTTTCAATTGTGAGGCCCTATGGTCTCGTTGGGCTGCTGCCACCTTTAGGCTCTGTCATTGTGCAGCCATTTGACTCCTTGTTAGATTGGGTTTTGTGGTCATACAGTATTAGTTCAAAGTAAGTGCTTCAGGCACCTGGGACATTAAACTTGTAAATCTAATCAAAATCTAAAATTATAATTTTCTAAAATCTCTTCAATCTTTTCAATTCTGAGGCCCTATGGTTGTCATCATATACCCTGTTTCTCCAAAAATAAGACGTGGCCGCTTGTCCTGGTAACGTAGAGTAGGCCCTTTTTTGGGGGGGATGTTCTACTTTCGGGGAAACGGTATTATTACCTGTAGAATTACCACAAGAATGCAATTAAACAGGTTGGAGCAATAACAATAAACCATAACTGATTAAATTAAACATTCGCACTTTCGCAGTCGGGGGGGGGGGGGGGGCTGAGTGGCAGGGGCTGGATTAGATGTAGCTCGCCTCACGGACGACCGCCAGCTCGATTTTAACCCCTTCCTGACCCATGAAATACATGTTGGCTCCCATTCACAGCGGATTGGGCCCAGCACTTAGCAATGGCCGGGACCCGTGGCTAATAGCGTTTGGCACTGATCGCTGTACCGCGCTAATAACCTTTTAAGTTGATCACCATGTCTAAACTGAAAGTTAATAAATGCCGGTTAGCACAGGGGTCTGTTCGGGATTGCCGCATAACCAAACAGCTGTAGGACACGAGGAGGGTCCCCTACCTGCCTCCTGGTGTACGATCGCCGAATAACTGCTCAGTGCCTGAGATCCTGGCATGAGCAGTCAAGTGGCAGAATCATTGAGCAATATTATCGTAAGTGATATGTTATCCTAAAATATGTGCAGTGTTATAGTCTCTTATGGGAGCTACAACATTGCAAAAAGATCATTTAACGCCTTCCCTAATGAAAGTAAGACTCACCCCTCTTTTCCCATTAAAAAAAATAAACAGTGTAAATAAAAATAAAAATAAACACATGTGGTATCACCGCGTGCAGAAATGTCCGAATTATAAAAATATATCATTAATTAAACCACACGGTTAATGACGTACGTGCAAAAAAACGTCCAAAGTCCAAATTAGCGTATTTTTGGTTACTTTTTCTATCATGAAAAAATGAATAAAAAGCGATCAAAAAGTCTGATCAATACAAAAAAGAATATGACAATTTTAAACATATACATTTTCCTGCATGTAGTTATGACTTTTTTCCAGAAGTACGACAAAATCTATGTACTGCATAGAAACGAAAGGCCACAAAATTTGCAAAATTGTGTTTTTTCTTCAATTTTGTCGCAAAATGATTTTTTTTCCATTTCGCCATAGATTTTTGGGTAAAATGACTGATGTAATTACAAAGTAGAATTGGTGGTGCAAAAATATGGAAAAACCCATGAAGTGGTTAAGATGCAAGTACAAGCTTTTTTACTGCAGTGACTTCTAGCTTTATGCGCCCACTTATCCAACTGCACAGCTTTATGTACCCACTTATCCAACTGCACTGAAGCTGAATGTGCTCCTGTCCAAGTTGCTGGTACTGCAGTTCCTCCCTTTTCAAGTGGAGCATGTGGGTGCAATGAGAGGCAGGGGCTTGGACAGGTGGTAGCTGGCCTCACGGCAGATCGCCAGCTCGGTTTTAAGATACAACTAGGAGCTTTTCCATAGTTTACACTGCAGCAATTATACACTTTTGGAGCTGAAACTCTTTTTATTATCAAATACAAAACGTATACAATACAGAAAACAAAACGAAACAAGCGTAACCAGCTATAACATAATTACAAGAACAAAAGCCAGCCCCGCGTTACTGAGGTACTAAACTAATCCTACTTTCCTAACCAAACTATCAACTTATCAAATCAACACACCCAAACATACCGAAAAAGAACATAAAAATAGCCCAACTTGGCTTATATAAACATAAAAGTTAGCACAACTGGCTTTAATCATCAGCAATCTGCAGTGCTTGTATATCTTCAGCACGTACCTCCTGGGAAGACATCCATACCTCCTCGTTTAACCCCTTAAAGACTCAGGGTTTTTCCGTTTTTGCACTTTCATTTTTTCCTCCTTACCTTTTAAAAATCATAACCCTTTCAATTTTCCACCTAAAAATCCATATTATGGCTTATTTTTTTGCGTCGCCAATTCTACTTTGCAGTGACATTAGTCATTTTACCCAAAAATGCATGACGAAACGGGAAAAAAATCATTGTGCGACAAAATCGAAGAAAAAATGCCATTTTGTAACTTTTGGGGGCTTCCGTTTCTACGCAGTGCATATTTCGGTAAAAATTACACCTCATCATTATTCTGTAGGTCCATACGGTTAAAATGATACCCTACTTATATAGGTTTGATTTTGTCGCACTTCTGGAAAAAATCATAACTACATGCAGGAAAATGTATACGTTTAAAAATGTCATCTTCTGACCCCTATAACTTTTTTATTTTTCCACGTACAGGGTGGTATGAGAACTAATTTTTTGCGCCGTGGTCTGAAATTTTTATCGGTACTATTTTTGTTTTGATCGGACTTTTTGATCACTTTTTATTCATTTTTTTAATGGTATAAAAAGTGACCAAAAATTTTTTTGCGCGTACGCCATTGACCATACGGTTTAATTAATGATATTGTTTTATAGTTCGGACATTTACGCACGCGGCGATACCACATACGTTTTTTTTTTTTTTTTATACTGTTTTATTTTTTTTATGGGAAAAGGGGGGTGATTCAAACTTTTATTAGGGAAGGGGTTAAATGACCTTTATTAACACTTTAAAAAAAAAAATTTTTTGCAGTGTTATAGGTCCATAGGGACCTATAACACTGCACACACTGATGTTTTACACAGATCACAGGCGTGTATTAACACGCCTGTGATCAGTGTTATCGGCGCTTGACTGCTCCTGCCTGGATCTCAGGCACGGAGCAGTCATTCGCCGATCGGACACCGAGGAGGCAGGTAGGTGCCCTCCCGGTGTCCTGTCAGCTGTTCGGGACGCCGCGATTTTACCGCGGCGGTCCCGAACAGCCCGACTGAGAAGCGGGTCACTTTCGCTTTCGCTTTAGAAGCGGCGGTCAGCTTTGACCGCCGCTTCTAAAGGGTTAATACCACACATCGCCGCGATCGGCGATGTGTGGCATTAGCCGCGGGTCCCGGCCGTTGATGAGCGCCAAGACCGACGCGATCTGATGCGGGATCGCGGCGCGATCCCGCTTCATATCGCGGGAGCCGGCGCAGGACGTAAATATACGTCCTGCGTCGTTAAGGGGTTAAGACTCCGAATCCTGAAATGGGGTCATTCCTCTCTTCTAGCTGATCATGCCGGAATACGTAAATCTTTTACACAGATCACAGGGGTGTATTAACACGCCTGTAATCAGTGTTATCGGCGCTTGACTGCTCCTGCCTGGATCTCAGGCACGGAGCAGTCATTAGCCGATCGGACACCGAGGAGGCAGGTAGGTGCCCTCCCGGTGTCCTGTCAGCTGTTCGGGACGCCGCGATTTCACCGCGGCGGTCCCGAACAGCCCGACTGAGCAGCCGGGTCACTTTCACTTTCGCTTTAGAAGCGGTGGTCAGCTTTGACCGCCGCTTCTAAAGGGTTAATACCGCACATCGCCGCGATCGGCGATGTGTGGCATTAGCCGCGGGTCCCGGCCGTTGATGAGCGCCAAGACCGACGCGATCTGATGCGGGATCGCGGCGCGATCCCGCTTCATATCGCGGGAGCCGGTGCAGGACGTAAACATCTTACAACCATAGAGATTCTGAATCCACTGGGACTTCACCCTTCTTTGTGGTCTATTGGCTTCATCCTCATCCTCCTCTTCCCCTGTCTTCTTCTTCCTCCAGAGTACCTATGGCTGATGAACTGGTGGGGAATTTCGCCTCCATCTGGCAGAAGACTCGTCACTCCCTTCTTCATGCCACAACCTGCATGAAGTTGCAAGCGGGCAGGAAAAGACATCCTCCTTCCGAGTTCTCTCCTGGGGACAAAGTGTGGTTATCCTCCAAATACATCCACTTTAAGGTACCCTTTTATAAATTGGGTCCACGCTTTTTGGGTACCTATGAAGTAAAAAAATGACTTAATCCTGTGGCTTATTCCCTCCATCTGCCCTCCTCTCTCCGTATTCCAAATTCCTTCCATGTCTCCCTCTTGAAGCCGGTCATCCACAACCGCGTTTCTCAAAAGAAGATCTTGCCTTCCTCCATCTCTGGCACCTCTGATGTTTTTGCTGTTAAAGAAATCCTAGATGTCAAGCTGGTCAGAGGAAAACACTTCTTTCTTGTGGATTGGGAAGGATTCAGTCCAGAGGAGAGGTCTTGGGAACCACAGTAAAATATCTTGTACCAGGATCTGCTAAAAAAAATTCAGAACCAAAAGAGGAGGGGGAGACCAAAGGGGGGGGTACTGTTACACACTGAGCTCCGGCCGCAATCTCCGGCAAGGTGAGTAGTAGAGGTGAGTGTTATGAGTGTTAGGTTCAGAATGTGTGTTAGGGTCCCATCCAATATGAGGCCACCTCCGGATGGTGGATGGGGGGACAGACGTTTTGATCAAATAGGGCACTAAGAGCCTCAATTTTTTTTTACCAAGCATGCTGCTGCAACCTTCTTTTTTTGTATACTCTGTATTTGCCCCAGCAGCATGCACCCGTGTATTAGGTAGTTGTGCTGGCTATTTTTCTTTTTATATTTGTAAATTACTTCCATTAAAAAATATTTACCCTTCCAGTACTTACTAGCAGCTGTATGCTACAGAGGGAATTCTTTTCTTTTTTAATTTCTTTTTTGTCTTGTTCACAGTGCTCTCTTCTGACACCTGATGCCCGTATCAGGAACTGTCCAGGGTGGGACCAGTTCATAAAAAAAAAAAAGTTTTCCAACGGAGTACCACTTTAATTGTATTGAAGCACAGAATAAAGAAAACATGTTATTTTTACCATAAAATGTACAGCGTGAAAACAAAACCTTCCAAAACTTGCTAAATTGCGGTTTTCTTTTCAATTTCCCCACACAAATAATATTTTTATTGGTTGTGCCATTTTAGGGTAAAATAAGTGATGTCATTAAAAAGTAAAGTTGATGACGAAAAAAAAATAAGACCTCTGTGAATGAAAATGTTATGATTTTTAGAAGGCGAGGAGGAAAAAACGAAAAATAAAAATAAAATTGGTCTGGTCCCTAAGGGGTTAAATAAAAACCCAGACTCTCCAAAATGGGAGTGGGTAAGGGTTAAATTACCTATCCTAAGTTTGTAGTTGACATATAAGTAACATATGTACCAAGTTTCTTTAGCCATGTGGAGGTGATGCTGGAACATACACACATATACATAGTTACATACACACATTGGGGGAGATTCTCAAAGAATTTTGCACCCAAAAAAATAAATTTTGTGCCAAAATGATGTCGCAAAAAGTATCGACCACATTGTCAAAGAACTTTGTGCTGCGGTTTACACTGTTAAAGTAAAAAGTGTTAAAAGTGGGAGTGTTCCTATCCCAACCTATCCCGACCTCCTATCCTGTCCTCATATCTTGACCTCCTATCTTGACCTCCTATCCCGACTTCCTATCCCATCCACCTTTCCCATCCTCCTATCTCAACCTCCTATCCGACCTCCTATCCCGACCTCTTATCCCGTCCTCCTTTCCCATCCTCCTATCCCTGAAATATAAAAGCAAAAAAAGGCACTCCCTGTGGAGGATCACAAGTGCTCGATGGTAATTATACAGAGGGGGGCACAATGGTTTCTTACCCGCTCCGGTTGTGTACCGGCATAAACAACAATGGACAGCACATAATAAATGACAAAATATTCATGGACCCATCTGCAGCCTTCCCGTGAAGATTAAGGATACCATGCAACTTTGGAGAGACCAGGAATTTTCATGGCGCTGATCGGAGAGAAGTCAATTACACCTTAACCATTAAAGGAATTTTATCTTGATGTATACATCGTGATTGACTTCTACCCGATCAGCGCCACGAAAATTCCTGGTCTCTCTGAAGTTACATGGTCTCCTTAATCCTCCTATCTCGACCTCCTATCTTAACCTCCTATCTCAAACTCCTATCCGACCTCCTATCCTGACCCGTAATATGTGTACTAGGTATTGACATATCTCCAGCCGTACGGAAGTTATGTGGGAACATACATTTCCCATTGATTTGCATGGGACTTTAAACAAAAACCCTGACCTTCACAAATGGGGGTAGTTAGGGGTTAAATTAACTATCCTATATTTTAAAGGGGTACTCCGGTGAAAAACTTTTTTTTTTAAATCAACTGGTGCCAGAAAGTTAAACAGATTTGTAAATGACTTCAATTAAAAAATCTTAATCCTTCCTGTACTTATTAGCTGCTGAATACTACAGTGGAAATTATTTTCCGTTTGAAACACTGAGCTGTCTGCTGACATCACGAGCACAGTGCTCTCTGCTGACATCTCTGTCCATTTTAGGAACTGCCAGAGTAAAACGAAATCCCCATAGCAAACATATGCTGTTCTGCGCAGTTCCTAAAATGGACAGAGATGTCAGCAGAGAGCACTGTGCTCATGATGTCAGCAGACAGCTCTGTGTTTCAAAAAGAAAAGAATTTCTGCTGTAGTATTCAGCAGCTAATAAGTACAGAAAGGAATAAGATTTTTTTATAGAAGTAATTTACAAATCTGTTTAACTTTCTGGCACCAGTTGATAACCCCTTTAACCCCTTAAGGACTCAGCCCATTTTGACCTTAAGGACTCAGACAATTTAATTTTTACGTTTTCGTTTTTCCTCCTCGCCTTCTAAAAATCATAACTCTTTTATATTTTCATCGACAGACTAGTAAAAGGGCTTGTTTTTTGCATGACCAGTTGTCCTTTGTAATGACATGACTCATTATATCATAAAATGTATGGCGCAACCAAAAACACTATTTTTGTGGGGAAATGAAAAAGAAAAACGCAACTTTGCTAATTTTGGAAGGTTTCGTTTTCACGAAAATGGCGTGTGTTCTTTATTCTGAGGGTCAATACGATTAAAATGATACCCATTATTACATACTTTTATATTATTGTTGTGCTTAAAAAAAAATCACAAACTTTTTAACCAAATTAGTATGTTTATAATCCCTTTATTTTCATGACCTATAACTTTTTTATTTTTCCCAATAAGCGGCGGTATGAGGACTCATGTTTTGCGCCATGATCTGCACTTTTTTTGATACCACATTTGCATATAAAAAACTTTTAATACATTTTTTATAATTTTTTTTAATAAAATGTATTAAAAAAGTAGCAATTTTGGACTTTTTTTTTTTTACGTTTACGCCGTTCACCGTACGGGATCATTAACATTTTATTTTAATAGTTTGGACATTTACGCACGCGGCGATACCAAATATGTCTATTAAATTTATTTTTTACGCTTTTTGCGGGTAAAATAGAAAAAAACGGACGTTTTACTTTTTTATTGGGGGAGGGGATTTTTGACTTTTTTTTTTACTTTTACATTTTTTTACATTTTTTTTTACACTTGAATAGTCCCCATAGGGACTATTCATAGCAATACCATGATTGCTAATACTGATCTGTTCTATGTATAGGACATAGAACAGATCAGTGTTATCGGTTATCTTCTGCTCTGGTCTGCTCGATCTCAGCCCAGAGCAGAAGACGCCAGGAGCTGGACAGAGGCAGGTGAGGGGACCTCTGTGCGGCATTCTGAATGATCGTATCCCCGCATCAGCGCTGCGGGCGATCCGATCATTCATTGAAATCGCGTACTGCTGCAGATGCCGGGATCTGTATTGATCCCGGCATCTGAGGGGTTAATGGCGGACGCCCGCGAGATCGCGGGCGTTGGCCATTGCCGGCGGGTCCCTGGCTGCGGATCAGCCGCACATGACACGGGCATCGCTCCGATGCCGGCTGTTATGCACAGGATGTAAATGTACGTCCTGGTGCATTAAGTACCACCGTACCAGGACGTACATTTACGTTCTGCGTCCTTAAGGGGTTAAGTGGACATATAAGTAACATGTGACCAAGTATTATTGAAATATCTCCAGCCGTTTGGAAGTTATGCAGTAACATATATTTCCTTTGACTTGTATGGGACTTTAAACATAAACCCTGCCCCTGGCAAATAGGGGTGAGTAAGGGTTAACTCACCTATCCTATGTTTGTTGTTGACATATAAGTAACATGTGTGCCAAGTTTCATGTTAATATCTTTAGCCGATTGGAAGTTTTTTTGGAACATACACACATACATACACACACACGTTGACTTTTATATATATAGACTAGCTGAGTACCCGGCGTTGCCCGGTTTTTCCTTCCTAATCCTTGTTGGGGAGAAAAATAAACAAAGGAGGAAGCTTTTGACTTCATATCCCGTCCTCATATATTGTTGTCATATCCCAACCTCATATCCCGTCCTCATATCCCGTCCTCATATCCCGTCCTCCTATCCCGTCCTCCTATCCCGTCCTCCTATCCCATCCTCCTATCCCGACCTCCTATCCCGACCTCCTATCCCGTCCTCCTATCCTGTACTCCTATCCCCTCCTCCTATCTTGACCTCCTATCCCATCCTCCTATCTCGACCTCCTATCCCGTCCTCCTATCTCGATCTCCTATCCTGTCCTCCTATTCTGTCCTCCTATCTCGAACTCCTATCCCAACCTCCCATCTCAACCTCCTATTTCAACCTCCGATCCCGACCTCCTATCCTGACCTCTTATCTCGTCCTCCTATCCTGTCCTCCTTTCTCGACCTCCTATCCCGACCTCTTATCCCATCCTCCTATCTTGACCTCCTATCCCGACCTCCTATTCCGACCTCCTATCCCGACCCGTAATATGTGTACCAGGTATTGAAATATCTCCAGCCGTACGGAAGTTATGTGGGAACATACATTTCCCATTGATTTGCATGGGACTTTAAACAAAAACCTACCCGGCGTTGCCCGGATTTTCCTTCCTAATCCTTGTTGGGGAGGAAAATAAACAAAGGGGGAAGCTTTTGACTTCATATCCCATCCTCATATATTGTTGTTATATCCCAATTTCATATCCCGTCCTCATATCCCGTCCTCATATCCCGTCCTCATATCCCGTCCTCCTATCCCGTCCTCCTATCCCGTCCTCCTATCCCAACCTCCTATCCCGTCCTCCTATCCTGTACTCCTATCCCCTCCTTCTATCTTGACCTCCTATCCCATCCTCCTATCTCGACCTCCTATCCCGTCCTCCTATCTCGACCTCCTATCCTGTCCTCCTATTCTGTCCTCCTATCTCGACCTCCTATCCCAACCTCCCATCTCAACCTCCTATTTCAACCTCCAATCCCGACCTCCTATCCTGACCTCCTATCTCGTCCTCCTATCCTGTCCTCCTATCTCGACCTCCTATCCCGACCTCCTATCCCATCCTCCTATCTTGACCTCCTATCCCGACCTCCTATTTCGACCTCCTATTCAGCCGTACGGAAGTTATGTGGGAACATACATTTCCCAATGATTTGCATGGGACTTTAAACAAAAACCTACCCGGCGTTGCCCGGATTTTCCTTCCTAATCCTTGTTGGGGAGGAAAATAAACAAAGGGGGAAGCTTTTGACTTCATATCCCATCCTCATATATTGTTGTTATATCCCAACCTCATATCCCATCCTCATATCCCGTCCTCATATCCCGTCCTCCTATCCCGTCCTCCTATCCCGTCCTCCTATCCCGTCCTCCTATCCCGTCCTCCTATCCAGTCCTCCTATCCCAACCTCCTATCCCGTCCTCCTATCCTGTACTCCTATCCCCTCCTTCTATCTTGACCTCCTATCCCATCCTCCTATCTCGACCTCCTATCCCGTCCTCCTATCTCGACCTCCTATCCTGTCCTCCTATTCTGTCCTCCTATCTCGACCTCCTATCCCAACCTCCCATCTCAACCTCCTATTTCAACCTCCGATCCCGACCTCCTATCCTGACCTCCTATCTCGTCCTCCTATCCTGTCCTCCTATCTCGACCTCCTATCCCGACCTCTTATCCCATCCTCCTATCTTGACCTCCTATCCCGACCTCCTATTTCGACCTCCTATCCAGCCGTACGGAAGTTATGTGGGAACATACATTTCCCAATGATTTGCGTGGGACTTTAAACAAAAACCTACCCGGCGTTGCCCGGATTTTCCTTCCTAATCCTTGTTGGGGAGGAAAATAAACAAAGGGGAAGCTTTTGACTTCATATCCCATCCTCATATATTGTTGTCATATCCCAACCCCATATCCCGTCCTCATATCCTGACCTCCTATCCCGTCGTCATATCTTGACCTCATATCCCATCCTCACATCCTGTCTTCATATTCCATCCTCATATCCCGACCTCCTATCCCAACCTCCGTACCCGTCCTCCTATCTTGACATCCTACCTTAACCTCCTATCTCAACCTCCTATCCTGACCTCCTATCCCGTCCTCCTATCTCGACCTCCTATCTCAACCTCCTATCCCGACCTCCTATCCTGACCTCCTATCTCGTCCTCATATCCCGCCCTCCTATCTCGACCTCCTATCCCATCCTCCTATCTCGACCTCCTATCTCGATCTCCTATCCCGACCTCCTATCCTGTCCTCCTATCCAGCCCATCTATCCTGACCTCCTATCTCGACCTCCTATCCTGACCTCCTATCCCGTCCTCATATCCCGTCCTCCTATCACGACCTCCTATGACAACCTCCTATCTCGACCTCCTATCTCGACCTCCTATCTAGACCTCCTATCTCGACCTCCTATCTCATCCTCCTATCTTGTCCTCCTATCTCAACCTCCTATCACAACCTTCTATCACGACCTCCTATCCCGTCCTCCTATCTCGACCTCCTATCCTGTCCTCCTATCCTGACCTCCTATCGCCCTCCTCCTATCCCGACCTCTTATCTCGGCCTCCTAACTCTCGTCCTCCTATCTCGTCCTCCTATCTCGACCTCCTATCACGACCTCCTATCACGACCTCCTACCCCGTCCTCCTATCTCGACCTCCTATCTCAACCTCCTATCCCTTCCTCCTATCCTGTCCTCCTATCCCGACCTCCTATCGCCCTCCTCCTATCGCCCTCCTCCTATCTCCTCCTCCTATCCCGACCTCCTATCCCGACCCGTAATATGTGTAACAGGTATTGAAATATTTCCAGCCGTATGGAAGTTATGTGGGAACATGCATTTCCCATTGATTTGCATGGGACTTTAAACAAAAACCCTGACCCTCACAAATGGGGGTAGTTAAGGGTTAAATTAACTATTACTATATTTTAAGTGGACATATAAGTAACATGTGACCAAGTATTATCAAAATATCTCCAGCCGTTTGGAAGTTATGCTGTAACATGTATTTCCCATTGACTTGTATGGGACTTTAAACATAAATCCCGCCCTTGGCAAATGGAAGTGAGTAAGGGTTAAATTACCTATCCTATGTTTATTGTTGTAAGTAACATATAAGTAACATGTGTGCCAAGTTTCATGTTAATATCTTTAGCCGTTTGGACGTGATGCTGGAACATACACACATACATACATACATACATACATACACACATTGAGTTATTTATATATATATATATATATATATATATATATATATTATTATTATTATCATTATTATTATTATATAACCCCCATCGCCCACCCCAAAACAATAAATAAATAAAAAAATATTAATTAGTGGTCTCTCTCTTTTCTCATTCAACCCATTCCTAAAAATACAGGTACTTGTATTCCTGTAACTTTTGTTTTCCACTTCCAGACATTCATAAATGGTAGAATTGATAGAGTGTCATGGTTGGCAGGGAGGGCTCCACATAAGCAACAAAGTCTCACAGTTGTTAACTAACTAGATAAATAAATAAGTAAGTAAGTAAGTAAGTAAATGACTACCTATGTGGGAGTTTTTTTTTCCTTTTTTTTTCTCCTGGCTGGGAGCCTTTATAGATTCCTTAGAAAAGTTGTGAATACCTGGACCCCACCCAGGACTCTATTTACAATTAAACATTGAAGGTCTCCCACTGGAAATAACAATGAAACTGGCATCTTTGAAGGGTGGGATGGATTTGACCTTTGGCTACACTTGTAGTGGTAACCATTGGTTGGTGCAGCAGCAGGAGCTTCTGTCTGTTAGTCTACACTCAGCTTACTGTGCCCATTTAATTTCTCTGAGATTCAGTAGCTAGAAAGTGCTAGCTACTGCATCTCAGGGGAATTAAATGGGAACAGTTAGATCCAAAAACTTTCCATATGTTGTTACTGAGGAAAATTAAGGACCTATTGTAATATGGTTGTTTAAAAACAACCACTAATCAGTTCAGCAGCATCAAGCTTGTCCATGAGTCGTGAACAAAAGATGACTCATGGACAAGGCTGCATGAGCAGACACACAAATCACCTCCCACCATCATAAGGGAGGGACACGCCCCCCTCCTCTCAGAGGTTTTCATACACTGTGAGCTAATGATAAGATGTATTTTTTTTTTTATAATAAATATAGATGATAAAGGGATAAAAATGTGATGTACCTGGTCAGGATTAGGTACTGAGTAACATATTAATTATTATCTTTTTTTCTTGTGGGATCTGACAGGTACGTTTTAAGCATCTCCTCACCAAACTGGTATGAACATATACAGAACTGAATAAGCACCTGCTCTATTTTAGTTCAATCCAATGTCTGTTTTCACAAGGGGAGCACCAAGGGCATGACCTAGCAAATCTTGGAAGAAGAGGCAGTAGTCCTTGAGTGAGTGGTAGTCAGCTCTTCTCTTAGTTCTCTGGATGCTTCAAGGTCTCCATATCACTGACTGATTTATTGCAGCAAAAAAAGAAAGGAGGCTGAGAGCTAATGCAACATTATTCTCTGCAGAGAAGCAGAGTAGGGAATAAATATCCAGATTTCTTATTACAGTACATACATGACAGTGATAAGAAAACCAGAAGCATTCAGAAAAATGGTGTCACATTGGGCAGGGATATGTGCAACCTTGAGCTCCTAAGCAACAGATCATCAACTGAATAGCGGCCCCTATTGTGATTAAATGCAAGTGTAAAACAATAAACAATACTGTACACAAGTCAGGGAAGCAGGTCAGGACAAAATGGATTAACAGGCAAAGAACAAGAAACAAAACACGGGACAAACAGTTAAAGCATGATCAGATAGGCCAAAACAAGAGAACTCGCAGTACCAATACAGAATAGTCAGGTCACTTAACAAGGGTCAACACACACAGGATAGAACGAACAAGGAGAAATACAAAAGCTAGTGCACATTGACTCAAACACAAGCATGGATTGAACAGACTAACTGGGCATTCATATGCTAAAAAAGGTAAAAGGGTTGCAGACCTCAAGGTATATACTTACTATATGTGGAATGGATCCCTAGGTATTGAATAAAAGTGTGTAGTGGTTAAAATGAAATGAGATAGTGGTTAAAATTAGATGTATGTGTGATGGAATAGAATGTGCAGACTAGTTAGATAGATAACCAAAAAATAGGTTTGTTGATTAATTGTTTAGTTACGTAAATGGTCTCAGCAGGGCCCTTGCTAGAGACCAGTAAAATAGACAGTAATGAAATATTAATAATAATATTAGTAGAACAATAATATAAAATACAATAAAAGTCTTTAGCAGCCACCTCTGTAGAATTTGGATTATGTTTAGTCAAATTTGGCCATCTCTGTTATCTGATCTGTATTATCGTCAGTCTTAGAATAACAGTAGCAATTAGAAGAACAGTAGCAATTGGTGTTGTAATCCAGGAAATATTGTAACAAGTATTGTAACAAGTATGGATCCAAAAAGAGATACTGTAGCAAGTAATGATTGTTGGTGCTACTGCAGCACTCACCGCTCTGTTTAGGTTGGGATGGTAGCCCCTGGTGTGCTGGGCTCCTCGTCGCAGGCTGGCTCTGCTGGGCAGCCGGCACAATAGATGTGTCTGCGCAGTGTGTCCCGAACCTCCTCCGGTGGGGCACAGATGATTGCTCGGTCTTATGGATGAAAACACGGCAAACAGGCAGGTTGGTGAGTGGATGCAGGCGATGCTTGTGTGCGCGGCAGCGTGCGCACGTCCTGAACAGTGGTCCCGAACAGTGGTCCTGGCAATGGGGGGTTCCAGCTGTTGCCAATGTTGGTAGTGGGTAATAGTTCCAGAGGTGGTCGCGTTTCAGGGAGACCCATTTTTCAATAGCTGATGTACCCCATGTTCTGTAGACATTTAGATAGTCTGTGTACTTTAAATTTGGCAGCTGTTTGCTATAAGCCGCGGACTGGATTGCTGGTTTGTTTTAAAACATGAAATGGATTAAACAGAAGGGATAATATAAGTTCATCTATATACAACTGGTCTGATTGAGATGAATGGGTAATTGATGTATAATAAAGTGAAGATATCTGGATGATATGTGACCTATGATATGTACTGAGTTTTCTTTTGATATTGTGTAAGATTATTTGGATGTAATAGGGGTGTGTTATAAAATAGAAAAATGTGTAAAAATATGAATTTATGTAAATGTAGAAAATGTGTATAAAATATATAAAAATATCAAAATATTCTAAAATATTTCAAAATATATTATAAAAATGTATTATATATATATATATATATATATATATATATATATATATGTTTAAATATATATAAAAATTAGAAAAATTAAAAAATAGACATCACATTGGACCTGCAGCAATTGGTTAGATGGTTTTCATGGTACAGATGGTATTCACATGGTTCCACCATCTGTACCATGAAAACCATCTAACCAATTGCTGCAGGTCCAATGTGATGTCCATTTTCAAATTTTTCTAAATTCATATTTTTACACATTTTTCTATTTTATAACACACCCCTTTTACATCCAAATAATCTTACAAAATATCAAAAGAAAACTCAGTAGGTCACATATCATCCAGATACCTTCACTTTATTATACATCAATTACCCATTCATCTCAATCAGATCAGTTGTATATAGATGAACTTATATTATCCCTTCTGTTTAATCCATTTCATGTTTTAAAACAAACCAGCAATACAGTCCGTGGCTTATAGCAAACAGCTACCAAATTTAAAGTACACAGACTATCTAAATGTCTACAGAACATGGGGTACATCAGCTATTGAAAAAGGGGTCTCCCCGAAACGCGTCTAGCCCTGTACCTACTTCACACAGACCACCTCTGGAACTATTACCCACTACCAACATTGGCAACAGCTGGAACCCCCCATTGCCAGGACCACTGTTCGGGACCACTGTTTAGGACGTGCGCACGCTGCCGCGCACACAAGCATCACCTGCATCCACTCACCAACCTGCCTGTTTGCCGTGGTTTCATCCATAAGACCGAGCAATCATCTGGGCCCCACCGGAGGAGGTTCGGGACACACTGCGCAAACACATCTATTGTGCCGGCTGCCCAGCCGAGCCAGCCTGCGAAGAGGAGCCCAGCACACCAGGGGCTACCATCCCAACCTAAACAGAGCGGTGAGTGGTGCAGTAGCACCAACAATCATTACTTGCTACAGTATCTCTTTTTGGATCCACACTGTTATTCTAATTGCTACTTTTATTCTAAGACTGACGATAATACAGATCAGATTAGACTTGTGCACTAGAAAAATTTTCGTTTAATTTCGTTTCGTTTTTTCGTTTTGGAAAAAAATTTCGGTTCGGTTTAGATTTTTTGGATACATTCGGTATTCGGGTATTCGTGTTGTTTTTTTTTCGGATACATTCGGTATTCGGGTACATTCGGTAAATCTTTTTAGTCTTTTTTTGGACTTTAGCGATCCTAATAAATGATGGAGATACCTTTTTTATTAAAATTTCGCAGGGTATCATAAAAAAATCATAATAAAAAAGATACAGTGGTGATGAAAAAAATTGTATCTAACGAAATGTATCTTTTTTATTATGAAATGTTTATTCATTTTTAAATAGGGATCAATTTATATGAGCGGGTAAAGCACTAAAAATGTAGCCGACAATAATGAAAATGTAGTGTGTGCGTGTTTTTCACTTTTTTTAAAAACATTTTTTAGGTAGTACTACTACTCCCAGCATGGAACACACTCTTCCATGATGGGAGTAGTAATTACCTGTACTAATTGACAGATTGCAGGGGTCCCTTGCGATCATCTTGTACAATGTATAGATGCGGCGGCTGTTCTTCTATGGTCCCCTGCACTCACGTATATGTACACATATTCATATTTCCCGCAGAGCTGTGATTGGCCAGATGGTTCCAGCCAATCACAGCTCTCTGTGAGAAATAGGAATATGTGTATATATACGGCCGTGCAGGGGACCATAGGAGAGCGGCCGCCGCATTCATACATTATACTGGAGGATCGCAGCGGGCGTCAGGAGTGATACCTGCAGTGATCTTCCCTTTACTACAAGTACTAATACTCCCAACATGGAGCACACTCTGCTCCATGCTGGGAACTGTAGTACCTGTATTAATAGACAGATCGCAGCGGTTACACTCGCTGCCATATGTCTATTAATGCAGGTACTACAGCTCCCAGCATGGAGCAGAGTGTGCTCCATGTTGGGAGTATTAGTACCTGCAGTAAGGGACAGATCCCAGGGATGTCACTCCTCCTGACACCCGCTGCGATCCTCCTGATGTGAATGTCGGGATCAGCTGTTCTCAGGGCTACAGAGCCAGGAGAACAGCTGACGCTGAGCCGTAGGTATACATCGTATATCTACTGCCCAGCAAGAACTTACAGTGAGCTTGCAATGTGTATACAGTATACACATTGCTGGCTCACTTAACCCCTTGCTGAGCTGTGCGCTATGCGCAAGCCCAGCAAGGGAAGAGTTAACTTACACTGCTGGACAGTGTAGGTTAACCCTTTGTGCGGTATACACTTTATACAGCTATCTATAGATAGCTGTATACAGTGTATACAGAAGACGAAGTCCAGCTTACTTCCCTCGAGTCCCGGGCCAGGTTCGTGTAGCTCCGCCCCCTAGTGATGATGTCATTAGGGGCGGAGCTACAGAAGGGAACAAGGCTAGTTTATCTGAAGCTCTGTTCACATTGTACGTTTTGTATAATGTGAACAGACCCTTCTGGCAGTGTCCACCCAGACAGGGAGACTCCAGCTGTTGCTAAACTACAACTCCCAGCATGCCCAGACAGCCAAAGGCTGTCTGGGCATGCTGGGAGTTGTAGTTTTGCACCAATTGGTGGCTCCCTGTTTGGGTAGACATTGCATCATGGGTGCTCTCCCCAGCGGACAGCGCCAAAAATGTCATAACCAATTTTTTGTGTTTTTTTTTCTTCTCGTTTCAGATCCGTGTATGCAGAGGATTACTGCGGATTCGATGGATTACGGCGGATTATTTTTTTTCCCTTTAATAAAATGGTTAACGAGGGCTGTGGGGGAGTGTTTTTTTAAATAAAATAATTTTTCCAATGTGTTGTGTTTTTTTTTTATTTTTATTGAATTTTCAGGGTTAGTAGCGGAAGCTGTCTTATTGACGGAATCCATTACTAGGCCAGGGCTTAGTGCTAGCCCCAAAAACAGCTAGCGCTAACCCCCAATTATTACCCCGGTACCCACCGCCACAGGGGTGCCGGGAAGAGCCGGTACCAACAGGCCCGGAGCGTCAAAAATGGCGCTCCTGGACCTAGGCGGTAACAGGCTGGCGTTATTTAGGCTGGGGAGGGCCAGTAACAATGGTCCTCGCCCACCCTGGTAACGTCAGGCTGTTGCTGTTTGGTTGGTATTGTGCTGAGAATGAAAATACGGGGAACCCTATGCGTTTTTTTTTTAAATTTAAATAAAAAAATAAAAAATAAAACGCATAGGGTTCCCCGTATTTTCATTCTCAGCCAGATACCAACCAAACAGCAACAGCCTGACGTTACCAGGGTGGGCGAGGACCAATGTTACTGGCCCTCCCCAGCCTAAATAACGCCAGCCTGTTACCGCCTAGGCCCAGGAGCGCCATTTTGACGCTCCGGGCCTGTTGGTATCGGCTCTTCCCGGCACCCCTGTGGCGGTGGGTACCGGGGTAATAATTGGGGGTTAGCGCTAGCTGTTTTTGGGGCTAGCACTAAGCCCTGGCCTAGTAATGGATTCCGTCAATAAGACAGCGTCCACTACTAACCTTGAAAATTCAATAAAAAAAAAAACACAACACATTGGAAAAATTATTTTATTTAAAAAAACACTCCCCCACAGCCCTCGTTAACCATTTTATTAAAGGAAAAAATAAATAATCCGCCGTAATCCATCGAATCCGCAGTAATCCTCTGCATACACGGATCTGAAACGAGAAGAAAAAAACACAAAAAATTGGTTATGACATTTTTGGCGCTGTCCGCTGGGGAGAGCACCCATGATGCAATGTCTACCCAAACAGGGAGCCACCAATTGGTGCAAAACTATAACTCCCAGCATGCCCAGACAGCCTTTGGCTGTCTGGGCATGCTGGGAGTTGTAGTTTAGCAACAGCTGGAGTCTCCCTGTCTGGGTAGACACTGCCAGAAGGGTCTGTTCACATTATACAAAACGTACAATGTGAACAGAGCTTCAGATTAATTAGCCTTGTTCCCTTATGTAGCTCCGCCCCCTAATGACGTCATCACTAGGGGGGGCGGAGCTACACGAACCCGGCCCGGGACTCGAGGGAAGTAAGCTGGACTTCATCTTCTGTATACACTGTATACAGCTATCTATAGATAGCTGTATATAGTGTATACCACCCAAAGGGTTAACCTACACTGTCCAGCAGTGTAAGTTAACTCTTCCCTTGCTGGGCTTGCGCATAGCGCACAGCTCAGCAAGGGGTTAAGTGAGCCAGCAATGTGTATACTGTATACACATTGCAAGCTCACTGTAAGTTCTTGCTGGGCAGTAGATATACGATATATACCTACGGCTCAGCGTCAGCTGTTCTCCTGGCTCTGTAGCCCTGAGAACAGCTGATCCCGACATTCACATCAGGAGGATCGCAGCGGGTGTCAGGAGGAGTGACATCCCTGGGATCTGTCCCTTACTGCAGGTACTAATACTCCCAACATGGAGCACACTCTGCTCCATGCTGGGAGCTGTAGTACCTGCATTAATAGACATATGGCAGCCAGTGTAACTTCTGACACCCGCTGCGATCTGTCTATTAATACAGGTACTACAGTTCCCAGCATGGAGCAGAGTGTGCTCGATGTTGGGAGTATTAGTACTTGTAGTAAAGGGAAGATCACTGCAGGTATCACTCCTGACACCCACTGCGATCCTCCAGTATAATGTATGAATGCGGCAGCCGCTCTCCTATGGTCCCCTGCACGGCCGTATATATACACATATTCCTATTTCTCACAGAGAGCTGTGATTGGCTGGAACCATCTGGCCAATCACAGCTCTGCGGGAAATATGAATATGTGTACATATACGTGAGTGCAGGGGACCATAGAAGAACAGCCGCCGCATCTATACATTGTACAAGATGATCGCAAGGGACCCCTGCAATCTGTCAATTAGTACAGGTAACTACTACTCCCATCATGGAAGAGTGTGTTCCATGCTGGGAGTAGTAGTACTACCTAAAAAATGTTTATAAAAAAAAGTGAAAAACAAGCACACACTACATTTTCATTATTGTCGGCTACATTTTTAGTGCTTTACCCGCTCACATAAATTGATCCCTGTTTAAAAATGAATAAACATTTCATAATAAAAATGATACATTTCATTAGATACAATTTTTTCCATCACCACTGTATCTTTTTTATTATGATTTTTTTATGATACCCTACGAAATTTTTACAAAAAAGGTATCTCCATAATTTTTTAGGATCGCTAAAGTCCAAAAAAAGAATAAAAAGATTTACCGAATGTACCTGAATACCAAATGTATCCGAAAAATCAAACTATCTATATCCTTATTATTATATTTGTTATCAGAATGAATTCTTCACGTTCGTTTACAGATAACGAATGCATTCGTTATTTACAGCATTATGGACGGGAAATAACGAATGTATTCGTTACTTTACTATTCGTATTATCGTGGCAATTCGGGAATGTTCAAAATATGTTTTTGTGCATTCGGATCGGTCCGAATGCACGAAAACGGTAAAATTCGTTAATTTAGACATTTGTGCCGAACCGAATTGCACATGTCTAGATCAGATAACAGAAATGGCCAGATTTGACTAAACATAATCCAAGTTCTACAGAGATGGCTGCTAAAGATTTTTATTTAATATTATTGTTCTACTAATATTATTATTAATATTTCATTACTGTCTATTTTACTGGTCTCTAGCAAGGGCCCTGCAAAGACCATTTATGTAACTAAACAATTAATCAACAAACAAATTTTTTTGTTATCTATACAACTAGTCTTCACATTCTATTCCATCACACATACATCTTATTTTAACCACTATCTCATTTCATTTGAACCACTACACACTTTTATTCAATACCCAGTGATCCATTCCACATGTAGTAAGCATATACCTTGAGGTCTGCAACCCTTTTACCTTTTTTTGTATTCACTTTTTACACGTGGGGTTACGTGTAACGCAGAAACTTCATTTCAAATATCAGTGTGAGCCCCCCAACTTCTCTTTTTAGGGTATTCATATCCACCTGAGAAGGACATTGATGCAGAGTCCAAGCACCCTGTTTGGCCTGGTCCTCATCTCAACAACAACACAGAAGCATCAGCCAAACTGAGTGGAATTTAACCATTCTGCTGGAACAATTGATTACAAATGGGAGAGGAGCTGACTGCTCACATGAAGACTACTACCCTCCATCCAGGATAATGCTGTGGGTGTCTTTTATCCCTCCCAGTTCAGTCTATTGTATGCGCCTAATTTTACAAGGTAGCACAGTATAATGTTGAATTCAGTCTTATCGTTATCCTTATTTACAGTCTTATCCTTATTTATTGCTGTGAATACTGCAAAACCATTGTATAGAGTTTCCAGCAATTTAACAACAGGGCATTTTGCCACAGTTTTGCAGTTATTTTGGTAATAAACTATGATATGACCACTATGTCTAAATATACCCATCATCTACACATTGAGGGACATTTATTGGATTTGGACATCTTGTTGTGTTGAATTTTAAATGTTTGTTTTTCAGGGACTTTTCAACATTCATACTTTCACAGTTTGCGTCTATTTGTAGTAATCTATTTTTTTGGCAGATGCAGTGCACATTAATTCATCAACAGCAAATTTTATTTTCCCACACTGTTGGTATTTTTTCCCCAGTTTATGTAATGTAAATGTGTAATGTAAATAAAGTATTTCTTAATAAATTAATTGTTAACTCCCTAGTAGCTTCAGGTGACAGGGTGCCCCATCTACAGTCGGTGACACTGCTTTTACCTGAGCTGCAGCTGTAGCATCTGCAGATACGATAACTGATAGTGCCACGTCGCCAATCACTCACTGAGACAGGACACAGCTGAATGGCACTATGAAGTCCTGTCTTCAGCTCCGAACACTGTCAGGAAGTAAAGTTCAGCAAAGATTGGCTGCATAGGGTAGACTACGAGGAAGGTGAGCTAAAGTTTTTATGATTACATAAATGCTTAGGGGGAGTTTAATCTTTATATATACACTGTTTTCAGGCTCTATATTGTATTAAAAAAATTGTGCAATTGCGTATTTTGCATGTTTTTTTTGCATAATTTTTGTTTGTGCAAGTAGCAAAATAATATTGCAAAAATAAACCAGCACGGAGGATGTGTAAAACTTCACTCTAAATCGGGGTCCCCCAGTAACAGCTGTAATGTCCCATCACTTTGGAGAGGCCGTGACCCCTGGCTAGTACTGGACCTCACCCATTAGACATGGCAATCAAATCTGATCACTGGTCTAAAATATCCAGAACTACTTCCCGGCAACTCAGCGAAGATGAACGGGACCACCGTGGTAAAACTGGGTAAAACTGCAGTGGTCCGATCAGCTATCAGGACTTGAGGAGGTAGAATGTTCAAATTTCCTACTGTGTAAAATTCTGACTCCATGTTGTTCTTGATGGGAGAAGGAGATTGCACCTGTGTAGAGTGCAACCATGGTCACAGTACAGCTTAGAATACCACTGTATGTGCAGGGAGGGAGAAGGAGGTAGAGTTGCTAGGTCTCTGTATATGTGTGATCATGTGTATGCAGCAGAGCTGAACATGTGATTGTGTAAATGCAGCAGAGCTAAGTATGTGACTGTGTGTATGTAGCAGAGCTGAGTGTGTGATTGTGTGTATGCAGCAGAGATGAGTGTGTGATTGTGTATATGCATCGGAGCTGAGTGTATGATTATGTGTATGCAGCAGAGCTGAGTGTGTGATTATGTGTATGTAGCAGAGCTGAAAGTGTGATTGTGTAAATGCAGCAGAGCTTAGTGTGTGATTGTGTAAATGCAGCAGTACTGAGTGTGTGACTGTGTGTATGTAGCAGAGCTGAGTGTGTGATTGTGTGTATGCAGAAGAGCTTAGTGTGTGATTGTGTGTATGTAGCAGAGCTGAGTGTGTGACTGTGAGTATGTAGCAGAACTTAATGTATGATTGTGTATGCAGCAGAGCTGACTGTGTGATTGTGTATATGCAGCACAGCTGAGTGTGTGATTGTGTGTATGCAGCAGAGCTGAGAATGTGACTGTGTGTATGCAGCAGAGCTGAGTGAGTGATCATGTGTATTCAGCAGAGCTGTGTGTGTGCTTGTGTAAATGCAGCAGAGCTGAGTGTGTGTTTGTGTGCATGCAGGAGAGCTGAGTGTGTGATTGTGTATGCAGCAGAGCTAAGAGTGACTGTGTGTGCAGCGGAGCTGAGTGAGTGATCATGTGTATGCAGCAAAGCTGAATGTGTGATCATGTGTATGCAGCAGAGCTGAGTGAGTGATCATGTGTATGAAGCAGAGCTTAGTGTGTGATCATGTGTTGCAGCAGAGCTGAGTGTGTGATTGTTTAAATGCAGCAGAGCTGAGTGTGACTGTGTGTATGCAGCAGAGCTGAGTGTGTGATTGTTTAAATGCAGCAGAGCTGAGTGTGTGATTGTGTATATGCAGCAGAGCTGAGTGTGTGATTGTGTGTATGCAGAAGAACTGAGCGTGTGATTGTGTGTATGCAGCAGAGCTGAGTGTGTGATTGTGTGTATGCAGCAGAGCTGAGTGTGTGCGTGGTCATACATACACATAATTACACAGCTCTGCTCCGTACACATGTCGCACACTCATTTCTGCTACATGTACATGATCACATACTCAGCTCTGGTACATGTACACAGTGTTTAACAACCAGGGTGCCTCCAGCTTTTGCAAAAATGCAACTCCCAGTTTTGCAACACTTGGAGGCATTCTTGTTGGTAAACACTGATATAGAGGTAAGGGAACAGATTGTTTAGCAAAATTAAATCTTTTTTAAACCCAGACATTCTATGTACTTTATAAAGATTTATGATTTTACTATTGTACAGAGTTTTGTTCGGCACACACTGCTGCTCCGGCACTTCTTGCAATGCGAGCAGTGTACCGTGGGAAAACGCCACAGCTCTGTGAAGTGCAGCTCTGTGAATTGCGAGGTAGAGAAGGAGTGCACGGTAGAGCGAGGGGGGTCATTTCTATATTTGCGCAAAATTTATCAAAGATGTGCGCAACTTTTGCAAACTTTGAGCAAGAGTGTAAATTAGACAAGCAGTGTTAAGGGGTAGATCTGTGTCTACAATATACACCTAATAATAAATGTCCCCCTTAGACCTTTTTCTCAGTACTTAAAGGGGTACTCCGGTGGAAAACAGTTATTTTTGTAAATCAACTTGTGCCAGAAAGTTAAACAGATTTGTAAATTACTTCTGTTAAAAAATCTTTACCCTTCCAATACTTTTTAGCAGCTGCATGCTACAGAAAAAAAAGAATTCTGTTTGAATTAATTTCTTGTCTTGTCCACAGTGCTCTCTGCTGACACCTGATGCCCATATCCGGAACTGTCCAGAGCAGGAGAAAATAACCATAGCAAACCAATGCTGTTCTGGACAGTTCCTGACACGGACAGAGGTGTCAGCAGAGAGCGCTGTGGACAAGACAAAAAAGAAATGAAAAAAGAATAGAATTTCCTCTGTAGCATACATCTGCTAATAATTACAGGAAGGGTAAATATTTTTTAATAGAAGTAATTTACAAATCTGTTTAACTTTTTGGCACCAGTTCATTTAAAAAAACATGTTTTCAACCGAGTACCCCTTTAATTGAAGCACAGACAGCCTCAGTCTTTTTGGGTATGAGTCATAAGCTTTTGCACACTTAGATTTCAGAAATTTCTGCCATTCTTTTCTGCAGATCCTCTCAAGCTCTTTCAGGTTGGATGGGGACCATCAGTGGAAGCCATTTTTAGGTTTCTCCAGATCTGTTTAATTGGGTTCATATCACATAAGGGCATTCACAGAGTTGTCCCTGATCCACTCCTGTGTTGTCTTGGCTGCATGCTTCATGTCAATGTGGGACATTTATCAAGGCATTTACACAGGTTTACTGTGTGTATCTGTAGCTGAAATGTCACAATTGTGACAAATTGTGTGACTTTTAATGTACGCCAGCCTGCATGATTTTACTTTGCAGTGGTCAATGATTTTTCTAAAAAGGTTGCAGATTTGTTGCACAGCCTTCAATCACACAAAAAAACTACACCCCCCTGTGGGTGGAAAAACTTGCACAAAAGTCGCAGAGAAAGGGGTCATACAAAGTGGTGTTCTGAAGCAAAATTTCACAAAAATGTATATTAGCCTCATATTTATCACAAGTCCTGCACCATATAATAAATTTGGTGCTTGTACATTCCAACTACACAATGAAAACCTGTGTATAAAATCAGTGCACCTACACTCATTTTACTAAATGTCCCCCATCATCTGGAGGGTGAAGCTTTGGCTGAGTATAAGAACCAGAGCTCACTGGGTCAGGTTTTATTTAAGAATATCTCTGTACTTTGCTCCATTTGGCTTTCCTTGAACCTTGACCAGCCTCCCTGTTACTGCCACTATGTTGTAGGGATGGTACTAAGCAGATGATAAGCAGAGCCAGTTTTTTCCCCCGATATGGTGCTTACAATTGAAGTAAAAAGTTAAAGTGTTTGGCTGATTGTATAGGTAGCTTTAGGGTTGGCTCCTAGATATGTATGTGTGCCTGTGCAGCTATGTACATGTTTACATTTGTGTATGTGCATATAAAATAGGTGGCCATAAATTTTTTGAGTATTTGTGTGTACATGAATGTTTATTTTTTAGAGTATATGTATTTTTATGTGCTCTGATTTAAAAGGCTTTGTGCATCAGTAAAATACATAGAAAAGACGGGGTTCACTAGCAAAACATTCTGGAAAAATGTCTATAACTAAAAGGTTCAAGACTTCTGCAATTCTACCTGCCATGCTGGATATCAGATTCCACATCCTGACTGATGACAACCCATTTTTGCTTAATTAGTACTTAGAATTTACCATCATTTTTGGACTTTCGTTTTTTCCTCCTTCCCTTCTAAAATTCATAACACTTTCAATTGTGCGCTAATAGTTTAGTTTAATAGTTCAAAATTTACGCACATGGTGATACCACTAATGTTTGTGTTTGTTTTGATTACATTATTTTATATAAAAGATGGAAAATGGGGGGTGATGCAAACTTTTATTAGGTGAAGGGCTTATTCAAATGTACTAACTTTTTTTTACACTTTTTATTTTTTTTCTTAGTCCTCATAGGGGACTATAACATGCAATCATTTCATTGCATACACTGTTCAATGCTAAGCTTTGGCTCAGCACAGATGAGTTCTATTGGTGCTCTGCTGCTCCAGCCTGCCATGGCTGGTTGGGAGCATCAGATAGCTGATTGGATGGCAAGGAGGCAGGTAAGGGCTCTCCTGCTGTCCTCTCAGCTGATTGGCTGAGCTCCACTGAGCTGCTGGGATCTTTTTTTAAATTACAGGCAACGTTATCAACTTGCGGCGTCTAAAGGGTTATTGCTGGGCATTGGCCTGATCGGCGATGTCCAGCTTTAACCCTGGGTCCTGGCTGCTGAAAGCAGTCATGACCCACCGGGTACGAAGCTTCAAACCCTGGTAACGGGACTAGGGGGTACAGGTATGCCTTGAATCCT
Organism: Hyla sarda; assembly: GCF_029499605.1. Classification (NCBI taxonomy): domain Eukaryota; kingdom Metazoa; phylum Chordata; class Amphibia; order Anura; family Hylidae; genus Hyla; species Hyla sarda. The sequence goes on along the minus strand of NC_079191.1, from coordinate 341,292,924 downwards.
TAAGTACCCGGACGCAAGGGTGTACCCATACGCCTTGCGTCCTGAACGTGTTAAGATCTGGGGAGCTCCCTAACCATTAACCCAAAAATGTAAGTTTTTTTTAATGTATCTACTAAGTTATTATTTTTGCCTTGTAACACAGTGCTTTGTTACACTGGAAAAAGCATTGTTCATCACCAAATTTCTCCTGGATTGTTGGGAGGAGTTTCACTTAAAGGATGTTTGGATACAATTCTTATTCATGGCAGTGTTATTAGGCAAATGTTTAAGTGTGCTCACAGCCTTAGATGAAAATTAAACCCCACACAAGAATAGTCTCAGATATCTTAACAGTTGGTAAGACACAGGACTCATGGTGCCGCTCACCTTTTCTTCTCTGAACAATCATTCTTCCAGATGGTCCAAAAAGTTTGAAGAGGGCTTCATCAGACAAAATTACTTTACTCTAGTTCAGTGCAGTTCAATCCCGGTACTTCCTGCATAATGTTAGTATGTTCTTGATATGTTTTTTTTTTAGAGAGAAGTGGCTTATTTGCTGCATTTCTTGAAAGCAGGCCATCTACAAAGGCCTCACTCTGCATGCAGATGCACTGACATCTAACCTCTGCCAAACCTGAGTAAGCTCTGCACTGCTACATAGTTGCATAGTAAGTACATTTAAAAAAAGACATATGTCAATCAAGTTCAACCAAGGAGGTGAAGGGAAGAATTCTATATTTCTGAATAAGCATTAATGTTATTTTGTTCTAGGAATGTATCTAAGCCTGTTTTGAAGCTCTCAACAGTTCCTGCTGTGACCAGTTCCTGAGGTAGACTGTTCCATAAATTCACAGCTCTTATGGTAAAGAGGGCTTGTCGCCCCTTTAGACGGAATCCACTACTAACCCATGGCTTAATTGTTGCCCCCAAAACAGCCAGTGATAACTTCCAATTACTACCCCAATAACCACTGCCACAGGGGTGCCGGAAAGAGCAGCTATTAACAGGCCCACAGCATCAAATTTGGCACTCCTGGACCTAGGCAATAACATCCTGGAATTATTAATTATTGGGGGGGGGGGGGGGCAGTAACAATGGACCTCATCCAACCTGGTAACATCAGGCTGTTGCTGCTTGGTTGGTATTTGGTATAAGAATACAAATAGGGGGAACCCCACATGTTTTTTTTTTCCATAAATAAATATAATTAAAAAAAAAAATGTTTTTTGATTCTCAGCCAGATACCAACCAAACAGCACCAGCCTGGCTCTAGCCAGGGTGGGCTAGGACCATTGTCACTGTCCCTCTATGAGACAGCTTCCACTACTAAGCCAGTAAAATCAATTAAAAAAAGCATGACAAATGTTCAGAAAATGTTATTACAAAAACGACTAAGGATAGAAAATGTTATTACAAAAACCACTATGGATCACAGCGGGCGTCAGTAATGAGACCCACTGTGATCAAAACAACTTTTGACATGTCTGATTGACATGTCAAAATTTTTTTTAATTGCAGTATTCCTAACTCTGAGCTCAGCCCAGCAAGGGGTTAAAACATGAGCTGTGCTTACAGCTGTCTAGCTGCAAGCTCAGCTCGGATCCAACCTGGCAATGTTCAACATTTCTGTAAGCCCCAAACCCTCCAAATTTAGGGTTGAATCCAGTTTCGAGAGGCTCGGCCCGCTCAACTCTAGTCAACTCTAGTAGAGTATTCAATCTACAGAGTCCTGAAGGGCTAAGATCAGTGAAAGATCAATCAATCAATCATGACAAAGAACAACATCTGTTGTGGTTCATTTGTCTACAGTACAGACTAATATTTAATAAAATAGGAAATATATTGAGTTATAACAATGCACAAAAGACAAATTCACATTTTCTTCAGATATATGTTAATAAGTGCTTATGATTTTATTGTTACCTTTTTAAGTTGGTTTCAATTGAACTACTGTAATGTTTCTTGTGGTTTCCAGCAAAGAATAAAATACATCTTGGGAAGTTAGGTTATTTAAGGTTCCTTTCATTTTAACTCAAACTTTTATACATTATCGCACAATGTGACCATTGTTAAAAACAAAAGAAAACAACAAAAAAATAAAAAAATAAAAAAACTAGCCATACATCTCTAATCTAACATTCTCGCAAAGCTGCAAATGGAACAGAAAAATAAGAGTGCACATTTTAATGTGTAGAGTAAAGAATGCATTCTTTTTCTTGATGTGGTAGCGCTTGGGGGGGGGGGTGTATGGTAGTGGTGGTATGGTAACGGTATATGAGGGGTCAATATTAACCCTGTCACTCGTGACGCCAGGGTAAGGGCTGGTATTATTGAGGTACAGCTTCGGCCTATCGCCGCCCTTCCCAGAAACGACAGGCATATGCAGATAATAACTGAAGGTCCACACTGGAGTTAAACTTGAACTGAAGTAAACTTTACTCTTGAACTTGCGGTACATTCAGAATATAGTAACAGTCTCTGTAATACACTTGTATAGACTTCAATGACTGACAGTTGCTGTGGACTTTGCGTCTTTTGCAGGTTAATAGAATCAAGTAAATTGGTGCGTGGATCCGTCCGGATTTAGGGGTAGATTAGGTCAGGTAGTCCCGCAGAGTGTTTGGGGTTGATACACTCTATATCTATAATTGTTCAGCCGTTGCCGCAAAGCTCAGGCCTAACTCACTGCGATTACTGCTGTACAGGTCTTCTCTCATCAAGAGCACAGGAGCAAGTGACCTAAAATGGCTGCCGCGTCTCTTATATGGATAGGGGGTGGAGCCTCATTTAATAGGTCCAAGGTCAGCTGTCACTCACCGTCACACAGGCTTCTGGGTGATCATCTGACTTCCTATACACATAAGAAAACCAAAGTGAGGCTAGAAATACCAAAGTGAGGCCTGGAACGCATCCAAAGTGACACTTGGAATGCACCACATGACCCGAAGGCCCTGCGACTCCACAGAAACAAGCAATCAACCATTTATGTACATATATTATGCTATTTACATTAACCTATGCATAAATTACTAATATTATACTAGAATAGAGGCGACTAGGGGTAGACTGGATTAATAGAAATCCCTACGTCCTAGGGACTCTGGCTATGGGGAACCATAAATAAACAAGTACCGTATAGAATGCGGTGCTAGGACACCACATTGAGATGCCAAAGTAAAAATGTCACAATAGCCTCAGTGTCTGTACTTTGTGGTAAAGCATTTTATTTGAACGAATATGCTATTATTAAAGGAGTACTCTGCCGAAAAACATCTTTTCCAAAAGGATAGGGATAAGATGTTTGATCGAGGGAGTCCCGCCGCTGGAGACCCCACAAACTCCAGCACAGCACCACAGCCATCCGTGCACAGAGCAAACCACGCCACCTCCATTCATGTCTATGGGAGGAAGCATGACAGCTATGTACTGGCCGTCACACCCCTTCCTATAGACATGAATGGAGGGGGGTGATGTCATGAAAGCTCCAAACATCCCTGTCCCGGACGATTTTTCCATGACAGCAATACACTTGTTAAGAATACATTATTGTTTAGATTCTATTCATTCAATCATATTTCATTCATATTTTTCAATATTACATACAAACTACAAATTTATTTATCATACCTATGAAAAGAACATTAACCGTGTTTTCAAATGTATGTACATAAATCTATAACTTTATAAGTTCATTATAGTATACAAACAATGTATATAAAAGTAGGTACCTTGAAAAGCATGTAAACCACCTGCCATTAATATGAGAAATCTATAATATGCATTACTTTATGAGAAGGGTTTAATATCTCCATATCAAAGACATGTATACCTAAACTAAGCATTAAAGGGGTATTTCAGAAATGTTTGGAATTTTTATTTGATTATTAGTGTTGCTCGCGAATATTCGCAATTCGAATTTTATTCGCGAATATCGCATATTCGCGAATTTGCGAATATTCGCGAATATAGCGCTATATATTCGTAATTACGAATATTCTTTTTTTTTTATTTATTTTTTTTTTTTCACAGTACACATCACAGTGATCATCCCTCTCTGCTTCCAGCTTATGTGGTGTAAGAAAGCTCTAATACTACTGTGTGAGACCGGTGTGCGAATGTTCGCATATGCGAAAATTTGCATATGCTAATTGTCGCATATGCGAATTTTCGCTTATGCTAATTTTTGTATATGCGAATTTTCGTATATGTTAATTTTCGCACACGCGAATATTCGCATAAGCGAAAATAAAATGAGAATATTACGACTATGCGAATATTCGCGAATATGACGAATATTCGTCCATATATTCGCGAATATTCGCGAATTCGAATATGGCCTATGCCGCTCAACACTATTGATTATGCTGCAGAGTCTGTAAAGTTAGTGTAGTTTATAATATAGTATCTGTACCTGTGTGTGACTGTGGTCTCGCAATCCTTCTGTGATTTTCTCCCCAATATTTATTTTTAACAGCATACAATTTGACTCAGGCCTCAGGTTTTCTCAGATTGCAGTGCAGCCGAGACATGACATCACTAGTCAGGTGTGCAAAGGGAGCCTGTCCTGCTTCAATGAGTGGAATGACCACTAGGTGGGAGAGAGGTAATTTTGCAACAGCTGTAGGCACCCTTATTAGAAAACACTGGTCTTTTCAATGGAATGTAACTCATTGGTGTGTCAGTGGTTGGGGTGGCTGATGTGTGGGAGGGGAAAAAGCCACATCACGCTTACATACAAGGAACTATGGGATGTGTAGTTTTAGAGAACAAACGCCAACAGAAAATACCCAATTCACAAAAAGATAGCCACAGCGTTATGGTAATCTCACAACATGGCCATTTAGCCCCAAGACAAGCACAGATCCTTCCCAAGAATGTCCATTACTGTTTGGCAGGTACGTACTAAAATCATCTTATGGTGGAAAACCCTTTTAATATATTGAGTATGATCATATAGTGTTACTAAATTGCAGCAATCCCACCTAATGGTAGTGCTACGTAGCATATTTAATGCTGTGGATGACCTACTTACCATCCTTAAAGTGTGCCTCCTGCTGTGTCCATGTGTCCTGTTTTGTCTGCTTGCAACAGCAATCTGCCACTACAATCAGACACAAAGGGATCTGTGAGTTGTGTGCGCATGCAGAGTGTACTGGCAGTCATCGTGGACTAGATCAGGGAGCAGGAGGAGCAACCGTGATGTCTGTGAGTACAATGAGCATGTGCGCTACTCAAAGATCCCTGTATGTGTTGCTCGCAGCGGCAGATTTCTCCTACGAGCATACACAGCAGGGCACATGGGCACAGCAGGAGGCAAAGTCCAGGGACAGTCAGTAGTGCATCCTCCGCAGTGTCAAATATGCTGTGGATGCACTACGTGTGACCCAACTCTTAAAGTGTACATGTAGAGAAAATGTTTAACTTTAGTAGGAAGTGGGTATATGTATTACAGACCACTATGGCATTCATGCACCCAATGCACATTTTTTTTACTCTTATTGTATTTGGCTGTATTTGGCTGTCTGGGCATGCTAGGAATTGCCGTTTTGCTACATCTGGAGGCACTCCAGATGGAAAACACTGCACTAGACCCCCCCAAAAAAAAACTCACATAACATGGTGGAAGGGAGAAAGAGTTGGCAGAATCCCTGGCAAGAGTGTACATCAGGAACAGAAAGCTGATACAGGATGTACACTAGACAGGAGGTGGGACAATTAAGACTAGAGATGAGAGAATCGAAGCTGACAAACCCAAATTCGTTACGAATTTCTGGAAATATTCGATTCGCAACTAATGCGAATATTGCTGCGATACTATAGCGCAAATTGCTTCATTAAACTCCATTTTTCAGCGTTCCAGGCTCCAGGGCATCTAAAATGGCGGATCCACAAGGGACGCTAAGAAGGCGGAAAGGGAAGTAGGCGGGATGACCCTGAATCACATGCAGGATGCAGCCTATCAGCAGCCAGTCACCCTTGTGATGTCACAGCCCTATATAATTGGCAGCCGTAATTCTGGCTCCTCACTTCATTACAATACACTGCAGAAGGATCATAGGACACAGAGCCTGTGTGTGTGTTACAGCAGAAAAAAGCGCAGTCCAGCAGCATTTAACATCCTCCTAGTCACATCAGCGTTCTTGTGGACGGAGACCATTGTTTTTTTCACTGAAAAGGATTTTTACTGCAGCTGCAGGCATTAACTTCCCAGTCACTATCTTCAGCATAGTATTACAGAGACGGACACATAGCGTTGTGTTGCCTCATTCATTTCAACAAGCTGCATTAACTTCATAAACTTTAGCAGAGGAGGCAGGAATAATGTTTTCAGTGCAATTCAGTCTTTGTTCCACAAAAAATCATCTACTGGTTATACTAGTCTGTATAATAGCCAGCAGTCCAATTTTGTGTTTAGTGCACAGCTTTTTTTGGCTGCAGAACTGTTGTGTACTGCTGGTGTTTTACAAAAATATATATTTTTTTAAGGATACTGTAGCACATTTTTCTAAGTAGTGTACTTTTTTGTACCTGTTAATCTGTCAAGGGCCTACATACTGTGAAAGGACAGACAAAAGTAATCACCGGCTGGTGTTTTACAAAAATACAGAGTTTTTAGGCTCACTGTATACCAACAACTAAATAATTGCCCCAAGAAGAGGATAGGGTATAATACAACTAAACAACAAATGTGCCCTGATTCTGCTAGCTGTCTTCCTTGAGGAAGCCACATATAGTGGCGAAACATGTAGGATGTTAGAAGTTGTATGATTTTAATTGCATCAATTCCACTGGTATATGAAGTATCCTGAGAGGCAATGCACACTGCAGGTGCAGCTGCCTCCAATGTTGGCACAATAAGCCTCTCATCAGCACTAGTGTAGTACTGAATATCCTCTTCTAAGGAAACTAGTTCAATTAGAACAGTTGGATACAAAATATCATTGAAGAGGAAAGTAGAATACATCCAGTGGATTTGATTGTGGTTTTAATACTCCTCCCTGTTTGTTTAATATAATAAATGGAATAAAAGTTATGTTTTATTAGAGAGGAAATAGGACAAAGAGGAAATAGTGCCTTATGGGCACATTTGTTGTTTAGGCTCACTGTAGCACATTTTTTCCCCCTCATCAGTGCATACTGCATACGTGCATCTTAGTAGTGTACTATTTTGTATCTGTTAATCTGTCAAGGGCCTAAATAATGTGAAAGGACAGACAAAAGTAATCACCGGCTGGTGTTATACTTTTTTAAGTGTACTGTAGAGCATTTTTCTGCCCTCATCAGTGCATACCACATACCTACATCTAAGTAGTTTACTATTTTGTACCTGTTAATCTGTCAAGGGCCTAGATACTGTGAAAGGCCAGCCAAAAGTGCACACCTGCTGCTGTTCTAGACATATACTGTTTTAAGCGTAGTGAAGCATTTTGGACTCCCCTCATATACGCACTAAGTACAGTATGTCAGGCAGAGAAGTGCCAGGACGTGAACAGATGAGTGGCAGAGGCCTAAATCCTTCAGGCAGAGGTCACAGCAGACTAGGGGCAAGTGTCAGCAGGAGTCAAAGCGAGAGGCCTGAGCTCCCGTTATCAGCTAGCGGTCGTGTCTCGACCAGCAACCCATCTGCCACCATCAATTGGTTGACACGGTCATCCACTTCATCACAAGTGACATCTGATACTCTCAGTCAACAGTCGGTGGGTTCCTCAGACACAACCCTCAGTTTGCATGACCCAGGAGCAGTCCTTATCCTCCCATTGCCTCTGTTCTATTCTGTTCCCTTTCCTACAGAAGTATCTTATGCTGTGGGTTCAGCTCCACTATTTACTGAGGACAATCTAATAGAGGACAGTCAGCAGCTACTGCCCAGCCAAGAAGTGGAGTAGACATCCACCACTTCCTCTGCTAGGTGGGCAAGTAGTGATGAAGAGAGTGACGTCGGAGACAGTGTTGCCAGGGTTCAGGGTCCTGAAGCAGACACTGTTGAGAAACCTGAGGAGGACATCAGTGATGTGCAAACACTTGTTGATTATGATGAAGCCGATCACAATTGGGAGCCGGGTGCAGAAGGGGCTTCATCATCAGGAGAAGAGAGTTGCAGGTTGCCCCAGCTGAGCCAGAAAGGTAGTAGCATGGTTGGGAGTCAGCATGGCGGCAAACGTGGAAATACTGGTGCCAAACGGGCCCGGGGAAGACCACATGCTTCACGTCAGCTTACCTTCCCGGGAGGTAGCGGAACAGGGGTTCCTGGAGACGGCGGCAGTTGCGGTCAATTAGTGTGGACTGTTAGTGGGAAAGTCAGCTACTCTGTGGTGTGGCAGTTTTTCATCAAGCATCCGGAGGAGGTTCACATAGCCACATGCAAGATATGTCGGCAGAAGGTGAAGCATGGTCAGAGTCCCAATGTCAGCACCACGGCCCTGCATCAACATATGCTTCACCACCATAAAGCGGCCTGGGAGAACTGTGGCTCCAATGTAGTGGTCCAGCCTGCTGCATCACCCAGTGGCATGCTGCTCCCTCTTTCAGCCAGCCAGGTGGAAATTCTGGTGCCAAACATGCCCGGGGAAGACCACATGCTTCACGGCAGCTTACCCTCCCGAGAGGTAGCGGAGCAGGGGTTCCTGGAGACGGCGGCAGTTGCAGTCAATTAGTGTGGACTGTTGGTGGGAAAATCAGTCTGATTTGTGACGTTGCCACACGTTGGAATTTCACCCTCCATATGTTGGACCGACTGTACGAACAGAGTAAAGCCATCACCAATTTCTTGATGATTCAAGCAGATCACCCTGTGTAACTTCAATGTGAACCAGTGGCAGCTAATACGTGACACCTTCCTGTCACGATGCCGGCTGGCAGGTAGTGGATCCTCTGTGCCAGAGAGGGATTGGCGTGGACCGTGCTAGAGGATCGGTTCTAAGTCACTACTGGTTTTCACCAGAGCCCGCCGCAAAGCGGGATGGTCTTGCTGCGGCGGTAGTGACCAGGTCGTATCCCCTAGCAACGGCTCAACCTCTCTGGCTGCTGAAGATAGGCGCGGTACAAGGGAGTAGACAGAAGCAAGGTCGGACGTAGCAGAAGGTCGGGGCAGGCAGCAAGGATCGTAGTCAGGGGCAACGGCAGGAGGTCTGGAACACAGGCTAGGAACACACAAGGAAACGCTTTCACTGGCACTAAGGCAACAAGATCCGGCGAGGGAGTGAAGGGGAAGTGAGGTGATATAGGGAAGTGCACAGGTGTAAACACTAATTGGAACCACTGCGCCAATCAGCGGCGCAGTGGCCCTTTAAATCGCAAAGACCCGGCGCGCGCGCGCCCTAGGGAGCGGGGCCGCGCGCGCCGGGACAGAACTGACGGAGAGCGAGTCAGGTACGGGAGCCGGGGTGCGCATCGCGAGCGGGCGCTACCCGCATCGCGAATCGCATCCCGGCCAGAGGCGGTATCGCAGCGCCCCGGGTCCGTGGAACCGACCGGAGCGCTGCAGTGAGAGGAGTGTAGCGAGCGCTCCGGGGAGGAGCGGGGACCCGGAGCGCTCGGCGTAACAGTACCCCCCCCCTTGGGTCTCCCCCTCTTCTTGGAGCCTGAGAACCTGAGGACCAGACTTTTGTCCAGGATATTGTCCTCAGGTTCCCAGGACCTCTCTTCTGGACCACAACCCTCCCAATCCACTAAAAAGAAGGTTTTCCCTCTGACCTTTTTAGATGCTAAAATTTCTTTGACGGAGAAGATGTCCGAGGAGCCGGAGACAGGAGTGGGGGAAACAGATTTGGGAGAGAAACGGTTAATGATAAGTGGTTTAAGAAGAGAAACATGAAAGGCATTAGGAATACGAAGAGAAGGAGGAAGAAGAAGTTTGTAAGAGACAGGATTAATCTGGCGCAAAATCTTGAAAGGACCAAGATAGCGTGGTCCCAACTTATAGCTAGGGACACGGAAGCGGACATATTTGGCGGAGAGCCATACCTTGTCTCCAGGGGAAAAAATGGGAGGAGCTCTTCTTTTCTTATCCGCGAATCTCTTCATGCGTGAAGAAGCCTGTAAGAGAGAATTTTGGGTCTCTCTCCATATGATGGAAAGATCACGAGAAATTTCATCCACAGCGGGCAGACCAGAGGGCAAGGGGGTAGGGAGGGGGGGAAGAGGGTGACGGCCGTACACCACGAAAAACGGGGATTTGGAGGAAGATTCAGAGATTCTGAAATTATACGAGAATTCGGCCCAAGGTAGAAGATCTGCCCAGTCATCCTGGCGGGAGGAAACAAAATGTCGTAAATAGTCACCCAAGATCTGGTTAATTCTTTCTACTTGTCCATTGGATTGAGGATGGTATGCAGAAGAAAAATTTAATTTAATCTTGAGTTGTTTACAGAGAGCCCTCCAGAATTTAGACACAAATTGGACGCCTCTATCCGAGACGATCTGCGTAGGCAACCCGTGAAGACGAAAAATGTGTACAAAAAATTGTTTAGCCAACTGAGGCGCTGAAGGAAGACCAGGAAGAGGGATGAAATGTGCCATTTTGGAGAATCGATCAACGACCACCCAAATAACAGTGTTGCCATGGGATGGGGGTAAGTCAGTAATAAAATCCATACCAATCAGAGACCAAGGTTGTTCGGGAACAGGCAGAGGAAGAAGAAAACCAGCGGGCTTCTGGCGAGGAGTCTTATCCCGGGCACAGATAGTGCAGGCTCGCACAAAGTCCACCACATCAGTCTCTAGAGTCGGCCACCAATAGAAGCGAGAGATGAGTTGCACAGATTTCTTGATGCCCGCATGACCTGCGAGATGGGAGGAGTGACCCCATTTGAGGATTCCGAGGCGTTGGCGTGGAGAAACAAAGGTCTTTCCTGGAGGAGTTTGCCTGATGGAGGCTGGAGAAGTGGAAATCAGGCAGTCAGGAGGAATGATGTGTTGAGGAGAGAGTTCAATTTCAGAAGCATCTGAGGAACGAGAGAGAGCATCGGCCCTAATGTTCTTATCAGCAGGCCGAAAGTGAATTTCAAAATTAAATCGGGCAAAGAACAGAGACCACCTGGCCTGACGAGGATTCAGCCGTTGGGCAGACTCGAGGTATGAGAGGTTCTTGTGATCGGTGTAAATAATAACTGGAAATCTTGATCCCTCCAGCAGATGCCTCCATTCCTCAAGTGCTAATTTAATGGCTAGAAGCTCTTTTTTAGATTCTCCTGGACGTATTCAGACATGGCAAGAGTCTCTGGGGCAGAGAGAGGATAAATTCTGCCCCGGGGTGGAGTAGTGCCCGGGAGGAGGTCGATAGGACAATCATAAGGCCTGTGAGGAGGTAGAGTCTCCGCTTGTTTTTTGCAGAAAACATCCGCGAAGTCCATATAGGCCTTAGGGAGACCGGTTACTGGAGGAAGCACAGAGTTACGGCAAGGGTTACTGGGAACCGGTTTTAGACAGTCCTTGGAACAAGAGGGCCCCCAACTCTTGATCTCCCCAGTGGACCAATCCAGGGTTGGGGAATGAAGTTGAAGCCAGGGAAGTCCAAGGAGAATTTCCGAGGTGCAATTGGGGAGGACCAAAAGTTCAATCCTCTCGTGATGAGATCCGATGCTCATTAGAAGGGGCTCCGTGCGGAAACGTATGGAACAGTCCAATCTTTCATTGTTTATACAATTGATGTAAAGGGGTCTGGTGAGACTGGTCACTGGGATGTTGAACCTGTTGACGAGAGAGGCCAAAATAAAATTTCCTGCAGATCCAGAGTCCAAGAAGGCCACAGAAGAGAAGGAGAAGGCAGAGGCAGACATCCGCACAGGCACAGTAAGACGTGGAGAAGCAGAGTGGACATCAAGGATTGTCTCACCTTTGTGCGGAGTCAGGGTACGTCTTTCCAGGCGGGGAGGGCGGATAGGACAATCCCTCAGGAAGTGTTCGGTACTAGCACAGTACAGGCAGAGGTTCTCCATGCGGCGTCGTGTCCTCTCTTGAGATGTCAGGCGAGACCGGTCGACCTGCATAGCCTCCACGGCGGGAGGCACAGGAACAGATTGCAGGGAACCAGAGGAGAGAGGAGCCGAGGAGAAGAAACGCCTCGTGCGAACAGAGTCCATATCTTGGCGGAGCTCCTGACGCCTTTCGGAAAAACGCATGTCAATGCGAGTGGCTAGGTGAATAAGTTCATGAAGATTAGCAGGCATTTCTCGTGCGGCCAGAACATCTTTAATGTTGCTGGATAGGCCTTTTTTAAAGGTCGCGCAGAGGGCCTCATTGTTCCAGGATAATTCAGAAGCAAGAGTACGGAATTGTACGGCATACTCGCCAACGGAAGAATTACCCTGGACCAGGTTCAACAGGGCAGTCTCAGCAGAAGAGGCTCGGGCAGGTTCCTCAAAGACACTTCGAATTTCCGAGAAGAAGGAGTGTACAGAGGCAGTGACGGGGTCATTGCGGTCCCAGAGCGGTGTGGCCCAAGCCAGGGCTTTTCCAGACAGCAGGCTGACTACGAAAGCCACCTTAGACCTTTCAGTGGGGAACTGGTCCGACATCATCTCCAAGTGTAATGAACATTGGGAAAGGAAGCCACGGCAAAGCTTAGAGTCCCCATCAAATTTATCCGGCAAGGATAGTCGTAGTCCAGAAGCGGCCACTCGCTGCGGAGGAGGTACAGGAGCTGGCGGAGGAGATGGTTGCTGGAGCTGTGGTAGTAACTGTTGTAGCATAACAGTCAGTTGAGACAGCTGTTGGCCTTGTTGCGCAATCTGTTGTGACTGCTGGGCGACCACCGTGGTGAGGTCAGCGACAACTGGCAGAGGAACTTCAGCGGGATCCATGGCCGGATCTACTGTCACGATGCCGGCTGGCAGGTAGTGGATCCTCTGTGCCAGAGAGGGATTGGCGTGGACCGTGCTAGAGGATCGGTTCTAAGTCACTACTGGTTTTCACCAGAGCCCGCCGCAAAGCGGGATGGTCTTGCTGCGGCGGTAGTGACCAGGTCGTATCCCCTAGCAACGGCTCAACCTCTCTGGCTGCTGAAGATAGGCGCGGTACAAGGGAGTAGACAGAAGCAAGGTCGGACGTAGCAGAAGGTCGGGGCAGGCAGCAAGGATCGTAGTCAGGGGCAACGGCAGGAGGTCTGGAACACAGGCTAGGAACACACAAGGAAACGCTTTCACTGGCACTAAGGCAACAAGATCCGGCGAGGGAGTGAAGGGGAAGTGAGGTGATATAGGGAAGTGCACAGGTGTAAACACTAATTGGAACCACTGCGCCAATCAGCGGCGCAGTGGCCCTTTAAATCGCAAAGACCCGGCGCGCGCGCGCCCTAGGGAGCGGGGCCGCGCGCGCCGGGACAGAACTGACGGAGAGCGAGTCAGGTACGGGAGCCGGGGTGCGCATCGCGAGCGGGCGCTACCCGCATCGCGAATCGCATCCCGGCCAGAGGCGGTATCGCAGCGCCCCGGGTCCGTGGAACCGACCGGAGCGCTGCAGTGAGAGGAGTGTAGCGAGCGCTCCGGGGAGGAGCGGGGACCCGGAGCGCTCGGCGTAACACTTCCGTTTGCGCAGGCCCTTTGAGGAAGCCACATTATTAGTAAGTCACCAGGATTATGGGATGAAAGATGTCATTCCACTGCTTCTTTTCTTACAAAACGCATTGGAAACGATGGCTGGTCAGGGCACTGTGGACATGGCGCCTACATCTCATGGCCACATGAGCCCTGTGGGGGCTGAACTGGAGGAGGAGGAGGGGCACAGTGGAGCACAGTTTAGGTTTCGCCAAATGGGCATTTTTTCTAGTATTTGGACAGGAGAGGTGGAGCAGGAGCAGCATGAGGAGCTAGAAGGTTATGAGGAAGGCGAGACAGAGGACCCAGACACACCGTGGCAGCATGCAGTGGTGATGGAGGCAGGAAGTCCCTCCGACTAACTTGCACAAATGGCACGATGCATGCTCACCTGCTTGCGTAGTGACAGCCGAATTGTCACCATTTGGCACCGCGATTACTTCTGGCTCTCTACTTTATTGGACCATCGCTATCTCCACAAAATAGGGGCCTTTTTTTAAACCCACTGAGAGGGAGGACAAAATTACCTACAACAGAGGCATCCTATGTAGTCAGTTGGCCGATGCCTATCGGCAACATCACCCATCCTCTCGCAGGTCTGAATCGGGGGGGGGGGGGGGACCCTGCACTCACCTTCCACTGCCATGGCTGCTGGGGAGGGGAGGGGTGGCAGAAGCAATACCAGCTCCATCAGCAGCAGCCTGAGTCTACAGTCGCTGATGAGTAGCTTTCTTCACCCGCATAGTGAAGCACATCAGCAGCAGGTAGACCTGGTGGAGGACCTTGACATGCCCTTGCCAGCAGGTGGTGACATACCTTGACATGCCCTTGCCAACACACCCTTGAAGATCTGCTGGACTTCTGGGCAGCCAAACTTGATTTGTGGCCTCAACTAGCAGAGTTTGCCCTGTCCTGCCTGGCCAGTAGTGTGCCATTAGAGCGGGTGTTTAGTGCAATGGGGGCCATAGTCACCCCAAGGAGAACTTGTCTGTCCATGAAAAATGTGGAAAGACTGACCTTTGTGAAGATGAATCAGGCATGGATCAGCCAGGATTTCCAACCACCAATGCCTGATGCATGAGAGTAGATTGACCATGGTGCCACATAGTGCCAAACAGATTTAAGGCGCTGCTCCCCAGTTACAAACATTCCTCCCCATCAGACCTTTTTTCACCCACCTTCGTCACCGGGTCACTTTCAGGACTTCTGATGCAGCTGCGGCCACCTCCAGGCTGTATCATTCAGTCACTATATGGTTTCTTCTCATGCTTCAGCCAACTCCAGGATTTGTCATTCAGCCACCATATGGTCTCCTCATGCTTCAGCCACCTTCAGGCTGTGCCATTCATCCAATATATGGTTTACTAATGCTTCAGCAAGCTCCAGTCTGTGTCATTCAGCAACTATATGGTTTAGTGATGCTGCTGGGCCTAGGACATTACCTATATATTTTTATGGTAGCAATATGTACCATTCATCTTCAAAGGAAATTTCTAAATTCCTCTTTTATTCTTAGAGATTGTGAGGCCCTATTGTCTCCTCATGTGCCGACAACTCCAGGCTGTGCCATTCAGACACTATATGGTCTCCCCATGCTGCCACAAACTCCAGGCAGTCATTCAGCCACTATTTGGTCTCTTCATACTGATGCCACCTCCAGGTGGTTCATTCAGCCACTATACGGTCTCTTCTCATGCTTCAGCCAACTCCAGGCTTTGCCATTCAGCCACTATATGGTCTCCTCCTACTGATGCCACCTCCACGCTCTGTCATTGTGCTTCCATGTGACATGTGACTCCTTGTTAGATTTGGTCCTTTGTACCCACACACCTGGGGCCCGGGACAATAAAACTTGGGAGTTAAAAGTTCAATTTTAAAACCCTCAATTTAAATTAAAAAATCTAAAATTTAAATTTAAAAATCATAAATTTCAATGGTCTCCTCATGCTTCAGCCATCTCCGGGCTGTGCCATTCAACCACTATATGGTCTCCTCATGCTTCAGCCAACTTCAGGCTGTGTCATACAGCCAATATATGGTTTACTGATGCTGCTGGGCCTGGGCCTAAAATTTTTTTTATGGTAGGACTAGCTACCCTAAATCTTCAATTTAAATTTCAAACTTCGTCTTTTTTCTTAGGGATTGTGAAGCCCTAGTGTCTCCTCATGCTTCAGCGAACTGCAGGCTGTGTCATTCAGGCAATATATGGTCTACTGATGCTGCGCCTGTGTCTGGGAATAAAAAAATTGTTATGGTAGCACTAGTTTCCCAAAATCTTCAGTTGAAATTTCAAACTTCGTCTTTTTTTCTTCGGTATTGGGAAGCCCTGGTGTCTCCTCATGCTTCAGCCAACTCCAGGCTGTGTCATTCAGGAAATATATGGTTTACTGATGCTGCTGGGCCTGGGTATAAGAAATTTTCTTATGGTAGCACTAGCTACCCAAAATCTTCAGTTTAAATTTTAGAAATTTTAGAAACCCAAGTGTCTACTCTGCCAGATCCAGGCTGTGTCATTCAGCCACTATATGGTCTCCTCATGCTGCCAACACCTTCACACTGTGTAATTCAGCCACTATATGGTCTCTTCATGCTGCCAACTCCTCCACGCTGTGTCATTCAGCCACTATATGGGCTCCTCATACTGATGCCACCTCCAGGCTCTTTCATTGTGTCGCTCTGCGGCAGTGATTCTAAAAGCGATACCTGTAATCTGCATGTCATTCTGAATAACAGTATTATTTCACTACCCCATCACACTCCATGTGCATGTTAGAACACAGCAAGGTGTTCTACACCCCTATTGAGGCTTTCTGTAGGCCAGAAATAGCCGTTTTTAATATAGATTTGCCGAAAATAAATTCGGATCAAACCAAATTTTTTCTAATGGTTCAGCAAATCATCCAAATCGAATTTTTCAAAACATCTCTAATTAAGACAACAGAGCAGTATGCATTAGAAACATAAGAAATGTATGAAAGTAACGGTTATAGTGGTAGAGTTATGCCACAATCCGTTTGTAGTTTACCCAAGCGAAAGTTTGTTTAGCAAAACGAATGTTAAAAAAAGTTCCTTTGATTTCCTTTACTTTGTTGTAGCAATAGAAACAGCAAACACAATTAAGTTTCATCAGTTGGAAATCCAGAACAAGTGAGCCAAGATCTTTATTAGCTTACTCTTACATCTTTCATATGGCCACAAGGCTTTCGAAATTTTGAGTGTTACAATGGCCACACTGGGACCATTACCTAAATTGAAAAATCCATATGACCATGCACCTTTAGGCCTTTTGTGTTTCTTAGAATTTATTGGAATCCACGGACTGCAAAGAAATCATGAAATTCCTTGGATCGAGATAATGAGAAAAATTATTTTCTTCCGATGCTCTTTCAATACTCCTAAAATTCTCTTTTAAGAAACAATCTGTTCAAATGATAAAAATGTGTGGGCATAGATAAACACATTTTGCTGAATTAAAAAGGACTTTGCCTAACTAAGAAAAACATATTTATGAGGCTAGGCTTCCACTTTTTTTTATTTTTGCAAAAACGGCAATAAAAACGCCCATTCTGCCGCATAGTGTTTTTTTTTTTTTTTTTTTAGAAAAAACGCTGAGGCCAGATGTTAGCTGCAATTCAATAGGGAACTGCAAAATGCATTTTTTCTCTTTGGTGTTTTTTTTTAAACCTTCTGGCTTTTTTCAGCTATTTTTGGCTCCTTGGCAGTTTTTCAAAGACAACCTCTTGTTTAGATTTTGGCGTTTTTCTGGAAAATCTTGGTGTTTTTCTCCCATAGAAGTTTTTTGGGAGTGAAAACACGCCAAGAAAAACCCCATGTAGGTTTTAACTCTAGCGTTTTTGCAGGCGTTTTTTTAAATTATTTTTTGGACTTTATCGATCCAAAAAAGTGATGGAGATACCTTTTTTTAAATAAAATTTCGTAGGGTACCATTAAAAAAATAAAAAGATACAGTAGGGATGGCAAAAATTTCATTTATATTTTTTCTTTAATACATTTTTAACCTGTTAAGGTTCAAGAGCGTACCTGTACGTCCTGGGTCCTTTCCCTTTCTATAACGCGGGGCCACGCCATGGCCCCGCATCATAGCGGGTCGGGCCCGACCTCTAACAATGGCCGGGACCCGTGGCTAATAGCGCGTGGCACTGATCGCGGTGCCGCATGCTATTAAGCCCCAAAAAATACAAAATTGTGCTTTTTCTTCAATTTTGTCACACAATGATTTTTTTTTCTGTTTCGTTGTAGACTTTTGGGTAAAATAACTGATTTCATTACAAAGAAGAATTGGTGGCACAAAAAATAAGCCATCATATGGATTTTTTGGTGCAAAATTTAAAGAGTTATGATTTTTTAAAGGAGGAAAATATGAAAGTGCAAGAATTGATAAAAACCCTTCTCTTAAGGACCAGGGACGTACTCATACGTCCGTGGGAATTGCGGCCCCTGCCGCGTGCCGGGCGGGGACCGTACCGGGGTGACTGCTGATATCGATCAGCAGTCACCCAGCGCAAATGCCCAGGGGGGTCATCAGACCCCCCATGTCGG
Source organism: Hyla sarda (assembly GCF_029499605.1). NCBI lineage: Eukaryota > Metazoa > Chordata > Amphibia > Anura > Hylidae > Hyla > Hyla sarda. The sequence continues at coordinate 341,274,853 of NC_079191.1, read as the reverse complement.
CAATTGGTGCAAATCGCAAGATAATTCACACTTGCAAATTGCGCAATTCCGGGTCATTACGGGTCTATGGTGACCTGGAATGTAAGGGGGATCGCGGGTGTCTAAGAGACCCAGGATCCCCCTGAAGCGATAGGAGGGAGGTGGCAGGGTTGCCACCCCTCCTATCCCTGCTATTGGTGGTCCAGACGCAACCACCAATAGCAGATCGGGGGCGGGGGGTTAACTTTCGTTTTCCCCGTCCTGCCCACCCACAATAGGCGGGGCAGGACGGGGAAACGACGGGGACCGGCGCCGAAGATCCACTTACCGATCCGGAAGGGCGACGGAGACTGCGGGCGACGGAGATCGGCGTGCGGCGATGATGTGCGGCTGGATCCGACGGAAGCCGGTGAGTTGCCTAGCAACATCTGGAGGGTACAGTTTGAGACCATTATACAGTGGTCTCTAACTGAAGCCCTCCAGATGTTGCAAAGCTACAACTCCCAGCATGCCCAGACAGCTGTTTGGGCATGCTGGGAGTTGTAGTTTTGCAACAGCTGGAGGGCTACAGTTTGAGACCACTATATGGTAGTCTCTGAACTATAGTCCTCCAGATCTTGCAAAACTACAATGCCTAGCATGCCCACACAACTGTTTGCTGTCTGGGCCTGCTGGGATTTGTAGTTTTGCAGCATCTGGAGGGCCACAGTTTGCAGTGGTCTCTATACTGTAGCTCTCCAGATGTTGCAAACCTGCAAATCCCAGCATGCTGGGAGTTGTAGTTGCGATCCCTCCAGCTGTTGCATAACTATATCTCCCAGCATGCCCTTCGGTGATCAGTACATGCTGGGAGTTGTAGTTTCGCAACAGCTGGAGGCACACTGGTTGAAAAATATTGAGTTAGATAACAGAACCTAACTGAAGGTTTTCAAACCAGTGTGCCACCAGCTGTTGCAAAAGTACGACTCCCAGCCTGCATGGTCTGTCAGTACATGCTGGGAGTTGTAGTTTTGAAACAGCTGGAGGTTTGCCCCCCATGTGAACGTACAGGGTACATTCACACGGGCAGGCTTACAGTAAGTTTTCTGCTTCAAGTATGAGCTGCGGCAAATTTTTCGCTGCAGCGCAAACTCCTAGCAGGGAACTCACTGTAAACCTCCGCCAGTGTGAATGTACCTGTCACGATTCGGCTGGCAGGAGGTGGAACCTCTGTGCCAGAGAGGGATTGGCGTGGACCGTGCTAGTGGACCGGTTCTAAGCTGCTACTGGTTTTCACCAGAGCCCGCCGCAAAGCGGGATGGTCTTGCAGCGGCGGTAGCAACCAGGTCGTATCCACTAGCAACGGCTCAACCTCTCTGACTGCTGAAGATAGGCGCGGTACAAGGGAGTAGACAAGAGCAAGGTCGGACGTAGCAGAAGGTCGGGGCAGGCAGCAAGGATCGTAGTCAGGGGCAACGGCAGGAGGTCTGGAACACAGGCTAGGAACACACTGGGAAACGCTTTCACTGGCACGATGGCAACAAGATCCAGCAAGGAAGGGAAGGGGAAGTGAGGTTATATAGGGAAGTGCACAGGTGAATACACTAATAAAACCAACTGCGCCAATCAGCGGCGCAGTGGCCCTTTAAATCGTAGAGACCCGGCGCGCGCGCGCCCTAAGGAGCGGGGCCGCGCGCGCCGGGACAGGACCGACGGAGAGCGAGTCAGGTACGGGAGCCGGGGTGCGCATCGCGAGCGGGCGCCACCCGCATCGCGAATCGCATCCCGGCTGGAAGAGGTATCGCAGCACACCCGGTCAGCAGGTCTGACCGGGGCGCTGCGATTGCGAGGATGTTGCGAGCGCTCCGGGGAGGAGCGGGGACCCGGAGCGCTCGGCGTAACAGTACCCCCCCCCCTTGGGTCTCCCCCTCTTCTTGGAGCCTGAGAACCTGAGGACCAGACTTTTGTCTAGGATGTTGTCCTCAGGTTCCCAGGATCTCTCTTCAGGACCACAGCCCTCCCAATCTACCAAAAAAAATCTTTTTCCTCTGACCGTCTTGGAGGCCAGTATCTCCTTTACGGAGAAGATGTCAGAAGAACCGGAAACAGGAGTGGGAGAAACAAGTTTGGGAGAGAAACGGTTGATGATGAGTGGTTTAAGGAGAGAGACATTGAAGGCATTGGGAATACGAAGAGAAGGAGGAAGAAGGAATTTGTAAGAGACAGGATTAATCTGGCACAAGACTTTGAAAGGACCAAGATAGCGTGGTCCCAGTTTGTAACTGGGGACACGAAAGCGGACATATTTAGCGGAGAGCCATACCTTGTCTCCGGGAGCAAAAATGGGGGGGGGGGTTCTTCTTTTCTTATCGGCAAACCTTTTCATGCGGGATGAAGCCTGTAAAAGAGAATTTTGGGTCTCTTTCCATATGGTGGAAAGATCACGAGTTACTTCATCCACAGCGGGCAAACCAGAGGGCAAGGGAGTAGGGAGGGGGGGAAGAGGGTGACGGCCGTACACCACGAAAAATGGGGACTTAGCAGAAGATTCAGAGACTGTGAAGTTGTATGAGAATTCGGCCCATGGTAGAAGATCTGCCCAGTCATCCTGGCGGGAGGAAACAAAATGCCGTAAATAGTCACCCAGGACCTGGTTAATTCTTTCTACTTGCCCATTGGATTGGGGATGATAAGAAGAAGAGAAGTTTAATTTAATCTTGAGCTGTTTACAGAGGGCCCTCCAGAATTTAGACACGAATTGGACGCCTCTATCCGAGACGATCTGCGTGGGCAAACCGTGAAGACGAAAAATGTGTACAAAAAATTGTTTCGCCAACTGAGGCGCTGAAGGAAGACCAGGAAGAGGAATAAAATGTGCCATCTTGGAAAATCGATCAACGACCACCCAAACAACAGTGTTGCCACGGGATGGGGGTAGGTCAGTAATAAAGTCCATACCAATCAGTGACCAAGGCTGTTCGGGGACAGGCAGAGGATGAAGGAGACCAGCAGGCTTCTGGCGAGGAGTCTTATCCCGGGCACAGACAGTACAGGCCCGCACAAAATCAACAACATCCGTCTCCAGAGTTGGCCACCAATAGAAACGAGAGATGAGTTGCAGGGACTTTTTGATGCCCCCATGGCCTGCGAGGTGGGAGGAGTGACCCCATCTGAGAATCCCGAGACGTTGGCGTGGAGAAACGAAGGTCTTCCCTGGAGGAGTTTGCCTGATGGAGGCTGGGGAAGTGGAGATCAGACAGTCAGGAGGAATGATGTGTTGCGGAGAGACCTCTGCTTCCGAGGCATCCGAGGAACGAGAGAGGGCATCGGCCCTAATGTTCTTGTCGGCAGGGCGAAAATGAATTTCAAAGTTAAAACAGGCAAAGAACAACGACCACCTGGCCTGGCGAGGGTTCAGCCGTTGGGCAGACTGGAGATAGGAGAGATTTTTGTGATCGGTGTAAATGATAACTGGAAATTTTGATCCCTCCAGCAGATGTCTCCATTCCTCAAGTGCCAATTTAATGGCCAGTAGTTCTCGATCCCCGATGGAGTAGTTTCTCTCCGCCGGAGAGAAGGTCCTAGAAAAAAACCCACAAGTAACAGCATGCCCGGAAGAATTTTTTTGTAGAAGGACCGCTCCAGCTCCCACTGAGGAGGCATCTACCTCCAATAGGAAGGGTTTAGATGGGTCAGGTCTGGAGAGCACGGGAGCAGAAGAAAAGGCAGACTTGAGCCGTTTAAATGCGTCTTCCGCTTGGGGAGACCAGGACTTGGGATTGGCATTTTTCTTGGTTAAAGCCACGATAGGAGCTACAATGGTGGAAAAGTGTGGAATAAATTGTCTGTAATAATTGGCGAACCCCAAAAAACGTTTTATAGCACGGAGTCCGGAGGGGCGTGGCCAATCCAAGACGGCAGAGAGTTTATCCGGGTCCATTTTATTCCCTGGCCAGAGACCAAGTATCCTAGGAAAGGAAGAGATTGACATTCAAACAGACATTTCTCCATTTTGGCATAAAGTTGATTGTCTCGAAGTCTCTGAAGAACCATGCGGACATGCTGGCGGTGTTCTTCTAAGTTGGCAGAAAAAATCAGAATATCGTCCAGATACACAACAACACAGGAATATAAGAGATCACGAAAAATTTCATTAACAAAGTCTTGGAAGACGGCAGGGGCGTTGCACAGGCCAAAGGGCATGACCAGATACTCAAAGTGTCCATCTCTGGTGTTAAATGCAGTCTTCCATTCGTCCCCCTCCCTGATGCGGATGAGATCATAAGCACCTCTTATGTCCAGTTGGGTAAAGATGTGGGCACCTTGAAGGCGATCAAAGAGTTCTGAGATAAGAGGTAGAGGGTAGCGGTTCTTTACCGTGATTTTATTAAGTCCGCGGTAATCAATGCAAGGACGCAGGGAGCCATCTTTTTTGGACACAAAAAAAAAATCCAGCTCCGGCAGGAGAGGAGGATTTGCGGATAAACCCCTTTTTTAAATTTTCCTGGATGTATTCAGACATAGCAAGAGTCTCTGGAGCGGACAGAGGATAAATTCTGCCCCGGGGTGGAGTAGTGCCCGGGAGGAGGTCAATAGGACAGTCATAAGGCCTGTGAGGAGGTAAAGTCTCAGCTTGCTTTTTGCAAAATACGTCAGCATAGTCCATATAAGCCTTAGGGAGACCGGTTACAGGGGGAACCACAGGGTCACGGCAGGGAGTACTGGGAACCGGTTTAAGACAGTCCTTGAAACAAGAAGTACCCCAGCTCTTGATTTCTCCTGTGGACCAATCAAGGGTTGGGGAATGGCGTTGAAGCCACGGTAATCCAAGGAGAATTTCGGAAGTGCAATTGGAGAGGACCAAAAACTCAATTTTTTTGTGATGAGGTCCGATGCACATTAGGAGGGGTTCCGTGCGGTAACGCACGGTACAGTCCAATCTTTGATTGTTAACACAATTGATGTAGAGGGGTCTGGCGAGACTGGTCACCGGGATGTTGAACCTGTTGATGAGAGAGGCCAAAATAAAATTTCCTGCAGATCCGGAGTCCAAGAAGGCCATAGTAGAGAAGGAGAAGATGGAGGAAGATATCCGCACAGGCACAGTAAGGCGTGGAGAAGCAGAGTAGACATCAAGAACTGTCTTCCCTTTGTGCGGAGTCAGCGTACGTCTTTCCAGGCGGGGAGGACGGATAGGACAATCCTTCAGGAAGTGTTCGGTATCGGCACAGTACAGGCACAGATTCTTCATGTGGCGTCGTGTCCTCTCTTGAGGTGTCAAGCGAGACCGGTCAACTTGCATAGCCTCCACGGCGGGAGGCACAGGAACGGATTGTAGAGGACCAGAGGAGAGAGGAGCCGGGGAGAAAAAACGCCTCGTACGAACAAAGTCCATATCCTGGCGGAGCTCCTGACGCCTTTCGGAAAAACGCATGTCAATGCGAGTGGCTAGATGAATAAGTTCATGCAGGTTAGCAGGAATTTCTCGTGCGGCCAGAACATCTTTAATGTTGCTGGATAGGCCTTTTTTAAAGGTCGCGCAGAGGGCCTCATTATTCCAAGATAATTCGGAAGCAAGAGTACGGAATTGGATGGCGTACTCGCCAACGGAAGAATTACCCTGAACCAGGTTCAGCAGGGCAGTCTCAGCAGAAGAGGCTCGGGCAGGTTCCTCAAAGACACTTCGAATCTCCGTGAAGAAGGAGTGTACAGAGGCAGTGATGGGGTCATTGCGGTCCCAGAGCGGTGTGGCCCATGACAGAGCTTTTCCGGACAGAAGGCTGACTATGAAAGCCACCTTAGACCTTTCAGTAGGAAACTGGTCCGACATCATCTCCAAGTGCAGGGAACATTGCGAAAGAAAGCCACGGCAAAACTTAGAGTCCCCATCAAATTTATCCGGCAAGGATAGTCGTAGGCCGGAAGCGGCCACTCGCTGCGGAGGAGGTGCAGGAGCTGGCGGAGGAGATGATTGCTGAAGCTGTGGTAGTAGCTGCTGTAGCATCACGGTCAGTTGAGACAGCTGGTGGCCTTGTTGCGCTATCTGTTGCGACTGCTGGGCGACCACCGTGGTGAGGTCGGCGACAACTGGCAGTGGAACTTCAGCGGGATCCATGGCCGGATCTACTGTCACGATTCGGCTGGCAGGAGGTGGATCCTCTGTGCCAGAGAGGGATTGGCGTGGACCGTGCTAGTGGACCGGTTCTAAGCTGCTACTGGTTTTCACCAGAGCCCGCCGCAAAGCGGGATGGTCTTGCAGCGGCGGTAGCAACCAGGTCGTATCCACTAGCAACGGCTCAACCTCTCTGACTGCTGAAGATAGGCGCGGTACAAGGGAGTAGACAAGAGCAAGGTCGGACGTAGCAGAAGGTCGGGGCAGGCAGCAAGGATCGTAGTCAGGGGCAAAGGCAGGAGGTCTGGAACACAGGCTAGGAACACACTGGGAAACGCTTTCACTGGCACGATGGCAACAAGATCCGGCAAGGAAGGGAAGGGGAAGTGAGGTTATATAGGGAAGTGCACAGGTGAATACACTAATAAAACCAACTGCGCCAATCAGCGGCGCAGTGGCCCTTTAAATCGTAGAGACCCGGCGCGCGCGCGCCCTAAGGAGCGGGGCCGCGCGCGCCGGGACAGGACCGACGGAGAGCGAGTCAGGTACGGGAGCCGGGGTGCGCATCGCGAGCGGGCGCCACCCGCATCGCGAATCGCATCCCGGCTGGAAGAGGTATCGCAGCGCACCCGGTCAGCAGGTCTGACCGGGGCGCTGCGATTGCGAGGATGTTGCGAGCGCTCCGGGGAGGAGCGGGGACCCGGAGCGCTCGGCGTAACAGTACCCTAAAAACACTGCACTACACTAACACATAATAAAGGGTAAAACACAACATATACACCCCTTACACTGTCCCCCCCCCCAAATAAAAATTAAAAACGTATTGTACGGCAGTGTTTCCAAAACGGAGCCTCCAACTGTTGCAAAACAACAACTCCCAGCATTTCTGGACAGCCACTGACTGTCCAGGCATACTGGGAGTTTAGCAACAGCTGGAGGCACCCTGTTTGGGAATCACTGGCGTACAATACCCCTATGTCCACCCCTATACAATCCCTAATTTAGTCCTCAAATGCGCATGGCGCTCTCACTTTGGAGCCCTGTCAAATTTCAAGACAACCGTTTAGGGCCACATATGGGGTATCGCCGTACTCGGGAGAAATTGCCTAACAAATTTTGGGGGCTTTTTCTCCTTTTACCGCTTATGAAAAGGTGAAGTTGGGGTCTACACCAGCATGTTAGTGTAGAAAAATACATTTTTTACACTAACATGCTGGTGTTGCCCTATACTTTTCATTTTGACAAGAGGTAAAAGGGAAAAAAGCCCCCCAAATTTGTAATGTAATTTCTCCCGACTACAGAGATACCCCATAAGTGGGCACAAAGTGCTCTGGGGGTGCACAACAAGGCCCAGAAGGGAGAGTGCACCATGTACATTTGAGGTGATTTGCACAGGGGTGGCTAATTGTTACAGTGGTTTTGACAAACGCAAAAAAACAAAACCCCACATGTGACCCCATTTCGGAAACTACACTCCTCACGGAATGTAATGAGGGGTGCAGTGAGCATTTACACCCCACTGGTGTCTGACAGATCTTTGGAACGGTGGGCTGTGCAAATAAAAAATTTTGTACAGCCCACTGTTCCAAAGATCGGAGAGACACCAGTGGGGGGGTAAATGCTCACTGTACCCCTTGTTACGTTCCTCAAGGGGTCTAGTTTCCAAAATGGTATGCCATATGGGGGTTCTTTTGCTGTCCTGGCACCATAGGGGCTTCCTAAATGCGACATGCCCCCCCCCCGAGCAAAATTTGCTCTCCAAAAGCAAAATGTGACTCCTTCTCTTCTGAGCATTGTAGTTCGCCCGTAGTGCACTTCAGGTCCACTTATGGGGTACCTCCATACTCAGAAGAGATGAGGTTACAAATTTTGGGGGGTATTTTCTGTTATTAACCCTTGCAAGAATTTGAAATTTGGGTGGAAACACACATTTTAGTGAAAAAAATATATATTTTTTTTACATATGCAAAAGTCGTGGAACCCCTGTGGGGTATTAAGGCTCACTTTATTCCTTGTTACGTTCCTCAAGGGGTCTAGTTTCCAAAATGATATGACATGTGTTTTTTTTTTTTTTTGCTGTCCTGGCACCATAGGGGCTTCCTAAATGCGACATGCCCCCGAGCAAAATTTGCTCTCAAAAAGCCAAATATGACTCCTTCTCTTCTGAGCATTGTAGTTCGCCCGTAGTGCACTTTAGGTCAACTTATGGGGTACCTCCATACTCAGAGGAGATGGGGTTACAAATCTTGCGGGTATTTTCTGCTATTAACCCTTGCAAAAATGTGAAATTTTGGGGGAAACACATTTTTTTTTTTTTTTACATATGCGAAAGTCGTGAAACACCTGTGGGGTTTTAGGGCTCACTTAATTCCTTGTTACGTTCCTCAAGGGGTCTAGTTTCCAAAACGGTATGATGTGTTATTTTTTTTGCTGTTCTGGCACCATAGGGGCTTCCTAAATGCAACATGCCCCCAAAAACCATTTCAGAAAAACGTACTCTCCAAAATCCCCTTGTCGCTCCTTCCCTTCTGAGCCCTCTACTGCGCCCGCCAAACACTTTACATAGACATATGAGGTATGTGTTTACTCAAGAGAAATTGGGCTACAAACATAAGTATACATTTTCTCCTTTTACCCCTTGTAAAAATGCAAAAATTGGGTCTACAAGAACATGCGAGTGTAAAAAATCAAGATTGTGAATTTTCTCCTTCATTTTGCTGCTATTCCTGTGAAACACCTGAAGGGTTAAAACGCTGACTGAATGTCATTTTGAATACTTTGAGGGGTGCAGTTTTTATAATGGGGTAATTTGTGGGGAATTTCTAAGATGAAGACCCTTCAAATCCATTTCAAACCTGAACTGATCCCTGAAAAATAGTGAGTTTGAAAATTTTGTGAAAAATTGGAAAATTGCTGCTGAACTTTGAAGCCCTCTGGTGACTTCCAAAACTAAACACGTCAATTTTATGATACTTTTTTATTTGGAATATCCATTTTCCTTACAAGCAGAGAGCTTCAAAGTTCGAAAAATTCAAAATTTTCTAATTTTTCATCAAATTTTGGGATTTTTCACCAAGAAATTATGCAAGTTACCACAAAATTTTACCACTATGTTAAAGTAGAATATGTCACAAAAAACAATTTCGGAATCAGAATGATAACTAAAAGCATTCCAGAGTTATTAATGTTTAAAGGGACAGTGGTCAGATGTGCAAAAAACGCTCTGGTCTTAAGATGTAAAATGGCCTGGTCCTTAAGGGGTTAATAATGTGCTTAATAAAGTGTGTGTTTTTAAATTTTTTCACTTTTTTCTTTATTTTTACCATTTTATTTTAGGTAGTACTACTACTCCTCCCAGCATGGAACAGACTGTCCCATGGTAGGAGTAGTAATACTAAAACTAACTAAACTAAAACTAAAAAATTTAAAAAATAAAGAAAATAGTGAAAAACTTGAAAAACACAAACACACACGTTATTAAACACATTATTAAAATACATTACTAATAAAAAGTTTCGCAAAAATAATTCTCAAAGATATGTTATTTTTACATTTAAATGGCCCCTTTCCACATTTTTATTATTGCCGGCTATATTTTTAGTTCCCTGCCTGCCCACATAAATTGATCCCTGTTTAAAAATCAATAAAAATTTCATTAGAAAAAAATATAAATTTCGTTTAATAATTTTTTTTACATCCCTACTGCATCTTTTTTTTGGGTATCCAACAAATTTTGAAAAAAAAAAAAAAGCAAAGGGGCGAAAATGCAATTTCCAATCAAAGGCAAAAACATAAGAAAAAAACACCAAAACGCTGGGAAAATCTGTGGCGGTTTTTCTGGCATTTTTTCTGGTGTTTTATGTTTTAAAAAAAAACTCCAGAAAATTTTTTTTTGTTTAAACCTGGCCTGATAGAAAGTCATTAATTTGCTTTTCATGTACAGTCTATTCCGTATTTTGGAACTAACAAGAATGTATTTATGTGCAGCAGATTTGAATCAGAAACTTGACGAAAAATATATTCCTTTAATTTGAAAATGAGTTTTACTAAATAAAATATTTATTTATGAAGAGTGTATTTTTTGTACCATACTGAAGATCCTGACTTGACAACAATTTTTTTTTTCATTTACAATTAAATGGTGTACTTTTAAATACATAAGAGGATAGAGGAAACAAATAAATGACAATAAACTGTGTTTTTATTTAATTTTACATTTCATTTTATTATTCTTGTAAGAGCTCATTAACCCTTATTTTGTATATTTTGCCATTACATTGACATATAAGTATTAATATGTTTTAGAATAAAGATGGTTGATTTATTTTACTATACAGTATATCTTTCAGATGTCTTATATACACACACACATTGAGTGTTCCGCAAGTTTCTGTTGCAGCCGTATAGAGGCGTATTTCTCTATAAAAAGTAAAATATAGAGGCACTCCGCTGTTGTACGTGTTTTCTGTTTCAAGTGTATAGTGGCCTGTTAGTGTAAAAGCAGGGATATATACAGGCATTGAGTGTTCTGCAAGTTTCTGTTGCAGCCGTATAGGGGCGTATTTCTCTAAAAAATTTAAACTATAGATGCAAACCACTGTTCTAAAAGTATGTCAGGCAGAGAAGTGACAGGCCGTTCACAGAGGAGTGGCAGAGGCCTAAATTTATCAGGCGCAGGCAGAGGTCACAGCAGAGTAGGGGCGTGTGGCCGCAGGAGTCGCAGAGAGAGGTCTGAGCTCCCGGTGTCAGCTAGCGGTCAAGTTTCGACCAAAAACTCATCATCCACTTCATCCGAAGGGACATTCGGTGGATTCCTCAGACTCAGTTGGCATGGCCCAGAAGCAGTCCCTGTCCTCAAACTGCCTGTATCCTATCCTGTTCCCTCATACAGAGAAGTATTTTAAGCTTTGGGCTCAACTTTGGGCTTAGAGGACAGTCAGCAGCTACTGCCCAGCCAAGATCTGGAGAAGACATCCCCCGCTTCCTCCGCTAAACGGGCAAGTAGTGAGGAGGAGAGTGGCATAGGAGGTGGTGTTGCAAGCGTTAAGGAGACACCAGTGAGAAATTTGAGGATGACATTAGTGATGTGCAGACACAACTCGATGATGATGAAGTCAATAGCACTTGGGAGCCGATACAGAAGGGGGCTTTATCATCATGAGGAGAAGAGGGTGGCAGGTTGCTCGTGCCCAGCAAGGCGGTAGCATGGTTGGGAGTCAGCAGGGGGCAGCAGTGGGAAGTCTGGAACCAAACATGCCCGGGGTAGACCAACTGCTTTTCGGCAGCCTACCTGCCCGGGAGGTAGTGGAGCAGGGGTTTCCGGAGTCCGCTGCAGTAGCAGTCAGTCAGTGCGGACTGTTGGGGGGAAAATTAGCTACTCAGCACTGTGGCAGTATTTTTGTCAAGCATTCGGAGGAGGTTGGCATGGCCACATGTAAAATATGTCAGCAGAAGGTGAAGCGTGGCCAGGGTCCCAATTTTGGCACCAAGGCCCTGCGTCAACATATGGTGCGCCACCATAAAACGGCCTGGGAGAACCATGGCTCCATTGTAGAGGTGCAGCCTGCTGCAGCAACTACCGCATTACCCAGTGGCTCGCCGCTCTGTGTTTCTGGCAGCCAAGGCTCCACCACTTCAGGTCAAGGGAGCTGTATGTCATTCCTATCTTCTGTTGGTCCAGATGCCCCTGCTCCTCCTACTTCTCGTCAGTCATTACGGCAGTAATCCATCACCAAAGCGATTTCCAAGAGTCAGCAGTATGTGCCCGCTCATCCAATGGTGCAGAAGCTGGAGAGTCCCAAGCCGTAATTTTATAAAAAGACAGTACCAGCCCTGCACAAATGTGTAGAACAGAAGGTAGGCCAGTCCTTGAGCCTGTCGGTGTGTACCAAAGTGCACGGCAGCACTAATGTGTGGAGCTGTAACTATGGTCAGGGACAATACATGTCCTTTACAGCCCACTGGGTGAAGGTGGTTCCTGCACAGCCACACCAGCAACTTGGCCAGGTCACGCTGCTTCCGCCTCCACGCCCTCACGCTGTTGGTCCTGCGACAATGTCCCACTCTGCCTCCTCATCCTCCACCATGTCCTCAGCCTCGACTGCACGGACAAGTCACAGTGCCCCTCCAGCATACCAAGTGTGCAGGGCACGGCGGTGTCACACTGCCCTTCACCTGGTTTGCCTTGGCGAACAGGGTCACACAGGTGAGGAACTGCTCAAAGTGATTCCTCAAGAAAAATCAAATCATGGATTTCTCCACCACAACTTAATATGGGAACCATGGTGACCGACAACGGGAAGAACATCTTGTCTGTGCTGCTTTCAGGAAGCCTGAGCCATGTGCCCTGCATGGCACACATGTTCAAATTGGTTATCAAGCGGTTCCTAAAGTGTTGCACCCATCTGCAAGACATCCTAACAATGACCAGGAAACTTTGCATGCACTTCAGCCACTCATACACAGCACACCCTCCTTGAGCTGCAGCGTCAGAACAGTCTCCCCCAATATAGTCTGATATGCAATGTTTCCACCCATTGGAATTCCACCCTCCATATGTTGGACTGACTATACAAACAGAGAAAGTCCATCACCGATTCCTTGATAATCCAAGCAGATAGGGGTACACCCCTGTGTAACTTTGATGTCAACATGTGGCAGCTCATATGTGACACCTGCCGTTTTCTCGGGCCCTTTGAAGGAACTACATTATTTGTCAGTTGCCAGGATTACAGGATGAACAACATCATTCTACTGCTTCATTTCCTACAACAGATAGTGGAAACAATGGCTGGTGAGGGCACTGGAGACGTGGCACCTACATCTCACAGCCACATGAGCCAAACTGGGCAGCAAAACTGGGTTTGTGGCAGCAACTAGCAGAGTTTGTCCCGGAAAAGCTGTCCTGCCCGGCCAGTAGTGGGCCATCAGTGCGGGTATTAAGTGCCGCAGGGGTCATTGTAACCCCAAGGAGAACTCGCCTGTCCACCAAAAATGTGGAGAGACTGACCTTTGTCAAGATGAATGAGGCTTGGATCAGCCAGGATTTCCACCCACCAATGCCTCATCCATCAGACTAGATTATCCATGGTGCCACACCAACACTTTGACAAAAGAGACCAGTTTCGTCTGCCTACCTGCCTCAGCTACTATTGTGATCCTGCCACCCGCCTAATGCCACACATCTGATGCCAATTGCTCCTTCTTTCACCTACCTTCATCATCGGGTACTGGTATTACCACCCACTGCCCCACTCTGTCACAGGGTCACATTCAGGACTCCTGATGCTGCTGCCACCTCCAGGCTCTGTCAATGTTCCACCATATGATCTCCTCATGGTGCTGCTGCTGCCACCTCCAGGTTCTATCATTGTGCCGCCATATGGTCTCATCATGCTGCTGCCACCTCCAGGTTCTGTCAATGTGCCGCCCTATGATCTCGTCATGCTGCTGCCACCTCCAGGCTCTGTCATTGTGCCACCCTATGGTCTTGTTATGCTGCTACCACCTCCAGGCTGTGTCATTGTGCAGCCATGTGATCTCCTCATGATGTTGGCACATTGAACTTGTTAATCTCTTCAAAATCTTCAATTGAGATTTAAAAACTCTCTTTAATTGTGAGGCCCTATGGTCTTGTCAGGCTGCTGCCAGATCCAGGCTCCAAGGAAACGGGTTGGAGCAATATAACTAAACCATAACATGGCACATGTGTTCAATCTGGTTGTCAAACGGTTCCTTTAGTCTTCCACCCATCTGCAAGACATCCTAAAAATGTCCAGGAAACATTGCATGCTCCACAAAGCACACCCTCCTTAAGCTGCTCATCGCCATATATTAGCTCTGGAATTACCACAAGAATCCAAGTAAACAGGATGGTGTGATTAAAATAAACCTTAACTGATTAAATGACATATTCACAGTTTCATATGCAGTTTCACAGTACCAGCTGTGTTTACTTAGACGTGTATGGCCAGACAAGCATATGATACTGGTAGGATCTATCCAGTTGTCCTACCTAGGCCTGCACCACTGAGAGGGAGGACAAACTGACACACTACTTCATAGGCTGCCGCCACCTCCAGACTGTGTCATTGTGCCGCCTTATGATATCATGCTGCTGGTGGCACATTAAACTCATTAATCTCTTTAAACTCTTTAACTGACATCTCAAAAATCTCTTTAATCTCTTCAATTATGACTCCATATGATCCCCCGACCCTGCTGCCACATCCAGATGCTCTGTGTGAGTGATTCTAATAGTGACGCCTAATCTGCATGTCATACTGAATAACAGTGTTATTTCACTTCCCTAGCACACTCCCTATGCGTGTTACAGCAAGGAAAAGTGTTCAACACCCCTATTGAGGGTCTCAGTAGCCTGGAAATAGCAGTTTTTAATAGCGATTCACTGCGAATATATTTGGATCACACCACATTTTTGGGGTAAAATCGGTGAATCGGCTGAATCGAATTTTTAAAAAATTCGCCCATTTCTAGTTATGTACTATTGTATTCTGTGTTTTTATGCACTTTATGCACATGGCACTTTACTTTCCAGCACTTATATGTACTTACGTTATTTATTATACTATCAATTTCTGATGCAGTGGGTCTGTGATGTTGTTGTTTATTGATGCTGTTCCTCCTTTTTATCTCTGGTATTTTTATTGCATATCAATGAAAATTTACATTTTATTTTAGTCAAGTGACTCCATTAGTTTTCTTGGTTTGATATTGGTTTGGTAGCTCACAATACACTGTGCCTTATGACATACAAGGGTTATAATATTATCACTACTATATTATATATCATACTTTCTCGTTCCCCTGTTTAAGTGCTTTGTCTTTTTGGTTACTTCTTTTAGATGTCTTGTACATGACCTCCATCAATTAACTGAAGCAACGAATTGTAAAAAACACCAACTCTCCCTCTGGAGACCTTAGCATGTCCATGCATTATATGGACAACTACCTGGTTAAAATAAGCTTTAAGTAAGACTCTATTCCACTTTTGGAAATAAAACACTTGCCGTTTCTCAACAGAATTTAGCAGATACAGCAGTTGGAGTCTATCTTTAGAGACCTGTTAAACAAGAAAACATGTTAAAAAACAGGACATCTCCTTTAACCTCTTAAGGACCCAGGACGTACGGGGACGTCCCCGCACCCTGGGCCTTAAGGACCCAGGACGTCCCCGTACGTCCTGGCGTTTTCCGGTCTCTGCCGCTCGCCGGGCAGAGATCGGAACTGGATGCCTGCTGAAATCCTTCAGCAGGCATCCAGGGCAAACGCCGAGGGGGGCCATGTAGGCCCCCCATGTCGGCGATCGCCGCAAATCGCAAGGGAAATCGCCCTTGCGATCTGCGGCGATACCGGGCTGATCGGGTCTCTGGGACCCGACCGCCCGGTAATTTCGCATGATCCCGGCTGTCACAGACAGCCAGGACCATGCTAACGTATAGGAGCGAGGTGGCAAGCCTGCCACCTCCTCCTGTACCCTGCGATCTGTCGGTTAGTTAACCGACCAATCGCAGGAGGGGGGGCGGTTACTTCCTCCCGTCCTGCCCGGCCCCTGAAAGTCCGGAGAGGACGGGAGGAAGACCGGAGGACGCGGCGGGGGACTGGGGAGTGCTGGGGACCGGTACTTACCTCGTCCCTGAAGACCCGGATCCAGACGAGGAAGATGGCGGCGGCGGCGACAGGTGAGTTCCTCTTCAGCCGCGGTCGGGCCCTTTACAGCAATGCACGTCACCGTAAAGCGACATGCATTGCTGTAATAGGACCCTGTAAACTACAACTCCCAGCATGCCCAGACAGCCCTTGGCGTCTGGGCATGCTGGGAGTTGCAGTTTTGCAACATCTGGAGGTCCACAGTTTGGAGACCACTGTGCCCTTCCAGATGTTGCAAAACTAGACATCCTCAGCATGCCCTTACTGTCCAGGCATGCTGGGAGTTGTAGTGCTGTAACATCTGGCCCTTCAGATGTTGCAGAACTACAACTCACAGCATGCTTGGACAGTTTTGGCATACTGGGGGTTGTAGTTTTGCAACATCTGGAAGGGCCGAGATTGGGAACCACTGTATTAGTGGTCTGCAAACTAGTCCTCCAGATGTTGCAAAACTACAACTCCAAGCATGCTGGGAGTTGTAGTTCGGCAACATCTGGCTCTAAAGATGTTGCCGAACTACTACTCCCAGCATGCCTGAGAATGTTTGGGAGTTGTGGTTTTGCAACAGCTGGAGGCACACTGGTTGGGAAACAATGTTTCCTAACTCAGTGTTTCCCAACCCGTGTGCCTCCAGCTGTTGCAAAACCACAACTCCCAAACATTCTCAGGCATGCTGGGAGTAGTAGTTTTGCAACAGCTGAAGGTCCCCCCTGTGAATGTACAGGGTACACTCACATGGGCAGGCGGCTTACAGTGAGTATCGGGCTGCAAGTTTGCAATGCAGCAAATTTTGCGCGGCAGCTCAAACTCGCTGTAACCCCCCCGCCCGTGCGACTGTACCCTAAAAACACTACACTACACTACCACATAATAAAATAAAAAGTAAAAAACACTACATATACACATACCCCTACACAGCCCCCGTCCCCTCCCCAATAAAAATGAAAAACGCCTGGTACGCCACTCTTTCCAAAATGGAGCCTCCAGCTGTTGCAAAACAACAACTCCCAGTATTGCCGGACAGCCGTTGACTGTCCAGGCATGCTGGGAGTTTGCAACAGCTGGAGGCACCCTGTTTGGGAATCACTGGCGTAGAATACCCCTATGTCCACCCCTATGCAAATCCCTAATTCAGGCCTCAAATGCGCAGGGCGCTCTCACTTTGGAGCCCTGTCGTATTTCAAGGCAACAGAATAGGGTCACATATGGGGTATGGCCGTACTCGGGAGAAATTGACTAACAAATCTTGGGGGTCTTTTTCTCCTTTCACCCCTTATGAAAAGGTGAAGTTGGGGTCTACACCAGCATGTTAGTGTAAAAAAAATAAACTTTTTACACTAACATGCTGGTGTTGCCCTATACTTTTCATTTTGACAAGAGGTAAAGGGGAAAAAAATTTGTAACGCAATTTCTCCCGAGTACGGAGATACCCCATATGTGGGCGCAAAGTGCTCTGGGGGCGCACAACAAGGCCCAGAAGGGAGAGTGCGCCATGTACATTTGAGGTGATTTGCACAGGGGTGGCTGATTGTTACAGCGGTTTTGACAAACGCAAAAAAACCAAAACCCCACATGTGACCCCATTTCGGAAACTACACCCCTCACGGAATGTAATGAGGGGTGCAGTGAGAATTTACACCCCACTGGTGTCTGACAGATCTTTGGAAGAGTGGGCTGTGCAAATTAAAAATGTTGTACAGCCCACTGTTCCAAAGATATGACAGACACCAGTGGGGGGTAAATGTTCACTTTACGCCTTCTTATGTTCCTCAAGGGGTCTAGTTTCCAAAATGGTATGCCATGTGGGGGTTATTTTGCTGTCCTGGCACCATATGGGCTTCCTAAATGCGACATGCCCCCCGAGCAAAATTTGCTCTCAAAAAGCCAAATATGACTCCTTCTCTTCTGAGCATTGTAGTTCGCCCGTAGTGCACTTCAGGTCAACTTTTGGGGTACCTCCATACTCAGAAGAGATGTGGTTACAAATTTTGGGGGGTATTTTCTGCTATTAACCCTTGCAAAAATGTGAAATTTGGGAGGGAAACACACCTTTTAGTGATTTATTTTAATTTTTTTTTTACGTATGCAAAAGTCATGAAACCCCTGTGGGGTATTAAGGCTCACTTTATTTCTTGTTATGTTCCCCGAGGGGTCTAGTTTCCAAAATGGTATGACATGTGTTTTATTTTGCTGTCCTGGCACCATAGGGGCTTCCTAAATGCGACATGCCCCGAGCAAAATTTGCTCTCAAAAAGCCAAATATGACTCCTTCTCTTCTGAGCATTGTAGTTCACCCATAGTACACCTCAGGTCAACTTGTGGGGTACCTTCATACTCAGAAGAGATGGGGTTACAATGTTTGGGGGGTATTTTCTGCTATTAACCCTTGCAAAAATGTGAAATTTGGGGGGAAACACACATTTTAGTGAAATTTTATTTTTATTTTTTTACATATGCAAAAGTCGTGAAACACCTGTGGGGTATTACGGCTCACTTTGTTCCTTGTTACGTACCTCAAGGGGTCTAGTTTCCAAAATGGTATGCCATGTGGGTTTTTTTTGCTGTTCTGGCACCATAGGGGCTTCCTAAATGCAACATGCCCCCCAAAAACCATTTCAAAAAAACGTACTCTCCAAAATCCCCTTGTCGCTCCTTCGCTTCTGAGCCCTCTACTGCGCCCGCCGAACACTTTACATAGACATATGAGGTATGTGCTTACTCGAGAGAAATTGGGCTACAAATACAAGTATACATTTTCTCCTTTTTCCCCTTGTAAAAATTCAAAAATTGGGTCTACAAGAACATGCGAGTGTAAAAAATGGAGATTGTGAATTTTCTCCTTCACTTTGCTGCTATTCCTGTGAAACACCTAAAGGGTTAAAACGCGGACTGAATGTCATTTTGAATACTTTGGGGGGTGCAGTTTTTATAATGGGGTCATTTGTGGGGTATTTCTAAAATGAAGACCCTTCAAATCCACTTCATACCTGAACTGGTATATGAAAAATTGTGAGTTTGGAAATTTTGTGAAAAATTGGAAAATTGCTGCTGAACTTTGAAGCCCTCTGGTGTCTTCCAAAAGTAAAAACTTGTCACTTTTATGATGCAGACATAAAGTAGACATATTGTATATGTGAATAAAAAAATAAATTATTTGGAATATCCATTTTCCTTACAAGCAGAGAGCTTCAAAGTTAGAAAAATGCAAAATTTTCAAATTTTTCATAAAATTTGGGGATTTTTCACCAAGAAAGGATGCAAGTTACCACAAAATTTTACCACTATGTAAAAGTAGAATATGTCACGAAAAAACAATCTCGGAATCAGAATGATAACTAAAAGCATTCCAGAGTTATTAATGTTTAAAGTGACAGTGGTCAGATGTGCAAAAAAAGGCCGGGTCCTGAGGTGTAAAATGGCTGGGTCCTTAAGGGGTTAATATAATCTCAAATTTATTGATTATATGTACCTTATTCATGTCTTAATCAGGTTTTTATAAGAATGTTTAGCGTAAGACATAAACTTAAAAGCGTTCTGGGCTTCTAAGTCCCTTATCCTTTCCATCAAAGCAAAAGAAAAAAAAAAGGAGAAAATTAAAATGATGAATATAAAAATTATAATCTTTTTTAAAATGTGTAAATTGTTGCTGAATATTAAAAAGACATATGTATTTTTTCAAAAGCCTTGACTTTTTCTTCCACCATTTCAGCATAGAGACAAAAAAATTAACAAACCACAATTCAAATGATTCACAGCTTAAATGAATGTAGTGAATCATAACCTTAACCACTTAAAGGGGTAGTCCAGTGGTGAAAAACGTATCCCCTATCCTAAGGATAGGGGATAAGTTTGAGATTGCGGGGGGTCCGACCGCTGGGGCCCCCTGCGATCTCTCTGTACGGGGCCCCGGCTCTCGGCCTAGATAGCGGGTGTCGACCCCCGCACAAGGCGGCGGCCGACACGCCCCCTCAATACATCTCTATGGCAGAGCCGGAGATTGCCGAAGGTAGCGCTTAGGCTCTGCCATAGAGTTGTATTGAGGGGGTGTGTCGGCCGCCGCCTCGTGCGGAGGTCGACACGCCCCCTTCCCGCGGGCTGTCGGGGCTCCGTAGAGGAGATCGCAGGGGGCCCCAGCGGTCGGACCCCCCGCGATCTGCAACTTATCCCCTATTCTTAGGATAGGGGATAAGTTGCTCACCACTGAGTCACCACTGGACTACTCCTTTAAAGGGGTACTCCGCCCCTCGACATCATATCCCCTGTCCAAAGGATAGGGGATAAGATGTCAGAACGCCGGGGTCCCGCTGCTGGGGACCCCGAGAATCGCTGCTGCAGCACCCCGCTATCATTACTGCGCAGAGCGAGATCGCTCTGCATGTAATAATGGGCAATACAGGGGTCGGAGCATCGTTACGTCACGGCTCTGCCCCTCGTGACGTCACAGATCGCCCCCGTCAATACAAGTCTATGGGCAGGGGGCGTGGCGGTCGTCACGCCCACTGCCATAGACTTGCATTAAGGGGACGGGCCGTGATGTCATGAGGGGCCGGAGCCATGACGTCACGCTGCTCCGGCCCCTGTATCGCCCGTCATTACGCACAGAGCGAACTTGCTCTGTGCAGTAATGATGGTGGGGTGCCGCAGCGGCGATCCCCGGGGTCCCCAGCAGGGGGACCGTGGCGATGTAACATCTTATCCCCTATCCTTTGGATAGGGGATAAGATGCCAGGGACGGAGTATCCCTTTAAGAACTCAGGGTGTACCTGTTTGCAGCATGAGGACACCATATAGTGGCTGAATGACACAGCGTGGAGGTGTTGGCAGCATGAGGAGACCATATAGTGGCTGAATGGCACAGCGTGGAGGTGTTTGCAGCATGAGGAGACCATATAGTGGCTGAATAACACAGTGTGGAGGTTTTGGCAGCATGAGGAGACCATATAGGGGATGAAGGGAACAGCCCAGAGTTGCCAGCAGCACGAGTAGGCACTAGGCCTTCACAATCCCTAAGATTAAGAGATGAATTTAGAAATTTAAATCGAAGATTTTGGATAGCGGGTGCTACCTATGATAAAATTTGAGTTTCCCAGACCCAGGCCCAGCAGCGGCATCAGTAAACCATATATTGCCTGTATGACACAGTCTGGAGTTGATTGATGCATGAGTACACACCAGGGCTACAATCCCTAAAAGAACACACAACAATTTTTGAAATTTTTGAGGAAGAAGATTTTGGATAGTGGGTTCTACCTATGATAAAATTTTAATTTCCCAGACCCAGGTCCAGCAGCGGCATCAGTAAACCATATATTGCCTGAATGACACAGCCTGGAGTTGGCTGATGCATTAGTACACACCAGGGCTTCACAATCCCTAAACAAAAACACAACAATTTTTGAAATTTTTGATGAAGAAGATCTTGGATAGCGGGTGCTACTTATGATAAAATTTGAATTTCCCAGACCCAGGCACAGCAGTGGCATAAGTAAGCCATATATTGCCTGAATGACACAGCCTGAAGTTGGCTGATGCATGAGTACACACCAGGGCTTCACAATCCCCCAAAAAACACAACCATTTTTGAGGAAGAAGTTTTTGGATAGGGGGTGCTACCTATGATAAAATTTGAATTTTCCAGACCCAGGCCCAGCAGCGGCATCAAGCAAACCATATATTGCCTGAATGACACAGCCTGGAGTTGGCTGATGCATTAGTACACACCTGGGCTTCACAATCCCTAAACAAAAACTTTTTGACATTTTTGAGGAAGAAGATTTTGGATAGCGGGTGCTACCTATGATAACATTTGAATTTCCCAGGCCCAGCAGCGGCATCAGAAAACCACATTGTTACTGCCTGTGCATTGTTCCTACTCCCGGCGGGGCCGGGATGCGCATCACGGGACGCGCCCGCATGCGAATCCCGGCCCGTCTCTCACCCAGTACTGCTGCCGCTTCCGCTCCTGTGTCTCGGCCCCATCGTGCGCGCCCTCGTCTCCTAGGGCGCGCGCACGACGGAGCTCTGAGATTTAAAGGGCCAGTACGCCCTTAATTACTGTATGTACCTGATACTAACTAATAAAGTTCCTGCACCTCCCACACTTCCCTGCCGGATCTTCAGTGCACTTTGCCTAAGAGAAAGCATTCCCATTGCCTGTTTTGCCTACCCGTGTTACCAGACTTACTTGCTACGTTTTTTGACTACAAACCTTTGCCGCCTGCCTTGACCTTCTTCTATGTTGACTATGCCTCTGTCTCATCCTCCTGTGTGGTCGAGCCGTATCGGGGGTAGTGACCTGGGTGTAGCCTGCCGCAGCAAATCCATCCTGCCTTGCGGTGGGCTCTGGTGAAGACCAGCAACACCTTAGACTCCGCTCCCTGATACGGTCCAAGTCATCAGCCACATAGGTAGAGGATCCACTACCTGCTCCGTGTCATCCACATCCAGGTACGTGACAGCAAGATCCGGCCATGGATCCAACTGGGGTTCCTCTGCCTGAAAACTCGGATCTTGCACCTATCGTGGCACTTCAGTCCTAGCAGTTGGCCCAGCAGGCACAGCAGCTCAACCAGCTAACAGCCATGATGCAGCAGTTGCTTTCTGCTCAGCAGCAGCTGCCACAGCCTCCATCTCCTCCTCCTGCTCCAGTACAACCTCCTGCTCCTGCAGCATCCTCCGGAACTAAACTCCGTTTGTCGCTTCCAGAGAAATATGAGGGGAATCCCAAGTCCTGTCGTGGTTTTGTGACACAGTGCTCCATGCACATAGAACTCATGGAGGCCTGGGCAACCCCTCTGTGGGATCGCAGTGATGTTGTCACCACTAATCTCCAGGCATTCCTGACCGAATTCCGCATTGTATTTGAGGAACCTGCTCGAGCTTCCTCTCAGGGCAACTCCACTGTTGGCGAGTATGCCATCCGGTTCCAAACCCTGGCGTCTGAGTTGTCCTGGAATAATGAAGCTCTCTGTGCTACCTTCAAGAGAGGATTATCTAGCCAAATTAAGGATGTCCTCGCGGCCCGGGAATTGCCATCTATCTTGAATGAACTGATACAATTGGCATCCTGGATAGATATCCGTTTCTCCGAGCGACGTGAGGAACTACGCCAAGAAAGGGATTCTGCACGACCTTGGCGCTTTCCTCGTCTGGCACCAGTCTTCCACCAACCATCACAACCTTCTCCGTTGCCTCCCGCAGTGCAGGCTATGCAGGTGGATCGGTCTCGCTTGACCCATCAGGAAAGGACTCGCCAACTGTTACGCCGAGCGCTCCGGGTCCCCGTTCCTCCCCGGAGCGCTCGCCTCATCTTCGTTGTTGCAGCGCCCCGGTCAGATCCACTGACCGGGTGCGCTGCGGTCCCGCCTTCAGCCGGGATGCGATTCGCGATGCGGATAGCGCCCGCTCGCGATGCGCACCCCGGCCCCCGTACCTGACTCGCTCTCCCTCGGTCCTGTCCCGGCGCGCGCGGCCCCGCTCCCTAGGGCGCGCGCGCGCCGGGTCTCTGCGATTTAAAGGGCCAGTGCACCAATGATGGTGCCTGGCCCAATCTTCCCAATTAGCTAATTGGCTCCCACCTGTGCACTTCCCTATATCTAGTCTCCTCCCTTGCACTCCCTTGCCGGATCTTGTTGCACTTGTGCCTAGTGAAAGCGTTCCCTTGTCTGTTCCTAGTCCGTGTTCCTGACCTCCTGCCGTTGCCCCTGACTACGATCCTTGCCGCCTGCCCCCGACCTTCTGCTACGTCCGACCTTGCTTCTGCCTACTCCCTTGTACCGCGCCTATCTTCAGCATCTTCAGCAGCCAGAGAGGTGAGCCGTTGCTAGTGGATACGACCTGGTCACTACCGCCGCAGCAAGACCATCCCGCTTTGCGGCGGGCTCTGGTGAAAACCTGTAGTGGCTTAGAACCGGTCCACTAGCGCGGTCCTCGCCATCCCTCTCTGGCACAGAGGATCCACTACCTGCCTGCCGGCATCGTGACAGTAGATCCGGCCATGGATCCCGCTGAAGTTCCTCTGCCAGTTGTCGCTGACCTCACCACGGTGGCCGCCCAGCAAGCCCGACAGATCGCCCTTCTAACCCGTCAGCTGTCGGAAATGTCCACCATTTCGCACCAACTTCAGTCGCAACTTCTCCAGCAATCTTCTCCTCCGCCAGCTCCTGCACCTCCTCCGCAGCGAGTGGCCACTCCTAGCCTCCGCCTGTCCTTGCCGGACAAATTTAATGGGGACTCTAAGTATTGCCGTGGCTTTCTTTCGCAATGTTCCCAGCACTTGGAGATGATGTCGGACCAGTTTCCTACTGAAAGGTCTAAGGTGGCTTTCGTGTTCTGCCTTCTGTCTGGAAAAGCCCTGTCATGGGCCGCACCGCTCTGGGACCGCAATGACCCCGTCACTGCCTCTGTACACTCCTTCTTCTCGGAAATTCGAAGTGTCTTTGAGGAACCTGCCCGAGCTTCTTCAGCCGAGATTGCCCTGCTGAACCTGGCCCAGGGTGTTTCTTCCGTTGGCGAGTACGCCATTCAGTTCCGTGCTCTTGCTTACGAGTTGTCCTGGAATAGTGAGATTCTCTGCGCGACCTTTAAAAAAGGCCTATCCAGCAACATTAAAGATGTTCTGGCCGCACGAGAGACTCCTGCTGACCTACATGAACTCATTCATCTAGCCACTCGCATTGACATGCGTTCTTCCGGATGGCGTCTGGAGCTCCGCCTGGATATGGACTTTGTTCGCACGAAGCGTTTTTTCTCTCCGGCTCCTCTCTCCTCTGGTCCTCTGCAATCTGTTCCTGTGCTTCCCGCCGCGGAGGCTATGCAAGTTGACCGGTCTTGCTTGACACCTCAAGAGAGGACACGACGCCGCATGGAGAATCTTTGCCTGTACTATGCCGGTACCGAACACTTCCTGAAGGATTGTCCTATCCGTCCTCCCCGCCTGGAAAGACGTACGCTGACTCCGCACGAAGGTGACACAGTTCTTGATGTCAACTCTGCTTCTCCACGCCTTACTGTGCCTGTGCGGATATCTGCCTCTACCTTCTCCTTCTCTACTATGCTCTTCTTGGATTCCGGATCTGCAGGAAAATTTTTTTTGACCTCTCTCATCAACAGGTTCTACGTTCCTGTGACCAGTCTCGCCAGACCCCTCTACATCTATTGTTTTTACAATAAAAGATTGGACTGTCTCGTACGTTTCCACACAGAACCCCTCCTAATTTGCATCGGACCTCATCACGGAAAAATTGAGTCTTTTTTCCTCAGGTTCTTTGGCCCCAAGAAGAGGGGGAGACCCAAGGGGGGGGGTACTGTTACGCCGAGCGCTCCGGGTCCCCGTTCCTCCCCGGAGCGCTCGCCTCATCTTCGTTGTTGCAGCGCCCCGGTCAGATCCACTGACCGGGTGCGCTGCGGTCCCGCCTTCAGCCGGGATGCGATTCGCGATGCGGATAGCGCCCGCTCGCGATGCGCACCCCGGCCCCCGTACCTGACTCGCTCTCCCTCGGTCCTGTCCCGGCGCGCGCGGCCCCGCTCCCTAGGGCGCGCGCGCGCCGGGTCTCTGCGATTTAAAGGGCCAGTGCACCAATGATGGTGCCTGGCCCAATCTTCCCAATTAGCTAATTGGCTCCCACCTGTGCACTTCCCTATATCTAGTCTCCTCCCTTGCACTCCCTTGCCGGATCTTGTTGCACTTGTGCCTAGTGAAAGCGTTCCCTTGTCTGTTCCTAGTCCGTGTTCCTGACCTCCTGCCGTTGCCCCTGACTACGATCCTTGCCGCCTGCCCCCGACCTTCTGCTACGTCCGACCTTGCTTCTGCCTACTCCCTTGTACCGCGCCTATCTTCAGCATCTTCAGCAGCCAGAGAGGTGAGCCGTTGCTAGTGGATACGACCTGGTCACTACCGCCGCAGCAAGACCATCCCGCTTTGCGGCGGGCTCTGGTGAAAACCTGTAGTGGCTTAGAACCGGTCCACTAGCGCGGTCCTCGCCATCCCTCTCTGGCACAGAGGATCCACTACCTGCCTGCCGGCATCGTGACACCAACGAACCAAAAATCTTTGTCTTTACTGCGCTAGTGCAGACCACTTCCTTAAGGATTGTCCTCTGCATCCTCAGCCACAGGGAAACGCTTGCACCTAGGGTTTGTAGGAGAGGCCTCCCTAGGTGTGAATTCCTCCTCTCCACGTTTAAATTTGCCAGTCCAGCTACTTCTTTCCTCCAAAGAGACCCTTCTGGCCTTCCTGGACTCTGGCTCTGCGGGAGACTTTATTGATGCCTCCCTGGTGCATAAGTATCGTCTGCCTGTGTCCCGTCTTCAGAAACCCCTGTACATCTCTACGGTAAATGGAGAAATACTGGACTGTACCGTGCTATACTACACAGAACCCCTGGCGATGCAGGTCGGAGTTTCACATTAGGAGAACTTGTCCTTCTACATTCTCCCACACTGTACTTCTCCTCTCCTAATTGGTCTACCTTGGTTGCAGCTCCATGCCCCATAGTTATATTGGAAAACTGGAGAAGTTCTACGCTGGGGCCCACATTGCAACAGTCACTGTATCCATGTCCATGTTACTAAGCAGCAACCAACTTCTAGACTATTGCCTGGACTGCCCTATTTCCTCCAGGACTTTGCAGACTTTTTCAGCAAAAAGCAAGCTAAAATATTGCCTCCACACCATACCTATGATTGCCCCATAGATCTCCTGCCCGGCACCTTCCCTCCCAGAGGCAGAATTTACCCCTTGTCTGTTCCGGAAACCCAGACCATGGCAGACTATATCCAAGAAAATCTGCACAAGGGGTTTATCAGGAAGTCCTCTTCTCCTGCCTGTCACGATTCGGCTGGCTGGAGGTGGATCCTCTGTGCCAGAGAGGGATTGGCGTGGACCGTGTCGGTGGACCGGTTCTAAGTTGCTACTGGTTTTCACCAGAGCCCGCCGCAAAGCAGGATGGTCTTGCAGCGGCGGTAGCAACCAGGTCGTATCCACCGGCAACGGCTCAACCTCTCTGACTGCTGAGATAAGCGCGGTACAAGGGAGTAGACAAGAGCAAGGTCGGACGTAGCAGAAGGTCGGGGCAGGCAGCAAGGTTCGTAGTCAATAGTAATAGCAGGAGGTCAGGAACACAGTAATGGTAAACACAGTAGTAGCTTTCTCTAGGCCCTAAGGCAACAAGATCCGGCAAGGAAGTGCAGGGGAACTGAGGTTATATGGACAGGAGGCAGGTGGAAGCTAATCAGACTAATTGGGCCAGGCACCAATCATTGGTGCACTGGCCCTTTAAATCTTAGAGAACTGGCGGGCGCGCGCCCTAAGGAGCGGAGCCGTGCGCGCCAGGACGTGACTGCCGGGGACCGGGACAGGTGAGTGACTTGGGATGCGATTCGCGAGCGGGCGCGTCCCGCTATGCAAATTGCATCCCCACCGGCAGAGTCAGTGCAGCGCTCCCGGTCAGCGGGTCTGACCGGGGCGCTGCAGAGAGAGGAACGCCGCGAGCGCTCCGGGGAGGAGCAGGGACACGGAGCGCTCGGCGTAACACTGCCGGTGCTTGGTGCTTCTTTGTTGAGAAGAAAGACGGTTCCTTGCGACCTTGTATCGATTACCGTGGTTTAAATAAAATCACAGTGAAGAACCGCTATCCACTACCTGTAATCTCGGACTTATTTGACCACCTGAGAGGTGCCAGAATCTTCTCTAAACTTGATCTACGTGGGGCATATAATTTGATTCCCATTCGTAAAGGGGATGAATGGAAGACTGCGTTTAATACCCGTGATGGACATTTTGAGTATCTGGTCATGCCATTTGGACTTTGTAATGCTCCAGCAGTCTTTCAGGAGTTCGTCAACGACATTTTCCGAGATCTTCTTTACTCCTGTGCCGCAGTCTACTTGGACGACATACTCATCTATCCGCCCAATCCTCAATCTCATCTCTCTCATCTCCGCCAAGTCTTACATCGTCTCCGAGAAAATCATCCCTATGCCAAATTGGAAAAAGGCACTTTTGAAAAGACCAGTCTTCCTTTCTTGGGCTATATTGTTACAACTGAAGGTCTCCAAATGGATCCCGAAAAGTTGTCTGCAGTTCTGGACTGGCCTCTACCGTCTGGTGTGAAAGCGACCCAGCGCTTCCTTGGTTTTGCCAACTACTACCGGCAATTTAAACCTCATTACTCTACTTTGGTAGCTCCCATCGTCTCCCAAACCAAAAAGACGGCAAATCCTAGGGTGTGGACACCAGAGGCTGAAGAAGCTTTTAAACAGTTGAAGTCCGCTTTTGCTTCTGCTTCTGCTCCTGTTTTATCTAGACCTGATCCTTGCAAGCCATTCTTCTTGGAAGTGGATGATTCCTCAGTAGGAGCTGGGGCAGTCTTAACACAAAAGTTTACCAAAGGGAGAAATTTAACCTGTGGATTTTTTCTAAAACCTTCTCCCCTGCTGAGAGAAACTCTACTATCGGAGATCGCGAGCTCCTAGCCATCAAGCTGGCCTTAGAAGAGTGGAGTCACCTCCTGGAAGGTTCTGTACATCCTGTCACAATTTATTCTGACCACAAGAATCTACTTTATCTTCAGTCAGCCCATCGTCTCAACCCACGACAGGCCCTATGGTCATTATTTTTCTCCAGGTTCAACTTCTTCATCCACTTCCGTCCTGCAGAAAAGTATGTCTGAGCTGACGCTCTCTCCAGGTCTTCAGATGTCCAAGCTGACGCTCTCGCCAGAGCGTCTCATTTCCTCAGCACCAGCAAGTCTCCAACATCTACCTCCTGGAAAAACTTACCTATCACCACGTATGAAACTCCGAGTCTTGTAATGGGGTCATTCTTCTCTTTTGGCCGGCCAACCAGGTGTTCGTAAGACCCTACAGCTCATGTCAAGACATTACTTGTGGCCTACTTTGAAAAAGGATGTCGTTGATTTTGTTCGGTCCTGCTCAATCTGTGCCCGGGCAAGACTCACCGTTCCAAGCCAGCAGGTCTGCTTCTGCCCTTACAAGTTCCTGAGCTTCCTTGGTCTGATATTGCCAAGGATTTCATTACAGACCTTCCATCTTCCCAAGGAAATACTGTCATATGGGTGGTAGTAGATGGATTTTCTAAGATGGCTAATTTTGTACCGCTACCTGGCCTCCCATCAGCTCCACAACTAGCCAAGCTTTTTCTTCATCATATCTTTCGTTTGCATGGACTCCCTTCCCAAATTGTTTCCGACCGAGGGGCTCAGTTTGTCTCTAAATTCTGGTGGGCCCTATGTTCACGTCTACAAATCAAGTTGGAATACTCCTCGGCGTACCATCCCCAATCCAATGGACAGGTCGAGAGGGTGAATCAGGTGTTGGGATACTATCTACGCCATTTTATCTCTGTGCGTCAAGATGACTGGGTCGATCTGCTACCATGGGCTGAATTCTCCTACAGCCACAAGAATTACGATTCCTCAGGTGCTTCTCCCTTCTATGTGGTCTATGGACTTCACCCTCGTGTCCTCATCCATTGTCTTCTTCCTCTAGAGTTCCTGCCGTTGACGAACAAGTACGGAATTTTTCTTCCATCTGGCATAAAACATGTCTTTCACTTCTTCAGGTTACTTCTCGTAGGAAAGTTCAGGCAGACAAGAAGAGACCTCCTCCTCCTGAATATTCTCCTGGTGACAAAGTATGGCTATCTACTAAATATATTTGCTTTAAGATACCCAGTTATAAACTAGGTCCTCGTTATGTGGGTCCCTATAAAGTCAAGAAACGGCTCAATCCTGTGGCTTATTCCCTCCATCTTCCCTCCTCTCTCCGGATCTCAAACTCCTTCCATGTTTCTCTACTAAAACCAGACATCTTCAACCGTTTCTCTCTAAGGGACATCTCTCCTGCCCCAATCTCCGGGAACCTCTGATGTGTATGTTGTAAAGGAAATCTTGAATTCTAAGTTCACCAAAGGAAAACGCTTCTTTCAGGTTGATTGGGAAGATTTCGGACCAGAGGAGAGGACTTGGGAGCCGCAGGACAATATTCTGGACAAAGATCTTCTCAAGAAATTCCTGAGCCGCAAAAGGAGGGGGAGACCAAAAGGGGGGGTACTGTTACTGCCAGCGCTCTGGACTCACTTGTCGACCGTGAGCGCATTGTGCCTACTCCAGGCAGGGCCTGGATGCGCATGGCAGGATGCGCCCGCATGCGAATCCCGGCACGTCACTCACCCAGTACTGCTGCCGCTTCCGCTCCTGTGTCTCGGCCCCGTCGCGCGCGCCCCCATCTCCTAGGGTATGCGCGCGACGGAGCTCTGAGATTTAAAGGGCCAATACGCCCTTAATTACTGTATGCACCTGACACATCCCTGCACCTCCCACACTTCCCTGCCGGATCTTCAGTGCACTTTGCCTAAGAGAAAGCGTTCCCATTGCCTGTTTTGCCTACCCGTGTTACCAGACTTACTTGCTATGTTTTTTGACTACGAATCTTTACTGCCTGCCTTGACCTTCTGCCACGTTGACTACGCCTCTGTCTCATCCTAATGTACCTCGCCTAGCCCAGTACCTGTGTGGTCGAGCCGTATCGGGGGTAATGACCTGGGTGTTGCCTGCCGCAGCAAATCAATCCTGCCTTGCGGCGGGCTCTGGTGAAGACAAGCAGCATCTTAGACTCCACTCCCTGATACGGTCCAAATCATCAGCCACACAGGTAGAGGATCCACTACCTGCTCCCTGACATCCACATCCAGGTACGTGACACATATATTGCCTGAATGACACAGCCTGGAGTTGGCTGATGCATGAGTACCCACCAGGACTTCACAATCCCCCCAAAAAACACAACAATTTTTGAGGAATTAGATTTTGGATAGCGGGTGCTACCTATGATAACATTTTAATTTCCCAGACCCAGGCCCAGCAGCGGTATCAGTAAACCATATATTGCCTGAATGACACAGCCTGGAGTTGGCTGATGCATGAATACACAACAGGGCTTCACAATCCCTTAAAAAAAAAAAAACACAATTTTTGAAATTTTTGAGGAAGAAGATTTTGGATAGCGGGTGCTACCTAGGATAAAATTAGAATTTCCCAGGCCCAGGCCCAGCAACGGCATCAGTAAACCATATGTCGCCTAAATGACACAGCCTGGAGTTGTCTGAAGCATAAGAGACCATTGAAATGTCTGATTATTTTATTTGAAATTTAAATCAAAGTTTGAGTGTCCCAGACCCCAGCATGTGGGTACAAAGGACCAAATCAAACAAGCCCCCACAGGGCTCATTTGGCCGTGAGATGTAGGCACAACGTCTCCATTGCCCTGACCGGCCATTGTTTCCAAGAATTTTTGCCAAGGCAAACCATGTGAAGAACAGCGTGACACCGCCGTGCCCTGCACACATCGTATGTTGAAGGGCCACTGGGACTTGTCCGGGCAGTGGAGGCTTAGGACACAGTGGAGGATGTGGAAGCGGAGTCTCACACTGTCACAGATCCAACGGGCTGACAGAGTGGAGCAGGAAACAGCATGAGTACACAGGAGGGGTTCACAACCCCTAAAATTAAAAGGTGAACTTAGAAATTTCTATTGAAGATGCATGTTAGGTAGTGCTACCATCCAAAAATGTAAGGCCCAAGCCCAGAAGCTTCAGTAAGCCAAGTAATTCCTGAAAGACACAGACACAGGCATCAGCAGTACACCCGAGGGTTTCATAGCCCCTTTACATTGCAAGATCAATGTTGAAATTTGCATTAAGCATGTATTTAGCTACTGCTAAACATCCAAAAATTAAAGGCACAAGGCCAGAAGCATCAGTGAGGCAAGTAGTTCCTGAAAGACACAGAATGAGTCAGGAGCAGGCAATCGCAGTAGCCAAGAGGGTTTCATAACCCTAATTGATAACCAAAGAGGGCTACATAACCATAATTGGGAAGTGTTGGTGTAGCAGCATGGTGAATCTACTCTGAGGCATCTGGCATTGGTTGTTGGAAATCCTGGCTGATCCATTCCTGATTCATCTTGACAAACGTCAGTCTCTCCACATTTTTAGTGGACAGACGAGTTTGCCTTGGGGTGACTATGGCCCCGGCCGCACTAAACACCCGCTCTGATGGCACACTACTAGCCGGGCAGGACAGCTTTTCCAGGTCAAACTCTGCTAGTTGCGGCCATAAATCAAGTTTGACTGCCCAAAAGTCCAGCGGATCTTCAATGTTTGTTGGCATGGCCATGTCAAGGTATGCCACCACCTGCTGGTTCAGGTCCTGCTCCATGTCTACCTGCTGCTGATGAGTTGCTTCACTATGCAGGTGAAGAAAGCTACTCATCAGCCACTGTAGACTCAGGCTGCTGCTGATGGATCTGGTACTGCTCCTGCCACACCTCCCAAGCAGACATGTCAGTGGAAGGTGAGCGCAAAGGGCCCCCCAAGTCAGACCTGCGAGTTGATGGACCATGACTACGTAGGATCTCTCTCTAGTAGGTCAGTTTGTCCTCCCTCTCAGTGGGTGTAAAAAAGGCCTCCATTCTGGGATGGTAGCTAGGGTCCAATAAGGTGGAGAGACAGAAGTCATCCCGCTGACGAATTTTGACAATTCGGGGAGTCACTACGCAAGCAACTGAGCATGCATCGTGCCATTTGCGCCAGTGACTCGGAGGGAATACCTTCCTCCATCTGCACTGCAAACTGCCACAGTGTGTCTGGGTCCTCTGTCTCGCCTTCCTCATAACCCTCTAGCTTCTCTGGCTGCTCCTGCTCCTCCTCTCCTGTCCGATGACTAGAAACACCAGTCATCTCATCCAACCTAAACTGTGCTCCACTCTGCCCCTCATCCTCCTCCTCCAGTTCAGCCCCTACAGGGCTCATGTAGCCTTGAGATGTAGGCACAATGTCTCCATTGCCGTGACCAGCCATCGTTTCAATCATTTGTTGTAGGAAATGTAGGAGTGAAATTACGTCGTTCATGCCGTAATTCAGGCAACTTACCAATAATGTGGCTTCCTCAAAGGTCCTCACAAACGGCAGGTGTCACGTATGAGCTGCCACTGGTTCACATTTAAGTTACACAGGGGAGTACTCCTATCTGCTTGGATCATCAAGATATCGGTGATGGCTTTTCTTTGTTTGTATAGTCTGTCCAACATATGGAGGGTGGAATTCCAACGTGTGGCAACGTCACAAATAAGACTATGTTGTGGGATACCGTTCTGACGCTGCAGCTCAAGTAGGGTGTGCTTTGCGGTGTATGAGTGGCTGAAGTGCATGCACAGTTTCCTTGCCATTGTCAGGATGTTGTGCAAATGGGGTGAAGACTTCAGGAAGTGCTTGACAACCAGATTCAACACGTGTGCCATGCAGGGCGCATGTTTCACACTTCCTTGTCGCAGCGCGGACACAATGTTCTTCCGTTGTCGGTCACCATGGTTCCCATTTCCAGATTTCGTGGAGTAAGCCATACTCGGATATCTTGACGAATGAATTTTAGCAGTTCCACACACACACACACGTGCCCTACACACATGGTACGATGACGGGCCACCGAGATTTGTACGTGCATGGAGGCCGAGGACATGGTGGAGGATGAGGGCTAGAGCGTGGAGGAGGAAGCGGTGTGACCTGTCCAAGTTGCTGTTGTGGCTGTGCAGGAACCACATTTACCCAGTGGGCCGTAAAAGACAAGTATTTTCCCTGCCCGTAGTTACAGCTCCACACGTAGGCACTGCCATGCACTTTTGAACACACCGACAGGCTCAAGGACTGGCCCACCTTCTCTTGTACAAACTTTTGCAGGGCTTGTACTGCTTTATTCGCAAAGAAAAGATGACTTGGGACTCTCCACCTCTGCTTGGCACAAGCCATCAATTCTCTGAAAGGTGCAGAGTCCACCACTTGAAAAGGGAGGAACTGCAGCCCCAGCAACTTAGACAGTAGCACATTCAACTTCTGTACCGTTGGATGAGTGGGCGCATATTGTTTTCTCTTGGACATGGCTTCGCCAAAGGATTGTTGGTGGAATGGCTGACTAAAAGCGGGAGAAGCAGGAGCATCTGGAGCGACAGAAGGAGGGTTTGACACACATCTCCCTTCAGCTGAGGTTGTGGAGCCTTGGCTGTATGAAGGAGGAAGCGGATGGCCACTGGTTGATGCAGCAGGCTGGACCACTACATCGGAGCCAAGGTTCTCCCCGGCCGCTTTATGGTGGCAAAGCATGTGTTGACGCAGGGCTGTGGTGCAGACATTGGGACCCTGGCCACGCTTCACCTTCTGCCGACATATCTTGCATGTGGCTACGTGAACCTCCTCCGGATGCCTGATGAAAAACTGCCACACCCCCGAGTAGCTGATTTTCCCACCTACAGTCCGCACTAATTGACTGCTACTGGCGCCGTCTCCAGGAACCCCTGTTCCGCTACCTCCCGGAAAGGTAGGCTGCCGCGAAGCAGGTGGTCTCCCGCAGGCACGTTTGGCTCCTGAATTTCCACTCCTGCCACCATGTGACTGCCAACCGTGATACCGCCTTGCTGGCTCAGCTGCTGCCTCAAGGGCAACCTGCAACTCTCTTCCCCTGATGATGATGAAGCCCCTTCTGCACCCGGCTCCCAGTTGCGATCGGCTTCATCATCATCAGCATTATCATCAACAGGTGTCTGCACATCACTAATGACCTCCTCAGGTTCCACAACAGTGTCTGCTTCAGGACCCTGAACCCTGCAAAACAGCCTCCCACGTCACTCTCCGCACCACTACTTGACCGCCTAGCGGAGCAAGCGGCGCATGTCTACTCCCCTTCTTGGCTGGGCAGTAGCTACTGACTGTCCTCTATTAGATCATCCTCAGTGAATAGTGGAGCTGAACCCACAGCATAAGATACTTCTCTAGGAGAGGGAACAGCATAGGACAAAGGCAATGGGAGGAAAGGGACTGCTCCCGGGCCATGCCAACTGAGGGTTATGTCTGAGGAACCCACCGACGGTTGACTGGGGGTGTCAGATGTCACTTGTGATGAAGTGGATGAGCGTGTTAACCAATTGACGACAGCAGATGGGTTGATGGTCGAGACACGACTGCTGGCTGATAACGGGAGCTCAAGCCTCTCGCTGCGAATCTTGCTGCCACTCGCCCCTAGTCTGCTGCCAACTCTGCCTGAAGTATTTAGGCCTCTGCCACTTCTCTGTGCATGTCCTGGCACTTCTCTGCCTGACATACTTAGTGCGTATATGAGAGTATTACAATACGCTTCACTACTCTTTAAACAGTATTTGTCTAGAACAGCAGCAGGTGATTACTTTTGGCTGTCCTTTCACAGTATGTAGGCCCTTGACAGATTAACAGGTACAAAATGGTACACTACTTGGATGTACATATGCGGTATGCACTGATGAGGGCAGAAAAATGTGCAACAATACTCAGAAAAACTCTGTAATTTTTGTAGAACACCAGTTCTATTGTTTGGACTTTCACAGTATGTATGCCTTTGACAGATTAACAGGTACAAAATGGTACACTACTTGGATGTTTGTATGCGGTATGCACTGATGAGGGCAGAAAAATGTGCAACAACACGCAGAAAAAAATATGTATTTTTGGAAAACACCAGCTTGTGAGTACTATTGTTTGGACTTTCACCGTATGTAGGCCCTTGACAGATTAACAGGTACAAAATGGTACACTACTTGGATGTACATATGCAGTATGCACTGATGAGGGCAGAAAAATGCGCAACAATACGCAAAAAAAATAATTGTATTTTTGTAAAACATCAGCCGATGAGTACTATTTTTTGGAATTTCACAGTATGTAGGCCCTTGACAGAATAACGGGTACAAAATGGTACACTACTTGGATGTGCGTATGCGGTATGCACTGATGAGGGCAGAAAAATGTACAACAATACGCAGAAAAAAATCAGCATTTTTGTAAAACACCAACAGGTGAGTACTTTTGCCAGGACTTTCCCTGTATCTAGACTTGTTACAGATACAAAATAGTAGACTGCTTTGATGTAGGTATGTGGTATGCACGTATGAGGGAAGACAAATGCACTACAGTAATTGTGAACAGCAGCAGGATGCAACAGTGCAGCACCACCCAAAAAAAAAAAAAAAACAGGTATTAAACCCTAAATTGCACTCTGTCACAGAGTGTTAAGAATGGTGTGCACTGGTTTTTATACAGTCTACACACACAATAGTACATAATTGCACTGAAAAATAAGGTGATAAGATGGTTCATAAAGTTCAGGCAGCTTGTTGATATGTTTGAGGCAACAAAAAGCTATTTGCCTCTCTCTGATGAAATGCTCAATGACGTGAATGGGAGGTTTATATATCGTAAGATCTTTCTCAGTGAGAACACCAAAGCACTGCACTTCTCTCTGTCCACAATGCTGATGTGACTATCAGTTGCAGT
Organism: Hyla sarda; assembly: GCF_029499605.1. Lineage (NCBI taxonomy): Eukaryota > Metazoa > Chordata > Amphibia > Anura > Hylidae > Hyla > Hyla sarda. Next base: position 341,238,740 of record NC_079191.1, on the reverse strand, counting down.
GGTACGCTGTGGTATAAGCAATTCACACACACGCAGTTCGTCCTCCCTCTCTGACTGCATGGATGAAATGAGCAGCAGCAAGATGGCTGCCGATTACATAGGGTTGTGACATCACAGGGGTCAATGAATGCCGATAGGCTGCATCTCGCATGTGATTCAGGGTCATCCCGCCTACCTCACTTCCCGCCGTACTTTCCTGCCCTCCCATAATCCCCTGCCCCATGTACTCACATGTGGATCTGCCATTTTAGGTCTCCTTTAGCCGGGAACGCTGTAAAATGGAATTTAATGAAGCGATTTGTGCGATAGATTCGAGGCGATATTCGTATTCGTTGCAAATTAAATATTTCATGAAATTCGTAACAAATTCGAGTTCGTCAGCTTCGTTTCGCTCATCTCTACCTTAAAATGTACAAAATGACGTTGTATTTTTTTATGTCATTACAAAGTACAATTGATGATGCCAAGCCCTTATATGGGTCTGTAGGTGCAAAATTGAAAGTGCTATGATTTTTAGAAGGGGAGGAGGAAAAAATGAAAATGCAAAAATGTAAATTAGCTAACTTCTTAACCCCTTAAGGACGTAGGGTTTTTCCGTTTTTGCATTTTCATTTTTTCCTCATCACCTTCTAAAAATCATACCGCTTTCAATTTTGCAAATAAAATTCCATATGATGGCTTATTTTTTGCGCCACCAATTTTACTTTGCAGTGATATTAGTCATTTTACCCAAAAATCCACGGCGAAATGGAAACAAAATTAATTGTGCGACAAAATTGAAGAAAAAAATGTCATTTTGCAAATTTTGGGGGCTTCCGTTTCTACGCTGTGCCTTTTTTGGTAAAAATGATACATTATATTTATTCTGTAGGTCCATATGGTTAAAATGATACCCTACTTATATAGGTTGGATATTGTCGTACTTCGGAAAAAAAATCATAACTACATGCAGGAAAATGTATATGTTAAAAATTCTCATCTTCTAACTCCTATAACTTTTTTATTTTTCCACGTAAGGGGCGGTATGCGGACTTACTTTTTGCGCCGTGTTCTGCAGTTTTTATCAGTACTGTTTTTGAATTGATTGGAATTTTTGATCGCTTTTCATTCATTTTTTCATGATATAAAAAGTGACCAAAAATATACTATTTTGGAGTTTGGAATTTTTTTGCGCGCACGCCATTGACCGTGCGATTTAATTAACAATATATTTTTATAGTTCGGACATTTTCACACGCGGCGATACCACATATGTTTATTTTTATTTACACAGTTTTTTTTTTTTATGGGAAAAGGGGGGTGATTCAAACTTTTATTAGGGAAGGGGTTAAATGACCTTTGTTAACTTTTTTTAAACTTTTTTTTGCAGTGTTTTAGCTCCCATAGGGAGCTATAGCACTGCACACACTGATCTCCTACGCTGAACCCTGCAAAGCCATAGCTTTGGAACAATCAATCGATGATCGGACGCCGCGGAGTCAGGTAAGGAGACCTCCGCCTGTGTCCCAGCTGATCGGAACATCGCAATTTTATCGCGATGTCCCGATCAGCCCGACTGAGTTGCCGGGAAGCGTTTACTTTCGTTTTCAGACGCGGCGGTCAACTTTGATCACCGCGCCTGAAGGGTTAACAGCGTGCGGCATAACGATCGATGCCGTGCGCTGTTAGCCCAGGGTCCCGGCTATGATTAGCAGCGGGGACCGACCCGGTGTGATGTAGGGTCACAGCGTGACCCCGTTTTAAACACCGGGATCGGGCGTAGGGCGTACAGGTACGCCCTATGTCCTTAAGGAGTTAAGGCCAAAAGGAGTCTTTAACCCCTTAAGGACCGGGGGTTTTTCCGTTTTTGCATTTTCGTTTTTTGCTCCTTGCCTTTAAAAAATCATAACTCTTTCAATTTTGCACCTAAAAATCCATATGATGGCTTATTTTTTGCGCCACCAATTCTGCTTTGTAATGACATCAGTAATTTTGCCCAAAAATTTACGGTGAAACGGAAAAAAAAATCATTGTGCGACAAAATTGAAAAAAAACTCAGTTTTGTAACTTTTGGGGGCTTCCGTTTCTAGGTAGTACATTTTTCGGTAAAAATGACACCTTATCTTTATTCTGTAGGTCCATACAATTAAAATGATACCCTACTTATATAGGTTTGATTTTGTCGGACTTCTGCAAAAAATCATAACTACATGCAGGAAAATTAATACGTTTAAAATTGTGATCTTCTGACCCCTATAACTTTTTTATTTTTCTGTGTATGGGGCGGTATGAGGGCTCATTTTTTGCGCCGTGATCTGAAGTTTTTAACGGTACCATTTTTGCATTGATAGGACTTATTGTTTGCTTTTTATTCATTTTTCATGATATAAAAAGTGACCAAAAATGCACTATTTTGGAATTTGGAACTTTTTTGCGCGCACGCCATTGACCGAGCGGTTTAATTAATGATATATTTTTATTATTCGGACATTTCCACACGCGGTGATACCATATATGTTTATTTTTATTTTTATTTACACTGTGATCTTTATTTTTTTTTTTTAAATGGGGGTGATTCAAACTTTTAATAGGGGAGGAGTTAAATGATCTTTATTCACTTTTTTTTCACTTTTTTTTTGCAGTGTTATAGGTCCCATAGGGACCTATAACACTGCACACACTGATTTTCATAATTGATCACTGGTTTCTCATAAGAAACCAGTGATCAACGATTCTGCCGCATGACTGCTCAGGCCTGGATCTCAGGCACTGAGCAGTCATTCTACGATCAGCCAGCGAGGAGGCAGGTAGGGGCCCTCCCGCTGTCCTGTCAGCTGTTCGGGATGCCGTGATTAGCCGTGGCTATCCCGAACAGCCGACTGAGCTAGCCGACAACTTTCACTTTCACTTTTAGCCCCGCGGCTCAGCTCTGAGCGCGCGGCTAAAGGATTAATAGCGCGCGGCGCCGCAATCGGCGCTGCGCGCTATTAGAGGCAGGTCTCGGCTTCACTATGACTCCGGGCCCGCCGTGATATGACGCGGGGTTACTGTGTAACCCCGCATTATATCAGGAGAGCAGGACCAAGGGCGTACCTGTACCCCCTTGGTCCTTAAGGGGTTAAGGGGTTTATAGCAACATGTCTAAATTGTAAAATTTACACATATGGAATGATACTTCCAAAGACAAATCCCATAAAGATGTTGATTTAACCCCAGGATAGGGACATATAATCACCTAGACCAGTGTTTCCCAACCAGAGTGCCTCCAGTTGTTGCAAAACTACAACTCCCAGAATGCCTGAACAGCCGTAGGCCTGCCAATCGAGATACATCATATTCTTGATTGAGTGTGAGTGCAAAAAGCAGTATGTGGGAAGAACCACACAACCATTGCACAATAGACTAAACCAACACCGGGCGAATATCAAAATTTTTTATCAACTACATGGCCTCTCACACCACTGCAGTAGACTTCACCCTGGGAACAACAATCACATATCCATCCTTCCAATTGACCAGATACCCGGACATCTCACAAACAGATTTGAAGCATTGACAAAGAAATAAATGTTTTGGATATATAACCTGGACACACTGCAACCACAAGGTCTTAATGAAATGACGGAACTCATCCATTGAATCCATGCAATCTCATAACCCCCTGCCCCTCCCCCCCCCCCATTACCTACCACTAACCCCCCCATGCACTGTTACCCATCTGGGTGCCACCATGTGGCTCCACACACTGGGTGCTGCCATGTGGCTGGGTGCTACCATGCGGCTCCACGTGGGTGCTACCATGTGGGTGCTACCATGTGGCTCCACACACTGGCACCACACCAGTTCCATTACCCACATTTCCATGTCATCCATCTCCCCCCCAGGGGACATCACCTCCAGGCATTTACCACCTCATCTACATGTTCCAGCGGACAGACCTCACCTCATCTCCCACCATAAGGTGCCTACAGAGGACTATTGCTTAATATTGTTTATGGTTAATGCTATAATCTGCCAAGGCTATCGGTGGAGCATAGTTTTTTCTATGCATTATCTATGCAATTTCATACTTTGCTGTATACCATTTGTTCAGTGCTTTATGATACAGCACTGTTTTCACTGAATATTTCTTATGATTATTGCAATAATCTGTCAATACCCTCTACGTGTTTCTATATGCTACTGTATACCACCGGTGTCGTGCTTGATGATGGGCTACTCATGCAGCTGGCAAATTCCATCACCAAGTACTGAACTAGTGGATTAGCGCAGCCTGCAAATACTATCATCACGACCAAGTACTAACATTATTAATACCACTGTGCACCACAACCCTCATAGCAAAATCTCCCAGCTCCACTCGATACCCCCTTGGGTCCTTTTCAGCTCCTTACCTCCTCCCCGCATGGAGCACTTTGCTGACACACAGAGCCCTCCCCAAACACGGCCGCATCCACATAGAATACCAGAACAGCCGTGTCTGAACGGTGGACCGGAGCCGGGGGACTGCAGAGGTTGCGAACGCACAGAGATTTACATTCTGCGCAGGCGCGACTTGTCAGAGATCCCGAGCTTAGCTACTGCAAATGATGCCAGTGCTCTGCATTCGCACACTCTGCTAGCGGTCCTAAACTTAGGGGACTGATGACAGCGCACGGTACGGGATAAACACAACAATCCCGATCCCCTGCGCTTGCCGCCACCTCAGTTCTTGTTGGCAGTTTCTCCTCTATGATGTACCTTGTCAGCACATATAATGAAAACTGATTATACAATGAAAAATACTGTATGTTAAAAGCACGTGTTGTTTGTTTATGTTTTTACTGACGCACACGCCCACCATGACATCACCCGACCTGCCCGACCTGCCCATTGGACATGTATATAACAACCCTTGTGTGTATGTGTCCCCCTCCCTGACCTGAGGAAGAGGGGGGGTGCAGACCCCCTCGAAACGCGATGTTCACAACTACCTGGAGTTTTGTCATCTTTTAAACTCCATCTCCTGTCCAAGCAAGCGCCAGAAAAGTGTCATTTCTCTACAACCTCACCGAGTGTGCGGACCTCTATATATGCAAATGGGGTATTGATAAAAAGTACAGATTGCAGCACAAAAAATTAGCCCTCATACCGCCCCATATAGGGAAACATGAAAAAGTTATAGGTGTTCAAAATAGGGCGATTTTAAACATACTGATTTTGTACAAAAAGTTTGAGGTTTTTTTAAGCAGTACAACAACAGAAAAGTATAGCCATGTGAATCATTTTAATAATATTGACCCACAGAATAAAGAAAACATGTAATTTTTACTGTAAAGTGTACAGTGTGAAAGCAAAACTCTCCAAAATTAGCAAAATTGTGGTTTTCATTTAAATTTCCTCCCTATAAAAAATAGATTTTTGTGTTTGCCACACATTTTATGGTAAACTGAGAGGTATTATTACAAAGTAAAATTATATGGGTCTGTAGATGGAAATATAAAAGAGTTATGGATTTTAGAAGGTGAGGAGGAAAAAACGAAAGCGCAAAAATAAAATTGACCTGTTCCTTAAGGGGTTAAAATAGTGAGTTGTGTATTTGTTTTCTTTGACTATGCTACAGGGGCTGTAAAGTTCGTGCAGTTCATAATATAGTGTCTGTACCTGTGTGTGACGGTTTTCTCACAATTCTTCTGTGATTTTCACTCCAATATTTATTTTTATCAGCATAAAAAATGACTGTTGTCTCAGATTTTTCCCAGGTTGCAATGCGGCCGAGACCTGACTCACTAGTCAGCTGATGACAGGGAGCCTGTCTGCTTCAATGGGTGGAGCAATTGCTTGGTGCGGAAAAATAAAAACGTTATAGGGGTCAGAAGAGGACATTTTTAAACGTATTAATTTTCATGCATAGTTATGATTTTTTCCAGAAGTAAAACAAAATCAAACCTATATAAGTAGGATATCATTTTAATCATGTAGACCTACAGAATAAAGAGAAGGTGTCATTTTTACCGAAAAATGCACTGCGTAGAAACGGAAGCCTCCAAAATTTACAAAATGGCATATTTTTTTCAATTTTGTGCCACAAATATTTTTTTGGGGTCTTTACAAAGAAGAATTGGTGGTGCAAAAAACAGGCCATCATATGGGTCTGTGGATATAAAATTGAAAGGGTTAGGATTTTTTAAATGTAAGGAGAAAAAAAACAAAAGTGCAAAAATGGAAGAACGCTGAGTCCTTAAGGCGTTAAAAAAATATGTAAAAAATAAACATAAGCATGTGTGGTATCGTTGTGTGCTTAAATGCATTAATGCGTAAAACTATAAAAAACATCATGTCAATTTAACTGCACAGTCAATGGCGTACACGTTAAAAAATACCAAAGTCCAGAATTTAAAGGACAACTGTGGTGGAACACTTTTATATATGCTCGTGCTCGGGCCTCAAAAACAAACAAAATAGACTCATACATACCTTCCTACGAGCCACCGTTGGTCCGGCACAGGCCTCACGGTCCAGCAGTGCTGACGACATTCCACTTCCTGGGGACGGGGACGCCGCAGAGCCGTCGGCGTATCACCGGTCGCAGCGATGTCCTGCCCCGGCTGGTGATAGGCCAAGCTCTGGCCGGCTTCTGTGCACCCTATCACCAGCCGGGGCAGGACATCGCTGCGGCCGGTGATATGCTGACGGCTCTGCGGCGTCCCCGTCCCCAGGAAGTGGAATGATGTCAGCACTGCTGGACCGTGAGGCCTGTACCGGACCAACGGGGGCATGTAGGAAGGTATGTATGAGTTTATTTTGTTTGTTTTTGAGGCCCGGGCACGGGCATATATAAAAGTGTTCCACTACAGTTGTCCTTTATGCAAAATACGACCATAGCACTCACAAGATGAGGTGAAGGAGTAGCTTTATTCCATCACAATCGAATGTCAACGTTTCGGCTATGCAATTGCAGCCATTATCAAGCAACAAACAAGTGGACAAATAGTGGCATAAATGTGCAAAGAAGTGAATGGTCAATTGGAATATACATAGCAGGTGAAGCATACAGTACACAGTGAAATAATTAACCATACAGGCAAATTAAAAACATGGTGTATTATCCCCAAAGGGGAGTGTCATGAACAGTATATAAAAACTCACTAGGGGTGGCGCTGGATGTAAGAGACTCCCATGGAGAAGAAAGCCATCGTCGACATGATGTGGAAGGCACAGGCTGTACTGCCCTGTAACAGGAGCAGCGGGGAGCTGGAGGAACCGGAAGTAGGGTTGCACATGTGTGGTATGCGCTGCGATACTGGAAGGTGAATGGGAAAGATGGTCAGATGCTGCGCAGCCTCAGTGCTGTAGAAGAATACTGGCGGCCATATTGTAAGCTGTCAAACTAGCCAGAACATAGGATAGGATCGTTGCACTAGCATTAAAGAGGTGTTTTGCGGCTAATTGTAATATGAGCAGCAGGGAAAACATGAAGGTACACAAATATACATAGTGTCAGGCCATGGCCAGGGTGATAATGATGACAAGGATAACAATGAGTCCTTAATAGTGGTAGGCAAGAACAGTAATAAGTCCCAATGGTGCTAGGTGACAATCAGTCAAACCATACATACTGAGGGTGGGCTCTGGGCACCTAGCACAGCTGAGGGGCAACAGGCGGGAAGCCACATACCCACATAGCTAGTACTGCAGCTACACCACCATAACACCATCGTCCAAAGGGGCCACAAAGTGCTCCCATCCCCATCATCCACACACATACATAGTCACCTAAGGGGAAAACAACATGTGTAAGTAAATGGCCAGGCTGAGAAACAAGGCATAAGTATATTACTGGCTGAACAAAGTGGGGAGCGATGGTATTAAATAAAGCAGTGAATCAAAATGCACATGTCACAACTAGTTGATATGAGGGAGTGACATAACCTGTATCAATGCTTGAACAGCAAGAGAGGCGGTGGGATGGGAAAAGGGAGTTAGATGGTCCTCCATGGTGGATCTAAGTGGGTGAAGGGAAAAGTCTCCATAAGTAGTAAGAGTTCCAGTGCCGTCTCTAGGGGAAGGAAGAAGGGGGGAAAAAATGTTAAAACATAATAGAAAAAGGTCCAACCTATCAAACTGGAAAAAATTCTACAGCTAAGAGCAAAGATATGATTAGGTAAGATTGCATGGAATAGTGATATCTACGTTCAGACCATGCAGATGTAAGGTGTTGAGTTTGTGTATCCACTTGAGTTCTTGCTTTAGGAGTAGCAAAGTGCGATCACCACCTCTTTTGGGTGGGGGAATGTGGTCAATGAGAATAAAACTCAAGTCCCATTTGGAATGACCGGCCTCTATGAAGTGTTTGGAGACCGGTAAGTCTGCCCTGGATTTGCCGATTGTATACCTGTGTTGATTCATCTTAACCTTGAATTCACCAGTCGTCTCACCCACATACAAGAGTTTAAATGGACAGAGAAGAATGTATATCTCAAATCTGGAGGAGCAGGTTAGGTAGCGTTTAATAGGAAATTGTTGACCAGTGGTTGGGTGTGTGAAGTGGGTGGCCTTGACCATAAGTGGGCAGTTTATGCAGTTGCAGCAAGGGTAGGAGCCCCTGGCTTGCACAGTCAAATAGCGTTGGGATGCAGCTGGCTTAGTGGATATGTCAGACCTGACAAGTTTATCCCATAAATCAGCTGGTCGTTTGTGGGATATCAAAGGAGGTGATTGGAACTCATGGATGGCAGGGAAGGATTGAGAAAGAATGGCCAGTGTTTGCATATCTGCAAAGTCCAGAATTGCCTATTTTTGCACACTTTGTATACCTTAACCCATTGTATACCTTAACCTGACGTCCTGGTACTTAACGACACAGGGTGCACCTGTGAAATCATTCAGCAGGCACCCCGTGCAAACCCCTGGGGGAGTTTTCATGTCAGCGATTACCGCAAATTGCCGATTCTGGGTCAATCTGGTCCCCGGAGACCCGGAAAAAAAGGGTGATAGGTGCCTTCCGACACGGCACCTATTACCCTATAGCAACAGGAGTGAGGTGGCACTGGTGCCACCTCACAATAGTCCTGATTCATCGGCTGTTACCGGCTGACAAACCGGCTGTGGGGGTGTCTGACAGATTTTTTAAACAGTGGTCCATAAAAATTTAAAATTTATTTTTCATTTGCACAGCCCAAAGATCTGTTCCAAAGATCTGTCAAATACCAGTCGGTGTAAATGCTGACTTCACCCCTTGTTAAATTCTGTGAGGGGTGTAGTTTCCAAAATGGGGTCACATGTGGGGGGGTCAACTGTTCTGGCACTATGGGGGCTTTGTAAACACACATGGTCCCCCGACTTCCATTCCAAACAAATTCTCTCTCCAAAAGCCCAATGGCGCTCCTTCTCTTCTGAGTATTGTAGTTCACCCGCAGAGCACTTTACATCCACATGTGGGGTAATTCCATACTCAGGAGAAATTAGGTTAAACATTTTGGGAGGCTTTTTCTCCTATTACCCCTTGTGAAAATTAAAAATTTAGGGTAACAGCAGTATTTTAGTGAAAAAAATCAAATTTTTCATTTTCATGTCCAACTTTAGCGGAAATTTGTCAAACACCTGTGGGGTTTTAAAGAAGATATCCCATGCAGCAAAGTAAAAAATAAAATACATATCCATTCCATGGTATATTCACCTACCACACCTTTTGACATGTCTTTTATTTTTTTTTTGTCGGCCCTCATTTACCTGCTATTCAGCTCATAAATTCCAGTTACTTCCTGGTTATGGTGGCTATGCCTGTGATCTCAAAGACTACATTTCCCTGTATGCACTGCTCTCATTTCCTGCTCTCAGCTGCCTGAGCAGAGAGCTTGTTACCACCCCTAACTTATATAGGTAGAGAGAAGAGACAGCACCGATCCAATCAGCATGTGCAGGTGATCATCCGGGAATGCCAACCCGGAAAGGCATACAGAAGATCAAGGTGGATACAGCACCACATAGCTGAGGACTCAGGCTAGTAGATGGAACAAGACTTTATTTGCCATCCATGTGCAACGTTTCGGCAATAAACGGCCTTTTTCAAGCTTGAAAAAGGCAGTTTATTGCCGAAACGTTGCACATGGATGGCAAATAAAGTCTTGTTCCATCTACTAGCCTGAGTCCTCAGCTATTTGGTGCTGTATCCACCTTGAACTTCTGCACCCCTAACTTATGTTAGTCACTTCCACAGCTCTGCTAGCTCACTCCCACATAACACTGAGCTCCAATCATAGCCCTATACAGCAGGGTGGCCACAAGGAAACAAAATGTAATCTCAGTGCTCAGAGAGAGGGACCCTGGAGTTGAAGCCACAGTTTTACATTGTAAAATCACTCCCTCGCCCTCCCCTCTGCTTCTCTCAGTGAAACAGCTTTACTCTGGCACAATCACCTCCCCCCTGCTCTGCAAGCCTCTCCTCCTCAGCTCTAGCCCCGTAAATCCCTCTCTCCCCAGTTCTCAGTGTGACAGCTCTACTCTCGCAGCCCCCTCTCTCCCTCTCCTCCATTCTCAGTGTGACAGCTCTACACTGGCAGCTCCCTCACCTCCCCCTCTCCTCCGTTCTCAGTGTAAAAACATTAGCAAGGAGAGGGGAGATAATCAGCCTGTTTGCTGGGGCTGCAATGATCTCAATCAGCCGGCATATAGGCAGTGCTGCTCAGCCAATCACTGCAGAACAGAGGGAGGACAGTGTGAATATTCATCAGATGGAAGGGGCTAAGGCCGAGCACAGGGAGCTCTCTGCGGCAAAGGGGTTTTCTGGGTAATTGTCACATCACGGCCCCGGGATGCTGCTGATAACAGCCTGAATAGGGGGTCGCAAGTCATGAAAAAGCTTGTTTCCAAACAGTATTGATAAAGGAAGTGATTTACAAACCTATATAACTTTACCTTCTGCTCTTAAAGCTGAACATTTTTTTACTGTGAGACATGTCCTTTAAGGCTCACTGTACCCCTTGTGACGTTCCTGTAGAGGTGTGGTTTCCCAAATAGTGTGCCATGTTGGGCTCTTTTTGCGGTTCTGTCACCATAGGGGCTTCCTAAATGCGACATGCCCCCCCCCCCAAAAAAAAATAATAATAATTTCAGCAAAATGTGACTCCTTCTCTTCTGAGCATTGTAGTGCGCCCGCATTGCACTTGACGTCCACACATAGGGTATTTCCATACTCTGAAGAGATGGGGTTACAAATTTTGAGGGGCATTTTCTCCTATTACCCCTTGGAAAAATGTAAACTTTTGGGGGGAAAAACTGCATTTGAGTGAAAAAAAATCATTTACCCATGCAAATTTAACAAAAAGTTATCAAACACCTGTGGAGTGTTAGGGCTCACTGTATCCCTTGTTACGTTCTTTGAGGGGTGTAGTTTCCAAAATAGTATGCCATGTGTTTTTTTTTTTTTTTTTGCTGTTCTGGCACCATAGGGGCTTCCTAAATGTGACATGTCCCCCAAGAACCCTTTCAGAAAACTCGCTCTCAAAGATTATATTGTCGCTCCTTCCCTTCTGAGCAGTGTAGTGCACACGCAGAGCACTTGACATCCACTTATGAGGTATTTCCTTACTCAAGAGAGATTTGGTTACAAATTTTAGGGGGATTTCTCTCCTTTTGTAAAAATTCAAAAACTGGGTCTACAAGAAAATGCGAGTGTAAAAAAATTAAGATTTTAATTTTCTCCTTTACTTTGCTGCTATTCCTGTGAAACACCTAAAGGGTTAACACACTTACTGAATGTCATTTTGAATACTTTGAGGGGTGCAGTTTTTATAATGCTGTCATTTATGGGGTATTTCTAATATGAAGGCCCTTCAAATCCACTTCAAACCTGAACTGGTCACTGAAAAATTCAGATTTTGAAAATTTTGTGAAAAATTGGAAAATATCTGCTGAACTTTGAAGCCCTCTGATGTCTTCCAAAATTAACAACATGTCAACTTTATGATGCAACTATAAAGTAGACATATTGTATATGTGAATCAATATATATAATTTATTTGATATGTCTATTTTCCTTATAAAAAGAGAGTTTCAAAGTTAAAAAACGCAAACATTTTCAAAAATGTCATCAAATTTGTGAATTTTTCACCAAGAAATGATGCAAGTATTGACGAAAATTTACCACTGACATAAAGTAGAATATTTCACGAAAAAATAATCTTTAAATCAGAATGAAAAGTAAAAGCATTCCAGAGTTATTAATGCTTAAAGTGACAGTTGTCAGATGTGCAAAAAAAGCGATCATGCTGATGTCTGCCATTAACCCCTCAGGTGCCGTGATCAATACGGATCATGCATCTGCGGCAGTGCAGCACTTATAATGGCTGATCTGATCACCTGTGGCACTGCCACAGGGATCAGATCATCCAAGATGGCAGACGGAGGTCCCCTCACTTGCCTCTGTTTGTCTCCCGGGGTCTTCTGCACTGATCTGCCTTCCAGCAGACCAGAGCAGAAGATTACGATAATACTGATCTTTGCTATTCCCTATGCATAGCATAATGATTGCTAAAATAGTCCCCTATGGGGACTAAAAAAGTGTAAAATAAATGTCAAAAATTTTGGGAGAAAAGTAAAAAGAAATTAGAAAAATAAAGTTTTTAATCACCCTTTTTCCCTATATTAATACATAAAAGCGTAAAAAAAGATAAATAATAAAAATATTTGGTATCGTTGCGTGCGCAAATGTCCGAACTATAAAAGTAAAATGTTAATGATCCCCTACGGTGACTACAGATCATGGCACAAAAAATGAGCCCTCACAAATCCCTGAATATGGTAAAATAAGAAAGTTAGAGGTGGTCAAATTAGGGCAATTTTAAACACACTAAGTTTGAGATTTTTTAAAGCAGTACAATAATAGAAAAGTATGTAACATGGTATCATTTTAATCATATTGACCCATAGAATAAAGAAAACATGTATTTTTTACCATAAACTGTACAGCGCAAAAATGAAGCCCCCCAAATTCGCAAAATTTTGATTTTCGTTAAAATTTCCTTACACAATTTTTTTTCTGGGAATGGAAATATAAAAGTTATGCATTTTAGAAGGCAAGGAGGAAAAAACAAAAACGCTAAACTAAAATTGGTTGCGTCCTTACTGTGAAAATGGGCTGCGTCCTTAAGAGGTTAAGGTGAAACTGGGATGTGTCCTTAAGGGATTAACACAAATTATAAAAAAAACTATCAAAAAGTCCTATAAAAAATGGTACTGATAAAAACTACAGATCACAGCACAAAAAATTATCCCAAACAAATCACTGTATATGGAAAATAAAAAAGTTATCGGGGTCAGAGGATGACAATTTGAAACATACTAATCTTTGTACAAAAAGTTATAGGGGGAGATTTATCAGATTTAGTTAGAGTGATGCAGTTGCCCATAACAACCAATCAGATTGCTTCTTTCATTTTTAAAGAGGCCTGTGAAAAATGAAAGAAGCAGGCTGATTGGTAGCTATGGGCAACTGCACCACTCTTCTGCTACACAAGTTTTGATAAATCTCCCCCATAGATTTTTTTTTTAAAGAAGTAACAATAAATAAATAAATAAAACCTACATAATTTGTGTATGGTTATAACCGTATGGATAACGATAATATTTTGTTTTTACCAAAAATTGCACTGTATAGAAGCAGAAGTCCCCAAAAGTTACAAAATGGCATACCATATTTTTCGCCGTATATGACGCACTTTTTCTTTCCCAAAACTGGGGGGGGGGGGGGGAAAGTTGGTGCGTCTTATACGGCGAATACCTGCGGCCATCAACGTCCGGGACCCGCCGCTAATACAGGACATCACCGATCGCGGTGATGCCCTGTATTAACCGTTCAGATGCGGCGATCAAAGCTGACCGCTGCGTCTGAAGCGAAAATAACGCTAACCCAGCTGCTCAGTCGGGCTGTTCGGGACCGCCGCGGTGAAATCGCGGAGTCCCAAACAGCTTACAGGACACTGGGAGGGACCTTACCTGCCTCCTCGGTGTCTTCTCGGTGCCGGGATCCCCTGCGCTCTCCTTCGATGTCATCAATAGGAGCGGCGTGTGTAGCGGCGTGATGACGGCGACGTGATGATGGAAACGGAGAGCGTGGATCCCGGGGAAGAAGAAGTCCGGAGCGTCGGGGACACCACGGGGACGCGGCGACATCGATGGAGCAACATCCAGGGCAGCGGTGATGAGCGGTGACGGGTCCGGAGCGGCGGGGACACGTGAGTACTACCTCCTATACCAGTGGTATTCAACCTGCGGACCTCCAGATGTTGCAAAACTACAACTCCCAGCATGCCCGGACAGCCGTTGGCTGTCCGGGCATGCTGGGAGTTGTAGTTTTGCAACATCTGGAGGTCCGCAGGTTGAAGACCACTGTTGGGTTCAGAATCTTTATTTTTTTAGATTTTGCACCTATGAATTGGGTGCGTCTTATACGCCGGTGCGTCCTATAGGGCGAAAAATACGGTATATTCTTTTTAAATTTTGCCAGACAAATACATTTCTTTTTGTTTCGCCATAGATTTTATAGTGAAAGTAAAAAAAGGAAAAAGGAAAAAAAAAATGCCCTTATATGGGTCTGTGGGTGGAAAATCCAATGCCTTATGATTTTTAGAAGGTTTGGAGGACAAAACGAAAGTGGGGTTTCACCGTAGATCTACTTTTTTATTTCTAAATTCCTAGGAAATTCGATTAACTGGTCTGACTAAGGCCATGCAAGAATATAAATATCATTTTTAATGGTACAACCCAAGGCATGAACAAAAAGAAAGGATTTTAAGCATAATTTAATGTGATCCCATTATGTGACTTTATTTTAAATGAAAACTCATGATATGCCTAGAACACTATTATGATGTGTGTGTAATAAGTGACAATATATTTCTCTTGCATTATTTATTCGTAGCTTCAGATTAATTAGACTTTAGTAAATCATTCACTCCAGTAGCCTATACGAACAATACATTATAGGACAATCAGATTAAACATGTTTTATTCAGAATGACATTGTAATTAAATGCAGGGTAATTCAGAAGAGAATTTCAATGAATGTCTAACTACGTCTCATTATAAGCAATGTGAGTGAAAGATTCTGATTTCAATTTTAACTTAACATATTCATTTAATGTCATATTAACATCTTTACAATGAATATATAGTTTTGGGTTCACTTACTTAAGTACATATATATCAATTTGTTCAAATCTCAAAAAGAAAGTATGCTTCTAATATTGGTAATGTGCATGTATATGTTTAATTCCAGATTCAGGCCTTAGTAATGTCAGTTCACGGAGGTTACCATATCTATACTTACATATTGCACATACATACAAATAAAATACAATCAATTTTTTACTATCGAGAAATTTGTAACGGAAAATAAATAAATATTAATAAATATACATATACCGTATTTATCGGCGTATAACACACACTTTTAAAACTTAAATTTAAGGCAAAAAGTCTGCCTGCGTGTTATACGCCGATAAGTCTTCTGGTCACTGATTTAAAGCGGCCGCAGCAGCAGCTGCTTGTTAAGTATTAGCAGCACGGCCACTTTAAATTCGTGACCAGCGGCGTCTCCTCCCAGCACTGTCACTTGTTTTCTCCTGCACTATCCACAGGTACTGGTGTGGTGGATAGTGGTGGAGACGCTGAGCCCTACCTTGTCCGGATCTTCCCTACCTTTTAATCAGCGTCTACCGCACTATCCACCACACCAGTTCCTATGGATAGTGCAGGAGAAAACAAGTGAGTTTCACTTTTCATTCCCCCTTTTCCCTACCTCCCCCCTCCCTCATCATTCCCCCTTTTGCCTCCCTCCCCCTTCCTCATCATCCCTCCTTTTGCCTGCTTTTTATAGATTTGTTTATTTTCCTTACCTGTCTGCACTTCGGCAGGTCAGGTCAGGCGAGGGGGGTCTTGTGGGCTGCGGTCAGTGAAGCTGATGAGTGACTTCCTCTGCCGGCTTCTCTGCGCGGCATCACGGATCTCACTTTTCATTTCCTGCAGTCGCCGCCGAAAAGTGAGATCCGTGATGGCGCGCAGAGAAGCAGGCAAGTCACTGATCAGCTTCACTGACCGCAGCCCGCAAGACCCCCCCCCCCCCCCCCCCCCGCCTGACCTGACCTGCCGAAGTGCAGACAGGTAAAGAAAGGGGAAGAGTGGTCTTCAACCTGCGGACCTCCAGATGTTGCAAAACTACAACTCCCAGCATGACCGGACAGCAGTTGGCTGTCCGGGCATGCTGGGAGTTGTAGTTTTGCAACATCTGGAGGTCCACAGGTTGAAGACCACTGGGGGGATGATGCGACAGTAAATTATGAGGGGGGGGGGAATGATGGGGGGGATGAGACAGGGGGAAATGATGAGGGGGGAATGAGGGGGGTTTTGAGACAGGGTGGGGGATGATGAGGGGGAAATGATGGGGACATGATGAGACAAGGTGGGGAATTATGAGGGGGGAATGATGGGAGGACATGATGAGACAGGGTGGGGGATGATGAGACAGGGGGAATGATGGGCGGACATGATGAGACAGGGCGAAATGATTAAGGGGGAATGATGAGGGGCATGATGAAACAGGGTGGGGGATGATGAGACAGGGGGAAATGATGGTGGGGGAGGCACTAAATGCTTAATGTCTGTATGGCTAGTGGTGGTCTATGACAGGGGGAAATGATGAGACATGGGGGGTGGCAATGAGAGGGGTAAATGTGGCACAGGGACTGATAAAAGGGAAGGAATGATGTGGCGCTGGAGGGGACGGGACCAAACTGAGGTGCAGAAGAAAACAAAGTTGGGGGGATGATGTGGCATTTAGTCCAAGTAATTTATTTTACATTTTATTTTTTTTAACTTAAATTTCCCTGTTAAAATGGGGGTGCGTGTTATACGCCAGTGCGTGTTATATGCCGATAAATACGGTATATATATATATATATATATATTTTTTTTATCTGTTATTTTCTTACCATCTATGGAGAAGGGACAAAAAAGACTAATACTTTTATTGTACTCCTCAAATTGCTAGTACCCTGTGAACTAGTGTAGGCAGCAGAAGCAGAAAAGTGATCACTAGAGATGTAGCGAATTGTTCGCCGGCGAACAGTTCCCGGCGAATTTAGCATGTTCGTGTTTGCCTCGCCGGCCGAACATATGTGAAGTTCGATCTGCCCCCTATCCTTTAACCCCTTACGGACCAAGGGCGTACAGGTACGCCCTTGGTCCTGCTCTCCTGATATAACGCGGGGTTACACAGTAACCCCGCGTCATATCATGGCGGGCCCAGCGTCATAGTGAAGCCGGGACCCGCCTCTAATAGCACGCAGTGCCGATCGCGGCGCGGCGCGCTATTAACCCTTTAGCCGCGCGCTCAGAGCTGAGCCGCGCGGCTAAAAGCGAAACCAAAAGTGGCCGGCTAGCTCAGTGGGCTGTTCGGGATAGCCGCGGCTAATCGCGGCATCCCGAACAGCTGACAGGACAGCGGGAGGGCCCCTACCTTCCTCTTCGCTGTCCGATCGCCGAATGACTGCTCAGTGCCTGAGATCCAGGCATGAGCAGTCATGCGGCAGAATCGTTGATCACTGGTTTCTTATGAGAAACCAGTGATCAATGATGAAGATCAGTGTGTGCAGTGTTATAGGTCCCTATGGGACCTATAATACTGCAGAAAAAAGTGAGAAAAAAAAAGTGAATAAAGATCATTTAACTCCTCCCCTATTAAAAGTTTGAATCACCCCCCTTTTCCAATAAAAAAAAAAACACAGTGTAAATAAAAATAAAAATAAACATATATGGTATCACCGCGTGCGGAAATGTCTGAATTATAAAAATATATCATTAATTAAACCGCTCAGTCAATGGCGTGCGCGCAAAAAAATTCCAAAGTCCAAAATAGTGCATTTTTGGTCACTTTTTATATCATTTAAAAATGAATAAAAAGCGATCAATTAGTCCTATCAATGCAAAAATTAAAAAACTTCAGATCACGGCGCAAAAAATGAGCCCTCATACCGCCCCATACACGGAAAAATAAAAAATTTATAGGGGTCAGAAGATGACAATTTTAAACGTATTAATTTTCCTGCATGTAGTTATGATTTTTTCCAGAAGTCCGACAAAATTAAACCTATATAAGTAGGGTACCATTTTAATTGTATGGACCTACAGAATAAAGATAAGGTGTCATTTTTACCGAAAAATGTACTACGTAGAAACGGAAGCCCCCAAAAGTTACAAAACAGTGTTTTTTTTTTTTCAATTTTGTCGCACAATGATTTTTTTTTCCGCTTCACCGTAGATTTTTGGGCAAAATGACTGATGTCATTACAAAGTAGAATTGGTGGCGCAAACAATAAGCCATCATATGGATTTTTAGGTGCAAAATTGAAAGAGTTATGATTTTTTAAAGGCAAGGAGCAAAAAATGAAAATGCAAAAACGGAAAAAACCCCGGTCCTTAAGGGGTTAACATTGCTGTAAACTTTGACCCTGTGAGTCAGAGTCAGCAGACACATTACAGCCAATCAGCAGCAGTCCCTCCCTTCCAGATCCTCCTACCTCTTGCGCGGATGCCATTTTACCCTCATTCGGCATGCTGCAGGCTTAGTAAGTGGAGGGTCAGAGAAGCTGCTCCTGCTGTATAGGGAAAGCGATAGCTAGGTTGCTGCTAGGTTGTGTATTCAGGGTCCAGTTTACTCCTAAAGCACTAGTGTAACATCTGCTTTAAGGACAGCACCCAAAAAAGCCCTTTTTAGGGCTCAAATATCAGTCCGTGTGTCTTGCAACAGCTGAAGGCACCCTGGTTGAGAGGAACCGCTGGTTAAAAGGGGGATAAGTGTTTGATCGCAGAGGGTCCAACCGCTGGGACCCCCCCCCGATCTCCCTAACGGGACGCCACCATAAGCGCTCATGGTGAGCGCTAAGGCGCATAGCGTCTCCTCCCCGTCCCTATACAGTTCTATGGGGGATGCGAGGAGGCACGAATGCTGCCTCCCCGACTCTCCCATAGAGATGTATGGAGGAGGCGTGCTGGCCGCAACGTCATGCTGCGGCTTGCACGGGACAGCCGCGGCCCCTTACAGGAGATCGCCGGGGGCCCCAGCGTTCGGACCCCCAGCGATCAAACACTTATCCCCTATCTTGAGGATAGGGGATAAGTGTTTGTAACGCTGCTGATGTCCTTTAAGTTCCTTCAAGCAACTAACTACTACAGTATTCAAAAGGCTGAAAGATATCAGTCCGTGTGTCTTGCAACAGCTGGAGGCATCCAGGTTGGGAGGGAACTGCTGGTTAAAAGGGGTACTCCAGTATAAAACTTAAGTTCCTTAAAGCAACTAACTACTACAGTATTCAAAGGGCTGAAAGATATCAGTCTGTGTGTTTTGCAACAGCTGGAGGCACCCTGGTTGGGGACCACTGCTTAAAAGGGGAACTCCGCTGGCAAGCTTTTTTTTTTTTTTTAAAGCAACAAACTACTACAGTATTCAAAGGGCTGAAATATATCAGTCCGTGTGTTTTGCAACTGCTGGAGGCACCCTGGTTGGGGACCACTGCTTAAAAGGGGAACTCTGCTGGCAAGCTTTTTTGCTCATTGTTACACTAGTGCAAATCATATTTGGTGTGACAATTGTGCAAATAAAAAAAAAAACATACCATTTTTGTCTGTTAAATAAAACCAGTCACTGTCAGTACACATCACAGTTGCCAGGTTTTTTTTTGCCTGCAGGGCAGATTGTGTCACCCTAGTGCAAATCACATTTGGTGTGACAGTTGTGCAATTAAAATAAAAAAATACCTTTTTTGGCTGTTAAATAAAACCAGTCACTGTCAGTTCACGTCACAGTTGCCAGTTTTTTGCCTGCAGGGCAAATTGTGTCACCCTAGTGCAAATCAGATTTGGTGTGACACTTGTGCAAATTTAACCAAAAAAATGACAGGCAGAGGAAGGCCACAACGCAGGGGCCATCGTGGTGCTGGGATTCCCTTTGGCCCTAGAATGGCCAGTGTTCAGAGGCCACGTACCCTTAACCCCCAAAGTTCTGAGGACTTAGCTGACTGGCTATCACAAGACACCCAATCTACTACTAAAGCTTCCGCTCGGAACCTTGACACACCGTCCTTCTCCTCCTCTAGCTTAGCTTTGGGCACCTCTCATGCTACCACTTTCCCGCCTGTCGCCACCACCAACACTAGCACCACAGCAGCTTTACTTGATCCGTCAGAGGAGCTATTTACACATCAGTTTGAAGACATGAGTGATGCGCAACCATTATTGCCATAGGATGTAGTTAGCAGGGATATGTCTCAGTCATGCAGCATTACACACATGGACGTACGGTGTGATGATGATTTTGTACCTGCTGCTGCTTCATTTCTTGAGGTGTCAGATAGCGGTGAAGGTGTTGATAATGACGATGTGTCCGTGGAGAGAAGAAGAGGGGGAAAGTTCAGATGGGGAGACAGAGAGGAGGAGGAGACGAGTTGGAAGCAGGGGGAGGTCGTCGCAAGGAGCTAGTGGCACAGTCAGACAGCATGCATCGGCACACGGGGTCAGCCAGACTGAGTTGTGGGAAGTCCAACACCCACCTAGGCACAACTGCTTTGCGAAGGCACATGATGTCACATCACAAACGCCTATAGGATCAACACATCAGTACAAGCAGCACACAAAGTCAAAGCCGCCATCCTCCTCCTGGTCCAGCATCTTCAGCCAGGTCAATCACTGCTGCCCTCCTTGCCCCCTCTAAACCATGCGCCTCTCCGTCTCTCGCCTTGAGCAGTTCCTGCTCCTCTGCCCACAGTCATGTGTCTGTCAAGGAGATGTTTGAGCACAAGAAGCCAATGTCTCAAAGTCACCCCCTAGCCTGGCGTCTGACAGCTGGCTTGTTGGAACTGCTAGCCCACCAGCTTTTACCATATAATCTGAGGCCTTTAAAAAATTTGTAGCCATTGGGACACCGCAGTGGAAGGTACCCGGCTGAAATTTTTTTGTACAAAAGGCAATCCCCAACCTTTACTCCATTGTGCAAAAGGAAATTATGGCATGTCTGGCACACAGTGTAGGGGCAAGGGTCTATCTGACCACTGATACCTGGTCTGCAAAGCATGGTCAGGGCAGGTATATCACCTACACTGTGCATTGGGTTAACCTGGTGACGGCTGCCAAGCATGGAATGCGTGGCTCTGCAGAGGAGTTGGTGAGACCGCCACGACTTGCAGGCAGGCCTGCTGCCACCTACTCCTCCTACTCCATCCTCTTCCATAACATCCTTGGTCGAGTCATCTTCCACTGCTGCGTCTTGCTCCACATCACCGGCACCCCCCTCCCCAGCTCCCCAGGTGCTATTCCACATCCCGGATACGGCAGTGTCACGCCATCTTGGGGTTGACTTGCCTCAAAGCGGTGAGTCACACCGCACCAGCGCTCCTGTCGGCCATGAACGCACAGGTGGACCAGTGGCTGACTTTGCACCAACTGGAGATCGGCAAGGTGGTTTGTGACAATGGAACAAATTTGTTGGCGGCATTGAGGTTGGGCAAGTTGACACATGTGCCGTGCATGGCACATGTGTGTAATATGATTGTACAACACTTTGTGCTCAAGTACCCAGGCTTACAGGATGTCCTGAAGCAGTCCAGGAAGGTGTGTGGCCATTTCAGGCGTTCCTACACGGCCATGGCGCACTTGTCAGATATCAAGCAGCGAAACAACATGCCAGTGATGCGCTTGATTTGCGACAGCCTGACACGTTGGAATTCAACACTCCTAATGTTCGACCGCCTGCTCCAACAAGAAAAAGCCATCAACAAATATTTGTATGACCGGGGTGCTAGGACATCATCTGCAGAGTTGGGAATTTTTTTTGCCACGTTACTGGAGGCTCATGCGCAATCCCTGTAGGCTCATGCGTCCTTTTGAGGAGGTGACAAACCTGGTCAGTCGCACCGAATTCACCATCAGCGACATCATACCGTTTGTTTTCTTCCTGGAGCGTGCCTTGCGAAGAGTGCTGGATCAGGCAGTAGATGAGTGTGAAGAGGAAGAGTTGTGGACACCATCACCACCAGAAACAGCCTTATCAGCATCACTTGCTGGACCTGCGGCAATGCTGGAAGAGGATTGTGAGGAAGAGGAGTCAGAGGAGGAATGTGGCTTTGCAGAGGAGGAGGAAGGCCAACCACAGCAGGCATCCCAGGGTGCTCCTTGTCACCTATCTGGTTCCCGTGGTGTTGTACGTGGCTGGGGGGAAGAAGATTATACCTTCCCTGACATCAGTGAGGACGAATGGGGTCTTTCATGCTGTCATGCCTGTTGAGGGTGAAGAAGATTATAACTTCCCTGACATCAGTGAGGACAAATTGGGTCTTTCATGCTGTCATGCCTGTTGAGGGACCCTCATATAAAAAGGAAGGAGGAGAACGACCTGTACTGGGTGTCCACGCTACTAGACCCCCGGTATGAACATATAGTGCCTGACATGTTAGCGCATTACAGCAAGGCAGAAAGGATTCAGCAGGTCCGAAATAAATTAAGAAGTATGCTGTACACAGCGTATAAGGGTCATGTCACAGCACAACAGGGATCTAACAGGGGAAGATGTGAAAGTAATCCTCCTCCTCCCACGAACACACCGGCAAGGACAGGATGCTTTACAGACATGCTGTTGATGGAGGACATGCAGAGCTTTATAAGTCCTACGCATCGCCACAGCCCTTCGGGGTCCACCATCAGAGAACGACTTGACCGAAAGGTAGCAGACTACCTGGCCTTAACCGCAGATATCGACACTCTGAGGAGCGATGAACCCCTTGACTACTGGGTGTGCCGGCTTGACCTGTGGCCTGAGCTATCCCAATTTGTGCTCGAACTTCTGGCCTGTCCCTCTTAAAGTGTCCTGTCAGATAGGACCTTCAGTGCAGCAGGAGTTATTGTCACTGAGAAGAGGAGTCACCTTGGTCAAAAAAGTCTGGATTACCTCACCTTTATAAAGATGAATGAGGGATGGATCCCGAAGGGACTGACACTGGGCGATACATTTGACTAAACAAGGCCTGATCAGATGAGCTGCCTTGGGCTAAAAATGGTCCACACACTGCTGTATTTGAACTCTGAATGCCGGTTGACTTGCGTGACTTATCCGCCACCAAGTAGGGTTCAAGCCACAATGTTTTAGGGCACTTTCTGCATGGCGAAACAAACAGAAATTTTTCTGGCCACTGCGACAATACCAAATTTTCATCCATGTGTACATGCCTAATTTTTCTGGCCTCTGCTGCTGCACTTGTTATGGTGTTGCAATTTTTCTTGCCGCTGCTACAGCTCCGGCTGCAACAAAACCCAATTTTTCATCCATGTGTACATGCCTAATTTTTCTGGCCTCTGCTGCTGCACTTGTTATGGTGCTGCAATTTTTCTGGCTGTTGCTACAGCTGCGGCTGCGACAATACCAAATTTTTCATCCATGTGTACATGCCTAATTTTTCTGGTCTCTGCTGCTGCACTTGTTATGGTGTTGCAATTTTTCTGGCCGCTGCTACAGCTGTGACAATACCAAATTTTCCATCCAGGTTTACATGCCTAATTTCTCTGGCCTCTGCTGCTGTACTTGTTATGGTGCTGCAATTTTTCTGGCCGCTGCTACAGCTGCGGCTGCGACAATACCCAATTTTTCATCCATGTGTACATGCCTAATTTTTCTGGTACTCTCTGCTGACATTTCTGTCCATTTTAGCAACCATAGATATAAGATGTATGCTAAGAGTAGCATGGTGGCTCAGAGGTTAGCACTGCTGCCATGCAGTGCTGGGGCCTTGGGTTCGCCCGGTTCGCAAACTTTTGCGGAAGTTCGCGTTCGTGGTCAGCAAACCGAAAATTTTATGTTCGCGACATCACGAGTGATCACTAAAAAACTGATGACTCAACGGGCCTGAGATATTCAATATTTTACATATCTATTGTTAATTTGACTAAAATAACTGGTGATTTTTAAAGATAGATTTCCTTTATCCCCCTTAAGGATACAGCACATTTTGGCCTTGTAGACAAAGCCAATTAAAATTTTAGCATTTTCGTTTTTTCCTCCTCCACTTTATGAGTCATAAATCTTTTACATTTCCATCCACAGATGAGTATGAGGGCTTGTTTTTGTACAACCAATTGTACTTTGTAATAACACCTTTAATTTTACCATAAAATGTATGTTTTAAATTGTTCTCTTACACAAGGTGACAGTGATGATGACAACTAGGCATGAGTGGACTTTCTGAAAATTCCACATCGCTGTGAAGCTGCAATGAAAAAAGAGTTAAGTTCTACTGCATAGATCGATGGTTTTCTGTAACATCTTGCTGGGCTGAACACTATGCGCCAGCCCAGCAAGTAAAGAGTTAACTAGCACTACTGAGCAGGGGGGGAGGAGTATACAGTATACAGACATCTTAGCTTTATACTGTGAAGAAAGATCCACTTACTCACCTTGTGCCTGCTATAGCCTCTTCTTCTGTAGCCCAGCCTCTAGAGGTGATGTCAATAGAGGTGGAGGCAATCATATAGAAGATCCCAGCATGGAACTATATTTGTAAGTATGACACATAACGTGTTTTTAGCACACGTTTATGTTTTAAAAGGCATGTTAAAAATGTATATTTTAACAGACCATTTCTGGCAGTGTGTTACTAAACTGGGAGCCTCCAGCTGTTGCTAAAAGGTTGTCTTGGAATGATGAAAGTTGCATTTTAGCAACACCTGGAGGCTCCTTGTTTAGGAACACATTGCCAGAAAGGGTCTATTCACATAAAAAAAAACTTCCCCTTATTTTTACCAACCAAGCAGCAACAGCTGGATTGCTAGTGGAAGTGTGAGGAGACCAAGTGTGGGATGTAAGTACGATGAAAGTGTGTATGTATGATTTAGGTGTGTATGTATGATATATGTGTGCATTAATAATCACACATCTACAATACATACACACATCTATCACACATGCACACATCCATCATACATATCTATATATATAAAACTCAACGTGTGTGTGTGTGTATGTATGTTCCACAAAAACTTCCAAACAGCTGAAGATATTAACATGAAACTTGGCACACATGTTACTTATATGTGAACAACAAACATAGGATAGGTGATTTAACCCTTATTCACCCCTATTTGCCAGGGGTGGGGTTTATGTTTAAAGTCCCATACAAGTCAATGGGAAATATATGTTACTGCATAACTTCCAAACGGCTGGAGATAGGAGGTAAGGATAGGAAGTCGGGATAGGAGGTCAAGATAGGAGGTCGAGATAGGAGGATGGGATAGGAGGACGGGATAGGAGGTCATGATAGGAGGTCGAGATAGGAGGACGGGATAGGAGGTCGTAATAGGAGGTCGAGATAGGAGGACGGGATAGGAGGTCGGGATAGGAGGTCGAGATAGGAGGACGGGATAGGAGGACAGGATAGAAGGTTGTGATAGGAGATCGAGATAGGAGGACGGGATAGGAGGTCAGGATAGGAGGTAGAGATAGGAGGACGGGATAAGAGGTCGGGATAGGAGGATGGGATAGGAGGTCGAGATAGGAGGTCGAGATAGGAGAATGGGATATGAGGATGGGATAGGAGGATGGGATAGGGGGACGGGATATGAGGCTGAGATAGGAGGTCGAGATAGGAGGTCGGGATATGAGGACGGGATATGGGGTTGGGATATGACAACAATATATGAGGACGGGATATGAAGTCAAAAGCTTCCTCCTTTGTTTATTTTCCTCCCCAACAAATATTAGGAAGGAAAAACCGGGCAACGCCGGGTATTAAGCTAGTACACATATATAATACATATACACATCTGTCATACACATATATCATACTACATACATACATCATACACATCTGTCATTCACACGCATCTAACTTACGTACACACATCTGTCATACATACACACATCCATCATTCATTCCTACATACTTTCATGCATACATATACACAACACCCACCCATGCATACATATACACAACACCCACCCCTGCCAGAAAGGGTTTGTTCACATTATATAAAAAATGTGCGGGGTTCCCCCTATTTTTACCAACCAAGCAGCAACAGCCTGACATTACCAGGGTCAGTAAAAACCATTGTTATTGGCACTCTCCATCCATCGTCGGATGTGTATACTGAATGTATGATATATGTGTATATGTGTATTAGTGTTGAGCACGAATGAAAATTTTTACCGCGAATATTGGCACTTTGCGATTTTGTCAAAATTTAGAATATAGCGATATATATTCATAATGACGAATCTGTATATTTTTTCTACACAGTACACATCACAACAATGACGTGTACTGTGTAAAAAAAAAAAGTGATCATCATTCCCTGCTTTCAGCTTTTGGTCCAAAGAAGGTTCCAACATTATTTACTGTGTGAGACGGTGTGGAGCATGAATATTTCGTATATGCGAATATGCAAATATTCACGAATATCGGCACTTCCAGAGGACACTGATCCCTCCCTTCTTTTAGGTGAACTATATAATCCCGCATGCGCACTATGCAAATTTCATTATGAATTGTTGCATGGAAAAAAAGGGAACGAGCATAGCGAATATGTGAATTTCGTGAACATAGGACAAATATTTGTCCATATATTTGTGAATTATTGCAAATTTGAGTATGGCCCCTGCCGCTCATCACTAATGTGTATATGTATGATGGATGTGTATATGTATGATAGATGTGTGATCTACATTCATATGATATCATACACACATTTATCTTAAATACATCTATTATATATACATACATATACACATCTTTCATACACACATCTATCTTACATATACACATCTATAATTCGTACATACATCTATCATACACACATATATCATACATAGATACATCATGCATACATCTATCATACATACACACCTCCATCATATACACACATATATTATATATACATACACACATGCTTCATACACACATCTGTCATACATACATACACATATTTACCATACATACTGTACATAACATACACACATCTATCATAGATACACATATCTATCATACATACACACAACATTCATCAGATTATTTGTACACACAAGATCCTATCATCCCAATAATGTATGCCCTTCCGAAAACTCAAAAGGGGATAAATCCCCCACCAATGAGACCTATCTTGTCCAGTGGTGGCTCATTGTTGGAGCATTTATCAATGTGGGTGGACCAGCTATTACAAACCCTGGTGCAACGTGTACCGGGATATTTGAAGGACTCAGGAGATATTTTGAAAATGTTTGAAAACAGAAGGTGGGGTCCGGAGCATGCATGGCTATCATGTGACGTGGTTTCCCTTTATACCAACATCCCTTGGACGGTAGCCATGCATGCTTTGGACCACCACCTTAGCAATTATGGCGATTATACAGAAGAATTGTGTGAATTCATAAAAATGTCTGTTTGGTTTCTGATGTCTAGGAATTACTTTGTATTTGACCGGGAGTTCTTTTTTGCAGAAAAGGGGAGTCTCAATGGGGGCCAGACACTCCCCATCGTTAGCTAATTTAACAATGTCCTATTGGGAATCCCAGTTTATTTTTTCCAACACTAATCCTTACTGTGAGAACATACAGTGGTAAGGGAGATTCATTGATGATCTTCTGTTAATTTGGGAGGGAGATGAAGCCACTGTTTGCACAGTATATCAATCAAAATTCATATAGTTTAAAATTTACTCATTATATGGATAAAAGTAAAATAACATTTTTGGACTTGGAATTAAGCAATGTGGTTCGAGAAATCATTACAGTGGCCACACATCGTAAACCAATTTCAGGAAATACAGTTTTGAGGGCCAACAGTAATCATCCAACACATACAACAAAAGCCATTCGGTAGGAGAATTAACCCGTCTTAAAAGAAATTGTTCTAACAATGAAATATATAACATACAGTCAAATCAATTATTAGATAGACTGAAGGAAAGAGGGTACACCAATAAAATGTTAAATAGAGCAAAAAAAGTTGTATCCAACAAAAATAGAACAGATCTCATTCAGGGAAGAAGGAATAAAAGAGAATTTGAAAATAAACCCACTTTAACATATTCCCCCTATTTCAATAAAATAAAAAATGTAGTGTTACGGCATTTACATATATTAAAACAAGATGATATAGTATCAAAAATATTGGAAAAAGGGTGTCACATAGTTTCAAAAAAAGCCCCCACACTAAAAAATCATTTGTCACCTAGTCTTGTAGAGGAGTCCCGTTCAGGTACAAATATGTGGCTCTCACAGAAGGGCTTTTATAAATGTGGACATAATATATGCCGCACTTGCAACTATTTTAAGGTGGTAAAGGAGTTTGAAAATGCGGAGGGCAGCAAGAAATATGTAATTAAAAACTACATGAATTGCAATAGCAAAAATGTAATCTACATGATCGAGTGCATACATTGCAAATTAAAATATATAGGTTATACTACCCGTAAATAAAAAATGTGTACTCTACAACATCTTAATGATGTGGGAGCTTTAAATAGAAACAAATCTGCTGCCTCCCTTCATTTCCAAACAGTACATGGTGGCAATATATCAGGATTCAAAATATATGGCATTGAGTTGGTTAAACTGGACATAAGGCAAGGATGCATCAGAAGAAAGTTGGAACATAGGGAAGCCTTCTGGCAATTCACTGGAGCCTGGAAAGGCCTTGGCGGTCTAGAAAGGGGGGCAGAGGAGCGTGTAGGAGGACTCAAGGGTTTGGGGAGGGGAGCAGAAGAGCCTGGAGAGGATTTAGGAGTCAGGTGGGGGGGGGGGGGGTGGAACAGAGGAACCATTGAGGAAGACTTAGGGGTCTGCAGGGACAGAGGAGACTGGAGGAGATAAGAGGAGTCTTGAGGAGGATAGTGTAGAGGTGGGATTTGGCTGAAGAAGATACTGTTTGTTACAATATTATCATTATGAACACAGTGTGTGGCAGTATTATATTCAGAGGGTGCAGTGTGTGGCAGTATTGTATTCAGGGGACACAGTGTCTGGCAGGGTTATAATGATTTTTGTCATCATACAGATGATGAGGATCTACTGACAAATTAAGGAACCAATGATGTCCTTGCATCAGACTCTGCAGAAGAAGACGAAGCTGAAAGAAGACATGTCATCTAGAATGAGCGTGTTAGGGTCCCATCCAATGGGGGACATGTTTTGATCAAAAAGTGGGCTAAGAGCCTCCATTTTTGACCAAGAAGGCTGCTGCAACTTTCTTTTTTGTGCACAGTGGTCTCTCAACATATGATATTAATTGGTTCCAGGAGAACCATCATATGTTGAAACCATCATATGTCGAGTACATATGTCTATGTAAAAATGGTAATTGGTTCTGGGACCTCGGAACCATTGTATGTTGAATACATATCTCTATGGGAAACTGCTAATTGGTTCTGGGACGACCATTGTATGTGGAGTGTATGGGGAGTGTTTAACAAACCAGGGTGCCTCCAGCTGTTGCACAACTACAACTCCCAGCATGCATGTACAGCCATTGACTGTCTGGGCATGCTGGGAGTTACAGTTTTGCAACAGCTGGAGGCACACTGATAGGGAAACATTGATGTATGGGGTGTATTGTGTGTATATGTATTGTATGTGATGTGTAACATCGCATACAGTACTGTACAGTTCTTTAAATACCTTCAGGGGGGACAGAATGTCCTCCATTAGGATCCTGCCGACTACAGCTCTATAGGAAAGGAAGGGGAGGGCAGCCAGCAGCTCATTGGATGCCTGCAGCATCTTGGCTATTGGCTATTGGCTATGGCTGCACTGGGGGGGGGGGGCTTACACGGAGCTCACAGTGGAAGCCTGCATGAGTTAGCAGGACAGCATGTGAGTAACAGGAGTCAGAACGGGGCACACGGGGCACATTATCTGTCAGATAGCTGTTTGTACGATGGCCCCGACACACAGCAGCATCATATGTCGAGGCTGCCTTCAACATATGATGGGCTCTGAGAGGCCATCATATGTTGAAATGATCATATGTCGGGGCCATCATAAGTCGGGGGGTCACTGTACTTTGTATTTGCCACAGCAGCATGCACCCGTGTATTAGGTAGTTGTGCTGGCTATTTTTCTTTTTTTTTTTCTGTGCAAACTAGGGGGGGTGGCACCCTCTTTAGCCGCGCACCCCTCCCTGAGGTATATAGTGGATCCTGCATGCCACCCAGACAGAGGCTATATGCCCAGCAGAGGTGAGTAGAATGAGTGTGTTTAATCAAAAATTGCGATAAGAGTCTCCAAGGGTGCTGCTGCAACCTTCGTTTTTGTATGTCATGTTGTCTGGACCAGATGAGGAAGAAAGTAAAGACAACAGAGAAGATGTCACTCAAGTCATTGATATCATTGTGTATTCTCTGACCGTCCCATCACTACTGTAGTCACATGTACGCCCTAGCTTTGAAATGGACTCTGTTTATAACACACTTCCCACTACTAAGCCTGTAAGGAAATAAAAATAAAAAATCTGACTGGTAAAAAAAAAAATATTACAGAAGAAACTTTCCCAAAAACCCTTAATTTAATTGAAAAAATGCTGGTCATTAAAAAGGCATGATAAAAACGCATACATAGCAACCTCGTTCCAGGCTGTTTTTCTGATGTAGCTTCTCCTTTAGTGAAGGCATTTTTCTTTTATCTCACTAGAGCACCATTTTTTTTGTTTCTGTGTTCCATGTTTTAACTATCATGAATTAAAGATTTTATGTATTTTTTTTAAATCAGAACATTTTTATTAAACTTTTTAACGGTGTACAGAAACAAAAAACACACACACAAATACAAACAAAAAACACAGCCCCCCCTCCACATCCACCCAAAAAAGAAAACATCACCCTCTCCCCCTTAGCCTTCCTTCTCACAGCAGGCTAAAACAGTATGTTCATAAATAGCACAGTACCTAGGTAATGTCATGTACGAAAACTAACAAAATAAATAAATATATAAATATATATATATATATATATATATATATATATGTATA
The DNA here is from genome assembly GCF_029499605.1 of Hyla sarda. Classification (NCBI taxonomy): domain Eukaryota; kingdom Metazoa; phylum Chordata; class Amphibia; order Anura; family Hylidae; genus Hyla; species Hyla sarda. The sequence continues at coordinate 341,207,730 of NC_079191.1, read as the reverse complement.
TACACACACAACAAATGTGCAACAATATGTAAATGTATACTGTGTTCAACCTGGCACTGGGGGGGGGGGGGGGAGGAGGCCTTCATTTTTGAACTCCTAAAGAGTTGGAAACAAACACTAGAAGAAATTGGAGTCATTTCAAATAACATAAAAATAATATATTTTATTGGAATGATTAAAAGCAGAAAACAGGGGAGCAAACTGACACAGGGGGGAATAGGACATAAACAGTGGCGTCATTACTGCCGACACATGTAAACACTGATTAATAATATGGAGAAGAGAAAATAGGAACACTGTACATATTAATAAGAGGACATAAGTCTCAGCAGTGCAAATACAGTACCAACCTCAAACAAACGTCAATTTAAGTGCAAAGGTGCCGCAGGAGTGACGTCAGACTGGCGAGCGCCCGAAAATTCGATAATATGTGAATATTCGCATATGCGAATATTCGCATTTGTGAATTTTTGCGCATATTGATCCCTCCCTTCTTTTAGCTCTTTTATTACGTGATATTACCCATGCAAATTTTATGGTGAATGGAATGCGCCATAAAATGTAGATAACACTTATCTTCTCTGTGAGGTCCTTCTCCTGTGCAGACCTGCGTCCTTAGAATATAGAGCAGGGGGGAGGGGAGGTGTACTCAGCTGGTTGAGATGAGGGGGCGTGGCTTATGTGACATCTTGTCCACAGACTCAGAACTGTGGAGAACAGTAAAAGAAAACCCTCTGAACTACAGAACTTCCTGCCCAACAAACAGGTAAGAAAAACACACACATGCTGCCAAAACATATAACACATGTATATTGCAAAAAAACAAAACTTATAAAGAAGATGCAATATAGTAAAAAAAAAATTACCACCGGAGTACCCCTTTAAGGACTTTTTCCATTTTTTCATTTTCATTTTTTCCTCATCACCTTCTAAAAATCTTAACGCTTTCAATTTTGCACCTCAAATTCCATATTTTTTGTGCCACCAATTCTACTTTGCAGTGACATTAGTCATTTTACCAAAATATCCATCGTGAAATGGAAAAAAAAATCATGCGATAATATTGAAGAAAAAATGCCATTTTGTAATTTTGGGGGCTTTCGTTTCTACACAGTGCATTTTTCTGTAAAAATGACACTTTATCTTTATTCTGTAGGTCCATATGGTTAAAATGATACCCTACTTATATAGGTTTGATTTTGTATTACTTCTGAAAAAAATCCTAACTACATTTATACGTTTAAAATTGTCGTCTTCTGACCCCTATAACTTTTTTATTTTTTTGCGAGCCAGTATGAGGGCTAGTTTTTTTTGTGCCGTGATCTGAATTTTTATCGGTATCATTTTTGTATTGATCTGACTTTTTGATCACTTTTTATTCATTTTTTCATTTTATAAAAAGTAAACAAAAATACGCTATTTTGAACTTTGGAATTTTTTGAGCATATGTTATTGACCATGCAGTTTAATTAACAATATATTTTTATCGTTTGGACATTTCTGCACACGGCGATACCACATATGTTTATTTTTATTTACACAGTTTTTATTTTAAATGGGAAAAGGCAAGTTATTCTTACTTTTATTAGGGAAGGGGTTAAATTATCTTATTAACTTTTCACACTTTTTTTTTTTTTTGCAGTGTTGCAGCCCCCTCTAGTGGCTATAGCACTTCACACACTGATCTGCTACACAGATTGCATTATCACAGCAATGATCAGTGTTATCGGCGGTCGTTTGCTCAAGCCTGGATTTCAGACTTGGAGCAATCAATCACCGATCGGACATGACGGAGGCAGGTAAGGCACCCTCAGCTCGTATTCTAGCTGAATGGGATATCGCAATTTCACAGCAATGGTCCCAATCAGCCGGATTGAGCTGCCGCAAGTGTATTTTTGTTACTTTAGATGCAGAGATCAACTTTGAACACCATGTCTAAAGGGTTAATAGGGCACAACGATCGTTGCTGCACACTATTAGTCCAGGGTCCCGGCTTTCATTAGCCGCCGGGACCGACCCGCTATGATGCCCTGCGTCCTTAAGAGGTTAAATTCTCACCAGTGGCAGCTACAGGCCAAACCTTTTTAGGGGTTGTACATTATTTCAAAAACATGGTGACACCTGTCTATAGGCTGTGTGTGGTTCCACAACTTATCCCAATTCACATTCATAGAACTAAGTTTCAATACCAGATACAACCTATGGGCAGGTATAACACTATTTTTGGTAGAAAGCCCCTATAACTCTAGGTCAAATTGTTATAAAATAGATAAAAAGGTACTAAATTAGCTCTCTGTGTTATATAAACTTGCATTCAGATTATGTTTTTTGCCCCTGTCAGGCTACATATAGCCATCCTGTCAAAAAAGGATGATGGTTTGCAGTCCCAAATGTTGCCAATGGGCCAATAGCTTCAAAAAGGACAACACATGAGGCTGTACATCAATAATTGATCAAATTTGTTATCTGAATTAAACCTAAGGTTCTGTTCACACTTTTTTTTTTTTTTTAGCAACTTTTGATGATTAACACATTGTAGCATGATGTCATATTTCATTAAAGGGGTTATCCAGTCGAATTGGTTAATATGTTATTGCCCCCAAGCTGTCTACAAAAATAAATTTACACTTTAAGGGTAGGGTCACATGTAATGGATATGCAGCGTATTTTACGCTGCGGATCCGCCAATGACCTGACCCTATAGGGTGCCTCCTGCTGTGCCTGTCTGCTCATAATATACGCTGCCAATCCGTTACTTGTGACCCTACCCTAACTCACTTTTTGCTGCTTCCTTGTAGCTCTGGGCTCATGATGCCCCATCTCAGGCTGGTCTCAACTGACAGTCTGCTTTACCAGTGCCTGCCGGAGCAGTAGATATGACTTCACAATGCCGCTCTGCCAATCACTGGCCACAGCAGTGTCCCGTCTTGTCCAGTGATGGGTGAGCAGTACTGTCAGTTCCCCCAGTTGTAAACACTATGCTCTGCAACTCAAGGGAGGGGGAAATCAAAGTCACCGCTCTTGGACAGGGCACCCCGATACGAGGGAGTGGCAGAAGGTGAGTTGAAGTGTTTATTATTTTTGGTAGGAAACCTGAGGACAATAACAAATTAATTCCCCTCTATAACCCCTTTAATAAAAAATATAAAAATAATTTAAAAAAAACGTGATGGAAATCTGACTAATTCATGAAGTCATTAGTAGTCAAAAGTACTCAAAAGAGTCACATTGGATCCACAATATCTGCTATAAATTATTATAGTCTAAATAGAAACTGCTCTATTTTAGCAATTAAAATATAGAAAACATTTTGTTTAAAATCAGTATCCCAATATCTCAAAAATAAATTGTGATTCTATAACACAAGTAAGATACAGTATGTATAGGCATTAAAACACATGTAATTTTCCATTTTACAGGATCGTTCTTTTGAAGTTAAAATAAACAAGATTTTCTTCTGTGATTTAATGTTCAACTCTTATTACCTTAAGTTACTGTTATCTCTTTGAACCTTTTTTGTCTACACAATCTTTAACGTTTAAAAAAAAAGTAATAAACGGTTCTGCGGTGGACTGGAATGCTTATAACAGATAATGGAGTCATCATAATCTGCTCACATTTCTCTTGCAGAAGCCATAATGTTTAATGATCCATATCATGTAATTGCGTCCAGGTGCTTTCTAAGTATTTTGCATAATCTTTTGCAATATTGTATTGCTTGTCTTTTAAGTTTTGATTTATGTAATCAGAGAAGTGTAATATACTTTGTTACAGCAACTTTTTATTTCAGAATATCATTTATAGTAATGAATAAAGGGGAGAACAAGGATTTCCTTCAATTTTCTTGCTGTTGTTCACTTATGAACTGTTTCCATACTTGACCTTTTATACTAAACCTGTGATAGTCTAAACTATAAAACACACTTTATTGAAATAAAACATTTTCTGCCATCAGCAGTTTTAGCATGCCCTGGCTGCTTCCCTAGATATTGGGTAAAGCGCTCATACTTGTGCCTTATCACACTGGGCACTGGGCACAGTTCTTCCCCTCTTCTTACAGTAATGTATGATCTTTGTGGGCAGGAGAGAAAGCTGGATGAGATGCATGCTTGTCATCCATATTCCTAAAACAAGAGAATGTTACTAAAGGTGGAAAGAGAAGGTCTTTGTCACGATTCGGCTGGCTGGAGGTGGATCCTCTGTGCCAGAGAGGGATTGGCGTGGACCGTGTTGGTGGACCGGTTCTCAGTTGCTACTGGTATTCACCAGAGCCCGCCGCAAAGCGGGATGGTCTTGCAGCGGCGGTAGCAACCAGGTCGTATCCACCAGCAACGGCTCAACCTCTCTGACTGCTGAAGATAAGCGCGGTACAAGGGAGTAGACAAGAGCAAGGTCGGACGTAGCAGAAGGTCAGGGCAGGCAGCAAGGATCGTAGTCAGGGGCAACGGCAGGAGGTCTGGAACACAGGCTAGGAACCCACAAGGGAACACTTTCACTGGCACAATGGCAACAAGATCCGGTGAGGGAGTGCAGGGGAAGTGAGGTATAAGTAGGGAGTGCACAGGTGATAACACTGATTAGGCCTGCTGCGCCAATCAGTGGCGCAGTGGCCCTTTAAATTGCAGAGACTCGGCGCGCACGCGCCCTAAGGAGCGGGGCCGCGCGCGCCGGGACAAGACAGACGGGGAACGGGTCAGGTACGGGAGCCGGGATGCGCATCGCGAGCGGGCGCCTCCTGCGTCGCGAATTGCATCCCGGCTGGGAGTAATATTGCAGCGCACCCGGTCAGCAGGTCTGCCCGGGACGCTGCGAATGAGAGGATGCTGCGAGTGCTCCGGGGAGGAGCGGGGACCCGGAGCTCTCGGCGTAACAGTCTTGAATTCCATTATGTCACAGTCATGTGAATAGTCACATAACTAGGAGGAGTCAAAGTGCAGTGTCTCAGAACAGAGTCACCTCTTTGCTACTCTGAACACTGTTCAGGTGACTTTAATAACTTAGGTCATTGCTCTTACTAACATTTGTTTCTTAAGGGCTTAGGCCTATCTTTCTAATTACGTTGCAAATGTATTATAGAGTACAAAGGCATTAACATTTACTACCCAAAAGTCTATTCTCACTGTAAGAGCTTTCGTAATATGTCACATTTTCAAACCCTTCAACCAATGAGGGCTAAGTCCAGTCTCCACCCCAATCCAAGGGATAGGGGGAGATTCAGAAAGCACATGTTAGAGTAAGGATCTGGCCTCAGAGAATACCTGCCCTTCCTCTCTCTTACCTTCAGAGGGAGTTTTCCCCCTATCTTCCCACTACTGCCAATTAATCTAAAAGTACTGGGTTGAACCATTTTCCTTCAGAACTTTGAGTCATACTTCCTGGCATACTGTCTAAAAGGTGCTGGAAACAAGTGGACATGATGGCATCACACAATTGTGGCCGATTTGTTGGCTGTACATCCATGATGTGGCCCTCCAGTTCCACTACATCCCAAAGGTGATCTATTGGACTGAGATCTAGTGACAGTGGAGGCCATTGGAGTACGATGAACTCATTGTCATGTTCAAGATACCAGTTTGAGATTATGTGACCTTCCTTACTCTGCTACAGGGGACAGGCTCCATAGACCCAGGGCCATTTGAAGGAATTTGGGGGCCCCAAGCAAAATAGACATGGAGGCCCCACCTTCCACCCCTCCCCACCTTACCTATACAGGAGCATATAGAGGTATATACCCCCTCCCCCAGTAGGCAGGTAGTACCCAGAGATTAACCCCCTCCCCCAGTAGGCAGGTAGTACCCACAGTTTAACCCCCTCCCCCCCATTAGGAAGGTAATTCCCCCAGATTAATCCCCTCCACCCCCAGTAGGCAGGTAGTACGGTACTACCTGCCTACTGGGGGGGGGGGGTGAAACTACTAGGGAGAGCTTCCGAATGGGGATGGGGGCATTAGGATGGCGCAACAAGCACCGGCTCTGCTCGGGGCCCCGGGCCAGCTCGGGGCCCCAAGCAATTGCTTGGTTTGCCTGTCTGTAACGATGGGCCTGCAAAGACCTTATTATAAAATTCTTTGCTTTTTAAATTTCTTGTCTTGTCCACAGTGCTCTCTGTCCGTGTCAGGAACTGTCCAGAGAAGCATAGGTTTGCTATGAGGATTTTCCCCTGCTCTGGAGAGTTTCTGATACTGGCATCAGGCTTCAGCAGACAAAGACAAGACAAAAAAGAAATTCAAAAAGAAAATAATTTCTTCTGTAGCATACAGCTGCTAAAAAGTACTGGAAGGATAATGATTTTTTAATAGAAGTAATTTACAAATCTGTTTAATTTTCTGGCAGCAGTTACTTTAAAAATAAAATGTTTTCCACCGGAGTACCCCTTTAAGCTAACAAGATCTAACTGTTAACCCCCTCTTAAACCTTTGACCCCCAAAGTTAGTGAAATTGATCCTTCCATTGCCTTTGACCACCAGGGGAGTTTAATTATTGCAAACTATTTGTTTACTGTTTTCAGTTGTCTAAACCAGGAGTTCACCTTAAAGTCAGATGTGTCATATAGTCTGAAAAAGTGATAGTAAAATTGTAGTCTTCATTTTGGTCCATATGATGAGCATGGCTTCAGTGTGATTCTGGAGATTCAAGTTGTTTGCAAGGCTTTTTTTTTTTTTGTAACTTTTTAATCTAATGGAAAAAAAATTGCACAAGCATAAAAAGATACTGTCCCAAAACACCACACATCTGTACTGGTAAGAAATCAATTGTACATCGTGTTTGCCTTGGATAATTTTACAGTTATAATCTGTGGCGGTAAAATATGACAAGGGACAATATAGATACAGTCTAGTGACTGCTGTTTGCAGGGACCTACACAGTAAAGTCCTAAGGGGGTATTCTCATATATTGTGTATACACACAGATTATACATTATTCAAAAGATTAATGCCAGTACATGTATAGTTGTGGCATAATATACACATAACTAATACCACCACACAGTACACATGTAATAATATATAGTAATAACAATAATAATAATCAACATATAGAATTCTGTTTTCTGTAAATGTATATCAATACAACAAATGGAAAATGGTATGGATACAACAGTGAAGAGCAAATATTATTGCACAAAATTGGATTACTGTGCTTCAAATATCACTATGACACTATTGTGTGGGTCCTCTGACACTGCAGTGCAGTAATATATTTACTTTATGTTGCATTACTTTTCATGATTATATGACTTTGTTATATTGAAAATATATGTCACTTATATATTTGCAACAAATACAATTTTTTTTTTCTAATCTCACTGCTTGCCACTATTAAGGCATTACTATCTTTCCATCATACTTCTTAATCAAAAATGTAACACTCTATAAGCATTATATTAGCAACATACATAGATTTATAACTAGCACTATTTAGCTTTATACACGGTTCAATTGATATAAATATAAGTACTGTATTTACAATATTAACATTTCAATGAAAAATGTTGATAGCAACAAAAAAGGCACAACAGTTACAGTGTGATTTAAACATCGATTCTCCCATCCAGCGTACCTTCATTGTGTCTGCCAAAGCCAAGCGTTCCTCTGAGATTATTCTGTGAATATAGTGTTAATCCATAAAATACATTTGAGCAAAAGTAATTAACGGAGTTGGTGAATTGTTATTTCTGTCGAAAATGATAGTCATAATTATAATGCTTTTCATATTCACTGCTGGAAGTCGTGCAGCTAGTTCCATCTCCTGAATCTTAATCTTGCTCTTTTAGAATTGTCCCCCCCCCCCCTTTTTTTAAATAATAGTATTAGCACAAAGTTAACAATGTAACAAACATTTTATAGCTAAAATCTTTTTCTCATTCCTCACTCCTCTTAAAAATTGCATTAAAATCTCAAACTGTACAGATCTACAAAAGTGAACAGTAACCTGGATTTAATAGTCCATTTTAGCATGAAAGTGCTTTATGATTATACTTCAGAAGTATTTATTTAGCAAAGCTTTCATCCAACCTGCAGAAATTTGCTTTAAGGTTTTTTTGCCTGTAGTTTACGATTTTATCAGGTTTATCAGCTGTGCACAGCTACCTATTACCAAATGGATTCAGTAGTACCGAAGTGCACTGTCTCTTTCCTATTAGCAGATGCTACAGACTATGGATTATTGCACTGACGTACAAAGCTCGTCCATTATTGATTGACTCGTAATAGGTCAATAGCACATAGGCAGGGGAAAGTTTATTTATATTTTACATTATTTCTTGTACTTATGTAAATAAATCAGATGTTGTATACCTATAAAAACTAGACATATATCATATTAATTATGGAATTTGCATCTAACCTTACAGATAAATTTGGTGCAATGCTGGCAGCACTCATACATTTTTTCCCCAAAGACAACCTCTGGATATGATGCTGAGCATGTTCACTCAACTTCTTTGGTCGACCATGATGAGGCCTGTTCTGGGTTGAACCTCTCCTGTGAAACTGCTGTATGGTCTTGTCTACCGTGCTGTAGCTCGGTTTCATGGTCTTGGCAATCTTCTTACAGCCCAGGCCATCTTTTTGTAGAGGAGCAATTTTTTTTTCACATCCCCAGGAAGTTTTGTTTGCCATGAGGTGCCATGTTAGACATCCAGTGACCAGTATTAGATAGCATGGGAGTGATAACACCAAATTTGACATCTACTTCCAATTCACATTTGAGACCTTGTAACATTTACAAGTCACATGGGAAAATGGCTAATTGAGACAATTTGTATATTTCTACTTAGGGGTGCACTCACATATGAATGTGTGTTGAGTTATTTTGAAGGGGTACAACATTAAACAAAATGCAAAAGAGTGTGATCCCGCACTACTCAAGTCCAGCTTTGGACATTGATTGCAGTATAGAGGCTAAATCCACAAACCCGTGTTCCTTTTTGTCCTGTTATGCTGCAATAAAGAAGGCTTTTAATTGCAAAATATACCTGTTGCTGTGGCTCTCTCTTTTCAAGTGACAACATTAAACACTGTTATACAGGCTGTGCACTGACTACGTTACATTTTAGTAGAGAGTCATTCCTTCAGTGTTGTCACATAAAAAGATATAATAAAATATTTCCAAAAATCATAGGGTTGTATTTTTGTTTTTTAAATGTTTCATGCACATCTGTGGATATTCCAGTTTTTTCCACTGTAATAATAAATGTGCAAGCAACTTAGGGAAAGATTCTCCTGAGATATCTTCATGTTCCCAGCTGTTGTACTGTCCTCTTCCTTTACTGAGTGTATTCAAAGACTTTTTGACTTCCAGATTTCTTTCTGCATTCAATATTTCACTTCTGAACAGTATCTCAGTGGTAAAGAAACATTTATTGCCTGAGAAGAATGCAGTCAAATATGAATTATACCGACATTGTAAAGTAAGCCCTTCATTATTGAGAAACTCATGCTGGGATATTGGTTTTAAAGTTTCGTACATGTATGCTATTAAAAACAATATAATGTAATGTTCACTTCTGCTACGCAAATGGCTGAGCTCAGCCAGGTTCGAAAGCACTTTCCCAGTTCTTAGCCTTGATTTGAAATATTAAAAATATCATTTGTCTTGCATGAATATAGTTTAAATATCTTTAGAAATGGTATACAAACAAAAATGGTAATGTGATTACAGACTGGGGAAAACCGCCTGAGTAAAGTAATGAAACACATTTCATAGTGTGATAAAATATAGCGGACTTGAAGGTTGTTACAGCCATTAATGAGGCAGCCACATATAGGATTAAAATGAAAGATACTGCAACAAATAGTGCTAATTTGAATAAACATGTATTTATTAATTTTATTATACCATTAAACATAGACACAAAGCTCGGGAAGAGAGAAAAAGACATCAGAAGTAATATCTGGATGGTTTCTTGAGGATGGAATACATAACAAGAGACAAAGCCGCTATTTGGGTTGTGTGATTACTATTTGTTAGCTTCTTTTAAAGGAAAATCAAGATAAAAAGTCACAGAAATAACACAAGCCTGGGCATTACTGAAGTATTGCATACAAAAAACATATAGAGGCTTGGTTTGTAGCCTGAATACACTTAATTGGGCACTGTCAGATATAAAAACTTTTTATATGTTGTACATCATGGCAATACAATAGTTTTTCTTATATAGTTGAGTAAACAAATAGATACCTGCGCTTCCTATATGTGGCCAGATCGGGAGGTCCTAGTAGCAGCCTTATATTAGTTTATAGCTCCCTGTTTCTATAAAGAGAATAAAACAGTATATAAAAAATAGAAAATATTGGCACTGACCAGTGGCCCAATCTACACCGTTTCAAATTAATATTCAAATTCTATTTAAGTGTCACAAATATTAAATATTTAGTTTTTCAGTTTAACTCATGGATGGCATTGTGCCTCAGGGCCCTTTTGATCACTGAAAACAATCACTGACACCTGTGATAATTAGATTGTCAGATGAGTCCAATTTAAGGAAAAACTACTAAAGGTGGGTGTTCCACATTATTAAGCAAAGCACCATTTTCAAGTATTATGGGGAAGAAAAAGGATCTCACTGCCGAAAAGAGGGAAATAGTTAAATTCCTTGGACGAGGTATGAAAACAATAGAAATTTCATGAAAACTTAAGTGTGATCATCGCATTATTAAGAGATTAGTAGCTGATTTAGAGCACAGAAGGGTTTGTGCAGATAAAGGTACATTGAGGAAGATTTCTGCCAGATCCATGCATCGGATCAAGAGAGCAGCAAAAATACCATAACATAACAGCAAACAGATATTTGAAGCTGCTGGTGCCTCTGGAGTCCCACGGACATCAAGGTGTAGAGTCCTCCAGAGTCTTTCTGTGCATAAACCTTCTTTTCGGCCATCACTAACCAATGCTCACAAGTAGAAATGGCTGCATTGGGCAGAGACCAACGAAGACTAAGTTTCAAACAGTCCTGTTCATTGATGAGTGCCTTACAACCCTGGATGGTCCAGATGGATGGAGAAGTGGGTAGGTTGATGGACGGCTACATTGTTCCAACAAGGCTGCGACGTCAGCAAGGCGGTGGTGGAGTCACGTTTTGGTCCGGAATCATGGGAAGAGAGCTGGTCGGCCAATTTAGAGTCCCAAATGTGTAAAGATGACCTCTGCAAAGTATGTGGAGTTTCTGACTGACCACTTTCTTCCCTGGTACAGAAGGAAGAACTATGCTTTCCATAATAAAATAATCTCATGCTGCAAAGAATACCTCTACATCAATGGCTGCTATGGGGTTAAAAGGAGAGAAAGTCATGGTGTGGTCTCCATCGTCCCCTGATCTCAATCCTATTGAGAACCTTTGGAGCATCCTCAAGAAAAAGATCTATGAGGTTGGGAGGCAGTTTACATCCAAACAGCAGCTCTGGAAAGCTATAAGGACGTCTTGCAAACAAATTCAAGCAGAAACTGTCTTAAAACTCACAAGTTCAATGGATGCAAGACTTGTGAAGCTGCTATCAAATAAGGGGTCCTATGTTAAAATGTAACGTGACCTGTTAAAATGTTTAAAAAGTTAGAATGTTGTTAAAAGTTTGACTGAAATAGCTTTTGATTTCAGTAAATATGCTGCAAACATGACAATTGACAACACTGACAATTTTCAGTTCTTTACAACCTATAAAATGCTTTGAAACTTGCTGTGCAAAATAATTTGGAACAGTGGTTTGTAAGTTTTTTATGTTTAAAATAAAATGTTTTCATTAGGAGGTTTGTTCAATAAAATTTGAATTGTATTCTTAATAGTTGATTACATGAGAATTATACCGACTGTTATTTGCATCAATTATTTAGGTAAATGAGAAAAATATAATTTGCATAATAATTTGGAACAGGGTGTATGTGGATAACCGATATGGATTTAGTAAGATGATTTTCCCATTATAAAAATATATATGTTAAAGTGCAATAGTCTGCAATATGTACCACAATTGTATAAGAAGGTGCATTGATCTGTAGGTGACACTTTCTGTGTGATAACTATATATGTGTGGAGAAATACAATGATAAGTAGTCCCTCCACTAAATAGATTTTAGGGTGCAATAGTCTGCAGTTCACTCCTCCAGTAGTGCTGTTTCAATGTCCTGACGTACGGTATACAGAATGTAAGTGAGTATGATTATCCTACATGGGATTTATACAGATCATTTATATGAGTTTACGTACCTCACCAGGGAATGGATGGATTTTGCCCTGTGGATTCAAACCAGCTACAGTGCTAATCCTGTATAAGTGGGGAATTGGGTAGTTACAATCTGGTAAATATTTTATGTAGATACAGTCCCCAGATTTACAGTGATGTACTGTTAATCAAAGGTGCAATGTTTTGCAGTACAGTATAGGTTACTATGATGATTAAGTCCATGTCCTCTACAGGGTATATATAGAGAAATGTTTATGAACGGGGCACTCTGGGAAGTGCTAATTCCCCCTATAATTAAATACTGGTTCCTGTGTACCTGTATTTATAAGTCTTGTTCCTTCATGCGGCACTATCAGAAGATGGAATGTTGCGACAATGTTACAAAGCACTTATGGGTGGCGGGGGACTGCCTCGGCTGGTGACGTCTATACCATTCCCTTCCCGCTGAAGTCCGGTTTGAGTGATGGATGTTGCTTTGTGATGTCACTACAGTTTGGTCCTTTCTTTGAACTGATGTGGCGTCACACAGCATCATCAATCACTTAAACCGGACTCTTGCGGGAAGGGATTGGTAGAGACGTCACCAGCCGGGGCAGTCTCCCGCATCCTGTTTTAATGGTAAATTTAAAAAAAGAAGACCATTAAACAGGATTTAAAAAGCAACATGATCCTAGCCTAGAAGAACATAGAAAGTTTGCTCGGACACCGTCCACCCATGTCATAAAGTCCAAGAGAACCCTTCCTACACACTTTTGTTTGCTCTGCTTTACTTCTCTTTCTTAAACATCATAAAGGAGCTCTCAGGGATAAAATATATATATATATATATATATATATATATATATATATATATATATATACATATATCCAAAGGATAGGGCATAAGTGTTAGATTGTGGGGCGTCCAACTGATGGGACCCCCTCGATCTCCCGTATGATGCCACAATTTCTACAGAATGGGGCGTGTCGACCACCAAGAAAGCTGTGGCCAACATGTGACCTCAATGCATGTTTATTGGAGAGCCAGAGCACTGCACTTGGGTATCCCCAGCTCTCTCATAGAGCTAAATGGAGGGGGCATGTTGGCCACTGCTTCAGGGATTCAGGGCACCGTGTGGAAGATAAAGAAGAGTCCCAGCATAGAAACACCCCAGATCTCACACTTATCCCCTATCTTTAGAATTGGGGAGAATTTTTTCTATTTCAGATTACTCCTTTAATTCTTAAATATATTCTGTGCATTAGTACAGGGCTGGAGGAGAACGAGTCTGAAGAGATGACCTATCAATTAATGTATATTGTGGTTCAGGGCTGTTAGTTAACATCAGTCATAAAATTCTAAATAAAACAAATAATATATTTACTAGTATTTCATGATCCAAAACTAATTAAAATAAATAAATAAATAAATAAAAACAGACCCAATAAGTTATGTCTAAAAGTAAACAGATGCTAAAAGAAACAGATGGAACGTAACATGAATTACTGCCTTTAATAATCATTTCTGAGTTTTACCACGCTCTCTGTTTACATTGATAATAACTGAAAGGTTTACATAAGGCACCTTCTGCTTGGCAAATATGAAATATATTTTTGTTGCCATATTTTACTGCACAGCAGAATTAATCTCTACTCGAATCATGCATTTTATCAGGAATTTCAGTGCTCTGTGCTTTGTAATTGTGATGCTGAGCTGAAACCCGGAGTGTGTGGACTAGATATCATTACAAAAGGCATCTTGCTTCTGCATCTTTAAACTTGAGACTTTTACAGCTTCTGACAAGGATGTTTTACGACATTTTATGTTTTTTTTTCTTGCCAAATTTACTATATAGTTCAACATTTTGACTTGGAGCAAAGATGTATCATTTTTATGAAAATAGTGCCTTCAAGTTTTCTTTTTTTATATCTTCATGCCAGTAAAAGATTTTATTGCATTGACTCATTTTTTTTCTCCTAGTATCCACTATTTTGACTAATGGATGTTAACCGTTATTACATTTTTTGTTCTCCAATTTACTAACACCTGCAAGAAATAATATTTTTTAAGGAAAACAGAAACATATTTTTTTTCAGAAAGATGTCTTATTTAAAGTAGAATTTCAGTTTCATAAAATAAAAGTTATTATCTAGGTTTTGAAAATGTATGCAATTTCCAATAAGTTTCTTGTATCAATTTGACACAGTTTTCAAGACCTCTGTTTGTGGTCAATAAAAATCTGTCCTGATCAAATGATCAATATATAGGTACATGACTGAAAGGGCCTAAGGGATACGCAAAGGGGGTGGAGGGATGTTGTGGAGTAATCATCCCATTCAGCCCATTTTAAAAATATGGATGTCCTTAAGACTCCCATATAGATAAATACTATGGTGCACTATGTGGCTGGGCGCCACTTTTAAATGTTAGCATGTCCTATGCATTACAGTTACAAGCATAGTCTATTGCAAACATTGGCTGTATGCTGGAGGCAATGGAGGCACCAATATACTGGGAAATGACCTACTTGGGGACCTGTCTAGTTACTGGAGTGACCTATTTTGCTAATAAGGAGACCTACAATACCTATTGGGGAGATCTACCTAACCCTATCCACAACCTACTTACCTACCCAGAACACCAAAGGGGCATTATTACTGGAATAAATTGTCCTGACAGACTGGGTCAGATTAACATACAAAAGGCAACGTGAAGGAATTTCATCAGTGAAGACGTCACCTGGCAGACAGAGAGTGTGTATCTATCTCTATAATGGCACCGCATTGGTGGATATTGGCCTGTCTATAGTCGATTATATTTTATGAGTACGAGTACGGTGATAATATGTGGTCATGATATGGCAGAATTATTTTTCTTTAACATCCCCCTTTAGGAAATGACTGCATATATCCATGGATAAGGCCGTGTACACACATTGTAGATTAAGTGAATTTATTGCAGGTTGTTGTTAAGAATTTGTGGGGGAAAATTACCTAACAAGTACAATACAAATATCAGAACTGTAGTATATCTTGTCCATCACATGACCATGACAGAGTTTTACCCATTGGGAATAAACAATGAAAGCAGTTTGAGACCTAAATGTGAAATGAAAGACACGGAAGGTCTCATTATAACATCAGGCTTGTTGATTATATCATCTTGTACTTAGCTGATTCTTGGTTTCTATTAATATCCATCATAACAGGAATTAATCAATGATATTCAAGGTTCAGAATCATTTGGGGAAAAATGTAATGTATTACAAATTGACATTTCTGTCCATATAGAACAGGCAATACAATAACTATTCTAGTTCATGGGAAACAATATTCTGGTTGATTTGTTAGAGGAACAGTATATTATTATACTAAGGAGTATCCAAGGGAAATCTATATATATATATATATATTTTTTTTAACAAGTAGATTTTTTTCTCACAAGTCTGTCCCCTTTTGTCTAGCCGCTTCTAGGGGAGAATTCCTCCATTATGTGTTGTAGTCTCTTATGGGGAATGTCAACATATTTTTCTGTTGGTTTAAAAAAAATCAATTCTGAGGTCTCATGTATCTTTACAGGAACCCTAATATGGTTATGTGCAAAACTGAAAAGACAATAAACAAGCCTGGGAGGGTCCAATATAACTGACCCCAAATCAAGATTAAATTATTTAATGTATTACTGGCATGGGGGTATGTTCACACTGCACTATTCAGTGCTGATTTGAATACTGAATTTATGCATATTCAAAGTCAATATATTTTTAAGGAGTATGTTACTTTTTTTTGTCACTGATTAGAGCCAAATAATGAAATATGTCTGTTTTTTGTATTCTGTTTTTATTTCTAGCACAATATTATAGGGGAGCAGACATATAAAGCTTATTTTACAGCTATTTTTATGGACATAGGAAACAAAAAGCTGGAGCAGACCATATTCCTTTCTAAGTAGAGTTTTCTAGGCATGCTACATATGTTACAACAATTGCATAAAGAAAGCTAAATATCAAAGCCTGCAAGGGGCCCAATTTCCCGGTATTTAATGGCAATTGGATCAGCCAAAAGAAGGGCGATCTATCCCCTCTCCGAGCTGATAAGGGGGAAAAAAACTTTTTAAAACATAACTTTTATTATAGTGTATGTTAAAAAATACATCAAACCCAGTGATAAAGTGCTATAATACCCAGCACCAACTCAATAGTAAACACACAGAGCAGTTACCACATATACATGTGGAGTTACAGATAATATATTTTGTCAAACTATTGCTTGAAATATCATCCAACGCGTTTCTGCCACTACGTGGCTTCCTCAGGGGAGTATTTATATTCAATATGCAATAGGACTATTAGCTGCTATGCAACATAATGTCAAAGTATAGCCAAAAACAAAGAGACCCACAATACTAATATTATTTCAAAAAGTATAACAATCTTTATTAGACAATAAAAAACAATTTTAAAAATTAGTAAAAGGCAGAGGATGACCTTACGCAGGAGACAACAAGTGCCAGTGGACCTGGTATGGGTAATGTAGGCATTCAGTCAAGAGCATACATAATATAAGACTGGCGTAGCTGCATACTTATGATATCGTAACAATAGATATAATATCTAACATACATTAATGTAACATAGAGAGCAGCAATGCAATATAACAAACATAAATAGGAACCCCAGGTGGGTAATACCTAAAAAAGACTACCTGTCATATACCCAAAGGCCAGGGTGTTGGTGCTTGGTGCTCCTGGCATTTGGGTATATGACAGGTAGTCTTTTTTAGGTATTACCCACCTGGGGTTCCTATTTATGTTTGTTATATTGCATTGCTGCTCTCTATGTTACATTAATGTATGTTAGATATTATATCTATTGTTACGATATCATAAGTATGCAGCTACGCCAGTCTTATATTATGTATGCTCTTGACTGAATGCCTACATTACCCATACCAGGTCCACTGGCACTTGTTGTCTCCTGCGTAAGGTCATCCTCTGCCTTTTACTAATTTTTAAAATTGTTTTTTATTGTCTAATAAAGATTGTTATACTTTTTGAAATAATATTAGTATTGTGGGTCTCTTTGTTTTTGGCTATATATTGGTACCCCCGGGACCTACATACGGCACGTATTGTTTTGCCGTTTCTGTTGTTTGGATAAATTGAATAATGTCAAAGTGTAAAATATATAGAAGTGTAAAACATTAATATTGATGGGGAGACACCCGATACTTAGTGTATATTCCCCTCTTATTATAAGTGTGGCACTGAATGCAGGAGGTATGATCATCCTTGAAGGGAAACTAGGAGAAAGACAACCATTCACAGTGTCCCAAGGTATTCCAGGATGCACTCCCGTGGCGACACGTCCGGTTTTCCGTTCTCAAGTGGATGCGCTTGGTGAGCGCTGAGTAGCCGTCAGAACCAGACGGCTCCCCGCCAACGCTGGTATAGTGCATCCACTTGAGAACGGAAGACCGGACGTGTGGCCACGGGAGTGCATCCTGGAATACCTTGGGACACTGTGAATGGTTGTCTTTCTCCTAGGTTCCCTTCAAGGATGATCTTACCTCCTGCATTCAGTGCCACATTTATAATAAGAGGGGAATAGACACTAAGTATCGGGTGTCTCCCCCATCAATAGTAATGTTTTACACCATTCTTCTATATATTTTACACTTTGACATTATGTTGCATAGTAGCTAATAGTCCTACTGCATATTGAATATAAATACTCCCCTGAGGAAGCCATGTAGTGGCAGAAATGAGTTGGGTGATATTCCAAGCAATAGTTTGACAAAATATATTATCTGTAAATCCACATGTATATGTGGTAACTGCTCTGTGTGTTTACTATTGAGTTGGTGCTGGGTATAATAGCACTTTATCACTGAGTTTGGTGTATTTTTAACATAAACTATAATAAACATTATGTTTTAAAAAGGTTTTTTCCCCCTCATTAGCTCGGAGAGGGGATAAATCTCCCTTCTTTTGGCTGATCCAATTGCCATGCTACATATATGTGTCTTAGGATAGGCAGTCACACAGAAAAGTCCTATAACCAGAACCTACAACAGCAAAGGGCAGTAACTGCATAAGTAGGGGCATGTACATGCACAAAAATATTAATGTATGACACCAACCAAGGATGGTGATCTATGATTCAAGTCCTGGGATGCCAAGACACTCCAGTGTTTTTACTTAATGGTTTGTGGGTCTCCAGTTTCTTCTGTGCTGCTTCTGCATTCTACATCTTTGCTGTCTACCGAACAGCAAATTGCTGGGTTGCCAGTGTTTGTTGCCACCTGTCTCTCTTAACAGAAATAGAGGATGGAGGTGGCATCAACAAACTGTGTCTAGGCTTCATCGATTCGGGACCATATTATATTAGCTGTCACCTGTGAATGATGCCACATTGCCATACAGCCCTCCTTGTCCCCTGCTTGCAAAAGGATGGACACGACCTTTACAATTTTTCTTACTAGTCAATGCCACCTATCATAATTGGACTTACTTCAGTACCTAGTGGAAAATATGGCTCTGCTTACACCTGTGACCCAAATATGAAGTCAACAGGAAGTTCTTCATTTAAGCAAACAAGCACACATTAGAAAAGCAGCAACAAAAAAGGGGGAAGTAAAGAATTACAATGATAGTATACTTCATTAAAATAAAAGTATTGGACAACCCATTCAATTAATATCTTTAAGTCATGTATCATACTAGCTTTCTGGTTAACATTTCACTGATAGTGGTGGTAGGCTACTGTGCAGGCTGTCTAATAAACTATATTAACTTGTTAGTCTTTATGTGGATTTACTAATATTTGGTTTGAATTGTGGTAGTATGAGTTATAGTTTTAGACTAAGAAACACATTTTTCCCAGTGTTTATAGTGATGTGGTAGAGTATTAGCTGTCATAGATTCAAAAAAAAGTCCTATAATGAAATGGGAATTTTTTTTACAAAAAACAAAAAATTCTAAATGACAAATAAAAGTAGGTTGCAAAAATAAATAATAAAAAAGATTGAATATTTCTGCTTATGTGGGGCTGTCTTCTTCACTGGGAATTACAGAGCACTTTACCAGATGAAATCTTAGCTCGCATAGTAAGCAATCTTGTCTCATTTCATGGGTACTAGTATGAAGATGAATTTTTTAATAACTTGACTTGTTGTAGGGGAATACTATAATTGTACAATACGCCTGCATATTCTACAGTGATTTCAAATAGGTCAGGTTTCTGAGATAATGCTAAAGATAAGTGCATATTCTAAAAATTATATG
Organism: Hyla sarda; assembly: GCF_029499605.1. Lineage (NCBI taxonomy): Eukaryota > Metazoa > Chordata > Amphibia > Anura > Hylidae > Hyla > Hyla sarda. The sequence continues at coordinate 341,188,288 of NC_079191.1, read as the reverse complement.
TGAAGCTTGACTACGACTGTCATGTAATCCTCAAAAGGATTCTGTAAAAAAAAAAATCCAGTTTAAAAATATGTTATCTGCTTTATAAATCGCTACAGTATATATCTGCTTAAAGTTCAAACTGTTTTTCTACAATAAAATGCATTATACTGTAGTTCTAGCTGTAATAACAGCTTTTTTTATTTTATTTATTTATTTATTTTTTATAATTTTGCACCTTGAATCACTTAGGCTGCATAAGCCCTTTCTGACCTATGCCAATTGAACAGTTCAATGCAAAAAATAAAGTATGTATTGCAATAATCTGTATAAACAATTGAATGATTTATAAAAAATAAAAAAAGTAAAAAATAAAAAATACTCCCCTCAATAAAAATGTAGACCCCCTCCCCCCATTATTCATTCTGAATTTGGAATTTTCGGTGTCGTCACACGTGCAACTGCCCCAACTATTAAAATAGAAGTATCCTGCATAGTGAACACTGTAAATAACAAAAAATAAATAAAAAATAAAGTTAATTCTAGAATAGCTTATTTTTGGTCATTAATTAAATTATCAAAAAAAAATCATATAATTCCATGTACCACAATTTATATATAGGGGTTACATTTAAAGTAGTAGATCAAAGTATTACATTTAACTTTTAAAAAAAAATGTTTCCTTATCTAGATCTTGCTATTACACTATTTGGTGTATGTTTAATTCCCCTTCATAATGTCCACCTAATGTGCTCACTGCTAGAGAATAGTGTTGCTCGCGAATATTCGCAATGCGAATTTTATTCGCGAATATCGCATATTCGCGAATTCGCGAATATTTGCGAATATAGCACTATATATTCGTAATTACGAATATTCGTTTTTTTTTTTTTTTTTCACAGTACACATTACAGTGATCATCCCTCTCTGCTTCCAGCTTGTGTGGTGTAAAGAAGGCTCTAATACTACTGTGTGAGACTGGTACGCGAATTTTCGCATATGCGAAAATTAGCATATGCTAATTTTCGCATATGTGAATTCTCGCTTAGGCTAATTTTTGTATATGCTCATTTTCACATATGTTAATTTTCACATACATGAATTTTCGCATATGCGAAAATAAAACGGGACTATTACGAATATGCGAATATTCGCGAATATATGACGAATATTCATCCATATATTCGCGAATATTCACAAATTCGAATATGGCCTATGCCGCTCAACACTACTAGAGAGAAGAAGCCTTTTCTTACTTAACCCCTTAAGGATCAAGTCCATTTTAACCTTAAGGACCAGGCCAATTTAATTTTTGTGTTTTCTTTTTTTCCTCCTCGCCTTCTAAAATCCATAACTCTTTTATATTTCCATCTACAGACCCATATAAGGGCTTGTTTTTTGCGTGACAAATTGTACTTTTACCATAAAATGTACGACGAACCAAAGAAAAAAAAAATTAGGGAGGAAATTTAAATGAAAACCACAATTTTACACATTTTGGAGTGTTTCGTTTTCACACTGTGCCCTTAACAGTAAAAATGACTTGTGTTCTTTATTCTGTGGGTCAATACGATTAAAATAATACCCATAGCTAGATACTTTTATTTTTTTGTACCGCTTAAAAAAATCTAAACCTTTTTGTACAAAATCAGTAATCTAAAATCCTATTTTGACCAACTTTTTCATTTTTTCATATATAGGGAGGTATGAGGGCTCATTTTTTGCACCGTCATCTGTACTTTTTATCAATACCACATTTGCATATATAAAACTTTTAGATCAGTTTTTATTAATTTTTTAGGGGAATAAAATGTGACACAAAAGCAGTATTTTTTGACTTTTTTTTTTTTTTTTTACGTTTACGCCGTTCACCGTACTTTTTACTTTTTCTTTTTACATTTTTAACCTTTTTTTTTTTACAATTTTTATGTCCCCATAGGGGTCTATCTATAGCAATCATTTGATTGCTAATACTGTTCAGTGCTATGCATAGAGCATAGAACTAATCCATATTATCGGTCATCTTCTGCTCTGGTCTGCTCGATCTCAGACCAGAGCAGAAGACCCGAGGAGACGGACGGAGGCAGGTTAGGGGACCTCTGTCCACCATTACAGTTGATCAGATCACCGTGACAGCGCTGCGGGCAATCCGATCATCTATTTTAATATGCGTATTGCCGCAGATGCCGTGATCTTTACTGATCACGGCATCTAAGGGGTTAATGGTGGACATCCATGCGATCGCGGATGTCGGCCGTTACCAGGGGGTCCCCGCCTGCTGTTAGCAGCCGGAACCCGCCGTGTATGACGCGAGCACGGCTCCGATGGTGCGTGAAGTACCACCAAACCCAGACATACATTTACGTCCGTGGTCGTTAAGGGGTTAAAGATTTCTATTGCCTTTTTTTTTTTTTTTTTTTTTGTACAATAACAGGAATCACTCCTACACCCATTTACAAGGGAATCTGTGGGGAGGGAATATAGGGAGTATTGTGTCCACCAGCACTGGACAAATTGGTAAATGTTTTGAGAGCAAATAGCAATTGTAGGACAGCACAATCTAGGAAAGTAATATTCATGTGTGGGATAAGTCCTTTAGATTCATGCAGTGCATGGCACAAGCTCACAAGTGCTCTCCTCTCTTCTTTTTTATCCTAAATTAAATAAAAGAAACCACTATCTTCTGCTGTTAATTATTTTACTCTGTCTGTGAAGGTCCTTTCTAAGAATATTAGCCTTTACCGATGAAGGCTCCCATGAATGGTGATGTGGCTGGTATGTAATGGGCAGTAAAAAGTGAATTATTATAATCTCTCTGCTATCTGACTCTATGTAATGCTTTGTTGCATCTTGTGATTTCTTGTTTCCTATATTTTCAAGTAAAATATAACTAAATTTGGAAGAAGAAAACTTGACTCCTTGGAGCCACCTCTCTCAGCGAAACTCCTAGTAATCTTTTCCAAGTATTCTACTCCATTGATTTAGGGAGAAAGTCTAATGTTTTTTCAGAAGATAGCAGACTTGCTATGAAAATTAAGGGGTTGACTGACTGTTGTATGTGGTGTCTACTTGAACTGTTATCAAGTAAAATATAACAACATTTTGGAAAAAAAAAAAAACTTGACTCCTTGAGGCCGCCTCTCTCTGCCAAGCTGCTAGTAATCTTTTCCAAGCATTATACACCATTGATTTAGGGGTCCAATTCCATTTTAGAAGACCCCTGGACGAAGGTCTTTGGACTGAAACACGTGTTTGGGTGGCAGCATCCTGGGACGCACTGCATTTAGCAGCAGTGTGGTTAGTCTTCACAGGACAGAATTCTGTTTAACTGGCTGGTCTCTGCTGTATATTGCACAGTGCACTCGGACTTTGTTTGCATAGTCAATATGCAACTCTTCACAAAATGCAATATATAGTTGCTGTTACTTAATTGAACTTATATTAACATGCTGCATGGCTTTGTTTTTTGGACATTATTTATGTATCCACACTGCTCTTTATAAATTTGGCTACTTAAGCCTAATATATATATATATATATATATATATATATATATATATATATATATATGTGTGTGTCCCAGGCTGCTGCCTTTGTTGTGTATTCCTCCTTGTTTTAATACTGCTTTTATTGTATGTCACAATTTGTTATAATAAAGATGAATTATTTTGCAATAAATTTTGTGTAAATAGCCCCATTTCTTCATTTGGGTTGCTTTTTAGAAGATAGCAGACTTGATATGCAAATTAAGTGGTAGACTGACTGTTGTATGTAATAACAATTTGAACTGGTATGGAAATACTATGAATTTACAGAAAATCTACAACATATTAAAGGGGTACTCCGGTGGAAAACAATTTTTTTTTATATCAACTGGCTCCAGAAGGTTAAACAGATTTGTAAATTACTTCTCTTAAATCTTACTCTTCTCTAAATCTTACTCCTTTCAGTATTTATCAGCTGCTGTATACTACAGAGGAAGCTGAGTAGTTATTTTCAGTCTGACCACAATGCTCTCTGCTGCCACCTCTGTCTGTGTCAGGAACTGTCCAGAGTAGGAGAAAATCTCCATAGCAAGCCTCTCCTGCTCTGGACAGTTCCTGACATGTGCAGAGGTATTAGCAGAGAGCACTGTGGTCAGACAAAAAAAAAGAACATCTCAACTTTCTAGAGCATATAGTAGCTTATAAGTACTGAAAGGATTAAGATTTTTTAATAGAAGTAATTTACAAATCATTTTAACTTTCTGGTACGAGTTTATTCACCAAAGTCACAAAGATGACTGATTTTAGGTATAGAACACACTGAACAAATGTGATCTTGGAAATACTTCTTTAATAAGGGTGTACCATGGACCATAAAAGAGTATCAGAAGTAGCATTCAAAGTCTAAATCAGAGAGTTCCATAGATAAGGTTAATTTGAAGATGTTAATCTGAATTAAGCATTAATCTGAAGAAGGGAGAAAGCAAAAATAAATAAATAATAAGTTGAGGTTTAGAGTAAGTATGAAATGTTTACCTGATTGCAAGAGATGATTTAATTGGGCCATGGCAACCATCATGGATGAGCAGAGAATTCAGAAGAAACTGGACCATCAAATTCTAAAAGATATTCTTTCAAATAAAAAAAATACAAAGTGTGTGAAGTTTTCTCATTGCAAAACAATAAAGACTTTTCTGATTTCTCAGATTTTAAAGATAGGATTATTTATTATTTTAGGTGCCAGAAAAGCTTTTTTGCACCACTGCCAGTAAAAATCTGAGAAAAAAAGTGACAGAATCAATATGATAAGTACTTGAGAGAACCTTTGTCAAAAATAAGACCGTGGCATCAAAATCAATTTATACCATGGGAGAAAGTCATATTCTCTAATGGCATAGTAAAAATGGGATAACAAGTCAAAGGAGAAATATTTAAAAAGAACTTAGGTGTTACATTCAGAACTAATAACAAATATACATAGATATAATACTGAGACTTGAGCATTCAATAATTTTTATTATTAATAAAAGATATTAGCAAGGATCCATCATGACTGTCCTTGACTTGGAAGCTAAGACATCTATTATTTAAATTATGTAATCCTTACAACTGTATAGCATAGGAAATGTGACTACTTTTTGACATTACAAAGAGCTGCAAATTTTTGTATAAAAAGTGAAAGTTCCTGAGTCACTGACAGGTAGACACTTAACCCCTTAAGGCCGCAGTTCATTTTCACCTAAAAGGGGTACTCCGGTGAAAACCTTTTTCTTTTAAATCAACTGGTGCCAGAAAGTTAAACATATTTGTAAATAACTTCTATTAAAAAATCTTAATCCTTCCAGTACTTATTAGCTGCTGAATGCTACAGAGGAAATTCCTTTCTTTTTGGAACACTGATGACATCACGAGCACAGTGCTCTCTGCTGACATCTCTTTCCATTTTAGCAACCATGAATAGCAGTTGTATGCTAAGGGCAGCATGGTGGCTCAGTGGTTAGCACTGCTGCCTTGCAGTGCTGGGTCCTTGGGACAACAATAAATAAAGAGTTATTATTATTATAATGACATCAGCAAAGAGCACTGTGGTCATGATGTCATCAGAGAGAATTCCAAAAAGAAAATAATTTCCTCTGTAGTATTCAGCAGCTAACAAGTACAGGAAGGATTAAGATTTTTTAATAGAAGTAATTTACAAATCTGTTTAACTTTCTGGCACCAGTTGATTTAAAAGAAAAAAGGTTTTCACCGGAGTACCCCTTTAAGGACGCAGGCCTTTTTTTCAAATCTGACCACTGTCATTTTAAGCATTAATAACTCTGGGATGCCTTTACTTTTCATTCTGATACCGAGATTGTTTTTTCGTGACATATTCTACTTTATGTTAGTGGTAAAATGTTGTCGATACTTCTTGGTGAAAAATTCCAAAATTTCATGAAAAATTGAAAATTTAGCATTTTTTTTACTTTGAAACTCTCTGCTTATAAGGAAAATGGACATCCCAAATAAATTATATATTGATTCACATATACAATATGTCTACTTTATGTTGGCATCATAAAGTTGACATGTTTTTACTTTTGGAAGACATCAAAGTATAGCAGCAATTTTCAAGATATTTCACTACATTTTCAAAATCAGAATTTTTCAGGGACCTGTTCAGTTTTGAAGTGGATTTGAGGGGCCTTCATATTAGAAATACTCCACAAAATGACCCCATTATAAAAACTGCACCCCTCAAAGTATTCAAAATTACATTCAGTAAGTGTGTTAACCCTTTAGGTGTTTCACAGGAATAGCAGCAAAGTGAAGGAGAAAATTCAAAATTTTCATTTTTTACACTGGCATGTTCTTGTAGACCCAGTTTTTTTAATTTTTACAAGGGGTAAAAGGAGAAAAATCTTCCTAAAATGTGTAACCCAATTTCTCTCGAGTAAGGAAATACCTCATATGTGTATGTGAAGTGTTCTGTGGGTGCACTAGAGGGCTCAGAAGGGAAGGAGTGACAATGGGATTTTGGAGAGTGAGTTTTTCTGAAATGGTTTTTGGGGGGGCATGTCACATTTAGGAAGCCCCTATGGTGCCAGAACAGCAAGAATACCCCCACATGGCATATTACACCCCTCAAGGAACATAACAAGGGGTACAGGGAGCCTTAACACCCCACAGGTGTTTGACGACTTTTCGTTAAAGTTGGATGTGTAAATAAATATTTTTTCACTAAAATGCATTTTTCCACAAAAATTTTACATTTTTACAAGGAGTAATAGGAGAAAATGTCCCCAAAATTTGTAACCCCATCCCTTCTGAGTATGGAAATACCACATGTGTGGATGTCAAGTGAACTGCGGGCACACTACAATGCTCAGAAGAGGAGTTACATTTGGCTTTTGGAAAGCTAATTTTGCTGAAATTTTTTTGGGGGCATGTCACATTTAGGAAGCCCCTATGGTGCCAGAACAGCAAAAAAACAAACAAAAAAAACCAAACACTTGGCATACTATTTTGGAAACTACATCCCTCAAGGAACGTACAGTGAGCCTTAAAACCCCACAGGTGTGTGACGACTTTTAGTTAAAGTTGGATGTGTAAATTATTTTTTTTCACTAAAATGCTGGTTTTTCCACAAATTTTATATTTCTACAAGGGGTATTAGGAGAAAATGCCCCCCAAAATTTGTAACCCCATTGCTTCTGAGTATGGAAATACCCCATGTGTGGATGTCGAGTGAACTGCGGGCACACTACAATGCTCAGAAGAGAGGGAGCGCCATTGAGATTATGGAGAGAGAATTTGGTTGGAATAGAAGTCGGGGGCCTTGTGCATTTACAAAGCCCCCCCGTGGTGCCAGAACAGTGGACCCCCCCACATGTGACCCCATTTTGGGAACTACACCCTCCACAGAATTTAATAAGGAGTGCAGTGAGTATTTACACCCTACTGGCATTTGACAGATCTTTGGAACAGTGGGCTGTGCAAATAAAAAATTACATATTTCATTTTCATGGACCACCTGTGGGGGGTAAATGCTCACTGCACCACTTATTACATTCCGTGAGGGGTGTAGTTTCCAAAATGGGGTCACATGTGGGGGGGGGTCCATTCTTCTGGCACTATGGGAGCTTTCTAAACACACGTTGCCTTCAATTCCGGAAACAAATTTCTCTTCAAAATCCCAATGGTGCTCCTTCTCTTCTGAGCATTGTAGTTCGCCTACAGAGCACTTTACATCCACATATGGGGTATTTCCATACTCAGAAGAAATGGATTAACAAATTTTGTGGGGCTTTTTTCCTATTTTCCCTTGTGAAAATGAAAAATTTAGGGTAACACCAGCATTTTAGTAAAAAATTAATTTTTTTTGTTCATTTTCCCATTCAAATTTAACGCAAATTCTTCAAACACCTGTGGGGTGTTAAATCTCACTATACCCCTTGTTACGTTCCATGAGGGGTGTAGTTTCCAAAATGGGGTCACATGTGGGTATTTATTTTTTTGCGTTTCTGTCAGAACCACTGTAAAATCAGCCAACCCTGTGCAAATCACCATTTTAGGCCTCAAATGTACATGGTGCACTCTCACTTCTGAGCCTTGTTGTGCACCCGCAGAGCATTTTACACCCACATATGGGGTATTTCCATACTCAGGAGAAATTGCGTTACAAATTTTGGGGGTCTTTTTTTCCCTTTACCTCTTGTGAAAATAAAAAGTATGGGGCAACACCAGCATGTTAGTGTAAAAAAAAAATGTTTTTTTGCACTAACCGGCTGATGTAGACCCCAACTTTTCCTTTCATAAGGGGTAAAAGGAGAAAAAGCCCCCAAAATTTGTAGTGCAATTTCTCCTGAGTACGGAAATACCGCATATGTGGCCCTAAACTGTTTCCTTGAAATACGACAGGGCTCCGAAGTGAGAGAGCACCATGCGCATTTGAGGACAAAAATAGGGATTGCATAGGGGTGGACATAGGGGTATTCTACGCCAGTGATTCCCAAACAGGGTGCCTCCAGCTGTTGCTAAACTCCAAACATGCCTGGACAGTCAGTGGCTGTCCAGAAATGCTGGGAGTTGTTGTTTTGTAACAGCTGGATGCTCCGTTTTGGAAACACTGCCGTACGATGTTTTTTTTTTTTATTGGGGGGGACAGTGTAAGGGGGTGTATATGTAGTGTTTTACCCTTTATTAAGTGTTAGTGTAGTGTAGTGTTTTTAGGGTATATTTGCACTGGCGCAGGTTTACAGTGAGTTTCCCGCTGGAGTTTGCGCTGTGGCAGAAAATTTGCCACAGCTCAAACTTGAAGCAGGAAACTTACTGTAAATCTGCCTGTGTCAATGTACCCTGTACAAAACTACTTTTGCAACAGCCGGAGGCACACTGGTTGGAAAACCTTCAGTTAGGTTCTGTTACTTAACTCAGTATTTTCCAACCAGGGTGCCTCCAGCTGTTGCAGAACTACATGTAGTTATGCAACAGTTGGAGGTACGTAACTACAACGTCCAGCATGGCGAGACAGCTGTTTGCTGTGTGGGCATGCTGGGAGTAGTAGTTTTTCAAGATCTGGAGGACTACAGTTTATAGATCAATGCAATGCAAGTGATCTCAAAACTGCAGCCCTCTAAATCTTGCAAAACTGCAAATCCCAGCATGCTGTCTGGGCATGCTGGGAGTTGTAGTTCTGCAACATATGGGTGGGGGGGGGGGGCTACAGTTTAGAGAGCACTGTATAGTGGTCTCCAAACTTTAGCCCCCCCCCAAATGTTGCTAGACAACTACTCACCGGCTTCCGTAGTCTTCACCAGGGAGCCACGAGGAAGCCGCACGTCATCGCCGCCCGGCGCAGCTGATCAGGTAAGGGACCTCCGCCGCCACCGGTCACACTACAGTATTCCGGGCAGAACGGGGGAACTGTAGTGGCAGCAGTGAAGGTCCCTAACCTGATCGGCTGCGGCGGGCGGCGATAACTTGCGGCTCCCTCGTGGCTCCCTGGTGAAGACTACGGAAGCCGGTGAGTTGTTGCCATCGCTTTTTGACGACCAATGGCAGGGATAGGAGGGGTGGCACCCCTGCCACCTAACTCCTATCCCTTCAGGGGGACCGGGGGTGTCTTAGATTTTCCGGACACCGGTATGACCTGGATCCTCCTAAAATCGTCGGTCTGAATTGTCTCAGGACCCCCCTGGGCATATGCACGGGATGCCTGCATCATCCTGGTCCGGTCCCTGTCCGGCTTGCGGCGGGGACCGGAATTCCCACGGGCGTATCCATATGCCCTCCGTCCTTAAGGACTCAGGATGCAGGGCGTATGCATACGCCCTTCGTCCTGAAGAGGTTAAATGTGTTAAATGCCTGAGTCTATCTATTGTGAAACTTTTTCATTTCTGCACCATGAAAATTAGAATGGTTAGACTTCATGACTGTTGCACATGCTGTATGAATAGGAATAATCTATGCCCCTATTTTCAAGTAGTGGTGGTGCAAGAAACCATGGTAAATACATGAGTGCAAAGACCTTTTTAATCCCTTAAGGACCGGGGTTTTTTCCGTTTTTGCATTTTCGTTTTTTGCTCCTTGCCTTTAAAAAATCATAACTCTTTCAATTTTCACCTAAAAATCCATATGATGGCTTATTTTTTGCGCCACCAATTCTACTTTGTAATGACGTCAGTCATTTTGCCCAAAAATCTACGGTGAAACGGAAAAAAAAACCATTGTGCGACAAAATTGAAAAAAAAACGCAGTTTTGTAACTTTTGGGGGCTTCCGTTTCTACGTAGTACATTTTTTGGTAAAAATGACACCTTATCTTTATTCTGTAGGTCCATACGATTAAAATGATACCCTACTTATATAGGTTTGATTTTGTCGTACTTCTGGAAAAAATCATAACTACATGCAGGAAAATTAATATGTTTAAAATTGTCATCTTCTGACCCCTATAACTTTTTTATTTTTCCATGTATGGGGTGGTATGAGGGCTCACTTTTTGCGCCGTAATCTGAAGTTTTTAACGGTACCATTTTTGCATTGATAGGACTTATTGATCGCTTTTTATTCATTTTTAAATTATATAAGAAGTGACCAAAAATGCACTATTTTGGACTTTTGAATTTTTTTGCGCGCACGCCATTGACCGAGCGGTTTAATCAATGATACATTTTAATAATTTGGACATTTCCGCACGCGGTGATATCATATATGTTTATTTTTATTTTTATTTACACAGTTTTTTTTTTTTTATTGGAAAAGGGGGGTGATTCAAACTTTTAATAGGGGAGGAGTTAAATGATCTTTATTCACTTTTTTTCACTTTATTTTTGCAGTGTTATAGGTCCCATAGGGACCTATAACACTGCACACACTGATCTTTATCATTGATCACTGGTTTCTCATAAGAAACCAGTGATCAACGATTCTGCCGCATGACTGCTCATGCCTGGATCTCAGGCACTGAGCAGTCATTCGGCGATCGGACAGCTGTCCTGTCAGCTGTTCGGGATGCCGCGATTAGCCGCGGCTATCCCGAACAGCCCGACTGAGCTAGCCGGCCACTTTCGGTTTTGCTTTTAGCCGCGCGGCTCAGCTCTGAGCGCGCGGCTAAAGGGTTAATAGCTCGCGGCGCCACGATCGGCACTGCGCGCTATTTGAGGCGGGTCCCAGCTTCACTATGATGCCGGGCCCGCCGTGATATGACGCGGGGTTACTGTGTAACCCCGCGTTATATCAGGAGAGCAGGACCAAGGGCGTACCTGTACGCCCTTGGTCCTTAAGGGGTTAAACAGCTGATTGGCTGCAGGAAGAAGGACCCCTATGGGATATTGTTTAGGGATGAGCAATCGAACCTGACAAATCTGAAGTTGTTCAGAATTTCAGGAAAAATTTGATTCGCAATGAATGTGAATATCACCATAATTCTATCACGCAAATCCCTTCATTAAACTCCATTTAGTGCGGTCCAGGCTCCAGGGCATCTAAAAGGGCAGATCCACATGTGAGGACATGGGGCAAGGAATCCTGGGAAGGCAGGAACAAAGGTAGGCGGGATGATCGTAATTCACATGCAGGATGCAGCCTATCAGCAGCCAGTCACCCCTGTGATGTCACAGCCCTAGATAATTGGCAGCCATCTTACAGCCAGTCACTTCAGCCTTTCACTGCAGAGAGATAGATAGGGACAGACAGCGCTGTGTGTTGCACAGAAAAGCTTTTTCCAGCAGCGATTCACATCCTAGTCAAGTCAGCGTTCTGTGGCACAGAGAAGGACAGAGAGCAGTGTGTTTTTCACAGAAAAGCATTCTTACTGCAGCAATTTACCTCCCAGTCAGTGTCTACAGCGTTCTATTACAGAGGGCAGTGTGTTGCACAAAAGAACAGCAGCGATTCCGCTCAAGCAAAAATCCTGCTTAGAAGCACAGATGGGAAGGGAATGAGATTGAGAGAGAAAGTGCAATTTTGGGTGTAGTACACAGCGACTGTGTGCTGCAGCACTGGTGTGTACTGCTGGTGTGGTGCACAGATACTTTTTAAGCATACTGTAGCACATTTTTCTGCCCTCATAAGTACATACCACATACATACAACTAAATGGTGTACTATTTTGTTCCTGTAAAAGTCTCAAGGGCCTAGATACTGTAAAAGGCCAGGTAAAAGTACTCACTGGCTGGTGTTATACACAAATACTTTTTTAAGAGTACTGTAGCTCATTTTTCTCCCCTCATAAGTGCATAGCATATACGATCATCTAAGTGGTGTACTATTTTGTTCCTGTTAAAGTCTCAAGGGCCTAGTTACTGTGAAAAGCCAGTCAAAAGTACTCACAGGCTGGTGTTATACACAAATAATTTTTTAAGCATACCGGAGCTCATTTTTCTTTCCTCATAAGTGCATACCACATACGTACATCTGAGTCTTGAACTATTGTTATGATTCAGCTAGCTGGATGTGGAGCCTCTGTGTCAGCGAGGGATTGGCGTGGACCGTTTCGGTGGACCGGTTCTAGGGTTGCTACTGGTTTTCACCAGAGCCCGCCGCAAAGCGGGATGGTCTTGCTGCGGCGGTAGCAACCAGGTCGTATCCACCGGCAACGGCTCAACCTCGCTGACTGCTGAGAAGGCGTGGGACAGAAGGACTAGGCAGAAGCAATGTCAGACGTAGCAGAAGGTCGGGGCAGGCGGCAAGGTTCGTAGTCAGTAGTAATAGCAGGAGGTCAGGAACACAGTAATGGTAAACACAGTAGAAGCTTTCTCTAGGCACTAAGGCAACAAGATCCGGCAAGGAAGTGCAGGGGAAGTGCGGTTATATGGACAGGGGGCAGGTGGAAGCTAATCAGACTGATTGGGCCAGGCACCAATCATTGGTGCACTGGCCCTTTAAATCTTAGAGAGCTGGCGCGTGCGCACCCTAAGGAGCGGAGCCGCGCGTGCCAGGATGTGACAGCCGGGGATCGGGACAGGTGAGTGACTTGGGATGCGATTCGCGAGCGGGCGCGTCCCGCTATGCGAATCACATCCCCGCCGGCAGAGTCAGTGCAGCGCGGCAGAGAGAGAGACGCCGCGAGCGCTCCGGGGAGGAGCAGGAACCCGGAGCGCTTAGCGTAACAACTATTTTGTTCCTGTTAAAGTCTCAAGGGCAAAAGTACTCACCGGATGATGTTGTACACAAATACATTTTTAAGTGTCCTGTAGCACATTTTTCTGCCCTCATAAGTGCATACCACATACATACAACTAAGTGGTGTACTATTTTGTTCCTGTTAAAGTCTCAAGGGCCTAGATACTGTGAAAGGACAGCCAAAAGTACACACATGCTGCTGTTCTAGACAAATTCTGTTAAGCGTAGTGGAGCACATTCTACTGCCCTCATAAGTGCATACCATATATGTACATCTATGTTTTGTACCATTTTGTTCCTGATAAAGTCTTAAGGGCCTAGTTACTATAAAAGGCAAGCAAAAAGTACGCACTTGCTGCTGTTCTAGACAAACACTGTTTTAAGCGTAGTGAAGTGTATTGTACTCCCCTCATATACACACTAAGTATGTCAGGCAGAGAAGTGCCAGGACGTGCAGGAGTGGCAGAGGCCTAAATTCATCAGGCTCAGGCAGAGGTCGCAGCAGACTAATGGCGATTGGCAGCAGGAGTCACAGCGAGAGGCCTGATCTCCAGATATCAGCTAGCGGTCGTGTCTCGACCAGCAACCCATCTGCCGTCATCAATTCATCACAAGTGACATCTGACATCCCCAGTCAACAGTCAGTGGGTCCCTCAGACACAACCCTCAGTTGGCATGGCCCGGGAGCAGTCCCTGTCCTCCCATTTCCTCTGTCCTATGTTGTTACCTCCCCTACAGAAGTATCATATGCTGTGTGTTCAGTTCCACTATTCAGTGAGGACGATCTAATAGAGGACAGTCAGCAGTTACTGCCCAGCCAAAAAGGAGACATCCACAACTTTCTCCCCTAGGCGGGCAAGTAGTGATGAGGAGAGTGACGTGTTTGGTGGTGTTGCCAACACGTCCTGAAAAAGACATTGTTGAGGAACCTGAGGAGGACATCAGTGACATGCAAACACTTTTTGATGATGATGAAACCAGTCGCAATAGGGAGCCGGGTGCAGAAGGGGCTTCATCATCATCAGGAGAAGAGGGTTGCAGGTTGCCTGGGAGGCAGCAGCTGATCAAGCAAGGTGGCAGCATGGCTGGCAGTCAGCATGGTGGCAGAAGTAAAAATTCTGGAGCCAAACATGCCCGGGGGAGACCATATGCTTCACGGCAGTCTACTTTCCCTGGAGGTAGTGAAACAGGGGTTCCTGGAGATGGCGGCAGTAGCAGTCAATTAGTGCTGACTTTTGGTGGGAAAATCAGCTACTCGGCAGTGTGGCAGTTTTTCATCAAGCATTCGGAGGAGGTAACATAGTCACATACAAGATGTGTCAGCAGAAGGGGAAGCGTAGTCAGTGTCCCAACGTTGGCACCACAGCCCTGCGTCAACATATGCTGTGCCACCATAAAGCAACCTGGGAGAACCGTGGCACTGATGTGGTGGTCCAGCCTGCTGCATCACCCAGTGGCACGCCGCTCCATGTTTCAGCCAGCCAAGGCTCCACCACCTCAGCCGAAGGGAGCTGTGTGTCATAGCCTTCTTCTGTCGCTCCAGATTCTCCTGATCCTCCTACTTTGAGTCAGTCATTCCGTTAGTAAACCATCTGCAAAGCCATGTCCAAGAGACAACAGTAGGCGCCCACTCATCCAATGGTGCAGAAGCTGAATGTGCTCCTGTCCAAGTTGCTGGTGCTGCAGTCTCTCCCTTTTCAAGTGGTGGACTCTGCACCATTCAGAGAACTGATGGCTTGCGAAGAAGGCAGTACCAGCCCTGCACAATTTTACGGAAGAGAAAGTGAGCCAGTCCTTGAGCCTGTCGGTGTGTACCAAAGTGCACGGCAGCACCGACGTCTGGAGCTGTAACTATGGTCAGGGACAATACATGTCCTTTTATGGCCCACTGGGTATATGTGGTTCCTGCACAACCACAACAGCAACTTGGACAGGTCACTCCGCTTCCTCCTCTAGACGCTCAGGCTGATGTTCCTGTGACAGTGTGCGACTCCGCCTCCTCATCCTTAACCATGTCCTCAGTCTCCACTGCACGGGCAAGTTTCAGTGCCCCTTCAGCATACCATGTGTGCAGGGCACGGCGGTGTCACGCTGTTCTTCACATGTTTTGTCTTGCGAATGGAGTCACAGAGGGGAAGAACTGCTAAAAGTCATTCATAAAGAAATCGGAGCATGGCTTACTCCATGAAAACTGGAAATGGGAACCATGGTGACTGACAATGGAAGAACAACTTGTCTGCGCTGCGACAAGGAAGGCTGAGCCATGCGCCCTGCATGGCACACGTGTTGAATCTGGTTATCAAGCGGTTCCTGAAGTGTTCCCCCCATTTGCAAGACATCCGAACAATGGGAAGGAAACTTTGCATACCCTCCTTGAGCTGCAGTGTCAGAATGGTATCCCCCAACATAGTCTGATTTGCGACATTGCCACGCGTTGGAATTTCCCCCTCCATATGTTGAACTGACTATGCGAACAGAGAAAAGCCATCACTGATTTCTTGATGATCCAAGCGGATAGGGGGACTCCCCTGTGTAACTTCAATGTCAACCAGTGGCAGCTCATACATGACACCCGAGGCAACTCATCAGCTGCCGGTAGACCTGAAGCAGGACCTGAACCAGCAGGGGGTGGAATACCTTTATATGCCAAACACACGGGCTGGCCATCTGGGCAGCCAAACTTGATTTGTGGCCGCAACTAGCAGAATTTTTCCTGGAAAAGCTGTCCTGGTCAGCCAGTAGTGTGCCATCAGAGCGGGTGTTTAGTGCGGCAGGGGCCATTGTCAACCCAAGGAGAACTCTTCTGTCCACAAAAAATTTGGAGAGACTGACCTTTGTGAAGATGAATCAGGCATGAATCAGCCAGGATTTCTACCAACTAATGCCTGATGCATCAGAGTAGATTGACCATGGTGCCACACCAACACTTCACAAATATGGATAGTGCAAAAAAGATTTAAAGGGGTATTCCAGGAAAAAACTTTTTTTTTATATATCAACTGGTTCCAGAAAGTTAAACAGATTTGTAAATTACTTCTATTAAAAAATCTTAATCCTTTCAGTACTTATGAGCTTCTGAAGGTAAGGTTGTTCTTTTCTGTCTAAGTAATCTCTGTGTCTCGGGAAACGCCCAGTTTAGAAGCAAATTCCCATAGCAAACCTCTTCTAAACTGGGCGGTTCCCGAGACACGTGTCATCAGAGATTACTTAGAAAGAAAAGAGCAACCTAAACTTCAGAAGCTCATAAGTACTGAAAAGATTAAGATTTTTTTATAGAAGTAATTTACAAATCTGTTTAACTTTCTGGAGCCAGTTGATATGTAGGAAGCCTATCTGGCTGAATTTGTGCGAGGGGGTGTGAATTCCCATGCCCCCCTGCACCTAGAGGCGGGGTCTTGCTGGAGGCACCACTATTAAACGCCCCCGCAACACACAGGCGGGGCGTACGTGGTTTTCAGGCACTTCGGCGGTCGTCCAGCGTGCAGAGGTCCCACCACGAGAAACCCGGTCTCCGGCCTTATGTCTCAGTCAGGTACCACCACACGCTCCAGGTTCACGGAGAGGACCGGAGCTCCGTCCCCGGTTGCCCCACTCAGGTCCCCTCGCCGCCCTCTGCGAGGCCCCCTGCCACCCCCTTT
The DNA here is from genome assembly GCF_029499605.1 of Hyla sarda. NCBI lineage: Eukaryota > Metazoa > Chordata > Amphibia > Anura > Hylidae > Hyla > Hyla sarda. The sequence continues at coordinate 341,171,581 of NC_079191.1, read as the reverse complement.
TGCCGTGTCACTCTACTGGGCCGGGCGAGACACGGAAGAGCGGGTGGCCGCAGGCGGCGGACATAGTCAGAGCCTCTGCCAGGCGGCCCAGATTGCTTCCCCAACAGTACCCCCCCCCCCACTCCCGGGGGCCCGAGCGGCGTGACCAGCGTCCCCACGCTCCAGAGCGTATCCGTCGGGCCACGGGGGGGCGGGGCCCACCGCCGTTAGGTGCTCGCCGGGCCCTCACCTGGTTTCGACCCGGGTCTCCTCCTCGGCAGCGGGAGGGGGCGGAGCCCACGTCCAGCACGGTGCCCGGTCCGGTCCGCACGCCGGGCTCTCTTCCGCCTCCTCGCTCCCCGTGGTCCCGGTCGGCAGGATGCGGCGTTCTCCCCGGCTGCTGGGGGCGGCGCCGCTGGTCCGTGGGGTGCGAGGGGGAGGAGCCATAACGAAAAAAAATAAAAATTTTATAAATAAACAAATAAATTAAATAAATAAATAAATAAATAATAATAATAGTAATAAATATGTCAAAACAAACAAGTAAATGTATAAATAACAAGTTGGCCGGGTGGATCACTCTGGCTTCCCAACAGTAGGGGGACTGGCGGCACCCCTGCACCATTCAAGGGCTCGGCTCCCCGCGGCCACCGGGCAGCTGGATGCCATAGGGGGAGTCTCCTCTGCATTTCCCCTCCTCCACTTTTACACCCAGGCTTTCCTTTCGGTACTAGGGCCACCTCGGCCCAGGTTGGTGGGGGTCGACTCTTTACGTAGCGACCATGCCTCGCAGCCGCGCACAAGCGTTGTGCCGTTCAGTCACTCATAACATTCTTTCCGCACAGTCGCCCTTAGATTCTTTCTGTACAGTCACTCAGCTTTCTTACCTGACAGTCACCCGGCTCTTACGTCGTCCAGTCACTCATAGCATCCACACCATGCAGTCACTCATAGCATCCACACCGTACAGTCTTTTCATAGCTTTCACACCGTGCAGTCACTCATAGCTTTTTACATACTGCGCAGTCACTCACAGCTTTACACCATGCAGTCACTCATAGCATCCACACCGTGCTGTCACTCATAGCATCCACACCGTACAGTCTTTCATAGCTTTCACACTGTGCAGTCACTCATAGCTTTTACGTACGGCGCAGTCACTCACAGCTTTCACACCATGCAGTCACTCTCAGCTTCCATGCCGTACAGTCACTTACTACGTCCCTCACTGTGCAGCCACTCCTAGCTTCATACCGTATAGGCACTCTTAGCGTTATTCCGTCACAGTTCACGCACAGCGTTCTGCCGTGCAGTCACTCGTAGCATTCTCACCGTGCACTCATAGGTTCACCATGCAGCCGCTCATAAGCGTCATACCAGGCAGTCGCCCACAACTTCTTGCAGTCCGCTCACTCATAGCGTCTTACTGCACAGTCACTCATATCATTGATTTTGCACTGTCACTAGGCGCTCATACCTTGCAGTCACCCTTACCATCTCATTCTGTGCCATCTCCTTAGCGTTTCCACCATGCACCTACTCTCAGCACGCATACCATGCAGTCACTCCTAGACCGTTCCACACGTAGCTTCTCACGATACATGTACTCATGGTTTCACACCGCACACAACACGTATACGGTTCATACAGTCACAACATTCACCACTCTTACGTAATGTCAGTACTACACCGCCCACCGTTCTTACTGAACCTACGCGCATGCATTTCACACCACGTATAAACATTCAGAAATTTCATCCTGCACAACAGGCGCTCTTGGCGGCACACACAGGGCATACAGTTATAGTGCTGTATAGAGCACACACGTCATAGTGCTTCATGCAGTGGGTACAGCAAGTCATTCACAGGTTACTCAAGTTCAGGGTCACTTGCCGCAAGCACAGTCACGTCATTGTACTAATACACGCTCACAGTCTCACATACAGTAGGTACAGTCGGGGTACCGTGTACGGTATGTACGCTCTTGGTGTCATTTACAGTGAGTACAGTTGTTGTTGCATTCAATTCACACGCCCAGTCGCACACTGTGGGTACAGTAGTATCACACACAGTACACACGCTCACTATGTTACATGCAGGGAGTACAGTCACATTGTCGCATATAGCACACACGCTCACAATGGTTATGCTGCGAGTGCAGCGGTAGTACGGTCACAGTTCGTATGATAGTTCCATGCAGTGGGTACAGTTCCGTTTTACACGCAGCACATACGTACATCACGCCACATACTGTGAATACAGTCGTAGTGCCAGACGTTCACAATTGCAGCACCACACCGTGCCCATCATGGTCATTTCGCACTCACATGTGCCGCTGCGTCAATTTCAGGTGCTCGCGGCTTGCACGGAACGCACACTCACAACCATCGTCGTGTCTAGCTCCTCACTGTGTTGCCGCACTTTGCTCACAGCTACTACTGTTTCATACGTACAACCTCACTCGGCACACCACACTCACGCTCGTAAACTTCTCACGGTTCAGATATTCTCAGGTGGCACTGTACAGTCACATATAGTTACCCTGCACATGGCGGTACCGGCGGTTGGTCCCTGTAGTTGACATGCCACATTCACGTTACCATAGTAACTGCTCAGTCTCAGCCAAGCATCCGCATCTTGCCATGCTCGCCAGTCACCTAGCTTGTCCTAACGGTTTATTGTTGTTGCGGACACGTCATTCTGCACATTTCATGCCACGACACAAGTGGTGTACACCCACTCCACCTGCCATGTCCTGCAGGAAGAGCGGCTTCCCATTCCTTGTTACTGTCATGTCTTCTGAATACAACATCACGACACATAGGTGGTTGTTTCTTCATCACACCTGCCACGCCTGCAGGGGACAGCACTTCACGGTGGCTGCATCTGACACTCCTTCAGAGCTACGACACCACGAAACACGGATGGAGGGCGTAGCCCTCATGCCCCCAGGGGGTTGCGCCGAGCAGCCATGTTTATAGACACCGTCAGATCACACACACTTTAAAAAATAAATAAATAATAATATTATAAAATAATGGGAAACATGTACACTCACGCATGTACTTCTCGACACGTACCCACTGTTTCCATGTCACTTTCATCACTCTTGTTTGCTTACCACAGTTACTCGTTCCACACACCAACGCTGCTACTGACACGTCTTCAGAGCCTCGCACGTCCTCTCACCCACCAAGTTCCCAGGTCCGACTCGCTCCAGTCGGGGTCCTGGTAAAGTCCGTTGTTCCTGACTCTGCTTCAGTGCAATATGACTCGTCACACATAGGCAGTGGGTCAACCGTTGGCTGACACGTCGTCAGTGGGGGCCCCTGCGTATGCTGTTCTGACTCTTCTTCAGCGCAACAGCATACACTTAGTCTCATTTTCACGACACCGTGCATACATCATGTCAGGCACTCAGCGGTCTTTCACTCCCGCCAAAAAAAAAAAAAGGGAGCATGCACACTTTTATATATGTACGTCGCAACACGTACCCGATGATCCATGTTTTACTTTCACCTCTTTGTTGCTTACTAGAGTTACTCGCATCACACACTGACGCTGCTACTGACACGTCGTCAGAGCCTCGCGCGTCCTCTCACCCACAAAGTTCCTCAGGTTGGACTTTCTTCAGTCGGGGTCCTGGTGAAGTCTGTTGTTCCTGACTCTGCTTCTGTGCAACATGACTCGATACACTTAGGTATGTGGGTCAACCGGCTGGCTGACACGATTTTAGTGGGGACCCCTGCGTAGGCTGTTCTGACTCTTCTTCAGCGCCACAGCATAGTTTCACAGCTTAGTCTCATCTCGCGTCACCACGCATACATCATGCCAGGCACGAAGCTGCCATTCACTCCCGCAGTACGGAAAAATAAATAAATAAATAAATAAATAATAAATAAATAAATAAAAAACAAATAATAATAATAATTCAAATAAAAATGAATATGAACCCAGGGGTTGCATACCATCTCCACCTGCCACGTCTGCAGGGAGATTAATAGGCTTCGTCAGTATTTCCCCAAACACAGGTCGTAGAGTTACTATGTCATGACTCATAGGCGGTTTATTTCACGCATCAATCTGTCTTGTCTGCGCATGTCATCATCACATTAACAGCTATCTCTTCCACAGACACGAGGGCACTCTTAGACCTGTCACGCCACAGGCACGAGGTTCGAGTCAGACTGCCTTTCCAGGCACAGCAGTATTGCAGAGACCTGTCACACCCACAGGCACAAGGGTATGCGAGACCTGTCAGGTTACAGGTACGACAGTCACACATAGGCCTTCCACAGGCATGAGAGCATGCAGGACCTGTCAGAATCCACAGGCTTGATAGTCGTGTAGAGGCCGGTCTTGTCTGCGGACACAGTGGTTCTGTTTATGCCTGTCTGCAGGCATGGCGGTCCTTAGGCTTAATTTGTTACTGGTATCTGTCGAGATTGCAAGCGTGATCAGGGCTGGGAGGCCTGTCGTTCGCTACTGGTCATTACCTCAGAGACTATGTTCGGGACGGTATGATGGCAGGGCAGGATATGGCTCACAGTACAGTCCAGCCAACTCTTCATATCTCTACACAATGAATTTTTGCCACTCTTTAGCAGGGACAGGAGGACGTGTTGCCCGGCAAGCTCTATCGGTTCCCCTTTTCGGCAATTACACAGTGAGCATGCCAATATGAACGAATCAGCTAGCACGCAGTCAGGCCCCGTTCCAGGGCTGGGCCGTGACGCAGTAGGCGTCTCCAACATATTCTCTCCATGTCAGACACTGCCTCAGGTGGTCGCCAGCCGGCAGGCACAACTCTCTTGGTTCTTTGAGTCTAGCATGTACAGTTTGGGGGAAGATAGACATGACGAATTTTGGTGTTGGTTATTATGGTTAGGGATGTTATCAACTCTACTTCTTGATTTTTTGCCCTCTATAGGCGTGCCCTCATACGCGGTTTCGGGCACAATTCAACCGCTTTGCCAGTCATTTATTGATATAAGTACATAGGTTTGTATGCAAGGTGCAATCACAAGTACGGAACAACGCAAGCCACTTGGTAAGTCAATGCTATGGTTTGCATAGTTGTGTTTCAGTCCTTGCCTTTACAAGCCCGAATGTAAGCCCTGAGCACAAGTAGGAAGCCTATCTGGCTGAATTTGTGCGAGGGGGTGTGAATTCCCACGCCCCATTGCACCTAGAGGCGGGGTCTTGCTGGAGGCACCACTATTAAACGCCCCCGCAACACACAGGCGGGGCGTACGTGGTTTTCAGGCACCCTCCCAACCCGCCCTTATTCTATCAATCCACCATAGGGTATGCCCTCTATAGGCGTGCCCTGATACGCGGTTTCGGGCACAATTCAACCGCTTTGCCAGTCATTTATTGATATAAGTACATAGGTTTGTATGCAAGGTGCAATCACAAGTACGGAACAACGCAATCCACTTGGTAAGTCAACGCTATGGTTTGCATAGTTGTGTTTCAGTCCTTGCCTTTACAAGCCCGAATGTAAGCCCTGAGCACAAATATAAAAAAGTTTTTTTCCTGGATAACCCCTTTAAGGCACTGCTCCCCATTTACAAACATTCCTCTGCATCAGACCTTTTTTCACTCACCTCCGTCACCGGGTACTGGTATTGCCACTCACCGCACCACTCTGTCACCAGGTCACTTGCAGGACTCCTGATGCTACTGCTGCCACCTCCAGGCTGTCTCATTCTGCCACCATACGTTCTCCTCATGCTGCCAACACCTCCAGTCTGTGTCATTCAGCTACCATATATTCTCCTCATGCTGCCGCCAACTCCAGGCTGTGTCATTCAGCCACTATATGTTCTTCTCATGCTGCCGCCATCTCCACACTGTGTCATTCAGCCACTATATGGTCTCTTCATACTGCTGCCACCTCCAGGCTGTGTCCTTCAGCCAATATATGGTCTCCTCTTGCTTCCGCAAACGGCTGTCATTCAGCCACTATATGGTCTCCTCATGCAGCTTGTACATTACTTACAAATTGTTAAGGTAGCACTAGCTACCATAAAACTTCAATTTAAAATTGAAAATGTATCTTTTAAGCTTCGGGATTGTGAAGCCCTATTGTCTCCTCATGCTGTAGTCAACTCCAGGCTGTGTAATTCAGCCACTATATGGTCTGCTCTTGCTGATGACAAATCCAGGCTGTGTCCTTCACCCAATATATGGTCTCCTCTTGCTGCCGCAAACTCCAGGCTGTGTCATTCAGTCACTATATGGTCTCCTCATGCAGCTTGTACATTACTTACAAATTGTTAAGGTAGCACTAGCTACCATAAAACTTCAATTTAAAATTGAAAATGTATCTTTTAAGCTTTTCGTTGTGAAACCCTATTGTCTCCTCATGTTGTAGTCAATTCCAGGCTGTGTAATTCAGCCACTATATGGTCTGCTCTTGCTGATGACAAATCCAGGCTGTGTCTTTCAGCCACTAAATGGTCGCCTCATGCTGCTTGTACATCACTTAAACATTTTTAAGGTAGCACTAGCTACCATAAAACTTCAATGTAAAATTTTAAATTCAAGTTATAAGCTTAGGGATTGTGAAGCCCTATTGTCTTCTCATGCTGTCGCCAACTTCCGGCAGTGTCATTCAGCCACTAAATGGTCTGCTCTTGCCGAAGCCAACTCCAGGCTGTGTCATTCAGCCACTATATGTCTCCTCATGCTGCTGGGACATTACCTAAACATTTTTATGGTAGTACTAGCTACCAATAATCTTCAACTTAAATTTGAAAATTCATCTTTTAATCTTAGGGATTGTGATGCCCTATGGTCTCCACATGCTGCCACCAACTCCAGGCTGTGTCATTCAGCCACTATAGGGTCTCCTCAAAGATTATTGCAAACTAATGCTATTAGCATAGACCCATGGTCTATGCTGATAGCATTAGGTTGCAATAATCTTTGATAAATGCACATTGTTACGTGGTAACTCTTTAATATTTTCATGATTTGGTGCTGGATGTATCTATGAGCACTTTTTGGTTACTCTGGTGGCTTTTAAAGCATATTTTTTTTTAAAGTTAAGTCTTATGGAGTTCCCTCCGATCAGCACAAGTTTTTGTTGTTGATAATCTTTTTGTACTTCTGAGGGTACCCCATCAATTTTAAAAGCATCCAGTTGTTGCAAACCCAAAACTTCAAGCATGCCCAGACCGGCAGTTTCACAACAGCTGGAGGCACCCTTGTAGAAAAACATTGAGCTAAGTATAAGGGCACAGGCAGAAAAATAAAACAAAAACCTTCTGCTCACCTACTCCCAGTCCCTGCAGATGCAGTTTCCCTCAGTGTGGGTCTGATGTCTCATCTCTTCTCCATACATCTCTTTTCAGCCAATCACTGGCCTCAGCAGTGTCACGTGTCAAGCTAGTGATTGGCTGATGGGGAAAGGTCTTTTTCAGCAGCAAACACACTAGGTTGGTGATTTGAAAACTGCCCGAAAAACCTAGTGTATTGCTGCAGTACAAAATATGACAGGGGGGAGTGATGTGACAAGGGAGGAAGATTGTGACAGTGGGAATGTGACAGGAGGAGTGTGTGACTGGGGGAAGATTGTGACGGGGGGGAATGTGACGGGGGGTATGTGACAGGGGGGAATGTGACAGGAGAAGATTGTGACAGGGGGGAAGATTGTGACAGAGGGAGTGTGACAGAGGGGAAGATTCTGATGAGGAGTGTGACAGGGGGGAATATTGAGACAGGGGGAGGAATGTGACGGTGGAATGTGGCGGGGGGGAATGTGACAGGGGGAGTGTGACAGCAGGAAAGATTGTTACAGGGGGGAATGTGACAGGGGGGAATGTGACAGGGGAGGGAATGTGACAGGGGGGAATGGGACAGGGGGGATGTGATGGGGGAATGTGACAGGGGAGGAATGTGATGGGGAATGTGACAGGGGAAGATTGTGTCAGGGGGGAAGATTGTGATAGAGGGAGTGTGACAGAGGGGACGATTCTGATGGGGAGTGTGACAGGGGGGGATGTGACAGGGGGAATGGGACAGGGGGGATGTGATGGGGGGAATGTGACAGGGGGAGGAATGTGACGGGGAATGTGACAGGGGAAGATTGTGACAGGGGGAGTGTAACAGGGGGGATGATTCTGATGGGGAGTGTGACAGGGGGGGATGTGACGGGGGGGAATGTGACAGGGGGGGAATATGACAGGGGGGAAGATTGTGACAGGGGGGAATTTGATGGGGGGATGTGACAGGGGGGAATATGACGGGCGGAATGTGACAGGGAGAAGATTGTGACAGGGGGGAATGTGACAGGTGGAGGAATGTGACGGGGGGGAGGAATTTGACAGGAGGGAATGTGACAGGGGGGAATGTGATGGGGGATGTGACAGGGGCGGAATGTGACAAGGGGGGAATGTGACAGGGGAGGAATGTGACAGGGGGAGGAATGTGACAGGGGCAGGAATGTGATGGGGAGGAACATGACAGTGGAAGATTGTGACAGGGGGAGGAATGTGACGGGGAGGAACATGACAGGGGGAGGTATGTGACAAGGGGAGAATGTGACAGGGGGGTATGTGACAAGGGGGGGAATGTGACAAGGGGGGAATGTGACAGGGGAGGAATGTGACAGGTGAGGTATGTGACAGGGGGAGGAATGTGACAGGGGGAGGAATGTGACAGGGGGAGGAATGTGAAAGGGGGAGAATGTGACAGGGGAAGGAATGTGATGGGGGGAAAGTGACAGGGGGGGGGGATGTGACAGGGGGAAAATGTGATGGGAGAAGATGTAACCATGAGGGGAGAATGTGACAAAAGGGAGATAGAAATTAAATGGAGGAGATGTGGATAGTTGATAGGAGATTGGACATGAAATGGTGGGATTTCACCATTTATTATATTACATCGCATATCAATATCGCAATATTTAGGCCCATAATCGCAATCGCACATTTTCCCCATATCGTGCAGCCCTAATATATATATATATATATATATATATATATATATATATATATATATATATATATATATATATGTGTGTAATTTAGCAATTTCTGAAATGCACCTGTTGCTGTTTGAATTTTGTCTTTGGTTTCTCTGTGAGCTAATTTCTTCTTCTTCTTCACTATGACACTTATAGTATATAAATGCTTTTGCTATTTTCAAGCTTAGGATAGCACTGTATTGATGAAATATAATGGTGTGGTGTCTTGCTCTTATAAAATATGTCTGGGTAGTAATTATTCCACTGGGATCAATGCCATCATTCAGATGCACAAAATTCTGTTGCACAAGCTGATAATAGCTGTAAAGATAGAAACACTTTATATCTTCTAACAGACAAAAATCTCTATTTAGTTATTTTAATATTATTTTTATGTTTACCTTTTTTTATATAGGCAAATAATTTAAAAGTTGAGTAAATATTGAAGTGGCACCAGACAGTCTGGAATCTCCAGTTAATATCCATATAATTAAAATAAAATTTAAAACTTTCTATTGGTTCAGGTTTCAATTGGTACATAAAAGCATAAGAAAGCCTTCAAAAGTAAAATAGTAACAAGAATGTAAATCTTCAAATGCGAAGATACTGGATTGAATGGTTTAAGGCTGCATTCACACGTTCAAGTTTTTAATTGCAATTATTGAATACAAAAGCCAGGACATATTATAAATGGAAATGTGTAATGAAAATACTGAGACATTTTCATGCTTCTAGATCCATTACTGGCTTTGTGTTCAGTAACTGCAATTAAAAACCTGTGTGAACACAGCCTGGATTTTAAAAGTTTGGGTTTCCTTAGATCTCTATAGTTGATCATTCACTCATACTTTATTCATTGTATCCCTAGAAGTGAAGTTATTTAATTGATTGATTATATCTCTGCCTTTGTACAGTACATGTGTATTACATATTAGATAAAGTAAACCCATTTGGTATAGTTGTATATATGAGAGATCTAGACACTTTTTGATTAAAGGTAAATAAATATAATGGGCTGGAACAGAGGAGAATGTTTTCCATTGTCTCCAGAGTAAACTTTTCAAAGTTAAAATATATTGTTTACAATTCTATAAGGAATACCTTAAGCAAAATAGTTTGTAGACAATCACATTTAACCCCTTTTCAACATTTAATGTACTTTAACTGTATATGTACATGATTATAGAGCAGGCTTAGGAGCTTTGCAAGCATTTAAGGGGGTACTCTGCCCCTAGATATCTTATCCTTTATCCAAAGGATAAGGGATAAGATGTCTGATCTGCGATCTCCGCTGTGGCACCCCAGACATCCGGTGCATGGAGCAAACGTCGCTCCATGCCAGATGACTGGCGATGCAGTGCAGAGGCTCGTGACATCATGGTCACGCCCTGCTCATGACGTCACGCCCCCTCCCATAGACTTGCATTGAGGGTGTGTGGCCGTGATGTCATGAGCAGGGTGCGGACAAGACGTCAAAAGCGTCCGGCGCTGAACACAATGCTCTAAACGAACGCCGAGTGCAGCACAGAGATCTCGATAGGAGATAAGATGTCTAGGGGTGGAGTACCCCTTTAAAAAAAATCTGTCATCAGTTTGCACTAATTTGTCGCCCATTGTTACCTGGACCCATTACGTGCTCTGGTTCTTCCGCAATCTTCCACCGTATCTTCTGTTCCGGGGCTGACTTGGAGCATGGGTGGAGCTTCATTATGTCACCAATGTTGTTTGCTAGCAGCAGGACCCAGCAGAGAACAACAGCCGTGATGTCACAAAGCTCCACCTATGCTCCAAGTCAGGCCCGAAACTGAAGATATGGCAGAAGATTGCAGAAGACCCAGAGCACAGAAGGGGACTAGGTAAGTATGGTTGTCATCAGTGTCACCTGCACTACTTGTCTATACCAACAGGTTAGTGCAGGTGAAACTGAGGAAAGATTTCCTTTAAACATGGCAGGTGCCAGCTGTCACCCTGTCGATAGCTAGGATTGGAGATAACTTTTATCCCCGCCTTGCCAAATGCAGACATGCCCACATTATAGTCACATTAATTATCCAACATGGTGAATGGCATAAATAGAAAAAAACAACAAAAAAAACAATGCAATAATTGACATTTTAGAACACCTCATTGTACCTTTTAAGTAAAAATAAAATACTGAACAAAATACTATGTGTGCATATAGCCTTAGACTGTTTAGTCTAAGTGTGTTCTATGTATCAGTTAACTTAGTTTTATGCCAAAAAGTGGCATATATTTGGCATATATAAATCACACCTCTTTTTCCCAATCTGATGATTGTTTACAATAGTACCCTATGGGAAATTAAGCCCACCCCCCCCCCTCCTCACCAGGCGTTTCACTTCACACTTTGGCTTTCTCAAGGGTAAATGGGTAAATGACACACAAACAAGCCACATCAGGTTTTTTTAAAACCTCTCTTGCATTATAAAAATAAGCAGTATCGCTTCCTTGTGAAGAATCCTGGTGGTGAGTGTTACAGTAAAGGAGTGACAAGAACGCACTCACCTGGTGCAGTTGTGCAAAATCCAGGCACAACACTGACAAAGGCAAAATGAATGAATGAACCAGGAGCTACAGCTGCAGCGACTTCCCACGGCGTGTGTGGAATGGAGACAGAAATGGAGACGGAAATGGAGACAGAAATGGAAGCTTGGCGTATCGCTGCTGGAGACTTTGTAAAAGGAGGAAGAATTCGGTAAGTTTCAAACATTTATTCCAACTCACACAACGCGTTTTAGGGTATTAACAACCCTTTCATCAGGCGTGCCTGATGAAAGGGTTGTTAATACCCAGAAATGCATTGCGTGTGTTGCAATAAATGTTGAAACTTACCAAATTCTTCCTCCTTTTATGAAGTGTCCAGCAGTGCAACGCCAAGCTTCTGTTTCTGTCTCCATTTCCCTCTTGCATTATGTCACAGTTAATCACGCAGCCTAATTCCTAATAAAATTGAGCTCATAGGATGAAATGGACAACTCTATTCACCAACCAGATGCTCATTTCATTCAAATCTAAATTATCCAAAAATCAGTACTGCAGCTATCTAATAGAATGAGAGCAGCACTGTCCAATGGGAAAAATTCTCCTCCATAGGGTCTTTTTTAATTGGCTTACCAATTGGATATAGTATATGCCCATCTCCTTTTCCCTTGTCATACTCTCTCTACCAACCTATGCTGTAAATGTCCGTCATGGGTCGCAAAGGGGTTAAAAAATTACAATCAATTTTATTTATGATACAATTCATTAAAATACTGTATACCACTGATATTGTTAAACATTTGTATAACATTTTTCCATTTGATGTATTTTCTATTACAGTAGTGAAATCATTAATTATAGTTCTATTTTTCAATAAAGGGCTTTAGAATTAAGGAGGCTGTCGTACAGCGTGACTAAAATTATTAATTTCAATTATTTTGTCAATAACTCATAAATGTAAACAAATAAAAATGAGAAACTTTGCTTTGAAATCTAAAAGTATTGGTTAAATGTAATTACAGTTTTGATGAAAGGTGTTCCGCATTTACCAGTAAAATGTATTTTATAAATTTGTAATTGTTATGTAAATAGATTCTACTGAAAAATAAGGACTGCTTTAGAAAACAATTGATCAGTGTTTACTGTCTACACCCATACATAAGTAATATTTTATTTTTGTCATATCCATATAACTTGCTGCTCCATCTGTCCATCACTTCTATATGATTCCTAAAGTAGACTACTCATCGACGAAGGCGGGAGAACCTATTTGAAGCATGTATTTTCTGTTGGTTAAAAGGAACTAGTCAACAACCCTAACTTGTCTGTTTTCCTTAAACAATTTTTGAGCATAAGATATGAAATGTGTTCCCCTCTGAGACATGTCGGGGGATTCAGGGTCCCGACTAAGGCACCCCATAAATTTGAACTTTTACTGTCAAATGAATGAGATAATGTTAAACATCAGTTTCCCTGCAGTGCTTTTATACTGCACTAGAGGGGAAACTATGCCAGATTTGTAGATGTGAACTTTACACTGTGTCATCAATCAGTTTAAGTAGAGAAAAATTGATAAATGGCCACTACCATCCCCTTAGTTAAAGTCTACAAATACTTTCATACTATTTCAAAAGAGAGCTCTAATAGCATTATTGAAGCTGTGACCAGTCCTGTTATGTCAATAACATGACCAGAGAAACATTTTCATTCACTAATTAAGAAGCAGCGGCAAAACATGTGTCAGAGGTTGTATAGCATTAAACAGTGTAAATAGCTTTAATTTTTTTCTACTGGTAACAATTTTTACTAAAAAAAATAAAAAAAATAAAAAAAAAGAAATATACCCTTTCCAAACCCTTTTTATTTTTCATCTCTGGTGACGTATGATGGCTCATTATCTGTGATGTGAGCTCTTGTATATTATTGTACCATTTGGGATTAGATGGAACTTTTTAAATTGTTTTTATTAATCCTTTATTAAAATACATTATGGGACCAAAAATTATCAGTTCTGGCACTTAGCAGTCTTGGAATTGAGCAACAGGACAGGTGTACCTGCTGTTGTGTAATGTGAACCAGAGAATAATGCTTATATTCAGCATGGGGTGACATTCTTTTGACAAATGGTCACATCATTGGCATGTTCATAAACATGTCTAAGGGTCTATTGACACGACAGAATTTCCGCTTGCAGAATTTGGCCTCAAATTAAAGCCCATAGACTTCTTTGGGATTCCGCACTCCCTTTCACACTTCTAAATTTATGCTTGCGGAAATTCTGCCATGTGGATAGACTCTAACTGTGCCAATGTGCTGATAACGATGTACCCAGAAAGTCAAATATTTTGTTAAAAAACATCGGACAGCAGCTCCTCAGGGGTGGAGATTAGAGTGGAGATGCAGGGCATGGCTTGTAGTTTACAGTTGAAAATGTGAGAAAGCTTCCTAAAAATCCCACCCACAAAATCCCATCAATCGCAGGCAACATGGAATGGCTAGTAAACCAATGCAGAAACTATGAGCTCTCAAAAACAGCTCATAGTCCTTTAAGAAGGTTAACCTGCAGATATATATATATATATATAAAAAAAAATTCAAACAGTAAAGCAATTGTTTATAAAATATATGTTATTTTTTTTCGTGAATATTTGGTTCATTGCTTATGTTTTATCATTTTCTGTCTGCCACTAAATGTCCCTTTAAATTTAGTGAATACAATTATGACTTAAAAGTGTTTTTTATTATTCTAATTGAAAATATCACATTAGATCATCTGGCAGGGTACGATATAAATGAAGAATGTGCCACACTTGACATTGTTTGAAATGTCAAATCTTTTGACTCTTTTGAGGAAGGAACATTTTTACAATATATTCAGGTAAGAAAATGACAGCTGTATAGTTAATGGCAATTTTCATTTGGACAATTTGATGGTTTTTGTTCTTCTATTTTTTACCTTGTGGAAAAAGGACACCTAATTTAGTTATGTTGCAGCCATGTGCTAAAATTAAATAAAATAAAAATATTTTTTTTTTACCATCATTCTTCACTCAATACTCCCCAATGAGAATGTTAAAATAGAACAGACCCTTTGCTATTGACAAGTTGATAAAAATTATTCTGACTGCCGATTTATATATATATATATATATATATATATATATATATATATATATATATATTAATACTTATATATTTATATGCCATTTCTAATATGGAAAAAAGATATTTGTTACCTACTCTTAACCTATATCCAGCAATTTGCATGCAATTAAGATTGAGACCTTGGAATGATGCCAGGAGGCCCAAGATGAGATGTTGGAAGACAAAACATTTGAAGCAGATACGGATTGTATGGAAGGACAAAGATCTGGGTTTTCCAGTCTCAGAGTGAAAAGAGCCGCAAGAGTGAACTTTGGACAATAAATAAATAGATGCCTAAATATGCTAATATATCCTTAGATAAAGCTCAAATAACCAATCAAAATGTAACATGATGATTTTGATGTCATAACTAAACCTACCTTTTTGTCAAATGTAAAAACTAAATGTACTTCCTTGATTAAAGCAAAATTCTCTGTGAGAACTTTCAGATAGCACTTGGGAACTATCTGAGCTGCTTGCTGAGAAAGAGTTTTTGTACCAACATCCTGTCTGGTGTATATCTCTTTATGTTGACACTCAGCTATATACAGCAGCAGTCACTCACATTTTAATGCCTCACCTCAAGCCATCCTTGACAGTTGGTGGAGAATGTGGCCACTTTTGTTCCCTGAACCACACTCGAGGGAAGAACCAAGTCTTGTGGCCGACATCTCTAGCCATCCAGGTCAATCTAGGGCTGCTCAAGCAAGGGCCTGATCAACCCCACGGAACGTGGTAAGTCTGCTGATTTCTTTATCAATCTGTAGCTTATCTGTGTTTATTGAGCGGCTCTGGAAGCCTGGGGGATGGTTTTTGTCGACCCGCTAGAATTAGCCCAAACGACCGGGGATCTCCCCGCTGTGTGGTCTCAATTTCTAAGAGTTCTGAGAGTTTTCGGTCATTAGTGACTGATTGCAGCTGTTAAATTTAAGATTAGACGACAGAGCGCAGGGAGAGAGTCATATTTTTCTGCAGGCTCGTGTAAACAACGAATGAGAGGGCATCAGTAGATGTACCAAGTGATACATTTTGTTTATCATACTGCTGGTAGTTCCAGTCTTTTATATTTTCATTGTATCCTTGGCAATTTTTTTGCGTACTGCTGATATGTATATTTTTGTTTTTATTTTTTATTTTTGTTTTAATTTTTAATATATATCAGTTCTGTATACTTTTGTACCAGAAGATTAGCGTCAGGAGGCAAACTTTGGTTATCACTATATGCACCTTTTTTTTTTTTTTTTGGCGCTGAACACCAATTTGTGTACGGCAAATCCACTGCGAGATCTTGCTAATAGGGTAATTTGCAACCTTCACTCTTCCTGAGACTTCAAAAGCTTTAAAACTGTTCAATTCCTGCACTGGTCAACTTTTTAAAAATAAAGATGAGCCGTTTGCCCTCTGCATTTAAAGATTCAATTTCCTCTCTCCCTGGGTGTGAAGAGGCACGTGACATAGTGATGCACCTGGAGGGAAAGAAATATGTTTATAAAATGAAAAATCGAATGTCTATATGCAATTTGCATGAAAAGGGAAGATTACAAACACACTTATGGTCTGAAGTGCTTAAACAACAAAAAGGGATTTTAGAAGATAATGACTTGCTGGCATCTGCCCAAGCATAGCACCATACTTCATGCGCTATTGCTAAAGAAAGATATGGGGAGGAGGAATGCAGGAAAAAGAGGGAAGTGACTATGTATTTGTATTACAAAGATAAAGAGCTGTCACTGCCCTATAATGATGGTGATCCTAAGTGTTGGATGTGTGCCCATTGTGGTCAGCAAAACCTGCCCTCAGCAAAAAACTGTGTTTCCTGTGGCCAAGCCTGGCCTGTAAATGCTCCACCTTGTACTGCCACAGCACCTCCGTATACTGCAAAAATGGAAACCCCCCCAAAATGCAACGGTCTCACTATATCCCGTTCTACCTCCTTCTACTGGGGGCCATGTTGCTGCACCAACTTCCTGTACTATCAGCCATCTTTGTTTACCTGGAAGTACTGCTCCACCCACTCCCTCTGCTGGCAGAAATCTTGGTCTACCCGGAAGTGCTGCTCCACCCACTTCCTCTGCTGGCAGCCATCTTGGTCTACCCGGAAGTACTGCTCTACCCACTTCCTCTGCTGTCAGCCATCTTGGTCTACCAGGAAGTACTGCTACACCAACTTCCTCTGCTATCAGCCATCTTGGCTCACCCAATCTACCTACTCCATGTAATGTGCTCTCATCCTGTACACCCAAACAGGGTGCTCAAGCACTTGATCTCTTATCGGTTATGACTGAGGATGGGGGTTACTTTGTACCCAATGACCAGAACACTGGCCTATACCCAAATCAAACCCAAACACTCCCAGCCCAGCCCCCACCAGAAAGCCATGTATTTGATTTTGCTAATAATTGCGGGGCCTCACCAAGAAGTCATACCTCTCTACCCAGTGAGGACAGATCTCCAGCCCAAGATGAACCCCATGCACGGTTTCATTCTCCTACCAATGATCATCATCATCATCAGCTCCCAGGAAAGATGCCACTTTCACCTGTTAATACAATCACACCTACTGTGGTGAAGTTTCATGAGCCTTCCAATACCTCCAACAGTAACATATACCAAACCATTAGATCAAGTATGGTGTCTGAATTTTTTTAACTGGAGCTTGAAACAAAGATCTGGAATAAAACCTTACTCTGGATTGGCATGGGTTCCAGGAAAACCCAGCGAGTGCAAGCTATAGTTAACCCTGAAAATTCATATCTTCAGCATAATGATGACCTTGCTGCTGACCTAGTCCATGCAGGGGGGCCTAGCATACAGCATGACTCTGATCTGCTGATAATGCAGAAAGGGCCCATTTCAACAACCCAACTGGCCATTACTGGTTCTGGGACACTGCCTTGCAACATGATAATACTTATTGTTGGTCCCAGATATTCCTCTGTCCAACATGATGCCTGCATGAGGCAGCTTGAGTCAGCAATACACCGCATTCTTGATTTAGCTGGAAAGAAGGAAATTTCCACTCTGGCAATTCCACCCATCAGTTCTGGTCTCTTTGGATTTCTTCCTGATATCTGTGCCAAGGTATTAGTATCCAGTATTAAGGATCACAAGCCAGTACCAACATTGCAAGAAATTGGGCTTATCTCTAAAACATGCGAAGCAGTCCAAGCTCTGGTGAATGCTGTCAACTTTTTCAATGAACCTTGGGTAAACAACCAATGCCACATGATGATTCAGATAACCTACAACATGGCTTACCCAGATCCACGCCATCTAAACTCTTGCCCATACAGCCAGATGATTCCAGAGATCTCCTGCATGGTTTCATGCACTAACCACATTAGATGTCCCAGATATCATAATCTTTTATTCCACGGAATATGATGCAGCAATTACAGGAACACAAGATCCATGGAGCGGGGAGTGAGAGCAGCCGCTCTCAGACACAGGGGCAACTAGTTTCGCATCAGCCGACGCTTCTTCCGGCCAGGTGTGTGCGTCTCCTCCCAGTGGAAATATCTCTTTGATATGCACACCAAACAAGGTGTAAATACATCAAAAGGTAAAGTGAAACAAAATGAAAAACATGTAAAAGGATAAAACCACAATATAGGAAGGATATAACACTAAAGTAATGGATTTACAGGAATGCTGAGTAGTCGATCATTTCATTTAGTCCTAGAAGACCGGTAGCATCAAGTTTTATTAACCAAATTGCCTCTCGGCACAATAGAAAGGTATGGCGATCTTCTCCTTCTGGTGCATTGTCTATGCGTTCAAGCCCTGCAAATTTGAACCCCTCTTTCTTGCCTTCATGACATTCAGTCATATGTGAGACAAATCGTGGAGAACCTTTTTTAGTTTTTAAAGAGTATAGGTGCTCTAGTATTCGAGTAAACAGCTTTCTCTTAGTTTTACCTATATCTTAGAAGTTGCAAGGGCAGATTATGCAATAAACAATGCTTGGATTACATATTCGAGTCTACCACTATTGAAGCCGCACCACCCACAGAGTCCACTCCAGCAGCACTTTATCACACCAGGCAGCTGATACAATCTATCATACGGACTGGTAAAATTTGTTGCACTAATAGTGCCTGACAGCTATTTTCCTTTTCTTTGGCTATTGTGTTACTTTATACAACACTCTTCATTAGCCATCATGAGCACGCAAGAGGCCATCATGACCATTTTATTAATGGATTGTGAAAACACATCTTCCAATGTGAATACCATCATAAATGCGGGTTGAGCAGACGCAGGGGCATACTTTTTGTCCTGTGATTCACAGGATGAGTAACTTACCCTAAGCACCAAAAACCTCGATTATCGGGTACATACCTTAGGTCAAAAAGAAATTCGACTTTATTGGACTGTACAATCACTTATTGCATATGTCGAAAGCAACAGAGTCCCCAGGGGTTTACGAGCTTACAAACCCCCTTCTCAATTCCTTGATGATAAGGATTTTGTTGAAGCTTGGCAACATACCTCTCTGGAACACTTCCAGACATTACAACTGCTGGTATTAAATAAGAACAAAAATGGAAAAGTAGCAGTAGAGTTATGCAAGGCAAAAACCGCATTGAAAACGCGTATTTCACCTGAAAAATTTGCAACATCTATGAAGATGGCTACTGGCTACTTTACAAATTTAAATAAAAGAACAAAAACGTGATAAATATCTACGTGATAAAAAGGATGTAGAAAAAGGCCAAATTTTCTCATGGAAGAACCCCTTCCCAACTACACGCAACTATAATAAAACAAGAAAAGATGGCAACCGAAAAATAAAAACACACAAAAAGCAAAGAAACTACTGATTTCCTCACAACCGAGACTGAATCAAGCCCTTCGGATACCACCTGTGATGAAGGAAAAAAGGCCAGCCTTTCCAGTGTGAAAACCTCACTAACAGCAACTGCAGTACCTTTAGGAGAAAAACAAGGAGAGGGCATGGGAGAAAGAAGAGACGTCTACAGAAGACAGAAGAAAAGAAAATCTATCAGTTTGAAACCTCAATTGAGACAGTAAATCTATTAGAGACAAGTAAAGAATGTACATCCAAATTATGACAACATTATTAATCTCACTGATGTCAGCTCAAACGAGGACTGCCTTTCAGTTTTATCAAAAGGTCTAAATTTCGGACTTCATGACAAGTTCAACAGGAAAACTTTCACTATTGATTTGGAGAAAGCTATTAGAAAAATTAATTAAAACATTTTTTTCCACAGGTGCAGAGAAAAATAAAAAACAAAATGAAAAAAAGTAATTTAGAAGGAGAGACCCCATGTAGTATTTCCACTTTAGGATTTAGTGTAGCCCAAGATCTTTCTGAAATTGATTTAACCAATGTTGCTTCCCTTAGCGACCTTATGGAAGAGGAACTTCCTTTTGAAATTTCTGTATGCACAGAGAACAATGAAAAAAGTTTTTTTTTTTTACAGGAGGTAATACATCAAAATGTAACCCTCCTGTTGCTCCTGGCAGCAACATTGATCTCTTTCAAAATGCAGCCCTAAGGGACATCCATGCACTCCTCTATCCCAGCCCGGATAAAAATCTGACTTCAGGTGAAGTCTCAGCCATGAAATGGCTAGGGTCACAAGAATCATTGCATATTACAAGGGCTGACAAGGGGGGGGTGCTACAGTATTGGGGAGTACCACAGCATACAATAATGAAATACAAAGACATCTCAATGACCAACAAACGTATCAAAAACTAACTGATAATCCAACTAGATGCACAATAGATACTGTATAAAGTCTTACAGCTGAATATACATGTCAGGGCAAAAACCAAGTCATGAGGTAGAAAGCACTGGCTATAGAGCTCAGAGACAGGACTGTGTGGAGACACAAAACACAGATCTGGAGAAAGGTACAAACTTTTTTTGCTACATTGGAAGTTCCCAAAAGCACAGTGGCCTCCATAAATTTTAAAGGAGAAGTACCATGGGGAAAAAATCATCCTCTTTCCAAAGGATGGGGATAAGTTTTAGATTGCGAGGAGTCTGACTGCTGCTATTTGGGGCCCCAACTCTCCTGGGAGCGGCATATCACGACCCTCACATGAAGCGGCGGCTGACACGCCCCCTCCATATCTCTATAAAAGAGCCGAACATAGCTTAAAAGGATACTCCCGTGGAAAACTTTTCAATTTTTTTAATCAACTGGTGCCAGAAAGTTAAACAGATTTGTAAATAACTTCCATTAAAAAATCTTAATCCTTCCAGTCCTTTTTAGGGGCTGTATACTACAGAGGAAATGTTCTCTTATGTTGACAGCTATGTTGTTCCTAAAATTTACAGCAGAGGTCAGCAGAGAGCACTGTGGTCGTGACATAAGAGAAATTCAAAAATAAAAACATTTCCTCTGTGTTACACAGCCCCTAAAAAGTACTGGAAGAATTAAGATTTTTTTTAAAGAAGTAATTTACAAATCTGTTTAACTTTCTTGAACCAGTTGATCTAAAATAAAAAGTTTTCCATGGGAGTACCCCTTCAACGGCTCTCCCGTCTCACCCGTCAGCCACCACTGCTCCTGGGGAGA
Organism: Hyla sarda; assembly: GCF_029499605.1. Taxonomy (NCBI): domain Eukaryota; kingdom Metazoa; phylum Chordata; class Amphibia; order Anura; family Hylidae; genus Hyla; species Hyla sarda. The sequence continues at coordinate 341,150,425 of NC_079191.1, read as the reverse complement.
CCAGGGGCCCCGTACAGGAGATCGCTGGGGGTCCGATCGCTGGGACCCATTGGATATGGGATAAGTCTTTCTCCATGATATATCTCCTTTGAATGGAAGAAGTTTGGCACAACCACAATTCTTTCTAGAGCTGACTGCCCAAAAAACTAAGCCATCAGCAAAAAAGTAACTTGCTAACAGTGTTGCTCGCGAATATTCGCAATTCGAATTTTATTCGTGAATATCGCATATTCGCGAATTCGCGAATATTCGCGAATATAGCACTATATATTCGCAATTACGAATATTCTTTTTTTTTTCACAGTACACATCACAGTGATCATCCCTCTCTGCTTCCAGCTTGTGTGGTGTGAAGAAGGCTCTAATACTACCACTGCGTGCATGCTAATTTTCGCATATGCAAATTTAGCTTATGCTAATTTTTGCATATGTTAATTTTCACATATACCAATTTTCTCATATGCGAATTTTTGCTTATGTTAATTTTCGCATATGCAAATTTTTGCATATGCAAAAATTAACGCGAATATTACGAATATGCGAATTTAGCGAATATATGACGAATATTCGTCCATATATTCGTGAAATTTCGCGAATTCGAATATGGCCTATGCCGCTCAACACTGCTTGCTAAGAGAGATCCGAAAGAACCCAATTGTCATTGTCTAATTGTCAGGCTGATCTACAAAGATCCTTGGTGCAGATGGGAGATACTGTCAGCAGGTCAACCATCACTGCAACACTCTACTTTCTGGGCTTAATGGTTGTCAAATACTTAGCAGGTTCAAAGAATGTTAATGCACATGCTCTATCCCAAAGTATTTATGTCAGCCATTACCCTATGGCCAAGCATGAACTCATTTTGCCTGCCATTATAATCATTTTTAGTTTTCTAGCATAAGAGATCCAGAACATTGAAAAAAATGGCTTCGTAAAACTGTAGAGAGAATTTTTTTTGTCTACAGTCATTTTTTGTCTTCTCCTTTTTGGAGAACTACATGACTCAGTACTCAAAGGATACACAGGAATTGCTTGCAATAAGAGACTAATTTCTAGATACTTTTGGTGAACAACTGTTACGCCTAGCGCTCCGGGTCCCCGCTCCTCCCCGGAGCGCTCACGGCGTCTTTCTCCCTGCAGCGCCCCGGTCAGTCCCGCTGACCGGGAGCGCTGTACTGTCATGGCCGTCGGGGATGCGATTCGCACAGCAGGACGCGCCCGCTCGCGAATCGCATCCCAGGTCACTTACCCGTCCGGGTCCCCTGCTGTCTTGTGCTGGCGCGCGCGGCTCCGCTCTCTAGGGCGCGCGCGCGCCAGCTCTCTGAGGCTTAAAGGGCCAGTGCACCAATGATTGGTGCCTGGCCCAATTAGCTTAATTGGCTTCCATCTGCTCCCTGGCTATATCTGATCTCCTCCCTTGCACTCCCTTGCCGGATCTTGTTGCCTTGTGCCAGTGAAAGCGTTTAGTGTGTCCAAAGCCTGTGTACCTGAACTTCTGCTATCCATCCTGACTACGAACCTTGCCGCCTGCCCCCGACCTTCTGCTACGTCTGACCTTGCCTCTGCCTAGTCCTTCTGTCCCACGCCTTCTCAGCAGTCAGCGAGGTTGAGCCGTTGCTAGTGGATACGACCTGGTTGCTACTGCCGCAGCAAGACCATCCCGCTTTGCGGCGGGCTCTGGTGAAAACCAGTAGCCTCTTAGAACCGGTCCACTAGCACGGTCCACGCCAATCCCTCGCTGACACAGCGGATCCACAACCCGTAAGCCGAATCGTGACAGTAGATCCGGCCATGGATCCCGCTGAGGTGCCGCTGCCAAGTCTCGCTGACCTTACCACGGTGGTCGCTCAGCAATCGCAGCAAATTGCCCAACAAGGACAGCAGCTGTCGCAGTTGACCGCCACGTTACAGCAACTTCTGCCTCTGCTACAGCAGCAACCATCTCCTCCGCCAGCTCCTGCACCTCCTCCGCAGCGAGTGGCCGCTCCTAGCCTCCGCTTGTCCCTGCCGGACAAATTTGATGGGGACTCTAAACTCTGCCGTGGATTTTTGTCTCAGTGTTCCCTGCATATGGAGATGTTGTCGGACTTGTTTCCTACAGAACGGTCTAAGGTGGCCTTTGTAGTAAGCCTTCTTTCAGGAAAGGCCTTGTCTTGGGCCACACCGCTCTGGGACCGCAATGATCCTGCCACAGCCACAGTCCAGGCCTTCTTCGCTGAAATCCGGAGTGTCTTCAAGGAGCCTGCCCGAGCTTCTTCTGCCGAGACTGCCCTGTTGAACCTGGTCCAGGGTAATTCTTCAGTGGGCGAGTACGCCATCCAATTTCGTACTCTTGCTTCCGAGTTATCATGGAATAACGAGGCTCTCTGCGCGACCTTTAAAAAAGGCCTATCCAGTCGCATCAAGGATGTGCTGGCCGCATGAGAGATTCCTGCCAACCTCCAAGAACTCATCCATTTGGCTACCCGCATTGACATGCGTTTTTCTGAGCGACACCAAGAGCTCCACCAGGAAAAAGACTTAGATCTCTGGGCACCTCTCCCACAGCATCCTTTGCAGTCTACGCCTGGGCCTCCCGCCGAGGAGGCCATGCAAGTGGATCGGTCTCGCCTGACCCAGGAAGAGAGGAATCGCCGTAGGGAAGAAAATCTCTGTCTTTACTGTGCCAGTACCGAGCATTACTTGGTGGATTGCCCTATCCGTCCTCCACGTTATGGAAACGCACGCACGCACCCAGCTCACGTGGGTGTGGCGTCTCTTGGTTCCAAGTCTGCTTCTCCACGTCTCACGGTGCCCGTGCGGATTTCTCCTTCAGCCAACTCCTCCCTCTCAGCCGTGGCCTGCTTGGACTCCGGTGCCTCTGGAAATTTTATTTTGGAGTCGTTTGTTAATAAATTCCGCATCCCGGTGACCCGTCTCGTCAAGCCGCTCTACATTTCCGCGGTCAATGGAGTCAGACTGGATTGCACCGTGCGTTACCGCACAGAACCCCTCCTGATGTGTATTGGACCCCACCACGAAAGGATTGAGCTCTTCGTTCTCCCCAACTGTACCTCTGAGGTCCTCCTCGGTCTGCCGTGGCTCCGGCTTCATTCTCCCACCCTTGATTGGACCACTGGGGAGATCAAGAACTGGGACTCTGCCTGCCTTAGGAAGTGCCTCTCCCCCCCTCCCAGTCCCGTCAGGCAAGCCTCTGTGCCTCCTCATGGCTCCCGTCCTTGTGTCACCCTGCCCCGTGCCAGGCTTCACCCTCTGCCCTCCCTCCCCATTCCTACTCCTGCTGCACTGCCTGCCGTTGAGGAAACCCTCCATTCTTTCCCGGTGTCCTCATCCCAGGGGAGGCAGTTACCGGACAAAAAAAAGGGGAGACCTAAGGGGGGGGGGGGTACTGTTACGCCTAGCGCTCCGGGTCCCCGCTCCTCCCCGGAGCGCTCACGGCGTCTTTCTCCCTGCAGCGCCCCGGTCAGTCCCGCTGACCGGGAGCGCTGTACTGTCATGGCCGTCGGGGATGCGATTCGCACAGCGGGACGCGCCCGCTCGCGAATCGCATCCCAGGTCACTTACCCGTCCCGGTCCCCTGCTGTCTTGTGCTGGCGCGCGCGGCTCCGCTCTCTAGGGCGCGCGCGCGCCAGCTCTCTGAGACTTAAAGGGCCAGTGCACCAATGATTGGTGCCTGGCCCAATTAGCTTAATTGGCTTCCATCTGCTCCCTGGCTATATCTGATCTCCTCCCTTGCACTCCCTTGCCGGATCTTGTTGCCTTGTGCCAGTGAAAGCGTTTAGTGTGTCCAAAGTCTGTGTACCTGAACTTCTGCTATCCATCCTGACTACGAACCTTGCCGCCTGCCCCCGACCTTCTGCTACGTCTGACCTTGCCTCTGCCTAGTCCTTCTGTCCCACGCCTTCTCAGCAGTCAGCGAGGTTGAGCCGTTGCTAGTGGATACGACCTGGTTGCTACTGCCGCAGCAAGACCATCCCGCTTTGCGGCGGGCTCTGGTGAAAACCAGTAGCCTCTTAGAACCGGTCCACTAGCACGGTCCACGCCAATCCCTCGCTGACACAGCGGATCCACAACCCGTAAGCCGAATCGTGACAACAACTATGTCTAGAGATGTACTGTAGTTTATTAGTGTGGCTGCATGTAAAGTTTGTGCTATAGCCAATATTTCCAGGGTACCTCTACTGGAGTATTCTGTCCATTACCGATTCCCAAGAGGTCTTGGTCTTATATTTCTACGTATATTTGGACTAATGTGCCTCTATTTTGAAGGAAAACAGTGATCTGGATGATTGTTGATGGGTTTAGCAAGATGATCCCTGACAACATTGTATCTGATAGAGGAGGACAATATGTGTCCAAGCTTTGCTCATCTAATTGGGTGTCATAGTTGGCTTTGGCTTAGTATCGATTAACAACAATGACAATGCTTTCACTGATGTGTCTCCATTTTATTGCAATTATGGATTTAACCCTTGTTACTGTTATCTTTCTGGGTTTAATTAAGAAAATCCTGAGGTGAATATAATCGCTTAAAGGGTTTCTCCCCACCTAGACATCTTTTCCCCTATCCAAAGGATAGGAGATAAGATGTCAGATTGCCGGGGTCCTGCTGCTGGGGGCCCCCTGGATCTACCATGCAGCACCCACCTGTAGTGGCTTCCGGAACCGCTCGAGGTCCTCAGGCTGAGTCCATCTCGACCACCAGGATGGAAGATCGTGATGTCACGACTCTACCCCCGCCTCAATGCTAGTCTATGGGAGGGGGCCTGACCCCTCAATGCTAGTCTTGCATTGAGGGGCGGGGTGTGATGTCATACGGGGGCGGAGTCGTGATGTCCCGATCTTCCGTCCCAATGGTTGAGATAGACTCAGCCTGAGGACCTCCAGCGGTTCCTGAAGCCTCTACAGGTGGGTGCTGCATGGTAGATCCAAGGGTCCCCAGCAGCAGGACCCCGGCTATCTGACATCTTATCCCCTATCCCTTGGATAGGGGATAAGATGTCTAGGGGCGGAGTACCACTTTAACCCCTTGGGGACGGAGCCCATTATGACCCTAAGGACGGGAGCATTTTTTGCAAATCTGACCTCTATCACTCTAAGCATTAATAACTCTGGGATGCTTTTACTTATAAATTTGATTCCGAGATTGTTTTTTCATGACATATTCTACTTTATGTTAGTGGTAAATTTTCGGCGATACTTGCATCCTTTCTTGGTGAAAAATTCAAAAATGTCATGAAAAATTTGAAAATTTTGCATTTTTCTAACTTTGAAGCTCTCTGCTTATAAGGAATATGGATATTCCAAATAAATTATATATTGATTCACATATACAATATGTCTACTTTATGTTTGCATCATAAAATTGATGAGTTTTTACTTTTGGAAGACACCAGAGGGCTTCAAAGTTCAGCAACAATTTTCCAATTTTTCGCAAAATTTTCAAAATCGGAATTTTTCAGGGACCAGTTCAGGTTTGAAGTGGATTTGAAGGGTCTTCTGGATAGAAATACCCCATAAATTACCCCATTATAAAAACTGCACCCCTCAAAGTATTCAAAATGACATTCAGTCAGTGTGTTAACCCTTTAGGTGTTTCACAGGAATAGCAGCAAAGTGAAGGCGAAATTTAAAAATCTTCATTTTTTTACACTCGCATGTTCTTGTAGACCCAGTTTTTGAATTTTTACAAGGGGTAAAAGGAAAAAAATCCTCTCAAAATTTGTAACCCAATTTCTCTCGAGTAAGAAAATACCTCATATGTGTATGTCAAGTGTTCGGCGGGTGCACTAGAGGGCTCAGAAGAGAAGGAGCAACAATGGGATTTAGGAGAGTAAGTTTTTCTGAAATGGTTTTTGGGGGGCATGTCATATTTAGGAAGCCCCTATGGTGCCAGGACAGCAAAAAAAAACACATCGCACACTATTATGGAAACGACACCCCTCAAGGAACGTAACAAGGGGTACAGTGAGCCTTAACACCCCACAGGTGTTTGACAACTTTTTTGTTAAAGTCGGATGTGTAAATGAAAAAAAATATTTTTCCACTAAAATGCTGTTTTTTCCCCAAATTTTACTTTTTTACAAAGGGTAATAGGAGAAAATGCCCCCCAAAATTTGTAACCCCATTTCTTCTGAGTATGGAAATACCCCATGTTTGGACGTCAAGTGCACTGCGAGCGAACTACAATGCTCAGAAGAGAAGGAGCGCCATTGAGCTTTTAGAGAGATAATTTGCTTGGAATGGAAGTCGGGGGCCATGTGCATTCACAAAGCCCCTCGTGGTGCCAGAACAGTGGACCCCCCCCCCACATGTGACCCCATTTTGGAAACTACACCCCTCACGGAATGTAATAAGGGGTACAGTGAGCATTTACACCCTACTGGCGTTTGACAGATCTTTGGAACAGTGGGCTGTGCAAACAAAAAAATTAAATTTTTCATTTTCACTGACAACTGTTCCAAAAATCTGTCAGACACCTGTGGGGTGTAAATGCTCACTGTGCCCCTTATTACATTACGTGATGGGTGTAGTTTACAAAATGGGGTCACATGTGGGTATGTATTTTTTTGGGTTTATGTCAGAACCGCTGTAAAATCAGCCACCCCTGTGCAAATCACCAATTTAGGCCTCAAATGTACATAGTGCACTCTCACTACTGAGCCTTGTTGTGCGCCCACAGAGCATTTTACACCCACATATGTAGTATTTCTGTACTCAGGAGAAATTGCGTTACAAATTTTGGGGGTCTTTTTTTCCTTTTACCTCTTGTGAAAATAAAAAGTAAAGAGCAACACTAACATGTTAGTGTAAAAATTTTTTTTTTTTACACTGACAGGCTGGTGTAGACCCCAACTTTTCCTTTTCATAAGGGGTAAAAGGAGAACAAGCCCCCCATAATTTGTAGTGCAATTTCTCCCGAGTACGGCGATACCCCATATGTGGCCCTAAACTGTTTCCTTGAAATACGACAGGGCTCCAAAGTGAGAGAGCACCATGCGCATTTGAGGACTAAATTAGGAATTGCACAGGGGTGGACATAGGGGTATTCTACGCCAGTGATTCCAAAACAGGGTGCCTCCAGCTGTTGCTAAACTCCCATTATGCCTGGACAGTCAGTGGCTGTCCGGAAATGCTGGGAGTTGTTGTTTTGCAACAGCTGGGGGCTCCGTTTTGAAAACACTGCCGTACAATACGTTTTTCATTTTTATTGGGGGGGGGGGGGCAGTGTAAGGGGTGTATATGTAGTGTTTTACTCTTTATTAGGTGTTAGTGTAGTGTAGTGTAGTGTTTTTAGGGTACATTCACACTGGCGGGTTATGGGGAGTTTCCCGCTAGGAATTTGCGCTGCGGCAAGCTCATACTTGAAGCAGGAAACTTGCTGTAAACCCGCCCGTGTGAATGTACCCTGTACGTTCTCACGGGGGGAAACCTCCAGCTGTTTCAAAACTACAACTCCCAGCATGCACGGTCTGTCAGTACATGCTGGGAGTTGTAGTTTTGCAACAGCTGGAGGCACACTGGTTGGAAAACCTTCAGTTAGGTTCTGTTACCTAACAGTATTTTCCAACCAGTGAGCCTCCAGCTGTTGCAAAACTACAACTCCCAGCATTGACGGTCTGTCATTACATGCTGGGAGTTGTAGTTTTGCAACAGCTGGAGGCACACTGGTTGGAAAACCTTCAGTTAGGTTCTGTTACCTAACTCAGTATTTTCCAACCAGTGAGCCTCCAGCTGTTGCAAAACTACAACTCCCATCATGCACGGTCTGTCAGTACATGCTGGGAGTTGTAGTTTTGAAACAGCTGGAGGCACTCTGGTTGGAAAATACTAAGTTAGGTTCTGTTATCTAACTCAGTATTTTCCAACCAGTGTGCCTCCAGCTGTTGCAAAACTACAATTCCCAGCATGACTGATCACAGAAGGGCATGCTGGGAGATGTAGTTATGCAACAGCTGGAGGTACGCAACTACAACTCCCAGCACGCCGAGACAGCTGTTTTCTGTGTGGGCATGCTGGAATTTGTAGTTCTGCAACATCTGGAGTGCTACAATTTAGAGACCACTGAACAGTGATCTCCAAACTGTGGACCTTCAGATGTTGCAAAACTACAACTCCCAGCATGCCCAGACAGCAAACAGCTGTGTGGGCATTCTAGGAGTTGTAGTTTTGCAAGATCTAGAGGGCAGTATAGAGATCACTGTGCAGTGGTCTCTAAACTGCAGACCTCCAGCTGTTGCAAAACTACAAATTCCAGCATGCCTACACAGCAAACAGCTGTCTGGGCATGCTGGGAGTTGTAGTTTTGCAACATCTGGAGGGCTACAGTCTAGAGACCACTATAGTGGTCCCAGACTGTAGCCCTCTAGATGTTGCTATGCAACTACTCACTGGCTTCAGTCGCATCCGGGAGCCGTCCTCTTCTGCCGCACGCCGCCGCAGATCTCCGTCGCCGCCCGCCGATCCCCGTCGTTCCGCTGCCTCCGGAGGGGTAAGTCGACGTCGGCGCCCGGTCCCCTTCGTTTTCCCCGTTCTGCCCCGCCTATTACGGGAGGGCAGGACGGGAAAAACTAAAGTAAACCTCACCTCACTTCACTCCTATCGCTACAGGGGGATCGTGGGTGTCTTAGACACCCGCGATCCCCCTTCTATTCCGGGTCACCGGGTCACCATAGACCCGTAATGACCCGGAATCGGCGCAAATCGCAAGTGTGTATTCACTTGCGATTTGCGCCGATCGCCGACATGGGGGGGTCTAATGACCCCCCTGGGCATTTGCACGGGGTGCCTGCTGATAGATATCAGCAGTCACCCCGGCCCGGTCCCCGCCCGGCGCGTGGCGGGGACCGAAATTCCCACGGGCGTATGGATACGCCCTTTGTCCTTAAGTACCAGGATGCAAGGGCGTATGCATACGCCCTTCGTCCCCGACAGGTTAAAGCTTACCTGTCATATCCCACAAATAAATAATAATAATGTTACTCAGTACCTAATCCTGACCATATACATCTAATTGTTATGCCTCTTACACCTATATGTTTTTTTTAAATACCTCTTTTAATCTACATTGAATTGGATAATGGCTAACATTAAATTGACAAGTATCATTTTAGACTCTCAAAAAGGTTTTGATGCTACTTAGAAGCTGTGGATGGAGTATTTAAGCAATTCCACTTAGGCCCTTTTTCCATTTTAACTTAATGCTTTCTCATTATGTATGTAGGACCTTTCATTACCCCCCCCCCCCCCCCCCAATTTTCCTTCTCTGTATTTGTTTGTCTTGTTTGTCTTTCCTCTTGTTCCTGTCCTTGTCTACCTTTCCTCCTGGGAACCCCGGGAGTTTCTATGTTGAAAAATTGTTATATCACACCTATTGCTTTGCTTGATTATGTTTAATATTGCCTCCATCACAGTTTAGAGGTATCTCCGCCCTATCTGGATATCTTCGGCTAGTGTTATCATGGAACCCCGGGATTTTACTGTTATGTAGTTTTTTTATTGTTTTATTGTTCCTCACAAATGGCCTACCCTGGCCATCGATCCCTTTCTAGATGGTACCTCTAATGCCTCTATACGCTTTCTACACATGCTTATGCTTTTTCTGGTGTTATTTGAATGCTAATAAAACTTTTTTTTTTCATTAGCTCACAGTGTTAGGAATCCTTTCAGGGGAAGGGGGCGTTTCCCTCTTTGTGGTGGTGGGAGGTGATTGGTGTGTCTGCTCATACAGCCTTGTGCATGTGTCTCTTTGGAACATCATTAGGATGGCAAAATTACTTTTTCCTGTATTCCCCCGCATAAGCAATATTTAAATAAATTAAATGTTACCTTATATTTGCCCACAAATGATACCTAAAAAATTCAGCTAGTTTTCTAGCTACAGAGCTATACATACCAAGTTATGGCTGACAGCACAGATGCAGGGACCAATTTTTATCTTAACCCCTTAAAGACGAGGCCCATTTTGGCCTTAAGGACAAGACCAATTTTATTTTTGCATTTTCGTTATTTCCTCCTCGTCTTCTAAAATTCATAACTCTTTTATATTTCCATCCACAGACCCATATGAGGGCTTGTGTTTTGCATCACCAATTGTACTTTGTAATTACATCACTTATTTTACCATAAAATGTATGGTGCAACCAAACAAATATTATTTATGTGGGAAAATTGAAAAGAAAATAGCAATTTAGCAAATTTTGGAAGGTTTTGTTTTCATGCTGTACACTTTCCGGTAAAAATGAAATGTTTTCTTCATTATGTGGGTCAATACGATTAAAATGATACCCATGTTATATGCTTTTCTATAATTGTACCGCTTAAAAAAAGACTCAAACCATTTTAACAAAATTAGTAAGTTTGAAATTGCCCTATTTTGACCACCTATAACTTTCTCAATTTTCTATATATGGGGCGGTATGGGGGCTCATTTTTTGCACCATGATCTGTAGTTTTTATCAGTCCCATTTTTGCTTAGGTTTCACTTTTTATACATTTTTTATTAATTTTTTTTGGGAATAAAATGTGACAAAAAAGCAGCAATTTTGGACATTTTTTAGTTTTTCACGTTTACGCCGTTCACTGTACGGTATAGTTAACATTATATTTTAATAGTTCAGACTTTTATGCACGCAGCAATACCAAATATGTGTATACATTTTTTTACGCTTTTTTGGGGTAAAATGGGAAGACACAGACATTTTACTTTTTTATTGGGGGAGGGGATTTTTCAAATTTTTTAACTTTTTTATTTTAAATTTTTTTAAAAATGTTTTTACACTTTAATAGTCCCAATAGGGGACTCTTTATAGCAATCATTTTGTTGCTAATTCTGTTCAGTGCTATGCATAGAGCATAGCACTGATCAGTGTTATCAGTGATCTTCTGCTCTGGTCTGCTCGATCTCGGCCCAGAGCAGAAGACCCCGGGAGACAGCCGGAGCCAGGTGAGGGGACCTCTAGCTGCCATGGTGGATGATCGGATTCCCACGACAGCGCTGTGGGTGATCTGATCATCCATTCAAAGTACCGCACTGCCGCAGATGCCATGATCTGTATTGATCACAGCATCTGAGGGGTTAATGGCAGATATCCGCGTGATCGTGGATGTCCGCCATTACCAGCAGGTTTCTGGCTGCTGATAGCAGCCGGGACCTGCCGCGCATGATGCCAGCACCTGTCCGGCACTCGCGGTCATGGCGACACGTAAATGTACATCATGGTGCGTTAAGTACCATGGCCCCATTACGTACATTTATGTCCATTGTTGTTAAGGGGTTAAAGGGGTATTCCAGGAATTATTTTTATTTAACTGTGCTGCAGGTGCTTTAACCCCTTAAAGGAGTACTCTAGTGCAGAGTATTCCTGCTCCATCCTGCCTAGGCTGCAAAATAAATGAAAATGAACCATCACTCACCTTCCTGGGTTCCCGCGGAGCGCCACTACAACTGATCGGTCCTCCGGTCCATCTCCTTCATACTTCCGGGTTAAGCGTCACATGGCGCTCAGCCTATCGCCGGCCGCTGCGATCTTCTGCCTCGGCCGGCGATAGGCTGAGCGCCATGTGACGCTTCATTATACCCGGAAGTATGAAGGAGATGGACCGGAGGACCGATCAGCTGGTGATCAGGAAGGTGAGTGATGGTTCATTTTCATTTATTTTGCAGCGCGGGCAGGACAGAACAGGAATACTCTGCACTAGAGTACTCCTTTAAGGACGAAGCCTATTTGGGCCTTAAAGGGGTACTCCGGTGGTCAACGTGTTTTTCCATTTTTGACTTACCCTATTTGTTTTGTTTCATTTCTATTCTTGTTGTTTAGGCAACTCTATTTCCGTTCTTTGTTGTCTTTTTATCCCCCACTTTGTTTTCCTATCTTTGCTTCTATTTCCTGTTTCTTGCTGTGCTGAACACTACAAATCCCAGCATGCCACATGCCTTGCTTGTTTGGGGCGGCTCCTTTATTTTTTGTTTGTTCCGCCCTTTACCCCTCCGACTATTTTCCCGGGTCGGCCCCCTTTATACACAGCACACTAATATAATCAGCCCTGGTTGGGATACACTGGCATACACACACAAAAGGGACTACAACTCCCAGCATGTGCCATTCAAGAGTCTTCAGTCTGTGGTATAACACCAGCATGCTGCCTCTGTAGTCTCCTGGGGGTTGTAGTTCACCACACCTCTATAGGGCACACACCAGTGTTTCCCAACCAAGGTGCCTCCAGGTGTTGCAAAACTACTACCACCAGCATGCCTGGACAGCCAAAATCTGTCCGGGCATGCTGGGAGTTGTAGTTTTGATACAGCTGAAGACACCCTGGTTGGGAAACAATGCACTTTGTTTGTAATATACTGATTAGGCTAGAACAGTGTTTCCCAAACAGTGTGCCTCCAGCTGTTGCAAAACTACAACTCCCAGCATGTCCAAAGACTGTCAAGGAATGCCGGGAATTGTAGTCTTACAACAACTGGAGGCACATTGGTTTGGAAACACTGGTGTAACATGATGTGTATGCTGAATAGGCTAGGACAGTGTTTCCCAACCAGTGTGCCTCCAGCTGATCCAAAAATACAACTCCCAGCATGCCCAAATACTGTCAGGGAATGCTGTGAGTTGTAGTTTTACAACAGCTGGAGGTACACTGGTTTGGAAACACTGGTGTAACATGATGTGTATGCTGAATAGGCTAGGACAGTGTGTCCCAACCAGTGTGCCTCCAGCTGTTGCAAAACTACAACTCCCAGCATGCCCAAATACTGTCAGGGAATGCTGGGAGTTGTAGTTTTACAACAGCTGGAGGCACACTGGTTTGGAATCACTGGTGTAACATGATGTGTATGCTGAATAGGTTAGGACAGTGTTTCCCAACCAGTGTGCCTCCACCTGTTGCAAAACTACAACTCCCAGCATGCCCAAAGTCTGTCCAGGCATGCTGGGAATTGTAGTTTTGCAACAGCTGGAGGCACACTGGTTTGTAAACACTAGCATACACACACATAACAGGGACTACAACTCCCAGCATGTGTCATTCAGGAGTCGTCCCCCCCACCTCCTTCACACATAGAAATCATCCCCAGTCCGAGATTTATTTCCCTGCAGTCTATACATCCCCAGCCCGTGCACTTTGTTATCCTCCCCTTCAGATAACACTCTTATCTTCTCTGTCTTCTTTCAGTGCAGACCTGCGTCCTGAGAAGACAAAGCAGGGGGAGGGGAGATGAGGAGCTGTGTATGTCCTCTCTCTCCCCCTGCTCTGTCTTCTTTCTCTCATGCACACCTGCATCCTCCAGGAGGGGGAGATGAGGGGGCGTGGCTTATCTCTCTCATGCAGTTCTGAAAGAACAGAGAAAAAAAAAGCCATGACATGTTGTCCACAGCCTAATCCTAACATGTGGACAACCGTAAGAGATCCAACACAGAACTACAGAACTTCCTGGCCCACAAACAGGTAAGAAAGAAAGACATATGCTACACAAACATATAATACATGTCAATTGCAAAAAACATGAGCATTAAAAGAAGATGCACTATAGCCATAAATCTTAACCACCGGAGTACCCCTTTAAGGACGCAGACAATTTTATTTTTACTTTTTCGTTTTTTCCTCCTCGCCTTCAAAAAATCATAACTCTTTTATATTTTCATCCACAGACTAATATGAGGGCTTGTTTTTTGCGCGACCAGTTGTCCGTTGTAATGCCATCACTCATTTTATCATAAAATGTATGGCACAAAAAAAAATACTATTTTTGTGGGGAAATTAAAACGAAAACCGCAATTTTGCAAATTTCTGAAGGTTTCATTTTCACGCTGTACAATTTACGGTAAAAAAGGAGAGTTCTTTATTCTTATTCTTTGGGTCAATACAATTAAAATGATACCCTTGATAATATACTTTTCTTTTACTGTTGCACTTAAAAAAAATTGCAAACTGTTTAACCAAATTAATACGTTTCAAATCCCCCTATTTTGAAGACCTATAACTTTTTCATTTTCCCATATAAGTGGCGGTATGAGGGCTCATTTTTTGCGCCGTGATCTGTACTTTTTACTGATACCATATTTGCTTATATAAAACTTTTAATACTTTATAATTTTTTGGGGAATAAAATGTTGTAAAAAAGCAGCAATTTTGGACTTTTCTTTTTTTTTTTTTTTTACGTTCACATCGTTCACCGTACGGTATCATTAACATAAAATTTTTATAGTTGGGATATTTACGCATGTGTCGAAACCAAATATGTATATAAAATATTTTTTTTTTCCACTTTTTGGGGGTGAAATAGGGAAAATGGGACAATTTAGGTTTTTATTGGAGAGGGTTTTTTTTTAAATGTTTTTATACTTTCATTTTTTACTTTTATTTTTACACTTTAATAGTCCCCATAGGGGACTATTTATAGCAATCATTCTATTGTATAGGGCATAGCACTGATCAGTGTTATCGGTCATCTTCTGCTCTGGTCTGCTCGATCGCAGACCAGAGCAGAAGACCCCGGGAGACGGCCGGAGCAAGGTGAGGGGACCTCCATCCGCCATGCTGGATGATCAGATCGCCGCGGCAGCGCTGTGAGCGATCCGATCATCCATTCAAAGTACCGCGATCCTGCAGATGCCGTGATCTGTATTGATCACGGCATCTGAGGGGTTAATGGCGGACATTCGCGTGATCGCGGATGTCCGCCATTACAGGTGGGTCCCTGGCTGCTATCAGCAGCCAGGACCTGCCACGCATGGCGCGAGCATCACTGCGATGCTCGCGGTTATGCATAGGACGTAAATGTACGTCCTGGTGCGTTAAGCACCACCTCACTAGGACGTACATTTACATCCTGCGTCGTTAAGGGGTTAAAGTTAGTGTAGTTCATAATATAGTATCTTTACCTGCGTGTGATGGTGGCCTCCTAAGCATGTCCAGTACTATCTAACAGGTATTTCCTTTCTGTCTAACCACAGTGCTCTATGCTGATACATCTGTCCATATCAGAAACAGTCCAGAGCAGGATAGGTTTGCTATGGGAATTTGCTCCTACTCTGGACAGTTACTAAAATGGACAGAGGTGTCAGCAGAGAGCACTGTGGTCAAACAGATAGGAAATTCAAAAATAAAAGAATTTCCTCTGGATCATACATCAGCTGATAAGTACTCGAATGATTAAGATTTTTTAATAGAAGTAATTTACAAATCTGTTTAACTTTCTGGCACCAGTTCATTTAAGATAATAATTCCCAGTGGAGTACCCCATTAATGATTTGTTTGTGGCTATGTACACACCCTTGCTCATATTAGATAATTTTCTCTTAACTATGAATTTCCTAATAGTTTATTTGTAAATGTTCTTGCTAACCAAGACAACCTCTACACACAGTGTTCAATGAACTAGAAATGCTCTATGTGTGTATGTGAAATAAATGAAAATGCAAACACACAAACACACACGTATAAGAGTCTCATGAGAGTGAAACTGATAAAAGCTGTCTTCACCCTTTGACCTCCAGTTAAAGTGCATGGGAGATCTGGAGGAGGAAGTTTCTAGTTCCGTGTTTTTTCCTCACATATATACAGAAAGCAACGTAACAACTCAAGACTGTATCATAAGTATTAAACATAGGTGTAATGTACTGCAACATATCTGAACACTATTGATAATATTGTGACATGCTAACTTTTATGCCTCCATATACACTGCATAGTCACTCAGTTTCAGTGTTCTGCTGTTAATAGTCGTCCTTTATATTTAGAAGCTCTTGGGCAGCAGACAATGAACTTACGATCAATAATAACAGTGGAGCCTGTGCTCTTTCTCTTTATGACGGGAATATTCCTCCAAACACCAGCCTACCAACAGCTCATTTTAAATAAGGTAAGATGAATCAATTTCCTAACTTTTACAATATATACAATAACAAGGTTATTTAGGCAATATAATGTCATTCAATGCAACATACAGTATGTTTTTTCTTCTTCAATTCAATTACATACATTTAAAAAAATGATTTATTTCATTTGTTTTTAAATATTTGATTTTAGACATTCCACTCATCACATCGTATCCTGAATACAGTGTCAACATTTTTTAATAGGCCACCTAAATTGTTATATTTAGTAAACATTAATAATAATAATAACAATAATAATAATAAAATTGATGATAATAATAATAAGAAAAAGTAGAAGAATGTTTGCTTATCTATAACCAACATATTACAGGTTAATACTTTATTAAAGTAACAAACAAGTTAAATGACAAATTAATTAATACATGAGAAAATATTTACCCTTTGGGTTATATGTCTACCTTTTGTGTATGTTACAATTTTTTTTAGACACTTGAACTTTATGACAGAACTGGATTATCCTTACACATCCAGAAGTAAGCCATGTAAAAGCCAAAGATTCTGTCAGAGGAGGGTAGGAAGCAGCAACACAAGGAACTTACAATGTTTAGGCACCAGATATTGTGTAGAACCCCCTTAATGGTCCATTTACACATACAGTATCCTGTGCAGATTTGATGCGCAGGATTTGATGTGCAGGATTTTACGTTGCAGATTTTAATGTAAACTAAATTACTGTACACAGTTTCAAATTCTGTGCATCAAATCCTGTGCATCAAATCTGCACAGGATTCTGTACGTGTGAAAAGACCCTAAAATGGCAATGCCCAACATAGATAAGTTGGGGAAAAATAACCAATGTGCGCACTGACCCTTTATATGAAAGAAGGAGGAGCACGTGGCCTTCCCCCTAGAGACCAAATTACTTCATCATTAATATGCAGCAGCCATCACCTTAATTTTAGTGCTGTTTAGGATAGCCTGTACTACTTAAAACTATTTTAACCCATTAAGGACTACGGGTTTTTCTGTTTTTGCACTTTTGTTTTTTCCTCCTCACCTTTTAAAAATCATAACCCTTTCAATTTTGCACCTAAAAATCCATATGATGGCTTATTTCTTGCGCCATCAATTCTCCTTTGCAGTGACATCAGTAATTTTACCCAAAAATATATGGCGAAACAGAAAAAAAAAATCATTGTGCGATGAAATTGAAGAAAAACGCAATTTTGTAACTTTTGGGGGCTTCCATTTCTACGCAGTACATGTTTTGGTAAAAAGCTATATAAATAGCGACCAAAAATACGTTATTTTGGACTTTGGAATTTTTTTGCACGTAAGCCAAATGATATATTTTTATAGTTTGGACATTTACGCACGTGGCGATACCACATATGTTTATATTTATTTTTATTTACATGGTGTTTTTTTATGGGAAAAGGGAGGTGATTTGAACTTTTATTAAGGAAAGGGTTAAATCACATTTAGTAACTTTTTTTTTAAACTTTTTTTTGCAGTGTTATAGCTCCCATAGGGACCTATCACACTGCACACACTGATTGCCAGCACTGTTCACTGCAAAGCCACAGCTTTGCAATGAGCAGCGTTATCGGCGGTCGATTGCTCAAGCCTGCATCTCAGGCTTGGACCAATCAATCGCCGAGGGGAAACGCCGGAGGCAGGTAAGATGACCTCCGCTCGTGTCCCAGCTGATTGGGACACCGCATTTTCCCTGCGGTGGACCCGATCAGCCTCGCTGAGCAGCTGGGCAGCTTTCACTTTCGTTTAAGGGGTTAATAGCATGCGGCACCGCGATCGCTGCCACGCGCTATTAGCCCCGGGTCCCGGCATCAGATACATGCTGCGACTGACCCGATATGAAACGGGGTCGCCGCGTGACCCCGCGTTATATCGCTGGAGCCGGCCAAGGACATAAATATACGTCCATGGTTGTTAAGGGGTTAAAGCAGGCTGTCAAAGTGCAGGTTAGAAAAGGACTAAAAGGTAAACCTTGTGTTGACAAAAACCTAGTTAAAAAAAATGGATAATATCAGTAGTCTTTAAAGGGGTACTCTGGCACTAAGACATCTTATCCGCATGGGACCCCCGTGATCTTCCATGCCACACCCCGTTAGAATCAGACCCCGGAGCGTGCTCGCTCCGGGTCTGATTACTGGAGATCACTGGGATGGAGCATAGTGATGTCACAGCTCCGCCCCTGCGTGATGTCACGCTCCACCCCAACAATGTAAGCCTATGGAGGTCACGCCCCCTCCCATAGGCTTGCATTGAGGAGGCGGAGCTTGACGTCATACGGGGCGGAGCCGTGACATAACAGTGCTCCGTCCCCGTGATTGCCAGTAATCAGACCGGGAGTGAGCACGCTCCGGGGGCTGATTCTAACGAGGTGCGGTGAGGAAGATCACAGGGTTTCCCAGAGGCGGGACCCCTGCGATCAGGCGTCTTATCCCCTATCCTTTGGATAGCGGATAAGATGTCTTAGCGCCAGAGTACCCCTTTAAAGACTATTGATATAAGCCAGTGGTTTTGCACATAATGCAGTCAATAAGTGGTTGCAAAACAGCTACATTTAAAAATGGGCCACAAATGACACATACAAAATTTTTTATGAAATGAGTTGCGAAATACATTAAAAGGGCACAAAGGCAAGAAATGCTTCCTCCTACCTCTGTTTATATGGAAAACAAAAGATAACTACCTTTACAAGAATGGAAGCCTACAGAAGTATTGCAAGGCTCTGTTCATGTTTTTATGTCCGCAATAATATGCTCTATGTAAGTCTATGGAAAAGTGATTGCGCACACAGACTATAAAAGTGACCCATTTTTCTTTTGCAAATTGCTATTTTTTTTAAAGGTGCTCTTTTTTTGGAAAATGAATTTTTGAGCTCAGCAAATCACATGGTGCTGGAATGTTTGGGGCATTGCTTTTATAATGATGTGCAGGTGACTATTGACAAGAAGGCCAGGTTTAGGCAAAATTTTAACAAAAGCTATAGATGAAAAGTAACGTTAGGGAAAAATACGGGCACAAAAGAAAGCTGCGCTCGCAAAATTAAGACTGCATAAAATGCGCCTTCAGTTTTACACCAGGAAAATTACACCAAGAAAAAATGCTGTGTAAACCAGGTCCCACAGTCCATCTGTATGAATGCTGTATTGCTCTGTACAACTCACAACCTATATTCAGTCACAATTTACATAGGTTCTCACAATGACATTTCATTAGTAAGATGTGGAAATAACAATGGGCTAAATGTCATCTCTGGACCAAATAAGTGAAATCAGACTGTAGCATTCATTGTACTAATACAATCTTGAGATTATTTTTCTTTCATTGAGAAAGGAAAAGGTCAAACATTTCTATAAAGGCTTAATGCCACAAAGAATAGTGAGATAGTAAGACCCAAGATATGATTTAACAGGCGTGGTAAGGAAACCACAGAGGAATAAAACTGGTGGCGTACACAGTTCACAAATGCTACTGTTTACATGGCTGTAATTGTATCAGTAACCTTCAGTATGCATGCACATTGCAGTCATTACAATAAGATTTATTAACAACATGTTGAAATAGTAATCCGCTAAAAAATGTCATCTGTAAACCAAATAAGTTAAGTCAATGAGATCACTTTAACTTTACCGAAAAAGCAAAAGGTCAAAATTTTTCCATAGAGACTGAATGGCTCCATCAATAAAAATTATATGATTTAGTAGGAGTGGCAAGGAAAAATACAGAGGAATAAAGCAATGACAGGCACAGTTTATAGGTGCTACTGTTTACATGACAGTAAGTGTGCTGTTAGCTTACACAGCCAACAACTTTGCTTATTTCAAAGCCAACATTCATCTTTAACTGATATTTAATATATTGTGCAAAGTTAAAGGCGCTATCCATGAATAGAAAAACAAAGCTACTTTCTATCAAAAAAACGCTCCCCGTCTGTCTCCAGGTTTGGTGGAGTTCTGCAGCTCAATTCCATTGAAGTGAAAAGAGACAAGTTGTAAAACCAAATCCAACCTGGAAACAGAAGGAAATTAACTGAGTTTTTCTATTCCTGGATAACCCCTTTAACATCTAGTAATATATCTTCATTATCTTGTTTTATTGTTGCCAAATATTTTTACTTTGTTATAAAGCTGTTCTGTCATATATTCAATATTTTTTTATCTGATAGTAACATGGGTAGAGGATGTGATGCTAATCTTTATGATGTACTCTTTTAAATGTAAATGCCATGAAAACTTTTGGAATAAAAACACTTAAATTCTAAGTTCTAAAGCGTAGTAAACCCCTCACACTGCCTTATTGTAAGGAGTCATACCGCGGCCAGCATGTCACACACTACTTCTCCGCTGCCCCTGCGGTCTGCACTGCGATTCGCCGCTGCGATCCAAGCCCACTGCCCGCTACCTTCCCCGTCGTCCCTGTGTCTAAGCTGTTCTTCCTGCCTGCAGGCGGGGATGTGCACTGGCTCGCTGAAATTTAAAGGGCCAGTACGCCACTAATTGGTCCTTGTTTCCGGACCCTTTATATGTCTGCACTTCCTTTAACCCTTGCCGGATCTTTGTGCTTTGCTGCCTTAGAGAAAGCGTACCTCCTGTTTGTTCTGCTATTCCGTATACCAGTTCCTTCAGCTCCGTTCCCTGACCTTGCTCCTGTGCAACCTGTCCTCTGACCGCTTGCTACATGACCTGACCTTGCTACAATGCCGCCAGTCCTGACCTCCTGCCAGTCCCTCACTACAACTCCATCTCATCTCTTCTGTGCCACGCATCTCCTCAGCAGCCTTTGTGGACGAGTCATGCCAGGGGTAGCGACCTGGGAGCTGCCTTGCACAGCAATTCAATCCCGCTTTGTGGAGGGCTCTGGTGAAAAGCAGCAGCTCCTTAGACTCCACTCCCTGGTATGGCTCACACCATCGTCCACAACAGGTATAGTTGATCCACACCACCTGCCGTTACACTTATATAGTAGTAAGGTTACTCACACTGCTCCATGTAGTAAGCCCCCCCCCCAAAACTTCCCCATATAAAAGTAAGGTCCCCCCACATTGCCATCACATTGTAGTCAGGTAAAACTGCCCATATAGTTGTGAGATCCCCCAAACTGACCTATATAGTGGGAATGCCTCCATACTCCCCTAAATATTAGTAAGACCCCCACACTGGCTCCAAATATTAGTAAGACTCTTCACACTCCAAATATTAGTAAGACTCCTCATACTGCCCCACTTACATTTGCCATATATAGTAGTCCCCACAGAGTGAGCCCCCACAAAGTACCCCATATAGAAGTAAAGCCCCCCCCCATTGCCCCATGTAGTTTGGCCCCCAAACACAACCCAATATGAAATAATGGTCCACGTCTTCACACTGCCTCCCTATTGTAGTTGGAAGGATGATTTAATTTAACCCCCTAAGGACTCAGGGCGTACCTGTAAGTCCTGAGTCCGCTCCCGTTCTATAACATGGGGCCAAAGCGGGTCGGGCCCAGCCTCTAACAACGGCCGGGACACGTGGCTAATAGCGCGCGGCACTGATCAGCAGAGAGAACTGTTGCCAGACAGAAAACAACAACTCAACTTCAGCAGCTGATAATTATTGAAAGGATTAAGATTTTTTTTAATAGAAGTAATTTACAAATCTGTTTACCTTTCTGGCACCAGTTGATTAAAAAAAAAAAAGTTTTCCATGGGAGTACCCCTTTAAGGACCAAGCCCATTTTGGCATTAAGGACCAGGCAATTTTATTTTTGCATTTTTGTTTTTTCCTTCTCACCCTCTAAAGATCTTAACTCTTTTATATTAAGTATGAGGGCTTGTTTTTTGTGCGACCAGTTGTCCTTTGTAATTACATCACTCATTTTACCATGAAATGTATGACACAACCAAAAAAATGCCATTTGTGTGGCAAAATTGAAAAGAAAACCCCAATTTTACAAATTTTGGAAGGTTTCGTTTTCATTCTGTACAATTTAGATGAAAATGATTTGTTCTCTTTATTCTGTGCATCAGTACAACTAAAATGATACCCATGATTACATCCTTTTTTTTATTATTGTACCGCTTTAAAAAAAATCTCAAAAGTTTTAACCAAATTAGTACTTTTAAAATTTCTCTATTTTGATGACCTCTAACTTTTTAATTTTTCCATATAAGCGGCAGTATGGGGGCTCATTTTTTTCTGCCATGATCTGTACCTTTTTTTATACCACATTTACTTATATAAAACTTTTAATACATTATTTTATAATTTTTTTTTTTTTTTTATAAAATGTGACAAAAAAGCATAACATTTTTTTTACGTTTACGTCATTCACCATACAGCATAATTAACATTATATTTTGAAAGTTCGAGTATTTATACATGCGGTGATACCAAATACGTTTATACATTTTTTTTATGCTTTTTGATGGTAAAATGGGAAAAAGGGATGTTTTACATTTTTATTGGGGGAGGGTATTTTTCACATTTTATTTACTTTCTTACATTTTTTTAGTTATTTTTTTTACACTTTTTATGTACGGCATGGAGAAAATGAACGTCATGGAGCATTAAGTACCACGGCACCATAACGTACATTTACATCCAGGGGGGTTGAGGCCAGAGGAAGCGCACACAGCGCAGAACCGCCGGCAGTCGCCTATGAGTGCCCTGCATCAGGTCTGGAGCTGGTGATGTCCGTGTGAGCAGTTGAAGCGGAGTCAGACAATTGACACCTAGTGGTGAGTGTGTGTAACTGTGTTTCTTCTATGCTGTTTACTTCTATGAGCCTTATTGAATTCCGCAAAATATGGCATATGGCGAATTTTCAGTCCCTATTTTTCTACAGTGGGGCAAAAAAGTATTTAGCCAGCCAAAGGGGTACTCCGGTGGAAACCTTTTTTTTTTTTTTTTTTTAATCAACTGATGCCAGAAAGTTAAACAGATTTGTAAATTACTTCTATTAAAAAGTCTTTATCCTTCCAGTACTTATTAGCTGCTGAATACTACAGAGGAAATTATTTTCTTTTTTAAACACAGTGCTCTCTGCTGACATCACAAGCACAGTGCTCTCTGCTGAGATCTCTGTCCATTTTGGAAACTGTCCAGAGCAGCATATGTTTGCTATGGGGATTTTCTACTACTCTGGACAGTTCTTAAAATGGGCAGAGATGTCATCAGAGAGCACTGTGCTCGTGATTCAGCAGAGAGCTCTGTGTTCCAAAAAGAAAAGAATTTCATCTGTAGTATTCAGCAGCTAATAAATACTTAAAGGATTAAGATTTTTTAATAGAAGTAATTAACAAATACTGGAGTACCCCTTTAAAAAGATGAAAGAGGCCTGTAATTTTCATCATAGGTATACCTCAACAAAAAATAATGAGAGAAAAAAATCCATAAAATCACATTGTCTTATTTTTAAAGACCTTATTTGCAAATTATGGTAAAAATAAGTATTTGGTCACTTACAAACAAGCAAGATTTCTGGCTCTCACAGACCTGTAACTTCTTCTCTAAGAGTCTCCTTTGTCCTCCAATCGTTACCTGTATTAATGGCACCTGTTTGAACTTGTTATCAGTATAAAAGACAACTGTCCACCACCTCAAACAGTCACACTCCAAACTCCGCTATGGCCAAGACCAAAGAGCTGTCGAAGGACACCAGAAACAAAATTGTAGACCTGCACCAGGCTCAGAAGACTGAATCTGCAATAGACAAGCAGCTTGGTGTGAAGAAATAAACTTTGGGAGCTATTATTAGAAAATGGAAGACATTCAAGACCACTGATAATCTCCCTCGATCTAGGGCTCCATGCAAGACCTCAAAATGATCACAAGAACGGTGAGAAAAATCCCAGAATCACATGGGGGGACCTTGTGAATGACCTACAGAGAGCTGGGACCAAAGTAACAAAGGCTATCATCAGTAACACAATACGCTGCCAGGGACTCAAATCATGCAGTGCCTGACATTTCCCCCTGATTAAGCCTGTACATGTCCGGGCCTGTCTGAAGTTTGCAATTGCAAATTGGATACAGAAGCATATTGGGAGAATGTCATATTGTCAGATGAAACCAAAGTAGAACTTTTTGTTAAAAACACAACTCGTCGTGTTTGGAGGAGAATGAATGCTGAGTTGCATCCAAAGAACACCATACCTACTGTGAAGCATGGGGGCTGTTTTTTTGGGATCTTTTCTGCCAACGAACCAGGACGACTGATCCATGTAAAGGAAAGAATGAATGGCGCCATGTATCATGAGATTTTGAGTGAAAACCTCCTTCCATCAGCAAGGGCATTGAAGATGAAACGTGGCTGGGTCTTTCAGCATGACAATGATCCCAAACACACCGCCACGGAAACTAAGGAGTGGCTTTGTAAGAAGCATTTCAAGGTCCCAGAGTGGCGTAGCCAGTCTCCAGATCTCAACCCCATAGAAAACCTTTAGAGGAAGTTGAAAGTCTGTGTTGCCCAGAAACAGCCCCAAAACATCACTGTTCTAGAGGAGATTTGAATGGAGGAATGGGCAAAAATACCAGCAACAGTGTGTGAAAAACTTGTGAAGACTTACAGTAAACATTTGACCTCTAACATTGCCAACAAAGGGTATTTAACAAAGTATTGAGATTAACTTTTGTCATTGATCAAATACTTATTCTCCACCATAATTTGCTAATAAATTCTTAAAAAATCAGGCATAGTGATTTTATGGATTTTTTTTCTCATTATGTTTCTCATAGTTGAGGTATATCTATGTTGAAAATTACAGGCCTCTCTCATCTTTTTAAGTGAGAGAACTTGCACAATTGGTGGCTGACTAAATACTTTTGCCCCACTGTATTCCTTTAATACTGTTCCCATCACTTACCTTACATCCAAGAACCTCGCTTTTGCTGTAAAAGCAAGAAACCCAGCTTTATTATATATATATATATATATATGAGTACATGCACATTTGATTACAGCCTCAAAAACAAGTATCAGAGGGTAAAAATGCAGATATGGTTACCATAAAAGCAAGTATATTTGCTTGTCTAGATATAGATGCTATAAAACCAAACTAGAATCAGCAGAACTTTACTAGTACAAACAATATACCTCACAATTCTTATCTGATAAAGGACATGGGCAGGCCCGAACTGGGAATATGCCAGATATTTTGAAGTCATAAATGGGTACATATAGAGTACAGTGTCATTTAAATAACTTTTTTGTAGTGCATATATAGAAAACCTCCTTTTTTATTGTTGAATTTTTGCTTTCTTTTTATGTGTTTCACATTTTACAGTAAATACTATGTTGAATTAATTATACAGTCACATAAAACATTTATATTTTACAGTCACATTTACTTATCTAAAAAGTTTTAATGCATTTTATAGAAAATAAAATTTACTTCGTACTTAATTATATTTTTTATAATATTTTAGCAGATTTTATAGCTATTTTATTTTAATATTATGACACGGGCTGTTATTAGGGCTCTACCTACTTATTTGCGCTATTGTTTTTTCTTAAAAAATATGAACAAAAAAAATGTGATAGCTTGGAATGGATTGCTCAGGAAAAACTGATAGGGAGTTCATTTTTTACTCTTAGTTTTCTTGACACAATGGGAAACAAAATATTACATTTTGAAAAAAAATGTCTGCTTTGAAAGTTTAATATAATAGGTTGTGTAAGTGTTAAAGGCATACAATAAAAGTTTTGTTGTAAAACACACATGAATTCCACATCTACAAATACCAATTTAGTCAATGATCACAGTAAGGGATGAGCAAATCAAATCTGACAAATCCGAATTCATTACGAATTTCAGGAAACTTTGCTACGTAACGAAGAGAGAGAGGGACAAAGAGCAGTGCGTGTTGCACAGAAAAGCATTTTTACAGCAGCGATTCACCTCAATCCCAAATCCAGCCTAAAAGCACTGATAGGGAAGGGAAAGAGATTGAGAGCGAGAGAGTGCAATTGTGGGTGTAGTACACAGCAACTGTGTGCTGCAGCACTGGTGTGTACAACAACTGAAAAGCTAATATTAGCCAGCCAGTTAAGGTAAGAAGAGCACTAAAAGCCATGAATTCCTGCCTATTAATGCCTGCCTAATTCAGATTGCGTAGCGGAGCGTATTGTCCTCTATTAAGTGTAACCTGTACATACATACATATGAGCGAATCGAAGCTGACTAACCGGAATTTGTTACGAATTTCATGAAATATTTGATTCGCAAAGAATGCGAATATCGTTGTAATTCTATCACACTAATTGCTTCTTTAAACTCCATTTACTGCAGTCCAGGCTCCAGGGCATCTAAAATAGCGGATCCACTTGTCAGTGCATGGGACAAAGAACGCTGGGAAGGTAAGGTGGGAAGGGAAGTAGGCGGGATGACCCTGAATCACATACAGGATGCATCCAGTCACCACTGTGATGTCACAGCCCTGTATATTCGGCAGCCATTTTGCAGCTCATCATATCATTCATTACACTGCATAGAGATAGGACCAACATCGCTGTGTGTGTTACATAGAAAAGCTTATTGCAGCAGCGTTTCACCTTTTTGTCCCCTCATCCTTCTGTAGGACACAGAGCACAGAGTATTTGTACAGAAATGTATTCTTACTGCAGCGATTAACCCCTCAGTCACTGTGAACAGCATTGTATTACAGAGAGGGGCAGAGAGCTGCGTGTTGCCTCAGCTGCAGAAACGTTTTCACAGGAGGGAGAAATAATTTTTTAGGGCAAATCTGTGTCATTGTTAATAAACAACTGGTCTGTAGATGGTATAAGCCATACCCAGCAGTCCATTCCTAATAGTATTTGAGAGAGAGTCTTTTTTGCAATTTTGGGTTTAGTACACAGTAACATAGTTCATAAGGTTGAAAAAAGACCAGTGTCCATCTAGTTCAACCTATATCCCTAATAAGTCCCTACTGAGTTGATCCAGTGGAAGGCAAAAAACCCTCAAACTAGAGGTAAAAATTCCTTCCCGACTCCAGATATTGCAGTCATGCTGTCCCTAAATATCTAGTATACATAACAATCAATGTTATTGTGGTGTCCTTGTACCGTACGTTACCTTGTGGTGAGGTCCCCAAAGACAGAGTCCCTAGGAACAGTGGGGGTCCTCTACCTTAGCTAGCCCCTCGTCACCACTTAGTAAGTTAATATTCATGTGAATAAATATGTAAATATGTCTATTAAAGATTCCTACCTTGTTTGCGTTGCAGGACCTGCAGGTCATGTGACTTAGATCAGAACTCTATGGATTCTTAAGATTCCATAAGTTTTAAGTTCAGCACTGCTGTGGACAATCTATTTATTTCACACTCACCTATCGCTCTTGGGAAGGGTGGCGATATGCCCAGCATCACTACAGAGTTTTAACCCTCACCCTGGCATCACGAGTGACAAGGGTTAGCAGCGCACTTTCAGTATCTAGAACAGCAACACCCCAACTAACCTACACCCCACAAGGCTTTCCACACAGTTCCTCACCACATTATTATTCTCCAAAAATGCATCCAGACCCCTTTTGAACTCTTTTACAGAGTTCACCATTACCACCTCCTCCGGGAGAGAATTCCACAGTCTCACTGCTCTTACAGTAAAGAACCCCCGTCTGTGCTGGTGTAGAAACCTTCTTTCCTCTAAACGTAGAGGATGCCTCCTTGTTATAGATACAGTCCTGGGTATAAATAGATCATGGGAGAGATCTCTGTACTGCCCCCTGATATATTTATACATAGTTATTAGGTCGCCCCTAAACCTTCTTTTTTTTTCTAAACTAAATAACCCCAATTCTGATAATCTTTCTGGGTACTGTAGTCCTCCAATTCCCCATTTTACTCTGGTTGCCCATCTTTGAACCCTCTCCAGCTCCACTACATCTTTATTGTACACTGGTGCCCAGTACCGTGTGCTCCAGCATTGTTGTGTACTGCTGGTGCTGTGGGCAATTTTTTTTTTGCGTACTGTAGCGCATTTTTCTGCCCTCATGAGTGCATACCACATAACTACATCCAAGTAGTGTTCTATTTTGTACCTGTTAATCTGTCAAGGGATACTTACTGTGAAAGGACAGCCAAAAGTAATCACCGGCTGGTGTTTTACTCCAATACGTTTATTAAGCGTATTGTAGCGCATTTTTCTGCCCTCATAAGTGCATACCACATAAGTACATCTAAGTAGTGTACTATTTTGTACCGTTAATCTGTAAAGGGCCTAGATACTGTGAAAGTCCAGGCAAAAGTACTCACCGGCTGGTGTTGTACTCAGATACTTTTTTAAGTGTACTGTAGGGCATTTTTCTGCCCTCATAAGTGCATACCACATACCTACATCTAAGTAATGTATTATTTTGCACATGTTAATCTGTCAAGGGCCTAGATACTGTGAAAGTCCAGGCAAAAGTAATCACTGGCTGGTGTTTTCCTAAAATACGTATTTTTTTAGCGTACTGTACCGCATTTTTCTGCCCTCATAAGTGCATACCACATACCTACAGGGCCTATATACTGTGAAAGGACAGCCAATAGTACACACCTTCTGCTGTTCTACATAAATACTGTTTTAAGCGCAGGGAAGCGTATTGTACTCCCCTCATGTACGCAATAAGTATGTCAGGCAGAGTAGTGCCAGGACGTGTACAGGGGAGTGTCAGAGGCCTAAATTCCTCAGGCACAGGCAGAGGTCGCAGCAGAGTAGGGGTGTAAGGCAGCTGGAGTTGCAGCGGGACATCAGCTAGCAGTTGTGTCTCGACCAGCAACCCAGCAGCCGTGATTAATCAGTTCACTCGGTCATCCACTTAATCCCAATTGACATTGGACACCCCCAGTCAACAGCTGGTGGGTTCCTTAGACTCAACCCTCAGTTGGCATGGCCCTCATGCTGCTCCTGCCACCTCAAGGCTTTGTCATTGTGCTGCTCTATGGTCTCCTCATGCTAATGCTAACACCTCCAGGCTCTGTCATTGTGCCTTCATATGGTCTCCGTATGCTGATGTTGCCACCTCCAGGCTCTCTCATTGTGCTGCTCTATGGTCTCCTCATGCTAATACTACCAACTCCACACTCTGTCATTTTGCCACTTTATGGTCTCCTCATGCTTATGCTACCACCTCCAGGCTCTGTCATTGTGCCGCCATATGGTCTCCTCATGTTGATGCTGCCACCTCTAAGCTCTCTATTTGTGCTGCTCTATGGTCTCCTCATGCTGATGTTGCCACCTCCAGTCTCTCTCTTTGTGCTGCTCTATGGTCTCCTCATGCTAATGCTACCAACAACACACTCTGTCATTTTGCCACTTTATGGTCTCCCTGTGCTGATGTTACCATCTCCAGGCTCTGTCATTGTGCCGCCATATGGTCTCCTCATGTTGATGCTGCCACCTCTAAGCTCTCTATTTGTGCTGCTCTATGGTCTCATTGTGCTGATGTTGCCACCTCCAGGCTCTCTCATTGTGCTGCTCTATGGTCTCCTCATGCTAATGCTAACAACTCCACATTCTGTCATTTTGCCACTTTATGGTCTCCTCATGCTGATGCTACCACCTCCAGGCTCTGTCATTGTGCCGCCATATGGTCTCCTCATGTTAATGCTGCCACCTCTAAGCTCTCTATTTGTGCTGCTCTATGGTCTCCTCATGCTGATGCTACCACCTCCACGCTCTGTCGTTGTGCCACCATATGGTCCCCCCATGCTGATACTACCATCTCCAGGCACTGTCATTGTGCCGCCATATGGTCTCCTCATGTTGATGCTGCCACCTCCAGGCTCTCTAATTATGCTGCTCTATGGTCTCTTCATGCTGATGCTGCCACCTTCAGGCTCTCTAATTGTGCTGCTCTATGGTCTCCTCATGCTGATGCTACCACCTCCAGGCTCTCTCATTGTACTGGCATGGATACTGCAAAAAATAATTTAGGTGCTGGTCCCCAGTTTCAGAAATTCCTCTGCTTTAGGATGACTTTCAGGACCCCTGATGCTGCTGCCACCTTCAGGCTGTCTCATTCAGCCACTATATGTTTTCCTCATGCTTCAGTCTCTTCATGCTTCCACAAACTCCAGGCTGTGCCATTCAGCCACTATATGGTCTCCTCATACTTCAGCCAACTCAAGGCTGTGCCATTCAGACACTACATGGTCTTCCCATGCTGCCACAAACTCCAGGCAGTCATTCAGCCACTATATGGTCTCCTCATACTGATGCCACCTCAAGGCTCTGTCATTGTGCTGCCATGTGACATGTGACTCCTTGTTAAATGTGGTCCTTTGTACCCACACACCGGGGCCGGGACACTAAAACTAAAATTTAAATTTTTAAATCCTCAATTTCTATTTCGAAATCTAAAATTTAAGTTTAAAAATCTTACATTTCAATGGTCTCCTAATGCTTCTGCAACCTCCAGGCTGTGCAATTTAGCCACTATATGGTCTCATGATTCAGCCACCTCCAGTTTGTTTCATTCAGCCAATATATGGTTTACTGATGGCCTAAGCATTTTTATGGTAGCACTAGCTACCATAAATCTTCAATCAAAATTCATTTTTTAATCTTACGTATTGTGAAGCCTACTCATGCTGCTGCCAGGTCCAGGCTGTGTCATTCAGCAACTATATAGTCTCCTCATACTGATGCCACCTCAAGGATCTGTCATTGTGCTGCCATGTGACATGTGACTCCTTGTTAGATATGGTCCTTTGTACCCACACGTCGGGGCCCAGGACACTAAAACTTGGGAGTTAAAATTTCAAGTTCAAAATCCTCAATCTCTATTTAAAAATCTTCAATTTCAATGGTCTCCTCATGCTTCTGCCAACTCCAGGCTGTGCCATTCAGACACTATATGGTCTCCTCATGCTTCAGCCAACTGCAGACTGTGTCATTCAACCACTATATGGTCTACTCATGCTTCAGGCACCTCCAGGCTGTGCCATTCAGCCAATATATGGTTTACTGATGTTGCTGGGCCTTGGCCTAAAAAATGTTATGGTAGCAGTAGCAACCATAAATCTTCAATTTAAATTTCAAAATTCATCTTTTAACCCCTTAACGACACAGGACGTAAATGTACGTCCTGGTGACGTGGTACTCAATGCACCAGAACGTACATTTACGTCTTGAGCATAAACGCGGGCATTGAAGCGATGCCGGCATCATGCGCGGCAGGTCCCGGCTGTGGATCGCAGCCAGGGACCCGCCGGTAATGATCAATACCGATCACGGCTTCTGCAGCATCACGGTCACTTAACAGGATGATCGGATCTCCCACAGCGCTGCCGCGGAGATCCTATCATCCTGCAGGGCAGACGGAGGTCCCCTCACCTTGCTCCGCTGCATTCCGGGAGTCTTCTGCTCTGATCTGCCTTCCCGCAGACCAGAGCAGAAGATCACCGATAACCCTGATCAGTTCTATGTCCTATACATAGCACTGAACAGGATTAGCAATCGAGTGATTGCTTTAAATAGTCCCCTATGGACACTATTAAAGTGTAAAAATAAAAGTAAAAAAATAAAGAAAAAAAAAAGTGAAAACCCCCTCCCCCAATAAAAACGTAAATTGTACCATTTACCCTATTTTACCCCCAAAAAGTGTAAAACAATTATTTAATATACATATTTGGTATCGCCGCGTGCGTAAATATCCAAACTATTAAAATAAAATGTAAATGATCCTGTACGGTGAACGGTGTGAACGTAAAAAAAAAAAGTCCAAAATAGCTGCTTTTTTAATAACATTTTATTCCAAAATAAATTAATAAAAAATGTAATAAAAGTTTTGTATAAGCAAATATGGTATTAATAAAAAGTACAGATCACGGCACAAAAAATGAGCCCTCATACCACCGCTTATACGGAAAAATGAAAAAGTTATAGGTCTTCAAAATAGGGGGATTTTAAACGTACTTGTCACGATGCCGGCTGGCAGGTAGTGGATCCTCTGTGCCAGAGAGGGATTGGCGTGGACCGTGCTAGAGGATCGGTTCTAAGTCACTACTGGTTTTCACCAGAGCCCGCCGCAAAGCGGGATGGTCTTGCTGCGGCGGTAGTGACCAGGTCGTATCCCCTAGCAACGGCTCAACCTCTCTGGCTGCTGAAGATAGGCGCGGTACAAGGGAGTAGACAGAAGCAAGGTCGGACGTAGCAGAAGGTCGGGGCAGGCAGCAAGGATCGTAGTCAGGGGCAACGGCAGAAGGTCTGGAATCACAGGCAAGGAACACACAAGGAACGCTTTCACTGGCACTAGGGCAACAAGATCCGGCGAGGGAGTGAAGGGGAAGTGAGGTGATATAGGGAAGTGCACAGGTGTAAACACTAATTGGAACCACTGCACCAATCAGCGGTGCAGTGGCCCTTTAAATCGCAAAGACCCGGCGCGCGCGCGCCCTAGGGAGCGGGGCCGCGCGCGCCGGGACAGAACTGACGGGGAGCGAGTAAGGTACGGGAGCCGGGGTGCGCATCGCGAGCGGGCGCTACCCGCATCGCGAATCGCATCCCGGCCGGAGGTGGTAACGCAGCGCCCCGGGTCCGTGGAACCGACCGGGGCGCTGCAGTGAGGGAAGTGTAGCGAGCGCTCCGGGGAGGAGCGGGGACCCGGAGCGCTCGGCGTAACAGTACCCCCCCCCTTGGGTCTCCCCCTCTTCTTGGGGCCTGAGAACCTGAGGATCAGACTTTTGTCCAGGATATTGTCCTCAGGTTCCCAGGACCTCTCTTCTGGACCACAACCCTCCCAATCCACTAAAAAAAAAGTTCTTCCCCTGACCTTTTTAGAGGCCAAAATCTCTTTGACAGAGAAGATGTCCGAGGAGCCGGAAACAGGAGTGGGAGGAACAGATTTAGGAGAAAAACGGTTGAGGATGAGAGGTTTAAGAAGAGAGACGTGAAAGGCATTAGGGATACGAAGAGAAGGAGGAAGAAGAAGTTTGTAAGAGACAGGATTAATTTGACACAAAACTTTAAAAGGACCAAGATAGCGTGGTCCCAACTTATAGCTCGGGACACGGAAACGGACATATTTAGCGGAGAGCCATACCTTGTCTCCAGGGGAAAAAATGGGAGGAGCTCTTCTTTTCTTATCTGCGAATCTCTTCATGCGAGAAGAAGCCTGTAAGAGAGAATTTTGGGTCTCTTTCCATATGGTGGAAAGATCACGAGAAATTTCATCCACAGCGGGCAGACCAGAGGGCAAGGGGGTAGGGAGGGGGGGAAGAGGGTGACGGCCGTACACCACGAAAAACGGAGATTTGGAGGAAGATTCAGAGATTCTGAAATTATACGAGAATTCGGCCCAAGGTAGAAGATCTGCCCAGTCATCCTGGCGGGAGGAAACAAAATGTCGTAAATAGTCACCCAAGATCTGGTTAATTCTCTCTACTTGTCCATTGGATTGAGGATGGTATGCAGAAGAAAAATTTAATTTAATCTTGAGTTGTTTACAGAGAGCCCTCCAGAATTTAGACACAAATTGGACGCCTCTATCCGAGACGATCTGTGTAGGCAACCCGTGAAGACGAAAAATGTGTACAAAAAATTGTTTAGCCAACTGAGGCGCTGAAGGAAGGCCAGGAAGAGGGATGAAATGTGCCATTTTGGAGAATCGATCAACGACCACCCAAATAACAGTGTTGCCATGGGATGGGGGTAAGTCAGTAATAAAATCCATACCAATCAGAGACCAAGGTTGTTCGGGGACAGGTAGAGGATGAAGAAAACCAGCGGGCTTCTGGCGAGGAGTCTTATCCCGGGCACAGATAGTGCAGGCTCGCACAAAGTCCACCACATCAGTCTCTAGAGTCGGCCACCAATAGAAGCGAGAGATGAGTTGCACAGATTTCTTGATGCCCGCATGACCTGCGAGATGGGAGGAGTGACCCCATTTGAGGATCCCAAGGCGTTGGCGTGGAGAAACAAAGGTCTTTCCTGGAGGAGTTTGCCTGATGGAGGCTGGAGAAGTGGAAATCAGGCAGTCAGGAGGAATGATGTGTTGAGGAGAGAGTTCAATTTCAGAGGCATCTGAGGAACGAGAGAGAGCATCGGCCCTAATGTTTTTATCAGCAGGCCGAAAGTGAATTTCAAAATTAAATCGGGCAAAGAACAGAGACCACCTGGCCTGACGAGGATTCAGCCGTTGGGCAGACTGGAGGTAGGAGAGGTTCTTGTGATCGGTGTAAATAATAACTGGAAATCTTGATCCCTCCAGCAGATGCCTCCATTCCTCAAGTGCTAATTTAATGGCTAGAAGCTCTCGATCCCCGATGGAGTAGTTCCTCTCCGCCGGAGAGAAGGTCCTGGAAAAAAAAACCACAAGTAACAGCATGCCCGGAAGAGTTTTTTTGTAGAAGGACAGCTCCAGCTCCCACTGAGGAGGCATCAACCTCCAATAGGAAGGGTTTAGATGGGTCAGGTCTGGAGAGCACGGGAGCCGAAGAAAAGGCAGACTTGAGTCGTTTAAAGGCGTCTTCCGCTTGAGGAGGCCAGGACTTGGGATCGGCATTTTTTTTTGTTAAAGCCACAATAGGAGCCACAATGGTAGAAAAATGTGGAATAAATTGCCTGTAATAATTGGCGAACCCCAAAAAACGTTGGATGGCACGGAGTCCGGAGGGGCGTGGCCAATCTAAGACGGCAGAGAGTTTATCTGGGTCCATTTGTAGTCCCTGGCCAGAGACCAAGTATCCTAGAAAAGGAAGAGATTGGCATTCAAACAGACATTTCTCTATTTTGGCATAGAGTTGATTATCACGAAGTCTCTGAAGAACCATACGGACATGCTGGCGGTGTTCTTCTAGATTGGCAGAAAAAATCAGGATATCGTCCAGATATACAACAACACAGGAGTATAGTAGATCACGAAAAATTTCATTAACAAAGTCTTGGAAGACGGCAGGGGCGTTGCATAGACCAAAGGGCATGACCAGATACTCAAAGTGTCCATCTCTGGTGTTAAATGCCGTTTTCCATTCATCCCCCTCTCTGATGCGGATGAGATTATAAGCACCTCTTAAGTCCAGTTTGGTAAAAATATGGGCACCTTGGAGACGATCAAAGAGTTCAGAGATGAGGGGTAGGGGGTAGCGGTTCTTAACCGTGATTTTATTAAGACCGCGGTAGTCAATGCAAGGACGTAGAGAGCCATCTTTTTTGGACACAAAGAAAAATCCGGCTCCGGCAGGAGAGGAGGATTTACGGATAAAGCCCTTTTTTAAATTTTCTTGGACGTATTCAGACATGGCAAGAGTCTCTGGGACGGACAGAGGATAGATTCTGCCCCGGGGTGGAGTAGTGCCCGGGAGGAGGTCAATGGGACAATCATAAGGCCTGTGAGGAGGTAGAGTCTCAGCTTGTTTTTTGCAAAAAACGTCCGCAAAGTCCATATAGGCCTTAGGGAGACCGGTTACATGAGGAAGCACAGGGACACGGCAAGGTTTACTGGGAACCGGTTTTAAGCAGTCCTTGGAACAAGAGGGCCCCCAACTCTTGATCTCCCCAGTGGACCAATCCAGGATTGGGGAATGGAGTTGAAGCCAGGGAAGTCCAAGAAGGATTTCAGAAGTGCAATTGGGGAGGACCAACAGTTCAATCCTCTCGTGATGAGATCCGATGCACATTAGAAGGGGCTCCGTGCGGAAACGTATAGTACAGTCCAATCTTTCATTGTTTACACAATTGATGTAGAGGGGTCTGGCGAGACTGGTCACCGGGATGTTGAACTTGCTGACGAGAGAGGCTAAGATGAAATTTCCTGCAGATCCAGAGTCCAAGAAGGCCACAGCAGAGAAGGAGAAGGCAGAGGCAGACATCCGCACAGGCACAGTAAGACGTGGAGAAGCAGAGTAGACATCAAGGACCGTCTCACCTTTGTGCGGAGTCAGCGGACGTCTTTCCAGGCGGGGAGGACGGATAGGACAATCCTTCAGGAAGTGTTCGGTACTAGCACAGTACAGGCAGAGATTCTCCATGCGGCGTCGTGTCCTCTCTTGGGGTGTCAGGCGAGACCGGTCGACCTGCATAGCCTCCACGGCGGGAGGCACAGGAACAGATTGCAGGGGACCAGAGGAGAGAGGAGCCGGGGAGAAGAAACGCCTCGTGCGAACAGAGTCCATATCCTGGCGGAGCTCC
Organism: Hyla sarda; assembly: GCF_029499605.1. NCBI lineage: Eukaryota > Metazoa > Chordata > Amphibia > Anura > Hylidae > Hyla > Hyla sarda. The sequence continues at coordinate 341,114,459 of NC_079191.1, read as the reverse complement.
TGACGCCGTTCGGAAAAACGCATGTCAATGCGAGTGGCAAGATGGATGAGTTCATGTAGGTTAGCAGGGATTTCTCGTGCGGCCAGAACATCTTTAATGTTGCTGGATAGGCCTTTTTTAAAGGTCGCGCAGAGTGCCTCATTATTCCAGGATAATTCTGAAGCAAGGGTACGGAACTGTACGGCATACTCGCCAACGGAAGAATTACCCTGGACCAGGTTCAACAGGGCAGTCTCAGCAGAAGAGGCTCGGGCAGGTTCCTCAAAGACACTTCGAATTTCCGAGAAGAAGGAGTGTACAGAGGCAGTGACGGGGTCATTGCGGTCCCAGAGCGGTGTGGCCCAAGCCAGGGCTTTTCCAGACAGCAGGCTGACTACGAAAGCCACCTTAGACCTTTCAGTGGGGAACTGGTCCGACATCATCTCCAAGTGTAATGAACATTGGGAAAGAAAGCCACGGCAAAACTTAGAGTCCCCATCAAATTTATCCGGCAAGGATAGTCGTATTCCAGAAGCGGCCACTCGCTGCGGAGGAGGTACAGGAGCTGGCGGAGGAGATGATTGCTGGAGCTGTGGTAGTAACTGTTGTAGCATAACAGTCAGTTGAGACAGCTGTTGGCCTTGTTGCGCAATCTGTTGTGACTGCTGGGCGACCACCGTGGTGAGGTCAGCGACAACTGGCAGAGGAACTTCAGCGGGATCCATGGCCGGATCTACTGTCACGATGCCGGCTGGCAGGTAGTGGATCCTCTGTGCCAGAGAGGGATTGGCGTGGACCGTGCTAGAGGATCGGTTCTAAGTCACTACTGGTTTTCACCAGAGCCCGCCGCAAAGCGGGATGGTCTTGCTGCGGCGGTAGTGACCAGGTCGTATCCCCTAGCAACGGCTCAACCTCTCTGGCTGCTGAAGATAGGCGCGGTACAAGGGAGTAGACAGAAGCAAGGTCGGACGTAGCAGAAGGTCGGGGCAGGCAGCAAGGATCGTAGTCAGGGGCAACGGCAGAAGGTCTGGAATCACAGGCAAGGAACACACAAGGAACGCTTTCACTGGCACTAGGGCAACAAGATCCGGCGAGGGAGTGAAGGGGAAGTGAGGTGATATAGGGAAGTGCACAGGTGTAAACACTAATTGGAACCACTGCACCAATCAGCGGTGCAGTGGCCCTTTAAATCGCAAAGACCCGGCGCGCGCGCGCCCTAGGGAGCGGGGCCGCGCGCGCCGGGACAGAACTGACGGGGAGCGAGTAAGGTACGGGAGCCGGGGTGCGCATCGCGAGCGGGCGCTACCCGCATCGCGAATCGCATCCCGGCCGGAGGTGGTAACGCAGCGCCCCGGGTCCGTGGAACCGACCGGGGCGCTGCAGTGAGGGAAGTGTAGCGAGCGCTCCGGGGAGGAGCGGGGACCCGGAGCGCTCGGCGTAACAGTACTACTTTGGTTAAAAAGTTTGCGATTTTTTTTAAGCGCAACAGTTATAGAAAAGTGTATAATCATGGGTATAATTTTAATCGTATTGACCCAGAGAATAAAAAACATTTGTCATTTTTACCGTGAAAACAAAACCTTCCAAAAATAGCAAAATTGCGGTTTTCTTTTTAATTTCCTCACACAAATAGTATTTTTTTGGTTGCACCATACATTTTATGATAAAGTGAGTGAGGGCATTACAACGGACAACTGGTCGCACAAAAAACAAGCCCTCATACTAGTCTGTGGATGAAAATATAAAAAGTTATGATTTTTTGAAGGGGAGGAGGAAAAAACAAAAATGTAATAATAAAATTGTCTGAGTCCTTAAGGTCCAAATGGGCTGAGTCCTTAAGAGGTTAATCTTAGGGATTGTGAAGCCCTAGTGTCTACTCATGCTGCTGCCAACTCCAGGCTGTGCGATTCAGACACTAAATGCTCCTCATGCTTCAGCCAACTCCAGGCTGTGCCATTCAGACACTATATGGTCTCCCCATGCTGCCACAAACTCCAGGCAGTCATTCAGCCACTATATGGTCTCCTCATACTGATGCAACCTCCAGACATTGTCATTTTGCTGCCATGTGACATGTTACTCCTTGTTATATTTGGTCCTTTGTACCCACACGCTGTGGCCCAGGACACTAAAACTTGGGAGTTAAAATTTCAATTTCAAAATCCTCAATTTCAAATTACAAATCTTAAATTTCTGTTTAACCCATACAGGACCCAAGGCGTATGGATACGCCCTGTGTACCTGGGTCTTAAGGACCCAGGGCGTACCTGTATGCCCGTGGGAATTTCGGTCCCCGCAGCGCACCAGGCGGGGACCGGACCAGGGTGACTGCTGATATCGATCAGCAGGAAACCCGCGCAAATGCCCAGGGGGGTCATCAGACTCTCCCATGTCAGCAATTGGCGCAAATCGCAAGTGAATTCACACTTGCAATTTGCGCCGATTCCAGGTCATACGGGTCTATGGTGACCCGGTGACCCAGAATATAAGGTGGATCGCGGTTTTCTAAGACCTACAATCCCCCTGAAGGGATAGGAGTGAGGTGGCAGGGGTGCCACCCCTCCTATCCCTGCTATTGGTGGTCTAGACTTGACCACCAATAGCAGATCGGGGGTGGGGGGGTTAACTTTCGTTTTCCCCGTTCTGCCCACCCACAATAGGCGGGGCAGAACGGGAAACCGAAGGGAACTGGGTGCCGAAGATCCACTTACCCGTCGGTGGAGGCTGCGGGATGCGATCAGCTGCAGTGATCGGCACGGGCGGTGACGTCGTGCAGCAGAAGAGGACGGCTCCCTGGATCTGATGGAAGTCGGTAAGTTGCCTAGCAACATCTGGAGGGTTACAGTCTGAGAATGTAGCCCTCCAGATGTTGTAAAGCTACAACTCTCAGCATGCCCAGACAGCTGTTTGCTGTTTGGGCATGCTGGGACTTGCAGTTTTGCAACAGCTGGAGGTCTACAGTTTAGAGACCACTGCACAGTGATCTTTATACTACCCTCTAGATATTGCAAAACTACAACTCCTAGCATGCCCACACAGCAGTTTGCTGTCTGTGCATGCTGGGATTTGTAGTTTTGCAACATCTGGAGGTCCACAGTTTGGAGATCACTGTGCACTGGTCTCTAACTGTAGCCCTCCAGATGCTGCAAAACTGCAAGTCCCAGCATGCCCAAACAGCAAACAGCTATCTTGTCATGCTGGGAGTTGTAGTTGCGTACCTCCAGCTATTGCATAACTACATCTCCCAGCATCAGTACATGCGGGGAGTTGTAGTTTTGGAACAGCTATAGGCACACTGGTTGGAAAATACTGAGTTAGGTAACAGAACCTAACTGAAGGTTTTCCAACCAGTGTGCCTCCAGCTGTGGCAAAACTATAACTCCCAGCATGCATGGTATGTCAGTGCATGCTGGGAGTTGTAGTTTTGAAACAGCTGGAGGTTTGTCCCCCCCATGTAAACGTACAGGGTACATTCACACGAGCAGGTTTACAGTAAGTTTCCTGCTTCAAGTATGAGCTGTGCCAAATTTCTAGTGGGAAGCTCACTGTAAACCTCTGCCAGTGCGTACGTACCCTAAAAACACTACACTACACTACCACATAATAAACGGTAAAACACTACATATACACCTCTTACACTGCCCCCCCCCCCCAATAAAAATGAAAAACGTATTATACAGCAGTGTTTCCAAAACAGAGCCTCCAGCTGTTGCAAAACAACAACTCCCAGCATTTCCGGACAGCCACTGACTGTCCAGGCATGCTGGGAGTTTAGCAACAGCTGGAGGCACCCTGTTTGGGAATCACTGGTGTAGAATACCCCTATGTCCACCCCTATGCAACCCCTAATTTAGTCCTCAAATGTGCATGGCGCTCTCTCACTTTGGAGCCCTGTCGCATTTCAAGGAAACAGTTTAGGGCCACATATGGGGTATTTCCGTACTCTGGAGAAATTGAACTACAAATTTTGGGGGGCTTTTTCTCCTTTTACTCCTTATGAAATGGAAAAGTTGGGGGCTACACCAGCCTGTTAGCATAAAAAAATTTAAAATTTTACACTGACATGCTGTGTTGCCCCATACTTTTTATTTTCACAAGTGTTAAAAGGAAAAAAAGACCCCCAAAATTTGTAACGCAATTTTTTCTGAGTACAGAAATAACCCAGATGTGGGCGTAAAATGCTCTGCGGGCGCACAACATGGCTCAGGAGTGAGAGCACACTATGTACATTTGAAGCCTAAATTGGTGATTTGCACAGGGGTGGCTGATTTTACAGCTGTTCTGCCATAAACGAAAAAAAAGAAATACCCACATGTGACCCCACTTTGGAAACTACACCCCTCACGGAACGTAACAAGGTGTATAGTGAGCCTGAACACCCCACAGGTGTTTAATGAAAATTCTTAAAAGTTGGATGGAAAAAAAAATATATAATTTCACTAAAATGCTGGTGTTACCCTAAATTTTTCATTTTCACACGGAAAAATAGGAAAAAAGCCCCCCAAAATTTGTAACCCCATTTCTTTGGAGTAAGAACATATCCCATATGCGGATGTAAAGTGCTCTGCTGCCGCACTACAATGCTCAGAAGAGGAGCGCCATTGGGATTTTGAAGAGAAAATCTGTCCAGAATTGAAGGCTACGTGTGTTTACAAAGCCCCCATAGTGTCAGAACAATGGACCCCCCCCCCACATGTGACCCATTTTGGAAACTACACCCCTCACATAATGTAATAAGGGGTACAATGAGCATTTATGCCCCACAGATGTTTGACAGATTTTTGGAACAGTGGTCCGTGAAAATAAAAAATGTAATTTTCCATTTGCACAGCCCACTGTTCCAAAGATCTGTCAAACGCCAGTGGGGTATAAATACTCACTGCACCCCTTATTAAATTCTGTGAGGGGTGTAGTTTCCCAAATGGGGTCACATGTGGGGGGTTCAACAGTTCTGGCACCACGGGGGGCTTTGTAAACGCACATGGACCCCGACTTCTATTCCAATCAAATTCTGCCTCCAAAAGATCAATGGCGCTCCTCGAAGTAGATTTGAAGGGTCTTCATCTTAGAAATACCCCACAAATGAACCCATTATAAAAACTGCACCCCCCAAAGTATTCAAAATGAAATTTGGTCAGCTTTTTAAACCTTTAGGTGTTTCACAGGAATAGCAGCAAAGTGAAGGAGAAAATTCACAATCTTCATTTTTTACACTCGCATGTTCTTGTAGACCCAATTTTTGAATTTTTACAAGGAGTAAAAGGTGAAAATGTATACTTATATTTGTAGCCCAATTTCTCTCGAGTAAGCACATACCTCATATGTCTATGTAAAGTGTACGGCGGGCGCAGTAGAGGGCTCAGAAACGAAGGAGCGACAAGGGGATTTTGGAGAGTACGTTTTTCTGAAATGGTTTTTGGGGGGCATGTTGCATTTAGGAAGCCCCTATGGTGCCAGAACAGCAAAAAAAAACACATGCCATAGCATTTTGGAAACAAGACCCCTTGAGGAACGTAACAAGGAATTAAGTGAGCCTTAATACCCCACAGGTGTTTCACGACTTTTGCATATGTAAAAAAATAAAGAAGCATTTCCAAAAATGTGTGTTTCCCCCCAAATTTCACATTTTTGCAAGAATTAATAGCAGAAAATACCCCCAAAATTTGTAACCCCATCTCTTCTGAGTATGGAGGTACCCCATAAGTTGACCAGAAGTGCACTACGGGCGAACTACAATGCTCAGAAGAGAGAAGTCATATTTGGCTTTTTGAGAGCAAATTTTGCTCGGGGGACATGTCGCATTTAGGAAGCCCCTATGGTGCCAGGACAGCAAAAAAAAAAAAACACATGGCATACCATTTTGGAAACTAGACGCCTTGAGGAATGTAACAAGGAATAAAGTGAGCCTTAATACCCCACAGGTGTTTCACAACTTTTGCATATGTAAAAAAAAAAAAAAAAATTCACTAAAATGTGTGTTTCCCCCCAAATTTCACATTTTTGCAAGGGTTAAGAGCAGAAAATACCCCCCAAAATTTGTAACCCCATCTCTTCTGAGTATGGAGGTACCCCATAAGTTGACCAGAAGTGCACTACGGGCGAATTACCATGCTCAGAAGAGAAGGAGTCATATTTGGCTTTTTGAGAGCAAATTTTGCTCGGGAGACATGTCGCATTTAGGAAGCCCCTATGGTGCCAGGACAGCAAAAAAAAACACATGGCATACCATTTTGGAAACTAGACCCCTTGAGGAACGTAACAAGGAATAAAGTGAGCCTAAATACCCCACAGGCGTTTCACGACTTTTGCATATGTAAATAAATAAAATAAAAATGTCACAAAAATGTGTGTTTCCCCCCAAATTTCACATTTTTGCAAGGGTTAATAGCAGAAAATACCCCCCAAAATTTGTAACCCCATCTCTTCTGAGTATGGAGGTACCCCATAAGTTGACCAGAAGTGCACTACGGGCGAACTACAATGCTCAGAAGAGAAGGAGTCATATTTGGCTTTTTGAGAGCAAATTTTGCTCGGGGGCATGTCGCATTTAGGAAGCCCCTATGGTGCCAGGACAGCAAAAGAAAAAACACATGGCATACTATTTTGGAAACTAGACCCCTCACAGAATGTAATGAGGGGTACAGTGAGCATTTACCCCCCACTAGTGTCTGTCAGATCTTTGGAACAGTGGGCTGTACAAAATTTTTAAATTTGCACAGCCCACCGTTCCAAAGATCTGTCAGACACCAGTGGGGGGTAACTTCTCACTGCACCCCATATTATATTCCGTGAGGGGTGTAGTTTCTGAAATGGGGTCACATGTGGGGTTTTGTTTTTTTTTGCGTTTGTCAAAACCGCTGTAACAATCAGCCACCCCTGTGCAAATCACCTCAAATGTACATGTGCACTCTCCCTTCTGGGCCTTGTTGTGCGCCCCCAGAGCACTTTGCGCCCACATATGGGGTATCTCCGTAGTCGGGAGAAATTGCATTACAAATTTTGGGGGGCTTTTTTCCCCTTTTACCTCTTGTCAAAATGAAAAGTATTGGGCAACACCAGCATGTTAGTGTAAACAATTTATTTTTTTACACTAACATGCTGGTGTAGACCCCAACTTCACCTTTTCATAAGGGGTGAAAGAAGAAAAAGCCCCCCAAAATTTGTTAGGCAATTTCTCCCGAGTACGGCGATACCTCATATGTGGCCCTAAACTGTTGCCTTGAAATACGACAGGGCTCCAAAGTGAGAGCGCCATGTGCATTTGAGGCCTGAATTAGGGATTTGCATAGGGGTGGACATAGGGGTATTCTACGCCAGTGATTCCCAAACAGGGGGCCTCCAGCTGTTGCAAAACTCCCAGCATGCTTGGACAGTCATCGGCTGTCCGGCAATACTGGGAGTTGTTTTGCAACAGCTGGAGGCTCCATTTTGGAAACAGTGGCATACCAGACGTTTTTCATTTTTATTGGGGAGGGGAGGGTGGCTGTGTAGGGTCCATTTTGGAAACAGTGGCATACCAGACGTTTTTCATTTTTATTGGGGAGGGGAGGGTGGCTGTATATGTAGTGTTTTTTACTTTTTATTTTATTTTGTGTTAGAGTAGTGTAGTGTAGTGTTTTTAGGGTACAATCACACGGGCGGGGGATTACAGCGAGTTTCCTGCTGCGAGTTTGAGCTGCCGTGCAAAATTTGCTGCATTGCAAACTTGCAGCCTGATACTCACTGTAAGTCCCCTGCCCATGTGAATGTACCCTGTACATTCACAGGGGGGGGGGGGGGGACCTCCAGCTGTTGCAAAACTACAACTCCCAGCATGCACAGTCTATTGGTGCATGCTGGTAGTTATAGTTTTGCAACAGCTGGAGGCACACGGGTTGGGAAACACTGAGTTAGGAAACAGACAATGTTTCCCAACCAGTGTGCCTCCAGTTGTTGCAAAACCACTACTCCCAAACATTCTCAGGCATGCTGGAAGTAGTAGTTCAGCAACATCTTTAGAGCCAGATGTTGCCGAACTACAACTCCCAGCATGCTTGGAGTTGTAGTTTTGCAATATCCGGAGGACTACATTTTGCAGACCACTAATGCAGTGGTTCCCAATCTGTGCCCTTCCAGATGTTGCAAAACTACAACTCCCAGTATGCCAAAATTGTCCAGGCATGCTGGGAGTTGTAGTTCTGCAACATCTGAAGGGCTAGATGTTACAGAACTACAACTCCCAGCATGCCTGGACAGTAAGGGCATGCTGAGGATGTTTAGTTTTGCATCATCTGGAAGGGCATAGTGGTCTCCAAACTGTGGACCTCCAGATGTTGCAAACCTGCAACTCCCAGCATGCCCAGACGCCAAGGGCTGTCTGGGCATGCTGGGAGTTGTAGTGTAAGGGGACCAGTCTGGACTGCTGCAAAGGTCCCGCGCCGCCGCCGAAGATCAACTCACCTGTCGCCACTGCTGCCGTCTCCGCCGCCGGGATTCAGGGACAAGGTAAGTACCGGAGCCGGGCCCCAGCACTCCCCTGTCCCCCGCCGTGTCCGTGTCCTCCGGTCTTCCTCCCGTCCTCTCCGGACTTCCAGGGGCCGGGCAGGGCGGGAGGAAATTACCGCCCCCCCCCCCCTGCGATTGGTCGGTTAGCTAACCGAGGAATCGCAGGGGATAGGAGGAGGTGGCAGGCTTGCCACCTCGCTCCTAGCCTTCAGCATGGTCCTGGCTGTCTATGACAACCGGGATCATGCAAAATTACCGGGCGGTCGGGTCCCAGAGACCCGATCAGCCCAGTATCGCCACAGATCGCAGGGGCGATTTCCCTTGCGATTTGCGCCGATCGCCGACATGGGGGGCAGACATGGCCCCCCTCGGCGTTTGCCCTGGATGCCTGCTGAAGCATTTCAGCAGGCATCCGCTTCCGATCTCTGCCCGACACGCGGCAGGGACCGGAAAACGCCAGGGCGTATGGATACGCCCAGGGTCCTTAAGGCCCAGGGTGTGATGGCGTATCCATACGCCCTGGGTCCTTAAGAGGTTAAGCATAGTGGAGCGTATTGTCCTTCTCTCATATACGCACTAAGTATGTCAGGCAGAGAATTGGCCTGGCCACATTCAAGATGTGTTGCAGAAGGTGAAGCGGGGCCAGGGTCCCAATGTTGGCACCACGGCCCTGCGTCAACATATGCATAAAGCGGCCGATGCTGTGGTCCAGCCTGCTGCATCACCCACTTGCACGCTGCTCCCTGTTTCAGCAAGCTCTCAGCCGAAGGGAAGTGTGTGTCATATCCATCTTCTGTTGCTCCAGATGCTCCTGCTCCTCCTACTTCGAGTCAGTCATTCCACTAGCAATCCATCAGCAACAACAGTATGTGCCCACTCACCCAACAGCGCAGAAGCTAAATGTGTTGCTGTCCAATTTGCTGGTGCTGCAGTCCTTCTCTTTTCAAGTTGTGGACTCTGCACCTTTCAGAGAACTGACGACTTGTGCCGAGCTTAAGTGGAGAGTCCCAAGCCTTCATTTCTTTGCAAAAAAGGCCGTATCAGCCCTGCACAATTATGGGGAACAGAAGATGTGCCAGTCGTTGAGCCTGTCGGTGTGTACCAAAGTGCACGGCAGTGCCGACGTGTGGAGCTGTAACTATGGTCAGGGACACACATTTCCTTTGCGGCCCACTGGATAAATATGGTTCCTGCACAGCCACAACAGCAACTTGGACAGGTCCCGCCACTTCTGCCTCAGGCTGTTTGTCCTGTGACAGTATACTCTGCCTCCTCATCCTCCATCGTGTCCTTAGCCTCCACTGCATGGACAAGTCTCAGTGCCCCTCCAGCATGCCATGTGTGCAGGGCACGGCGGTGTCACGCTGTTCTTCACATGGTTTGCCTTGGTGAACACACAGGGGAGGAAGTGCTAAAAGTCACACAGGTAAGGAACTGCTAAAAGTCCTTCATCAAGAAATCGAATCATGGCTTACTCCACGAAAACAAGAAATGGGAAATCGAAGAACATCTTGTCTGCGCTGCGACAAGGAAACCTGAGTCATGCGCCCAGCATGGCACATGTGTTCAATCTGGTTGTCAAGTGGTTCCAGAAGTGTTCCCCCCATCTGCAAAACATCCTAACAGTGGGAAGGAATCTTTGCATGCTCTTCAGCCACTCGTACACCGCAAATTACACCCTCCTTGAGCTGCAGCTTCGAATGGCATTCTCCAACATAGTCTGATTTGCGATGTTTCCATACGTTGGAATTTCACCCTCCATATGTTGGGCTGACAATATGAACAGAGTAAAGCCATCAATGATTTCTTGATTATCCAAGCGGATAGGGGGACTCCCCTTTGTATCTTCAATGCCAATCAGTGGCAGCTTATACTTAACACCTGTCGTTTGCTCAGGCCCTTTGAGGAAGCCACATTATCACTAGGATTACGGGATGATCAACGTCATTCCACTGCTTCATTTACTACAACAAATGTTGGATGGCTGGTCAGGGCAGTGGAGAAGTGGCGTCTACATCTCACGGCCATATGAGCTCTGTGGGGGCTTAACTGGAAGAGGAGGAGGTAAAGGTAAAAGGTAAAGGGGCACAGTGGAGCACAGTTTAGGTTTTGCGAAATGGGCAGTTTTTCAAGTCATCTGACAGGAGAAGAGGAGCACGAGCAGCCAGAGGAGCTAGAGGGTTATGAGGAAGGCGATACAGACACACAGTAGCAGTAAGCAGTGGATATGGAGGCAGGGAGTCCCTCCGAGTCACTTGCACAAATGGCACGATGCATATTAATTTGCTTGCGTAGTGACCACCTAATTGTCACCATTAAGCAGCGGGATGACTTCTGGCTCTCCACCTTATTGGACCCTCACTACCGGCACAAAATAGGGGCTTTATTTACTCCCACTGAGAGAGAGGACAAACTGACCTACTACAAAGAAATCCTACATAGTCAGTTGGCGGATGTCTTTCGGCGCCATCGTCCATCCTCTCACAGTTCTGACTCGGGGGGCCCTCTGTGCACACCTTCCACACCAACACTTCACATATATGAATAGTGAAAAACATATTTTAGGCGCTGTTCCCCAGTTACAGAAATTCCTCTGCATCAGACCACAAGTAAGTATTGAGGATATGCATTAGCTAAAACTTATCTTTTATTAGGATAAAATGTATGGACCACAATTTTTTTTTATATCTAAGAAAAGGAAAGGTGTGCAAAAGCACCATATGCCACCTATACCACCAAGTATTGATGTGATGCAAAGACCTCTAAAAGGTGGAAGGAAACAATGTATGGTCCATTGTAACCGGTGGGGTAAAAACTTCCTCTGTAATTGGCATTATTAAAGGGGTTATCCACCATAAGGTGATTTTAGTACGCACCTGGCAGGCAGTAATGGACATGCTTAGGAAGGATCTGCGCTTGTCTTGGGGCTAAATGGCTGTGTCATGAGATTACCATAACACTGTGGCTAGCTTTTTGTGAACTTATATTTCCTGTTTTACTTTTCTTTTTTTTTTTTTTACTACAAATCCCACAATTCCATTTTCCTCCCTCCCACACATCAGCCACCCCACCCATTGATACAAAAGACCTGCAGTTTTCAATCAGTGCCTACAGCTGTTGCATTAGTTGCAGTTGATCTCTCTCCCACCAAGCGATCACTCCACCCATTGAAGCAGACAGGCTCCCTGTCATCAGCTGGCTAGTGAGTCAGGTCTCGGCCGCATTGCAAGCTGGGAAAAAATCAGTCATTTTTTATGCTGTTAAAAATAAATAGTGGGGTGACAATCACAGAAGAATTGTGAGAAAACTGTCACAAACAGGTACAGACACTATACTATGAACTACACTAACTTTACAGCCCCTGTAGCATAGTCAAATTTAAAAAAAATTCTGGAATACCCCTTTAATTCCCTTCTTGGCAAGTTTAACTCACCCTAAAAAGGCTGGCCCCAAGCAGGAACCTCTCCCTATTTCCACCTACAAACACTGTCATTTCCCAGGGTTTTTAGATGGAAATAGGGAGAGTTTCCTGTGTGGGGCCACCCTTTTTAGGGCGAATTACACTCGCCAAGAAGGGAATTAATATGCAAGAGTAGAGCCTTACAGGGGAAGTTTCTACCCCCCACATGCTACAATGGGCAATACGTTGTTCCATTCCACCTTTCGAGGAAAGTGTCACTCGTCTTAAAAAGGGCGGGCCCACACTTGAACCTCTCCCTATTTCCACCCAAAAACCCTGGGAAATGGCAGTGTTTGTAGGTGGAAATAGGGAGAGGTCCCACTCTGCCACTGGGTCACTTTTAGGACTCCTGATGCTGCGGATGCCACCTCCAGGCTGTCTCATTCTGCCACCATATGTTCTCTTCTTGCTGATGTCAGCTACAGGCTGTCTCATACTGCCACCATATGTTCTCTTCATGCTGATGCCAGCTCCAGGCTTTCTCATTCTGCCACCATATGTTCTTCTCATGCTAATGCCAGCTCCAGGCTGTCTCATACTTCCACCATATGTTCTCCCCATGCTCATGCCAGCTCAAGGCTGTCTCATTCTGCCACCACATGTTCTCCTCATGCTGATGCCAGCTCCAGGCTGTCTCATCCTGCCACCATATGTTATCCTTATGCTGATGCCAGCTCCCGGCTTTCTCATACTATCACCATATATTCTCCTCATGCTGATGCCGGCTCCAGGCTCATTCTGCCACCATATGTTCTCCTCATGCTGATGCCAGCTCCAGGCTGTCTCCTTCAGCCACCATATGTTCTCCTCATGCTGATGCCACCTCCAGGCTGTCTCATTCTGCCACCATCTGTCCTCATCATGCTAATACCAGCTCCAGGCTGTCTCTTTCTGCCCCAATATGTTCTCCTAATGCTGTTGAAAGCTCCAGGCTGTGTCATTCAGCCCCTATATGGTCTCCTCTTGCTACCGCTTACTCCAGACTATGTTACTCTGCCAGATTATTGTCTCCTCATGCTGCTGCCACCTCCAGGCTGTGTCACTGTGCCACCATGTGGTCTCCTCATGCTGCTGGCAAATTAAATTAAACTTTTTAGGTTCATCTATTTGAAATCTTCAATTTAAATGTTAAAAAATATATTTAATCTTTTCAATTGTGAGGCCCTATGGTCTCATCAGGCGGTTGTCACCACCAGGCTGGGTCATTCAGCCACTTTATGGTCTCCTCATGCTACTGCCACCTCCACGCTTTGTCATTCAGGCACTATATGGTTTCTTTATGCTGCTGCCACCTCCACACTGTGCCATTCAGCCACTATATGGTCTCCCCAAACTGATGCCACCTCCATGGCATTGTGCCACTCTGCAACAAGGATTCTAATAGCAATGCCTTTAATCTGCATATCATACTGAAAGACAGTATTATTTCATTAACACAGCACACTCTCTATGCGTGTTACGGCAAGGCAAAGGGTTCTACACCCCTATTGAGGCTCTCTGTAGCCCAGAAATATCAATTTTTAATAGTGATTCACTGCAAACAAATTCAGACCGAAAAACCAGCTGAATCGAATTTTAAAAAAATTAATTCATCTCTAATCACAGCAACAGGATTTTGCTGCACATTCTAAATGCCAGTAATTTAACATAAGCACTAGAGCTGTCTTTTTGTAAAGTACAACGTACAGTGTTACAAAGTAATGCAACTCAATATCCCCATCAATATTAAGTCAGGATAAAAAATTGGTTAATGCTGTTGAAGAAACCAACCTTTATGCAAGGAAAACAGCATGAAATGATTTCCTCTTGTCAAAATCAATACCCTGAGTGGCTCAGCTATTAAGACAGTATCCATAACTGTTATAGATTGGAATACAAGTCATTGTCAACAAATCATGCATAAAGTGAAATGGGTTTATGTATAGAAAATGGCAGAATTTAAAGGTGCCCATGTATCTTTGAAAGCTATCATTAGACAGCTATACCTCCCAGTTCCTGAATAAACATGAAAGCTCAGTTTGGCTGAGTGTGCATGTGTTTTTAATAGGGACATAATCACAACCAGACACCTTTGATGGTGTATTATTGCTATGGATCACAATGCACATTCCTTCTTTTTTCCAACATCATTTGTTTTCAAGCAGTGTACTTGTCTTGCATATATATGAAAAGTTTTAATAAGTTGGGGTCTGCTGAGACCTCCACCAATCATTAGATATAGCTGAGTAAAGTGTGCCATAACACATTTCACTTCACAGCTCGACACCCAATCTGTCACTTTGCAGAGGACATGCTCTATAAACTATATTTGACTCTGTCTCTTGTAATGAATGCCGAGTCAGGGAGGGAAGTATGCAAAATTGATCAGTGAGTGACCAATTAAAACTTTTGACATGTCTGCATAACATGTATGCCCCTTGCCCTGTTCACCCAATGGCTGCCTCACTCATCAGTAGGCCACACCCCCATATCTAGGCACAATTATCTGACCTTTTGACACACACAGTATCTGATCTCTGACATGATGTTACCTACCATTGGCTTTGGCTTTAAAAACCTGCATCAAATTCTACATAAAGATGGAATTTATGCACATTAGGAATAAGACACTTTTTTAATGTCCGTGTATAACCTTTCCTCATGGCTCAATAAAACCCAACATGTGTAACATGAGATGACCAGCTCATAAAAAACAAAAAAAAACATGATTTTATGACTCTCTATCGAGAGATATATGCCGTTAGTGCCTGTGTGGCCACGCTATAGTGATTAGAGATAGGCAAATTTTGAAAAAATTTGATTTGGCTGATTCACAGAATTTTCTGCAAAAATTTGGTTCAATACGAATTTATTTGCGCCAAATTTCAAAATTTCAATTAAAAGGGGGTCTAGAACACTCTGCCTTGCTGTAAAACACGTAGTAAGTGTGCTAGAGGAGGGAAATAATGCTATATTCAGTGTGACATGCAAATTACAGCCATCACTATGAAAATCACTGGCGCAGAGTGGCACAATGACAGATTCTGGATGTGGCAGCAGCATGATGAGACATTAGGGTGGCACAATGACAGAGCCTGGAGGTGGCAGCAGCATGAGCAGACCATATGGTGGCACAATGACCGAGTCTGGAGGTGGCAGCAGCCTATATAGGCCGCAGAGTGGCAGAATGACCGAGCCTGGAGTTGGCAGCAGCATGACGAGAGCATAGGGGCCACAATGACAGAGGTGGCAGCAGCATGACGAGACAATAGAGCGGCACAATGACAGAGCCTGGAGGTGGCAGCAGCCTATGTAGGCTGCAGAGTGGCACAATGACAGAGCCTGGAGGAGGCAGCAGCATGAAGAGACCATAGGGCGGCACAATGACAGAGCCTGGAGGGGGCAGCAGCATAATGAAACCATAGGGTGGCACAATGACAGAGCCTGGAGGTAGCAGCAGCATGAGGAGACCATATGGTGGCATAATAACAGAGCCTGGAGGTGGCAACAGATTATGTAGGCTGCAGAGCAGCACAACGACAGAGCCTGGAGGTGGCAGTAGCATGACGAGACCATATGGTGGCACAATGACAGAGCCTGGAGGTTTCGGCAGCCTATGTAGGCCACAGAGTGGCACAATGGCAGAGCCAGGAGGTGGCAGCAAAATGACGAGAACATAGGGCGGCACAATGACAGAGCCTGAAGGTGGCAGCAGCATGATTAGACCATATGGCGGCACAATGACAGAGCCTGGAGGTGTCGGCAGCCTATGTAGTCCACAGAGCGGTACAATGACAGAGCCAGGAGGTGGCAGCAACATGACAAGAACATAGGGCGGTACAATGACAGAGCCTGAAGGTGGCAGCAGCATGACTAGACCATATGGCGGCACAACAACAGAGCCTGGAGGTGGTGGTTGCCTATATAGGCCGCAGAGCGGCACAATGACAGAGCCAGGAGGTGGCAGCAACATGACAAGAACATAGGGTGGCACAATGACAGAGCCTGGAGATGGCTGCTGCATGATGGGACCTTAGGGCAACACAATGATTATGCCTGGAGGTGGCAGCAGCATCAGGAGTCCATAAAGTGACCCGGTGACAAAGTGGGGCGGCGGGTGGCAACACCAGTACCCACTGACGAAGATGGGTGAAAGAAGGAGCACTTGGAATCAGATGTGTGGCATTAGGTAGGTGGCAGTATCAGAATAGTAGCTGAGGCAGGTAGGCAGAAGAAACCGGTCTCTTTTGTCAAAGTGTTGGTGTGGCCCCATGGATAATCTAGTCTGATGCATCAGGCATTAATGGGTGAAAATCCTGGCTAATCCAAGCCTGATTCATCTTGACAAAGGTCAGTCTCTCCACATTTTTGGTGGACAGGCAAGTTCTCTTTGGGATTACTATGGCCCCCGCC
This sequence comes from Hyla sarda, assembly GCF_029499605.1. NCBI lineage: Eukaryota > Metazoa > Chordata > Amphibia > Anura > Hylidae > Hyla > Hyla sarda. The sequence continues at coordinate 341,098,144 of NC_079191.1, read as the reverse complement.
GCACTAAACACCAGCTCTGATGGCACACTACAGGCTGAGCAGGACAGCTTTTTCAGGGCAAACTCTGCTAGTTGCGGCCACAAATCCAGTTTGGCTGCCCAGAAGTCAACAGGATCTTCAATGTGGGTTGGCAGGGTCATGTTCAAGTATGCCACCACCTGCTGGTTCAGATCCTGCTCAAGGACTACCTGCTGCTGATTAGTTGCTTCCCTATGCGAGTGAAGAAAGCTACTCATCAGCGACTGTAGACTCTGCTGATGGAGCTGGTACTGCTCCTGCTACCAACCCCTCCCCAGCAGCAATGGCACTGGAACGTAACCGCAGAGGGCCCCCCGAGTCAGACCGGTGAGAGGATGGACGATGGCGCAGAGAGGCATCGGCCAACTGACTAAGTAAAATGTCTCTGTAGTAGGTCAGTTTGTCATCCCTCTCAGTGGGTGTAAAAAAGGCCCCCATTCTGTCCAACAAGGTGGAGAACCAGAAGTCATCCCGCTGCTGAAGGTGACAAAAAGGCAGTCACTATGCAAGCAAGGGAGCATCATGCCATTTGTGCAAGTCACTCGGAGGAACTCCCTGCCTCCATCTCCACTGCATATTGCCTTGGTGTGTCTGGGTCCTCTGCCTCATCTTCCTCATTACCCTGTAGCTCCTCTAGCTGCTCCTCCTCTCCTGTCAGCTGAGTCTAAAAACCACCCATTTCGCTGCACATTGCCTGTGCTCCACTGTCCCCCTCCTCCTCCTCTTCCAGTTCAGCCCCCACAGGGATCATGGGGCAATGAGATGTTGGCGCCATGTCTCCAGTGCCCTGACCAGCAATTGTTTCCACCATCTGTTGTAGGAAATGAAGCAGTGGAATGATGTCATTCATCCCGTAATCCTGGCGACTGACTAATAATGTGGCTTCCTTAAAGTGCCTGAGCAAATGGCAGTTGTCACGTATGAGCTGCCACTAGTTGACATCGAAGATACACCGGAAAGGTCCCCTGTCAGCTAGGATCATCAAGTAATCGTTGATGGCCTCTCTGTTCTTATAGTCGGTCCAACATATGGAGGGTGGAATTCCAACAGGTGGAAACGTTGTAGATCAGACTATGTTGGGGGATGCCATTCTGACACTGCAGCTCAAGGAGGGTGTGCTTTGCGGTGTACAAGTGGCTGAACTGCATGCAAAGTTTCCTGGCCATTTTTAGGATGTCTTGCAAATGGGGGCGGAACACTTCAGGAACCTTTAGACAACCAGATTGAACATGTTTGCCATGCAGGGCGCTTGGCTCAGTGTCAGGATCCGGACTGGTATTCGGGGAGGATATGGGTATTGGATCCTCTGTGCCAGAGAGGCGATGGCGTGGGCCATACCAGGGGAACGGAATCTAAGGGATTACTAGTTTTCACCAGAGCCCACCGCAAAGCGGGATGGACTTGCTGCGGCAGGTAACCCCCAGGTCGTTCCACCCGGTAGCGACTCAACCCCTCTGGTGGCTGAGACTGGCGCGGGACACAAGGACAAGGCAAAGGCAAGGTCAGATGTAGCAGAAGGTCAGGGCAGGTAGCAACGATTCATAGTCAGGGGCAAAAGAAAGGGTCTGGATACACAGGCAATGGGCTCTCAAAAACGCTTTCACTGGCACAAGGCAACAAGATCCGGCAAGGACAGGAAGGGGAAGAGGGTTTTTATGCAAAATGGAAGTGATTACACTGATTGGGCCAGGCACCAATTAGCGGTGCACTGGCCCTTTAAATTTCAGAGAGCTGGCGCACGTGCGCCCTAGAGAGCGGGGCCACGCGCACCGGGATCGCATCCCCGCTGGGGACACTGGAGCAGCGCTCCCGGTCAGCGGGTCTGACCGGGGCACTGCACACAGAAGAATGCCGCGAGCGCTCCGGAGAGTGACAGGGACCCGGAGCGCTCGGCGTTACAGTACCCCCCCTTTGGTCTCCCCCTCCTTTTGGAGCCCAGGAATCTGCGGACGAGCTCTTTGTCAAGAATGTTGGCCTCAGGTTCCCAGAACCTCTCTTCTGGACCACAATTCTCCCAATCAATAAAAAAACAAAATCTTTTACCTCGGACGACCTTGGAGGCGAGGATCTCCTTGACAGAAAAGACACCAGAGGAGTCAGAGACAGGAGCAGGGACAGTGATCTTGGGAGAATAACGGTTAAGTATGAGAGGTTTAGGAAGAGAAACATGGAAAGAGTTTGGAATACGAAGAGAAGAGGGAAGATGAAGTTGGTAGGAGACAGGATTGATTTGTTTTTTTATTTTGAAAGGTCCAAAAAAACGAGGACCTAGCTTGTAGCTAAGGCACACGGAAAGGAATGTACCTAGCTGAAAGCCACACTTTGTCACCAGGGACGAAAACAGGAGGAGGTCTTCTCCTCTTATTGGCATGTTTCTTCATGCGAGATGAGGCCAGCAAAAGAGAATTACGAGTCTCACTCCAGATGAAGGAAAAATCTTGAGTCAATTCATCCACAGCAGGAACTCCAGAGGAAGAGGGAATAGGGAGGGAGGGAATCGGGTGACGGCCGTACACCACAAAAAAAGAAGACTCAGAATCTTTAAAATTGTATGAAAATTCGGCCCAGGGCAAAAGGTCCACCCAGTAATCTTGACGGGAGAAGACAAAATGACGCAAGTAGTCACCGAGTATTTGATTTACTCTTTCCACTTGACCTTTGGATTGAGGGTGGTAAACAGAAGAAATATTTAATTTGATTTTTAATTGACTACATAGTGCTCTCCAATATTTGGAAACAAATTGGATGCCTCTGTCAGAGACAATGTGTGTGGGAAGCCCACGGAGGCGAAAAATATGAAAAAAAAATTGTTTCGCCAATTGAGGCGCAGTAGGCAGACCTGGCAGAGGGACAAAATGAGCCATTTTAGAAAAACGATCAAGGACCACCCAAATGACTGTATTGCCGTGAGACGATGGAAGGTCAGTAATGAAGTCTATAGCTATATGGGACCATGGCTGTTCAAGCACAGGCAGAGGAAGAAGAAGGCCTGCAGGTTTTGGCGTTTGTCACGGGCACAAACAGTACAAGCCCGAACGAAATCAGTCACATCCTTCTCCAGGGAAGATCACCAATAGTGTTTGGAAATTAACTGCACAGACTTCTTGACACCAGCATGTCCGGCCAAATGAGAGGAGCGACCCCATTTAAGGATTTTGAGCCAAAGGCGTGGAGGTACGAAGGTCTTTCCAGGAGGAATTTGCACAAGGGTGGTAGAAGCAGAGGAGATAAGGCACTCATGAGGAATAATGTGCTGAGGAAGAGCTTCAGATTCGGAGACAACGGTGGAACGTGATAGAGCATCAGCCCTGACATTTTTGTTGGCAGGATGAAAATGTATTTCAAAATTGAAGCGGGCAAAAAAACAACGACCCTCTAGCTTGGCGTGGATTTAATCGCTGTGCAGATTGAAAATACGACAAGTTTTTATGGTCCGTATGGATGATGATGGGGTGAACAGATCCTTCCAAGAGATGTCTCCACTCCTCAAGTGCCAACTTGATGGCCAAGAGTTCACGGTCACCAATCGAGTAATTTTTCTCTGCAGGAGAAAAGGTTTTGGAGAAAAAAACGCAGGTGAGGGTCTTTCCCGTTGGGTTTTTTTTTAAATTAAAATTGCACCAGCTCCGACATATGAGGCATCAAATTCGAGGATAAAGGGCTTCAATGGATCAGGCCTGGACAGTACAGTAGCAGAGGCAAAGGCAGCTTTGAGGTGGTTAAAGGCTTCCTCCGCCTGCGGTGGCCAGGATTTCGGATTAGAATTTTTATTGGTCAATGCTACAACAGGAGCAACAATGCTGGAGAAGTGGGGAATGAATTGACGGCAATGATTTGCAAATCCGAGAAAACGTTGGATAGCTCGCAGATCACTGGGGCGTGGCCAATCTAACACCGCAGATAGCTTGTCAGGGTCCATTTGAAGGCCTTGACCAGACATTATGTATCCCAGGAAGGGTAGACTGCTGCGCTATTTTTCAATTTTGGCATAAAGATGATTTTTGCGTAGGCGCTGAAGCACTTGATGGACATGGAGGCGGTGTTCCCCTAGGTTGGAGGAAAAAATAAGGATGTCATCAAGATAGACTACCACACAGGAATACAGCATGTCCCGAAAAATCTCATTGACTAAGTCCTGAAAGACTGCAGGGGCGTTGCAAAGTCCAAAGGGCATGACAAGATACTCAAAGTGTCCATCTCTAGTTTTGAACGTGGTTTTCCATTCGTCACCTTCGCGAATACGGATGAGATTATAGGCACCCCTAAAATCGAGTTTGGTAAAAATGTTTGCTCCCCACAGGCGATCAAATAGTTCTGAAATGAGAGGCAGAGGATAACGGTTCTTTACAGTAATTTTGTAAAGACCTCGGTAATCAATGCAAGGCCGTAGGGATCCATCTTTTTTTGCAACGAAAAAGAAGCCTGCTCCTGCAGGAGATGAAGATTTTCTGATAAAACCCTTTTTAAGGTTTTCTTGTATATATTCAGACATGACCTGCGTTTCTGGAGCGGATAGAGGGAAAATCCTGCCACGGGGTGGAGTAGTGCCAGAAAGCAAGTCAATAGGACAGTCAAAGGGTCTGTGTGGCAGTAAGACCTCTGCTTGCTTTTTACAGGACACATCAGAGAAGTCCTGGTAGGCCTTAGGTAAACCTGGCAGAGGTGTAGTGATGGAAACTTGAAAGATGGGTAGAGACTTCAGGCATCGCTTGTAGGACCCCAACTTTTAATGTCCCCAGAGGACCAATCTAGGGTAGGTGTATGGCGCTGCAGCCACGGCAGGCCAAGTAAGACTTCCGAGGTACAGTTGGGAAGTACAAAAAATTATATGTCCTTGTGATGGAGGACACCAACACCCATGCGCAAGGGTTGAGTGCGATAGCTCACGGTACAGTCCAGATTTAGATGGAGGAAATGTAGAATGGTTTGAGGAGACGGGTCACAGGGATGTTGAATTTATTGATCAATGAAGCTTCAATTACATTTCCCGTTGAACCAAAGTCCAGAAAGGCCTCAGCAGAGAAGGAAGACTTAGTGGGCAAGGAAATCTGTACTGGTATAGTCAGGCGTGGAGAGGAAGAATTCACACCTAGTAACGTCTCTCCCACGTTCACTTGGTGCGTGCGTTTCCCGGACGCGAAGGACGAAGAGGGCAGTCCTTTAAGAAATGTTCGGAGCTCGCACAGTACAGGCACAAGTTGTCGTTCCTATGGTGAGTCCTCTCTTGTTTGGTCAGGCGAGACCGGTCCACTTGCATGGCCTCCTCGGCGGAAGGCACAGAGACAGGTTGCAATGGATGCTGAAAGAGAGGAGCCAGGCGCGGATTACGCCTGGTGCGAACAAGATGCTTTTCCTGGCGAAGCTCCTGGCGTCTTTCAATGTAGCGCATATCAATGCGGGTAGCCAACTAGGTGAGTTCAGTCAGGGAGGAGGGTATCTCTCGTGCGGCCAGACAATCCTTGATGTGACTGGATAAACCTTTCTTGAAGGTCACGCAGAGAGCCTCATTATTCCAGGCCAACTCAGAGGCCAGTGTGCAGAACTGTATGGCATATTCACCCACTGTAGAGTCTCCTTGGATGAGGTTTAGCAAGGCTGTTTCAGTGGATGATGCACGGGCAGGTTCCTCAAAGACACTGCGTACTCCGGAGAAGAAGGACTGAATGGTAGCAGTGGCAGGATCTTTGCGGTCCCAAAGCGGTGTGGCCAAGGACAAGGCCTTTCCAGATAGCAAACTGACCACGAATGCCACCTTAGACCGTTCTGTGAGAAACTGGTCTGACATCATCTCCAGGTGCAGTGAACACTGGGACAGGAACCCACGGCACAGCTTAGAATCCCCATCAAACTTGTCAGGTAGAGACAGGCGGACTCTGGACATGGAAGCGGCAGCTCGCTGTGGAGGAGATGCTGGAGCTGGCGGAGGAGATGGTTGCTGCTGTGGAGGCAGAAGCTGCTGAAGCATGGCAGTCAACTGAGTCAGCTGTTGTCCTTGTTGGGCGATCTGCTGAGATTGCTGGGCGACCACAGTGGTTAGTTCAGCGAGACTTGGCAGCGGCACCTCAGCAGGATCCATGGCCGGATCTACTGTCAGGATCCGTACTGGTATGCGGGGAGGACACGGGTAGTGTATCCTCTGTGCCAGAGAGGCGATGGCGTGGACCGTACCAGGGGAATGGAATCTAAGGGATTACTGGTTTTCACCACAGCCCGCCACAAAGTGGGATGGACTTGCTGCGGCAGGTAACCCCCAGGTTGTTCCACCCGGTAGTGACTCAACCCCTCTGGCAGCTGAGACTGGCACGGCACACAAGGACAAGGCAAAGGCAAGGTCAGACGTAGCAGAAGGTCAGGGCAGGTAGCAACGGTTCGTAGTCAGGGGCAACAGCAAGGGTCTGGATACACAAGCAATGGGCTCACAAAAACACTTTCACTGGCACAAGGCAACAAGATCCAACAAAGACAGGAAGGGAAAGAGGGTTTTTATGCAAAATGGAAGTGATTACACTGATTGGGTCAGGCACCAATTAGTGGTGCACTGGCCCTTTAAATTTCAGAGAGCCGGCGCACGTGCGCCCTAGAGAGCGGGGCCGCGCACGCCGGGATGGAACAGAAGGAGGACAGGGCAGGTGAGAGGATCGGAATGTGCCCGCCGGGGACACTAGAGCGGGGCTGCACACAGAAGAACGCCACGAGCGCTCCGGAGAGTGACAGGGACCCGGAGCGCTCGGCGTTACACTCAGGCTTCCTTGACACAGCAAAGACAAGATGTTCTTCCCTGTGTCGGTCACCATGGTTCCCATTTCCAGTTGTCACAGAGAAATCCATGATTTGATTTCTTGACGAATCACTTGGAGCAGTTTCTGCCCTGTGTGACTCCGTTCGCCAAGGCAAACCAAGTGAAGAACAGCGTGATACCGTCGTGCGCGGCACTGTGACTTGTCCGTGCAGTGGATGCTGAGGGCATGATGGAGGATGAGGAGGCAGAGTTGGACATTGTCGCAGGGCCAACGGCATTAGAGCGTGGAGGCGGAAGCAGCGTGACCTTGCCAAGTTGCTGTTGTGGCTGTGCAGAAACCACATTCACCCAGTAGGCCTTAAGGGACATATGTTGTCCCTAACCGTAGTTACAGCTTCACATGTCAGCGCTGCCGTGCACTTTGGTACACACCGACAGGCTCAAGGACTGGCCCACCTTCTGTTCTATATATTTGTGCAGGGCTGGTACTGCCTTTTTCTAAAATAAATGATGCTTGGGATTCTCCACCTTGGTTCGGCACAGGCCATCAGTTCTCTGAAAGGTGCAGAGTGCACCACTTGAAAAGGGAGGGACTGCAGCACCAGCAACTTGGACAGGAACACATTTAGCTTCTGCACTGTTGGATGAGTGGACTCATACTGCTGTCTCTTGGAAATCGCTTTGGTGATGGATTGCTGCCAGAATGACTGAAGAGAAGTATGAGGAGCAGGAGCATCTGTACCAACATAAGATGGGAATAACAGACAGCTCCCTTCAGCTGAGGTGGTGGAGCCTTGGTTGGCTGAAACAGGGATCAACGTGCCACTGGGTGATGCCGCAGACTGGACCACCACATCAGAGCCACGGTTCTCCCTGGCCGAGGTGCCAACATTGGGACCCTGGCCATGCCTAACCTTCTGCCGACACATCTTGGCCATGTTAACCTCCTCCGGATGCTTGACAATAAACTGCAACACCGCCGAGTAGCCCCCAACAGTGTTCCCCCAACAGTCCCCAAAGACTGACTGCTACTGCCACGTACTCCGGGAACCCCTGGTCCGCCACCTCCCAGGCAAGTAGGTCTACCCCGGGCATGTTTGGCTCCAGACTTCTCACTCCTGCCACCCTGCTGACTCACAACCATACTGCCACCTTGCTGGCTCAGCTGCTTGCTCACGGGCAACCTGCAACCCTCTTCTGATGATGATGAAGCCCCTTCTGCACCCGGCTCCCAAGTGCGATCGTCTTTGTCATTATTGAGTTGTGTCTGCATGTCACTGATGTCATCCTTAAAGCGTACCTGTCATAGATCCAAAAAAAGTGATATATCAGTACCTAATCCTGATCGTGTACATATATGTTTTATGTCTCTAGGATCTTTATATCCAGAGATAAAAGCATTTATCTGCTGCTCAGTACGTTTTCCATCTTGCAGGCTGTAGGGGCATGTCTGTTTGTCTTTCTCACAGCGATGACTCTGAGTCTGGGGAGCGAGCCTGGGCAGTCAACAAATCTCTCCTCACTACTCTGTAACCCTTTCCTTTCTGATTTCACACTGTACATGTTACATAGAGGAAGATACTTGGAGCTTGCCTGCAGTATTTCTAAATTTTTATGAATACATTTTCTATCTATTGTATCTTTTCCTAGTAAAAAGTTGGATGCTAATAAACATAGCTGTCACTGGCTGGCACCGGAGTTCCCCTACAATAGGTACAAGCACCGGAGTTCCCCCACAGCACCTACAGGCATCAGAGTTCCCCCACAGTAGGTACAGGCATCTGAATTCCCCCCACAATAGGTACAGGCACCGGAGTTCCCCAACAGCAGCTACAGGCATCAGAGTTTCCCCATAGTAGGTACAGGCATCAGAATTCCCCCACAGTAGGTACAGGCATCATAGTTCCCCCACAGTAGCTACAGGCATTGGAGTTCCCCCACAGTAGGTACAGGCATCGGAGTTCCCCCGCAGTAGGTACAGGCATTGGAGTTCCCCCACAGTAGCTACAGGTATCAGAGTTCCCCGCAGTAGCTACAGGCATTAAAGTTCCCCCACGGTAGGCACAGGCATCAGAATTCCCCCACAGTAGGTACAGGCACCAGAGTTACCCCACAGGAGGTACAGGCGCAGGAGTTCCCCCACAGTAGCTACATGCACCAGAGTTCCCCCACAGTAGCTACAGGCACCTGAGTTCCCCCACAGTAGCTACAGGCATAAAAGTTCTCCCACAGTAGCACAGTTTCCCCACATTAGGTACAGGCATCAAAGTTCCCCCACAGCAGCTACAGGCATCAGAGTTCCCCCACAGCAGCTACAGACATTGGAGTTCCCCCACCGTAGGTACAGGCATCGGAGTTCCCCCACAGCAGCTACAGGCATCAGAGTTCCCCCACAATAGGTACAGGCCCCGGAGTTCCCCCACAGTAGGTACAGGACCTGGAGTTCCCCCACAGTAGGTACAGGCACCTGAGTTCCCCCACAGCAGCTACAGGCATCAGAGTTCCCCCACAGTAGGTTCAGGCATTGGAGTTCCTCCACAGTAGCTACAGGCATTGGAGTTCCCCCACAGTAGGTACAGGCATCAGAGTTCCCCCCACAGTTGCTACAGGCATGAGATTTCCCCCACAGTAGCACAGTTTCCCCACATTAGGTTGCAGTTCCCCCACATTAGGTAGCAGGGGGGGGTTCTGTAAGTGGTTTCCCGGCTCCCCTTCTTTGTTTACATTGCGGGAATACTTCGCACTGCCTGTGTGTGCACGCTCCCTGCACTCGTTCACAGGCAGTGCGTGCCCGCGCATAAGCAGAAATCAGCTATACTGGATACTTTACGGACGGTATCTGGTATGCTGCAAAATCAAGACTAGTCTGTCTGGCTGAAGACAGATGACCCCTAATGGTGGCTTTTTTTAGATTCTGGGGAAATTGAATTTTTTTTAAATAAATTTATATTGCATATAGCCATCATATGATTAATTCTCTAATAAATAAACAGTTTTCAACAATGACAGTGCCTCTTTAAGTTCCTAAATGGTGTCTGTTTCAGGAGCCTGAATGCTTGCAACACCACCTCCCATGCCTCTCTCCTTATTACTACTTGCCCTCCTAGCAGGTGTCTCCTCCACATCTTGGCTGGGCAGTAGCTGCTGACTGTCCTCTAGTTCATCATCCTGGAGCTGAGCCCACAGCATACAATAATTCTCTGTATGAGGGAACAGCAAAGGACAGAGGAAGTTGGAGGACAGGGACTGCTCCCGGGTCATGCCAACAGAGGGTTGAGTCTGAGGAACCCACTGACTGTTGACTTGGGGTGTCGGATGTCACTTGGGTGGAAGTGGATGACCGAGTTAACCATTCAATGAAGGCTGCACGGTTTCTGACACCGGGAGCTCAGACCTCTCGCTGCGAATCCTGCTGCCATGTGCCCCTACTCTGCTGCGACCTCTTCCTGAGCCTGATAAATTTAGGCCTCTGCCACTCCTCTGTGCACAGCCTGGCACTTTTCTGCCTGACATACTTGTAGAACAGTGGTGTGCGTATATATTTTACTTTTTATAGAGCAATACGCCCCTATAAGGCTGCAACAGTAACTTGCGGAACACTTAGTGTGTGTATATAGATCCCTGCTTTTACACTAACAGGTCACCTTTATGCTTGAAATAGAAAACACAACAGCAGAGTGCGTATGTATTTCCCTTTTTTTGGAATAATACGTCCCAGTAGGGTTGCACCAGAAATTAGCGTAACAATCTAGTGCATAAGTCTTTTATACTTACTGACCCTATTAGCTTTAACCAGAAAAAACACAGAACTGCATAGTGTGTATATATTTAACTTTTTTTTTGAGTAATATGCCTCAGTACGGTTGCACCAAAAATAAGCGTAACAATCTAGTTCGTAAGTATTTTAGTGCTATTACACTTATTCCACCCTATTAGCTTTAACCAGAAAAAACATAGAACTGCGAAGTGTGTATATATTTCACTCTTTTTAGAGCAATACGCCCCAGTAGGGGTGCACCAGAAATAAGCATAACAATCTAGTGCGTAAGTCTTTGAGTGTTTTTACACTTACTGCCCCTATTTGCTTTAACCAGAAAAAACGAAGAACTGCGGAGTGCGTATATGTTTCACTTTTTTAGAATGATATGCCCCAGTAAGGTTGCACCAGAAATAAGCATAACAATCTAGTGTGCAAGTATTTTAGTGCTTTTACACTTACTGCACCCTATTAGCTTTAACCAGAAAAAACATAGAACTGTGTAGCGCATATATATTTTGCTTTTTTTAGAGTAATACGCCCCAGTATGGTTGCCACAGAAAAAAGTGTACTCTCTCTCTCTCTGAACTGTCCCTGCCTGCACTAAGGTTGCTTGCAGTCTTTGAATGGGGATTGCTCCCAGTTCTAAACTCAATTGGCTGATCTGTTTTGTCAGTAATGCTGATTAGTGACCACACAGTGTCTGTTCTCTCTCTAGCAAGAACAAATTCGGGCTTGAGGTGAATGGATTCACCTCTGTAAAGATCTGTATTGTCAGTAATGGTGATTAGTGGTCACACAGTGTCTGCTTTGTCTGTAGCCAGAATGAATGCGGGCTTGAGGTGAGTGGATTCACTGCTGTAAAGATCTGTATTGTCTGTAACGGTGATACACAGTCTCTGCTCTCTCATCAAAATGGGAAATGCCCATCTTTCGCAATGGCTGCCGAATATATAGGGCTTTGACATCACAGGGCTGACTGGCTGCTGATAGGCTGCAGGCCGCCATGTGATTCATGGTGATCCCGCCTACCCATCTTCCCAGACTTCCTTACCTCATGTTCTCACACGTGTAGCCACCATTTTAGACCCCTGGCCCGCACAAAATAGTGGATAAAATGATTCATTACCACGAAGAGCTAGGAAAATTTGGATTTGTTCTGAATCAAATTTTTCCTGAAACAAATTTGACTTCTTCAGCTTTGATTCGCCCATCTTTAGTTGTGATGTGAACTACAGGGCTTTGTTAGCATGGCACAATATTATACAGGGTGAGCCATTTATATGGATACACCTTAATAGAATGGGAATGGTTGGTGATATTAACTTCCTCTTTGTGGCACATTAGTATGCGTGAGGGGGGAAACTTTTCAAGATGGGTGGTGACCATGGCGGCCATTTTGAAGTCGGCCATTTTTAATCCAACTTTTGTTTTTTCAATAGGAAGAGGGTCATGTGACACATCAAACTTATTGGGAATTTCACAAGAAAAACAATGATGTGCTTGGTTTTAACATAACTTTATTCTTTCATGAGTTATTTACAAGTTTCTGACCACTTATAAAATGTGTTCAATGTGCTGCCCATTGTGTTGGATTGTCAATGCAACCCTCTTCTCCCACTCTTCACACACTGATAGCAACACCTCAGGAGAAATGCTAGCACAGGCTTCCAGTATCCGTAGTTTCAGGTGCTGCAGAATGGGCAAAACAAAAATTGGAACAGGACCCTCAGTTTATGCAGAAGATTTTGTTCAGTGATGAGGCAAACTTTTATGTGAATGGTGAAGTTAACAAACAAAACCACGGCTATTGGTCTCACCCACATTGGATAGATCCCTCCAAGACTGATGAAACACAAAAATTGATGGTATGGTGTATGGGGTACAAAGATAGTGGGGCCATTCTTCATCAATGGAAACCTCAAGCCCACTGGATATGCGAAATTTCTACATGATGATGTGTTCCTAACCTTATATTTTAATAGTTCGGACATTTACGCACCACATATGATTATTTTTATTACATTATTTTATTTAAAAAAAGGGAAAATTTAAACTTTTAATAGGGAAAGGTTAATTCCCTTTTTTTACTTTTTTTTTTTAGCCCCCCTATAACATGCAATCTTTCGATTGCATTCACTGATCAATGCTATGCCATAGCATAGATAAGTGTTCTTGGCGCTCTGCTGCTCTAGCCTGCTGAGCAGGCTTGGAGCAGCAGATCGACGAAAGCTGCTGGCGACGGAGATCGGCGGGCAGCGATGACATGCGGCTGAATCCGATGGAAGCCGGTGAGTTGCCTAGCAACATCTAGAGGGTACAGTTTGAGACCACTATACAGTGGTCTCTAACTGTAGCCCTCCAGATGTTGCAAAACTACAACTCCCAGCATGCCCAGACAGCTGTTTGGGCATGCTGGAATATGTAGTTTTGCAACAGCTGGAGGGCTACAATTTGAGACCACTATATAGTGGTCAATAAACTGTAACCCTACAGATCTTGCAAAACTACAACTCCTAGCATGCCCAAACAACTGTTTGCTGTCTGGGCATGCTGGGATTTGTAGTTTTGCAACAGCTCGAGGACCACAGTTTGGAGATCACTTTGCAGTGTTCTCTAAAACTGTAGCCCTCCAGATGTTGCAAAACTGCAAATCCCAGCATGCCCAAACAGCAAACAGCTGTCTCGGCATGCTGGGAGTTGTAGTTGCGTACCACCAGCTATTGCATAACTACATCTCCCAGCATGCCCTTCGTCGATCAGTACATGCTGGGAGTTGTAGTTTTGCAACAGCTGGAGGCAGACTGGTTGTAAAATACTGAGTTAGGTTACAGAACCTAACTGAAGGTTTTCCAACCAGTGTGTCTCCAGCTGTTGCAAAATTGAACTCCCAGCATGCACGGTCTGTCAGTACATGCTGGGAGTTGTAGTTTTGAAACAGCTGGAGGTTTGCCCCCCCATGTGAACGTACAGGGTACATTCACACGGGCAGGTTTACAGTAAGTTTCCTGCTTCAAGTTTGGGCTGCGGCAAATTTTTCACCGCAGCGCAAACACCTAGCGGTAAACTCACCGTAACACGCCAGTGTGAATGTACCCTATAAACACTGCACTGACACATAATAAAGAGTAAAACATATACACCCCTAACACTGTCCCACCCAATAAAAATGAAAAATGTATTGTATGGCAGTGTTTCCAAAATGGAGCCTCCAGCTGTTGCAAAACAACAACTCCCAGCATTTCCGGACAGCCACTGACTGTCCAGGCATGCTGGGAATTTAGCAACAGCTGGAGGCACCCTGTTTGGGAATCACTGGTGTAGAATACCCCTATGTCCACCCCTATGCAATCCCTAATTTAGTCTTCAAATGCGCATGGAGATCTCTCACTTCTGAGCCCAGTCAAGGAAACAGTTTAGGGCCACATATGGGGTATTTCTGTACTCGGGAAAAATTGCACTACAAATTTTGGGGGGCTTTTTCTCCTTTTACCCCTTATGAAAAGGAAAAGTAGGGGGCTACACCAGCTTGTTAGTGTAAAAAAATTAAAATGTTTACACTAACATGCTGGTGTTGCCCCATACTTTTTATTTTCACAAGCGTTAAAACGAAAAAAAAGACCCCAAATTTGTAACGCAATTTCTCCTGAGTACAGAAATACCCCATATGTGAGTTTAAAATGCTCTGCGGGAGTACAACAAGGCTCAGGAGTGAGAGCGCAACATGTACATTTGAGGCCTAAATTGGTGATTTGCACAGGGGTGGCCGATTTTACAGCGGTTCTGACATAAACGCAAAAAGATAAAAACCCACATGTGATCCCATTTTGGAAACTACACCCCTCACATAATGTAATAAGGGGTACAGTGAGCATTTACGCCCCACAGGTGTCTGGCAGATTTTTGGAACAGTGGTCCGTGAAAATGAAAAATGTAATTTTTCATTTGCACAGCCCACTGTTCCAAAGATCTGTCAAACGCCAGTGGGGTGTAAATACTCACTGCACCCCTTATTAAATTCTGTGAGGGATGTAGTTTCCAAAATAGGGTCAAATGTGGGGGGGTCCACTGTTCTGGCACCACGGGGGGGCTTTGTAAACGCACATGGCCCCTGACTTCCATTCCACACAATTTTTTTCCCAAAAGCTCAATGGCGCTCCTTCTCTTCTGAATATTGTAGTTCGCCAGCAGAGCACTTGACATCCACACATGGGGTATTTACATACTCAGAAGAGATGGAGTTTCAAATTTTGGGGGGCATTTTGTCCTATTACCCCTTGTAAAAAAAATTAATTTGATGGAAAACTAGCATTTTAGTGAAAAAAAAATAATAATTTTCACATCCAAATTTAACGAAAAGTCGTGAAACACCTGTGGGGTGTTAAGGCTCACTGGACCCCTTGTTACATGCCTTGAGGGGTGTAGTTTCCAAAATAGTATGCCATGTGGATTTTTATTTGCTGTTTTGGCACCATAGGGGCTTCCTAAATGTGACATGCTCCCCAAAAACCATTTCAGAAAAACTCACTCTCCAAAATCCCATTGTCGCTCCTTCCCTTTTGAGCCCTCTACTGCGCCCACCGAACACTTGACATACACATATGAGGTATTTTCTTACTCGAGAGAAATTGATTTACACATTTTAGGAAGATTTCTCTCCTTTTACCCCTTTTAAAATTTCAATAACTTTGTCTACAAGAACATGCCAGTGTAAAAAATGAAAATTTTGAATTTTCTCCTTCAATTTTCTGCTATTCCTGTGAAACACCTAAAGGGTTAACAAACCTTTTGAATGTCATTTTGAATACTTTGATGGTGCAGTTTTTATAATGGGGTCCTTTGTGGGGTATTTCTAATAAGAAGGCCCTTCAAATCCACTTCAAAACAGAACTGGTCCCTGAAAAATTTCGGTTTAGAAAATTTTTTGAAAAATTTGAAAATTGCTGCTACTTTGAAGCCCTCTGATGTCTTCCAAAAGTAAAAACATGTCAACTTTATTATGGAAACATAAAGTAGACATATTGTATATGTGAATCAATATATCATTTATTTGGAATATTCATTTTCTTTATAAGCAGAGAGCTTCAAAGTTAAAAAAAATTCTAAATTTTAAATTTTTTCATCACATTTTGGAATTATTCACCAAGAAATTATGCAAGTATCAACAAAATATTACCATTAACAAAGTAGAATATGTCACGAAAAAACTATCTCAGAATCAGAATGAAAGGTAAAAGCATCCCAAAGTTATTAATGTTTAAAGTGACAGTGGTCAGATGTGCAAAAAAGTGTCCTACAGTGAAAATTGGCTGGGTCCTTAAGGGGTTAAAGCCTAAATAGTTGTGATTACAGTCCGGGGTGCCGGAGCTACTTCAGCAAACCTTTTGCCTGGTGACTACTAGAGCCACATTTATATACTGTGTGGGACATTTATAAGTTGTGTTCTCTACATTTACAGACATGTCAGCAGACATCCAGGCATGGTAGCCAGCCAGCACATGATATTAACATATTACATGTTGCCACTCATTATATATGGTAAAATGTAGTGACAGGTTCCCTTAAACAATTAGAAATAAAGACTTTTGTACATGAATACAAACTGATTAGTTATATAAGTTTAAAAAACATAAATGAAATAACAAGTCATGTATTGTGTATTGAAACATTATTTTTATGCATGTAAAATAAATACAAAAAATCATTGTCACAGTCAGCATAAAACATTATTATACAGTCAATTAAGTTTAAAACTACACAAAAATGAAATGAAAGCTTGTAATTTTAATGCAACCTGTTGCAGATATTTAATACAGCAAGAGGAACAAAGAAAATGTCATGTATGAAAAGACAAATAGCATCAGCAGATTTTCTTACTGGGCTATTTATCACTACTCTCAGCAATATGTCACTTTGTATGATTCATACTTTTCTAATTGAAAGCCACTTTCTTCTCCCGCTTGGACCTATAGAATACATTGTGACATGCAAAACCTTTACTAAGTGAGAGAAGTCAAATTCAATAAAAGCTCTGACAACATTGTAGATATGAAAATTAGTTTTGCGGCACCTATTTACTGATGAAAAATATAATGAACTATATCAGCCCAGAGGTTAACCAGACCTTACCCTGACAGTTCAGAATAAGTATTTAGGTGATTCCTACCACTGGTAGCTGAATCGGAAGTAACAATAACAGACAGCTGTGGCCAGCAGCTGCCTGTTTAAATATGGCACTGCCTGTCAGCATAGGACGATGGCCCTAAGCCTGATTGGCAGGCATCCCCACTCCAGCTGTAGAAACTAAGCACCACCTGTGGTGCCATGAGAAAGGAGAGGCCTAGGCCATCAGTGAATTGTGAGGGAGAGAGAAAGCAAAGAGCTCCAATGTGCAGAAAAAACAATGAAATGGAGAGCCCCCCACACAGTGAAGACTCACCAGATTGTGTTGTGCAAACCGTAGAGGCACAACACTCATAAGTGCATTCTCCTTGTGGAGGAGTAGTGATCGTGGACTGCAGCTTATCCCACCCAGGCTGTGCAGCGAGGGAATCAACGGAACTCCAGGGTGTCACACCACTAAAGGTGCGGTCAGAAACAGGATATTTTAGAAGCGCTGTCCACGGCCAAGTATGGGTGAAATAAATTTATTGATAACTAATACATGTAATGCGTTTCAAGGACGCTCTGTCCTTTTCATCAGACATCAGACAGATGTCTGATGAAAAGGACGGAGCGTCCTTGAAACGCGTTACATGTATTAGTTATCAATAAATTTATTTCACCCATACTTGGCCCGTGGACAGCGCTGCTAAAATATCCTGTTTCTGCCCGCACCTTTAGTGGTGTGACACCCTGGAGATCAGGGAATTGTGGCATTGTAAGTACATATGGCATTGGCATTGTAAGTGGCATGTGGCATTGTAAGTCACATATGCAGAGTTGGACAGGGCACCTGAGACTACAATATGACATTAAAAAATGCATTTTTTTGGGAGGGGGGTAAAAAGTAATCACAGGTCCTCTTTAAATACTGAGTTCCAAGGCCACAAGAAAAAATCAATAACAGTGCCCCCCCAAGGGGCATTTAAAATACTGGTGGATTCCCTCAGGCCCCAATACCTGGTTGTGACTTTTACCTCTGCTCCTTCTATAGCTCCACCCTCAATTTAGACTATCTGGAAACATATATATATATATATGAACAAGGAAAAAAAGAGAAGAAAATATAAATATTAAGAAGAAAACAACATTTATTACTGACAGTTTTTTTAATCTAAATTTATTTTGTAGTTGTTGAACTTAGAAAGATAGATCTGACCTGGTGTTGCCTATAGTCAGCATTTGGTTAATCTCGGAACTCTATCTTTATAGTACTGTAGATGAGGGATTTGCGTCACTTGTGTCCAGGCCAAGCCTCAATTTTTTCTACATAGCTTATGAAGACCTATCCGTTCTCTGATATCCCAATGTCAAAATTTTAGGTTTGCAACCTCACCCCTCCCCACAGGGATTCTAGGTTTGCAACCTCACCCCTCCCCAGAGAGGAGCCAGATTGTAGCGATGGTAAAATCTGATGGTCCACCTTCTATGGTGTGGTCCAATAGGGCAGATGGACAGGGGTTGTCTTTGTGAGACCACCCTTTTAAGCTTAGATCTAAGGCACCAGTATGCATATATGTATGTGTGTATGTATTTAAAATCTACAGAGGCACCATATGTGTATATAGTAGGAGGGATAGTTAGTAAATGTCCCTTATACATTTAGTAAAGAGAAAAAGTTGAGCAATTGCCTATAGCAACCATATTACTTTTTTTTTATAAAAAAAAAATAAAAGTGATCTGATTGGTTGCTATGGGTTACTGGCCAACTTTTCCTTTGCACAAGTTTTGTCCCCTAGACTGGTATGTAAACCATGGGACAGTAGAGTCATTGTATAGACCCAAAGAAGTTAATTTATGTGGTTTATTTATTCAAATAGTAGACACATGTGGTGTCCCGGTACCACATCCTATATGGTACCTGTTTATAGGTCACCATAGCCAGAGTCCCTAGGACGTCGGGGTCCTTTTGTATAGTCCACGCTTAGACACCTCTCACCCCTATAGTCTTTACTCTAGTCATATGCTCCTTATTTGTGGAAGTTTAACTGTATAAAATGTATATAAATAGTTAATTACCTGTGAGAAGCATAGCAGGACATTCGGGTCATGTGATCAGGTAAACTCTATGGTATTTCTGCTTGAGGACCTTTGGAGGTCCTTGTGACGTAATGCACTCATTTCCTTTGTGACGGTGAGTGACAGATGGCTGGACCAATCAAAACGGCCCTGCCCATATAAGGGCGCGGTGGCCATTAATCTCTCTCTTGGTTCCTGGCTGTTGACGAGAAAGGATCTGCGCTGCTGTCATCAGTGAGTCTAGGCCTTAGCCTTGCGGCGACGGCTGTTCTATTCCAAATTGTGAGTGTATCAATCCCTAAACACTCTGCAAGACCCCCGGACCTTATCTATCCCCTAAATCCGGACGGATCTTCGTAATATACCCTGAATTCCGAGACTATTGTCTAAAGTCAAGGTCCACAACATCTGTCAGTCATTGAAGTATATAGAGACTGTTTGATTGAGACTGTTACTACTCTGTGGATGTACCGCAAGCCGTTAAATAAAGTTTACGCAAGTTCAAATTCAACTACCTTGTGGACCTTCAGTCTTTATTCTTATGCACCTATCGTTACTGGGAAGGGCGGCGATAGGCCGGAGAGTCATCTCAGCATACTAGCCCTCAGCCCGGCGTCACAAACTATAGGGTTAACATTAACCCCTGATATACCAAAGCAAATCCCTGACTGTACTACCCCTACCCCTGAGGCCTACCACACACATAATTAGCATAATGCTTTAGAGAAAAAAAAGTCATACAAATGTAATTTTATGACCTATGTAATTTAAACTAAATCTCTCAATTTCTTTTTGACATTAACAAATTTATGACCGGCCTTGGGTTACAGCATCTCATAATAAATGGCTATTTAGAACTGTGTATATATATTAAAAAAATACATCTATTTTTCTTTCAGAAAATAAAAATAAGAACCTTTGGAAATACAGATGCTAATAACAAACCCACAATCCTTATGTTAATGGCATCATGTGCTTTTGTTACTTTGTCAGCTTTTTTTCTAATAACTTTGATGTGGTTATTTATTTCCTCTTTCAGTAAAGCATGAAAGGCTTTCAGCAGGAGAATGAGGATTTAAGTCACTTCACATATGTGAATTAGAAATTACAACATCAAGATTGCTATTGCATAATCCTTTAAAAAAATTAATGAATAAAGCAGATTACACGGCCCTTTGTAAGAGAAACATAGAATGGGACTGGTCTGCTCTCCTATGATGCCAAATAGAGATCAGCGAATCGTAGCTGACGAACCCAAATTTGTTACAGATTTCAGTAAATATTCGATTCACAAGGAATGTGAATATCGCCGCGATTCTATCACGAGAATCGCTTCATTAAACTGCGGTCCAGGCTCCAGGGCATCTAAACTGGCGGATCCACATGTCAGTACATGGGGCAAGGAACACTGGGAAGGCGGGAAGACAAGGCGGGAAGGGTAGGAAGTAGATTGGATGACCCTGAATCACATGCAGGATGTAGCCTATCAGCAGCCAGTCACCCCTGTGATGTCACAGCCCTATATAATCGGCAGACATCTTGCGGCCAATCACTTCATCACAATACACTGCAGAAGGATCATAGGATGTAGAGCCTGTGTGTGTGTTACAGCAAAGAAAAGCGCAGTCCAGCAGCGTATAACATCCTCCTAGTCACATCAGCATTCTTGTGGATGGAGAGCAGTGTTTTTTTCTCTGAAAAGGATTTTTACTGCAGCTGCAGGCATTAACCTCACAGTAAATTTCTTTGGCATATTATTACAGAGAGGGGCAGATAGCTGTGTGTTGCCTTTTACATTTCAAAAATCTGTTTCAACTTCATAAACCGTAGCAGAGGAGGCAGGAATAATTTTTCAGCGAAATTCAGTGTCTTTGTTCCACAAAAAATCATTTGCTGGTTATATTAGTCTTTAGACGGTATAATACACAGCAGTCCATTCCTAATAATCTTTAACAGAGTGCAATTTTGTGTTTAGAACACAGCTTTTTTTGGCTGCAGCACTGTTGTGTACTGCTGGTGTTTTACAAAAATATGTTTTTTTTAAAGGGTACTGTAGCGCATTTTTCAGCCCTCATAAAAGCATACCGCATACGTACATCTAAGTACTGTACTATTTTGTACCTGTTAATCTGTCAAGGGCCTACATACTGTGAAAGGACAGCCAAAAGTAATCACCAGCTGGTGTTTTACAAAAATACAGAGTTTTTAGGCGTATTGTAGCACATTTTTCTGCCCTTATAAGTGCATACCGCACACATACATCCAAGTAGTGAACTATTTTGTACCTGTTAATCTGTCAAGGGCTCACATACTGTGAAAGGACATTCAAAAGTAATCATCGGCTGGTGTTTTACAAAAATACAGAGTTTTTAGGCGTACTATAGCGCATTTTTCTGCCCTCATAAGTGCAGATCGCATATGTACATCTTAGTAGTGTACTATTATTTACCTGTTAATCTGTCAAGGTCCTACATACTGAGAAACTCAAGGCAAAAGTATTCACCAGCTGGTGTTCTACTCAGATACTTCTTAACGTGTACTGTAGAGCATTTTTCTGCCCTCAACAGTGCATAGCACATACCTACATCTAAGTAGTGTACTATTTTGTACCTGTTAATCTGTCAAGGGCCTACGCCTGATCTAGACAAATACTGTTTTAAGCGTAGTGAAGCGTATTGTATTCCCCTCATATACGCACTAAATATGTCAGACAGAGAAATATCAGGACATGCACAGAGGAGTGGCAGAGGCCTAAATCTTTCAGGCAGAGGTCACAGCAGACTAGGGGCGAGTGGCAGCAGGAGTCGTAGCGAGAGGCCTGAGCTCCAGTTATCAGCTAGCGGTCGTGTCTCGACCAGCAACCCATCTGCCATTGGCGATTGGTTAACACGGTCATCCACTTCATCACAAGTGACATCTGACACATCCAGTCAATAGTTGGTGGGTTCAGACACAGCCCTCAGTTGGCATGGCCCGGGAGCAGTCCCTGTCCTCCCGTTGCCTCTGTCCTATGCTGTTCCCTTCCGTACAGAAGTATCTTATGCTGTGGGTTCAGCTCCACTATTCACTGAAGACGATCTAATAGAGGACAGTCAGCAACTACTGCCTAGCCAAGAAGTGGACGAGACATCCGCCGCTTACTCCGCTAGGAGGGCAAGTAGTGATGAGGAGAGTGACGTGGAAGGCGGTGTTGCCAGGGTTCAGGGTCCTGAAGCAGACACTGTTGAGGAACCTAAGGAGGACATCAGTGACGTGCAGACACTTGTTGATGATGATGAAGTCGATTGCAAATGGGAGCCGGATGCAGAAGGGGCTTCATCATCATCAGTAGAAGAGAGTTGCAGGTTGCCCGTGAGGCAGCAGCTGAGCCAGCAAGGCGGTAGCATTGTTGGCACTCAACGTGGTGGCAGAAGTGGAAATTCTGGAGCCAAACATGTCCGGGGGAGACCACCTGCTTTGAGGCAGCCTACCTTCCCGGGAGGTAGTGGAATAGGGGTTCCTAGAGACAGTGGCAGTCAATTAGTGCAGACTGTTGGTGGGAAAATCAACTACTCGACGGTGTGGCAGTTTTTCATCAAGCATCCGGAGGAGGTTCACATAACCACATGCAAGATATGTCGGCAGAAGGTGAAGCCTGGCCAGGGTTCCAATGTTGGCACCACGGCCATGCGTCAACATATGCTTCATCACCATAAAGCAGCCAGGGAGAACCGTGGCTCTGATTTAGTGGTCCAGCCTGCTGCATCACCCAGTGGCATGCTGCTCCCTCTTTTAGCCAGCCAAGGCTCCACCACCTCAGCCGAAGGGAGCTGTGTGTCATACCCTCCTTCTGTCACTTCAGATGCTTCTGCTCCTCCTACTTTTAGTCAGCCATTCCGCCAACAATCCATCGGCGAAGCCATGTCCAAGAGACAACAGTATGCGCCCACTCATCCAACGGGTTAGAAACTGAATGTGCTCCTGTCTAAGTTGCTGGTGATGCAGTCCCTCCATTTTCAAGGGGTGGACTCTGCACCTTTCAGAGAACTGATGGATTGTGCCGAGCCGAGGTGGATAGTGCCAAGCCGTCATTTTTTTGCGAAGAAGGCAGTACCAGCCCTGCACAATTTTGTGGAAGAGAAGGTGGTCCAGTCCTTGAGCCTGTCAGTGCGTATCAAAGTGCAAGGCAGCGCCAACGTCTGCAGCTGAAACTAAAGTCAGGGACAATACATGTCCTTTACGGCTCACTGGGTGAATGTGGTTCCTGCACAGCCACAACCCCAACTTGGACAGGTCACGCCGCTTCCTCCTCCACGATTTCAGCCCATTGGTCCTGTGACAGTGTGCGACTCTGCCTCCTCATCCTCCACCGTTTCCTCAGCCTCCACTGCCCAGACAAATCTCAGTGGCCCTTCAGCATACTATGTGTGCAGGACACGGCAGTGGCACAATGTTCTTCACATGGTTTGCCTTGGCGAAAAGAGTCACACAGGGCAGGAACTGATAAAAGTCATTCTAAAGAAATCGGAGCATGGCTTACTCCACAAAAACTGGAAATGGGAACCATGGTGACTGACAATGGGAAGAACATCTTGCATGCGCTGTGACTGGGAAGGCTGAGCCATACACCGCATAGCACACGCTCCTTGAGCTGTAGCATCAGAACGGTATCCCACAACATCGTCTGATTTGTTGGAATTCCACCCTCGATGTGTTGGACCGTCTGTACGAACAGAGAAAAGCCATCACCGATTTCTTGATCATCCAAGTGGATAGGGGTATTCCCCTGTGTAACGTCAATGTGAACCAGTAGCAGCTCATACGTGACACCTGCCGTTTTCTCAGGTTCTTTGAGAAAGCCACATTATTAGTAAGTCACCAGGATTACAGGATGAACGACGTCATTCAACTTACAACACGTGTTGGAAACGATGGCTGGTCAGGGCACTGGAGACGTGGTGCCTACATCTCACGGCCACATGAGCCCTTTGGGGGCTGAACTGGAGGAGGAGGAGGGGGAGGGGCATAGTGGAGCACAGTTTAGGTTTCGCTAAATGGGCATTTTTTCTGGTAATCTTACAGGAGAGGAGGAGCAGCCAGAGGAGCTAGAGGGTTATGAGGAAGGTGAGACAGAGACACACCATGGCAGTAGGCAGTGGAGATGGAGGCAGGGAGTCCCTCCTAATTACTTGCACAAATGGCACGATGCATGCTCACCTGCTTGCGTAGTGACAGCCGGATTGTCACCATTCGGCAGCGGGATGACTTCTGGCTCTCCACCTTCTTGGACCCTCGCTACTGTCACACAATAGGGGCCTTTTTTACACCCACTGAGGGAGGACAAAATGACCTACTACAGAGACATCCTATGTAGTAAGTTGGCCGATGCCTATCAGCGCCATTGTCCATCCTCTCGCAGGTCTGAATCGGGGGGCCTCCTGCGCTCACCTTCCACTGCAATGGCTGCTGGGGAGGGATGGGGTGACAGGAGCAGTACCAGTATCAGCAGCAGCCTGAGTCTACAGTCGCTGAATGGTAGTTTTCTTCACCCGCATAGTGAAGCAACTCATCAGCAGCAGGTACACCTGGAACAGGACCTGAACCAGCAGGTGGTGGCATACCTTGACATGCCCATGCCAACACACCTTGAAGATCTGCTGGACTTCTGGGCAGCCAAACTTGATTTGTTGCCGCAACTAGCAGAGTTTTCCCTGGAAAAGCTGTCCTGCCTGGCCAGTAGTGTGCCATCAGAGTGGGTGTTTATTGCGGCAGGGGCCATAGTCACCCCAAGGAGAACTCGAAAAATGTGGAGAGACTGACCTTTGTGAAGATTAATCAGGTATAGATCAGCCAGGATTTCCACCACCAATGCCTGAAAGTGGCATGAGAGTAGATTGACCATGGTGCCACACCAACACTTTATAAATATGGATAGTGCAAAACAGATTCCGCATCAGACCTTTCTTCACCCACCTTTGTAACAGGGTACTGGTATTGCCACCCACCACTGCTACTGGGCCTAAGACATTACCTATATATGTTTATGGTAGCACTAGGTACCATACATCTTCAATGGAAATTTCAAAATTCATCTTTTATTCTTAGAGATTGTGAGGCCCTATTGTCTCCCCATGCTGACACAAACTCCAGGCAGTCATTCAGACACTATATGATCTCCTCCTACTGATGCCACCTCCAGGCTCTGTCATTGTGCTGCCATGTGACATGTGACTCCTTGTTAGATTTGGTCCTTTGTACCCACATGCCGGGGCTCGGGACACTAAAACTTCTTCCAAAACGCTCAATTTAAATTTCAAAATCATAAATATCAACGGTCTCCTCATGCTTCTGCCTACTCCAGGCTGTGCCATTCAGACACTGTATGGTCTACTCATGCTTCAGCCAACTCCAGGCTGTGTCATTCAAGCAATACATGGTTTACTGATGCTGCTAGGCCTGGGTATAAAAATGTTGTTATGGTAGCACTAGCTACCCAAAATCTTCAGTTAAAATTTCAGAATTCATCTTTTAATCTTAGGGATTGTGAAGCCCTAGTGTCTACTCATGCTGCTGCCAACTCCTGGCTATGCCATTCAGACACTATATGGTCTCCTCATGATTCAGCCAACTCCAGGCCGCATCATTCAGGCAATATATGGTTTACTGATGTTGCTGGGCCTGGGTCTGGGAATAAAAATGTTGTTATGGTAGCACTAGCTACCCAAAATCTTCGGTTCAAATTTCAGAATTCATCTTTTAATCTTAGGGATTGTGAAGTCCTAGTGTTTACTCATGCTGCTGCCAACTCCTGGCTGTGCCATGAAGACACTAAATGGTCTCCTCATGCTTCAGCCAACTCCAGGCTGTGTCATTCAGGCAATATATGGTTTACTGTTGCTACTGGGCCTGGGTCTGGGAATAAAAATGTTGTTATGGCAGCACTAGATACCCAAAATCTTTGGTTTACATTTCAGAATTAATCTTTTAATATTAGGGATTGTGAAGCACTAGTGTCTACTCATGCTGCTGCCAACTCCTGGCTATGCTATTCAGACACTAAATGGTCTCCTCATGCTTCAGTCAACTCCAGGCTGTGTCATTCAGGCAATATAAGGTTTACTGATGCTGCTGGGCCTGGGTCTGGGAATAATACTTTTGCTATGGTAGCACTAGCTACCCCAAAATCTTCGGTTTAAATTTCAGAATTAATCTTTTAATCTTAGGGATTGTGAAGCCCTAGTGTCTACGCATGCTGCTGCCAGCTCCAGGATGTGTCAATCAGCTACTATATGGTCTCCTCATGCTTCAGCCAACACCTCCACGCTGTGTCATTCAGCCACTATATGGTCTCCTCATGCTTCAGCCTCATCCAAGCTGTGTCATTCAGCCACTATATGGTCTCCTCATGCTGCCAACACCTCCACGCTGTGTCATTCAGCCACTATATGGTCTCCTCATGCTGCCAACACCTCCACGCTGTGTCATTCCGACACTATATGGTATCCTCATGCTGCCAACACCTCCACGCTGTGTCATTCAGTCACTATATGGTCTCCTCATACTGATGCCACCTCCAGGCTCTGTCATTGTGCCGCTTTGCGGCAGGGATTCTAAAAGCGATGCCTGTAATCTGCATGTCATTCTGAATAACAGTATTATTTCACTACCCCACCACACTCCATATGCGTGTTAGAACATAGCAAAGTGTTCTACACCCCCTATTGAGGTTCTCTGTAGGCCAGAAATAGCAGTTTTTAATATAGATTTGAAGCAAATAAATTTGGATAGAACCACATTTTTCCCAAAAATTTGTCAAATCAGCCAAATCAAATTTTTCAAAAGTTCACTCATCTCTAGTGCCAAACTACCATGTATTTTTTCTACTTGGTATAAGAACATACTGAGGTTAGCCGAGTCTTGCTTTTTTATCTGCTCTGTTTTAATGTCAGAGTCTAAGTGTTCACTGCTTATGCACTTCCCTCCCTGCTCTGTGTGTATGGTGCCATTGACTTGCTCACAATAACACCAATTTGGGAGAGAACATGCTAAGTGTTCACTTTTCCGGCCTCATTGTAGCAATCTGTCAAGGTCTAACCCACCAATACCCCCACCTCCTGATCAAACATGTGAATTTTTTTTTCGTAATGACAGTTCCTATTTATAGGAATAGTAGTGTGGGGATAATGTTATCTTCTATCATTTCTTTACTGAACACAGATAGCTGCAAAAAGAGCATCATAACCATAGAGTAGCACAATATATACTTTATCATATAAGTTCAGTTGGTCTTGCAAAAAACAAGCCCTCATCTGGGTCTGCAGATGGGAAAATAATGTTATGGCAAAAGGCAAGAAGGAAAAATTAAAACCTCAAAAGTGAAAATTGGCTGTGTCTTTAAGGCCAAAATGGGCCCTGTCCTTAAAGAGGAACTCAACTGCCCCAGTTTGGGACAAAATGTTCTGAACACTTGGGCAGTGGAGTATCACTTTAAAGGAGTATTACAGGATGCAAAAATAGACTGAACCCTTAATCATGGCTATCATTGCATGGGTATAATAGGAGTTTTAGGTTATGTTCACACTACGGAATGTCTGCACCGAGAATCTCCATGCGGACATTCTGCAAACTGCGCTCTAGGACCACACAGGATTGCGTCGTCTCATAGACAGCTATGCATTCCATGCGGAGTGTGCAGAAAGAATGAACCTTTTAATTATTTTGTGCACAGTGCAGCAGAATCCCATTGAATTCAGCGGGACTCTGCTGCAGCGCACTTTCCATGCGGAATTCCAATGCGGGATCTGGCACAGAAATTCTGACGAGTGAACATGGCCTTATACTATGGGAAAGAGGTGTGAACATCCTCCTGTGGTTAAATCGAAATTAGCTGGTATGAATACATGCTTGTTGAGGAAACCTTTGTTAAATGTAAATAAGTTCCAAACACAACTTACACCTTATTACAAAAGATAGAAAGGTTAAATGAAAAAAATGCAGCATTGAACATGAAGGGACATAAATATATAGCACATTACAAATTAATTAAAGTTGTTATCCACCATAAGGTGATTTTAGTGTGTACCTGGCAGGCAGTAATGGACATACTTAAGAAGGATCTGCGCTTGTCTTGGGGCTAAATGGCTATGCCATGAGATTACCATAACACTGTGGCTAGCTTTTTGTGAACTTGTATTTCCTGTTTGACATTTCTTTTTTTTACTACAAATCCCACAATTCCATTTTCCTCCCTCCCACACATCAGCCACTCCACCCACTGAAACATAAATGAGCTGCATCCATCAAAAGACCTGTGGTTTTCAATCAGGGTGCCTAGAGCTGTTGCATTAGTTGCAGATTGATCTCTCTCCCACCAAGTGATCCCTCCACCCATTGAAGCAGACAGGCTCCCTGTCATCAGCTGACTAGTGAGTCAGGTCTCGGCCGCATTGCAAGCTGGAAAAAATCCGAGACAACAGTCATTTTGTATGCTGATAAAAATAAATATTGGGGTGAAAATCGCAGAATAATTGTGATAAAACCATCAGACACAGGTACAGATACTATATTATGAACTACACAAATTTTACAGCCCCTGTAGCATAGTCAAATAAAAAAAATCCTGGAATACCCCTTTAAGCAAAATATGCTTAACATATGGATGGAGAAACAAAATGAATAAAAATCTCAATAGATTAACAATGACAGAATGGAATAAACAAAACGTAAAATAGCAATGTAAAGAAGACTAATCACTTATAGATGGTAGTAGAACAAAAAAATATATAAAGAAAATATAGTGCAAAGGTTGAATAGTGCATATAGAGGAAACACAAATAATTAGTAATGCAACATGAATTTGTATCCCCATGGAAAATCTGGTATATACCTTCAAGCTATCGGTGTTTCCAGCATATTGTTCAATAAAGTGCTTAGATGCTTCAGTGGGATGTGAATGTTATGTATATGCTCTAGTGCATATATTTTCAATTTTCCACTAGCATGTCCTATGTACCTTTTTTTTATTTTTTTTATTTTTTGCACTGTGTACAATCTATAGCATAGATTACATTCCTGCATTGGAACAATTGGATTTTATAGGTGGAGAAGGAACTACTATTAAAACATTCAGTGGGTTGCTGAGAAAAATGTGCATGTTTTACAAGGATTGACTCCACACAAATCTCCAATCTACAAGGATTGACTCCACACAAAAATCCAAGCACTAGATTTTTCCATATATAAGGCATGGCAACACATTATGTATGGTAAAATATTTATACTCAACATCCCTGGGGGACATTTTTTTCCCCTAGGGACAGTGAGGATATAAAGTTTGTAAGTTACCCCTGCTGCCCTGTAAGTAGTCCCCTGGACAAGGAGCTATACTCACCTAGTCCCATCGCTCCCCCTCGGCTTGATTGACAGCTCTGCTCTGTCTGCTTAGGATTCAGAGCAATAATGCGGGCCGTCAATCACACCAAGGGGGTCTCACTACAGCCGGAGCGACGGGACTAGGTAAGTATAGCTCCGCGCCCAGAGGACTGATTATGGGGTTACGGGGATAACTTACAAACTTCATATCCTCACCATCCCTGAGGGCAAAAAAATTACCCTGGGATGGTGAAGATTAAGATTTTACCATATATAACACGTTGCCAAGCATTATAAAGTGGCATTGCTGGCAGCAGATAAAGAAGAACTGATCATTTTCAGTTTTGTCAGTGCTCAATACAATAAAGAGATTATTTAACACAACTGATCTAATGTGAAATCTAATTTTTGGTTCATACATAGAACTGAGAGATTGTTTTTAACAATCTCACAAACTGAAGAAAATAGAGGACTGAACTCCGTAACTAAAGTTGGTGTTTGAATTTTTGTTTGTCGTTATTTTCAGTGGATCCTTTTGTTATGCAATTATTCAGAACATGTTTACTGTGATATTTACAACTCTGGAAATCAACCATTCATTGTACCCCTGTTTGAAACAAATGGGAATTTTCACCCATTTTCATTTGTGTGGTGACTGGTTCTGCCAGAACCCATGGGGTTAATGATTTCTAGCCCTGTTGTTTGTTTTGGTTGCTGGGACGACGCCACTGTGAACCTGGTTGTGGTTAAGCTTACTGAGCCAATTAGATTCCTCCTGGTTGCAGCTCAGGCATATATAAGGAGGCCCTTTTCAGTCATTCTCTGTTTATGATAGTTCTTAATAACTTACCTAGCTATCTCTGTACTCATTCTGTTTAATCTGGTTTTGTGACTTCTGGCTTGGCTTTTGACTTGATACCCTGTTACTGTACTTCGTGCTCTCCAGGTTTAGACTCGGCCCTCTGACTACGTATTTTTGTGTGTGCGTGTTTAGGTTTGTTTTCTGTTAGTCGTGTACCTCCAGCCTTTCCCGTCCTTTTGTCAGTTTTGTAGTTTATTGTTTTGACTTTTTGACTGTCCCTCACTTATTTAGGAAGGGTCTGTCACCGTGGTTATGGACCTGTTGTCTAGGGCAGGTAAGTAAGTAGGCAGGGACAGGGGAGTGGGCGAGAATAGTGTGCACTCCTTCCCTGCCCAGATGTGACAATTTGTTTCTAATCATGATTTGTTGATTATTTGCTTCTCTGTTATGATGACACATGTGATCTATCTTTATGGGTACAGTATACAATAATAATTCCTTTAATTTAAAATTTACTTATCATCACATCCCAGTGAGATTGTTTTTCTCGATTTTCATGTACAAGGCATCACTGGACATCCCATTCTTACTCATACGTTTCATATATGTTGTTACTAGAGATGTCGCGAATTGTTCGCCCGCGAACAGTTCCCGGCGAACTTAGCATGTTCGCGTTCGCATCGCTGGGCGAACATATGTGAAGTTCGATCCGCCCCCTATACTTTAACATTGCAGTAAACTTTGACCCTGTGAGTCAGTCAGCAGACACATTACAGCCAATCAGCAGCAGTCCCTCCCTTCCAGACCCTCCTACCTCTTGCACGGACGCCATTTTACCCTCATTCAGCATGCTGCAGGCTTAGGAAGTGTAGGGTCAGAGAAGCTGCTCCTGCTACATAGGGAAAGCGATAGCTAGGTTGCTGCTAGGTGGTGTATTCAGGGTCCATTTTACTTCTAAAGCACTAGTGTAACATCTGCTTTAAGGACAGCACCCAAAAAAGCCCTTTTTAGGGCTGAAAGATATCAGTCCGTGTGTTTTGCAACAGCTGGAGGCACCCTGGTTGGGGACCACTGCTTAAAAGGGGAACTACGCTGGCAAGCTTTTTTTTCTTTAAAGCAACTAATTACTACAGTATTCAAAGGGCTGAAATATATCACTCTGTGTGTTTTGCAACAGCTGGAGGCACCCTGGTTGGGGACCACTGCATAAAAGGGGAACTCCGCTGGCAAGCTTTTTTTCTTTAAACCAACTAACTACTACAGTATTCAAAGGGCTGAAATATATCAGTCTGTGTGTTTTTGCAACAGCTGGAGGCACCCTGGTTGGGGACCACTGCATAAAAGGGGAACTCCGCTGGCAAGCTTTTTTTCTTTAAGGAAACTAACTACTACAGTATTCAAAGGGCTGAAATATATCAGTTCGTGTGTTTTGCAACAGCTGGAGGCACCCTGGTTGGGGACAACTGCTTAAAAGGGGAACTCCGCTGGCAAGATTTTTTTTCTTTAAAGCAACTAACTACTACAGTATTCAAAGGGCTGAAATACATCAGTCTGTGTGTTTTGCAACAGCTGGAGGCACCCTGGTTGGGGACCACTGCTTAAAAGGGGAACTCCGCTGGCAAGCTTTTTTGCTCATTGTCACACTAGTGCAGATCACATTAGGTGTGACAGTTGTGCAAATTTAAAAAAAATATACCTTTTTGGCTGTTAAATAAAACCAGTCGTCACTGTCAGTTCACATCAAAGTTACCAGTTTTTTTGCCTGAAAGACAAATTGTGTCACCCTAGTGCAAATCACATTTTAAGGGGGGATATGATAAATGTATATAAGTATATTAATTGCCCATACAAAAAATATGGGGAAAAACAGTTCCAGGTTAAACCCCCCAAAGTACAAGGGGGCACTCCCTCCGTCTGGAGAAGAAAAAGTTTAGTCTCAAGGGGCGACACACCTTCTTTACCATGAGGACTGTGAACTTATGGAACAGTCTACCTCAGGAACTGGTCATAGCAGGAAAAATTAACAGCTTTAAAACTGGATTAGATACATTCCTGGAACAAAGTAACATTAATGCTTATGAAGAAATATAAAATCCCATCCCTTCCCCAATATCGTGCCACACCCCTACCCTTCAATTCCCTGGTTGAACTTGATGGACTTATGTCTTTTTTCAACCGTACTAACTATGTAACTATTTAACATTAGGTGTGACAGTTGTGCAAATAAAAATAAAAAATAAACCTTTTTTGGCTATTAAATAAAACCAGTCGTCACTGTCAGTTCACGTCACAGTTGCCAGATTTTTTGCCTGCAGGGCAAATTGTGTCACCCTAGTGCAAATCACATTAGGTGTGACAGTTGTGCAAATTTAAAAGAAAAATACCTTTTTTGGCTGTTAAATAAAACCAGTCGTCACTGTCCGTTCACGTCAAAGTTAACAGTTTTTTTGCCAGCAGGGCAAATTGTGTCACCCTAGTGCAAATCACATTAGGTGTGACAGTTGTGAAAATTAAAAAAAAAAAATCCTTTTTTGGCTGTTAAATAAAACCAGTCTTCACTGTCAGTTCACGTCAAAGTTACCATTTTTTTTTTTGCCTGCAGGGCAAATTGTGTCACCCTAGTGCAAATCACATTTGGTATGACACTTGTGCAAATTTAACCAAAAAAATGAAAGGCAGAGGAAGGCTACCCCGCAGGGGCCGTCGTGGTGCTGGGATTCCCTTTGGCCCTAGAATGGACAATGTTCAGAGGCCACGTACCCTAAAGTTCTGAGGACTTAGTTGACTGGCTATCACAAGACACCCACTCTACTACAACTTCTACTAGGAACCTTGACGCACCATCCTTCTCCTCTAGCTTAGCTTCGGGCACCTCTCATGCTACTACTTGCCCGCCTGCCGCCACCACCAACACTAGCCCCACAGCAGCTTTACTTGATCCTTCAGAGGTTCAGAGGAGTTATTTACACATCAGTTTGAAGACATGAGTGATGCGCAACCATTATTGCCAGAGGATGTAGTTAACAGGGATATGTCTCAGTCAGGCAGCATTACACACATGGACGTACGGTGTGATGATGTTGTACCCGCTGCTGCTTCCTTTCTTGAGGTGTCAGATAGCGGTGAAGGTGTTGATGATGACAATGTGTCCGTGGATGCCACGTCGGTGCCCGCTAGAAGAGAAGAAGAGGGGGAAACTTCAGATGGGGAGACAGAGAGGAGGAGGAGACGAGTTGGAAGCAGCAGGAGCTAGTGGCACAGTCAGACAGCATGCATCGGCACCCGGGGTAAGCCAGACGGGACACCAATCAATGCATGCTGTTGCCACCACCAGAATGCCATCATCGCAGAGCTCAGCAGTGTGGCATTTTTTTGTGTGTGTCTGCCTCTGACAACAGCGAGGCCATTTGCAACCTGTGCCAGAAGAAACTGAGTCGTGGGGTGTCCAACACCCACCTAGGCACAACTGCTTTGCGAAGGCACATGATGTCACATTACAAACGCCTATGGGATCAACACGTCAGTACAAGCAGCACACAAAGTCAAAGCCGCCATCCTCCTCCTGGTCCAGCATCTTCAGCCAGGTCAACCACTGCTGCCCTCCTTGCCCCCTCTCAACCATCCGCCTCTACATCTCTCACCTTGAGCAGTTCCTGCTCATCTGCCCACAGTCAGGTGTCTGTCAAGGAGATGTTTGAGCGCAAGAAGACAATGTCTCAAAGTCACCCCCTAGCCCAGCGTCTGACAGCTGGCTCGTCGGAACTGCTAGCTCGCCAGCTTTTACCATACAAGCTGGTGGAGTCTGAGGCCTTTAAAAAAATTTGTAGCCATTGGGACACTGCAGTGGAAGATACCCGGACAAATTTTTTTTGCACAAAAGGCAATCCCTAACCTTTACTCCATTGTGCAAAAGGAAATCATGGCATGTCTGGCACACAGTGTAGGGGCAAGGGTCCATCTGACCACTGATATCTGGTCTGCAAAGCATGGTCAGGGCAGGTATATCACCTACACTGCGCATTGTGTAAAAATGACGATGGCTGCCAAGCATGGAATGCATGGCTCTGCAGTTGAGTTGGTGACACTGCCATGACTTGCAGGCAGGCCTGCTGCCACCTCCTCTACTCCTCCTACTCCATCCTCTTCCATAACCTCCTCAGCCGTGTCCTCTTCCACTGCTGAGTCTTGCTCCACATCACCGGCACCCCCTAGCTCCCCAGGTGCTATTCCACATCCCAGATACGGCAGTGTCACGCCATCTTGGGGTTGACTTGCCTCAAAGCGGAGAGTCACACCGCACCACCGTAATGCATTATAGAGTCTTCTGGACTTTATGATAATTTAAACTTGAATTTTCAAGAGTACTAACCATTACACAAAGGAACACTTGTTGTGTGTGAGTTTTTAACTTACATTTTCAAAAGTAAAATACAGAGAGGGAAGAACTATGTTTCTTTATTTGATGAAAACATTTATTTATTTCTCCATCCTGCATTATAGAGTCTTGGACTCTTGGATATGCGCTTGTTCTTATATTTAAGCCATGTGTACATGCCTAATTTTTCTGGCCTCTGGTGCTGCACTTTTTCTGCTGCTGTAATTTTTCTGGCCGCTGTTTTCATCTTGATTTGATGAAAAATGTTATTTTGAAAAGGATTTCTCTGTGATTTTCACCGTCCTGCATCCTAGAGTCTTCTGGACTTTTGGATATGCGCTTGTTCTTATATTTCAGCCATGTGTAATGTGTACATGCCTAATTTGTCTGGCCTCTGGTGCTGCACTTTTTCTGCTTCTGCAATTTTTCTGGCCGCTGCTTTCATCTTGATTTGATGAAACATTTTATTTGGAAAAGGATTTCTCTGTGATTTTCACCATCCTGCATCATAGAGTCTTCTGGACTTTCTGATAATTTAAACTTGAATTTTCCAGAGTACTTACCATTATACCAAGCAACGCTTGTTGCGTGTGAATTTTAAACTTAAATTTTCAAAAATAAAATACAGAGAGGGATGAACTCTGTTTCTTCATTTGATGAAAAATTTTATTTAGAAAATAATTTCTTTGTCTGTTTCTCCGTCCTGCATTATAGAGTCTTCTGGACTCTTGGATATGTGCTTGTTCTTATTTTTCAGCCATGTGTACATGCCTAATTTTTCTGGCCTCTGGTGCTGCACTTTTTATGCTGCCACAATTTTTCTGGGCGCTGCTACAGCTGCGCCTGCAACAATACCAAATTTTTGAGCCATGTGTACATGCCTAATTTTTCTGGTACTCTCTGCTGACATCTCTGTCCATTTTGGCAACTGTGCATATTAGATGTATGGTAAGGGTAGCATTGTGGCTCAGAGGTTAGCACTGCTGCCTTGCAGCACTGGGGCCTTGGGTTCAAATCCCACTATGTGCTGCCTAAAGGGGGATCTAAATATGTGCTGCCTAACATGGGGGAATCTATGTGATGCCTAAAGGGGGGATCTAACTATGTGCTGCCTAAAGGGAGGCTCTAACTATGTGCTGCCTAAAGGGAGGCTCTAACTATGTGCTGCCTAATATGGGGGAATCTATGTGTTGTCTAAAGGGGGGATCTAACTATGTGCTGCCTAAAGGGGGCTAAAGCACGTTATTCCAAACCATTTAGGAATGTTAGGTGATTTATGCCCTTTATGAATTAAAACCAGACTCTGCATCAACTATGTAATTTTCCATGGGAGTTTTGCAATGGATCCCACTCCCGCACGCCACAGTCCAGATGTCAGTCCCCTTGAAACAATTTTTAAATCACTATTGTGGCCAGAAAGAGTCCCTGTGGGTTTTAAAATTCGCCTGCCCATTGAAGTCAATGGCGGTTCACCGGTTCGCAAACTTTTGCGGAAGTTCGCGTTCGCGGTCCGCGAGCCGAAAATGTTATGTTCGCAACATCACTAGTTGTTACATGCCAAATCTAATCATACTTTTCATACCATAAGGTCAATTAATGTGGCAAAATTGACACAACAGCTAAGAATTGCAATAATTCTGTTGATTTGTCTTATTAAATCAATAACTATTGTCCTCCATATTCCAACAGGGAATATAATGATGTAATGATATTACGAAGAGTAAATATCCTTAAGAGTAAAAATTGTCCTGAATTATTGCATGAGAAAAGAACCACTGAAAATAATCTCCCATCGAGCACCTATGAAACAGAAAATATTATTAGTTCTTCCTCTTCCACTGTCAGCAATACCACTTGGCTTTCATTAAGGGGGTTTTATAGGTAGGGAATAAAGCCTTTTAAAACATACAAATTTACTCAACAATTCACTGAATTTTTTGAAAGCAGTGGCTCTTCAACCTATAAAATCCAGATGTACCTCAATTGCAATGGCAAGAATGTATATTTTTTTTAAATAATTGGGCAGGTGAAAAAAGTTGCATTCCAGAGTACTCTTTAAAGGGGTAGTCCAGTGGTGAAAAACGTATCCCCAATCCTAAGGATAGGGGATAGGTTTGAGATCGCGGGGGGTCCGACCGCTGGGGCCCCCTGCGATCTCTCTGTATGGGGGCCAGGCTCTCCGGCCAGATAGCGGGTGTCGACCCCCGCACGAAGCGGCGGCCGACACGCCCCCTCAATACATCTCTATGGCAGAGCCGGAGATTGCCGAAGGCAGCGCTTCGGCTCTGCCATAGAGTTGTATTAAGGGAGCGTGTCGGCCGCCACTTCGTGCGGAGGTCGACACGCCGCCTTCCCGCGGGCTGTCGGGGCTCCGTACAGGAAATGGCAGGGGGCCCCAGTGGTCGGACCCCGCACGATCTCAAACTTATCCCCTATCCTTAGGATAGGGGATAAGTTGTTTACCACTGGGTCACCACTGGACTACTCCTTTAAAGGTCTATTCACACATACAGTGTCCTACACAGATTTGAAGCTGTGTTCAGTTATTTAGTTAATGTACATTCACACATACAGGTTCTGCTGCATATTTTTCCTGCATATTTTGTGCAGCTGATTTTGCTACCCATTGACTTCAATGTGCAGCAAAAATATGGATCAAATCTTGTATGTGTGAATGTACCCATATCATTTAAATTTGCAGCATAAAATCTGCAGGATCATGTATGTGCAGAATACTGTAAATGTAGATATACCCATAATTGTCAGCTTTGAGCAATGGAGGCAGGACCCAGCATGAAGGCAGAGATGTTGGGTATACTGGGTCCCATTGTACAAAGCTAACGATTAACATATTAGCTATGGAGGCTAATAGTGAATCTATCTTCAGAACTCGACCAAAGATCCAGGCCAGGTTACACATCTAATCACCCCTGCACCTAATCAGGACACTTGTATCTATTGGCATGGATCAAAGAAATTTTTGTCTTCCATTCTGGGAATTTTGGAAACATATTGGCCCTCATTTACTATTGCAAACCCGACATGTTTTGGCTGTTTGAGCGCCAGATTCTGTCGCATTGCACCAGAAATGCTGTCTGCTCCAGATGTTGCGCCTGAATTTGCGGCAGAATTGAAAAAAACCCGACTAACTCTCCATTTTGGTAAGAAAACCTGAAAAAGGGGCGTGACTGCTGGGAAAAGGGGGCGTATTCTCCGAAAAGGGTGTGTTTCCGACATTTTCACAAAAAAACAACATATTTACTAAGGTTTCTACAGAAAATGTGGTGGATTTGAGCTGAGGAAAACCAGACAGATCAGAGCATGTGTAAAAAAAAAAAGCAAAATGTAGGGAAAGTGGAAAATGTAGGGAAACCTTAGTAAATACTGTGGAAAATAAATTGTAGGGAATTAAAACCCACAAAGAAACCTAAACTCCACTCTTAGTAAATAAGGGCCAATGTGCACTAGTGTTAAGTGCGAATATTTGAAATGCAAATTTTTTCCGAGATTATCGGCACGTCGAGATTTCGCGAATATTTAGAATATAGGGATATATATTTGTAATGATGAATATTAGTTTTTTTTATGTGAATATTTATGCGAATATGAGCACTTCTAGACTGGATACTGACCCCTCCCTTCTTTTAGGTGAAATATATTATACTATGCTCATCTTGGTCCTTTTTTTTTTAGGGTCTTGATCATTTTAGTTATGCTTGGGTCAGATTCTAAGCCACAAATATATATTTTTAAGCATTAACAAAATGGTGTGTTACAAAGGTGCTATATGTATATATTTTAAGTGTTAAAATTAGTAATAAATTCCTGGCAGCAAATGGGATAACAACCAGCCTGGGAAGATAATACCTAAGAGAGTTATTTGGCCTTCATTACTTCTTATTATTGATGATTAATATATTTATGCGTAAGTAAGTAAAAAATTACTTAAACTAACAAACAGTATCAAAGATGCAGTTATTAAAATTTCTTATCAATAGGTTTTTAAACAGGTTACCATGTGGTATTTATATTAGCTTATACCCAGTCACTGCTAATAGTAAAGTTCTGGTGCTATACAAATAAAGTGCCAGATTTATTAGATGGCATAGCAAAATGATAAGGTCGCCTCATCACTGCATGGAGTTCTACTCCTTAAAATGTATAGAGAAAGGAGAAGGAGGCAGTACACAAGATGAGACGCAACTGCATTAATGACATACCTCTATATCTATATTTGTATTATAATGTCCACATATGACTACGTTGCACCCTTTTTAAATCACAAGGCTTTTACTTAGATTTTTTTTAACCCCAAATAATCTTATCTAAATTTGCCTGTGTGATTTAAATACAACTTGACACAAAATAATTGAATTGAAATGTATACCAGAAACCATAACAAATTACTTTGATGTTGCGTTAGTGTTAACAATCAATCAAAGCTTCAAGATCCACACACTCCGGAACAAGGATCCAATAAACTGAAACAACTCTTTCGTAAATTCAATTGACCAAGATGATTTATCGCTAGATCTACTAAACTATCCCATAATAACACTGTTCACTTATTAAACCTCCTTGGTATTATTTACAGTTTTATTAAACTAGACCATTATATGTTAAACATCATGTGCAAATTGTATTTTTTTTTGTTTAAAATAATATGATGCTTTATATGGTAGAAGATGCAATAAATATGACAGAAAACATGGTGGACATGGAGTTTACCTTATTTATCAACATATGACTCTCATTTTTTCCCTAAATACATTAAATTATACCAGTTTTAGAATATGGAACACAGCACTACATATTATATGTATGTGTGTGTGTGTGTGTGTGTGTGTGTGTGTGTGTGCATGTATGTATATATATAATGTCAAGATTTTTTTTCTTGCAGAGGCATCATAACTGGTGTGTGGAGCTTTGTAATCCATTAGCATTCCACTGCCTCAATTCAGCCCCTACAACATGGGAATATTGGTCACTGCCAAGATCCTATGGAGGAAGGAGACAGTAGGGCTCAGAAGTGCATTGCATATTTATAATAATATTAATTAATATTCCATTGGATCCTGGCAGCATCCATTATTTAAATTTTGCAGGAGCTGGAGTGGTCAATTGAGGCATTGGATACCGCACCCTGGCATTTTGGGGAGGAGTGGTCGCAATGAAAGAATATTGTTTGCATATCGTTTCTATGTGTGTTGTACATGCATTTGGACAACCCCGTTTGGTAAAGGGTTTAAAAAAAAAAATTATAATAACTTTGTCATTGTCTATTGTTTGGAGTTTTTTTTCACATAAAAGCACCTTCTATTTGTTTGTTTGTAGTGGTATATTTGCACTCCACTGGTTATTCTGGGAAGAGGGAATATGCAAATAAGCTCAAAGAGTTCTGTGATTGAGCTGCTTTGCATATTTCCTCATATATATATATATATATATATATATATATATATATATATATATATACACAGCAACAGAAGAATGCAGCAGCACACTGCCAGCACAAGGATATAGGTGCAACATGAATATGCAGTTAAAACATGGAGAGCTATACAGCTATGGTGTAATAGATGCAAATGTGAAACTATGAAATAGTGAGGCACTTAGCTCGCAAATTTGTCTCCGCCGGCGGTCAAATAGCTTGGACCGTCCCACCGCGATAAGGTAGCCTCCTGGGACGGACCCTACACTGTGAATATGCCTCTGTGTGAACAGTTCAGTAAGCATGGCAGGATCTGGAACATCCAAGCCACCTTATATACACACCTGATAGAGGTGGGTGGGGTGCAAGGCCAACATGGAGGTAGCCACTCCCCCGTATGTGCAATACAGACAAAGAATAAGTCAGCCAGCACTTTAGTTGATACCAAACTATTATATGGACCTGGCCTACAGGCCTATAGGTCCATAGCTGTATAGCTCTCCATGTTTTAACTGCATATTCATGTTGCACCTATATCCTTGTGCTGGCAGTGTGCTGCTGCATTCTTCTGTTGCTGTATATCTAGCCTAGTAGCGTGCACCTGTAGGCCAGGTCCATATAATAGTTTGGTATCAACTAAAGTGCTGGCTGACTTATTCTTTGTCTGTATTGCACATACGAGGGAGTGGCTACCTCCATGTTGGCCTTGCACCCCACCCACCTCTATCAGGTGTGTATATAAGGTGGCTTGGATGTTCCAGATCCTGCCATGCTTACTGAACTGTTCACACAGAGGCATATTCACAGTGTAGGGTCCGTCCCAGGAGGCTACCTTATCGCGGTGGGACGGTCCAAGCTATTTGACCGCCGGCGGAGACAAATTTGCGAGCTAAGTGCCTCACTATTTCATAGTTTCACATTTGCATCTATTACACCATAGCTGTATAGCTCTCCATGTTTTAACTGCATATTCATGTTGCACCTATATCCTTGTGCTGGCAGTGTGCTGCTGCATTCTTCTGTTGTTGTATATCTAGCCTAGTAGCGTGCACCTGTAGGCCCGGTCCATATAATAGTTTGGTATCAACTAAAGTGCTGGCTGACTTATTCTTTGTCTATATATATATATATATATATATATATATATATATATATATATAGTGCATCTCTCTCTCTCTCTCTCTCAATATTCGCGAATATGTGCATATATTTTCGCATATGCGCATAAAATTTTGCATATGCAAAATAAAATGAATATTTGTAATTACGAATATATAGTGCTATATTCGTCATATTCGCAAATATGCGATATTCGCGATTAAAATTCGAATTGCGAAT
Source organism: Hyla sarda (assembly GCF_029499605.1). Classification (NCBI taxonomy): domain Eukaryota; kingdom Metazoa; phylum Chordata; class Amphibia; order Anura; family Hylidae; genus Hyla; species Hyla sarda. Next base: position 341,057,153 of record NC_079191.1, on the reverse strand, counting down.
ATTCGCAAGCAACACTATCAGGGGGTACAGCCAATACTCCAGTAAGGGGCCCAAGCCCCCGCTGCAGCACCAGCACAGAAGCAGAAGACCTCGGTGGTCTCATGCTTCTGTACATCTGCTGGCCATATCATTCACCTCCCTCCTTCTCTTTTTACCCCCTGTGCCACATAATTTCCTCTTAATCCCCTTGTGCTATTTAATTCCCCCTTTTATCCCCCTTTGCAACTTCATAAAAAGGGGGGTGATGAATTTACACGGAGGGTAATAAAGGAGGAATGAAATGGCACAGGGGGATCAAGGGGAAATGACATGGCACAGGGGGTAATGGGGGTATAATTTGGCAAAAGGCATAAGGTGACACAGTGTATACAAGGGGATGAAATTATACAGGGGAGGGATTAGGGGTGATTAAACGTCACTGGGAGATTCTACTGTAATATTACATTTTTTATCAGGTTTAGAGGTAATTACTAGAGATGAGCGATTTTCAGAAAAATTTGGTTCGGTCCGAATTTATTTGAAGCGAATTGTTATGAAAAACTGCTATTTCTGGCCTACAGAGAGCCTCAATATGGGTGTAGAACACTTTGCATTGCTGTAACACGCTTAGGGTGTGTGTTAGGTTAGTGAAATAATACTGTTATTCAGTATGAAATGCAGATACTGTTATTCAGTATGAAATGCAGTATGAAATGCAGAGCGTTGCGGTGTCCTGATCAGCTAGGACGCGAGCGGAGGTCCTCTTACCTTCCTCCGGCGCGTCCATTTGGCAATTAATTGCTCCAAGCCTGAGATGCAGGCTTGAGCAATCGACCGCCAATAACACTGATCAATGCAAAGCTATGGCTTTGCAGTGAACAGTGTATAAGATCATTGTGTGCAGTGTTATGGCCCCCTATGGGAGCTATAACACTGCAAAAAAAGGGTAAAAAAAAAAGTTAATAAATGTCAAAAACATGTAAATAAAAATAAATATAAACATATGTGGTATCACCACATGTGTAAATGGCTGAACTATAAAAATATATCATTAATTAAACTGCACGGTCAATGGCGTACGCGCAAAAAAATTCCAACTTCCAAAATAACATATTTTGGTCACTTTTAGCATCATGAAAAAATGAATAAAAAGCGATCAAAAAGTCCGATCAATACAAAAATGGTACCGCTAAAAACTTCAGATCACGGTGCAAAAAAATAAGCCCCCATACCACCCCATACGCGTAAAAATTAAAAAGTTATAGGGGTCAGAAGATGACAATTTTAAACCTATTAATTTTCCTGCATGTAGTTATGATTTTTTCCAGAAGTACGACAAAATCAAACCTATATAAGTAGGGTATCATTTTAATCGTATGGATCTACAGAATAAACAAAAGGTGTCATTTTTACCGAAAAATTTGCTGCGTAGAAATGGAAGCCCCCAAAATTTTAAAAATTGTGTTTTTTCTTCAATTTTGTTGCACAATGATTTTTTTTCCCGTTTTGCCATAGATGTTTGGGTAAAATTACTGATGTCACTGCAAAGTAGAATTTGTGGTGCAAAAAATAAGCCATCATATGGATTTTCAGGTGCAAAATTGAAAGGGTTATGATTTTTAAAAGGTGAGGAGGAAAAAACAAAAGTGCAAAAATGGAAAAACCCGTTGTCCTTAAAGGGGTACTCCGCCCCAGACATCTTATCCCCTATCCAAAGGATAGGGGATAAGATGTCAGATTGCCACGGTCGCTCTGCTGGGGAGCCCCGGGATCGCTGCTGCAGCACCCCACTATCATTACAGCACAGAGCAAGTCCGCTCTGTGCGGAATGACGGGCGATACAGGGGACGGAGCAGTGTGACGTCATGGCTCCGCCCCTCGTGACATCACAGCCCGTCCCCTTAATGCAAGTCTATGACAGGGGGCGTGACGACCGCCACGCCCCCTCCCATAGACATGTATTGAGGGGGGGCGTGCAGTGACCTCACGAGGGGCGGAGCCATGGCGTAACGATGCTCCGGCCCCTGTATTGCCCGTCATTACGCACAGAGCGAACTTGCTCTGTGCAGTAATGATAGCGCGGTGCCGCAGCGGGGATCCCGGGCCTTCCCAGCAGCGGGACCGCGGCGATCTGACATCTTATCCCTATCCTTTGGATAAGGGATAAGATGTCTGGGGCGGAGTACCCCTTTAAGGGGTTAAATTGAAAATTTATGGTAGTTAGTGCTACCATAAAAATGTTTAAGTAATGTCCCAGCAGAATGAGGAGACCATAGAGTTGCTGAATGACACAACCTAGAGTTGGCGACAGCATTAGGAGACAATCGGGCTTCACAATTCCTAAGATTAAAAGATGAATTTTCTAATTTAAATTGAAGATTTATGGTTGCTAGTGCTACCATAAAAATGTTTAGGTAATGTCCCAGCAGCATGAGAATACCATATAGTAGCTGAATGACACTGCTTGATGTTGACAGCAGCATGTGGAGACCATAGGGCCTCACAATCCCTAAGATAAAAAGATGAATTTTAAGGTTTAAACTGAAGATTTATGGCTGGTAGTGCTACCTTAAAAATGTTTAAGTAATGTACAAGCAGCATGAGGAGACCAAATAGTGGCTGAATGATACAGCCTGGAGTTAGCGACAGCATGAGGAGACAATAGGGCTTCACAATCCCTAAGATTAATCCCTTAATGACCATGGACATAAATATACGTCCTGGTGTGGCGGTTCTTAGTGCACAGGACATACATTAATGTCCTGTGTATGACCGCGAGCATCGGAGCGGTGCTCGCGTCATACACAGGACATAAATGTAGGCCAGGAGTCTATTCGGTAATGTCCAACATCCACGATCGCGCAGATGTCTGCCATTAACCCCTCAGATGCTACGATCAGTACAGATCACTGCATCTGCAGCAATGCACAAGTTAAAATAGATGATCGGATCGCCCGCAGTGCTTCCGCGGGGATCTAACCATCTGTAATGGCGGACGGAGGTCCCCTCACCTGCCTCCGTCCATCTCCCGGCGTCTCCTGCTCTAGTCTGAGATAGAGCAGACCAGAGCAGAAGATCACCGATAACACTGATCAGTGCTATGCCCTATGCATAGCATTGAACAGTATTAGCAATCAAACGATTGCTATAGATAGATGGAAATATACAAGAGTTATGGATTTTAGAAGGTGAGGAGGGAAAAAAAGAAAACACAAAAATAAAATTGGCCTGGTACTTAAGGTTAAAATGGGCTTGGTCCTTAAGGGGTTAAAAGATGAATTTTCAAATTTAAATTGAAGATTTATGGTAGCTAGTGCTGCCTTAACAGATTTTTAAGTAATGTACAAGCAGCATGAGGAGTACATAAAGTGGCTGAATGACACAGCCTGGAGGTGGCAGCAGCATGAGAACATATAGTGGCTGAATGACACAGCCTGGAGTTTGCGGCAGCATGAGGAGACAATATAGTAGCTGAATGACACAGCCTGATGTTGGCAGCAGCATGTGGAGACCATATGGTGGCTGAAAGACACAGCCTGGAGTTTACAGCAGCATGAGGAGACCATATGGTGGCTGAATGACACAGCTTGGAGTTTGCAGCAGCATGAGGAGACCATATGGTGGTTTAATGACACAGCCTGGAGTTTGCAGCAGCTTGAGGAGACCATATAGTGGCTGAATTAAACAGCCTGTATTTTGCTGCAACATGAGGAGAACATATGGTGGCTGAAAGACACAGCCTGAAGGTGGCGGCAGCATGAGGATAACATATGGTGGCAGAATGAGACAGCCTGGAGGTGGCAGCAGCAGCATTAGGAGTCCTGAAAGTGATCCAGTAACAGATTGGTGCTGTGGCTGGCAATACCGGTACCAGCTGACAAACTTGGGTGAAAAAAGGTCTGATGCAGAGGAATGTTTGTAACAGGGGAGCAGAGCCTTAAATCTGCTTTGCACTATCCATATTTGGGAGGTGTTGGTGGGACACCATGGTCAATCTACTCTGATGCATTAGACATTGGCGGGTGGAAATCCTAGCTGATCCATGCCTGATTCATCTTCAAGGTCAATCTCTTCACATTTTTCATCGACAGACGAGTTCTCCTTGGGGTGATTATGGCCCCCGCTGCACTAAAGACCTGCTCTGATGGCACACTACTGGCCAGGCAGGACAGCTTTTTCAGGGCAAACTCTGCTAGTTGTGGCCACAAATCAATTTTGGCTGCCCAGAAATCCAGCAGATCTTCAAGGTGTGTTGGCATGAGCATGTCAAGGTATGCCACCCCCTGCTTGTTCAGGTCCTGCTCCAGGTCTGTGGCTGATGAGTTGCTTCTCTATGCGGGTGAAGAAAGGTATTCATCAGCGACTGTAGACTCAGGCTGCTGCTGATGGAGCTGGTACTGCTCCTGCCACTCCACCCCTCCCCAGCATCCATGGCAGAGGAAGGTGAGTGGAAGGCGACCCCCGAGTCAGACCTGCGAGAGGATGGACGATGGTGAGGCCAACTGACTACGTAGGATGTCTCTGTAGTAGGTCAGTTTGTCCTCCCTCTCAGTGGGTGTAAAAAAGTCCCCCATTTTGTGCCGTCAGCGAGGGTCCAATAAGGTGGAGAGACAGAAACCATGCCGTTGCCGAATGGTGACAATTTGGCAGTTACTACGCAAGCAACTGAGCATGCATCGTGCCATTTGTGCAAGTGACTCGGAGGGACTCCCTGCCTCCATCACCACTGCTTACTGCCACGGTGTGTCTGGGTCCTCTGTCTTGCCTTCCTCATAACCCTCTAGCTCTCCTGGTTGCTCCTGCTCCTCTTATACTGTCATATGATTAGAAAAATGGCCCATTTTGCGAAACCTAAACTGTGCTCCACTTTGACCCTTCTCTCCTCCTCCAGTTCAGTCCTAACAGGGCTCATGTGGCCGTGAGATGGAGGCGCCACGTCTCCCTTACCCTGACCAGCCATCATTTCCAACATGTGTTGTAGGAAATGAAGCAGTGAAATGACGTTGTTCATCCCGTAATCCTTGCTATTGACTAATAATGTGGCTTCCTCAAATGGCCTGAGCAAACGGCAGGTGTCACGTATGAGCTGCCACTGGTTGACTTTCAGGTTACAAAGTGGAGTCCCCCTATCAGCTTGGATCATCATGAAATCGGTGATGGCTTTTCTCTGTTCATATAGTCGGTCCAACATGTGGAGGGTGGAATTCCAACATGTGGAAACGTCGCAAATCAGACAATGTTGTGCGATACCGTTTTGACGCTGCAGTTCAAGGACGGTGGGCTTTGCAGTGTACGAGTGGCCGAAGTGCATGCAAAGTTTCCTTCCCATTGTTAGGATGTCTTTCAAATGGGGAGAACACTTCAGGAACCGTTGACAACCAAATTGAACACGTGCATCACGCAAGGCGCATGACTCAGCCTTCCTTGTTGTTGTTCTTCCCATTGTCGGTCACCATGGTTCCCATTTCCAGTTTCGTGGAGTAAACCATGCTCTGATTTCTTTATGAATGACTTTTAGCAGTTCCTCCCCTGTGTGACTCCGTTCACCAAGGCAAACCATGTGAAGAACAGCGTGACACCGCCGTGCCCTGCATACATGGTATGCTGAAAGGGCACTGAGACTTGTCCGTGCAGTGGAGTCTGACGACACGGTGGAAGATGAGGAGGCGGAGTCACACACTGTCAAAAGACCAATGGCCTGAGAGCATGGAGGAGGACCTGTCCATGTTGCTTTTCTGGCTGTGCAGGAACCACATTCACCCAGTGGGCCGTAAAGGACATGTATTGTCCCTGACCATAGTTACAGCTCCAGATGTCGTGGATGTCATGCAGTTTGGTACACACCGACAGGCTCTGGGACTCGCCCACCTTCTCTTCCACAAAATTGTGCAGGGCTGATACTGCATTCTTTGCAAAAAAAATGACAACTTATGACTCTCCACCTCGGCTCGGCACAAGCCATCAGTTCTCTGAAAGGTGCAGAGTCCATCCCTTCAAAAGGGAGGGGCTGCAGCATCAGCAACTTGGACAAGAGCACATTCAGCTTCTGCGCCGTTGGATGAGTGGGCGCATAATGTTGTCTTATGTTGGACATGGCTTCGCCGATGGATTTCTGCCGGAATTGCTGACTCAAAGTAGGAGGAGCAGGAGCATCTGGAGCGATAGAAGGAGGCTATGACACACAGCTCCCTGCTGAGGTGGTGGAGCCTTGGCTAGCTGAAAGAGGTAGAGGCATGCCACTGGTTGATGCAGCAGGCTGGACTACCACATCGGAGCCATGGACTACCACATCGGAGCCGTGGTTCTCCTAGGCAGCATATGTTATCACAGGGCCCTGGTGCCAACATTGGGACCCTGGCCATTCTTCACCTTCTGCTGACAAATTTTGCATGTGGCTATGTGAACCTCCTCTGGATGCTTGATGAAAAACTGCCACACCGCCGAGTAGGTAATTTTCCCATTAACAGTCTTCACTAATTTACTGCTACTGCTGCCGTCTCCAGGAACCCCTGTTCCACTACCTCCCAAGAAGGTAGGCTGCCGCAAAGCAGGTGGTCTCCCCGGACACATTTGGCTGCAAAATTTCCACTTCTGCCATCATGCTGACTGCCAACCATGCTACCACCTTGCTGGCTCAGCTGCTGCCTCACGGGCAACCTGCAACCCTCTTTTCCTGATGATGATGAAGCCCCTTCTGCACCCGGCTCCCAATTGCAATAGGCTTCATCATCATCAATAAGTGTCTGCACGTCACTGATGTCCTCCTCGGGTTCCTCAACAGTGTCTGCTTCAGGACACTGAACACTGGCGGATGTCTTCTCCACTTCTTGGCTGGGAAGTAGCTGCTGATTTTCCTCTATTAGATCGTCCTCACTGAATAGTAAAGCTAAACCCACAGCCTAAGATACATCTTTAGGGGAGGGAACATCATAGGACAGAGGCAATGCGAGGACAGGGACTGCTTCCGGGCCATGCCAACTGAGGGTTGTGTCTGGGGAACCCACCGACTGGGGCATCGGATGTCACTTGTGATGAAGTGGATGACCATGTTAACCAATCAATGATGGCAGATGGGTTGCTGGTAGAGACCCAACCGCTAGCTGATACCGGGAGATCAGGCCTCTCACTGCTACTCCTGCTGCCATTCACCTCTAGTCTGCTGTGACCAGTGCCTGCGCCTGATGAACTTAGGCCTCTGCCACTCCTCTGTGCACATCCTGGCACTTCTCTGCCTGACACACTTAGTGCGCATATGAGGGGAGTACGATACGCTTCAATACGCTTAAAACAGTATTTGTCTAGAACAGCAGCAGGTGTCTACTTTTGGATGTCCTTTCACTGTATCTAGGAACTTGAGACTTTATTAGGAACAAAATGTAAGAACACTTAGATGTACGCATGTGGTATGCACTTATGAGGACCGTAGAATGCGCTCCACTACACTTAACAGTGTTTGTCTAGAACAGCAGCAGGTGAGTACTTTTCGGTGTCCTTTCACAGTATGTAGGCCCTTGAGACTTTAACAAGAACAAAATAGGGCACCCCTTAGATGTACATATGTGGTATGCACTTATGAGGGCAGAAAAATGCGCTATCGTACGCTTAAAAAAGTATCTGTGTACAACACCAGCTGGTGAGTACTTTTGCCTGGCCTTTCACAGTATCTAGGCCCTTGAGACTTTAACAGGAACAAAATAGTACATCACTTAGATGTACATATGTGCTATGCACTTATGAGGGCAGAAAAATGTGCTACAGTACGCTTAAAAAAGAATTTATGCACAACACCAGCCGGTGAGTACTTTTGCCTGGCTTTTCACAGTTTCTAGGCCCTTGAGACTTTAACAGGAACAAAATAGTACACCACTTAGATGTACATATGTGCTATGCACTTATGAGGGGAGAAAAATGTGCTACAGTACGCTTAAAAAAGTATTTGTGTACACCAGCCAGGGAGTACTGTTGCTTGGCCTTACACAGTATGTAGGCCATTGAGATTTTAACAGGAACAAAATAGTACACCACTTAGACGTACGTATGTGGTATGCACGTATGAGGGCAAAAAAATGCATTACAGTACGCTTAAAAAAGTATTTGTGTACATCAGCTGTTGAGAACTTTTTCCTGGCCTTTCAAAGTATCTAGGCCCTTGAGACTTTAACATGAACAAAATAGTACACCCCTTAGATGTATGTATGTGGTATGCACTTATGAAGGCAGAAAAATGTGCAACAGTACACTTAAAAAAGTAGTTGTGCACAACACCAGCAGTACACACCAGTGCTGCAGCACACCGTCGCTGTGTACTACACCCAAAATTGCACTCTCAATTTCACTCCCTTCCCTATCAGTGCTTCTAGGTAGGATTTGTGCTTGAGCTGAATCGCTACTGTTCTTCTGTGCAACACATTGCTCTCTGTAATAGAACGCGGTAGACAGTGACTGGGAGGTAAATTGCAGCAGTAAGAATGCTTTTCTATGAAACACATACTGCCCTTTTTCCCTCTCTTTGTGCACCAGAACGCTGACTTGACTAGGAGGTGAATCGCTGCTGGAAAAAGCTTTTCTGTGCACCTCACAGCGCTGTCTGTACCTATCTTTCTCTCTGCAGTGAATGGCTAAATTGACTGGCAGCAATATGGCTACCGATTATATAGGGCTGTGACATCACAAGGGTGACTGGCTGTTGATAAATGCATCCTGCATTTGATTCAGGGTCATCCCGCCTACCCTTGTTCCCGCCTTCCCAGGATTCCTTGCCCCATGTCCTCACATGTGGATCCGACATTTTAGATGCCCTGAAGCCTGGACGGTACTAAATGGAGTTTATAGAAGCCATTCACGCAATATAATTGCGGCGATATTCACATTAGTTGCAAATCAAATTTTTCCTGAAATTCGTAACAAATTCGGATTCATCACTTTCGATTCGCTCATCAATAGTGATTACACTCTGGAGTGAGTACAGTACAGTATTTAGATATTTAGAAAGGTTTTTGAGCCTATTTCCCCAATAAGGGACATCTCCCAATAGTGGACACTTTTTCATTCCCTGTGAGTGTCCGCTATTGAGAGATTCTACTGTCACATAGTTCATAAGGTTGAAAAAAGACCAGAGTCTATCAAGTTCAAGCTATAACCCTAATGAGTCCCTACTGAGTTGATCCAGAGGAAGGCAAAAAACCCTCATACTAGAGGTTAAAATTCCTTCCCTCAAAATATGGCAATCTAATAAATGATAAATCCCTGGATCAACCTTTTGTCCCTATAAATCTAGAATACATAAACAGCTATGTTATTATTCTCCAAAAATGCATCCAGGCCCCTTTTGAACTCCTTTACAGAGTTCACCATGACCACCTCATCTGGCAGAGAGTTCCACAATCTCACTGCTCTTATAGTAAAGAACCCCCGTCTGTGCTTGTGTAGAAACCTTCTTTCCTCAAGACATAGCGTAGAGGATGTCCCCTTGTTATAGATACAGTCCTGGGTATAAATAGATCATGGGAGAGATCTCTGTACTGTCCCCTGTCATATTTATACATAGTTATTAGGTCGCCCCTAAGCCTTCTTTCTTCTAAACTAAATACCCCAATTCTGATAATCCTTCTGGGTACTGTAGTCCCCCCATTCCTCGTATTACTCTGGTTGCCCGTCTTTGAACCCTCTCCATCTCCACTATATATTTCTTGTACACTGGTGCCCAGTACTGTACACAGTATTCTTTGTGTGGTCTGACTAGTGATTTGTACAGCCGTAGAATAGGTGCATCTATGCACCTATTGATGCACTCCATGATTTTATTTGCCATATGAAGATGGCAATAAGCTGCCGCTAGAAACCTCAGACTCTTTTTATCTTCTACAATGGTAATAGAAAAGAGAAATCAGCTCACCTATGTGGATGGTAAATATCCTCCAGTATGAACACAGTTGCCACTCAAACTCCGGTATGAAACAAAAATAGAAGTGATCCAGCGAGGCATTTCACTAAAATGAGTATTCTTTATTACATATAAATTAAAAGTCAAACAGCATTGATGAAACAAATATGTGAAAAGTCCTAAAACCTACATGTTTCAAGTGCAGCCGCACCTTTTGCCTTGACAAAGGGTGCGACTGCACTTGAAACATTTAGGTCATAGGAATTTTCTGTATGCGTGTACCGTCATTGCTGTTTGACTTTTAATCGTAATGAAATAAAGAATACTAATTTTAGTAAATTACCTTACTGGATTACCTGTTTTTGTCTCCTTATCTCCTAACTGAACAAAGGATTGGTTATTTTAAAATCCAACATGCTCTCATATTGCATTCTTTGTTTACACTTCATATAACACTTATGTTGGAAATGTATGTCAAGAATATATTTCCTGATGTATATTTATTACTATCGGTGGGATCCAGCCTGCTCCCTCCGCAAACTGTTTGTTAAATTGACAGGTGGCTTGTCAAATTGTGAGGAAGTTGTCAATCGGTGCTGGGTTAGTGGAAAGGAATGCCCACATACTCTGTTGATGTGCAGAAATGAACTGTGATATTATAAGATCATGCTGCAAGAAGAGATGTGGGTAATACATTGTAATAATTAGGGTTTGTGTCACCTAAAATATGGCAGCATAAACATAGTGACATATTCCTTTAAAAAGATTTAATGCACTTAATGTACAAAGAACACTTAATTTTTGGAAAGAAAAGTTTGTGCTGTATTTATTATTTAGAGATATTAAACTTTTCTTGTGGCTTTACTTACTGAAGCTATGGAATTAATAATCTCCAGCAAGATGAAACAAATTTAATACTCAAACATTATAACGCTGAATCTTATCAATCCACATGACTTAACAATAAAATATGAAAGTTTATACTTGTAACTCATTTAAGTCAATCACAATCTCCTTATAAAACCTGAACAAGATAATAATATATAAATAAGACCTTTATCTTAGAATGTGTTCTGTAATAATAAGCTGCAGACTTACATTTCCTATTTTGCTTGCTCATTTGCAGATGGATATATGTTTCCCTGATAACAGGCTACAAACCAAACCTTTATATTGTCATCATGCAGTCAGATATTACTCCTGTAATGACACACTGTGAGTCTAGATAGAATGACTTCATTAAAAACCTATAGTTAGGCCAGAACGACTTCAAAGCCAGGGAAGCAGTTTGCACCTGCAGAATGTTATGGCTTGTGTCCAAAGGCTTCTAACAAACCAGAACAACCTGGGTGGCTAGCAGACTGGTAAATTAGCCAGAGTCAGGAAACCAGGAGAGCATATATACAACATAAGCAGGCAAAAGGGTTTACCAGGTACTCTGTCCAAACAATCAAAAGTCATGCACAAGTAGTACACTACAAACAAGTGTTTCCCAAAGTTGGCAATACTGTCCCTTTAAGGGGCACTAGAAGGATCACGGGGAGAGGTTGAAACCTTAGATACAATTAGGGATGTTAAATAAAAATATGGGAGTGGTTAAGACACAAAGAAGAATGGAAGGGAAGGCCATTTTGAAAAAAAACATTTCTACATGTTTCATGTGTTGTGTAACATAAAGTATAAACTTGAAGAGAAATAGAAATCCAGTGCAGGAAAGTGGCAGTAGTCCTTTTATTCCATTAAAATCAACTAACTATACATACTATTCAACTATACATGGTGCATCATAGAGTTATATGTACCGGGTGTGTACCACCCTTAGTTATACTAAGGGTGGTACAAGAGAACTCACTTACTGCATACATCCTGCAGTGGATTTCTCTTTCTCTTCAAGCTTCTACTTTGGGTGCTCCTTAGTACCGTGCCACAGGTTAGACTACACCTGAGTGACTGATTGCATCTATCAGCATAAAGTTGAAGTAGTAATGATTACCTTACATAAAATGCAAGTAATAATTAATTGGTGGTCAGTTCCGCTGACAGGTTTTAAGAAGACAGTGTTGGCAGGCGAGTGTATTGTGCATTGTGAGTAAGTCCAGGATTCATCAGCAGGAATAAGTGCCATAGTTTGGCTAATGCTAGCCTGACAAAGTGCTAGGGCATGCAAAGCAGCTGTCGCTTCCCTCTGTCTCTCTCCCGTCCTGCTCATCTACTAAAGCTATTTTTTAATAAAGTTCCAATAAATATTTACTGATGTTTTTTCAACTACAGTGAGTGCCACTTTCTACACATCTTCCTGTGACTGCACCGTTGTCTTTGTAAGGTCTCATAGCTGACAGTGCATATCACAGCAAGAACCAAACCAAGTGGTGGAAAGAAATGCAAGTACATTTCAGAGACTGGATTGTGTGGACACACAGATCTGGTTAAGGGTACAAACATTTCTGCTGCATTGAAAGTTCTCAAGAGCACAATGGCCTCCATAATTCTTTAATGGTAAAAGTTTGGAATAACCAGAACTGTCCCTAGAGCTGACCGTCACATATGCCTTAAGTAAATGGGGAGAAGGGTGTTGGTAAGCGAGGTGACCACATTCGGTTAAATGCAATGGTAACTCGGGCTGAGCTCCAAAGATCCTGCACGCAGATGAAAGACATTTCCAGAAGGTCAATTGTCACTACAAGACAACAACAATTTGGTGTTATGTCAGGAAGAAGCCTCTCAATCATAACTTTTGACATGTCTTGGCAACATGTCACAACCAGGCACTTTTCCTCACTTGCCCAATACCATTCCTACAAGGATGCATGTTGGTAAAAGCATGTTGCTGTGGTGGTGTTTTTCAGTGGCTGGGACAGGGAGACTGGCCAAGGTTTAGAAAAAGCTGAATGGAGAAAAGCATAGAGATATTCTTAATAAAAACCTGCTCTGGACCTCAGATTGGACCAAAGGTTCACCTTTATTCAAGATAATGACTAAGCCTACAGTCAAGACAACAAAGACGTGGCTTGGGGACAACTATGTAAATGTCCTTAAGTGGCCCATCTAGAGCGGTGACTTGAGCCTAATCAAAAAACTTTGGAGAAACTCTGAAAGTGGCTTCTACCAATGGTCTCCATTAGAGATGAGCGAATCAAAGCTGATGAATCCAAATTCGTTACAAATTTCATGAAAAGTTCGATTCACAAAAAATGAGAATATCACCACGATTCTATCACGTGAATCGCTTTGTTAAACTCCATTTAGTGTGGTCCAGGCTCCAGGGCATCTAAAATGGTGGATCCACATGTGAGGACATGGGGCAAGGAACTCTGGGAAGACGGGATGGCAAGGTGGGAAGGCGGGATGACCCTGAATCACATGCAGAATGCAGCCTATTAGCAGCAAGTCACCCCTGTGATGTCACAGCCCTATATAATCGGCAGCCATATTGCGGCCAGTCACTTCATTCATTTCACTGCAGAGAGATAGGACGGACAGCCTGTGTGTGTGTGTGTGTGTGTTAAACAGAAAAGCTTTTTCCAGCAGCATTTCAAATCCTAGTCACATCAGCGTTCTGGTGGACAGAGAGCAGTGCTTTTTTCCACTGAAAAGTATTTTTACTACAGCCATTAACCTCCCAGTCACTTTCTACAGAACTGTATTACAGAGAGGGGCAAAGAGCTGTATGTGGCCTCATACATTTCGACAAGCTCCCTCAACTTCATAAACCTTAACAGAGGAGGCAGGAATAATTTTTCAGCGCAATTCTGTGTCTTTGTAAAACAACAAATCATCTGCTGGTTATACTAGTCTATAGACAGTATAATACCCAGCAGTCCATTCTTAATAGTCTTTGAGAGAGTGCAATTTTGGGTTAAGTATACAGCTTTTGTGTGCTACAACACTGTTGTATTCTGCTGGTGTTGTGCAAAAATACGTTTTTTTAAGCGTACTGTAGCACATTTTTCTGCCCTCATAAGTGCATACTACATACCTACATCTAAGTAGTGTACTATTTTGTACCTGTTAATCTGTCAAGGGCCTAGATACTGTGAAAGGACAGCCAAAAGTTATCACCAGCTGGTGTTTTACTCCAATACGTTTTCTTAAGTGTACTGTAGTGCATTTTTCTGCCTTCATAAGTGCATACCACATAAGTACATCTAAGTAGTGTACTATTTTGTACCTGTTAATCTGTCAAGGGCCTAGATACTGTGAAAGTCCAGGCAAAAGTAATCACCGGCTAGTGTTTTTACTCCTATACATTTTTTTAAGTGTACTGTAGTACATTTTTCTGCCCTCATAAGTGCATACCACATACATCTAAGTAGTGTACTGTTTTTCACCTGTTAATCTGTCAAAGGCCTAGATAATGTGAAAGTCCAGGCAGAAGTACTCACCGGCTGGTGTTGTATTCAGATACTTTTTTAAGTGTACTGTAGCACATTTTTCTGCCCTCATAAGTGCATACCACATGCCTACATCTAAGTAGTGTACAATTTTGTACCTGTTAATTTGTCAAGGGTTTAGATACTGTGAAAGTCCAGGCAAAAGTACTCACTGGCTGGTGTTCTAGACAAATACTGTTTTAAGTGTAGTGAAGCGTATTGTACTCCCCTCATATACGCACTAAGTATGTCAGGCAGAGAAGTGCCAGGATGTGCACAGAGGAGTGGCAGAGGCCCAAATTCATCAGGCAAAGGTCGCAGCAGACAAGGGGCGAGTGGAAGCGAGAGGCCAGAGCTCCCATTATCAACTAGCGGTCGTGTCTCGACCAGCAACCATCTGCCGTCATCGATTGGTTAACACAGTCATCCACTTCATCACAAGTGACATCTGACACCCCCAGTCAACAGTCAGTGGGTTCCTTAGACACAACCCTCAGTTGGCATGGCCCGGGAGCAGTCCCTGTCCTCCCATTGCCTCTGTCCTATGCTATTCCCTCCCCTAAAGAAGTATCTTATGCTGTGGGTTCAGCTCCACTATTCAGTGAGGACGATCTAATAGAGGACAGCCAGCAGCTAATGCCCAGCCAAGAAGTGGAGAAGAAATCCTCCGCTTACTCCGCTAGGCGGGCAAGTAGTGATGAGGAGAGTGATGTGGGAGGCGGTGTTGCCAGCGTTCAGGGTCCTGAAGCAGACACTGTTGAGGAACCTGAGGAGGACATCAGTGACGTGAGAACAACTCGATTATGATCAAGCCAATCGCACTTGGGAGCCGAGTGCCGAAGGGGCTTCATCAACATCAGGAGAAGAGTGTTGCAGGTTGCCCGTGAGGCAGCAGCTGAGCCAGCAGGGTGGTAGCATGGTTGGCAGTCAGCATGGTGGCAGAAGTGGAAATTCTGGAGCCAAACATACCCGGGGGAAATCACCTGCTTCACGGCAGCCTACCTTCCCGGGAGATAGTGGAACAGGGGTTCCTAGAGACAGCGGCAGTAGCAGTCAATTAGTGCTGACTGTTGGCGTGAAAATCAGCTACTTGGTGGTGTGGCAGTTTTTCATCAAGCATCCGATGGAGGTTCACATAGCCACATGCAAGATTTGTCTGCAGAAGGTGAAGCGTGGCCAGGGTCCCAATGTTGGCACCATGGCCATGCGTCAACATATGCTTTGTCACCATAAATCGGCCTGGGAGAACCGTGGCTCCGATGTGGTGGTCCAGCCTGCTGCACCACCAAGTGGCAC
The DNA here is from genome assembly GCF_029499605.1 of Hyla sarda. Classification (NCBI taxonomy): domain Eukaryota; kingdom Metazoa; phylum Chordata; class Amphibia; order Anura; family Hylidae; genus Hyla; species Hyla sarda. The sequence goes on along the minus strand of NC_079191.1, from coordinate 341,041,625 downwards.
GCCGCTCCCTCTTTCAGCCAGCCAAGGCTCCACCACCTCAGCCGAAGGGAGCTGTGGGTCATTCTCTTCTTCTGTAGCTCCAGATGCTCCTGCTCCTCCCACTTTTAATTAGTTATTGCCCCAACAATCCATCCGTGAAGTCATGTCCAAGAGACCACAGTATGTGCCCACTCATCCAACGGCGCATAAGCTGAATGTGCTCCTGTCTAAGTTGCTGGTGCTGCAGTCCCTCCATTTTCAAGTGGTGGACTCTGCACCTTTTAGAGAACTGATGGCTTGTGCCAAGCCAAGGCAGAGAGTCCCAAGCTGTCATTTCTTTGCGAAGAAGGCAATACCAGCCCTGCACAATTTTGTGGAAAAGAAGGTGGGTCAGTCCTTGAGCCTGTCAGTGTATACCAAAGTGCACGACAGCGCCAACATCTGGAGCTGTAACTATGGTCAGGGACAATACATGTCCTTTATGGCTCACTAGGCGAATATGGTTCCTGCACAGCCACATCACCAACTTGGACAGGTCACACCGCTTCCTCCTCCATGCTCTCAAGACATTGGTCCTGTAACAGTGTGCGGCTCAGCCTCCTCATCCTCCACATCCTCCTTATGTTCCACTGCCCAGACAAGTCTCAGTGCCCATTCAGCATACCATGTGTGCAGGGCACGGCGATGTCCCGCTGTTCTTCACATGGTTTGCCTTGGCGAACGGAGTCACACAGGGGAGGAACTGCTAAAAGTCAGTCGTAATGAAATCCTAGCATGGCTTACTCCACAAAAACTGCAAATGGGAACCATGGTCACTGACAATGGGAAGAACATCTTGTCCGCCACAAAATAAGGGCTTTTTTACACCCATTGAGAGGGAGGACAAACTGACCTACTACAGAGGCATCCTATGTAGTCAGTTGGCCGATGCATATCAGCGCCATCGTCCATCCTCTCGCAGGTCTGACTCGGGAGCCCCCTGCGCTCACCTTCCACTGCCATGGCTGCTGGGAAGGGGAGAGGTAGCAGAAGCAGTACTAGCTCCATCAGCAGCAGCCTGAGTCTACAGTCTCTGGAGAGTACCTTTCTTCACCCGCATAGTGAAGCAACCCATCAGCAACAGGTAAACCTGGAGCAGGAACTGAACCAGCAGGTGGTAGCATACCTTGACATGCCCATGCCAACACACCTTGAAGATCCGCCAAACTTGATTTGTGGCCGCAACTAGCAGAGTTTGCCCTGGAAAAGCTGTCCGGCCTGACCGGTAGAGTGCAATCAGAGCGGGTGTTTAGTGCGGCGGGGGGCCAAAGTCAACCCAAGGAGAACTGATCTGTCCACGAAAAATGTGGAGAGACTGACCTTTGTGAAGATGAATCAGGCATGGATCAGCCAGGATTTCCACCCACCAATTCCTTATGCTTCAGAGTAGATTGACCATGGTGCCACACCAACACTTCACAAATATGGATAGTGACAAACAGATTTAAGGCACTGCTCCCCAGTTACAAACATTTCTTCACATCAGACCTTTTTTCACCCACCTTCATCACCGGGTACTGGTATTGCCACCCACCACACCACTTTATCACCAGGTCACTTTCAGGACTCATGATGCTGCTGCTGCCACCTTCAGGCTGTGCCATTCAGCCACTATATGGTCTCCTCATGCTTCAGCCAACTCAAGGTTGTGCCATTCAGCCACGATATGGTCTCCTCATGCTTCAGCCACCTCCATGCTGTGCTATTCAGACACTATATGGTCTCCTCATGCTGCCACCAACTCCAGGCAATGTCAATCAGCCACTATATGTTCTATTCATGCTGCCGCCAACTCCAGGCTGTGCCATTCAGCCACTATATGGTCTCCTCATGCTGCCACAAACTCCAGGCGATTATTCAGCCACTATATGGTCTCCTCACACTGATGCCACCTCCAGGCTCTGTCATTGTGCTGCCAGGTGACATATGACTCCTTGTTTGATTCGGTCCTTTGTAACCACACGCCGGGGCCCGGAACATTAAAACTTGGGAGTGTAATCTTAAATTTAAATTTCAAAATCTTCAATTTCAATTTTAAAATTCATCTTTTAATCTTAGGGATTGTGAAACCCTATTGCTTACTCATGCTGCCGTCAGCTCCAGGCTGTGTCATTGTGCCAAGGATCTCCTTATGCTGTTGGCACCTTAAATTAAACTTTAAAAATGTTAATATATCTAAAATCTTCAATTTGAAATTTCAAAAATATCTTTAATCTCTCTATTGTGAGACCCTATGGTCTTGTCAGACTGTTGCCACCTCCACCCTGAGTTGTTCTACCACTATATGGTTTCCTCATGCTGCCGCCAATTTCAGGCTGTGTCATTCTGCCAGATTATGGTCTCCTCATGCTGCTGCCACCTCTAGGCTCTATCATTGTGCCACCATGTGACTCCTTGTTAGATTGGGTTTTATGGTCATACAGTATTAATTCAAAGTAAACACAGGTACATTAATGTAATATAAATCTTAAATTTAAATAAAAAAAAATCGATTTTATCTTTTCAAGACTGAGGCCCTATGGTCATCTACGTCATATTATCTGTTGGATTATCAAAATAATCCAATGGAACAGCTTGGAGCAATAACAATGAACCATAACTGATTAAATGAAACATTCGCACGTTCATAGTTAGGGAGTGCTGAGAGGCAGGGGCTGGAACAGGTGGTATCTCACCTGGTGGAGGACCGCCAGCTCGATGCTCACCAGAATTTAAATTAAATTAAAATTATGTAAAAAATCTCTTTATTCTCTTAAATTCTGACACCATATGGTCTTCTTGCAGCCACATTGATGCTCTGCAGCAGTGATTCTAATAGCAATGCCTGTAATCTGCATGTCATACTGAATAAGAGTATTATTTCACTAACACAGCACACTCCCTATGCATGTTAGGACAAGGCAAAACGCTCTACACCCATATTGAGGCTATCTGTAGGTCAGAAATAGCCATTTTTAATATCAATTTGCTGCAAATAAATTTGGTCCGAAACAATTTTTTTCAGGAAATTTGGCGAATCGGCCAAATCAAATTTTTCTAAAGTTCGCTCATCTCTTGTCCCACTCAAACCTGGCAAAGCTTGTGAGAAACTACAGAGAGGGAGAGCAGAAAATCCCCAAGTCCAGGTGTACAAACATTTTGACATCATACCCAAGACTGGAGGCTGTAATAGTTGCCAAAGGTGCTTCAACTAAGGACTATGTAAAGGGTCTATATGCTTATGTTAATATAATATTTTAGTTTTTTTCTTTTCAACAAATTAGCAAAGTTTTTTTTTAAACATTTTTCACTTTATCTTTATTGGGTATTGACTGAAGAATGATGGGGAAAACTTGATTTTTGTTTTTATTTTACCACAAAATGTGAAAAAAGGCGGAAAAGTTTCAGAATGCATTGTATAGCAAAACTAGTTAAGAGAATTTGTCAGCTCAAAACCAATGTATTTAGGTAATTTTGATAAGCTATCGATTTTGCTTAAGGATTTATTTTATCAGCATGCTTTATAGAGTTGTGTATTTTATTTTAAAAGTCGAATTTTGTATTTTTAAGGCAAATGAGATCCTGAACAAGCAATAGGCATATGAAGTTATCTATATTACACTTTAACCCCTTAAGGACCAAGCGTTTTCTGTTTTTGCACTTTTGTTTTTCCTCCATTCATTTTGAAAATCATAACCCTTTAAATTTTGCATCTAAAAATCCATATGATGGCTTATATTTTGCGCCACCAATTCTAATTTGTAATGACATCAGTCATTTTACTCAAAAATCTATGTGAATCGGGAAAAAAAATCATTGTGTGACAAAATTGAAGAAAAAACACAATTTTGTTCTTTATGGGGGCTTCTGTTTCGGTAAAAATTACACTTTATCTTTATTCTGTAGGTCCATATGATTAAAATGATGCCCTACTCATATAGGTTTGATTTTGTCGTACTTTTGGAAAAAATCATGACTACATGCATGAAAATTTATACATTTAAAATTGTCATCTTCTGACCCCCATAACTTTTTAAATTTTCTGCGTATGGGGTGGTATGAGGGCTCATGTTTTTGCACCATGATCTGAAGTTTTAATCAGTACCATTTTTGTTTTGATCTAACTTTTTGATCGCTTTTTATTCCTTTTTTTGTGGTACAAAAAGTAACCAAAAAATACGCTATTTTGGTCTTTGGAATTTTTTTGCGCGTACGCCATTGACCGTGCAGTTTAATTTATGATAGATTTTTATTGTTCGGACATTTACGCACGCGGCGATACCACATGTGTTTATTTTTATTATGTTCACATATTTTTTATATGGAATTTGGGAAAGGGGGGGGGGGTGATTTAAACTTTTAATAAGTAAGGAGTTAATTTGGGAGATTTATCAAAACCTGTGCAGAGGAAAACTTGCCCAGTTGCCCATAGCAACCAATCAGCTTGCTTCTTTAATTTTCATGAAGACCTGTGAAAAATGAAAGAAGCGATCTGATTGGTTGCTATGGACAACTGGACAACTTTTCCTCTGCACAGGTTTTGATAAATCTCCCCCAATGAGTGTGTTTTAAAACTTTCTTTACACTTTTTTTTTTACACTTTTAACCCGATAACGACCATGGACGTCTATACTCGTCCAATGGCCGTTACCGGGGTATGATGCGGGCTCCCGACTCGAGCCCACGTCATACCGGCCAGCCCCCAGCTGATTCCTTTAATTGCCGACATGCGGCGATCGTGCGGCCGGCTATTAACCCTTTAGATCGCCGCTGTCAAAGTTGACAGCGGTGTCTAAAGGTTCCTGTATACAGTCCCTGGGGGTCCAGTGGGGTGTATCGCCCCCCCGCAGTGCGATCACGGGGGAGCAATCCACTACTGAGGTAGCCTGAGGGCTTACCTCTCCTGCTGCGGCGGCTCCAGTGCTCTGAATGATAAAGCCTGGCAGGGCGGTATCGCCGCGTGCGTAAATGTCTGAACTATAAAAATATATCATTAATTAAACCGCACGGTCAATGGCGTACACGCAAAAAAATTCCAAAGTCCAAAATAGCGTATTTTTGGTCACTTTTCATACCATAAAAAAATAAATTAAAAGCGATCAAGAAGTCCAATCAAAATAAAAATGGTACCGATTAAAACTTTAGATCACGGCGCAAAAAATTAGCGGAAATGGACATGGACAAATTTAAATGTATACATTTTCCTGCATGTAGTTATGATTTTTTCCAGAAGTACGACGAAATCAAACCTATATAAGTAGGGGGTCATTTTAATCGTATGGACCTACAGAATAAAGATAAAGTGTCATTTTTACCGAAAAATGGACTGCCTAGAAACAGAAGCCCCCAAAATTTACAAAATGGTGTTTTTTCTTCAATTTTGTCGCACAATGATTTTTTTTTCCGTTTCGCCATAAATGTTTGTGTAAAATGACTGATGTCATTCCAAAGTAGAATTGGTGGCGCAAAAAATAAGCCCTCATATGGATTTTTAGGTGCAAAATTGAAAAGGTTATGATTTTTAAAAGGTAAGGAGGAAAAAACAAAAGTGTAAAAACAGAAAAATGCTCGGTCCTTAAGGGGTTAATCCCCTTAGGGGACATTTAGGAGGAATCATTTGATTCCTCATACAGATGAATGTGGTTCTATAAAACCACATTTATCTGTGTGCTCCCCGTTCTTGATTGATAAAGCCTTGCCCTGCATCATTCTGAGCACCGGAGCCAGCATGGAGGAGAGGTAAGCCCTCCGGCTATCTCCACCGTGGATCACCCCCCCCCGCAATTGTGCTGGGGGTGGGTTGATCAACCCCACTGGACCACCAGGGATGGCATACAGGCACCTTTAGTTGCAAATCCCCATGGCAAATCCCTCTTGCTCTGAACAGTTCCTGACAATAGCAGAATTTTCATATTTCTTTTAATTCATGATCTGGTCACACTTGGGAATTATTTCAGGTCTGTTTTCCTGGTTTTATTTATCAAATGTACAGGAATGAATTATCAGATAAAATGCCAATTAAATTAAATTTCTTGACAAGAAAAATTGTTGATGCCATATGTGATGGAGAGAAAATTCTGCATCCATCTATTTTTTATATTTGACTCAATGGAACAAGAAATTGAATGGGTTTGAATTATGTATGTGGCAGATTGATCTAAAAAAAAAAAAAAAAAAAAAACAACCTAGCAAACAGACAAGTGATTTGAACCAACTTGTCACATTCTGTGATGTTTTCCCAATCAACTTGTTATACATTGAAATGAATATTACAAGGAGAAAATATGCATTAGACATGTTTTTTTTTTTTTTTGCATGTACAGTATTTCTTCTGTTCAAGCAGTGAAACAAATGAGAAATCAGTGTGAATTGTTATAGCCTAGGCTATGTTCACACAATGTATTTTTATGCGGATTTTATTTTTAAAAATGCATCTGTAAAATTGATAAAAAATTGTGGCCGTTTATTTTGAAAAATGAATGTGCCCTATGTAGGTCTCATGCCTAAAATACACGAATGAAACGTGAAAAAAAAAAGAGATACAGTATGTATGGCACTGCACGTGACCACCTCATTGATATCCCACAAGTGTAGCAATCAGGATAACTAGCTAGGAATGTAGTGGAATCAGGGCCAGTCCAGAGGTGCTAAATCTCATAAGGCACAAGACGTTGATTAATATGAACAGGTAAAAAGAAGCGTGGATAGCACTCAATGTAGCTTCTGTGCAAAGAATCTTCTTTTATTGTGCAGTCACCATAAAAGCTTACAAAGCAGGTAGCAACATGCTGGGGCAGGAGACGTAGATGCTGGACCAAGCAAAGATGGTGTGACAGCTGTTTCATAGGACATGTAACAGCAGGTGGTGTGGATCCACTCTACCTGTTGTGGATGATGGTTTTCACCAGAGTCTGCCACAAACCGGGATGGACTTGCTGTGGCAGGCGGCTCCCAGGTTGCTAACCCTGGCACGACTCATCCACAAAGGCTGTAGAGGAGATGTGTGGCACAGAAGGAATGAGACGGAGTAGTAATGATGGACTTGCAGGAGGTCAGGACTGACGGCACTGTAGCAAGGTCAGGTCATGTAGCAAGAGGTCAGAGGGCAGGCGGCACAGGAGCAAGGTCAGGGAACGGAGCTGAAGGAACTGGTACACTGAATAGCAGAACACACAGGAGGCAGTAAGGCACAAAGATCCGGCAGGGGTGAAAGAAAGTACAGACACATAAAGGGGCAGGAAACAACAAGGACCAATTAGTGGTGTACTGGCCCTTTAAATTTCAGAGGCAACAGGCAGTGAGCTGGGCGCGATCGCACACCGCGTCGTGCAGCAGAGAAGGAGTGCATGTGTGGCCAGCATGTCTGACCGTGGCATGACTCCTAAAAATATGCCTACTTCTGTCCACTAATACACAAGCATTTTTTACACTATGTGAACCTGGCCTAAGATTATGAGGATAGTATTTACTAGATTTCAACCACAACATCAATACTGATTTTTTCTAATTGAAAGATTGAAAATTCCTATGCTACTTTTATAATTTTTGGACTTAAAGGGGAATTGACAGATGGTTCAACCCCACTAACCTTAACCCCTTAAGGACCCCGGGCGTATGGGTATGCCCTGGCTTCCTGGTAGTTAAGGACCCAGAGCGTACCTGTACGCCCGTGTGAATTCCGGTCCCCGCTACGTGCCGAGTGGGGACCGGACCGGGATGCCTACTGAAATCATTCAGCAGACATCCCGTGCAAATGCCCAGGGGGTCCTGAGACCCCCCCCATGTCGGCGATCAGACCGGCGATTTGCGGAAATTCCGGGTCAATTGGATCTTTGGTGACCTGGTGACGGGGAAAAAAAGGGTGAATGGGTCTGTCTGAGACAGCCCCATTCACCCTTATCCAGCAGGAGTGAGGTGGCACAGGGGCCACCTCACGACCATGTAATTGATCAGTCGGAACGACCGATCAATCACTGTCCTGCTGGGCGTCGATCAGGGTGGCGATCGGGGCTGGCGGGGGCCTCCTACATTTCCCTGGTCCGGCGGGGGTCCCCTAAGGAGCTGTGGTGGCGTTCCAGGTGGCAGCAGCGGCGATGGTCCTGGCGGTGCAGGCGGCAGGATACAGCAGGAGGGGAGGTCTGTTCACCTCCTGCTTTTGCTTAGCAACAACTCTCAGCATGCAGAGCCAAAGGGCATGCTGGGAGTTGTAGTTTTGCAACAGCTGAGTTCCAACTGCAACTCCCAGCATGCCCTTTGGTAGTCTGTGCATGCTGGAGGTTGTAGTCATGCAACAGCTGGAGGCACATTTTTTCTATGAAAAAGTGTGCATCTAGCTGTTGCATAACTACAACTTCCAGCATGCACACACTACCAAAGGGCATGCTGGGAGTTGTAGCAGTGTGCCTCCAGCTGTTGCAAAACGACAACTCTCAGCATGCCCTTCGACTGTCAATGCATGTGGCGCAGTTTTGCAACAGCTGGAGACACATTGGTTGCAAAACAGAGTTTGTGTCCTAACTCAGTGTTTCGCAACCAGTATGCCTCCAGCTGTGTCAAAAATACAACTCCCAGCATCCACTGAGAGACTGTACATGCTGGGAGTTCTAGTTTTGCAATAGCTGGAGGCACACTGGTTGCAAAACACTGTAAGTAACAAACTCTCAGTGTTGTGCAACCAATGTACCTCCAGTTGTTGTATAACTACAACTCCCAGCATGTATGGTCTGTCAGTGCCTGCTGAGAGTTGTAGTTTTGCAACAGCTGGAGGTTTGCCCCCCCCATGTGAATGTACATGGTATACTGACACAGGCGGGTTTTTAAAGAGTTTTCTGCTGCAAGTTTGAGATGCGGCACATTTTCCGCCACAGCTCAAACTCCCAGCGAAAAACTCACTGCAAACCCGAACATGTGAATGTACCCTAAAAACACTACACTACACTACACGTACACAAAATAAAAGGTAAAACACTGCATATACATATACCCCTACACAGTCCTCTCCCACCCAATAAAAAAAAAACGTCTTGTACGTCACAGTTTCCAAAATGGAGCCTCCATCTGTTAAAAAACAACAACTCCCAGTATTCTAGGTCAGCCACTGACTGTCAAGGCATGCTGGGAGTTTTGCAACAGCTGGAGACACCCTGTTTGGGAAACACTGCTGTAGGGTATTTCGGTGGCGAATGCAAATCCCCAAAATAGGCCTCAAATGCACATGGCGCTCTCTCGCTTTAGAGCCCTGTCGTATTTCAAGGGAATAGTTTAGGGCCACACATGCGGTATTTTCGTACTCAGGAGAAATTGCGTTACAAATTTTGGGGGGCTTTTTCTCCTTTTACCCCTTATGAAAAGGTAAAGTTGTTGTCTACACCAGCATGTCAGTGAAAAAAAAAAATTTTTTTTTACACTAACATGCTGGTGTTGCCCCATACTTTTAATTTTCACAAGCGGTAAAATGAAAAAAAGACCCCAAAATTTGTATGAAAATACCTCATATGTTGGCATAAAATGCTCAGCGGGCACACAACAAGGCTCAGGATTAAGAGCGCACTATGTACATTTGAGGTTTAAATTGGTGATTTGCACAGGGGTGGCTGATTTTACAGTGGTCCTGACATAAACGCAAAACCAAAAATACCCACATGTGACCCCATTTTGGAAACTACACCCCTCACGGAATGTAACAAGGGGTATAGTGAGCTTTAACACTCCACAGGTGTTTGAGGAATTTTCATTAAAGTTGGATGTGAAAATGAAAAAAAAAATGTTTTCACTAAAATGCTGGTGATACCGTAAATTTTTAATTTTCACAAGGCAGAATAGGAAAAAAGCCCCCCAAAATTTGTAACCCCATTCCTTCTGAGTAATAGCATACCCCATATGTGGATGTAAAGTGCTCTGCGGGTGCACTAAAATGCTCAGAAGAGAGAATGTGTCCGAAATTGAAGGCCATGTGTGTTTACAAAGCCCCCATAGTGCCAGAACAGTGCCCCCTCCCCACATATGAACCCATTTTGGAAACTACACCCCTCACATAATTTAATAAGGGGTACAGGGAGCCTTTACATCCCACAGGTGTCTGACAGATTTTTTGATCAGTGGTCCGCGAAAATGAAAAAAAAATTTTTTCATTTGCACAGCCCACTGTTCCAAAGATCTGTCAAACACCAGTGTGGTGTAAATGCTCTGTGAGAGGTGCAGTTTCCAAAATGGGGTCACATGTGGGGGGAGTCCACTGTTCTGGCACCATGGGGGGGTTTGTAAACATACATGGCCCCCGACTTCTGTTCCAATCAAATTCATTCTCCAAAAGTTCAATAGCGCTCCTTCTCTTCTGAGCATTGTAGTTCGCCCACAGAGCACCTTACATCCACATATGGGGTATTTCCATACTCAGAAGAAATGGGTATACAAATTTTGGGAGGCTTTTTCTCCTATCACCCCTTGTGAAAATGAAAAATCAAATTTTTAATTTTCATGTCCAAATTTAGCGGAAATTTGTCAAACACCTGTGGGGTATTAAGGCTCATTGTACCACTTGTTACGTTCCTTGATGGGTGTAGTTTCCAAAATAGTATGCCATGTAATTTTTTTCTTTGCTGTTTTGGCAACATAGGGGCTTCTAAAATGTGACATGGCCCCCAAAAACCATTTCAGAAAAACTCACTCTCCAAAATCCCACTGTCGCTCCTTCCCTTCTGAGCCCTCTAGTGCACCCACAGAGCACTTGACATACACATATGAGGTATTTCCTTACTCGAGAGAAATTTGATTACAAATTTTAGGATGATATCTCAGATTTTACCCCTTGTAAAAATTCAAAAACTGGATCTACAAGAACATGCGAGTGTAAAAATGAAGATTTTGAATTTTCTCCTTCACTTTGCTGCTATTCCTGTGAAACACCTAAAGGGTTAACAAACTTTTTGAATGTCATTTTGAATAGTTTGAGGGGTGCAGTTTTTATAATGGGGTCATTTATGGGGTATTTCTAATATGAAGGCCCTTCAAATCCACTTCAAAACTGAACTGGTCCCTGAAAAATTTCGATTTTGAAATTTTTTTGAAAAATTGGAAAATTGGTGCTGAATTTTGAAGCCCTCTGATGTCTTCCAAAAGTAAAAACATGTCAACTTTATGATGCAAATATAAAGTAGACATATTGTATATGTGAATCAATACATAATGTATTTGGAATATCCATTTTCCTTATAAGTATAGAGCTTCAAATTTAAAAAAAAAAAGCAAACTTTTCAACTTTTCTCAGCAAATTTTTGAATTTTTCACCAAGAAATGAAGCAAATATCGACATAATTTTACCACTAACATAAAGTAGAATATGCCACGAAAAAACATTCTCGGCATCAGAATGAAAAGTAAAAGCATCCCAGAGTTATTAATGCTTAAAGTGACAGTGGTCAGATGTGTACAAAATGGCTGGGTTCTCAAGGTGAAAATGGGCTGGGTCCTTAAGGGAATAAAATAGATTAAGATTAAGTTTAATTTAATGTGCCAGCAGCATTAGAGACCACACTGCCACGGTGTCTGGGCCCTCTGTCACGTCTTCCTCATCACCTTGTAGCTCTACAGCCTGCTCCTGCTCCTCCTCTCCTGTTAGATGACAAAAAAAACACCCATTTCACAAAACCTTGCCTGTGCTCCACTGATCCCCTCCACCTACTTCTCCAGTTCAGCCCCCACAGGGCTCATGTGGCTGTGAGATGTAGCCGCCCTGACCAGCCATCGTTTCCAACACATGTAGTAGATGAAGCAGTGGAATTACATAATTCATCCCATAATCCTGGTGACTGACTAATAATGTGGCTTCCTCAAAGAGCCTGAGCAAACGGCAGGTGTCACATATGAGCTTCCACTGGTTAACATTGAAGTTACACAGGGGAGTCACCCTATCTGCTTGGATCATCATGAAATCAATGATGGCTTTTCTCTGTTCGTATCGGTCCAACATATGGAGGGTGGAATTCCCAAAAAATTTGGAAACGTCGCAAATCAGACTATGTTGGGGGTGGCGTTCTAACGCTGCAGCTCAAGGAGGGTGTGTTTTGCCGTGTACGAGTGGCTGAAGTGCATGCAAAGTCTTCTTCCCATCATTAGGATGTCTTGCAGATGGGGGTATCACTTCAGGAATTGCTTGACAACCAGAATGAACACATGTGCCATGCAAGGCACATGGCTCAGGCTTCCTTGAAGCAGCGCAGACAAGATGCCCTTCCGTTGTCAGTCACCATGGTTCCCATTTACAGTTTTCGAGGGGTAAGCCATGATTCGATTTCTTGATGAATTACTTTTAGCAGTTCCACCCCTCTGTGACTCCATTTGCCAAGGCAAACCATGTGAAGAACAGCATGACACCGCCGTGCCCTGCATACATGCATTTTTATTAAAATTATTAATTAATAAAAATAAAAATTAATTTACTAAAATTAATTAAAATTATTTATTATTTAAATTTTTTATGTGATGGTGGCACAATAACACAGCCTGGAGGGGGTAGGAGCAAAAGGAGACCATATCGTGGTGGAATGACCAAGCTTGGAGGTGGCAGCAGCAAGAGGAGACCACAGGGCCTCACAATTGAAGTTCACTCCTCTGTGCACGTCCTGGAACTTCTTTGCCTGACATACTTAGTGCGTATATGAGGGGAGAAGAATACGCTCAACTACGCTTTAAACAGTATTTGTCTAGAACAGCAGCAGGTGTGTACTTTTGGCTCGCCTTTCACAGTAATTAGGCCCTTAAGACTTTAACAGGAACCAAATGGTTCACCACGTAGATGTACGTATGGGATTAGAACTTATGAGGGGAGTACAATGCGCTGCTGTACAATTAAAACAGTATTTGTCTACAACACCAGCAGGTGTGTACTTTTGTCTGGCCTTTCACAGTAACTAGGCCCTTGAGACTTTAACAGGAACAAAATGGTACACCACTTAGATGTACGCACAGGTTACACTTAATGGAGGACATTACACTTTTAGTGCTCTGCTCACCCTAACTGGCTGGCTACTATTAGCTTTTCAGTTGTTGTACACACCAGTGCTGCAGCACACAGTCGCTGTGCAGTACACCCAAAAATGCGCTTTCTCTATTAGTTTCACTCCCTTCCCTGTCAGTGCTTCTAGGCTGGATTTGGGCTTAAGGTTAATCACTACTGTAATTCACCCACAAGTGCACTTTCGCTCTCAATCTCACTCGCTTCCCTGTCAGTGCTTTTAGGCTGGATTTGGGCTTGAGGTGAATCTCTGCTGTATTACACCCTCAATTGCACTTTCTCTCTCAATCTCACTCCCTTCCCTATCAGTGCTTCTAGGCTGGATTTGGGCTTGAGGTGAATCGCTGCTGTGAAAAAGCTTTTCTGTGCAACACGCTGCTCTCTGTCTCTCTCTCGCTGCAATAGAACTCCGATGTGAGTGGTTGCAAGATGGCTGCAGATTATATAGGGCTGTGACATCACAGGGGTGGCTGGCTGCTAGGCTGCATGTGATTCAGGGTCATCCTGCCGACCCTTGTTACCGCCTTCCCAGGTTTCCTTACCCCATGTCCTCGCATGTGGATCCACCATTTTAGATGCCCTTGAGCCTGGACCGCACTAAATGAAGTTTAATGAAGCAATTTGCATGATCGAATAGCGGCGATTTTCGCATTCATTGCGAATTGAATTTTTCCTGAAATTCGTAAAGAATTCAGATTTGTCAGATTCAATTCGCTCATCCCCAGCCCCAACATTATAAAAATAAAAAAAAACAAAAATATGCCGAAATACCCCTTAGGCTACGCTCACACACTATAAAATCAAAACAAAAAACAGACTTTTATTTTATTTTTATTAATTTTTTTTTATATCTAAGAGCCTTAAGCTGGGTTCATATACAGGTTTTTAGTCTTCGTTTAGTACCTTGGTTAATTTTAGCCAAAACCAAGGACTGGGCTTGTGAATTGGACCCATTCCTGTTTTTGGCTAATAATACTGACCAAATGCTGAGCAAAATACCCTGAGAATCCAGCCTAATAACCTCTGCATATTATTTGCGATTCTTTGTTTTAGGATGAACCTCGATTATTAATGTCACTACAAGAAACTATTCTGTTTAGAGAGAGACAATTACCACTGACAGTTAATAAATGAATGAAGCAAATTGTGTACAATGTCACTAAATAGTATTAAAGCATTAAACATGTATTATCAAAAACTGAATTATTAAAATTGCACTGTAAGGACATATGGAAACTAGTATGAATTATTATTATTAATATTCTTCTATGTAGTTATACAGAGTAATGACATGTATTTGACAGCAATAAGACTGAGCCCTTTGTTTAAGGTATGTGTCAGAATGAGTGTTCTTAATTAATTCAAACATTCAAAATGTTTAAAACAATATGCACTGTATAACTAGTGACAACCTTTTTTAACAAAATGTCACTGTAATCATAAGCACAATTGACTTCACTCTTTTACATAAACAACAAAGTAGTACACCAAGGACACTTATGGCATTCATCAGGTAGATGTGCCATATGGATACATTTGGTGTATTCGCCTGAAGCTTTTCAGATGCATATGCCCAATGTCTATTATAAATAAATGGGTCACGGAAGGTGGTGGATCCTCTGGGCCTGTGTGGATGACGTGAGCCGTGCCAGGAAGTGGAGTCTAAGGTGCCACTGGTTTTCACCAGAGCCCGCCGCAAAGCGGGACGGTCTTGCTGCAGCAGGCGACACCCAGGCCACTACCCCTGGCACGACTTGTCCACACAGGTAGCTGGGAGGTGGCGTGGCACAGAAGGAGACTGGCAGGACGTGGCAAGATGGCAGAAGGTCAGAGCAGGTAACACAGGGGCAGGGGAGGTAAGGTAGCAAGGAATAGGTACATAGCAACAGGGACACAGACTTTCATTATGGCACAAGGTAACCAAAGATCTGGCAGGGAACCAAGGGAGGAGCTTATATTTAAGGACAGGGGACAGGGGACAGGGGAACAAGTGTAGACACTTGATTAATTGAGCACTTGCCCTTTAAGAGACAGAGCTCTGGCACGTGCGCGCCCTAGGAGGTGGGGGCACGCACGCCGGGGCAGAAAATGAGGGAGGTGAGTGACGGGCTGGGATTCACATGCGGGCGCATCCGTATCCGGCCGGAGCACAGGCGTTAAACATAGCCTTAGTCTGTCCAGTAATCACTGTAGAATAAAAATTCCTCAAGGTTCTTCTTATGGACAACCCAAGCCCATGGCTGTGTTCACACACTGCATTACTGTATCATGGTACCAGTTTATCACAAATTAGGGAAATTGATGTAAAAATAATGAATTTTTACCATGATTTGCTCAATCTTTACAGCGATTGCGCAAATCATGATATGAAGTATGATATGAGTATGAACACAGCTCCAATAAACTACAACACAACTATTACAAGGATACATAAACATGTATATAAACACATCCATCATATAAGATAGGGCCTGGGACTGTTCAATAGTATGCAGAACATTGTACAGACTAGATGGGCAGAATGGTTCTTATCTGCCAACACATTCGAACACCCAAGGAGTCCGGATGCCACATTTTTATCAGGTCTCATTGTGTATTTGTTCCTATATATGTTTTTTTAGAACTATGAATTTTCATTTATGCAAGTTATGCTAAAGGGCAGTTGGAAGGGGTAATGTAAGAATTCTGATTTAAATTTTTATTTGCGCCTAAGTTACTTTAGCTTTTTCATTTTTTTTCCATATAAGCGGCGGTATGAAGGCTCATTTTTGATACCATAATTGCTTAAATAAAATGTTATAAAAAAGCAGAAATTTGGGACTTTTCATTTTTTTTTACGTTCACTCCGTTCACCGTACGGTATCATTAACATTATATTTTAATAGTTTGGATATTTACGCAGGCGGCAATACCAAATATGTATATATAAAAAAATGTTTTACACTTTTTGGGGGTGAAATAGGGAAAATAGGACAATTTACATTTCTATTGGGGGAGGGGGTTTTCACATTTTTTTTACTTGTTTTAAACTTTTTTTTACTTTTATTTTTACACTTTAATAGTCCCCATAGGGTACTATTTATAGCAATCATTCGATTGCTAATACTGTTCAGTGCTATGCATAGGGCATAGCACTGATCAGTGTTATCGGTCATCTTCTGTTCTGGTCTGCTCGATCGCAGACCAGAGCAGAAGACCCGTTGAAGGCAGTGGAGGCAGGTGAGGGGACCTCCGTCTGCTGTTCTGGATGATTGGATCGCCATGGCAGGGCTGCGGGCGATCCGATGATCCATTTTAGTGACCGCAATGCTGCAGATGCCGTGATCTGTATTGATCATGGCATCTGAGGGGTTAATGGCGGACATCCGCGCGATCACGGATGTCTGTAACGCATGACCCAAGCATCGCTCCGAGTTATGTACAGGATGTAAATGTACATCCAGGTGAATTAATTACCACCTCACCAAGACGTACATTTACGTCCTGCGTTGTTAAAGAGGTACTCCGGTGCTTACACATCTTATCCCCTATCCAAAGGATAGGGGATGAGATGCCTGATCGCGGGAGTCCCGCAGCTGGGGATGCCCGTGATCATGCACGCGGCACCCCGTTTGTAATCAGTCCCCGGAGCGTGTTCTCTCCGGGACTGATTACGGTCGACTGCAGGGCTGGCGGTGTGTGACGTCCCGTCCCCACCCCCATGTGACATCACGCTCCGCCCCTCAATGCATGCCCCCTCCTGCAGGCTTGCATTGAGGGGCGGAGCGTGACGTCACACGGGGGCATTACTTCACACGCCGCCGGCCCTGTGGTCGACCGTAATCAGTCCCGGAGCGAACACGCTCTGGGGACTGATTACAAACGGGCTGCCGCGTGCATGATCACGGGCGTCCCCAGCTGCGGGACTCCCGCGATCAGGCATCTTATCCCCTATCCTTTGGATAGGGGATAAGATGTGTAAGCACCGGAGTACCCTTTAAGGAGTTAAGGGTCTGTTAAAGTTCTCTAAAGAAGTTCCTACTTTTGCTCACTGGCACAATTTGATGGATAGGATTAGGAGTATGACTTTTGGATAGCTCAGAAAGCTTGAAATTAAAGGAAAGCAAAGGTAAAAGACAATAGAATATGGAGTAACTGGAAATGGGTATTGTGTGTTTTTTTTTCTCCCTCTCCTCTGGTGTTTCTCATGAGTTGGAGGTGGGTTTGGGGTTTAATTTTGAACTTATTTTAGAATTTTTGATTTTTAGACATGTATGTTATTGTTATGTGAGAAAACCTTAAATAAAAGCTAAAGAAAAGAAAAAGAAAAAATATTTCAAATTTGATTGTGTAGTGCAAAATTGTATACAAAAATATGTATTTGCAGATCTGTACAATTTCATAATTTTATGTTAATCCACATTTAATAATTTAATATGCCTCTTCCCTAATCTGAACGGGTAAGGTGTCCTCCTCGGGGTGACTGCCGGGTTGGCACAAGGAGTCTTATAGGTCATTTAATGTTTCCTGGGAAAAAGTATGCAAAGTAGCTCACTTTGACAAGAAAAGGAGTTTGCTCTCTGGTGATGCCTACTAGAGATATCTTCTCTGTAAGTAAATACTGAGCCTGTTAAAGAGCATGTTCATCTTATAAAGCTCAACAAGGGCAAGCATTGGTTTACAGGGAACCTACCTCCATTAGGCACATGCACTAGAGAGCATGGTCTTTTCCTTTTGAAGGAGAACTACACTTCTCTAATCTATAACATTATCTAACATCTGGGTCTTAAATGGGTACTTTGGTGGGAAAAAAATCATATTAACTGGCTCCAGTAAGTTTAACAGATTTGTACATTACTTCTATTAAAAAACGTAACCCTTCCAGTACTTATCAGCTGCTGTATACTACAGAGGAAGTTGAGTTGTTCTTTTCTGTTTGACCACAGTGCTCTCTGCTGACACCTCTTTCCATGTCAGGAACTGTCCAGGGTAGAAGCAAATCCCCATAGCATACTTCTCCAGCTCCGGACAGTTCCTAACATGGACAGAGGTGTCAGAAGAGAGCCATGTGGTCAGACAGAAAAGAGCAACTCAACTTCCTCTCTAGTATAAGTACAGTAAGGGTTAAGATTTTTAATAGAAGTAATTTACAAATCTGTTTAAGTTTCGGGCACCAGTTGATTTGAATAAAATTGTTTTCGACCAGTGTACCTTTAAGTAAAACACTTATATACCTAATGCTCACATAATCCCTATACAGTCTTTTAGTATTGTTTTATGTACATAAATGTTGTTGTGTCCTTAATATAAGTTTCTAATATGTTAATCACCTATAAAGATTTTCTCCTTTTTAGTTATCTTTTTTTTTTTTTTAGGTTTGCCAGGAATCTTACAATGCCTCTGTATGTAGAAGTATTCAAGAAAATCAAGGGGAATTCAAAGCGGTTCAAAGCAGAGGATCATACATAATGTTAATCCACATTGCCATCATGAGCCTGATGTCACTTTTACCAGCTCTCATTCTTGGAGCATGGTCAGATATGGGGAGCCGCAGGGTAGGAATGATTCTGCCTTGTGTCTTCTCTGTTGCAAGTGGAGGACTCTACATTGCCATAAACTATATTGAAAGCATGACAGTATACTGGACTTTTGCTGCCGCTGCATTGATCGGAATTTCCGGGGGACATGTTTCTATGTTTTTAAGTGTATTCAGCTACTTAGCTGACATAACTGAAAGTCTGAATCGCACTTTTCGAATAGGCATTGCAGAATCTATGATATTTCTCGGAGGGACATTTGGCTTTCTGCTTAGTGGAATTCTACTTGAGCATAGCACATTTACCATTTTATTTGGGGTCTACTGTGGCTGTAATTTACTTGGAGCAGTATATGTATTGATTTGGCTTGAAGAATCAAAGTCTTTAAATAGGTTTGACAGACTTTATGAAGAATACCATGGTGGAGATGAAAGTGAAGAAAGAACTAAACCAGTAAAGAAATCAGTTGTTGCCTACATCAAAGACTCTTTCAATACTATAATAAAGAAGCGTGAAGGTCAAAATCGACTAAAAATTTACCTGATTTTATTGTGTATTTTTCTGATCAATCTCTGCAATGTTGGTAAGTATCTTTGTTTTGTCTACTAAATATAATATTATTATTAGTATTATATGTTTAAAATCCAAGACAAGTAGAGTCACATTGCAGGCACTATAAGGCTGGGTCCACACTACGTTTTGTCCCATACGGGAGCGCATACGGCAGGAGGGAGCTAAAACCTCGTGCTCCCGTATGTGACCGTATGCGCTCCCGTATGTCATTCACTTCAATGAGCCGACCGGAGTGAAACGTTCGGTCCGATCGGCTCATTTTTGCGCCGTATGCGCTTTTACAACCGGACCTAAAACCGTGGTCAACCACGGTTTTAGGTCCGGTTGTAAAAGCGCATACGGCGCAAAAATGAGCCGACCGGACCGAACGTTTCACTCCGGTCGGCTCATTGAAGTGAATGGCATACGGGAGCGCATACGGTCACATACGGGAGCGCGAGGTTTTAGCTCCCTCCTGCCGTATGCGCTCCCGTATGGGACAAAACGTAGTGTGGACCCAGCCTAATATATAGGTCAAATGTAAAAATATTTATATGACATTATGTTACAAGCCATAAAACAGTGAGATTCTTAATGTACGTTTTAGCACAGTGGTCCCCCAACATACGATGGCCCCAATATATAATGGATTCCATTTATCAAGGAGTCAGCAAAGAGCACTGTTATCTTCTGCTGCACAATATGTTGGGTGCTATTGGACTGAAGCAGCTGCTTGGCTGATTAATAATGCACACTGCTCCCTGAGGTTTAGCAGACACTTAGTGGAGTGCTCATTGTTGGCAGGGAAGAGCTGAAGAAGACCTAAGAGAACTGTCAGGGAACACAAACCACACATCACAGCCCCTAATCTGGAAGGATACATACTGTTCTAAGCAGTGCATTGTGATACTACCTTCTCTAGAGTTGCCCCCACCCTCAGCATTTGTGCTCTCCAGGCCACTCACACTTCACCTGGGTTCACGACTTTGATGCCACTGGCCAGAAACAGGGAAGGAGTCTGGTGGGCCAGTGCTGGTGTGTGTGTGATGCTGCTAAATGGTTCTCAATGGCTCAAGACTAGTGCTGTCGCGAACCGCCATTGACTTCAATGGGCAGGCAAATTTTAAAACCCACTGGGACTCTTTCTGGCCACAATAGGAATTTAAAAGTTGTTTCAAGGGGACAAATACCTGGACTGTGGCGTGCTGGAGTGGGATCCACGGCAAAACTCCTATGGAAAATTACATAGTTGATGCAGAGTCTGGTTTTAATCCATAAAGGGCATAAATCACCTATTATTCCTAAATTATTTGGAAAATGTGCTTTAGCCCCCTTTAGGCAGCACATAGAGCCCCCCTTTAGGCATCACATAGTTAGATCCCCCTTTTAGGCAGCACATAGATTCCCCCATATTAGGCAGCACATAGTTAGATCCCCCCTTTAGGCAGCACATAGATTCCCCCATATTAGGCAGCAAATAGTTAGATCCCCCCTTTAGGCAGCACATAGATTCCCCCATGTTAGGCAGCACATAGTTAGAGCCCCCCTTTAGGCAGCACATAGAGCCCCCCCTTTAGGCAGCACATAGATTCCCCCATATTAGGCAGCACATATTTAGATCCCCCCTTTAGGCAGCACATAGTTAGAGCCCCCCTTTAGGCAGCACATAGAGCCCCCCTTTAGGCAGCACATATATTCCCCCATATTAGGCAGCACATAGTTAGAGCCTCCCTTTAGGCAGCACATAAAGCTCCCTTTAGGCAGCACATATTTAGATCCCCCCTTTAGGCAGCACATGGATTCCCCCATATTAGGCAGCACATAGTTAGAGCCTCCCTTTAGGCAGCACATAGATTCCCCCATATTAGGCAGCACATAGTTAGAGCCCCCCTTTAGGCAGCACTGGTTTTATTTCACAGCCAAAAAAGGTATTTTTTATTTGAACAACTGTCAGACCAAATGTGATTTGCACTAGTGTGACAATGAGCAAAAAAGGTTGCCAGCGGAGTTCCCCTTTTAAGCAGAGGTCCCCAACCAGGGTGCCTCCAGCAGTTTCAAGACACACAGACTGAACTTATAGCCCTTTTAATACTGTAGTTAGTTGCTTGAAGGAACTTAAGTTTTACACTGGAGTACCCCTTTTAACCAGCGGTCCCCTCCCAGCCAGGTTGTGTCCCAGCTGTTGCAAGACACATGGACTGAACTTATAGCCCTTTTAATACTGTAGTTAGTTGCTTGAAGGAACTTCAGTTTTATTCTGGAGTACCCCTTTTAACCAGCAGTTCCCTCCCAACCAGGGTTCCTCCAGCTGTTGCAAAACACACGGAATGATATTTGAGCCCTAAAAAGGGCTTTTTTGGGTGCTGTCCTTAAAGCAGATGTTAGACTAGTGCTTTAGGAGTAAAGTGGACCCTGAATACACCACCTAGCAGCAACCTAGCTATCGCTTTCCCTATAACAGCAGGAGCAGCTTCTCTGTCCCTCCACTTCCTAAGCCTGCAGCATGCCGAATGAAGGTAAAATGGTGTCCGTGGAGGAGGTAGGAGGGTCTGGAAGGGAGGGACTGCTGCTGATTGGCTGTAATGTGTCTGCTGACTCTGACTCACAGGGTCAAAGTTTACCGCAATGTTAAAGTATAGGGGGCGAATTGAACTTCACATATGTTCGCCCGGCGATGCAAACGCGAACATGCTAAGTTCGCCGGAAACTGTTCGCCAGCGAACAATTCACGACATCCCTACTCAAGACGCAGAGCAGGTGTTAAACAGTGTGCTGATCTTCCTGAACTATCTTGCCTAGACAATGTTTATCAGTGCTCATAGAACATCAATGCTCAGGTACCCCTCCTTTCCCATGATGCAGTCAGGGTAATCTTTGACTGCATGCAGCAGTGATCCCCTGGTGCACAAAGGGTGCTGCCCAAGATCATCTGCCTTTTTAAGAGAGGTAGTCTGTGAAGGGTGTTACAGATGAATGGAGGGAAAGTGACCATTGTATATCAATGTGTGTAATAGGTTTGAAGCAAGATTGATACCTCCTAAAAAGGTCATGATTGACTGTATAGCTGATGAAATGTAGAAACACAGTTGTTTCTACATACAAATGTCTTTACAACTATTTCCTTTGCCATTTGTTTCCTCAATGTAAGATACTAATAAGATACCTTAAGGTTTATTTTAGCTAAGCACATGAGCAGTGCTAGCCTGATCTTCTGTTGGCATAATATACTCATGAGGTTTGTTGTTAAGCAATGTAAAAAAAACATACCATAGAGTGCCTAATCATACGAGAAATACAGAATGGTGACTAAATGTTATTGCCCTAACTTTGCCAAATAGTACTAGAAGACAATCTAGTACTGTCATTACCATACACTGCAATATTAATCCATTAAGGACCAAGCTTTTTTCTGTTTTTGCACTTTCGTTTTTTTCCTCCTTACATTTTAAAATACATAACCCTTTCAATTTTGCACCTACAGACCCATATGATGGCTTGTATTTTGCACCACCAATTGTACTTTGTAATGACATTAGTCATTTTACCAGAAAATCTACAGCAAAAAAAAATATTTACCGTATTTATCGGCGTATAACACGCACTTTTTAGGCTAAAATTTTTAGCATAAAGTCTGTGTGCGTGTTATACGCCGATACACCCCCAGGAAAGGCAGGGGGAGAGAGGCCGTCGCTGCCCGCTTCTCTCCTCCTGCCTTTCCTGGGGTCTAGAGCGCTGCTGTCGGCCCTTTTCACCCCCTGGTTATCGGCGCCGCTGCCCGTTCTGTCCCCCTGACTATCGGTGCCGGCGCCAATAGCCAGGGAGAGAGAAGCGGCGCCGACAGACAGGGGGAGAGAAGGGGCAGCGGCACCCATTGCCGGCGCCGCTGCCCCGTTGCCTCCCCCCATCCCCGGTGGCATAATTACCTGAGTCGGGTCCGTGCTGCTCCAGGCCTCCGTCGTGCGTCCCCGGCGTCATTGCTATGCGCTGAACGGCACGGCGCATGACGTCAGAGCGCCGCGCCGTGCATAGCAACCACGCTGGGGACGCACAACGGAGGCCTGGAGCAGCGCGGACCCGACTCAGGTAATTATGCCACCGGGGATGGGGGGAGGCAACGGGGCAGCGGCGCCGGCAATGGGTGCCGCTGCCCCTTCTCTCCCCCTGGCTGTCGGCGCCGCTTCTCTCCCCCTGGCTATCGGCGCCGGCACCGATAGTCAGGGGGACAGAACGAGCAGCGGTGCCGATAACCAGGGGGTGAAAAGGGCCGACAGCAGCGCTCTAGACCCCAGGAAAGGCAGGGGGAGAGAAGCGGGCAGCGACGGCCTCTCTCCCCCTGCCTTTCCTGGGGGTATATCGGGGTATACACACGCACACACCCACCCTCATTTTATCATGGATATTTGGGTAAAAAACTTTTTTTACCCAAATATCCTTGGTAAAATGAGGGTGCGTGTTATAGGCCGGTGCGTGGTATACCCCGATAAATACGGTATATATATTTGTGGGACAAAATAAAAAAAAACACCCTTTTGTAATTTTGGGGGGTTTTCGTTTCTACTCCTAAATTTTTTGGTTAAAATAACACCTTATTTTTATTCTGTAGGTCCATACGATCAAAATTATACCCTACTTACATAGGTTTGTTTTGTTTTACTTCTGGTAAAAATCATAATTACATGTACAAATATGTTTAAAAATGTCCTCTTCTAACCCCTATAACTTTTTTATTTTTCCACATATGGGGCAATATGGGGCTCGTTTTTTGCACCGTGGTCTGAAGTTTTTATCGGTCCCTTTTTATTTTTTTTGGTGAAACTTTTTGATTGCCTTTTATTAATTTTTGTTATGGTATGAAAAGTGACCAAAAAAATGCTATTGTGGACTTTGGAATGTTTTACATGTATGCCATTGACCGTGCGGTTGAATTTTTGATACATTTTATAGTTTGGACATTTATGCACGCGGCGATACCACATATGTTTATTTTTATTTACATAGTTTTTTTTTTTTTTTAAATGGGAAAAGGGGGGTGATTCAAACTTTTATAAGGGAAGGGGTTAAATCACATTTGTGATCAGGGCAACTATCAGAAAGCTTCGAGCCTAACTACCCCTATACTACAGTGCAGCATAAATCATGACCTGAGGTTGACCAAGCATGATGACTGAGTAAGACTTACCTTATATACAGTACAATAAGCGGCTTGAATTGTGCCCTAGCTGCCTAATGAAAGTACTCCTATAAAGTAGACAAACATCAAACTGTTAGGGTAATTAAAGATACACAACAAAATTTAACAACTGTACCGTGAGGATCTTTGCGTAATCATATGACCACTGAAGACTACCAAACATGGACAGTGACATAGTACAATATGCTAATTGTAACAACATGAATAAGTACTTGGAATGCAGTGACCCTGGTAATATTGTGTATGAAGTACTCACGTGGTAACCCTCATGAATGACAAGCAACTTACTTACCCATACCTGTTCCTTAGGTGCTGTATGAAATTATGTTGAACCAGAATTATCTGAATACCTTCTCTAAAGTGAACTCCTGTTGCACCTCAAATAGCCTAAAATCTAAGTGGCAAAATATAACAGAGCGGGTAGGTGAGATGAAAGCTTAAATGAACATACGGTAACATCCTGACATACTACAAGTGGAGACAATGACAGAATGAATTTGTGTTAAACAGTTACACTCCCAATTATTCTCAATATACCCTTGAAGAAAGTTATACTCACACTTCTCGATGATTGCTCTGTGAATCAGATTCTGTGAAACAATCTAGCCTGACTACCTCTATACTTAACTGAACTCAACTAGACCAATGGTAGCTTTATACATGACATATCTTTGAGTAGCCATCGAGTCTGTGGAAGTTAAAATCGTGCCTATAGTCACGACATGGTAAGGTGTAATCCTTGTTCCTTAAGTCGAGACAGGACATTGCATACCAAGGTGCCTGTGACAGGACATAGCGTAACTATCGTGTCTGCAGTCGTGACAGGATATTGCTTAACCATCATGCCTGTTATCATGACAGAACATTGTGAAACCATTGTGTCAGTAGTCGAGACAGGACATTGAGTAACCATTGTGCCTGTAGTCATGACAGGACATTGCATAACCATCGTGCCTGTAGTTCTAACAGGGCATTACTTAGCATAGTGCCTGTAGTCATGACAGGGCATTACTTACCATTGTGCCTGTAGTCCTGACCGGACAATGCATAAACATCATGCTTGTAGACGTGACAGGACATTGTGAAGCCATCAAGCCTGTAGTTGTGACAGGACATTACTTAACCATCATGCCTGTAGTCATGACGGGACATTACTTAACCATTGTGTCTATAGTCGTGACAGGACATTACTTAACCATCGTGCCTGTAGTCATGACAGGTCTTTGAAAAACCATTGTGCATGTGGTTGTGACAGGTCTTTATCCTCTTCAGGACATAGGGCGTATGGATACGCCCTGCATTCCGAGTCCTTAAGGACCGAGGGCGTATCCATACGCCCGTGGGAATTCCGGCCCCCACCGCTAGCCGGTTGGGGACCGGAGCCGGATGCCTGCTGAAATCGTTCAGCAGGCATCCCGGCATATCGCCCAGGGGGGTCATTATGACCCCCCATGTCGGCGATCGCCGCAGATCGCTGGACAATTCAGTCCAGCGATCTGCGGCGATTCCGGGTCAATCGGGTCTCCAGTGACCCCATGACCCGGAATTACTGGCTGTTCGGGGCCGTCTCTGACGGCCCCGAACAGCCAGAGCCTGCAGGGGTGAGGTGGCACTGGTGCCACCTCACGATCGCCCTGATTGGTCGGCCGGATTACCGGCCGACCAATCAGGGCGCCTGCTGCGGGTGTCACTCCCGCACCCGCTCCGCCCCTCTTCCGGAGGACGTGAGCGGGTGCGGGACGTGCAACCCGGGTGCTGGGGACCCCGATCCCCGGCGTTAATGTTGGGATCGGGGCCCCAGGAGCAGCGGCGGCGGCGGGACTGACCTGCAGCGTCTGGATCGTTGGAGGTGAGTGACAGCCTCCAGCTGTTGCTTAGCAACAGCTCCCAGCATGCAAAAAGGGCATGCTGGGAGCTGTAGTTATGCAACAGCAGGAGGCAGACCACCACAACTCCCAGCATTCCCTTATGGGCATGCTGGGACTTATGGTTTTGCAACAGCTGGAGGCACATTCTTTCTATGGAAAAGTGTACCTTCAGCTGTTGTATAACTACAACTCCCAGCTTGCACAAACAGCTAAAGTGCATGCTGGGAGTTGTAGTGGTGCATCTGCTGGTTGCATAACTACAACTCCCAGCATGCCCGTTGGCTGTCGGTGACTGCTGAGAGTTGTAGTTTTGCAACAGCTGAAGGCACACTGGTTGTGAAACTCAGAGTTTTTTTTTACCTAACTCAGTGTTTCACGACCGGTGTGCCTCCAGCTGTTGCAAACTACAACTCTCAGCAGTCACCGTACACCATGCACCGTACATGCTGGGAGTTGTAGTTTTGCAACAGCTGGAGGCACACTGGTTGTGAAACACTGAGTTAGGTCACAAACTCAGTGATACATAACCAGTGTGCCTACAGCTGTTGCAAAACTGCAACTCTCAGCAGTCACCGACAGCCAACGGGCATGCTGGGAGTTGTAGTTATGCAACAGCTGGATGTCCCCCCCAATGTGAACGTACAGGGTACACTCACATGGGCGGAGGATTACAGTAAGTATCTGGCTGCAAATTTGAGCTGCCGCAAACTTTATGCTGCAGCTCAAATTGCCAGCGAGAAACTACTGTGAACCCCCCGCCCGTGCGATTGTACCCTAAAAACACTACACTACACTACCACAAAAAATAAAATAAAAAGTAAAAAACACTACGTATACACATACCCCTATACAGCCCCCCTCCCCTCGCCAATAAAAATGAAAAACGTCTGGTACGCCACTGTTTCCAGAACGGAGCCTCCAGCTGTTGTAAAACAACAGAAATTGTGTTACAAATTTTGGGGGGTATTTTCTGCTTTTACCCTTTTTAAAAAATGTAAAATTTTTGGGAAAACAAGCATTTTAGGTAAAAAAAAAACATTTTTTTTTACATATCCAAAAGTCGTGAAACACCTGTGGGGTATAAAGGTTCACTTAACCCCTTGATACGTTCCCCGAGGGGTCTAGTTTGCAAAATGATATGCCATGTGGGTTTTTTTTTGCTGTCCTGGCACCATAGGGGCTTCCTAAATGCGGCATGCCCCCAGAGCAAAATTTGCTCCTTCTCTTCCGAGACCTGTAGTGCGCCAGCAGAGCACTTTTCACCCCCATATGGGGTGTTTTCTGAATCGGGAGAAATTGGGCTTCAAATTTTTAGGGGTATTTTCTGCTATTACCCTTTTTAAAAAAAAAAATTTTTGGGAAAACAAGCATTTTAGGTAAAAAATTTTTATTTTTTTTTTACATTTGCAAAAGTCGTGAAACACCTGTGGGGTATTAAGGTTCACTTTATCCCATGTTACATTCCCCGAGGGGTCTAGTTTCCAAAATGGTATGCCATGTGTTTTTTTTTTTGCTGTTCTGGCACCATAAGGGCTTCCTAAAGGTAACATGCCCCCCAAAAACCATTTCAGAAAAACGTACTCTCCAAAATCCCCTTGTCGCTCCTTCCCTTCTGAGCCCTCTACTGCGCCCGCCGAACACTTTACATAGACATATGAGGTATGTGCTTACTCGAGAGAAATTGGGCTACAAATACAAGTACAAATTTTGTCCTTTTACCCCTTGTAAAAATTCAAAAATTGGGTCTACAAGAACATGTAAGTGTAAAAAATGAAGATTGTGAATTTTCTCCTTCACTTTGCTGCTATTCGTGTGAAACACCTAAAGGGTTAAAACGCTGACTGAATGTCATTTTGAATACTTTGGGGGGTGTAGTTTTTATAATGGGGTCATTTATGGGGTATTTCTAATATGAAGACCCTTCAAATCCACTTCAAACCTGAACTGGTCCCTGAAAAATACTGAGTTTGAAAATTTTGTGAAAAATCGGAAAATTGCTGCTGACCGTTGAAGCCCTCTGGTGTCTTCCAAAAGTAAAAATACGTCAATTTTATGATGCAAACATAAAGTAGACATATTGTATATGTGAACCAAAAAAAATGTATTCGTAATATCCATTTTCCTTACAAGCAGAGAGCTTCAAAGTTAGAAAAATGCAAAATTTTCAAATTTTTCATCAAATTTACGGATTTTTCACCAAGAAAGGATGCAAGTATCGACAAAAATTTACCACTATGTTAAAGTAGAATATGTCACGAAAAAACAATCTCGGAATCAGAATGATAAGTAAAAGCATTCCAGAGTTATTAATGTTTAAAGTGACAGTGGTCAGATGTGCAAAAAACGCTCCGGTCCTTAAGGCCAAAATGGGCTCCGTCCTGAAGGGGTTATGTAAACATTGTGCCTGCAGGCGAAACAGACCTGAAAAAACGAGACACATAACAGTAATGACATCCCTGACAATCTAGTCAACAGAAGACAAGACCTGACCAAAAGCAGTTATGACAGTCTAAAGACAACAGTACCGAACCAACCATCATATGCAACAGCCTAAACATAATCGATCTAAAAAACATAAACACAACTGCAATGCTAAATCAACTGCTAAAAAACATGATAGCCTAAGCCAGTGGACCTGAATATGAAAAAACAGTCATGATGATATGAAGAGAGTTTAGGAAACAAACAAGGCCTGAGTGTATCAAACCTGAAAGTGCAGCGAATACCCACATGCCTGCACTCATACACAGGTACCTACACAGTTTACATGTGAATTGGTTGTGTACGTGATAAATTATGAGTAACACAGTAACATGCATCCTAAGCACACAGCATAGCAGTGAAACCTCCGTGACAAACTTGAACTTACACTAAGATACCTGAACAGACACAATGCTATCGTGATAGTCTAGACTGTTCCAAGAACATGTGAACCGTTAAAATGAAGCTAACAAAAAAGCCTGTGTACATGAGAAACAGCAATACAAATATGTTAGCCTGAAGATGTACTAAACCTAGTTGCTATATCTAGCTGAAAACATGACAGAAAATCTATTGTAACAGGGAAACAACAAGATGAATGAACAAAATAATCCTGCTGAATGTGGGGGCTGTCATGTTTGTCTTGGCCTGTGTTCACACACAGCTATTGGATTTGGTTGTGTTTGAACAATTTTATGTACCCTGGTCAGGGAATAGTTAAAGCCTTTGCTCTTAAGGTGTGTCTACTTAAGATCAGCTCAGTCTAGCCTCTGTGATGGTAATTACAGATTGACATCTTTACTTGAGTTCCTGTTTGTTGCTGACATGCTGCTATGGAGCCTTTGGTGAAACACTCCTTGTTTGAGCTTTTAATCTACTATCTCTGTTTTAGCATGCACCTGGCATTTATCTTTGATATGTTCTGGGCTTTTACCCATGGTTAGATAGCATGCTCATAGTAGATTTTAATCCGTGTTTGTATAGTCGGTTTTATTATTTGTATGTCCTTTCTACTATGTATCTGTTCACACTGTGTTTTCTCTTGTATCCCTTTTCTGTGTTTCCATAACCAGATATCCCTGTTAGGTTGGGTTCACACTGTGGAATTTCTGGTCAGAATTTCTGCTTGAGATCGAGCCGGTGGCGCTAGGACCGAGCAGACTGCATTGCTACCCCCATAGACTGCAATGCACTTCTGGGTGGATTTTTTGGGAGATCTGCTCAGAAATGCATTGCCATCTATGGGGACGGCAATGTAGTCCGTGCAGTCCAAGTGCCGCCAGCTCGATCTCCAGCAGAAATTCTGACCAGAAATTCTGACCAGAAATGAGGAATTGGAGAGGAATTTCCACGAGTAATCTGCTTGCTTTTTCCTCTCCAAATCATTCAGCAATGAAATCCCCATAGAGTTGTACAGAATTTCTGTCCCTCAGTTCACACTGAGGAATTTCCTCAAGCAGAATTCTGACGAGGAAGTCTGTTCCGCTTGAAGAAAGAACATGTTCTTTCTTTCGGGCGGAATCAGCGTCGTTCTCCCATAGAGATCAGTTTGTTTTTTTTCAGTCAGAAGCATCTCCACGCGGAATTGGCGTGGAATTGGCGCGGAATTGGCACGGAATTCGTGCGAGATTGGCGCAGAAATCGCGCAGAATTTCTTCATGAAAAAAATAAATTTATGAATAGAAATACTTGATACTCCTCCTCCGCATGAAACCTGCATTTCTGCGCGGAATTCCGCGCGGAATTCTGCGCCAATTCTGCGCAAAATTGTGCGCAAAACCTCTGTGAGCTCTTGTGGAAAAGTAACAATATTTTGAGGCAGAAAATTTCTGCTTGGTTTTTGCCCCAATTACTCAGTGTGAACATGCCCTTAGGGATTGTGATGATTTCGGTTTAGCGATAGATTTCATTTACCTTTGTGTGGGGGACTCAGAGGGTATTGTTATTACTGTGTCTTCCAAAGGTTTTCTAAGGGATTATGCTATATTCCTGTTTGTTCCTGGAGTCTGTTTAGACTCATCCGTTTTCCTGTCTTGTGTTCAGTATGAACAGTGTTCTATATTTATTCCCTGTTTTGGGTTCA
The DNA here is from genome assembly GCF_029499605.1 of Hyla sarda. Taxonomy (NCBI): domain Eukaryota; kingdom Metazoa; phylum Chordata; class Amphibia; order Anura; family Hylidae; genus Hyla; species Hyla sarda. The sequence goes on along the minus strand of NC_079191.1, from coordinate 341,010,925 downwards.
GTGTGAACAGTGTTCTATAATTATATCCTGTTGTATCAATTTTTCTGAGTTGTAACTAGATATCCCTGTTATTGGTCCATGGGGACTCTGGGAGATTCATTCCAGTGTCTACTGGAGGTTTAGGCATTGTGAATATTTTGGTTTAGCAATAGATTCCGTTTACCTTTGTGTGGGGGACTTAGGGGGTATTGTTATTACTGTGTCTTCCAAAGGTTTTCTAAGGGATTATGCTATATTCCTGTTTGTTCCTGGAGTCTGTTTAGAGTCATCCGTTTTCCTGTCTTGTGTTCAGTATGAACAGTGTTCTATATTTATTCCCTGTTTTGGGTTCAGTGTGAACAGTGTTCTATAATTATATCCTGTTGTATCAATTTTTCTGAGTTGCAACTAGATATCCCTGTTACTGGTCTATGGGGACTGATTCCTGTGTCTACTGGAGGTTTAGGGATTGTGATTATTTTGGTTTAGCGATAGATTCCGTTTACCTTTCCATGTTTGACTCTGGGAAATTGAGTTTTGGTGTCAAGACATTCCTGTGCCTACTGCAGGTTTTCTCTGGGATTGTTTCTGGAGTCCATGTTGACTCATCCGTTTTCCTTGTCTGGTGTTGTGAACTCTATGGCCTTCATTTACTAAGAGTGTTGTGTAGGTTTCTTTGTGGGTTTTAATTCCCTACAATTTATTTTCCATGGTATTTACTAAGGTTTCCCTACATTTTCCACTTTCCTTACACTTTGCTTTTTTTACACATGCTCTGATGTGTCGGGCTTTCCTCAACTCAAATCCTCCACATTTTATGTGGAAACCTTAGTAAATATGTTGGGATTTTGTGAAAATGTCAGGAATATGCCCCTTTTCAGAGACAACGCCCCCTTTTCCCGATGGCCACGCTCCTTTTTTCTGATTTTCTTAGCAAAATTACTCAGGGTTTTTTCAATTCTGGCGCAAAATCTGGTGCAGACAGAATTTCTGGCGCAATGCGACAGAATCTGGTGCACAACCCGACAAAACGTGTCGGGTTTGCAACAGTAAATGAGGGCCTATATGTTTATTAGTTCTTGATTTCAGATCCTTGGAGTTTTTGTGCATGCACTGATCATAGAGTACATGATCACTTAGTTAGTTTTTTCCTCTGTGCTTTACCATTGGTCTATAGTGTCCTCTGTGCTACTCACTGATCTGTGCCCTCTGAACTTAATCTGTTTTGTGTTTATCTGAGTTATTATAGAGTTCTATGTTCTTGTTATGTTTCTGGCTTGTTTTCACGCATGTCATAGCATAGTGATGCATGTCATAGCATAGTGACACATGATGTAGCACAGTAACACATGTAACAGCACAGTGATGAAGTAATAGCATAGTGACATATGTAATAGGATAGTGACGCATGTAACATAGTGATGCATGTAATGCACAGTGACACATGATGTAGCTCAGTGATACATGTAATAGCATAGTGATGCATGTAACGCACAGTGACACATGATGTAGGACAGTGATGCATGTAACAGCACTATGTTGCATGTGATAGCACAATAACATGTACAAGGCATGGTGCTGTATGCAAAGTGCATCCAACAGCGTTGCCTGGTGTAGTAATGTATAAATGTAAAGGTGATGTATGCATAGCAAAGTAATGATGTATCAATCCAAGTGAAGAGAAATGAGTGGCACCAGTGACTGAACTCCCTAAGTAACAACCATATAAGAACAGTTTGTGGAGGTTTAATCCTGGAGCTTCAGGTATAAGTAATACCTGGGGGTGCAGGTATAAATTCGATAGTCCATAAAAATGACGGAGAAGAAGAAAAATAGATATACTGCACTCACCCACTATATAAACTTGAAGATGTGGATTTATTCAGATCATGAAGATAGATCCATTAGGTGAAGGACATGGAGGGGCAAAGTAATGATGTAATTGCAGTAAAATAGGAGTTGTTTATGCACATACAGTATAACGAAATGATAACTTATCCAAGCTCTGAAAGGGGGATGACACACTCTTAGAGACAGAGCATGTCCTTTCCTTTTTTACACTTTTTTTTTTACACTGTTATAGCCCCCATAGGGGACTATAACATGCAATACATTGATTGCATACATCGATTAATGTTATGCCATAGCATATGATTGATCAGTGTTATTAGTGCTCCATTGCTCCAGCATGGATCTCAGTCATGGAGCAAGAAGGTAGAAACCCTCCTCGTGTGTCCTCAGCTGATCAGGACACCGCGGTTTCACCGCTGTGGTCCTGATCAGCCCAACTGAGCTGCTGGGATGTATTTTTTTACATTTTTACAACTTTGATCTCCACGTCTAAGGGGTTTATACCGGAGATCACTGCAATCGGTGATGTCCATTATTACCACGGCCCATTGCTAGGTGTCAGGACCGACCCGATATGAAGCGGGGTCAGCCTATGACCACACGTTATGTTGTGGCAGAAGGCGCAGGGCGTACTGGTACGCCCTGTATCCTTAACATGTTAATATAACATACAAATTCTAAGTGGCAGTGTAATGCAATAATACCAGAAAACATAGACCAAATGTGCATGCAGTCATTTAATACCAGGTCAAAACAAGGCTGTTTTCACATTACACTTTTTGTTTCCTGTCAAAATGTTTTTTTCTTTCAAGTTTAGAAGCAATTATACCTTTCAAACTTCCTATCCTTTTGCCTCCTGTTGCCATCAATTTCTAAAAAATAAATAAATAAATAAATATCATCAGCTGGACCCTGTTCTTAATAGGACAGGCAAAATGAATCTGCATCATTTTTTTTTGCCCTGTTGCATCCTATTCTAATTGTAAATTTCCCAAAAAAGAATTTAAAAAAACGGACGTTTTGACAGAATGAAATGATGAGATACCAGCCCTATATTGTTAAACAATTATAACCCCTTTATGATATCCTAAGTGTTTTAAAGGGGTTCTCCGGTGCTTAGACATCTTATCCCCTATCCAAAGGATAGGGGATAAGATGTCTGATCGCGGGAGTCCCGCCGCTGGGGACTCCCGTGATCTTGCACGCGGCACCTTGTTTGTAATCAGTCCCCGGAGCGTGTTTGCTCCGGGTCTGATTATCGGCGACCACAGGGCCGGCGGTGTGTGACATCATGCCTCCGCCCCGTGTGACATCACGCTCTGCCTCTCAATGCAAGCCTACGGGAGGGGGCATGATAGCCTTCACGCCCCCTCCCATAGGCTTGCATTCAGGGGCGGAGCGTGACATCACACGAGGGTGGAGGCGTGACGTCACACGCCGTCAGCCCTGTGGTCGCCGGTAATCAGACCCGGAGCGAACACGCTCCAGGGACTGATTACAAACAGGGTGCCGCGTGCAAGATCACCGGGGTCCCCAGCAGCGGGACTCCCGCGATCAGGCATCTTATGCCCCATCCTTTGGATAGGGTATAAGATGTCTAAGCACTGGAGAACCCCTTTAAGTCATTGATTAGGTCAGGTACAGAACACCCAGTGAGTGAAAGGCTGCATTCACACCACGTTTTTTACATACGGGTGCCGGATCCGGCGGGGGGAGGGGCAAACTGGGCTCTCCCGTACCCCAGCCGGATCAGCCCGTGACTCCGTTTACTTTAATGAGCCGACCGGAGTCAAGCGGTGACTGCGGTCGGCTCAGTTTTGCCCCGTATGGGGTTCTGGACCGGACCTAAAACTGTAGTATACTACGGTTTTAGGTCCGGTCAGGAAACTGCATACGGGTCAAAACTGAGCCAACGGAGTCACCGTTTGACTCCGGTCGGCTCATTAAAGTAAACGGAGTCACGGGCTGATCTGGCTGGGGTACGGGAGCGCCCAGTTTGCCCCTTCCCCCGCCGGATCCGGCACCCGTATGTAAAAAACGTGGTGTAAATGCAGCCTAAGAGAAGCAGGCACTGTTGAGAAGCAGGCGCTACTGTCAAACTGACAAAAGTCACAGCTTGCCACATAGTTTCCATGGCACCCTCTGCTACAACTCTATGGAAGCTACAAATGCTGCATGCCTACTGTGCAGGGAATACCCAATGGGCTGGGTGCAGAATTCTCAGACCAGGCTGTTTAGGAATTTTACTGACTATGCTATGCATCACTACTTACCTCTTTGTAGCAGTAAGCAGTGATGCATAATGCATTGCAGGCTAATGTAAAGGTGCAGCGACTCCTCTACCTTTAGGAGAATGTTAAAATGCTTACCTATTCCCTACTTATGACTTAGGTCAGGCCCCAATTGAGATTTTCCTTGGAGGCACTTCAGTGACAGTTAAGCCTAGCTATTTAGGAGCTGGCCAGGCAGGCAAACATTGTAAGCCTGGTTACTTAAAAAGAACAGGAGCAGTGACTGCTGTCTCTGCCAGTCATGCCTATTCCTGTATTAGATCCATCCAAAAATCATAAGCAATTCAGGTTTGAACAACATTTTAAATGAGATGAAAAGCCCAGTGGGAACCATCAGAGAATTAGCACAGAAGCAGCAGAGGGTTTAGTAGGTATTTTCTAGTCATTTTAGTCATTTCTTTTTTCTTTTATTCCAATTCCTGTTTCTCATTTATTTTCTTTAACTTTGTGACAACTCTGAAATACAGACATAACATTTCATAACTTATGGGGTTATGACTCTCTAAGGCTGGGTTCACATGTGTCCAGCATCCGGCATAGGTGAACTCAGCCTATATCTTTACGCAACTTACACAACTTGTGTGTCCAATGTTTCTGGATGGCAGTGCCCTCTGGGGTGTCCAACCATCCGGCATCAAAATTGAGATGCTGGATGATTGTGGACTTTCCCATTGAAATTAATGGGATCAGTTCTAGCATCAGTTTCCCTCCGATGCACACCAGAGGGAAAATGTGTCCGGCAACTGATATATGTGAGCCCAGCCTAACTTCCCCTCCATCTCTAAAAAGAAGCTTAGAGTTAAAAAGGCATGCATCCTAGGTGAATCTGGGCTTCACTGACATTCGGCATGGATAATGCACATATGTGAGCATTCCGAAAAAAAGAGTGATTCCTTTCATCAGTCGGATTTGCTTCCATATATGCATTTCCGGTTGTTTCCAATAACTGCTACCAAAAAGGAAAAAAATTTAAAATACACATCTTAACATTAAAAAATAAACATTCCCATATGCATGATTTAAACTGTATCTTCTTTCAAGTATCAGGAAAATGATATGAAAGAATTTTTTCTGCATGATACGGCAATATATTTTTGAAATATGTTGCCTTCTTTTCGAAAATGGATTGGGTTTGTAAAAGCATGTAAAAGTAAATTCAGAGGAAATTGTCTTTCTTTTAGATGAAAGATTATAAACTGTTTGAAATAGATTTTCGAAGGCACCACAAAAGCAAGTATTAAAATGAGTCAGAAACTGTATTCTAAATTAGGAAGAGATATGTAGGATCTTTTCACTGTGCTTTTGTTTTTAAGAAATGTATATATTTTTATAGAAGCATTTTAACCCCTTCACTTAGACATCATAAATAGCATTGCTGTCTGCAACATCTAAGTGAATTTTTACTGGAAGAGGTTTTCTTTGTAAGGGATTGTTGGATTCTGATGGGTCTGTTTATCTATAATGTCTATGAATGTTAATGTCTCTCTCAGATCTAAATATATAGTTTGAAGGAAAGCAAAAAAATAAGTAAATAAACAAATACGTAAATAAACAAAGCAGGATGATTGAAATGGTAAACCAATGAATTAATATAAAGTATTGTTTAATATACAGTATTGTTTACATTATACAAAGTTCTTAACTAAAGCTTAAACAGCAGTTCCTCCTAACAAAGGTGGTCAAACTTGAGTAACCCAACATTGTGTCTTGACCAAAATTATGCTACTATATACTATTTAAAAAACATACATATAAATTATTTCACCTATAGATTTTAAGCCTCATAAATAAGAGTCCATAACTGTATTCGGCATGTGGTTCTAGTTAAATTGAATATGGTCTAAATGCACCAAAATTTGCACCAACATTTTGCCACACAATTCTGGTTTGCTGTAAGCCAACTAATAGTCGGTCTAAATTTAGATGTTCCAGATTTTTCATATATGAATAGAAAGAAGAAAGAGACCCGGTTGTGCCCCTAGTGAAGTCCATCAGAAATGTGCAGGGCAGGATAAAATGATAACAGTCGCGCTTACCAAATGGTGTTGTGTTGAGGGCACAACATCTACAATAGATTGTGGAGAGAGTATCTCCTATGAGCAGTCTCAGGAACAACATGGTTCGGGAGTCTCCACTTCCGGTACAATAAATGTTCAGAGAAATAAAAAATGTTTTCCTGTATTCTGGGGAATCAATTAGTGTAGATATCAATTAAATTTATTCATACAAACTACTTGTTTCGACCCTGGACTAGGGTCTTCATCAGGTTACCTGGTAACCAGGTAATCTGATGAAGACCCTAGTCCAAGGTCGAAATGCGTTGTTTCTATGAATACATTCAATTCATATCTACACTCCAGTCTAATTGATGTGCCAAAACACAGGAATTTTTTTTTTATTTCTCCAAAGATGTGTCATATAATCTGATATAGTGCATTTTGAGACTTGAATTTGACCATTTAGTAAAAATTTTCTCCCAGTAATGAGTTCTTTCTACCAAAGAGCCATATCCATATACTTTAATGCTTTCTGGTGTGGGGAATCAAGTAATTGCTTCTAGCAATAGCGCAGAAAAACTATTAGAATATGGGGAAGCAGTGAACTGGTGGGGGTCCAGTTAGAGTTCTTTGTTTCTTTTTAACTTACTGCAGCAGTGAACCGCTATTGCTCTCACTTCATTTTAATGACCAGTCCTCATTCTATGATTTTTCCTGATCATCATTGCGGCACCTGAAATTAGAGCTTTGTACTTTTGAGTAGTTCCATAAACTGCTTTGCATACATTATTCATTCCACAAATTATGTAAATTGTTTTATGTAATTAAACTTTGTTTTTTGGTTTTCTATATGACTGCACAAAAGACTTTTAGAGCTGGTCTCAGATGTCATTGTATTTAGAGCAAACCTTTCCATAATGGCAAAGTGCTGAACCGCAGCAAAATTGATTTCGAGTCTGTCTCATTACATGAAATGGATGCTTGAATATTTCTTCATTCCTCAGACTAACAAGTTACTTTCTTCTGAAAAAAGCCAAGTTTCATTAGCAGTGATACAGTTAAATTATCCGTGCAATTATTTTTAACTGGCTAGAATTCTGAATGAATGTTTTATTCCAGGGAAATAATAGGTTTGAGTTTAAATACCAGTTAAAATTGTGACAGCATTTGGGAGAAGGGAAATAAGGGTTCCATTGTTCTTGACTAAATATTGGCTAATTCTCTTAGTCCTTCTTTACTAACTGACCATATTATTTGACTTTTTATATATTATTATATCATAAAATTCTTAACCTAATACCAGGAGCAGCCATTTTAATTCTTTTGACCAGGTTTTCAGAATACACATCCTTTTCCTGGTCTGTGAATTTGATCATAAAACTATTTTATAGGGCCTTAAAGTAGCCTCTGGCAAACTAATGGGAAGTGTGCATCACACAATGCTTGCAACATGGTCAAAGAACGTATCCAATTGGTTTGAGTAATTTTTATTTATTCATAAATTGCAACCCCCAGCAAAATAGTACTCTAGGCAGCTGCCTACTCTGCCTACCACACATCCCATCCCTGCCAGTGCCTACTGCAACTATGAATGCAGAACAAAAAAAACCCTTATGTATTTGCATGGTTGTAGATTACTGTTATATTAAACTGTCTATGACTACTGTAACCTCACATAGACTGTCTGACATTTTTAGCTTAAAGGGGTACTTTTTTTTATTTTTATAGAAAGTTAAGTAGATTTGTAAAGTACTTCTATTAAAAATCTTACTACTTCCAGTACTTGTTAGCTGCTGAATACTGCAGAGGAAATTATTTTCTTTTTGGAACACAGTGCTCTTTGCTGACATCATGACCACAGTGCTCTCTGCTGACATCTCTGTCCATTTTAGGAACTGTCCAGAGCAGCATATGTTTTCTATGGGGATTTTTTCCTACTCTTAAAATGGATAGAGGTGTCAGCAGAGAGCACTGTGCTCGTGATGTCAGCAGAGAGCTCTGTGTTCCAAAAAGAAAATAATTTCCTCTGTAGTATTCAGCAGCTGATAAGTACTGTAAGGATTAAGATTTTTTAATAGAAGTAATTTACAAATCTGTTTAACTTTCTGGCACCAGTTGATTTAAAAAAAAAAAGTTTTCCATCGGAGTACCCCTTTAATAAATTTGGTGAAATTATTTTGACAAATTAGGACTCCAAAACTGGCAACCTTAAAGAAAATGACATTAAAAGATCAGATGCATATGCTATTTATAAACAGACATGTACTCAAAAAGCTTTTTGTCCCAGTTTTTATATTGTTTTAGTTTTAGAGTGTGTTCACATGGGCATAAAACATGCTGTTTTTAATAGAACCAATGCAATGATTTCTGTGTCCACAATAGCATGTTCAGTGCACCAAACCCTGCTCCCATTGTCTTCAATAAGAGTTTGGGAAACATACTAAACAGACATGACATGTCACTTCTTTTTAGTATGGTTTAGCCCTGAAACTCCTATTTAAGTCAATGTAATAGTTTAGTATTGTGACAAATGTATTCACAGGTCTATACTTCTTAATATAATTGATTTAACTTGCTCCATTAAACTATTCCTTAACAACAAAATGTAAAATACTGGTCTTAAATAAATTCCCCTCTAATGTCTTGGCAGAACTTGCACCTGGTTGAATTAGTAGGCCCATACCTACTATACTAGGTAAACATGTAGGTAAAATCCTAAAATGCTGTTACATCGTCAGTTGCCAATGACATAAAAATTAAGATTAGAAATAATCTACAACAAATAACATTTCCATATCTATGTGAAGCTATGGGACACTTCGGTCACAATTTTGTTCATCCATGAGAAAGTTAGCAGAAGTGAACCTGCATTATTGTATTCATCTGAATGGTTGAGAAAAATTGACTTATATTTTCATAAATATTTAATGCCCACAGGCAACAGAATGCTGGCTTGTGAATCAATAATTGTTTCTTTCTTTACCAAAGAGTAAGTCCTGTAGAAGGTTACTGAAAATAATGAGCTGTGGAAAACGCTTGCAACAATACCTAACCCTAGAGGAACAAGGCAGATTTGGATTAATCAATTATCATCTCTTGAATGCATTCAGCAAAAAAATAATAATAATAATAATAATAAAAATAATATATATATATATATATATATATATATATATATATAGGAATATGCAAAGCAGCTCATTACATCACCTTTTCAGGTAATGTTCCCTGGTATCAGCTTAGCTCCTGTTAAGGAATATAAAAAGTTGATCAGGATTTTATGCCAAGCCAGACTACTCCCCAAAAGGGAAGTTTCTACCCATCAGCAGACAGCTAATTCGTGGTTTTTGCCACTCGTCAGTACAGAGCAGGGCGATCTGGCTTGGCTGGGGTAAGAGGCCTGAGAGCAGCTAAAGGGGTTGAGTATTTACCTCAGGGCGAGGCCACCACTCCTGGTGTAACGGAGCTTCAGAAGGCCATTAAGCACTCCGCAGCATTCTGGGTAGGGGAACATGCAAAGCAGCTCATTACATCCCATTTTCAGGTAATGTTCTCTGGTATCAGCTTAGCTCCTGTTAAGGAATATAAAAACTGATCGGGATTTTATGCCAAGCAAGACTATTTTTAATATATATATATATATATATATATATATATATATATATATATATATTAAAAATAAAGTAAATCTACTCTTTCCTCTGAAAACTGTAAGGGCTTTCACTAGATAAATAGTTGAAATGCTGCTGTGCACTGATGTCTAAGAAATTAGTCTGCACCTGTAAATTCTGGGAAATAATGACAAAATAAGGACAAAATAGATATAATAGAAACAAACCATAAAGATATTATTGTGTAGTTGATCCTTATGCTGTCAAAACATCACTGACCTGTCAAAGCATGTACTTTGGAGGTATCTGTTGTATCTGGCATAAAGATATTGGTCAGCAGATCATTTTAGTTCTGTAAGTTGCAAAGTGAGGCCTCTATAGTTTCATAAACAGCCACAAATGCTCAATCGCACTGAGATCTGGAAAACTTGGAGGCCAAGTTAAAGGGGTATTCCAGGCAAAAACATCTTATCCCCTATCGAAAGGATAAGGGATGAGATGTCTGATCACGGGGTCCGCCGCTTAGACCCCCCGCTGGGACCCCCCGCGATCTCCCTGCAGCAGGGGCAATCGGAAACTGCTGGGCTTCTGAGTCGGGGACGTGACGTCAAGCCACGCCCCCTCCATTCATTTCTATGGGAGGGGGCGTTGCGGCCAATACAACCCCTCCCATTGAAATGAATGGAAGGGTCGTGGCGTGATGTCCCGTCCCCATCTCGGAAGCCACGGCGGTTTCCGAAACTGCAGATGCAGCTGCTGCAGGGAGATCGCGGGGGGTCCCAACGGCGGGCCCCCCAAGATCAGACATCTTCTCCCCTATCCTTTCGATAGGGGATAAGATGTTGTTGCCCAGAATACCCCTTTAACACCTAGACTATGTGTCATGCATTTCTATATTTTTGTTAAGACAGTTTTGTAGGATGCAATATCATGCTGAAAAAGATCATTGCCCTTAAGAAGAAATTAGTAAAACAAAAGCCATAGAGCCCAAGATTGTTCACAACTTTGCTAAAAGTTTAGTTTGGCTATGACTAAAACTTCAGGCAGTTTGGCAAAACCTGCTAAAATAACATAAGCAACATGGCTTCAGAGAATCCCATAATGTCACATGGCCTCAGAGAATCCCATAATGTCACATGGCCTCAGAGAATCCCATACTGCTGTTCAAACAGCTCTTCCACTGAATCAAGAGGCAGTATAGGAGTGATGTTATAGCCCCCACAATCTCCCTTATGAGGCCCAGTTTCTTACCCATCTTCAGTGTGCTTCGGCCCCCACCTTCCTGGACGAGAGCAAGTGACAGCCCACTCAGCAATATTCCACCTCAGCAGGTGATTGACTGAGTGGACCTTCATTTGTTTTAGTGGGGGCTGTAATGCGCCGAGGACAGGTAAGTAGCATGGGCCTGTACTGGAAGACCCTTCACAATCAGACACTTATCCCATATCCTGTGGATAAGTATCTGACAAGTTCAGTTCTCACGAGTACCCCTTTAAGCATGCCAGTATTTTTGTTTGTTTTTTAGTTTTATGTTTTTTACACTAAGCGTAAAAAATTACTGAGCTGCCAATACTGACACTCACTAGGATGACAATCTTGTTCCTACACCCCAAAATTTGAATCATTTTTCACCTTTTGTAAAAAGCCACTGCTATATTATTTTCCAGACACAAAACCTGTTACTACTGCCAAAAATAGATAATTTTTGGAGCACTTTGAAAAAAAGCCATTGCTTATTTTGATACCTCTGTGTGCATATTAACACTGGCAGGCATCTGCCTCCATAAAGGGATAATTTTAGCACATTCATTTTAAGGATTTAAGATACATTTTAAGATTATTTTTAATTTTACCACAGGTACCATTCATTTACCAATAGCCTTACATGTTGCCGTAAGTGAACCTTGTCTATAATCTGCTCAAAAACACATAGAAACACTCCTAGGTTCTTAGACAGTTTAATACACGTTATTGGGCTATTGTTGAAGCACAGGTTCAGATAGAACTAGTTAGATCAAAACCAGAACTTTTTACCAGATTTTTTCAAACCAGCAGAACCTAACTTTTGAAAAGTTTTCTCATCTCTACCACTACCATGGAAACCTTTTTTTTTTTTTTTTTTTTTTAATCAACTGGTGCCAGACAGATTTTTAAATTACTTCTATTAAAACATCTTAATCTTTCCAGTACTTTTTAGAGTCTGTATACTACAGAGGAAATTGTTTTCTTTTTGGAACACAGAGCTCTCTGCTGACATCATGATCACAGTGCTCTCTGCTGACATCTCTGTCCATTTTAGGAACTGTCCAGAGCAGGATATGTTTGCTATGGGGATTTTCTCCTACTCTGGACAGTTCTTAAAATGGACAGAGGTGTCAGCAGAGAGCACTGTGGTCATGATGTCAGCAGAGAGCTCTGTGTTCCAAAAAGAAAACCATTTCCTCTGTAGTATTCAGCAGCTAAAAAGTACTGTAAGGATTACGATTTTTTAATAGAAGTAATTTACAAATCTGTTTAACTTTCTGGCACCAGTTGATTAAATAAAAAAAAGTTTTCCACGGGAGTACCCCTTTAAGCATTACTATTACCATAAAGGGATGGATGTTGTCTTCATTAAAACAAGTTATTTAGAGATAAAAAAAAAATTGTCAATTTCTTTCAAAAACTGCACCATTACAAATAATTACAAAGTATTAAAAATGTATTTACTTTAATGGAACTGAGCTGCAATACCACACAAAACCAAGAGGATAAATATGTCACTGTTTTTGGGCAAAAAAAAAAAAAAACTGTTTTCTCATCCTGGATAACTTCTTTAATGTTTGGGTAGGTAGTACAGTCAAAGTAACATTTGCATGAATGTCAGGAACCAAAATTTTCCAACAGGGTATCGTCCTGGATTATGCTCCTGGCTAAATTCATGTTATTTGCTTTCTATTACATTATGTTATCTTCTGTCATTTGCATGCTCACGGCCACATCCTTTTTCAGAGAATAGTATGAATAAGCTTGAATTTGATATTACTTGTAGAATTTTGAAAGAAGACAGAGTAAAATATTTTTGCCAATAAAAATGTCCAAGCTATCTTGCACTGAATGCATAAATTTAGATATTTTTACAAGATTACATGGTTTATTTTTGTTTTTATTTTTTATAGGAGAGCAGTCCATTTCACTAATGTTTTTAAGTTACCCTCCAAGAAGTTTCAGTAATGAGCTGTATGGCTGGTACACAGCTTCCAAAATGTTTGTTTCGGTAAGTATGAGTGATCTGTAAACTAAATCTGTAGCTAAATTTGAACAAAACAAATCTTATTTTTGTTTTAATTAATTACACTGTAAAAAGTGAAAATTGTTGACAAATGCCATAACAAATCAATGTACATAATTAGTAGGAAGATATTGGAGATATTTTGATGAATCTTGGTACACATGGTACTTATTTGTCAACTAAAAATATAGAATAGTTAAACTAACCCTAACCCAGCTTTTCCAGTCTCCTGAAGAACTCCAACATGAATGCTTTCAGCAGACAGGTGGAGAGAATAGTTATTGCAGAGGCAGGGAGAGGGGATTTGAGCTTTACCAGACAGATATTCTCTTCAAAGGTATGAGAAATCTGAGAAAGGACTGTGAGTCTTGTACTGTGCACTGTGTGTCACTCAGCTTTCTCAGTCTTCTGAAGAGCTCCAATATGACTGTTTTATTACAAAAATATTATTTCCAGCAGACTGGGTGGCATGATATATATATATATATATATATATATATATATATATATATATATACTTACTAGATTTAGGCTCTATTCTCTTTGCCGTGCGCAGGCGCGTCCGTGTATGTCACGTGAACATCTCTCTAGTCATGTGACTTCATGAGGCGTCACCCTTTTTTTGATCATGTGGCCCTACGTGGCGTTATCCCATTGGCTGCCGCCCTATTCCCGGAAGTACAGCGACAAGCACGCGCTGCTGCTGCGCCGCAATGCCGCTGTACATACATTATACCACGCCGCTTCTCATGCGGGTGTGACGATGTCTATAGGATATCTATACATCCTTCTTTTTGATTGGGTGAGTGCCTCGAGATTCCGCCTACTCTCCTTCCTGCATTTGTTTGATTAATTATTTTTCACCTGGTGCACTATTTAACTTATTATGCACTTTATATGTATATTTTATATACACTGTTATGCACTTTATGGGTACATATATTATATACCCACTTAATCATGATACTATATGTATTGTATCTCCTGTACACTTTTATTGTAAGTTTTTTATATATCTGTAACACTTAATTATGTAATTGATGTTTTATTGAACACCATATATAACTTGCTCGATGGTCACTGTTCACTTGTGCTTGAAAAAGGCCGCATGTGCGGTTTAAACGTAGCAATTGGAATGAAATAAACCACTTGATACTACTCCGTGTGCTGTAGCAAATCTGTTCTTCTAGTGATACGGACCCGGGACCTGGGACCAGCCGCTGCGTGCACCTATGTTCACACTTCTTTGAGGTGCAGCCCACCCTGCTTTTCTATATATATATATATATATATATATATATATATATATATATATATATATATAAATATATAGTTTGGACACACCTTCTCATTCAAATAGTTTTCTTTATTTTCATGACTATGAAAATTGTATTATAGACATAACAAAAAAGTGTGAAACAACTGAAAATATGTCATATTCTAGGTTCTTCAAATTAGCCACCTTTTGTTTTGATTACTGCTTTGCACACTCTTCGCATTCTCTTGATGAGCTTCAAGAGGTAGTCACCTGAAATGGTCTTCCAACAGTCTTGAAGGAGTTCCCAGAGATGCTTAGCGCTTGTTGGCACTTTTGCCTTCATTGGGTTCAGGTCTGGTGACTGTGGAGGCCAGGTCATCTGGCGCAGCACCCCATCACTCTCCTTCTTGGTCAAATAGCCCTTACAAAGCCTGGAGGTGTGTTTGGGATCATTGTTCTGTTGAAAAATAAATGATGGTCCAACTAAACGCAAACCGGATGGAATAGCATGCCGCTGCAAGATGCTGTGGTAGCCATGCTGGTTCAGCATGCCTTCAATTTTGAATAAATCCCCAACAGTGTCACCATCAAAGCACCCCCACACCATCACACCCCCTCCTCCATGCTTCACGGTGGGAACCAGGCATGTAGAGTCCATCCGTTCACCTTTTCTGCATCGCACAAAGACACGGTGATTGGAACCAAAGATCTCAAATTTGGACTCATCAGACCAAAGCACAGATTTCCACTGGTTTAATGTCCATTCCTTGGGATTTTTAGCCCAAACAAGTCTCTTCTGCTTGTTGCCTGTCCTTAGCAGTGGTTTCCTAGCAGATATTCTACCATGAAGGCCTGATTCACACAGTCTCCTCTCAACAGTTGTTCTAGAAATGTGTCTGCTGCTAAAACTCTGTGTGGCATTGACCTGGTCTCTACTCTGAGCTGCTGTTAACCTGCGATTTCTGAGGCTGGTGACTCCGATGAACTTATCCTCCGCAGCAGAGGTGACTCTTGGTCTTCCTTTCCTGGGGCGGTCCACATGTGAGTCAGTTTCTTTGTAGCTCTTGATAGTTTTTGTTGCTGCACTTGGGGACACTTTCCACCTAGAATATGACAAATTTTCAGTTGTTTCACAATTTTTTGTTATGTCTATAATTCCACATGTGTTAATTCATAGTTTTGATCATGTCATGGAAATAAAGAAAACTCTTTGAATGAGAAGGTGTGTCCAAACTTTTGGTCTGTACTGTATATATATATATATATATATATATATATATATATATATATATACAGGATATACATATATATATTCCTGGCCAACACCAGGTACTCAGCTAGTCTATATAAACATAAAATTAAACATATGTGTATGGGTATATGTGTGTATATTTATGTTACAGCATAACTTTTAAATGGCTGAGGATGTTTTGGTACTTGGTAACTTGGTACACATGTATCTTATCTGTCAAATTAGCATATAGTAGAGTTTAGGAATGTCGAAATACCGACAAACTCTGCAGCCCAAGAGAAGAGCCCATGAAAGTCTATGAGACTTGTGATACATCCCCTAATCATAATGCTCTCTGGTTGTGGAGTTTGCCCTGGAGCTTTAAACATCCTGCCACTGGGCCAATGTCATGGTTAAGTATGATTTAACTGTCTGTCAGGCGTGTGCAGAGGTTAGTGTGGGGACAGGAAGAGGGGACAGGGGAGAAAGGTAAGATTTATTGTGGCCTGAGAGAAGATTGAGGGGGGGGAGACATTAGTGAGGAGGCAGAGAGAGGGCATGACATCGCTGCTACAGGGAGAAATTAATTTACTGCCGGGGCTTCAGAAGACTGGGAAAGCTGAGTGGCACACACGATTTACCTGTCCTGCAAGCAGGTGCAGGGAATAGTTAGTCCTGGGGTAGGGAGAGGGGACAGAGCTGGCAGGGGGGAAATATTTATTGCGGGCTGTATATGTGCCACCCAGCATTCCCAGTCTCTGGAAGGCAGGAGTGCAGGGGGGATGATGTTCTTCAGTACCAAGTGACATTCCCCTGAGGTTTCAGTTTAAACTAAAGTTAACCCAGTAACAGGTGAAAGTACCAGCAAGAAGGTATCAGAGGTGGATTTAAACGCATATAGGTAGGAATGAAAGAATCGAATCTGACAAATTCTAATTCTTTACGAATTTCAGGAAAAATTCACTTTGCAACGAATGCGAATATCGCCACAAATCGCTTCATTAAACTCCATTTAATGCAGTCCAGGCTCCAGGGCATCTAAGATGGTGGCTCCAGATGTTAGGACATGGGGCAAGGAATGCTGGGAACGAGGGAACAAGGGTTGGCAGGTTGACCCTGAATCACATGCAGCATGCAGCCTATCAGCAGCCAGCCATCCCTGTGATGTCACAGCCCTATATAATCATCAGCCAGTTTGCAGCCACTCACATCAGCATTCCATTGCAGAGAGAGGGAGAGGGAGAGAGCAGTGTGTGTTGCACAGAAAAGCATTTTAACAGCAGAGATTCACCTCAAGCCTAAATCCAGCCTAGAATCACTGATAGGAAATGGAGAGAGATTGAGAGAGAAAGTGCAATTGTTGGTGTATTATAGCAGTGATTAACCTTAAGCCCAAATCCAGCTTAGAAGCACTGATAGGGAAGGGAGTAAGATTGTGAGAGAATATGTGAGTTTGTGAGTGCAATATTAGGTGTAGTACACAGCGACTGTTTGCTGCAGAACTGGTGTGTACAACAACTGAAAAGCTAACAGTAGCCAGCCAGTTAGGGTTAGCAGAGCACTAAAAGCCATGATCACCTGCTATTGTCCTCTATTAAGTGTAACATATGTGTACATAGGGGTGTACCATTTTGTTCCTGTTACAGTCTAAAGGGCCTAGTTACTGTGAAAGGCCAGCCAAAAGTACACACCTGCTTGTGTTGTAGACAAATACTACAACGTAGTGTAGAGCATTGTACTTCCCTCATAAGTGCCTACCACATACGTACATCTAAGTGGTGTACCAATTGGGTCCTGTTAAAATCCTAAGGGTCTAGTTACTGTGAAAGACCAGCCAAAAGTATACACCTGCTGGTGTTGTAGACAAATACAGTTTTAAGTGTAGTGAAGCGTATTGTCCTCCCCTCATATACATTGGGGCAAAAAAGTATTTAGTCAGCCACCAATTGTACAAGTTTTTAAAGGGGTACTCCCATGGAAAACTTTTTTTTTTTTTTTAATCAACTGGTGCCAGAAAGTTAAACAGATTTGTAAATCACTTCTATTAAAAAATTTTAATCCTTCCAGTACTTTTTTGGGGCTGTATACTAAAGAAAAATCCAAAAAAGAAATGCATTTCCTCTGCTGTCATGACCACAGTGCTCTCTGATGACCTCTGCTGTCCGTTTCGGGAACTATCCAGAGCAGGAGAAAATCCCCATAGCAAACATATGCTGCTCTGGACAGTTCCTAAAATGGACAGCAGAGGTCAGCAGAGAACACTGTGGTCATGACATGAGAGGAAATCCTTTTTTTTTTTGGATTCTCTTTAGTATACAGTCCCTCCACGGGAGTATCCCTTTAAAAAGATGAGAGGTCTGTAATTTTCATCATAGGTATACCTCAACTATGAGAGACATAATGAGAAAAAAAATCCATAAGATCACATTGTCTGATTTTAAAGAATTTATTTGCAAATTATGGTGGAAAATAAGTTTTTGGTCAATAATGAAAGTTCATCTCAATACTTTGTTATATACCCTTTGTTGCCAATGACAGAGGTCAAACTTTTTCTGTAAGTCTTCACAAGGTTTCCACACACTGTTGTTGGTATTTTGGCCCATTCCTCCATGCAGATCTCCTCTAGAGGAGTGATGTTTTGGGGCTGTCGCTGGGCAACACAGACTTTCAACTCCCTCCATAGGTTTTTCTATGGGGTTGAAATCACGAGACTGGCTAGGCCACTCCAGGACCTTGAAATGCTTCATACGAAGCCACTACTTAGTTGCCTGGGTGGTGTGTTTGGGATCATTGTCATGATGAAAGACCCAGCCATGTTTCATCTTCAATGCCATTGCTGATGGAAGGAGGTTTTAACTCAAAATCTCATGGTACCTGGCCCCATTCATTCCTTTACACGGATCAGTCATCCTGGTCCCTTAGCAGAAAAATAGCCCCAAAGCATGATGTTTCCTTCCCCATGCTTCACAGTAGATATGGTGTTCTAAGGATTCTACTCAGAATTCTTTCTCCTCCAAACACGACGAGTTGAGTTTTTACCAAAAAGTTCTACTTTGGTTTCATCTGACTATATGACATATGCTCTTTAGCAAACTTCAGACTGGCCCGGACATGTACTGACTTTATCAGGGGGACACATCTTGCACTGCATGATTTGAGTCCCTGGCGGTGTAGTGTGTTACTGATGGTAGCCTTTGTTACTTTGGTCCCAGCTCTCTGCAGGTCATTCACTAGGTCTCCCCGTGTGGTTCTGGGATTTTTGCTCATCGTTCATGTGATCATTTTGACACCACGAGGTGAGCTCTTGCGTGGATCCCCAGATCGAGGGAGATTATCAGTGGTCTTGTATGTCTTCCATTTTCTAATAATTGCTCCCACGGTTGATTTCTTCACATCAAGCTGCTTGCCTATTGCAGATTCAGTCTTCCCAGCCTGGTGAAGGTCTACAATTTTGTTTCTGGTGTCTACAACTCTTTGATTTTGGCATAGTGGAGTTTGGAGTGTGACTGTTGAGGTTGTGGACAGGTGTCTTTTATACTGATAAGTTCAAACAGGTGCCATTAATACAGGTAACGAGTGGAGAACAGAGGAGACTCTTAAAGAAGAAATTACAGGTCTGTGAGAGCCTGAAATCTTTCTTGTTTGTAGGTGACCAAATACTTATTTTCCACTTTAATTTGCAACTAAATTCTTAAAAAATCAGATAATGTGATTTTATGGATTTTATTTCTCATTATGTTTCTCATAGTTGAGGCATGCCTATGATGAAATTTACAGGCCTCTCTCATCTTTTTAAGTGGGCGAACTTGCACAATTGGTGGCTGACTAAATACTTTTTTGCCCCACTGTACGCACTAAGTATATCAGGCAGAGAAGTGCCAGGATGTGCACAGTGGAGTGGCAGAGGCAGAGGTCGCAGCAGACAAGGGGCGAGTGGCAGCAAGAGGCCTGAGCTCCCAATATCAACTAGCGGTGGTGTCTCGTCCAGCAACCCATATGCCGTTATCTATTGGTTAACATGGTTATCTACTTCATCACAAGCCTACCTTCCCGGGAGGTAGTGGAATACGGGTTCCTGGAGTTGGCGGCAGTAGCAGTCAATCAGTGCAGACTGTTGATGAGAAAATCAGCTACTCGGCAGTGTGGCAGTTATTCATCAAGCACCATTGCCCTGCGTCAACATATGCAGTGTCACCATAAAGCGGCCTGGGAGAACCGTGGCTCCGTTGTGGTGGTCCGGCCTGCTGCATCCCCAGTGGCACGCCGCTCCCTGTTTCAGCCAGCCAGGGCTCCAACACCTCAGCCGAACGGAACTGTGTGTCATACCCATCTTCTGTCGCTCCAGATGCTCCTGCTCCTCCCACTTCAAGTCAGTCATTCCACCAGCAATCCATCGGTGAAGCCATGTCCAAGAGAAAACAGTATGTGCTCTCTCATCCAACGGCACAGAAGATGAATGTGCTCCTGTCTAAGTTTCTGGTGCTGCAGTCCCTTCCTTTTCTAGTGGTGGACTCTGCACCTTTCAGAGAACTGATGGCTTTTACGGAGCTGAGGTGGAGAGTCCCAAGCCGTCATTTGTTTGCGAAAATGGCAGTACCAGCCCTGCACAATTTTGTGGAACAGAAGATGGGCCGGTCCTTGAGCTTGTTAGTGTGTACTAAAGTGCACGGCAGCTCCGACATTTAGAGGTGTAACTAAGGTCAAGGACAATAAATGTCCTTTACAGCCCACTGGATATATGAAGTTCCTGCACAGCCACAACAGCAACTTACACAGGTCACGCTGCTTCCACCTCCACGCTCTCAGGCTGTTGGTCCTGTGACAGTGTGCGACTTCGCCTCCTCATCCTCCACCATGTCCTAAGCCTCTACTGCATTGACAAGTCTCAGTGCCCCTCCAGCATACCATGTGTGAAGGGCATGGCATTGTCTTACTGTTCTTCACATGGTTTGGCTTGGCGAACGGAGTCACATAGGGGAGGAACTGCTAAGTCGTTCACCAAGAAATTGAATTATGGCTTACTCCACTAAAACTGGAAATGGGAACATGGTGACCGACAACGGAAAGAACATAATGTCTGCGCTGCGACAAGGAAGCCTGAGTCATGCGCCCTGCATGGCACAAGTGTTCAATCTGATTGTCAAACGGTTCCTGAAGTGTTTGCCCCATCTGCAAGTCAATCTAACAATGGGAAGGAAACTTTGCATGCACTTCAGCCACTCGTACACAGCAAAGCAAACCCTACTTGAGCTACAGCGTCAGAACGGTACCCCCCAACATAGTCTGATTTGCAACGTTTCCACACGTTGGAATTCCACCCTCCATTTGTTGGACTGACTATACAAACAGAGAAAAGCAATCACCGATTTCTTGATGATCCAAGCGGATAGGGGGACTCCCCTGGATAACTTCAATTCGAACCAGTGGCAGCTCATACGTGACACCTGCTGTTTGCTTAGGCCCGTTGAGGAAGCCACATTATTAGTCATTCACCAGGATTACAGGATGAGCGACGTCATTCCTCTGCTTCATTTCTTACAAAATGTGTTGGAAATTATTGCTGGTCAGGGCACTGGAGACGTGGCGCCTACATCTCATGGCCACATGAGCCCTGTGGGGGCTGAACTGGAGGGGGAGGGGCACAGTTTAGGTTTCACGAAATGGGCGGTTTTTCTACTCATCTGACAGGAGAGGAGGAGCAAGAGCAGCCAGAGGAGCTAGAGGGTTATGAGAAAGGCGAGACAGAGGACCAGACTCACCATGGCAGTATGCAGTGGAGATGGAGGCAGGGAGTCCCTCCAAGTCACTTGTACAAATGGCACGATGCATGCTCAATTGCTTGCGTAGTGCCCGCCAAAATGTCACCATTTGGCAGCGGGATGACATCTGGGAGGACAAACTGACCTACTACAGAGACATCCTATGTAGTCAGTTGGTCGATGCTTATCTGCACCA
The DNA here is from genome assembly GCF_029499605.1 of Hyla sarda. NCBI lineage: Eukaryota > Metazoa > Chordata > Amphibia > Anura > Hylidae > Hyla > Hyla sarda. The sequence goes on along the minus strand of NC_079191.1, from coordinate 340,989,481 downwards.
TCGTTCATCCTCTAACAGGTCTGATTTGGGGGGGGCATCTGCGCTCACCTTCCAGTGCCATGGCTGCTGGGTGGCAGGAGAAGTACCAGCTCCATCAGCAGCAGCCTGAGTCTACAGTCACTGATGAGTAACATAGTAACATAGTTCATAAGGTTGAAAAAAGACCAGAGTCCATCAAGTTCAACCTATATCCCTAATGAGTCCCTACTGAGTTGATCCAGTGGAAGGCAAAAAAAATAAACTCATACTCAAGGTAAAAATTCCTTCGCGACTCCAAATATGGCATTCAGAATAAATCCCTGGATGAACTTTCTGTCCCTATAAATCTAGTGTACAGAACCAGCGATGTTATTATTCTCCAAAAATGCATCTAGCCCCTTTTTGAACTCTTTTACAGAGTTCACATGACCACCTCCTCAGGCCGAGTATTCCACAGTCTCACTGCTCTTAGAGTAAAGAACCCCGTCTGTTATAGATACAGTCCTGAATATAAATAGATCATGGGAGAGATCTCTGTACGGTCCCCTGATATATTTATACATAGTTATTAAGTCTCCCCTAAGCCTTCTTTTTTCTAAACTAAATTACCCTAATACTGATAATCTTTCTAGGCGCTTTAGTCCTCCCATTCCCCAGCTCCACTATATCTTTCTTGTACACTGGTGCCCAGTACTGTACACAGTATTCTATGTGTGGTCTGACTAGTGATTTGTACAGCAGTAGAATTATTTCCTTGTCATGGGCATCTATGCACGTATTGATGCACCCCATGATTTTATTTGCCTTGGCAGCAGCTGCCCAACACTGGTCAGTACAGCTACATTTACTGTTAACTAAGACTCCCAAGTCCTTTTCCACGTCAGTCATTCCAAGTGTTCTCCCATTTAATACATAATCCCATCCCGGATTATTCTTCCCCATGTGCATTACCTTACATTTATCAGTGTTGAACCTCATCTGCCACTTCTCAGCCCAAACCTCCAACCTATCCATATGCATTTGAAACAGTTCACTGTCCTCTATTGTGTTTACCGCTTTACAGAGTTTAGTATCATCTGCAAAGATTGCTACTTTACTATTCAGCCCCTCTTCAAGGTCATTAATGAATATATTAAATAGGAAAGGACCCAAGACGGACCCCTGTGGTACCCCACTAGTAATAGTCACCCAATCAGAATAAGTACCATTAATAACCACTCTCTATTTCCTATCACTGAGCCAGTACTTACCCACTTACACAAAATCTCCCCCAGACCAATCCTTCTCATTTTATGCACCAATCTTTTATGTGGCACTGTATCAAATGCTTTGGAAAAATCCAGCTATACGACATCCAGCGATTCCCCCTGGTCCAGTTTGGAGCTCACCTCCTCATAAAAGCTGATCAGGTTAGTTTGACAGGACCGATCACTCATAAAGCCATGCTGATATGGAGTCATACATTTATTTTTATAAAGATACTCCAAAATAGCATCCCTTTACCCACAATTTACATACAACGGAGGTTAAACTAACAGGTCTATAATTCCCGGGGTCACTTTTTGACCCCTTTTTAAATATTGGCACCACATTTGCCATGTGCCAGTCCTGGGGAACAGTCCCTGTCCCTATAGAGTCCCTGAATATTAAAAATAGGGGTCTGTCTATCACATTACTTAATTCCTTTAGAACACGGGGGTGATTTGTCTATTTTGATTTTTTGTAGGTTGCACTGTACTTCTTCCTGGGTTAGACAGGTGACCTGTACTGGGGAGTGTACCTTATCTCGCTGTATTTCACCTGGCATTTCCTTTTCCTCAGTGAATACAGTTATATTAATGTTTGCTTTTTCCTGATCCCCGTTTATAATTCTTCCTCATCATTTTTTAAAGGGCCTACACTTTCAATTTTGACCTTTTTGCTATTTATATAGTTAAAGAACATTTTGCCGTTAGTTTTACTCTGGCAATGAGTCTTTCTGTCTCTATTTTTACATATTTTATCAGTTTTTTTTACATATTTTACATTTTTCTCTATAGTTTTTTAATGATTCTTCACTGCCATGCTTTTTTAGTAGTTTAAATGCTTTATTTTTGTCATTTATTGTTCTTTTTCATCCATGTTGGTTTTCTTTTGTTTCTGACCCTTTTCTTCCCATTAGGTATGTACATCTTACAGTGAGAATTTAAGATATTTTTAAAAGTCTCCCATTTAGTGTCAGTATTCTTGTTTTTGAGGACATTATCCCATTTTATATTGTTAAGGGCTTCTCTGAGTTAATCGAACTTTGCCTTCCTAAAGTTCATTGTTTTTGTGGCCCCTCGCGAGATTCCCTTATTGAAGTACTGATAATGTATTATATTATGATCACTATTTCCTAGGTGTCCTTCTACTTGCACATTAGTTACTCTGTCAGGTCTGTTGGTTAATATGAAGTCTAGTAGGGCGTCCCCTCTGGTCAGGCCCTGCACCATTTGGGAGAGATAATTGTCTTTAGCTATAGTCAGAAACCTGTTTCCTTTATGAGATTCACAGGTCTCAGTCCCCCAGTTTATATCAGGATAGTTAAAGTCCCCCATTATTATCACATCATTTTGATTTGCTGCCTTGTTTATTTGCCTCAGTAATTAATGTTCTGCCTCTTCCATTGTGTTTGAAGGCTTATGGCAAACCTTTCTTCACCCGCATAATGAAGCAACTCATCATCAGCAGGTAGACCTGGAGCAGGACTTGAACCAGCAGGTGGTGGCATACCTTGACATGACCCTGCCAACACACCTTGAAGATCTGCTGGGCTTCTGGGAAGCCAAACTTGATTTGTGGTCGCAACTAGCAGAGTTTGCCTTGGAAAAGCTGTCCTGCCCATCCAGTAGTGTGCCATCAGAGTGGGTGTTTAGATGCCCTATTTAGTAACACTTGCCAAGAAGGGAATTAACAATGTGAGAGTAAGTTTCAAAGAACCTTACGTTGTTCCCTTTCATCTTTTAGAGGTCTTTGCATCACATCTTGGTGGTGTATGTGGCACATAGTGTTTTTTGCACACCTTTCCTTTTATTTGAAAAAATTATTTTGTGTACATATATTTTATCTGAAGAATATTATTAAAAGTTAAGTTTTACGTAATGCATATCCTCAATACTTTTACAAAGAGACCGTTTTCTTCTGCCTACCTGCCTCAGTGACAGCTACCCTTCAGATACTGCCACCCGCCTGATGCCACACATCTGATGCCAAGTTCTCCTTTTACATCCACCTTCATTACTGGTATTGCAACCCACCGCCCCACTTTGTCACTGGGTCACTTTCAGGACTCCTGTTGCTGCTGATGACACCTCCAGGCTATCTCATTCTGCCCCAATATGTTCTCCTCATGCTGCTGCCACCTCCAGGCTGTCTCATTCTGCCACCATATGTTCTCCTCATGCTGCTGCGACCTCCAGACTGTCTTATTATGTCACTATATGGTCTCCTCATGCTTCCGCCACCCAGGCTGTGTCATTTAGCCCCTATATGGTCTTCTCTTGCTGCCGCCATCTCCAGGATGGGCCATTCAGGCAATATATGGTCTCATCTTGCTGACGCCAACTCCAGGCTGTGCCTTTGAGCCACTATATGGTCTCCTAATGATTCTGCCACCTCCAGGCTGTGTCATTCAGCCACTATATGGTCTCTTCTTGCTGCCGCCAACTCTAGGCTGTGCCATTCCGCCACTATATGGTCTACTCATGCTTCCGCCACCTCCAGGCTGTGTCATCCAGACACTATGTGGTCTACTCATGCTTCCACCACCTCCAGGCTGTATCATTCAGCCATTATATGGTCTCCTCTTGCTGCTGCCAACTCCAGGCTGTGTCACTTTACCACCCCACTATGTCAATGGATCACTTTCAGGACTCCTGATACTTCTGATGCCACCTCCAGGTTATTTCATTCTGCCACTATATGTTCTCCTCATGCTGATGCTAGCTCCTGGTTGTCTCATGCTGCCACCATATATTCTCCTCATGCTGCAGCCACCTCCAGGCTGTCTCATTCTGCCACTATGTTTTCTCATTATGCGGCTGCCACCTCCAGGCTATTTAATTCTGCCACTATATGGTCTCCTCATGCTGCCGCCAACTCCAGGCGGTGTCATTCAGCCACTATATGGTCTCCTCATGCTGCCGCAAACTCCAGGCTGTGTCATTCAGCACTATATGGTCTTCTCCTGCTATACCGGTTGGGCCCCTCCCCCCCGCGAATGAGTGAATTATCCGCCGCAGCGCACTGTCCCCACATTGGGGAACTAATCATATTTGACCCGCGAGCGCTATTCTGCTCCCCCCCACATGAATTATCAGCTGCGCTGTCCCCACATCATGTCACCCGTGTGCGCTCCTCTGCTCATCCTCATACAATTTGCAGGCCGCTGGCGCTAGAAATCTGTACTACAAATAACGCTGCAAAAATAAACAAAACAAACTTTAACTTACCTTCCGACGTGGTCCCTCCTCATGGTCCCTCAGCTGCGGTCCTGGGGATGGAAACGTCACAGAGCCGTCAGCCTATCACCGGCCGGAGCGATGTCCCGCCTCGGCCGCTGATAGGCTGAGCCCACTGTCATGTAATGAGCATACATGACAGCGTGCTCAGCCTATCACCAGCCGCAGCAATGTCCCGCCCCCGGCCGATTATAGGCTGGTGGCTCTTTGACTTTCCTGTCCCAAGGAAACTGCAAGAGGACCACAGCGCAGGACAGTGAAGACGGTAGCAGAGCAACGGGGGAACGTAGGCAGGTTAGTTAAAGTTTATTTTCTTTATTTTTGCAGCCTGGGAAACGTTATTTGTAGTACAGATTTCTAGCGCTGTGGCCCGCAACTCATAGGAGAATGAGCAGAGGAGCGCACGCGGGTGACATGATGTGGGGACAGATGTGGGGACAGCACAGCTGATAATTAATTGTGAGGGGGGGCGGGGGGTGTTGGGAGAGAAGCAGCGCCCAGGTCACATGGGGGGGTGCGGGCGGGGGTTATACCGTTAAATACCGTGAAACCACCATCACTTAAAAAAATACAGTGAAACCCGTTTTTGCTCATACCGCCCAGCCCTAGGCTGTGTCATTCAGCCACTATATGGTCTCTTCTTGCTGCGGCCAACTCCAGGCTTTGCCATTCAGCCACTATATGGTCTCTTCTTGCTGCGGCCAACTCCAGGCTGTGCCATTCAGCCACTATATGAACTCCTCATGCTTCTGCCACCTCCAGGCTGTGTCACTTTACCGCCCCACTATGTCAAAGGGTCACTTTCAGGACTTCTGATGCTTCTGGTGCCACCTTTCTCACCATCTCATTCAGCCACCATAAGTTCTCCTCATGCTGATGCTAGCTCCAGGTTGTCTCATTCTACCACCATATTTTCTCATCATGCAGCTGCTACCTCCAGGCTATCTCATTCTGCCACTATATGGTCTCCTCATGCTGCTGCCAACTCCAGGCTGTGTCATTCAGCCACTATGGGGTCTCCTCATGCTGCCACCACCTCCAGGCTGTGTCATTCAGCCACTATATGATCTTCTCATGCTACCACCAACTCCAGGCTGTGTCATTCAGCCACTATATGGTCTGCTCATGATGCCGCCAACTCCAGGTTGTGCCATTCAGTCACCATATGTCTCCTCATGATTCAGCCAACTCCCGGCTGTGCCATTCAGCCACTATATGGTCTCCTTATGATTCTGCCACCTCCAGGCTGTGTCATTCAGCCACTATATGGTCTCCTCTTGCTGCCGCCAACTCCAGGCTGTGCCATTCAGGCACTATATGGTCTCCTCATGCTGCCGCCAACTCCAGGTTGCGCCATTCAGTCACTATATGGTCTCTTTTTGCTGTCGCCAACTCCAGGCTTTGTCATTCAGACACTATATGGTCTACTTATGCTTCTGCCACCTCCAGGCTGTGTCATTCAGCCACTATATGGTCTTCTCTTGCTGCCACCAAATCCAGGTTGTGTCATACAGCTACTATATGGTCTCCTCATGCTTCCGCCACCTCCAGGCTGTGTCAATGTACCACCATATGGTCTCCTCATGCTGCTAGCACATTAAATAAAACTTTTTTAGTGTTGATGTATTTTAAATCTTCAATTTAAATGTTAAAAAATATCTTTAATCTTTTCAATTGTGAGGTCCAATGGTCTCCTCATGCTGTCGCCACCTCCACACTGTGTCATTCAGGCACTATATGGTCTCATCATGCTGTCCCCACCTACATGCTATGTCATTCAGCCACTATATGGTCTCCTCATGCTGCTGCCACCTCCATGCTGTGTCATTCAGCCACTAAAATTTGGCGAATCGGCCAAATCAAATTTTTCTTAAATTCACTCATCTCTACATATAGGCAAATGATTTTAGAAACTGAAAGGAACCACATTTTTAACTGAAGGCAATATTCCATAAGTTCACTATTGACATACATCTATGCAAAATAAAAAAGTATTTTTTTTATTCGCTATCATTGTATATATATATATATATATATATATATATATATATATATATATCTTAATTTTTATAAGAACAATGACTCCTACTAGGTAACATTAGGTAAAATATTATCTCACATGACCTTTATGGCTGAAAGGTTTGCCTTCCCATTTATGTATAGTTTTTATTTCCTAATCCCCGAGTCACCAAGCAGAGAATCGAAGCTGTGGAATTCGCAAAAATAGCAAGATGTTGTGGGTGGTGGGTACCTGTGCTTGCAAGCTGAGTCACTGGATGGCATACAAGTTTTTAAGTGTAATAAGTGTATAAGTGTGTCGCTATGGCATAGCATTAACCCCTTAAGGACGGACACATTTTTTATCTCAATGACCAGGCTCTATTTTTTTAATTTGACATGTGTCTCTTTAAATGGTAATACCTTAAGGACTCTTTTTTTGAGCATAGCGATTCTGAGATAGTTTTTTTGTGACATATTGTACTTTATATAAGTGGTGCATTTTTGTTGTGGAAAATTCACAAATATTGTGAAAAACGGAAAAATTTCAGTTTTTTTTCTGATTTATTTATAGTGTTCCCTGTGCGTTTCAAGTGATGTTATATTTATTCTGTGGGTCAGGACGATTATAGCGATACCCATTCTATACAGCTTTTTATGTCCTTTTTCTTTTTTCTGAGCAAAATGATTTTTTCCCCTTTTTTGTGTTATCATGTTCTGACAGACGTATCTTTTTTAGTTTTCGTCTGACGCCATTGAGTGAAGGCTTATTTTTGCAGGATAAGCTGTAATTTTTATTGGTATAATTTTTACGATACATGCTACCTTTTGATCTTTTTTATTCCGCAATTTGTATTTGGCGAATTTTGCATTTTTTTTGTTGTTTTTTTACATCGTTCACCATGTGGGATAATTTATATTAAAGCTTTATAGTACATGTCATTACCAACGTGGCAATACCTAATATGTATATGATTTTTTTTTATGATAATACAGGGCTTTTATTGGGAAAGGGGCATTTTTTTTATACTTTATACTTTTAATGACAAACTTTATTTTTAAACTTCATGCAGGTTATACTATTCTGCAATACATTTGTACTGCAGCATAGTATGACCTGATCAGCTGCACACAGTACAGCCTGTGCGATTAAGCCTGTGGCTGGATCTCACAGGCTTCCGAAGCAGGCAGACAGGAGGTCATCATCTGACCTCCTGCTGCCATAGCAACCAATGGCGACCCGTGATCTGGTGGCGTCACCGCCATTGGTGAACAGGGGGAGCTCTCTCCTTCTGTTACCGGAGATCAGTACTGTGGTCAGATTGACTGAAGCACTGAAGGGGTTAACTGTCAGGATCGCAGCACAGCTCTGCTCGTGGCACCGTGATCGAGAATGGAGGTATATATACGTCCATTTGCATTAAGTCACGGAAAAAATGGACGTATATATATGTCCATTTGCAGCAAGGGGTTAAACAGTGAAATCATTCAAAACATTGCTTATAACAGTCCCCTATGGGGGACACAAAAAGTTGTATAAAACAGTAAAAAAAAAGGCAAATTGCTGATTTTTGGTCACATCATATAATATGAAACAAAAGACCAAAAAGTCCCATTAAAACAAAAATGGTACCGTTAAAAACTACAGATCACAGAGCAAGAAATGGGGGAGACATAAAAGCTTATATCCAAAGACAGTTAATAAGAGGAGAAGTAAATGTCTCAAAATTGATGTATGCAAGGCTTGAAATGACAATGACCATTTAATAGGATTAATTGGTTAGAGGGGTTTCCAGGACAATGATGGCCATCAATGAGGAGTGCAGCTCCAAATGATGGCATGCCCCTCAATTACCACTCCATTCATTTTCTATGGCAGCCATGGAAATCCCTTTAAAAAAAAAACTTTTTTGATTAGTGCCACATCTGTCAGTGGACTACATCTAGCAGCGCAGTTTATTACCTATGTTTATATTTTCATAGGTCATTTAATCATACATTTCTAAAAGATACTTACTGGCCCTCATTTACTTAGAAAATCGGGTTGTAAGTCTATGTTGCTTTCTTACCCGACTGCTTTTTTCCCCTGGTATTTATTATTATGTCACATCCTGTTTGTCGCACGTGGGTTTTGTTGGTTTTGGTTTTCAACTCCTCTGAGTTGTCGGGAAAAAATTTAAAACAATTCAACAAATTCGGGTTGGAAACCTTTATAAATACGTGGGAAAGCTCAGAAATGTCAGGTTACACCCCTTTTTCGGGTTTGGGAGAATCCACATCGGGTCCGTCGGGAAAATGTCGCATTGTGTCGCAGACTGGCGCACGATGTCTGCGTCATGTCGCAGACAAAGATGCGCCAATAAAACCCGACAAAACAAGTCGGGTTTAGAATAGTAAATGAGGGCCACTGTGTTCATTAGTAAACTTTTGCTAACTTTTGCTAATTCAATAATATTTTTCATAGAATTTCACAGTATGCTGAAGATTTATGCATAGACTGCAGTAACATAACCTTTATAAGCCAGAGGTGACACTAAACTGACTGCTCTTGATTTACAGTATATTGCAGCCTTATAATTCATATATTCTTCTCATTGTTCTCGAAAATATTCTACTGAGTAGAAAACTGTATTTGGAGATGAGGCATTGAGAGTCTTTCACTAATGATTCAAAAACTCTTACTTGAAGTGTATTCAAAGGAATCAAGAAAGATGCCAGATGTCTGAAACTGACAAAGGGTCAACATTTATTAACCTATTTCATAAACGATATTATATTCTGAAAAAGTATAATGCAAAGAACGCTGCTATTATTACTAATAGTTTAACAGTACAATATCTATATTAAAAAATCCAATCAGATTCTCATTTCAACTTTTGTTAAAATGTCTTCTTAAAAACTAGGATGTATAATTTTCAATGTATTTCTTTTTTTTTATTATTATGAATAAAAATATCCTAACCTTCACCCCACCCCTGCAAATCAATACAACTGCCAATTTCCAGGGCTTTATTGCTGTAACTATAGATGGAATTTTACTTCTCAGATTTTTAGTTGAATTTGGTCATCAACTTTGCTTAAAGGGGTACTCCGGTTGAAAACTTTTTTTTTTTAAACGTACTGGGGCCAGAGAGTTAAACAGATTTGTAAATTACTTCTATTAAAAAAATCTTAATCCTTTTAGTACTTTTTAGCAGCTGTATGCTACAGAGGAAATTCTTTACTTTTAGAATTTATGTTTTGTGTTGTCCACAGTGCTCTCTGCTGACACCTCTGTCCGTGTCAGGAACTGTGCAGAGCAGCATATGTTTGCTATTGAGATTCTCTCCTGCTCTGGACAGTTCCTGATACGGCATCAAGTGTCACTAGAGAGCACTGTGGACAACACAAAAAATAAATAAAAATAAATAAAGATTTTCCTCTGTAGCAAACATCTGCTAAAAAGTACTGAAAGGATTAAGATTTTTTAATAGAAGTAATTTGCAAATCGGTTTAACTTTCTGGCACCAATTCATTAAAAAAAAAAAAAAAGTTATCCAGCTGAGTGCCCCTTTAATTATGAAAAAATTGTCTAAAGAAACCCCCAAAAATCACTTGAAAGGGTTTTTTGTGTAGAACCAGGCAAAGACAAACATATCAATAAAATACCTTGTTTAGATTAAAGGGGTAATCCTCTGCTAGACATCTTATAGGAGATAGGTTTCTGATTGCAGGGGTCCTGCTGCTGGGCTACCCCGTGATCTCCATGCAGTACCTGCCATTCTAAACAGTATGTTTAGAATGCTAGTTCCTGCGGTGAGAAACGTTACGTCCTCCTCATGACGTCACGTCACACCCCCTCATGATGTCACACCACTGCCCCCTCCATTCATGTCTATGGGAGGTACCCACTGCGGGAGATGTTACGCTCCCCCCATGAGATCTTGCCATGCTCCTCATGACGTCTGTAACGCTGAGCGCTCCGTGGCCCGGTCCTCCCCCAGAGCGCTCGCGGTGTTTGGCTCCTGTTTGCAGCGCCCTGGTCAGACTCGCTGACCGGGAGCGCTGCTCTGTGTCCCCCGGTGGGGATGCGATCTGCGCGGCGGGACGTGCCTGCCCGCGGGTCGCATCCCATTCCGTTCACCTGCCCCGTCCTCCTGCTCAGTCCCGGCGCATGCGGCCCCGCTCTCTAGGGCGCGCACGCACCTAGTCTCTCAGATTTAAAGGGCCATCGCACCATTAATTGGTGCCTGGTCCAATCAGTTCCCAATCTTTCCCTACACATATAAACCCACTTCCCCTTCCTGTCCTTGCCGGATCTTGTTGCCCTAGTGCCCTGAGAAAGCGTTTTGTGTGTTCCCTTGCCTGTGTATCCATACCCTTTGCCGTTGCCCCTGACTACGAATCCTTGCCACCTGCCTTGACCTTCTGCTACGTCTGACCTCGCCCTGCCTTGTCCTTGTCTACCGCGCCTGCCTCAGCAGTCAGTGAGGTTGACTCGCTATCGGGTGGAACGACCTGGGGGTTACCTGCCACAGCAAGTCCATCCCGCTTTGCGGCGGGCTCTGGTGAATACCAGTAACCCCTTAGATTCCATTCCCCTGGTACAGCCCACGCCATCGCCTCACTGACACAGAGGATCCACTCCCGTGTCCTCCCCGCATACCAGTCCGGACCCTGACAACGTCACACCACTCACCTTCCATTCATGTCTATGGGAGGGGGCATGACAGCCGTCACGCCCCCTTCTAGGGACATGAAGGGAGTGGGGCGTGACATGAAAAGGGGGCGTGGTTTAACATCTCCCGATGCGGGAACCCAGCATTCTATACATACTGCCGGATGCTGCACTTAGATCATGGGGGGGTCCCCGCTATACTTACCTAAACCTGGTCCCCTGGTGCAGGTGCAGTTTGTTGGCTTCTGGTCCCCTGCCATTAGCCTATTCTTCCTGATTCAAAAATAAGTGGATAGAGCATGACCTTTCCACTAAAATTGGACAATGCAAAGACCTGTGGGAGGGGGTCTCCACCTATGGGACGGAGCTCCGTTTTTCTTCAATACAGATAACCTAGCGGCAGTAAGTATCTTTGAATTGGGTTGTGTTGAGTAGCCTGGACATGGATTATCCCCCATGAAGTATTAAAACTTTCTTTCGCAGGGAAGATGAGGGAAGTTTTCAATGCTTTATATGTTTAGAGTCACACACAGCGCATTCGCAGCGTATTTGATACTGCGGATGCACTCCTTGCAGTCACAGGGTCACAGCAGAGTGAGGTCCTGACCTACCTGGCTGCAGCATGGAGCTCGTTCTGCAGTTGTTCTGTGACTGCCACTGCAGATGCGCTGTGTTTGACCCTACCCTATCAAAAGTTTATTTTTAACTTGTTTTGCATTTTTACTAATAGGGTTTATGTAGGCAGATTATGCTATTGATGTCAGTGCTAGTTATTGTGACAGAACAGCTAAAGTTCTATTTATATTAAAATATATAATAAAATAACCACATTACAGACTATATGTATTTTTATTTATAAAAAAAAAATAGAATTGGAACAAATCTATACATTTTCTGGAAACTCTTTTTTTGTTCCAATATTCTCTCATTAGTCCAAGTCAATTTTGCTGAAACAGAATTATTCTACTTTTTAATAGATGGTAAAAAACAGATGACCATTTTGACCCAAATTAGGATGTGTGAATGTGATTATTGTAGTAAAACTATAAAAAAAACTTTACCTAGCATTATTTTGATTTTGACATGTTGTTACAGAAAAGTTTAACACTGCATAGTACCTTAAGCTTTTATTAAAGTGACAGCTTCGGGGGAACAGTATATGAGAGTAGCAAGTGTGGGTCTTCACTAATCAATGAATTTTACTTATTTTAAGTCAGGGAACACTAGTTATGCCTATTAAATTGAAAGCTTAAAGGGACCTTGTCACCAAGGTACCCCAATATAACCAGTTGTAACATGTTATATATGTAAAGATAAGGTTTCTTACTATGCCTAGTTGACCCCCTTCCCATCCAGGAATGTGAAAAAAAAACTACTTTTAAAAATTCAGTGCACAAACCCAAGGATGACGTGGCTTCTGCACTAGTGGGAGACTTTAGGAAGCAGAACAGTAAATCAATCCCCCCTATTCACACCTGAATTAGCTAGATTACACTTAATATGTGTGATTACAGCTCGGGCGCAATGACTAGTTCGGGAAGCTGCACACTCCTATGACTAATTGAACATCATTTACCTAAAGCATGGGAGATTTTCAAAAGTTGTTTCCCCACTTTTATGGAGGAGCGAGATGACATCATGGCATAGTAGGAGACTTCCAATAACATAAAAAGAGAATAAGCCACCTATTCACACCTGGGTCATTTTTATGCATTTCTTGTGAGGGTTCTTCACTTACTTCGTAACCATGCAGAAAAAGAATTCAACGCCACACATAAATCTTTGTTTGTTTTTATTTACTTGCTTTAGTGAATTAATATCTTAAATCCACAGTTCCATATGCAAAAATAGTAAAAATTTTTAACATATGAAAAATATCACCCAAGGCGCACCTTCCTGAACAAGCTAGAAATTTTCAGCTCATTTCAGGGCCTTCTCCGGCTGAAGATCCTTCCTCTCATGAAGGGGAACAGAGTGGAGATTGTGTCCACACTTACGACGTTTCGGAGGACACGCCTCCTTTTTCAAGTATCCCTACCGTTCTCCCATCACCACATTACATAGGAAAAAGAACTCATTTCTGGGAACGAGAATAACAGTATTAAAATCCTAAGGTAACTTAAAGTAGAAAGCAAATTGTATATATATATATATATATATATATATATATATATATATATATATATAACTAGGAACAGTATAAAGATATTTTCTCACAGGTATACTCCAAAGTTACAAGATTCATTTAAACCATTTGGATTCAGCGAATTCAGTGTTTCGATCCAACAGACCTCACACTGTAACAATCTTCTCCTGATTCTTCCTCTGTATTTCTTCTATAATCATCGAGCGCAATTCACTTACCCTATGTCTCTGTTCGGCAAAATGTCTGGCAACTCCCTTCTCTCCATACTTATTGATTTCTTAAATTTTCTCTGTTTTTTCCAATGTTTTAGTAAGTGCATTCTGGATTACACAACAGTGTTCGTTAATCCAGAATTTAACACTTTGCATCGTTTGACCTACATAAATCCTGCCACAAGGGAGGAACACCATTGAAGTAGGTACACCACCTGTTTCATTTCACAAGTGTACCAACCCCTAATAGGGAACTTAGTTCCCTATGAGGGGTGTACAATGTGGTCACTTTTAATAATACTGGAACAATTAGAACAAGAAAGGCATGCAAACGTACCAAACAAGTTGTCTAGAAAAAGTTGCCATGCACCGCAGACATTCAAGGGTATCCCGAAAAGTCAGTTCATAAGAGCTAGAAGGATATGCAGTTCATAGAAGGATATGCAGCTGGAGCGTTGTGACGTCAAGGCTCCGCCCCATGTGACGTCACTATCCGCCCTTCTCAATGCAAACCTATGGGAGGGGGCGTGACAGCTTTCACGCCCCCTTCCATAGGCTTGAATTGAGGGGGCAGAGCATGACGTCTCACGGGGCGGAGCCTTGACGTCACAACGCTCCGGCCCCGTGATCGACAGTTATCAGACCCGGAGCTAACACGCTTCGGGGACTGATTTTAAACGGAACGGCGTGCAAGATCACGGGGGTCCCCAGCGGCGGGACCCCCGTGATCAGGCATCTTATCCCCTATCCTTTGGATAGGGGATAAGATGTCTAAGCGTCGGAGTACCCCTTTAAATTAAACTTGTAACTTTGGAGTATACCTGTGAGAAAATATCTTTATACTGTTCCTAGTTATATATATAGAATTAGATTTCTACTTTAAATTACCTTAGGATTTTAATACTGTTATTCTCGTTCCCAGAAATGAGTTCTTGTGAGAGTATTTTTCCTATGTAATGTGGGGATGGGAGCACAGTAGGGATACTTGAAAAAAGAGGCATGTCCTCCTAAACGTCGTAAGTGTCGACGCAAGCTCCGCTCTGTTCCCCTTCATTAGAGGAAGGATCTTCAGCCGTAGGAACCCCTGACATGGGTTTAAAATTTCCAGCAAAATGAAGAATGTCTAGCGTGTCCGAGAAGGTGCACCTTGGGTGATATTTTTGATATGTTACAATTTTGTAAATTTTTTGCATATGGAACTGTGGATTTAAGATATTTATTCACTAAAGCAAGTTAAGAAGAAACAAAGATTTATGTGTGGCATTGAATTCTTTTTCTGCATAGTAGGAAACTTCATCTTCACATTGTAATGATTCACATTGGCTGCATCTTCTTCCCTTCATGCTGAAGGTCTTGATGCTGGTGAGGGACAGCTTCAGCCTTCTATTCCCTGCAGGAGTGCTTGGCCATTTAGTGCTGGGCCAATTAACAAATCCGCCCTGCTGGATGGATTTGTTAATCCTGGCAATGGGGATTTCCTGTGGTCAAGATTATGGCTCACATCTCACCAGGGTTTGTCTTCTGCTTGCATCTTGTTATGCTGATCTTTAGCTTGCTGATTGATTCTGCTCCTGTCTTCCTGTTTTGGTACTATGCTGCCCTATAGGTCTGATTTATTGTTATCTGGACTTTGCTCTGTGTTTCTGATTGTGTAATTTGCTGCTCTTTTTGGTTCTAAACTTTTGCTTGTCTCCCCCTTATTTTCAAAATTTGTACCAATTTTTTACTGACCCAGACTCCCTGACACTTCTGATGCCCCTGCACTTCAGTGCAGGGACCATTACCCAGTTGAGGAGTCGCCATTTATGGCCCAATATCCAAGTAGGAGTTGGGGCACGTTTTAAGTCTGCCCTGATTCCTACCCCAGACATAACAGAATCTTGAGCCAACAAATTATTCCTGGTGTCATCAACACAGAGATGGAAGCCATGACTGCTCTTGTGGACAAGATGCAGTGTCCTACACAGTTTGTTCCAGAATTAGCAGAAAGAGTAAGTCACCAGGACTTGTCTCATCCATAATTTCCAGTTATCTTCTTTGTTTCCCTTTGAACCCCAGTCAAGCTCCCAAACCGTTCTTCAGGAGAAACTTTTGTTTCTGTTCATGAAAGTTGTAAACTCTGAGGCCTAATGGATATTGTCAACTCATGTCTGTGGGAAGTTTGTTCTAAGCCTTGGGACTTTTGTTCGATGAACCTGACTGAGCAGCCTTTTCTGCATCTCTACTGGTTGCACTTAGATAGGGATGCAGGCAAGTTGTTGAACATTGGTGTCAATAGTGGTGTGTTACTTCTCAGTCTCAGATAACATTAGATTTGGGTGACACCCTTAAGTTTTGCTTGTTAGTTACCCATCTCCTGACACCATTGACCAGGCCATGACTTTAACGGTACATTTAGTCTGATGCCTGCGTGAATGCAGACATGAGAGGTCTATGGCACTTAATGCTCATCCACTGGCTCCTCCTAGTAACATACTAACATAGTTCATAAGGTTGAAAAAAGACCAAAGTCCATCATGTTCAACCTATAACCCTAATGAGTCCCTTCTGAGTTGATCCAGAGGAAGGCAAAAAACCCTCATACTAGAGGTAAAAATGCCTTCCCAACTCCAAATATGGCAGTCAGAATAAATCCCTGGATAAATCTCTGGCAAATACTAGCATGGCAGCATTCAAGTAAGAGTCTATGCAACTTGGTTTTACCAAGAAATTACAAAATAATTGAGTAAGTTCTGAAGGAGCAGGGGTGTTTGTCTACACTTTGGTGAGGCTGAATACTTCTTGAGATCCTGTACTAAATGCTAGCCTTCCAGTTGATGTCCAGGCTGTGGACGGGGTCTGTCCTTTCTTTCTTAAAGCTCTACAGCACTTCCTGGGGTTTACAAACTATTATTGGAGGCTATTTAAGAATTTTTCTTTGATTGCCAAACCCCTTACTGATCTGAGGACGAAGAGTTCAGATGGTCAAAGTCTCTGAAACACTCAAAGGGTGTTTTATTAAAGCACCCATCTTGATTTTGCCTGATCAATTGAAGCTATTTGTGGTAGATGTGGATGCTTCTGCGTTTGGTGAGGGTGCAGTATAGTCTCAAGGCCCTGCATCCCGCACTCATCTTTGACCTTGTGCATTTTTACATTGTAGTCACATGAAAAGATATAATAAAATGTTTTTAAAAAATGTAAGAGGGGGACTCACTTCTGTGAGATGCTGTAATATTTAATGGATCAAGTGTTTGACTTAGAATTCCTGTATTTGACAGGAGTAAATTAAGCATCAATCAAAAATCTAAAGGAGCTTGGGTAAATTTTTTTAAATCATAATTTGCAGCCAGCAACTACAGTTAAAAAAGGACAACCAAGACAAGGTACTATATAATATGAGCAGATAAAATATTTAATAGGAAAAATACCTACCGTACATACTCGAGTATAAGCCGAGTTTTTCAGCAAGATTTTTCGTGCTGAAAACGCCCCCTCAGCTTATACTCGAGTAAACTCTCCACCTGTCAATCCCTTCATCAGTGGTCTTCAACCTGCGGACCTCCAGATGTTGCAAAACTACAATTCCCAGGATGCCCGGACAGCCATCGGTTGTCCGGGCATGCTGGGTGTTGTAGTTTTTAAACCTCTGGAGGTCCGCAGGTTGAAGACCACTGCGGCCTTCTTCATCATTCAACCCCCCCCCCTTTTGTTTTGTACCCACCTCCCCTCGGCGGGAAGTTAGGGTGATCTGGTCCGGGCCATCTATGCTGCAGGGACCGTCCGGTGGGGATGGTTAGTCGTTGCGGACTGTCCATTTTCACTGGGGGGGCCTCTTCTCCGCACTTCGGGCCCGGCCCTGGAGTAGTGACGTTGCCTTGACGACGACACACAGGGACGTTCATGCGCAACGTCCCTGTGCGTCGTTGTCAAGGCAATGTCACTAGTCCGGGCCCGAAGCGCGGAGAAGAGGCCCCCCCCCCCGGTTAACATGGACAGCCCGCAACAACTAACCATCCCAGCCGGACAGCCCCTGCAGCATAGATGACCCGGACCAGCTCACGCTAACTTCCCGCCCGGCATGCTGGGAGTTGTAGTTTTGCAACATCTATAGGTCTGCAGGTTGAAGACCACTAATGAAGGGATTGGCAGGCAGTGATGATGAAGGGGGGTGATGACAAATACCGCAGTGGTCTTCAACCTGCGGACCTCCAGAGGTTTCAAAACTCCAACTCCCAGCAAGCTTGGACAGCCGATGGCTGTCCGGGCATGCTGGGAGTTGTAATTTTGCAATATCTGGAGGTCCGCAGGTTGAAGACCACTGATAAAGGGATTGACAGGCGGTGATGATGAATGGGGGGATGATGACTGGGGTCTGGATGATTACATGGGGGGATGATGTATTTCCCACCCTAGGCTTATAGTCGAATCAATAACTTTTCCTGGGTTTTTGGGGTAAAATTAGGCCTTGGATTATATTCGGGCCGGCTTATACTCGAGTATATATGGTAATTAATTTATGCGCTTTTATAGTTTGTTGATTCCAGGCTAAGTACACTAACCTGCTTTCTTTCTAAAAAAAAAAAAAAAAAACATTATTGCTATGTTTTTAAATATAAAATATGTTTTGTTCATAGAGGTCAGCTTGATGTAATATTTTAAGTATTTTTTATTTTTCAAAACAAGTAATTCAAAAAGGAGATAGACATATGAGGGTGCTTTCACACACAGTATATTTTAGGCACCCCCAGACCCTGTTCACATGACTTTGCACCAGGAGAAAATGTACTTATAGCATTGCTGTATTTTGAGAATGTATTTTTTCTCTCCAATTCTTTGTCACACATTTTTAATTTGCCTTTAATTTTACCTCTGTGATCAGTTTAGCCATTTTTAAACGTAACTGATTTATGGCCCAGTTAATGACCACTCACTACTGATAAGAAATAACTTGTTTAATTAAACCTGCATAGATAAAGTTTGAGATCTTTAAAACAGACAGAGTATTAAAACAATTGAAGCATTGCTGGGATATTATATTGGGTTTGCTGCTATATCCAGTAGCTGCCAAGTAAATTGAGCTGAGGTTAATTACTTGGCTCTTACAATGAAAATCCTATACTAAGTTCAACTTGATTTTCTGGCTTTCTTTTATAAGTGATGATGAATATTTGCATCACTACTATAATCTGATTTACCATTCATGCAACATAATAGTGTATGTGTATTGTACTATGCAACATGATATTGCATTTTAAATTAAGGCTGGAGATACTGTGGTTCATTAAAATTACTTTTTACATTTCATTTGAACCATTTTCAGATGATTGTATTAATTAGAGTTATCAGGAGTGCTATACAAAGGACTTTTAATGTGTGTAGAAAATGTGAAAATGTTTTCTTCTGTGTTATCAGTGCTCAGACTTACAAGCCAGAAGACTGTGTCTCTTCTACTTCTGTATAGCGACAATATGTTTTGTGCCCCAGTGGATCGGTGTTGTCCTAAAGACAGTATTGTATTTACCTTGGTTACTGTTTACACTAATTAAGCACGCACACACAATACATTGCAACTATTTAAAGGGATACCCCAGCTTTAAAAAAAATAATAATAGAAAGTGACTTAATGTGATATAAAAATAAAAAAATACAATACTCATCTGCCTTGATCCCTGACAGCTGTACAATTTCCAGAACTCCTGGACTCCACTGCTCACCACAGTTTCCTGGTTCCTATGACATGTCAACACTGCAGGAACTGTCTGTTATGCCAGTCACTGGCAGCAGCTGTGTCTTGCCTCAGTCGGTGACCGGATGAGCAGCAGTTCCTGTAGAGATCATATGTTATAGGAACTAGAAAGCAGCAGTAAGTAGCAAGAACTAGTAGATGTTGGAATGAAAGCTGCAGGGGAATATGATTATATGAAAATGTTTTTTTCTCTAAACAAATAAAATGTAATTGAATTGAATATCTAACAATGTCCCCTATTAAAAAAAAATACAACATCTCAACTTGAAAGTGCTTCAAAATATGAAAAAGAACCACGAGTCAAGTCTGAGATACAGAAGGCATTTGAAAGCAATTGTGGGCTGTTCAACATATTCTAAGAATAATGTTGCACTATACCATATGCTATCACTGTATTGCCACACATATTACAGAGCAGGATTTGCTTTTGCTTTGCTTTTATGAGGATTTGCTTTTACACTGGACAGTTCCTGACACAGACAGAGGGGGCAGCAGAAAGCACTGTGGTCAGACTGGAAAGAACTACAAAACTTCCTCTGTAGTATACGGCAGCTTATCAATACTGGAAGGATTAAGATTTTTTAATGGAAGTAATTTACAAATCTGTTTAACTTTCTGTCACCAGTTGATTTGAAAACATTTGTTTTCCACCAGAGTACCCCTTAGAATTAAGTCTCTAAAATAACATTAACATGCAGCACAAAACATAAATAAATATTAAATGTGTTTATAAATTCTACGTAATAATATGTTTTCAGTACAGTATTGCCAATGCAACATATTGTTGATAATCTGTAAGTTCCCATGCCATTTTAGTTTTACTATATATTTTTATTTTATATTGTTCCTCTGTTAATCCTTCTGAAAGGGTATGAATAAAATGACAACCGAGTAGCATTGCAAATAGTGTGTGGCACCACATACCCTGACACAGTATGATCAAAGTTGACATTACCACTCACTGTTTATTCACTCTTTTGACCAAGTACTCTTTTGATCGACGGTAATGCCCAGTTGTTACTTTATGCATAACAACAAAGAAACAATTGAGTCTATTGGTGATACTAGTATACTAGATATATGTGGATGCCTTGACTTAATATGGAGTTTAAGTATTGCAGCCACACATAAGACATGGATGAACTGGGATCTTCTCTTACAACATCGGTATCTGACCTTAAAAATTTTCTTTTAGCAGAGTGGGCAAGAATTCCTACACTGAAAACAGTGGGATTTTCTTTAGCTGAAAATAGGGAATGGGACAACTTTACATTAAAACTTATGGTTTTACAATATCCAACAAGCTCTAAAGCAATCAAGTTGTATTTTTCCATTGAAGGCAAGAAAATGATTTAAAGTGCTCATATATTAGGGGTGACGTCTTTATATTACTTTTTCTTAACAAAAGCTTTATATACATTAGGATTGTATTCTTCTATATTTTTTATTTCCTTTCTTTAAAAAAAAAATTAAAAAAAAATATATATATATATATATATATATATATATATATATATATATATATATATAATGTTTCTTGTCCCTTGTTTTGTTATACATACATTTAGGTGCACTACTGTGGTAGATGTATACAGTGACCTGTAGCTAACCCTCAAACTGATGTTAAAATTGAGACATTAGTCAGTATATCCTTTTATGAAGGACATACCTGAGCCTGCACACCAACACCAAGTTTTTTCAAGTGGCACAGGACCTAACACTAAACCTACCTGTGCCGTATGTGCAATAACAGGGGCCAGTGGGCAATTACAGCAGCATTAGGTTCGACTCACAGTCTGTTCCCAGTTACCTCCAGTTTGGCTGGGCCCACATACAATCGGAGGAGGGAGGCAGGCAATAAGCCCCACCCAAGTTGGCTGATGTTTTCTTGGCCTCACAGGTGAACCTAAATGCTGCCTAGAAAGTGATCAAGGTGCATTAAATGTGGAGTTTATACACCTCCAAATATAGAATTTAAACAACAAGAAGAAGAAACGTGGCCTCAAAAAGCAGAAGGTGCCTGCCTCCTTCCTCCCATTGTATGTGTGCCCAGCCACACTGGAGGTAACTGGGAGGAAGCTGTGAGTCAGACTTAATACTGCTGTAATTGCCAATTGGCCCCTGGTATTGCCCACACGGCACAGGTAGGTTTAGTGTTAGGTCCCGTGCTACTTGAGAAACCTTGACATTGGTGTGCGGGCTCAGATATGTCCTTCATAAAAGGATATAATGGCTAATGTCTCAATTCTAACATCAGTTTGAGGGATAGCTATATGTCACTGTTTACATCTACCAAAGTAGTGCACCTAAATTTATGTATTACTCTATACATTACACATCCACACCTTTTATCTGGTGTAGAATGTCATTGTGGCACATGTGGTCTGCTGCAGGCATCCCCCATTGTATGCATTTTATGCTGGGGATTGCCCTTAGCAACACAAGGATCTGCTCCCCCAGCCTAAATGCACAACTGCATTTGGGGTTGAGCACCTCCTGCTTTTTGAGACCACATTTTTCTTCTTGTTGTTTAAACCCTTGTTTTGTTAGAAATCATCATTGTCACTTTTGCATTGGACTCTAATTGTTACCTGTGGGAGCATTTTCATTTATAGAACTTTTTTTTCCTCTACTTTTCATTCCTATGATTTTTTTTTCCTGCAACATACTGTAAGTTCATAGAAATATTTCTTTCAATAATAGATAATAGAAACTAGAAAGTGCATGTATGAATACATTAAATAATTGAGCAGATCTTCAGAAATGCACTAAACATAATACAGGATGTTGTTATAATAGGAACTTATGTGTCAAAACACTTGCAAATTACTTGAAAGTGTATGTATTCTACTTAAAAAACTGAAAAACAGTTCTGTGTTGGTTTCACACACAGAATTTTTTTTCTTAATACTAATGGCAAGTTTCTTTTGTGGTGTTTTTCACTGTGTTTTTTATTTTTTTTTTGTATATTTTGGATACAAGTTATTTAAAAATAGATAGGGAAATATAAGACGCAACACATACTGTAAATAGCATTTTGGTTTGTGTCATTTTTTTGGCACTTGTTGAATTTGAAATGCAGCTGTTACTTTGAGCAAGGATAAGTGCAGCTCTGAGCTCTGCCACAGCCACGTTCCCTGCTTACTTGAATATCCTATCTAAGCGTTGGATCCTCAGCTGGGTGGGGGTCCCTGTTCTAGGTAAGTGCAGTGGTGTTAAAAGGTCCAGAACAATAAGCAAAATACTGTACAGATGTTTGAACTATAAAAATATAATGTTAATTAAACCACACGGTCAATGGAGTATACGTAAAAAAAAATACCAAAGTCCCAAATTTTGTAATTTTGGTCGCTTTGTATACTTCAAAACAAAATTGGTACTGATGAAAATTTCAGATCATGGTGCCAAAAAGAGCCCTCATAGTACCCCGTATACG
Source organism: Hyla sarda (assembly GCF_029499605.1). Lineage (NCBI taxonomy): Eukaryota > Metazoa > Chordata > Amphibia > Anura > Hylidae > Hyla > Hyla sarda. The sequence goes on along the minus strand of NC_079191.1, from coordinate 340,966,844 downwards.
GAAAAATAAAAAAGCTATAGGGGTCAGAAGAGGACAATTTTAAACATACTAATTTTGGTGCATGCAGTTATAAGTTTTTTAAAGTAGTAAAATAAAGCAAAACCTATTTAAATTGGATATCATTGTAACTGTATTGACCTACAGAATAAATATATGGTCTCATTTTTACCGAAAAGTACACTGAGTAGAATTGGAAGACCCCAAAAGTTACAACATGACTTTCTTTTTTTCAATTTTGCCCACAAATATATTTTTTTCTGGGTTTGCCGTAAATTTTGTGGTGAAATGATTGATGTCAATTAAAAGTACAAAATTGAAAGTGTTATGATTTTTAGAAGGTGATGAGGAAAAAACGAAAGTGCAAAAACGGAAAAACCCGTGGTCCTTAAGGGGTTAATGGAATAGAAGCATAAACAGCTCACCCCTTCCACTTTGGCTTTCCCATGCATGGACTCAAGCGGACTTGCCTACAGTCCTTGGTAAATGCAGAAAAAAAAAAGTAATCCGGCATGGTATTCATCTTACAGTGCTCTTCATTCAGGAACCATGCTCACAGCAAGTAATTTACATGGAGTTAAAATCTTTAACGTGTTTCATGCAAAGTGCGCTTCACATGAAATGTGTTTTGAACTCCAAGTACATTATTTGTTGTGAACATGGTTCCTGAATAAAGAGAAATTGCATTGGAAGATGAATAATGTGCTTGACCTCTTCTTTTTTTTAAATTATATTTTAATAGTTCAGACATTTCAGCAGGGGTGATCCAAATATTTGTATTTATTTATTTTGTATTAGCAAAATAGTAAAAGAGGGTTTTTTCATTTTATTGGGGCTCATTCACTATTGCTTTGGCATAGCACTGATCATTCCATTCCACGGTCCAAAGTTGCCAGAAATTTTCCAGAATATCTTTACTCTTGTGGCCTTGCAGCGGTCTTCAGCTGTTCTTTCTCATTTCCAGGGTAAGCAAACCCCTTTTCCCAATCTTGCGCTACCTGTCTCGCTCACTCACTTTTGCTTCCGAGTGTTTATGACCTAAAGCTTTTTGGGTTTGAATTTTGTGACATGTATGCAGTCTACAGCACTTGCAAAAATCCTCCCAGGTTCACAGGCCAGTTTTCTCCAGCAGCTCCTAACTTGTTTCTCATAGACTAGTTTCACATATACAATCAGGCATTCGGCATAGTTTCCCTTTGGCCTGCACCAAAGGGAAACTGATGCTAGAACTGATCCCATTCATTTGAATGGGACAGTTCACAATCATCCAGCATAGAGATAGGTGAATTGAAGCTGACAAAGTTGAATTCTTTCCAAATTTCATGAAAAATTTCATTCTGAACTAATCCGAATTTCCTCATGCTTCGTGGTAACGTATTGCTTCATTCGCTACATTTTGTGCAGGCCGGGGGGGGGGGGGCTAAATTGGCAGCTACACGCGTGAGGACATGGGGCAAGGAAGTCAGGAAGGCGGGTGAATCACATGGCGGCATGCAGCCTATCAGCAGCCAGCCAGCCCTGTGATGCCATATGATGCCGAAGATGGGCATTTCCCGTTTTGCTGAGAGAGCAGAGACTGTGTGTGCACAATTATTACCGTTACTGACAATACAGATCTTTACAGCGGCTAATCCATTCACCTCAAGCCCGTATTCATTCTGGCTAGAGAGAGAGCAGACACTGTGTGGTCACTAATCAGCTTTACTGACAAAACAGATCAGCACAGGGGAAATCCATTGACCTCAAGTCTGCATCACTGCAGGCAGGCAGGCAGAGTTTAGAAGTAGTTTTTATTGTCTGCCAATTGAGTTCATCACAGGAAGCACTCCAGATCAAAGACTGCAAGCAACCATTGTGACGCCATATGGTCTCCCAACCCTGCTGCCACATCCAGACCCTGTCATTCTGCCACTCTGGGGCAGTGATTATAATAGGGATGCCTGTAATCTGCATGTCATACCAAATAACAGTATTGTTTCACTACCCCAGCACACCTCCTATGCCTTTTACGGCAAGGCAAATTGTTCTACACCCCTATTGAGGCTCCCTGTAGCCCGGAAATAGACGTTTTCAATAGAAATTCACCGCAAATGTATGCAGATCGAACAAAATTTTGGGGGAAAATTTGGAAAATCATCCGAATCGAATTTTTGAAAAATTTGCCCATCTCTAATCTCAATTTTGATGCCGGAAGCTTGCTGTGTTCCCCTGTCTGCCGTCCAGAAACATTGGATGCCAGATGCCATACAACTGATGACAACTTGTCATCAGTTATGGCATCAATTGCGTCGAGATCTAGACTGAGTTCACCTATTCCAAGTGTGGGACATATGTGAATCCAGCTTTAGTCACTTAGAGCTTGACAATTCTTATACATGTTTCCACTGTTGCTTTATGAACACACCCCTGGCTTTTTCTCTAACTATCCAAAAGTGTTGTATGTGAATATGTATTAATTAATGTATTAAATAATTAATATTATTTTCTTTTTTCCCACAGGGAATATGTTTAATTTGTACTTTTCATTGTCTTTTAAAACACATTAAAGAAACATGGCTTGCCAAGATTGGAGTGACCGTAAGAACAGTTTCTTTCCTGCTTATGGCCTTCTCTACAACAAAGTGGATGGTATTTTTAAGTAAGCAGCTTCTGGAAGCAGCACATGTAGATATTGTATTACAACTATAAGGGTAGGGACGCATCTATAGCCTATTTGACCCTTGTGGATGTGCCGATGGCAGTCAAAGAGGGACTGCAGAATGAGTTCTAGGTTGCAGTGGGAAATCTGCCACTACAGGCAGACACACAGAGCTACCCAACCTCAACTGGGAGCTCAATCTGCAGTCCCTCTTTTACTGCCATTGGTGCATTTGCAGTGTTAAATACACTGCAGATGTGCCCCATGTGACCCTGCCCTAAAGCTGTCAGTTTTCCTTATTGTAAAGTATTTAAGTGTAATTAAATTGGGGCTTTGTATGTACTAAGAAGTTATTTTTACAATGAATATTATCTTAAGGCTGGGTTCACACATAGTTGTTGTGTGCAATGTGCCTAAACCTCTTATGATGTGGTTGTTTAATGTAGTTATCAGAAGTACAATTTCCATTGTACTGTGCTGTGAAATTTAACTTTGAAAGCCAAATCACAATGTAAAACTTTTATGTTTTATTCTTGTAGTAATTGGTTTTGTAGCACACAAGATATGTGTGAACCCAGCCTTTTTTTTTTTGGCTTATATATTGCAGCATAGACTAATATTAGAGAATAATGCAAAGGTTCTGTGTGTGCCTTGTGCTTACCTCTTTTAGTTGGCATGGGTTTTCAGTTATACTGATTTCTATTTTCCACTGAAATTATTTTTTATTGATCTGTTCATTTCCCATGAATCCAATGGCTTTGGGGAGAGAGGAGTTGGAGTCTAATCTTTGCAGTTCCCCTTTTGAGTTCACCTTGTGATCTTTTCACTAGGCTAGACTCCAGCAACCTAAACTGCTGAGACTCATAAGTGGGTTAGAATAAGTTCACATCATGTACAGTTTTAATGTGTTTGCTTCTTTCAAGTGCGTTATTTATAGAAATATTGCCACAAGACAAAAGTGATTTGACCTATAATCACAATGAAGGTGTTTTATAAAGATTTAAGGTCTTCTGGTTATGTTTTTTATGTTTCGTTATTATCAAAAAAGTTTTTGGCATTTTTACAATTTTAATAATCGGAAGTGGGGGTATTCTATCTATCAGGTAGTGTATTGTCCGAGAAATTAACCTGAAAGTGGTATCCTCAAACCACTGGAGTAGACAGTAAAAGGTAAGGAGTTTGGCTAGTTCTCAAGGACTAAAATAAAAATAAATGAATAAAATAGAATGAAAATAAAAAATAAATATAAGAATAAAATAATATTAAATAAAGTATGTGGTCAAATAAATATGGAATGATATTGATAATATATGTGGTCAATGTATTAGGTAGTCAATGCATTAGATAATATATGTGTCTATTGAGTCCCATGTAAGTGTAGATGAAGGCTGTGTGATTGAGTGTTGGTAGAATGTAACAAATGTATCAAAGGGGGATGTGGTGGTTGATTAGTACATTGGAAATGTATCAATTTAGTGTTTTAGAGTAAATCATGTGCTTACTATGTCCAAAGTGTAAAAATATTTTATTAGATACAATTTAGAAACAATTTAGAAACATAAGTATATCACTATAATGCGAGTGCTGGATTCTAGCACTACCTTACAGCGCTAATAGTAAATTTAAATTTAGCATAGATGGATATGGATATTAAAATACATAAATTATCATAAGAGTAATTGGTAGCAGTTCATCAATATGCCAACAGTCTCAGAGGCTTAAAAGGAATGAAAGCAAAGTCCAAGTTAAGTGGTGGGCGCGCCTGCAGTGCACTTGCAGGCTCTGGAGTACCACAGTTTATTGCCCACTCCTGTTTATCCAAGGTTAAAATTCCTCGTTGGTGGTAAAGAGGATGTTATAGGTGCCAGACAGGCTAATAACAACGTCTTTGATGTTGAACAGTTATTAGTGAATGGCTCGGCGGCCGTATGAAGTCACAGCACGGCGGAGGTGCAGCAATGCTCCAGCTATAAGATGCGGCAAGGCAGCCGAGAATAGAAGAATAAAGTCCCACCGATACAATATACCGCTTACCCTGTGCTGGAGGATGTGGCAGTCCTCTCCCTCTTCAGCGGTGGGTTCCTTTTCTCAGCGGCCGGATCTGCCATCCAGCAGTCCGGTCGTCCAGGTCAGAATGTCAGGGATCGGGTATGGCGGTTTGCGGAAGCATACTCAAAGTTGTAGCCGTAGAGCAGTGCGCTCCGGTGGTGCGTGCAGCTGTAGTAGCGATGATGTTCTTAATGGTATCAGCGATGTGTCCGGTACCTTGTATGAGACTGAAGGTGATATGGATTGGGCATTTGTCTTCTGCTCTGGATCAAACGCGTTTCGCTCTGCCTGGGACCTTCTTCAGTGATCTATGTGGCCCCTGATCTTTACAGGGCTATAAATAGCTCAAATTTGGCGGTCAAACCAGGTAGATGAGAATATCTGGTTGGGATCTTTGGACATAGATGGCCATGGGAAGTGAAAGACATGAAATGGATTTCATCCATAAGTGGGATGTGTTAATAGGTAGAAAATAACTGTATTGTGATGTGGTTTATGTGTAAATAATTACCTGGAATTTTACGGAGGAAATGGAATTGGAATAAATAGATGAGTTAGTATTCATAGTAGATATGAGAAGTAGAAGTATGAGTTGCGTGTGTGAACATCAACATGGATATGAAATGTAAGCAGATAGTTAGTGATATGTAAAATAGATAATTTAGATTGGGTATCAAAGTGGTGTATCTAAGATGAACAAGTAAATTAGTATGTAAATATTGACTGTATATAAATATTAGACATAGGTATGTATAGAATGTATATAGATAGCTAGTGATATGTAAAGTAGACAATTTAGATTGGGTATCAGGGTGATGTATCTAAAATGAACAAGTATATAAGTATGTATATACTGACTGTATATAAATAATGGATATAGGTAGATATATCATGATATGGTGATATGTATAGACATGTATAAATATGGATGTGTGGGATCCAATATGTGATAAGAAGAATAGGATAAGATAAGATAAGATGAGATGAGATAAAAGTATAAAATCATTATAGAACTATAAAAATTTATAAAAATGTATTATAAAAATACAGATAAATAATAACAATACATATGCATAAAAATATAGGTATAAAATGATAGTGTATAGAATAAGAATATGTTTTATACACTATCATTTTATACCTATATTTTTATGCATATTTATTTTTATTATTTATCTGTATTTTTATAATAATTTTTATAAATTTTTATAGTTCTATAATGATTTTATACTTTTATCTCATCCTATCTTATCTTATTCTTCTTATCACATATTGGATCCCACACATCCATATTTATACATGTCTATACATATCACCATATCATGATATATCTACCTATATCCATTATTTAAATACAGTCATTATATACATACTAATATACTTGTTTATTCTATCATTTTAGATACATCACCCTGATACCCAATTTAAATTGTCTAAATTACATTTCCCTAGCTATCTATATACATTCTATACATACCTATATCTAATATTTATATACAGTCATTATTTACATACTAATTTACTTGTTCATCTTAGATACACCACTTTGATACCCAATCTAAATTATCTATTTTACATATCACTAACTATCTGCATACATTTCATATCCATGTTGATGTTCACACACGCAACTCATACTTCTACTTCTCATATCTACTATGAATACTAACTCATCTATTTATTCCAATTCCATTTCCTCTGTAAAATTCCAGGTAATTATTTACACATAAACCACATCACAATACAGTTATTTTCTACCTATTAACACATCCCACTTATGGATGAAATCCATTTCATGTCTTTCACGTCCCATGGCCATCTATGTCCAAAGATCCCAACCAGGTATTCTCATCTACCTGGTTTGACCGCCAAATTTGAGCTATTTATAGCCCTGTAAAGATCAGGGGCCACATAGATCACTGAAGAAGGTCCCAGGTAGAGTGAAACGCGTTTGATCCAGAGCAGAAGACAAATACCCAATCCATATCCCCTTCAGTCTCATACAAGGTACCGGACACATCGCTGATACCATTAAGAACATCATCGCTACTACAGCTGCACGCACCACCGGAGCGCACTGCTCCACGGCTACAACTCTGAGTGTGCTTCCGCAAACCGCCATACCCGATCCCTGACATTCTGACCTGGACGACCGGAGTGCTGGATGGCAGATCCGGCCGCTGAGAAAAGGAACCCACCGCTGAAGAGGGAGAGGACTGCCACATCCTCCAGCACAGGGTAAGCGGTATATTGTACTGGTGGGACTTTATTCTTCTATTCTCGGCTGCCTTGCTGCATCTTATAGCTGGAGCATTGCTGCACCTCCGCCGTGCTGTGACTTCATACGGCCGCCGAGCCATTCACTAATAACTGTTCAACATCAAAGACATTGTAATTAGCCTGTCCGGCACCTATAACATCCTCTTTACCACCAACAAGGAATTTTAACCTTGGATAAACAGGAGTGGGCAATAAACTGTGGTACTCCAGCGCCTGCAATTGCACTGTAGGTGTGCCCACCACTTAACTTGGACTTTGTTTTCATTCCTTTTAACCCTCTGAGACTGTGGGCATATTGATGAACTGCTAACAATTACTCTTATGATAATTTATGTATTTTAATATCCATATCCATGAATGCTAAATTTAAATTTACTATTAGCGCTGTAAGGTAGTGCTAGGATCCAGCACTCATATTATAGTGATATACTTATGTTTCTAAATTGTTTATAAATTGTATCTAATAAAATATTTTTACACTTTGGACATAGTAAGCACATGATTTACTCTAAAACACTAAATTGATACATTCCCAATGTATTAATCAACCACCACATCCCCCTTTGATACATTTGCTACATTCTACCAACACTCAACCACACAGCCTTCATCTACACTTACATAGGACTCAATAGACACATATATTATCTAATGCATTGACTACCTAATACATTGACCACATATATTATCAATTTCATTCCATATTTATTTGACCACATACTTTGCTTAATATTATTTTATTCTTATATTTATTTTCTTATATTTTCATTTATTTATTCTTATTTTAGTCCTTGAGAACCAGCCAAACTCTTTACCTTTTACAATTTTTACAATTTTATTTAGCATTTCTAACTTTTTTTTTGCTGTAATTTTCCAAAATTTCAGTACAAATTACCCTTTTTCACTAGGATTTGCACAACCAGAATAGCAACATTTTCCTGCAACCAGAACAGCAACATTTTCCTGCAATTTTAAGAAAATAACCCACAGCAAAAATACATTGTGTGAGCACAGCCTTAGGGGAAGTGTTTAACTATTATATATTTTGATCCCATAGTGATAGCAGCAGCATACAAATCTAGTATGGAGAGGAGGCGGTCTGTGAGCAACCAGAAGTGATCTAAACAGGTGCTACTGTCAGCATGATAAACAATGTACTAATGTGCTAACAAGAAGAAAAATAAAATGCCATTCAAGGGTGCACACTACGATGTTGAAAAATTTTGTAAACTTTTATTTAAAAAAAATGCAAAAAAACATCAAAAGACACACATTAAAAACAAGTAAAATGCAGGTCCAATCGAGCTAATCCACAACCTAAGGGGGCCATAGACCTAGACCCTCCCCCCCTCCAAATGACTGTCCTTAGTACACGCATAACTACACTATTGCCAAGATAATACTAGTAAAATAAATACTAAACTGCAAGCTAAACCTCAATTGAATTCCTACTTAGCATGTCAGGTGAGGCAAATAGATGGGGCCGCACTGAACCCCACGCTCTGCATTGCCTACAGACCACTTTCTCAGGGGTCCATGTGACTTACCTTATCATCTGCCATCTTGTGTTTGCTTCACCACTAGTGCTGTATATTTACTATGTACTGTGATAGAGAAATGTATGCGCCAGTATTAGGGTTGTGGATTATCTTGATTGGAGCTGTATTTTAATTATTTTTAATGTGTGTCTTGTGATGGTTTTTTTCTGATGTTTTTTTTTCTATCCTCTGTGAATTTCGTGCCGGAGGTGGGCCTGCAGGCTTGATTTGAATATTCATTGTCATGTGTCACGTGAATGCTTAGTAAGCACAGCGCTCAGATGATCAGCAAAATAAATATTCAAAATGAGCTGGCTGCTCGCCTCCAGTGTGCAATTCACAGAAGATAGAAGGAGATCTTCTGAGGGACAGATCGCCGGAGCGAAGGTATTGAAGTCAGTGACCCCTCATTGGCCTCCTGTTCACCCACACCATAACCCCTCATTGGCCTCCTGTTCACCCACACCATAACCCAGTGTACTGGATTTGATGCGGTTGAACAGGATGACCATTTTCCTTTAAAGGGGTATTGTGACCATAGACATTTATAGAAATATACACACACCCTAAACTTTTCTCTCATCATTTTTTCATAGGTGAAGATCTCAAAATAAAACATAGCATAGAAAGGCAATATTAATGCCCTTGATATTCTAGAAGGAAACTCCTCTCTATTGGCTGTGAAGATCTTCCTTATATACATGTCTATCAGATCCATGCCAACAGCTTTTCAAACTAAAAATTGTGTGTCAGTACTCTGAAAAGTATGTAAAGACACCTTATACCAGTATTTCCCAACCAGGGTGCCTCCAGCTGTTGCAAAACTACTACTCCCATTACTGCTCAGAGTTGTAGTTTTGCAACAGATGGAGGCATCATGGTCGGGAAACACTGCCTTATACATACAGTATAAGTAGCAAATACTATTTGAGCACTTTTACATTTGGAAAATTACCATAATTTATTTCCAGTATTTTTTTTTCTTCTTCAATTTGTTTCAGCTGTAAAAGCTACGCAGTAAAACTAGAATGGCAAAAACTGCTGTTCTGATTCCATTAAATATTGAAGATTAAAGGGGTGCTCTGGGGAAGTTAAAAAAAAAATGCCCCAGAGCCACCTCAGTAACTGTTCTGTGTCCCCTGTAGTCATCCATGTGATTTTTCCAGCTCCTGTGGCCCCTGTTGTCTCCTAAATATTCTTTTTCCTTGCTTGCAGCCCAGACTACAACTCCCAGCAGTCAGTGCGGCTCTGTGTAATGGTTGTCAGCCAATTGCTTTTACTATCTGTGTGCATGCTGTGTTGTTGTAAACACATTCAGCAGCATACACTGTCTTTTCTTTCAAACTATTCTTCCCCCAGTAAAAAATCATGGCAGCAGTTAGTGATAAGATCTACAGCAGGAAAAGAGCAGCATTATGTGCTGAGGAGACTGGGCTTCCCTGCTGGCAAAATCCTCACACAGAGAGGAGAGGGGAGAGGGAGGGGAGGTGTGGCTGTGAAGACAGAAATCACATGGTGTTTGTCTTCCAGGAGGGTGCGGGCTAGTCTCATTGAGAGGTTTGCACAGAGACAAGCAGGATCTGAATATGACATCTTTCTCTCACTCCCTGCATGTAAGTGACAGCTGAAAGAGGGAAACTGCTCTGTATAGCTAATGAATGATATTTAAACAAATAAATAGGTTGGTGAGAGGGAAAGGATGGGCTATGGGTTTAGTTCTCCAGAGTACACCTTTAACTTATTTTGTTTATTTTTTATTCTTACCTGTACTAGCACTGTAGTGGTACTGAATGGTTGCGGGCCGGTACATGCAAATAATCTGATCCTTTAATATATGTTATATCTGTGTTATTGTATTTATAAAGGCAGCATATCGCCTTTAGAAAGAATATATGGAATAATGCAAAAACATTTAATCAAATAAATTTGCATTGGTTCCAAGAATTGCTCAAATTTTTCTCTTTAAGTAGCAACTGTAGACATCATATGGACTACAACTATTAAGCTGGCATTTTTCTGGAATGTAAAGTATTTAAATGTAATAATGTCTGCGTAAAAATACACCATACTAGAAATAGAACATGTTTTTTTTTTTTTTTTAAGAAGATATCAGTAAATTGAGATATCAGTCAAATACTAATACATGAACTGGAGAATAAAACTTACCAGGAAAGGTTAAAGGACCTTAACATGTATAGCTTGGAAGAAAGATGAGACAGAGGGGATATGATAGAAACTTTTATATACATAAAGGGAATCAACACGGTAAAGGAGGAGAGTATATTAAAAAAGAAGAAAAACTAGCACAAGAGGACATACAGTGGGGCAAAAAAGTATTTAGTCAGCCACCAATTGAGCAAGTTCTCCCACTTAAAAAGATAAGAGGCCTTTAATTTTCATTAAAGGTATATCTCAACTATGAGAGACATAATGAGAAAAAAAAATCCATAAAATCACATTGTCTGATTTTTAAAGAATTTATTTGCAAAATATAGTGGAAAATAAGTATTTGGTCACCTACAAACAAGCAGGATTTCTGGCTTTTACAGACCTGTAACTTCTTCTTTAAGAGTCTCCTCTGTCCTCCACTCATTACCTGTATTAATGGCTCCTGTTTGAACTTGTTATCAGTGTAAAAGACACCTGTCCATAACCTCAAACAGTCACACCCCAAACTCCACTATGGCCAAGACCAAAGAGCTGTCAAAGAACACCAGAAACAAAATTGTAGACCCGCACCAGGCAAGGAAGACTAAATCTGCAATAGGCAAGTCGCTTGGTGTTAAGAAATCAACTGTGGGAGCAATTATTAGAAAATGGAAGACATACAAGACCACTGATAATCTCCCTTGATATGGGGCTCCATGCAAGATCTCAACCCGTGGTGTCAAAATGATCAAAAGAACGGTGAGCAAAGATCCCAGAACCACACGGGGGGACCCAGTCACTGACCTGCAGAAAGCTGGGACCAAAGTAACAAAGGCTATCATAAGTAACACACTACGCTGCCAGGGACTCAAATAATGCAGTGCCAGACATGTCTCCCTGCTTGAGCCAGTACCTATGTGGGCCCATCTGAAATTTGCTAGAGAGTATTTGGATGATCCAGAAGAGGATTGGGATCATTTCAGATGGTCAGATGAAACCAAAGTAGAACTTTTTGGTAAAAACTCAACTTGTCGTGTTTGGAGGAGAAAGATTGCTGAGTTGCATCCAAGAGCACCATACCTACTGTGAAGCATGGGGGTGGAAACATTATGCTATGGGGCTGTTTTTCAGCAAAGGGACCCAGACAAATGATCCGTGTAAAGGAAAGAATGAATGGGGCAATGTATCGTGAGATTTTGAATGAAAACCTCCTTCCATCAGCAAGGGCATTGAAGATGAAACGTAGCTGGTCTTTCAGCATGACAATGATCCCAAACACACTGCCTGGGTAACTAAGGAGTGGCTTCTTAAGAAGCGTTTCAAGGTCCTGGAGTGGCCTAGCCAGTCTCCAGATCTCAACTCCATAGAAAAACTTTGGAGGGAGTTGAAAGTCTGTGTTGCCCAGCAACAGCCCTAAAACATCACTGCTCTAGAAGAGATCTGCATGGAGGAATGGGCCAAAATACCAGCAACAGTGTGTGAAAACCTTGTGAAGACTTACAGAAAATGTTTGACTTCTGTCATTGCCAATAAAGGTTAAATAACAAAGTATTGAGATGAACTTTTGTTATTGACCAAATAGTTATTTTCCACCATCATTTGCAAATAAATTCTTTAAAAATCAGACAATGTGCTTTTATGAATTTTTTTGTCTCATTATGTCTCTCATAGTTGAGGTATACCTATGATGAAAATTACAGGCCTCTCATCTTTTTAAGTGGGAGAACTTGCACAATTGGTGGTTGACTAAATACTTTGATCATGGGGGGCCCACTGTTGGGACCCCCCCCCCCGCGATTTCCATGCAGCGCCCACATTCTATTTGGGGCTGCTTCTCCAGTCTCAGAAACCTCTGTGTTTCCGGGACTGGACACGTGACATCACGCCACACCCCCTTCATTCATATCTATGGGAGGAGGCATGTTGGGTCATCACGTCTTTAAAGGTTTAAGAGACTGGAACAGCAGCCCAGTTTAGAATGCAGGTGCTGCATGGAGATCGCGTGCGGGGGTTCACAGCGGCGGGCCCCCTGCGGTCGGAATACCCCTTTACGCATACATAGGATAGGCATAAGGCTATCCTTCATATAAGATAGTGCCAGAGACTAGTGCTGCTCACGAATGCGAGTTTTATTTGCGAATATCGCATATTCGCGAATTCGCAAATATTCGTGAATATAGCAATATATATTCGCAATTACGAATATTTTTTTATTTTATTTTTTTTTTACAGTAAACATCACAGTGATCATCCCTCTCTGCTTCCAGCTTGTGTGGTGTAAAGAAGGCTCTAATACTACTGTGTGAGACTGGCGTACGAATTTTCGCATATGCGAAAATTTGCATATGCAAATTTTCTCATATGCTAATTTTCTCATATGCTAATTTTCGCATATGTGAAAATAAACGCGAATATTATGAATATGCGAATTTAGCGAATATATGACGAATATTCATCCATATATTCGCGAAATATCGTGAATTCGAATATAGCCTATGCTGCTCAACACTACCAGAGACTATTGATAGCATTCAGGATATTGGGTAGATTAGATGGGCCAAATGGTTCTTATCTGCTGACACATTCTATGTTTCTAAACAAAGCAGAATTATATCATTTTTATAAATCCAGAATTCTGGCAGTGTGGCATTGCCCAGTAGTCATGATAAGGTTGTGACATTGTAACATTATAAATGTTTTCCTACAGTAGAAAAAGTTGTGACTTATAACAAAAAAAATGATGGCTGGAATTCAGAAAGATTATTATACAACTTTTTTTGTCACCATTGAGTGAGCAAGCGATTGTCTCAGTGAAGCTCCTGCTTGTGTAGTTCAAGAACATATGGAAAGTTTGACTGTGACAGAAAGTGACTTCTTCTATGTACCCCAATAAGAAACTATATGTATTACTGTACAGAACATCTTTTCTACGTCTTGGGCCTCTTTTCTACTATAATACAACTCTAAAGTAATAAAATCATAATAGCTTTCTGATGTTCATTGATGTCAAATATTTAATTTTTATGACCTCTTTTTACTATATTAAGGCTGGTTAATGGTGGGTGAATTTATAGCAGAAGATTTTAAACATGGTGCTTCTTTTAAGGTGGTAATCATTCTTTTAGCTTCTCTCTTAAGCGGTTGTGCTGACATCAGCTTTATGACAATGTATCATTGTTTCTCAGTCACGAATATCGCTGAGTTGATAATCAGTCTAGCTAATAAAATGAAAATATGACCTTGTATAAAACAAATGTCTGCTGTAAATGGTAAAATTTGGTATAACGATAAGCTATACTAAATGGAACACATTTTTAGAAGATTATGCATACTAAACTTAATTACTAAAACTATATAGATAGAAAATATCAAATACATCACATAGATCATTTTAAGAAAATCCTCCTGTTTCTAGAGTTTAATGCTAGGTTCACACAGTGTTTTTTTAGGCCTATTTAATTTGTAAAAATCTTGCTGCAAAATCACAGGAAAAGTATGCCTGCGTTAGAGGGGTACTCCGGTGGAAAAAACATTTTTTAAATCGACTTGGGCCAAAAAGTTAAACAGATTTGTAAATTACTGCTATTTAATAATCTTAATCCTTCCAATACTTATCAGCTGCTGTATGTGCCACAGGAAGTTCTTTTCTTTTTGAAGTTATTTTCTGTCTGACCACAGTGCTCTCTGCTGACACCTCTGTCCATGTCAGGAACTGTCCAGAGCAGTATAGGTTTGCCATGGGGATCTGCTCCAGCTTTGGACAGTTCCTGACATGGACAGAGGTGTCAGCAGAGAGCACTGTGTTCAGACAGAGAAGAAATTAAAAAAGAAATGAACTTCCCCTGTATTATACACCAGCTGATAAGTATTTGAAGGATTACGATTTTTGAATAGAAGTAATTTATCATTCTGTAACATAACTTTCTGGCACCAGTTTATTTTAAATAAATTGTTTTCCACCGGAGTACCGCTTTAATGTACTCTGGGTAAGCCTGTGGAAAAGTGGTCTGTGTGTACAATATGTAAAAACTCGAATGCATTTTTACAGCTGCCTAAAATAGTGACACACACTATTTACATGGTTGTAAAAATGCATTTATATTTTTATATATTGTGGGGGAATATTCATAAGCAACTTTTTTTTTGTGCAGACTGTACCATTTGGTGAAAAAGATTCAAGAAGTTTGCCTTATTTCCACCATGTAAAACAATTTTTTTCAAAGGAGCCTGACCCCAGAAAATGGGCCATAGCTTATATTGCCCCACCCTTTCAAAAGTCTACAAAAAAAAGGATTATTCAACAATAGGTGGTGTAGACTATGCACACAGTGTAAACTGCACCAAATTTTCAAAGAGCCTGAGATACTTTTAAAAATCTTGCACATTATTAGACTGTCTAGTTCAAAGCAAGTTTTTTTTATATATTCACCATTGTGTGCACAGACATTTTCCCATAGACTTACATGGAGCATTTTGATGTTAAGAATGCAGACACAATGGCCCTCATTTACTTAGAAAATCGGGTTGTAAGTCTATCTTGCTTTCTTACCCGACTGCTTTTTTCCCCTTGTATTTATTATTATGTCACATCCTGTTTGTCACACGGTGGTTTTGTTGGTTTTGGTTTCCAACTCCTCTGAGTTGTCGGGAAAAAATCCACAACAATTCAACAAATTGTGCTTGGAAACCTTTATAAAAGCCTTTTTCGGGTTTGGGAGAATCCACATCGGGTCCGTCGGGAAAAAATGTTGCATCGTGTCGCAGACTGGCGCACGATGTCTGCGACATGGCGCAGACAAAGATGCGACAAAAAAACCCTACAAAACAAGTCGGGTTTAGAAAAGTAAATGAGGGCCAATTTGTTCGTGATTTTGCAGATGCATTTTTACTAATGAAATATACTGCAAGGACATAGGTTAAGGTTGGGTTCACACAATGTATTCAGGTGTATTTACATGGTTGTAAAAAAAGATGTACAATATTTTTACAGATTGTATGCACAGACAACCACTTTCACAATGGCTTACATAGAGCACATAAATGTTTTAAATTTAGACGCAATTTGTCCGCATTTGTACAAATGAAATACACCTTAAAAAACACAATATATAGATTTCTATTGCAGGTGATGTAGCACAAAGTACACAAATAATTAATTAATTTATTAATTAATTAAGTTAATAAGTAAATAATAATTATAACACTAAATGGTTGAACAAAACATTCATTCCTTTCTGAAATCAGTGAATTTATTAGATATTTAAATAGCCTTAGCATTGGAAAGAATGCTAATTTAGATTTATTATTGGTAAATTGCTACCTACTGCTTTATATTTCTCACAGGTGGTGTAGTAAGCGCTCCAAGTGGATATACTGTAGCAGTCCTGAGATCTGTGTCTTCGAAAATTGCATATCCAAATGAACAAGGTACAGTGAAATCTAACATATAGCCTGTATTGTGTTGCATAGAAAATAAAATACTACTTTATTTTAATATACAGTAGTTGACTACCTTTCTATATAGGCAAACAATTAGTTGTGTCCTATTGATTATCATATAGATGTTATCAATATTTTATCTATTAATCTCTCAAGGACCAAGGGCGTACCTGTATGCCCTGAGTCCGCTCCCGTTCTATAACATGGGACCCGTGGCTAATAGCGCACGGCACCGCGATCAACTGCTATTAACCGTTTAGATGCGGCGTTCAAAGTTGATCGCTGCGTCTAAAGTGAAACTAAACTACCCCCCGGCTAGCTCAGCGGGCTGTTCGGGATCGCTGTGGTGAAATCACGGCATCCCAAACAGCTATAGGACAGCAAGAGGGTCCCCTTACCTGCCTCCTGGTGTCCGATCACCGAATGACTGCTCAGTGCCTGGGATCCAGGCATGAGCAGTCAAGTGGCAGAATCATCGATCAATGGTTTCCTATGAGAAACCATTGATCAATGTAAAATATCAGTGTGTGCAGTGTTATAATCCCCTATGGAAGCTATAACTGCAAAAAAAAAAGTGAAAAAATGGTTACAAAATGGTGTTTTTTCTTCAATTTTGTCGAACAATGATTTTTTCTTCATTTTTATTGTAGATTTTTAGGTAAAATGACTGATGTCATTACAAAGTAGAAATGGTGGTGCAAAAAATAAGCCATCATATAGATTTTTAGGTGCAAAATTTAAAGAGTTATGATTTTTTAAAGGTAAGGAGGAAAAAATGAAAGTGCAAAAACGGTAAAACCCCTGGTCCTTAAGGGGTTAATAATGAAAGGGTATTTACACAACTGCAACCAATAGTTTTGCATCTAAAATATAAAAAATAAAGAACTTGCAATTTTGTTATTAGTCTTAATTTAATTTTGTTTTACTTCTGTAAAAGATTATAACTTTGTGCATGAAAATTGCTACATTGAAAATTGTCCACTTTTGACCCCCCTATAACTTTTTTTTATTTTACCGTATACCAGATGTGTGAGGGCTAATTTTTTTGCGCTGTGATCTGAAGTTTTTATTGGTACAATTTTAGTTTTGATGGGACTTTTTGATTGCTATTTGTACATTTTTTTAGGGTACAAAATTATCAAAAATACGCAATTTTGGACTTTGGTGTTTATTTACGTATATGCCATTGACCCTGCGGTTTAATTAATGTTATATTTTTATAGTTCGAACATTTAGGCATGTGGCGATACCACATAGCATCAAGTCAATGATCGGATGGTGAAAGACCTCCCGCCATTCTCTCAGCTGATTGGGACACCGCAGTTTTATTGGGGTGGTCATGATCAGCTCCGCTGAGCTGCTTGGATTGATATTTTAGATGCCACAATCAACATTTATTGCGTTGTATAAGGGGTTAATACCGGGCATCACTGTGATCAGTGACGTCTGTCATGAAAGACAGGTCCTGTAGGCTGATAGCCGCCAGGACCACCCCGCTATGATGCGACTCAGCTTCTGAGCCCGCATTATAGAAGGGGAGTGTGGGCAGGGCGTACAGGTACACCCTGCGTCCTTTAAAGATTAAATATTATATTTTTGTTAGTATATTATATTGTTAATATACAACACCTATTCAGACATTTCCTAACAGTTTAATGTCACCGAAAAATTTTGTTGTAAATAAAATAACAATTTTTAAAATTAAAGTACAGTATATTTACTAGAAATACAATTTAGACCTTGTTATAGGTGCAAAACTGTGCAGAAGTATAACACTTCAGAGACTTTAGTTCAAAGGGAATTTGTCAGCTCTATATCATGCTCAAAGCTGCATACAAGGGCAGATATCTTAGAGGAATATAAAACAAATTACATCTGTCTCTTAGCATATGTCTGTTTATAAAGTTATAAAATTATGTGTTTCTTATAGGCTCAAACGTCAGTGAGGCAGAGCTAAGTGGTATCATGTACGCCTCCTCCCTCCCCTACCACTCCCTGCCCTGCATGAGTGATGTACAAAACTCAAGCCAAACCCTACTCATCAGTTATGGAAGGCGTAGGGGGGTGTGGAAAGAAGGAAGCATGCATGCTGCAGCTAAGCCCTGCCTCTATGAGACTTGAGCCTGAAAGAAAAATGCTATTAGCAAAGAGACAGGTACATAATTTGTACAATGTCCATATTAGAACATCATCAGGCACCAGCCAAACAGCCATCATTCCTCCTCCCTCATCCTCAAAATCCATCCTCCATCAGAGTAATCTCGCCTCCTCCATTGTACATGTGTTAACCTCTGTCATCCCTCAGCCAAATCTCTTTCCTCCTTCAGACTTAAACAAAATCCTCACACATTACACCCTCAGCTTAACCTCCCTCCTCCCTCAAACCTCAGACAAACCGTGGTAATACCTCAGACAAACCTCCGTCACACTACACAAAAACCTCCGTCATACCTCAGACAAACCTCAGTCACACCTCAGACAAACCTCTGTCATGCCTCAGACATCAGCTGAACAGCCGTTAAAGTTTTCCTTGATTTGTAGAAAACTAAGAGCGCATGCGCAGCACTCCGTTGACAGCATAGGGCTGATGTAGGCAGCTTTAGAAGTGTAGTGCTAGCGTAGCCCTGCGCATAAGAGCATTTGTGCAGCATTCCTCCTCTGCGCAGTTAGCGTAGGGAGGCAAGTGTATGTTAGCACATGCTCAGTTGTTCAGAGAAGTCTGTAGAAAACTGTGTGCACATGTGTATGTAGTTAGAGTAGGTAGCAGGTAGGGAGAGAAAGAAACCATCATAGGGTTAGTATAGTTTAACATGTAGTAGCATAGCTAGCTTAGGTTGTAATGTAGTTAGCGTACCTTAGGTTTTATTGTGAAAGGAGGTAGGTTATAGGTTTTAACCCTTTAACGACCACAGACATAAATGTACGTCCTGGTTTGGCGGTACTTCGCGCAATAGGACATACATTTACGTCCTGTGTATGACCGCGAGCATCAGAGCGGTGCTCGCGTCATACAAGGCAGGTTCCAGGGACCCGCTGGTAATGGCCAACATCTGCGATCGCGCAGATGACCGCCATTAACCCCTCAGATGCCGTGATCAGTACAGATCACAGCATCTGCAGCACTGCCCATGTTAAAATAGATTATCGGATCGCCCATAGCGCTGCCGCGGTGATTCGATCATCTGTAATGGCGGACGGAGGTCCCCACACCTGCCTCCATCTGTCTCCCGGCATCTCCTGCTCTGGTCTGAGATCAAGCAGACCAGAGCAGAAGATCACCAATAATACTGATCAGTGCTATGAGCTATGCATAGCACTGAACAGTATTAGCAATCAAATGATTGCTATAGATGGTCCCCTATGGGGACATAAAAAGTGTAAAAAAAAAAGTTGATAAATGAAAAAAATAAAAAGCAAAAAAAGAGGGAAAAATCCCCTCCCACAACAAAAATGAAAATTGGCCGTTTTTCCCATTTTATCATCATTTAAAAAAAAAACATATTTGGCATCTCCGCGTGTGTAAATGTTAAAACTATCAAAATATAATGTTAATGATCTCATACGGGGAATGGCGTAAATGTACAATTTTTTTAAAAAGCCCAAAATTACAGCTTTTTTTTACATTTTATTCCAAATTTTTTTAATAAAAAATGATCTAAAAGTTTTGTATATGCATTGATGTGGGATCAATAAAAAGTACAGGTGACGGCGCAAAAAATGAGCCCTCATACAGCCCTATATACTGAAAAATGAAAAAGTTATAGGTGGTCAAAATAGGGCGATTTTATATTACTGATTTTGTACAAAAAGTTTTAGATTTTTTATAAGCATTACAAAAATATAAAAGTATCTAGCCATGGGTATCATTTTAATTGTATTGACTCACAGAATAAAGAACACATGGCATTTTTACCGTATAGTGAACAGTGTGAAAACAAACCCTCCAAAATGTGCAAAATTCTGGTTTTCATTTAAATTTCCTCCCTAAAAAAATAATTTTTGGGGTTTGCCGTACATTTTATGGTAAAACAAAGTACAGTTGGTCACACAAAAGTGTAGTGTTAGCGCAGTTTTAGCATAGTTACCGTAGCATAGTGTTATCGCAGTTTTTGCCTAGTTAGCATAGCGTAGTGTTAGCACAGTTTTAGCGTAGTTAGCGTATCGTAGTGTTAGCACAGTTTTAGCAAAATTAGCGTAGCGTAGTGTTAGCGTAGTTTTACACAGATTTAGCATAGTTAGCGTAGCATAGTGTTAGCACAGTTTTAGCGTAGTTGGCGTAGCATAGTGTTAGTGCACTTTTACACGGGTGTAGCGTAGTTAGCGTAGTGTATGCACAGTTTTAAGAAGATGTGGCATAGTTAGCGTACTGTTTGCACAGTTTTACACAGGTGTAGTGTAGCTAACTTAGTTTTACAGATAAAGCGTAGTTCAGAGAGTGTAACTAAGGGTGTAGATTAGCTTAGTCATACATTGAAAGGGCTACAACTCCAGCATGCCCAGACAGCCAAACGTTGTCCTGGCAGGATACTAGTTGTAGTTTTGCAAAAGTGGCAGAGGCAATTGCACTCTGCTAAGTTGATATAGTAGAGGCTAGAGAATCGCTTCATTAAACTCCATATACTGCGGTCCAGGCTACAGGGCATCTAAAATGGCGGATCCACATGTCAGTACATGGGGCAAAGAACGCTGGGAAGGCGGGAAGACAAGGCAGGAAGGGAAGTAGGCGGGATGACCCTGAATCACATTCAGGATGCAGCCTATGAGCAGCCAGTCACCCCTTTGATGTCACAGCCCTACATAATCTGCAGCTGTTTTGTGGCTCATCACATCATTCATTACACTTCATAGAGTTAGGACAGACATCGCTGTGTGTGTGTTACACAGAAAAGCTCATTCCAGCAGCGTTTCACATCTTGGTCAAATCAACGTTATGGTGGACAGAGAGCAGTGTTTTTTTCACTGAAAAGGATTTTTACTGCAGCCATTAACCTCCCAGTCAATTTCTTTAGCATTGTATTACAGAGAGGGGCAGATAGCTGTGTGTTGCCTAATACATTTCAACAAGCTATTTCATAAACTATTTGGTCAGTAAGTATAAATATAGGCAACCTATTGGTGTTAAAATAGCAAAAAAATAAAAAAAAAATTCAAAATTTCATGATTTTTTGCATTGTAAAAAAAAACTACCAATGATATCGGCTTACTTTTACTATGTACATGAAGGACAACTTGTGACAAAAAACACTGTCAGAATGATCCTGATTGGAGGGGGGCATAGCCTGACCGCAGAGCTGGATGGCCGCATGAACGCGCTGCTCTCCACAGCCTGAATCCTAAGCTGACCTAAATGGCTCACAACTCTTTGCCAAAATGGGTAAACATGATGAAGCAAAGTCCGGTGCCACTCCTGGACTGACCAAGACCCGAAATAATCAATTGGACATGGCCACATTCCTCAAAAGAAAACCGGAGCAGAGCCCACCGCGGCCCTCCAAGATGGCGCCGATGGCCGCTCCTGCAAGCAATGCAGAGAGAGATGACGGGTCTGATAGAGAAAGCCTTCCAGGGAATCTTGCTGACTCCGGTGTAGAAGATGCACGACTATCAGTCATTAAGGCCCTCATACAGAAGACGGTGCAACAAGCGGTGACTAAGGCCATACAAGCAGCGATGGCGCCACTGCTGCCAGAACTAGTGGAAATCAAGACGGATGTTAAACAGGTGGGCTATCGCACCGAACACCTAGGAAATGCACTTACCGAAACTGTCTCGTTCTGTGACTCGGCTTCTCACCACCTAAGGGCACAGGAGACCCAGCTTAACAGGACATTCCTGCTCCTTGAAGACCAGGAGAACCGCAGCAGGCGTAGGAATATCAGAATAAAAGGGGTTCCGGAGACATTTGCTACTGACTCCCTCCCGGCTGTGCCCCACCAGATTTACGCATCTTTGGTGGGGGATGAGAGGGCTGAGGAAGTGATTATAGAAAGAGTGCCACTGCTGCAATCCCGAAAGCCAGCAGAGAGGCCGACTCCATCCTCCATGAGGGAGTGGCGGTGAAACTATTCCAGGACATTGCGCCATCTACACTGGCTAAACACCGTCTACGTAATCCCCTGCTCCAACGTCTCAGGGAGATCAATGCACCCTATATCTGGCTGTATCCTTTCGGTCTTTCTGTGCTGAAGGACGGGAGACATCTTGCTATACGCGAACCAGAGGAGCTAGAAAAGCTGTGGCCTTTCCTGGGAATTGAAAAGATCGAGGTCCCTTCGTGGCTACCGATCCAACTCAGTCATACACTACCTGCCTTGCCTAAGATGTCGCAGTGGTCGAAAGTGGAACGCTTCCAGTCTCCCAAGCAGAAGAAGCAACAAAAGGCTCATCAGAGAGCGGATTATCCACCTGAAGAATACAGATACAGAGAAGGGAACTTGTTCTGATTTTCCCTACTGCCTTCCTTAAGGTATTGTCCTCCAGTTGAATGACCAGCAGCCACTTACCTTTTCAAGCTACATTCCGGACTCATACGGTTAGTTGTTTATAGCCTTATCAGCCCTCCGGACTGTGTGACATTGCTAGATTGCGGAGGTTGCTGTGATGTGACTTGGCAGTGACATACGTGAGGGGCAAGGGGGATTGGGATGGATGGCAGGGGTTGAGATCTCATGTTTGCCTCATCGTTTATGGATCTCCGTTAGTCGTGTTTACTAAGTTGATTGCCATCATAATGTGGACTTTCGCTGACTCACATAAGTGCAACCGTCAACCTGTGCTCAAAGGACTACTAATGCTTCTTACAAAGACAGGGGGCGCTTACCAATGCTCATTAGCTAACCGCACAACGGGGAAATGTTACTTATATGCGCCCTGCTTCCAACGCCGCGCACAATCATCTATAAAATAGAATCCTATAGTCGATATATTGATGTTCCCCATGCTTGTCTAACATTGCTATAGGTGTCTTTCTACAAATGTGTGCATTGTGAATATTTTACCTTGCTATGTCATATGTTTAATAATTTCTTTATATTACTGGAATTTCATCAGACCAGCTCCGATCCTGGCATTTCTAGCCTTTCACTCTCCCCTCCTCCCCCCACTCTCCCTCTCTCCCCTCCTCCCCCCACTCTCCCTCTCTCACTTCCACCCCTCCCTTCCCCCTCCCCTCCACTTCCCCTCCCCACTCCCCTCTCCCCACCATCAGTCTCCCTCTCCTTCCCCTAAATTTTCACCTCCCTCGGACCTTAACCTCCCATTAGACCCATCGCTTGACACTTCATCTGCTAAAACATGTGCTTCAGACCTTGCTATACGCACACTTCGAAACCGATTACATGAAGTGGAGCTGACTGACGTGTGGCGAGCGATGCATCCGAGAAAACAGACGTACTCATTTTACTCCGCACCCAATAGGTCATCTCACCGGCTAGACTATCTCTTTTGTCATAATAGCTTGCTTCACACGACCCAATCGTCCGACATAGGATCGTGGACGTTATCTGATCACGCTCCGGTACATGCAAATTTCGCTCTGCCGCACATATCCAATAGGGCTAGGACATGGCCACTGAATGAGTCGTTGCTATCTAATGACCTAGAACTTAATAAGCTCTCATCACAAATAGCCGAATACTTTGAATTAAATATCACGCCTGATGTCTCTCTCACAACAACTTGGGAGGCCCATAAGGCCTATGTTAGGGGTCTTCTCATATCACTAGACTCCACGGTAAAGAGGGAGAGGACGGCACAAATCACTAAATTGCTGGCAGACATAACAGCCATAGAAAGGTCTTCCACACTGACTCCTGAGAATCCCTGTGCTGACGGAATCTCCACGACTTTGATTTCCCTTAGGGAAAAACTGAAGGACATATTATCAAAACAGCATGCAGACCAGATCATACGCTTTCAACAAAAACTTTTTTTACATGGGAATAAAGGGGTCGTCTTATGTCGGCCATGATCAAAAAAAGTAGACAGAAAACGCATATTGCCAAGATTGTAGCATTGGATGGTACCCAACACGTTGACACTGGCCCTATAGATACGGCTTTCCGGGATTTCTACTATTCTCTTTATAACATACATCCAGCTAACTCCAAGACACTGCCACGCACATTAGCAATTCAAACATTCTTGGACCAACTGAACTTGCCTACCCTCCCCACAGTGGAGTAAGAAACACCACTGGAGCCTTGCACTGCGGAGGAAGTTGAGGCAGTAATAAAGTCCTTCCCCATAGGGAAGTGCCCGGGGCCAGATGGCCTGAGCCTACACTATAAAAGTTGGCCCCAGTTCTGCTGCCTCGGCTCACTCAGTGGTGCAACACATTACTTGGAGGCACTCACTTACCACCCCAATCTCTAGAGGCACACATCACTATTTTGCCAAAAGAGGGTAAAGACCCTCTACTGTGCTTGAGTTATAGGCCCATTTCCTTTTTGAATATGGACCTAAAGATTTGGGCTAAGCTGTTGTCTATGAGACTTAGCTCCCTCCTCCCTGGCCTCATTCATGTGGATCAAACTGGTTTTGTGAAAGGCAGGGAGGGGAAGCACAACGCATTACGGGTTATGCATGCTATTCACTACGCTACACAAAACAGGGTCCCTCTACTCCTTCTCGGCCGAGATGCCGAGAAAGCGTTTGATAGGGTAGCGTGGGATTACATGGCGAAGGTGTTAGCCAAATATCGCATCCCTTATCACTTCATTAATGCCATCATGCCCTTGTATAGTGAGCCCAGCGCTCGGGTTAGGGTTAATGGCACCCTTTCTGAACCCTTCCCCATATGTAATGGGACAAGGCAGGGGTGCCCCCTATCGCCATCATTATATGTCCTTGTGATGGAGACTCTTCTCCAGGCCTTGAGGCAGGATGGGGCGATTAAGTGACTGCAAATAGGGGATAGGCCTCACCTCACGGTAGCATTCGCTGATGATCTGCTTATGATGATTACCATCCCTACTGAAGCCTTACCTCGAACCAAACAAGTTATTGAAGACTATGGAACCCTGTCCAACTTTAAAGTAAACTATAGCAAGCCGGAGATACTGAACATTACAATACCACCCCCCCCCCCCCCCGTATAGCCTCATGTCTACAATCCTCCTCGTCTTATAGATGGCCCTCTAAACACATTACATACCTGGGCATAGCCCTTCCACCGTCACTGAGCAACTTGTTTGATTTTAATTATGTTCCCTTGCTGACTAGAATGAAGAATAAACTTGACTCCTACAAGTTACCCTTTCTTTCATGGGTGGGGCGACGCAACCTACTACAGACGTACATTGTACTTTCAATACTTTACTTACTGCACATGGTACCCATAGAACTACCTAAATGGTATTTATTGCGGTGGAGACAACTCTTTAGGTCTTTCCTATGGTCTGGGAAATACCCTCGTCTGGCACATTCCCTCATCACTAGATCCAAGAGGGGCGGTGGCATAGGTATGCCAGACATCTCTATGCTATATACAGCTAAACATATTCACAGATGGGTTGAAATGACCACTGGAACCAGCCTACTGGGTGATTCAGAATTAGAACGCTCTCAAATAACTTCCAGAGGCTGTGGGATGGACCGTCCTGTCTGGCTACCTAAACACCGCTCCCTCTCACATGTTAGTAATCCTCCGTTGAAAAGAACACTCACTGTCAAAAGAGCTTATGATAAAGACACAACACAAGATGTCTCAGGAAAAACACTGATCTCCCCATGCTTTCCAAGCTCTCTGATTCCTTACGCAGTTCATCCTGACATACAAGAGACGGATGACTTGTGGTCCCATTTCCGAAATATCCCAGTTGAAACCCTATGCGCCCAAAACCGACCACCCACAGTTGAGACACTATCCAGGATGGCTCCACAACTTAAAACTAACTATCTACATATTCATATGCTAAAGGAGACGTGTGCAGCATTTCTAAAGGTGTATGTCATTGGTGAAAACCCGACCTGGATCGATAAGTTGATGCAATTCTCGCCGAACTGTCAACCAAAATTTTCCACATTTAATGCCTGTTTACGAGATGAGAGGCAAACATCATACCCGTTGTACTTGAGGTCTTGGGAGGATGAGTTGGGCCGCAGGTTCACTGATCATGAGAAAAAATCCATTCTGACCGGCTCCCATGGCTTCTCTAGGTGCGTCAAGCTACAAGAAGGTCATTATAAATTAGTGGCCAGGTGGTATAGAACGCCTGAGTTATTACATCATTGGGGTTTGAGTGATTCGCCTGCGTGCTGGAGATGCCATGGGGGAGTAGGCTCTCTATCCCATATCTGGTGGTCCTGCCCCAAGATAGAGCCCTACTGGAGTGAAGTAAGCCTCATCATAGACAAGGTGGTGGGTCGACACGTCCCCCACTCGCCAGAGTTGGTCCTCTTGGGATTATCAACCAAGGACTGCATCCTATCTAAGAGATCTCTGATTGCACACATGTTAACTGCAGCTAAGGCACTAGTTCCACTTCATTGGCAAGATGAAACACCTCCTACAGTTCAACAGTGGGTTTCTAAGGTCTCCCAGTTATGCAGAATAGAGGTGCTCTCCAGTTGGAGTGACTGCTCCCATGACAGATACTGGAGCTTATGGGCTCCTTGGCTCAGTTTTTGTGATGCTGACACCGACCCCCTTCTCTCACACCAGATAACACAGCCGGGTACCCTCAATTGATCCCATTAACAATTACTCCTCCCTACCTTTCCACCACCCCTCCTCCTCCCCCACCTCCTCATCCCCGACCACACCTCGTATCTACTCTCTGTCTTCCACTTATCTCTCTTTCTTCCTATTTTCTTCTTCCTCTGACTCCTCCCTTAGAGAAATCCTTCACCTTTTTTATTATTAATGCATTTTGGCACCTCTGTGCTCATGTTCATTGACTCTATTATCTTTAGTGCCATACTTCAAGTACAGAATTAACTAAATGGACCAGCTCCTAGGTGACACCACCTCATACTTATAGGATGCCCATTGGACTATCTAACCTTCTACTTTATGTGAAGCTAAAGTTGATGTGTATGGGTTACCCTTTTGATTGAGTTGTTTTATTGCTTTTACAATAATGCATTGCTACGGAATGCTCATTGGTCTTTCAAAATGTTGCTTGGGGCCTGGTCCACTCGAGCCATATATAATCAGTCTTTCGCGCTGTACTTCATATTACACTTGTATGTTATGTAGTTTTGAAAACTTGAAAATAAAGAATAAAAAAAAAAAAAAAGAATTATTGTGATCCCCAAAACATTACCAGAGTTGTTCTCTTATAAAGACATCCCCAATTTGAAAAAACAGGCCTGGTCTTTCAGGGGCATACAGGTTTACTTGTATTGGTCCTTAAGGTGTTAAGGACACAGCCCGTTTTTACTTTAAGGACCAGAGAGTTTTTTGCAAATCTGACCACTATCACTTTAAGCATTAACAACTCTGGAATGCTTTTACTTTTCATTCTGATTGCAAGAATGTTTTTTCGTGACATATTCTACTTTATGTCAGTGGTAAATTTTCGTTGATTCTTGTACAACTTCTTCTAAATTGTTTTTTAAACTTTCTACTTATAAGGAAAATAGACATACCAAATAAATTATATATTGATTCACATATACAATATGTCTACTTTATGTTTGCATCATAAAGTTGACATGTTTTTACTTTTGGAAGACATCAGAAGGCTTCAAAGTTCAGCAGCAATTGTTAAATTTTTCAAAACATTTTCAAAATCGGAATTTTTCAGGGACCAGTTCAGTTTTGAAGTGGATTTGAGGGGCCTTCATATTAGAAATTCCCCATAAATGACCCCATAATAAAATCTTCACCCCTTAAAGTATTCAAAATGACATTCAAAAAGTGTGTTAACCCTTTAGATGTTATTAAACAAAAACGAGACCAATGGTTGGAGGGCAATTTTACAATAAATTATTACTAATAGATCACCATAGGTAATCCAATAAAGGCCCTGCAGATCCCAACCACGAAAACTAAAATATATACGGGACTTTAATGTGCAGGTCCAAAAGTAATGAAGTGCAAAAAAGGAAAAAATCACACATTAAAAACACTGTGTGCTCCTAACCAAACCATTTAGAATCATCATGGGCTCAGCCAGCTCCACCATAGTTCTCAACTTGTAGGAGACACACCTAGGTTCATGTCTCTTAACTACTATTTGTTAGGGCACACAGCAATTTAAAACCATAACACTGCCCCCCCCCCCAACGTTTCACCACTAAGTGGCTTTGTCAAGAGGCAAATGGGCAATGGCGACCAGAAACGCCAGCCAGACCTTTTACCACCTTCTATTATGATGTCATAATTCATTGCTCCAATCAAAAACAACTCCCATCAGGCAGTGTGATAATCACACCAATCAGCAATTGTTGTGGCATAAATGACAGATTCAACAGCCAACCATAACACTTATTTACTTACCACTAGTTGTCTGCCACGTATCTCTTTCTTATAGGAGTCAGTCCGGACTTCCAGCACTGACATCACTGGTAAACACTGCGCAGAATAAACTGCGCACGGACTTAGATTGTATGTGTGTCTAAGTGCCGTACCACGCATGCGCGCGAGTCCGAGGTGCTCGCTCCAGGCTGCGCGAAAACATAGCCAACGGCTTCAGGGGTTCATAGATGTACACATATTCACAGTGTCTGCGCAGTAGTGGATGCGCAAACACTTAGACTTAAAAGAAAAAAGAGAAACAATCTTATAGTGAAAGAGTGTTATTAACTATGTATACAAAACATTATCTCCATTTAAAAGGTAAGTATTTAGTGAACGATTCATAGATGGAATGAGTTCTCCATTATAGATGTAAACTAGATTGTTGTCATCTACATGGTCAAAATTGTTGATGAATCGGACTGTTGATTTAATAGTCAATTGCCACATTTACAATAAATTCAGAAAGGGAATTAAAAGGGGAGAAGAAATTTGGAGACTAATATAAGGTATTAATAATAAATAATTAGTTGTAATTGGTACTGGCGGTCAGTTACTGATGATTATTTGCTAATAAATCATGCAACAAAACAAAAACCGTTTACTGTTTTAATGTACATAGTATGTTAGGAAGGATTACAAAAATGCAGAAAAATTTAAACCTTCATTAAGTCCTTTTGGACTTAAGCTCTAAATGGTTTGGTTAGGAGCACACAGTGTTTTTAATGTGTGATTTTTTCCTTTTTTGCACTTCATTATTTTTGGACCTGCACATTAAAGTCCTGTATATATTTTAGTTTTCGTGGTTGGGATCTGCAGGGCCTTTATTGGATTACCTATGGTGATCTATTAGTAATAATTTATTGTAAAATTGCCCTCCAACCATTGGTCTCGTTTTTGTTTAATAACATTATCCTTTGAGGTCAATACCTCTGACTTATTGAGACCGGACCTACTTTAGGTTGGTTATGGAAGGATTTCTAGCAGGAAAACCTAATCCGGATAATTACCTCAGTGACGCAGCACATGTTTTTTCTTCGAACGAACTGCCCCTTAATCTTATTGATATTCAATCTGCATTCCGCAATCTCCAAAAAACTTACAAACAGTATTTAAGATCCTGGTGGGAAATTACAAGTTTGGATACCTACCTGCAGCAAAAAATAGTCTATAGAGGACTACGTTTAAATATAACGCCTAACTCCCATCAGGGAGATACTGAATTTTTGTCTGGTTGGCAACAACTACTTACTGAAAATTCATTACGTATGCTTGAATATCTCCTGAATTACGAAAAGAAGGTTTTCTTAGATGTGACTGTACAATTAGACCGTCAGTTAGGAGAGATACAGGGATTCAGAGCTCACGCTGAATTCAATAATCTTGAACAAAGATTACAAAAAATATTGAACTTTTTCAATCTGAAATCAAAGAAAGGAAACATAGGAAGTACATCCGTGATAAGAGGGATTTTGATACAGGTCGTATCTATATTCGTAAACCGATAGAGAGACCTCCACAGTATACGGACATTTCTGAGTCAGAAGTTTCTGGCTCTGAGGATACATCCTCATTTGGTGGAGCAGGATCTTCACAATCTGTTAAACCTAAATACTCACAAAGATACAAACGGAGGTATCCTCCAAAGAAATCTAATACCAACAGTGGCACAAAAAACACCACTGCGAATCAAGCTTCTGCACATTTACCCACCTCAATTAACCCTTATCCAGTATGTACGAATCCCTCCAATATATCTACCCATCAAGTCAATCCCATTGTGTCTATTTCAAATACAGAATGTTCTGGCACCTCAGTATCTTATTCTACTTCCTTACAAACAGTACCAATGGCTCAATCACCTATTATTACTACAGCAGCACCATTGATGTCTATGGGACAATTTCTTACCTCCAATGCGATGGCTGTAGCAACTCCCCATTTTTTAGGGATGGGAGTACAACTGAGGGATCGAGAGAAATGGGCCTATCCAGTGCAGAAAAACTAACCAGTAGTTCGGATTCACGGATTTGCAACTTATCCTCCATTGTGCTTACGTATGATCAAATATCTGTTCTGAACAAAGGACTTTCCTTTACACCAACACCTAAATATGATGCCTTTGAATGGGTAAAGGACTTGAACCTTTTTGCCCGTAAGTTGGCTTTACATAAATTTCATCGTCATCGTGATCAGAACCCTACTGTTAGATCCCAACGAGACGAGCAAGTTGTCCGTGATCTCGAATCTTTACTCTTGGAGAATGAGGTAGAGACTAGCACTATTAGTGCCCCCCTTTCCTCGTTTAAACCGAAGTCTAAATTTACTCCCAGTTTCACCCAATATAGCAACATTGAGACATTCGTTAGAATGGCAAGTAATGAATTATCACAACTAAAGCCCTCTAGATCCAAAAGTGTTAAGAACCTAACAACAAGAGAAATCCAGGCGGTTCACCAGTTGGAGACCAATGAGACAATCACAATCAAGCCCTCCGATAAAGGGGGCAACATTGTTATAATGGACAGAAGTGACTACAAGGCAATGGTTTTAAAGTTGCTTAGTGATCGAAAACCTATATGAAACTTGATGGGAATCCCACGGAACGTTTTCTTTCAGAACTTTATGATTTATTGCAAGAAGCAAAAGGTCAGAATTTGATTTCAGAAGATGAATTTCGCGTGATGTACAATGCGAAACCTACTGTGGCAACACTGTATGCCCTGCCAAAAATACACAAACCCTGTCGTCCTGTCCCTGGACGCCCCATAGTGTCGGGCAATAACAACCTAACTGAAGGGATCAGTGGGTACATTGACCAATTTTTGGCTCCATTTGTGGCAACCTTACCGTCCTTCCTTTGTGATACCAAAGACACTGTCAACAGACTCCAGGAGATTTCCTTTCCACATGGTACACTAGTAGCCAGTTTAGATGTGGAATCACTTTATACGAACATACAACACGATTTGGGTATAAAAGCTGTCAATCACTTTCTTTGCACTAGAGGCACGCAATACACTGCACATAATCAATTTGTTTCTTCACTACTGATTTTTCTACTCACTCACAATTATTTTCTGTTTGATAGGCAATTCTATTTTCAGAAGAAAGGCACTGCAATGGGTACGGTTTGTGCACCAAATTATGCAAATCTTTTTTTAGGGTGGTGGGAGGACACTTTGTTTTTTTCTGAGCATTTTTCTGATTTCACCAAACACATTTTCTTTTGGGGTCGTTTTATTGACGACATTTTACTTTTCTGGGATGGCACTGAATCACAGTTTCACCAATTTGTCACTCAATTGAACACGAACACTATTGGCATGAAGTTCACTTTTGAGATCCATTCTACCTTTCCTTGACTTGACTATACTCCTGGAGCCTGATGGCAGTGTCAAAACAAAAGTGTATCGCAAACCCACTTCCACCAACAGTTTTCTGGAATGGTCCAGCTATCATCCAACCCCTCTCAAGAGAGGGATACCTATAGGCCAGTACTTGAGGGCCCGTAGGAATTGTTCGACAGACGATTCTTTTATTCAAGAGAGTAAACTTCTGTACAATCGCTTCATTGAACGTGGATACCCCAAGAAAACTCTACATAGGGCATTTGCTAAGGCCAGAGCAACAGACAGAAGTGATCTCTTACGGACCAAGCATACTGATACCACCTCCCGTGTTATCAGATGCATTGGGAATTATGATTCCAATAACAAACAAGTGAAAAACATTCTACAGAAGTATTGGCCCATTCTATTAGCTGATTCAGAAATTCGGGAAGTGATTCCCCAATACCCTTCTATTACATATAGAAGGGGAAAAAACCTACGTGAACAACTGGTAAGGAGCCACTACTCGGAAGAGATCCCGAGGAATTGGTTGACCACCACAATCGTGGGGTCCTTTCCTTGTGGGAAATGTACTTTCTGTTAATTTCTACCCAAAAAGAAAACATTTGTTAACCCAGTTGATAATCAACAATACGAGATAAGGGAATTTATCAATTGTCAAACCACCGGAATCATATATATAGCGGAATGCAGTTGCCCTAAATTATACGTAGGGAAAACAGTTCAACAGTTTCGAAGAAGAATATCAAAGCATCTCAGCATGATTAAAAATAAAGGTGATACACCTCTATCTAGGCACCTTTGGGAGGTCCACAATGGCGATCTGTCCCAGCTACATTTCTGGGGCTTCATCAAATGCAAGTTAGGTCCCAGAAGGGGTGATCTGGATAAGATCCTTTTGGGCGTTGAGGCAAAATGGATTTACAAGCTACAGAGCTTAAGTCCAAAAGGACTTAATGAAGGTTTCAATTTTTCTGCGTTTTTGTAATCCTTCCTAACATACTATGTACATTAAAACAGTAAACGGTTTTTGTTTTGTTGCATGATTTATTAGGAAATAATCATCAGTAACTGACCGCCAGTACCAATTACAATTAATTATTTATTATTAATACCTTTATATTAGTCTCCAAATTTCTTCTCCCCTTTTAATTCCCTTTCTGAATTTATTGTAAATGTGGCAATTGACTATTAAATCAACAGTCCGATTCATCAACAATATTGACCATGTAGATGACAACAATCTAGTTTACATCTATAATGGAGAACTCGTTCCATCTATGAATCGTTCACTAAATACTTACCTTTTAAATGGAGATAATGTTTTGTATACATAGTTAATAACACTCTTTCACTATAAAATTGTTTCTCTTTTTTCTTTTAAGTCTAAGTGTTTGCGCATCCACTACTGCGCAGACACTGTGAATATGTGTACATCTATGAACCCCTGAAGCCGTTGGCTATGTTTTCGCGCAGCCTGGTGCGAGCACCTCGGACTCGCGCGCATGCGTGGTACGGCACTTAGACACACATACACTCTAAGTCCATGCGCAGTTTATTCTGCGCAGTGTTTACCAGTGATGTCAGTGCCGAAAGTCCGGACTGACTCCTATAAGAAAGAGATACGTGGCAGACAACTAGTGGTAAGTAAATAAGTGTTATGGTTGGCTGTTGAATCTGCCATTTATGCCACAACAATTGCTGATTGGTGTGATTATCACACTGCCTGATGGGAGTTGTTTTTGATTGGAGCAATGAATTATGACATCATAATAGAAGGTGGTAAAAGGTCTGGCTGGCGTTTCTGGTCGCCATTGCCCATTTGCCTCTTGACAAAGCCACTTAGTGGTGAAACGTTGGGGGGGGGGCAGTGTTATGGTTTTAAATTGCTGTGTGCCCTAACAAATAGTAGTTAAGAGACATGAACCTAGGTGTGTCTCCTACAAGTTGACAACTATGGTGGAGCTGGCTGAGCCCATGATGATTCTAAATGGTTTGGTTAGGAGCACACAGTGTTTTTAATGTGTGATTTTTTCCTTTTTTGCACTTCATTATTTTTGGACCTGCACATTAAAGTCCTGTATATATTTTAGTTTTCGTAGTTGGGATCTGCAGGGCCTTTATTGGATTACCAATGGTGATCTATTAGTAATAATTTAACCCTTTAGATGTTTCACAGGAATAGCAGCAAAGTGAAGGAAAAAATTCAAAATCTTTGTTTTTTACACTGGCATTTTCTTGTAGACCCAGTCTTTGAATTTTTACAAGGGTAAAAGTAGAGAAATCCCCATAAACTTTATAACCCAATTTCTCTTGAGTCAGGAAATACTTCATATGTGTATGTCAAGTGCTCTGCGTGTGCACTAGAGGGCTCAGAAGGGAAGGAGCGACAATGGGATTTTGGAGAGTGAGTTTTTCTGAAATGGATTTTGGGGGCCCCTATGGTGCCAGAACAGCAAAAAAAAACAAACACAAAAAAACACATGGCATACTATTTTGGAAACTACACCCCTCATGAAACATAACAAGTGGTACAGTGAGCCTTTACACCCCACAGGTGTTTGACGGCTTTTTGTTAAAGTTGGATGTGTAAATGAATTAGTTTTTTTCACTAAAATGCAGTTTTTCCCCAAAATTTTACATTTTTACAAGTGGTAATAGGAGAAAATGCTCCCCAAAATGTGGAACCCCATCTCTTCTGAGAATAGAAATACCCCATGTGTGGACGTCAAGTGCACTGCGGGTACACTACAATGCTCAGAAGAGAAGGAGTCACATTTGGCTTTTGGAAAGCAAATTTTGTTGAAATGGTTTTGGGGGGGCATGTCACATTTAGGAAGCCCCTATGGTGCTAGAACAGCAAAAAAAAAGCCCCACATGGCACACTATTTGGGAAAAAACACCCCTCAAGGAACATAAAGAGGGGTACAGTGAGCCTTAACCCCTTAAGGACTCAGGGTTTTTCCGCTTTTGCACTTTCGTTTTTTCCTCCTTACCTTTTAAAAATCATAACCCTTTCAATTTTCCACCTAAAAATCCATATTATGGCTTATTTTTTCCGTCAACAATTCAACTTTGCAGTGACATTAGTCATTTTACCCAAAAATTCACAGCGAAACGGAAAAAAAAATCATTGTGCGACAAAATCTAAGAAAAAACGCCATTTTGTAACTTTTGGGGCCTTCCGTTTCTACGCAGTGCATATTTTGGTAAAAATGACACCTTATCATTATTCTGTAGGTCCATACGGTTAAAATGATACCCTACTTATATAGGTTTGATTTTGTCGTACTTCTGGAAAAAATCATAACTACATGCAGGAAAATTTATACGTTTAAAAATGTCATCTTCTGACCCCTATAACTTTTTTATTTTTTCACGTACAGGGCGGTATGAGGACTTTTTGCGCCGTGATCTGAAGTTTTTTATCGGTTAGATATTTGTTTTGATCGGACTTTTGATCACTTTTTATTAATTTTTTAATGGTATAAAAAGTGACCAAAAATATGCTTTTTTGGACTTTGGAATTTTTTTGCGCGCACGCCATTGACTGTGTGGTTTAATTAATGATATATTTTTATAGTTCAGACATTTACGCACACGGAGATACCACATATGTTTATTTTTATTTATACTGTTTTATTTTTTTATGGGAAAAGGGGGGTTATTCAAACTTTTATTAGGGAAGGGGTTAAATGACCTTTATTAACACTTTTTTGTAACTTTTTTTTTTGCGGTGTTATAGGTCTCATAGGGACCTACAACACTGCACACACTGATCTCTTACACAGATCACTGGCGTGTATTAACACGCCTGTGATCAGTGTTATTGGCGCTTGACTGCTCCTGCCTGGATCTCAGGCACGGAGCAGTCAATCGGACACCGAGGAGGCAGGTAAGGGCCCTCCAAGTGTCCTGTAAGCTGTTCGGGATGCCGTGGTGGTCCCGAACAGCCCGACTGACTAGCCGGGATACTTTCACTTTGACTTTAGAAGCGGCGATCCCCAGGATCGACAGAAATCAGACCCTGAGTGAACACGCTCCGGGGACTGATTCTAACAGGGTTCGGCGTGCAAGATCACGGGGGTCCCCAGCAGCGGGACCCCCACGATCAGGCATCTTATCCCCTATCCTTTGGATAGGGGATAAGATGTCTAAGCTTCGAAGTACCCCTTTAACACAACACAGATGTTTTACAAATTTCCGCAAAAGTTGGATGTGAAAATGAAAAATTTGATTTTTTTCCCTGAAATGCTGGTGTTACCCCAAATTTTTCATTTTCACAAGGATTAATAGGAGAAAAAGCCTTCTGAGTATGTAAATACCCCATATGTGGATGTAAAGTGCTCTTTTGCTAACTACAATGCTCAGAAGAGAAGGAGCCCCATTGGGCTTTTGGAGAGAGAATTTGTTTGGAATAGAAGTCGGGGGCCATATGCGTTTACGAAACCCCCATCATGCCAGAACAGTGGGCCCCCCACATGTGACCCCATTTTGGAAACTACACCCCTCACAGAATTTAGTAAGGAGTGCAGTAAGTATTTACACCCCACTGGCGTTTGACAGATCTTTTGAACAGTGGGCTGAGCAAATGAAAAATTAAATGTTTTATTTTTATGGACGACTGTTCAAAAAATCTGTCAGACACCAGTAGGGTGTTAATGCCCAATGCACCCCTTGTTACATTCCTTGAGGGGTATAGTTTCCAAAATGGGGTCACATGTGGGTGGTCCATTGTTCTGGCACCATGGGGGCTTTGTAAATGCACATGGCCTTCATTTCCAGACACATTCTCTCTTCAAAAGCCCAATGGCACTCCTCTTCTGAGCATTGTAATGTACCGCAGAGCACCTTACGTCCACATATGGGGTATTTATATACTCAGACAAAAATGGTGTTACAAACTTTTGGGGGCTTTTTTATTACCCTTTGTAAAAAGTTAAAAAAAATAAGATAACACCTGCATTTTAGTGAAAAAATTTCACATTTTCATTTTCACGTCCAACTTTAACAAAAATTCTTCAAACACCTGTGGGTTGTTAAGGCTCACTATACCCCTTGTTACGTTCTGTGAGGGGTGTAGTTTGCAAAATGGGGTCATATGTGTTTTTTGTTTTTGTTTTTTGAGTTTATGTCAGAACCGCTGTAACGATCAGCCAGCCCTGTGCAAATCACTTCAAATGTACACGGTGCTCTCACTCCTTAGCCTTGTTGTGTGCCTGCAGAGCATTTTACATCCACATATGGGTTATTTCTGTACTCAGGAGAAATTGCATTACAAATTTTGGGAGTCTTTTTTTCCTTTCACCTCAAATGTGAAAATGAAAAGTATGGGGCAACACCAGCATGTTAGTGTAAAAAATGAAATTTTTTTTCAAGAACATGATGGAGTAGACCCCAGCTTTTCCTTTTCATAAGGGATGAAAGGAGAAAAAGCCCTCCAAAATTTGTTAGGCAATTTCTCCCGAGTACGGAAATACCCCATACACCGCCCTAAACTGTTGCCTGTTGACAGGGCTCCGAAGTGAGAGAGAACCATGCACATTTGAGGCCAAAATTAGGGATTTAAAAAGGGATGGACCTGGATGCAAGAATTTCGCTTGCCTCCGATACCAAAATTACCCTACAGCAGTGTTTCCCAAACAGGGTGCCTTCAGCTGTTGCAAAACTCCCAGCAAGTCAAGTCAGTTAATGGCTGTCCGGCAATACTGGAAGTTGTTGTTTTGCAACATGTGGAGGCTCCATTTTGGAAACACTGCCGTACCAAATGTTTTTCCTTTTTATTGGGGGGGGGGGGAACTGTGTAGAGGTATATGTATATGTAGTCTTTTATCCTTTATTTTGTGTAGGTGTAGTGTATTGTTTTTAGGGTACATTCACATGGGCGGGGGTTTACAGCAAGGCACACTGGTGGCACAGCTGGAGGCACACTGGTTGCAAAACACTGAGAGTTTGTTAATTAACACAGTGTTTCACAACCAGTGTGCCTTCAGCTGTTGCAAAAGCTACAAACCCCAGCATGCACGGACAGCCGAAGGGCATGCTGGGTTTTGTGGTTATGCAACAGCTAGAGGCATACTACTAACACTTACAGCATGCCCTTTGGCTGCCCATGCATGCTGGGGGTTGGAGTTATGCAAAAGCTGGAGGCACACTGGTTGCAAAACACATAGTTTGTTATTTGCAACCAATGTGCCTTCAGCTGTAGCAAAACTACAACTCCCAGCGTGTACAGACTATTAGTGCATGCTGGGAGGTGTAGTTTGCAACAGCTGGAGGCACACAGGTTGCAAAACACTAAGTTAGGTAATAAGCTCTGTGATTCGCAGCCAGTGTGCCTTCAGCTGTTGCAAAACTACAACTCTCAGCATGCACTTACAGCCAAAGGACATGCTGGGGGTTGTAGTTGTGCCTTCTGCTGTTGCATAACAACTCCCAACATGCCCCTTTATGCATGCTTAAAGTTGTTGCTAAGCAACAGCAGGAGGCACGGCCTTACCTCCTGCTGCTGCACATGCTGGATCCTGCCTGCCGCCACCGCTACTTTCTCCGCTCAGGGAGCCCCAATCCCGCCGCTGATGTTGTGGTTCGGGGGACCCCCACTTCAGGTACATAGTCCTGGCACCCGCTCTCGCCCTCCGGAGTAGGGGCGGAGCGGGTGTCGTTAGGGACACCCACACAGCAGGTGTCCAAATTTGTCGGACGGTAACGGCCGATGACTCAGGACGATCGTGAGGTGACACCAGTGCCACCTCACTCCTGCTGCTAAATGGTGATAGGTTCCGTGCCGGACTGCACCTATCACCCTTTTTTTCCAGGTCACCGGGGACCCAATTGACCCAGAATCGCTACAAATTGCAGATCTGAATTGACTCAGGACCCCCCCAGTGGTTTGCATGGGGTGCCTGCCGAATGATTTCAGCAGGCATCCCGGTCCGGTCCCCACCCGGCGCGCAGCGGAGACCGAAATTCCCATGGGCGTATAGGTACACCCTGTGTCCTTAAGTACCAGGACGTCAGGGCATACCTGTCTGCCCTGTGTCCTTAACGGGTTAAAGAAATACACAAGATATCCTGTTTAATTATGCATTGCTTTTACAATTATTCCTTCCTATCTGCTATTAAATTTATTTTTAACTAAAGAGATTATGCCAAACTTCATATGATTAGTTAGAAATTTGAGAAAAGCTCATTTGTACAGAGCTCTTACTCATTTTCTGTAAAGTGATGAATTTTCAGGAGGTCAACAAGTCAATTACAGAGAGTGATTTGATAAATTTCCAATGAAAAATAAGTATTCCTCTGAGTGGGAGAATTGTAAATGAAATTAAAGCTCAAAGTTTTGATTCATTAAATACTACATTAGATATATCCAAACAAGCTATATACTTAATAAGTTATAATTTTATAAAAAGATGGAAGCAATAGTTTTTGCTAAGGTTTACTTTTTAGTGCCTTCTTTTTTTTTTTTTTTTTTTTTATCACTGATAAAGCAATACAAACAATAAATTAGGGGAAAAAATGCATACACAAAATACCTGACAATGTCATGGGAAAATAATTATGCTTTTTTTTCACTTCACAGACATAATAGGAGTAAATCCCAACAGCCAACAAAAGATCATACAGGCATCTGATTTGTAGCAGTAGGGTGTTTAGTTTAACCGTGACCAGGTCAGCAGGTCTTGTTCTGAATAGGCGGATTGTTGGGATGTCCGGCTTCCTATACTAGGAGAAGGGTTGTCCCATTTTAGCTTGGGTTCAACCCCTTAAGGACACATGACATTCTCATACGTCTCCATTTCCGAGTCCTTAAGGACACATGACATATGAGAACGTCATGTGTTTTACCGGCCCCCGGCAACCATCTGGAGCGGAGCCGGTGCCCGATGCCTGCTGAAATCGTTCAGCAGGCATCGGGGCATATCGCCCAGGGGGGTCATTATGACCCCCCATGTCGACGATGGCCGCAGATCGCTGGACAATTCAGTCCAGCGATCTGCGGCGGATTCCGGGTCAATCGGGTCTCCAGTGACCCGATGACCCGGAATTACTGGCTGATCGGGGCCGTCAGAGACGGCCCCGAACAGCCAGACCCAGCAGGGGTGAGGTGGCACTGGTGCCACCTCACGATCGCCCTGATTCGTCGGCCGGATTACCGGCCGACCAATCAGGGCGCCTGCTGCGGGTGTCACTCCCGCAACTCGCTCCGCCCCTCTTCCGGAGGACGTGAGCGGGTGCGGGACGTGCACCCCGGGTGCTGGGGACCCCGATCCCCGGCGTCAATGTTGGGATTGGGGCCCCAGGAGCAGCGGCGGCGACGACGACGAGGGACTGACCTGTGCGGCGAGGATCGTTGGAGGTGAGTGACAGCCTTCTGCTGTTGCTTAGCAACAGCTCCCAGCATGCAAAAAGGGCATGCTGGGAGCTGTAGTTTTGCAACAGCAGGAGGCAGACCACCACAACTCCCAGCATTCCCTTATGGGCATGCTGGGACTTGTAGTTTTGCAACAGCTGGAGGCACATTCTTTCTATGGAAAAGTGTACCTTCAGCTGTTGTATAACTACAACTCCCAGCTTGCACAATCAGCTAAAGTGCATGCTGGGAGTTGTAGTGGTACATCTGGTGGTTGCATAACTACAACTCCCAGCATGCCCGTTGGCTGTCGGTGACTGCTGAGAGTTGTAGTTTTGCAACAGCTGAAGGCACACTGAGTTAAGTAGCAAACCAGTGTGTCTCCAGCTGTTGCATAACTACAATCCCCAGCATCCCCAGCCAAAATAGTATGCCTCCAGCTGTTGCATAACTACAACACCCAGCATGCCCTTCCGCTGTCCGTACATGCTGGGGGTTGTAGCTTTTGCAACAGCTGAAGGCACACTGGTTGCAAAACACTGAGTTTGTTACCAAACTCTGTGTTTCACAACCAGTGTGCCTCCAGCTGTTGCAAAACTACAACTCCCAGCATGCACTGATAGACCGTACATGCTGGGAGTTGTAGTTTTGCAACAGCTGGATGTTCCCCCCCCCCCCCAATGTGAATGTACAGGGTACACTCACATGGGCGGAGGATTACAGTAAGTATCCGGCTGCAAGTTTGAGGTGCGGCAAAATTTCTGCCGCAGCTCAAACTGCCAGCGAGAAACTACTGTGAACCCCCGCCCGTGCGACTGTACCCTAAAAACACTACACTATACTAACACACAATAAAATAAAAAGTAAAAAACACTACGTATACACATACCCCTACACAGCCCCCCTCCCCAATAAAAATGAAAAACGTCTGGTACGCCACTGTTTCCAAAACGGAGCCTCCAGCTGTTGCAAAACAACTACTCCCAGTATTGCTAGATAACCGTTGACTGTCTAGGCATGCTGGGAGTTTTACAACAGCTGGAGGCACCCTGTTTGGGAATCACTGGCGTAGAATATCCCTATGTCCACCCCTATGCAATCCCTAATTTAGGCCTCAAATGCACATGGCGCTCTCACTTTGGAGCCCTGTCGTATTTCAAGGCAACAGTTTAGGGTCACATATGGGGTATCGCTGTACTCGGGAGAAATTGCCTAACAAATTTTGTGGGGTATTTTCTGCTATTATCCTTCTAAGAAAATGTAAAATTTTTGGGAAAACAAGCATTTTAGGTAAAAAAAATATATATTTTTTTACATATGCAAAAGTCGTGAAACACCTGTAGGGTATTAAGGTTCAAATTACCCCTTGTTACGTTCCCCGAGGGGTCTAGTTTCCAAAATGGTATGCCATGTGTTTTTTTTTTGCTGTCCTGGCACCATAGAGGCTTCCTAAATGCTGCATGCCCCCAGAGCAAAATTCGCTTCCAAAAAGCCAAATGTGACTCCTTCTCTTCTGAGACCTGTAGTGCGCCAGCAGAGCACTTTTCAACCCCATATGGGGTGTTTTCTGAATCGGGAGAAATTGGGCTTCAAATTTTGGGGCTATAAAGTTAGTGTAGTTCATATTATAGTGTCTGTACTTGTGTGTGATGGTTTGCTCACAATTCTTCTGTCAGCTGATGACAGGGAGCCTGTTTGCTTCAATGGGTGGAGTGATCGCTTGGTGGGAGAGAGATCAATCTGCAACTAATGCAACAGCTTTAGGCACCCTGATTGAAAACCACAGGTCTTTTGAATAGATGCAGCTCATTTATGTTTCAATGGGTGGGGTAGCTGAAGTGTGGGGGGGGGAGGAAAATGGAATTATGGAATTTGTAGGCAAAAGAAGAAAACTCAAAAAGGAAATACCATTTCACAGAAAGCTAGCCACAGTATTATGGTAATTTCACAACATAGCCATTTAGCCCCAAGACAAGCGCAGATCCTTCCTAAGCATGTTCATTCCTGTCTGCCAGTTACGTACTAAAATCACCTTATAGTAGATAACCCCTTTAAGGAGAATGAAGCATGTTTAGCCATGACTAAAATGATGTTCAATGAGTGATCCCTAACTTCAAGGGGAATAAGTCGCAATACTGAAGCCAAACATGAGTCGAACATAATAATATTTGCTGACCATTAACAGAGGAAATTTATGAGAGGCATCAGCAAAAGGTAAGAGTAAGCCTATCAGACAAGAGGTCCTTATTACCGAGGGTAAATACTGATATAGAATTTATAAATATTATGTCCATTAGAATAAGGTTTAACTCCCAGGTAAGTGAGAGTGTCAGACTGCAACTCAAATGGGAACCTAGTGGTCCATGCCACTGGGCAGATTTGTAAATAGAAAAGGCATTAGATTTAGCATTATTGAGAAGGCTCCTGAAACCTGGTGGAATTCATTTATCACCTCTAGAACAGTCGGTATAGCTTCCCTAGGGTTGGACACTAACAAAACGTTGTCAGCAAAAGTGAGCGTCTTCAATTAATAATGGCCTACCACAATGCCCTGAAATGCAGGCACACTGTCTAATACTCGTAGAAGGGGATCTAGGGCCAAGATAAACAATAAACGAGAACAACCTTGCCTTGTACCAAGACTTATCCAAAAGGAGCAGATTGAATCCCATTCAAGTAGATGATGGAGTGAGAATTTTCATAACGGGTACAGACAAGGTTGAAAAAGGGAAAATCAAAAAGGCAATATTTAAGGGTCTGAAGGAGGTGGGCCCAGGAAACCCAGTCAAATGCCTTATCAACATTAGGACTGACAAGGATATTGGGGGAGATTCATCAAGACCTGTGCTGAGAAAAGGTTGACCAGTTGCCCATTGCAACCAATCAGATTGTTTCTTTTATTTTTCAGAAGTTTTTAAAAAAATGAAAGAAGTGATCTCATTGGTTGCTATGGGCAACTGGTCAACTTTTCCTCTGCACAAGTTTTGTTGAATCTCCCCCATTATTTTTAGCATTAGTTA
The DNA here is from genome assembly GCF_029499605.1 of Hyla sarda. NCBI lineage: Eukaryota > Metazoa > Chordata > Amphibia > Anura > Hylidae > Hyla > Hyla sarda. The sequence continues at coordinate 340,923,563 of NC_079191.1, read as the reverse complement.
GTCTGCTATGATGCATGTCTTCCAAAGTTGTACAAATATATTAAGTAATAGTACGACCCCGTAAAAATCCTGCTTGGTAACCAGTCAATAAATCTAGCATCATGGGCATATAAATATGCTCACCTTGATTCCTCAAGGCATCCCAGCTGATTTGTTGCAAAATCGGAGACCTTAAACAGCCTTTAAAAATCCAGGTACTTCCTGGTTTCTGCAGGGAACTGAGAGCTGCAAAGAAAACGACACAGTCCATCAGCCCCTGCTCTTATTTCCTGTGTAAGTTGTGGGAGGAGCAGCCTTTAGGGAGCTGAGCAGGTCACATGGTTGCAAAAGCAGTGAACATAGATTAGGGAGGCGTTTGTGCAGATTTAGGTGATGTGTCTGTGACCAAAGTGGTACATATTTAGGTCATACATTTTCAAGCGATACACCAGACTGTTTTTAGTAGCTTCATATGACTATTTTAGCTTTAACTCCATTTACACTATTTTTGGCATTTTTCTTTACTGTATATCCAATAAAGGTTAAAGGGGTACTCCCTCATTTAACATCTTATTCACAACAGTTGCGGCATCCAGTGCAAGGAGTGAACTATGCTGGATGATGGGCAACCACATCCGTCACGCCCCCTCCATTCATGTCTATGGAAGGAGGTGTAACGGCTATGTACTAAAAGTCAAGGCCTTTCTCATAAACATGAATGAAGAGGGTGTAGTGTGACGTAATAAACACAGAAGCTCCAAGCTTCTGTGTTCAGAAAGCCACAGTGCTTTCACGGAGATCGCAGGGGGTTCAAGTAGCTTGCATTGAGGGGCGGAGCGTGACGTCACACAGGGCGGAGCCGTGACTTTGAATAGGGGATAAGATATCAAGTTTCAATATACACAACTCAGTGATTAGTTTTTTTCTTTTTTACATAGTGTGCATGACTACTGGCAGGGGGAACCCCTTTTGTGTGTTGCTCTTTCAGTGATGATGTGATATGATGGTGATGGTATAATACTAGCATTGCATCAAGTGAAACATCATCAAAAACTTCCTTTTCTACTTTGAAATAGCAGGCCAAGAGCAAGAACCACACTGGACCTGCTCTTTCACATGAGAACAGTCCAATTGGCATGGTGCCCAGTTGGTCACATACCTGTAGTGCTAGCATCAAGGAGCCACATGAAATGTCAATGGACTCTGGGTGCCCTTGGACCTCTTCTGAGGCTAAAAGTTATGCAACACCACTACCTAGACATGCAAATATTTTTGTGACTACATTCAAAAATATTTAAATAAGTGGACATATCTACTGCTCACTTCTGCTTTAAACATGGCACTGACACTCCTGAAGACAGCCCATTGGTGATCATCAGCCGGGCCAATACCGGGCCAACCTATTTAAAAAGAGGTTATCACAGTGAGATTACCATTTAAGTTTATAGCCACTTAAATTGCACCAGAATGGATCACTCAGCAAATATCACACATAGCTTTAGCATACTATTTTGACTATTTAGATAATTTCATCCTTAACATATTAACACATTTTCATTTTTTTTCAATTAAAGAAATTCTTGAGAAGCGTTAATTATAAGCCCGAGTTCCTCTGATTTTGATTTATTATATGTATATGAGCTGAAGGTTAATTACTGTTCCAACTTTTAATTGAAAAAGATATTTCACTGAAATATTTAGTACAATGTCAAGTTATTTAGCCCTTGTAAGAGAGTTGTTAAAGAACAATTAGCGGTTTATATAAGATATATGGAGGTAATAAATCACTGTCCTGTACATTTTATGCAGGACACTAATGCTGACTTTCGAAAATATGTTTTCTCATACATTTAAATGTAGAAGTAGGCAATTTCCATAAATTATTATAGCAAACATTCACACGTAATAGATTATAAAGGCCATCAATCATGTGGTATTTCACATGGAATATTCTTATCAGAACAATACAAGAAATGATGACAAAATTTGAAACCCTATTTCACAATAATTCTCCTGTAATTTTACTTTATAGCTTTAGTATAAGTCATTGAGCTGGAGGATACAAAGAAAATATTGTAATTGCATGAAATTTACTGAAATTATTGGTTTGAATGTTAAAAGAATATTGTAACCTTTTGTAGCGGTTTTCAAAAGTGAGACAAAGCAGGTAAATATATTAGTCATAACATCAAAATTTGATTCTTCGTTTCTTTGGATAATACTTTTTTCGGAGGATTAGCATTTGATAATAGCCTCATCTGTATAATGGCTATAAAGTGTTTCTTCTATGACAGGACAGAAAAGACAGTTACATAAATACACCCTTTAGCCTTATTGCAGAGTGTAGGTGTGCACTATGTGGATGCAAAACAGCTCTGATTTGTTGAGGCACAGTCTCCAATAGACCTGTCTATGGATATGTTTCGAAAAGATAATAGATGCAGGGGTACTCCGGGGAACTCAACTTATTTCCTAACTACTGCCTGATCATGCAGGGTCCGACCACCGAGGACCCCCACCATCCCTTTTATGGGCCCAGCAGCTACCTTGTCTGCACACAAAGGGAGTCACTTTTAATGTGTGAAAGGCACTAAGGCACTAATACTGTGTTGTGTAAAAGGAGGCTACTACTATTGCATTATTACCATCTGGTACACTGTTTTTTGAGATATAAATTTAGTCATGGGGCAACGGGGAAGGTGGCAGAATGGGAGGCTTGGGTAAAGGGGGGGAAATGGCAGGGTGCTGGAAAATTGAGGAGTCAAAGACATCTGTGCTACCAACTCAGTAGATTTGAGTTGTAGCTTTACAAAGCCCCATGGCAGCTGATTGGATAAGGTAGACAAGCAAATTTGACTCTGATTTGAGAAGACATGCCCTTTAGTCACAGGATGTAACTACACTATAAGCACTTATGTGGTCTGCAGAGCCTTAGTAAAGCCAATTAGGATGCCCTGTGTTTGTAAAAAAAATAATTATACAACACTAAAATATTAGAAACAAATAACCATGAATGGCATTGACTCAATTTATAAAATATTCACATGACAGTGACATAAAACACTTGATGATTACAAATCTCATGAAAGGTACATAATCTTAGTTGTTGCAGTACCATTTAGATGGCACTAAATGCTTGAACATTCTAGAACATTACTTGAACAGTCTTTAAAATACAACGGTTATATCTGTCTCCCTGATCACTGCTGGGTCCTCAGGCCAGTATTAGCTCAACTTCAGACTTAACTTCACACTAATGTACATTAATGCATAGTAACAACTTTAGAACACAGCTATTTGTATGCAAACATGGGAGGGTCACTAATACATCTAGCTGTATTCTACAGGGTCCTTCCACAGCTGGCCCCTCCTAACATTTGTTAAAGGGGTAGTCCACAGTATAAGGGATAGGTGTTTGGTCTGGGGGCTTCGACCACTCGGAACCCCTGCGATCTACTGTATGGGGCCCGGCAACTTATCCATCCTTGGAGTGCTCTGGCCCCTACCTTCCGAGAGAGCAGGAGTCACAGCTCCCTTGGCCAATCACCGATACTCTGAGGAAGGGTGAGTTACTGAGCCCCAAAGAATAGACCCACCCAAGATCAGGCACTTATTTTGTGGATAGGGAATAAGTTGAGTTCCCCAGACTACCCTTTCCCTTTTAAATCTACTACATCACAGGACTGAACCAACCAGGCCAAACTTCAGGAGTCAGGGCAGCCAAACTTCCATCACTTATTGTTCAAAGGTCCCTCCCACAGAGCAACCCCTTGAGTCAGCTGTAGCCACCTTGGCTCTTACCAAAGATGATGTTTCTCAAAGCCAACATCTAGGTCACAATCAAGGTTTTTTAACTCAAACTGATTGAAATTTATTTTGGACAATTATTATTATTATTATTATTCAAAAACGACAGCCAATGTTTATTTTTATATGACTCATCGAGATTTCAAGGGATACATGTCTGAAACAGAATATACTGATATACATTCGGGTCACCACAGTATGATGGTATGTTCATCCTCACCTCTAAAGTATCTCTAAACAACATCATCCTTACACAGTTGTTCTGCATTTATATGTGACAAAAATATAAAATATATATGTTTAATAATATTAACCCCTTAACGACCAAGGACGTAAATTTAAGTCCTGGTACGGCGGTACTTAGTGCACCAGGACGTATATTTACGTCCTGTACATGACCGGAGCATAGGAGCGATGCTCGTATCATGTGAGGCTGGTTCCGGTTGCTAATCGCAGCCAGGGACCCGCCGGTAATGGTCGACATCCGCGATCCTGCGGATGTCTGCCATTAACCCCTCAGATGCCGTGATCAATACAGAGCACGGCCTCTGCAGCAGTGCAGTCAGAAATATGAATAATCAGATCACCCGCAGCGCTGCTCCGGAGATCCGATCATCCAGAACAGCGCACGGAGGTCCCCTCACCTGCCTCTACCACCTCCCACAGATCTTCTGCTCTGGTCTGAGATCGAGCAGACCAGAGCAGAAGATCACCAATAACACCTATCAGTGCTATACATTGCACTGAACAGTATTAGCAGTCAAAGGATTGCTATAAATAGTCCCTTATGGGGACTATTAAAGTGTAAAAATAAAAGTAAAAAAAAGTTTTAAAAAAATGGGAAAAATCCCCTCCCCCAATAAAAATTTAAAATGTCCCATTTTCCCATTTTACCCCATAAAATGAATAAAAAAAAATAATCAAATGTGGTATCAATAAAAGGTACAGATCATGACGCAAAAAATTAGCCCTCATTCTGATGCTTATATGTAAAAATGAAAAAGTTATAGGTTATCAAAATAGAAGGATTTTAAACATACTAATTTGGTTAAAAAGTTAGCAATTTTTTTTAGGTGCAACAATTATAGAAAAGTAGTAATCATGGGTAACATTTTAATTCTATCGACCCACAAAATAAAGAACACATGTCATTTTACTGTAAATTGTGTGGTATGAAAACGTAACCTTACAAAATTAGCACAATTGCGGTTTTCTTTTTAATTTTCCCACACAAATAGTATTTTTTTGCTTGCGCCACACATTTTATGGTAAAATGAGTGAAGTCGTTACGCAGGACAACTGGTCGCGCAAAAAATAAGCCCTCATACTGGTCTGTGGATGGAAATATAAAAGAGTTACGATTTTTAGAAGACGAGGAGGAAAAAATAAAAATGCAAAAATAAAATTGGCCTGGTCCTTAAGGTCAAAATGAGCTTGGTCCTTTAGGGGATAACTAATTTCTGATATAACCTTAATAAACTTGGAACAGTATTGTGTTTAGTGTTGCTTTTAGTGTGTAAATCTTGAAATGATACTGAATATGACATTTGGTTTACGTTTTCTGTAGGTGCAATGTTCTCCATAATGGCATCAGTCGAAACAATATGTTTACTTATTGGTGCAGCAATATTTAATGGAATTTACCCAGCTACACTATCAGCGTTTCCAGGAATGTGCTTCATTATTATGGCAACTTTCCAGATAATCACTTTTGTGTTGATTCAGTAAGTACCAAAGCTTCAGCTTGTTTACATATTCTTCATATATTCTTCATATTTTTCATACAGTCAAATGTAAATTTATAAATGGAGATACCAGTAATATTTTCTGTATGCTTGTTTCCTGGCAAAAATGTAACAGAGCTGTTAGCAATATTTATTTAACATCATTAGTAGTCATTATTATTTGCATAATCATTTAATATTTGCATACTTTTCTGAAATAATGGTATTTAGTCACAGTTATTGAGCTATTCATACAATATGATCTTTTTATATGTCTCAAAATATAACGTTGTCTTGCTTTGCATACATATACCATGTCCTAATTAGAATTTTCTGCAAAAAAAAAAATGATTTAAACTTCTCTGAATTATGTTTAGTTTTAATAGTTTTAAAGGGTTTCTTTAGGTAGCGAGGTTCCACTCTTTAGTGTCTAGTTTGTTGGTAGGAGTTGCTGTACCTGGTATTACACTTTGTTCTATCCATTTACTTAATTGGCTTAATGAGACCGAGCTGTCCATATGCCTATTCATTGTTTTTGTCGAGCCCCAGTGATGAAACATTGAGGGGCGTATCCCAGGTGACTCAATGTTTAGGTCCCTGAGAGACCCTTTAATCTCACTATATACTATTTCTTATTAAAAAAAAAAAAAAAATATATATATATATATATATATATATATATATATATATATATATATATATAAGAAACCCTACCTTTTTTTCAATGTATTTAATTTAAGGGAATCCAGATACCAACAAAGCAGCAATTGCCTGACATTACAGGCATGGACGAGGACCAATGTTTTTGCCTTCCCCAGGATGTAACTACACAGGCTCATAAGCACCATTTTAGATGCTTCTGGCCTGTTGGTAGTGGCTCCTTACTGTACCCCTGTGACATTGGGTACCAGAGTAATAATTGGGGGATAGCGATTAAAATGCAGGTCACATGGCGTAAAATGCTTATTCAATGTTCACTTTTAATGCGGATTTATGTTAAAAGACAGATCAGCCCACCGCACAATGCTTTGCTCTACTTGCTTTGATATAGATATATTAGAGATGAGCGAACTTTTCTATAATTCGATTCGGCCGATTCGCCGAATTTTCTGATAAAGTTTGTTTCGATCCAAATTTTTTCGCGGCGAATCTATATTAAAAAAGGCTATTTCTAGCCTACATACAGCCTCTATAGGGGGTATAGAACACTTTTTACAGAGCCTGGGGGAGGGATCAGTGTCAGGAGACCATATAGTGACTGAATGACACAGCGTGGAGGTGTTAGCAGCATGAGGACACCATATAGTGGCTGAATGACACAGCGTGGAGGTGTTGGCAGCATGAGGAGTCCATATAGTGGCTGAATGGCACAGCGTGGAGGTGTTGGCAGCATGAGGACACCATATAGTGGCTGAATGACACAGCATGGACATGTTGTCAGCATGAGGACACCATATAGTGGCTGAATGACACAGCTTGGATGAAGCTGAAGCATGACGAGACCATATAGTGGATGAATGGCACAGCCTTGAGTTGCCAGCAGCATGAGTAGGTACTAGGCCTTCACAATCCCTAAGATTAAAAGATGAATTAAGAAATTTAAACCGAAGATTTTGGATAGCAGGTGCTACCTATGAGAAAATTTGAAATTCCCAGACCCAGGCCCAACAGCGGTATCAGTAACCCATATATTGCCTGAATGACACAGCCTGGAGTTGACTGATGCACAAGTACACACCAGGGCTTCACAATCCCCCCCCAAAAAAAAATCCCCACAATTTTAGAAATTTTTGAAAAAGATTTTGGATAGCGGGTGCTACCTATGACAAAATTTGAAATTACCAGACCCAGGCCCAGCAGCGCCATCATTTTTTTAAATTTTTTATTAAAACAAACTTTGAGTGTCCCGGACCCCATCGTGTGGGTACGAAGAACCAAATCCAACAAGCACCCACAGCAACATCAGTAAAGCATATATTGCCTGAATGACACAGCCTGGAGTTGGCTGATTCACGAGTACACATCAGGGCTTCACAATCCCCCCCAAAATACACCACAATTTTTGAAATTTTTGAAAAAGATTTTGGATAGCGGGTGCTACCCATGAGAAAATTTGAAATTACCAGACCCAAGCCCCACAGCGTCATCAGTAACCCATATATTGCCTGAATGACACAGCCTGGAGTTGGTTGATGCACGAGTTCACACCAGGGCTTCACAATCCCCCCAAAAAATCACCACAATTTTAGAAATTTTTGAAAAAGATTTTAGATAGCCGGTGCTACCCATGAGAAAATTAGAAATTCCCAGACCCAGGCCCAGCAGCACCATCACTTTTTGATTTGAAATTTAAAACAACCTTTGCGTGTCCCGGACCCTAGCGTGTTGATACAAAGGACCAAATCCAACAAGCCCCCAAAGGGCTCATGTGGCCGTGAGATTTAGGCGCAACGTCTCCATTGCCCTGACCGGCCATTGTTTCCAAGACTTCTCGCCAAGGCAAACCATGTGAAGAACAACGTGACACCGCCATGACATGCACACATGGTATGCTGAAGGGCCACTGAGACTTGTCTGGGCAGTGGAGGCTTAAGACACAGTGGAGGATGTGGAGGCGGAGTAGAACGGGCTGACAGAGTGTAGCAGGAAGCAGCATTGAGTACACACGAGGGCTTCAGAATCCCAAAGAAAAAACAAACATTTTTTAAATAATTTTAAGAATATTTAGGACAGCGGGTGCCTGAATGACACAGCCTGGAGTTGGCTGATGCATGAGTACACACTAGGGCTTCACAATCCCTCCCAAAAAATACAACAATTGTAGAAATTTATGAAGAAGACTTTTGAATAGCGGGTGCTACCTATGAGAAAATTTGAAATTCCCAGACCCAGGCTCAGCAGCACCATCAGTAAACCATATATTGCCTGAATGACACAGGCTGGAGTTGGCTGATGCATGAGTACGCACGAAAGCTTCACAATCCCTAATAAAAAAGACAAACATTTTTGATGAAAAATGTTAGCGAAAATTTAGGACAGCGAGTGCTCTCTATATATTACCAGAATGACGCAGCCTAGAGTTGGCTGCAGCATGAGGAGACCATTGAAATGTGTGATTTTTTAATTTGAAATTGAAATCAAAATTTGCGCCCCGGACCCCGCCGTGTGGGTAAAAAGGACCTAATCTCACAAGCACCCACAGGGCTCATGTGGCCGTAAGATGTAGGCGCAACGTCTCCATAGCCCTGACCGGCCATTTTTGGTTTTTGTACCTTTGTTTAAGAACAAGCGCATATCCAAGAGTCCAGAAGACTCTATAATGCAGAACGGTGGACCAACAAAAGACATTCTTCTATAAAATAATTTTTTATGAAATAAAGAAGTAGAGTTCTTCCCTCTGCGTATTTTTTTTTTGAAAATTTTACTTAAAAAATCACACGCAACAATCGTTTAATGGGGTAATGGTTATTATTGTGGAAAATTCAAGTTTATTACTGTGATAATTATCAGAAAATTTGAAAAAAACACTACCAAAGAGTGTTTAATAACCCCATACATTGCACCATAAATGTTGAAATTTAAATTAAGCATGTATGTATGTATTTCAAAAATCCTACAATTAAAGGCCCAAGCCCAGAAGCATCATGAAGTCAAGTAGTTCCTGAAAGACACAGGAGCAGTCAGGAGTAGGCATCAGCAGTACCCAAGAGGCTTTAATAACCCCTTACATTGCACGATCACTTGCGAGATCAAGCAATAACAGGAGTGTTATGCCCTCAGATGTCCGGGGCTGCACGCGCGCTACACTGAACGAACCACCGTGTGTCTATCTTTGACCGACAGGTGCAGGTAACCCGCTGAACCCCGTTCACGATAGGGATCAGGGATTGCAATTATTTGCCAGGAAAGAAGAATCACAACTAAGAGTGGGTCATAAGCTCGGGTTCATTAAGTCCCTGCCCTTTGTACACACCGCATGTCTCTACTACTGATTGGATGGTTTAGTGAGGTGCTCGGATCAGCCGCGGCAGGGTAGGAGAAGGCCCTAGCAGAGCGCAGAGAATTTAAAGATCATAGTTGAAATATGCATTAAGCATGTATTAGCTACTGCTAAACTTCCAAAAATTGAAGGCCCAAGGCCTGAGGCATCAGGGAGGCAATTCTTTCCTGAAATACACAGAATGAGTCAGGAGCAGTACCCAAGAGGGTTTCATTACCAACCCCTTACATTTAAAGATCAATGTTGAAATTTGCATTAAGCATGTATTTAGCTACTGCTTAACATCCAAAAATTGAAGGCCCAAGGCCTGAGGGCAGGGAGGCAAGTAGTTCCTGAAAGACACACAATGAGTATGGAGCAGGCATTCGCAGTACCCAAGAGGGTTTCATAACCCCTTACATTTAAAGATCAATGTTGACATTTGCATTAAGCATATATTTAGCTACTGCTAAACATCCAAAAATTAAAGGCCCAAGGCCAGAAGCATCAGTGAGGCAAGTAGTTCCTGAAAGACACAGGATGAGCCAGGAGCAGGCAATCACAGTACCCAAGAGGGTTTCATAACCAACCCCTTACATTTAAAGATGAATGTTGAAATTTGCATTAAGCATGTATTTAGCTACTGCTAAACATTCAAAAATTTAAGGCCCAAGGCCTGAGGGCAGGGAGGCAAGTAGTTCCTGAAAGACACACAATGAGTATGGAGCATGCATTCGCAGTACCCAAGAGGGTTTCATAACCCCTTACATTTAAAGATCAATGTTGACATTTGCATTAAGCATATATTTAGCTACTGCTAAACACCCAAAAATTAAAGGCCCAAGGCCAGAAGCATCAGTGAGGCAAGTAGTTCCTGAAAGACACAGGATGAGCCAGGAGCAGGCAATCGCAGTACCAAAGAGGGTTTCATAACCCTAATTGATAACCCAAGAGGGTTTCATAATCAACCATAATTGGGAAATGTTGGTGTAGCAGCATGGTCAATCTACTCTGAGGCATCTGACATTGGTGGCTGGAAATCCTGGCTGATCCATCCCTGATTCATCTTGACATACGTCAGTCTCTCCACATTTTTATTGGACAGACGAGTTCACCTTGGGGTGACTATGGCCCCGGCCGCACTAAACACCCGCTCTGCTAGTTGTTGCCATAAATCAAGTTTGGCTGCCCAGAAGTCCAGCGGATCTTCAATGGTTGTTGGCATGGCCACGTCAAGGTATGCCACCACCTGCTGGTTCAGGTCCTGCTCCATGTCTATCTGCTGCTGATGAGTTGCTTCACTATGCGGGCGAAGAAAGCTACTCATCAGCGACTGTAGACTCAGGCTGCTGCTGATTGAGCTGGTACTGCTCCTGCCACCCCTCCCCTCCCCAGCAGCCATGGCAGTGGAAGGTGAGCGCAGAGGGCCCCCCGAGTCAGACCTGCGAGTGGATGGACTACGTAGAATCTCTCTTTAGTAGGTCAGTTTGTCCTCCCTCTCAGTGGCTGTAAAAAAGGCCCCCATTTTGGGACGGTAGCGAGGGTCTAATAAGGTGGAGATCCAGAAGGCATCCCGCTGACGAATTTTGACAATTCGGGGGTCACTACGCAAGTAACTGAGCATGCATCGTGCAATTTGCGCCAGTGACTCGGAGGGACTACCTGCCTCCATCTCCACTGCATACTGCCACGGTGTGTCTGGGTCCTCTGTCTCAACTTCCTCATAACCCTCCAGCTCCTCTGTCTGCTCCTGCTCCTCCTCTCCTGTCCGAAGACTAGAAACACCGGCCATCTCATCCAAACTTAACTGTGCTCCGCTCTGCCCCTTATCATCCTCCTCCTCCAGTTCAGCCCCCACAGGGCTTATGTAGCCTTGAGATGTAGGTGCAATGTCTCCTTTGCCGTGACCAGCCATGGTTTCAATCATTTGTTGTAGGAAATGTAGGAGTGGAATTACGTTGTTCATGGTGTAATCCAGGTGACTCACAAATAATGTGGCTTCCTCAAAGGGCCTCAGCAAATGGCAGGTGTCACGTATGAGCTGCCACTGGTTCACATTGAAGTTACACAGGGAAGTACTCCTATATTCACCAGCCGGTGAATGCTATTGTTTGGACTTTGACAGTATGGAGCACCTTGACAGCTTAACGGGTACTAAATGGTACAATACTTGGATGTACTTATGCGGTATGCACTGATGAGGGCAGTTATATATGCGTAACTATACGCAGAAAAAACTATTTTAAAAAAATACAGCCGGTGAATACTATTGTTTGGATTTGCACAGTATGTAGCCCCTTGACAGATTAACAGGTACAAAATGGTACAAATGCACTACAGTCCACTGAACAATAACGTATTTCTGAACAGCAGCAGGACCCCACAGTGCAGCACCACAACAAAAAAAAAATCCAGGGATTAAACCCTAAATTGCCCTCTGTCACACAATTCTGAGCAGCAGAAGATTTGTGGAGCAAAAAATAAATAAACTCAATTGGGCTGAAAAATGAGGAGATAAGATGTTTCAGAAAGTTCAGACAGCTTGGAGATCTGTATGAGGCAGCTGACAGCTATCTGCCCCTCTCTGGTGCAATGCTCAATAATGTGAATAGGAGGTTTAGCTATCAACGATCCCTTCAGTGTAACAGCACAGCTGTTACGCCAAGCGCTCCGGGTCCCTGCTCCTCCCCGGAGCGCTGGCGGCGTTCCTCTCTCTGCAGCGCCTCGGTCAGACCCGCTGACCGGGAGCGCTGCACTGACATTGCCGGCGGGGATGCGATTCGCATAGCGGGACACGCCCGCTCGCGAATCGCATCCCAAGTCACTTACCTGTCCCGGCCCCCGGCTGTCATGTCCTGGCGCGCACGGCTCCGCTTCTTAGGGTGCGCGCGCGCCAGCTCTCTAATATTTAAAGGGTCAGTGCACCAATGATTGGTGCCTGGCCCAATTAGCCTAATTAGCTTCCACCTGCTCCCTGGCTATAATACCTCACTTCGCCTGCACCTCCTTGCCGGATCTTGTTGCCTTGTGCCAGTGAAAGCGTTTAGTATTGTCCAAAGCCTGTGTTTCCAGATCTTCTGCTATCCACATTGACTACGAACCTTGCCGCCTGCCCCGACCTTCTGCTACGTCTGACCTTGCCTCTGCCTAGTCCTTCTGTCCCACACCTTCTCAGCAGTCAGCGAGGTTGAGCCGTTGCCAGTGGATACGACCTAGTTGCTATCGCCGCAGCAAGACCATCCCGCTTTGCGGCGGGCTCTGGTGAATACCAGTAGCATCTTAGAACCGGTCCACCGACACGGTCCACGCCAATCCCTCGCTGACACAGAGGATCCACATCCAGCTAGCCGAATCGTGACAACAGCATTCTGGACTCCTGTCTTTCCCTAATGCTGATGTGACTAGCAGTTGCAGTGTAACGCTGTGGTATGAGCTATTCACACACACACAGTCCCGTCCTCTCCATCTGAGTGCATAGATGAAATGAAGAGAGGCAAGATGGCCACCTATTATATAGGGGCTGTGACATCACAGGGGTCAGTGAACACTGATAGGCTGCATCTCACATGAGATTCAGGGTCAGCTAGCCTACCTTCATTCCCGCCGCTGTTTCCCGCCCTCCCATAATCCCCTGCCCCATGTACTCACATTTGGATCCGCCATCTTAGGTCTCCAATAGCCTGGAAAGCTGTAAAATGGAGTTTAATGAAGCGATTTGCGCGATCGAATCGCGGCGATATTCGCATTCGTTGTGAATCAAATTTTTCACGAAATTCATTATGAATTCGGGTTCGTCAACTTCGATTCGCTCATCTATAATATATATATATATATATATATATATATATAGTGTCATATCTTTCTATGGGCTTATTCTGCAGTCACGCTGCTGGGATTTGTAGTGCAGCAACTGTGGTTAGCTGACTGCACAATATTATGCTCAGATGGCTTTGTATTTTATTTGTGAGTTCCTCTGTGTTTTGATTTTTCTCCAAGATGGCGGCCCCAAAGCAGTGCATAGGGTTTTATCAGTCACTTAAACCCACCCAAATGTTGTCTTGGTTGGTCAGGGAGCTGTATGTAACATAATGCATGCATTAGCTAATCTGGGGTCATGTGATTGTTGCTAGCTGCAAGGTATGCTGGGCTACATCATCTCAGTGTTACTGCCTCATCCTTCATGCATTCAGGTGCCAAAACACCATATTTTCCTAATCTCTTCTATAATATCCACATTGCCAGGCTCGAGCCGAGCATGGTAAAGTTTAAATGTTGGTCAAAATGCTTTAACCCCAAAGTTTCTGAGTATAACCAGGTTTGCGGGCTTGGCCCCCTCATCTCTACTGGGCACCAGTAAATTGACCCATGATGAAAGTCATGCTTTTGGACACTTTCATCAAAAGCAATTTGTGTTTGTGCACTGTTCATTTGCTGACTCCAGAACACTTAAGAGCATGTTTACCCTATTAAAAGACACTTCTTAAAATCCATCTGCAAAAACTGCTTTAAAAAACACCATTGAATTCATTGCTTTCCTTATGGCATGAGTTTTAATGTGGCTTTTTATACATTTTTATTCAAGCTTCTATTAATCTATTAATTTTAATATGAGATTTCAAGTGGAACTGAAAATTGTAATTTTTTTTCTGAGAGTTTTTTTTTAAACCACACGCTTTCTTTGAACATTCCTCATTGACTTTGATGGGAGAGGGAAATGTGTGTTGGGGGTATTTTAGGGGGCCTTTTTTGGGCATGGGTTTCCCCCTGTGAACATACCCTTAAACTGCATTCTGTGCACTTTTTATCATGAAAAAACAACCCTCATGAAAGATAATTTTCTTCTGTGTAGATTTAACATATACACGGTCAGTTCAAGGATGTTTTACTTGCTATTTGTTAAGTTGAAAAAAGATACAGACCCAAGTCCAGCCTAGGTTATACTGATGCAAAATCAATCTCCAGCAATCTATTACATACAGATATGTCCTTTCTTACCTTTTCTCATGTTTTTTTTCTTTCTTTATACATTATACACTAGCTATGGGGAAACTGGACATTACACATGAAGCCTACAGAACAGAAAAGTTACCGGAAATGAGAGGGACACTTAAATTGGAACTGTTGTTTTAACAAACAAGTACAAGTGAATGTAAGAAATGTTGTAATCAATCTTGCCAGATCAAACTGCCATTCCCTCTGCAAATCAGCTCAATTTTGTCCTGTGTTTACAGGACAGACTTGATGCTTACTCTAAGATCAATTTACAGCAGCCCGTACAAGTTTATAAAAAGGGGAGAAGTGCGAAGGAAGATTGAAATGGGAGTAAGAGATCACAGGCAATTTATTAATACACAGGACTAACTTTAAGTAAAGATTTTTTCCCAGGGTTTGATTCACAGCATCTTTATAGTACATTTCATGCTGCTTCTTAGCATGTGTATGGAGACACAGAAGCGGGTGCAGTGTATCACAGACACCATAGATGTTAGCCTCCACCCATTATCTCAGGGCAACTGAAAATTAAAGGTCTATGGTACCATCTGGCTAACACAGTGAAGAGAGAAAAGTGCATGATAGTGCAATTCTATCTCTGCTCGTTCTACTGATCAGTTGGTGACTGAACACTCAGACACTGAACAATAAAAACTTTTGTTCCTAGAACATGTCAAAAGTTCTGTTGCATTGTCTTTCAGCATTTTGAATAGAATTGTCCAATGGTAGAATTGACAAAGAACATGATGCCACATTATCATTTTTAAGTAAAAACAAAAAAATTAAGACACATCTTTACGATTTTTTTTCCATTGAATGGGGTATGAAAAGTAAATAAGTAAATGAGTAAATAATTCACAACCGATAACAGGTATTTCTGCAGACCACAGGGGTAATCAGAATATGCATCCAAAAACCATGCTAAGGCTACTGCTGCCAGACCATGGGGTATTACTGAGTATAATGATGTTACTTCGGCAGTAAGCTATAAATACCTCTCCGACCATGGCACCGACTCTAGCATTTCCAATACGTGTTTAGTGTTCTTAATTGATCCCGGAATTTTCGGCATAAGAGGCTGCAACAATGTATCATGCCTGCTTATTGGGCATGGATGAGAGTTTAGGGATTTAAATTTTTCATTTAAAACAAGAAAATTAAGACACATCTTTACGACTTTTTTTTCCCATTGAACGGGTTTAAAAAGGATGAAAACAACATGCTACATTTTTCACATTGAAAATAATGAATTCTGATGGAATAGGTGAGAAAATGAAAATTTTCACATCTGTTGTAAACATATTGTGAACCAGGAGGATAGAAGATTTATTCTAAAATAAGATAATACAAAGAAAACAGGCTGAATGAATCACAAATCACATATCAACCCTTTAGTCATTTCTTTATTTTTCCACAAATATAGCTTTGTGAATGTGTCAAAAAGTATATACCGTAGTTGGCACCTATATGACAGATCCAAGTTTCCTATTTATAACTACAGTATTTTTTTTTATATATATATTAATACAAATATATGCTGTAAATAACAAGTGCAAGCATATGTATACCCATACATTTAGCTCTAGTAATAACTGTTGAAAAAAAAAAGATCAATATATGATAAGCTTCAGGCCTTCATTCTACAAATGTATGCCAAAAACATGCTTTTTGGCCACAGAATCCTATGAGTACAGTATTATTATTATTATTTTTTTACTTATACAAACATCCATACGGAGTTACAAAGAGTCACTTTTATTCTGTACTATAGAGCTGAATGCGCTTTGTCTGTTGCCATGTTAAACGTGAAAAAGACACCTTATCTGTTCCCTATCAAATACAGCCAGATTAAAGGTGGCCATGCACATTAGATAAATGTTGGCTTATGGCTGATCCACCAGTGAATGAATGTTCAACTGGTAAACAATCATTCCAATAAAACGTTATACATATTTTAGCCATAATGTTTGCTACAGTCCATACATCTGTTGTGACACTAAATGTGTAATGAGCGATACATTGCCAAAAGTGACATTATGATAATAAGGTGGTAGCTCACACCTAAGATGTTCCTACCAAACTAAGAATCATGATAGAGGCCAGCATCATGTTCTTTCAGAAAACATCTCCAATCATGCCTCATGTTTTAAATAAAAAAAGGGATCTGTAGCTTTTGTGCTTCATGACAGAAAACAAGAAGAAAGGAGAAAGATCTAAAAATGTTCTTTTCATTTTCAAACAAGTCACTTGGATGAGAAAATCCATACTATTAGAACAAAGTTTATTGTAAAACTTTTCTGGCAACTGGTTGGTCACTGGAGGACAAAAAAATTCATTACTGGCAGTTTTTTTAGAAGAAGAATAACTGAGCCATGTGTGCCCTTCATGTAAAGCATTGAAATACAAGTACATGAAAGTATGTTATTGTTTGAAAATTCTAATGATAAAATATGTGCACAGCTAGAAATTAACATATTTTAAAATATTGTGGTTTTCCAAGCTTTTGTCTTTTAAAGGGGTGCTCTGGGGAATTTAGGAAACATAACAATGCCCCAAAGCCACCACAACACCTGTTCTGTGTCCCCTGCAGTCATCCATGTGATTTTGCCAGCCCCTGTGGCCCCTGTTGTCTCCTGGGGTGTGGTTTAAAGGGTTGGCATGGCATTGCAATATGGGGCATGGCATGCAGGGAGGGTGTGGCTTACAAGCCATGCACTCACCAGGAGATGCAGAACGGAGCTTGTGGAGTAAGGTAACGGAAGTCTTATATGCTTGCATGGGACTTGAAACGAAAAACCCAATCCTTCACATAAGGGG
Source organism: Hyla sarda (assembly GCF_029499605.1). Taxonomy (NCBI): domain Eukaryota; kingdom Metazoa; phylum Chordata; class Amphibia; order Anura; family Hylidae; genus Hyla; species Hyla sarda. The sequence continues at coordinate 340,906,265 of NC_079191.1, read as the reverse complement.
TTAGGTTAGGGTTAATTTAATTATCCTATATTTTTATTTGACATATAAGTAATATGTGTACCAAGTATTATAGAAATATTTCCAGCCAGGGCCAATGCTAGGTCTCCAAAACACCCTGGGCTAGAGTCCTTAGCCCCATCCATGCCTCTAACCATGCCCTCAGTCACACTTCTAATAGCACCCTCATCCATGCCCAATAAGTAGGCATTATACATTGTTGCAGCTTTTTATCCCCATTATTAAGGACACTAAACACATTTTAGAAATGCTAGAGTCTGTGCCATGGTTGGAAAGGTATTTATGGCTTACTGCCGACGTAACATCATTATACTCAGTAATACCCCATGGTCTGGCAGCAGTAGCCTTAGCGTGGTTTTTGGATGCATATTCTGATTACCCCTGTGGTCTGCAGAAATACCTGTTATTGGTGGTGGATTATTTACTCATTTACTTATTTACTTTTCATACCTCATTCAATGGAAAAAAAATCGTAAAGATGTGTCTTCATTTTTATGTTTTAAATGAAAAATGATAATGGGGCATCATGTTCTTTGTCAATTCTGCCATTGGACATTGGCATTCAAAATGCTGAAAGACAATGCAACAGAACTTTTGACATGTTCTAGGAACAAAAGTTTTTATTGATCAGTGTTCAGACACCAACTGATCAGTAGAACGAGCAGAGATAGAATTGTGCTATCATGCACTTTTTTCTCTTCACTGTGTGAGCCAGATGTACCATAGACCTTTACCCATGATTACCCCTGTGGTCTGCAGAAATGCTTGTCATTGGTGGTGGATTATTTACTCATTTACGTAGTTACTGTATTTACTCACAATTTTTTTATGTTTAATGGTGATTTTTTTTTCTGCAGACCACCGGGACATCGATGGGGGCGAAGTTCTCCCATCCCTTGCCAACATCTATATGAGTTGGTGGGAGAGGGGGATTCTCTTCATCCCCAATAACCCCTTAACTTCTCAATTTATATGGTATGACCGCTACATCGACAACCTCCTATGTATTTGGGGGTCTGATGTAGCGGCCATGCAGGGGTTCGAAAATTACCAAAATGACAATCAATATACCAAACTAACAGACAACACTCCAGGGAGAGAGATTAATATATCAACTCTAGTGAAGGGCTATAGTATATAACCAGTGTATTCCCAGTTATATGTATATATGTATGGGCTGTTAATTTGCGAACTCCATATATATATATATATATATATATATATATATATATATATATATATATAAAACAACCAAAAGAAAGAACAGTCAGAGTCACTTGTAAACATATATTTTGTCTAAACGAGGTAAATCACTGCTGAAAAAAAGATGTTCTGTGCAACACACAGGACTGTCTGTCCCTATCTATCTCTCTGCAGTGTAAGGATGAAGTTGCTGGCCGCAATATGGCTGCCGATTATATAGGGCTGTGACATCACAGGAGTGACTGGCTGCTGATAGGCTGCATCCTGCATGCGATTTAGGAACATCCTGCCTACCCTTGTTCCCACCTTCCCAGGATTCCTTGCCCCATGCCCTCACATGTGGATCCGCCATTTTAAATGCCCTGGAGCCTGGACCACACTAAATGGACTTTAATGAAGCAGTTCGCGTGATAGAATCGTGGCAATATTTGCATTCGTTGCGAATCAGATTCGATTTGTTCATCTCTAGAAGTAACTACCGTATATACTCGAGTATAAGCCGACCCGAGTATAAGCCGAGACCCCTAATTTCAACCCAAAATCCCAGGAAAAGTTATTGACTCGAGTATAAGCCTAGGGTGGGAAATACCTCATCCCCCCCTGTCATCATCCAGACCCGTCATTAACATCCTCATCATCATCCCCTTGTCATCATCCCACACATCCCCCCTTCATCATCCCCTTATCATCCCACACATCCCCCCTTCATCATCCCCTTGTCATCATCCCACACATCCCCCCTTCATCATCCCCTTGTCATCATCCCACACATCCCCCCTTCATCATCCCCTTATCATCCCACACATCCCCCCTTCATCATCCCCTTATCATCCCGCACATCCCCCCTTCATCATCCCCTTATCATCCCACACATCCCCCCTTCATCATCCCCTTGTAATCATCCCACACCCCCCCTTCATCATCCCCACACCCCCCCTTCATCATCCTCTTCTCATCATTCGCCCTCAGTGGTCTTCAACCTGCGGACCTCCAGAGGTTTCAAAACTACAACTCCCAGCAAGCCCGGGCAGCCATCGGCTGTCCGGGCTTGCTGGGAATTGTAGTTTTGAAACCTCCGGAGGTCCGCAGGTTGAAGACCACTGCGGCCTTCAACATCATCCAGCCCCCTCTCACCCCCTTTAGTTCTGAGTACTCACCTCCGCTCGGCGCTGGTCCGGTCCTGCAGGGCTGTCCGGAGAGGAGGTGGTCCGGTGAGGAGGTGGTCCGGGCTGCTATCTTCACCGGGGGCGCCTCTTCTCCGCGCTTCCGGCCCGGAATAGAGGCGTTGCCTTGACAATGACGCAGGAATACGTTGGCAATGAACACACCTCTGCGTCGTTGTCACGGCAACGTGACTATTCTGAGGCCGGGCCCGAAGCGCTTAGAAGAGGCCTCCGCAGTGAAGATAGCAGCCCGGAACCACTATCCCACCGGACCACCTCCTCACCGGACAGTCCTGCAGGACCGGACCAGCGCCGAGCGGAGGTGAGTATTCAGAACTAAAGGGGGTGAGAGGGGGCTGGATGATGTTGAAGGCCGCAGTGGTCTTCAACCTGCGGACCTCCGGAGGTTTCAAAACTACAACTCCCAGCAAGCCCGGACAGCCGATGGCTACCCGGGCTTGCTGGGAGATGTAGTTTTGAAACCTCTGGAAGTCCGCAGGTTGAAGACCACTGCGGGTGGGGGGAGTTCACTCGAGTATAAGCCGAGGGGGGTGTTTTCAGCACGAAAAATCGTGCTGAAAAACTCGGCTTATACTCGAGTATATACGGTATATATATATATATATATATATATATATATATATATATATATATATATATATATATATATATATATACACATATATAATTCTGTATGGTACTATGGTACCTATAATAAACAAAGACAAAAATATTCTGTTCCATGGAAACTGACATGAGCAATGGTTTTTATGTTTTCTTAGATTAGTCTTAAATTTATTCTAAGATACCAGAAATATCTAACACTTAATTGCAGCTTTTTATCTACTACTTTTTTTTGCCTCTTTCATCTCTTTTACCTTTTAAATTCTAAAATCTTGCATACAGGGTTTTGTCTTTAAAATTCAATCAATAAAACAGCTTCCTGCTGGCACGAGCGTTCTTATCGCTGCGTAGTGGTCAGGAGACACAAAAGTGCAGTTGCCATCTGTAGTTCTAAACTATGTAGAAGTAATCCTCACTTAAAGAGAAGGGTAATGGCTCGGAATAATAGTGTAAGGTTAATTATTGAAGATCAATGCAGCTGTGGAATATAATATGCATTCTATCAAACACCAAAGGTGGGAACAGATAATTGAGGCCATTATGCTATATTTCCTTAACTACAAAGAATATTCTACTGAACCTTGCTAGACGCTACACGTGGCGGTATACTATGCCAATGCTCCACATTTTAACATTGCTTTAATTAGTCCTTTTTAAGACTTTATAATTAAATTCTTCGAATTCTCACATGTATTGACCCAAAGTATAGAACTATAACTAGATGAACTATATTTCTTGAATGGTCTCATTTTCAATTAATACCTTTTTTACTATGTGGACCGATAGTTTATTACCGTTGGCTTGTTAATATTTGTGTTTTATATGTTGATCTCAGTTCATCTTTTAACTATGGTGTCAAATTTAGATAGTACATGAGTAGAACACTTTCTTCTACAGTATATTATAGAAGTCATGATAACATTAACCTCACTCATGTTTATCCTGAACTGTGATCAGCAGTGGGTCTTTGCTCTAACAGTATTGTCCAAGGGCAGCTTGGGTAGGCAAAATCTGGAGGAGCAAAGGAATTAGTTATTAAGCTGTTCTCCAGGCGTTTGTTCATGGAAGCCAAGTCAAGATTTACTCTATGTGAAGCACAAATTGATGCCAGATTACTGTCAGGGAAGCATAAAAAAAACAAGATTCCCATAGGGCAAGCAAAAAAAAAAAAAAAGAGGCACAATTCCTGCTGGGAATGAATAAAATAAGCAAGATTACTGTCAGATGTGAGTGAGGAAGGAAAGATCACAGTCAGGGAAGCAAGAAAGGAATGGAAGATTACTGTTAATAAATCATTAGAGAACCAAGGTTTGGTCAGGGAAGAATGAGAAGTAATAGTGGCAGACAAGCAAAAAAAAGTAGGGGAATCCCTGTATAAAAGAAGAGGTTTTTTTTCATCAGGGCAACCCTTTCCCATTTTCCTTTTTAGTGTATATAGACATCATATACGTAGAACCTGCACTTGGAACCTTACACTATCAACTAGTGTAGAGAGGCTCACAAGATATTATTCTCTTCTCTGGATAATCCACTTTGTTCATGCACTAATTGGTTATCAATTTATGATGGCCCCTTCATAGGGGTATCTGAAGCCGTACCAATGGCAATAAGCTGATCGTCAGGCTTAGGCATCAAATTGATTCCTTTCTTAAAAACAAGAGAAGTTAAAGTTTTTAAAGCCTGAAAGAATCCAGGATTACTATAGGGAAAACAATAGATTCATTTCCACTCATACCGACACTTCTTCCCAGACCTAAATGCACCACTGGTACCCTCAAGAACATCAGCATTATTAGTGTTTTGTAGAAATGTTTTTCAATGACACACATTCTAGTTGGTAGCATGTATCTATACTATACCCACAGCAATAGTTTGTAGCCTCTGAAACTATCAACTCCCCTCTGTCTATGGGAATTTCAGTTTAAGCCAAAATATACCACCTAAGTAGCGTGTGCAATACTATTTGATTTAACTCAATAACAAAAAAAATTAAAGGGGTTATCCAGCCTATTCTGTATATATATATATATATATATATATATATATATATATATAAATGTATATATATATATATGCACACACACACACAGGTGGAACTCAAAACATTTGAATATCGTGCAAAAGTTCATTGTATTTCATTAATGCAATTTAAAAGGAAAGGAAGCATGAAGTGCTCCAAAATCTCCTGGTAGACAGATGCGTTGACCCTGGACTTAATGAAGCACAGTGGACCAACAGCAGCAGATGACATGGCTCCCCAAATCATAGTAATTGGGGGGGGGGGGCTTTGGGGTTTTCATGAGCTGTAAGCCATAATCATCACAATTATGACAAATCACTCCTTGAACTATCTTGCTTTGCATGTAATGAGTTTCTGTCATATATTAGTTTCACCTTTTAAGTTACATTACTGAAATAAATGAACTTTGCACGTTATTCAAATTTTTCGAGTTTCACCTGTATATGGCTACCCAGCACTCTTGCTGTGCCTCCAGCATTCTGTTTAGGTCCTCAGTGCGATCTTTTTCCTGCTTCCCAGGCTCAATACGTCACAGCATAGCTCAGCGAATCACTGGCTGCAGCAGTGTCCTGACTTGGCCAGTGAATGGTTGAGTGACAATATGACATACTGGGCCCGGGCCCCAATCTTCTTCCTGGTGCCCAGGCCCAACATGTCAAGCTGCTGTTTACCGAATCACTGGCCAAGGCGGATAACTGTGGAGGCCAGAGATTTACTTTACCATGACATACTAAGCCCGGAAAGAAGGAAGAGGGTTGCATACGGGATTATAGAATGAGCATACCGTATATACCGGCGTATAAGAAGACTGGGCGTATAAGACGACCCCCAACTTTTACAGTTAAAATATAGAGTTTGGGGTATACTTGGTAAAGACTACCCCTCCTACCGCGAAGTACAGTACCTTGTAGTTCCCCGCATATTAAGTAGGCAGTATAGTTCCCCCACATTAGGTAGGCAGCATGTTCCCCCACAATAGTAGGCAGCTCTCCCACATTAGGTCCGTAGTTCCCACACTTTAGGTCAGCAGCTCCCCCACATTAGGTCAGCAGCTCCCACACATTATGTCAGCAGTTCCCACACATTAGGTCAGCAGCTCCCACACATTAGGTCAGCAGTTCCCACACATTAGATCAGCAGTTCCCCCACATTAGGTCAGCAGCTCCCACACATTAGGTCAACAGTTCCCCCATAATAATAGGCAGCTCCCCCACATTAGGTCGGCAGCTCCCCCCACAATAGTCGACAGCTCCCCCAAACAATAGTAGGCAGCTCCCCCCCCACAATAGTAGGCAGCTCCCCCCCCCACAATAGTAGGCAGCTCCCCCCCACACAATAGTAGGCAGCTCCCCCCCACACAATAGTAGGCAGCTCCCCCCCCCACACACAATAGTAGGCAGCTCCCTCCCACACAATAGTAGGCAGCTCTCCCCCCACACAATAGTAGGCAGCTCTCCCCCCACACAATAGTAGGCAGCTCTCCCCCCCACACAATAGTAGGCAGCTCTCCCCCCACACAATAGTAGGCAGCTCCCCCCCCCAATAGTAGGCAGCTCCCCCCCCACAATAGTAGGCAGCTCCCCCCCCCACACAATAGTAGGCAGCTCCCCCCCCCACAATAGTAGGCAGCTCCCCTCCCCCCCCACAATAGTAGGCAGCTTCCCCCCCCCCCACAGACATACATATAGAGTGTATGGCTGGAGGCTGTATGTCTGTGTACTGCCCCCCACAGTGTTCCGGTCACCGCTCCTCCGGCCCCGGGTCACAATCTACTGCTATGGCCTATGAACCATAGCAGCAGTCCTGTGACCGGAGGAGCGGTGATCGGAACATTGTAGATGACGCGCCGCCGGTCACTCACCAGGCCCCGGCCAGCTCTCGTCCTCCTGCACCTCTATGGTTGTACGCACGGGACGTCACTGACGTCACGTGCGTACAACCATAGAGAGGTGGAGAAGCGCAGAAGGACCGGAGGAAGACGGCAGGAGGACCGGAGGAGGATGCGTGGTGGTCGGGGAATGGTAAGTGACACGCGGACATCCTTATGTTCCGAAAAGATTTTTCGGGACACAGGGATGTCCGGCATAGGAATACTTATGATTATCTTCCCGGCTCCTGTGTGCGGCTGCACGCGGTGGGCGGCCAGAGCATGTAAAAACGAATTTATGTATACTAAAAACCAGGGTGCCTCCAGCTGTTGTTAAACTACAACTACCAGCATGCCCGGACAGCCTTTGCCGGTCCGGGCATGCTGGGAGTTGTAGTTTCACAACAGCTGGAGGCACCCTGGTTTTTAAGTATACTGTACAGTTATTAGTTTTTACATGCTCTGGCCGGCTCCCGCCTGCAGCCGCACACAGGAGCCGGGAAGATAATCATAAGTATTCCTACGCCGGACCCCAGTACCCGGCGTATAAGACGACCCCCGACTTTTCAGAGGAAAATTCGGGGTTAAAAAGTCGTCTTATACGCCGGGATATACGGTAGTTTAAAAGAAAACTCCCACTGGAAAACCTTTAAATAAGATTTTTACCAGTGCAATGTTATAAAACCCAATTAGATAATATGTATGAAATTTATTGGTATGCAAAGTATTTCCTGGAAGTCTTTACCATTGTTATTAAATTTTTTGTTTTCTACGTGTTCTGTAGAGGTTTATCTGATTATTGTTTGTTATCCTTGCTGGGAGATAAGTATTGCCTTTTCTGAATGCCTTGGAAAATGTTTATCAAATTGAGAAATCAAAGGTTAATTGAGAGTTTACTTCAGAGTCCACATCCAATGGTTTACAATGCTGCTATAAATCCAGGGTAAAAAGGTTGAGTTCATGCACAAATGTTTTTAGTTAAACCAGTGCCTAAAATGTGTTGTGTTAACTTGAACACAAAGCCAGTTGGTCAGAACTTTAAAAGCATTCCATGTATTTGAGATGAAAACCAAGGACAACTATTACCTATTAGAGTTTTAAGCTCACAGGTATTACTGCAAGGATAGAAAGCTATGTGTTATAAATAGAATGCCTTCTAAAATGTAATAAAATGTATATATTTGTTACAAAAAGAGTTATTAAGGCTGATTACAGCTTAGGCCATATATAATATATGTTATTTGTTACAAGATGTCAGTGACTGGGAACTTTGTTTCCTTCCAGAATGAACAAATCTGTGCTGGTCACATGCACGGTCCATTACAGTTTTACTTTATATGTCCTGTAATAAGCTGTGCCCCTGTACGATCACAAAATAGAAATGGAGTTGAGCGTTTTTGTTTTTTTTTCTAAAGTTTAACTTGTTGGGCTTGCTGAACTTTTCAAAATATATTGGTTCACAGCATACAGCTCTCCAAAAACTGGCAATGGAATAAGCATCAAAGCACATGTATAACACTGTCTTAGAGCTCTAATGCCCTGTATGGACTACTAGAGTCACCTAGGAATGTATCTAATTTGTTTTTAAGTGGTTTTAAGGCTAAGTTAATGTCAAAGTTATGGCAACATCCTGAGGGACTGGCTTGTCCCACCTCTGTCTCATATTGCCATGGTTGGTCATCATGGCCCTGAAAGTCATCCTCATCCAATGCCTCCTCAAGAAGAAATCCATACTACTGCCAGCCATATGTGACACTTCCTTCATCACTCCGAGCTCAATCATCACCATTAGCATTTGCTTCAAATAGAATATCAGCGGAATAACAAGATTTGTACTTGCTATTATTTTTGTTGTCTCTTCGAAAGGTACCAATGCCTGAGCTGAAAGTCACAAAAACTGTCTGCTGCATTAAGATAGTGGAGACAATTGAAAGAAAATAGTATCCAGTAGTGTCTCTTTTCCAACTTAACCCCTTAAGGATATATCCCATTTTGACCTTAAAGACATATCCATTTATTTTCAAATGCATTAATGACTCTGGGATGCTTTTACTTATGAATCTGATTCCGAGATAGTTTTTTCGTGACATATTCTACTTTAATATAGTGCTAAATTTTCATCGATACTTGCATCATTTCTTGGTGTAAAACTTGGGGAAATTTTTTTTCTAACTTTAAAACTCTCTGCTTGTAAGGAAAATGGACATGCCAAATTAATCATATATCCATTCATTCACATAAACAATATGTCTACTTTATGTTGGCATCATAGAATCTACATGTTGTTACTTTTGAAGACATTAAAGGGCTTCAAATTTTAGCAGCAATTTTGCTATTTTTTTCAAAAAAATTAAAATCTTAATTTTTCCGGGGCCAGTTCAGTTTGAAGTGGATTTGAGGGGCCTTTCTGTGAGAAATCCCCAATAAATGACCCCATTATAGAAACTGCACCCCTCAAAGTATTCAAAAGGACATTCAGAAAGTTTGTTAACCCTTTATGTGTTTCACAGGAATAGCAGCAAAGTGGAAGAGAAAACTCAAAATCTCATTTTTTTGCAGTAACATTTTCTTGTAGCACCATTTTTTTTTCATTTTTACAAGGGGTATAAGGAAAAAAGGCTGCCAAAACTTGTAACCCAATTCTCTCGAGTATGGAAATACCTCATATGTGGATGTAAAGCACTCTGCGGGTACAGGGCTCAGAAGGGAAGGAGCAACTTTGGGATTTTCGAGAGAGAATTTTGCTGAAATGGTTTTTAGGGGGCATGTTGCATTTAGGAAGCCCCCATGGTGGCAGAACAGCAAAAAACATCCCACATGGCACACTATTTGGGAAACTACACTCCTCAAGGAACAAGGGGTACAGTGAGCCGTAACATCCCACAGGTGTTTGACAAATTTTCATTAAAGTGACATGAAAATGAAAAAATAGATATTTTTAGGAAAATGCTGGTGTTACCCCAAATGTTTAATTTTCACAAGGTCTAATAGGATAAAATGTTTAACTCCATTTAAAAATACCCCATATGTGAATGCAAAGTGCTCTGTGGGCACACAACAGGGTGCATAAGAGAAGGAGCGCCATTGGGCTTTTGGAGAGAGAATTTGGCTGGAATTCCAGTCGGGGCCATGTGCATTTACAAAGCCCCCATGGTGTCAGAACAGTGGACCCCCCCAACATGTGACCCTATTTTGGAAATTACACCCCTCACAGAATTATCTTCTTATCATCTCTCACTGCTTTGATCTCTTTATTCTCTCTCAGTTTTTTTTATTATACCCATAAGCCATTTATTTATTTTCCCACCCTCTGTATATTGTTTTTGCCTCTTTAAGAAAAGTGCATGTTGTGTCTTCTCCATAATATATTCTTTATACTTATCTTGTGCTCTAACTATTTTATCCCACCCTTTAGCCTCCTTAGTTTGGGCAAATATAATCTCTATTTCCCTAATTTCCCTTATCAATCTTTTCTCCTTTTCTCTACACTTTCTCCTAAGGGCTTTTAAAGTGTCCCAAACCCTATGTAACCCCGTGGATCCTTTATGTATCTCCCAAAATTCTACTATATAATTTTGAACTTCTTTAAAGGGGTACTCCGCTGCCCTGCTTCTGGAGCTCCGCTCCCCAGCGTCCGGAAGTTTATTATTCCGAACGCTGTGTGCGGGCTTCCGTGTTCAGGGCCACCCCTCGTGACGTCATGCCCACCCCCTCGTAACATCACACCCGTCCCCTCAACAAAAGTCTATGGAAAGGGGGCACGACGGACATCACGCCCCCTAGCCATAGACTTTCGTTGAGGGGGCGGTCGTGACATCACGGAGTACCCCTTTAATGTGCAACCAGTGTGGATTAATATACATCTTATGTGTATTTTCCCTCTTCTTCTCACTATTAATATGACCTATGATCAGGGCATGATCTGATAATGATCTGACGCCAGGTTTTGGTTGATATCCATTTTTTTTTACTGAAGTAAGGGTTTGTGCATCTACCAAAATCAAATCAATCCTAGACACTGTTTTATGTGTAGTATTAAAAAACGAGAATTTTTGTTTCACTGGGTACAGATGACGCCATGTGTATTTCCAACCCATTTCCTGACACCAATTGTACAAAAGTGGTTTGCTAGTTCCTAAATCCCTACCTTTACAATCTAGTTCTTTGTCCAAAACAAAATTTAAATCACCCAAAATGAAAAACTCTTTATATATTTTTCCCTCCAAAAATATGGTTAGCTTCTGGAGGATTTCTACCGAAAGTGGAGGAGGAATGTAAATTGCCGCTTTTACGCTGTCCACTCCCTCCCACCTACAAAATGCAAACACATATTCACCCCTTGGATCTATATCCACTGCATATTCAAAATAATTAATAGCTTGATGGATTAACATTGAAACTCCTGAATAATAATTTGTTAGTGTAGAATGATATGCTACTTTAACCCATTTTTTCTTAATTAAAATGACTGTTTTTTGTGTTAAGTGGGTCTCTATTAAACACACTATTGCTGGGACTATCTTATCTAACACAGCAAGTCTTTTCCTCTTCTCCTTAATCCCCCTAATATTCCATGTTATAATTTTCTTTTCCATTTCATTTTCTTTTTCCGTATTCTCTCCAACCCCTACTATCTGGCAACAGACTGGCGTTCCAACCCACTTGTTTCCCAACCCCCCACCCCCATCACCTTGCCACAAAGCCATTTGCTACGAAATTCTCACATACACTTACCCCGTCCCAACCGCCCACCCTCTCGTGGCTAAGGGTAAAGAACTAAATACAACCTAACCAGACTTCTTCCTTCCTCCCTAAAGACCTTTTCTCTCTGACCATTTATCCATTTCTTCCCCTATATAGAAGAATAAAACTTGATCATTATATTTAATTCCCATTCTCGCTGGAACAAGCAGGGAGAAGGGGATTTCAGCTGCCCTCAGCCTTTTTTTAACTGTTATAAACGACATCCTTTTCCTCTGAGTCTCTGTGGAAAAATCTGTAAACATTAACACTTTAGCATTACTCCTTTCTATAGCCCCCCTTTCCCTAGACAATTTCAGTATAATATATCGGTCTTTAGAGCTTAACAACTTGATCACAAGTTCTTGGTGGGGAGCCTGGAATTGTTTATTTTTTATTTTTATGGAATCCTGTGTGCTCTCTCCACATTGAAATTTTCTGAAAAGGATTTGGCAGTGGGCACCAAATAATTCAATTAGCCAGTCTTTCACAAAAGTAGGTGGGTCCTCCCCTTCTTCACCCTCCTGTAGGCCAACAATTCCCACATTTTTCCTTCTAGATTGATCTTCTAGATCAGTAAGTTTCTTCATCAAGGAGGTATTATCTTTTTTAAGCTCCTCCCATTCCTTACGAATCTCCCCCAAATTCTTTTCTAGCGTGGGTATGGCTTTTTCTGTTTGTTTACCTCTTCCTTTTATTTTATTTGTGTCATATCTAATAAGTGAAACATCTGTGATCAGTACTCCTATTGAAGTGTAAGATCTTCAATAGCTTTGTTACATTTTTGTACCTCGCCAAGAATTGAGGCCAGTAAGTGAGTATTACTTTCTCCCCTCTCAACCTCCTCATTTTCATCCTCGGTTTGTAATGGGTTAAATATATTCAAATATTTTGACATTTGGTTAGATTCGCCCCCCCGTCCCCTTGATCTTCTGATGTTAGGATTTCAATTGATAGACAATTCTCTTACCAAACTCTTTTTTGGTGCTGGTCGTTTATCGATTGAGGGCTCTAAAATAAATTGCAAGATATTACATACATTTATCCATGTCCTATTGTCCATATAACCTTGAGCACTAGTCATGTGTGGATTTAACTAACAGTTGGTTGTTATCTTCATTGCTTTGGTCTTTCTTGAGATTGCCTGCATTTACATTGCACTATTATGAAAGGAGAGAAAAAAATCATGTTATATCACTCGATGACCATGTTATTTTATACTTCTTCCATCGCCTCCTGAGTTATAAAAGCCACCGTTGTTTATCCAGCGCTCTCAAAAGCACACATTTTGACATAGCACACACAGTTTGTGTTTTACAGTCAACCATGTCTAAAACACCATATAGCTAAAATAGGAGCATTAAAAGCATTAGGAGGATACATTTAAAATATTTCTTCCATATATTCAATTTCACTCCTCCATTATTCCTGGGGAGTAATTTTTTACAATCCGACAACATCTTGTATCCTCCCTGGTGACCCATGGCCCTTATGGCAATGCTTCCATTCTTTACCGCTATGTACCTCAATTACTCATGAGGGCCGGTCCATAAAAACAAGTTCTAAAAAAAAAACTTTATATAACAGGAGGATTTCTTCCCTCCTCCTTCCATACTGGCATTTACCTCGGCCTTTCTGTTACCACCCCCCCCCTTCTTGCAACAGCTGGAGGCCCTCTTTTTTTGTTTTGAGGGGTATGGAGATTAGAGAGAGTGGGGGAATAGAGTTTTTAAATGTCCATCAGTCCATACAGTACATTCTTCTATCCCCTCTTAATTGTTCCAGTCATCTCCTCATTGCAGCACTTACGGTACGGAAGCTCAGTACAGGGCCACCTCATCCGCCAGCAGAGACACAGCTATGTTTCCACACGCTGCTGTTTTCTCCTCTTCTTATGCCTCCTGACGGCAATCTCTAATCCGCATCACCACATGTGCAGGGTCGCGTCATGCCCTCCTGTTCCCAGAGCTCACAAGAATCCGGCATCCATCGCTACCCGCTGGGTCTTGCCTCAGTTTCAAATCATCTCTGTTGCCACAGAGGAGCCCCAAACCACCATGCCCGCCGCAGCCCCGCCACCCTCCAGCATCCCCCACCCGCAGACTGCACCGGACACACCGCGGGGGCCCCGAGCCCAGACCAGCATCACTTATTTTTTTTTAAAATTGCCTTATTTTAAAAGCAGTATAACAGAAGTGAAATGATCCCCCCCCCCCCCCGCCAACCCCCCCCCCCCCCCATTGCAAAATATAGGTTTTCCTTTCAACTTCCCACGGCAAATAATATTTTTTTTGTTGTGCCATACATTTTATGGTAAAATAAAAGGTGTCATTACAACGTACAATTGGTTGCGCAGACAACAAGCCCTCATGTGGGTCTTTGATAAAATAAATACATTATTTATTATTGCTCTGTCCTAGGGCTAGTTGGCGGCATTGTATAAAAATGATCAACATGTCAAAAGTAGTTTTTAATGACAGTAATGCTTTAAGCACAAGAAAGTTAAATCCTTACATTCACTGAATCATGCACTCTGGCCCAGCCCAGTGAATATTCACTGAGCAGAAGGCATAGAGTATATGCCTCCTGCTCAGTATGTAGTGTACATGGCACACTAGAGTGGGCCTCAAAGAACTGGGGTCTCTGCTCTACAGCAAATAGCCATGCACTTTGCATCGCTGCTTACTATGTGGCCCTCAAAGGTAAGCGTGATGCTATATGCATTACCACCTAACATCCTAAACTCACTGGGCGCGGGTCCCTGCATTTGGCCAAGCAAGTGTACAGTGGAACTTGAATTTGTTTTTAGCGAAACCTCCTAAAATGAATCTCGGAAGGTTCACCCATTTTTAGTAAGCACCTTTCTTTGACAATAGTGTGGCAGTACTTTAGCAGGCGTATAGTTTATCACTGTGCTTTGATAGATCATTTTGATATTGGGGATGGGTGTGCAATTTCTTTTTAGCCTCTACAACAATACTGTTAGAAGCTTCTTTGGATTTCCTTCGATATTGGACAAATGGTACAGACTATTGTGACTATGGACAAATGGTAGAGACTTTTGTGACTATTGTGGTACAGACTATTGTGAATATGCATATTCTAGATAAAAGCATAAGGTTAGATTTATTTTTTTTAGATTAAGAGCAGGTTAAAATCTATACCTGAGCCCCTAAGGACTAAGCATATGTTTTATGAATTTGATTTGCATAGTTATGTTTGAAAAATAAAAAACAGTCTATTTTATTACTTGTTTGTTGTTATTGTTTCCCACACTTCTGTAAGTAAATCATTTTTATGCTTATATTACCTAAAGAGATCTAAATATTTTCGAAACAGCCTACAAGATCTCATCATGTAATTTTTACAGTTGTTGCATAAATAAAAAAAATATTGTTTATTATGCCTTCAGTTAATGTATTGGCATTGTTTTTTTTAAAAAGAATTAAACATGTCAAACATGGTTGCTTAGCAGCAAGGCAGAATAAAAGTAGCACATTAAAATGATAACTACTTCTACATATGCAGCAGATATCTAGCAGGTATAATAACAGATGCGCTTAACCCATAAAAAAAAGAAATTGTTTTAACAGCTACAAATTATGACAAATATTATAAAAATATTCTTCTCTTCTCTGAAGTGGAATGCTTCCTTATTACAGTATGCTCCATGCATGACACATATAAAATGAGACTCACTGGTACAGAAAATGGTACAGAAAAGCCCCTTTCACTTTAATGAGTGCCCTATTAGAACATTAATCAAGAAGAAAGTGCATCTGTAAGGTCATTATGCTATTGTTCACCTTTAAATAAAGATACAAACATAGTATTTTTACTTTTTTAGGAACTGGTACAGTAAGCTTGGAATTTTCAATTTACAGAGGGTACGAATCTTAATGGTTACTACATTTTGTGTCACTATTTGAACATGTTGAAACTTTCTAAAACAAAAGCTGATTTTAAGTTTACTAATACTATTTCACAGAAATCCAACTGACATGAGCATAGCCAGCACATACATGTAGACTAACCCAATAGAGAAAGGGTCACTAGCTGGCAGCGGTCAACCCCCTGATTACTCCTACGCACTGTTTCCCTACACAAGCTTAGTTTGACTCACAGTTACACAGGTAATGCCACCAGGTATACATAAGCTTTAGGACACTGACCTCCACACCTAACAAGCTCCCAGAACCTAAACATCTAAGTCCTAGTGTCCCTTTCTTACACATTTGGGCTTAGTTCCCAACAACCAAGGTTTAACACCCTACAGCCTGACCCTTCCTAAACTGACCCTTTAACGTGGTTGTAATATTTTCAGCCTCATACAGGTTTAGGATTAACCTGCAACAATACGTGTTAAATTTCTGTGAGTATGTATAAAGCACCACAGTGGTTATGGACTGCGGCAGTTCTTTAATATTAAGACTGTTTTGTCTATCTCAGATTTAATCATCTTCTACAATCTTGTTGATGTTTTCTTCATGGGTTTTAAGACAGGCCGCACCTTGAAAGCATTAGGTTAAAGGGGTATTCCGCCCCTAGACATCTTATCACCTAAAGGATAGGGGATAAGATGTCTGATCGCGGGGGGTTCAGCCGCTGGGAACATGTGATCTCCGGCCCAGCACCCTGATGTTTTAAACATTTATGGGGGGCGGCCGTGGTCATGACGTTATGCCCCGCCCCCTCTATTCATGTCTATGGGAGGGGGTGGGAAATTACATCACAACCACAGCTGCCCAAACCCGGCATTCTGAACATAAATGTTCAGAACGCCAGGGGGCAGAGATTGTGGTGGTCCTAGTGGACGGACCCCCTGGATCAGACATCTTATCCCCTATTTTTTGGATAGGAGATAAGAAGTCTAGGGGTGGAGTATACCTTTAAGACTTCTTAAGGGATTTGACACTATGGTCTACTTGAACGAGATCTTAATATATTGTAGGGAATTCTTTTGCCAGGGGTTTTAATGTCAAGCTGGCAATGAGGCTGTTTTCGTTGAGGTTTGCTTGTGTGCGTCTATAGGAATTTTTGGACATCTGATTGAGTAGAAGGTTGGGAAGAATACAACAGTTCTTGTTGTTAAAGAGAAATTCCTATTTCCAAATGTTTTCTCCACATCCATAATTCACTCCATTCCAGTTGCTTTTAATAATTACTTTAGCTGTAATAGGGCTATAATTGTGTTTATTGTAAATTTTCTACTACTTTCATGCCATCTGCCTAGTACATTTTGATTACCTTGCCTAAGCAATGTTGGCGACTGATGACTACTGTAATGCTGTCACATTAATATGTAAATAAGGTTAACAGAGCTAAATTGAAGCAGGCAGGTACAGCCAACACAAGACTATCATAGAATTATTCCCATTTTGTTATATTTTCCCGTATGTAGCTCCCGGTCTTTTGCGGAATGAGCTGTAGTTTTTATTTCTACCAATTTGGGCTACATAGAATACTGTGCAATTTTTTTTTTTTTTTTTTTCCCCATGAGGGAAAAATACGAGGATCAATGTAATATTTTGTGCTTTTAATTTGTGTTTTTCTTTTAATGTGTTTATTTTTTCATAGTTTTTTTTATTGCACAAGGGAAAAGGGATATTTGAAATTGTGCTATTAGCACTTTCAAACATTTTTATTAAAACACTAGAGTGCACAATTGCGAGTATGATTGATGGTATTGTGCCATCAGTGCTCTACTGGTAGACCCTGCATTTGGAAGGGTGTACTAGGAGTCATAGATGGCAGACCCATCGCTGGGCAATCAGATGACAGGGAGCCTCCTTATTCTATCTAGCCACTTAGATCTTGTAGTTGCTATTGATCACATAATTTAGGGTGTTAGACAGCTAGGATCAGAGTTATGTCGTTTCCAGCTAGTGTAAGTTAAAATACAAAGCTGGGGCGCACTTTAGAAAGAGTGTGCTCTGCTCCTGAGCCGGCTTTATACTTCGTACTCTGTACTCTATTCCTTATATTTCTCTATTCCTTTTATACTCTATTCTTTCAAAATGTCCATGTACATCAAATCTCAGGAAGGATGCTTCATAAAACACCTTTAACAACCATATCAGAGGTTACATACAACTTACTAAGCCTTCCGCTTTGCTTTTTCTTTCCCTCTAAAATCCCCCAGGGGCTATAAAAAAATCTTAGGCTTGGTTCACATCATGATTTTACCATCCAATTAACAGATTAAAATCAAGCAAAAACTGATTCCCTAAAATTGTATACAAACGAGTTCTAAATAATTGTTCGGCAACAGATTTAAAATCATATCCCAAAATCTTGAAGTTTCTAGCACTTTTCAGAGTATTCTAAGGCTACTGCGCATGTGTAAAAAAGGAAGTTGTGTGCGATAAAGCTGATGAAATCGTACACACGATTCAATATGATTTACATAGACCATAATAATCTAAAAATCAACAATCAGATTTTAAATCTTGGCAAAAAATCGCAGTCAACAATTTTACCCCTGACATAAAATCATGCAAAATCGGATGCGGATCAAAACTAATGCATGTGTTGGACATGATTACTCAATGGAAGTCAATGGCTATGACTTGGTATACAGTTTTGTATTATTTGAAGGTAAAAAAAAATTGTGAGAAACAGTAGTATGGTAACATTGTGATGTGAATGTACCTTTACTACATGTGGCCTCAAAATTTCTGGTTGTGGCCCTCTAAAAGTCAAATGTCTGTGAGTCAAACTGGCAGACAGGCACTATTGGCGGACAGGCACTTCTTTAAGATAAAAATTTATTTTACAATGCATTGATGTTAGTACGTGTAGCATGTATAAAATGTAAAAATTTATGAAGTAGGTGGAGAATAGTAGTGAAGTGAACAATCTGCTCTCTACACAGCAGTACTTCATTTTTTCTTGGTTTTAAGGCTAAGTTAATGTCCAAGTTATGGCGACATGTGGTAACCCATGGTAACTATCAGCTGGTATAAAAAATGTGTAAAATGTGCATAAAGTATCCCTAATTGTTGGCAGATGACTGCCGGTGTTAAAATGCATGCAGTGGTATCAGAAGATGCAATAGTGTTCCAAAATAATCCCTTTTTGGAACTAGCAGCAGGTTTTAAGTCTGGCAAGTGAAGATGCAATGGCTTTTTCCAAGCATTCCAAAAATTCTGGTATGCAGAAGAGAAAAGAACCAGCTCACTTGTACATCACAGTCTCAAGACAAGCATGGAACAGACCTCATCCAGCAGGTTCTAGAAGTACTAAAAGGAAAGGTTCCATCTCAGACCTGAAGAAAACTTGTGTCCTTTAATTTTGTTACATAAAAAAATTAAGTAAGGCAAAAGCATAAGCTGAACTCTCCACAACACGTTTCCAGCCTGTAGTAATGCTCTTTATCATGGTGACCTCTGACCCATGTAATGGGCTCTTGAGGCAAATCAGCAAAAACAGATCCACCAGTTGACTTTGGAATACAAGCGACAGGGACCCAATACACCAACATGCAGTCCAAAAATTGTGAAAATACAATATTTTGCATATACACTGGAATAAAACACATTTTATCAGAAAAATTCTTCCAGAACAGAGGTGTATTCCTTTCTTTCTTCTAAGGTCTGTTTCCACAATAGAAATTCTCCAGATAAATACTCTAATAGCAGGAACTCCAACTGTTATTATAAATACATTTCTCAAAAAAAAATTCAAATGTACAAATAATGACATACAGATGATTCCATATAAATTATTTGAGCATTTCTTAATACATTTTCTTTAGTTAAATACATTGTATATTCAACACATTAAATGTGCATAAAACAAATCCAACAAGCTTTCTTGCTCCTTAGATTTGTTTTATGTGCATTTAATGTGTTTTATATACAATGTATTTCATGAAACTGAAATTTCATGTATTTCATGAAAATTTAGAAATACTGTAATAATTTATATAGAATTATTTAAAATGTCATTATTTGTTATATCAGATTGGATTACCTACACATGGAAATATATGTAGCAATATATCAAATGAATTAATGTAAAAGAATTAAAGATTGTCAGTTTTATTTAAAAAAAGAAATCAGCAAAAGGGATGAAAATTTTTAGTAGTAGAACATACCTTCACATGCAAGATTTACGTTTCAACAGGTTTTATTGAAGTTTTTAAAACACAAAGAAAAGCAGTTCAAAAGCTTATTTCAACATCAATACAAGTACAGAATCTACAAGTATAAACTAACAACAATCTATAAGTGGTATGTAGTTATTGGGTTACAGTATAAGTGAAAACAGTAGCAGTAAAGTCATCCTGCAGTGAGGTCGGCATGCAAACGGCATGTCAAGTCTCATATTCAGTTACCTTTGTGCACAAGAGACGTACTGGATTTTTGCCTTTACTACTAAGAAACCTCATGGTTTAAATCTTGGACGTATCACCTCCCCTGGAATTTTAAGGGATTTATTTAATAGACCAAATTGTAAAACTATTTGTAAGCTAATTGTGATGGTCCATTAAAAGCCCCGTTGCATTGGAAATGTTGCAGTTTTCCCCGTGCAATTGGGTTACGTCATTTAGGTGCTCTCGTGCTCTAGTTTTGCTTTTTCTTATCGTGCTACCAACATATATTAGATTGCAGAGAGAAGCATCGAATGATATAAACCACAGAAAAACTGTTTCAGGTAATATGGCTATAAATAGAAAACACGTTCTGTCTCGTGCTGTCATGGAAATCCTTCTTAGGTTCTGCATAGGTAAATGAAATGTTCTGCAGGAATGTGACTCACATCTAAAGACACCCCCAGTTGTAAGCCAGTGATTTCTTCTCCTAGTTTTTATTTCAATAGAGGACAAGATGTTACCCCTATTCTTTTTGTTCAACAATATTTTTAGCCCTGGACAAAGTCCACCTAGGATAGCCTTTAGTTCGTAGACTATCACAAATATGTGCACTTTCTTCCATGTACTTGAACTTATCATTACAGTTTCTCCTTTGTAAGTTCCTAGTTCCTGCAATGTAGTAAGGTATTCTCCGCAGGGGGTTTTCTGTAAGTAAAAGTACTAATAACAACCCCTGGCTCTCCTTTCAAATTTAGATCTTAAAAGAAAATTTGAGACCCTCCGACAAAATAGATAGATCTTACTAATTTTCGTTAATGTATTTCACAAACAGTGGTATGGCAGACATATCACCCCTCCAAATAAGAGAAAGGTCATCTATGGATCGGCTAGGTAGCAACAAGTTTTGTGTCTGGCAAGTGAAGACACAATGGCTTTTTCCAAGTGGTGCTCCAAAAGAGAGTAATTAGCGTTTGTATAAAAAGCCGAAAAAATTATCCCTTTTGTGATAGATAATGGATTGTGTATGTGTAGGCCTGCCTGATTGTAGGAGCAGTAGCAAGAGTGATGATGGAATGGTGATGGTTGTAGCCAGCAAACAACAGGCTGTGGTGAACTGGTTGTAGTCATAGGAAGTGTTGGGCTCGAATATTCGCATTTCTAATTTTTATCGCGAATATTGCAAATTCACGAATTTGCCAATATTGCGAATATATTCGCCATATATT
Organism: Hyla sarda; assembly: GCF_029499605.1. Lineage (NCBI taxonomy): Eukaryota > Metazoa > Chordata > Amphibia > Anura > Hylidae > Hyla > Hyla sarda. The sequence continues at coordinate 340,885,087 of NC_079191.1, read as the reverse complement.
TGAAACTACGAATATTCACTTTTTACCTCATATGTGCATATTTGCATATGTTAATATTTGCATATTCCTTTTTTTCACTTGTGGGCCAATTAGAATGATGCAAATACACTTGTCAGAGGTTATCAACAACATCCCTAGCAACCAATAGTAAAGTTGCCCACCCCCTCACTGTTTTCTTCCTCGAATACGCGAATATGCGAATATTCGCATATGCGAATATAAGGTATACGCAAAATTTGCGAATATAAGACGAATATTCGTCTATATTCGTGAAATATCGCAAATTTGAATATTGGCAATGCCGCTCATCACTAGTCATAGTAGCCAAAGGAAAAGACAGCAGGTGGTGGTGGACTGATAGGGCTTGCAGTAGCCAGCTGACAGCAGGTAGAGGTGGTAATACAATGGAATCTGGCACAAGAGGTATAAATTCCTCATTGATCCATGCCAAACATGAGTTTTTCCACGTTGCTGGCTGAAATCTTGATCTCTTAAGGGACATGATGATGCCTGCTATGCTAAGCACTCTATCTGATTCTACACTGTAGGGTCAGCAAGACAGAACACTCATAGCAAACTGGGCAAGTTATGTGCCATTGATCTAATCTGGTCTCATGGTGTCTGTAAGAGAACAGCTTAGGTATGCATCAACCTGTTTGTTCAGGTGGGGTGTACATCCCATTGATGACAATTTATATCAGCGTAAAATATTGGATATAAAAACTGTATCATCATGTGCTCCAACGGAAAGATGTTGCTGCTGCTCCTGCATAGTGCAGGGATATTTCTGGTAGAGGGAGTGGAATGCTGACTGGGATCACAGACTGGACCCCCGTTCAGCAGGTCTTTGTTACTGAAAAGCCGTGACAAGCTGGCTGCATAGCTTCTCCCTATACCTATATCTCGGATGGTGAAAACAATTCCCCTATTCTGATTTATACAGAGGGTCTAAAAGTGTACTTATCCAGTACTCATCTCTTACCTTTAAGTGCGCTAACATGCCTGTCAGTGCACAAGCAAGAAAACATTCAGTTTTCTCATCCTTCTCAGCCAATCAATGTTGAGTTTCACCATGTTGGAATGTCGCAAATGAGGGACTATTGAGGAACACCATTTTGGCACAGTAGGTCTAGAAGGGCATGTTTAAAAACATAAGAATGGCTAAATTAAACACAAACTTTCCTGCACATAGCCAGCACATCATTGAGACCACCATAATATTTTCATAAAATGCTTGACAACAAGATTTGGTACATGTGTCATATAAGGAGATTGTGTCATGCATGCCGCCTAGACACAGGTCAACCATGATGTTTGTGCCATTATTGGTGACCATGTTTCCCAATTTCAGATTGCGACAGAGAGCCAGTGTGAAACTGCCTGCAGTAAACAGGGTACTCCACTGTGTGTTTTTTTGGCCCAGGTTTAGCAGATATAATACAGAATGGCAGTACCTAACTTTACACTGATAAAATGAAGGGAAGGATGATGAGGGTAAGATGGTAGAAGGTCCTGCAAGATGTTGACCCAGTGGCCTGTTAAAGACATATACTATCCCTGACCATAGTTAATACTCTAAATATCTACCGTGGCATTCACTGTGTTGCGCAATGACAACTGTATGGAGTTGCTCACCCTCTCTACCACATGATTCTGCAAACAGGGAAAAGTGCCGTAGCAGGGGGGGGGGGGGGGGGGGAGGAACGGGCTAGCAAAAAAAAAAATAGGATGGTGGGAGCTACCCTTTAAACCCTGGTTAATGAATATATTGAATATTTGGTAATGAAGCATTAAATATGCACAGCATACTGTACATGCAAATAAACCCTTAATGTTTTTAGTCTGTTAACCAATAAAACCTTCTGAAATATAGATGCAGTAGTTCTAAAAATATATAGGGGGAGATTTATCTAAACCTGTGTAGAGGCAGAATGGTGCAGTTGCCCATAGCAACCAATCAAATTGCTTCTTTCATTTTTCACAGGCCTCTTCAAAGATAAAAGAAGCAATCTGATTGGTTGCAATGGGCAACTGCACCACTCTTCCTCTGTACAGGTTTTGATAAATCTCCCCCATAGTAGGTAGATAGACAAATACCTGTAGATAGAAAGATGAATGGATAAATCTAGAAAACATGATTTTCAAGGATGACAACAACAAACAAAACAAAAAATACATAAAATAACAACTGCAAATCTTGTAATACATATAGAGACATATGGGGAGATTTACTAAATGTGGCATTTTCATTAACCACACTAATATAAAGCTTAGTCCATTTTCTGTGCTCTAAATTTACTAAGAGCTGCACACCTTTTTGTAAATCCAGTGGACCTGTGACTGCCCATGCGCGTGGCACAGAAGCTCAGAGCTGTCTTAGATATCTGCAACATTTTCTGTCATAAATTAGACATAAAGTCATATGTTAGAAGGTTGGTTTCCCAGCACACCTCCTCCACGCAAAGCTGTAAAGCCCTTTCTGCCCGCTTGGAGCAAGCAGCATATTCTTTTAAATTCCCCTTTTTTTTTTTTTTTTGCTGAAAAACTTTAAATAAAAAATTAACCCCTGAAAGACTGAGGACGTACCCATACGCCCCCGTTTTAGAGTCCTTAAGGACTGAGGGCATACATTCTGGGACCGGACGGGGATGCCTGCTGAAATCATTCAGCAGGCATCCTGGCACATCACCAAGGGGGTAATGAGATGCAAATCGATGGTCAATTCAGATTGGCGATCTGCGGTGATTCCAGGTCATACGGGTCTCCAGTGACCTGGAAAATAAGGGGGATTGGGGCTGTCCAAGACACCCACGATCCCCCTGAAGGGATAGTTGTGGGTTGGCAGGGGTACCATCCCTCCTATCCCTGCTGTTTGTCTGTCAGAAGCGACCGACCAATAGCAGATCGGGGGGGGGGGGTTAAAGTTCGATTCCCCCATCCTGCCCACCCACAGTACTCCGTGCTGATCAGGGGAACTGTCCTGTGACCGGCGCCGGAGGTCACCCACCATCGGCGGCAGCGGGCAGCGATAACGTGCGGCAGGCTCCCTGGTGCAGACTACTGAAGCCGGTGAGTTGCCTAGCAACATCTGGAGAGCTACAGTTTGGAGACCACTATACAGTGGTCTCTAAACTGTAGCCCTCCAGATGTTGCAAAACTACAATCCCAGCATGCCCAGGCAGCTGTTTGCTGTTTGGGCATGCTGGGATTTGTAGTTTTGCAACAGCTGGAGGGCCACAGTTTAGACATCACTGTACAGTGGTCTCTAAACTGTGGCCCTCTGGATCTTGCAAAATTACAACTCCCAGAATGCCCACACAGCAGTTTGCTATCTGGGCATGCTTGCTGGGATTTGTAGTTTTGCAACATCTGGAGGGCCACAGTTTGGAGATCATTGTGCAGTGGTTTCTAAACTGTGGCCCTCTAAATCTTGCAAAACTACAACTCCCAGCATGCACGTACAGCAAATAGTTGTGTACCTCCAGCTGTTGTATAACTACATCTCCCAGCATGGCCTTCGGCGATCAGTACATGCTGGGAGATGTAGTTTTGCAACAGCTGGAGGCACACTGGTTGGAAAATGCTGAGTTAGGTAACAGAACCTAACTGAAAGTTAGTGTAAAAAAATAAAATTACACTACCATGCTGGTGTTTCCCCATACTTCTTATTTTCACAAGAGGTAAAAGGAAAAAAATACTCTGCGGGTGCACAACAAGGCTCAGGAGTGAGAGCGCATAAACGCAAAAACATAAATACCCACGTGTGACCCCATTTTGGAAACTACACCCCTCATGGAAAGTAACAAGGGGTATAGTGAGCTCCTAGAAGGAGCACCATTGGGCTTTTGGAGAGAAAATTTGTCCAGAATTGAAGTCCATGTGTGTTTACAAAGCCCCCATAGTGCCAGAACAATGGACCCCCTCCCCCACATGTGACCCCATTTTGGAAGCTACACCCCTCATGGAATGTAATAAGGGGTGCAGTGAGCATTTACGCCCCACAGTTGTCCGACAGATTTTTGGAACAGTGGTCCGTGAAAATGAAAAATGTAATTTTTCATTTGCACAGCCCACTGTTCCAAAGATCTGTTGAATGCCAGTGAGATGTAAATGCTCACTGCACCACTTATTATATTCTGTGAGAGGTATAGTTTCCAAAATGGGGTCACATTTGAGGGGGGTCCACTGTTCTGGCACCATGGGGGGGCTTTGTAAATGCTCATGGCCCCCAACTACCATTCCAAACAAATTCTCTCTCCAAAAGCCCAATGGCGCTCCTTCTCTTCTGAGCATTGTAGTGTGGCAACAGAGCACTTGACGTCCACACATGGGGTATTTCCATCCTCAAAAGAAATGGGGTTACAAATTTTGGGGAGCATTATCTCCTATTACCCCTTGTAAGAATGTAAAATTTGGGGAAAAACTGCATTTTTGTGAAAAAAAAAAAAATTTCATTTACACATCCGATTTTAACGAAAATTCGTCAAACACCTGTGGCGTGTTAAGGCTCACTGTACCCCTTGTCACGTTCCTCAAGGGGTGTAGTTTTCAAAATAGAGTGCCATGTGGGTTTTTTCTGTTCAGGCACCATAGGGAATTCCTAAATGTGACATGCCCCCCAAAAGCCATTTCAGCAAAGTTTGCTTTCCAAAAACCAAAAGTGGCTCCTTCTCTTCTGAGCATTGTAGTACGGCAGCAAAGCACTTGACGTCCAGACTAGTGATGAGCAGCATTTCCCATATTTGAATTTGCGATATTTCGCGAGTATATAGACGAATATTCGTCCTATATTCGCGAATTTTGCGTATTCGTTATATATGCATGTGTGCATATCCACATATTTCTGTATTCAAGGAAGAAAACAGTGAGGGGGTGGGCAACCTTACTATTGGTTGCTAGGGATGTTGTTGATAACCTCTGACAATTTTGCATAATTCTAATTGGCCCACAAGTGAAAAGAAGGAATATGTGAATATTCAGATAAGCGAATAGGCACATATATGAATATTCACATATGCGAATATGCGCATATGTGCATATGTGGAAAGAAAGTGAATATTCACAATTTAGAATATATAGCAAATATATTCACAATATTCGTGAATTAGCGAATTTGTGATAGTCACGATAAAAATTTGAAATGCAAATATTCTCCCCCAACACTAGTCCACACATGGGGAATTTTGATACTCAGAAGAGATGGGGTTACACATTTTGGGGGGGCATTTTCTCCTATTACCTCTTGTAAAAATGGGAGATTTGTGGAAAAAACAGCATTTTAGTGAAAAAAATATTTAATTTACACATCCGACTTTAATGAAAAGTCATCAAACACCTGTGGGGTGTTAAGGCTCACTATACACCTTTCTACGTTCCTTGAGGGGTGTAGTTTCCAAAATAGTATGCCATGTGTTTTTTTTTTTTTTTTTGCTGTTCTGGCACCATAGGGGCTTCCAAAATGCGACATGTCCCCCAAAAACCATTTCAGCAAAATTCACTCTCCAAAATGCCTTTGTCGCTCCTTCCCTTCTGAGCCCTCTAGTGCACCCACATATGAGGTATTTCTGTACTCAAGAGAAATGGGGTTATACATTTTGCGGGATTTCTCTCCTTTTACCCCTTGTAAAAATTCAAAAAATGGCTCTACAAGAACATGCAAGTGTAAAAAAATAAAGATTTTGAATTTTCTCCCTCACCTTGCTGCTATTCCTGTGAAACACCTAAAGGGTTAAGACACTTTCTGAATGTCATTTTGAATACTTTGGGGTGCAGTTTTTTTAATGGGATCATTTATGGGGTTTTTCTAATATGAAGACCCCTCAAATCCACTTCAAAATTGAACTGGTCCCTGCAAAATTAACATTTTGAAAATTTTGTGAAAAATTAGAAAATTGCTGCTGAACTTTGAAGCCCTCTGATGTCTTCCAAAAGTAAAAACATGTCAACTTTATGATGCCAACATAAAGTAGACATATTGTATATGTGAATCAATATATCATTAAAGTTAGAAAAATGCAAAATTTCTCAACTTTTCATGAAATTTGAGGATTTTTCACCAAGAACGGATGCAAGTAACAACAAAAATATACCACTATGTTAAAGTAGAATATGTCACAAAAAAACATTCTTGGAATCAGAATAAACGGTAAAAGCATCCAAGAGTTATTAATGCATAAAGTGATATCAGAATTGCAAAAAGGGCTCAGTACTTAAAGGGTAGCTCCCACCATCATGTTTTTTTTTTCTGTCCCTGCCTTTTGACCTTCTATTCCTAACACCCTCCCTGCCTTTTCTTTTAAATTATTTAAAAAATGGCATTTAGTCTGCCTGGTAGTGTGCTCACTACCAGGCAGACTTCCCCAGCAGGCACCATGTCACTGAGGCCTGCTGGGGGGCCAACTTCCGCCCTTAGTTCTCCTAACAGGGTGCCTCCAGCTGTTTCACCACTACATTTCCCAGCATGCCCTGACATCTATTGGCTGTCAGGGCATGCTGGGAGTTGTATTGGTAAAACAACTCGAGACACCCAGGACAGGAGCTTCATGGGGGAAGGAGTGAGCCGAGAGCCGGTGCGGGAGGGACGGGTGCGGGGGAGCCTCTTCCTGCAGCTCGATGAGTGACACCCAAACACTCCCCCCCTGCCCCTCGTATCTTGCAGCAGTGCCGTCGGCGAGTGCGTGGAGCCGATGCGCAGCCCTAGATGTTCCTGCGCCTGCGCAAAATTTCGACTGATGCCCTGCCGGAATCAGTCGGAATTTTGCAGTGACGTCACTCCGCACTGTATTCGGCCACTAGCAGGGCGACACCTAGTGGCCAAATTTCAAATTGCTTTTTAAATGTTTTAAAAGCATTTTTTTTTTTTAAATAAAAGTATATTAGAGATATGTTGTAGTACTTAAGTACTACAACATATCAAAAATAATTTTTCATGACAGTGCCCATTTAAGCTGAAAAATGACTCAGTCCTTAAGGGGTTAAGCAAAATTGTCAACAACAAAAAAATAGACTACTCTTGTGGCTTAGGAAATTTCCCCATGAAGCTAATGCCGATTTCAATAACTAAAAACATCAGTTATTTATAAAGAAACATTATGTAGCGAAGATGAATCAAACTTCCAGTGTTCAAAATACAACAAATGTGCTGGAAAAAATATATGTATTGTATTTTTTAACAAGTATTATTGTATCCACTGTAAGTGCTTAGAAACCATAACAATAGACTTGTTGCTAGTGAAACTACTAAGTTTCTGCTTCAAAAGATTCCCAAGAGCCTAATAAATGAAACTAATCAAATAGAACAAAACTCACGGCTGATGGCAATTTATAGAAATTGTATAGAACCATTTCTGACTTTAGTAAAGTCTATACAGTAGAATTGAGCAAGAAGTATTGTACAGAAAAACAATATCACAAAGAAATGTATTACCTACATACATACCTAATGTTACAAAATATTTAACCCCTTCCCACCACAGCAATTTCATTTTTTTTACCTTTCAGGTGTATAGCATTTAAATTTTTTTTTTCACAGTGATCTTTGAGGGCTAATCTTTTCTAGGTGCATACCAAGAATTGTTACATTTGGATATATACAGTGTTTTGTGTATAAAATCCTTTCTTCTTTTACAGTAGGTAGGAATTTAGCACATTTTGCCTCAGTTTTGGACTCCGATTACCCCATTCTGTAAGCTTGCTGGCTACCCCATACATTTTTTAATATGTAAGTAAAAGGCATCAATAAAGCTGGGTTCACATATGTCCGACATCTGGCATAGGTGAGCTCAGCCTAGATCTGGACGCAACTGATGCCACATCTGATAACAAGTTGTCATCAGTTGTATGGCATCTGGCATCCATTGTTTCTGCACAGCGGACAGGTGAACGCAGCAAGCTGCGTTCCACTGTCCAGTGCCCTCTGACGTGTATAACCATCCGGCATCAAAATTGAGATGCTGGATGATTGTGAACTGTCCCATTGAAATGAATGGGATCAGTTCTAGCATCAGATAAGTTAAGTTAAAAATAACTTAGTTTTCTAAGGCTGGGTTCACATATATCAGGCAAAACTGATGCTAGAACTGAACCCATTCATTTGAATGGGACATTTCACAGTCATTCAGCATCTCAATTTTGACGCCGGATGGTTGGACATGCCGGAGAACACCGGACAGGGGAACGCAATGGATGTCAGATGCCTTACATCTGATGACATCTTTTCATCAGTTGTTGCATCAGTTGCATTGAGATCAAAGCTAAGTTTACCTATGCTGGATGCCGGACATATGTGAACCCAGACTTAGAACTCTCAGGTGTTAACTATCTGGTCCTGAAGCTTTGCTTACATTTACTTTATTTAACCCCTTTTCTCCAGTTTTGACCTTAATGACCAAGCCCAATTTTTTTTATCTGACATGTGTCTTTTAAATGTTAATAACTTTAAATTGCTTTTACTAAGCAACTCGATTATGAGATTTTTTTTTAATGACAAATTGTACTTTATATTAGTGGCAATTTTGGTTGGCATATTCAGTGTTTTTTTGTGAAAAACTCAAAATATTTGGAAAAACTAAATTGCATTTGTCTAGATTTAAACTGTTCTCTTGTTTGAGAAACCACCAAATGTACCACACCAAATGTATTATTAATTCACATCCACAAAATGCTCATTGCTACCATCTGTGCTTTGCAAACACACCGTGAGGTGCTGATGAGGAACAGAGGGAGCACCCTCCCTTTATAAACCTAATAGACGTTGTGGACACAGCTGCTGATCTCCTCTGACGGGGCCCCTCCTCTCCTCCGAATGCTTCACTGGCTGAAGCATCGGAGAAGGGGGAAAGCAGGAGACCCGGCAAAAGTCACTCCTATTGGTCTGTCAGTGCTGATGGTCGGTTGTGCTGCACAGCTGAGCTCACTAAAATGTCACAGGCCTGGTGCTGCTGTGATAGTTTAAAATCGTCAGGTACATGTACGTGGTGATGCGGCAGGTCAGTCTTAATCACCATCTATATGTACCTGATTTTGCGTAAAGGGGTTAATTTACCTTGGACCATGTCTACATTAAGCCAGTTCAGTACATAACATGATGTGTAAGCAGCACTGGCTTGGCCTGCACCAGCTTCTCCCCCTTCCTTTGTATATACAAAGGTTAAGAACCTATGTAATTTTTAGATTTTTTAATTGAGGTTTTAAGTTCTCTGCAATTTTTTAAGGTTAAAGTTGACCCCTCAGATTTGTATATTTGAGTGCTATTTTTATGTCATTTATTGCCCTTTTATCATCAGTTGTCAGTCATGTAGGATTTAGTTTCCATCATTTATACTTGTTCCCCATAGGAATAAATTTGATAGTATAGTTATTCAGCATAGATTTTAAAATTTCCCATTTATTATCTGTGTGAAAGTATACTTGACGTGCTTAATACTTAACATTTTATATTCTTCATAAAATATCGCCAACATAAATTTATAAGAAAGGTGCCACAATCAGCAACCATAAGCAAAATGGTGCCACAATCAGCATACATATAAACCCTGTATAGAGAGTAAACCTCCTACTGCTATGTCTACAGTCTGGTTGAGGAACACATATAAACCTCCATTTAGGTGAAACATAAACAAGTTCTTATTTGTGGCTCACTACCATGCCCCTAGAACCACTCAACACATTTCTGTCGCCAAATCACTGGAGGCTTCCTCAGGGGAGAAACTGTTTAGGGATTGTGAGCAAATATGATAGAGTAGGTGTGTAAAGATGACAGACACCCCCGAAAATATATAATCATAGAGAAATGCTTATAATGTAGTATCCCCTGGTAAATAAAGAGAGTGCTAGTCATAGCATATTGTACTCCCGAGGTCAAAAGGCATATTTAACAGCATCAATTTTACCCCATATGTTAAGGGGGTGCTAATTTTCAAAACGGCCGATGACCTATAAAACAGAGGGAAAAAGAAACCTCAATAGCAGGAAACATCACCTAAAAATAAAGGTATCACAAAAGCATTGATGTTGTCATCACCCTCATAAGTAAGTCACATATGCATGAATACTGTGTATCCACGGGATACGTCAGGCAGTATGATAACTGCTAATCCCTTTAAGGAAACGATAAAATGTGAGAAATGACACACTTGGCAGCTAATCGACTGCCTGGTCTGCCGAATCAATGGCTACTCACATGTGACCGGGGATCCTTTGGCGCGCATCTCCTGGCTGCAGTGGCAGACAGGGGATGGTAAACAGCCGGCGGTTATATACAGACCAGATGCCGGGCGGCATCTGACATCATCACTCAGCGTTCGCGCTAAGTGTTGAGCGCAGTGCTCCCCGGCAGCATCGATGCCGAGCTGACACACCCCCCTCGCCACCAAGGGGAAGCATCTCGGCTGTCAAGGTAACAAGACAAGCCGAGATTGCTCGGCATCCATGTGTGCTGTCAGGGGGATAACTAAATTAAAAAGGTGTTTGCATAGCTGATGATAAGGTATTATAACAGGATATTGGACCTGAATATGATACTAAACACTGCATGAAAGAGAAGTGGTGTCCATTGAGGCATCACTGACATGAAGATGACAGGATGGCCACATTATACGAGGTTATGAAAACAATTAGCTAGCCCTTGTATCATACCAGGGGCTGCTGTAATAAAAAGTTCATAGTAGTCTTTGATAGAATTATATAGCAAGGGTGCACTAGGTCCCACTGGGGGCAGTTATTCCCTAACCTGCCTCAATGTTGGGGGGATAGGGGAGGGTGGAGTTAGGCTGGTCATGGGTCTAGTTTATTCTGATCCTGATACGCCCTATACTATGCCCTGGGCCTAGGTGGGGTGGCTGCACTAAAAAGTGCTGTCCCACTCGGGAACCTAACCTATTGGATCCTAGTACACCCTGTCCTACTTAGCAGGTATCACTCACTCCTCAGTGGATCCCACTATCCTCCCTAGGCTGCCTGTACACCTGTCATACTCACCCTAGGTACACAACACTGAAAATACATCCTCTGTCCTAGCGACATAATCTAGTCCAAGAAACAGATAAAGTAAAACTGTTCATTCAAAATATTTGGAGCACGGCTTTCTAAATAAAAGCGAGCACTGAGTTATGACGTCAGACGATGCCCGGCATCTGGTCTGTATATAACCGCCGGCTGTTTACCATCCCCTGTCTGCCACTGCAGCCAGGAGATGCAGACCAAAGGATCCCCGGTCACACGTGAGTAGCCGTTGATTCGGCAGACCAGGCAGTCCATTAGCTGCCTGGTGTTTCATTTCTCACGTTTTATCTTTTCCTGACAGGGATTAGCAGTTATTATACTCCATGACATATCCTGCTGATATACAGTATTCATGCAGATGTGACTTGCGTATGTAGGTGATGACAGGAGCAATGCTTTTGTGATACCTTTATTTTTAGGTTATGTTTGCTCCATTTCACGCTGCTATTGAAGTTTCTTTTTCCCACTTTTTTACAGATCATCTGCCGTTTAGAAAATTAGCACCCCTTAACATATGGGGTAAAATTGATGCTGTTAAACATGCCTTTTGACCTCAGGAGTATAATATTCTATAACTAGCACTCTTTTTAATTACCAGGGGATCCTACACTATAAGCATCTCTCTATGATTATATATTTTTATATAGTTACATTGTTACATAGTTAGTATGGTTGAAAAAAGACATACGTCCATCAAGTCCAACCAGGGAATTGAAGGGAAGGGTGTAAGGGAAGGGATGTAGTTTTATAATTCTGCATAAGTATTAATGTTATTTTGTTCCAGGAATATATCTAACCCTGTTTTAAAGCTATTAATTGTTCCTGCTGTGACCAGTTCCTGAGGTAGACTGTTCCATAAATTCACAGTTCTTATGGTAAAGATGGCGTGTCGCCCCTTTAGAATAAACCTTTTCTTCTCCAGACGGAGGGAGTGCCCCCTCGTCCTTTGGGGGGGTTTAACCTGGAACAGTTTTTCTCCATATTTTTTGTATGGGCCATTTATATACTTATATACGTTTATCATATCCCCCCTTAAACGTCTCTTCTCAAGACTAAACAATTGTAACTCCTTTAATCGCTCCTCATAACTAAAATGTTCCATGTCCCATATAAGTTTAGTCGCACGTCTCTACACCCTTTCCAGCTCCACAGTGTCCCTTTTATGGACAGGCGACCAAAACTGAACAGCATATTCCAGGTGAGGCCGTACCAATGCTTTATAAAGGGGGAGTATTATGTCCCTGTCCCTTGAGTCCATACCTCTTTTGATACATGACAATATCCTGCTGGCTTTGGAAGCAGCAGCCTGACATTGCATGCTATTCTGAAGTCTGTGATCTACAAGTACACCCAGATCCTTCTCTACCAGTGACTCTGCCAGTTTAATCCCCCCTAAGACATACGACGCATGCATGTTATTAGTACCCAGATGCATAACTTTTGTTACGCCGAGCGCTCCGGGTCCCCGCTCCTCCCCGGAGCGCTCGCAGCATCCTCTCATTCGCAGCGCCCCGGTCAGACCTGCCGACCGGGTGCGCTGCAATATCACTCCCAGCCGGGATGCGATTCGCGATGCGGGAGGCGCCCGCTCGCGATGCGCATCCCGGCTCCCGTACCTGACCCGTTCCCCGTCTGTCTTGTCCCAGCGCGCGCGGCCCCGCTCCTTAGTTCGCGCGCGCGCCGGGTCTCTGCAATTTAAAGGGCCACTGCGCCACTGATTGGCGCAGCAGGCTTAAGCAGTATGTTCACCTGTGCACTCCCTACTTATACCTCACTTCCCCTGCACTCCCTCGCTGGATCTTGTTGCCATTGTGCCAGTGAAAGCGTTCCCTTGTGTGTTCCTAACCTGTGTTCCAGACCTCCTGCCGTTGCCCCTGACTACGATCCTTGCTGCCTGCCCTGACCTTCTGCTACGTCCGACCTTGCTCTTGTCTACTCCCTTGTACCGCGCTTATCTTCAGCAGTCAGAGAGGTTGAGCCGTTGCTGGTGGATACGACCTGGTTGCTACCGCCGCTGCAAGACCATCCCGCTTTGCGGCGGGCTCTGGTGAATACCAGTAGCAACTTAGAACCGGTCCACGCCAATCCCTCTCTGGCACAGAGGATCTACCTCCAGCCAGCCGAATCGTGACAGTAGATCCGGCCATGGATCCCGCTGAAGTCCCGCTGCCAGTTGTCGCCGACCTCACCACGGTGGTCGCCCAGCAGTCACAACAGATAGCGCAACAAGGCCACCAGCTGTCTCAACTGACCGTGATGCTACAGCAGCTATTACCACAGCTCCAGCAATCTTCTCCTCCGCCAGCTCCTGCACCTCCTCCGCAGCGAGTGGCCGCTTCCAGCCTTCGATTATCCTTGCTGGATAAATTTGATGGGGACTCTAAGTTTTGCCGTGGCTTTCTTTCGCAATGTTCCCTGCACTTGGAGATGATGTCGGACCAGTTTCCTACTGAAAGGTCTAAGGTGGCTTTCGTAGTCAGCCTTCTGTCTGGGAAAGCTCTGTCATGGGCCACACCGCTCTGGGACCGCAATGACCCTGTCACTGCCTCTGTACACTCCTTCTTCACGGAGATTCGAAGTGTCTTTGAGGAACCTGCCCGAGCCTCTTCTGCTGAGACTGCCCTGCTGAACCTGGTCCAGGGTATTTCTTCTGTTGGCGAGTACGCCATCCAATTCCGTACTCTTGCCTCCGAATTATCCTGGAATAATGAGGCCCTCTGCGCGACCTTTAAAAAAGGCCTATCCAGTAACATTAAAGTTGTGCTGGCCGCACGAGAAATTCCTGCTAACCTGCATGAACTTATTCATCTTGCCACCCGCATTGACATGCGTTTTTCCGAAAGGCGTCAGGACTTTGTTCGCACGAGGCGGTTTTTCTCCCCGGCTCCTCTCTCTTCTGGTCCTCTGCAATCCGTTCCTGTGCCTCCCGCCGTGGAGGCTATGCAAGTTGACCGGTCTCGCTTGACACCTCAAGAGAGGACACGACGCGGCATGGAGAATCTTTGCCTGTACTGTGCCGGTACCGAACATTTCTTGAAGGATTGTCCTATCCGTCCTCCACGCCTGGAAAGACGTACGCTGACTCCGCACAAAGATGAGACAGCTCTTGATGTGAACTCTGCTTCTCCACGCCTTACTGTGCCTGTGCGGATATCTTCTTCTACCTTCTCCTTCTCTGCTATGGCCTTCTTGGATTCCGGATCTGCAGGAAATTTTATTTTGGCCTCTCTCATCAACAGGTTCAACATCCCGGTGACCAGTCTCGCCAGACCCCTCTACATCAATTCTGTTAACAATGAAAGATTGGACTGTACCGTGCGTTACCGCACGGAACCTCTCCTAATGTGCATCGGACCCCATCACGAAAAAATTTAATTTTTGGTCCTCTCCAACTGCACTTCAGAAATTCTTCTTGGATAACCGTGGCTTCAACGCCATTCCCCAACCCTTGATTGGTCCACAGGAGAAATCAAGAACTGGGGTACTTCTTGTCACAGGGACTGTCTTAAACCGGTTTCCAGTACTCCCTGTCGTGACCCTGTGGTTCCCCCGGTATCCGGTCTTCCTAAGGCTTATATGGACTATGCTGATGTTTTTTGCAAAAAGCAAGCAGAGACTTTACCTCCTCACAGGCCTTATGACTGTCCTATTGACCTCCTCCCGGGTACTACTCCACCCCGGGGCAGAATCTATCCTCTGTCTGCTCCAGAGACTCTAGCCATGTCGGAGTACATCCAGGAGAATTTAAAAAAGGGGTTTATCCGCAAGTCCTCCTCTCCTGCCGGAGCTGGATTTTTTTTTGTGTCCAAAAAAGATGGCTGCCTACTCCCTTGCATTGATTACCGCGGACTTAATAAAATCACGGTAAAAAAAAGCTACCCCTTACCTCTTATCTCGGAACTCTTTGATCGCCTACAAGGCGCCCACATCTTTACCAAACTGGACTTAAGAGGTGCTTATAATCTCATCCGCAATCAGGGAGGGGGACGAATGGAAGACTGCATTTAACACCAGAGATGGACACTTTGAGTATCTGGTCATGCCCTTTGGCCTGTGCAACGCCCCTGCCGTCTTCCAAGACTTTGTTAATGAAATTTTTCGTGATCTCCTATATTCCTGTGTTGTGGTTTATCTGGACGATATTCAGATTTTTTCTGCCAACTTAGAAGAACACCGCCAGCATGTCCGCATGGTTCTTCAGAGACTTCGGGACAATCAACTTTATGCCAAAATGGAGAAATGTCTCTTTGAATGTCAATCTCTTCCTTTCCTAGGATACTTGGTCTCTGGCCAGGGACTACAAATGGACCCAGATAAACTTTCTGCCGTCTTAGATT
The DNA here is from genome assembly GCF_029499605.1 of Hyla sarda. Taxonomy (NCBI): domain Eukaryota; kingdom Metazoa; phylum Chordata; class Amphibia; order Anura; family Hylidae; genus Hyla; species Hyla sarda. Next base: position 340,869,749 of record NC_079191.1, on the reverse strand, counting down.
GGCCACGCCCCTCCGGACTCCGTGCTATCCAAAGTTTTTTGGGGTTCGCCAATTATTACAGACAATTCATTCCACACTTCTCCACTATTGTGGCCCCTATCGTGGCTTTAACCAAGAAAAATGCCAATCCTAAGTCCTGGTCTCCCCAAGCGGAAGACGCATTTAAACATCTCAAGTCTGCCTTTTCTTCTGCTCCCGTGCTCTCCAGACCTGACCCATCTAAACCCTTTCTATTGGAGGTAGATGCCTCCTCTGTGGGAGCTGGAGCTGTCCTTCTACAAAAAAATTCTTCCGGGCATGCTGTTACTTGTGGTTTTTTTTCTAGGACCTTCTCTCCGGCGGAGAGAAACTACTCCATTGGTGATCGAGAACTACTAGCCATTAAATTGGCGCTTGAGGAATGGAGGCACCTGCTGGAGGGATCAAAATTTCCAGTTATCATATACACTGATCACAAGAATCTCTCCTATCTCCAGTCTGCCCAACGACTGAACCCTCGCCAGGCTAGGTGGTCGTTGTTCTTTGCTTGTTTTAACTTTGAAATCCATTTTCGCCCTGCTGACAAGAATATTAGGGCCGATGCCCTCTCTCGTTCTTCTGATGCCTCTGAAGTAGAGGTCTCTCCGCAACACATCATTCCTCCGGACTGTCTGATCTCCACTTCTCCAGCTTTCATCAGGCAAACTCCTCCAGGGAAGACCTTCGTTTCTCCACGCCAGCATCTCGGGATTCTCAAGTGGGGACACTCCTCCCACCTCGCTGATAAAAAAAGAAGAACTCCCCCCATTTTTGCTCCCGGAGACAAGGTATGGCTCTCCGCTAAATATGTCCGCTTTCGTGTCCCCAGTTACAAACTGGGACCACGCTATCTTGGTCCTTTCAAAATCTTGTGCCAGATTAACCCTGTCTCTTACAAACTCCTTCTTCCTCCTTCTCTCCGTATTCCCAATGCCTTCCATGTCTCTCTCCTTAAACCACTCATCATTAACCGCTTCTCTCCCAAAGTTGTTTCTCCCACTCCTGTTTCCGGTTCATCTGACGTCTTCTCCGTGAAGGAGATTCTGGCCTCCAAGACTGTCAGAGGTAAAAAATTTTTTTTAGTGGATTGGGAAAACTGTGGCCCAGAGGAGAGATCCTGGGAACCTGAGGACAACATCCTAGACAAAAGTCTTATCCTCAGGTTCTCAGGCCCCAAGAAGAGGGGGAGACCCAAGGGGGGGGGTACTGTTACGCCGAGCGCTCCGGGTCCCCGCTCCTCCCCGGAGCGCTCGCAGCATCCTCTCATTCGCAGCGCCCCGGTCAGACCTGCCGACCGGGTGCGCTGCAATATCACTCCCAGCCGGGATGCGATTCGCGATGCGGGACGCGCCCGCTCGCGATGCGCATCCCGGCTCCCGTACCTGACCCGTTCCCCGTCTGTCTTGTCCCGGCGCGCGCGGCCCCGCTCCTTAGGGCACGCGCGCGCCGGGTCTCTGCAATTTAAAGGGCCACTGCGCCACTGATTGGCGCAGCAGGCTTAAGCAGTATGTTCACCTGTGCACTCCCTACTTATACCTCACTTCCCCTGCACTCCCTCGCCGGATCTTGTTGCCATTGTGCCAGTGAAAGCGTTCCCTTGTGTGTTCCTAGCCTGTGTTCCAGACCTCCTGCCGTTGCCCCTGACTATGATCCTTGCTGCCTGCCCTGACCTTCTGCTACGTCCGACCTTGCTCTTGTCTACTCCCTTGTACCGCGCTTATCTTCAGCAGTCAGAGAGGTTGAGCCGTTGCTGGTGGATACGACCTGGTTGCTACCGCCGCTGCAAGACCATCCCGCTTTGCGGCGGGCTCTGGTGAATACCAGTCGCAACTTAGAACCGGTCCACCAACACGGTCTACGCCAATCCCTCTCTGGCACAGAGGATCCACCTCCAGCCAGCCGAATCGTGGCAACTTTACATTTATCCACATTGAACCTCATTTGCCATGTGGATGCCCAGACACTTAGTCTATCCATGTCATTGTCACGATGCCGGCTGGCAGGTAGTGGATCCTCTGTGCCAGAGAGGGATTGGCGTGGACCGTGCTAGAGGATCGGTTCTAAGTCACTACTGGTTTTCACCAGAGCCCGCCGCAAAGCGGGATGGTCTTGCTGCGGCGGTAGTGACCAGGTCGTATCCCCTAGCAACGGCTCAACCTCTCTGGCTGCTGAAGATAGGCGCGGTACAAGGGAGTAGACAGAAGCAAGGTCGGACGTAGCAGAAGGTCGGGGCAGGCAGCAAGGATCGTAGTCAGGGGCAACGGCAGAAGGTCTGGAATCACAGGCAAGGAACACACAAGGAACGCTTTCACTGGCACTAGGGCAACAAGATCCGGCGAGGGAGTGAAGGGGAAGTGAGGTGATATAGGGAAGTGCACAGGTGTAAACACTAATTGGAACCACTGCACCAATCAGCGGTGCAGTGGCCCTTTAAATCGCAAAGACCCGGCGCGCGCGCGCCCTAGGGAGCGGGGCCGCGCGCGCCGGGACAGAACTGACGGGGAGCGAGTAAGGTACGGGAGCCGGGGTGCGCATCGCGAGCGGGCGCTACCCGCATCGCGAATCGCATCCCGGCCGGAGGTAGTAACGCAGCGCCCCGGGTCCGTGGAACCGACCGGGGCGCTGCAGTGAGGGAAGTGTAGCGAGCGCTCCGGGGAGGAGCGGGGACCCGGAGCGCTCGGCGTAACAGTACCCCCCCCCTTGGGTCTCCCCCTCTTCTTGGGGCCTGAGAACCTGAGGATCAGACTTTTGTCCAGGATATTGTCCTCAGGTTCCCAGGACCTCTCTTCTGGACCACAACCCTCCCAATCCACTAAAAAAAAAGTTCTTCCCCTGACCTTTTTAGAGGCCAAAATCTCTTTGACAGAGAAGATGTCCGAGGAGCCGGAAACAGGAGTGGGAGGAACAGATTTAGGAGAAAAACGGTTGAGGATGAGAGGTTTAAGAAGAGAGACGTGAAAGGCATTAGGGATACGAAGAGAAGGAGGAAGAAGAAGTTTGTAAGAGACAGGATTAATTTGACACAAAACTTTAAAAGGACCAAGATAGCGTGGTCCCAACTTATAGCTCGGGACACGGAAACGGACATATTTAGCGGAGAGCCATACCTTGTCTCCAGGGGAAAAAATGGGAGGAGCTCTTCTTTTCTTATCTGCGAATCTCTTCATGCGAGAAGAAGCCTGTAAGAGAGAATTTTGGGTCTCTTTCCATATGGTGGAAAGATCACGAGAAATTTCATCCACAGCGGGCAGACCAGAGGGCAAGGGGGTAGGGAGGGGGGGAAGAGGGTGACGGCCGTACACCACGAAAAACGGAGATTTGGAGGAAGATTCAGAGATTCTGAAATTATACGAGAATTCGGCCCAAGGTAGAAGATCTGCCCAGTCATCCTGGCGGGAGGAAACAAAATGTCGTAAATAGTCACCCAAGATCTGGTTAATTCTCTCTACTTGTCCATTGGATTGAGGATGGTATGCAGAAGAAAAATTTAATTTAATCTTGAGTTGTTTACAGAGAGCCCTCCAGAATTTAGACACAAATTGGACGCCTCTATCCGAGACGATCTGTGTAGGCAACCCGTGAAGACGAAAAATGTGTACAAAAAATTGTTTAGCCAACTGAGGCGCTGAAGGAAGACCAGGAAGAGGGATGAAATGTGCCATTTTGGAGAATCGATCAACGACCACCCAAATAACAGTGTTGCCATGGGATGGGGGTAAGTCAGTAATAAAATCCATACCAATCAGAGACCAAGGTTGTTCGGGGACAGGTAGAGGATGAAGAAAACCAGCGGGCTTCTGGCGAGGAGTCTTATCCCGGGCACAGATAGTGCAGGCTCGCACAAAGTCCACCACATCAGTCTCTAGAGTCGGCCACCAATAGAAGCGAGAGATGAGTTGCACAGATTTCTTGATGCCCGCATGACCTGCGAGATGGGAGGAGTGACCCCATTTGAGGATCCCAAGGCGTTGGCGTGGAGAAACAAAGGTCTTTCCTGGAGGAGTTTGCCTGATGGAGGCTGGAGAAGTGGAAATCAGGCAGTCAGGAGGAATGATGTGTTGAGGAGAGAGTTCAATTTCAGAGGCATCTGAGGAACGAGAGAGAGCATCGGCCCTAATGTTTTTATCAGCAGGCCGAAAGTGAATTTCAAAATTAAATCGGGCAAAGAACAGAGACCACCTGGCCTGACGAGGATTCAGCCGTTGGGCAGACTGGAGGTAGGAGAGGTTCTTGTGATCGGTGTAAATAATAACTGGAAATCTTGATCCCTCCAGCAGATGCCTCCATTCCTCAAGTGCTAATTTAATGGCTAGAAGCTCTCGATCCCCGATGGAGTAGTTCCTCTCCGCCGGAGAGAAGGTCCTGGAAAAAAAACCACAAGTAACAGCATGCCCGGAAGAGTTTTTTTGTAGAAGGACAGCTCCAGCTCCCACTGAGGAGGCATCAACCTCCAATAGGAAGGGTTTAGATGGGTCAGGTCTGGAGAGCACGGGAGCCGAAGAAAAGGCAGACTTGAGTCGTTTAAAGGCGTCTTCCGCTTGAGGAGGCCAAGACTTGGGATCGGCATTTTTTTTTGTTAAAGCCACAATAGGAGCCACAATGGTAGAAAAATGTGGAATAAATTGCCTGTAATAATTGGCGAAACCCAAAAAACGTTGGATGGCACGGAGTCCGGAGGGGCGTGGCCAATCTAAGACGGCAGAGAGTTTATCTGGGTCCATTTGTAGTCCCTGGCCAGAGACCAAGTATCCTAGAAAAGGAAGAGATTGGCATTCAAACAGACATTTCTCTATTTTGGCATAGAGTTGATTATCACGAAGTCTCTGAAGAACCATACGGACATGCTGGCGGTGTTCTTCAAGATTGGCAGAAAAAATCAGGATATCGTCCAGATATACAACAACACAGGAGTATAGTAGATCACGAAAAATTTCATTAACAAAGTCTTGGAAGACGGCAGGGGCGTTGCATAGACCAAAGGGCATGACCAGATACTCAAAGTGTCCATCTCTGGTGTTAAATGCCGTTTTCCATTCATCCCCCTCTCTGATGCGGATGAGATTATAAGCACCTCTTAAGTCCAGTTTGGTAAAAATATGGGCACCTTGGAGACGATCAAAGAGTTCAGAGATGAGGGGTAGGGGGTAGCGGTTCTTAACCGTGATTTTATTAAGACCGCGGTAGTCAATGCAAGGACGTATTCAGACATGGCAAGAGTCTCTGGGACGGACAGAGGATAGATTCTGCCCCGGGGTGGAGTAGTGCCCGGGAGGAGGTCAATGGGACAATCATAAGGCCTGTGAGGAGGTAGAGTCTCAGCTTGTTTTTTGCAAAAAACGTCCGCAAAGTCCATATAGGCCTTAGGGAGACCGGTTACATGAGGAAGCACAGGGACACGGCAAGGTTTACTGGGAACCGGTTTTAAGCAGTCCTTGGAACAAGAGGGCCCCCAACTCTTGATCTCCCCAGTGGACCAATCCAGGATTGGGGAATGGAGTTGAAGCCAGGGAAGTCCAAGAAGGATTTCAGAAGTGCAATTGGGGAGGACCAACAGTTCAATCCTCTCGTGATGAGATCCGATGCACATTAGAAGGGGCTCCGTGCGGAAACGTATAGTACAGTCCAATCTTTCATTGTTTACACAATTGATGTAGAGGGGTCTGGCGAGACTGGTCACCGGGATGTTGAACCTGTTGACGAGAGAGGCTAAGATGAAATTTCCTGCAGATCCAGAGTCCAAGAAGGCCACAGCAGAGAAGGAGAAGGCAGAGGCAGACATCCGCACAGGCACAGTAAGACGTGGAGAAGCAGAGTAGACATCAAGGACTGTCTCACCTTTGTGCGGAGTCAGCGGACGTCTTTCCAGGCGGGGAGGACGGATAGGACAATCCTTCAGGAAGTGTTCGGTACTAGCACAGTACAGGCAGAGATTCTCCATGCGGCGTCGTGTCCTCTCTTGGGGTGTCAGGCGAGACCGGTCGACCTGCATAGCCTCCACGGCGGGAGGCACAGGAACAGATTGCAGGGGACCAGAGGAGAGAGGAGCCGGGGAGAAGAAACGCCTCGTGCGAACAGAGTCCATATCCTGGCGGAGCTCCTGACGCCGTTCGGAAAAACGCATGTCAATGCGAGTGGCAAGATGGATGAGTTCATGTAGGTTAGCAGGGATTTCTCGTGCGGCCAGAACATCTTTAATGTTGCTGGATAGGCCTTTTTTAAAGGTCGCGCAGAGTGCCTCATTATTCCAGGATAATTCTGAAGCAAGGGTACGGAACTGTACGGCATACTCGCCAACGGAAGAATTACCCTGGACCAGGTTCAACAGGGCAGTCTCAGCAGAAGAGGCTCGGGCAGGTTCCTCAAAGACACTTCGAATTTCCGAGAAGAAGGAGTGTACAGAGGCAGTGACGGGGTCATTGCGGTCCCAGAGCGGTGTGGCCCAAGCCAGGGCTTTTCCAGACAGCAGGCTGACTACGAAAGCCACCTTAGACCTTTCAGTGGGGAACTGGTCCGACATCATCTCCAAGTGTAATGAACATTGGGAAAGAAAGCCACGGCAAAACTTAGAGTCCCCATCAAATTTATCCGGCAAGGATAGTCGTATTCCAGAAGCGGCCACTCGCTGCGGAGGAGGTACAGGAGCTGGCGGAGGAGATGATTGCTGGAGCTGTGGTAGTAACTGTTGTAGCATAACAGTCAGTTGAGACAGCTGTTGGCCTTGTTGCGCAATCTGTTGTGACTGCTGGGCGACCACCGTGGTGAGGTCAGCGACAACTGGCAGAGGAACTTCAGCGGGATCCATGGCCGGATCTACTGTCACGATGCCGGCTGGCAGGTAGTGGATCCTCTGTGCCAGAGAGGGATTGGCGTGGACCGTGCTAGAGGATCGGTTCTAAGTCACTACTGGTTTTCACCAGAGCCCGCCGCAAAGCGGGATGGTCTTGCTGCGGCGGTAGTGACCAGGTCGTATCCCCTAGCAACGGCTCAACCTCTCTGGCTGCTGAAGATAGGCGCGGTACAAGGGAGTAGACAGAAGCAAGGTCGGACGTAGCAGAAGGTCGGGGCAGGCAGCAAGGATCGTAGTCAGGGGCAACGGCAGAAGGTCTGGAATCACAGGCAAGGAACACACAAGGAACGCTTTCACTGGCACTAGGGCAACAAGATCCGGCGAGGGAGTGAAGGGGAAGTGAGGTGATATAGGGAAGTGCACAGGTGTAAACACTAATTGGAACCACTGCACCAATCAGCGGTGCAGTGGCCCTTTAAATCGCAAAGACCCGGCGCGCGCGCGCCCTAGGGAGCGGGGCCGCGCGCGCCGGGACAGAACTGACGGGGAGCGAGTAAGGTACGGGAGCCGGGGTGCGCATCGCGAGCGGGCGCTACCCGCATCGCGAATCGCATCCCGGCCGGAGGTAGTAACGCAGCGCCCCGGGTCCGTGGAACCGACCGGGGCGCTGCAGTGAGGGAAGTGTAGCGAGCGCTCCGGGGAGGAGCGGGGACCCGGAGCGCTCGGCGTAACAGTCATCATGTAACTAATGCACATCCTCTATAGACTGTACCGTGCTACAAAGCTTGGTGTCATCTGCAAAGATAGAAACAGAGCTGTTAATACCATCCTCTATATCATTGATAAATAAATTAAACAGCAGTGGGCCCAGTACAGAACCTTGGGGTACACCACTAATAAACGTGGACCAATCAGAGTACGAATTATTGACCACCACTCTCTGGGTACGATCCATGAGCCAGTGTTCAATCCAGTTACAAACTAAAGTTTCCAAACCCAAAGACCTTAACTTACCTGTCAGACGTCTATGAGGGACAGTATCAAACGCTTTAGCAAAATCCAGAAACACTATATCCACAGGCATTCCTCTGTCAAGGCTTCTACTCACCTCTTCATAAAAGCAAATTAGATTGGTTTGACAACTTCTATCCTTAGTAAACCCATGCTGGCTATCACTTATAATACAATTATCCCCTATGTATTCCTGTATGTAATCATTTATAAGTCCTTCAAACAATTTACCCACAATGCACGTTAAACTTACCCGTCTATAATTGCCTGGCAAAGACCTAGAGCCCTTCTTGAAGATTGGTACCACATTCGCCTTGCGCCAGTCCCTTGGCACAATACCAGATACCAGAGAATCTCTAAATATCATGAACAAGGGTACAGATATTACTGAACTTACCTCTCTAAGAACTCTTGGGTGTAGTCCATCAGGTCCTGGAGATTTGCTTACATTTACTTTACTTAACTTACCTTGTACCATCTCTACATTAAGCCAGTTCAGTACATTACATGATGTGTTACCAGCACTGACCTGTCCAATGTCAGCTCCTCCTTCTTCCATAGTATATACAGAACTAAAGAACCCATTCAGTAGCTCCGCCTTCTCTTGATCACCTGTGACAACCTCCCCATTATCATTATTAAGGGGTCCTACATGCTCTGTCCTTGTTTTTTTTTTGTATTTATATATCTAAAAACATATTTAGGATTAGTTTTGCTTTCTTTGGCCACCTGTCTCTCTTGTAGAATTTTTGCTGTTTTTATTACATTTTTACTGATTTTATTAAGCTCCTTGTACTTTTAAAATGTTATAGCTGTCCCAGCAGATTTGTATTTTTTGAAGGCTATTTTTTGTTGTTGTTTATTGCTCTTTTAACATCATTTGTCAGCCAAGTAGGATTTAGTTTTAATCGTTTATATTTGTTCCCCTTTGGTATATTTAGCTGTATAGTTATTTTGAGTTGATTTAAAGATGTCCCATTTACCTTCTGTATCAGTATTTGAGAACACCTCCCCCCAGTCTATGTCCTGTAGTGCAGCTCTCAGCCCAGGGAAATTTGCCTTTTTAAAGTTATATGTTTTTGCCTTCCCCGTCTGTCTTTGTTTTCTACATTTTAAGTCAAAAGTAACTATATTGTGGTCACTATTACCAAGGTTTTCCCGCACAGTTACATTACCAACCAGCTCTGCGTTGTTGGAAATGATCAGATCCAACAAGGCATCACTTCTTGTTGGGTCCTCCACAAACTGGCCCATAAAATTATCCTGCAATAAATTTAGGAATTTTCTCCCCTTTGTAGTTTTAGCCAGCCCCCGACCCCAATCTATATCTGGATAGTTAAAATCTCCCATTATTACCACTGTACCTGCCCGGGCAGCCCTCTCTATTTGTTTATGCAGCTTACCTTCTATCACCTCAGTGATGTTAGGGGGTCTGTAGATTACACCAAATATAATTTTTTCACTATTTCCCTCCTTTTGTAATTCTACCCACAATGATTCCACATCCTTAAAATCATCACACACTATGGCATCGTTCACACTGACTTTCATACCACTTCTCACATACAGACAGACTCCACCACCTTTTCTGTTCATTCTATCCTTGCGAAACAATGTAAACCCCTGCAGATTAACAGCCCAGTCATGGGAGGAGTCCAGCCATGTCTCAGTGACCCCAACTATATCAATATGTTCCTCCAGTATCAAGGCCTCAAGCTCCCCCATTTTATTTGCTAGGCTTCTGGCATTTGTGAACATACACTTTACATTTCCATTAAGTTTTACACATATAGTCTCACTATTGGGATTTTCTGAGTTATTGGGGTTAATGTTATTATTTGAGTTATAAGGGCTAATTGTACAATTTAAGTTATTGGGGATAATGGGATTTTTTGTGTTATTGGGTCTAACGTTATTATTTAAGTTATTGGGGCCCATGGTATTTTTTTGAGTTAATGGGGCTTATTGTAGTTATTGAGTTATTGGGGCTAAGGGAATTTTTTGAATTATTGGGATTACAATTTTTCGGGCTACATTTATTTTTACGGCTGGTTTGTAACCCATGGATCTCCTTATCCACTGCTCTTACCCTCCCCCCACAGGACTCCTCTCCACCCACCATTATGTCCTGACCCCTCTCTAACCCTATCCCTCCCACTATCTGCTTCCTTTGCTTTATTATCCTTTGCTTTATTATACTAGTGACGTCATTAAACCATATGCCTACATTTCACATTTGAGACAAATGAGACTGCCCTCCCCTTTCTGGATGTCCTCATTACAAAGGACAACACTGGCACTATGCAAACAGTGTATATGAAACAGACGGCCACCAAAAGTTTCCTGAGGTGGGAGAGCTGCCACACGGCCTCCGTGAAAAGGGGGATACTGAATTGGCAGTATCTCCGCCTCAGGAGGAACTGCTCAACCATCCAAGAGTTTAAAGTACAAGCTAAGGGTCTACAAGTCCATTTCCTTGCCCTTGGGTACCCACAGTATATACTGGGGCAAGCCCACAGAAATGCCCTCAACATGGAGAGGGACAGGTTGTTGAAACCCCAAAGGAGGGGGGACACTCCCCATATAATTAGTATATTCGATATGGCCGCTCAAATAAGATCACTCATCCAAAAACACTGGCCCATCCTTCACTGGGGCCAATTAAAAAGGACCAACTCACATGGCTGGATCACATGAAACCAAAGGGCAGCTGTAACAGGACACGGCAGGTGGTGGATCCTCTGGGCCTGTGTGTCCTTCCTCTGGCAAGGAAGAATGTTCCCAATTCAAGACTTTACATCTGAGTTTAAAAGGCACAGAAGATATCACAGGGGAACAAGACAGTGATCTTGCCAATATTGTCCCCAAAAAGTGATTTCTCCAGATTTCCAGTCAAGTTGTGGAGAATGACGTTGAAGCCAAGGAAGAGCCAGAAGAAGCTCCAAAGTTCAATGTGGTAACATATAGAACTAAATTTTTTTCCGTATGCAAATGTCCTACTTGCATGACGAGGGGTTCTGTGCGAAATTGCACCTTACAGTTCAGATTTTGTCCATTAACAGAAGAGATATAGAAGGGCTTGGCAAGACAAGACACTGGAAGACTGTTTTTGTGGAACTGGGAGGCACCAACGAAGTTACCAGCGGAATCGTAGTCCAAAAGAGCAAAAGCGGGGAAAGATGCCTTGACAGAAGAAAATACTTGAATCGAGGTGGTCAAGCAAGGAGAGGTAATATTAACATCTATGAAAGCCACTCCTTCTTATCCAAGTTGAGAGCGTTCTCCCGGACGCGGAAGACATTTAGAACAGTCTTTGAGAAATTGCTCCGGACTGGCACAATATAGGCACCAATTCTCATTGCGTCTACGGGATTTTTCCGTTAAGTGAAAACGGTCCACTTCCATAGCCTCTTCTGCAAGAGGCAAAGTAGAGAGTAGGGGTGGATATTGGAACACGGGGGCCAGATGAGATAAATGCAGAGTTTGGGCAGGTTATTTTTCCAGAGGAAGTTCCTCCTGCCTCTCGGCAAAACATGCATCCGTTCGAGTAGCTAAATGGATAAGTACACTTGTAAGTAAGCATCCTTTATTTGAGAGGAAAGTCCTTTTTTAACCCCTTAAGGACCAAGGACGTACCGGTAAGTCCTTGGTCCTGCTCTCCTGATATAACGCGGGGTTACACAGTAACCCCGCATCATATCACGACGGGCCCGGCGTCATAGTGAAGCCGGGACCCGCCTCTAATAGCGCACAGCGCCGATCGCGGCGCCGCGTGCTCAAAGCTGAGCCGTGCGGCTAAAAGCGAAAGTTGCCGGCTACCTCAGGGGGCTGTTCGGTATCATTAGGGTATCATTTTAATCGTATGGACCTACAGAATAAAGATAAGGTGTCATTTTTACCGAAAAATGTACTACGTAGAAACGGAAGCCCCCAAAATTTACAAAACGGCGTTTTCTTTTCAATTTTGTCACACAATGATTTTTTTTCCGTTTCACTGTAGATTTTTGGGCAAAATGACTGACGTCATTATAAAGTAGAATTGGTGGCGCAAAAAATAAGCCATCATATGGATTTTTAGGTGCAAAATTGAAAGAGTTATGATTTTTTAAAGGCAAGGAGCAAAAAACGAAAATGCAAAAACGGAAAAAAAACCGGTCCTTAAGGGGTTAAATAGCACACAAGGCCTTGTGGTTCCAAGAAAGTTAAGAGACAAGAGTGCTGAACTGAACCTCGTAGTCCTCAACGAAGGAGTTCCCTTGGCAGAGGTTCAGTAGAACCGTCTCGGCAGAGGAGGCTCATGTGGGTTCTTCAAATGCATTGCGGAATTCTGCAAGGAAGGCTGACAGGTTCAAGGAGACCAGATCTCTACGATCCCAGAGAGGAGTAGCCCAGTACACTGAACACAAACGCTACTTTAGCATGCTCCATCGGGATCAGATCCGCCATGAGTTCAAGATGGATAGAAGACTGTGTCACAAAGCCTCTGCACAGCTTGAGATCTCCGTCATACTTTGAAGGCAAGGACAAATGAAGCTTGGTCCTGGGAGAAGCTGCAAACTCAGGAGGAGGCTCAGGGACAGGTGGCTGCTGCTGTTGCTGTTGTTGATGCTGAGCGGCAAGAAGCTGTTGCACCATGGCTGAGAGTTGATTCAGTTGTTGCACCTGACGAGCTAACTTCTGCAACTGTTGAGCCACGATGGTGTGTAGATCCGAGACATCTGGCAAAGGCACCCCAGCGGGATCAATGGCCAGATCTTACTGTAACTGGGCCTGTGTGGATGATGACATGAGCCATGCCAGGGAGCGGAATCTAAGGTGCCGCTGGTTTTCAGAGCCCGCCACAAAGCGGGATGATTTTGCTCGGGCAGGTGGCACCCAGGTCACTACCCCTGGCACGACTCGTGGGACAGAAGGAGACTGGCAGGACGTGGCAAGATGGCAGTAGGTCAGTGCAGGTAACAAAGGTGCAGGGAAGTTTCACTATGGCACAAGGTAACCAAAGATCCGGCAGGGAAACAAGGGAGGAGCTGATATTTAAGGACAGGGGACAGGTGCAGACACTTGATTACTATGGAAGAGAATTAGAAACACAGTCAGAACTGCACTTATTCCCAATGTGCACTACCTCTCATGTGAAAACAACTCCAACAATGCACATATCTCTGTATATGCATTCAATCATGCGGTGCTCAGTGATGCGACAAAGAAGGCTCTAAGTCCCAAGATACACAGGCGTAGTAAGGAACTCGCGGCACTCGATGTAGATGCAATTTCATACTTTTATTCCCTAAGGAGGCATACACAGGCGTTGGGAGGGGGAGAAGAGATGGGACAATGTCCATTTCACAGCCTACGCTGCTTCCACAGGTCCCTATGTCACTTCTCCTTCCTCCATTAATTTAACACAGCATGATCATTGCACCTGTTCAGCTTGGAGGTTAACCCTTCAATACCGCTGAGCGGTGCCGATCCCTATACAACAACAGCCAATTCACATTATGCGTTTCACATATCCACAATTGTCAATTGGAAAAACAATAGAAACATAAAATAAAAACCATGCTATGTCCTTTGTATGTATTGATGGAATCCCGGGAGGAGGGGATGTTAATACCCTGTTACTGAAAAAAAGAAACGGCTATCATACTAAAAACAAAAGCCTTAGGACAACTGTGATTGAATGCATGTAAGGATATTAATGTGTTGAGTATTTAAAATGTCTCAGTGCATGTTATATATTGTAAACCTCTGAAGCAAGTGGACACTATGACTTGTACATAAGTTTTTATTTTATGTTTATATTGTTTTTCCAATTAACAATTGTGGATATGTGAAACACATAATGTGGATTGGCTGTTGTTGTATAGGGATTGGCACTGCTCAGCGATATTGAAGGGTTAACCTCCAAGCTGAACAGGTGCAATGATCATGCTGTGTTAAATGAATAGAGGAAGGAGAAGTGACGTAGGAACCTGTGGAAGCCGTATAGGCTGCGAAACGGACGTTGTCCCGTCTCTTCTCCCCCCCTCCAGATGCTATTACCAATGTGTCTGCACACAGTTACATTCCCAACCAGCTCTGTGTTTTTAGAACTGACCAGATCCAATGTAGCATCACTTATTTTTGGGTCCTGCACAAACTGGCCCATAAATGTATCCTGCTCTTAACCTGTTCAGGACCCCGGGCGTACCGGTACGCCCTGACACCCTGGGTCTTAAGAACCCAGGACGTAAATGTACGTCCGTGGGAATTTTGGTCCCCGCCGCGCGGGGACCGGACTGGGTGACTGCTGATATCGATCAGCAGGCACCCCGCACAAATGCCCAGGGGGGTTATCAGACCCTCCCATGACGGCGATCGGCGCAAATCGCAAGTGAATTCACACTTGCGATTTGCGCCTATTGCGGGTCATACGGGTCTATGGTGACCCGGAATATAAGGGCGATTGCGGTTGTCTAAGACACCCACGATCCCCCTGAAGGGATAGGAGTGAGGTGGGAGGGGTGCCACCCCTCCTATCCCTGCTAATGGTCGTCAAAAGCGACGACCAATAGCAGATCGGGGACGGCAGGGTTAACTTTCATTTTCCTTGTCCTGCCCACCCACAATAGGCGAGGCAGGACGGGAAAACCGACAGGGACCGGGCGCCGAAGATCCACTTACCCAACGGTGCAGGCTGTGGGACGCGATCGGCTGCGGTGATCGGCGCGGGGCGGCATGTCGTGCGGCAGAAGAGGACGGCTCCCTGGATCCGAGGGAAGCCGGTGAGTTGTTTAGTAACATCTGGAGGGCTACAGTTTGAGACCACTATAGTGGTCTCTACACTGTAGCCCTCCAGATGTTGCAAAACTACAACTCCCAGCATGCCCAGACAGCTGTTTAGGCATACTGGGATTTGAAGTTTTGCAACAGCTGGAGATCTACAGTTTAGAGACCACTGCACATTGATCTCTATACTGTAGCACTCTAGATCTTGCAAAACTACAACTCCTATCATGCCCACACAGCTGTTTGCTGTCTGGGCATGCTAGGACTTGTAGTTTTGCAACATCTGGAGGTCCACAGTTTGGAGATCACTGTGCAGTGGTCTCTAACTGTAGCCCTCCATATGTTGCAAAACTGCAAATCCCAGCATGCCCAAACAGCAAACAGCTGTCTCGGTATGCTGGGAGTTGTAGTTGTGTACCTCCATCGGTTGCCTACATCTACCAACATCAGTACATGCTGGGAGTTGTAGTTTTGCTACAGCTATAGGCACACTGGTTGGAAAATACTGAGTTAGGTAACAGAACCTAACTAAAGGTTTTCCAACCAGTGTGCCTAAGGCTGTTGCAAAAGTACGACCCCCACCATGCACATTTTGTCAGTACATGCTGGGAGTTGTTGTTTTCAAACAGGTGGAGGTTTGCCTCCCCCCCCCCCCCATGTGAACGTACAGGGTACATTCACACAGGCAGGTTTACAGTAAGTTTCCTGCTTCAAGTATGAGCTGCAGCAAATTTTTTGCCGTGGTGCAAATTTCTAGCGGGAAGCTCACTGTAAACCTCTGCCAGTGCGAACGTACCCTAAAAACACTACACTATACTAAACTAACATATAATTAAGGGTAAAGCACTACATATACACCCCTTACACTGTCCCCCAAATAAAAATGAAAAATGTATTGTACGGCAGTGTTTCCAAAACGGAGCCTCCAGCTGTTGCAAAACAACAAGTCCCAGCATTTCCGGACAGCCACTGACTGTCCAGGCATGCTTGGAGTTTAGCAACAGCTGGAGGCACCCTGTTTGGGAATCACTGGCGTAGAATACCCCTATGTCCACCCCAATGCAATCCCTAATTTAATCTTCAAATGCACATGACGCTCTCTCACTTCGGAGTCCTGTCGTATTTCAAGGAAACAGTTTAGGGCCACATATGGGGTATTCCCGTACTCAGGAGAAATTGCACTACAAATTTGGGTGGCTTTTTCTCCTTTTCCCTCTTATGAAAAGGAAAAGTTGGGGGCTACACCAGCCTGTTAGTGTAAAAAAAAAAAAAAAATTACACTAACATGCTGGTGTTGCCCCATACTTTTTATTTTCACAAGTGTTAAAAGGGAAAAAAGACCCCCAAATTTGTAATGCAATTTCTTCTGAGTACAGAAATACCCCATATGTGGGCGTAAAATGCTCTGCGGAGGCACAACAAGGCTCAGGAGTGAGAGTGCACTATGTACATTTGAGGCCTAAATTGGTGATTTGCACAGCGATGGCTGATTTTATAGCGGTTCTGACATAAATGCAAAAAAAGAAATACCCACATGTGACCCCATTTTGGAAACTACACCTCTAATGAAATGTAACAAGGGGGAATAGTGAGCATTAAAACCCCAAGGTGTTTAATGAAAATTCTTCAAAGTTGAATGGAAAAATGAAAAGAAAATGTTTTCACTAAAATGCTGGTGTTACACTAAATTTTTCATTTTCACAAGGGAAAATAGGAAAAAAGCCCCCCAAAATTTGTATCCCCATTTCTTCTGAGTAAGAACATACCCCATATGTGAATGTAAAGTGGTCTGCGGGTGCACTACAATGCTCAGAAGTGAAAGAGCACCATTGGGATTTTGTTGAGAATTTTTTTCAGAATTGAAGGCCATGTGTATTTACAAAGCCGCCATAGTGCCAGAACAATGGATTCCCCCCACATGTGACCCCATTTTGGAAACTACACTCCTCACGTAATGTAATAAGGGGTACAGTGAGCATTTACGCCCCACAGGTGTCTGACAGATTTTTGAAACAGTGGTCCGTGAAAATGAAAAATGTAATTTTTCATTTGCACAGCCCACTGTTCCAAAGATCTGTCAAACTCCAGTGGGGTGTAAATACTCACTGCACCCCTTATTAAATTCTGTGAGGGGTGTAGTCTCCAAAATGGGGTCACATGTGGGGGGGTCCACTGTTCTGGCACCACGGGGGGCTTTGTAAACGCACATGGCCCCTGACTTCTATTCCAACCAAATTCTGTCTCCAAAAAGCTCAATGGCACTCCTCCTCTTCTGAGCAGTGTAGTGTGCCAGCAGAGCACTTGACGTCCACACATTGGGTATTTCCATACTCAGAAGAAATGGGTTTACAAATTTTGGGGGTCATTTTTATAACCCCTTGTAAAAATGTAAAATTGTGGGAAAAACTAGCATTTTAGTGAGAAATGTTTTTTTTTTTTTCATTTACGTCACATCCAACTTTAACAAAAAGTCGTCAAACACCTGTGGGGTGTTAAGGCTCACTGTACCCCTTGTTGCGTTCCTTGAGGGGTGAAATTTCCAAAATAGTATGCCATGTGGGTTTATTTATTGCTGTTCTGGCAGCATAGGGGCTTCCTAAATACGACATGCCCTCCAAAAACCATTTCAGCAAAATTCACATGTGACTCCTTCTTTTCTGAGCATTGTAGTGCGCCAGCAGAGCACTTGACATCCACACATGGGGTATTTCTATACTCAGAAGAGATGGGGTTACAAATTTTGGGGGGCATTTTGTCCTATTATCCCTTTTAAAAATTTAACATTTGAGGGAAAACCAGCATTTTAGTGAAAAAAAAAATCATTTACACATCCAACTATAACGAAAAGTCGTCAAACACCTGTGGGGTGTTAAGGCTCACTTGACCCCTTGTTACGTGCCTTGAGGGGTGTAGTTTCCAAAATAGTATGCCATGTGTTTTTTTTTTGCTGTTCTGGCACCCTAGGGGCTTCCTAAAAGTGACAGGCCCCCCAAAAAGCATTTCAGAAAAACTCACTCTCCAAAATCCCACTGTCACTCCTTTCCTTCTGAGCCCTCTACTGCGCCCGCTGAACACTTGACACACACATATGAGGTATTTTCTTACTCGCGAGAAATTGGGTTACACATTTTAGGAAGATTTGTCTCCTTTTACTCCTTGTAAAAATTCAATAACTGGGTCTACAAGAACATGCCAGTATAAAAGATGAAGATTTTGAATATTCTCCTTCATTTTGCTGCTATTCGTGTGAAACACCTAAAGGGTTAACAAACCTTGTGAATGTCATTTTGAATACTTTGAGGGGTGCAGTTTTTATAATGGGGTAATTTATGGGGTATTTCTAATAGGAAAGCCCTTCAAATCCACTTCAAATCTGAACTGGTCCCTGAAAAATTTCGATTTTTAAAATTTTGTGAAAAATTGGAAAATTGCTGCTGAACTTTGAAGCCCTCTGATGTCTTCCAAAAGTTAAAAACATGTCAATTTTATGATGGAAACATAAAGTAGACATATTGTATATGTGAATCAATATATAATTGATTTGGAATATTCATTTTACTTATAAGCAGAGAGCTTCAAAGTAGAAAAAATGCACAATTTTCAATTTTTTCATCAAATTTTTGAATTTTTCACCAAGAAATGATGCAAGTATCGACAAAATTTTACCACTAACATAAAAACATGTCACAAAAAAACAATCTCAGAATCAGAATGAAAGGTAAAAGCATCCCATAGTTATTAATGCTTAAAGTGACAGTGGTCAGATGTGCAAAAAATGGCCGGGTCCTGCAGTGAAAATTGGCTTAAGGGGTTAATTTAGAAACTTTCCGCCTTTTGACGCTTTAGCTGAACCCTGTCCCCCATAAATATCTGGATGGATGGATGGTTATAGATCTTTTAGTATTTGAGAATACCTCCTCCCAGTCTATGTCCTGAAGTGCAGCTCTTTTTCCTTTTTATATAATATATGTTTGGCTTCCTAACATGTCTTTGTTTTCAAGACCACTATATTGTGGTCGCTATTACCAAGGTGTCTGCACATAATTAAATTCCCAACCAGCTCTGTGTTTTTAGAACTGACCAGATCCAATATAGCATCACTTATTTTTTGGGTCCTGCACAAACTGGCCCATAAATGTATTCTGCTCTTAATTTAGAAGTGTTCTCCCTTTTTCTGTTTTATCTGAACCCTGACCCCAATAAGTATCAGGATGGTTACAGATCTTTTAGTGTAATAGACTTATCCAAAATGTGTGAAAGAACTTTTACAGTACAGGCACATTTAAATATAGCTGATACATATAATTGGTTGATATGAATACATAGAGAATAAAACACTGTGTACTTTTCGAGATCTCATGCCAAGATATTTAAAATTGAGCTCTACCTACTAGACACACGGCACTTCAAAAGCAATAGTCTCTTGCTAGAATTTAATTACAAAGGTTGACTTGTCACAGTTTTGTATAGTAGCTTGATTAATATGAATACACTATAAATATGTTAATGTGTCAGCTTTAATCATTGCCAGCATCACTGCTAATTACATCAATACAAATATCATTAAAGCTTCTGTCATCCTTTAATATGCTATGTCTAGACCCATACCTTTTCCTGCCATCAAGTGGAAAATATAAGGTTTTGTAAGCAAGCTGAATATGAGGGATTATGCAAATATAAAAAATATATTTAATCTTTTTTTTAATAATAAATTATATATTTTTTTGTGTGACTGAAATGTTGGCACGATACCAGCATCTTCATCAGTAATGAGCCTGTAGCTGATGAGCCATTACTCAGTCATATGCTGGGATGTTGCTATGATCTAAAATGATCAGGGGCACTAGCCCCAAGGTATATGTTTTCCCTAAATCCATCAAACTATATTGGAGACAGAGTAATGTAGAGACAATGCATTAAGTGATAAAACATAATAGGCTTAGATACACCATCTTATCAGGACATCCTAAGATTGTAGTGAGAAATAGGAAAAAAAAATATTCAGCTCACCTCTGCTGTGCGTGCACCAGATCCTAACTTGGCCAAGTGATAAACGTTGTACACAAAGGAAGAGTAGATATCGAGAATATAAGAGTATATGTGCTTATATTGAATATAAGCACACCGTAGACTGTTGTTGTCCTATAGTAATAATTTCCCTCATTGTATTATATACTATACTGTGCCCCCTGTGTTCTCCACATACATTAATGATGGCCCACTAAGTGTTTAAGCAGTAAAGGTGTCCCTTCAGTATTGAAAAAAACTAGGGATGAGTGAATCGAGTCTGACAAATTCGAATTTGTTACGAATTTCAGGAAAAATTTGATTCACAACGCTTCATTAAACTCCATTTAATGCGGTCCGGGCTCCAGGGCATCTTAAATGGCAGATCCACATGTGGGAACATGGGGCAAGGAATCTTGGGAAGGCGGGAACAAGGGTAGGTGGGATGACGCTGAATCATATGCAGCATTGTCACAGCAAGTGCTCCGATCTCCACCTCCGGACCGGAGCGCCCACTCCGGCGCGCGCGCCCTAGAGAGCCACAGTGAGACCCGCGCTCCCGGTCAAACACACTGACCGGGAGCCAGGGCCTCACTGTGGCAGGGACGCGGCTAGCGTGGCGGCTGGTCCCTGCTCACGTACCGCGTCCCTGTTCATCTCACCTGCTCCCCGTGCGGCGCTCCTTGCTCCTGGGTCCCGGCGCGCGCGGCCCTGCTCTCTAGGGCGCGCGCGCAGGCTTCAGTAAATTTAAAGGGCCAGCGCACCGGTAATTGGTGCGCTGGTTCCACACCTCCCATTGTGATTTCCCAATAAAAGGCACCTGCCCCTTCCTGCCCCTGCCGAATCTTTGTGCCTTGTGCCTCTGAGAAAGCGTTCCCTACAGTGATTATTGCTGTGCCAGTTGCCGTACCCATTGCTACCATATACTCGCCTGTGAACCCTTGCTGCCTGCCCTGACCTCTGCTACGTCCAACTACGCTCTTGCCTGCTCCCTGTGTACCACGCCATATTAGCCACCAGAGAGGTTGAGTTGCTACTGGAGGTTACCACCGCAGCAAGTCCATCCCGCCTTGCGGCAGGCTCTGGTGAAAACCAGTAACCACTTAGAACCGGTCCTCTGGTACAACCCGCATCATCGCCTCTCTGGTTCAGAGGATCCACTACCAGTCCTGTCGGTACGTGACAAGCATGCAGCCTATTAGCAGCCAGTCACCCCAGTGATGTCACAGCCCTATATAATCGGCAGTCATATTGCGGCCAGTCACTTCAGCCTTTCACTGCAGAGAGATAGATAGTAACAGATAGCATTGTGCGTTGCACAGAAAAGCTTTTTTCCAGCAGCGATTCACCTCCTAGTCAAGTCAGCGTTCTGTTGCACAGAAAAAGGGACAGAGAGCAGTGTATGTTTCACAGAAAAGCATTCTTACTGCATACTCTAGCACATTTTTCTCCCCTCATAAGTGCATACCACATACGTACATTACGTAAAGTCTCAAGGGCCTAGATACTGTGAAAGGCCAGGCAAAAGTATTCACTGGCTGGCGTTGTACATAAATACTTTTTTAAGCGTACTCTAGCGTATTGTACTCCCCTCTTATACGCACTAAGTATGTCAGGATGTCCAGGACGTGCACAGAGGAGTGACAAAAGCCTAAATATATCAGGCAGAGGTCGCAGCAGACTAGGGGCAAGTTGCAGCAGGAGCAGTGGTCACAGCGAGAGGCCTGAGCTCCCGGTCTCAGCTAACGGTCATGTCTCGACCAGCAACCCATCTGCCTTCATCGATTGGTTAACACGGTCATCCACTTCATTACAAGTGACATCTGACACCCCCAGTCAACAGTCGGTAGGTTCCTCAGACATAACTCTAAGTTATCATGGCCTGCTAGCAGTCCCTTTCCTCCCATTGCCTTTCTCCTATGGTGTTCCCTCCCCCACAGAAGTATCTTATGCTGTGGGTTTAGCTCCACTATTAAATGGGGACAGTCAGCAGCTACTACCCAGAAAAGAAGGGGGGGGGAGACATCCGCCGCTTACTCCACTAGGCCGGAAAGAAGTGATGGGGAGAGTGGCGTGGGAGGTGGTGTTGCGAGCATTCAGGCTCCTTAAGCAGACACTGTTGGGGAACCCGAGGAGCACATCAGTGATGTGCAGATACAACTCGATGATGATGATAATGAAGCCGATCACACTTGGGAGCCGGGTGCAGAAGGGGCTTCATCATCATCAGGAGAAGAGGGTTGCAGGTTGCCCGTGAGGCTGCAGCTGAGCCAGCAAGGTGGTAGCATGGTTGGCAGTCAGCATGGTGGCAGAAGTGGAAAGTCTGGAGCCAAACGTGCTCGGGGTAGACCACCTGCTTCACGGCAGCCTACCTTCCCGGGAAGTAGTGAAATAGGGGTTCCTGGAGTCAGCGGTAGTAGCAGTCAATCAGTGTGGACTGCTGGTGGGAAAATCAGGTACTTGGCGGTGTCGCAGTTTTTCATCAAGCATCCGGAGGAGGTTAACCTGGCCACATGTAACAGAAGGTGAAGCTTGGCCAGTGTCCCAATGTTGGCACCAAGGCCTTGTGTCAACATATGCAGCGTCACCATAAACTGGCTTGGGGGAACTGTGGCTCCGATGTGCTGGTCCAGGCTGTTGCATCATCAAGTGGCACATTGTTCCCTGTTAATGCCAGCCAAGGCTCCACCACCTCAGCCAAAAGGGAGCTGTGTGTCATACCCATCTTCTGTCACTCCAGATGCTCCTGCTCCTCCTACTTCAAGTCAGTCATTCTGCCAGCAATGCATGTCCAAGAGACAACAGTACATGCCCACTCATCCAACGGCACAAAAGCTGAATGTGCTCCTGTCCAAGTTGCTGGTGCTGCAGTTCCTCCCTTTTCAAGTAGTGGACTCTGCATCTTTCAGAGAACTGATGGCTTGTGCCAAGCCGAGGTAGAGAGTGACAAGAAGTCATTTCTTTGCGAAGAAGGCAGTACCAGCACTGCACAATTTTGTAGAACAGAAGGTGGGCCAGTCCTTTAGCCTGTCGGTGTGTACCAAAGTGCACGGCAGCGCCTACATGTGGAGCTGTAACTATGGTCGTGGACAATACATGACCTTTACAGTCAACTGAGCGAATTAGGTACCTGCGCCTCCGCCTCCTCATTCTCCACTGTGTCCTCAGCCTCCACTGCACGGACAAGTGTCAGTACCCCTCTAGCATACCAAGTGTGCAGGGCACAGCAGTGTCACACTGTTCTTCACATGGTTTGCCTTGGCAAACGGAGTGACACAGAGGAGGAACTGCTAAAAGTCATTCATCAAGAAATCGAATCATGGCTTACTCCACGAAAACTGGAAATGGGAACCATGGTGACCGACAACGGGAAGAACATCTTGTCTGCGCTGCAACAAGGAAGGCTAGGACATGTGTGCTGCATGGCACACGTGTTCAATCTGGTTGTCAAATTCCTCAAGTGTTCCCCCATCTGCAAGACATCCTAACAATGCTGGGGAAACTTTGCATGCACTTCAGCCACTTGTACACCGCAAAGCACACCCTCCTTGAGCTGCAGCGTCAGAATGGCATCCCCCAACATAGTCCGATTATACGAACTGAAAAAAGCAATCACCGATTTCTTGATGGTCCAAGCAGATAGGGGTACTCCCCTGTGTAACTTCAATGTCGACCAGTGGCAGCTCATACGTGACACCTGCCATTTCTTCAGGCCCTGTTGGTTCTGAACTGGGGGAGTATTAGGAGGAGGGGCACAGTGGAGCACAGTTTAGGTTTCACGAGATGGTAATTTTTTTTAGTCATCTGACAGGAGAGGAGAAGGAGCAGCTAGAGGAGCTAGAGGGTTATGAGGAAGGCAAGACCCAGGACCCAGACACACCGTGGCAATAGGCAGTGGAAATGGAAGCAGGGAGTTCCTCTGAGTCACCTGCACAAATGGCATGATGCATGCTCACTTGCTTGTGTAGTGACCACAGTATTGTCATCATTCGACTGCGGGAGGACTTCTGGCTCTTCACCTTATTGGACCCTCCCTACCGGCACAAAATGGGGGCATTTTTCACACCCACTGAGAGGGAGGACAAACTGACCTACTACAGAGACATCCTATGTAGTTAGTGTGCCGATGCCTATCTGCGCCATCGTCCATCCTCTTGCAGGTCTGACTCGGGGGGCCCTCTGCACTCACCTTCCACTGCCCTGGCTGCTGTGGAGGGGTGGAGTGGCTGGAGCAGTACCAGCTCCATCATCAGCAGCCTGAGTCTACAGTCACTGATGAGTAGCTTTCTTCACACGTATCATGAAGCAACTCGTCAGCAGCAGGTAGGCTTGGAGCAGGACCTGAACCAGCAGGTTTTGGCATACCTTGACATGCCCATGCCAACATACCTTGAAGTTCCACTGGACTTCTAGGTAACCAAACTTGATTTGTGGCTGCAAATAGCAGAGTTTGCCCTGGGAAAGCTGTCCTACCCGGCCAGTAGTGTGCCATCAGAGCGGGTGTTTAGTATGGCGGAGGCCATAGTAACCCGAGAAGAACTTATCTGTCCACGAAAAATGTAGAGAGACTGACCTTTGTGAAGATGAATCAGGCATAGATCTGCCAGGCTTTCCACACACCAATGCCTTATGTATCAGAGTAGATTGACCACGATACCACACCAACACTTCACAAATATGGATAGTGCAAAAAATGTTTAAGGTGCTGCTTCCCAGTTTTAGACATTCCTCGCCACAGGTAATTATTGAGGATATGCATTAGCTAAAACTTAACTTTTCTTAGGATAAAAATGGTCTCCTCATGCTGCCGCAAACTCCAGACTGTGTCGTTCAGCCACTATAGGCTCCCGCCAATTCCACGCTGTGTCATTCAGCCGCTATATGTTCTGCTCATGCTGCCACCACCTCCATGCTGTGTCATTCAGCCACTATATGGTCTCCTCATGCTTCCGCCACCTCCCAGCTGTGTCATTCAGCCACTATATGCTGCTGCCAACTCCACGCTGTGTCATTCAACCACTATATGTTCTCCTCATGCTACCGCCACCTCCATGTCATTTAACCACCAAATGATCTACTCATGCTGCTGCCACCTGCAGGCTGTGTCATTCAGCCACTATATGTTCTCCTTATGCTGCTGCCACCTCCAAGCTGTGTCATTCAGCCACTATATGGTCTCCTCATGCTTCCGCCACCTCCAGGCTGTGTCATTGAGCCATTATATGGTCTCCTCATTCTGATGCCACCTCAAGGCTCTGTCATTGTGCTGCTCTGCGACAGTGAATCTAATAGCGATGCCTCAGATCTGCATGTCATACTGAATAACAGTATTATTTCACTAACCCAGCACACACCCTTTGCGTGTTACAGCAAGGCAAAGTGTTCTACACTCCCAATTGAGGCTCTCTGTAGGCCAGAAATAGCCGTTTTTAATAATGATTTGCCTTAAATAAATTCATACTGAACCAATTTTTTTCGGAAAATTTGCCAAATCGACAAAATCACATTTTTCAAAAATTTGCTCATCTATAACAAAACTAAATAACAATGGAATTCTAGTGTTTATAATGGATCCTTTTAGTCCCCCAACTAAGGAATGGCATCTCCACGGTGTCCTTACTTAGTTTATATGCTCTTAAGTGGTCCTATTCAACAATAATGTCCTTTCGATTGTAACAATTCTTCTTACTTCTCTTTACACAGCAATAAAACCCTGTCTATATTGTAGCTATTTCAATAAAACAACTATTACTCACCTAGCTGCATTCCCATGACAAACTCAGATGAAACACTCTGTGTTTTAAGGTTTTAGCTTATGAAATTGGAACACAGCCCAATTCATCTGAAGGATCTGGGTTCTAATGCTCTGCACTAGAGATTATCGAACTTTTGAAAAATTTGATTCGGCCGATTCGCCGAATTTTTTGAAAAAAAGTATTTTGTTTGTAGTGAATCTATATTAAAAACAGCTATCTCTGGACCACAGAGAGCCTCAATAGGGGTGTAGAACACTTGCTTTTTTCTAACAAGCATATGGAGTGACAGAGCCTGGAAGCGGCATCAGTATGATGAGACAATATAGTGGCTGAATGACACAGCATGGAGGTGTTGGCAGCATGACCATATATTGGCTGAATGACAAAGTGTCACGATTCGGCTTCCAGGTAGTGGATCCTCTGTGTCAGCGAGGGATTGGCGTGGACCGTGCTAGTGGACCGGTTCTAAGAGGCTACTGGTTTTCACCAGAGCCCGCCGCAAAGCGGGATGGTCTTGCTGCGGCAGTAGCAACCAGGTCGTATCCACTAGCAACGGCTCTACCTCGCTGACTGCTGAGAAGGCGTGGGACAGAAGGACTAGGCAGAGGCAAGGTCAGACATAGCAGAAGGTCGGGGGCAGGCGGCAGGGTTCGTAGTCAGGATGGGTAGCAGAAGTTCAGGTACACAGGCTTTGGACACACTAAACGCTTTCACTGGCACAAGGCAACAAGATCCGGCAAGGGAGTGCATGGGAGGAGATCAGAAATAGCCAGGGAGCAGGTGGAAGCCAATTAAGCTAATTGGGCCAGGCACCAATCATTGGTGCACTGGCCCTTTAAGTCTCAGAGAGCTGGCGCGTGCGCGCCCTAGAGAGCGGAGCCGCGCGCGCCAGCACATGACAGCAGGGGACCGGGACGGGTAAGTGACCTGGGATGCGATTCGCGAGCGGGCGCGTCCCGCTGTGCGAATCGCATCCCCAACGGCCATGACAGTGCAGCGCTCCCGGTCAGCGGGACTGACCGGGGCGCTGCAGGGAGAAAGACGCCGTGAGCGCTCCAGGGAGGAGCGGGGACCCGGAGCGCTAGGCGTAACAGTACCCCCCCCCTTAGGTCTCCCCTTCTCTTTGTCCGGTAACTGCCTCCCCTGGGATGAGGACACCGGGAAAGAATGGAGGGTTTCCTCAACGGCAGGCAGTACAGCAGGAGTGGGAATGGGGAGGGAGGGCAGAGGGCGAGGCCTGGCACGGGGCAGTGTGACACCAGGACGGGGGCCATGGGGAGGCACAGAGGCTTGCCTGACGGGACTGGGAGGGGGGGAGAGGCACTTCCTGTGGCAGGCAGAGTCCCAGTTCCTGATCTCCCCGGTGGTCCAATCAATGGTGGGGGAATGAAGCCGGAGCCAAGGCAGACCGAGGAGGACCTCAGAGGTACAGTTGGGGAGAATGAAGAACTCAATCCTCTCAAGGTGGGGTCCAATAGACATGAGGAGGGGCTCTGTGCGGTAACGCACGGTGCAGTCCAATCTGGCTCCGTTGACCGCGGAAATGTAGAGCGGCTTGACGAGACGGGTCACCGGGATGCTGAATTTATTAACAAACGACTCCAAAATAAAATTTCCAGAGGCACCGGAGTCCAAGCAGGCCACGGCTGAGAGGGAGGAGTTGGCTGAAGAAGAAATCCGCACGGGTACCGTGAGACGTGGAGGAGCAGACTTGGAACCAAGAGACGCCACACCCACGTGAGCTGGGTGCGTGCGTGCGTTTCCCAGGCGTGGAGGACGGATAGGGCAATCCACCAAGAAATGCTCGGTACTGGCACAGTAAAGACAGAGATTTTCTTCCCTACGGCGATTCCTCTCTTCCTGGGTCAGGCGAGACTTATCCACTTGCATGGCCTCCTCGGCGGGAGGCCCAGGCGTAGATTGCAACGGATACTGTGGGAGAGGTGCCCAGAGATCTAAGTCTTTTTCCTGGCGGAGCTCTTGGTGTCGCTCAGAAAAACGCATGTCAATGCGGGTAGCTAGATGGATGAGTTCTTGCAGATTGGCAGGAATCTCTCGTGCGGCCAGCACATCCTTGATGCGACTGGATAGGCCTTTTTTAAAGGTCGCGCAGAGAGCCTCGTTATTCCATGATAACTCGGAAGCAAGAGTACGAAATTGGATGGCGTACTCGCCCACTGAAGAATTACCCTGGACCAGGTTCAACAGGGCAGTCTCGGCAGAAGAAGCTCGGGCTGGCTCCTCGAAGACACTCCGGAGTTCAGCGAAGAAGGCCTGGACTGTGGCTGTGGCAGGATCATTGCGGTCCCAGAGCGGTGTGGCCCAAGACAAGGCCTTTCCTGAAAGAAGGCTTACTACGAACGCCACCTTAGACCGTTCTGAAGGAAACAAGTCCGACAACATCTCCATATGCAGGGAACACTGAGACAAAAATCCACGGCAGAGTTTAGAGTCCCCATCAAATTTGTCCGGCAGGGACAAGCGGAGGTTAGGAGCGGCCACTCGCTGCGGAGGAGGTGCAGGAGCTGGCGGAGGAGATGGTTGCTGCTGTAGCAGAGGCAGAAGTTGCTGTAACATGGCGGTCAACTGCGACAGCTGCTGTCCTTGTTGGGCAATCTGCTGCGATTGCTGAGCGACCACCGTGGGAAGATCAGCGAGACTTGGCAGCGGCACCTCAGCGGGATCCATGGCCAGATCTACTGTCACGATTCGGCTTCCAGGTAGTGGATCCTCTGTGTCAGCGAGGGATTGGCGTGGACCGTGCTAGTGGACCGGTTCTAAGAGGCTACTGGTTTTCACCAGAGCCCGCCGCAAAGCGGGATGGTCTTGCTGCGGCAGTAGCAACCAGGTCGTATCCACTAGCAACGGCTCTACCTCGCTGACTGCTGAGAAGGCGTGGGACAGAAGGACTAGGCAGAGGCAAGGTCAGACGTAGCAGAAGGTCGGGGGCAGGCGGCAGGGTTCGTAGTCAGGATGGGTAGCAGAAGTTCAGGTACACAGGCTTTGGACACACTAAACGCTTTCACTGGCACAAGGCAACAAGATCCGGCAAGGGAGTGCATGGGAGGAGATCAGAAATAGCCAGGGAGCAGGTGGAAGCCAATTAAGCTAATTGGGCCAGGCACCAATCATTGGTGCACTGGCCCTTTAAGTCTCAGAGAGCTGGCGCGTGCGCGCCCTAGAGAGCAGAGCCGCGCACGCCAGCACATGACAGCAGGGGACCGGGACGGGTAAGTGACCTGGGATGCGATTCGCGAGCGGGCGCGTCCCGCTGTGCGAATCGCAATCCCCAACGGCCATGACAGTGCAGCGCTCCCGGTCAGCGGGACTGACCGGGGCGCTGCAGGGAGAAAGACGCCGTGAGCGCTCCGGGGAGGAGCGGGGACCCGGAGCGCTAGGCGTAACACAAAGCCTGGAGTTGGCTGATGCAAGAGGAGACCATATAGTGGCTGAACTGCACAGCCTGGAGTTGGCAGCAGCATTAGTAGACACTAGGGCTTCACAATCCCTAAGATTAAAAAATGAATTCTGAAATTTAAATTGAAGATTTTGGGTAGCTAGTGCTACCATAACAAAATTTTTAGGCCCAGACTCAAGCCCAGCAGCATCAGTAAACCATAAATTGGCTGAATGGCACTGCCTGGAGTTGGCAGCAGCATGAGTAGACACTAGGGTTTTACAATCCCTGAGATTAAAATATTAATTTTGAAATTTAAATTCAAGATTTTGGGTAGCTAGTGCTACAATAGCAATTTTTTTTAGGTCCAGACGCAAGCCTAGCAGCATCAGTAAACCACAAATTGGTTAAATGGCAAAGCTTGGAGTGGGCTGGAGCATGAGGAGACCATATAGTGGCTGAATGGCACAGCCTGGAGTTGGCAGCAGCATGAGGATACACTAGGGCTTCATAATCCCTAAGAATAAAAGATTAATTTTGACATTTAAATGTAAGATTTAGGGTAGCTAGTGCTACCATAACAAAATTTTTAGGGCCATACCCAGGCCTAGCAGCATAAGTAAACCATATATTGGCTGAATGGCACAGCCTGGAGTTGGCTGAAGCATGAGGAGACCATAAAGTGTCTGATTAGGACAGCCTGGAGTTTGCAGCAGCATGAGTAGAAACTAGGGCTTGAAATTCCAAATATTAAAAGATGTTTTTTGAATTTGAAATTCAAGTATTTGGGTAGCTAGAGCTACCATAACAAAATTTTAGGGCCAGACCCAAGCCCAGCCGCATCAGTAAACCATATATTGGCTGAATGGCACAGCCTGGAGTTGGCTGAAGCATGAGGAGACCATATAGTGTATGAATGGCACAGCCTGGAGTTTGCAGCAGCATGGGGATACAGTAGGGCTTCATAATCCCTAAGAAAAAGAGATGAAATTTGACATTTAAATTCAAGATTTAGGGTAGCTAGTGCCACCATAACAAAAATTTTAAGGCCAGACCCAGGCCCAGCACCATCAGTAAACCATATTTTGGCTGAATGGCACAGCCTGGAGTTGGCTGAAGCATGAGGAGAAAATACAGTGTCTGAAAGGCACAGCCTTGAGTTGGCAGAAGCATGAGGAGACCATTGAAATTTAAGAATTTTAAATAGAAATTTAAGATTTTTAAATTGAAATTGAGAATTTTTAAATTGAAATTTTAACTCCCAAGCTTTAGTGTCCCAGGCCCCGGCATGTGGGTACAAAGGACCAAATCTACAAGGAGGCACATGTCACATGGCAGCACAATGACAGGGCCTGGAGGTGGCATCAGTAGGAGGAGACCATATAGTGGCTGAATGAGACATCCTGGAGGTGGCATAGTATGAGTAGACCATATAGTGTCTGAATGACGACCTGGAGTTTGTGGCAGCATGGGGAGACCATATAGTGTCTGAATGGCACAACCTGGATTTGGCTGAAGCCTGAGGAGGCCATATAGTGGCTGAATGGCACAGCCTGGAGTTGGCTGAAGCATCAGGAGACCATATAGTTGCTGAAAGGCACAGACTGGAGGTGGCTGAAGCATCTGGAGACCATATAGTGGCTGAATGGCACAGCCTAGAGTTAGTGGCAGCATGAAGAGACCATAAAGTGGCTAAATGGCACAGCCTGCAGTTGGCTGAAACATGAGGAAAACATATAGTGGCTGAATGGCACAGCCTGGAGGTGTCTGAAGCATGAGGAGACCATAAAGTGGCAGAATAGCACAGCCTGGAGTTAGTGGCAGCATGAGGAGGCCATAACGTGTCTGAATGGCACAGCTTGAAGTTGGCTGAAGCATGAGGAGACCATGCAGTGGCTTCATGGCACAGTCTGGAGGTGGCTGAAGCATGAGGAGACCATATAGTGTCTGAATGGCACAGCCTAGATTGGTCTGAAGCATGAGAAGAGACAATATAGTGGCTGAATGAGACAGCCTGGAGGTGGCAGAAGCAGCATCAGGAGTCCTGAAAGTGACCCGGTGACAGAATGGTGTGGTGGGTGGCAATACCAGTACCCGGCGACGAAAGTGGGTGAAAAAAGGTCTGATGCGGAGGAATGTTTGTAACTGGGGAGCAGTGCCTTAAATCTGTTTGGCACTCGCCACCTCGGCTTGGCACAAGCCATCAGTTCTGTTTGGCACTCTCCAACTCGGCTCGGCACAAGCCATCAGTTCTCTGAAAGGTGCAGAGTCCACAACTTGAAAAGGGAGGGACTGCAGCACCAGCAACTTGGACAGGAGCACATTCAGCTTCTGTGCCGTTAGATGAGTGGGCACATACTGTTGTCTCTTGGACATGGCTTTGCCGATAGATTGTTGGTGGATGGGCTGACTAAAAGTAGGAGGAGCATCTAGAGCGACAGAAGGAGGGTATGACACACAGCTACCTTCGGCTTAGGTGGTGGAGCCTTGGCTGGCTGAAAGAGGGAGTGGCGTGCCACTGGGTGAAACAGCTGGCAGGACCACTACATTGGAGCCACGATTCTCACAGGCCACTTTATGGTGGTGAAGCATATGTTGACGCAGGGCCATGGTGCCAACATTGAGAACCTGGCCACGCTTCACCTTCCATCTTGCATGTGGCTATGTGAACCTCCTCCGGATGCTTGATGAAAAACTGTCACACCGCCGAGTAGCTGATTTTCACACCAACAGTCTGCACTAATTGACTGCTACTGCCGCCGTCTCCACCACCTCCCGGGAAGGTAGGATAGCGCGAAGCAGGTAGTCTCCTCCGGGCACGTTTGGCTCCAGAATTTCCACTTCTTCCACCATGCTGACTGCCAACCATGCCACCACCTTGCTGGCTCAGCTGCTGCCTCATGGGCAACCTGCAACTCTCTTCTTCTGATGATGATGAAGCCCATTCTGCACCCGGCTCCCAAGTGTGATCGGCTTCATCATCATCAATGAGTGTCTGCACATTACTGATGTCCTCCTCAGGTTCCTCAACAGTGTCTGCTTCAGGACCCTGAACCCTGGCAACACCGCCTCCCACGTCACTCTCCTCATCACTACTTGCCCACCTAGCAGAGGAAGCGGCGGATGTCTCCTCCACTTGTTGGCTGTCCAGTAGCTGCTGACTGTCCTCTATTAGATCGTCCTCAGTGTATAGTGAAGCTGAACCCACAGCATAAGATACTTCTGTAGGGGAGGGAACAGCAACGGACAAAGGCAAAGGGAGGACAGGGACTGCTCCTGGGCTATGTCAACTGAGGGTTGTGTCTGAGGAACCCACCAACTCTTGACTGGAGGTATCAGATGTCACTTGTGATGAAGTGGATGATAGTGTTAACCAATCGATGATGGCAGATGGGTTGCTGGTGAAGACCTGACCGCTAGCTGAAAGTGGGAGCTCAGGCCTCTCATTGCGACTCCTGCTGCCACTCGCTCCTAGTCTGCTGCGACCGCTGCCTGATGAATTTAGGACTCTGCCACTCCTCTGATCACGTCCTGGCCCTTCTCTGCCTGGCATACTTACTGCGTCTATAAAGGGAGTGCAATATGCTTCACTACACTTAAAACAGTATTTGTCTATTTGTCTATAACTATGTTATTGCTATACATCCATTGTTTGTTTTACATGTATATGATGGTTTCTTTCAAATTAACAGTATTTACCTATCTGTATAGGGTTAACACATAGACGTCAGTTCAGTCCTCCTCTTTTCTAATTACTGAACACCTGCTGTCAGTGGGCGTTCCCAACCTCCAGGCATGTGAATCTCTCATTTCTTACACAGTATATAAGGAGCTTAGATGTGGCTTTTGATGTGCCATGACTAAGAACCATATGCTTTTAATCTATGCTTTTAATTCTCACCATCTCATTGATTTTTAAAGGATGAAAAAAATTTTTTGGGTGTTTTTATACTATCATTCTATATTTTTCGGGGGAGCTGGATTTCCTTTTCCTTTCTGGATTCTATTGCAACTGGCTACACGGCTTGACGTGCATCCGTGCTCCTCCACCAACTACCCTTCCAGTGGCTTCTTCTACAGGGCGGTGAGCTGGTCTATTTTTTCTTTATGTACTTTTTATGTGGTATGCACTTATGAGGGTAGAAAATGCACTACAGTACACTTAAAAAAGTATCTGAGTAAAACACTAGCCGGTGATTACTTTTGGCTGCCCTTTCACAGTTTGTAGGCCCTTGACAGGTTAACAGGCACAAAATAGTACACCACTTAGATATAGGTATGTGGTATGCACTTATGAGGGCAGAAAAATGCAGTACAGTACGCTTAAAAAAAACGTTTTAGTAAAACACCAGCTGGTGATTACTTTGGCCTTGACTTTTACAGTATCTAGGCCCTTGACAGATTAACAGGTAGAAAATAGTACAAACTTTCATGTAGGCATGTGGTATGCACTTATGAGGGCAGAAAAATGAGCTACTGTACGCTTAATAAACGTATTGGAGTAAAACACCAGCCAATGATTTCTTTTGGCTGTCCTTTCACTGTATGTAGGCCCTTGACAGATTAACAGACACAAAATAGTACATCACTTAAATGTAGTTATGGGGTATGCACTTATGAGGGCAGAAAAATTTGGTACAGTACCAAATCTACCATCTACAGACTAGTATAACCAGCAGATGAGTTGATGTGGAATAAAGACACATAATTGCGCTGAAAAATTCTTCCTGCCTCCTCCGCTAAGGTTTATGAAGTTGAGGCAGCTTGTTGAAATGTATGAGGCAACACACAGCTATTTACCCCTCTCTGTAATACAATGTTGATGAAAGTAACTGGGAGGTTAATGGCTTCAGTAAAAATACTTTTCAGTGAAAAAAAATATTGCTCTGTGTCCACCAGAACACTGATGTGACTAGGATGTGAAAGGCTGCTGGAATTAGCTTTTCGGTGTTACACACAGACAGCGATGTCCGTCCTATCTCTATGCAGGGTAATGAATTATATGACAAGCAGCAAAATGGCTGCCGAATTTATAGGGCTGTGACATCACAGAGGTGACTGGCTGCTGATATGCTGCATCCTGCATGTTATTCAGGGTCATCCTGCCTACTTCCCTTCCCGCCTTGCCTTCCCATCTTCCCAGCGTTCTTTGCCCCATGTACTGACATGTGGATCCGCCATTTTAGATGCCCTGGAGCCTGGACCGCAGGAAATGGAGTTTAATTAAGCGATTTGCGCTATAGAATCAAGGCAACATTCGCATTTATTGCAAATCAAATATTTCATGGAATTCGTACCGAATTCAGGTTCGTCAGCTTCGATTCGCCCATCTCCAGTCTGCACAGGTGGAAAGGCATGTCGTTTTTTAAGGGAAAAGACATGGTTTACACACAGAATTTATGTCAGTATTTTAATCAGTAAAAGGGTGCTTTCCTGCACAACAAGTGCTGTTGGTGTTGCTGATTAAAGACTGGGAAGATGTTGTAGCATTGTGACCCCTTCATTAAGATTCCAAAAATCAGACACCCACAAAAAAATAAGTTATACTGTATTGGGGAGTTAAGCCATCACTTAGTATCATGGAGAAAACCCTTTAAAGAGGTATTTCATTGCTAGACATCCTATCCAAAGTATAAGGGATAAGATGTCTGATCGCAGGGTCCGGCCGTAGAGACCCCCCTCGATCTCCTTGCAGACACGGCCCCATCTGTTAGACATGAATGGAGGGGTCGTGGCGTGACGTAGCAAAAGGGTATGGAGTGACAGCCTACCAAACCCAGCGTTCTGAACATAGTATAGGGGATAAGATGTCTAGCAATGGAGTACCCCTTTAATATCTTTTGATCTATACTTTACATACATACTGAGTGTCAGTTAACATTAGATGTAGAGGACAGAGAAAAAAAAGTATGATCAGGCTGTGAGAGGTTTGTTTGCAGTCCTTACTATAGAGACACAAAACTCTGCAAAAGAACTGTAGACACAAAATAGTAGGAGATTTGATCCAAATAAATCTTTAAAGGGAACCTATCAGTAAGGTTTACCCCATTGTGCAAGCAGACGTCCATGCCTGGATATCTGCTGGCACATCTATAAATGTGGAGGAAACAACTTTTCTAAATGACATCACTGACCTTTAATGTTTAAAAAGGTTTTAGTTTTAAGTTCCTGTATCTTGACGGAAGGGAAAACACATTTTGCTTTACTTTAAAAAAATAAATAAATACAGAAACCCAATACTACAAGTCCTTTCCCCTAAATTATCCTGACTCCTAGTTTTGACTTAATAAAATACATAAAATCTGAACCCAGATTATTGGACAATCCTCCTATTACTGTTACAAATGCAATAAAGCTACTAGAAATGCTTCCTTGATTTTTTTCCTAACTGAAAATAACAAAAAAATATATCTAGGAAATGCTGCTGGCATGCCTAAGGCAACATTGCAAGACTGTTATTTCTGAAAGTTTTGATCATTGGTGAAGAAAAACTGATGAATTGAAAATGACAGCAAAGAAAAGGAATGGCTACGTATCTACAATACAGTAATATACACTGTATTGTATCTACAATGTAATATAGTTTCAATGGGCAGTGTCATTTTCAAAAAGTTTTATATAATGTACATAATAACTAGTGTTGCTCACGAATATTCGCAATTCGAATATTATTCGCGAATATCGCATATTCGCGAATTCGCGAATTTCGCGAATATAGCGCTATATATTCGTAATTACGAATATTCGTTTTTTTTTGTTTTTGTTTTTTTCACAGTACACATCACAGTGATCACCCCTCTCTGCTTCCAGCTTGTGTGGTGTAAAGAAGGCTGTAATACTACTGTGTGAGACTGGCGGGCGAAAATTCGCATATGCGAACATTCGCGTATGTGAAAATTAATTAGCATATGCGAATTTTCGCATATGCGAATTTTCGCGTATGCTAATTTTGTATATGCTAATATTCTCATATGTTAATTTTCGCATACGCGAATTTACGCATATGCGAAAATAAAACGAGACTATGCGAATATGCGAATATTCGCGAATATATGACGAATATTCGTCCATATATTCGCGAATATTCGCGAATTCGAATATGGCCTATGCCGCTCAACACTAATAATAACATTATATGTGTATTTGTAATATACATTAGTTATTTCTTTTTGTTTTTTGATTGTAGATTTTTTTTACTAAGCTCTTTTTAGCAAGATTTTGAGACATGCTTTATAGTAACCACAAGGACAGTAGGAACCCATCAACCAGAGATGTTCATTTACTTCTATGGTACAGTTTTTTAAGCATGCTCTGTTAACTGTGAATGAAGAGGATGAGGGGGAGTTGTGACCATCATTTATTTTGACTCATGTAAACCTGTGTGAATCTTATCTTATGTTGTTGTCATCTTATTTCGTTTTAATTTTGTCATGTCATTAATAAAGAAAATCTTTAAATGTAATACTTTTCAAACAAGCAACTGATCTGCAACAATAAAACAACATTTACACCCGCATCAGCTACCTTTGGGGATGACAGCAGCAAGAGAAAAAAAATGTATATATATTTCGTGCTGAAAACACCCCCCTCGGCTTATACTCGAGTGAACTCCCCCACCCGCAGTGGTCTTCAACCTGCGGACTTCCAGAGGTTTCAAAACTACATCTCCCAGCAAGCCCGGGCAGCCATCGGCTGTCCGGGCTTGCTGGGAGTTGTAGTTTTGAAACCTCCGGAGGTCCGCAGGTTGAAGACCACTGCGGCCTTCAACATCATCCAGCCCCCTCTCACCCCCCTTTAGTTCTGAATACTCACCTCCGCTCGGCGCTGGTCCGGTCCTGCAGGACTGTCCGGAGAGGAGGTGGTCCGGTGGGATAGTGGTTCCGGGCTGCTATCTTCACCGGGGAGGCCTCTTCTAAGCGCTTCGGGCCCGGCCTCAGAATAGTCACGTTGCCGTGACAACGACGCAGAGGTGCGTTCATTGCCAACGTACTTCTGCGTCATTGTCACGGCAACGCCTCTATTCCGGGCCGGAAGCGCGGAGAAGAGGCGCCCCCGGTGAAGATAGCAGCCCGGACCACCTCCTCACCGGACCACCTCCTCTCCGGACAGCCCTGCAGGACCGGACCAGCGCCGAGCGGAGGTGAGTACTCAGAACTAAAGGGGGT
Source organism: Hyla sarda (assembly GCF_029499605.1). Classification (NCBI taxonomy): domain Eukaryota; kingdom Metazoa; phylum Chordata; class Amphibia; order Anura; family Hylidae; genus Hyla; species Hyla sarda. The sequence goes on along the minus strand of NC_079191.1, from coordinate 340,832,840 downwards.
GAGAGGGGGCTGGATGATGTTGAAGGCCGCAGTGGTCTTCAACCTGCGGACCTCCGGAGGTTTCAAAACTACAACTCCCAGCAAGCCCGGACAGCCGATGGCTGCCCGGGCTTGCTGGGAGTTGTAGTTTTGAAACCTCTGGAGGTCCGCAGGTTGAAGACCACTGAGGGCGAATGATGAGAAGAGGATGATGAAGGGGGGGGGTGTGGGGATGATGAAGGGGGGTGGGGATGATGAAGGGGGGGTGTGGGATGATTACAAGGGGATGATGAAGGGGGGATGTGTGGGATGATGACAAGGGGATGATGAAGGGGGGATGTGCGGGATGATAAGGGGATGATGAAGGGGGGATGTGTGGGATGATGACAAGGGGATGATGAAGGGGGGATGTGTGGGATGATAAGGGGATGATGAAGGGGGGATGTGTGGGATGATGACAAGGGGATGATGATGAGGGTGTTAATGACGGGTCTGGATGATGACAGGGGGGGATGAGGTATTTCCCACCCTAGGCTTATACTCGAGTCAATAACTTTTCCTGGGATTTTGGGTTGAAATTAGGGGTCTCGGCTTATACTCGGGTCGGCTTATACTCGAGTATATACGGTATATATATATATATATATATATATATATATATATATATATATATATATATATATATATATATATAGAATAATGGTATGGAACACTTCTTTTCCATTTTTGGGGGAAATGATGGAGGCCTTTCTTAGAAATTGTAGCAAGACTTATAATTTTATAAATCTTCCCCTTATCGAGTAAACCTACCCATTCTCGTGTAAAGGGAATTCACTTATCAAACTATTTTGTCTGACCAAAGTTAGCATAAGCAAATAACAATGAAGTACAGCTCCTGCAAGTTGTGGTACACGATCCACCTCTCAGAACTAAATCTTCAAGGTAGCTTTATTGCTGACATGGAAAAAAAAACTGTACATTCCATATAAAAGCCATGGTAGCTGGTACAGACACAGATGTTTTTTGCACCTAAAACAGTAATGGCACAAACGGGTATTTATACTCCTAAAGAGGGAGGCGGAGCAAGGAAACAAAACCACAAGCTCCTTTTATCTCCATTTAACAATATATGCATATAAATCAAAGCAACCTTTATGCCTATTGCAGAAATTCAAACCTGTGAAAAATAAACTCTTCTGCCATCTGCAATCTAATTTATAGATCCAAAAGATCTCTCTATTCCTGAGAGCTCTCAACCAATCACCTTCTCAATGCTTTTTCCATGCCGAAAAAACGTAATGTTGCAGTATCTCCTCCATGGATATCTCAAAAGTGCCTTGAAACATTGGCTACATTTAGATTATGGAGATTTGATGTGTTCTTCTTGTATACACTTCTTTAAACATCTTTTTGTGCTTATGACATTTGTTAAATTACAGACAGTACAATGAATGTTATACACTAAATGGGTGGTATCGCAATTAATGAACTGTCTTATGGTGTGTTGTTAACTGGTTTGAGTATTTAAATTTACAAACCACAAACAGTGATAAACTGCACCCAAAGAATGCCATAAGGGCAAGCCAATCCTCTATTTCTTTTTTGAGGAGGTAACATACTGGGGGATAACAAGTTATCTAAATTAGGTGCACTCCTATTGGAAAATTTACATCCCTACTTTAAGGTCGTGTCCAAATTTGGATCCTGCCTTAGAATAGGGAGGTATTTCCAAACAATATCTCTGATTTTCTTATGCACTACACTAAATGTAGTAACTTCTTGTTATTGCTTATGACTAACTGCAATGCTTCTTTTGGTCTTGATTAGATTCAGTCTGTCCCATTCACTGATTTTTGCTTTGGCTCTATTTAGAATCCAATCTGCATAGCCTTGAGATCTGAGACGATTGCTGATATTATTCACAATTGTTTCTGCAAAAAAAAAAAAACTAATCTGAACAATTCCTGTGGGCTCTAACCAATTCACTAACTGGAACGGTCTTGATGGTGTGTCGTGGGGGGCAGAAATAAACCTTCAAGATCATATCTATAAATTGAGTAGCCATGATTTCTGATGCAGCCCATAGTACGACCACATCACCCACATATTTTCCTAACCATTTTATGTGTTTCAGGAAAGGATTACATCCAGTAAAGATATAGGGGGACATTTATCAATGTTTGCTTATGTATTCCTTTTTTTTTGTTATTTTTTTTGCCTATGTGCGACTTATTTATCAACTGCTTTCAGCCTGTTGATAAATTTCTTTCACTTAAGCAATTTTTCTTTTTTGCTTTGGTAGTGGCTGTTACGCCTAGCGCTCCGGGTCCCCGCTCCTCCCCGGAGCGCTCACGGCGTCCTTCTCCCTGCAGCTCCCCGGTCAGCGCTGACCGGGAGCGCTGCTCTGCCATGGCCGTTGGGGATGCGATTCGCACAGCGGGACGCGCCCGCTTGCGAGTCGCATCCCAGGTCACTTACCCGTTCCCGTCTCCTGCGGTCATGTGCTGGCGCGCGCGGCTCCGCTCTCTAGGGCGCGCGCGCGCCAGCTCCCTGAGACTTAAAGGGCCAGTGCACCAATGATTGGTGCCTGGCCCAATTAGCTTAATTGGTTCCCACCTGTTCCCTGCTTATATCTAGTCTCCTCCCTTGCACTCCCTTGCCGGATCTTGTTGCCTTAGTGCCAGTGAAAGCGTTCTTTGTGTGTTTATACCCTGTGTACCAGAACTATTGCTATCTCCCCTGACTACGAACCTTGCCGCCTGCCCCCGACCTTCTGCTACGTCCGACCTTGCTTCTGCCTACTCCCTTGTACCTCGCCTATCTTCAGCAGCCAGAGAGGTGCCGTTGCTAGTGGATACGACCTGGTCACTACCGCCGCAGCAAGACCATCCCGCTTTGCGGCGGGCTCTGGTGAAAACCAGTAGTGTCTTAGAACCGGTCCACTAGCACGGTCCTCGCCATCCCTCTCTGGCACAGAGGATCCACCTCCTGCCAGCCGGCATCGTGACAGTAGATCCGGCCATGGATCCCGCTGAAGTTCCTCTGCCTGTTGTCGCCGACCTCCCCACACTGGTCGCCCAGCAAGCCCGACAGATTGCCCAACAAGATCACCAGCTGTCGTACTTGACCACCATGACTCAGCAACTCCAGTCGCAGCTACAGCAGATTCAGTCTCAGCTACAGCAGCAGCAACCATCTCCTCCGCCAGCTCCTGCACCTCTTCCGCAGCGAGTGGCCACTCCTAGCCTCCGCCTGTCTTTGCCGGACAAATTTAATGGGGACTCTAAGTTTTGCCGTGGCTTCCTTTCCCAATGTTCCCTGCATCTGGAGATGATGTCGGATCAGTTTCCTACTGAAAGGTCTAAGGTGGCTTTCGTAGTCAGCCTTCTGTCTGGAAAAGCCCTGTCATGGGCCACACCGCTCTGGGACCGCGATGACCCTGTCACTGCCTCTGTACACTCCTTCTTCTCGGAAATTCGAAGTGTCTTTGAGGAACCTGCCCGAGCCTCTTCTGCTGAGACTGCCCTGCTGAACCTGGTCCAGGGTAATTCCTCCGTTGGCGAGTACGCCATACAATTCCGTACTCTTGCTTCTGAACTATCCTGGAATAATGAGGCTCTCTGCGCGACCTTTAAAAAAGGCCTATCCAGCAACATTAAGGATGTTCTGGCCGCACGAGAGACTCCTGCTAACCTGCATGAACTCATTCATCTAGCCACTCGCATTGACATGCGTTTTTCTGAGAGGCATCAAGAGCTCCGCCAGGAAAAGGACTTAGATCTCTGGACACCTCTCCCACAGTCTCCACTGCAATCTGCGCCTAGGCCTCCCGCCGAGGAGGCCATGCAAGTGGATCGGTCTCGCCTGACCCTGGAAGAGAGGAATCGCCGTAAGGAAGAGAATCTTTGTTTGTACTGTGCCAGTACTGAACATTTTCTGGTGGATTGCCCAATCCGTCCTCCACGTCTGGGAAACGCACGCTCGCACTCAGCTCTCGTGGGTGTGGCGTCTCTTGATGCCAAGTCGGCTTCTCCACGTCTCACGGTACCTGTTCGGATTTCCACTTCAGCCAGCTCTCCCCTCTCAGCCGTGGCCTGCCTGGACTCTGGAGCTTCTGGGAATTTTATTCGGGACTCCTTTGTGAATAAATTCCGGATTCCGGTGACCCGTCTTGTCAAGCCACTCCACATTTCCGCGGTCAACGGAGCCAGGGTGGACTGTACCATACGTTTCCGCACGGAGCCCCTTCTTATGAGCATCGGATCTCACCACGAGAGGATTGAACTTTTGGTCCTCCCCAATTGCACCTCGGAAATTCTCCTTGGACTTCCCTGGCTTCAACTTCATTCCCCAACCCTGGATTGGTCCACTGGGGAGATCAAGAGTTGGGGGTCCTCTTGTTCCAAGAACTGTCTAAAACCGGTTCCCAGTAACCCTTGCCGTAACTCTGTGGTTCCTCCTGTATCTGGTCCCCCTAAGGTCATTAAGGACTCTGCCTGCCACAGGAAATGCCCCTCCCCCCCTCCCAGTTCCATCAGGCAAGCTTCTGTGTCCCCTCATGGCCCTCGTCCTGGTGTCACACTGCCCCGTGCCAGATCCCGCCCTCTGCCCTCTCTCCCCATTCCTACTCCTGCGGTTCTGCCTGCCGTTGAGGAATCCCTCCATCCTTTCCCGGTGTCCTCATCCCAGGGGAGGCAGTTACCCGATAAAGAGAAGGGGAGACCTAAGGGGGGGGGTACTGTTACGCCTAGCGCTCCGGGTCCCCGCTCCTCCCCGGAGCGCTCACGGCGTCCTTCTCCCTGCAGCTCCCCGGTCAGCGCTGACCGGGAGCGCTGCTCTGCCATGGCCGTTGGGGATGCGATTCGCACAGCGGGACGCGCCCGCTTGCGAGTCGCATCCCAGGTCACTTACCCGTTCCCGTCTCCTGCGGTCATGTGCTGGCGCGCGCGGCTCCGCTCTCTAGGGCGCGCGCGCGCCAGCTCCCTGAGACTTAAAGGGCCAGTGCACCAATGATTGGTGCCTGGCCCAATTAGCTTAATTGGTTCCCACCTGTTCCCTGCTTATATCTAGTCTCCTCCCTTGCACTCCCTTGCCGGATCTTGTTGCCTTAGTGCCAGTGAAAGCGTTCTTTGTGTGTTTATACCCTGTGTACCAGAACTATTGCTATCTCCCCTGACTACGAACCTTGCCGCCTGCCCCCGACCTTCTGCTACGTCCGACCTTGCTTCTGCCTACTCCCTTGTACCTCGCCTATCTTCAGCAGCCAGAGAGGTGCCGTTGCTAGTGGATACGACCTGGTCACTACCGCCGCAGCAAGACCATCCCGCTTTGCGGCGGGCTCTGGTGAAAACCAGTAGTGTCTTAGAACCGGTCCACTAGCACGGTCCTCGCCATCCCTCTCTGGCACAGAGGATCCACCTCCTGCCAGCCGGCATCGTGACAGTGGCTTTCTCTGCTCCATGTCTGAGCTGGAGTAAATTTAGTAGCTTTTTTCATGCGATGCAACTTTTTTGTGACTTTCGCACTTGATAAATCTCTGACCACTGCAAGTCAAAAATCACTTTTTGCTTTGGTAAGCAAGATTTGTATTTTTTGCTTAGGACACTGAACTTGCAAAAAGTCGCAGAAAAAAGAGCGTAGTCGCACGTGCGACTTTTTTGCGACAATTTTAAGCAAAAAAACCCTACTAAATGCTTTGATAAATGTCCCCATATTGATTTCCAAACCAAAAGACAAAAAGATTAGCGACAGTAGGTAACGACTTGGCACCATGGAAGCTCCTGTACATTGAAGGTAAAAATACCCTCAAATATAAAATAGTTATGTGAAAGAATGTAAGAAAGAGCCTCCAGGATACACTGTAATTCAGGGAGAATTGGAGTATAATGTCAGAAATGGCCTGGATTAACTTGTTATGGAGTAGCGAAGTGTAAAAAGATTCAATATCACATGTGAGCCATGACATGGGTTGTGTCTGTTACACTATGCGCTCCGGCCTCACACGCTGGCCATGAACGCATGGTCCCCTTACCTTCTGCTGCTGACGGGGCTGGGACTCGCATTGCGGGACGCGGCCGCATGCGAGCCCCAGTCCCTCACTCTCCGGGTGTTTCTCCTGCCTCTGCCTCCACCTTTCTGCTCCAGCGCGTGTCCCCGTCCCTTAGGGCATCCGCGCGCTGGAGCTTTAAGATTTAAAGGGCCAGTACGCTCATTAGTGTAATCACCTGTGGCTTGTTTTTAAATTCCACCACCTCAGTTCTCTGGCGGATCTTTGTTGCCTTGTGCCCAAGAGAAAGTGTTCCTTTGTGTTGCCTTGCCGTGTACCAGATCTCCTGCTCTTGTAACTTGACCTTGCTCCTTTGCCGCCTGCCTACTGAACTCCTGTTACGTCCCGACTATGCTACTGTGCCCCCTGCCCTGACCTACTGCTATCGTGACTGCGAGTTGCCTCATCCCTGTGTGGTCGAGCCGTGTCAGGGGTAGCGACCTGGGTGTTGCCTGCAGCTGCAAGCCCATCCTGCTTTGTGGCGGGCTCTGGTGAAGACCAGCGGCACCTTAGACTCCGCTCCCTGGTACGGTCCGAGTCATCTGCCGCACAGGTCCAGCGGATCCACATACACTGGAGTTCCTGTCTTCAGGAACGTGAGTGTTACAGTGTCTTTGATGTGATTAGAACACAACTTCACCAATGGACATAGTATGGGATAAAGTCACTCGCATATGTGCTCATTTTACCTTTCTATTATAAAGCTTGAAGAACTAATAGTTCTGGCTTTGTGATGTGCATATAATAAATGAATAAGACAAGCATCTGATCAGATTTTTGCCTCTATTTTCTTAATGATTGCCCTTCAAGAAATTTAAGTCTTGATGTTTGGGCAGCTCCATTACAGACTAGCTCCCATTGCCTGACGAATCCATCAGTCTTTCTGTGGCAAGATCATGTGATGTAGAATCGTCACTGACAAAGGCCGAGCTTGGCTAATTTTTCTGGCTTACTAAGAAACAATGAATTAAGCCAGGCCCCCTAGCCAGTACAAAAGACACGCATTCTCTGTCTCGTGAAGGAGGAGCGCGGGGGGGGGGGCTTCTCCAGAGAAAGAGGGACTTAATTTGAAATGAAGTGGACACTTCCTGCTGGTAAGGGGTTATAGAAAGGGACCGAACTTGACTGAAAAGATAAGAAATATAAATTATAATCTAGGCAAAATACCATTGAGGAGGATAACTAAATATAATTTCTCTCAGCCTCATAACCCCTTTAAGCATTAAGCATATGTGGCAATAATTTACTAGATTTAACACTCAGTAAAACATGTCTGCCCTTGAACAAAAATGTTTTTGCTGCATTTTCTCTGTAAAAAAAAAGGCTGCATACGCATCTCATACTTTTTTCAATGGGTCTTTTTGTTGATAACCATAATGGCATTTGAAGTGGATAGAAAACAACCTCTGTATATGGCAAATATGTGCCCCTTCTATGCATGGAAAACTTGTTCCTATTATTCCAGAGCAAGAAAACTATTATGAATGTGAAGAAAAACAAGGTTTTGGAATAAGGCATCGGAAAAATGGAATGTGATTATAAGATGCAAAATGTGAATAAAAAGGACTGCATGGACTTACTACATTAAAGTACCTATACACTGTCAATAAATCCCAGTCAGACATTAAACCATTGTGCTTTTAAATGTGAAAAGACTGTCTTGTTTTTGTCACTAAATTGGTTGTTGTTTGTTATATTTTATAAAGAAAAATCTACTAAAAGTACACTGAGGTTTAAAGGTTTAGTCTTAGGGTGGGTTCACACTACGTTTTCTCCCATACGAGAGCGCATACGGCAGGGGGAGCTAAAACCTTGCGCTCCCATATGCCTTCGTATGCGCTCCCGTATGTCATTCATTTCAATGAGCCGGCCGGAGTGAAACGTTCGGTCCAGTCGGCTCATTTTTGCGCTGTATGCGCTTTTTCCCCGGACCTAAAACTGCGGTCAACCACAGATTGAGGTCCGGTTGTAAAAGCGCATACAGCACAAAAATGAGCCGACCGGACTGAATGTTTCACTGCGGCCGGCTCATTGAAATGAATGGCATACAGGAGCGCATACGAAGGCATATGGTAGCACGAGGTTTTAGCTTCCCCCTGCTGTATGCTCTCCCGTATGGGAAAAAAGGTAGTGTGAACCCAGCCTTACAAAGGCTATTTTAAAAAGAAGTCTGCATGTTTAGCTCCTCTATTGACTAATATTAAGTTCATCCATTCCTTAATACATCTTTATAGTGGTAGAAGCTTATTGTATACTGTTTTATTGTGCAATGTAGAAGATGTTAGTAGTAAGGCTCTATGCTTACCCTAAAGGCTGCAGAGAGCCAGAATTGTTTTCATTCAACTCTAATGCCTTGCAGGGGATTTGGACTAACACATCAGAAAAAAAAAGGCTATATCTGCTATAAGGCTATAAAAAATATTTAAAAAAAAACATAATGACGTTAAAGGATATAGCTTCCCCTTAAAACAAATTCCCTTATAATAAGTAAATCAATTAAGTATGAATTAGTTGTTGACCATTAACAACAATGACAATAGCTTCACTAATGTGTCCTTCTTTTCTGATTATGTGTTTCACCCTTGTTGTGCCCCATCTACAACAAAAACCTCAGGAGGTACCAGGGAAACAACTGATTCACAACAACTGTAGGGGAAACCCCCAAAGGGGGTACCCTAAACTAAGACCCTCCCAATAAAATGTAGCTTTTATTCCTTACAATTAAAATGCGAATTGATACAAATTTAAACACTGTGTAGTTTATGAACTGTCCACTAGGTTTCAGGACCACACTATAGTTTAAAAAACACAGCTCCAGTCTGTCTTCTATAAAGCTTGAATAACAACAACCATTCTGCTTTTGTATGAGGAAGGTACACTAATATTGTGAGGCCCATCCAGAGTAGAACAGTTGATGGTTGAATTGGAGTATGACTAAGAAGCTGCTTATTAAAAACTACCAATAAGCCAGTTCCTTTGACGTTTCACTGGTCCCCCAGTTTCATCGAAAAGGACTGGTGGCTAATGGCTAGCAGGTGTGCGGCTGCTCCTTAAATAGACTGGCGTCTGACATCAGTGGTGACAACGTTCCTCCTTCAATCAGATACGAGTAACATAACCATGTGATTCTGTTGCAATCATGATCACATCAGAAACAGACGCGCATGACTGCTGACTTATATAATATGTTTGCCTTTCCATATAGGTATTACTGCGCAGCTGCAAGTATCTTGCACATGACACTGGACTTAGTCAGAATCCCGTTCCATTTAGGTATTACTGCGCAGCTGCAAATATCTTACGCATTTCACAGAACTTAGTCAGGATCGTGGATCAAACTATGCGATCTTGCTCCCTGCGCATGATTATAGACGTAGTCGTATTTGTGGGCTGTTATCAAACCAACACGATCGTGTTTGCATGTGTAAACCGATTTAGAATGAATTGCTCTGATAGCTTGCACTATAGTTGTTGGTATTTGGAACTTATTGTGCACGACTGACTTGTACTGTATATATGTCACTACATTGTGGGTACCTTGCCTAAATGTGTTTAAACAGTACTAGATGTAATTATATTTAATATATGAGAAATAATATAATATGTAGGCAAATTTGCATCTTGTCTATGACCAAAATGATCTCTATAAATACATCTAACCACCTATACCCTTTAAGCTTATGTGGCAATAATTTACTAGATTTACCACCAAAAACATTTCTGCCCTTGAACAAAATGTTTACTTATTTAGATGCCACTTTGCATGTATAAACAATAGCCGAAATTTTTCCGCAAAAATGAATAATTTTTGTACTTTTTTTTTATTTTAATATTCCAACAATGCGTATGTGTTGCTATCAATTTGACATCACTAATGCCGTTTTGGCATTAACCCCGTGATGACCACAGATGTATATTTACGTCCATGGCCAGCTCCCGTGAGCGCGCTTCATACCTATCAGCACCAAGGACCCTCGGCTAATACCGGACATCGCTGATCGGGCTGATGTCTGATATTAACGCTTTAGAATTTGCAATCAAAGTTGATCACAGCATCTAAAACAGGAAAAAACACTTGCCGGTTAGCTCAGCGGGCTGTTCAGGACCGCCATGGTGAAATTGCGGCATCCCAAACAGCTTAGAGGGCAGCTTTCCAATCGGTGTTCTATTGCAAGTAGTAGAATACCGATAACACTGATCAATGCTATGCTATGGCACACTATGCTATGGAACAATGAAAAGATTGGATGTTATAGCATGAATAAGCCCCTCCACTAATTAAAGTTTGAATCACCCCCCATTTCCCATTTTTTAAATAAAGTAATGTAACAAAAAATGAAAATAATCATACGTGGTACCCCCACATGCATAAATGTCTGAACTATCAAAATATAATGTTAATTAAACCGCATGGTCAATGGCGTAAACGTAAAAAAAAAATAAAAAAATTCCAAAGTCCAAAATTGCATATTTTTGGTCACTTTGTATACACTAAAAAATGCATAAAAAGTGATCAAAAAGTTCCATCAAAACAAAAATGGTACCAATAAAAACTTCAGATCACATCACAAAAAATGAGCCCTCACAGCCCTGCATGTGGAAAAATAAAAAGTTATAAAAGATGACAATTTGACACATTCTAATTTTGGTGCATGCAGTTATAATTTTTTTAAAGTAGTAAAATGAAATGTAACCTACATAAATTAGGTATCCTTGTAACCATAAGGACCTATAAAATAAAGATATGATGTCATTTTTACCGAAAAGTGCACTGCGTAGAATAGGAACCCCCCAAAATTTTTTCCAATTTTTTCCAATTTTACCCCACAAATATTTATCTTCTGGTTTTGCATAAATTTTGTGGTAAAATGATTGATGTCATTACAAAGTACAATTGGTGGCTCAAAAAACAAGCCCTCATATGGGTCTGTAGGTGTAAAAGTGAAAGCATTCTGATTTTTTGAAGGCGAGGTGAAAAATACGAAGGCTCAAAAATGAAAAAAACCTGTGGTCCTTAAAGGGTTAAGGAAGCTTGAAAGGGGTTTGGTGCAGTTTAAGAAAAACACAATTTTTCTAGGTAATTGCTGATTTTTCTTATACAAAACCTAGCTTCTACCTTGTATAGTATATCTATATATCTCTTAAGTGTTTAACAATAATTAGGAAATACCATGTACCATTTTGAAATGTTTGGTATAAGTTGTGTTCTATAGGAAAGTATGAAGCATTCCAGAAAAAAACAAAACATATGCATTCTGCATTTTAAAATAAGACCTCATTGACCTCAAACATGTAACAAAAACAGCAAAATCCATGCTGTGTATATAGACTTTTCAATATTTCTCTATAGAATTAAAAGTAAAATAAGTTAAAAAAAAAGATGTTTTCAAATAACTGCTGCCAGGAAGTTATAAAGATTTGTAAATTACTTCTATTTCAAAATGTTTAAGCCTTGCAATACTTATCAGCTGCTGTTTGCTCCAGATGAAATTGTGTAGTTCTTTCTAGTCTGACTACAGTGCTCACTGTTGCCCCCTGTTTCCATGTCAGGAGCTGTCCAGGGCAGGAGAAGTTTGCAATGGAGATTTGGTAATGCTCTGGACAGTTCCTGAAATGAACACAGGTGTCAGCAGAGAGCACAGTGGTCAGACTGGAAGAATAACTGAACTAGAACTGATAAACAGTTGAACAGTACTGGATGGCTTAAAGGGGTACTCTGGTGGAAAACACTTTTTTTCCCCAAATGAACTGGTGCCAGAAAGTTAAACAGGTTTGTAAATTACTTCTATTAAAAAAAAAATAATAATAATAATAATCCTTCCATTACTTATCGGTTGCTGTAGGCTACAAAGAAAGTTCATTTCATTTAGAATTTCTTTTCTCTCTGACCACAGTGCTCTTTGTTGACACCTCTGTCTGTGTCAGGAACTGTCCAGAGCAGTAGAGGTTTGCTATTAGAATTTGCTCCTGCTCTGGACAGTTCCTGACATGGACAGGTGTCAGCAGAGAGCTCTGTGGTCCGACTGAAAAGAAATTCAAAAAGAGAAGAACTTCCTCTGGAGCATACAGCAGCTGATAAGTACTGGAAGGATTAAGATTTTTAAACAGACGTAATTTACAAATCTGATTAACTTTCTGGCACCAGTTTATTTGAAAACAGTTTGTTTCTTCTTCAGAGTATTCCTTTAAAGTGTTTTTAATCCATGACATAGATGAAAGTCACACTCACTGAGTTACATTTATTAATGCATATTTTATGTGTGAATAACTCCATTAACAAGAGCTCCGTATTATGGTTTGCTATATGTGTGTGCAGCATTTATGTTTAATACACTTATGTCAAAGTGGCCTACTTCAAATTAAAGAGAAAACTTGGAGTGCAATCGACTTGTTTACAATGTGATTATTTTAACAGTAGTCTACTGATACATGAGCATCTCTGAGTATTAAACAATAGCGAGCAATGGTATCAATCAGGCACAATAACAATACTTGGAAATGCAGCTTGAAATAGACCAACATATAATTTGCTTGAATATTATGTTTTCTGTGCTAGTGAACTAGCTCATTTGTCTTTGTTCTGCTTCTATACCTTTCAATTTTGATGTGGAACAGAGAGCAGCATATTTTTGCGCTGAAAACAGTAAATTTACCCAGCTGCTACAGAGAAATGTTTCGGATAATATGCAAAAAAGGGTGAATAGGTATTTTAAGACAAAAGGTATTTCTGCCGCAGTGCATAAATGTAAAAAAAAAGTATTAATTTATTTTACATTTCATTTCAATTGCACCATATACACTTCATTGATTTTAGAAAGCTGGCACAGAAGCCCTGCATATGTCTGCTTGCTGTCTTTTATTTTAATGAATGCCCAGCCACATCTGTTTCTATATTTAAAATAATGTTTATTTAATTACATTACATCTAATTCCTTATTTTATACATAAATGTAAGTGGTGGTTACTGATTCCCCTTTGACAGAACACACAACTTTATTTTCTTTAAAAGCAATGGTTCAGCAGTTTGATAGTTAAATAATATGGAAATCTTGAGGGTTGCTGTACACTGCAGAACCTATAGTGTACCTGCCACCTAAAAATCTTTTGGTATGTACTAGCAACATGTCAACATCTTTGATCGGAAGAGGTCTGAGTGTTCAGACCTGCACCGATCTGTAGAACAAGCCAGGAGAAGTCCGCACTGCAATGTGCTCCTTTACCTGCACTGTGTCACATGATAGAGACACGCTACACAGACTTACATTGCGAGTGTGTCTTGATCACGGGACACAGAACCAGGAGAAAACGCTATGGGCAGGGACATCTCCCAACTTGTTCTCCTGATCAGTGGAGGCCTGATCACTCAGACCCTCACTGATCAATACTTTTGACATGTCACTAGGACATGTCAAAAGTTTTTCCAAATGGCAGTGCCTATTCAACTCCTACATTCGAACCTAAGAGTCGACACTGGGACACAAATCCTCAAAGGGTCACCTTGAGCCTGCCAGTTTTTACCTATTCTACAGCGTACAAAGGGCTATAAGTATGCAATCTCCACAGCCTGCCCCATATAGGAAATTCTACCATGGTTACATCAACCACTTCACATAGATTTTCTTAGTACCTCATTAGGTTCTCTTGACGTGTGGCCCCCTATCTTTCACAGAAACTGTCTCCAACTACCCTTACTCTTGAATGATCAGGCATGAAGTTCACCCAACTCACTACACAACTGGACTAGTGTCCCAGAGTAATCACACAGTCTCAGTCGAAGTCCTTTCTTTTTAAGCATAAGGTACTGTCTCTTTATTGGTCGGTCACCTTTGCGTAAAAGTGATGCAGAAGTGATGCAGAAGTACAATGGTAGCAGTACTCCACTTTCAACATGATAATGTTAACTTCACATAGTACACTTCAACTTCACACAGAAAAACGGTAACTTGCAATGTATCCTACAATATTGAAATATTTTTTCTGTGGGAGGGGAATACTGTTATCAGTTCTAAGGGCCCTATGGCTCACCACTCTACCCCTTGGTTTCACCAGCTCATTGGATCCTCAGGACTGAAACACACTGGCCAGACAATCTCTCCTCTGGTCACAAAAAATTCTTAGGGCTCAAGTTTCAAACAACCTACAATGACTCAGCTACAGTTCTTAACAAAAAGGGACAAAGCCTATTTAAAAGAATCTGAATGAAATGGTGTATTTTATAGAAAGAAAATTATGTTGGAAGAATTTGAATTTGCAGATTATCCGGTTTCTCTTGTGTACGTGTTAATTCTAGTGGAACCAACCTGCATGCCCAGATAAATCCCCTAATCTCATAAATTCCCGTGGCTCCAGTCCGCACATGGCCCTGTATACCTGTACAGTGTTGTCCAAATTAATAGAAATATGTGAAAAAACTGCTTTTCTACTGTTGTTTTGCCTTGTATCTCAACACTGACATATCAAATAAAACTAAATAGACCGGGCTCAGACCCCCCGTGATCTAAAACTTATCCCTTATCCTGCGGATAGGTCAGTATCAAGATTTAACCCATTCAGGCGTAGAGGGAGCAAGTTAAACACAGTGTTCAGTCATACAAGCACTCTGTGCTCAAGCTGAGATAACTTCTTTCTTCAGTTGCTGTTTCTTTGTTAAACTGATTTGTAAATTGCTTCTATAAAAAAATTCTTAATCCTTGCAGTACTTATTAGCATCTGAATACTACAGAGGAAAGCTTTTCTTTTTGGAACACAGAGCTCACTGCTGACATCATGACCACAGGGCTCTCTGCTGACATCTCTGTCCATTTTAGGATGTCAGCGGAGAACACTGTGCTCGTGATGTCAGCAGAGAGCTCTGTGTTCCAAAAAGAAAACCATTTCCTCTGTAGTTTTCAGAAGCTAATAAGTACTGGAAGGATTAAGATTTTTTAATAGAAGTAATTTACAAATCTGTTTAACTTTCTGGCACCAGTTGATTAAAAAAAAAAAAAAGTTTTCCACGGGAGTACCCCTTTAATACTATGATCCGCAAGACAATGGCCCTGATATACTATTGTAAACCCTGGTTTTGTCTATTTTTTTTTCTTTTGTGCGAAAAAACTCGAGTTCATGTGAACCCAAAAAGGGGCCTTTCCCGACAAATCTGACACTTTCACACTGATTTATCAACTTTCCAGACCTGATTTTTGGGTTTGAAGCTTTTTTTTCCCCACTGCTCTAACCTGTAGCAAAATGACTAGGTGATGGTGTAGGTGTGTGTAAAAAAACTAGAAAAAGCCTTTTATTTCATTTCATTTTTTTTTTTGTAGTGTGAGTGCATAGTATACATGGCTGATTTTTTGTTTAAAGTAGAGTAAAAAAAAACTAGACACAAATTGTTTTCCATTAAGTATTTTTTTTAAAAGTTTTTAAATTTTTTATTTTATAGAACATTATAGAATGGCAGCGAGCTCAGTACCAGAGTGGACAGGTAATCAAAGTGCCCTTTACAGGTTACTTATTTAAAAAAAAAAAAAAAAAAAACTACCTCCACCACAATAAGATGTTTCTCCTCCATAGTAAACCTTTTCTTTCTACCTTGAGAGCCCTCCTCAGGACCATCATCCTCATCAAACTCCACAATTTCATCAGTAACAACTTCCTCATTAGGGATTACTTCTGCCTTGAAAACACCCCCTTCCAGGTATGGTCATGGCATCTGACATATGTACGGAGGGAACGGAAGGCTGATTTTCAGTTTCCATTACAGGTCCGTCATCCTCAGGGTAATGTCTTTTCCAGGTGACATAGCTAACAAAACGGAGCACAAAGATCACCTCACAATCTCCCGTGCGTCAGACAGGAGAAAATCTCACTCCAAGAGAGCAAATGGGGCTGCAACAAACATACGCGTGTGCAATAAAAAAAAACACACGTGCATAAAAACTGCGACAGAATCAGTAATAACAGGAGAAAGCCCAGAGTCGGGTTGGAATACACAGTACAAACACAACCCAACTTTCTAAGTAAATTAGGGCCAATGTGTCACCTCATGATCCATGTCACATGGGGTATCATCATGCATGAAAATAAAGTCTCTTGTTCCTGTAAATTTTTTCTTCTGTGCCCGGCCACACAGTCTAGACACGAATCCAATAGAGGAATTCTGGGCAGTTCTATGGTCAGAAATAAATACCGTAAGTTCAATAACAAACAAGCAGAAACTGTTGAAATAACTTAAGCACACAATGCCTGTATGACTGAACACTCCAAAAATGTATTTACTTTATGTCTGATCGCATTAAATCCCTGATATTGGCAAAAGGGTCATTTATAAAACATTCATATGACTAAGTTTTCTATAAGAAGAGGTTTTTCTTGTAAAAAAAAAAAAAAAAGCATATGTAGTGGAATTTGAAAGGTCGGTATTGAGACAGAAAGCAAAACAAAGTTAAGGCTAGGCTTCCACTTGTTTTTTATTTAATTTTTTTTTTTTTATTACACCTAAAAATACGCCAGCAAAATGCCAGGAAAACTGCCACAGCTTTTTACTATATTTTGGCAGTTTTTCTGTTGTTTTTTCTGGCTTTTTTGCATTCGAATGAAACTTGCATTTTTGGCCCCTTTGGCATTTTTTTTCTAAATTTGTTGGGTACCAAAAAGAAAAAAAAAAAAAAAGGATGCAGTAGGGATGGAAAATGATGTACCCGACATAGGGGGTTAAAAATGTAGCCGACAATAATAAAAATGTAGAAAGGGGTCATTTAAATGTAAAAATTATATTTTTATAATTATTTTGCCATTTTTTTTATTAATAATGTATTTTAATAATGTGTTTAAGAAAGTGTGTGTGTGTATGTTTTTAACTTTTTTCTTTCTTTTTTTCATTTTTTAGGTGGTACTACTACTCCTAGCATGGAACACACTGTTCCATGATGGGAGTAGTAGTTCCTGTACTAATAAACAGAACGCCCTGGGTGTCACTCCTGACACCCGATGCGATCGTCCTATATATTGCAGAGATGCGGAGGGGCTCTATACAGCTGCTCCCATCTCTTTGCTGTAAGGAGTAAAACTTGACCCTTGACAAAGCAGGTTTTCTCCATGCGTGTGAAATTTTTATCGCATAGGGGCAGATCATATTAGGGAGAGTCTATTGCAACCAACTGGTGCTATTTGAACTTATATAAGGGGCAGACCCATTGAACCATTTATGGTCGGCAATATTAATGAACGATCAGCAAAGTAGTATTGCAATAATCCTCGACCAAGTGGATACATATAAACCACTAAACAAAGGTTCTGATCCTCTATGTAATTGTAATTACATATCACTGTATATATGAGCACTTATGGTATATAAACCTTTTAGCAATATAATAATAGAAGTTACATTTAATGGGGGGTCCATAGATTGGGAACTAGTCGCATCTGGGCCTAGGCTCAGAAGGGAATTTGATATTATTTGAAACCCTGGAAAACCATAGGGGAATTTGGTTATATAAATTATACAAAAGTGGGCACTACGAGGGAATATTATATGATGGGGGGGGGGCAATATGAGGGGGATAATATAGAAAGGGGAGTAATATGAGGGGAAAATATAGAAAGAGAGCAATATGAGAGGGATAATATATAAAGGGGAGCAATATGAGGGGGATAGTATAGAAAGGGGAGCAATATGAGGGGGATAATATAGAAAGGGAGAAATATGAGGAGGATAATATAGAAAGGGAAGCATTATGAGGGGAATTATATAGAAAGGGGAGCAATATGAGTGGCATAATATAGAAAGGGGAGCAATATGAGTGGCATAATATAGAAAGGGGAGCAATATGAGGGGCATAATATAGAAAGGGAAGCAATATGAGGGGCATAATATAGAATGGGAAGCATTATGAGGTGGATCATATAGAAAGGGCAGCAATATTAGGGACATAATATAGAAAGGGTAGCAATATTAGGGGCATAATATAGAAAGGGCAGCAATATGAGGGGGATAATATAGAAAGGGAAGCATTATGAGGTGGATAATATAGAAAGGGCAGCAATATTAGGGGCATAATATAGAAATGGGAGCAATATAGGGGATAATATAGAAACGGGATCAATATTAGGGGGTAATATAGAAAGGGGAGCAATATAGGGGGATAATATAGAAAGGGGAGCAATACGAGGGGGTAATATAGAAAGGGGAGCAATATAGGGGGATAATATAGAAAGGGGAGCAATATAAGGGGGTAATATAGAAAGGGGAGCAATATAGGGGGATCATATGGAAAGGGCAGCAATATGAGGGGGATAATATAGAAATGGCAGCAATATGAGAGGGATAATATAGAAGGGCAGCAATATGAGGGGGTAATATAGAAAGGGGAACAATCTGAGGGGGATAATATAGAAAGGAGAGCAACACAGGGGGGTAATATAGAAAGGGGAGTAATATAGTTACATAGTTACATAGTTAGTACGGTCGAAAAAAGACATATGTCCATCAAGTTCAACCAGGGAATTAAAGGGTAGGGGTGTGGCACGATATTGGGGAAGGGATGGGATTTTATATTTCTTCATAAGCATTAATGTTATTTTGTTACAGGAATGTATCTAATCCTGTTTTAAAGCTGTAAATTTTTCCTGCTGTGACCAGTTCCTGAGGTAGACTGTTCCATAAGTTCACAGTTCTCATGGTAAAGAAGGCGTGTCGCCCCTTTAGACTAAACCTTTTCTTCTCCAGACGGAGGGAGTGCCCCTCGTCCTTTGGGGGGGTTTAACCTGGAACAGTTTTTCTCCATATTTTTTGTATGGGCCATTAATATACTTATATACGTTTATCATATCCCCCTTAAACGTCTCTTCTCAAGACTAAACAATTGTAACTTCTTTAATCGCTCCTCATAGCTAAGATGTTCCATGCCCCATATTAGTTTAGTCGCGCTTCTCTGCACCCTTTCCAGCTCCACAGTGTCCCTTGTATGTACAGGCAACCAAAACTGAACAGCATATTCCAGGTCAGGCCGTACCAATGCTTTATAAAGGGGGAGTATTATGTCCCTGTCCCTTGAGTTCATGCCTCTTTTGATACATGACAATATCCTGCCGGCTTTGGAAGTACACCCAGATCCTTCTCTACCAGTGACTCTGCCAGTTTAATCCCCCCTAAGACATACAACGCATGCAGGTTATTAGTACCCAGATGCATAACTTTACATTTATCCACATTGAACCTCATTTGCCAAGTGGATGCCCAGACACTTAGTCTATCCAAGTCATCTTGTAACTTATGCACATCCTCTATAGACTGTACTGTGCTACAAAGCTTGGTGTCATCTGCAAAGATAGAAACAGAGCTGTTAATGCCATCCTCTATATCATTGATAAATAAATTAAACAACAGCTGGCCCAGTACTGAACCTTGGGGTACACCACTAATTACCAGGGACCAATCAGAGTACGATTCATTGACCACCACTCTCTGGGTACGATCCATGAGCCAGTGTTCAATCCAGTTACAAACTAATGTTTCCAAACCCAAAGACCTTAACTTACCTGTCAGACGTCTATGAGGGACAGTATCAAATGCTTTAGCAAAATCCAGAAACACTATATCCACAGCCATTCCTCTGTCAAGGCTTCTACTCACCTATTCATAAAAGCAAATTAGATTGGTTTGACAACTTCTATCCTTAGTAAACCCATGCTGGCTATGACTTATAATACAATTATCCCCTATGTATTCCTGTATGTAATCCCTTATAAGTCCTTCAAACAATTTACCCACAATGAACGTTAAACTTACCCATCTATAGTTTCCTGGGGAAGACCTAGAGCCCTTCTTGAAGATTGGCACCACATTCGCCTTGCGCCAGTCCCTTGGCACAATACCAGACACCAGTGAATCTCTAAATATCATGAACAGGGGTACAGATATTACTGAACTTACCTCTCTAAGAACTCTTGGGTGCAATCCATCTGGCCCTGGAGATTTGCTTACATTTATATTACTTAACTTACCTTGTACCATCTCTACATTAAGCCAGTTCAGTACATTACACGATGTGCCACCAGCACTGACCTGTCCAACGTCAGCTCCCCCCTCTTCCCCTGCATATAGAGAACTAAAGAACCCATTCAGTAGGTCTGCCTTCTCTTTATCGCCTGTGACAACCTCCCCATTATCATTATTAAGGGGTCCTACATGCTCTGTCCTTGGTTTTTTTGCATTTATATATCTAAAAAAATATTTAGGATTAGTTTTGCTTTCTTTGGCCACCTGTCTCTCATTTTGAATTTTTGCTGTTTTTATTACATTTTTACAGATTTTATTAAGCTTCTTAAACGTACTGTTTAAATGTTATAGCTGAGCCATCAGATTTGAATTTTTTGAAGGCTATTTTTTTGTTGTTTATTGCTCTTTTAACATCATTTGTCAGCCATGTAGGATTTAGTTTTAATCGTTTATATTTGTTCCCCTTTGGTATATATTTAGCTGTATAGTTATTTAGAGTTGATTTAAAGATGTCCCATTTACCTTCTGTATCAGTATTTGAGAACACCTCCCCCCAGTCTATGTCCTGTAGTGCAGCCCTCAGCCCAGGAAAATTTGCCTTTTTAAAGTTATATGTTTTTGCCTTCCCCGCCTGTCTTTGTTTTCTACATTTTAAGTCAAAAGTAACTATATTGTGGTCGCTATTCCCAAGGTTTTCTCTCACAGTTACATTACCAACCAGCTCTGCGTTGTTGGAAATGATCAGATCCAACAAGGCATCACTTCTTGTTGGGTCCTCCACAAACTGGACCATAAAATTATCCTGCAATAAATTTAGGAATTGTCGCCCCTTTGTAGTTTTAGCCAACCCCGGACCCCAATCTATATCTGGACAGTTAAAATCTCCCATTATTACCACTGTACCTGCCCGGGCGGCCCTCTCTATTTGTTTATGAAGCCAACCTTCTTTTTTTTTTTCAAAGTAAAATTTTTTATTTTCAAAAATAGCATACAAGACACTAAAAACAACAAAAGCATCTTACAGGAAGAAAGGATGATATGAGTGACTCTCTTCGATGCGCTCGTGGGACGGCCAGTTCAATATCATAGAGGCGCTTCTTACAGCATGACAATGGTTATATTCAATATAACAATGCAATTCAGAGAGAACATGAGAAAAAAAAAAAAAACAATAACTGGAATGTAAATCTCAATAAGGGTGTAGGCCAGGTGTAGGGAAGGGCCGTCAAGTTATGGAGGATATAAGCACAGTCACACAGGTCAAGAGAGAAGAGAGGGAAGGGAAAGGAAAAGGGCAGATGGATCAAAGTAGAACAAGAACAAGAATGTGAGATGAATGTTAGAGGGAGAAGAAGGAATAGGGAAGCAGGCGAGCTAGGGAAGGACGTACCTCATGAGTCTGGCAGGACCGGCCACCTCCAGATCCGCGGCCACCAGGGTAGTACTGAAGAGATTGGCAGCTGAGCACAGATGTATCACATTATGCCTCCAAGTGAAAGGACTCAAATTCCCCAGATGACATAAAGGCAAGCCAAGGACCCCAGATATGCTGGTATTTGTCAATCTGCTGTTCCGATACCGCCATCAGTTCCTCCATTCTACAAATATGTGATATTTCTTGGAGCAAGGACGAGAGGGTTGGAGGTCTGGGAGATCTCCATAGCCTGGGGATCACCGATCTGGCAGCCATCAACACGTAGTGTAGAAGGCGGGTCGAATGTTTAGGAAGCGATGGGGGTAGAATGGATAATAAAGTCAGTTCCGGGGTCTTGGGGAGTGTGTGGGAGGTTAGCTTGGACATGAGTTTCAATGTGCCCGTCCAATAGGAGTCAAGTGATGGGCAGGTGAACCAAATATGGGTCATAGTACCTCTGTTGACTCCACATCTCCAACACATCTCTGAGACCCCAGGATATATATGGGCCAATAAGGATGGGACTCTATACCATCTGGTCAGCACTTTGTAGTTGATCTCTTGCGTTCTACAGGAAATCGTCATTTTGTGACAAACTGATATCGCCCTGTGCCAGTCTGTATCGCTAATCGTGTGTCCCAATTCAGATTCCCATGAGGACCTAAATCTAAGTGGGGGAGAGGCAAAGCTGTCTAAAAAGAGGGTGTATAGCATCTTAATTTGACCCTTGGAAGGGTGCGATTCAGCACAAAGGCGCTCGAACGATGTCAAGGGACGATTGAGAGCCAAGCCATGTTTATTGGTGCGGTAAAAGTGAGATAGCTGGGCGTATTGGAACTGATATAATGGTGTAGTCGGGTTACTTGGGCAAAGTTCACTAAAGGTTTTCAGATCCCCATCACGTGTGAGAGTATGAAAGGTTGTGCCTTCAGAGCGAGGTAGGGTCAGAAAGGTACGAGCTCGAAAAGCTGGTGAGAATGCTGCATTACCAAAGAGCGGAGTGAGCGGTCCGTCAGGAGAGAAAAAGGGAGAGCGTCTCAGGTAAGTCAAACGGGCACGCACAATGGAGGCATATATATTGGGGGTCTAGGGAG
Source organism: Hyla sarda (assembly GCF_029499605.1). Lineage (NCBI taxonomy): Eukaryota > Metazoa > Chordata > Amphibia > Anura > Hylidae > Hyla > Hyla sarda. The sequence continues at coordinate 340,810,326 of NC_079191.1, read as the reverse complement.
GGGGGAGGTCATGTGTGTACTCGTCCATAAGATAGCTCTAATATCTCTGCCAGATAGAGCACTTTCTAGGGAAACCCATTGTTTTCTATCAGTTGTACGGAACGAGTCCAACACTCTAGAAAGGATCGCCGCAAGGTAGTATGAAAGGAAGTCAGGAAGAGCCAGTCCTCCGTCTTTCTTACGCCTAATAAGTATGCGTCTAGCTAATCTGGGATGTTTATTCGCCCATACATATCTAGTTTGTAGGGAGGACAATGCCTGGAAGAAGGTCCGAGGGATATGAGTGGGTATACCCGCGAACAGGTAGAGGAGTCGTGGGAGTACATTCATTTTAAATATGTTAATTCTACCTAACCATGAGACATCAGTTTTATCCCACCTCGACAGGTCCGACTTCAGGGCGCATAGCAAGGGGGGAAAGTTGAGAGTGTAGATGTCAGCAGGGTTAGCTGGGACACGAATGCCTAGATATTTTAGGGATTTCGATTGCCATTGAAAGGAATAGGAGTCCCGTAGCATCTTATCCGTCATAGGGGGGAGGTTCACATTAAGGGCCTCACTTTTGGAAGTATTCAGTTTATAATTGCTGTAGGCAGAGAATCTGCGTATAGAAGCGAGTAGTGAAGGGAGAGAGGTGACAGGTGAGGAGAGAAAGAGAAGAAGATCATCTGCGTATGCCGAGCATTTGCAATGGCCCGAGGACAGTGAGAGGCCTGTGATGTTCGGATTCTGTCTAATATCTACAAGGAGATGCTCCATACAAAGCACGAATAGAAGTGGGGAGAGAGGACACCCCTGTCTCGTGCCATTGCCAATGTCAAAGGGAGACGACAGATGACCATTTATCCTAATTTGGGCCTGAGGGGGGGAGTAAAGTGCCATTATGCGCGACCTCATGACTGCACCCAGTCCAATTTGGGAGAGGGTGGCATGCAGGAATCCCCAGTCCACCCGATCGAAGGCTTTTTCTGCATCCAAAGAGAGCAGACACAATGGGATATCATGTGATCGTGCACCGCGGAGAACCGAGAACACCCTTAGGGTATTGTCTCTGGCCTCCCTCCCCCTTATAAAACCTACTTGATCAGGGTGGACGAGAGACTGCATGTGGTCTGCCAACCTATTCGCAATAAGTTTTGCAAACAGTTTAGCATCACTGTTAATTAGAGAAATAGGTCGGTAGCTGGGGCAGAGCAAAGGATCCTTACCCTCTTTTGGGATGACAGTAATGAAGGCGCGCAGGAAGGAGGCAGGGGGCGGGGTGTCTCCTGAAATGGAGTTAAAAGCTGAGAGTAATGTGGGAGAGAGGTCAGTACCTAGTATTTTGTAGAACTTGGCAGTGTAACCATCAGGTCCCGGGCTCTTACCGGCCGCTAAGGAAGATATCGCCCCCATCAGTTCCTCTGAGGAGAATGGAGATTCTAGTGACTGGGTCACATCTTGGGGAAGTTCAGGGAGTGCCGTTGATGCTATGTATTGCTCTAAAGAGGGAGAAGCCTCTGCAGAAGAGGTCGGGACCTGAGGTTTTGGCAAGTTGTAAAGAGCAGAATAGTAAGAACGGAAAGCAGAAAGAATGTCTGGTGTAAGAAAAGAGGTGGAGCCCACAGAAGTGCGAATCGCTGGGATGAATAATGTGGACTTTTTCGCCTTAAGGGCAGTAGCTAATAGTCGACCCGCTCTATTACCCCACTCATAGAATGTTTTCCCCGTGACCTGTCTATAGTAGCGGTATCTGTCATTGAGGTGGGAAAGTAGATCATGGCGTACTTTTATCAGTTCCCGAAAAGTGCTCTCTAGTTGGGTCTGTTTGTGTTGGGTTTCCAGTGTCTGTAGGGTTCGAATAAGTCCCTGATATTTAGTCGCCTTTTCCCTCTTAAGTCTTGCCCCATGGGTCATTAAAACACCTCTTAATACACATTTAAGGGCTTCCCATTTCACCATAGGTGATGAGGGGTCATTCTCATGATCTTGCATGAAGTGAGATACCGAGTCTTTCAAGTCCTTGAGACATAAGGCGTCAAGAAGGAGAGACTCATTCAATTTCCAACTAGGTTGAGGCTTGTCATAAGAGGGAAGGGTAAAGGTGCAGAACACAGGGGCGTGATCAGAGTGCGTAACTACTCCAATATTGACAGATAAGACTGAGGGTAGGAAATTGTGGGGGCAGAATATATAATCTATCCTACTGTAGGACCGTTGGGGGTGGGAGTAGAATGTGTAGTCCCTATCTTGGGGCCGAAGTGATCTCCAGATGTCACTAAGCTGGAGGGAGTGTAGTTTACGTCTGAGGGCACGAAGCTTGGCATGTGAAATATGGGAGCATCCTGAAGACGTGTCAACAGAGGGAAAGAGGGGCAGGTTGAAGTCTCCACAAAGAAACATCGGGCCTGTGGCAAAGGATGCTAGACTGTCAATGGTCTTTATGAGAAAGGGGATCTGTCCCTGGTTGGGAGCATAAATTGAGGCTACCGTTAGTCTGCGACCAGCTATCTCACAATTAGCGAACACGTACCGCGCCTCCGAATCTATGAGTGATGAATGTATAGTAACAGGCAAGGACCTATGAAATGCGAGTGAAACACCCTTCGTCCTTGCTTCAGGGTTAGTACTGTGTAACCATTGTGAATAATATCTATCAGCGATTCGTGGAAGATGACCCTCCTTGAAGTGGGTTTCTTGTAGTGCTATAATCTGAACCTTTTGTCTGTGTAAGGAATATAGTATCTGTGCCCTTTTTTCTGGGGTGTTGAATCCCTTCACATTGAATGAGGCTATTTTTATCTCAGCTGCCATGTGGATATGAGAACATGGATCCACACTTACCACACGATCTGGAGGCCACCGGAGCGCTCAGCCCACGAGGTTCAGGTGTACTGAGTAGGAGAAGCCTGCTAAAGACAAGAAAGGGAGAGTGAATGAGGAGAGAGGAAAAACGCAGGGAGTAAGAGAGCAACCATATAGACATGGGAGCAAGGGAGCTAAGAGATATGGCCATAAGGGCCAGCACTATGATCGGAACCAGTCCGACCTGTGACCTAGTGGGGGATACGCAGAAGGCACGCCAGGAAGCAAACTGCTTCACGGCGAGCCAATACAGGGTAGATACAAAGAAAACTATCAATAACATGCAGTAGGGAACATAAGGGCCATTAGGCATATAAAGGAAGTCTCCATACCCATGTGGGCATGAAGGCTCTAATTAAGGTGGGCTAATGAAAAAATAAAGGGGGCTAAAGCGCCCTCTGACTATCAGTGGGTGGGAGGCAGTAAACTATGTGTAAACAAAAGATACAGCACACAACTGGTGGGTGAGGAAGTGAAGTGGGAACAGCGATCCAAATGTCGTATCAGAATTGAAAATTAGGGATGACATCTGAACCCTACAGGTATTATCCCGATAACGGTAGAACACATTCAGGTAATACAAAAAAGAAAAACATCTCTACCGACATTGAACTACTCCGTCTGAGTTGGCCCCAGGACAAACGCGCCATGAGGGGGCCAAGTCATCAGGACAGGGTTTAAAGAGAAAAAGTATACTTAGAGTCCATAACAGAATCAGGTCTTCTTCTTCTGTCGCTGTGGTAGCGATCTTGGTAGGCTGGCATCTTCAACACCCTCCGCTAGAGTGCGGCGTGGTTGCGATGTCAATGGAGGTATCATAGGCAGTCGGAACATGCTGTCCCATTCAGGTAGGTGTACAGGAGGGAGGCGGAAGGTCATCAGGAATCCCTGGAGATCTTCAGGTCTGCGAAGAACAGCTGTCGTCGATCCGTGTCTTGCAATCAGAGAGAATGGAAAACCCCATCTGTAGGTTATTTGAGCGTTCAGGAGTAATTGCAGGAGAGGTCGCAGAGTCGCCCTAAGCCTGAGGGTGCGGAGTGATAGATCAGGATACAGCCGGACTTCGGAACCATTATAGGCAATTGTCTTCAGGGAGCGCGCTTTGCGCATAATCTCTTCTTTCTGCTGAAAGTGATGTATTCTACAGATCACATCTCGAGGGCGCTTGGGGTCTGGGTCTTTAGCTTTGAGAGCCCTGTGAGCCCTGTCCAGTTCGATTGGGTTATCAGGTGGTTTTTGAAGTATTTGGTTAAAGAGTTTCTGTAAGCAATGAGAAATCTCCTGAGGGGGGACAGTTTCCGTTAGTCCCTTGATTCTAATATTGTTTCTTCTGTTTCGGTTATCTATATCGTCCAGGTGTTCAATGGTAGCAGCCTGTTGGTCAGAGAGCGACTTTGTGGCTTGCTGTAGGGCTTGGACTTGAGAAGATACTGTGGAGCGGAAGATCTCAAGTTCCTTCACTTTGGTCTGCAATTCAGAGACATCGGTCTTGACCGGCTGGAGGTCTTGTTGCCACGCCGATTTTAAGTCAGACGCCATAGAGAGTAGATCGTTCTTGGAAGGTAAAAAAGCCAATAGAGCTTGCAATTCAGGAAAGCTTTTCAAGGTATTAGCCGCTATTTCAGGAGATGGCAGGATAGGCTCTGGGGACATTCGCACAGGTTCTTGAGGTCCCACAGGAGCGATTCTCGGTTTGTGTGTAGAGGAGTGACGCTTCTCAGATCTAGTACGTTTCTGTAAATCATCCGAGGACGATCTTAGAGTATCAGGGTCCCGGTGAGCAGGGTACTTCAGTGGTGTCTTAAAGAGCTTCTTCTTAGCAGGGGGACTATCTTCCCAGAAACCAGGCGAATCACTACCCTCCGAGGAGTCCTGTGAGCTCTGAGCAGACTTAGGATCATCAGAGTCCATTTCCGCTGCCCAGTCAGTGACCACTTGCGCTGGTGGGCCTGGTACAGGGGCCATGTGGACAGTCACAGTCTTATCAATTACTGCAGGGGATGTTGAGAGAGATGGTGCAGAACAAGCTCCTGCAATACTGGGAGAGGAAGGGTTAAGTGCAGGTCCGGGATCTGAATCTGTCTCCAAGGCAGCAGGATGGTGGTTTAGCCGTGTCTCAGCTGGGGGAAGAGGTGATATGGCCTCCATTGTGACATAGGGGGGTGCCGCAGCATCAACAGGGGTCTGGGTGTCCATCTTCTGGGCCCCCCTATCATTTGTTAGGGCCGTCATCTGCGGCTGTTGCATGGGTAGGACGGTCCACTCACCCGATGGTCGGGGCTCAGGGAAGGCCTCCTCCTGCTGTCTGTGGAGTCCTGTACGCTCCGGAGCTGGCAGGTCTCGCGTGCGCACCCTATTCAGCGCCGCTGGGGATCCGGTGTGGGTCTCGGGGTGACGACCTCCGGTTGCAGGTAACTGTGGAGATGATCTTGTCAATCCCCTACTCACTGCGGGGAGTTCAATTGCCGTTGGGCAGGAGCTTGGAGGAGCCGGAGGTTTCTCCCGTAATGGCCGCGGTCCTTGCACTGTCAGGGCCGCGGTCGGCGGTACCGGTACAAAATAAGCCGGTATTCGGCCAGTAGGAGCACTGCGGTGTGAGGGAGCCGGGTGTGCTTTTCTGGCTCTGGATCTGCCTCCCATAGCCCGATTTTAGCCTGTTAAGATTCGGCCCGGCCCGGAGCTCTCACACACTGCTGCCTGTCTCCAGCGTGCCAAGCCACGCCCCGAAAAGCCAACCTTCTATCTCTTCAGTGATATTAGGGGGTCTGTAGATTACACCAAGTATTGTTTTTTCAGTATTTCCCTCCTTTTGTAATTCTACTTGCAGTGATTCCACATCCTCAGAATCATCACACACTATGGCTTTCATACCACTTCTTACATACAGACAGACTCCACCACCTTTCCTGTTCATTCTATCCTTGCGAAACAATGTAAACCCTGCAGATTGACAGCCCAGTCATGCGAGGAGTCCAGCCATGTCTCAGTGACCCCAACAATATCAATATGTTCTTCCAGTATCAAGGCCTCAAGCTCCCCAATTTTATTTGCTAGGCTTCTGGCATTTGTGAACATACACTTTACATTTCCATCCTTTATGTTATTGGGGTTAATGGGATTCAAGGGTGTAAGTTTTATTTTCCTATGAAGCCTATTCCTATTAACTATTCTAACCCCTCCCTCCGCTCCACCCCCAGGTACATTATTAAGTCCCCCCTCTCTATCTACACTGTCTTCCCCCTCTTTGCTGTAGGTTCCCTCCCCCCAAGTCCCTAGTTTAAACACTCCTCCACCCTTCTAGCCATCTTCTCCCCAAGCACAGCTGCACCCTCCCCATTGAGGTGCAGCCCGTCCCTACGGTAGAGCCGGTAACCGACAGCGAAGTCAGCCCAGTTCTCCATGAACCCAAACCCTTCCTTCCTACACCAGCTTCTGAGACACTTGTTTACCTCCCTGTCTCCCGCTGCCTCTCTGGTGTGGTTCGTGGTACTGGTAGTATTTCAGAAAATACTACCTTGGAGGTCCTTGCCTTAAGCTTGCGGCCTAAGTCCCTGAAATCATTTTTAAGGACACTCCACCTACCTCTTACTTTGTCATTGGTGCCAATATGTACCATGACTGCTTGGTCCTCTCCAGCCCCACCCAGCAACCTGTCAACTCGATCTGCGATGTGCCGAACTCGTGCGCCAGGCAGACAACACACTGTTCGGCGATCCCGGTCTTTGTGACAGATTGCCCTGTCTGTCCCCCTAATAATTGAGTCCCCCATCACTAGTACCTGTCTGGCCTGCCCTGTACTCCTCCCTCCCTCCTTACTGGAACAGACACCCCCCTGGCGGTCAGAGGCAGTATCCTGCTGCAGTTCTGCTAGCTCTGTAATGGCATTCCCCTCATCTGCCAAGCGGGCAAACTTGTTGGGGTGTGCCAGTTCAGGACTAGCCTCCCTGACACTTTTTCCCCTACCCCGCTTTCTAACTGTAACCCAGCTAACTGCCTGACTGTCCTGCAACTCCGTCCCACTGTCCTCCCCCACCTCTATTCCCGAGCGTGCCTGCTCAGTGAGCAGGAGACTCCCCTCCCTGTTGTTAATGCTTCTCATTGTTGCCAGTCGCCCCTCTAGATGCAGGATCTGGGCTTCCAAACGGATAACTAGCACACATCTCGCACAACAATATGCACCCTCAAACTGTTGTTCAAGGATTGCATACATTGAACAGGATGTACATTGGACTGCATTTTCCAACATGGAGGCCATCTAGTTATGGGGATTTCACAAATGTATAGGCAAAAACAGACAGTCAAAATTACACTTAAAATTTTTTGTACACCTTGTGGGTTCAGAAATTAACACTCACAGCGATCTCAACCTCCTGCTTTCAAACTCCTGTTTTTTAAACTCCTCTTTCACGCCCCCTCTTACACAGCAACACTCAGAAGAGCAAGCTCTCAATAAGAGTCCCAAGCTAAGATTTATACACCTAGATTTGTCCAATCTACTCCTCCTCCCCCCAAAATATGAATGTGGACTATAGGCAGTCGCACCCACTCCACAGATTCACTCCGCACAACAGATAATCACAGTTTTTGAAACTCCTCTTTCACGCCCCCTCCTCTTTCACGCCCCCTCCTCTTTCACGCCCCCTCTTACACAGCAACACTCAGAAGAGCATAAGGATAATATAAAAAGGGGAGTAATATGAGGGGGTAATATGGAAAGGAGAGAAACATAGGGGGATAATATAGAAAGGGGACTAATATGAGGGGGATAGTATAAAAAGGGGAGTAATATGAGGAGGTAATATAGAAAGGGGTGCAACATAGGGGAATAATATAGAAAAGGGAGCAATATGAGGGGGATAATATAGAAAGGGGAGCAATATGAGGGGGTAATATAGAAAGGGGAGCAATATTAGGGGTAATATAGAAAGATGAGCAATATGAGCAGCATAATATACAATGGGGAAAAAATTAGAGGGATAATATACAATTGGGAGCAATAAGAGGGGGGTTATATACAATGGGGGAAAACTGAGGGGCATAATATACAGGGTGGGCCATTTATATGGATACACCTTAATAAAATGGGATGGGGATATTAACTTCCTGCTTGTGGCACATTAGTATACGTGAGGGGGGAAACTTTTCCAGATGGGTGGTGACCATGGCGGCCATTTTGAAGTCGGCCATTTTGAATCCAACTTTTGTTTTTTCAATAGGAAGAGGGTCATGTGACACATCAAACTTATTGGGAATTTCCCAAGAAAAACAATAATGTGCTTGGTTTTAATGTAACTTTATTCTTTCATGAGTTATTTACAAGTTTCTGACCACTTATAAAATGTGTTCAATGTGCTGCCCATTGTGTTGGATTGTCAATGCAACCCTCTTCTCCCACTTTTCACACACTCATAGCAACACCTCAGGAGAAATGCTAGCACAGGCTTCCAGTATCCGTAGTTTCAGGTGCTGCAGAATGGGCAAAACAAAAATTGGAACAGGACCCTCAGTTTACGTAGAAGATTTTGTTCAGTGATGAGGCAAACTTTTATGTGAATGGTGAAGTTAACAAACAAAACCACCACTATTGGTCTGACACTAACCCACATTGGATAGATCCCTCCAAGAATGTTGGAACATAACAAATTGATGGTATGGTGTGGTATATGGGGTACAAAGATAGTGGGGCCATTCTTCATCAATGGAAACCTCAAGGCCACTGGATATGAGAAATTGCTACACAATTATGTGTTTCCCTCTTTATGCAATGAAGCTGGCACGTTCCCCGAGCTTTTCCAGCAAGATGGTGCACCACCACATTATGGGTGTCAGGTCCGAGCATTCCTAGATGAACAGTTTCCTGGAAAGTGGATTTGTTGTCGTGGGCCAGTTGAATGGCCCCCAAGATCTCCCGATCTGACCCCCTTACACTTTTATCTTTGGGGTCATCTGAAGGCAATTGTCTATGCTGTGAAGATACGAGATGTGCAGCCCCTGAAACTACGGATACTGGAAGCCTGTGCTAGCATTTCTCCTGCGGTGTTGCTATCAGTGTGTGAAGAGTGGGAAAAGAGGGTTGCATTGACAATCCAACACAATGGGCAGCACATTGAACACATTTTATTAGTGGTCAGAAACTTGTAAATAACTCATGAAAGAATAAAGTTACGTTAAAACCAAGCACATCATTGTTTTTCTTGTGAAATTCCCAATAAATTTGATGTGTCACATGACCCTCTTCCTATTGAAAAAAAACAAAAGTTGGATTCAAAATGGCTGATTTCAAAATGGCCACCATGGATATACTAATGTGCCACAAACAGGAAGTAAATACCACCAACCATTCCCATTTTATTAAGGTATATCCGTATAAATGGCCCACCCTGTACAATGGGTGCAATGTAAGGGGCATAATATACTATGGGGCAATGTGAGGGTCATAATATACTATGGGGTAATGTTTCTGGCATAATAACGTAAGGGGGCAATGTTTGGGCCTCCTAATCTATAGGGACAATGTTGGGGCCTAATACTATACAGCTGTACAGAGGGATTTAATACTGTATGGGGCAGTGTAATACATATGGGGGTTTGTATAGAGTTGAGGATTTTGCTGTAGCAAGAAGCCTAAAATGTTTGTCTGGCAGATTCGGTGAAGATGAGTTGTGATCAGGAGAAATCTTCATGATGACCCAGGACAAATGGAGAAGAAAGACACAAGTGAACAATTCTGATCAGAGAAGATGCTCCTGTGAATATGTAACTATAATGACTCAATGCTCCTGTGAATATGTAACTATAATGACTCATATGGTCTGCAGCACCTGTGTACAGCTCAAATCTACTCCTATATAGGGGTTATTGATCTTTTGTGTAATGGTATTTATTCAATAACAATATAGCAGTGTTAGTCAGTGGTAATGGTAGTGGTCATGGTGTGGCGGAATTATATGTCCCTTGTATTGTGGTGTTATTAGTGATACTGGTCTGTGTATAGTGGCTTTTATTTCCTTACAGTATGGTGGTTTTATTTAGTCACTGCAGAACTAATATGGAGTGGCAATATTATTTTATGTTTCTAAGCCCGATACTAAGATAAAATCCAGCATGTGCCGCAATGAGGAGGAGGAGGGGGGGGGGGTTAGACTACAAGCTGTGTAAGGGGCCCAAAAATTTCAGATGGCAGCCCTGCAGGTACTACAGCTCCCAGCATGGAGCAGAGGAGGCTCCATGTTGGGAGTAGTAGTAGTACCTGCAGTTAAGGATAGATCACAGTGGTTTTCACTCCTTACACCCACTGCCACATGCCTGATGCCACACTTCTGATGCCAAATTCTCCTTCTTTCACCCACCTACGTCACCGGGTACTGGTATTAACACCCACCACCCCACTCTACAAAAGTGTACCAAAGTGCACGGCTGCACAATCATGTGGAGCTGTAACTATGGTCAGGGACAAAACATGTCCTTTACGGCCCACTGGGTAGATGTGGTTCCTGCACAGCCACCACAGCAAATTGGACAGGTCACAACGCTTCTGCCTCTATGTACTCAGGCCGTTGGTCCTGTGACAGTGGCCGACTCCGCCTAATCATCCTCCACCGTGTCCCATAGTCACCCCAAGTAGAACTCGTGTGTCCACGAAAAATGTGGATAGACTGATCTTTGCCAAGATTAATCAGGCATGGATCAGGCAGGATTTTCACTCACCAATGCCTGATGCATCAGAGTAGATTTACCATGGTGCCACACCAACACTTCACAAATATGGATAGTGCCAAACAGATTAAGGCGCTGCTGCCCAGATACAAACATTCCTCCGCATCAGACCTTTTTTCAAATACCTTAGTCACCGGGTTCTGTCATGTACCAATCAGCAACTATGTGGTCTCCTCATGCTTCCGCCACCTCCAGGCTGTGTCATTCAGCCACTATATGTTCTACCCATCCTGCCGCCAACTCCAGGCTGTGCCATTCAGCCACTATATGTTCTACTCATGCTGCCGCCAACTCCAGGCTCTGCCATTCAGCCACTATATGGTCTCTTCCTGCTTCTGCCACCTCCAGGCTTTATCATTCAACCACTATATGGTCTCCTCATGCTGCCGCCAGCTCCAGGCTGTGTCATTCAGCCATCATATGGTTTACTGATACTGCTGGGCCTGGAACATTACCTTAAAAAATTTAAGGTAGCACTAGCTGCCATAAATCTTCAATTTAAATTTGAAAATGCATCTTTTAATCTTAGGCATTGTGAAGCCCTTTTGTCTACTCATGTTGCTGCCACCTCTAGGCTCTGTCATTGTGCTGCCATGTGACTCCTTGTTAGATTGGGTTTTGTTGTCGTACAGTATTAGTTCAAAGTAAACACCGGGACATTAAACTTGGGAATCTAATATAAATCTTACATTTAAATTAAAAAAATTTGATGTAATCTTTTCAAGACTGAGGCCCTATGGTCGTCGACGTTATATTATCTGCGGAATTATCACAAGACTCCAATGAAATAGTTTGGAGGGTAACAATGAACCATAACTGATTAAATGAAATATTCACACTTTCACAGTCAGGGGGGAGCTGGGAGGCAAGGGTTGGAACAGGTGGTATCTCACCTGGTGGAGGACTGCCAGCTCGATGCTCACCAGAATAGGTAATCAAAAAATTTCAATAAATTTAAATTAAATAAAAATTACATAAAAAATCTGCTGTGTGGCAGTGATTCTAATAGCAATGCCTGTAATCTGCATGTTATACTGAATAACAGTATTATTTCACTAACACAGCACACTCCCTATGCCTGTTAGGACAAGGAAAAGTGTTCTACACCCTATTAAACCTCTCTGTAAGCCAGAAATAGCCATTTTTAATGGCGATTTGCCGCAAATAAATTCGGTCCGGACCAAAAATTTTGGAAAATTCGAAAAAATTTGGAAATTTTTTCAGAAATTCGCTCATCTCTAATGAAAATGTTTACGGATATCAATTTTTTTTGTTCCTAAGACTGATACATTTCTAGCAGTGAATGCTCTTATTCAGTCATTGAACGTAGAATTGGTAGGAAAAAGTTTTTGTCGGATTTCTCTACAACCACCTTGTACAGGCAGGAATGCCTACCCAAAAAGTGGGCATTCACTTTAAAATTATTAACTTCTTCCCACTTCTTCTTTCTCTGGGACCCTTGAAAAAAGGAAACTCTAGAAAATTGTATTAATTATTATCTAAGCATTACTTCATTTTTTTTTGTTTCAATTTGCATCACAATGCTCAGTCATCAGATTTTGTTTTATTTGCCCTCATATTTAAGATACTGCTTCTTTGAGCATATGTTTTTAATATTAGACATTTTCTTGACTATTATCAAAATGTTGATGGAAGTTACCCACAAGATCTAGCACAATAATGAAAAAGAAATGAAAGTGCACTTCTGTAAGAGAATAATTTTCTTTGAGTATCTCTCATTGAATTTGCATTTACAACATGCATTACTAAATGTAATTCTATATCCAACTTTAATTAAATATATGATTGCAAAAAAGAAATGTAGAACTAGAAGTGCATATTGATCTGAAAGAAATCTTTTTACGTTTTAACAAGTTTCTATTTTAGAATTTGCCAACTCTAGAAAATATACTGTTATTGATAGCATGCATATAAATACATCCCTAGAATAATAATTATGCATCCAGATATTAACTCTTAGGCCCAGATTTATTAATCTGAGACAAAAACTGGAGCGATTTACCCATAGCAACCAATCACAGGTCAGGGGTCACTTTACCAGAGCTTGTTACGATATAAAAGCTGAACTGGGATTGGTTATTATGGATAAATCCAGACAGATAAATCTAAGCCATAATAGCTGACTAAAGCTCATTGGATTCAATATCATCATTTGGCAAGTTTACTTTTACAGACTTAACAGGGTTGTCCCAAGATTACAAGTTACCCCCTATCCCCAGGACAGGGATAAGTAACAGATCCTAGCAGTCAGATCTCAAGAATAGGAAGCTGAGTTTCCTGTCAAAAGCAGTAGGACACACATGCACTTTGCCAATTCATTCTTTCTCTATATGAGCTGCCAAAGATAGCCGGCTACAGCGTTCACCTATTTGCAAAGCTCCTATAGAGAATGAATAGAGCTGCAATGCGCATGGTCATCCTGCCACACGATTCTGATGGGAGATTGGGATTTCTATTCTCAAGATCTCAGGAAGGGATGAGGGGCTTAAAGCCCTGTAAATTGCCTATTCATCTGAACTTTTAAGCTATGTTGGTGTAATTGATGCTCTGGCCTTTGATCCAAGCACAAAGTTGAAATATACACTATTCTGGAAGTCTAAACATTTCACAAATAGGAAACTCCTTTGCAGTAGAATTCAGAGCATGACACTCAGGTATGGGCACAGGCATTATAATCGTCATTTTCTCTTATGGATTTTAGAACAAAGCTTCCATAGAATGACGCTGAGCCATTGATGGAGAATGAAGCTTCATTTTCCATCTCAAAACACTGTTTTCATTTGTTTTTAACAAAAAAAAAAAGGCTAAAATTCTAGGTGTATTTCCAGCCATAGTTTGCACTTGGAATATTTTCCCCAATAACTGGTATTCATATTTGCATCCATTTTTGGGCAGTAACGAGAGTTATAACCCAAAATATGTCTTTAAAGCATACCTGCCAGATGCCACAAAAAAAAAAAAAAAAAAGAAAGAAAATGTTACTCAGTACCTAATCCTTACCATGTACATCTAATTTTTATTCTGCTATCACCTATATATATTTTTTTTTATATAAATACCTCTTTTCATTGGCTCACAGGGTAAGAAATCCTCTCAGGGGAAGGGGGGTGTTTGCAGTCTTGTCCATGAGTCATCTCTTGTCCATAACTCATGGACAAACCTGAGGTTGCTGCAGGACTGGTTAGTGTCCCAGTAGGTATGGGGCCACTAGTGGTGAGATTTTCAGGAGCCGTTTTCTTTATTAAATATTCAACATTTTTTAAATTAACGTATTACAAAAGATCTTTCATTTTCATCAGTAACAACATATAAAAAGTTTTGGATCTTACAGTGCCCAATTAAATACATGCCCAGAAGGTTAAAAAGTGTTGTATTTTGGGCCATTAATGGTAAAAAAAAGGAGTCAACAATTTTACAGAGTAACAATTTAAGTCTTAAAATGAATATGTATATAAACAAAGGGTGGTTATCCTGTTCAATAGAACTCAATGGGAAAATTGCATTCATTGGTTCAGACTGAAAATTGCCATTTTATGGTCCACAAAATTGGCAAAAAATCTGTGTGTGCACATAGGCTCACAATAACAAAAAACATTTGTTTTAATTATATCACAACCTCTTTCCATATGTCCTAAAGCTACAATTGGAAAGAAGTTGTCAATTTGACACAATCCATTTATATAGTAAGCACCTTTGGCAGAAGGAGGATTATCTGTGATTAGACATTTCCCAATTGAATCACATAAATATAACTATTTAAACATTTTTTGAAACATATTTACAATAACAGAATGCACCAAAATTTGTTGAAAACAATGTAAAATGTGCCATTGTTAAAGAAGCGGATTAGTATGATGAATTGCTTCTTTTTCTTTTGAATTGTTCTGTGGTTTATATGTGTAATTATCTGAATAACACATTTTTTCCACTTCTTTTTGTAAAGGTGGATCAGTGAAATACCCACCGAACTCCCTAAGGTGATCATCAATGAAGAATAATTGGTAGGCAAAGATTAGTATATAAAGGACCACAGAAAAAAAAAACATGTTGTTTTGTTAAAAATCATTACATTTTGTTTCTTTGCTTAGTGTTCAATCATTTGAACATGTTATTAATATTCTGCTGGGCACAGCGGCATGTGAGGGTATGGAATGATTGCAATCAAAGGAACCAGAGGGTTTAAGAACATAAAAATAATTCTAGAAACATAAAAGTGTGTTAACCATGTAACTTATGTAATGACTTGGGGCCTTTTCATATTTAAATTTTAATAGAACTGTAAAATAATAGGTTTAAATAAAAGTTGTATGGACTTCTTCATTTTGTATTTTTTTGCATGTTTGGTTATGCCTGTGTCAGTCTTCTAATTGTACAAAAAGTCAATCTTCAAAGTTTATTCCAACAGTATCACATAAACCAGTTGAAATCAACGATATACAGGCAGCTGTCCCTGTACTGATACATGCCTACAATTGACAAGGTATACAATCAGGTTGCAAGCGGCTCGAGACATAACATCACTAGTCAGGTGTTAAAAGGGAGCCTATCTCTGCTTTAATGGGTGGAGAAACATTCTCCACAGGGCTGCAGGAAATTTTAGTTTCCAGCACAGCACACATGGAAGGGTGCTTAGCTGTGCTGCAATGGGTGGGGTTGTTGATATGTGGGAGGGAGAATAGTGACCTCACACTTACAAACAGGGAATCCTGGGACTTGTAGTTGGAGAGAGGGAATGCCATCAGGAAATACATATTTCGCAAAAAGAAAGCAGCAGCATAACGGGGGACTCACTACACTTAGCCCCAAGACAAGCACAGATCCTTCCTAAGCATGTCCGTTACTGTCTGGCAAGTAAGTACTGAAATCACCTTATGTTGCATCACCCCTTTAAGTAAACACTTGCTGGTGTTTATAGGGGTACTCCGCTGGAAAAAAAATATATAAACTGTGCTAGAAAGTTAAACATATTTGTAAATTACTTTTATTAAAAAATCTTAATCCTTCCAGTACTTATCAGCTGCTGTATACTACAGAGGAAGTTATTTTCTTTTAGAATTTCCTTTCTGTCTGACCACAGTGCTCTCTGCTGACACCTCTTTCCATGTCAGGAACTGTCCAGAGCAGGAGAGGTTTGCTATGGGGATTTGCTCCTAAATTGGACAGAGGTGTCAGCAGAAAGCACTGTGGTCAGACAGAAAGGAAATTCAAAAAGAAAATAACTTCCTCTATAGTATAGAGCAGCTGATAAGTACTGAAAGGCTTAAGATTTTTTAATAAAAGTAATTTACAAATCTGTTTAACTTTCTGGCACCAGTTGATTTGATTTTAAAAAAAAAAGTTTTCCAGCTAGTACCCCCTTTAATTTGCCAGATTAGAAGGTTAACGGTTCTTAGTAAATGTGACACATTGGTGGCTTCCTCTATAGATGGCATAGATTTCAGTTTAAATGAATGTCTGCTTGCAGGAGCTAGTATTTGTAAAACCAACAGATGCGAAAGCATCCTAAGCTCTTGCCAATTTCCGAGCACATGGTTAATTTTTAAAAAGTTGTAAAATGAGGCTTGCACAAAGACCGGAGACTTTTTGACACCAAAAAACTGTTGTACATAAACAAAGATGATTTTCCTAACAGCATGCATCTTTGTTAGCTGTTCACATCATGTACATGTATAAAAGCAGAGCTGGATTGTTCAGCAGGTGAGTTCTGGAAATTATTATGTGGGTTACAATGACTATTAGTGTGACTCACACCAACAAGTGCAGAGGTATAGGAGAAAAAAGCTGTGATGGCGCTCCCAGGGAAATAACCCGAAGTCGTGGGTATTGGTGAAAAATAAATTAATAATTTATTCTTACAGCATAAGAAATCAAAGAAAATAATAAATAAAAAGCAAGACGCTTTTCGGAGTCACAGCTCCCTTTTTCAATTGAAGGTGGTTGCTGTATGGCAAGGTGACAGGTATACGTGTTTAAATACATGAAAAATGACATCAAAACCAGATGAGCTGGTGACGTCCTGTGGGGTAGATGCTAGGGCCTGGTAAGGGCCAGGCAATACAGACCTATATAATATAACATATTCAATGAAGGGGCATGAAAACCACGTCAAACATTTAAAAAAGCATAGATATAGTCTTTTACAGGAGTATTTGGATGTTCAAACTGAACCGCGAGAGATGTCCGTGGTGGCGACCAATCAGCTGCCGGCGTCCGTGGGACCAATCAGGAGGCAGTAGGAGGAGGCTGTCATCGCTGTGCAGGGTTGCCGCTGTATGGATTGATTGGAGACGAGCCTCTTGAAGCTGATTGGCCGCTTGCTGCGAGAGGTGAAGAGGTGGCCAATCAGGAGCGAGCCGTACTTGGCTGTGTACAGTTACGCTGTCATAGGGGAACATAGGCCGTACGAGGATGTAGTCCAAAGATAGTGGGCGGGATGTTGATTGGCTGTCCGTGATATTAGATGAGCCAATCAGAGGGGGGACGTATAAGTCCGGGTTGCAAGTCCTTGTCGCTGGTGGCGGTATAAAAAAGTTCAAAAGTGTCAGCCAATCGCTGCTGGACCGGTCCGGGTGGCAGCCAATCAGAATGAAGACGTGTAGATCATCTATGGGTGATTCCTAGAGGCATCGGCGGCAAATCCATTTTGAAGAATACGACCAATAGCTGCTGGGGAGGTCCCGGCGGCGACCAATCACGAAGAGGGATGTGTTGTAGTGCTGTCAGGATGACGGAGTCAGACTTTATCATCGTTCGGGCGGGCTGTCATCTAATCTGGAGTTCATCGAAGTCCGGAACACACTCGGAACTTGTCATGGAGGAGCTGTAAACCGGTAAGGGAGTAAAGAGGTAGAAGGGGAGGGGAGAGACAGGTGGTTTTGGCGGCTTGCTGTCAGCTTGTCCTGCAGAGAGGAGGCATCTGGTGCGGCTGTCATGATGTCATCGGGACCTTGTGCTGCCTTAAGCTGGCATCAGTGGGTGGACTGGGGGTGTGGATTGCGTGACGTTTTCGATGTATTCATTCAGACCCGAGGGGGTCTGGCAGCTGTCATAGTTGAGGTAGCTGTTCCCATCCACTGACTTGAAGTAGGTCTTAGTCTGGACCTGGTTGTCCTCGGTGTGGTAGACAATGACATCCAGGTATTCAATGTCCCCTGAGTGGTTAGAGGTGAATTGGATGTTCCAGGAGTTTTCATTTAGGGACGTGAGGAGGTTTTTGAAATTTTCCTTAGAGCTGTCCCAGATGATGAAGATGTCATTTATGTATCTTTTGTACAGTATGCAGTGTTTGAACAATTCATGTCTGTACAGTACAGTCTCTTCAAAGTGTCCCATGAAGAGGTTAGCGAGACTAGGTGCGAATTGGCTCCACATCGCTGTGCCACAGCACTTGTGGTAAATGCTGCCATTGAACTAGTACGTATTGTTCTGCAGGATGAAGAGGATGCTGTCCAAGATGAATTGGTGCTGGAGTGGTGGCATGGTGGGATCACTTTGAAGAAAGTGGGAAAGTCACTACAGCCTTTTGACTATGAACATTACCTCACTGTACACTATCATTGACCACCACCTGGGAATTGCTTCAGTATCCCACTTTCTTCAAAGTGATCCCACCATGCCACAACTCCAGCGCCAATTCATCATGGACAGCATCCTCTTCATCCTGCAGAACAATACGTTCCAGTTCAACTGCAACATTTACCACCAGTGCTGTGGCACAGCGATGGGGAGCCGATTCGCACCTAGTCTCGCTAACCTCTTCATGGGACACTTCGAAAAGACTGTACTGTACAGACATGAGCTGTTCAAACACTGCATACTGTACAAAAGATACATAGATGACATCTTCATCATCTGGGATAGCTCTAAGGAAAATGTCAACAACTTCCTCACGTCCCTAAATGAAAACTCCTGGAACATCCAATTCACCTCTAACCACTCGTGGGACTCCATTGAATACCTGGATGTCATTGTCTACCACACCGAGGACAACCAGGTGCAGACTAGGAACTACTTCAAGTCAGTGGATGGGAACAGCTACCTCAACTATGACAGCTGCCACTTTAAAAAGTGGACTCAGAACAAAAGAATCAGAAGAAACTGCACCAAAACCTCAGACTTTGTGGACCAAAGTAGAATCCTGGACCAGCGCTTCAAATCCAAAGGCTATCCCACCTCACTCATCAACCAGGGCAAACTCAAGGCTAGCAAATTCTCACAGAAAGAGTGCTTGAAACCTAAGATCACCAACAATGACCTACCTGAGCATACCCACTCCTTCAACTTCATCACTACCTACAATGATGACCACAAAAGCATCAAGAAGATCATCGCAGCCCACAGGAAGACTCTCCTGCTGGACCCATTCCTTAAAGACATTCTGCCCCCCAGACCTAATATCACTTTCAGAAAGAACAGGTCTC
The DNA here is from genome assembly GCF_029499605.1 of Hyla sarda. Taxonomy (NCBI): domain Eukaryota; kingdom Metazoa; phylum Chordata; class Amphibia; order Anura; family Hylidae; genus Hyla; species Hyla sarda. Next base: position 340,791,325 of record NC_079191.1, on the reverse strand, counting down.
TCAAAAATATGCTGGCACCCAGTAAACTCAAAGCACCAAATAAACAAACTACCCTTCTGGACACCCCACTTGTCACCGGTTCATGCAAGTGCAGCAAACCCCTTTGCAAATGCTGCAGCAACATTGCGAACAAATGCACCAAGTTCGCCTGCAGGATCACCAACATCACTTACCCCATCAAGAGTTTAGTCAACTGCAGCACCTCCTACGTGATCCACCTCATCGAGTGCCCTGTGGTCTCCAGTACGTCAGACGTACCATCCATCATGAATCAGCGCATTAACAAGCACAGATCTAATGTCACCAAGGGGTACCAACTCCATAGTGTCTCCAGGCATGCAACAGAAAAGCACAGCAGCGACTTCAGGTGTCACACCATCACACCCATTGAACACATCTCTGCTGACACGGCCCACCGCTTCGCAGTACTGAGGAAACGTTAAAACTTCTGGATCTTCACCCTCAAAACCTTGACCCCCTCGGGTCTGAATGAATACATCGAAAACATCACGTAATCCACACCCCGAGTCCACCCACTGATGCCAGCTTAAGGCAGCACAAGGTCCCAATGACTTCATGACAGCCGCACCAGATGCCTCCTCACTGCGGGACAAGCTGACAGCAAGCCGCCGCCAAAACCACCTGTCTCTCCCCTCCCCTTCTACCTCTTTACTCCCTTACCGGTTTACAGCTCCTCCATGACAAGTTCCGAATGTGTTCCTGACTTTGATGACCTCCAGATTAGATGACAGCCCGTCCGGATGATGATAAAGTCTGACACCGGCATCCTGACAGCACTACAACACATCCCTCTTCGTGATTGGTCGCCGGCGGGACCTGCCCAGCAGCTATTGGTCGTATTCTTCAAAATAGATTTGCCGCCGATGCTTCTAGGAATCACCCATAGAGGATATACACGTCTTCATTCTGATTGGCCGCCACCCGGATGGGTCCAGCAGTGATTGGCTGACACTTTTGAACTTTTTTCTACCGCCACCAGCGACAAGGACTTGCAACCCGGACTTATACGTCCCCCCTCTGATTGGCTCATCTAATATCATGGACAGCCAATCAACATCCTGCCCACTATCTTTGGACTACATCCTCGTACGGCCTATGTTCCCCTATGACAGCGTAACTGTACACAGCCAAGTACGGCTCGCTCCTGATTGGCCACCTCTTCACCTCTCGCAGCAAGCGGCCAATCAGCTTCAAGAGGCTCGTCTCCATTCATTCCCCACAGTGGCAACCCTGCACAGCGATGACAGCCTCCTCCTACTGCCTCCCGATTGGTCCCACGGACGCCGTCAGCTTCCTGATTGGTTGTCACCACGGACATTTCTAGAGGTTCAGTTTGAACATCCAAATTCTCCTGTAAAAGACTATACCTATGCTTTTTTACATGTTTGATGTGGTTTTCATGCCCCTTCATTGAATATGTTATATTATATAGGTCTGTAATGCCCGGCCCTTACCTGGCCCTGGCATCTACCCCAGATGACGTTACCAGCTCACCTGGTTTTGGCGCCATTTTTCATGTATTTAAACACGTATACCTGTCACCTTGCCATACAGCAACCACCTTCAATTGAAAAAGGGAGCTGTGACTCCCGAAACGCGTCTTACTTTATATTTATTATTTTCTTTGATTTCTTATGCTGTAAGAATAAATTATTAATTTATTTTTCCCCAATACCCAAGACTTCGGGTTATTTCCTTGGGAGCGCCATCGCAGCTTTTTTCTCCTATACCTCTGCATTACTCTACGGACTCTCCCCTGGGCTCCATCCTCATGCTGCTGGCCTGCATACCAAGCTACCATCACCGGCAAGGAATACGCTACCCTCACTTGGGTACCCACCTACACCGGATAAAGACCTACCTCCCCTTTTTCTCCATTTATTGTTCACACCAACAAGTGGCATTCGAAGAGCCACTAGTACAGTTCTAGTATTATTGCTAATATGAGTCTGGCATTATTTTGACAATAGAACTATGTACATCACTCTGACTGGCACTAATAATGGTACCTCTATTAGACTATCATTGTTAATGGGCACATACATTGCTATCATGGTCATTAATTACTGCATGGAAACGGGCAGGACTTTTATTAATGTATAGATACCAGTATGTATCCGGTGCTCTCAAAGCCTTAGGGTAGAGTCACACAAAGCACATCCGCAGCGTATTTGATGCAGCGGGTGCGCTACTGATGACCCCTAGAGTGTGCCTCCTGCTGTGCCCGTTTGTCTGCTTTGTCTGCTTGTAGCAGCAATCCGCCCGGAGTTGGAGGAGACACCGCACTGTCTGTAAGTACAATGCACATGTGCCCAGCAACTCGCAGATCACTGTGTGTCTGCTCGTAGTGGCGGATTGCTGCTACAAGCTGACAACACAGGCACAGCAGGAGGCACACTCTAGAGGGGGGTGAGTAGCACATCCGCAGCTTTATATATGCAGCTGATGTGCTATGTGTGACCCTACCCTTAAAGTGGTTGGCCACTGTATAGCAAAATAGTGTACAGTATTAGTAAGAGTATGCACTGCTCCTGTAGTGCTTATAATTGAAGCAATCATCAGTGAGTACACTGCATAACTATTACCCTTGGAAAAATTATGCAAGCTTTCTGTGTGGCTAATATAAGCTAATAAAATAACTAATAATCCTTTTTTTCGGCTACAAGATGACTTTGGTTTGTTTGATCAACCATTGTGTTTTTTTTTTTTATATGTAAACTTGATATAAACAACTTATTGCCTCTTTCCAACATAATATAGCCATTCAATAGCACTTCTAGCTCCCTCTCTGCTGGGATCTATAGATTTGCAAAGCCACATATTCCCAAAGAGTTATCAGTTCAAAACCATAGTAATTGTTGCAGTGTCCGCTCTATAGTAGCCAGTGTCATAGTGCTAATATCAGAGTAGTTCCCACAATATTGAAGTGTTGTATAGACTGTGGGGCCCATAATGCCAGCCTTATAAGGAACATAACCCCAGTTTCATATATCCAATCTGTTGTACCTCCAGTGACACTGCATTATGTTGTGACATCTAAATTTGTACAACAGCTCCGCCATAGTGTCAAAATTTCTGTTCATGATAGGATGCCTAAAGGGGTACTCTGGAGAAAAAAAAAATCAAATCAACTGGTGCCAAAAAAGTTAATCAGATAAACAGTAAATTACTTCTATTTAAAAATCTTAATCCTCCCAATACTTATCAGATGCTGTATGCTCAAGAGGAAATTGTGTAGTTCTTTCCATTCTGACCACACTGCTTTCTACTGCCACCTCTATCCGTGTCATGCCAGAGCAGAAGAGATTTGCTATGGGAATTTCCTCTGCTCAGGACAGTTCCTGACACAGACATAGGTGGCAGCAGAGAGCACTGTGGCCAGACCTGAAAGAACTACACAACTTTCTCTAGTTCATATAGCAGCTAATAAGTTCTGGAAGGATTAAGATTTTAAAATAGATATAATTTATACATTTGTCTAACTTTCTGAAACCAGTTAATTTAAAAAAACATTTATTTTCCCCCGGAGTACCCCTTTAAATGAATATAATCACTGACAACAAGGACCCCAACCTGAGGTTCCATGAATGTTTGTACAGCCTTGGTGCAGGACGTTTAGTAAAGTGGAAAAAATACCCTAATGTCCAAAAAGGAAAAATCATTGGCAATTAAAGGGAATGTGTCTTTTTAGGATAAGGCCACAGGCATGAGGTTGTTTCTTTCTCATCTTTTTCTATTTTCTGATGTAGCTATATGTTACAAAAGAATACACTGGAGTTGACTCATTTACTTATATGGGAAAATTTTCTAGGCATGCTATGTAACCCATGCAAAGGTCATTGTGCTAGGAAGGGAAAAGGGTAAACTCTAACCAATACCCATTGTGAATGCCCTGATCCTGTTTTATCTTTATACTGTGCCTCCTTTTAATGTAATTCCTCCCATGATAATAATGAGGAGGCTGCAAAACAAAATCTTTAAAAATAAGTGTAATTTAAAAACTTGATTTAAACAAAATATCATTTTCTGATGACACATTCCCTTTAAATTGGCCTCTGTGTGGACTACTGTCCTGTCTATTAGAATCTTGAAAGAAGGAGGTTACAGTGCAGTCTGCAGTGAGTCTGCAGAGAGAAGGAGGTTACAGTGCAGTCTGCAGTGATTGGATGAGGAGACCCAGCACAGCAGACTCAGGGAGAAAGTGAATGCATGGTAAATGAGGGCAAGCTCTGTGCATGTCTTACATGTGCCCCTTTATGAGCAGTGGATGTTAGAATAAGTGAGAAGCAGAATAGAGGGATTTGTGAGCCAAGTACAGAAGCTATATATTAGAAAAAGACAAAAAAGAGGGGCCGCACCTTGTGTATTACCCCGGACAATAGGGTGGGAATGAAGGAGTGGCTGGATTGCACCAGCCTGGCGGATGGCCACTCACCTTACTGAAGTAAAACTATGCTTATCACCCCTGAATCAAGGTATGGTGGTAGTAGTTAAGATGGAGGTGAACTGCAAAGCTCAAAGGGTAACAGGGATGGAGAGTCCAGTCCTGTTAAGTGTAGTGGATATGGCACCCAATCTGAGGAAGGAGGGTGCCACCTCCGAAACGCGTCATTGGTGTGCTGAATAAACATAGTACCTCATGGTACTTTAATGCTATATTTGGATCTGGAACTTATTTATATTGGAAATCCGAACAGCGCCTGATGCATGGGTACAGAAGCTAGACACATAAAAAAGACATGTAAAACATTTGCATGACCTAGTAAGTAGCACACGTAAGTAGAGATGAGCAAATTTCTTAAAAATGTGATTCAGCCAATTCGCTAAAAATGTTTTTTGTTCCTAATTTATTCACGGTGAATCGCTATTAAAAACGGCTATTTCTGGCCTACAGAGAAGAGAGCCTCAATAGGGGTGTAGAACACTTTGCCTTGTCCTAACACGCATAGGGAGTGTGCTGTGTTAGTGAAATAATACTGTTATTCAGTATGACATGCAGATTACAGGCATCACTATTACAATCACTGCCGCAGAACATCTGGAGGTGGCAGCAGGGAGACCATATGGTGTCAAAATGAAAGAGAATAAATTGATTTTTTTAATGTAATTTTTATTTTATTTTATTTGAATTTATTAAAAATTTTTGAGTACCCATTCTGGTGAGCATCGAGCTGGTGGTCTGCCACGAGCGAGCTTCCAACTGTTCCAGACCTTGATTATCAGTGCCTCTAGAATCACTGTTGCAGAGCGGTACAATGACAGAGCCTGGAGGTGGCATCAGTATGAGGAGACCATATAGTGGCTGACTGACACAGCCTGGAGTTTGCAGCAGCATGAGGAGAACATATAGTGGCACAATGACACAGTGTGGAGGTGGTGGCTGCATGAAGAGAGCACACAGTGGCTGAATGACACAGCCTGGAGTTTGCGGCAGCATGAGGAGAACGTATAGTGGCTGAATGACACATCCTGGAGTTGGCAGAAGCATGAGGAGAATATATAGTGGCTGAATGACACAGTGTGGAGGTGGCGACAGCATGAGGAGACCATATAGTGGCTGAATGAGACAGTGTGGAGGTGTCGGCAGCATGAAGAGAACATATAGTGGCTGAATGACACAGCCTGAAGTTGGCGGCAGCATGAGGAAACCATATAGTGTCTGAATGACACAGCATGGAGGTGGCAGCAGCATTAGGAGAACACAAAGGGGCTCAATGACACAGCCTGGAGTTTGCGGCAGCATGAGGAGACCATATAGTGGCTGAATGACTTAGCCTGGAGTTGGCAGCAGCATGAGGAGACCATATAGTAGCTGAATGACACAGCCTGGAGTTGGCAGCAGCATGAGGAGACCATATAGTGGCTAAAGGACACAGTGTGGAGGTGGCTGCAGCGTGAGGAGAACATATAGTGGCAGTATGAGACAGCTTGGAGCTGACATTAGCATGAGGAGAACATATGGTGGAAGAATGAGAAAGCCTGGAGGTGGCAGCAGCGACATCAGGAGTCCTGAAAGTGACCTGGTGACAGAGTGGTGCGGTCGGTGGCAATACCAGTACCCGGTGAGGAAGGTGGTTGAAAAAAGAAGAACTTGGCATCAGATGTGTGGCATAAGGTGGGTGGCAAGATCTGAATAGTAGCTGAGGCAGATAGGTAGAAGAAAACTGTCTCTTTTGTAAAAGTGTTAGTGTGCACAAGTAAGTATTGAGGATATGCATTACACACACCAACACTATTAACCATAGAAAGTACTCAAATATCAGAATTTTTTTAAATCTTTGTTAGTAGCAAAAATTTTGTAAAAACAAGTAAAAAACATGTAATGACTAGGTACAACAGGATGCACAGGCAGAAAAAAGCAGGAGGTGAGGGTAAGAGTAAAATAATCACATATTTGTACAGGTATACAGGGTATATATATATATATATATATATATATATATATATATATATATATATATATATATATATATATATATATATGTATAATAGTAGTAAAAAAAAGCATCAGGTGAAACTTCAACATTAAAGTGCACACTGATGATAGAGGTGTATCACCAGTGGAGCTGTGCTGATGCACAGAAAAATGTCACATAAATGAGTGAACTTCTGTGGGCTGGACAATGGTGACTCCCACTGGTAACAATGGTATAACATTGAGAGAAAAATGTCGACGGATCAGCAATAAATAACAGGACACCTGGACATGAACCCCACAAGCTACCTCTCACCTGTAATCCTGAATGCGTTTTCGCAATGCTGCTTCGTCAGGGGGCATTTCTATTGCAGGGTAGGGGTCAGTATATATAGAAAGCATTGGCCAATCGCAGTCCGTATAGGTTGTGAAGGTTAATCACGTGTAATACTCACAGTATGACATAGATGTGCGCCACTGGTGGGAATAGCCTGTGCGCATATGTAACTGCCAGACAAGTGTGGCGTATAATGTGCAGCGGTAAAAGGACGCGCTCACAGAGCCAGAAGTGGAGGTCACATGGCCTCTGACGTGCGCTGTCGTCTGTGTGCAGAATATGCACATCGGCAGCTGAGATCACAACGTGTACTGGTGCCATTGTTACGTGGCCTTGATTACGCGACCGTGCAGCATAATGCACAAGTAGAAGAGATCGCATCATTACAGCCACGTGACCGGCAGCCCGTAGCGTAACTGAATGCCGGTCAGTGAAGTGTCATAGTGACGCCCATGGTAACCGCTGAAGCGTCAGAATGGCGCAAAGAGCAACTAAAGGAGTAAGCAGATATATATCACTGAGTGTATGGAACCTGATAACATACAACATAAAACATAAATGACACTTAATATATAACATAAAGAAGCAACCATGGTGCATAGAGGTGAATGCATTGTGAGTGAAGCAAAATAGAAAGTGATGAAAAGCACACACTGAAAGACAAAGTGAACACTTACCACCACCAGCAAGAATACATCATAATGAAAATATCGCTGTAAAAGAGATTTGTATTTGTAGGTATATACGTATCATAACAATACATTGGGCTCCAAGTATTGGAGCGAGGTAACAATAAGAAATGGATAAAACGTTAATAACATAGTTAGTGGTAACATGTGCCTAATCATATTCCTGGAGTGTATGCATTAAAAAGGATTCATGGGTGATAACTGTGATACTGTGCCTACATAAGACAGTATATATAACAAACATTTTTTATTAAAATATGTATTTAATGTGAATAAAAATGACATGGTGCATAATGTGAGTATACCATAAGCTCCAAAAGGAGAATGATGTGTGAAGTAAAACTCATGTATAGAATAACCTAAGGTGCAATTGCAAGTTGAGTGCCAATATTTACTATTGGCATTACTGTTACGTATAAAATATATGATAAGAGGTAAAAACAAGTAAAGGTATCCCTACATGAAAAAGGTAAATGTAATTACATAAATAACCGTACTCCACAGCAAGAGGAATATGAACAGACAGTTGTCATAAATTAAAGGACTTAGATAAACCAAAAGAAAAAGAGAAACAAAATGCTTGGCCAGAATGATAAAGAACACAAGACTTTAGCTGGTAAAAAATCTAAAAACAATGATGAACCCCCACAATCACCTGAACAACAGTCCGGGAGAGGGAGCAAGGTAACCTAGAAGACAAAAGACTAGGAAGGGCTACTAATATAGTAAATAACCCTATGAATTAAATAAAGGGAGCGAAGCTGACATAATAATTAAGCCCTAGGGGTTGAAGAGTTTTAAGTCGATAGATCTATCGGATCTCTAGTTGGGCCAGACGAATTTTCCAATTGCCTCCTCTTCGGCCAATGTAAACTCGATCAATTCCTCTTAACAAGAAACCGTCCGGGTTACTGTTGTGATGTATTTTAAAGTCACGAGGCACTGTAGTTCAATCTGGTTAAGTCTGATTCATCTTTAGCTGCAATGATCCCAAGAACATGTTCCCTTACTCTCTTCTTCAGTTCTCTGGTTGTCATGCCCACATATATGAGACCGCATGGGCATGTGGTATGGTGGACTTTAGGAAATAGATACAGTGTGGCGATGGTCGGGTTCTCAATGATAAGTGATACCTTCTGTTTGGGTGTAATCAATCCTTTGATGGTAGCCTGTAATAAAATAGATGGAAGTTCCTCCTTACACCTGTCAATCTTTTATTGCATTTCTCATCTCTTAATTATCTAAATGCTTCCTTCTCCTACAGGGCAGTAGGCCAAATCACGACGTTACCGCCCTTTTTTTTGGGTAATTAGGATATTAATTAAGTAAAACTTAACTTTTAATAATATGCTTAGGATAAAATATATGGCCACAAATATATATTTTTTTAAATCAAACCAAAGGAAAGTGTGCAAAAAACACCATGTGCCACCTACACCACCAAGTATTGGTGTGATGCAAAGACCTCTTAAGGTGGAAGGGAAAACGTACAGCCCATTGTAAACGGTGGGGTTAAACACTTCCCCTGCAAGGCCCTACTCTAGCATTATTAATTCCCTTCTTAACAAGTGTTGCTTGCCCTAAAAAGGGTGGCCCCACACAGGAACCTCTCCCTATTTCCACCTACAAACACTGCCATTTCCCAGGGTTTTTAGGAGGAAATAGAGATCTGTGGGGCTGCCCTTTTAAGATGAGTAACACTTTCCTCGAAAAGGTGGAAGGGAACAACGTATTGTACATTGTAGAAGGAGTGGGTAAAAACTTCCCCTGTAAGGCCCTACTCTCGGCCTATTAATTCCCTTCTTGGCAAGTGTTACTCATCCTAAAAAGGGCAGCCCCACACAGGAAACTTGCTCTATTTCACCAAAAACCCATGGGAAACGGCAGTGTTTGTGGGGAAAATAGGGAGAGGTTCCTGTGTGGGGCCGCCCTTTTTAAGGTGAGTAACACTTCCGAAGAAGGGAATTAATAATGCGAGAGTAGGGCCTTATAGGGGAAGTTTTTACCCACACCTTCTACAATGGACAATACGTTATTCCCTTCCAACTTTTAGAGGTCTTTGCATCACATCAAAACTTGGTGGTATAGGTGGCACATGGTGTGTTTTTCATTTTGTTTGATTTAAAAAAAAATTTGAGGATGTATATTTTATCCTAAGAAAAGTTAAGTTTTAGCTAATGCATATCCTCAATACTTACTTGTGGTCTGATGGCGAGGAATGTCTGTAACTGGGGAGCAGCACCTTATGTTTCACACTATCCATATTTGGGAAATGTTGGTGTGGCACCATGGTCAATCTACTCTGATGCATCAGGCATTGGTGGTTGGAAATCTTGGCTGATCCATGCCTGATTCATCTTCACAAAGGTCAGTCTCTCCGCAATTTTTGTGGCCAGGCGAGTTCTCCTTGGGGTTACTTTAGCCCCCGCCGCACTAAACACCCACTTTAATTGCACACTACTGGCCGGGCAGGACAGCTCTTCCAGGGCAAACTCTGCTAGTTGAGGCCACAAATCAAGTTTGGCTGCCCAGAAGTCCAGCGGATCTTCAAAGTGTGTTGGCATGGTCATGTCAAGGTATGCCATCACCTGCTGGTTCAGGTCCTGCTCCAGGTCTACCTGCAGCTGATGAGTTGATTCACTATGAGGGTGAAGAAAGCTACTCATCAGTGACTGTAGACTTAGGCTTCTGCTGATGGAGCTGGTACTGCTCCAGCCACCCTACCCCTCCCCTCCATGGCCATGGAAGGTGAGCGCAGAGGGCCCCCTGATGGATGATGATGCAGATAGGCATCAGCCTACTGACTACGTAGGATGTCTCTTTAGTAGGTCAGTTTGTCCTACCTCTAAGTGGGTGTAAAAAAGGCCCCCATTTTGTGCCGGTAGCGAGGATCCAATAAGGTAGAGAGCCAGAAGTCATCCCGCTGCTGAATGGAGACAATTGGCCGTCACTACGCAAGCAACTGAGCACACATCGTGCCATATGTGCAAGTGACTTGGAGGGACTCCCTGCCTCCATCTCCACTGCATACTGCAACGGTGTGTCTGGGTCCTCTGTCTCGCTTTCCTCATAACCCTCTAGCTCCTCTAACTGCTCCTCCTCTCCTGTCAGATGACTAGAAAAATCTTCCATCTCGGCAAACCTAAACTATGCTCCACAGTCCCCCTCCCCCTCCTCCTCCAGTTCAGCCCCCACAGGGCTCAGCTGGCCGTGAAATGTAGGCACCACATATCCAGTGCCCTGACCAGCCATTGTTTCCAACACGTGTTGCAGTAGATGAAGCAGGGGGATGATGTTGTTCATCCTGTAATCCTGGTGACTGACTAATAATTTGGCTTCCTGAAAGGGCCTGAGCAAAGGGCAGGTGTCACGTATGAGCTGCCACGGGTTGACATTGAAGTTACAAAGGGGAGTCCCCCTATCTGCTTGGATCATCAAGAAATCGGAGATGGCTTTTCTCTGTTTGTATAGTTGGTCCAACATATGGAGGGTAGAATTCCAACATGTGGAAACGTCGCAAATCAGACTATGTTGGGGGATACCGTTCTGACGTTGCAGCTCAAGGAGGGTGTGCTTTGCGGTGTAGTGGCTGAAGTGCATGTGGCTGAAGTGCATGAAAACTTTCCTTCCCATTGTTAGGATATCTTGCAGATGAGGGGACACTTCAAGAACCGCTTGACAACCAGATTGAACAAGTGTGCCATGCACGTGTGCCTCAGGCTTTCTTGTCGCAGCGCAGACAAGATCTTCTTCTTGTTGTCGGTCACCATGGTTCCAATTTCCAATTTTTGTGGGGTAAGCCATTATTTGATTTCTTGATGAATGACTTTTAGGAGTTCCTCCCCTGTGTTACTCCGTTAGCCAAGACAAACTATGTGAAGAACAGCGTGACACCGCTGTGGCCTGCACACATAGTATGCTGGAGGGGCACTAAGACTTGCTCATGCAGTGGAAGCTGAGGACACAGTGGAGGATGAGGAGGCGGAGTCGCACACTGTCACAGGCCCAACGTGCTGACAGCGTGGAGGAGAAAGCGGTGTGACGTGTCCAAGTTGCTGTTGTTGTGCAGGAACCACATTCACCCAGTTGACTGTAAAGGACATGTATTGTGCATGACCGTAGTTACAGCTCCACGCGTCAGCGCTACCATGCATTTTGGTACACACCGACAGGCTCAAGGACTGGCCCACCTTCTGTTCCACAAAATTGTTCAGGGCTAGTACTGCGTTCTTCGCAAAGAAATGACGGCTTGGTACTCTCCACCTCGGCTTGGCACAATTCATCAGTTCTCTGAAAGGTGCAGAGTCCACCACTTGGAAAGGGAAGGACTGCCGCACCAGCAACTTGAACAGGAGCACATTCAGCTTCTGTGCCGTTGGATGAGTGGGCGTATACTAATGTCTCTTGGACATGGCTTCACCGATGGATTACTGTCGGAATGACTGACTCAAAGTAGGAGGAGCAGGAGCATCTGGAGAGACAGAAGATGGGTATGACACACAGCTCCCTTCATCTGAGGTGATGGAGCCTTGGCTGGCTTAAAAAGGGAGGGCATGTGACTGGGCGATGCAGCTGGCTGGACCACTACATCGGAGCCACGGTTCTCCCAGGCCGCTTTATGGTGACGCTGCATATGTTGACACAGGGCCGTGGTGCCAACATTGGGACACTGGCCACGCTTCACTTTCTGCCGATACATCTTGCATGTGGCCAGGTTAACCTCCTCTGGATGCTTGATTAAAGACTGCCACACCTCCGAGTAGCTTATTTTCCGACCAACAATCCACACTGATTGACTGCTACTGCCACCCACTCCAGGAACCCCTTTTTCACTTCCTCCTGGGAAGGTAGGCTGCCGTGAAGCAGTTGGTCTGCCCCGGGCACTTTTGGCTCCAGACATTCCACTTCTGTCACCATGCTTACTGACAACCATGCTACCACCTTTCTGGCTCAGCTTCTGCCTCACGGGCAACCTCCTGATGATGATGAAGCCCCTTCTACACCCGGCTCCAAAGTGTGATTGGCTTCATCATCATCATTGAGATGTGTCTGTGCAACACTGATGTCCTCCTCAGGTTCCTCAACAATGTCTGCTTCAGGTGCTGAATTCTTGCAACACCACCTCCCATGCCACTCTTCAAATCACTTCTTTCCCACCTAGCAAAGGAAGCGGTGGATGTCTCCTCCAATTCTTGGATGGGCAGTAGCTGCTGACTGTCCTCTAGATCTTCTTCACTAAATAGTGGAGCTGAGCACGCAGCATAGGGTACTTCTGTGGGGGAGGGAACAGCATAGGACAGAGGCAATGGGAGGACAGGGACTGCTCGCGGGTCATGCCAACTGAGGGTTGTGTCTGAGGGACCCACCAACTGTTGACTGGGGGGTGTCAGATGTCACTTGTGATGACGTGGATAACCGTGTTAACCAATCGATGACGGCAGATGGGTTGCTGGTCGGGACCCTACAGCTAGCTGATAGGACTCTCGCTGTGACTCCAGCTGCCACTCGCCCCTAGTCTGCTGCAACTTCTGCCTGATGAATTTAGGCCTCTGCCACTCCTCTGTGCATGTCCTGGCACTTCTCTGCCTGACATACTTAGCAGGGGAGTACATTACGCTCCACTAAGCTTAAAGGGTTACTCCGGTGGAATTTTTTTTTGACAAATCAACTGGTGCCAGAAAGTTAAATAGATTTGTAAATTACTTCTATTTAAAAATCTTAACCCTTGTAGGACTTATCAGCTGCTGTATACTACAGATATACTACAGAGAAATTTGTGAATTTCTTTTCTGCCTGACAACAGTGCTCTCTACTGACACCTCTGTCTGTGTCAGGACTGTCCAGAACAGGAGGTTTTCTATGAGGATTTGCTTCTAACCTGACAGTTTCTGACACGGACAGAGGTGTCAGCAGAGAGCACTGTTGTCAGGCAGAAAAGAAATTCACAAATTTCTCTGTAGTATATCTGTAGTATACAGCAGCAGATAAGTACTAGAAGGGTTAAGATTTTTAACTAGAAGTAATTTACAAATCTGTTTAACTTTCTGGCACCAGTTGATTTGTCAAAAAAAAAAATTCCACTGGAGTTCCCCTTTAAAAAAGTGTTTGTGTACAACACCATCCAGTGAGTACTTTTGCCTGACCTTTCATAGTATCTAGGCCCTTGAGACTTTAACAGGAACAAGATAGTATACCACTTAGATGTACATATGTGGTATGCACTTATGAGGAGAGGACAATGCGTTTAAAAAAGTATTTTGCACAACACCAGCAGTACACACCAGCGCTGCAGCACACAGTCGCTGTGTACTACACCGAAAATTGCACTTTCTCTCACAGTCTCACTTCCTTCCCTATCAGTGCTTCTAGACAGGATTTGTGCTAAAGCTGAATCGCTGCGTTTCTGTGCAACACACTTCTCTCTGTCCCTCTCTGTAATAGAATGCTGTAGAGAAGGGACTGGGAGGTGAATCGCTGCAGTAAGAATGCTTTTCTCTGCAACACACACTGCTCTCTGTCCCTCTCACCCTGTGCAACAGAACGCTGACTTGACTAGGAGATGAATCGCTGCTGGGAAAAATGCTTTTCTGTGGAACACACAGCGCTGTCTGTCCCAATCTATCTCTCTGTTGCAAAAGGCTGAAGTGACTGGCTGCAATATGGCGGCCAATTATATAGGGCTGTGACATCACAGGGGTGACTTGCTGCTGATAGGCTGCATGCTGCATGTGATTCAGAGTCATCCCACCTACCCTTGTTCCCACCTTCCCAGGATTCCTTGCCCCCTGTTCTCACATGTCCGCCATTTTAGATGCCCTAGAGCCTGGACAGCACTAATTGGAGCTTAATGTAGCGATTCGAGCAATCGAATCGCGGCAATATTCACATTCGTTGCACATCAAATTTTTCCTGAAATTCGTAACAAATTCAGATTTGTCAGATTTGATTTGCTTATCCCTACACATAAGCATTAAGGTTTTTCTGTGATATGACAGGTACACCTTAACAAGTTAAACTATTTCTTTTGTAGGGACATATTGAGCTATACTGTGCTATACATTTATGTTCTACTTCATCATTTTCAAGTAGAGACCTTGTGGACTTTATTGTCATTAAGTTCTCATTAAAAAAGACACATTAGACTGGGAATCTGAGAAAACACATGGAAAAGTATTACTCTTGTGGTGAAGTTTGCATAAAATGTTTTTTTATGCGATGCTGATGAAGCACTTGAATTGTAAATGACCTATTCTAAATCTGAGGCACTTCATTATCTGCACATCATCCAATCAAGAAAGCCATTAAAGAATCATTTCGCACTTCAGAATTATTTGGCTTGGGAGGATAAGATTGCTGGTATTGTTTTGTAACTTGGTCTTTGCATGACCAACAAACTTCATTTTATGTTAACTTGCTGTTTTTCTGATTCCACTCACTTGAGTTTTTAAATCAAATAATATTGAAAACCACATGAAGTATCTTACTGGAACTGTGTGAAACTGACATTTTGTTACCAATTATTTCCAGCCAAAACTCGAAAATGATAACGTATTCGAGAATCAGAAGTCAGAACAGAAGCAGACGTTAAGTTACTACAGTCAGTGCAGCCATATTGCTTGTTGGACATGCTATCTAGCACTCACTATGTGGGTTCTCTTATATATGAAGCTATTTTCCATTAATGTATTTGCTACATATATGTATTAAGCTGCCGTTTCAGTTTTCTTTATTCCTTTTTGGTGGGGGCAGATTTCTGTTTTCTATCACATTCTATGAATCCTAGTTATGCTCTTGATGGCAGTTTAGCCATTAAACCATTAAAGTGACTACCTGAATGTCTTTCTTTTGATGTGTGGATTGTCGGAAACCTAGAGGAGGATTTTTTGTGGAGTGAAAAGAGAAGATACAACTACCATATTTATTTCATGCAGAACAACCTTAGGTAACCCATGTCAGATGAATGAACTCTGCATTTTATTTTTAGCATAGCTGTTTGAAGGCTTGATGTTTGTAAAATGAGTTATATTAATAGCACCATTTGAAGTACTATATAAAGGTAAAACAATGTTTTAAGTTACCGTAGGTAGAATAAAAAGAAGCAAACAAAAAAACTGTCTTTTTTTCACCTTGTGAGCTAAATACCCATTAACTTAATTATCCATTATAATTAAAGCTATACCAGGTTTTGGTTGTGTTTACAGAGTGTATTTTCAGAAATATTTCATTTAAACAAAAAATTTAATTTATATCCATAAATCAATCCATAAATCATTTACATCCATAAAAATAAGTTACTTGTTGTTGTTATGAGCATGGGATATGATGTGCTTTTACACCCTAATGAACCATTAAGTATACATTTTCCTGCTCCCACAGTCTAGGTAGCTTCCACAGTAGGTGAGGCCAAAGAATCTGTTTTCAGATTTATGTGAGGAGAGTAGGCAGAGCCTAAGCCACTGGGTGGGGCATTAGTGGTAGTTTAGGGAGAACTTGTTCATCATAACATAGCCTGGGTTGGATAAATATATTGGCTGTATCATTTGTACACTAAATATTTATGTATCACTGGGGTAGATGCATGCAAGTTTGCTGATATGAGTTTGCTGAGGTATGTATAGTATATTATTTACTGGATCTACCACAATAGGATAAACAATAGTAAAGTAAACTAGCACACTATATTGCACAATTCAGGGAGTTAGCAGGATATAAAGGGTAAACATCTCATAGTGAGAACAAAGATGCTACATATAAGGTAAAGTGCAGTGTGCATGTAAAAAAATTGACATTGTAGAGATACAGACCAATATAAAAGTATACCAAAGTATAACAGCAGATGGCAGAGACCGGGATAGCACCACTCCAACGTACGTTTCGGTACACAACCTTCGTCTGGGAGACACATTGGAGTGGTGCTATCCCGGTCTCTGCCATCTGCTGCTATACTTTGGTATACTTTTATATTGGTCTGTATCTCTGCAATGTCAATTTTTTTACATGTACACTGCACTTTACCTTGTATGTAGCATCTTTGTTCTCACTATGAGATTTATACCCTTTATATCCTGCTAACTCCCTGAATTGTGCAATATAGTGTGCTAGTTTACTTTACTATTGTTTATCCTATTGTGGTAGATCCAGTAAATAATGTACTATATATACCTCAGCCCTTTTGTGCAGAACCGGTGATACCACCTTTTTAGCAGTATTCCTCTTTGAGATTACAATTTTTTACATTCTTTATGTATCTATATTCTACGGAATTAATAAAAATTATGTACGTTTTATAAGTGACTCCATTTTTCTTCTTGGTGCTTGCTATTTATGTTTGGTGTTCACATACATGTAGCCATTACTAGTACCTGGGTTATGCGAAAGTGCTTTGTCACTATTCTATATTTGTGTACAAAACTATTTGTTTCCCAAGTCATATTTGTCCGCTTTTGTGTACAGTATTGTCTTTTATGTATAGTACTTGGGAGTCAAATAAATGAGGCAAAAGACAACGACTCATTTAATCCCAGTGGTGCTACTGTTTGGAGACGATGTGTCCATCTGGCTTCCAGCTGTAAAGGTCTTCTGTCCAGATCACCACCCCCTACCATCAGGTTTTATTGTCTCAATAGCCTGAAACGAAATGTCCAGAAGAGAGGTGGCGTGACACAAATGCATGTGATTTGAAAGGGTTCTATCCCTTTTATTTTTAATGTCACCGACATGCTCAAGGATACGTTGTCTAAATTGTCAATGGGTTTTGCCAATGTAACCCTTTGGGCAGGGGCAGGATGCCAAATATACTACCCTTGCAGTTTAGCAGTTAGCATATTCAAAATTCTTGAACGTCCGATTGTCAGTATATCTCCTAAAGGATTTGGATACTTTAACAAAGTTGCATGATTTACATCCCCCACATCTGAAGGTACCTGTAATATTGTTGTTTAGCCAAGTAGATATCCTTGGGTGTGAGAAATGGCTGTGGACTAGGAAATCATTAAGATTCCTAGGTCTTCTATACGCAATAATGGCCCTATCCTCAATGAGTGAGCCCAACACAGGGTCTGCCTTAAGTATTGGCCAAAATTGTTCCACAATCCCACATATACCGGCTGCTGCGGCATCAAGTGTAGCAATAATTTGTGGTGAGGTAGTAGTGTCACTATCCCTATTCCTAGGTTGTAGGAGGTCTGTTCTCTCTTTTTGCTGTACACACTGAAATGCGTCTTTCCCCTGCCCTGTATTTGGGGTAAGTGTACATGATCTATTATGTGTGTTTTACTAAATTCTGCATTGATGGAGAGTATACATATTCTTTTGAAAGGTTGAACCTTAGACTTAGCTTTCTCATAATATTATGGGCCTTGGTCTCTGTTGGTCTGTACCTGGACTCAGAGGATTGTCAGCTTTTGTGTTTATCCAAATTTCACCAGGGGTTTGTGCATCTGTACATCTACATTAATGATTGTATCACAAGTGGTAAGCTTATCACCCATTTGTGGTTATTTTGTTGTATATACCAAGCTACTGTGGTGTGACGCTCTCTTTTTTTTCCCCTCACCTCCCCCTCCCCCCCATTTTTTTCAGAAAACAGAAATTTTATCTTTCAGGAGTCCTATGCAACTGCTATGGACCACTTGATGTGATTGGTGTATATCTATGTTCTCTTTGGCTTGATGCTGATTACATTATATTGACTATTTATCTGACCCTATCTGACATTTAGCTGACGGTTACTAACCCACGGATGCTTGCACTAATATCACTAATACTTATTCTTGTATGTGCTTTGTTCTTTATTAATATTGTATCTGTATTTGTTCAGTATTGTATTGTATTGTGGAGTCCTCTCACTCCCTGATGAGCCATTATCACCTTTTGGCGAAACGCGTAGGCAAGAGAGACCCTTCTAACATGAAATTTTAACCTAATTTTGTATTGTGCTTCCTTTATCCCATCCACACTTAATAATAGGAATCCCCTCCTAGATAGGTAGGGCCTCTAGTGTAGAATTTCACATGTATCCTATTCCCCATCCCAGCATATACAATGTGTTTTGTGTTTTGACTAGCTTAATAAATTTAATATTTTACTTTATCATGCGCCTAATTGGTGAATATTTGGTCTAAGAGTTTGTAATGTATACTGTATACATTACCAACTCTTAGATCAAATATTCACCAATTAGGTGCAAGATAAAGTAAAATATTAAATGTATTAAGCTAGTCAAAACACAAACAGATTGTATATGCTGGGATGGGGAATAGGATACATGTGAAATTCTACACTAGAGGCCCTACCTATCTAGGAGGGTCTCCTATTATTAAGTGTGGATGGGGTAAAGGAAACAAAATACAAAATAAGGTTAAAATTTCATGTGATGAAGGCATCTCTTGCCTACGCGTTTTGCCAAAAGGTGATATGGCTCATCAGGGAGTGAGAGGACTCCACAATACAATACAATACTGGACAAATACAGATAGCACAATATTAATAAAGAACAAAGCACATACATGGACCCCCCAGGCATTTGCACTGGATGCACAGCTAGCGGCGGGGATCGTAATTCCCACAGGCATACAGGTACACCCATTGATCCTTAAGTACCAGGACGTAAGGGTGTATCTATATGCCCATGGTCCCCAACAGGTTAAGGACCAAGCCCATTTTTACCTTAAAGGGGTACTCCACTGGAAAACATTATTTTTTTTTATCAACTGGTGCCAGAAAGTCAAACAGATTTTTAAATTACTTCTATTCAAAAATCGTAATCCTTCCAGTACTTATCAGCCGCTACATGCTCCACAGGAAGTTCTTTTCTTTTTTAATTTCCTTTCTGTCTGACCATAGTGTTCTCTGCTGACACCTCTGTCTGTTTTAGGAACTGTCCAGAGCAGGATAGGTTTGCTATGGGGATTTGCTCCTACCCTGGACAGTTCCTCAGTTCCTGACATGGACAGAGGTGTCAGCAGAGAGCACTGTGGTCAGACAGTAAGGAAATTCAAAAAGGCCAATTTTAGTTTTTGCACTTTCGCTTTTTCCTCCTCCCCTTCTAAAAATCCTAATGCTTTAAATTTTGCACCTACAAACCCATATAAGGGCTTGTTTTTTGTGCCACCAATTATACTTTGTAATTACATCAATCATTTAAAGTGGTATTCCAGGAAAAACCTTTTTTTTTATTTATATCAACTGGCTCCGGAAAGTTAAACAGATTTGTAAATTATTTCTATTAAAAAATCTTAATCCTTCCAATAGTTATTAGCTTCTGAAGTTTTCTGTCCAACTGTTCAATGATGATGTCACGTCCCGGGAGCTGTGCATGATGGGAGAATATCCCCATAGGAACTGCACAGCTCCCCGACGTGAGTCATCAGAGAGCAGTTAGACAGAAAACAACAACTCAACTTCAGAAGCTAATAACTATTGGAAGGATTAAGATTTTTTAATAGAAGTAATTTACAAATCTGTTTAACTTTCCGGAGCCAGTTGATATATATAAAAAAAGTTTTGGCCTGGAATACCCCTTTAATAACAAAGTCTACTGCCAAACCAAAAAATATATATTTGTGCGGTGAAAAAAAAAATGCAATTTTATAACTTTTGAGGGCTTCCGTTTCTACACAGTGCAATTTTCGGTAAATATTACACCATATTATTCTGTAGGTCCATGTGGTCACAAGGTTACCCAACTTATGTAGGTTTTGTTTTATTTTACTACTTAAACTACTCACCAAAAAAAGCATATTTAAAATTGTCATCTTCTGATCCCTATAAATTTTTATTGTTTTGTATACAGGGCTATTCAAGGGGAAATTATTTTGCATTGTGGTCTGTAGTTTTTATTGGTACCGTTTTTGTTTTGATGGGACTTTTTGATCACTTTTTATTAGTTTTTATGGTATATGAAGTGACCAAAAATGCACAATTTTGGACTTTGCTATTTTTTTAAGTGTACGCCATCGATCGTACGGTTTAGCTAACCTTATAATTTAATAGTTTAGACATTTATGCACACAGCGGTACCACATATGATTATTTTTTATTACATTATTTTATTTTAAAAAATGGTAAAAGGGGGGGTGATTTAAACTTTTAATAGGGTAGGGGGTTAATTCGCTTTTATTAACGTTTTCTTTTACATTTCCTTTTTTTTTTTTAACCCCCACATTGGGCTACAACATTCATCTTTTCATTATTTACACTGATCAATGCTATGCCATAGCATAGCATTGATCAGTGTCCTTGGCGCTCTGCTGCTCTAGCCTGCTGAGCAGGCTTGGAACAGATCGCGTGGTAACCTGAACCATTAACCACACACTATGGATGTCATGATCAACTTTGATTGTGGCATCTAAAGGGTTAATGCCGAGCATTGGCCCGATCGGCAGTGCCCGGCATTAGCCGAGGGTCCTGTCTTCCCGTAGCAAATGGGAACCATCGGATTTAACCTGTTCTCTGCTCGTGAGAGCGATTTAAACCCTATAAACTGGACCAGGGCGTGCAGGTACGCCCTTGGTCCTTCTGCACTAGGATGTTGGGGCGTACCTGTACGCCCTTGGTCCTGGACAGGTTAAGGATCAAGCCAATTTTATTTTAGTGTTTTAGTTTTTTCCTCCTCGTCTTCTAAAAGCCATAACTCTTTTATATTTCCATCCACAGACCCATATAAGGGCTTGTTTTTTGCGAGACCAATTGTACTTTGTAATTACACCTCTCATTTTACAATAAAATGTACGGCATACACAAAAAAAAAAAATTATATAGGAGATTTAACTGGTTAACGACCATGGACGTGTATACTAGTCCAATGGCTTTTAACCGGGTATGACGCGGGCACCTGACTCGAGCCTGCGTCATAATGGCCGGCCCTCACCTGATTCTTGTAGCTGAGGGCCAGCGTTATTAGCTGACATGCGGTGATCGCTGTGGCCGCTATTAACCCTTTAGATCGCCGCTGTCAACGTTGACAGCAGCATCTAAGTGTCACGATGCCGGCTGGCAGGAGGTGGATCCTCTGTGCCAGAGAGGGATTGGCGTGGACCGTGCTAGTGGACCGGTTCTAAGTCACTACTGGTATTCACCAGAGCCCGCCGCAAAGCGGGATGGTCTTGCTGCGGCGGTAGTGACCAGGTCGTATCCACTAGCAACGGCTCAACCTCTCTGACTGCTGAAGATAGGCGCGGTACAAGGGAGTAGACAGAAGCAAGGTCGGACGTAGCAGAAGGTCGGGGCAGGCAGCAAGGATCGTAGTCAGGGGCAACGGCAGGAGGTCTGGAACACAGGCTAGGAACACACAAGGGAACGCTTTCACTGGCACAATGGCAACAAGATCCGGCGAGGGAGTGCAGGGGAAGTGAGGTATACATAGGGAGTGCACAGGTGAACACACTGATTAGAACCACTGCGCCAATCAGCGGCGCAGTGGCCCTTTAAATCGCAGAGACCCGGCGCGCGCGCGCCCTAGGGAGCGGGGCCGCGCGCGCCGGGACAGGACCGACGGAGAGCGAGTCAGGTACGGGAGCCGGGGTGCGCATCGCGAGCGGGCGCCACCCGCATCGCGAATCGCATCCCGGCTGGAGGCGGAATCGCAGCGCACCCGGTCAGTGGATCTGACCGGGGCGCTGCGGGAGCGAGAGTGTAGCGAGCGCTCCGGGGAGGAGCGGGGACCCGGAGCGCTCGGCGTAACACTAAGGAACCCTGTAAATGCTCCCTAGTGGTCCAGTGGGGTAGATCGCCCCCCCCCCGCAGCGTGATCGCAGGGGGGGGGGTGATCCACTGTGAAGGTAGCCAGAGGGCTTACCTCTCCTTCCGTGTAGGTCCTGGCTCTCGCATTGATAAAGCCTGGCAGGACAAGGCTTTATCAATCGATTGTAGATCACACAAATCTACGGAAACACATTGATCTGTATGAGGAATCAAATGATTCCTCCTGAAAGTCCCCTAAAGGGACTAGTAAAGTGTAAAAAAAAAGTTGAATAAAAGTAAAAAAAAAAACACACATTAACTTCTTCCTTATAAAAAAAACATATGTGGTATCGCCGCATGCGTAAATGTTTGAACTATAAAAATATATCGTAAATTTAACCGTATGGTCAATGGCGTACGCGCAAAAAAATTCCAAAGTCCAAAATAGGGTATTTTGGTCACTTTTTATACCATTAAATAAATGAATAAAAAGCGATCAAAAAGTCTGATCAAAACAAATATGGTAGTGATTAAAAATTTAGATCACAGTGCAGAATATGAGCCCTCATATAGACCCCTACGCAGAAAAATAAAAAATTTATAGGGGTCAGAAGAGGCCAATTATAAATGTATTAAATTTTGTCGCACAATGAATTTTTTTTCACATTTTGCCGTAGATTTTTGGGTAAAATGACTGTTGTTACAAGGTAGAATTTGTGGCGCAAAAAATAAGCCTTCATACGGATTTATAGGTGCAAAATTGAAAGGGTTATGATTTTTAAAATGTAAGGAGGGAAAAACGAAAGTGCAAAAACAGAAAAACGCTTGGTCCTTAAGGGGTTAAGTGTTAGGCTAATTTATTAGCCGTATTTGTGGGAGGAGCGGGAGGTACATAAGGACCCTCGGCTCACCTCCCCTGCACGCCGTGAATTCTTCGCTTCTGATCAGCTGACCAGGCGTGTCAGCTGACTGTCTTCGCGGGCTTCGGGCGCACACGGAGTACGTACCGGTTAGTGGCTGGCCGGGCGGGATACTTTCCCTCGCTCTGGAGGTAAGCCAGAGGCGTGAGGGATCCCCCGTCCAGCCCAGCCATGGCTCTTATCAAGTTGTTACATGCTGGCCGGCTCGGTTCACGCTACAAGGGGGGAGGGGGAGATTATTGCAGGTCAGTTCGGTCACGCTCATCATGTGGTTCCTGCGCCTTAGCAGCACGACTCGTTCTTGCTTATTAGGAGAGTTGTGGCGCATTCCGTACATAGTCCAGAGCCATGTCGCAGGTCAGCTCGGTCCACGTCACCCTAGGGTTTATACGATTGTCAATGTTTTCATTCAGCCTTTCACCTAGTAGCTAACACGTCTTATTTAATGCTGGGGGGTGGGGAGAGGGGGTAGGGGGGTTGCCAGAGGCAGGTGGTTCTCAGCGAGTCCATCTTGACTTCAGCTGGTTGTGCCCCCCCCCCTCACACTTACTTCTTTGAGATAGATATGTCAATTTTAAGGGTTCACTTATGTGTATGGATATGTATTGTGCTTCCTATTTAGCACATGAGTATGCACGTGTGTATGTATATATATATGTGTGCATATCTATACATGAGTTTTGTGGAGGAGGAAGGATAGTAAAAGAGGTTTAATTTAGTCATGTTTTACAGGTTCAAGCTCATTTTTCACTGTCTACGTCTGGGGACATCCTTAGATAACATTCGGTACGTTTTATAATTTGTTTAGTTGATTAAGTCGTCTGGCATGTGTTGTTAATATATGTTTTAATAGGTATAGCCCGTCGGGGTTAATCGATCAGCGATCAGTTGTGGTCCTTGTTTAGCACATGCTCACCAGTTAAGTCGGTACGTGCAGCTCGATAGTATACTGTACTGTGTAAGTCAGCTCAAAAGTTTTTATCGTGTCTGTCCTTGTTGTGTAGGTACTCTTATCCTTACAAGTGTTGAGCTATTGGTTGGTCACTGGTGGGTGCACTGTAGGTAGAAAAAATGGTTTGTTTGGTGTGTGGAGTGAATACCTGGTTTGTTTTTAAGAGATTTAAGGTTTCGGCACTTGGCGGTTTCAGTTCTGCTATCGGTACTAGTGTTATTTTGCTTTAGATAGGTAAGTGAGGGTATATTATGTTGGTGGTCCTCTAAAAAAAAAAAAAAAAAAAAAGAAAATGCATATATAGGTATGAAATTTATATCTATATACATATATATTTTGTTTGCTTTCTTATCCTCAGGATTACAGTTTGGTTACCTGCACAAGGATCTATTTTCCGCTTCTTATCGTTGGCTCCTGCTGCTGGTACGTGGGGAGGTCGGCCCTTGTAATCGCCTCATGAACCTGACACGCCTTCAGGTTGCGGTTACCTCAGGGATTTCGGTTCTCGATTTTGCAGTCACAGACTTGGGGTTTCTTGTCTTCCAGGTTGTTCAGTTAAATCAGTTAGGGGCCAGTAACGTCTGGAGCTGGTGGGGTCATCATATTTCTACAGTCGACTCGTCTTTAATTGGTATGTGTCATCGGTCATGTTTTCTTTCTGATCACCTTTATGTAATTGGTGGTTCGGGTTGTATTTCTAATATCAAGCCTGTCGTTGTCTTGTCCTCAGGAAGCTCTACTCCATCTATTTCGGGTAAGATTTTTGTTTGTCTTGGTAATCGCCTCATGAACCCAACACGCCTTTGGGTTGCGGTTACTTCGGTGTATCTCTCCCACGGTTACAGTCACCACTGGTTGTTAGGTATGGCCTAGGGGTGTTCACAAGCATGCGTGGTTACCAGCGACACTCAGTTACTTCACGGGTTGTATTATAGTATTTGTTTGGTAGTCGCCTTGTTTTAGGTGGGTCGGCAGGTGAGTATTTCAGGTAAGGGTAGCGTTTTTTATGGTGATGGTCACTGATCTACGTAAATTTGTCTAGGAATAGTTTTCTTACAGTTTCGGGGGTTATTTTACAGTATGTCGCATGCTTCTGACATAGAGGAATCAGCGTCGATCATGGAGAATGTGGCTAGATCTTCTGGGCTTGCTAGTGTGTCATCTCTGCGTAATTGGACTATTCCGAAGATCACGGCCGAACTTGTCAAAAGGGGGATCCCCTTCCCAGCAACTGCCAGAAAGGCAGAACTTTACAGACTGATGATGGCTGACACTGCTGGTCCCTCTAATGAAGAGGTCTCCATGAACACGCTTCATACGTCATTAACGCAGCTTCATGTGCTTATTAACAATATGTCCAACAACATGTCTGATATGCAAACTAGAGTTGAGGCGTTAGAGAGCAGGAATGTCTCGAATCCTATAGTTCCTCCCACTTCTCAGGTGTCAACGCAGCAAGTTAATCGTCCAGGTACAGTGGCTGTCATTCCTAATATAGCTCCAGCCCATTTTATACCGGCACATATCAAGAAAGACATTATTGAGGGTAAAGATGTAAACCTAGCTTCCCTGTTGATAGCCTCACATGATTTGTCTGAGAACAAAACTATAGCCTGTGGTGAGGTCTCGGTGATTCTGAAATCCAAGGATGTGAGGCTCAACAGGAAGCTAACGTTGTCTGAGTTTATAATGTCTTTCAGTATTTATAGAGACATTATCTGCACTGTTAAACCGGGTAGGAGGGAGGAGCTAGACCAGTATCTGTACAAGATTACAGAATTCTATCATAAGTACTGGGGTCACACGTTTTATGATTATCATAAGTCTTTTTCTGCCAAAGCGGCAGCTGCCTTGAATGAGTTTAATTATGAAGTCAATTGGGCGGTGGTAGATACTGAGATCTATTGCAACCATTTTGCGGGTCTTAAAGCCCCGGCATGCGCCAGATGCCAATCTACCACCCATTCCTCCGAATGGTGTCACCTGGCGAATGCCGATGCTACAGAATATAAGCCTGGTACTTCAGGTTCCTACTCTAAGGGTAATAGAGTGTCAGGTTTGACTGATAAACTGGGAAGGCCTATCTGTTTTTTGGGTAAGTCACAAATATGTAATAACTTTAATTACACATCATGTAACTTCGGTCAGTGCAGGTTATTACATATTTGTACAATCTGTTTTCGTGCTCATCCTAAGACATCTTGCTCCCAAAAATCGGAGAAGTCCTGACTAGGCGTGGTAAACACTGAGTTTCTTGGTTTGTTTTTGGCAGATCACCCCGACCAGTGCTTTGTCCAATTCCTGCTCAATGGGTTCCGTGCTGGATTCCACATAGGGTTCGTGACGCTTCCTCAGGCTACTTATGAGTGTGATAATCTGTTATCAACTTTAGCGGATCCAGACACTGTTTCGCTTCTCATACAGGCAGAATTGGACAAAGGGTTTATCATAGGCCCCTTTTCCCAACCTCCTTTTGACATGTGGAGAGTGAGTCCCATTGGTTTGGTTACGGGTAAATTTTCTAATAAAAAAAAGGTTGATTTATGATTTGTCCGCGCCATATTCTAAGTCTACTCCTAGTCTTAACTCCCTCATACCGGCAGAGGAATTTTCGTTGAAATATGCCTCCGTTGAAAGTGCTATTGCCATCATCCTCAACATGGGTCGGGGGGCTTGGCTTGCTAAAGCGGACATATCCGATGCATTCAAGCTCCTGCCCATCCAGCCTCAGTTGTGGAAATGGCA
Organism: Hyla sarda; assembly: GCF_029499605.1. Taxonomy (NCBI): domain Eukaryota; kingdom Metazoa; phylum Chordata; class Amphibia; order Anura; family Hylidae; genus Hyla; species Hyla sarda. Next base: position 340,764,564 of record NC_079191.1, on the reverse strand, counting down.
TGGTATCAAATGGATGAGCAATTATTATTTTGCAGTCAAACTGACTTTTGGTGCGAGGAGTAGTCCATGGTTATTTAACAGGTTTGCGGATGCGCTTCATTGGATTCTAGAGAATAGATTTTCGTGTGGTCATGTCATAAATTATTTAGACGACTTTTTGCTTGTTGAGCCTCCGCATAGAACCCCACGAGAATTAGACATATTGCTAGCGGTTTTTGAACAGTTAGCAGTCCCAGTTTCCCCTAAGAAAGTAGAAGGCCCATTGAAGGTTATCATCTTTTTGGGGATTGTACTCGATTCTCAAAATATGGAAGCCAGGTTACCTCAGGAGAAGTTGCAGAGAGTCAAAGCAGTTATTTCTAGATTCAAAGAAAGTCCCCACATATCAAAGGTAGAGTTACAGTCAGTTTTAGGTATGTTAAATTTTGCTATGCGGATTATTCCGCAAGGCCTCACTTTCATTTCCCGTCTCTTAGAACTGTTGCCTTCAGTCCCAGAACAACACAGCATTATCCAGCTAGACCAGCAAGCGATTTCTGATTTATGCATGTGGGAATTATTTTTACGTGACTGGAATGGTGTGTCTCTCTTCATTCCAAAAGTCAGCGATCAGTCACCCATAGTTTTTTCCAATGCTGCTGCCATTTCAGGTTTTGCCGCTATCTGCGGTAAAAAATTGTTGGCGAGCTCTTGGCCTCCTGAAATCAGCATGTTGCCGGGGTTTCAGCGCAACTCCGCACTATTTGAGTTATATCCTATAGTGGCAGCAGCGCAAGCTTGGGGTCAGTATTGGAGGAAGACCACGGTGTTGTTCGTATCTGATAATTCAGCAATAGTAGAAGTGCTTCTGAAAGGCAGGTCAAAATGTTCTTTAATTATGTCTTTTGCTAGAAGGTTAGTGTGGTTATCGTTACAGCATGGATTCAATTATACTTGCGCACACATAAGTGGTATTCAGAATGTGGCTGCCGATGCTCTCTCTAGAAGAAATTTCTCACTTTTCTTTCAGGTAATGCCAGAGGCAGAGATAAAGGGGGCTCAGATCCCACCGCTACATACACTGATGCTCGATTAGAGGGACACTGGCAAGTAGCCAAACAACTTATCATTAATTTGCTGTCTGCCAATACTCGTAGGGTTTATGACATTGCCTGGAGAGCATTCACCAAATTTCATGTTGATTTTCCAGAAGGGGACGTTAGATCGATGTCTTTTATTTTAGCTTTCATTGGGTTTTGCCACTCTGACCTACACTTAGCCCATAATACTATTAAGCTGTATCTGTCAGGTATTCAACACCATCTGTCCTTGGCTGACCCAAACAGGGCGTCATTGTTTTCCTCCCGTTTAGTTAAGGCAGCATTGAAGGGCGTTGCTAAAAGGGAGGCTCCTAGGGCACCAGTTAGGCAGCCCATTTCTGGTGATGTTTTTAGGAAACTTTCGGACATGTTAGATAATGCCCCGTTTGGTTTAGTTAAAAGTCTATCTTTGAAAGCAGCCATGTATCTGGGGTATTATGGATTTCTTAGACCCGGGGAATTTACTAGCCGCAATTCAGTTAGTGCTTATCTTAAGTTTAGTCAGCTAGTACGAGAGGGGGAGCATTATGTATTGTCTTTGACGATGACTAAGACGTCTCTTCCAGGCCAAGTGATAGAGGTCCGGTATTTCCCCACCACTCATAAATGGTGCCCGGTGAAAGTTCTTGACACGCTGTTGAGTCTATGTCTTTTTAGAAGGCCCAACACTCCTTTGTTGTTGTTTAATAATGATTCCTTAACCACTTCTATTTTTATTAAATATTTACGTGTTTTGATCAAGTCTATGGGAGGTGATCCTTCCTCTCTATCGGGCCATTCATTTCGTATAGGAGCAGCTACCGCTGCGTCTCGTAACGAAGTTCCGGCACATGTCATTAAACAACTTGGTCGCTGGAAATCCGCTAGCCACATGAGATACATACCGAATCCTCGCAAGGAGATGGCGTCCGCTTTTCAGTCTCTTGTCATGTGATTGTTATGTAAATAAAGTTTTGTGATTGCATTTTGCCCTCTTATTCAGGCCTACTCTATACGCTGCAGTATGGGCACATTTCAGACTGCTTAGGTTCCAGTTAGGTAGGGGTTGTTATCTAGGTACCTAAGTACGTTCACGGTTTCGGTGAGCTCTGACCACAAGTGTTAGGCTAATTTATTAGCCGTATTTGTGGGAGGAGCGGGAGGTACATAAGGACCCTCGGCTCACCTCCCCTGCACGCCGTGGATTCTTCGCTCCCACCCACCCTCCCTTAATTACACACATTTACTACAGGGTATGCCCTCTTATTCAGGCCTACTCTATACGCTGCAGTATGGGCACATTTCAGACTGCTTAGGTTCCAGTTAGGTAGGGGTTGTTATCTAGGTACCTAAGTACGTTCACGGTTTCGGTGAGCTCTGACCACAAGTATCTTTATATAAATGTATGCATTGCCAGTGTTTGTTCTCAGCGTGAGATTTGTATATTTAATTGTTTTTACGTCACATGTTTTTGTACCTTTTGTAGTCCCCACCCCGCTTTGATGTCCTGCAGGTATATCACCGGTGGCTACGCCAGGGAGTGTATGGTTTGAAGAAGTACAGAGTATTTAATACACCTGTATCTGCCTAAGCTCTGTAACTACAGCAGTGCCGACTCCTCTGTCTCTCTACTAGAGTATCTAATAATGATAATTTATTATAATATATATTGCCAGTCACTCAGCCAGTACTTGTGTATGAACAGATATAAAGTGAATAAAGATGCAATGAGTACTGTTTATTATGTTAAATGAGGGGAACAGGTTCTGAAAGAGAATGTACTAATGAAGGGGTAAAGAAGAAAAGGAGATAGAATTGTGAATGTGTGATCCAGCATTTTCAGTACATTGTCATAAAAATTTTTACACATTTACATCATATTAAAATGTTAGTTTGCTTTATTCTTCATCGTAAAATGTATTTTTCTTCTAAACGAATAGCAAACACAACAGCAATGTTACATGTGTTAGTTTGCCTACTGCACATAGTAAAACAAACTATCAAGAGATAATTGTTGAAATGTTTAACGGGAAAAAAAATGGTTTTCCCAGTGACAATAACAGAAGTTAAGCGAAACTGAAATTACATTTACATTTGTAATGTAGAAAGGAGTTTGATTAATTTCCCTACAATGATTTTGTTGACTTTCAATTACAGAGATTCATGTCTTTGCCGTTATGACACAACCATATCAATCTTTGTAAGTGCTTGCTATGAAAACCTTTAATTATTGAATACAAGAAGCTGTAACTTAAAGGAAATGCAACATCTACAACTGAGAAGGCAGTTATTTCTCGGAAAGAGATCCTAGGAAATGAATTAAAAATAACAAGTTTTTGCCTTTTTGTAAGTGCAACTTTATCTAAACAAAAAAATTTAACTCTGTAGAGAACATATACTTTTTAAAAAGCACAACTTGTGTATTGAAGCATTTTTAATTGCAATAACCAGAGGACTACCCCATGTCCTCTTCTTATGACACATCACCTGCCCCTGCTACATGCTACATTATCATGTTCACCAATGGTCAGAGTGACATTAGCCTTGGCTCTTTTAGCCACCTGGATGGCGTGCATCCAGTGCTGATCAGTAGGGTGTAGGAGCTGTCCTCTCAAACTCTGTCTCCAATAGCAACACTGGTCTGAGTGACTGTGTGTTCTAGTCCCAAAATTTGCAGTACCACAAACCCAAAACTGGATCGACCTCCTTCACCACACAAAATGCTTCCGAAAGAAGAAAACTGTTAATTTTAAGGCTTATGGGCTTTCCAGCATAGCTGAAGAAAAATAGGAAAGCTTTTACTGTCGTTTTTTATTGCGTCTGTCATTGGCCAATTTTGGCATTTTGACACAACATGTTTTGAAGAAAGAAATGCCTGGGTACATGCCATGGCAAGAATGAAAAAAAATAGCCTTTTGTTCTATAGTAGATATGCAACCTACAGGGAAAACGCACATTGTGTGGATATTGAATGGCCAACATAAAAATTGGAGCTCTAATGTGCATAGAATTTCTGCATTTCATCACAACTGGTCACCTGAGTTAATAAAATGCATGTCTGGCATTGGAAATGTGCTGGCAAACTGTGTGTGGGAAGAACGCAGAGAAGGCCAAGTAAAGCAATGTTTAGAGAGCCCCTTGGGAGGAAAAGGAATACTGGATCAGAGCAAAAACTTTCACCTCCTCCCTTTCATTCATGCTGCATCCCAATACTATATGGGGGCATAGAGGTAATCCCAATACTATAAGGGCATACATAATGGGCCTAATACTATATGGGGACACAGAGAGGGCCTAATACCATATGGTTGCAATTAGGTTTGCCTAATACTTTATGGAGCACAAAGGGGCCTAAAACTATACGGGGAAAAGAGGGTCCTTGGTACGATTCGGCAGGCTGGATGTGGATCCTCTGTGTCAGCGAGGGATTGGCGTGGACCGTGTCAGTGGACCGGTTCTAGGGTTGCTACTGGTTTTCACCAGAGCCCGCCGCAAAGCGGGATGGTCTTGCAACCAGGTCGTATCCACCGGCAACGGCTCAACCTCGCTGATTGCTGAGAAGGCGTGGGACAGAAAGACTAGGCAGAGGCAAGGTCAGACATAGCAGAAGGTCGGGGCAGGCGGCAAGGTTCGTAGTCAATAAGGATAGCAGGAGATCTGGAACACAGGCTTTGGACAACACTAAACGCTTTCACTGGCACAAGGCAACAAGATCCGGCAAGGAAGTGCAGGGGAAGTGAGGTAATATGGACAGGGAGCAGGTGGAAGCTAATTAGGCTGATTGGGCCAGGCACCAATCACTGGTGCACTGGCCCTTTAAATCTTAGAGAGCTGGCGCGCGCGCGCCCTAAGGAGCGGAGCCGCGCGCGCCAGGACGTGACAGCCGGGGACCGGGACAGGTGAGTGACTTCGGATGTACCCCCCCCTTAGGTCTCCCCCTCTTTTTGTCGGGATGTTTCTTCATCCGGGATGAGTCCTGTATGAGGGATTTTTGAGTCTCTTTCCAGATGGTGGAGAAGTCCCGGGAAACCTCATCAACAGCGGGCAAACCAGAAGGCGTGGGAGTGGGGAGGGGGGGAAGAGGGTGAAGCTGGGCACGGGGCAAAGTGTTACCAGGACGGGGGCTATGAGGAGGAGACACAGCATAGTCCAGATAGGCCTTGGGGAGACTAGGTAAAGGAGGAGACACTGAGGTTTGACTGACGGGACTGGGAGCAGACGTGAGGCATTTTTTATGGCAAGAAGCCCCCCAGCTCTTGATCTCCCCGGTGGTCCAATCAAGGGTAGGAGAGTGGTGTTGGAGCCATGGCAGACCAAGGAGGACTTCAGAGGTGCAGTTGGGCAAAACAAAAAGTAAAATTTTTTCGTGATGCCGTCCAATACTCATGAGTAGGGTTTCTGTGCGGCAACGCACGGTGCAGTCCAATTTAACTCCGTTGACCGAGGAAATGTAGAGCGGCTTGATGAGACGGGTCACCGGGATGCAGAACTTATTCACCAAAGAGGCCAGAATAAAATTTCCAGAAGAACCAGAGTCCAAGAAGGCCGCGGCTGAGAAGGAGGAGTTGGCAGAAGGAAAAATCCGCACGGGCACAGTGAAACGTGGAGAAGCAGACTTCGTACCAAGAGACGCCACACCCACGTGAGCTGGGTGCGTGCATGCGTTTCCCAGACGTGGAGGGCAAATAGGGCAATCCACCAAGAAGTGTTCGGTACTAGCGCAGTACAGACAAATTATTATCCCTACGGCGAGTCCTCTCTTCATGGGTCAGGCGAGACCGATCCACTTGTATAGCCTCCTCGGCGGGAGGCACAGGGGTAGATTGCAAAGGATACTGTGAGAGAGGTGCCCAGAGATCAAGGTCTTTTTCCTGGCGGAGCTCCTGGTGTCTCTCAGAAAAACGCATGTCAATGCGGGTAGCCAAATGGATAAGTTCTTGCAGGTCGGCAGGAATCTCTCGTGCGGCCAGCACATCCTTGATGTTACTGGATAGGCCTTTTTTAAAGGTCGCGCAGAGAGCCTCGTTATTCCAAAATAATTCGGAAGCGAGAGTACGAAATTGGATGGCGTACTCGCCTACTGAAGAATTACCCTGGACCAGGTTCAGCAGGACAGTCTCGGCAGAAGAGGCTCGGGCTGGTTCCTCGAAGACACTACGGACTTCAGCGAAGAAGGACTGGACAGTGGCTGTGGCAGGATCATTGCGGTCCCAGAGCGGTGTGGATCAAGACAAAGCCTTTCCAGATAGAAGACTCACTACGAACGCCACCTTAGACCGTTCTGTAGAAAATTGGTCCGACAACATCTCCATATGTAGGGAACATTGAGACAAGAAGCCACGGCAGAGTCGGGAGTCCCCATCAAATTTGTCCGGTAGGGACAAGCGGAGGCTAGGAGCGACCACTCGCTGCGGAGGAGGTGCAGGAGCTGGCGGAGGAGATGGTTGCTGCTGTAGCAGTGGCAGAAGTTGCTGTAATGTGGCGGTCAACTGCGACAGCTGCTGTCCTTGTTGGGCAATTTGCTGCGATTGCTGGGCGACCACCGTGGGTAGGTCAGCAAGACTTGGCAGCGGCACCTCAGCGGGATCCATGGCCGGATCTACTGTTACGATTCGGCAGGCTGGATGTGGATCCTCTGTGTCAGCGAGGGATTGGCGTGGACCGTGTCGGTGGACCGGTTCTAGGGTTGCTACTGGTTTTCACCAGAGCCCGCCGCAAAGCGGGATGGTCTTGCTGCGGCGGTAGCAACCAGGTCGTATCCACCGGCAACGGCTCAACCTCGCTGACTGCTGAGAAGGCGTGGGACAGAAGGACTAGGCAGAGGCAAGGTCAGACGTAGCAGAAGGTCGGGGCAGGCGGCAAGGTTCGTAGTCAATAAGGATAGCAGGAGATCTGGAACACAGGCTTTGGACAACACTAAACGCTTTCACTGGCACAAGGCAACAAGATCCGGCAAGGAAGTGCAGGGGAAGTGAGGTAATATGGACAGGGAGCAGGTGGAAGCTAATTAGGCTGATTGGGCCAGGCACCAATCACTGGTGCACTGGCCCTTTAAATCTTAGAGAGCTGGCGCGCGCACGCCCTAAGGAGCGGAGCCGCGCGCACCAGGACGTGACAGCCGGGGACCGGGACAGGTGAGTGACTTGGTATGCGATTCGCGAGCGGGCGCGTCCCACTATGCGAATCGCATCCCCGCCGGCAATGTCAGTGCAGCGCTCCCGGTCAGCGGGTCTGACCGGGGAGCTGCAGAGAGAGGAACGCCGCAAGCGCTCCGGGGAGGAGCAGGGACCCGGAGCGCTCGGCGTAACAGTCCTAATTATTATAGGGGTCATAAAGTAGGCACTGATACTGTGTTAACCTCTTAACGACCACGGCCATAGATGTACGTCCTGGTGAGGAGGTACTTCGTACCACGAGCATCGGATCGATGCTTGAGTCATACACTGCAGGTTCTGGCTGTCATCAGCAACTGGGAACCCGCCGTAATGACTGACATCAATGATTGCACTGATGTCTGTCATTAACCCCTCAGATGCCATGATCAATACAGATCAACGCATCTGCGGCAATGCATGTGTTTAAATGGATGATCGGTTCGCCCACACCACTGCTGCGGGGATCCGATCATTTAAAATGGTGGCTGGAGGTCCCCTCACCTGCCTCCGGCTGTCTCCAGGGGTCTTCTGCTCTGGTCTCAGATCGAGCAGACCAGAACAGAAGATCGCCGATAACAGTGATCAGTGCAATGCCCTATGCATAGCACTGAACAGTATTAGTAATCAAATGATTGCTATAGATTGTCCCCTATGGGAATATAAAAAGTGTAAAAAAAAAAAATCCCTTCCCCCAATAAAAATGTAAATTGTCCTTTTTTCCCGTTTTACCCCCCCCCCCCACCCAAAAAAAAAAAAAAATGAATAAACATATTTGGTATCGCCGCATGCATAAATGTCTGAAATGTCAAAATGTAATGCTAATAATCCTATACGGTAAATGGTGTAAAAAAAAAATTTAAAAAAAGTCCAAAATTGCTGCTTTTTAGTCACATTTATTCAAAAAAAAGTCACATTTATTCCAATTTTTTTTATAAATAGTAATTTAAAAGTTTCATATACGCAAATGTGGTATTAATAAAAAGTACAGATCATGGTGCAAAAAATTTGCCCTCATGCAGCCATACAAAATACTTATACGAAATTTATAGGTGGTCAACATAGGGTGATTTGAACCTGTTGGGGACCGAGGGCGTACCTGTACGCCCTCCGCCCACTTATAGCGGGTCTGGCCTAACCTCTAACAACCAACACCAGTAGTCCCATTGGGTTATGGGTTCAATAATCAATTTTCCAATCCCCTTCTGGGAGGAAAACCTCCCTTCCGGGGAGCAATACCCTGTCTGTAACCCAATTAAAATATAACTTTTATTTTTGTTACTTAAAAGTCTAACTGTGGTTGTGAAACTTATATATGTTTAAAATTATCAGGAAAGGCAGTGTTCCTTTTGTATATGCCCACTTAGTGGTGCTATATTGCTGGTGCAAGAGTTATCCAATTTCTCGCTGTGTGTAGTGAGTATGTTACTCTACTGACATACAGTAACTCTGCACCCTTATTACACACTGTCTTCCTGTCTAAAATCTAGATGCTTTGCTCTAACGTTTCGTTAGAAAACTAACTTCTTCAGAGAGCTGCCTACTATGGCGTTCACGTGCGGCACTACCTTTTATAACCCTGTATCGGCGCATCACTTCCGATGCGCCGAATGAGGTGTTTGGATCCAATCAGGGCTTGGTTGGCAGACTGTGTGTTCCGGCCGCCATTCGCGCGCATGCCCTGTCATACTATAATCCCGGGCATCTCCTTATCACTATTGCGCACGTGCGTCCTCTCGCGCGTGCGCAGTGTTTCCTATCCCGTTCTCGGTGGAACGCAAGCTCCGTCTCCTGACACGCAGACTCATTCTCCACTCTCAATATGCGCATTTGTCCCTGATCGGTCTCATTACTCATAGGTAATGTTCTATTCTTCATGTCCTTTATACATTAAAGCCTTCCTTGACTATTTCTAGTGCACTATTGTTGTCATATATACATATGGTGGGTGATCTAAATGTTAAAGACTTGATTACTTTTGTTCTCATTATAGGTTTTATTATACATCATTGGATCATTCCTTATAGTTATTTTATTTTGATTATTTTTATTTTTATGAGTCTTTTATTGTTGTAGTGATATTGTTTTTCTTATGTTTATCATTATGTCTCATTTGCTCCTTAATTACTATAATTCTGTTAGGTTAGATATATCTAATCCTTCTTGATTTTCATTTTGTGGAGTTTATTGAGTCATAATGTTTTGTATGTCTATTTTTTGTCCTTTTGGTTTTGTTATTATTATTGATTATAAAGTTCACATATTATTTGTTATTGTTGATTCCAGACTCACATCCTCCAAGCTCATTCCCTTCATCCGTGGGTCCCCATCCTCTCCCAAGGTAATTATTGTATTTTTCTTTGTTTTCATATTTGAGTGTCCAGGGTCGCTTTTTGTATGTATAGATTTCCAGGTTTCCATATGTCTAGATGTAAAGATTCTCCTACTCATATATATCTATCACCATATGTTATCCTTTCCTCTTTCCTGTCATGTCGGCTAAAGTAAAGGTAGTTGCCAGCACGTGAGAGAAGTGTTCACAAATTCACAGGATAATCCCTATAATACTTTTGTTATTTCCAATATTTCCATATACAGGCATCTTCCTCTTCATTCGAGGAAGGGTGTGAAGGAAAAGCCTTCATTCAATCCTCCGGGATTTTTACTGTTGAGGCGATAAATCCATTTCGCCTCCTCTTTCAGTAGAGTCTGATTTATATCTCCTTTTCTTGGGCCTATTTCATATTTCTCCAGACCCCAAAATTTTATCTCATCAAGCTTATTATTGTGTTTTGCTCTCATGTGCCTCGCTATGGGGGTGTCCGTCCCTGTTCTAATTGTACTGATATGTTTGCTGATACGTTTTCTCAACTCTTGAATAGTTTTTCCAATATATAGTTTGGGGCATGTACATCTTGCTATATATATTACATTCCGGCTGCTGCAATTTATAAATTTCCTAATGTCATATTTTCTCCCATCCTGTGGATTAGTGAAATTCTTTGTTTTTATCATGAATTTGCAGGAGGCACAGTGACCGCAGGGATATGATCCCTGTGGGGGGGCCGGTAACTATGTCACCGGTCTTGACTCCTCTCTTCTTTCTTGGTGATGGCTATGAACAAGTAGGTCTCGTAAATTCTTGCCCCGTCTGTACGTAATACTTGGTCTTTCTGTTAACGTCTCATTCAGATCTGGGTCTGATTTCAGAATCCTCCAGTATTTTGTCAGAATGGTCCTAACTTTTGAGGCATAGGCATCGTACGTGCCTATGCATCTAATGGTAGGTTTTCCAATCGGTGCTTTCTTTGGTCCCAATATGGTTGCACAGTCACTTTGTTTTGCTCTATTATAGGCCCTTCTCATACATCTCTTCGGGTACCCTCTTGCGGTAAATCTCTCCATTAGGTTGCTACTTTCTTTCTGGAAGGGGCCATCCTCTGAGCAATTGCGTTTTGCTCGAAGGTATTGACCCACTGGGATGCTTCGTTTCAGACTTTCAGGATGCCAGCTCTCCCAATGTAAAAAACTGTTGGTCGAGGTTGGCTTTCTATAGATATCCGTTTGGATCCGCTGATTTCTATCTATATAGATAGTCAGGTCCAGGAAATTGATGCTTCGTCCCCCTGTCTCTGCCGTAAACTTCATGCCAATATCATTGTTATTAAGTTCATCTACAAACCTTCCAAACAGAGGCCCATCACCATCCCAAAAAATTAAAATGTCATCTATGTATCTTCCCCAAAAAAGAATGTGCTCCGTGTATTGTGAAAAAACGTCACTAAAAACAATCGTGCTCTCCCACCACCCTAAAAATAAATTAGCAAAAGACGGTGCACAGGCTGTCCCCATGGCGGTGCCCCTCGTCTGCCGATAGAGGGCACCGCCAAAGAGAAAGTAATTGTGTGTCAAAATGAATTCAAGAAGTGTCAAGACTAATTGATTGTGTCTATGAAAATGTGTACTCCGTGTAGAGAGGAAAGTGTTCACCGCTGTGATCCCTAAATCATGTGCTATGTTGCTATACAGGCTCTCTACATCGAGGCTCATTAGAGAGGTGTTCTTATTCACTGTCAAGTCATTTATTTTAAGGACAGTGTCCTTTGTGTCCTTTAAATGTGAGGGGAGGGAAGATACAAAAGGAGTAAGGATTTTGTCCACATACTGGCTTATTTTCTCCGTCAGATTATTGTTGCCGGAGACTATGAGGCGGCCTTTGACTGGGTTTGTTGATTTGTGTGTTTTTGGTAGGGCATAGAAGGTTGATATTGTAGGGTGAGTATTGAGTAGAAAGGTATATTCATCCTCTGACACTAATTGTTCATCCTTTGCTGACTTGAGGAGGGCCTGTAATTCACTCAAAAAAGAGTCTGTTGGATCCCTGTCCAGGGGTTCATAGGTGCTCCTATCTTCTAATAGTTTTAGAACCATGAGGGTGTAGTCCTTTTTGTCCATGAGGACGATGTTGCCCCCCTTATCAGCGGGCTTTATGACAAGGTCATCATTGTCTCTTATATTCTTCAGGGCCTTTTGTTCTGCTTGTGTTAAGTTAGAATAAACTAACCTTCTATCTGGTCTGATGGATTTAATTTCTTCTGTAACTAGGTTAACAAACATCTCTATATTAGAGTATTGGTTAAAGGCAGGTGTTATTTTGGACCTTGGTTTGAATTCTGTGAAGGGTGCTTTCAGGTGTATCTCATCTCCCTCATTTTCAGAGAGTAAGTCGTGTAGGGCCTCCAAGGCTGCTGACTCCCTACTTCTTGATGCCATCCCCTCTCTGTCATGCTCCTTATGCCATTTATGTAGCGCTAGCTTGGTGAAGGACATTAACTGGGTGAAGGACATTAACCTCTTTGCAGACTCTTTTTTGAGTGAATTACAGGCCCTCCTCAAGTCAGCAAAGAATGAACAATTAGTGTCAGAGGATGAATATACCTTTCTACTCAATACTCACCCTACAATATCAACCTTCTATGCCCTACCAAAAACACACAAATCAACAAACCCAGTCAAAGGCCGCCCCATAGTCTCCGGCAACAATAATCTGACGGAGAAAATAAGCCAGTATGTGGACAAAATCCTTACTCCTTTTGTATCTTCCCTCCCCTCACATTTAAAGGACACAAAGGACACTGTCCTTAAAATAAATGACTTGACAGTGAATAAGAACACCTCTCTAATGAGCCTCGATGTAGAGAGCCTGTATAGCAACATAGCACATGATTTAGGGATCACAGCGGTGAACACTTTCCTCTCTACACGGAGTACACATTTTCATAGACACAATCAATTAGTCTTGACACTTCTTGAATTCATTTTGACACACAATTACTTTCTCTTTGGCGGTGCCCTCTATCGGCAGACGAGGGGCACCGCCATGGGGACAGCCTGTGCACCGTCTTTTGCTAATTTATTTTTAGGGTGGTGGGAGAGCACGATTGTTTTTAGTGACGTTTTTTCACAATACACGGAGCACATTCTTTTTTGGGGAAGATACATAGATGACATTTTAATTTTTTGGGATGGTGATGGGCCTCTGTTTGGAAGGTTTGTAGATGAACTTAATAACAATGATATTGGCATGAAGTTTACGGCAGAGACAGGGGGACGAAGCATCAATTTCCTGGACCTGACTATCTATATAGATAGAAATCAGCGGATCCAAACGGATATCTATAGAAAGCCAACCTCGACCAACAGTTTTTTACATTGGGAGAGCTGGCATCCTGAAAGTCTGAAACGAAGCATCCCAGTGGGTCAATACCTTCGAGCAAAACGCAATTGCTCAGAGGATGGCCCCTTCCAGAAAGAAAGTAGCAACCTAATGGAGAGATTTACCGCAAGAGGGTACCCGAAGAGATGTATGAGAAGGGCCTATAATAGAGCAAAACAAAGTGACCGTGCAACCATATTGGGACCAAAGAAAGCACCGATTGGAAAACCTACCATTAGATGCATAGGCACGTACGATGCCTATGCCTCAAAAGTTAGGACAATTCTGACAAAATACTGGAGGATTCTGAAATCAGACCCAGATCTGAATGAGACGTTAACAGAAAGACCAAGTATTACGTACAGACGGGGCAAGAATTTACGAGACCTACTTGTTCATAGCCATCACCAAGAAAGAAGAGAGGAGTCAAGACCGGTGACATGGTTACCGGCCCCCCCACAGGGATCATATCCCTGCGGTCACTGTGCCTCCTGCAAATTCATGATAAAAACAAAGAATTTCACTAATCCACAGGATGGGAGAAAATATGACATTAGGAAATTTATAAATTGCAGCAGCCGGAATGTAATATATATAGCAAGATGTACATGCCCCAAACTATATGTTGGAAAAACTATTCAAGAGTTGAGAAAACGTATCAGCAAACATATCAGTACAATTAGAACAGGGACGGACACCCCCATAGCGAGGCACATGAGAGCAAAACACAATAATAAGCTTGATGAGATAAAATTTTGGGGTCTGGAGAAATATGAAATAGGCCCAAGAAAAGGAGATATAAATCAGACTCTACTGAAAGAGGAGGCGAAATGGATTTATCGCCTCAACAGTAAAAATCCCGGAGGATTGAATGAAGGCTTTTCCTTCACACCCTTCCTCGAATGAAGAGGAAGATGCCTGTATATGGAAATATTGGAAATAACAAAAGTATTATAGGGATTATCCTGTGAATTTGTGAACACTTCTCTCACGTGCTGGCAACTACCTTTACTTTAGCCGACATGACAGGAAAGAGGAAAGGATAACATATGGTGATAGATATATATGAGTAGGAGAATCTTTACATCTAGACATATGGAAACCTGGAAATCTATACATACAAAAAGCGACCCTGGACACTCAAATATGAAAACAAAGAAAAATACAATAATTACCTTGGGAGAGGATGGGGACCCACGGATGAAGGGAATGAGCTTGGAGGATGTGAGTCTGGAATCAACAATAACAAATAATATGTGAACTTTATAATCAATAATAATAACAAAACCAAAAGGACAAAAAATAGACATACAAAACATTATGACTCAATAAACTCCACAAAATGAAAATCAAGAAGGATTAGATATATCTAACCTAACAGAATTATAGTAATTAAGGAGCAAATGAGGCATAATGATAAACATAAGAAAAACAATATCACTACAACAATAAAAGACTCATAAAAATAAAAATAATCAAAATAAAATAACTATAAGGAATGATCCAATGATGTATAATAAAACCTATAATGAGAACAAAAGTAATCAAGTCTTTAACATTTAGATCACCCACCATATGTATATATGACAACAATAGTGCACTAGAAATAGTCAAGGAAGGCTTTAATGTATAAAGGACATGAAGAATAGAACATTACCTATGAGTAATGAGACCGATCAGGGACAAATGCGCATATTGAGAGTGGAGAATGAGTCTGCGTGTCAGGAGACGGAGCTTGCGTTCCACCGAGAACGGGATAGGAAACACTGCGCACGCGCGAGAGGACGCGCGTGCGCAATAGTGATAAGGAGATGCCCGGGATTATAGTATGACAGGGCATGCGCGCGAATGGCGGCCGGAACACACAGTCTGCCAACCAAGCCCTGATTGGATCCAAACACCTCATTCGGCGCATCGGAAGTGATGCGCCGATACAGGGTTATAAAAGGTAGTGCCGCACGTGAACGCCATAGTAGGCAGCTCTCTGAAGAAGTTAGTTTTCTAACGAAACGTTAGAGCAAAGCATCTAGATTTTAGACAGGAAGACAGTGTGTAATAAGGGTGCAGAGTTACTGTATGTCAGTAGAGTAACATACTCACTACACACAGCGAGAAATTGGATAACTCTTGCACCAGCAATATAGCACCACTAAGTGGGCATATACAAAAGGAACACTGCCTTTCCTGATAATTTTAAACATATATAAGTTTCACAACCACAGTTAGACTTTTAAGTAACAAAAATAAAAGTTATATTTTAATTGGGTTACAGACAGGGTATTGCTCCCCGGAAGGGAGGTTTTCCTCCCAGAAGGGGATTGGAAAATTAACCTCTAACAACGGCCGGGATCCGTAGCTAATAGTGCCCGGTTTGCTCAGTGGGCTGTTCGGGATCGCTGCGGCGAAATTGTGGCATCCCAAACAGCTGTAGGACAGCAGGAGGGTCCCCTACCTTCCTCCTCACTGTCCGATTGCCAAATGATTGCTCAGTGCCTGAGATCCAGGCATGATCCAGGCATGAACAGTCAAGCGGAAGCGGAAAGTAGAATTGATGACGCAAAAAATAAGCCATCATTTTTATTTTTGGATGCAAAATTGAAAGGGTTATGATTTTTTTAAGGTAAGGAGGAAAAAACGGAAAAACCCTCCATCCCCAAAGGGTTAAATCTAGCTTTTCATTCAAGCCAAGTTTTCCTTGGACTTCGGTGTGCATGTTCCAACGAGCCTCTGTCTGTAGGAGAGCTTTACGTCTATCCATACCATCTCTGCTAAACACTCTTTCGATACCAAAAAAGCGTAATGCAGATGGGTTCCCATTATGCGCTTCCCATTAGACTTGTGCACAAGAAATTTTTTTGTTTCGTTTCGTTTTTTCGTTTCGGATAAAGTTTAGATTTTCGGATACATTCGGTATTCGGTTGTTCGATTTGATTTTTCAGATACATTCGGTATTCAGGTTTTTATTTTCTTTCAGATACATTTGGTATTCGGGTACATTCGGGTAAATCTTTTTTAAGCAGGGGACCATTATCGGGAGTGTGTGTGTGCAGGAAAAAAGGGCAGCTGCAGAGATCGGAACATTGGAAGACAGGTAAGATAATATAATTGTATGTGATTTATTATTAATACATAATGTAATGTTGAATGAATGGGTGAATGAATGCTGTATGAATGATTGATGTGTTTGATCGATGTGTTTGATTGTCGGGTGATTTATGTATAACATGTCATGTCACTTGCGCTAACACTGTTACTGTTACCAGGGTGCCTCCAGCTGTTGCAAAACTACAACACCCACCCAGCATACCCTGACAGCCAAAGGCTGTCTGGGAATACTGGGAGTTGCAGTTTTGCAACAGCTGGAGGCACACTTTGGCAAACACGTGCAAAGCTTTTTAATAAATTTTCAAATTCCGGTCGCTTTTTCAGAAAAGGGTTAGTAGGTCAATGACATGCATAGTAATTGCCGTGTGAACATTTTTCATTTATAAAACCGCAGACTTAATTGGATAATTGCAGTTTAGAATGTTTGGGGTCACAACGTTCTACATGGCAATTATCCAAT
Organism: Hyla sarda; assembly: GCF_029499605.1. Lineage (NCBI taxonomy): Eukaryota > Metazoa > Chordata > Amphibia > Anura > Hylidae > Hyla > Hyla sarda. Next base: position 340,748,073 of record NC_079191.1, on the reverse strand, counting down.
TAAGCCTGCGGTTTTATGAATGAAAAATGTTCCCATGGCAATTACTATGCATGTCATTGACCTAGTAACCCATTTCTGAAAAAAGCGACCGGAATTTGAAAATTAATTAGTTTGCCAAAGTGTGCCTCCAGCTGTTGCAAAACTGCAACTCCCAGCATGCCCAGACAGCCTTTGGCTGTCAGGGCATGCTGGGTGGGTGTTGTAGTTTTGCAACAGCTGGAGGCACCCTGGTAACAGTGTTAGCGCAAGTGACATGACATGTTATAGATAAATTACCCGACAATCAAACACTGATCAAACACATCAAACATTCATACAGCATTCATTCATTCATTCATTCAACATTAAATTATGTATTAATAATTTATTCATATATAATGTAATGTTGAATGAATGAGTGAATGAATGAATGAATGCTGTAGGAATGATTGATGTGTTTGATCGGTGTTTGATTGTCGGGTGATTTATGTATAACATGTCATGTCACTTGCTCTAACACTGTTAATGTTACCAGGGTGCCTCCAGCTGTTGCAAAACTACAACACCCACCCAGCATGCCCTGACAGCCAAAGGCTGTCTTGGCATGCTGGGATTTACAGTTTTGCAACAGCTGGAGGCACATTTGGTACGTTGGAACACATGCGCTAAGCTTTTTCTTTCATTTTTAACTTACGCTAGCTTTTTTCAGAAATGGGTTATAGCAAGTCAATGACATGCATAGTAATTGCTGTGGGAACATTTTTCATTCATAAAACCGCAGGCTTAATTGGATAAATGCCGTGTAGAACGTTGGGACCCCAAACGTTCTAAAGCCGCAATTGTCCAATTAAGTCTGCGGTTTTATGAATGAAAAATGTTCCCACGGCAATTACTATGCATGTCATTGACCCACTAACACATCTCTGAAGAAAGCGAGCGGAATTTGAAAATGAATTAAAAAGCTTTGTGCATGCTTGCCAAAGTGTGCCTCCAGCTGTTGCAAAACTTCAACTCCCAGCATGCCCAGACAGCCTTTGGCTGTCAGGGAATGCTGGGTGGGTGTTGTAGTTTTGCAACAGCTGGAGGCACCCTAGTAACAGTAACAGGAACAGTCTGTAGCGCAACAGTGTTAGCGCAAGGAGCAATAAAAAAATTACAATGAATTCTTTACTTTCATTTACGGATAACGAATGCATTCGTTATTTACCGCATGCATTCGGTAAATAACGAATGCATTCCTTATTTTGCTATTCGTATTATCGTGGCTATTCGGGAATGTTCAAAATATGTTTTCGTGCATTCGGATCGGTCCGAATGCCCGAAAACTATAAAATTCGGTAAATTAGACATTCATTTGCACATGTCTACTTCCCATATATGTTCAATAACTCTTGGAGAGCCCTTTTTACTACGTAATGAGTATATGTACTCACAGAATCTAATGTGCATAGCTCTTATGGTGCTTCCGATATAAAATCGTCCACACTCACAAGTCAGGCCATAAACAACATAGTTCGTTTTTCAGCAGAAAAAATATTTACATTGAATAAGTGAACAACCTACCAAGACTGAATTACCACATGTTAACTGTGGGCACCATTTACAAGCCCCACAATTATAGTTACCTCATACGCTTAAAGGGGTACTCCCATGGAAAACTTTTTTTTTTTTAATCAACTGGTGCCAGGAAGTTAAACAAATTTGTAAATTACTTCTATAAAAAAATTTTTTTAATCCTTCCAGTACTTAATCCTTCCAGTACTGTATACTGCAGAGGAAATGCTTTTCGTTTTGGATTTCTATCATGTCACGATCACAGTGCTCTCTGCTGACCTCTACTGTCCATTTTAGGAACTATTCAGGGCAGCATTTGTTTGCTATTGGGATTTTCTCCTGCTCTGGACAGTTCATAAAATGGACAGCAGGGGTCAGCAGAGAGCACTGTGGTCGTGATGTAATAGAAATCCAAAAAGAAAAGCATTTCCTCTTAGTATATGTCAGGATCCGGATACTGTGAGGATACTGGTGGTGGATCCTCTGTGCCAGTGGGGTGATGACGTGGGCCGTACCAGGGGAACGGAGTCTAAGGGGTTACTGGTTTTCACCAGAGCCCACCACAAAGCAGGATGGACTTGCAGCGGCAGGTAACCCCCAGGTCTTTCCACCCGATAGCGACTCAACCCCAACTGACTTCTGAGATAGGCGCGGTACAAGGGATTAGGCAAGAGCAAGGTCGGACGTAGCAGAAGGTCAGGGCAGGCAGCAAGGATCGTAGTCAGGGGCAATGGCAGAGGGTCTGGAATACTGGCTTTGGACATACAAGGAACGTTGGGAAGGGGAAGTGAGGTAATATCGGCATGGACACAGGTGTATTCACTAATTGGGCCAGGCGCCAATCAGAGGCGCACTGGCCCTTTAAATCGCAGAGAGCCGGCGTGCGCGCGCCCTAGGGAGCGGGGCCACGCGCGCCGGGACTGAACCGGAGGACCGGACGGGTAAGGAGACTGGGATGCGAACCACGAGAGGGCGCGTCCCGCTTCGCGGGTCGCATCCCCGCCGGTGACATTAATGCAGTGCTCCCGGTCAGCGGGTCTGCCCGGGGCGCTGCGACAATGTGAACGCTGCGACCGCTCCGGGGAGGAGCGGGGAGCCTGAGCGCTCGGCGTAACAGTACCCCCCCCCCCCTTGGGTCTCCCCCTCTTTTTGGAACCCGAAAACTTGTGAATGAGCTCCTTGTCGAGGATGTTATCCTCGGGTTCCCAAGACCTCTCTTCAGGTCCACAATTCTCCCAATCTACGAGAATTTTTTTTACCTCTGACTGTCTAGGACGCGAGAATCTCTTTAACGGCGAAGACATCGGAGGAGCCAGAGACAGGAGCTGGAGCGACAACCTTGGGAGAGAAGCGGTTAAGGACAAGAGGTTTGAGAAGAGAAACATGAAAAGAGTTAGGAATACGGAGAGAAGGGGGAAGAAGAAGTTTGTAGGAGACAGGATTGATTTGACTCTTGATTTTAAAGGGTCCAAGATAACGTGGTCCCAGCTTATAGCTGGGGACAAGGAAGCGGATATACTTGGCAGAAAGCCACACTTTGTCCCCAGAAGACAGGAGGAGTTCTCTTTTTACCGGCATGCTTCTTCATACAGGACGAGGCCAGTAGGAGGGACTTTTGAGTTTCCTTCCAGATGATAGAGAAGTCCCGGGTAACTTCATCAACAGCAGGCAATCCAGAAGAAGTGGGAATGGGGAGGGGGGACAGAGGGTGACGGCCGTACACCACAAAGAACGGGGATTTGGCAGAGGATTGAGAGTTTTTGAAATTGTACGAGAATTCAGCCCAGGGTAGAAGATCGACCCAATCGTATTGGCAGGAGGAAACAAAATGTCGCAAATAGTCACCAAGGATCTGGTTAACTCTCTCTACTTGCCCATTGGATTTGGGATGATAGGAGGACCAGAAATTTAATTTGATTTTTAATTGATTACAGAGAGCTCTCCAAAATTTCGATACAAATTGAACGCCTCTATCCGAGACGATATGCGTGGGAAGCCCGTGAAGGCAAAAAATGTGCACAAAAAATTGCTTCGCCAACTGGCGCTGAAGGAAGACCTGGAAGCGGAATAAAATGTGCCATCTTGGAGAAACGATCAACGACCACCCAGATGACTGTGTTGCCATGGGATAAAGGCAGATCCGTAATAAAATCCATGGCAATTTGAGACCATGGTAGATCAGGAACAGGTAAAGGATGAAGGAGTCCAACAGGCTTCTGGCGAGGAGTCTTGTCCCGGGCACAAACTGTACAGGCCTGAATGAAATCAGCGACATCAGCCTCCAGGGTAGGCCACCAATATAAACGAGAAATGATTTGGATGGACTTCTTGACGCCAGCATGGCCAGCGAGGTGCGAGGAGTGTCCCCACTTGAGGATCTTGAAGCGCTGGCGTGGAGGGACGAAGGTCTTTCCAGGAGGAGTTTGTCTGATAGAAGCTGGAGCAGAGGAAACCAGGCACTCAGGAGGTACAATGTGTTGCAGAGGGGCTTCAGATTCAGTAGCATCAGAGGAACGTGAAAGGGCGTCAGCCCTGAAGTTTTTGTCAGCAGGACGAAAATTAATCTCGAAGGTAAAGCGGGCAAAAAACAACGACCACCTAGCCTGGCATGGGTTCAGACGTTGGGCAGACTGGAGATACGAGAGATTCTTGTGATTCGTGTAGATGACAATGGGGTGTTTGGAACCTTCCAGTAGATGCCTGCATTCTTCGAGAGCTAGTTTAATGGCCAGAAGTTCGTGATCACCAAAGGAGTACTTTTTTTCCGCCGGAGAGAAGGTTTTAGAAAAGAAACCACAAGTATTATTATGTCCGGTAGAGTTTTTTTGAAGGAGTACGGCTACGGCTCCGACCGAGGAGGCGTCCACTTCCAGCAAGAAGGGTTTTGATGGATCAGGTCTGGACAGTACTGGAGCAGAAGCGAAGGCCATTTTGAGGCGATTTAAGGCCTCATCCGCTTGGGGAGGCCAGGACTTAGGGTTGGCATTCTTCCTGGTTAGGGCCACAATCGGAGCCACAATGGTGGAAAAATGAGGAATAAACTGTCGGTAGTAATTGGCAAATCCTAAGAAGCGTTGGATAGCTCGGAGTCCTGAAGGGCGTGGCCAATCTAAAATGGCTGACAGTTTGTCTGGGTCCATTTGAAGTCCCTGGCCAGAGACTAGGTAACCTAGGAAGGGAAGAGATTGGCATTCAAAGAGAGACATTTCTCCATCTTGGCATATAGTTGATTTTCACGGAGTCTCTGGAGCACTAGGCGGACATTACGACGGTGTTCCTCAAGACTAGAGGAAAAAATCAAGATGTCATCCAGGTAAACTACAACACAGATATATAACAAATCCCGAAATATTTCATTAACAAAGTCCTGAAAGACAGCAGGGGCGTTGCAGAGCCCAAAGGGCATAACGAGATATTCAAAATGTCCGTCTCTGGTATTAAATGCGGTTTTCCACTCATCCCCTTTTCTGATGCGAATGAGATTATATGCGCCTCTTAAGTCCAAATTAGTGAAGATGTTGGCGCCACGAAGGCGGTCAAAGAGTTCCGAGATAAGAGGCAGGGGATAGCGTTTTTTGATAGTGATTTTATTTAAACCGCGGTAGTCAATACACGGCCGTAAGGTACCGTCTTTTTTTAACCAAAGAAGAACCCCGCTCCGGCAGGGGATGAGGACTTGCGAATGAATACCCTCTTTAAATTTTCCTGGATGTAGTCCGACATGGCTTGAGTCTCAGGAGCGGACAGAGGATAGATCCTGCCCCGGGGTGGAGTAGTACCAGGAAGGAGGTCAATAGGGCAGTCATAAGGCCTATGAGGTGGCAAAGTCTCTGCTTGTTTTTTTCAAAAAACATCGCCATAGTCCTGGTAGGCCACAGGGGTTTGAGTGACGTGAGGCAATTTTTGAGACAAGAAGAACCCCAGTTCTTGATCTCCCCGGTGGTCCAGTCAAGGGTAGGAGAATGACATTGGAGCCATGGCAAGCCGAGGAGAATTTCAGAAGTGCAGTTGGGTAGGACAAGAAATTCAATTTTTTCGTGATGCAGTCCAATGCACATAAACAGCGGTTCTGTGCGGTAACGCACAGTGCAGTCCAGATTTTCTCCATTAACTGAAGAGATGTAGAGTGGTCTGGCGAGACTGGTCACTGGGACGTTGAACCTATTAACGAAAGAGGCCAAAATAAAATTTCCTGAAGAACCGGAATCCAAGAAGGCCACAGCTGAGAAGGAGGAGTTAGCAGAAGAAGAAATCCGCACAGGCACAGTAAGACGTGGAGAAGCAGAGTTCACACCTAGAGCTGTCTCACCTTTGTGCGGAATCAGAGTGCGTCTTTCCTGACGTGGAGGACGGATAGGACAATCCTTTAGGAAGTGTTCGGTGGTCTACTTGCATAGTGGTCTACTTGCATAGCCTCCACGGCAGAGGGCGCAGGAACAGATTGCAGTGGACTTGAGAAGAGAGGAGCCGGGGAGAGAAATCGCCTGGTGCGAACAAAGTCCATATCCTGACGGAGCTCCTGGCGTCTTTCAGAAAAACGCATGTCAATGCGGGTGGCCAAATGGATAAGTTCATGCAGGTTAGCAGGAATTTCTCATGCAGCCAGTACATCCTTGATGTTGCTGGATAGGCCTTTCTTGAAGGTCGCGCAGAGGGCCTCATTGTTCCAGGATAATTCAGAAGCGAGAGTACAAAATTGGATGGCGTATTTGCCCACAGAAGAATTTCCTTGGACAAGGTTCAACAAAGCAGTCTCGGCAGAAGAGGCTCGGGCTGGTTCCTCGAAGACACTACGAACCTCAGTGAAGAAGGACTGGACAGTGGCAGTGACAGGATCATTGCGGTCCCAGATCGGTGTGGCCCATGACAAGGCCTTCCCAGACAGGAGACTAACCACGAAAGCCACCTTAGACCGTTCTGTGGGAAATTGGTCCGACATCATCTCCAAGTGTAGGGAACATTGAGACAGGAAACCACGGCATTGTTTAGAGTCCCCATCAAATTTGTCAGGCAGGGACAAGTGGAGGCTGGAAGCGGCCACTCGCTGCGGAGGAGGTGCAGGAGCTGGTGGAAGAGATGGTTGCTGAAGCTGTGGCAAAAGTTGTTGCAGCATGACTGTCAGTTGGGACAGCTGATGTCTTTGTTGCGCTATCTGTTGAGATTGCTGGGCGACCACCGTGGTAAGGTCAGCGACAACTGGCAGCGGGACCTCAGCGGGATCCATGGCCGGATCTACTGATCCAGATACTGTGAGGATACTGGTGGTGGATCCTCTGTGTCAGTGGGGTGATGACGTGGGCCGTACCAGGGAAACGGAGTCTAAGTGGTTACTGGTTTTCACTAGAGCCCGCCGCAAAGCGGAATGGACCTGCAGCGGCAGGTAGCCCCCAGGTCATTCCACCCGATAGCGACTCAACGCGGGTCGCATCCCTGCTGGTGACATTAATGCAGCGCTCCCGGTCAGCGGGTCTGACCGGGGCGCTGAGACAAGGTGAACTCTGCGAGCACTCCGGGGAGGAGCGGGGACCCGGAGCGCTCGGCGTAACAGTATACAGCCACTAAAAAGTACTGGAAGGATTAAGATTTTTTAATAGAAGTAATTTACAAATCTGAAAAACAATAGGGTATGTGAAGCTCACAGAAAAGATATGCGAGATTAACTGAGAAACTCTCACACCCAAATGGGAGTTAAGAAAGAAAGTATTAAAAAAAATAGGAGACAGTCCTCAAATATATCACTCAAAAAAGTGTATGATGGATGGATGGTTCAGATGAAAAACATTAACTTTCCAGATCAATTAAAGTTATGATATTTAATGTAAGAAATAGCTAAATAATCCTAAAATCACAGCTATAGGGCCCTATGGCTGTGTGAAATAAAAATCCTTTATAAAAACATTAATTTCTATCACAAATGGTAGATATGCCCTGGGGAGTAAGAATATTGCTCACATGTAGTGGATTAAATAGATTAATGATATGTGATATTATATGGTATATTCCTGCAGAGAAGATATAATGGCAGTAAAGTGCAACAGCAATATAGGATTGATATATCCCTGCATGGAATTGTATCCCTGCAAAAGAAGGTGCAACAATTGAAAACAATTGAAGACAATAATGGTGTCCCTGCGAAAAAAGATGTAGCAACAGTATATCAAAAGAGCAACAGTAGAGTGCCGGCTTGGGATGAAAAAAAGAGACTATAGATGATCCTGTAAATGGATAGCAAATAATAAACCAGTCTTTTGTAGCAGAATTATGTAGTAGAATAAATCCTGCAAAGGAAAATTAATGCTGAGCGCTTGAGAGTTCTGCGCAGAGTGAGAGTAACACACCCCACATAGAGGCTATGAGCCCGACTGGTATGACCTGCTGTGCCAAAGTTAGAAGAACGACACAGGCACCGAAGTGTCACTCACCCACTCCGCGTTGGTCCCGATGTCTGCGCTGTCCTGCCCTAGCTAAGAACGGCGGCAGCACCGACAAGTGCAGCCACCACGACGTAGCGGGTGGATGGTCACGTGTCGGCTGGTCGGATGAGAGCGGGCTGGCTCCGTGATTTTGCGGAATTGGTAAAGCCTCTGTTGCTCAAGTGGGTGGTGAATTATCCTTCGCAGAGAAGGTGACTTTAGTCCGGCAGCTGCTAACATATCCAATGGTGGATCCGGTAATCTGGTGTTTCCAACTGTCCGGCAGAACTAGTAGTCCGGCATCTCAGGCAGCACAGCATAAAGGCAAAAAATTTCCCATGTGGAGGGATTAAATAGTCTCTCCAAGGCTTAAGAGGATTTGAACCGGAATGGTTGGTCCAAAAGGATAAAAAATGTAATTAAATAAAATACAAATGTAATTGTATAATTTATACTTTTTTGCCTTTATGCTGTGCCGCCTAAGATGCCGGACTACTAGTTCTGCCGGACAGTTGGAAACACTGGATTACCGGATCCACCATTGGATATATTAGCAGCTGCAGGACCAAAGTCACCTTCTCTGCGAAGGATAATTCACCACCCACTTGAGCAACAGAGGCTTTACCAATTCCGCAAAATCACGGAGCCGGCCCGCTCTCATCCGACCAGCTGACTGCCCGACATGTGACCATCCACCCTCTACGTCACATGCCAAGAGCTCGCGGCGGCTGCACTTGCCGGTGCTGCCGCCATTCTTAGCTAGAGCAGGACAGCCCAGACATCGGGACCAACCCATCGGGAGTGGGTGAGTGGCACTTCGGTGCCTGTGTCGTTCTTCTAACTTTGGCCCAGCAGGTCATACCAGTTGGGCTCATAGCCTCTATGTGGGGTGTGTTACTCTCACTCTGCGCAGAACTCTCAAGCGCTCAGCATTGATTTTCCTTAGCAGGATTTATTCTACTACACAATTCTGCTACAAAAGACTGGTTTATTATTTGCCGTCCATTTACAGGATCATCTATAGTCTCTTTTTTCATCCCAAGCCGACACACTACTGTTGCTTTATTGATATACTGTTGCTACATCTTTTTTCGCAGGGACACCCTTGTTGTCTTCAATTGTTTTCAATTGTTGCACCTTTTTTTGCAGGGATACAATTCCATGCAGGGATATATCAATCCTATATTGCTGTTGCACTTTACTGCCGTTATATCTTCTCTGCTGGAATATACCATATAATATCACATATCATTAATCTATTTGATCCACTAGATGTGAGCAATATTCTTACTTCCCATATCTACCATTTGTGATAGAAATTAATGTTGTTATTATTATAAATAATTAAAATTTCACACAGCCATAGGGCCCTACGGCTGTGATTTTAGGATTGTTTTGCTATTTCTTACATTAAATATTATAACTTTAATTGGTCTGGAAAGTTAATGTTTTTCATCTGAACCATCCATCCATCATACACTTTTTTGATTGATATAGCTGAGGACTGAGTCTCCTATTTTTTTTTAAATAATTTACAAATCTGTTTAACTTTCTGGCACCAGTTGATTTAAAAGCAAAAGTTTTCCACAGGAGTACCCCTTTAATCAATTCTTATGTTCTCATTTGTGGGATGATGTGAATTTACTACGGGTAAGTATATCACCCAAATTCATTTAATACACCTGTATCTGCCTAAGCTCCGTAACTACAGCAGTGCCGGCTCCTCTGTCTGTCTACAAGAGTATTTTGTTTGCACTTATTTACCTGAGTACACTGGGACTTGCAGTCCTCTATATACGGACTTGTTTTCGCACCCAAGGGGGCTACTGTTTCACTCCAGTATGGATGAAGATGCAGAAATTACAGGTGGTAATACGGAGGTTTCCAATGCGGTGTCAGCGGGACGGCGAGATGCCTAGGACATTTTTACTGTATGCAATGCTAAAGATGTTCTGCATATTATGAGCATCAAAAGCTTAGAACAAAAACACTGCATCTAGCTGACAAAGAAATGCACATATATTGGACAATAAGGTCTCTAAAATCACATGAAGCATGTAATTTGATTCCACGAGGTCTCAGAAACTACAAAGAGTCCTCTCAATTTCTTGAAGATAAAGCATTTCTACAATCATGGAAAGAGATCCTCCTGAAATACTCCCTAGACATGTTAACTTTACTGCGAGAACAAAATGAAACATAATACACCTGTAACATACCAGTCAAGAGACAGGAGGTGGATCCACTGAACCAGAGGGGCAATGACGTGGGCCGTACCAGGGGAACGGAGTCTAAGGGACTACTGGTCTTCACCAGGGCCCGCCACAAAGCGGGATGGTCTTGCTGTGGCAGGTAGCCCCCTGGTCGTTCCACCCGATAGCGACTCGACCCCTCTGGTAGCTGAGAATGGCGCGGTACAGGAGGAGCAGGCAGAAGCGTAGTCGGATGTAGCAGAGGTCAGGGCAGGTGGCACAGGTTCACAGGCGATAGTTAGGCAACAGGTCAGGGCAGGCAGCACAGGTTCACTAGCGATAGTCACGGGCAACGGTTCGGCAACAGGCAAGGGCAACACTGAACAGAGGGAACGCTTTCACTAGGCACAAGGCACTAAAGATGCGGCGAGGGCAGGAAGGGGTAGGAGACATTTATAGAACAGTGAGGACCAGGCACCAATCAATGGTGCGCTGGCCCTTTAAATTTCATGAAGCCGGCGCGTGCACCCTAAGGAGCGGGGCCGCGCACGCCGGGGGACAGAGGCAGCACACGAGGACGGAGCTGCAGGTGAGGAGCAACAGGATGCGGCGCATGTGCGGTGATCAGCCGCTACGCTAACCGCAACCCCCCTGGAGGAATCCCTGCGCTCTCGGTCAGCGTGTCTGACCGGGACGCGCCGGGGAACAGCAGGCAGGGGCCGAGGCAGCGAGCGCTCCGGTACAGAGGAGGGGACCGGAGCGCTCACTGTTACAACACCATAGTAACAGAAGCCCTAAGCAAAGCCAAACGAGATACAAACCAGGCTATCTGAACCACAATTTCCCAATTTTAACAAAAAATTTGAAAAAATAAATAGTGACACTACAAACCAACATTAAGGAACAAAAGTGCAACAAGTTTGTGTGCGACAAAACAGACTTTGATTCCGGTAAAATATTCACAGGATACACAAGAACCTCAAAGTACAATAACCCTAAAAAGAAAACATGGAAAACAGGAACCTATAAAAACACCTCCGAACACAAACAAGAAAATAAATTGCCTCATCAAAAAAATGTCGTTAAAAAAACTGATTTTCTTACCACCAAGTCAGAGTCCTCAGATGAACCGGGACAATCCACGTACTGTTAACTGAAGAGTATTACACTAAAGAAGCGAGGAGGCAGTTAGATAATTCCACCAACTATGAAAAATTAAAAACCAACTCCACTTGCAAAATTAAATCTAAATTACAGACCCTTCTTAGAGATGCAGTAGAAAAAGGCATACTATCAAAAGAAACGGCTTTTACATTAATACCAGCATTTCCTAAATATCCATTTTGGTACTTCCTACCTAAGATACACAAATGCCTGGAAGTGTATCTCAAAATACATATATTTCCTGCTTAGACCCATGTTAAAGGAGGCTTTTAAGGATACCAATGAACAGTCAAGAGTGGGAGAAAGGAAGTATACTGGCCTCTATATCTATCTCTCTCTCTCTCTCTCTCTCTCTCTCTCTCTATATATATATATATATATATATATATATAGATAGATATAGATAGATATAGATATAGTCACTCTATACTAGTATTCCTCAATAATTAGGGGTAAAATGCATCCGTGGGTTATTGGAAAAAACTGATAAGAGAAAAAAAAATGGTCAATTTCGTCTGCGAGGCATTGTCTCTGATCCTTGCGAACAATACTTTCATGTTTGGTACAGGCAGACCTCCGGAATAGCCATAGGCACTACGATGGCCTGTAGTTTTGCCAATTTATTCGTGGCCCGTTTCGAAAGTGACTTTATTTTCTCAACCTCAAATCACTTTTTGAGGTTTATCAAGGGATATGCCCGGTTCGTAGACAATATTTTTGTCATCTGGATGGGCTCAGAGGCAGACTTCCCAGACTTTTTTGACCACATAACAAATAATGACATGAATTTAAACTTTACTTATAACACTAGTACCATACAATTAGAATTCCTTGATGTTCTAGTGTCTGCCAGCGATGATGGGTTGATAACTACTGGGTACGGAAAACCTACAGCAGATAATTCCCTCCTGCACTACAGTAGTTATCACATGGAGCATGTAAAATCAGCTATACCGTACGGACAAATGTTAAGACTCAAAAGAATCAATAGTACAGATTTCGGATTTAAAAGACAAGCAGCTGAATTAGTTAAAAGGTTAGAAGTCAGGGGATATCCCCATAATGTTTTGGAAAAGGCATATGGTCTGGCTTTATTACAAGACAGGAACCAGCTTCTAAAAAAAAAAAAAAAAGTTTTAATAGGAGGGATAAACAATTTGATAGATTTACCTTATCCTTCAAATACGGTCCTATGACACATTTTATGAAATCCGTTATCAAAAAACATTGGTTCTTAACACAAAATTACCCCGTTCTAGCAGACTCAACACAGCATAACCCGATGATAGCATTCAGAAGAGTGAGGAATTTGGGTGACACACTTACCCATAGTAAATTCACATCATAACACAAAAGAGAAAATAAGAATTGGTGAAGCTTAAAAGGTAACTATAAGTGTGGGGCTTGTAAATTGTGCCCACAGTTAACATGTGGTAATTCAGTTTTGGTAGGTGGTTCACTTATGGCCTGATTTGTGAGTGTGGACAATTTTATATCCGAAGCACCAAAAGAACTATGCACATTAGATTCAGTTAGCACATATACTCATTACATAGTAAAAAGGGCTCTCCAAGAGTTATTGAACATATGTGGGAAACACATAATGGAAACCCATTGGCATTATACTTTTTCAGTATCGAAAGTGTGTTTAGCAGAGATGGTATGGATAGACATAAAGCTCTCCTACAGACAGAGGCTCGTTGGATCATGCGCACCAAAGCCCAAGGAAAACTAGGCTTGAATGAAAAACTAGATTTAAGTATCTTTATATAAATGTATGCATTGCCAGTGTTTGTTCTCAGCGTGAGTATTGTGTTTTTAATTGTTTTTACTACACGGTTTTGGTTTTTGCCCCTTTTGTAGTTCCTGCCCCCCTATGATGTCACGCAGGTATATCACCAGTAGAGTGTTACCTCCACGCTGAGGTCCTCGGTGTCTCCATGATACCTGCCTGACACCGCACTCCTGTTCACACCATTCAAGAGTATTAAAGACAATGAAGCAACGACTTTGTTGAGTGCTGTCTAGAATTCTTACTTTGTGTTATCATTATTAGAGATGAACGAATGTTTGAAAAATTTGACGGTTCGCCGAATTTTTCCCAAAATTTTTTCTGTCTGAATTTATTTGCGGTGAATCTCTATTAAAACCGGCTATTTCTGGCCAACAGAGAGTCTCAATAGGGGTGTAGAACACTTTGCCTTGCTGAAACACGCATAGAGACTGTGCTGGGCTAGTGAAATAATACAGTTATTCAAAATGACATGCAGATTAGAGGCATCACAGTTAGAATCACTGTCGCAGAGCAGCACAATGACAGAGCCAAGAGGTGGCATCAGTATCAGGAGACCATAGAGATGCTGAATGACACAGCGTGGAGGGGGTGGCAGCATGAGGAGACCATATAGTGGCTGAATGACTCAGCCCGGAGGTGGCAACAGCCTGACAAGACCATAGGGCTTCACAATTGAAAATATTAAAGATATTTTTTAACATTTAAATAGAACATTTCAAATGTATGAACCTTAAAAGTTTTATTTAATGTGCCAGCAGCAAGAGGAGACCACATGACGGTGCAGCGACACAGCCTGGAGGTGGCGGAAGCATGAGGAGACCATATAGTGGCTGAATGGCACAGCCTGGAGTTGGAGACACCATGATGAGACCATATAGTGGCTGAATGACACAGAATGTAGCTGGCATCAGCATGTGGAGAACTTATGGTGGCCGTATGAGACAGCCTGGAGCTGGCATCAGCATGAGGAGAACATATGGTGGCAGAATGAGACAGCCTGGAGCTGGCATCAGCATGAGGAGATCGTATGGTGGCAGTATGAGGCAGCCTGGAGCTGGCATAAGCATGAGGAGAACATATGGTGGCAATATCAGACAGCTTGGAGCTGGCATCAGCATAAGGAGACCATATGGTGGCAGAATGAGACAGCCTGGAGCTGGCATCAGCATGAGGAGAACATATGGTGGCAGTAGGAGACAGCCTGGAGCTGGCATAAGCATGAGGAAAACATATGGTGGCAATATCAGACAGCTTGGAGCTGGCATCAGCATAAGGAGAACATATGGTGGCAGAAGGAGACAGCCTTGAGCTGGCATCAACATCAGGAGAACATTTGATGGCAGAATGAGACAGCTTGGAGGTGGCAGCAGGAGCATAAGGAGTCCTGAAAGTGACCCGGTGACAGAGTGGAGCGGTGGGTGGCAATACCAGTACCCAGTGAGGAAGGTGGGCGAAAAAAGGCAAACTTGGCATTGGTGGGAGGATCAGAATAGTAGCTGAGGCAGGTAGGCAGAAGAAAACGGTCTCTTTTGTAAAAGTGTTAGTGTAGACAAGTAAGTATTGAAGAAATACATTTTGTAAAACTCAACTTTGAATAATATAATTTATTTAACAAAAGGAAAGGTGTGCAAAAAACCATCATGTGCCACCTATACCACCAAGTGTTGCTGTGATGCAAAGACCTCTAAAAGGTGGAAGGGAACAATATATGGTCCATTGTAACCGGTGGGGGTAAAAACTTCCCCTGTAAGACCCTACTCTTTCATTATTAATTCCCTTCTTGGCAAGTGTTACTCACACTAAAATGGGCAGCCCCACACAGGAACCTCTCCCTGTTTCAACCTACAAACACTGCCATTTCCCAGGGTTTTTAGGTGGAAATAGGCAGAGGTTCCTGTGAGGGCCACACTTTTTATGATGAGTAACACTTTCCTCGAAAAGCTGGAAGGGAACAAAGTATTGTCCATAGTAGAAGGTGTGGGTAAAAACTTCCCCTGTAGTTAAAGGGCTCATTAGGAAATCTGGAACTACCTGCATAAGTGACTACTCAATTAGCGCATTAGCATCCTGGCTGTTATCAGGGACACAGGTCGTGACGTACAGACTTCGCACCTGGTCACTTAGCTGATTGATAGGAGGATAACACCCAAAGCCTGGCAGGGTCTGACTGGGATGTAGACACATGAGGAAACTGAAATTGTTGTGAGAGATTGGGTTGGGTCATGTTATATGTTATGTTTTATGGTAACGGTTCCTTGCATTGATGATATACTGCAACTCACTGTCTAGAAGTTAAAGGATGGAAGTTGAGTGCTCTTACATGTCTCTACATTTCTGTAATATTGTAATTCTATTTTATGACATGTCCTATACAGCATTGCTACTGTTGTATGTTGTCTGATGCACTTTGCTTCTATGAATAAAATGTTTTGTGGAAAAAAAAAAAATCCCCTGTAAGGCCATACTCACGCCCTATTAATTCCCTTCTTGGAAAGTGTTACTGGCCCTTAAAACGGAGACCTCACACAGGAAACTCTCCCTATTTCCACAAAAAAATCCTGGGAAATAGCGGTGTTTGTAGGTGGAAATAGGGAATGGATAATGTGTGGGGCTGCCCTTTTTAAGGGCGAGTAACACTTGCCAAGAAGGGAATTAATAATGCGAGAGTAGGGCCTTACAGGGGAAGTTTTTTCCCCCACCGGTTACAATGGACCATACTTTGTTCCCTTCCACCTTTTACAGGTCTTTGCATCACATCAATACTTGGTGGTGTAGGTGGCACATGGTGTTTTTTGCACACCTTTCCTTTGCTTAGATATAAAAAAAAAATGGGCTTTACATGTTTTATCCTAAGAAAAGTTAAGTTTTAGCTAATGCATATCCTCAATACTTACTTGTGGTCTGATGCAGAGGAATTTCTGTAACTGGGGAGCAGCACCTTAAATATGTTTAACACTCTCCGTATTTGTGAAGTGTTGGTGTGGCACCATGGTCAATCTACTATGATGCATCAGGCATTGGTGGTTGGAAATCCTGGCTGATCCATACCTGATTCATCTTCACAAAGTTCAGTCTCTCCACATTTTTGGTGGACAGACGAGTTCTTCTTGGGGTTACTATGGACCCCGCCTCACTAAACACCCGCTCCGATGGCACACTACTGGCCAGGCAGCACAGCTTTTCCAGGGCAAACTCTGCTAGTTGTGGCCACAAATCAAGTTTGGCTGTGCAGAAGTCCAGCGGATCTTCAAGGTGTGTTGGGATGGCCATGTCCAGGTATGCAACCACCTGCTAGTTCAGGTCTTGCTCTAGGTCTACTTGGTGCTGATGAGTTGCTTCACTATGCGAGTGAAGAAAGCTACTCATCAGTAGTGTTGAGCATGAATATTCAAAATGGGAATTTTTACCGCAAATATCGTTATTAGAGATGAGCGAATCTGTTACGCCGAGCGCTCCGGGTCCCTGCTCCTCCCCGGAACGCTCACGGCGTCTCTCTCCCTGCAGCGCCCCGGTCAGTCCCGCTGACCGGGAGCGCTGCACTGACATGGCCGTCGGGGATGCGATTCGAACAGCGGGACGCGCCCGCTCGCGAATCGCATCCCAAGTCACTTACCCGTCCCGGTCCCCTGCTGTCATGTGCTGGCGCGCGCGGCTCCGCTCTCTAGGGCGCGCGCGCGCCAGCTCTCTGAGACTTAAAGGGCCAGTGCACCAATGATTGATGCCTGGCCCAATTAGCTTAATTGGCTTCCACCTGCTCCCTGGCTATATCTGCTCACTGCCCCTGCACTCCCTTGCCGAATCTTGTTGCCTTGTGCCAGTGAAAGCGTTTAGTGTTGTCCAAAGCCTGTGTTACCTGAACTCCTGCTATCCATCTTGACTACGAACCTTGCCGCCTGCCCCGACCTTCTGCTACGTCTGACCTTGCCTCTGCCTAGTTCTTCTGTCCCACGCCTTCTCAGCAGTCAGCGAGGTTGAGCCGTTGCTAGTGGATACGACCTGGTTGCTACTGCCGCAGCAAGACCATCCCGCTTTGCGGCGGGCTCTGGTGAACACCAGTAGCCTCTTAGAACCGGTCCACCAGCACGGTCCACGCCAATCCCTCGCTGACACAGAGGATCCACTACCTGTAAGCCGAATCGTGACAGTAGATCCGGCCATGGATCCCGCTGAGGTGCCGCTGCCAAGTCTCGCTGACCTTCCCACGGTGGTCGCTCAGCAATCGCAGCAGATTGCCCAACAAGGACAGCAGCTGTCGCAGTTGACCGCCATGTTACAGCAACTTCTGCCTCTGCTACAGCAGCAACCATCTCCTCCGCCAGCTCCTGCACCTCCTCCGCAGCGAGTGGCCGCTCCTAGCCTCCGCTTGTCCCTGCCGGACAAATTTGATGGGGACTCTAGACTCTGCCGTGGATTTTTGTCTCAATGTTCCCTGCATATGGAGATGTTGTCGGACTTGTTTCCTACAGAACGGTCTAAGGTGGCGTTCGTAGTGAGCCTTCTTTCAGGAAAGGCCTTGTCTTGGGCCACACCGCTCTGGGACCGCAGTGATCCTGCCACAGCCACAGTCCAGTCCTTCTTCGCTGAAGTCCGTAGTGTCTTCGAGGAACCAGCCCAAGCTTCTTCTGCCGAGACTGCCCTGCTGAACCTGGTCCAGGGTAATTCTTCAGTGGGCGAGTACGCCATCCAATTTCGTACTCTTGCTTCCGAATTATCATGGAATAACGAGGCTCTCTGCGCGACCTTTAAAAAAGGCCTATCCAGTAGCATCAAGGATGTGCTGGCCGCACGAGAGATTCCTGCCAACCTGCAAGAACTTATCCATTTGGCCACACGCATTGACATGCGTTTTTCTGAGAGACATCAGGAGCTCCGCCAGGAAAAAGACTTAGATCTCTGGGCACCTCTCCCACAGTATCCTTTGCAATCTACGCCTGGGCCTCCCGCCGAGGAGGCCATGCAAGTGGATCGGTCTCGCCTGACCCAGGAAGAGAGGAATCGCCGTAGGGAAGAAAATCTTTGTCTGTACTGTGCCAGTACTGAACATTTCTTGGTGGATTGCCCTATTCGTCCTCCACGTCTGGGAAACGCACGCACGCACCCAGCTCACGTGGGTGTGGCGTCTCTTGGTTCAAAGTCTGCTTCTCCACGTCTCACGGTGCCCGTGCGGATTTCTCCTACAGCCAACTCCTCCCTCTCAGCCGTGGCCTGCTTGGACTCTGGTGCCTCTGGGAATTTCATTTTGGATTCTTTGGTGAATAAATTGTGCATCCCGGTGACCCGTCTCGTCAAGCCGCTCTACATTTCCACGGTCAACGGAGTTAGATTGGATTGCACCGTGCGTTACCGCACAAAACCCCTCTTAATGTGCATTGGACCCCACCACGAAAGGATTGAATTTTTCGTCCTCCCCAACTGCACCTCTGAGGTCCTCCTCGGTCTGCCATGGCTCCAGCTTCATTCTCCCACCCTTGACTGGACCACCGGGGAGATCAAGAACTGGGACTCTGCTTGCCACAAGAGATGCCTCTCCCCCCCTCCCAGTCCCGTCAGGCAAGCCTCAGTGCCTCCTCATGGCCCCCGTCCTTGTGTCACCCTGCCCCGTGTCAAGCTTCACCCTCTGCCCTCCCTCCCCATTCCCACTCCTGCTGTACTGCCTGCCTTTGAGGAAACCCTCCATTCACTCCCGGTGTCCTCGTCCCAGGTAAAGCAGTTGTCGGACAAAAAAAGGGGGAGACCTAAGGGGGGGGGTACTGTTACGCCGAGCGCTCCGGGTCCCTGCTCCTCCCCGGAGCGCTTACGGCGTCTCTCTCCCTGCAGCGCCCCGGTCAGTCCCGCTGACCGGGAGCGCTGCACTGACATGGCCGTCGGGGATGCGATTCGCACAGCGAATCGCATCCCAAGTCACTTACCCGTCCCGGTCCCCTGCTGTCATGTGCTGGCGCGCGCGGCTCCGCTCTCTAGGGCGCGCGCGCGCCAGCTCTCTGAGACTTAAAGGGCCAGTGCACCAATGATTGGTGCCTGGCCCAATTAGCTTAATTGGCTTCCACCTGCTCCCTGGCTATATCTGCTCACTGCCCCTGCACTCCCTTGCCGGATCTTGTTGCCTTGTGCCAGTGAAAGCGTTTAGTGTTGTCCAAAGCCTGTGTTACCTGAACTCCTGCTATCCATCTTGACTATGAACCTTGCCGCCTGCCCCGACCTTCTGCTACGTCTGACCTTGCCTCTGCCTAGTCCTTCTGTCCCACGCCTTCTCAGCAGTCAGCGAGGTTGAGCCGTTGCTAGTGGATACGACCTGGTTGCTACTGCCGCAGCAAGACCATCCCGCTTTGCGGCGGGCTCTGGTGAACACCAGTAGCCTCTTAGAACCGGTCCACCAGCACGGTCCACGCCAATCCCTCGCTGACACAGAGGATCCACTACCTGTAAGCCGAATCGTGACAGAATCAAAGCTGACGAACCCGAATTCGTTATGAATTTCATGAAATATTCGATTCGCAACAAATGCAAATTGCTTCTTTAAACTGCATTTTACAGCGTTCCATGCTAAAGGAGACCTAAAATGGCGACTCCACATGTCACTACATGGGGCAGGGGATTATGGGAGGGCGGGAAAATATGGCAGGAAGGGAGGTAGGCGGGATGACCCTGAATCACATGCAAGATGCATCCTATCATCATTCATTGAACCCTGTGATGTCACAGGCATATATAATTGGCAGCCATCTTGCGGCTGCTCATTTCATGCCATATACACTGCAGAGATAGGACGGACTGCGTGGCTGTGTGTGTTACACAGACACACTGAATTGCTTATACCACAGTGTTCCACTGCCAACTGCTATTTACATCAGCGTTGTGGCCAGAGAGAAGTGCAGTGCTTTGCTTGTTCTGACTGAGAAGGATTTTTATGCCATAAACCTCCCATTCACTTTATTGAGCATTTCATCAGAGAGGGGCAGATAGCTTTTTGTTGCCTCATACATATCAACAAGCTGCCTGAACTTCATGAACCTTATCACACGAGGCAGGAAAGATTTTCAGTGCAATTCTGTGTATTTTTCCACAAGAAATCATTTGCTGCTTATAATAGTCTGTAGATGGTATAAAAACCATTTCACACAATTCTTAACACTCTGTGTGCAATTTAGTGTTTAATCCCGTTTTTTTCATATATTTATTTTTTGTGGTGCTGCACTGTTGTGTCCAACTGCTGTGCAAAAATAAGTTTTTTCAGCGGACTGCAGTGCATTTTTCTGCCCTCATATGTGCATAGCACATACCTACATCAAAGCAGTCTACTATTTTGTATCTGTAACAAGTCTAGATTCTGTCAAAAGTCTAGTCCTGGCAAAAGTAATCACCAGCTGCTTTTTTTGCATATTGTTGCACATTTTTTGCCATCATACGTGCATACCACATATGTACATCTAATAAGTGTACCATTTTGTACCTGTTAATCTGTGAAAGGCCTACATACTGTGAAAGTCCAAGCAACAGTACTCACCGGCTGGTGTTTTACAAAAATACAGAGTTTTTTGACGTATTGTTGCACATTTTTTTGCCCTTATACGTGCATGCCACATACATACATCTAATAAGTGTACCATTTTGTACCTGTTAATCTGTCAAGGGCCTACATACTATGAAAGTCCAAGCAACAGTGCTCACCAGCTGGTGTTTTACAAAAATACTAAGTTGTTTGGCGTATTGTAGAGAATTTTTTGCCCTCATACGTGCATACCACATACCTACATCTAAGTAGTGTACTATTTTTTACCTTTTAATCTGTCAAGGGCCTACATACTGTGAAAGTCCAAGCAACAGTACTCACCGGCTGGTGTTTTACAAAAATACAGAGTTTTTTGGCGCATTGTAGCGCGTTTTTCTGCCCTCATGAGTGCATACCACATACCTACATCTAAGTAGTGTACTATTTTTTACCTGTTAATCTGTCAAGGGCCTACATACTGTGAAAGCCAAAGCAAAATTACTCACCTGCTGGTGTTTTACAAAAAGACAAAGTTTTTAGGCTTAATGTAGCACATTTTTCTGCCCTCATCAGTGCATACCTGTTACGCCAAGCGCTCCGGGTCCCTGCTCCTCCCCGTCGCGCTCGCGGCGTTCTCCTCTCTGCAGCGCCCCGGTCAGACCAGCTGACCAGGAACGCTGCACTGACACTGCCGGCGGGGAAGCGATTCGCATAGCGGGACGTGCCCGCTCGTGAATCGCATTGCGTTCGAAACGCGTCCATAGGAGTTGTTTGCTGACCAGGTGAAGGTGCATGGTGTGTGCTCTGTAATTTTAAAGAAAAGGGCAATAAAGGATCTACGTTTTAAGGGACTGCTGGACTACCTTTCTTCATTCACTTACAAGGACCAATTTCCTACAGAACAGTCTAAGGTGGCTTTAGTAGTTAGTCTTCTCTCTGGAAAGGCCTTGTCTTGGGCCACACCGCTCTGGGACCGCAATGATCCTGCAATGAAGTCCGTAGTGTCTTCGAGGAGCCAGCCCGGGCCTCCTCTGCCGAGACCGCTTTGCTGAACCTAGTCCAGGCAACTTCTTCCATAGGCGAATACCCATCCAGTTTCGTACCCTCGCCTCAGAGCTAGCCTGGAGCAATGAGGCCCTCTGCGCGACCTTCAAGAAAGGCTTATCCAGCAACATCAAAGATGTACTGGCCGCATGAGAAATTCCAGCTAACCTGTCTGAACTTATCCTTTAGGCCACCCGCATCGACAAGCGTTTTTCTGAAAGACACCAGGAGCTCCGCCAGGAAAAGGACCTTGATCTCTGGGCACCTCTCTCCCATTATCCTTTGCAATCTACCCTGTGCCTCCCCCCGAGGAGGCTATGCAAGTGGATTGGTCTCGCCTGACACATGAACAGAGGTCTCGTCGCAGAGATAAAAACTTATGCCTGTATTGCGCTAGTACCGAACATTTCCTAGTGGACTGCCCTATTCGTCCTCCGCGTCTGGGAAATGCACGCACGTACCCTGTTCATATGGGAGTGGCGTCCCTTGGTTTGACTTCTGCTTCTCCACGTCTCACTGTGCCTGTGCGGATTTCTCCTTCTGCCAACTCCTCCTTCTCAGCTGTGGCCTTCTTGGACTCTGGTTCTGCTGGAAATTTTATTTTGCCCTCTTTCGTTAATAGGTTCAGCATCCCAGTAACCCGTCACGGCAAGCCGCTCTACATTTCTTCTGTCAATGGAGAAAAATTGGACTGCACTGTGCATTACCGCACAGAACCCCTGCTTATGAGCATTGGACTGCATCACGAAAAAATTTAATTTTTTGTTCTGCCCAACTGCACCTCTGAAGTCCTCCTCGGTCTGCCATGGCTCCAAAGTCATTCTCCCACCCTTGACTGGACCACCGGGAAGATCAAAAAGTGGGGTTCCTCTTGCCACAAACGATGCCTCACATCTGCTCCCACTTGTCTAACTCCTGAGGTTCCACCCTTACCGGCCCCTCCCAAGGCATACCAGGATATTTTCGGCAAAAAGCAAGCTTAGATTTTGCCTCCTCATAGCCCCCTTCCTGGTAACACTCTGCCCCCCCTCCCCATTCCCACTTCTTCTGGATTGCCTGCCGCTGATGAAGCTACCCAGGACTTCTCTTTCTTCCGGAAGGAAACTCAAGAGTCGCTCCCAATGTTCTCGTCTCATTTGAAGGGACAAGCAGACAAAAAGAGGGGGAGACCTAAGGGGGGGGGGGGGTACTGTTACGCCGAGCGCTCCGGGTCCCTTCTCCTCCCCGGAGCACTCGCTGTGTTCTCCTCTCTGCAGCGCCCCGGTCAGACCCACTGACCGGGAGCACTGCACTGACACTGCCGGCGGGGATGCAATTCGCATAGCGGGACGCGCCCGCTTGCGAATCGCATCCCAAGCTACTTACCTGTCCCGGTCCCCAGCTGTCACGTCCTGGCGCGCGCGGCTCCACACTCTCCAGGGCGCGCGCGCCAGCTCTCTAAGATTTGAAGGGCCAGTGCACCACTGATTGGTGCCTGGCCCAATCACTGTAATTAGCTCCCACCTGCTGCACGCCCTTATAACCTTACTTCCCCTTCCCAGCATTGCTGGATCTTGTTGCCTTGTGCCAGTGAAAGTGTTTTGTGTATGTCCCAAGCCTGTGTTCCAGACCTTCTGCTGTTGCCCCTGACTAAGACCCTTGCTGCCTGCCCTGACCTTCTGCTACGTCCGACCTTGCTCTTGCCTTGTCTTTCTGTACCGCGCCTGTCTCAGCAGTCAGAGAGGTTGAGCCGTTACCGGTGGATACGACCTGGTTGCTACCTCCGCAGCAAGACCATCCCGCTTTTCGGCGGGGTCTGGTGAATACCGTAGCAACTTAGAACCGGTCCACCGGTACGGTCCACGCCAATCCCTCTCTGACACAGAGGATCCACCTCCAGCCCGCCGAATCCTGACAATACCACATACGTACATCTAAGCAGTGTACCATTTTGTACCTGTTAATCTGTCAAGGGCCTACATACTGTGAAAGTCCAAGCAAAGTTACTTACTGGCTGGTGTTTTACAAAAAGACAGAGTTTATAGGCTTATTGTAGCGCATTTTTCTGCCCTCATCAGTGCATACCGCATACGTATATCTAAGTAGTGTACCATTTTGTACCTGTTAATCTGTCAAGGGCCTACATACCATGAAAGTCCTATCAATAGTACTCACCGGCTGGTGTTTTATAAAACTTACAGAGTTTTTAGGCTCATTGTAGTGAGTTTTTCTACCCTCATAAGTGCATACCACATACCTACATCAAAGCAGTCTACTATTTTGTATTTGTGAATCTGTAACAAGTCTAGATACTGGAAAAGTCCAGGCAAAAGTAATCACCGGTTAATGTTTTATGAAAATACGTTTTCCAAGTGTACTATAGAGCCTTTTTTTCTGTCATATGTGGATACCACATAGCTACATCTAAGTAGTGTGCTTTTTTGAACCTGTTAATGTGCAACTAGCCCACATACTGTGCAAGGCTTGTAGTGAAGCGTATTTTACTCCCCTTGTATACGCACTAAGTATGTCAGGCAGAGAATTGCCAGGACGTTCTCAGAGGAGTGGCAGAGGCCTACATTTATCAGGCAGAGGTCGCAGCAGACTAGGGTCGAGTGGCAGCAGGAGTCGCAGCGAGAGGCATGAGCTCCCGGTATCAGCTACCGGTCATGTCTCTACCGACAACCCATCTGTCTTCGTTGATTGGTTGACGCGGTCATCCACTTAATCACAAGTAACATCTGATACCCCCAGTCAACAGTTGGTGGGTTCCTCAGACACAAACCTCAGTTGGCATGGCTCGGAAGCAGTCCACGTCCTTCCATTGCCTCTGTCCTATGCTGTTCCCACCCCTAAAGAATTATCTTACACAGTGGGTTCAGCTCCACTATTCAGTGAGGAAGATGTATTAGACGACAGTCAGCAGCTACTGCCCAGCCAAGAAGTGGAGGAGACATCTGCTGCTTCCTACGCTAAGCAGGCAATTATTGATGAGGAGGGTGACGTGGGAGGTGGTGTTTCCAGCATTCAGGGTCCTGAATCATGCACTGTTGAGTTACCTGAGGAGGACATCAGTGATGTGCAGACAGAACTCGATGATGATGAAGCCGATCACACTTGGGAGCAGGGTGCAGAGGGGGCTTCATCATCATCAGCAGAAGAGGGTTACAGGTTGCCCGTGAGGCAGCAGATGAGCCAGCAAGGTGGTAACATGGTTGGCAGTCAGCATGGTGGAAGAAGTTGAAATTCAGGAGCCAAACATGCCCGGGGTAGGCCACCTGCTTCACGGTAGCCTATCTTCCCGGGAGGTAGTGGAACAGGGGTTCCTGGAGACGGCGGCAGTAGCAGCCAATTATTGCTCACTGTTGGTGGTAAAATCAGATACTCAGTGGTCTAGCAGTTTTTCATCAAGCATCCAGAGAAAGTTAACACAGCCACATGCAAGATATGTTGGCAGAAGGTGAAGCGTGGACAGGGTAGCAATGTTGGCACCACGGCCCTGCGTCAACATATGATGTGCCACCATAAAGCATTCTGGGACAACCGTGTCTCAGATGTGGTGGACCAGCCTGCCGCATCACCCAGTGGAACGCCACTCCCTCCTTCAGACAGCCAAGGGTCCACCACCTCAGACGAAGGGAGCTGTGTGTCATACCCTCCTTCTGTCGCTACAGATGATTCTGCTCCTCCTACTTGTAGTCAGCCATTCTGCCATCAAGCCATGTCCAAGAGACAACAGTATGCGCCCACTCATCCAATGGCGCAGAAGCTGAATGTCCTCCTTTCCAAGTTGCTGGTGCTGCAGTCCCTCCCTTTTCAAGTGGTGGACTCTGCACCTTTCAGAGAATGGATGGCTTTTGCCGAGCCGAGGTGAAGAGTCCCAAGCCGTCATTTATTTGCAAAGAAGGCAGTACCAGCCCTGCATAAGTTTGTACAAGAGAAGGTGTGCCAGTCCTTAAGCCTGTCGATGTGTTCAAAAGTGCACGGCAGCGCTGATGTGTGGAGCTGTAACTACGGGCAGGGACAATACATGTCTTTTACGGCCAACTGGGTAAATGTGGTTCCTGCAAAGCCACAACAGCAACTTGGACAGGTCACACCGTTTCCTTCTCCACGCTCTCGCTTTCAGACGGTTGGTCCTGTGACAGTGTGCGACTCCGCCTCCTCATCCTCCACCATGTCCTCAGCCTCCACTGCACGTTCAAATCTCAGTGGCCCTTCATCTTGCCTTATGTGTAGGGAACGGCGGTGTCAAGCTGTTCTTCACATGGTTTACCTTGGCGAACGGAGTCACACAGGGGAGGAACAGCTAAAATGTATTTGTCAAGAAATCGTAGTATGGCTTACTCCACGAAAACTGGAAATGGGAACCATGGTGACCGACAACGGGAAGAACATTGTGTCCGCGCTGCGACAAGGAAGTGTGAAACATGCCCCCTGCATGGCACACGTGTTGAATCTGGTTGTCAAGCACTTCCTGAAGTCTTCACCCCATTTGCAAGACATCCTCACAATGGCAAGGAAACTGTGCATGCACTTCAGCAAAGCACACCTTCCTTGAGCTGCAGCGTCAGAACAGTATCCCACAACATAGTCTTATTTGTGACGTTGCCACACGTTGGAATTCCACCCTCCATATGTTGGACAGACTATATGAACAAATAAAATAGAGGGTTATTATGAGGAAGGCGAGACAGAGGACCCAGACACACCGTGGCAGTATGCAGTGGAGATGGAGGCAGGTAGTCCCTCCGAGTCACTGGTGCAAATGGCACGATGTATACTCAGTTGCTTGCGCAGGATGACTTCTGGCTCTCCAACTTATTGGACCCTTGTTACCGTCACAGAATGGGGGCCTTTTTTACACCCACTGAGAGGGAGGACAAACTGGCCTACTACAGAGAGATCCTATGTAGTCAGTTGGCCGATGCCTAGCGGCGACATGGTCCATCCACTCGCAGGTCTGACTCGGGGGGCCCTCTGCGCTCACCTTCCACTACCATGGCTGCTGGGGAGGGGAGGGGTGGCAGGAGCACTACCAGCTCCATTATCAACAGCCTTTGTCTACAGTCGACGATGAGTAGCTTTCCTCACCCGCTTAGTGAAGCAACTCGTCAGCAGCAGGTAGACATGGAGCATGACCTGAACCAGCAGGTGGTGGCATACCTTGACATGCCCATGCCAACAAACCTTGAAGTTCCGCTGGACTTCTGGGCAGCCAAACTTGATTTATGGCCACAACTAGCAGAGTTTGCCCTGGAAAAGCTGTCCTGCCCGGCCAGTAGTGTGACATCAGAGCGGGTGTTTAGTGTGGCCACGGCCATAGTCACCCCAAGGCGAACTCGTCTGTCCGCGAAAAATGTGGAGAGACTGACCTTTGTGAACATGAATAAGGCATGGATCAGCCAGGATTTCCACCCACCAATGCCAGATGCCTCAGAGTATATTGACCATGCAGCTACACCAACACTTTCCAATTATGGTTATGAAACTCTCTTGGGTTATCAATTAGTGTTATGAAACCCTCATGGGTACTGTGAATGCCTGCTCTTGACTGATCCTGTGTCTTTCAGGAACTACTTGCCTCACTGATGCTCATGGCCTTGGGCCTTTAATTTTTGGATGTTTAGCAGTAGCTAAATACGTGCTTAATGTGAATTTCAACATGGATCTTTAAATGTAAGTGGTTATGAAACCCTCTTGGGTACTGCGAATGCCTGCTCCGGACTCATCCTGTGTCTTTCAGGAACTACTTGCCTTACCGATGCTTATGGCCTTGGGCCTTTCATTTTTGGATGTTTAGCGGTAGCTAAATACATTCTTAATGCAAATTTCAACATTGATCTTTAAATGTAAGGGGTTATGAAACCCTCTTGTGTACTGCGAATGCCTGCTCCTGACTGATCCTGTGTCTTTCAGGAACTACTGGCCTCACTGATGCTTCTGGGCTTGGGCCTTTAATTTTTGGATGTTTGCACTAGCTACATACATGCTTTTCAAAATTGATTGTGCAATGTAAGGGGTTGTGAAAGCCTCTTGGGTACTGCTGATGCCTGCTACTGACTGTGTGTTTCAGGAACTACTTGGCTTATTGATGCTTCTGGGCTTGGGCCTTAAATTTTTGGATGTTTAGCACAAGCTAAATACATGCTTAATAGAAATTTCAACATTGATCTTTCAATGTAAGGGGTTATGAAATCCCTCTTATTTACTTCTGATGCCTGCTCCTGACTGCTCCTGTGCCTTTCAGGAACTTCTTGGCTTACTGATGCTTCAGGGCTTGCACCTTACATTTATGGATGTTTTGCACTAGCTTACATACATGCTTAATTGAGATTTCAACATTGATCTTTCAATCTTAGGCGTTATGAAATCCTTTTGTGTTCTGCTGATGCCTTTTCCTGATTGTGTCTTTCAGGAACTACTTGGCTTACTGATTTTTCTGGGCTTGGGCCTTAAATTTTTGGATGGTGGCACTACCAAACATGCATCTTCAATAGAGATTTCAACATTCACCTTTTACTTTTAGGGGTCGTGAACCCCTTTTGTGTACTCATGCTGCTTCCTGCTCCATTCTGCAGCCCGTTAGTCGTGTGACAGTATTCGACTCCACCTCCTCATCCTCCACCATGTCCTTAGCCTCCACTGCCCGGACAAGTCTCAGAGGCCCTTCAGCATACCATGTGTACAGGGCATGGCGGTGTCACGCTGTTCTTCACATGGTTTGCCTTGGCGAAAAGTGTTGGAAAAAATGGCTGGTCAGGGCAATGGAGACATTGTTCCTACATCTCACGGCCACATGAGCTCTGTGGGGGCTTGTTAGATTTCGACCTTTGTACCCACACGCCGGGGTCCGGGAAACTAAAACTTGGGAGTTAAATGTAAAATTTCAAGATCATTAATTTAAATTTCAAAATCTTAAGTTTAAACTAAAAAATCATACATTTCAATGGTCTCCTCATGCTTCATCCTACTCCAGGCTGTGTCATTCAGGCAATATATGGTTTATTGATACTGCTGCTGGGCCTGGGACTGAAAATGTTGTTATGGTAGCACTAGCTATCCAAAATCTTCATTTTAAATTTCTAAAATTCTTGTATTTTTTCTTTGGGATTGTGAAGCCCTGGGGTCTCCTCATGCTTCAGCCAACTCCAGGCTGTGTCATTCAGGCAATATATGGTTTACTGATACCGCTGCTGGGCCTGGGTCTGGGAATAAATATGCTGCTATGATAGGTATCACCAGCTATTCAAAATCTTCATTTTAAACTAAAAAAATTCTTGTGTTTTTTGTGTGGGATTGTGAAGCCCTGGTGTGTCCTCATGCTTCAGCAAAGTTGAGTCTGTGTCATTCAGGCAATATAAGGTTTACTCATGCCGCTGCTGGACCTGGGTCTGGGAATTAAAATTTTGCTATGGTAGGTAGCACCAGCAATCCAAAATCTTCATTTTAAATATAAAAAAAATCTTTTGTTTTTTCATGGGGATTGTGAAGCCCTGGTGTGTACTCATGCTTCAGCCAACTCCAGGCTGTGTAATTCAGGCAATATATGGTTTACCGCTGCTGTGCCTGGGTCTGGGAATAAAAATTTTGTTATGGTAGGAAGCATTAGCTATCCAACATCTTTGGTTTAAATTTCTGAATTCATCTTTTAATCTTAGGGATTGTGAAGGCCTAGTGTCTACTCATGCTGCTGCCAACTTCTGGCTGTGCCATTTAGCCACTATATGGTCTCCTCATGCTGCCAACAACTCCATGCTGTGTCATTCAGCCACTATATGGTCTCCTCATGCTGCCAACACCTCCACACTGTGTCATTCAGCCATTATATGGTGTCCTCATGCTTCAGCCTCATCCAAGCTGTGCCGTTCAGCCACTATATGGTCTCCTCATGCTGCTGCCACCTCCACACTGTGTCATTCAGCCACTGTATTGTCTCCTCATGCTGCCAACACCTCCGCACTGTGTCATTCAGCCACTCTATGGTCTCCTCATGCGGCCAACACCTCCGCACTGTGTCATTCAGCCACTATATTGTCTCCTCATGCTTCAGCCTCATCCAAGCTGTCATTCAGCCACTATATGGTCTCCTCATGCTGCCAACATCTCCACGCTGTGTCATTCAGCCACTATATGGTCTCCTCATGCAGCCAACGCCTCCACACTGTGTCATTCAGCCACTATATGGTCTCCTCATGCTGCCTACACCTCCACGCTGTGTCATTCAGCCACAATATGATCTCTTCATGCTGCTAAAACCTCCACGCTGTGTCATTTAGCCACGATATGATCTCTTCATGCTGCTAAAACCTCCACGCTGTGTCATTTAGCCACTATATGGTCTCCTCATGCTTCAGCCTCATCCAAGCTGTGTCATTAAACCACTATATGGTCTCATCATGCTGCCAACACCTCCACACTGTGTCATTCAGTCACTATATGGTCTCCTCATACTGATGCCACCTCCAGGCTCTGTCAGTGTGCCACTCTGCGGCAGTGATTCTAAAAGCGATGACGATAATTTGCATTTCATTCTGAATAACAGTATTATTTCACTACCCCAGCACACTCCATATGCATGTTAGAACACAGCACAGTGTTCTACACCACTATTGAGGCTCTTTGTAGGCCAGAAATAGTCATTTTAACATAGATTCGCTGTGAATAAATGCGTATCGAAGCTAATTTTGACGAAAAATTCGACAGATCGGCCCAATCGAATTTTTCAATAGTTCGCTCATCTCTACCGGAGAGACCAACAGCACACAAGGGCACCGACACGAGGAAACCGCTTCTGCTCTCGAGAGCTCGCTGAGCGGGACGGTCTGCCTAACCAGAAGCTGCCCTGTACAGCTGGAGCTGCCGCGAGCAGCTCGAGCCGCAGTGAGAACGTGCCAAGCTGGTGCCCAACCAACTCTCTCTCTCTCAACAGGAACGTACGGACAAAGCTGCATAGCAGCTATCACTTTGATATTGTGCCCTGGAACAGAAACATCATCTAAACTGCTATTACCTTGATATTACCTTGTCTATCAATATGAAGGAACACTGTATCCTGTTTACTTTTATAGTACAGTGATATCCATCTTTCCATAGGACCCTTTTCTTAACAGGACAGAACATTGTACTGCCCCTTTTTCTTTACAGAAATACCCCCCATAGTGTGGACATGTTTTATCTGTAGGATGACCATTTACTTTTGCAATAGGGGATTGTAGTATTGTTTTAATTTGTTTATACCACCTTTTATTCATTTTGTTATTTTTAATAGATTTTTGTGTAGAAGGGAATCGCAAGGGCCCTGCGATAGTCCTTATCACAATCAATAAAATTTAGTATATTTAATTAGTGACACATTCATCAGTGGTCTGATCATTTCTTGCATTTCTTCCATTCTGTCCTACCATTTCCCATCTTACTCTCCTTCTTTTACTCTCCCATTTCCTACCATTTCCCCTCTTACTCTCCCTGTCCTTACTCTCCATTTCCTATTTCTATCACTCTTTTCTTCACTCTTCTCAAATTATCATACCATCATCATTTTCAACCTTATCATTATTATTACCAGTATTTCAGCGTATCCCCGCAGAGAGCATTGAGGACTGTATTCTTTTAATAGTTCCTGTTGGAGTTCGTTCTCTCAAACTACAAATCCCACATTTCCTTTTTTGTAAGTGTGAGGTCACTTTCCTCCCTCCCACACATCAGCCACTCCACCCATTGAAACACTAATGAGCTGCATTCTATTCAGAAGACCAGTGTTTTCTAACCAGGGTGCCTACAGCTGTTGCAAAAATACAATTAGTTTATCTCTCTTCCACCCAGCGGTCACTCCACTCATTGAAGCAGGACAGGCTCCCTTTGCACCCATTTTTTTTTTTTTAACAACATGACATGTTATGGTAAATTTCATTTCTTTTTTTCTGTATTGTACAAAAAAAGTCAATAAAACCCTTGACTATAAAAAAAAAGGTAGTTGGCTAGAGTACAGCCTCTTAATGACAGACATAAAAATGTATATAAATACAGGTGCCTCAAATACGGGTGCCGTCCGCATTGAACCCAGGTCCAGAGTTCACCTTATGTAGTAGCAAATAGGCAGCAGCAACTCCATTTTAAAGTGCAAACAAATTGTCTTTTATTCACACAACGTGAGGCGACGTTTCGGTTTGCTCACCAAACCATTTTCAAGCAACAAATGACATAGGAAGTGCTTAGTTATGGTCACGCAGGACCATTACAATAGCAAAAATATCTTCTAAAAACATGAATGTATATCAAAAGTGACCTTTGAATTAACATAGGGAATATGTGTGAATAAAAGACACATTTTTTGCACTTTAAAATGGATTTGCTGCTGCCTATTTGCTACTACATAAGATGAATTCTGGACCTGGGTTCTAAACGGACTGCACCCGTGCAAGGGAATGTGCTGCTCTCCTTTGCTTTTTTGTAACTGGTTTATGAGCCTGCACCCCTGAGAAGGACGATTGATATAATGGACACCAATGCCAGTATTACCTCCGGTATTTCTACTTCCAGTAACAACGTGTTTTCATATACAGAGACCGATGTCAATAGAATTATGAGTGGTATGGGGGTGATCTATCTTTTCTCCATAACCAGAGGAGGTATGAGACTGAGACAAAATGTTTATTATCCTTGGAACTAAATTCAATTACCTTGGGGGAATTTAGTTCCAAGGATTGTGAATTCAGCCGCATGACTGTTTTTTTCATGATCATGATTACAGATTGAAATATGAACAAATTTCCAATAAATATTCTTTGGATCTTATCTTGCTTCATTTAGAATTTCTACAAAGGGATATTGGAACCTGTAAAGTAAAAGTCCAGGAATTGGAAACTGGACTAAAAGGATCTTTGTCTCCAGCAGAGATGGAGAAATTCTTTAAAAAATAGAACTCTTTTTGAGCAGGAAGATATAAAGATACAAAAATGACCCAGAATGATTTTTCATCTACAAAACAACATTTCATAATAGCCCTCTTAATGCTGGTAATGACAAACAACTACTTCACATTTAATGACACCTTTTATGTCCAACAGGTGGGAATGGCCATGGGACAAACTTGGCGCCCACCTATGCCAATTTATTTGTCACACATATGGAAGAGAGGGGCATCTATGTATCTCCCCACTTCAGCCTTCACTTAACTTGTGCTGGATGGTGGAGGTACATAGATAATATCTTTCTGATATGGTTGGGCACAATGAAACAGTTAAATCAGTTCCATAGCGAACTAAACACCATTATGCCATGCATACAATTTACTTTGACATCCTCCCCTAGTTCCATACAATTTTTAGACACCACTATCTCAGTCGCAGGTAACAAATTAGTTTCAGACATCTGTATGAAAAAAACTGATTGTAACTCCACATTCAGATATGATAGTCACCATCCACGTAATATGATCCGTTCTCTGCCAACCAGTCAAATGGTTCGCGCAAAGAGAATAATTAGTGAAGAGAATAGAGTGGAACCAGCCCTCAATAAAATGATGCATGATTTCAAAAATGGGGTATCCCGATAAAATTGTTATTGAAAGTAAAGAGAAGGTGTTGCCATTAAATAGAACCACATTATTGACAAAAAACACACCGAAAAACACGATAAACGTGCAGTATTTATAACAATGTATTCTGATGCTTCAAATAAAGTTACGGCTATTATGCAGAAACATTGGCACATTCTGGGTAGTTGTCACAAAAATATTCCTGAATTTGCTAACCCTCCATTAATGTCCTTTAGAAGGACACCAAATCTGCGTGATAAAATTGTGAAGGCAGATGTGTCCCTAAAAAAATCCATACAACGTTCCTTAACTACAGTTAAAAAGGGCTCTTATCCATGTCTTATGTGCATCAATTGATCATATATGCACAAAATCACAGAATTTACTCATCCCTCTACATTAAAAACTTATAAAATTAATTTCTATCCAACCTGTGACACAGACTTTGTTACTTATATTTTAAAATGTCCCTGTAACCTATTGTATGTGGAAGAGACCACCTTGAGCGTAAAAACTAGAATAAATCAACACAGTTATTCAATAAGAAAAAGAACAGACCTACCAGTGCCCAACCATTTTATTGAGGCTGGCCACTGTAAGAAAGACCTTACATTCAGCATTATTGATCATGTACCCCCACTTAAAAACGAGAACTGTGGTGTATATATGCGCTAAATACTTTAAAACCACACGGACAAAATTAGATTTTAAGATTACACAAGAAATATACAACGCATAAAATAATGTGACCCTGTCTCTGTATATGATTTAATCAAACGTATATATATTTTTTACACTTTTTAACACTTGTTTTTTTATTAATTTTTACACATGGTGATGCAGATGGGACGGATCACTCACTCCACCATTTAACCACTGTTTCCTGTTTATATGTCAGTATTAGCAAAGAATGTGAACATTAACCTCTTAAGCACTTAGGGCATACCTGTACACCCTAATCCCGGTCCCAGTGTGAAAAACGTGACCCCGCATCACACCGAGTCGGTCCCGGCTGCTAACGATAGCCGGGACCCTGGGCTAACAGCGTGCGGCATCGTTGTGCTGCGAGCTGTTAACCCTTCGGGCGCGGCGATCAAAGTTGACCGCCGTGTCTGAAAACGAAAGTAAATGCTTCCCGGGCTGATTGGGACATCGCGATAAAATCAAGATGTTCCCATCAGCTAGGACGCAGGCGGAAGTCTCCTTACCTGATTCCGTGGTGTCCGATCGTCGATTGATTGCTCCAAGCCTGAGCTACAGGCTTGAGCAATCAAGCCCCATTTGACTGATCCGTGCAAAGCTATGGCTTTGCAGGGATCAGCATAGGAGATCAGTGTGTGCAGTGCTATAGCTCCCTATGGGAGCTATAACAGTGCAAAAAAAAAGTGAAAAAAAAAGTTAACAAAGGTCATTTAACCCCTTCCCTAATAAATGTTTGAATCACCCCCCTTTTCCCATTAAAAAAAACTGTGTAAATAAAAATAAAAATTAACATATGTAGTATCGCTGCATGCGTAAATGTCCGAACTATAAAATTATATCATTAATTGAAACGCATGGTCAATGGCGTACGCGCAAAAAAATTCCAAAGTCCAAAATAGCGTATTTTTGGTCACTTTTTATATCATAAAAAATTTATAAAAAGCGATCAATAAGTCCGATCAACACAAACATGGTACCGATAAAAACTTCAGAACAGCCCGTAAGCGGAAAAATAAAAAAGTTATAGGGGTCAGAAGATGACAATTTTAAACGTATACATTTTCCTGTATGTAATTAGGATTTTTTTCAAAAGTGCGAAAAAATCAAACCTATATAAATAGGGTATCATTTTAACCGTATGGACCTACAGAATAAAGTTAAGGTGTAATTTTGACCAAAAAATGCACTGCGTAGAAACGGAAGCCCCCAAAACTTACAAAATTACATTTTTTCTTCAATTTTGTCGAACATTGATTTTCGTTTTCCATTTCGCCGTGGATTTTTTGGTAAAATGACTAATGTCACTGCAAAGTAGAATTGGTGGCGCAAAAAATAAGTCATCATATGGATTTTTAGGTGCAAAATTGAAAGCATTATGATTTTTAGAAGGTGATGAGGAAAAAAATGAAAATGCAAATACGTAAAAACGCTGAGTCCTTAAGGGGTTAATACAATGTTGTTAAAGATCATTAAGAAGTTCAAATATGTAATGTAGCTGTACTTCTCTGTATAGCAACACATGGCACCTGTGCACCTAAGGGAGGTTGCCTATGGTTACATCTCCAGGTTGCTATGAGAGGCTGGTGTGTGTGAGACATTGATTTGCCACACCACTGCCATGCCTGGTGCAGATTGTTAC
The DNA here is from genome assembly GCF_029499605.1 of Hyla sarda. Taxonomy (NCBI): domain Eukaryota; kingdom Metazoa; phylum Chordata; class Amphibia; order Anura; family Hylidae; genus Hyla; species Hyla sarda. The sequence goes on along the minus strand of NC_079191.1, from coordinate 340,712,584 downwards.
TGACTTTGAGATTGCTGTACAGCTACAAAATGCACTGCCCTCTAGCACGATGGTGCTGACTCTTCACAAGTACTTAGGACGCATGCGCGTCCTGTTTAGACGTGTCGCTTGGCAACAGAATCACATGACCTGCAACAACAATGTCATATCCTCCATTGCTGCTCTGTTCCAGAAGTGGCGAATATCAGGGTCCACATGGAATACAATGGAGTACACAATGGTGAGTAAATCCATCCCTCCGTCCATCTGACGTAATATTACAGATTACAACACAGCTGCACGCAATTTCTGATTAAGGAAATTATGAACATTTTAATGTTTATTACACAATTTTTGGCAGAAAATAATATGTGATAGTATTTGCATATTCCCTATGTTAATGCACAGGTCACTTTTGATATACATTCATGTTTTTAGAAGATATTTTTGCACTAAATTGATTAATTATTGTAATGGTTCTGCGTGACCATAAATATGCACTATCTATGTCATTTGTTGTTTGAAAATGGTTTGGTGAGTATACCGAAACGTGGCCTCAGGTTGTGTGAATAAAATACACATTTTTTTGCACTTTAAAATGAAGTTGCCGCTGCCTATTTGCTAATATATATATATATATATATATATATATATATATATATATATATGTATATTGTTTATAGAGATATTATACCACACAAACAATGATTCCTTGTACCTCTAAATGTATGGTGTCCAATGGAGCATGCCACAATTGTTGTCAGATTGGAAATCATATAAAAGAAAATCTCTGCATGTAATAGGAGAACTCTCCGGCACAGCTATTAAAATCTTGTTTACAGCTCTATCCAAATTAGAGTTATAATATGGCTGTGGGAAAGAGCCCTTACTGGTACCAATAACCCCCTTCCCTGGTGCCCTGATGGTACACATTGTGTAAGGCACAATAAATTCAGCAATTTTTAATTCCTTTATTTCATGTTCTCTGCAGGATTACAAATTAGCGTGATACAGGAATAGCAGAGATTACGCGATGTAGAAGAGCTGACGTTACCATTACAAACAACTACTCCAGGGTTTCCTATGGTAATTATTAATTAAGGAATCCCTTAGACTTCCTAATGAAACAATTTCCTCTGTGCTCTTTGCTTACCAAACAGACATCACAGCCAGCAGGTGACATCAGAACACCAGAACACCATGTGCCAGTAGAGTCCAGCAGTGACACAATGACTGAATAGCAAATACTAAACAGGGGATTTATATAGAGAGAAAATGATTGGGAGAGATAACCTTTGTACATAACGAAATGACTGTGACTATAACAAGAGAGAGAGAAAAAAAAATCAAAATTCCTTTTTAGCATTCGCTATTCAGTCGTTGTGACATTGCTGGTCTCCGCAGGATCCGGCGATGTCGCCTGCTGACTCTGAGGTCTGCTGCTAAGCAAACAGTATAGAGAAAAGCATTCTATTGGGATATCTGAAGGACTTTCTTACTATTTATTACTATGTAGAACTACAGGATTTTCCTTATAAAAGTACAGGTTATCGCGTTGCAATTTGACAATTAGTTATTAAAAAGGACAAACTGGCTCTGTCCCTACTCAGCCCTGCTACATCTCTAACAGGTGTAGTGAATAACATTGGTTATCTCAAAGCAATGGTACTTGTCAATGAATTGGGGATCTAAGGCAGCAAATTAACTATTAGTTCTAGAAGTAGCCTTGAAAGCAAGAACAATGGTCTAGCAAAGGATCTAAGTGACTGTAGCCAAATTGTGATGGTTAGACAGCTGGGTCAGAGCACCTCCAAGATGGCAGATTTTGTGTGGTGTTCCTGGTATGCTGTGGTTAGGCCTGTATGTAGCTACCATTGTATGTTTTTTTTTAATGGAGAAAACCCATGCAAATACAAGAAAAGAAGAACCTACAAACTTCATGCAGATGACTGAAAGATCAATGGTGTGTAGCTGCAGGTGTATTGGCTACCCCAGTTTTTGACATATATATATAGGATGTTCACTCAGCTTTTTTATTTCAGAAAAGATACACACATCCCAGATATAAAACAAAGTGATGAAGACCATAAAATTGACCCTTTGCAAAACTTCCAATGAATAGGAATATCCCCGGAAGCCAAACCAACAAGAAAAGGAACATCTATGATGGGCACTCCTATTACTAATAAATAGGTCTAACTTAATAATTGGACTGGACTATAAAATAAAAAGTGATGTTTTATTCTAATGGACAACGCGTTTAGAGAGCCTTCTGCTCTCTTCAGATCCATTGACAGACCTGATGAAGATTTTTTTACCTTCTCAATCCTAACAAGGGGTGTAAGATCATTGTTGGGTATTTGGTTGGACATACAACATATGAGAGGGTCTGAACTTCAAACATCTGTATGGAGAAAATAATTAAGCTCATCCTTTATTTCATACTAGCTGAGTACGCGGCGTTGCCCGATTTCTCCTTCCTAATCCTTGTTGGGGAGGAAAATAAACAAAGGAGGAAGCTTTTTACTTCATATCCCGTCCTCATATATTGTTGTCATATCCCAACCTCATATTTTGTCCTCATATCCCGACCTCCTATCTTGTCCTCCTATACCGACCTCATATCCCGTCCTCATATCCCGTCCTCATATCCCGTCCTCCTATCTCGACCTCATATCTCGACCTCCTATCTCGACCTCCTATCCTGACCTCCTATCCCATTCTCCTATCCCGTCCTCCTATCCCGACCTCCTATCTCGACCTCGTATCTCGACCTCCTATCCCGACCTCCTATCCCGACCTCCTATCCCGACCTCCTATCCTGTACTCATATACCGTACTCCCATGTCGACCTCCTATCCCGACCTCCTATCCTGTCCTCCTATCCCGTCCTCATATCCCGTCCTCCTATCTCGACCTCCTATCTCAACCTCCTATCTCGACCTCCTATCCCAACCTCCTATCCCGACCTCCTATCCCGACCTTCTATCCCGACCTCATATCCCGACCTCCTATCCTGTCCTCCTATCATGACCTCCTATCTCGACCTCCTAACCTGTCCTCCTATCCCGACCTCCTATCCTGACCTCCTATCCAGTCCTCATATCCTGTCCTCATATCCCGTCCTCCTATCTCGACCTCCTATCTCGACCTCCTATCTTGACCTCCTATCCCGAACTCCTATCACGACCTCCTATCCCGACCTCATATCCCTTCCTCATATCCCGTCCTCATATCCCGACCTCCTATCCCGACCTCCTATCCCGACCTCCTATCCCATCCTCATATCCCATCATCATATCCTGTCCTCCTATTTCGACCTCCTCTCTCGACCTCCTATCCCGACCTCCTATCTCGACCTCCGATCCCGACCCGCAATATGTGTACCAGGTATTGAAATATCTCCAGCCGTACGGAAGTTATGCACGAACATACATTTCCCATTGATTTGCATGGGACTTTAACCCGATAACGACCATGGACGAGTATAGACGTCCAGGTCGGCAGCCGTTCTGGCACCTGGACGTTTATACTCGTCCATGCTTCTCGTGGGTGCTGTCCAGTGCAACCACGAGATCACAGCAGGGACTCGGCTGTAACACACAGCCGGAACTCTGCCACACTGCCGGGACCGAAGTAAACTTCGGTCCTGGCAGTTTAACCCTTACAGCCATGGTCGGAAGTGACCGCTGGCTGTAAGTGTTATGACAGAGGGAGGGAGCTCCCTCTGTCTTCCCTGCAGCACCCCGCAGCACGATTACGGGGTGCTGTGTGTGATCCCCAGCGGGCGGGGGCCTGCCGCACTGCCGGGACCGAAGAAAACTTTGGTCCCGGCAGTTTAACCCTTACAGCCGCGGTCCGAAGCGACTGCGAGCTGTAAGGAGTTTTGACAGAGGGTGGGGGCTTCCTCTGTCTCTCTCCTGTAGCACCCCGCAACGTTCGTGGGGTGCTGCTGGTTACCTGGGCATCTGTGGGTCTTTTCAAGGACCCCAGGTCTGCCCCGGTTATTGCCTGTCAAGACGTGCCAGTGCGGCCTATAATTTGTATAATGATATCCTGAAACCCAAATGGTGCTCCTCTCCTTTTGGGTCCCACCATGTGGCCATGCAACCAAATATGGTCTAAGCGGAGGTATTACCGAACTCGGGACGAACAGCATAATAAATTATGGGGCAATGTACAAAAATGTTTCAGATGCAATGTACAAAAAATATGTCCCACAAATTTTGCATTTGTGAAAAAAAAAGAAAATGTTAATTTTTCCACTGACTTTGTATCCATTCCAGCCACACAAAAAGGACTCAAAGTACTCACTTTTGGTCTAGATGAATACTTTAGGGGGTGAAGTTTCCAAAATGGCATCACTTGTGGGGGTTCTGTATGGTTCTGGCAGCTAAAACCCTTTGCAGGCATGAAGTCTATAATCCATTCGGCCTAAAATGATGCCCAGAAAGCCAAATGGCGCTCCTCTCCGTCTGGGTCCAAAAAATATGTACCAAAAAATATGCACCAAAATGATGCATTTGTGAAAAAATGCTAATTTAGAATTTTTAACACTGACTTTGTAATAATTCCTGCCAAAAAACTATGGTGTTACAATACTCACTGTACCCCCTAGCGAATACCTTGAGGGGTCTAGTTTTTAAAGTGGGGTCATTTGGGGGGGGGGGGGGTTCCTATGTTCTACCACCTTCAAATTTCTGCAAACCTTGCATAGCACATAAAAAAAGATGTACTTTTCAAATTTTCTAAATTTCAAGTTAAATTGTTAGGCTTCTAACTAATTTGAAATGTTAATTAAAAACAAAAATATCCTGTCAAAATAAAGTAGACATCTGAAAGTATAAGTTTCATAAACTATTTGGTCAGTAAGTATAAATATATGCAACCTAGTAGTGTTAAAATAGCAAAAAATCAATTTTTTAAAAAAAATGTCATGATTTTTTGCATTGTAAAAAAAAAACTACAAATGATGTCGGCTTACTTTTACTATGTACATGAAGGACAACTTGTGACAAAATAACAATGTCAGAATTATCGTAATTGGCAAAACGTTACCAGAGTTATTCTCTAATAAAGACAGACATCCCCGATTTGAAAAAACAGGCCTGGTCTTTCAGGGGCGTACAGGTTTATTTGTATTGGTCCTTAAGGGGTTGAACAAAAACCCCGACCCTCACAAATGGGGCGGTAGTTAAGGGTTAAATTAACTATCCTATATTTAAAGTGGACATATAAGTAACATGTGACCAAGTATTATCAAAATATCTCCAGTTGTTTGGAATTGATGCAGTAACATATATTTCCCATAGACTTGTATGGGACTTTAAACAAAAACCCTGACCCTGGCAAATGGGGGTGAGTAAGGGTTAAATTACCTATCCTATGTTTGTTGTTGACATATAAGTAACATGTGTGCCAAATTTCATGTTAGTATCTTTAGCTGTTTGGATGTGATGCTGAAACATACACACACACACACACACACATATATACCAAACTACAGAGGGTTAGGCTGGTCTATTGTGCGCATGGCTCTTGATAAATTCTGTGCACAGACTTCGGGATCTATGCTGTAGACTGTATTTAAACCTGCTCCAGTATGGTCTGACATTTCGGCGTACTTTCAGCAGATGCGACTTGTTGATGAAAAGTCACTTTTGATAAATTCAGCACCAATGCATTTTTCTGTCTAAAATAGACTAGAATGCATCATGTTCTAAAATTCCTCTAAAGCAAAAGTCGCTAAAAAGTCGCACATATTTAGACTGCAACTTTCTGTGTGACAAATTTAGGCAGGAAAAAAACAGTCTAAATCCTTTGATAAAATCTAAATCCAATTGGGGGAGATTTATCAAACCTGTCCAGAGGAATAGTTAACCAGTTGCCCATAGCAACCAATCAGATTGCTTCTTTAATTTTGCCCAGGCCTTGTTAGAAATGAAAGAAGCGATCTGATTGGTTGCTATGGGAAACTGGGAAACTTTTCCTCTGGACAGGTTTTGATAAATCTCCCCCCATTGAGTTTTATATATACATAGATATAGAGGAACCTACAAAGCATTTGACCCAAATGACCAAGTGAGTGTAAATATGACTGGTGGAAGTGTGCCTACAAGGGGGTTCAAGCAGAAGGGGAAAATTAGGGAAACAACTTTTTAGTACTTTTAACCCCTTAAGGACCAAGCCCATTATGACCTTAAGGACCAGAGTATTTTTGGCACATCTGACCACTGTCACTTTAAACATTAATAACTCTGGGATGCTTTTACTTATGAATTTAATTCCAAGATTGTTTTTGTGACATATTCTACTTTATGTTAGTGGTAAATTTCTGTCGATACTTGCATAATTTCTTGGTGAACAATTCTAAAATTTCATGAAAAATTAGAAAAAATTTTCCTAACTTTGAAGCTCTCTGCTTGTAAGGAAAAATAGACATACCAAATAAATTACATATTTATACTCATATTAAATATGTATACTGTATGTTTGCATCATAAAGTTGACATGCTTCTACTTTTTGAAGACACCAGAGGGCTTCAAAGTTTAGCAGCAATTTTCCAATTTTTCACGTAAATTAAAAAATCGGAATTTTTCAGGGACCAGTTGAGTTTTGAAGTGAATTTGTGGGTCTCTAGTATTCAAAATGACCCCCCCCCATATGTGACCCCATTTTGAAAACTACACCCCTCACGGAATGTAATAAGGGGTGCAGTGAGCATTTACACAACAAAATAACCCTAGGGGGTTAAATATCCTCTAAATTACATGTGCTACAAATACTAAAACTTAACTTTTATTACTCTTATATAAATATAACAGAAAAGGTGAGAAACACACGTTTAAAATTCCAGTACCACTAATGTCAGTTAGGTATATAAAAATTTACCCAATTTTTTTTTTTTAAATGAACTATGCCTGATGATAGTCTTTTTATATTTCACACTAATACACTTGCTTGCATACACTCATGCTCATTTAATCAAAATAGCAATCATTATGTGTGCACATATGCACATATGGTGGTCTTTCCCATTCACTAGTAAGTAAGATGTGCATTATAGTACTAATTTATTCACTCACTATTAAGTATCAATTATTTCATGTGTATTATAATTTATTCACCTATTATTATGTATATATCATTTATGTATCTATCATGCATCAATAATGTGGCAAGCAAATATTCAGGTCTTCTGAAAAATCGGTCTAACCATCATATACAAAATAGATAGAGGCCGTTTACACTCAACTATAGCCTCTGGTCCATCACTGTTGACCTACTTCTAGCTGGGATGGGGCGGACCAGCCCTGGCAGGGGTAGAGTTAACACCAGTGGAGAAGAGGCGTCCAACAGCGCATGCGCGGAAGCGCCTGCATAGACACACACATAGGCGCATACCCATGTATAAGAGTAACAAAACGGGTTTGCGCAAGTCAGTTGCGCGATGTCACGTGATCCAGGCCGATCATGTCCCAAACAGGTCAGATGACCTGGACAACAGCAAGATACGTATATTAATACTGGATACTGGATAGTAGTGACGTGTATGTTTATTTACATAGGCAAAGACACTGATTGGAGACGACTAACAACACTTTTGATTGTGTAGCTTAAAACAAGCGTGTGATGCAACCCTATATCCTGTCGAATGATTTGTGCAATCTTGGACTAAATCAAGAAATGGGTAAGTGATTGGCTGGTCACACATGAAACAACCTTATCAATTGGTAATTCGAGAGAGTGTTTTAGATTGGATGGTAACTTAATGAGGACACCCTGATACCACATAAAAGGGCTCATTTACCACTGACATTGAATGCTGTCAGTCCATCTCCTTGATAAAGCCACATGTAGTGGCGAAACATGTCGGGGGGTGACAGTATATGGTTTTAATACAGTCCACTATGTCTAAAACAAAAGGAATAATTAGGTAGGGTCAGATCAGGCCAGTGAGCCTTCTAGCCACACCTGCGGTGCACAGCAGGTTACGGAGATTGAGTGCCGTACAGCCACAAGTGATAGTTTCACAGTGATCTCTCTTTTGATAGCCACATATATAAGCGGCTTGAGCATTTTTATGTGCGAGCCACTGTAATAGTGGCATCAATATTTGTAGGGGTTCTTCACCTTACTGTGATATATATAAAGCCAAAGATAGTGCCCACATTGCACAGCATATAAAAGAGGGTAATATAACCCCTGATCTAGTTATGTGGAAAGAGACACAGGGCTGCTGAGTGTGGCACTAGATCAGTTTATACAATAACTGTTGAAATTCCATGATGGTTGCATTGGTGATGACCCACAGTGCTAGTTTTTATATACCTAACTGACATTAGTGGTACTGGAATTTTAAACGTGTGTTTCTCACCTTTTCTGTTATATTTATATAAGAGTAATAAAAGTTAAGTTTTAGTATTTGTAGCACATGTAATTTAGAGGATATTTAACCCCCTAGGGTTATTTTGTTGTGTTGGTTATTACCTCTACATGTGCTATTTGGCCTAATAGAGTAGCATGAATGCAGTGAGCATTTACACACAAGGGCATTTGACAGATCTTTGGAACAGTAGACTGTGCAAATGAAAAATTAAATTTGTCATTGTAACGGATCACTGTTACCGGCTGTTACCATGATCAGATCACTGTTCACGGTAACCGCCGACAAATCAGGATGATCGTGAGGTGGCACCAGTGCCACCTCACTCCTGCTGACAGCACCTATCACCCTTTTTTTCTGGGTCACCAGGGACCCGATTGACCCGGAATCACTGCATATTGCCAGTATGAATATCGCCGGTCTCAGGACCTCCCCAGGGGTTTGCATGGGGTGCCTGCTGAATGATTTCAGCAGGAATCCCGTTCCATTCACTGCCTAGTTACAGGCAGTGAATGGAAATATCCAGGGTGTACAGGTACCTGTACACCCTGTGTCCGGGACAGGCTAAAAGAAAAGAAAGGCAAAACATTTTTTTTTTTTTGCCATATTCTAAAACCCATATTTATTTTTTATTTATTTGCTTTTTTCTTTGATGGTCCTGTGTCATGGTTTACGCCATTTTGGAGTAACTACTACTTTTGATTACTTTTTGAATGAGTGGGTAAAGTGACCAAATATAGAAGTTACAGAGATATGTGGAGACCAATAGATGGACAAACGGTGGCGCCGCCTTGTGCCGTTACCAAAGGCAGAACTTGAGGCCATGAGACTTGAAAAAGAGAGCTGGCGCTCTTGAAACGCGTTGTCTGTTTTTACATTAATAAAAATGCTTTTTAATCCACGGTGCCCCTGGTGGATTTTACTGTTAGCGGTGTGCACCCCCCACAAACCTGGGGTTTTTCTTTTTCCTCCATTCGGACTCCTCCAACCACAACACAAATATGGAAGTTGTAACACTGTACAATTTTTACATTGTTCACTGAGAGAAATAACATGTTATTTTAACCCCTTAAGGACTCAGGGTTTTTCAGTTTTTGCACTTTCGTTTTTTCCTCCTTACCTTTTAAAAATCATAACCCTTTCAATTTTCCACCTAAAAATCCATATTATGGCTTATTTTTTGCGTCGCCAATTCTACTTTGCAGTGACATTAGTCATTTTACCCAAAAATGCACGGCGAAACGGAAAAAAAATCATTGTGCGACAAAATCGAAGAAAAAATGCCATTTTGTAACTTTTGGGGTTTTCCGTTTCTACGCAGTGCATATTTCGGTAAAAATTACACCTTATCATTATTCTGTAGGTCCATACGGTTAAAATGATACTCTACTTATATAGGTTTGATTTTGTTGCACTTCTGGAAAAAATCATAACTACATGCAGGAAAATTTATACGTTTAAAAATGTCATCTTCTGACCCCTATAACTTTTTTATTTTTCCACATACAGGGCGTTATGAGGACTCATTTTTTGCGCCGTGATCTGAAGTTTTTATCGGTATGATGTTTGTTTTGATCAGACTTTTTGATCACTTTTTATTCATTTTTTAATGGTATAAAAAGTTACCAAAAATGCGCTTTTTTTGACTTTGGAATTTTTTTGCGCGTACGCCATTGACCGTGCGGTTTAATTAATTATATATTTTTATAGTTCGGACATTTACGCACGTGGCGATACCACATATGTTTATTTATTATTTTTTACACTGTTTTATTTTTTTTATGGGAAAAGGGGGGTGATTCAAAGTTTTATTAGGGAAGGGGTTAAATGACCTTTATTAACACTTTTTTTTAAACTTTTTTTTTGCAGTGATATAGGTCCCATAGGGACCTATAACACTGCACACACTGATCTTTTACACAGATCACAGGCGTGTATTAACACGCCTGTGATCAGTGTTATCGGCGCTTGACTGCTCCTGCCTGGATCTCAGGCACGGAGCAGTCATTCGCAGATCGGACACCGAGGAGGCAGGTAAGGGCCCTCCCGGTGTCCTGTAAGCTGTTTGGGATGCCGCGATTTCCCCGCGGCGGTCCCGAACAGCCCGACTGAGTAGCCGGGTCACTTTCACTTTCTCTTTAGAAGCGGCAGTCAGCTTTGATCGGCGATGTGTGGTATTAGCCGCGGGTCCCGGCCGTTGATGACGCCGGGACCGACGCCATATGATGCGGGATCGCGGCGCGAACCCGCTTCATATAGCAGGAGCCGGCGTAGGACGTAAATATACGTCCTGCGTCGTTAAGGGGTTAATAATTTTCAATTAAGAAGTCATAGCAATTTTTAATTGTTTTTATATGATAAATAGAAATTTTTTTGAAATTTTTTATTTGTTTGTTTTATATTGTAATCATGGCAGATTGGTTATGGCGATGGACTAGAAATCCGTTGGGGTCTCCCCGCGCAGGTTCAAATCCTGCCGATTAGATTTATCTTTTCTGCCATGACATTTGATACCAAGGCTCGAAAACGTAACTTGTGCCCACTCTGTAACTCTGGAAAGTTCTCTCAAATCTTGGATGTAACTTGTTTTATATTGTGAAAACCTTTACTTAACATTTTAAACTTTCTCTTAACACCTAACCCTGTAATTGCTTAATTGCATGTACAATACACTGCAATACTGCAATGTTGCCTCTTGCCACTAACATTGCTGGCTTGGGTGCCTTCATCAGTCCCTTGACTGCCATAACAGCCACTTGGCTTTGATTGCATAACAGCGGGCTAACCTAAAGGCCCACCTCTTCATCTAGTAGCTTAGATTTCATGATTGCTATTCAACAAGCAGGTGTCAGCTATTTAGCATAGCAGCCATTCATAGTATATGAGTGATCCCACTTTATACATCTCATCCCGGTATTACGACTTACCTGGATTTCAAGTGTTGGGATGTCATAGCTGTATTTTAAATATTTGCTAAGAAGTAAAAAAAAAAGCTGTGAAAAGAAGAGTGGTCATTACATAATAATTAGGAGAGATTGCATCACTGCTGTTAAATTTTAAAAACTGTATAATATTGGAAAAGCCGTAAAAGAAACTTTTTAAATATCTTCTATTCTCTGTATAATTGAGGTTTAAACATAACATATATTCTTTATGTAATGCCTTCTGACTATTCAGTTCCTGACAATAACAGTATAGGAAATAATGTAATGGTTCTCTCAGTGTGGGCTCTTAATTATAATCATTATTTGACAAAAGAGAATATGATGCAGGACGAGGCTGGGGGGAAGTAGACTGTAAAAGAAGTAGACTGTTAAACAGAGGCGGCCGCAATGTAATTACCTGGAAAGCAGGCATTCTGCAAGCCATTCTGAGTGACTACTGTACTCAAGGCTCTGTCCACATCTTTTTCTTTTGATAGTTGATTGGTAACAGCTTCGTAAAATTACAACAGTTGGGGTTCATTTATAAATCTAAAGATTTAACTAGTTGATTTTAAAAATTCTAGAAAAAATGAGTAGGTACACACTAACGGAAACTAAGTTCAGGTGAGGTGAATTTACTGCCACCACAGAGGCCCTTTTTTTATGCATATTTGTGCAGTACATTTGCTACAGATTGTACTCTTCCTGTTGCACAAAGTTTGCAACATCATCATAGGCCTCTTGTGGATCTTTTCAAATGTATTGTGCTAACTAAAATAAGATCTGCATGTGATCCACGGTTTTCAAATATTTCTGAATGTTGTACTTTAGAGATGAGTGAATCGAAGCTGACAAATCCGAATTTGTTACAAATTTCATAAAAATTTTGATTAGCAAAGAATGCAAATATTGCCGTGATTCTATCGCACAAATCACTTCATTAAACTTCATTTAGTGTGGTCCAGGCTCCAGGGCATCTAAAATGGTGGATCCACATGTGGGGACATGGGGCAAGGAACTCTGGGAAGGTGAGAAGACAAGGCGGGAAGGGGGATAGGCAGGAATACCTTGAATTACATGCAGAATGCAGCCTATCAGCAGCCAGTCACCCCTGTGAGGTCACAGCCCTATATAATCGGCAGCGATATTGCAGCCAGTCCCTTCAGTCACTGCAGAGAGATAGGACAGACAGTGTTTGTGTTACACAGAAAATCTTTTTCCAGCAGCGTTTCACCTCCTAGTCACATCAGCGTTCATGTGGACAGAGAGCAGTATTTTTTTTCCACTCAAAAGGATTTTTACTACAGCCATTAACCTCCCAATAACTTTCTACAGCATTGTATTACAGAGAGGGGCAGAGAGCTGTGTGTTGCCTCATACATTTCAACAAGCTGCACACCACATATCTACATCTAAGTAGTTTACTATTTTGTAGCTGTTAATCTGTCAAGGGACTAGATACTGTGAAAGTCCAGGCAAAAGTAATCACCGGCTGGTGTTTTATTCCATTACGTTTTTTTAAGCGTACTGTAGTGCATTTTTCTGCCCGCATAAGTGCATACCACATACCTACATCTAAGTAGTGTACCATTTTGTGCCTGTTAATCTTTAATGGGCCTAGATACTGTGAAAGGCCAGGCAAAAGTACTCACAGGCTGGTGTTGTACTCAAATACTTTTTTAAGCGTACTGTAGCACATTTTTATGCCCTCATAAGTGCATGCCACATACGTACATCTAAGTAGGGCACAATTTTGTACCTGTTAATTTGGCAAGGGCTTAGATACTGTGAAAGTCCAGGCAAAAGTACTCACTGGCTGGTATTCTAAACAAATTCTGCTTTAAGTGTAGTGAAGCGTATTGTACTCCCCTCATATACGCACTAAGTATGTCAGGCAGAGAAGTGCCAGGATGTGCACAGAGGAGTGGCAGAGGCCTAAATTCATCAGGCAGAGGTTGCAGCAGAGTAGGGACGAATGGAAGCAGGAGTGGAAGCAAGAGGCCTGAGCTCCCGGTATCAGCGAGTGGTCGAGTCTCAACCAGCAACCCATCTGCCATCATCGATTGGTTAACAGGGCCATCCACTTCATCACAAGTGACATCTGATACACCCAGTCAACAGTCGGTGGGTTCCTCAGACACAAAACTCAGTTGAAATGGCCCGGGAGCAATCCCTGTCCTCCCATTGCATCTGTCATATGATATTCCCTCCAGTAAAGAAGTATCTTATGCTGTGGGTTTAGCTCCATTATTCAGTGAGGACAATCTAATAGAGGACAGTCAGCAGCTACTGCCCAGCCAATAAGTAGAGAAGACATCTGCTGCTTCCTCCGCTAGGCGGGCAAGTAGTGATGAGGAGAGTGTCGTGGGAGGTGGTGTCACCAGCGTTCAGAGTCCTGAAGCAGACACTCTTGAGGAACCTGAGGAGGACATCAGTGAAGTGCAGACACAACTCGATGATGAGGGTTGCAGGTTGCCTGTGAGACAGCAGCTGAGCCAGCAAGGTGGTAGCATGGTTGGCAGTCAGCATGGTGGCAGAAGTGGAAATTCTGGAGCCAAACGTGCCCGGGGGGACCTCCTGCTTCGCGGCAGCCTATCTTCCCAGGAGGTAGTGGAACATGGGTTCCTGGAGCCGGCGGCAGTAGAAGTCAATTAGTGCGGACTATAGGTGGGAAAATCAGCTACTTGGCGGTCATTCAGTTTTTCATCAAGCATCCAGAGGAGGTTCATATAGCCACATACAAGATATGTCGGCAGAAGGTGAAGCGTGGCCAGGGTCCCAATGTTGGCACCACGGCCCTGTGTCAACATATGCTTCGCCACCATAAAGTGGCCTTGGAGAACCGTGGCTCCGATGTAGTGGTCCAGCCTGCTGCATCACCCAGAGGCACGCCGCTCCCTCTTTCAGCCAGCCAAGGCTCCACCACCTCAGCCGAATAGAGCTGTGTGTCATACCCTCCTTCTGTCTCTCCAGATGGTCCTGATCCTCCTACTTTTAGTCAGTCATTCCGCCAACATTCCATCGGCAAAGCCATGTCCAAGAGACAACAGTATGCCCCCACTCATCCAATGGCACAAAGGCAGAATGTTGCTGGTGCTGCAGTTACTCCCTTTTCAAGTGGTGGACTCAGCACCTTTCAGAGAACTGATGGCGTGTGCCGAGCTGAGGTGGAGAGTGCCAACCCGTCATATCTTTGTTAATAAAGCAGTACCAGCACTGCACAATTTTGTGGAAGGAAGGTGGGCCAGTTGGTGTGTGTACCAAAGTGCACGGCAGCGGCGACGTCTGGAGCTGTAACTATGGTCAGGGACAATACATGTCCTTTACGGCTCACTGGGTGAATGTGGAACCTGCACAGCCACAACACTAACTTGGACAGGTCACGCCGCTTCCTCCTCCACGCACTCAGGCCGTTGGTCCTGTGACAGTGTGCGACTCCGCCTCCTCATCCTCCACCGTGTCCTCAGCCTCCACTGCCCAGACAAGTTTCAGTGCCTCTTCAGCATACCATGTGTGCAGGGCACGTCGGTGTCACGCTGTTCTTCACATGGTTTGCCTTGGCGAACAGAGTCACACAGGGGAGGAACTGCTAAAAGTCATTCGTAAAGAAATCGGAGCATGGCTTACTCCACAAAAACTAGAAATGGGAACCATGGTGACTGACAATGGGAAGAACATCTTGTCTTCGCTGCGACTGGGAAAACTGAGCCATGCGCCCTGCATGGAACACGTGTTCAATCTGGTTGTCAAGCGGTTCCTGAAGTGTTCCTCCCCTTTGCAAGACATCCTAATAATGTCTGAATTTTAACATCAGTGTTGAGGGATAGCCAATGTCACTGTATACATCTACCACAGTAATTCACCTAAATTCCTGTATTGTCTTGTTCTAATTGTTACACATCCACACCGTCTATCTGGTGTAGGATTCTATTGTGGCACTTGTAGTCCGCTGCAGGCATCCTCTATTGTATGCATTTTTATGCTGGGGATCATCCCTAGCAATGGACTACAAGGGCAGGATCTGCTCCCCCAGTATAAATGCACAACTGCATTTGGGGTTGAGCACCTCCAGCCATTTGAGACCACGTTTTTTGTTGTGGTTTACATCCTAACAATGGGAAGGAAACTTTGCATGAACTTCAGCCACTCATACATCGCAAAACACACACTCCTTGAGCTGCAGCATCAGAATGGTATCCCCCAGCACAGTCTGATTTCTGACGTTGCCACACGTTGCAATTCCACCCTCCATATGTTGGACTGACTGTAACAACAGAGAAAAGCCATCACTGATTTCTTAATAATCAAAGCGGATAGGGGTACTCCACTGTGTAACTTCAATGGGAATCAGTGGCAACTCATACGTGACACCAGCTGTTTGCTCAGGCCCTTTAAGGAAGCCACATTATTAGTAAGTCACCAGGATTACGGGATGAATGATGTCATTACTCTGCTTCATTTCTTACAGTACATGTTGGCAACAATGGCTAGTCAGGGCACTGGAGATGTGGTCCCCACATTTCATGGCCACATAAGCCCTGTGGGGGCTGACCTGGAGGAGGAGGAGGAGAGCGAGGGACACAGTGGAGCACAGTTTAGGTTTCGTCAACTGGGCGGCTTTTCTAGTAATCTGACTGAAGAGGAGGAGCAGCCAGAGGAGCTAGAGGGTTATGAGGAAGGCGAGACAGTGGACCAAGACACACCGTGGCAATATGCAGTGGAGATGGAGGCAGGGAGTCCCTCTGAGTCACTTGCACAAATTGCAAGATGCATGCTCCCTTGCCTGTGTAATGACAGTCCGATTGTCACCATTTGACAGCGGGATGACTTCTGGATCTCCACCTTATTGAAACCTTGCTACTGCCACAAAATAGGGGCCTTTTTTTACACCCACTGAGAGGGAGGACAAACTGACCTATTACAGAGGCATCCTATGTAGTCAGTTGGCCGATGCCTATCGGTGCCATCGTCCATCCTCTCGCAGGTCTGAATTAGGGGGCCCCCTGTGCACACCTTCCACTGCCATGGCTGCTGGGGAGGGGTGGCAGCAGCAGTACCAGCTCCATCAGCAGCAGCCTGAGTCTACAGTTGCTCATGAGTACCTTTCTTCACCCGCATAGTGAAGCAACTAATCAGCAGCAGGTAGACATAGAGCAGGACCTGTACCAGCAGGTGGTGGCATACCTTGACATGCCCATGCCATCACACATTGAAAACCCGCTAGATTTTGGGCAGCCAAACTTGATTTGTGGCCGCAACTTGCAGAGTTTGCCGTGGAAAAGCTGTTCTGCCCGGCCAGTAGTGTGCCATCAGAGCGGGTGTTTAGTGTGAAGGTCACCATAGTCACCCCAAGGACTTTGTGAAGATGAATCAGGCATGGATCAGCCAGGATTTCCACCTACCAATGCCTGATGCATTAGAGTAGATTGACCATGGTGCCACACTAACACTTCACAAATATGGAAAGTGCCAAACAGATTTAAGGCACTGCTCCCCAGTTATAAACTTTCCGCCGCATCAGACCTTTTTTGACCCACCTTCATCACTGGGTACTGGTATTGCCACGCACCACACCACTCTGTCACCGGATCACTTTCAGGACTCCTGATGCTGCTGCTGCTACCTCCAGGCTGTGCCATTCAGCCACTATATTGTCTCCTCATGCTTCAGCCACCACCAGGCTGTGCCATTCAGACACTATATGGTCTCCTCCTACTTCAGCCACCTCCAGGCTGTGCCATTCAGACACTACATGGTTTCCTTGTTCTTCAGCCACCTCCTGGCTTTGCCATTAAGCCACTATATGGTCTCCTCACGCTTCAACCAACTCCAGGCTGTGCCATTCACCCACTATATGGTCTCCTCATGCTTCAGCCAACTCCAGGCTGTGCCATTCAGACACTATATTGTGTCCTTATGCTTCACCACCTCCAGGCTGTGCCATTCAGCCACTATATGTTCTATTCATGCTGCTGCCAACTCCAGGCTGTGCCAATCAGCCACTGTATGGTCTCCTCATGCTGCCACAAACTCCATGCGGTCATTCAGCCACTATATGGTCTCCTCATACTGATACCACCTCCAGGCTCTGTCATTGTTCCACCATGTGACACATGACTCCTTGTTAGATTTGGTCCTTTGTAACCATACGGCGGGGCCCGGGACATGGGAGTGTAATCTTAAATTTCAATTTCAAAATCTTCAATTTCAATTTTAAAATTCCTCTTTTAATATTATGGATTGTGAAGCCCCATTGTCTACTCATGCTGCTGCCAGCACCAGGCTGTGCCATTCAGCCACCATATGGTTTACTGATGCTGATGGTCCTGAGACATTACCTAAAAATATTTAATGGTAGCACTAGCCTCCATAAATCTTCAATTTCAATTTAAAAATTCATCTTTTAATCTTAGGGATTGTGAAGCCCTATTGTCTTACTCATGCTGCCGCCAGCTCCAGGCTGTGTCATTGTGCCATCATATGGTCTCCTTATGCTGTTGGCACCTTAAATTAAACTACATTTTTAAAATTTTAATATATCTAAAATCTTCAATTAAAAATTTCAAAAATATCTTTAATCCTCTCTATTGTGAGTCCCTATGGTCTTGTCAGGCTGTTTCCGCCTCCAGACTGGGCCCTTCTGCCACGATATGGTCCTCTCATGCTGCTGCCAATTCCAGACTGTGCCATTCTGCCAGATTATGGTCTCCTCATGCTGCTGCCACCTCTAGGCTCTGTCATTGTGCTGCCATGTGACTCCATGCTAGATTGGGTTTTGTGGTCATACAGTATTAGCTCCGGGATATTAATCTTGGTAATCTAAGTAAACACCGGGACATTAATCTTGGGAATCTAACATGAATCTTAAATTTAAAAAATCTATGTAATCTTTTCAAGACTGAGGCCCCATGGTCGTCTACTTCATATTATCTGTGGAATTATCACAAGAATACAAAGGAATGGCTTGGAGTGATAATAATGAACCATAACTGATTAAATGAAACATTAGCATTTTCATAGTCAGGGGGGTGCTG
The DNA here is from genome assembly GCF_029499605.1 of Hyla sarda. Taxonomy (NCBI): domain Eukaryota; kingdom Metazoa; phylum Chordata; class Amphibia; order Anura; family Hylidae; genus Hyla; species Hyla sarda. Next base: position 340,694,260 of record NC_079191.1, on the reverse strand, counting down.
AGAGGCTGGGGCTGGAACAGGTGGTATCTCGCCTGGCGGAGGACCACCAGCTCGATGCTCACCAGAATGGGTACTCAAAAAATGTAAATAAATTAATATTAAAGTAAATTAAAATTACATAAAAAATCTCTTTATTCTCTTCTCTTTGACACCATATGGTCTCCCTGCTGCCACATCAACACTCTGCAGCAGTGATTCTAATAGAAATGCCTGTAATCTGCATGTCATACTGAATAACAGTATTATTTAACTAACACAGCACTCTCCCTATGCGTATTAGGACAAGGCAAAGTGTTCTACACATCTATTGAGGTGATTTTTTCAAAAGTTTGCTCATCTTTATTGTATGTGATAGATATTTCTAAGCTGCTAATTCCTCTAATCTATAAATATAGTCCCCACTGGTTATTTACTGGTTTATAGTAGGTGTAGATCGGTTTACTTAGGTTTATTAAATGGTACCTGTCATTAGAAATAAAAATAATATGTTATAGATTAGCCTATTTCAATTACTTATTATACTTAAATATAGTTAATATACTTAATATAGTTCTTTATAAAAATGTTGTGACTTTATGTGTTAAATTAGTCTTCAAAAGTTTGGCCCCGAGGGGTCCTCCTTCTGGTCTTGCATGCAGTTGTGCTTGCAAATTGTCTCCTGCAGCAACCTAGCAGAGACAAAAGTCAGGAAAGGCAGGTGGTACCTCAGCCCAGCACAATATATAGAGTGTATAGAGCTGAATATTTCCCTTTGAGCAGAGCAAGACTGTAGAGCCATGATGCCTTCAGTGCATAGTGCTGAATATTGTGCTTAATATTTCTGCTTTCTTTCCAAGCTGCTGGGCAGAGCTGACACATTGTAGAGTTTAGTGCGGAGAGCTGGGGGGGGGGGGGGGGTGAGATCTCAGCCAATAACAGCCTATCTTGGACTGAAGTGATCTTAGCTGTGAGTAGCAGAGTGAGGGAAGAAGTTCTCCCCATCAGGGCTTCAGATGATGTCACACCTGCGGGAGAATGTCCCTTTACAGTCTGTGGAGCTGACCAAGACTGAGCAGAAGATAAAGAACTACATCTAGGTATAAAATATTGGTCGCCAGGTCTCAATGCATTGCATTGCTGCTCAGCCTATTGCTGTCTGAGGCAGGACATCACTGCTGATGGCGATTAGCTGAGCCTGCAGTGTCACGCGTTTGAGCACGGGATCCAGAAAAAAGACAGATGTGGGGTCTGGAGTAGCCATACCGAGACACTGAGGGAGTGGTGGCAGGTGAGTCTTGTTTGTTGTTTTTGTTTGTTGTTTTATATTCTGGCTGCCCAGGCATAATGGCTGCACATATTTCTGCGTGAAACTTCTCCTGAAAGAGCCATATCAATGAGGACCATACATCAAAGCCACTGGTAAGGTAATTGCCAGAGTGGCCATTTTAAATTGTTCAGGCCATAATAGAAGCTGTTGTTTCCCATGGTAAATGCTTATATAGCAACGGTTATCTTGATTCTGCAATAGATATACGTTCCGTACTTGATTTTGGTGCAATGTTTTGTTTAATAATATAGTCTAGGCTGTTTGATATAAGCAAATTAAAAAAAATCCTGGAGTGCTTCTTTAACATTCAGAGCCCTTCTACTGGCTAATACTAAGTCATTGTGTCATGACCGACTGGGTGGTGCAGGGAGAGTGAGCCCTAAGCTGCCCCTAGTGACACTCTCCCTGCCTATTTGCCTATACACCCTAAGTGGTGAATCGACAACTTGGAGCCGGTCCCTGCCTTCGCTAAAGTGCTGTGGCATAAAACCAATAATACACAGAGCCTGTGTGCGAAAAGAAAAAACAAGAGACCAGAGGGGGCATGCCTCGTGTGGTACTGTTTGATAGATTAAAAAATTAGAGAGGGGAGGAAGGAGTGGGGCATATATACCCCTTAGGTAGTAGCTGCTCACCTTAGAGCAAGTTTAAACTTGCATATCACCCCACAAGTGGGGTTACAAAGAAGGCCGTAACCGCTGCTAGGCCTGAGGTTACAGGTGAGGTGGAACCGTCTCCTGGAGAAAGGCAAGTAGTGGTCGAGCAAAAGAAACTCTGTGTGGCATTGCTGGTTCCGTGGATAGGTGTAATGAACCAAATCTGGAGAAGAGTAGTTTTAAAAGCTAGGAGGTTTATTTCATAACAATAAAAACAATAAAACCAGTGCAGAATAAGATTACACATTTTGGAGGAGCCACCCCCTTCTTATGCAATAAACCTCCCAGCTTTTAAAACTACTCTTCTCCGGATTTGTTTAATTACACCTATCCACAGAACCAGCAGCCCCACACAGAGGTTCTTTTGCTCGACCAATTATATACATAGTCAGTCACAGGCCAGAAAAAGAACGGGAATAAAAAAAAAAAAAAACAGAACAGATAAACCAGACAGGCTACAAATAATAAAAGGGCAGAATATAGTGTATTAACAAACAGTTCACAAACCGGAATCCAAATAAATGGCAGACATGATAAAATTAACAAGACTAGGTATGGAACAGGTATACAGCAGATTCCAGTAGATGCAGGGGATGGACGGAAGAAATGAATGAAAAACACTAAACTAATCAGGAACATAGGACACTATTCACACTGGGACGCAGAACATAAACAAACATAAACTTCATAAAAATGCATACAAGAAAATCAAACTCTACAACATAGAGATACACTGGTCAGAATATTAGACAGGATATTTTTCAAGATACAAAACAGGATATATTACAAGATACAAGAATAGAATCGGATGAGTCTAAATAGATACTCCAGGATACCAAACAGGGATTATAAAAATGAGATTCACAGTGTGAACACAGACTAAGCAGAACAAAATTAAATCCTAAAAACCTACAAACGTAACAAACTAAAATCTACAATAAACAAGACTTTTTAACCATGGCTAAAACTCAGATAAAATCACAAGATAAATACAAGGTAAATGCTTAAGCAGACATAGTCAGAGTATTGCACAAACAGATATCATAGTAGCATTATTGCACAAAATAACCAGGAGCCAGAATGCAGGAGAACTCTTGTTAAAATAGACACACCCAAGATCTCATTGGTTCTGAGCATTAACCATTCCCAATCCAGGGAGAATAGCAAATTGCTCAAAACAAACTAGTGTGTGAATACACACCTAAACAGAAAAATACAAAAAGAAATAAACGGACATTAAATATGGTTTAGTAATAGGCACCATCTATCAAATAGCTTGCACTACTAAGCCAAAAAGTAAGAAAAAAACACACAAACACAATAAAAAAAAAACAAACAAAAAAAACGATCTGTTTAAATAAAAAAAAATTCTTGAAATTTCTTGATCCTTCAACCTCTTGATCAGAGGCTTTTTTCCAGTAAAAAATATATGAAAAAAGAAAAATGCTAGTAAAAAAAAGGTAAATTAAATAAAAACCATACCCAGCCCAAGGAATCTATTCCAGTAAATTAGGGATGCATTCCTTGCTCGTTGTATGTAAGCAGGTTTGACCGAAATAATCCACCTAATGTTTGTGTTTTTGCCAAACTTATTTTTTTCCCCCGCAAAGTTTGGACCATCTAGGTTATCCAGATTTGGTGCTTTCACACTAGAATATGTTAGGTTTGTCGACATGCATAAACTTAATAATAGTATTTACCGAAACATTAGGAATTATGACATAGTAGGGTTTTTTGCAGCAAGCAGTTTAGTTGAGGATCTTTATACATTATGAAGCCAACTGGCTAGAGGCGATCAGTATCATTATGTGTTCTGTAACCTACTATTATTGCTGGTAATTTGGTAGTTTGGTAGTAAGTTTGCTATTATGACTGTAGTACAAATATGACTGAACCATCTGCAGCATGGAAAATGTGGGCATAATATGGGCTGCTGACAGCTGCACTGTTTTTGTTTGGCCTTATTGTTAATCCTACAATGCTATGACAAGGGAAATGGCCTTTCAGTTTTTCCTCCATGGTTAACTGTCTCATGATATCGTACATTTAATGTGCATTCCATGTTCAAACATGCAACTGAGGTCCAAAATACATGTACAAAAGTATTAAGTTGAAAAAAGCACAAAAGAGTCCAAGATCCTTTTCACCTCATAGTCAGTAGTCAGTGCGGGTAGTTTAGAGCAGTTAAAGGAGCTATTCAGAGACTCTGTTAGAATCTACTGATTCATTTACATAATTCACTTTGTCAGAATGTAACAGTTTTACCATACCCAAATGACTCATATTCCGACTGATGCACTGCTTGCTGGTCTGCTAATCTTTATCTATTGCCCTTGCTTTTTAAAAATGCCTGAGGCTGCTGACAACTAATTTATTTTATTTAGCTTTATGGAGGAATTAATTTACCTTGCCCATGATTGTGCACTGCAGGTAGTAATTCACCTAAAGGTATCTTGTATTTTTAAATAGAATTCTGTGGGTGGTAAGATGTCTCAAACATTTTTAGTACTTCACTTCAACAGAATCCTTCCATTCTTTCTTTTTTTCTCTCTTGTTCCATTTATTGTTTCTAATATTTCACAATATTGTATAATTAGCTATGCACTTCTTCGTTAAAATGTGTATTGAAGATGATGGTCATGGCATGCATTTTGGTCTCTTTTTGGCCCCTAAGATACCCTGTCCTGGGAAAAGAGCCAAACTAGGCAGTTGTTTATGACTGAAATCTCCATTATACCTCACCAATGGCCCGATACCCCTGGAGATTTCCCTTTAAACTGTTTCTGTCATTAGCTCCTTTCTATTCTCTCTCTTGTGGGGCCACAGGCCACTTGTAGGTGGCACAAAGGTAGCCATTTTCTAGTGTTGTGGCATTAATACTGTCAAAGCCACATAACTACTGTATAAAAGACACAAAGTGGGGGTTTATACTTTGCGGGGCAACAGCTATGGGCAATATTACTACTTAGGGGTCCAAAAAAGGCATTTTTACTATTTAGTAAAGTAAAAGTTGAGTTGCAGGTTTTGTGTACTGCAAAAAGTTGCAAAACAAAGTGCTTAGGCATATGTGCGACATATTATGGACCAACTGTAAGAAAATGAAAAAGCTCTAAATACAATGATAAATATCCCCCATAATGATTTGTAAAGACCTGGAATGGAACTATGGACCTAAGGCAATATACTTGGTAATATAAATCATGTGACTGGCTGGTGAGCAATCGGAACTAAGTGTATGCAGACTTATGAACAGGGGTCATTTAAGTTCAAATAGAATCAGCACATCCAAACGAAAAAAACTGAAGAAGCAAAAAAATGTATAAATAAAAAAAATAATGAAAAGGGACTCACACATGCATAAGACTGTGATTAATTAAACTCGGGTTGCTTGGAGCAGGCTTTTTCTTGAACAGGCTACTGACTAGGCCCAAACTATTCTGTGTGACCTAGTGGAGAACAGGCAGGCACATTTTCACAGTACTCTGGCCATACTAAATTGGTTTGGTTTCAGCATTCATGTGACCAAGCTCATTCAATCATCTCTCCCGCTTGTAGTGAGGGAGCAGCGCCTCCTCTCTGATACAAAAGTAGAGTGCTCACGTAACCCCAAGCTCTCATGTCACTAAGATGTGAGAGTGAAGGAAATTGCATATTTATTTATATTCATTATGCCTTATTGAGTAGGCAGGGAAGCTGTGTGTTCCAAGGTGCACAGAAGCGCCTTAACAATAGAACCATGATGGAGAATAACAATAAAAGTACTGGACTGATTTATGTAAGTAACACATAATTTTACTCCTGTTCACCAGTACTATAACCCATTGTATTGGTTTTAGTGCAGGTGAACAGGCTGGCAGTTTTCCTTTAAAAAAACAGAAACCTTTTAAATTCTAATTTACGAGTAATATTTTTCAGTCACTGTTTGGTGGCAATGAAAGTAGACAGGATGGAGTGATATCTAGTTTTGCTCACGAATATTCGTCGCGAATATAGCATATTTGTGAATTCACGAATATTTAGAATATCGCAAATAATATTCGCGATTGCGAACATTCGTTTTTTTCCTAAACTTGTTTAAACACAGATCACATTATAGTGATCTCCATCTATGGATAAATGCATTGCTGGTATGATTAGAGACCATGGGGGGAGAATCTGAGGCGATTAGTTTGTGCATGCGAATATTCGTATTGCGAATATTCGTATTGCGAATATTCACGAATATTTTCCACGCCCTTCTTATGCCTCTGAGCCAATGATAGTTCTGCAACCACAGTTGTCAGAGGTTAGCAACCTCCCTAGCAACCAATAGAAACTTGCTGGCACGACCAGTATATAAGATCACTCCCAGAAGTATTTGCTTGCAGATTCACATGGTGGTTGTGAGAGTGGAGTGCTTCTGTCATTTTTCCAGCGTTCTTTGAGCTTTGAGCTTTGTGCTTCATAGTACTACCTTAGACCCAACTGCTTTTTTCAAAGCAAAAGACCCAACTGCTTTTTTCAAAACACATATCTTTGTTTTTTTTGTCTAGGTTAGTGTAGATTAGTGTTAGATTTCTGTGTAGTTAGTTTACGTGTAAATTTCTTTAAGGTAGGTTAATTTAGTGTGTGTTTAGTTTGTGTGTTTTGTGTTAAAAAAGAGAAAAAAATTAGGTTTAGTTTAGTCATATATTAGTTTGTGTAAGTAGAGTTATTGTTTAGTTTATATTAGTTTAGTATTTGTTTTCATCGTCCGTGTCAGCGTCTGTCTGTTAGCTTAAAAAAAACAAAAAACAAAAAAAAAGTTTAGTTTTAGCTGTTAGTTTAGTTTTAGTTCCAGTTTAGTAGTTGTTGTCTGTGTCCTTGTCTTTGTCTTTGCATATAGTTTAGTATTTGTTGTCATTGTCCGTGTCTGCATCAGTTAGTGTAAAAGAAAAAAAGTTTTAGCTGTAGTAGTTTAGTTCTTCTAGTTTAGTAGCTGTCTGTGTCCTTGTCTACGTCTTTGTCCTTGTGAAAAAAAGAATTATTGTAGTTGAGTAGTCTTTGTCTGCGTCTTTGTCTGCGTGCTTGTCTTTGTTTAAAAAAAAAACATCTCAAATTCCCCCCCCCCCCAATAAAGTTTCACCCCCCCCCCCATCAGCACGTATGAGCAACATACGTGGCCGTGGCAGCAGGGGTAGGGGAGTTACTCCCAGTGCTGGGTCGCTGCCAGCACGGGGTAGCTCTCGCGCCCCTACAAGTGGATCAGGTGGAAGGGGAGTCCGTCTGATCTGCTATTTTTTTTCCTTGGGCAGCCGCCCGAAAATAGCATCTCGGGCTCCGATAGTGGTGGAGTGCCGCGGAGCCCTCAGACCCGACTCCCAGCAGCCCCTACAGCAGCACCACCAGTACACCGGTTGTGCCTTTAGGACCCGCCCCCAGCCCCCAAGAGTCAAGCCTCTTACTGTTTGACAGTGACAGTCAGAGGGTTATCTTGGGGGAGGCCCTGCATCAGGCAGACATCCAGTTCTGTCCTGATGCTCAGGACCTTTTGGAAGGGATGATGGAGGAGGAGGAAGGGGTACCTGCTGTCAGTACCCCAGAGACATCCCTTCCAAGTGGTTCGGGTGTTTTTGGGCAAGAAACACCCGCATCTAGTCAGACCCAGGCGTCAGTGAGGGGACAGCAGAGCCAGGTTAGCGGCTCCATGTCAGCTGTTTCCCTCAGTACACCACAGTTTAGCCCTGGGTCTGACATATCAGGGGGCGAAGAGGAGGGTGACCTAACATGGGTGCCACCTCCCTTGTCAGTTCACAGCAGCAGTGATGAGGAAGGTAGGCACCTTTGGGGAAACGGTGCGCTAGGTCACCAGGGAGACCAGCGTCAGGGTCTCCCCTGATGATGGCAGCAGGAGGTGTCAGCAGCAGCAGCCAGCTCCACCTGTGCGCACCGAGCCCGAGCAGGTGCAAGTCAGCATCACCCCATCTGATAGGAGGGGGGTGCTGAAGTCACCTGTCTGGGCTTACTTTACCCTGGCAGCAGACAATCCTACCATAGCCATCTGCCAGCTTTGTCGTGCCAGGGTGAGGAGAGGGAAGTGTTTGGCTCGGCTGGGTACCACAGCTCTGACCCAGCATGTCCGAGTCAACCACTGGCAGGAGTATGAGCGGATGAGGTGTGGTGGTAGCAGCGCCACCACTAGTGTGCAGGGTACAGCAGCCCCTGCCACACCCTCACCTGTTCCCATTAGTTCATGCTCCTCCGCTCCCTCTGGTGGAGGTACTGGTACCGGCAGCCAGACCTCTTCCTCCATTGCACCCTCCTCTTCAGTGTCCTCCACTGCCGTCCGGCACCAGCCGTCTGTCACTGACGCATTTGACCGCACCACTCCCTTCCCCCCTGGAGACCGACATGTGCGTTCCCTCAATGGGCTCCTGGAAAGGGTTATCGCCCAACATCTGCTGCCCTTCAACATCGTGGACAGCAACCCCTTCAGGCAGATGTTGGTGCAGGCCCAACCCAGATGGCATGTCCCCAGCTGCCATTTTTTTTGCCAGGACTGGTGTCCCTGCCCTACACCAGCACATTGTGGAGAATGTATCCCTGTCTCTGGATCACGCTGTCAGCGACAGGGTGCATCTCACAATGGATGTCTGGAACAGCAGACATGGGCAGGGGCGATACATCAGCTTCACGGCCCATTGGGTTTCCCTCCGAGGCGCCGGGGAGGGGTCGGCGGCATCAGATTTTTTGGTGCCGCCCCGGGATGTCCAGGGGAGAACTGCTGGTCTCCCTCAAGCCACTGTCTCCACAGCTGCTGAGCCTCCCAGCAAGCGTCCCTGTAGCTACTCAAGTGTGGGTCACGTGCGCTGTCAGCCCGTTCTCCAGCTTGTTAGCTTAGGGGACCGGAGACACACTGGACTGCACTTCAGGCTCAGGTCCAGAAGTGGCTGACACCCCGATGGCTCCAGGCAGGTATGGTTGTCTGTGACAACGGCAGCAACCTACTCTCTGCCCTCCATGCTGGCAGTCTGACCCACGTGCCCTGTCTGGCACATGTCCTCAACCTTGTGGTGCAGAAGTTCCTGCACACCTATCCTGGGTTGAGTGACATTGTGCTAAGGGTACGTAGGATTGCCAGCCACTTCAGGCGCTCCCCAACCGCTGCCGCGTCCCTGTCCAAGTTGCAGCAGGACAACAGCCTGCCCCCTCACAGGCTGATTGTGTACAGTGTGACGCGGTGGAACTCCACCCTCCACATGCTGGAGAGGTTGTGGGAGCAGTGAAGGGCGGTGAGAGAATACCTGCTGGAGCAAGGCACTTCCGGGCTAACACAAACCCTCCCGTACATCACCAATGTGGAGTGGGGGCAGATACAGCAGGTCTGCCATGTGTTGGCCCCTTTCGAGCAGGCGAGCAAGATGGTCAGCACGGAACATGTCGGGCTCAATGACGTGCTCCCCATAGTGTTCCTGCTGGACAGGGCACTAGATCGCCTGCTCGATGCTGGGGAGAGTGCCTTGGTGGAGCAGGAGGAGGCAACACTGCTCCACAAAGACCAGGCCCAGGACGAGGAGGAGGAGGTTACTGCTGACGTCCTGGAGTCAGGGCTTGGTCAGGAGGGAGAGCCGGTGTTGGGGGCACCGATAGTCTGGGGGTGGGGCATCTCGGAGCGTGAGCAGCAGTGCCTGCAACATGAGGAGCAAGAGGTCATGGACCCGGGCAGCCAAGAGGAGTCACAGCGGGCTGTGCTCTTCCCCATGGCTGCCCACATGCTGCGATGCCTCAGGAGGGACCCCCGGATCAAGACTATCAAGGAGAGGGATGATTTTTGGATGGCCACCCTTTTAGATCCGCGGTGCAAGGGGAAACTGGAGCAGTTCCTCCCAGCCAGCCGGAGGCAGCACCGGATGGAGGAACTGCAGGCCCGCATGGTCAGCCGGTTGGAGCAGGCAACTCCCCGGCCTCCAGTTGTCCCCGCCCATCTCACCCAGCAGCAGCCGAGCAAGGGACCTAATGGGTGAGATGAGGATGTTCTTCCAATCTGAGCGACCTAGTAGCAGCAGCAGCAGTCACCACCAGCGGCTAGCCCGCATGGTGGCAGACTACATGGGGTCTGTTGGTGCTTCTGACAGTATGAGCACCGACGACCCCATGGAGTACTGGGTTGCCAGATTGGACACCTGCTGCGAGCTCGCTCAGTATACGCTGGAGTTATTGTCTTGCCCCCCCTCCAGCGTACTGTATCTGAGCGGACATTCAGCGCGGCAGGTGGGGTGGTCACGGACAAGAGGACCCGTCTGTCCACAGACTCCGTGGACAGGCTCACATTCATCAAGATGAATGAGTCCTGGATCGGCGGCGACTTTGTGGCACCTGCCGTCAGCTCAGGGCGCTGAAGGGTCCCTTGTCATTCATTCCCTCTCCTTGGCTCTCCCTCCATTAAATCCGTTGTTTTTTTTAACTTTTTAATTATATATATATATATATATATATATATATATATATATATATATATATATGAATTTATTTATTTTATAATCATAGTAGAATGGCTTGATATAGTAATTTGATGATGAATTTATTAATTTTTTAATCATGATTTAATTTCTATATTATTTATAATCATGAAATTAGGTAAATAAATCTGTACATTTGATTTTAATTATTTATTTAGCTATTTAGTTATTTATTTATGTATGTATCTGTCCTTAGGGTCTTCTCTGGCAGAGTGACCCCAGGGCCCCCTGTTATGTTTCTCAGGTTTTTAATTTAATATCTTAACTTGTGTGCAAAAGTAGTGTTCTACTTTTAAAATTATGTTTAATTTATAAGTCAAGTGTTCTTTAAGTCTATCAAGGTCAGGTGACTCAGGCAGACCAATTAGACCATTGTTGTTAACTCCTCCCTACGATAAGCCCACATGGAAATTTTTATTCAGCAGTTATAAACAACAAAAATAATAATTAAAAAGGAGACCACACATTTTTTCTAAAGAATAACTTTTTAATAAATCATAAAATTAACTATAACAACAAACAAAAAAAAATCTAAGATAACTTAATTTATCTCCTCTCATTTTATTCTTGTTTTCGCGCTCCATGCGCGTATATGTCTCCATATGCTTTCACATCTTCTCCTGATGTTTTGTCAGGACTCTCATTTTTTTTAAGTTGTTTTGCAAGAGATATGAAATAAAATTTTGAATTACTTGTAATGAAGAGTCAAAAGGATTTTTGTATAGTACATGTAAAAGCACTTACAATACATAACGTAACAATATATTAAACTAAGTAATAACTTAGTTATTAAGTATAAATGCTTTATAAATAAGATTAACAATTTTTTTTCTTTAACCCCTTAAGGACCGAGCCCTTTTTCGACTTCAGGACCAGAGCATCTTTTGAACATCTGACCACTGTCACTTTAAACATTAATAACTCTGGAATGCTTTTAGTTATCATTCTGATTCCGAGATTGTTTTTTCGTGACATATTCTACTTTAACATAGTGATAAAATTTTGTCGTAACTTGCATCCTTTCTTGGTGAAAAATCCCAAAATTTGATGAAAAAATTGAAAATTTAGCATTTTTCTAATTTTTAAGCTCTCTGCTTGTAAGGAAAATGGATATTCAAATTAAATTTCTTTTTGGGTCACCTATACAATATGTCTACTTTATGTTTGCATCATAAAATTGATGAGTTTTTACTTTTGGAAGACACCAGAGGGCTTCAAAGTTCTGCAGCAAATTTCCAATTTTTCACAAAATGTTGAAATTCGATATTTTTCAGGGACCGGTTCAGTTTTGAAGTGGATTTGAAGAGTCTTCATATTAGAAATACCCCATAAATGACCCCATTATAAAAACTACACCCCCCAAAGTATTCAAAATGACATTCAGTCAGGGTTTTAACCCTTTAAGTGTTTCACAGGAATAGCAGCAAAGTGAAGGAGAAAATTCAAAATTTTTTACACTCGCATGTTCATGTAGACCCAATTTTTGAATTTTTGCAAAGGGTAAAAGGATAACATTTTTACATATATTCATAACCCAATTTCTCTCGAGTAATCACATACCTCATATGTCAATGTAAAGTGTTCGGCGGGCGTAGTAGAGGGCTCAGAAGGAAAGGAGCGACAAGGGGATTTTGGAGAGAACATTTTTCTGAAATGGTTTTTGGGGGGCATGTCACCTTTAGGAAGCCCCTAGGGTGCCGAAACAGCAAAAAAAAAACACATGGCATACCATTTTAGAAACTAGACCCCTTGAGGAACATAACAAGGAATTAAGTGAGCCTTAATACCCCACAGATGTTTCATGACTTTTGCAAATGTAAAAAAAAAATGCCTGTTTTCCCGAAAATTTTACATTTTTAAAAAGGGTATTTATCTAAAATGCTTGATTTGCCAAAACATTTACATTTTACAAAGGGTTAAAGCAGAAAATACCCCCCCAAAATTTTAAGCCCAATTTCTCCCGATTCAGAAAACACCCCATATGGGGGTGAAAAGTGCTCTGCTGGCGCACTACAGGTCTCAGAAGAGAAGGAGTCACATTTGGCTTTTTTGAAGGAAATTTTGCTCTGGGGGCATGCCGCATTTAGGAAGCCCCTATGGTGCCAGGACAGCAAAAAAAAAAACCACATGGCATACCATTTTGGAAACTAGACCCCTTGGGGAATGTAACAAGGGGTAAAGTGAGCTTTAATACCCCACAGAGGTTTCACGACTTTTGCATAAGTAAAAAAAAATAAAAAATTTACCTAAAATGCTTGGTTTCCCAAGAAATTTACATTTTTACAAAGGGTTAAAGCAGAAAATAATTTGAAGCCCAATTGCTCCCGATTCAGAAAACACCCCATATGGGGGTGAAAAATGCTCTGCTGGCGCACTACAGGTCTCAGAAGAGAAGGAGTCCCATTTTGGCTGTTTGGAAGGAAATTTTGCTCTGGGGGCATGCCGCATTTAGGAAGCCCCTATGGTGCCAGGGCAGCAAAAAAAAAAACACATGGCATCACATTTTGGAATCTAGACCCCTCTGGGAACGTAACAGTGTTACAGTGAGTACTTACACCTCATAGGTTTTTTGAACAGTGGGCCGTAAAAGTGAAACATTTTATTTTTTTTGCACTATATTGATAGTGTTACCCCAAATGTTTCATTTTCACATTGGGTAATAGGGCAAAAGGCCTCCAAAATTTGTAGAACAATTTTGTCAGAGAAAAAAAAAAATACCCCATATGTGGATGTAAATTGCTCTGTGGATGCACTACAATGCTCAGAATAGAAGGAGTGAACATTTTGTTGAAATTGAAGTCGGGGTTCATGTGCATTTATAAAGCCCCCAAAAGCAAAAATAAACCCACATGTGACACCATTTTAGAAACTACACCACTCAATGAACGTAACAAGGGGTACAGTGGGAAATAACACCTCACAGGTTTTTTGAAAAGTGGGCCATAAATTGGAAAATAAAATTTTTTTACACTAAAATGCTGGGGTTACCCAATTTTTTACATTTTCACAAGGGGTAATATGAGATATTGGGTTACAAATTTTTGAGGGCTTTTCCCCCTGACTATAAAAATACATCCAGATATGGAGTAAAGTGCTGGACGGGCGCACAACAAGGCTCAGAAGTCATAGAGGTCACTTTGTATTTGTGGCCTTTGGCATATCAGTAGCTGACGGTTACATACATTCCGAGGAAAATACAAAAATGAAACACCCACATGCGACACCATTACAGAAAGTACCCACCCTGAGGAATGGGTATAGGGGTAAAGAGGACATTTTTAACGCACAGGTGTTTCCTAAATTTATTTTCCAGGAATGGATGAAGGGTAGCTTTTGAAAATTGCAATTTTCAACCTATGCTCTGCTTCATCTTTCTGGGAACAACTAACATGTGACTCCGAATTGTCGCCTGGAAATACGACAGAGCTCAGCGAGAACTCTTCGCATTTGAGGCGGATGTTTGTTACGGACCTAACAGTTACATACATTCAGAGGAAAATACAAGAAAGGAACACCCACATGTGAGAATACTACAAACAGTACACCCCCTAGGGAAGGTGTATAGGGTGAAGTGGAGATTTGGAACAGACGGGTGTTCCAGGAATTGATGAAGAGTACTATGGGGGGAAGAACATATTTTAGAACTGATATGCCAATTATTTTCCCAGAATGATGACCCAGAGTACAGCCAAAAGTAAAAATGATGCCCGCCCCAAACCCTAAACTCTGAATCATCATTCTGGGAAGGGGATGTGTGGGGCCGTCCCTATTCTGTTACCTCAAATGCGCAACCCGCTCAGGTGGGGAGAGAGAGCGTTGCGCATTTGAGGCAACTGCAAACCTCCAATGCTGTTGACTCTGTGTCCTATGACCCATTTTTTGGGGGACAAAGATATTATGAGGGGCATTTTGGGTTTGATTTTTTGGGGGGTAGGGTATTTTGGTATAAAATTTGGAAGTCAATGTACCCTGGACTGGTACATTGGAGCCGAATTCTGGGGAATTAAAATCAGGGAGAAGGATTAAAAATGTAGTACTCCATGGAAGTGTGATACTCCCTGAAGCAGTTTTTAACGCAGAGGCCCGGATGATCGGGGCAAGTGTCACACTGAGTGGTGGTATCCTTCCGAATCCCCCTCTTGTGACACACTCTGCATTTTTTCTGAGATCGTCCCTTCTTTCCAGTGTGGGGGACCTCACCTGGAAAGTGTTGGCCGGGGACGATCCGGGGCACTGAAGTTCCAGAGGTGCTCTGACCCGCTCTTTGGCGGTCACCAAAGATGAGGGCCCTTAGAACTACCTCTTGAAACTCCAGGTATGTCCCTGTGTTGCCAGCGTTCTGGTACAGTATAAAAGAGTTGTACATGGCAACCTGTACCATGTAGACCGCAACCTTTTTATACCATACACGTGTTTTCCGCATGGCATTATATGGCTTGAGGACTTGATCAGAAAGATCAACTCCCCCCATATACCGATTGTAGTCCAGAATACAATCGGGCTTGAGGACCGGTCCCGCGGTACCTCGCACAGGGACAGGGGTGCTGCCATTCCCATGAATTGTGGTGAGCATAAGGACATCCCTCTTGTCCTTATATCGGACCAACAACAGGTTCTCATGGGAAAAGGCACGGGACTCACCCCGGGGGATAGGAGCATGTAGGGGATGGGGAGGAAGGCCTCTTTGATTCTTCCGAACTGTCCCACAAGCGACCGTGGATCTGGCGGCGAGGGATGTGAAGAGAGGGATACTAGTATAAAAGTTATCCACGTAAAGGTGGTAACCTTTATCTAGCAATGGGTGCAAAAGGCCCCAAACGATTTTCCCGCTAACACCCAGAGTGGGGGGACATTCTGTGGGTTCAAAACGGGAATCTCGTCCCTCATACACTATAAACTTGCAAGTGTACCGGAGGTACTCTCGCAAAGTTTATACATCTTCACGCCATACTTCACTTGCTTGGTCCGGATGTATTGCCGGAAGCTGAGTCTCCCCTTGAAGCTGATGAGCGACTCATCAATAGAGACCTCCCGCCCCGGGACATAGGCCTCCCAAAATCTGGCCCCGAAGTGATTGATGACCGGCCTGATTTTATACAGGCGGTCATACGCGGGATCAGTTCGGGGGGGACATGCCGCATTATCAGCATAATGCAAACATCTCCGAATGGCATCGAACCGGGAGCGTGCCATGGCCATACTGTAGAGGGGTGTCAGGTAAAAGACGTCCCCAGTCCAATATTGGCTGACACTGGGTTTTTTAATTATACCCATATGCAGCGCGAGGCCCCAAAAGGTCCTCATTTCGGCTGCATCGACTGGAGTCCAGCCGCCGGGTCTAGCTAAAAGTGAGCCCGGGTTAGCGGCGACGAACTGTTGGGCGTACAGATTCGTCTGTGTAACCATCAAATTAACAAAGTCGTCACTGAAAAAATGACCGAAAAAGTCCTTTTCAGTGAACCCGGCAATGTTAATTTTGATTCCTGAGTCGCCAACAAACTCAGGAATCACGGGCTCGTGGTCCGCTGGCTCAGCCCAGTCAAGTTCTCCAGTACGATGTACCAGTGATCTTGGCAGGGGGGCTTCACTAGTATGAGCGCCAGGGGGACTCATACTAGCATGGGGCACAGGGTCAAGTGCAGAGGAGGTTTGCGGCACCGCACGGCGGCGTCTCCACCGCCTTGGTGGCTCATCATATCACGTGTGTGTGTGGGGGGGAAAACTTTATTGGTGTGTGTGCTGGGTGTGGTGTGGTGCGATACTACCTCCCAACCCGCCCTAACCCTCCCTAACCTAACCTAACTAAACTAACCCGCCCTAACAGAAAAAAATATAAAATAAAAAGGGGACTTTAAAAAAAAAAAAGGGGGACTTCTAGCGCAAAAAAGCCCTGCGCCAAAAAAAAAGCGTTTATCTAATCAGTGGTGTGCGCACTGATTAGCGCTTGTGGCGGCAGGGGGCGCAGAAGTCAGTGGGGGGTCTGGCCACTCAGCCCAGAACAGGGGCTGGTGGCTTGTTCACAGACCCCCACACAAAAAACCCGGAAAATTAAATAAAAAAACGCTTTACCCCGAAAAAAAATGCACCCACCTGAACCCCAAAAAAACGCTGATCAGTGATAAATCACTGACAGCGGTGGGACAGGCTGCACACACAGGTACGGTCCGTCCACACAGTACACACCTGCTACTGGTGGCACATACCGCCTATGGGTGCAAAAAAAAAAAAATATGCGTTAGCCGAAAAAAGTGCCTTTACCACAAAAAAACGCTGATCAGTGATAAATCACTGACAGCGGTGAGGCACGCCACACACACAGGTAAGGTCCGGCCACACAGTACACGCCTGCTACTGGTGGCACGGACCAGCTATGGGTGCAAAAACACGCTAGAAAACGCGAAAAAAAGCACCGGCACCACAAAAAAAAAAACGCTGATAAGTACTACGGGACTGATCAGCGGTGGGTGGGCTTTAACAAACGGTGGCGGACCGCTCTTTTATAATTAAGAGGGTCAGCACACAACGCTTAGGAGAAAAAAAAAGATATGCGCCAAAAAAAAAAGGCTGGCGGCAGACCGCAGCGACCCAGCAGGGCCGGGGTCACGCAGCTAAAGGTGCTACGGACCCACGGACACCCACTGAGGTATGGGAAAAAAAAAAAAGGCTTTTTTTTTTAACCCTAACCTGTCCCTACCTAATCTAAAGTTAACCCTGTGTGATTTCTGTGCCAAGGGGCCACAGAAAGGGGGCAAGAGGCACTTTTTTCAACTGAGGGGATGGTGGGCAGCACAGGGCTCCATCCTGCACACCAGATCTCTGTGGAATGGCGGGCAGAACGGAGCAACGTGCTCCTAGCCCCCACCATCCCCTCCCATTACATTGTGATTGGTGTGGCCACTTTGGCCACCCAATCACAACTGTACTAAGGGGGTGGCCACAATGCCAGCCCCCAGTACAGCATGGATGGTGATTGGTGGTGTATACTACACCACCAGTCACCATCTATATCCGGGTCACAGGGTCACACGTGACCCTGATGACCCGGAACCGCTGCAGAACGCCAGTAAGTAGTTACCGGCGTCCTGCAGCGATCGCCGGTGTAGGAGGTCCTCCGGACCTCCTCCGGCACATTGCCAGGATGTCCGCTGATAGAAATCAGCAGACATCCGGCTCCGATCCCCGCCCAGCGAGCGGCGGGGAACGGAATCGCAGCGAATCGCTCGTCTGAATTGACGAGCGATGCGCTGCGATCGCCGACATGGGGGGACATAATGACCCCCCTGGGCGATATGCCGGGATGCCTGCTGAACGATTTCAGCAGGCATCCGGCTCCGGCGCCCCTCGGGCTAGCGGCGGGGGCCGGAAATGCTCAGGGCGTATCCATACGCCCTCGGTCCTTAAGGACTTGGAAACGGGGGCGTATGGATACGCCCTATGTCCTTAAGGGGTTAAATAGATGAGCAAATCTAATTGTCCTAATAAATTTTTTTTTATAATTTACAAAAAAAGATATTATCAGCGGTGAATAAATTCCCCTGAAATCCACACCGTTATGTAAGAAAAATTTAACTATAATCATAAACCTTTCAGGACCTCACCATAGATACTGGTGCATGACTGAGGTATTATAATAATATATATATATATATATATATATATATATATATATATATATATATATATATACATACACAATGAGGAATTTTTTTTTCATTAAAAGTGATTACATGTCGATGTCGATTTTAGAATACACATTACTACTGCAATGAATTTTCCATTATCAGGAAAGCTATTTTTCTTTAGTCTAGACCGAATCGTACAATCCCATTAATGCACTTTCAAACAGTCGGCCTTTGCTACCAACATCTCACTTTATTTTGACCTTATCATGGCGTCAGACGCCACTTCGCTGGAGCTCTGGTCTTGCCGACTGGAACAAAAAACAAAACGGAGTGGGACAGTGGAGACAGTGTTTTTCAATCCATCATACGGCCCGTCGCAGAACGGTGCACACCGTCCTCCCCTGTTAGAGCTGACCCTATGCACATAATTTTTTACCAGAATATACATTCAATTGCACTAACTTCAACTTATCCTGACGTCAGACGCCACTCCGCTGGAGCTCTCTACTTGCTGACTGGAGCAACAAACCAAAGCAGAGTGGGACAGTGGAGACTGTGTTTTTCAATCCATCAATTGGCCCGTCGCAAAACGGTGCCCACCGTCCTCCCCTGTTAGAGCTGACCATATGCAGGACCTACACAACTTACCTACTTCTATCTAACATTATTTAGGCTTCTGTTTTGTGTCTGTGAGTGAGAAGTTTAACCCCTTAAGGACTCAGCCCATTTTGGCCTTAAGGACTCAGACAATTTAATTTTTACTTTTCATTTTTATCTCCTCGCCTTCTACAAATCATAACTCTTTTATATTTTCATCCACAGACTAGTATGAGGGCTTGTTTGTTGCGCGACCAGTTGTCCTTTGTAATGACATCACTCATTATATCATAAAATGTATGGCGCAACCAAAAAACACTATTTTTGTGGGGAAATTAAAACGAAAAACGCAATTTTGCTAATTTTGGAAGGTTTTGTTTTCACGCCGTACAATTTATGGTAAAAATGACATGTGTTCTTTATTCTGAGGGTCAATATGATTAAAATGATACCCATTATTATATACTTTTATATTATTGTTGTGCTTAAAAAAAATCACAAACTTTTTAACCAAATTAGTACGTTTATAATCCCTTTATTTTGATGACCTCTAACTTTTTTATTTTTCCGTATAAGTGGCAGTATGGGGGCTCATTTTTTGCGCCATGATCTGTACTTTTTTTGATACCACATTTGCATATAAAAAACTTTTAATACATTTTTTATAATTTTTTTTAAATAAAATGTATTAAAAAAGTAGGAATTTTGGACTTTTTTTATTTTTTTTAGTTCACGCCGTTCACCGTACGGGATCATTAACATTTTCTTTTAATAGTTCGGACATTTACGCACGCGGAGATACCAAATATGTCTATAAAAATTGTTTTTGACGCTTTTTGGGGGTAAAATAGGAAAAAACGGACGTTTTACTTTTTTATTTGGGGAGGGGATTTTTAACTATTTTTTTACTTTTACATTTTTTTACATTTTTTTTTACACTTGAATAGTCCCCATAGGGGACTATTCATAGCAATACCATGATTGCTAATACTGATCTGTTCTATGTATAGGACATAGAACAGATCAGTATTATCGGTCATCTCCTGCTCTGGTCTGCTCGATCAAAGACCAGAGCAGGAGACGCCGGGAGCCGCACGGAGGAAGGAGAGGGGACCTCTGTGTGGCGTTATGAATGATCGGATCCCCGCAGCAGCGCTGCGGGCGATCCGATCGTTCATTTAAATCGCGAACTGCCGCAGATGCCGGGATCTGTATTGATCCCGGCACCTGAGGGGTTAATGGCGGACGCCCGCGAGATCGCGGGCGTCGGCCATTGCCGGCGGGTCCCTGGCTGCGATCAGCAGCCGGGATCAGCCGCGCATGACACGGGCATCGCTCCGATGCCCGCGGTTATGCTTAGGACATAAATGTACGTCCTGGTGCGTTAAGTACCACCTCACCAGGACGTACATTTACGTCCTGCGTCGTTAAGGGGTTAAAGGCCGATAGCAACATACTTTCAACCATAATAGACATTTCCATTGCAGTAATTATGTGTATTCTTTTTTTTTTTTTTTCAAATGATATTCAAAATTTTTTAGAGTTTCCTCATATTGTTATATAAATTATATATTTTATTACAATACCAAAGTCATGCACCAGTAACACTGGTGAGGTTTTTGATATTTATTTTTTTTTATTATGCAATCCAAGAAAGTGTTATAATATTCACTTTGGACTTTAAATTATTTTCCTTTTAAACTCATAGTGGGCAGTTAGTGTTAAAGGGCATAAATATTTCCAGGCTGTGTCATTAAGCCACTATATGCTGTCCTCATGCTAATGGAACATTAGTTTAAAATGTAATTGCTCATCTATTTAAAAAGTAATGTATTGCATAGAAAAAAAGTTATTTAAACTTTTAAATTTTGAGGCCATATGGTCTAGTCAGGCTACAGCAACCTCAGGCCTGTGTCATTCTGCTTTTCCAATGTACTCCCCATGCTGCTGCAACTTCAAGCCTTTGTCATTTTGCCACTATATGGTCTCCTACTGCTGATGCCAAAAGGCTGAGTGATTATGTACCTATATAGTACTCAAACTGCTGCTGTCACCCTTTGCCCGAGTGATTTGCCACTTTCTATTACTACTGCTGCTGATAGCACCTCTTGGCAGAGTGATTTGCCACTATCTATTGCTGCTGATGGCACCTCTTGCCCGAGTGCTTTGACATTTTTTTTTATTACTATTACCACTGCTGCTGATGGCACCTCTTGGCAGAGTGATTTGCCACTATCTATTACTATTGCTACTGCTGCTGCTGATGGCACCTCTTGCCCGAGTGATTTGCCACTATCTATTACTATTTCTACTGCTGCTGCTGATGGCACCTCTTGCCAGAGTGATATGCCACTATCTATTACTATTACTACTGCTGCTGCTGATGGCACCTCTTGCCAAAGTGCTTTGCCATTTTTTATTACTATTACCACTGCTGCTGATGGCACCTCTTGGTAGAGTGATTTGCCACTATCTATCACTATTATTACTGCTGCTGCTGATGGCACCTCTTGACCGAGTGATTTGCCACTATCTATTACTATTACTACTGCTTCTGCTGATGACACCTCTTAGCAGAGTGATATGCCACTATCTATTACTATTACTACTGCTGCTGCTGATGGCACCTCTTGCCAGAGTGATTTGCCACTATCTATTACTATTACTACTGCTGCTGATGATGGCACCTCTTGCCCGAGTACTTTGTCCTTTTTTTTTTATTACTCTTACCACTGCTGCTTATGGCACCTCTTGCCAGAGTGATATGCCACTATCTGTTACTACTGCTGCTGCTGATGGCACCACTTGCCAGAATGATTTGCCACTATCTATTACTATTACTACTGCTGCTGCTACTGATGGAACTTCTTGCCAGAGGGATTTGCCACTATATACTACTATTAACACTGCTACTGCTGCTCATGGCACCTGTTGCCCGAGTAATTTGACACTGTATTGTCTACTATTACTACTACTGCTGCTGCTCATGGCACCTCTTGCACAAGTGATTTGTCACTATATACTACTATACTACTATTACCACTACTGCTGCTGTCACCTCTTCCCCGAGTGTTTTTACACTATCTAGTACTACTTCTGCTGCTGCTTGTAACCCTTGCCTAAGTGATTATGACATTATATATTACTATTACTACTGCTTCTGCCATCATGCTGATTTTTTTGCCACGATATTGTCTACTCATGCTGCGGTTTTGTAAAAACTGAGTCATTCTGCCACTATATTGTCTGTTAATGCTGTTGTCACGTAAAAACCCAAGTCAATTTTCCACGATATTGACTATTCATGCTGCAATCACGTAAAACCTGAGTCATTCTGCCACTAAATTGTCTGATCATGCTACTGTCACATAAAACCTGAGTCATTCTGCCACTATATTGTCTGATCATGCTACTGTCACATAAAACCTGAGTCATTCTACCACTATATTGTCTGATCATGCTACTGTCACATAAAACCTGAGTCATTCTGCCACTATATTGTGTCATCATGCTACTGTCACATAAAACCTGAGTCATTCTGCCACAATATTTTCTGATCATGCTGCTGTCACGTAAAATCACAAGTCAATTTGCCACGATATTGACTACTCATGCTGCATTCACGTCTAGTGCGGTCATGTCTACTCATGCTGCAGACCCATTAGACCATTGCTGTTAACTCCTCCCAACGAAAAGCCCACATGGAAATTTTTAGTGTCCTGTTCTAAACACGTTTTTTTTTTTATGATTAACTTTTAAAGAAAAAGAAGAAATAAATATAACAAAAAAAAAAACCTATGTTAACTTATTAATCAACTCCTCCAATCCCGCTATTTTCCGCGCCATCCTCATCATGTCCTTTCTCATTTTTCATGGTCTTTTTTTAGTTTTTTTATTTCTTTTTTTTTATTGTTGGGCAACTGATAAAAAAAAACCATAGAATTAATTGTAATGAAGAGTAACATGTATGTTTGTATAGCATATGTAAAAGCACTTACAATACATAACATAACAATATATTAAACTAATTTATAACTTTGATATTAAGTATAAATGCTTTAGAAATAACATTAACAAATTATTTGTTTTTTAAATACATGAGCGAATATATTTGTCCTAATAACTTTTTTATTTTAATTTACAAATAATATCTTATCACCAGTGAATAAATTCTCCTGAAATCCATACCATTATGTAAGAAAAATAAATTATCATAAACCTTCAGGACCTCACCATAGATACCGGTGCATGACTGAGGTATTATAAAAAAATAGAAAACACACACACACATATATATATATATATATATGAATTTATTTAAATGTATTTACATGAATTACTGTCTAATGTTACTGTATAAAATTACTGTATTGTTTCGTTTCACCTTGAATGTTGCCCTCTTTATTCTGTACATCTTATGCATACAAAATTCTAAGGATGTGTGCATATACTTACTCTCCTGATTTGGAGTGTAGGCCACATCTTGACTGGAGAGTGGGGGGAGGAATCCCCCTCCTCTCCCTCCTGTGGTGCTGGTGGTGGTGGTGGTGGTATGGATTTGGCCATGTGGGAGGGCCCTAGCTGTTCCTCCTCCTTCTCCTGTGTCTCCTCCTCCTCCGGCATGATCCCCTCCTCTTCCTCCTCCGGGATGATCCCCTCCTCTTCCTCCTCCTCCTCTGCCCCGGCCTGTTGCCTGGTCCGCTTTGGACGGACCGTGGCTAGAGTAGCTCCTATAATAACACAATGTTTATAAAGTTAAAAATCAGTTCTTATAACCTATGCAGTTATAAAATACCAACCCTTCCCCTTTAACCCACCACACCACTTCACTTAAATTCTATGGTTTAACTTGATGGACGTATGTCTTTTTTCAGCCGTACTATGAATACCTTGGGTGGTGATATACGTGTAATGTCCCCGAACAGTGTCTGCAATACTGTCCTGCTGATGAGCCTTTGACCTTCGGCTGAACATGTGCCTTTGGGGTCCTAAGTTAATGTCTTTTATGCACTATCCTTGTATTGTTTAGATAACATGTGGTTTAGAATATATTTTGTTACTATAGCACTTATATTGATTCCAGTATTAATCCTGTTTGTGCATAATACTCTGTTTAATATGCATATTCATATGTTTTGCACTTAAGAAGTTAATGCATGTGTGGTGTCACAGTACCGCATTCTATATGGTACCTATTTATTTATGGGTCCCCATAGCCAGAGTCCCTAGGACATAGGGATCCCTGTTAGCCAGTCTACCCCTAGTCGCCTCTATTCTAGTGTATAAATCTCTCATTTATGCATAGGTTAATGTAAATAGAATAAGATGTGTAAATGCATGGTTAATTACTTGTTTCCATTAGCGTTGCAGAACCTGTGGGTCATGTGACGAGGTGAAGTATATGGTATTTAGCTTAAGGACCTTTGCAGGCCCTGTGACGTAAGCAATCCCATCACACCATGTAATGGTGAATGGCAGACGTTTGGACCAATCAGATTCGCCATGCCCCCTGCCCATATAAGGGAGCAGCGGCCATGTTTCTCTCTCTTGCTCCTGTACCCGTGACGTGGAAAGACCTGTACAGCAGTAATCGTAGTGACTTAGGCCTGAGCCTTGCGGCAACGGCTGAACAATTATAATTATAGAGTGTATCACCTCCCAAACACCCTGCAGCATCACCGGACCTAATAACTCCCCTAAATCCGGACGGATCTGCAAATCTCTTCCTAAATTACGAGACTTATTGTCTAGCTCAAGGTCCGCAACTACTGCCAGTCACTGAGCAACCTAAGGACTGTTTGTATGAGACTCTTACTGTTCCGTGGATATTGCACGCACTTCAGTAAAAGTTATTCAAGTTCAAGTTCAAATCTCCTTGTGGACCTTCAGTTATTCTATGCACCTATCGTTACTGGGAAGGGCGGCTATAGGCCGGAACACTGATTCAGCATACCAGCCCTCAGCCTGGTGTCACAAACTATCGGGTTAACATTAACCCCTCACATACCGATACCATACCACCACTACCATACACCCCCCCCAAGGGCTACCTCACATGCATAAAGCATGAAACTTCTCTTGTTATCATGGGTTACTGGTAGGATCATGTGACATGTGGTGAGCCTATCAGGATTGCTGAGCATTAAGACAACCCCCTACACTGTATGTTCTAGTTTAATCTAGGTCTACCCTTTGCCAAGGCAAGATCTAGTGTGGCTGCTGTGCAAGTCTCTAGTGGCTATTGTGGAGAAAGTGGCCAGAATACTGCACCTGTGCAGAGGGCTATGCTATCAAACTCTTCTATACAGAACATGTAAAAAAAGAAAATGGCAGCAGCACACTTGGTCAACAAAATGGAGGCTCTTAGCTCACTTTTTGATCAAAACGTGTCCCCCCATCCACCACGCGGAGGTGGCCTCTTATCGGATGGGTCCCTAAACACTCACCTACCTCAGGCTGGGTGACATGTTGGATCCACTAACGATCCAAACCACCTCCTGTGAAAATAGGGGAGGGGATGCACGGTTACAGAGGGAGCCACTCCCCCCAAATTTGCACAGCAAAGAAAAAAAAACAGAAAATGTAGCCAGCACCTAAACCCAATACATGGGTGCACGCTGCTGTGGCAAGTACAAAACATGTAAAAAAAGAAAATGGCAGTAGCACACTTGGTCAACAATATGGAGGCTCTTAGCGCACTTTTTGATCAAAACGTGTCCCCCCATCCACCACGCGGAGGTGGCCTCTTATCGGATGGGTCCCTAAACACTCACCTACCTCAGCTGGGTGACATGTTGGATCCACTAACGATCCAAACCACCTCCTGTGAAAATAGGAGAGGGGATGCACGGCTACAGAGGGAGCCACTCCCCCCAAATTTGCACAGCAAAGAAAAAAAAACTGAAAATGTAGCCAGCACCTAAACCCAATACACGGGTGCACGCTGCTGTGGCAAGTACAAAACATGTAAAAAAAGAAAGTGGCAGCAGCACACTTGGTCAACAAAATGGAGGCTCTTAGAGCACTTTTTGATCAAAACGTGTCCCCCCATCCACCACGCGGAGGTGGCCTCTTATCGGATGGGTCCCTAAACACTCACCTACCTCAGGCTGGGTGACATGTTGGATCCACTAACGATCCAAACCACCTCCTGTGAAAATAGGGGAAGGGATGCACGGCTACAGAGAGAGCCACTCCCCCCAAATTTGCACAGCAAAGAAAAAAAACTGAAAATGTAGCCAGCACCTAAACCCAATACAAGGGTGCACGCTGCTGTGGCAAGTACAAAACATGTAAAAAAAGAAAATGGCAGCAGCACATTTGGTCAACAAAATGGAGGCTCTTAGCGCACTTTTTGATCAAAAATGTCCCCCCCATCCACCACGCGGAGGTGGCCTCTTATCGAATGGGTCCCTAAACACTCACCTACCTCAGGCTGGGTGACATGTTGGATCCACTAACGATCCAAACCACCTCCTGTGAAAATAGGGGAGGGGATGCACGGCTACAGAGAGAGCCACTCCCCCCAAATTTGCACAGCAAAGAAAAAAAAACTGAAAATGTAGCCAGCACCTAAACCCAATACACGGGTGCACGCTGCTCAAAAAGTGCGCTAAGAGCCTCCATTTTGTTGACCAAGTGTGCTGCTGCCATTTTCTCTTTTTTTACATGTTTTGTACTTGCCACAGCAGCGTGCACCCGTGTATTGGGTTTAGGTGCTGGCTACATTTTCAGTTTTTTTTTCTTCTATACAGAATTCATCTATAATCTCCCAAGTCGCAGAACTTGTCTTCAGGATTGCAAGTAAGCAACTTAGCCGATTCAGCACTATAAGTCTCAGCAAGTCCCACGCTTCACAGGATCACTCCTAAGCCCTGGATCTGTACTGTACCATCTGGACTGCCAGTAAAAGTTCCGTTGATCCTTATTTGGGACTCTGTCTCTTATTGCTACACAACACCTAGCAGGGGATCTCCTGGGACACCCAGTCGGAAGGTCACCAGAGCCACCAAACCTTCCTGGCGTCACGACACCGGGCACTCATACCATCTGGGTCCGCGGGTTGTACCATCTAGTCCAGAACCTAGGCCTCTGGCCTACCAACACCCCCCAGAGCTGGTGACCCACAGCTGCTTCATAGATTCAAGACACCCGGTCACCACATATGTTACCACAATCTGGAGTAGGACTCACAAACAAATAGGGTTAACAACATCTGCCCTAAGATTAATTACATCTGCCCTTACATAACTGTCACCAATACCTTACCTGGGTGATACTGGTCCCATATTTGTCGGACCCGGTCCATGTGCCGCCTCTTTAGGTCCGACCATTTTTCTAAGACCGCCATGCGGTCATGTCTGCCGCCGTGATCTTTCCTCAGCTCCCGCATTAGGGAGCGGACAATGTACTTCTTGACAATCTGGGAGCGGGTCTGGTCATAACCTTTTCAAGGAAACGCTGCAACATGAAGAAACAAGTAAATTGTCACACTTTTGTTTAAGCCCTTATGGACATATGACGTAAATGTCTGTTCTAAAATCTGTCATGTGACCCCTGTCAGTGATTAACAAGGCGATAACACAGTGATAACTCCCTGAGCAAAAATTATGTAGTAGATGTGACCTACAGTCCTATGTAACATCAACGATAACGCAGTGATAACTCTCTGAGTACAGATAATGTAGTAGATGTGACCTGCAGTCCTATGTAACACCACAGATAACACAGTGATAACTCTATGAGTACAGATAATGTAGTAGATGTGACCTGCAGTCCTATGTAACACCACAGATAACACAATGATAACTCTATGAGTACAGATAATGTAGTAGATGTGACCTGCAGTCCTATGTAACACCACATATAACACAGTGATAACTGAGTACAGATAATGTAGTGGGTGTGACCTGCAGTCCTGTGTAACACCACAGATAACACAGTGATAACTCTCTGAGTACAGATGATGTAGTTGATGTGACCTGCAGTCCTATCTAACACCACAGATAACAGTGCTTTGGAGAGAAAATTTTGCTTGGGGGGGGGGGGGGGGGGGGGCATGTCGCATTTTGGAAGCCCTTATGGTGCCAGGAACACAAAGAATAAAACCCACATGGCATACCATTTTGGAAACTAGACCCCATGAGAAACATTGCAAGGGGTACAGTGAGCCTTAATACCCCACAGGGGTCTGACAGATCTTTGGAACAGTGGGCTGTGCAAATAAAAAAATAATTACATTTTTCATTTTCACAGATCACTTTCACAAAGATCTGTCAGACACCAGTGGGGTGTAAATTCTCACTGCACCCCTCATTACATTCCATGAGGGCTCTAGTTTCCAAAATGGGGTCATATGTGTGTGTGTTTTTTTTTTTGTTGCTTTTGTCAGAACCGCTGTAACAATCAGCCACCCCTATGCAAATTACCTCAAATGTACATGGTGCACTCTCCCTTCTGGGCCTTGTTGTGCACCCCCAGAGCACTTTGCGTCCACATATGGGGTATCTCCGTACTCAGGAGAAATTGCGTTACCATTTTTATGGGGCATTTTTCCCTTTTACCTCTTGTGAAAATGAAATGTAGAGGACAACACCAGCAAGTTAGTGTAAAATTTTGATTTATGCTGGTGTACACCCCAACTTGACCTTTTCATAAGGGGTTAAAGAAGAAAAAGCCCCCCAAAATTTGTTAGGCAAATTCTGCAGAGTACGGCGATAGCCCATATGTGGCCCTAAACTGTTGGCTTGAAATACGACAGGGCTCCAAAGTGAGAGCGTCATGAGCATTTGAGGCCTAGATTGGGGACTTGCATAGGGGTGGACATAGGGGAATTCTACGCCAGTGATTCCCAAACAGGATGCCTCCAGCTGTTGTAAAACTCCCAGCATGCCTGGACAGTCAATGGCTGTACGGCAATACTGGGGAGTTGTTTTGCAACAGCTGGAGGCTCCATTTAGGAAACAGTGCCGTACTAGACGTTTTTCATTTTTATTTGGGAGGGGGGCAGTGTAGGGGTATGTGTATATGTAGTGTTTTTTACTTTTTATTTTATGTTAGTGTAGTGTAGTGTTGTGTTTTTAGGGTACAGTCACACGGGCGGGGGATCAAAGTAGTTCACCGCTGAGAGTTTGAGCTGCAGAGCAAAATTTGCGGCATATCAAACTTGCAGCTAGAAAAACACTCTAAGCCCCCGCCCATGTGAGTGTACCCTGTACATTCACATTTGGGGAGAGGGGGGGGGGGTGCAGGGAGTTGTATGCTGGGAGTTGTAGTTTTGCAATAACTGGAGGCACACTGGTTGCAAAACACTGAGAGTTTGTTACCTAACTAAGTGTTTTACAACCAATGTGCCTCCAGCTGTTGCAAAACTACAACTCCCAGCATGCATGGTCTGTCAGTGCATGCTGGGAGTTATAGTTGTGCCACAGCTGGAGGCACATGGGTTGGGAAACACTAAGTTAGGAAACAGACAATGTTTCCTAACCAGTGTGCCTCCAGATGCTGCAAAACTACAACTGTCCAGGCAGATGCTGTCCAGGCATGATGAGAGTTGTATTTTGGCAACAACTGAAGTGCCAGTTGTTGCCGAACTACAATGCCCAGCATTCCTGGACAGTGAGCAGGCTGAGAATTATAGTTTTGCAGCATCTGGAGGGCCACAGTTTAGAGACCCCTGTATAGTGGTCTGAAAACTGTGGCCCTGCAGATGTTGCAAAACTACAACTCTCAGCATGGCCAGACTGTCCAGGCAACAGACGTGTTTCCCAACCAGTGTGCCTCCAGCTGTACAGGTATGCTGGGAGTTGTAGTTTTGCAACAGCTGGAGACACACTGTTTGGGAAACACTGCTATATGATCTCATATCTAGATTCCTAACTTTTAATCTAGTCTAAAATGCAGTTAAATATAATTAACTAACAGTGGTGAAAATACTTACACAAATCAGTACTCTCTCCTCACTTTCGCTGAAATTACTTCCCACCATCTTCGCTTTGCTTAGCTTATTCACGATCGCGATGTCACTGGCAAGCATCCAGGGAACGATCTCTGTTATTATGTGATGTAATAGCGCGCATGCGCGCGAGCAACGTTATTTTCGCAATCATTTTTTTTGCACTTATTTTCGCAATTGCCGAAAATTTGCAATGTTTAAAAACCCACTCGAATTTAACGAATATTCAAAATTCACGA
This sequence comes from Hyla sarda, assembly GCF_029499605.1. Taxonomy (NCBI): domain Eukaryota; kingdom Metazoa; phylum Chordata; class Amphibia; order Anura; family Hylidae; genus Hyla; species Hyla sarda. The sequence goes on along the minus strand of NC_079191.1, from coordinate 340,664,409 downwards.
ATATATGACGAATATCCGTCCATATATTCGCAAAATATTGCGAATTCGAATATGGCCTATGCCGCTCAACACTAGTGATATCAGAGGCCTGACCGCTGAGCTGGATGGCCACTTGACTGAGCTGCTCTCCACAGCCATTGTGCAAACCAGCTGAAGACAGCCACATTTGTGGCTTACTAAGTTTTGTGGACACAACAGCTATCCTCAAAACTAATCAGGAGATTGAGTCCCTCCTATTCGAAGGGACCACTGTGCTGCTCTTCCAAGACATAGCGCCCTCCACCTTAGCTAAAAGAAGGATCCTGAACCCCCTGCTGCAAAGACTCAGGGAAATGTGACTGCCTTATATGTGGCTGTACCCTTTTGGCCTATCTATATTAAAAGATGGAAGGAGGCTGGCGATTCACTCACCTGAAGAGCTACAGAAAGCGTGGGAGTTTTTAGGCATTGAGCCACTTGACATACCCTCCTGGTATGTGCAACAGCTTTCCTGCATTACCTGAGATGGCTTTTTAGATCAGAGTTGATAAAGCAAAGTCGCAGAGGAACTGCAAGTTCAACCAGAAAAGAAACCGCCAGGCGGATGCTAACCCGACCTGGGGAGCTTGTTCTTGTTTCCGTTCCCACTCATACCTGAGACTACCTAATCTTTGTTGATATCTGACTATACAGATTTTTCAGTCTTTTGTTCCTGCTTATCAAGATGCGGTGGACACCACTAAGAGGTGAACTAAATGTGACTTGCTGGTAGATGGATCTCTATACTTAATTGGGATGTTACCCTGCTCCCTTAGTCCCCATGCTCCCCCGCTTTTTCTCCCTTCCCTGTCCCTTTCCCCAAGCACCATTTTTGTAGCTCTCTCGTAATACTCACTCCTCCACTCCCTCCCCCTCCCTTCTAATGTCAGGAGAGGTTACTGTCCAGTCTAGTAAGGATCGGGACTTCCGAATGTGGCCCTCTGCTCCCCTCTTTCTCTCCCATGTATGTTGTCCCCTCCTTGTAAAGGTTCCTGTTGGTGTCAGCTTTGCCATCACGCCCCCATAGACTTGCATAGCAGGGGCGGGGGGTGACGTCACGATTCTCCGGCCCCATGGTCGCCACCTGGCTGTTTGTTAGCTGGCACTGCGGCGTGGGTGGTAAATACAAGATTGAGGGGGTTCCCAGCGGCGGGACCCCCGTGGTGAGACATTTTATCCCCTATCCAAAGGATAGGGGATAAGATGTCTCAGGGCCGGAGTACCCCTTTAATACAAGGGAAGGGACTTGATAGTGCCTTATTTCATAGACTCTTCTCCAATCTCGCCTGCTCCCTCTTTTTGCTCCCTTCTACTCTTTCGCTACCTTTTATTACTTCCCCTCCCCCCCTCCACCCTAAACTGTTACCTCCCATTCATGTCAAGACCATTCTTATACACCACATTTTCTAGTATTGGTTGTTATGCAGTTATACTTGATATGTTTATGTCAAAAGAAGCTTTGCTTCACTTGCTTTGGACGGGCTGTCGGTTCAGGACACAATACCCCCATACTATATCTAATTTCATTTTCTGTACACATCTGTTCATTTTCTTATCACCTTTTACTCACTTTGACTCTTCATATAGCTTTCTAAAACTACTCTTTTATCTCCTGTTACTTCTCGTTACTCTCACCTGATCACTCTTTCCTCTTCTTACTCCACTCCATTGCCACCCCCCCTTGTCCCTTCCCGCCATTTCCTCTAACTTCCCTGCTTGCCTTCTTATCCTCCCCTCCTACTTCTTGTGCCACTACCATTACTAGTCCTTGAAACAACTTCAAGACCCTGCTTTTGCTCATGGCCTCCCTAAAATTTCTTATGTATAATGTCAAAGGCTTTAATTCCCCATGGAAGCATCACAATGATGTCGCCTTCCTGCAGAAAGATGGGGTTTCAATGGCTTCCCTCCAAGAGATTAATTTTAAGAAAGATAGGAGACCCAAATTACCTGTTAACTATTTCTCTTTATGTTTCCACAGGGGAAGCACCAATTCCTCTTCCAAAGGCGTTTCTATGGAGATACATCAAGATGTCTCCTTTGTCCTAATGGATAGCTACGATTCTGGTGATGGCAGAGCGCTCTTTATTAAAGGTAAGGTCGGATCCATGACGTATACCTTCGCTACTATCTATACCCCTAATAAGCGCCAAGTTCCTTGGTTTATGAAGACACTGGAGGGCCTCCGGACATTTGCTGAGGGGCCAATTCTTCTTGGGACTGACCTCAATGTAGTGTTAGACCCTCCAATTTATTCCTCCACAGGACATTTCGTGGTCTCTCCGGTGGCTTTGCACACCCTCAGGAACAAATTACACTAAATGGGCTTAATGGACGCCTGGAGGTCTCTACACCTTGGGGATCACGCTTTTTCTTTTTACTTTGCCCCACATGATTCAGCTCATTGCCTAGACTATGTTCTATACCACGAGAGTGTACTGACATCTCTACTTGACTAAGACATTGGTCCCAAAACTCTCTCTGATCATTCACCCTTACATGTCACATTTGCCCAGACGAGACTTAACGTGGAGGCTAAACGAGAGGCTATTTACTCAAGATAATGATGTGACAGACCTCATTAAGCATTTTAATTCCTTTTTTGACCTTAACCTAACTGAGGATGTCTCATGGCCTGAGCTTTTGGAGGCACATACGTCCTATGTGAGGGGCCTCCTGATAGCCTTGGGATCTAGGGTAAAGAAGGAGTGCACCAGAGATGTACATAGCTTACTGGGACAAAATGCCAACAAAGAAAGGCAACATCCAATCCACTCCCAGACCACACATGCTGCTGAGCTATCCATGCTTAGGGAAAAACTGAAAGACTTGCTTCACAAAAAATATGCAGCAAATGTCATACATTTTACACTCTTTATGCATGGGGACCAACATGGGCGACTTTTGACTGCGATGATTAAAAAGAAAAGGGAATCCCCATTCATTTCTAACATTAAAGACTTGGAAGGGAACTGCCACACAGATACATCAGCTATAGCCTCTACTTTTTGTTCCTACTATGCCTCGCTATATAATTTGCCTAAATCTGATACCTGTGAACCTGTCCGTTCCGAAGCTATTAGAACCAACTTAGAAGCCTTACATTTACCTAGCCTTTCCAATGAGGATGGTGCTGCTCTATTTCTCCGTTGTACTGAGGAGGAGATACAGAATGTCTTGCTCTCCATTCCTTCTGGAAAAAGCCCTGGTCCCGATGGTTTCAGCCTCGCTTACTACAATACTTTCCAAACGGTGCTACTCTCTAAGCTTACTATTAGTGGTGTAATGCACTACTTGGGGGCTCTCCCCTTCCCACCAAAGCATTGAAGGTCCCTTCCCAACTTAGACATCAAGATTTGGGCCAAAGTGTTGTCCACTAGACTAGGGCAGTATCTTCCCTGTCTTATTCACCCAGACCAAATGGGCATTGTTAAAGGAAGGGAGGTAAACACAACACACATAAGGTGATGCACACCATCCATTATGCTCGTTCCGCTAGTACGCCACTTTTGTTACTAGGTACAGATGCCGTAAAGGCGTTTGACAGAGTGGCATGGGATTACCTATGACAAACTTTGGCTAAATTAAATATCCCCATACCTTTCATAATTGCTATTATGTCAATATATTCTATACCATGTTCACCAATACGGGTTAACGGCACATTATCACCGTCCTTTCAAATACGGAATGGAACGAGGCAGGGCTGAAAGTGGTAGAACTTAGACCTTGGGCAACAAAATGCTTGTATGTCCACTCCAAACCCCTTGCTTCTTAGTGTTAAGCGGCATAGGCAATATTCGAATTTGCGATATTTTGCGAATATATGGACGAATATTCGTCATATATTCGCTAAATTTGCATATTCGTAATATTCACATTTTATTTTCGCATATGCGAAAATTCGCACATGCGGAAATTTGCATATGTGAAAATAGGCATAAACAAAAATTAACATAAGCGAAAATTGGCATATGCGAATAATAGCATATGCTAATATTCGCATGTGCGAAAATTTGCACGCCAGTCTCAAACAGTAGTATTAGAGCCTTCTTTACACCACACAAGCTGGAAGCAGAGACGGATGATCACTGTGATGTATACTGTGAAAAAAAAACAAAAAACGAATATTCGTAATTAATGTAATATGCGATATTCGCGAATAAAATTTGCATTGCGAATATTCGCAAGCAACACTATTGCTTGTGTGAGTTTTCGCTAGGTTTTCCACACTTTTCAAAAACATACTAATAACATATAATATAGGACATAAAGGCTGAGCTTTCATATTGTAACTAGCTTTCAAAACTAAAACTTGAGCGGCTGTGATTGGTTGCTATGGGCAAAACAAGATTAGATTAAAACATGACAAATTTTGGTTTCAAGCTAATTGAGAAACTTTGGCCCATAACTGTCCGATATATAAAAAAAATTAGATTGTGAGCCCATATGGTAACAAGGAATGATCTGAACAATTAACTGCTTCTTTCCTGCTTACAAATAACTGTTAAAAATTATATATAAAAAGTGTAACAATCTAAAAGATTAAATCTTGCTTGGCCATGATATAATATTTTTTAATCATTGAAAAAAACATGAAATAATCAAGAAAGTGGATAATGTGATTATTTTCTTAGAAAGTTGAACTAAGCAGAGGTTACATTGCTGCCAACATAGATTTCAGCATCTCTGGTAATGGGATTACAGGGGCAGAACTACCATCACAGCAGCTTCCATGGACCCAGTGGAACTCAGATGCAGCCAGGCCTATAAAGATCAGCAGAAGACACTGTTACAATTATCTGCCTCATTGACTGCAACTTATCTTAGCCATCAGACTTCCTGTAGATTTACATTCAACTTTAATACAGCTGTTACTTTGGAGCTAGAGACAAGACTTGACTGATGTCATCATGTCTATGTCTAACTTTGCCTGGTTTTTCTACTGTGAGCCTGTGCTGCCAACCTAAACTTGTTTGCCTGTAGTTAACCACAAAGTACAATGCCAGTCTAGACCTTAGTTGTTACAGAGCAGGGTAATGACTAGAGATGAGCGAACTTATAGTGATTTGATTCGTCATAAACTTCTCGGCTCGGCGTTTGCTGACTTTAGCCTGCATAAATTAGTTCAGCTTTCAGGTGCTCCGGTGGGCTGGAAAAGGTGGATACAGTCCTAGGAGACACTCTCCTAGGACTGTCTCCTAGGACTGTATCCACCTTTTCCAGCCCACCGTAGCACCTGAAAGCTGAACTAATTTATGCAGGCTAAAGTCAGCAAACGCCGAGCCGAGAAGTTCATGACGAATCAAATTACTGTAAGTTTGCTCATTCTAGCAATGACCCAAAGCCCATATCAAAAAGTACACAAGAATAGGTTAAGGGGTTATCCAGGAATATATTTGTTATCAAAAACAGCACCATGCCAGTCCTTGGGTTGCATGTGGTATAATAAATTGACTCTACACACTTCAATAGAACTAATGGATACCACAATCCAAATTGACAGAATACACATTCAATAGAACTAATTTGCAATTCAACAAACAACATGATGACAGGGGTGGCACTGTTTTTTTTTTTTTTTTTTCAAAAGATCAGCTCTGTTTTTCTAATCCTGAATACCTTCTTTATGCTAAGTTTCCACACAGGTTTTTTTTTTTTTTGCCATTTTTTTTAGAAAAATACCACTGCAGTTTTTGAGCCAAAGTCAGAAGTGGATCCAGCAGAAAGGATAAGTGTACGTAATAAAACACAAAAAAAACTTGTGTGGACACCTAGCATTAAAAAGGAAAAAAAGGACTGTTTTAAACTGACCATCACTGAATCCTTATCAAACTCAATTTTTTTTTGCAGACCGGAAAACTGATGCTGAAAAAGGGAACCCTCTAAACTTGAGAGAATTGTACTAGAAGAAATGCCACCATTGTTTTAAATATCTAGACACACATTTAAAATGTTCTAAGAATACAAAGTTTGTTTATGTCTACTTATCTCTTGGCTTTATTTTTAGACCAATCAATTAAAGCGCAACTGTCATGAAATTTTAGTGTAATAACCTGCACACAGCCTTTGTACTGTGTGCAGGTGTTGTGTACATTGTGTTGTGTAAGTATTTTACCTCATATTTGCAGGCTTTCGTGATGCTAAAAAGTGCTTTTAATCAAAGCCACTGGAGCGCAATTTCTCCTGAGTACGGAAATACCCCATATGCGGGCGTAAAATGCTCTGCAGGTACACAACAAGGCTCAGGAGTGAGAGTGCACTATGTACATTTGTGGTCTAAATTGGTGATTTTCACAGGGGTGGCTGATTTTACAGCGGTTCTGACATAAACGCAAAAAAAGAAATACCCACATGTGACCCCATTTTGGAAACTACACCCCTCACGGAATGTAACAAGGGGTATAGTGAGCCTTAACTCCCCACAGGTGTTTAATAAAAATTCTTCAAATTTGAATGGAAAAATTAAAAGGGAAAATGGGAAAAAATCCCCCCAAAATTTGTAACCCCACTTCTGAGTAAGAAAATACCCCATATGTGAATTTAGAGTGCTCTGCAGGCGAACTACAATGCTCAGAAGAGAAGGAGCGCCATTGGGATTTTGAAGAGAAAATTTGTCCGGAATTGAAGGCTTGTGTGTTTACAAAGCCTGTTTAGTGCCAGAACAATGCCCCCCCCCCCCCCCCACAGGTGACCCCATTTTGGAAACTACAACCCTCACATAATTTAATAAGGGGTACAGTGAGCATTTATGCCCCACAGGTGTCTGACAGATTTTTGGAACAGTGGACCGTGAAAATTAAAAATGCAATTTTTCATTTGCACAGTCCACTGTTCCAAAGATCTGTCAAATGCCAGTGGGGTGTAAATACTCACTGCAACCCTTATTAATTTATGTGAGGGGTGTAGTTTCCAAAATAGGGTCACATGTGGGGGGATCCACTGTTCTGGCAGCACGGGGGACTTTGTAAATACACATGGCCCCTGACTTCCATTCCAAAAATTTTTTTTTCCAAAAGCTCAATGGCACTCCTTCTCTTCTGAGCATTGTAGTGTGCCAGCAGAGCACTTGACGTCCACACCTGGGGTATTTCCATACTCAGAAGAAATAGGGTTACAAATAATGGGAGGCATTTTGTCCTATTATCCCTTGTAAAAATGTAAAAATTTGGGGAAAATTAGCATTTTAGTGAAAAAAATAATAATCATTTACATATCCAACTTTAACAAAAAATCGTCAAAGACCTGTGGGGTTTTAAGGCTCACTGGATCCCTTGTTACGTGCCTTGAGTGGTGTAGTTTCCAAATTAGTATGCCATGTGGTTTTTTTATTTTGTTTTTCTGTTCTGGCGCCATAGGGGCTTCCTAAATGTGACATTCCCCCCAAAAACCATTTCAGAAAAACTCACTCTCCAAAATCCCACTGTCGCTCCTTCCCTTCTGAGGCCTCTACTGCGCCCGCCGAACACTTGACATACACATATGAGGTATTTTCTTACTCGAGAAAAATTGGGTTACACATTTTAGGAAGATTTCTCTCCTTTTCCCGCTTATAAAATTTCAATAACTGGGTCTACAAGAACATTCCAGTGTAAAAAATTTAGATTTTGAATTTGCTCCTTCAATTTGCTGCTATTATTTGAAGCCCTCTGATGTCTTCCAAAAGTAGGAATTAGAATAAAAGGTAAAAGCATCCCAGAGTTATTAATGCTTAAAGTGACAGTGGTCAGATGTGAAAAAAATGGCCGGGTCCTACAGTGAAAATTGGCTTGGGGACGGAGCCCATTATGACCCTAAGGACAAGAACATTTTTTGCAAATCTGACCCCTGTCACTTTAAGCATTAATAACTCTGGGGTGCTTTTACTTATAAATGTGATTCCGAGATTATTTATTCGTGACATATTCTACTTTATGGTAGTGGTACATTTTTGTCTATACTTGCATCATTTCTTGGTGAAAAATTCATTGTATTTGCATTTTTCCAAATTTGAAGCTCTCTGCTTGTAAGGAAAATAGACATTCCAAATAAATTATATATTGATTCACATATACAATATGTCTACTTTATATTTGCCTCATAAAGTTGACATGTTTTTACTTTTGGAACACACCACAGGGCATCAAAGATCAGCAGCAATTTTCCAATTTTTCAAAAAATTTTCAAATAATAATAATTTTTCAGGGACCAGTTCAGTTTTGAAGTGGTTTTGAAGGGCCTTCAAATGAGAAATACGCCACAAATGACCCAATTATCAAAACTGCACCCCTCAAAGTATCCAGAATGACATTCAGTAAGTTTTTTTTAACCCTTTAGGTGTTTCACAGGAATAGCAGCAAAGTTAAGTGGTAATAGTTCAAGTGGTAATAGGAGAAAAAGCCCACCAAAATGTGTAACACAATTTCTCTCGAGTAAGGGAATACCTCATATGTGTATGTCAAGTGTTCGGCGGGTGCAGTAGAGGGCTCAGAAGGAAAGGAGCAACAATGGGATTTTGGAGAGTGAATTTTGCTCAAAAGGTTTTTTGGGAGCATGTCACATTTAGAAAGCCTCTATGGTGCCAGAACAGCAGAAAACCCCACATGGCATATCATTTTGGAAACTACACCCCTCAAGGCACGTAACAAGGGGTCCAGTGAGCCTTAACACCCGGCAGGTGTTTGACAACTTTTCGTTAAAATCGTATGTGTAAATGAAAAATACAATTTTTCACTAAACTGCAGTTTTTTCCCCAAATTTACAATTTTTACAAAGGTTAATGGGAGAAAATGCCCTCCAAAATTTGTAACCCCATCTCTTCTGAGTATGGAAATACCCGATGTTAGGACCTAAAATGCTCTTCAATGCTCAGAAGAGAAGTAGCGCCATTGAGCTTTTGGAAAGAGAATTTGTTTGGAATGGTAGTCAGGGGCCATGTGCCCCTGTGGTGCCAGAACAGTGGACCCCCCCACATGTGACCCCATTTTGGAAACTACACCCCTCACAGAATTTAATAAGGGGTGCAGTGAGTATTTACACCCCACTGGAGTTTGACAGATCTTTGGAACAGTGGACTGTGCAAATGAAAAATATTTTTTTTTATTTTCACGGACCACTGTTACAAAAATCTGTCAGATACCTGTGGGGCGTAAATGCTCACTGTACCCCTTATTAAATTCTGGTAGGGGTGCAGTTTCCAAAATGGGGTCACATGTGGGGGTTCCATTGTTCTGGCACTATGGGGGCTTTATAAACACAAGTGGCCTTCAATTCCGGACAAATTTTCTCCTCAAAATCCCAATGGCGCTTCTTCTCTTCTGAGCATTGTAGTGTGCCAGCAGAGCACTTTACATCCACATATGGGGTATGTTCTTACTCATAACAAATTTTGGGGGGCTTTTTTTCCTATTTTCCCTTGTGAAAATGAAAAATTTAGGGTAATACCAGCATTTTAGTGAATTTTTTTTTTTTTTTTTCATTTTCCCTTCCAAATTTAATGAAAATTTGTCAAACACCTGGGGGGTGTTAAGGCTCACTATACCCCTTGTTACATTCCGTGGGGGGTGCAGTTTCCAAAATGGGGTTGCATGTGGGAATTTATGTTTTTGCTTTTATGTCAGAACCGCTGTAAAATCAGCCACCCCTCTGCAAATCACCAATTTAGGCCTCAAATGTACATAGTGCGCTCTCACTCTTGAGCCTTTTTGTGCACCCGTAGAGAATTTTACGCCCACATATGGGGTATTTCCTTACTCAGGAGAAATTGCGTTTCCTTTTTTTCCTTTTACTGCTTGTGAAAATAAAAAGTAAGGGGCAACACCAGCATGTTAGTGTAAACATTTTTATTTTTTTTACACTAACAGGCTGGTGTAGCCCCCAACTTTTCCTTTTCTTAAGGGGTAAAAGGAGAAAAAGCCCCCCAAAATTTGTATCGCAATGTGGCCCTAAACTGTTTCCTTGAAATACGACAGGGCTCCAAAATGAGAGCGCCATGCGTATTTGAGGACTAAATTATGGATTGCATAAGGGTGGACATAGGGGTATTCTATGTCAGTGATTCCCAAAGAGGGTGCCTCCAGCTGTTGCTAAACTCCCAGCATGCCTGGACAGTCAATGGCTGTCCAGAAATGCTGGGAGTTGTTGTTTTGCAACAGCTGGAGGCTCCGTTTTGGAAACACTGCCGTACGATACGTTTTTCCATTTTTATTGGGGGGGGGGGGCAGTGTAAGGGGTGTATATGTAGTGTTTTACACTTTATTATGTGTTAGTGTAGTATAGTGTTACGGTGAGTTTCCCGCTAGGAGTTTGCTCTGCGGCGAAAAATTTGCTGCAGCCCAAACTTGAAGCAAGAAACTTGCTGTAAACCTGCCTGTGTGAATGTACCCTGTACGTTCACATGGGGGGGGGGGACCTCCAGCTGTTTCAAATCCACAACTCCCAGCATGTACTGACAGACCGTGCATGCTGGGAGTTGTTCTTTTGCAACAGCTGGAGGCACACTGGTTGGAAAACCTTCAGTTAGGTTCTGTTACCTAACAGAACCTAACTGAAGGTTTTCCAACCCGTGTGCCTCCAGCTGTTGCAAAAGTACAACTACCAGCATGCACGGTCTGTCAGTACATGCTGGGAGATGTAGTTTTGCAACAGCTGGAGGCACACTGGTTGGAAAACCTTCAGTTCTGTTTCCAACCAGTGTGCCTCCAGCTGTTGCAAAATTACAACTCCCAGCATGTACTGATTGCCGAATTGCATACTGGGAGATGTAGTTATGCAACAGCTGGAGGTTACGCAACTACAACTCCCAGCATGCCGAGACAGCTGTTTGCTGTTTGGGCATGCTGGGATTTGCAGTTTTGCAACATCTGGAGCGCTACAGATTATAGACCACTGCACAGTGATCTCCAAACTGTGACCCTCCAGATGTTGCAAAACTACAAATCCCAGCATGCCCAGACAGCAAACAGCTGTTTCGGCATGCTAGGAGTTGTAGTTTTGCAAGATCTGGAGGGATACAGTTTAGAGACCACTGTATAGTGGTCTCAAACTGTAGACCTCCAGCTGTTGCAAAACTACATATTCCAGCATGCACAAACAGCTGTCTGGGAATGCTGGGAGTTGTAGTTTTGCAACATCTGGAGGGCTACAGGTTAGAGACCACTGTATAGTGGTCTCAGACTGTAGCCCTCCATGTGTTGCTAGGCAACTTACCAACTTCCGTAGGATCCAGGTAGCCGTCCTCTTCTTCCGCACGACATCGCCGCTCGCTGATCTCCGTCGCCTGCAGCCTCCGGATGGGTGGGTGGATCTTCGGCGCCCGGTCCCCTTTGGTTCCCCGTTCTTCCCCGCCTATTGTGGGTGGGCAGGACGGGGAAGACGAAAGTTAACCCCCCCGCCCCCGATCTGCTATTAGTGGTCACTTCTGATGACCAATAGCAGGGATAGGAGGGGTGGCACCCCTTCCACCTCACTCCTATCCCATCAGGGGGATCGTGAGTGTCTTAGACAATCGCGATCCCCCTTATATTCCGGGTCACCAGGTCACCATAGACCCGTATGACCCAGAATCGGTGCAAATTGCAAGTGTGAATTAACTTGCGATTTGCGCCAATCGCCGAAATAGGGGGGGGTCTAATGACCCCCCTGGGCATTTGCACGGGGCGCCTGCGGATCGATATCAGCAGTCACCCCGGTCCGGTCCCGACCAGGCGCGCAGCGGGGATCGAAATTCCGACAGGCATATGGATTCGCCCTTCGTCCTTAAGTACCAGGACGCAAGGGCGTATGCATACGCCCTCCGTCCCCAACAGATTAAGGGGTTAAAATATAAAATATTTATCTGATACCAGGGGGACTGTGCAATAAATAGGGACTCAAAATGCCCCATATACAAATTTGCGTAACTTGGGGCGAAATGAGTCCCCATCGCACAGACCCTAATCTGTTTGTATATTTTCTGGTCAAAAGCAAAAATATTAAAAAACGAAAAATTCTTTATCCCCTGCTGCAGTTCTTCTGAGTATGCCATCTCTGGGTTATACACCGGGGAAGCAATCTATTATTGCTCATTTACTTTCGGCCGCTAAGGCTCTTATACCCCTGCACTGGTTACAAGTAAATCCACCAACAATTGCAGAATGGGTTACAAAGGTCCACCAGGTACACAGATTTGAGGAGCTCTGCCATAGGGCACTGAGGACGCATGACAAGTTCTTAAAGGTGTGGACACCTTGGTTGTCCTCGGTATACAATAAACAAAATAACAGTAGTTGTGTTGTACATACAAATGTAAGTGACCTCTCAATGTGCTTTGATTGATTATTGACAGCTACATACTGTAACTCCCCACACCCCTCCTTCCCTCTCTGATCCCTAACCTCTTGACTGTGGTTTTGTATTGTTAATTCTCCCATTTCACCTCATACCTTGTAATCCTTGTTGATTACTGTCCTTTTCTGCTCAAATTGTCAAGTTATGGGCTATTGTTTGTCGCACAATGGTATTTGTTGTACATTGTAAGTCTAATAAAAACAGATTTGATAAAAAAATTTAAAAAGCAAAAATATTATGATTTAAAATAAATTTGATAGATTCTATTAACAAGTTAGTTTGTACATCGCTTATCGCAGAATTGTTATTTAAAAAATATTCTACTGCACATAATCCCTTTTCTTCAATAATATTCGAATATAATGCACTGACATCCAACGTTAAAAAAGCACATTGCTCATCAAGAGATATTTCATTTCATATAGTTCATGGATCAATTGTGTAGAGTCTTTAAAATATGCAGGAAGATTTTGGACATAAACTTTAAGAAAGGGTCCACATAATGGGACAGGCGGCTACTTATTGCCCCAATGCCCGATATTATAGGGCGGCCGGGAGTTTTTTTTACATCCTTGTGGATTTTCGGTAAATAGTAAAAAATGTTAAATGAGCCAGCCATTCTGCGAACAATCCATCGGCAAAGCCATGTCCAAGAGACAACAGTATGCGCCCACTCACCCAACGGTGCAGAAGCTGAATGTGCTCCTGTCTAAGTTGCTGATGCTGCAGTCCCTCCCTTTCAGAAAACTGAGTGCTTGTGTCGAGCCAAGGTGGAGAATGCCAAGCCGTCATTTCTTTGCAAAGAAGGCAGTACCAGCCCTGCGCAATTTTGTGAAAGGGAAGGTGGGCCAGTCCTTGAGCCTGTTGGTTTGCACCACAGTGCATGGCAGTGCCGACGTCTGGAGCTGTAACTACAGATAGGGACAATATATGTCCTTTACGGCTCACTAGGTGAATGTGATTCCTGCACAGCCAAAACCCCAACTTGGTCAGGTTGCACAGCTTCCTCCTCCATGCTCTCAGCCAGTTGGTCCTGTGACAGTGTGCGACTCCGCCTCCTCATCCTCCACCGTGTCCTCAGCCTCCAAAGCCCGGACAAGTCTCAGTGGCCCTTCAGCATACCATGTGTGCAGGGCACGACAGTGTCACGCTGTTCTTATGGTTTGCCTTGGCGAAAAGAGTTACACAGGGGAGGAACTGCTAAAAGTCATTTGTAAAGAAATCGGAGCATGGCTTACTCCACGAAATATGGAAATGGGAACCATGGTGACTGACAATGGAAAGAACATCTTGTCTGCGCTACTACTGGGAAGGAGACATGCGCCCTGCATGGCACACGTGTTCAATCTGGTTGTCAAGCGGTTCCTGGAGTGTTCCCCTGATTTGCAAGACATCCTAACAATGGGAAGGAGACTTTGCATGCACTTCAGCAACTCGTACATCGCAAAGCACACCCTCCTTGAGCTGCAGCGTCTGAATGGTATCCCATCCTGATTTGTGACGTTGCCAAACATTGAAATCCATCCTCTATATGCTGTACGAACAGAGAAAAGCCATCACCAATTTCTTGATGATCCATGATAGCGGTACTCCCCTGTGTAACTTCAATGTGAACCAGTTGCAGCTCATACATAACACCTGCCGTTTGCTCAGGCCCTTTGAGGAAGACACATTATTAGTATGTCACCAGAATTACTGGATGAACAACGTCATTCCACTGCTTCATTTCTTACAACACGTGTTGGAAACGGTGGCTGGTCAGGGTACTGGACACGTGGCACCTACATATCACGGCCACATGAGCCCTGTGGGGGCTTAACTGGAGGAGGTGGATTTGGGAGGAGCACAGTGGAGCAGAGTTTAGGTTTCGCCAAATGGGCATTTTTTCTATTAATCTGACAGGAGAGGAGGAGCAGGAGCAGCCAGAGGAGCTAGAGGGTTATGAGGAAGGCGAGACAGAGCACACACCATGGCAGTATGCAGTGGAGCTAGAGGCAGGGAGTCCCTTTGAGTCACTTGAACAAATGGCACGATGCATGCTCACCTGCTTGCGTAATGACAGCCGAATTGTCACCATTCGGCAGCGGGATGACTTCTGGATCTCCACCTTATTGGACCCTCGCTACCGCCACAAAATAGGGGCCTTTTTTTACACTCACTGAGAGGGAGGACAAAATGACCTACTACAGAGGCATCCTATGTAGCCATTTGGCCGTTGCCTATGGGCACCATCGTCCATCCTCTCAGAGGTCTGAATCGGGGGGCCCCCTGCGCTTACCTTCCACTGCCATTGCTGCTGGGGAGGGTGGGGTGGCAGGAGCAGTACCAGCTCTATCAGCAGCAGCCTGAGTGTACAGTTGCTGATGAGTAGCTTTCTTCACCCGCATAATAAAGCAACTCATCAGCAGCAGGTAGACCTGGAGCAGTACCTGAACCAGCAGGTGCCAACACACCTTGAAGATCCCCTGGACTTCTGGGCAGCCAAACTTGATTTGTGGCCGCAACTTGCAGAGTTTGCCCTGGAAAATCTGTCCTGCCCGGCCAGTAGTGTACCATCAGATTGGGTGTTTAGTATGGCGGGGGCCATAGTTACCTTAAGGAGAACTCGTCTGTCCACAAAAAATGTGGAGCGAATGACTTTTGTGAAGATGAATAAGGCATGGATCAGCCAGGATTTACAACCACCAATGCATGAGAGTAGATTGACCATGGTGCCACACCAACACTTCACAAATATGGATAGTGCCAAACAGATTTAATGCGCTGCTCCCCAGTTACAAACATCCCACCTTCGTCACCGGGTACTGGTATTGCCACCCACTGCACCACTCTTTCACCGGGTCACTTTCAGGACTCCTGATGCTGCCACCTCCAGGCTATCTCATTCAGCCACTATATGGTCTCTTCTTCTGCTTCAGCCAACTTCAGGCTGTGTCATTAAGCCACTATATGGTCTCCTCATGCTTCAGCCATCTCCAGGCTGTGCCCTTCATCCAATATATGGTTTACCGATGCTTCAGCCAGCTCCAGTCTGTGTTATTTAGCAACTACATGGTTTAATGATGTTGCTAGGCCTAGGACATTACCTATACATGTTTATTGTAGCACTAGGTACCATACATCTTCAATGTAAATTTCAAAATTCATCTTTTATTGTTAAAGATTGTGAGGCCCTATGGTCTCCTCATCTGCCGCCAACTCCAGGCTGTGCCATTCATACACTTTATGGTCTCCTGCTACTGATGCCACATCCAGGCTCTGTCATTGTGCTGCCATGTGACTCCTTGTTAGATTAGGTCCTTTGTACCCCCACACCAGGGCCTGGGGAGTTAAGAGTTCATTTTCAAAACCCTCAATTTCAATTAAAATTCTTACATTTCGTTTTAAAATTCTTAAATTTCAATGGTCTCCTCATGCCTCTGCCAACTCCAGGCTGTACCATTCAGATACTAAATGGTCTCCTCATGCGTCAGCCACCTCCAGGATGTGCCATTCAGGCAATATATGGTTTACTGATGATGCTGGACCTGGGTCTGGGAATAAAAATGTTGTTATGGTAGCACTAGCTACCAAAAATCTTCGGTTTAAAATTCAGAATTCTTCTTTTTAATCTTAGGAATTGTGAAGCCCTAGGGTATACTCCTGGCTGTGCCATTCAGACACTACATGGCCTCCTCATGCTTCAGACACCTCCAGGCTGTGTCATTCAGCCACTGTATGATCTCCATATATTCACTGTGTATTGTAGGAAACATGTGGGTATCCTTGAGTTACTCTCCCAGCATTATTGCCATTTTGATACCAGACCAGTAATAAAAGGAATATTGCCAAGGACTAGCAGAAACAGGGAACTGTGGATACTGACCACCGGCTGTTGGAATTGATTGACTATCCCAGGTGGTAGATTTAACCATTCTGAAGTTCCTCAGTTCCAGTAGGCTTTAAGTCGTTCATTCTTTGTTGTGGTTCTTCAGTTGCAGAATTTAGTTGTATCATGTTTTCCTGTTCCTCCGATGAGCTAATGTCACTGGAACACATAATACTCATATTGCCATCTAATGAAGGATCCTTTTCTTTTGAGAACATATGTATCATTTTATTATGTTGAATGTCAGGTGGTATTCTGACAATATCTGATTATAAAGGAATTTTGGAATCTGGGACACGGGTAAAAATAAGTATTTTTAAGCGTACTGTCGCACATTTTTCTGCACTCATAAGTGCATACCACATACCTATATCTAAGTAGTGTACTATTTTGTACCTGATAATCTGTCAAGGGTCTATAAACTGTGAAAGGACAGCCAATAGTACACGCCTGCTGCTGTTCTAGACAAATACTGTTTTAAGCAAGGTGAAGTGTATTGTACTCTCCTCATATACGCAATAAGTATGTCAGGCAGAGTAGTGAAATTTAAATTTCAAAATCCTTAATTTCAATTTCAAAATCTTAAATTTAAATTTAAAAATCATAAATTTCAATGGTCTCCTCATGCTGCGGCCTACTCCTGGCTGTGCCATTCACAAACTATATGGTCTCCTCATGCTTCAGCCAACTCCAGGCTGTGTCATGCAGGCAATATATGGTTTACTGATGCTGCTGTGCCTGAGCCTGGGAATACAATTTTTGTTATGGTAGCACTAGCTACCCTAAATCTTTGGCTTAAATTTCAGAATTAATCTTTTAATCTTAGGGATTTTGAAATTCTAGTGTCTACTCATGCTGCTGCCAACTCCAGGCTGTGCCATTCAGACACGTTATGGTCTCCTCATGCTTCTGCCAACTTCAGGCTGTGTCACTCAGGCAATATATGGTTTACTGATTCTGCTGGGCCTGGAAATAACATTTTTGTTATGGTAGCATTAGCTACCCCAAATCTTCAGTTTAAATTAAGAATTCATATTTTAATCTTAGGGCTTGTGATATCCTAGTGTCTACTCATGCCGCTGCCAACTCCTGACTGTGCCATTCAGACACGATATGGTCTCCTCCTGCCTCAGCCAACTACAGGCTGTGTCACTCAGGCAATATATGGTTTACTGATCCTGTTGGGCCTGGGTCTGGGAATAAAAATGTTGTCTTGGTAGCACTAGCTACCCAAAATCTTCAGTTTAAATTTCAGAATTCCTCTTTTAATCTTAAAGGGGTACTCCGGTGGTCAACGTGTTTTTCCGTTTGTGACTTACCTTATTTGTTTTGCTTCATTTCTATTCTGGTTGTTTAGACGACTCTATTTCTGTTCTTTGTTGTCTTTTTATCCCCCACTTTGTTTTCCTGTCTTTGCTTCTATTTCCTGTTTCTTGCTGTGCTGAAAACTACAAATCTCAGCATGCTACATGCCTTGCTGGTTTGGGGCTGCTCCTTTTTTTTTTTTTTTTGTTCCGCCCTTTACCCATCCTACTATTTTCCCGGGTCGGCCACCTTATACACAGCACACTAATATAAATCAGCCTTGGTTGGGATACACTGTCACACACACAAAAGGGACTACAACTCCCAGCATGTGTCATTCAGGAGTCTTCAGTCTGTGGTATAACACCAGCATGCTGCCTCTGTAGTCTCCTGGGGGTTGCAGTTCACCACACCTCTGTAGGGCATACACAAGTGTTTCCCAACCAGGGTGCCTCCAGGTGTTGCAAAACTACAACTCCCAGCATGCGCTGACAGCCTTTGGGCATGCTAGGAGTTGTAGTTTTACAACAGCTGGAGGCACTCTGGTTGGGAAACATTGGTGTAACTTGATGTGTATGCTAAATAGGCTAGAACAGTGTTTCCCAACTAGTGTGCCTCCAGCTGTAGCAAATCTACAACTCCCAGCATGCCCAAAGTCTTTCAGGGCATGCTGGGAGTTGTAGTTTTGCAACAGCTGGAGGCACACTGGTTTGTAAACACTAGCATACACACACACACAACAGGGACTACAACTCCCAGCATGTGTCATTCAGGAGTCCCCCCCCCTCCCCCTTCACATATAGAGATCATTCCCAGTATGAGATTTATTCCCCTGCAGTCCATGCATCCTTAGTCCATGCACCTTGTCATCCTCCCCTTCAGATAACACATTTATCTTCTCCTGTGCAGACCTGCATCCTTAGGATACAGAGCATGGGGGGAGGAGAGGTGAGGAGCTGTGTACTCAGCTGGATGAGATGAGGGGGCGTGGCTTATTTCTCTCATGCAAACAGAGAAAAAAATGCTATGACATCTTGTCCACAACAGACTCTGAACTGTGAACAACAGTAAAAGAAAACACTCTGAACTACAGAACTTCCTGCCCAACAAACAGGTAAGCAAAACACACACATGCTGCCAAAACATATAACACATGTATATTGCAAAATAAACAAAACTTAAAAAGAAGATGCCATATAGTCAAAAAGAATTCATCTTTTAATCTCAGGGATTGTGAAGTCCTTGGCCCACATTTATCATTAGCTGTCTACCTCCGTGTTTTTGTTGCGTTTTTTTAAACACCGTATATTTCCCGTCCTTGCGCCTTTTTTATTAAAAAGGCGCACACATCTTGATGATTTTGGCGCAAGCATGGTAATACCCTCAAACCTCTATCTTACACCTTTCTCTTACACTGGTTTTTGTGATAGCGCAGTGGACACGTAGAAAGATTTCCTACACCACCTTGAGCTTAGTGTAAATTTTTGCCGTATTTCTGGTCTTTGCGCCTTTTTATGTGCTTTTTTATAAAAGGCGCAATTGATAAAACACGTCTATTTCATGCATACTGCCCAAATCAGTGGATCGTAACCCAAAATATGCAGAAACTTCTGAACAAAAAGGCACAAAAAAGGCGCAAATTAGCGCCAAATATAGAAGGAAAAAATGGTGTAAACACATTGATAAATGTGGGCCCTAGTGTCTACTCATGCTGCTGCCAACTCCTGGCTATGCCATTCAGACTCTACATGGTCTCCTCATGCTTCAGCCAACTACAGGCTGTGTCACTCAGGCAATGTATGGTTTACTGATGCTGCTGGGCCTGGGTCTAGGAATAAAAATGTTGTTATGGTAGCACTAGCTTACATTTCACATTTCAGAATTAATATTTTAATCTTAGGGATTGTGAAGCCCAAATGTCTACTCATGATGCTGCCAACTTCTGGCTGTGCCATTCAGACACTATATGGTCTCCTCATGCTTCAGCCAACTACAGGCTGTGTCATTCAGCCAATATATGGTTTACTGATACTGTTTTCAAATGTGCAAGATGAGATGAAGGCTATTAGGGCAGGGTCACACAGGATGCACCCACAGCATATTTCAGTCTGTGGATGTGCTGACGCAAGTCACAGAAGAACTTCAAATAGAGCTCCCAGCCTAGGTCCAGTAACTCTGTGTGTCCGCTCGTAGTGGCAGATTTCCTGCCATAGAAATCTGCTGCTATTAGCGGACAAACAGAGCTACCCGTAGCTGGGATTTTGCTCTGCAGTGATGTCTGTGCATCCTCAGCATGAAATATGCTGCAGATACTCCCCCATGGGACCATGCTCTTAAAGTGGAAAATAAGCACTAGGATCTCATTGGTGGCTGTAGCTCTTTCCTCCAGTTTTCTTTCCTGCCATGGTTGTCATATGTTTTCTATATTAATTTTTAGAGATGAGTGAACTTTTGAAAAATTTGATTCGGGAAAAATTAGTTTCGGGTCGAATTTATTTGCGGCAAATCTATATTAAAAACGGCTATTTCTGGCCCACAGAGAGAGTTCTAACATGCATATGGAGTGTGCCGGGGTATTAAAAAAGTACTGTTATTCAGAATGACATGCAGATTACAGGCATCGCTTTTAGAATCACTGCTGCTTAGCAGCACAATGACAGAGCCTGGAGGTGGCATTAGTAGGAGGAGACCATATAGTGGCTGAATGACACAGCTTGGATGTGGCTGAAGCATGAGAAGACCACATAGTTTCTGAATGGCATAGCCTGGAGTTGGTAGCAACATCAGAAGACACTAGGGCTTCACAATCCCTAAGATTAAAAGATGAATTTTGAAATTTAAATTGAAGATTTAGAGTAGCTAGTGCTACCATAAAAAAAATGTAGGCCCATACCCAGGCCTGGCAGCATCGATAAACCATATATTGGCCGAATGACACAGCTTGGAGTTGGCTGAAGCATGAGGAGACCCTATAGTGTCTGAATAACACAGCCTAGAGGTGGCTGAAGCATGAGGAGACCATATAGTGTCTGAATGGCACAGCCTGGAGTTGGCAGAAGCATGAGGAGACCGTTCAAATATAAGATTTTTAAATTTAAGATTTTTAAATTGAAATTTCACTACTCTGCCTAATATACAGTGACCCCCCGACTTATGATGGCCCGACATATGATCATTTCAACATATGATGGCCTCTCAGAGCCCATCGTATGTTGAAGGCAGCATCGACATATGATGCTGCTGTGTGTCGGGGCCATCGTACAAACAGCTATCTGACAGCGCTGACAACTTCAGCAACTGTTGTTTAATGTGCCCCGTTCTGCCTCCTGTTACTCACATGCTGTCCTGCTAACTCACGCAGGCTTCCACTGTGAGCTCCGTGTAGGCCCCGCCCCCCCAGTGCAGCCATAGCCAATAGCCTGGAGCATCTTGCTGCAGGCATCCAATGAGCTGCTGGCTGCCCTCCCCTTCCTTTCCTATAGAGCTGTAGTCGGCAGGATTGTAATGGAGGACATTCTGTCCCCCCTGAAGGTATTTAAAGAACTGTACAGTACTGTATGCGATGTCACATATACACACTATACACCCCATACATCAATGTTTCCCTATCAGTGTGCCTCCAGCTGTTGCAAAACTATAACTCCCAGCATGCCCAGACAGTCAATGGCTGTACATGCATGCTGGGAGTTGTAGTTGTGCAACAGCTGGAGGCACCCTGGTTTGTTAAACACTCCCCATACACTCCACATACAATGGTCATCCCAGAACCAATTAGCAGTTTCCCATAGAGATATGTATTCAACATACAATGGTTCCGAGGCCCCATAACCAATTACCATTTTTGCATAGACATATGTACTCGACATTTGATGGTTTCAACATATGATGGTTCTCCTGGAACCAATTAATATCATATGTTGAGGGACCACTGTACTTATTGCGTATATGAGGACAGTACAAGATGCTTCACTACACTTAAAACAGTATTTGTCTCGAACAGCAGCAAGTGTGTACAATTGGCTGTCCTTTGACAGGTTATAGACCCTTGACAGATCACCAGGTACAAAATAGCACACTACTTAGATGTAGGTATGTGGTATGCACTTATGAGGGCAGAAAAATGTGCTACAGTACACTTAAAAATACTTATTTTTACCTGTGTCCCAGATTACAAAATTCCTTTATAATCAGAAAATGTCAGAATACCACCTGACATTCAAAATAAGAAAATTATGTATATTTTCTCTGAAGAAAGGGATTCTTCATTAGATGGCAATATGAGTATTGTGTGTTCCAGTGACATTAGCTGTTCAGAGGAACAGGAAAACATTATACAACTTAATTCTGCAACTGAAGAACCACAACAAAGAATGAATGACTTAAAGCCTACTGGACTTAAAGCCTACCTTCAAAATGGTTAAATCTACCACCTGGGATAGTCAGTCAATTACAACAGTCGGTGGCCAGTATCCACAGTTCCCTGTTTCTGCCAGTCCTTGGCAATATTGCTTTTACAGGTATCAACATGGCAATAATGCTAGGAGAGTAACTCAAGGATACTCACATGTTTCCTACAATACACAGTCAACCAATCCTTATAAACATTTGCAGTGCAAAATTCCTATAATACAAACCAGTTAATGGACAGATTCAAGCACAGATGCATTCTGTTTCTGGCCCCTTTGGTGCCAATTTGCCATACAATTATGCAAATCCATCCTCTTCTTCAAATCAAAATCCAGTGCCAAATCCATATTCTTATAGTTCTACTGGAAATACAGGCTGGTCATGGAGTTCTTGGCAATAATGAAGAAAAGATAAAACAAGATGAAACAAGACGATGATCTCTGGATTCAATATCTGAATTTTTCATTGCAAAAAGCTTGCAGTTGACTACTTGCAGTAGTACTACTTATGCCAATGACATTTGTAGTTTTTGGCACATTTCTTAACTGTGCAAACTTTTTTGTAGGTTCTTGCATTATATTATGTCTCGCCAGTATTTCATTTTTATAAGCAAAATACTTATTCTGATATATTTTTCCATTTTTTATACAAGAGTTTTCCTCAGGGCACTTGCTTAACCCCTTAAGGACTCAGGGTTTTTCCGTTTTTGCACTTTCGTTTTTTCCTCCTTACCTTTTAAAAATCATAACCCTTTCAATTTTCCACCTAAAAATCCATATTATGGCTTATTTTTTGCATCACCAATTCTATTTTGCTGTGACATTAGTCATTTTACCCCAAAGTTCACGCCGAAACGGAAAAAAAAATCATTTTGCGACAAAATTGAAGAAAAAACGCCATTTTATAACTTTTGGGGGCTTTCGTTTCTACGCAGTGCATATTTCGGTAAAAATGACACCTTATCATTATTCTGTAGGTCCATACGGTTAAAATAATACCCTACTTATATAGGTTTGACTTTGTCGTACTTCTGGAAAAAATCATAACTACATGCAGGAAAATTTATACGTTTAAAAATGTCATCTTCTGACCCCTATAACTTTTTTAATTTTCCATGTACAGCGCGGTATGAGGACTCATTTTTTGCACTGTGATCTGAAGTTTTTATCGGTATGATTTTTGTTTTGATTGGACTTTTTGATCACTTTTTATTCATTTTTTAATGGTATAAAAAGTGACCAAAAATACGCTTTTTTGACTTTGGAATTTTTTTGCGCTTACGCCATTGACCGTGTGGTTTAATTAATGATATATTTTTATAGTTCGGACATTTACGCACGCCGCGATACCACATATGTTTATTTATTTATTTTTTTACTCTGTTTTATTTTTTTTATGGGAAAAGGGGGGTGATTCAAACTTTTATTAGGGAAGGGGTTAAATGACTTTTATTAACACTTTTTTTTTTACTTTACTTTTGCAGTGTTATAAGTCCCATAGGGGCCTCATCCTGATCACTGGCGTGTATTAACACACCTGTGATCAGTGTTATCAGCGCTTTACTGCTCCTGCCTGGATCTCAGGCACGGAGCAGTCATACATCGATCGGACACCGAGGAGGCAGGTAAGGGCCCTCCCGGTGTCCTGTAAGCTGTTCGGGATGCCGCGACTTCACCGTGGCGGTCCCGAACAGCCCGACTGACTAGCCAGGATACTTTCACTTTTGCTTTAGAATTGGCGGTCAGGCGATGTGTGGATACTTTCACTTTTGCTTTAGAATCGGCGATCGGTGGTATTAGCCGCGGGTCCCGGCTGTTGATGAGCGCCAGGACCAACGTGATGTGATGCGGGGTCGCAGCGTAAAAATCGTTAAGGGGTTAAAGTGTCTATAACTATTTTATATTTTTGTTTGTTAGGAGTCACAACATATGATTGTGTTCTTTTTTAATTTTTTTAAAGATTTTGTGATTTAAAAAATTGTTCTGTGTTTGCTGTTTTGTATTAGAAAACTGAATTCACACTTTTCAGCTCTGAAAAATAGTCAGTACCCTTATCATCTGTTGAGCAGTGATTAAAAAGTGAAATAGTTTTTTTTATTTTATTTATTTTTTATTAAATTTTTTATAAAATACAGGGTTCTATTTATTATCCTATATCTCTCTATATTAATTATTAACATCATAGAACCCAAAGGATACCTGTCTTATAGTTACCTATGTGCATACCCACTTCATACCCCACCCACCCACCCCTTCTACACAATCCTTATTCTAGTGCCACGGAAAAAAAATAAAAAAAATAAATAAAACTATTTATATATATTTCGTTCTCTTCCCTTGGAGATATTATACACTATTAAGCCAGCCTGACCATATTTGAGAAAACAAATCACTACATCCTCGCTTAAGATAAATCGCCCGCTCCCAAGATATAACTCTCTCCATTTTTAATCGGAATTCCTCTATGGTTGGAGCCTTTGCTTCTTTCCAGTTCCTAGCTATAAGAACTCTAGCATTGAATAGTAATCTGCTTAAAATAGTTTGTGTAAATTGGCCTAGCTCATGAATATCAATACAACCCAAAACACAAATTTTTATATCTACCGGGACTTTAATTTTAATTTTTTGCTCAATAAGTTCCAATATTTGCCTCCAATAACTCTGTATCTCTGGGCAATTCCAAAACATATGCTCAATGTCCGCATTGCTGGCAGAACAACGCGGACATTTAGAATCTAAACCTGCAGCATACTTAGCTACCATAGAGGGGGTCTGGTAGGCTCTATATAGAATATATAACTGGGATAGCCGAGGGCCCTCACCTATCGACTGTAAGGTTACAGAACCCAAGACAGACCTCCATGCGACTTGATCCATTCCCAAACTTATTTGCCATTTAGAGAAAGCGGGCACACTATACACCTGAAGAATATATACCATCAGATTTTTTTTTTTTTTTTTTAATCAAAGCAATGCTTTATTAAGAAAAACATAGATAGACAAGCCACGGTAATTAAGGCAATAATAGTGGTATAAAAGCGTGGAGTTCAAGTCAACACCTTCGCTCCTACAACAATTTGTCATCAGAATAGGGATGCCGCGGCTAGTTAGATGAATCTGAGCAGTAAGACACAACATTGCATCAATAATAATGAAACCAGGTAATAACTGGAGGAAGAACACGTAAGTATAAAAGTAGGGGGAGGGGGAGAAAAAAGTGGGGAATGCTAAGAATAGGAGTAAAAGAGAAAAGAAAAAAGAAAAGGGTCAGCATCAGTATAGCTGTGGTCGGTGTGAGTAGGACACCTCAAGATTGCAGTAGGAGCACTTACTTGAGGTCGGAGTCGCGGTCGCCGCCAGGGTCCCCAATCTCGGAATATCCTCATAGTCCTGCGACACGACAGTCAACTCCAGGGGAGAGGTCTCTCTAAGTAAGAGGGGGGGGGGGGAGGGGGAGGGGTGTAGTCTGGTTCACTAGTCCTCTCTATAGAGTCGGGAATTAAGGAAGTGTAACCATGGGCCCCATATCGATGTGTATCTAGCGGAGCGGTCACTCGAGTCGGCCAGGAGTTCCTCCATGCGGCTCACAAATAGAATCTCTGTGTACCAGTCAGTTATCGTTGGGGGGGCACAGTTTTTCCATTTCTTGGGTATCACTGACCTGGCAGCCATGAGCATCATGTTGGCTAAGATTCTAGCAGGCGATTTCCTGGAGGTGGGTATGATAGATAGGAGGAGTCCCTTCGGGTCGTTGGGGTATGTCACCCCTGTCACTAGGGCGATTCGGTCGATTACTGTAGACCAGAAGGTCGTGAGGGAGGGGCAGGACCACCAGATATGGGACATGGTCCCCGTCTCTGTGCCGCAGCGCCAACACAGGTCAGACACTGTAGGGTAGAATTTATGTAACAAGGCCGGAACCCTATACCACCTAGCTAAAATCTTGTAGTTAGTTTCTTGCGCCCTACATGATATAGACATCTTGTGGCACATTACATAGGCTGTCAGCCAGTCAGAGCGAGCGATGGTGGTGTGTAGTTCCTCCTCCCAGGCCGTTTCGAATTTGGGGGGTTCACAAGCCGCTTCTTCCATGAGAAGGCTGTACATTTGAGAAACTGCTTTATAAACCGGGGAGGAAGAAACACACAGCTCTTCAAAGGGTAGGAGGGGTCGGGCAAGCCTTAAGGAACGTCCTGTAGTGTTAACAAAGTGGCTCAGCTGAAAGTACTGCATCTGACTTAGAGGCGTCCTGAGGTGTGACGGTACTAGTTCCGTGTATGGTTTCAGTTGAGTGCCGCTGAGGAAACATCTGATGGGCAGAGGCGAGTGATGACCTAGGAAGGATTCAGTCATCATACCCGGTGGGAAGCTAGGGTTACCAAGGATCGGGGTCAGAGGGCCATCGGCCGCCATGATCTGGGACCTCTTCAAGTACCTGTCCAGGGAAACGATCAGTTCCCTGGACACCCAGGGGAGGGACTCCAGCACCCGAGGAGAGTATGTGTTCGATGGTAGCCAAGGGTACAGGGCTATATCTGTAGCAGTCCCGTACTCTTCCAGCGCCACCCATTGTTTAGAACCCCGACCGTGTACGAAATCCAGGAGTCTGGTCAAGGTAGCTGCTACATAATAAGCCTGACAGTCCGGTACCGCCAGACCACCTGCCCGCTTCCTCCTGACCAGAACCCTGCTAGATATCCTAGACGGTCGTCCCGCCCATATGAAGGAGCGTATCATTTTGTCTAGTTTTTTGAAGTAGGAGCGCGGGAGCGCCAGTGGGATCGCTTGGAATAGGTATAGCAGTCGGGGTAGGAAGTTCATTTTAATTATATTAGCTCGCCCCAGCCAAGAAAAGGTACCAGTTGTCCATTTACGCAGATCCCCGTCTAGTGTCGCTGACAGAGTCTGGAAGTTAAGGGCAAAGGTAGCTCCCGGGTTTAAGGGAATGTGTACGCCCAAGTATTTAAAGGACTCAGTAGTCCAATGAAAAGGGTGTTCCCTCTTAAGACCCTCTATGGTGGCTATCGGGAGGGCTATTGGTAAGGCCACACTTTTGGACATGTTGATCCTATGGTTGCTATAGTGGGAGTACTGCCGTATGACCGACAATGCTGCCGGTAGGGAGGTGCATGGAGAGGCTAGGTAGAGTAGGAGGTCATCCGCGAAAGCAGAGCAGAGGTGTCCGCTCCCCCCCAGGGTAAATCCCTGAACGTCCGGATCAGATCTCAGGGCAGTCAATAAATGCTCCATGCATAAGATGTAGAGGAGGGGGGAAAGCGGGCACCCCTGGCGCGTTCCGTTTCGGATGGGAAATGGGGAAGACAGGGACCCGTTGACTCTCACCCGTGCCTGGGGGTCTCGATACAGGGCCATCACGCGTCCCATCATGGCAGGACCCAGGCCTATCTGCTCCAGCGTTGCTCTAAGGAATCCCCAGTCCACCCTGTCGAACGCCTTCTCGGCGTCAAGAGAGAGGAGCAGTAATGGCTTTTTGAGTGTAGTAGCTCTATTAATTACCGAGAAGGTTCGAACAGTGTTATCTCTCGCCTCTCGGGAGCGCATGAACCCGGACTGGTCAGGGTGGACTAGGGGGCCGAGGACCAACGCTAGACGGTCTGCCAGCAATTTGGCGAACAGTTTAAGGTCTACATTCAGAAGAGATATGGGTCGGTAGCTGGAGCAAAGACCCGGGTCGCGACCCTCTTTGGGAATTACTGTAATATAGGCACTGAGCGATGCAGTGGGAAAACCCAGGTTCGGGGCGATGCTATTAAATGTCTTGCAAAGAATGGGAAGTAGGCTATCCTTTAGGGTTTTGAAAAACCTGGCCGTGTACCCGTCTGGTCCCGGGCTTTTGCCAGTAGGGAGATGTGATATTGCCTGGGCGATCTCCTCTTCCGAAAACGGGGACTCAAGGGCCTCTATATCCTCCTCAGATAGACGAGGGAGGGATGTATTCTGAATGTAGTCATGCAGGGATAATGGGGGAAGCGAAGAATGAGGGGGTGTTGACGGGGTGGGGATATTGTAAAGGTCATGGTAGTATTTCTCAAAAGCCTTAAGTATGTCGGCCGTGATGAACGATTTGCTACCTGACGATGTGTTTATGGATGGGATGAATAGCGCTGACCTCTTCTCACGGAGAGCTCTTGCCAACTGTCTGCCTGGCTTGTTACCCCATTCGTAAAATGTTGAGGCGCATTTCTGACTATACTGTCTCAGGGAGGTGTCTAGGAGGGAGCGGATCTCATGGCGAGTTTTGGTGAGTTCCCTCAGCGTGGACTCAAGTAAGGTCTGTTTGTGCAAGGCTTCCAAACTACGGAGCGTCTCAAGGAGGCGCTCCAGCTTGGCCGCCTTCTCCCTCTTAAGCCGGGAGCCGTGGCTGATCAGGATTCCCCTCAGTACACTCTTGAGAGCCTCCCATTGGATCGGCTGAGATGTCTGATCGTTTGCATGATCAGACTGAAAGTGTGCGATTGCAGTCCTCAAGTCTAACAGGCAAAGGGTGTCCAGTAGGAGGGATTCATTAAGCCGCCACGAAAACCGCGGGGTGGTCAAGGAAGGAATCGTCACAGTGCAGTACACCGGAGCGTGGTCGGATAAGTACATGTGGCCAACTTGTGAGGAGGATAATCTAGGGAGGTGGAAGTGTGAAAGAAAGACGTAATCTAGCCTGCTATATGAGTTATGAGGGGAAGAGAAGTGCGTATAGTCCCGGTCACTCGGATGCTGGAGGCGCCACACGTCGCACAGCTGAAGAGAGTGCAATTGCTTCTTAAGTCTACTCAATTGGCGGTAGGAGATAGCCGATCGACGTGTGGACGCATCGAGCAGTGGGTGTAGCGGGATATTAAAGTCCCCCCCTAGCAGTATCATACCCTGGGCAAAGTGGGAGAGTTCTTCCAGAGTCGCTATTAAAAAGGGCACTTGTCCACTATTAGGGGCATAAACCGTCGCTACTGTCACCACCTGGTCCAGCAAGGCTCCACGGACAAAAAGATAGCGAGCGTTTGGATCTACCCGGACAGCCTGTACACTGAATGGAAGCGAACGGTGTATACCAATGGACACTCCCTTCGAGCGGGAGTCCGGGTTGGAGCTATGGAACCAGGTGGTGAAGTATCTGCCCAACCTATCCGGGATATGGCCTGATTTAAAGTGGGTCTCCTGCAAGCATAAAAGTCTGACCTTATTTTTGTGCATATGGTAGAGAATTTGTGACCTCTTCTCCGGAATGTTGAATCCCTGAACGTTCAGGGTGGCCATCTTCACCTCCGCCATGGAGTGTTATGACTGTCTGCCGCAGAACGTGGAATAATAGGACACCGTGGAGGGACCCCGATGGGAGGCGAGTCACACCAGATAATCTGAAAATAAGAAGGAGAAAAAGAAGGGGACAAGGAATAGGATCAGTAAAACAGAACACTCAAAAATAAAATAAAGAGAGAACAACCAACCAAAAAAGCAAGCTCAAGCGCCTGCAAGGTAAAACTAGTGGCAGAAAAAATCGTCTGCCAAACGGGTGTAGAGTACCTACACCGACCCTATGTGGGGTAGTGCTAAGCCAGTAGTGGGAGGGCTCTCAGCTCAGCTACTCTGAGGTGTGTCAAAATCAAAGTATGTGGAAAGCGTCCGTCCACGGCCATGGTGGGACGATGAAAGCGACCCTCAGGAGGGCCACGATAGGCATTAGATAGGGGGAAGTGTGTAAGTAAGGTCACCAAAGGTCTGGGTATAGAGCAGAAAAGGAGGAGTAAGCGTAGATGGTCCCCTGACGGGAATGCACAGGAGGGTCGGAGGACGGGGGGGGGGAGAGGGGCGAGCATGTAAAGGGGAGGGAGAGGGAGGGGGAATTTGATCAAGGTGGGCGGGGAAAGAAAGGGAAGTGGGAGGAGAGGGGGGGGTAAGAGATCAGGACCTGGAGAGGAGGATTGGGTGGGGGGGGGGGGACTCTGTAAGAACATTAATGGGGAGGGCGATTAGTATCCCGGTGGACGAGGGAGGGGGGGGTGGGAGGGAGTACGGGCAGGGCAGTTGGGGCAAAGGTACAGAGGAGGGAGTCGGTTGGCAGTAGGAGTGGTGGGAAGGTTTAGGGGGGGTATAGGGGGGGAGGGAGGAGGGCGAGGAGAAAAAGGAAGGGACATGTGGTAGGGGGGGGGTATACTAGGGTGGGGAGGTGGACAGCCAGGTACTTCACATTACTCCACTTGCTAATCCAGATGAGCAGGTCAGAGACCAGCAACAAACAAGTAAGCTAGTCAATCAGTCCTCAGGGGTGGGTCCTAAGGAGGAACGTCTGGATCTCCTCTGTCGCTGTGGCTGCGGCCAGCCTGGGTTGGGACGTCTCGCTGGGGGTCTCTGGGAGGGTCTGGAAACTGGAGGCACAGCATACGGATCTCTCAGGAAATTGTCCCAATCCGGCAGGGTCAAGGGCGGTAGGCCCAACGAGGAAAGGAAGAGCGGTAAGTCCCCTGGTTCCCGCAGGGAGGCCGATACCTCCCCGGCTGTAACGTGTAGGGCAAAAGGGAAGCCCCATCTGTAGGGTAGATTTCGATTCTGAAGTTCTCGCAGAAGTGGTCGTAGAATCGCTCTCTGACGCAGGGTGCGTCTGGACAGGTCAGGGTACAGCTGTAAGGTTGCTCCGTCAAAGTCCACATCTCCTCGCTGTCTTACTTTTGTCATGATCTGTTCCTTCAGGGCATATTCGTGGACTCTGCATATTACATCTCGTGGGCGCGTGGGATCTGTACTTGGCGCCCGGAGTGCTCTGTGTACTCTGTCGAGTTCAATGTGAGTATCCGGGGGGCGCCCCAGTAGTAAGTTGAAGATCCCAGTTACAGTGGGGAATAATTCTTGGTTTCTTGTAGCCTCGGGGAGGCCCCGGATACGAATATTGTTCCGGCGACTTCTGTTCTCTACGTCGTCGAGATGATCTGCCATCGCCAGCTGTGTAGAAGATTGAGTAGATAAGGAGGACTGCAAGCCTCTTATAGTGTCCAACGCCGTAGCCTGGAAGGTCTCTAGGGCTTTCACCCTTTCCTGTAGGTCAGAGACATCTTGCTGGACAGGGTGTAGGTCCTGGCGCCAGGCGTGTTTCAGGTCGAGTGCCAAGGCTGACAGATCGCTTTTGGTGGGCAGGAGGGCCAGGAGCGCTTGCAGTTCGGGGTGCCCCTTTAACAAGGCGACCGCTTGGGCCGGGGGTGGCAGTGTAGAGGAAAGTGGGTCCCCAAGGTTTTGTAGTGGGGCGAGGCAATGCTGGAACTGTGTGTGAACTGCAGGAGGCCCAGTTGGTGGAAGGCCTACAGTCGTCACAGGATGCACTTCGTGGGGCCCTGGGGTGCCCGGTGTATGGTTGTGAGCCAGTTTCGGGCCAGCAAGGTTCCAAGCAGTCCCAGGGGCAGACCCCGAGGGGTATGGGCCGGCAGTCAAGGTAGCGGGGCGCAGAGCTTCACCCTCATCAGCATCCGAGCGGGACAACTGGGAGCACAGGGAGTCTCTAGGGCTTCGAAGAATGGAGGGGATGCTTTGGGAAGGGGAAGCAGCCGCCTCCTCCGGAGGACCAAGGGCACGTGGAGGGGAGCAGTAGGGGGAAGATGTGGGATCAATCTCTCCCTCTGGTCCTACCTCGTCTTCAGTGGCCATGGAGGAGCCGAGTCTCTGTCCTCCAAGTTCACCTCCCAAGCCGGGGAGCAAGGAGGGCCGCCGGAGACTCTCAGGGGTCGGGTTCCCGGTGTCGGAAGGCGGACCCGCTTCTGGTTGCTGGGGCTCACCCCTAGGAGGACGGGAGCCGTGGTCTATCCATCCCTCGTGGTGGTCTGAGAGGGAGTCTCGTGGTGTCTCCTTCAAGTCCGGCGCAGGCCGCAGGCTGCGGCCTACCGCGGCCGGTCGGGGCGCCCGTGCAGTGGCGTGCGACCGCAGGAACCTTGTCTTGCACAGTCGGGGTCCTCGCCGGTAAGTCGAGTAACGCCTTCAGTTGTCCACCTCGTGTAGCGGCTCCGGCCGCGCTTCTGCGAGTGACGGGTGGGGAATGCAGCAGCGCGGTCTTAGGAGAAGGGGTCGGCGCCATCTTGGAAAGCACCGTCATCTGGTTCCCGGGCTCTCGAAGACTCCGGAGTGGGCCGAAGAAGTTAGAAATCGGGATCGGTGGTTGCAGGGTAGGTCCCCCTGACCTCTGGTTCTGTCCAGACCTCTTTTGGCGCATGTGGAGCGATTATTACCCCCGTTGTTCGGGCCGTGGAGACGGAGCTCAGCGAGCTAGTGACCTTCTCCGTGCATGGCTAGCCACGCCCCCCCCCCATCAGATTTTTATATATCTTTAATATCACCCCATTGGCACCATTTCTACCCACAATTAAATCTAACATAAGCTCTCTCTTAATTTCTAAAGGTGTCTCTTTATTTTGAGCATATAAAGCATGTCGTATTTGAAGGTATTGATAATGAGAAGCCTGAGGCAACTGAAAGTCCCCTCTAAGCTGTTGAAAGGATTTTACAATCCCTTTATCATATAAATCTTATACCCACAGCACGCCTGCGTGTTTCCACTTATCAAACCCCTGTAATTTACCCAACTCCATAAGTTTACTATTTCCTCATAAAGGGGTATATTGATGTATCTTTGCTATCTCACAAATCTGTTTGACTTTATGCCAAATCTTGTCCATTAAAATGATAGTAGGGAGAAGGGATTTAGTGTCTATTCCAGCTCCATTCTCCAGACAACCTAATATATTCCTAGTTGACAGGAACCTAGATAAAATCTAAAATGAACTGCTATTAGGGTTATACCTATCCCAGTATTCAAAATGTTTGCATTGAGCAGCCAAGAAATAAACCCATGGGTTTGAAAGAGCAAGACCCCCCTCTTGCTTTAAACGCTGTAGGTTTAATAATTTTAATTTTGGTTTTCTGCCATTCCAGATCAACTCCCTTAATTGGGAGTCGATACGCTTAAATAATACGGGTGACAACCAAATAGGCATATTTTGCAAAAGGTATAATAATTGTGGTGTTACTATCATTTTGATTAAGTTTATCCTACCAACTGGGGTAAGCGGCAGTTTCCCCCATGCTTTGAATTTTGTTTTAAGCTTATTTAGAAAAGGGGTTATGTTCAGAGGGACAAAATCCTGAACCCTCGAGGTCACTTCTAGACCGAGATATTTAATTTGGTTGACACATTGTATATCCTACCAACTGGGGTAAGCGGCAGTTTCCCCCATGCTTTGAATTTTGTTTTAAGCTTATTTAGAAAAGGGGTTATGTTCAGAGGGACAAAATCCTGAACCCTCGAGGTCACTTCTAGACCGAGATATTTAATTTGGTTGACACATTGTATATTACAATGTCCTTCTATATGGACCTCCGAGACTGACCGGTCTAGTAACATCAGAAAAGATTTCTCCCAGTTTATTGCCACTCCTGATAATTTTCCATATCGATTCAATAATCTCATTGCGTTTGTCAATGACTCCTCCGTATCATTTTAAAAAAGCAATGCACCGTCCGCGTATAATGCGATTTTACTGCTGTATGTCCCATATTGAAATCCCGAGATTCCATTTGTCGAACGGACATGTTCGGCTAAAGGTTCCATCGCAATAGCGAACAGGAGTGGCGATAAAGGGCAGCCTTGTCTTGTCCCTCGAAAAAGCGGAAAGCTATCTGAAATAATCCCGTTGACTCTTATACGGGCATATGGGTTCTGATATAATAGTTGTATCCAGGACACATACCTTGGGCCGAACCCCATTACCTCCAGGGTCGCCCAGAGAAAGGGCCACTCCACTGAATCAAAGGCTTTTTGAGCGTCTAATGAAAATATGGCCCTGTCTCTGGGGGAGTCCGGAGGAATTTGAAGACTTAAAAACAACCGCCTGATATTAATTGTAGTAGATCTAGCTGGAATAAATCCAGTTTGATCCGGATGGATCAAGCTGGAGATTACTTTATTTAAACGACCTGCTAAAATCTTCGCAAGTAGTTTAATATCATTTGTAATCAGAGATATTGGACGATAAGACTCAGGAGACTGAGGATCTTTTCCTTTTTTTTAATATTAAAGTTATGATTGCTTCTCTCATAGATATAGGAAGACTCTGTTCTGATAGTGCTGCATTATAGAGATCTAACAGTCTAGGTGAGAGGACCTCTGTATATTTTTTATAGACCTCCAACGGGAGGCCATCCACCCCAGGAGCTTTGTTTACTGCAGATGTTTTAATCGCCAATTCTAGTTCCTCCATTGTCAATGGAGAATCTAGATATTCCCTGTCTCTATCTGACAGTTATGGTACAGTTATTTCTGCTAGGAAGCATGTTATATCATTATGACTGTCCTCTGTTTTAGATGTATACAATAGTGTATAAAATTTCAACATAATCTCCATAATTCCTGCCTTATCTTCTATTATCTCTCCTCTATCATTTTTCAGTGATGTAATAATAGGGGGAGGGTCCTGAGCTTTAATGATTTTAGCTAACATATGCCCTGCAGATTCTCCCTCAGCGTAGAATTCTTGTTTCTGTTGAAGCAGTCTATTATTAGCCTCCTGCAATACGTAAGAGTTTAGAGATTTTTGAGCCTTATGTAAAACTATCCCCCTTTCTTCCGAGGGGCGCTCTACAAATTCGGCTTCTGCAATCTGAACTGCCTCCTGTAGGGCCTCTAGTTGAGCTGCTCTACTTCGTTTTGCCCGTACTATATATTTAAATAGAATGCCTCTCAAGTACGCCTTCATACTTTCCCATACTAGTTGCTTGGATGCCGTATTCTCATTAATAAGAAAATAGTCTCTAAGCTGCTCCGCTATCGGATTTTCATCATTCATGATGGAAAACCAATTAGAGGTAAGCCGCCAGAACCTAAGTCCTTTATTTATCGTCTGAAAAGTGAACGTCGCACATAGCGGCAAATGATCCGAGATAGACCTAGCATCGTAATATATTTTGGATAAATATCTATTAATACTACTATTCCCTATTGCTAAATCTATTCTTGACAAGGACTGATATGATGTAGAACAACAAGAAAAATGTCTGGCCCTCGGATATCTATATCTCCATAGATCCATCATACCTGTTTCTTCAATGAGGACACTAAGTGAGAGAGTTTAGACTGTGGCATGGTAGTCCACGTTATGCATCTATCCATGCAACAGTCCATAACATTATTAAAATCTCCCATTAATAATATCGGTATATCTGGGTAAGAGGAGATAATCAAAATCACCCTAGCTAATATTTTAGAAGAATACGGTGGAGGGATATAAATATTTGCAAGGACCATCTTCACCATATGTATAACACAGACTAACAACATACCTCCCCTGACCGTCCACATATTTCTCCAGCAGACAAAACGGTAAGTTACGATGTACAAAGATACTCACACCTCGAGACATATGAGAGTAAGTTGAATGATATGCTGCTTGTATCCAAGGTCTGCTGGTGACCTGTAGACGACCAGGGGTTAAATGTGTTTCCTGTAAACAGAGCACATCCATACGAGTTTTTAGAAAATAATTAAATACAGCATCCCTTTTTATGTTATTCAACAATCCACGCGTGTTCCAACTTACTATCCTTGTAGTCATCCCTTTCCATTAAGAAAAAAATAAATAAAAAAATAAAAAAATAAAAAAATGTGAAATAGTTAGTTTAATGAAGCATGCACTTTGAAAACGTTTGGGGGGTTTGGTGTTCCCCAACAAAGGGTGAAAAAAAAAAGTATTTTTGCACAACACCAGCAGTACACAACAGTGCTGCAGCACACAGTTTCTGTGTAATAAACCCAGAATTGCACTCTCTCACAGACTATTAGGAATGGTTGTGGAAGAAAGAGGGCAGAAAAATGTGCTACGGTATGCTTAAAAAACGTATTGGAGTAAAACACCAGCCGGTGATTACTTTTGCCTGGACTTTCACAGTATCTAGGCCCTTGACAGATTAACAAGTACAAAATAGTACACTACATAGATGTACGTATGTGGTATGCACTTATGGGGGCAGGAAAATGTGCTACGCTTAAAAAAAACGTATTTTAGTAAAACACCAGCCGGTGATTACTTTTGTCTGGACTTTCACAGTATCTACTTAGATGTACATGTGGTGGCTGATGAGAGGATACGGTCTTGTGGGAGTGTAGGGTAATTAGGGTGTTGCTGTTCAGGATAGTTAAGGGCGCTGTTAACCCTTGTCACTTGTGACACCAGGGTGAGGGTAAATGCTGTGCTTCTTGATAGGCCTATTGCCACCCTTCCCAAGAGCAATAGGTGATGCAGAAAATAAACGATTGTCCACAACCGCTGTTAACTGAAAACTTGCTGGAACTTTTACTGAAGAATTTCTGTACATGAAGTAATAGTAGCAGTCCAGATAACAGAGTCTCTTTACATATAGCTTGAGCAGCGATTGACAGTCGGTTGGGATCAGATAAGCCCAATTTAGCTTCTTAAGGATTGTATAGCAGAGGTCCGCTGGATTTAGGGGAGTATTTAAGTCCAGTGATCTTGCTATGAGTAGCGGGGAATTGCTTAGTCTATCCGCTATGTTAGAGGCCTAGGCCGCAAGGCTTTGGCCTAGTAAATCGTCTTGTTAGTTGCGGAGGTCCTACCTCTTCCAGAGTCAGCAACCCAAGAGAGGGATCAAGATGGCGCAGGTCCCTTATATGGGCAGGGGCTGGCCATTTTTGATTGGTCCATAACGACTGTCAGTCACCGTTACAGTGCATTGTGGGTGAACACCTCACAGGAACCTCCAAAGGTCCTGTAGCAAAACCATAGAGTTCTAACCTAATAACTTGCCCCGCAGGTCCTGCTACTCTCCAAACAGGTAAATAACTAAATATATTCACATCTATACTTATACTTCTATTTATATTGATAAGTACTGCTATATAGTAATCGACTAAGTGTGAGGTGACAAGGGAAAAACTGTAAAAGAGGGACCCCAATGTCCTAGGGACTCTGACTATGGGGACCTCTATACAGGTAACGTATACAATACGGTACCGGGATACCACATACATATGTGGTATGCACTCATGAGGGCAGAGAAATGCGCTACAGTACGCTTAATAAACGTATTGGAGTAAAACACCAGCCGGTGATTACTTTTGTCTGTCCTTTCACAGTATGTAGTCCCTTGACAGATTAACAGGTACAAAATAGTACACCACTTAGATGTACATATGTGGTATACACTTATAAGGGCAGACAAAAATGCGCCACAGTACGCAAAAAAAAAAAAAATGCTGACAGCACCAGCAGTACACAACAATGCTGGAACACACAGTCATTGTATACTAAACCCAAAATTTCAAAAAGACTCTCTCTCAAATACTATTAGGAATGGACTGCTGGGCATGGATTAGACCGTTTACAGACTAGTATAACCAGCAGACCAGTTTTTGTGGAACAAAGACACGATGTACTCTGTGTCCTACAGAAGGCTGAGGTGACTAAAAGGTGAAATGCTGCTGCAACAAGCTTTTCTGTGTAACACACACACAATGTCCATCCTATCTCTATGCAGTGTAATGAATGATATGATAAGTCGCAAAATGGCTGCCGATTATATTGATGCTGTGACATCACAGGGGTGACTGGCTGCTGATAGGCTACATTATGCATGTGATTCAGGGTCATCCTGCCTAGCTGCCTTCTCGTCTTGCTTTCCTGCCTTCCCAGTGTTCCTTGCCCCATGTACTGACATGTGGATCCACCATTTCAGATGCCCTGGAGCCTGGACCACAGTAAATGGAATTTAATAAAGCGGTTTGTGTGATAGAATCGCGGCGATATTCGCATTTGTTGCAAATATTTAATGAAATTCGTAACAAATTCGGGTTTGTCAGCTTCGATTCGCTCATCTCTAGTAATTATCTAATTATAACTTCTACTCATATTTTTGTAAAACACAATACACGTATTTCCAACAATTAGTCTTTAATCAGGAATTCTGTGTAGCAAAGAAAAAAAAAACCTTAAACTGAGATCCATTTCTGCCTGTGTACAGTTCACTGCAAGCAATTAACATTAGAATCCCAGGTAACAGCACAAAATAGATTAAAAGGGTCAGTAATCAACATGATTACAATAATTGTATTAATTATTCAGCTTCTTATAGGTGATTTAATGAACAAAGCTTTTTTGTCAAAGAGCCACATTACAATATGCTATTAAGGTGCAATTAATTTGCTTTATCATTTTTTTGCAAATTAAATTTTAACTTAATAGGCATCCTTTCTAATAAATATTTAGTGGCAAAGGATAATTTGTAATGATAAAGATTATGATAATTTATGAGACTGAGAAATTATAATACAACATATAAATAGGCTTCTCCGCTAATGTCTAACCGACCCCCACAGTGATTTTCATTTTTTTTCTTTTTTTTTTATTCTCATCTGCTTAGAGATGTAGGTTTATTATTTTCCGGTTGAGAACATGATATGATGGCTTATTGTTTGCAGAACGAGTTGTAATTATTAATGGCACCCTTCATTTCACCATATCATGTATGGCAAAAATATTTGTGGGTTAACATTATTAAAGATGACATGTTCACTTTGTTCTGTGGGTCATTGCCATCACAGTAATTAAAATTTTTGTGTTTTACTACAAAAAAACAACCTTAAAATACATTATCATCATACATACTGTATATAGTTTATCAAGACCAACATAAGTAATAATGCCAGTGTACAAGGGAAAAATAATTCCACCACACAATGACCACATATAACCACCACATAATGGCTTAATGGCATAATAGCTTAGGCTGGGTTCACACCACGTTTTGTTAAATACGATTCCCGTATACGGCTGGGAGGAGGGGGCGGGGCTTAATCGCGGCGCCCGCACTCAGCCGTATTCGGGAACCGTATTTAATGTATGTCTATGAGCCGACCGGAGTGAACCGCAGCCTCCGGTCGGCTCCGTTTTCGGCCGTATGCGGTTTCCCGACCGTAGGCAAAAACGCGGTCGACCACGTTTTGGGAAACCGCATACGGCCGAAAACGAAGCTGACCAGAGGCTGCGGTTCACTCCGGTCGGCTCATAGACATACATTAAATGTGGTTCCCGAATACGGCTGAGTGCGGGCGGTGCAATTAAGCCCCGCCCCCCTCCTCCCAGCCGTATAAGGGAACCGTATTTAACAAAACGTGGTGTGAACCCAGCCTTACACAGGTTTTGTAAACCATATAAGCGATTACAGTGTAGTTATATTCAGTGACTCACAGCTGGAGTTTTCTGATCAGTCGATTATTTTTATTTTTCTTCTTCCTCTGGCATAAGTCATCATAAAGACTTCTCCTAGTCATGACTCTTCTCTGCACAATCTGCCTAACAAACATTTTAAGCTCCTCGCTCCTGCACCATCCTTACCTATATCAAATCTCTCCATCAGTATTGCTCCAAACAGTAATAGTAATTCTGTGTCCCCCATATAGTAATAAAAACCACAACTATGTCCCCATATATTATTAGACCCCTCTGTGTTCCCATATAGTATTTAATCACACTTCTATGCCCCCCATATATTATTAGTAGAGATGAGCGAATCAAAGCAGACAAACCCGAATTCCTTACGAATTTCAGGATTTATTTGAATCGCAACGAATGCGAATATTGCCGAGATTCTATCACAAATTGCTTCATTAAACTCCATTTAACAGCGTTCCAGGCTCCAGGACACCTATAATGGTGGATCCACGTGCCATTACATGGGGCAAGGGATGCTGGGAAGGCAAAACGGGAAGAGAGGTAGGCGGGATGACCCTAAATCACATGCAGGGTGCAGCCTATCAGCATTAATTCACCCCTTTGATGTCACAGCACTATATAATCGTCAGCCATTTTGCGGCTGCTCATTTCATGCCATACACTGCAGAGAGAGAATGACTTTGTGTCTCGGTGTGTTACAGACACGCTGAATTGATCATAACGCAGCGTTCCATTGTCAACTGCAAGTCACATCAGCGTTGTGGACAGAGAGCAGTGCAGTGCTTTGCTTGTTCTCACTGAGAAAGATTTTTATGCCAGCCATTAACCTCCCAGTCACTTCATTCAGCATTTTATCAGTGAGGGGCAGATAGCTTTTCGTTGCCTAATACATATCAACAAGCTGTCTTAACTTCATAAACCTTATCACAGGAGGCAGGAATGATTTTTTAGCACAATTCTGTGTATTTTTTCCACAAGAAATCATTTGCTGCTTATACTAGTCTGTAGACGGTATAATAATCAGCAGTTCACACCATTCTTAATACTCTGTGACAGAGTGCAATTTTGGCTTTAATACACTTTTTTTTTGTGGTGCTGCACTGTTTTGTCCTGCTGCTGTGCAAAAATACGTTCTTTTCTGTAAATCTGACACAAGTCTAGATACTGGGAAAGTCAAGGCAAAAGTAATCACCGGCTGGTGTTTTACGAAAATATGTTTTCCAAGTGTACTGTAGCGCATTTTTTTGCCCTCATACGTGCATACCACATACCTACATCTAAGTAGTGTACCATTTTGTACCTGTT
The DNA here is from genome assembly GCF_029499605.1 of Hyla sarda. NCBI lineage: Eukaryota > Metazoa > Chordata > Amphibia > Anura > Hylidae > Hyla > Hyla sarda. The sequence goes on along the minus strand of NC_079191.1, from coordinate 340,623,973 downwards.
AATCTGTCAAGGGCCTACATACTGTGAAAGTCCAAGCAATAGTACTCACCAGCTGGTGTTTTACAAACATACAGAGTTTTTTGGAGTATTGTAGCGCATTTTTCTGCCCTCATCAGTGCATACCACATACCTATATCTTAGTTCTGTACCATATTGTACCTGTTAATCTGGCAAGGGCCTACATACTGTGAAAGTCCAAGCAAAAGTAATCACCGGCTGGTGTTTTAGGAAAATAAGTTTTCCAAGTGTACTGTAGCGCATTTTTTTGTCCTCATATGTGCATACCAAATACCTACATCTAAGTAGTGCACTTTTTTGTACCTGTTAATCTGTAACAAGCCTACATACAGTGAAAGGCCAGGGAAAACAAACACTGGCTTTTGTTTTACGAAAATAAATTTTCCAAGTGTACTGTAGGACCCTGCACAATTTTGTGGAAGAGAAGGTGGGCCAGTCCTGTCGGTGTGTACCAAAGTGCACGGCAGCGCCGACATTGGGAGCTGTAACTGTGGTTAGGGACAATACATGTCCTTTACGGCTCACTGGGTGAATGTAGTTCCTGCACAGCCACAACCCCAACTTGAACATGTCACGCCGCTTCCTCCTCCACACTGTCAGCCCGTTGGTCCTGTGATAGTGTGCGACTCCGCCTCCTCATCCTCCATTGCCCTTCAGCATACCATGTGTGCAGGGCACAGCGGTGTCACCCGGTTCTTCACATGGTTTGCTTTTTGGCGAAAAGAGTCACACAGGGGAGGAACTGCTAAAAGTCATTCGTAAAGAAATCGGAGCATGGCTTACTCCATACAAACTTGAAATGGGAACATCTTGGCTGCACTGCAACAAGGAAGTGTGCGCCATGCGCCCTGCATGGCACACGTGTTAAATCTGGTTTTCAAGCAGTTCCTGAAGTTTTCCCCCCATTTGCAAGTCATCCTAACAATGGGAAGGAAACAGTACATGCACTTCAGCCACTCGTACACCGCAAAACACACCCTCCTTGAGCTGTAGCGTCAGAATGGTATCCCCAAACATAGTCTGATTTGTGACATTGGAATTCAAACCTGCATATGTTGGACCGACTGTACGAACAGAGAAAAGCCATCACTGATTTCTTGATGATCCAAGCAGATAGGGTAAATCTCGTGTGTAATTTCAATGTGAACCAGTGGCAGCTCATATGTGACACCTGCCGTTTGCTCAGGCCCTTTGAGGAAGCCACGTTATACGTCAAATCGCCAGGATTACTGGATGAACTACGTCATTCCAGTGGAGATGGAGACAGGGAGTCCCTCAGAGTCACATGCACAAATAGCACAATGCATGCTCACTTGCTTGCGTAGTGACAGCCAAATTGTCACCATTCGGCAGCGGGATGACTTCTGTGTCTCCACCTTATTGGACCCTCGCTACCAGCACAAAATGGGTGCCTTTTTTACACCCACTGAGAGGGAGGACAAAATGACCTACTAAAGAGAGATCCTACGTAGTCAGTTGGCTGATGCCTATCGGCGTGATCGTCCATCCACTAGCAGGTCTTACTCGGGGGCCTCTGTGCTCAACTTCCACTGCCATGGCTGCTGGGGAGGGGTGGGGTGGCAGGAGCAGTACCAGCTCCATCAGCCGCAGCCTGAGTCTACAGTCACTGATGAGTACCTTTCTTTATCCGCATAGTGAAACAACTCATCAGAAGCAGGAAGACATGGAGCAGGACCTGAACCAGCAGATGGTGGCATACCTTGACATGCCCATGCCAACACACCTTAAAGATCCGCTGAACTTCTGGGCAGACAAAATTGATTTGTGGCCGCAACTTGCAGAGTATGCCCTGGAAAAGCTGTCCTGCCGGCCAGTAGTGTGCCATCAGAGCGAGTGTTTAGTGCAGGCGGGGGCCATAGTCACCCCAAGGAGAACTCGTCTAACCACGAAAAATGTGGAGAGACTGACCTTTGTGAAGATGAATCAAGCATGGATCAGCCAGGATTTCCACCCACCACTGCCAAATCAGAGTAGATTGACCATGGTGCTACACCAATGTCACGATTCGGCTGGCTGGAGGTGGATCCTCTGTGCCAGAGAGGGATTGGCGTGGACCGTGTTGGTGGACCGGTTCTAAGTTGCTACTGGTATTCACCAGAGCCCGCCGCAAAGCGGGATGGTCTTGCAGCGGCGGTAGCAACAGGTCGTATCCACCGGCAACGGCTCAACCTTTCTGACTGCTGAGATAAGCGCGGTACAAGGGAGTAGACAAGAGCAAGGTCGGACGTAGCAGAAGGTCAGGGCAGGCAGCAAGGATCGTAGTCAGGGGCAACGGCAGGAGGTCTGAAACACAGGCTAGGAACACACAAGGAAACGCTTTCACTGGCACAATGGCAACAAGATCCGGCGAGGGAGTGCAGGGGAAGTGAGGTATAAGTAGGGAAGGGCACAGGTGAAGGTACTGATTAAAACCTCATGCGCCAATCAGTGGCGCACCGGCCCTTTAAATCGCAAAGACCCGGCGCGCACGCGCCCTAAGGAGCGGGGCCGCACGCGCCTGGATGGCACAGACGGGGAACGGGTCTGGTAAGTGAGTCGGGATGCGCATCGCGAGCGGGCGCGTCCCGCATCGCGAATTGCATCCCGGCTGGGAACATTATCGCAGCGCACCCGGTCGGCAGGTCTGACCGGGGCGCTGTGAATAAGAGAACGCTGTGAGCGCTCCGGGGAGGAGCGGGGACCCGGAGCGCTCGGCGTAACAACAATCAACACTTCACAAATATGGATAGTGACAAACAGAATTAAGGCACTGCTCCCCAGTTACAAACATTCCTGCCACCATCATCAATGGGTACTGGTATAGCCACTGTTACGCCGAGCGCTCCGGGTCCCCGTTCCTCCCCGGAGCGCTCGCCTCATCCTCGTTGCTGCAGCGCCCCGGTCAGATCCACTGACCGGGTGCGCTGCGGTACCGCCTCCAGCCGGGATGCGATTCGCGATGCGGGTGGCGCCCGCTCGCGATGCGCACCCCGGTCCCCGTACCTGACTCGCTCTCCGACGGTCCTGTCCCGGCGCGCGCGGCCCCACTCCCTAGGGCGCGCGCGCGCCGGGTCTCTGCGATTTAAAGGGCCAGTGCACCAATGTTGGTGCCTGGCCCAATCTTCCCAATTAGCTTAATTAGTTTCCACCTGTGCACTTCCCTATATCACCTCACTTCCCCTGCACTTCCTTGCCGGATCTTGTTGCACTTGTGCCTAGTGAAAGCATTCCCTTGTCTGTTCCTAGCCCGTGTTCCAGACCTCCTGCCGTTGCCCCTGACTACGAACCTTGCCGCCTGCCCCCGACCTTCTGCTGCGTCCGACCTTGCTTCTGCCTACTCCCTTGTACCTCGCCTATCTTCAGCAGTCAGAGAGGTGAGCCGTTGCTAGTGGATACGACCTGGTCACTACCGCCGCAGCAAGACCATCCCGCTTTGCGGCGGGCTCTGGTGAAAACCTGTAGTGGCTTAGAACCGGTCCACTAGCGCGGTCCTCGCCAATCCCTCTCTGGCACAGAGGATCCACCTCCTGCCAGCCGGCACCGTGACAGTAGATCCGGCCATGGATCCCGCTGAAGATCCTACACTGGTCGCCCAGCTAGCCCTAAAGATCGCCCAACGAGATCAACAGCTGGCATACTTGACCTCCGAGGCACTGCGTCTTCAGTCACAGATACAGCAGCTGCAGCCGCAGATACAGCAACTTCAATCACAGCTACAGCTGCAACTACCATCTCCTCCGCCGGCTCCTGCAACTCCTCCGCAGCAACCGGCCGTTCCTAACCCCTGCTTGTCCCTGCCGGACAAATTTGGCGTAAAGATCGCCCAACGAGATCAACAGCTGGCATACTTGATCTCCGAGACACAGCGTCATCAGTCACAGATACAGCAGCTGCTGCCGCAGATACAGCAACTTCAGTCACAGCTACAGCTGCAACAACTATCTCCTCCGCCGGCTCCTGCAACTCCTCCGCAGCAACCGGCCGTTCTTAACCCCTGCTTGTCCCTGCCGGACAAATTTGATGGGGACCGCAATGATTCTGCCACAGCCACAGTCCAGTCCTTCTTCGCTGAGGTCCGTGGTGTCTTCGAGGAGCCTGCCCGAGCTTCTTCTGCTGAGATTGCCCTGCTGAACCTGGCCCAGGGTGTTTCTTCCGTTGGCGAGTACGCCATTCAGTTCCGTGCTCTTGCTTACGAGTTGTCCTGGAATAGTGAGGTTCTCTGCGCGACCTTTAAAAAAGGCCTATCCAGCAACATTAAAGATGTTCTGGCCGCACGAGAGACTCCTGCTGACCTACATGAACTCATTCATCTTGCCACTCGCATTGACATGCGTTCTTCCGGATGGCGTCTGGAGCTCCGCCTGGATATGGACTTTGTTCGCACGAAGCGTTTTTTCTCCCCGGCTCCTCTCTCCTCTGGTCCTCTGCAATCCGTTCCTGTGCTTCCCGCCGCGGAGGCTATGCAAGTTGACCGGTCTCGCTTGACACCTCAAGAGAGGACACGACGCCGCATGGAGAATCTTTGCCTGTACTATGCCGGTACCGAACACTTCCTGAAGGATTGTCCTATCCGTCCTCCCCGCCTGGAAAGACGTACGCTGACTCCGCACAAAGGTGACACAGTTCTTGATGTCAACTCTGCTTCTCCACGCCTTACTGTGCCTGTGCGGATATCTGCCTCTACCTTCTCCTTCTCTACTATGGTCTTCTTGGATTCCGGATCTGTAGGAAAATTTTTTTTGGCCTCTCTTATCAACAGGTTCTACGTCCCTGTGACCAGTCTCGCCAGACCCCTCTACATCTATTGTTTTAACAATAAAAGATTGGACTGTCTCGTGCGTTTCCGCACAGAACCCCTCCTAATGTGCATCGGACCTCATCACGGAAAAATTGAGTTTTTTTTCCTCAGGTTCTTTGGCCCCAAGAAGAGGGGGAGACCCAAGGGGGGGGGTACTGTTACGCCGAGCGCTCCGGGTCCCCGTTCCTCCCCGGAGCGCTCGCCTCATCCTCGTTGCTGCAGTGCCCCGGTCAGATCCACTGACCGGGTGCGCTGCGGTACCGCCTCCAGCCGGGATGCGATTCGCGATGCGGGTGGCGCCCGCTCGCGATGCGCACCCCGGTCCCCGTACCTGACTCGCTCTCCGACGGTCCTGTCCCGGCGCGCGCGGCCCCGCTCCCTAGGGTGCGCGCGCGCCGGGTCTCTGCGATTTAAAGGGCCAGTGCACCAATGTTGGTGCCTGGCCCAATCTTCCCAATTAGCTTAATTAGTTTCCACCTGTGCACTTCCCTATATCACCTCACTTCCCCTGCACTTCCTTGCCGGATCTTGTTGCACTTGTGCCTAGTGAAAGCGTTCCCTTGTCTGTTCCTAGCCCGTGTTCCAGACCTCCTGCCGTTGCCCCTGACTACGAACCTTGCCGCCTGCCCCCGACCTTCTGCTGCGTCCGACCTTGCTTCTGCCTACTCCCTTGTACCTCGCCTATCTTCAGCAGTCAGAGAGGTGAGCCGTTGCTAGTGGATACGACCTGGTCACTACCGCCGCAGCAAGACCATCCCGCTTTGCGGCGGGCTCTGGTGAAAACCTGTAGTGGCTTAGAACCGGTCCACTAGCGCGGTCCTCGCCAATCCCTCTCTGGCACAGAGGATCCACCTCCTGCCAGCCGGCATCGTGACAGCCACCCAGTGCACCACTCTGTTACCGGGTCACTTTCAGGACTCCTGATGCTGCTGCTGCCACCTCCAGGCTGTTTCATTCAGCCACAAATTTGTCTCCTTATGCTTCTGCCAACTCCAGGCTGTGCCATTCAACCACTATATGGTCTCGTCATGCTTCGGCCAACTCCAGGCTGTACCATTCAGACAATATATGGGCTCCTTATGCTTTCCCCACCTCCTGGCTGTGTCATTCAGCCAATATATTGATTTCTGATGCTGCTGGGACTGTCTTGGATATTATTTTTTTTTTATATTAGCACTAGCAAACATGCTCAATCGAGATTTCAACATTTATCTTTTAATGTTAGGGGTTGTGAAGCCCTCTTATGTACGCATCCTGCTGTCTGCCCCAGGCTGTTTGTTTCAGCAACTATATGGTTTAGTGATGCTGCTGGGCCTATGCCTAAAATTTTTTGAGGTTAGCACTAGCTAACATACATCTTGTATACAGATTTCAACATTAACATTTTAATGCGACCTACTAGACTTAATATTAACCAACAGACCTGACAGAGTAACTAATGTGCAGGTAAAAGGACACCTGGGAAATAGTGATCATAATATAATACATTATAACTTATCCTTCAATAAGGGAATCTCTCGAGGGGCCACAAAAACATTGATCTTTAGGAAGGCAAAGTTTGATCAGCTCAGAGAAGTCCTTAACAATATAAAATGGGATATTGTCCTCAAAAACAAGAATACTAACACTAAATGGGAGACTTTTAAAGATATCTTAAATTATCACTGTAATAAATATATACCTTATGGGAATAAAAGGGTCAGAAATAAAAGAAAACCAATATGAATGAATAAAAACATTAAATGGGTACTCCGCCTCTGGCATCTTATCCCCTATCCAAAGGATAGGGAATAAGATGTCAGATCGCCGGGGTCCCGCTGCTGGGGACCCCGGGGATCGCTGCTGCGGCACCCCGCCATCATTACTGCACAGAGCGAGTTCGCTCTGTGCGTAATGACGGGCGATACAGGGGCCGGAGCAGCGTGACGTCATGGCTCCGCCCCTCATTACATCACGGCCCATCCCCTTAATGCAAGTCTATGGCAGGGGGCATGATGACCGCCATGCCCCCTCCCATAGACTTGTATTGACGGGGGCGGGCCGTGATGTCATGAGGGGCGGGGCCGAGGGGCGGAGCCGAGGGGCGGCCGAGGGACGGCCCTGTATTGCCCGTCATTACGTGCAGAGCGATCTCGCTCTGCGCAGTAATGATAGCGGGGTGCTGCAGCAGCGATCCCCGGGGTCCCCAGCAGCGGGACCCCGGTGATCTAACATCTTATCCCCTATCCTTTGGATAGGGGATAAGATGTCTAGGGGCGGAGTACCCCTTTAAAGGGGCAATAAAGGACAAAAATAAAGCATTTAAAATACTAAAACAGGACAGCAGTGAAGAAGCATTAAAAAGCTATAGAGAAAAATTTAAAATATGTAAAAAAAAACAGATAAAAGCCGCAAAAATAGAGACAGAAAGACTCATTGCCAAAGAGAGAAAAACTAACCCCAAAATGTTCTTTAACTATATAAATAGAAAAAAGGTCAAAAATGAAATTGTGGGCCCCTTAAAAAATGATGAGGAAGAAATTATAAATGGGGATCAGGAAAAAGCAAATATATTAAACAAATTCTTCTCCACTGTGTGAAATATGCCAGGTGAAATGCAGCGAGATAAGGTAAACTCCCCAGTACAGGTCACCTGACTAACACAGGAAGAAGTACAGTGCCGCCTACAAAAAATCTAAACAGACAAATCACCAGGTCCAGATGGCATTCACCCCCGTGTTCTAAAGGAATTAAGTAATGTAATAGACAGACCCCTATTTTTAATATTCCGGGACTCTGTAGTAACAGGGACTGTTCCCCAGGACTGGCGCATAGCAAATGTGGTGCCAATATTTAAAAAAGGAACAAAAGGTGACCCAGGGAATTATAGGCCTGTTTGATTAACCTCCGTTGTATATAAATTAAATAGTTTGAGGGTTTTCTAAGGGATGCTATTTTGGAGTATCTTGATAAAAATAAATGTATAAACCCATATCAGCATGGCTTTATGAGGGATCGGTCCTGTCAAACTAACCTGATCAGCTTTTAAGAGGAGGTGAGCTCCAGACTGGACCAGGGTGAATCGCTGGATGTCGTATATCTGGATTTTTCCAAAGCATTTGATACGGTGCCTCATAAAAGGTTGGTGCATAAAATGAGAAGGATGGGGCTGGGGAGAATGTGTGTAAGTCGGTAAGTGACTGGAAACAGTGTAGTTAACAGGGTGGTTATTAACCCCTTAAGGATGCAGGGTTTTTCAGTTTTTGCATTTTAAAAATCATAACTCCTTCAATTTTCAACCTAAAAATCCATAGTATGGCTTATTTTTTGTGTCACCAATTCTACTTTGCAGTGGCATTAGTCATTTTATCCAAAAATTCACGGCAAAAGGTAAAAAAAATCATTGTGCGACAAAATCATTGTGCCATTTTGTAACTTTTGGGTGCTTCCGTTTCTACGCAGTGCATATTTCGATAAAAATGGCACCTTATCATTATTCTGTAGGTCCATACGGTTAAAATACGGTTAAAATGATACTCTACTTATATAGGTTTTATTTTGTCGTACTTCTGGAAAAAATCATAACTACATGCAGGAAGTGGCAAATGAGGTTCAACACTGATAAATGTATGGTAATGCACATGGGGAGGAAAAATCCGGACTGGGATTATGTATTAAATGGGAGAACACTTGGGACAACTGACATGGAAAAGGACTTAGGAGTCTTAGTTAATAGTAAATTTAGCTGTAGTGACCAGTGTCGGGCAGCTGCTGCTAAGGCTGATAAAATCATGGGGTCCATCAATAGGGGCATAGATGCCCACGACAAGGAAATAATTCTACCACTGTACAAATCACTAGTCAGACCACACATTGAATACTGTGTACAGTACTGGGCACCAGTGTACAAGAAATATATAGTGGAGCTGGAGAGGGTTCAAAGATGGGGAACCAGGGTAATATGGGGAATGGGAGGACTACAGTAGCCAGAAAGATTATCAGAATTAGGGTTGTTTAGTTTAGAAAAAAGAAGGCTTAGGGGTGACCTAATAACTATGTATAAATATATCAGGGGGCAGTACAGAGATCTCTCCAATGATCTATTTGCACCCAGGACTGTATCTATAACAAGGGGGCATCCTCTACGTCTAGAGGAAAGAAGGTTTCTATACCAGCACAGACAGAGGTTTTTACTGTAAGAGCAGTGAGACTGTGTAATTCTCTGCCTGAGGAGGTGGTCATGGTGAACTCTGTAAAAGAGTTCAAAACGGGTCTGGATGCATTCTTGGAGAGTAATAACATCTCTGGTTATGTATACTAGATTTATAGGGACAGAACGTTGATCCAGGGATTTATTCCATATTTGGAGTCAGGAAGGAATTTTTACCTCTAGTAAGAGGGTTTTTTTTGCCTTCTTCTGGATCAACTCAACTCAGTAGGGACTCATTAGGGATATAGGTTGAACATGATGGACTCTGGTCTTTTTTCAACCTCATGAATTATGTTACTATGTATGTTAGGGGCTGTGAAGCCCTCTTGTAAACTCATGATGATTGCTCTGTCATTGTGCTTCCCTGTGACATGTGACTCCTTGTTAGATTTGGCCCTTTGTACCCAAACGCCGGGGCCTGGGACACTAAAACTTGGGAGTTAAAAGTTCAATTTCAAAATCCTTAATTTAAATTTCAAAATCTTTAATTTAAATAAAAAAATCATACATTTCAATGGTCTCCTCATGCTTCAGCCAACTCCAGGGTGTGTCATTCAGGCAACATATGGTTTAATGATACTGCTGCTGGGCCTGGGTCTGGGAATAAAAATGTTGTTATGGTAGGTAGCACTAGCTATCCAAAATCTTCATTTTACATTTCAAAAATTCTTCAGTTTTTTCTTTGGGATTTTGAAGCCTTGGTGTGTACTCAGGCTTCAGACAACTCCAGGCTGTGTCATTCAGCTAATATATGCTTACTGATACTGCAACTGGGCCTGAGAATAAAAAAAATGTTATGGTAGGGTAGCACTAGCTATTCAAAATCTTCATTTTAAATTTCAAAAATTCTTCACTTTTTTCTTTGGGATTGTGAAGCCCTGGTGTGTACTCATGCTTCAGACAACTCCAGGCTGTGTCATTCAGGAAATATATGGTTTACTGATACTGCTGCTGGGACTGGGTATGGGAATAACAATTTTCTTATGGTAGCACTAGCTACCCAAAATCTTTGGTTTCAATTTCCGAATTCATCTTTTAATCTTAGGGATTGTGAAGGCCTAGTGTCTACTCATGCTGCTGCCAACTCCTGGCTGTGCCATTCAGCTACTATATGGTCTCCTCATGCTGCCAACACCTCCACGCTGTGTCAGTTAGCCACTTTATGTTCTCCTCCTGCCTCAGCCCCCTTCAGGCTGTACCATTCAGACACTATATGGGCTCCGTATGCTTTTCCCACCTCCAGGCTGTGTCATTCAGCCAATATATGGTTTTTTGATGCTGCTAGGACTGGGATATTAACTCCAAATATGTTATGGTAGCACTATCTAACATAAATGCTTAATTGAGATTTCAACATTGATCTTTCAATGTAAGGGGTTATAAAACCCTCAAGTGTACTGCTGAAGCCTGCGCCTGACTGCTCCTGTGTCTTTCAGGAACTACTTGGCTTACTGAGGCTTCTGGGCTTGGGCCTTAAATTTTTGGAAGGTAGCACTAGCTAACATGCTAACTAGCTAACTAACACTAACTAGCTTCAATAGAGATTTCAACATTCACCTTTTAATGTTAGTGGTTGTGAACCCCTCTTGTGTACTCGTGCTGCTTCCTGCTCCACTCTGTGTTTCAGGAACTACTAGGCTTACTGTTGCTGCTGGGCCTGGGCCAAAAAATATTTTGATGGTAGCATTAGCTAACATACATCTTCAATATAAATTTCAACATTCATCTCTCAATCTTAGGGGTTGTAATTTTTTCAAGACTGAGGCCCTTTGGCAACGTCATATTACTTGTGGTATTATCACAAGAATCCAATGAAACATGTTGGAGCAATAGCAATGAACCATAACTGATTAAATGAGACATTCCTACTTTCATAATCAGGGGGACACTGAGAGGCAGGGGTTGGAACAGGTGGTATCTCGCCTGGCGGAGGATCGCCAGCTCGATGGTCGCCAGAATGGGTGATGTAAAAATAAAAGATCTCTTTATCCTCTTCAATTTTGACACCTTATCGTCTCCCTGCTGCCACATAGACGCTCTGCAGAAGTGATTCTAATGGTAATACCTGTAATCTGCATGCCATAGTGAATAACAGTATGATTTCACTAACCTAGCACACTCCCTATGCGTTTTATAGCAAGGCAAAGTGTTCTACACCCCTATTGGTGCTCTCTGTAGGCCAGAAATAGCTGTTTTTTATATAGTTTATTGGTAAATTTATTCGAACAGAAACAAACTTTTAAAAAAAATTGAATTTCATGTTAGAAAAAAAAATGATGACTCGGCCGAATCGAATTTTTGAAAAGTTCGCTCATCTCTAATTATTAGACCCACCTTTATATTTCCATATAGTATTAGGCCCCCTATGTGCTCCATATGGTAGGAATGCCCACCTGTTTCCCAATAAAAAATTTGTTCCCCTCTGTACCCTCATATTATACATATAGTATTAGATCCCTTCTGTGCCCCGTATGGTCGTAATGCCCACCTGTGTCCCCTAAATTAATTAGGCCCCCTCTGTGCCCCAATATTATACATATAGTATTAGGTCCACCTTTTGTATAAATGCAAAAGGTCCATTGTAACCTTACATGACACAGTCTAAATTTTCTTCTCTTTTTAATTAATATAGATCCATTTTACTATTTTATGTCACAAATACCATTTTCTCATGTAAGAACAACTAGAGGAGAATCATAATATGTCATTCCCGTGACAAATTAATGAACCTTTACAAATAATTAATTGCAATTTACCAATTATAAACTATATAAGACTGAGGACTTTGATGTATCATTCATATGTAACGTTTGTTGGAGATACAATTCTTGATCTTTTTTTCTAGAATGACACTTACCTAATTGCAGCAGGGTCATTTCAAGTTCATGAGTAGTTTAAGGGATATCACATTCATTGTCAGTCTTGACCTTTTATGTTACCACTTGTACCAAATATTAAAATGTTACACTAAGGAGATAGCTCTTAAAGGGGTACTCTGGTACTATAGTTTTATGGTTATCTAGAGTGTTTGTAGTGAGTTTAGCACTTTTGTAATTCACATGTTATACATCTGTCCAAAGCATATCTATTTTTTACTGACCTCTTTTCTGTGACGGAAGTTCAGTAGTTTTTCTGGTTGCTTTTGACTGTTGTCCACACCTGCGGCCATGTTTGTTCACTGTTGTGGACAAGACGTCATTGCTGCAGGCATTGCTATTTTTTCTTCTCCTGTAATTTTTTTCGCCCCTTTTCCACACCCCTGTAATGAATATTCATTGAATTGTTGGGGAGGATGGATGTCTCCTCCCGCTGTCAGCCAGCCCTGCGCCAGGCTCACAATGTACGTAACCCCTTCCCTGCCATGAGGACCATGCACCCGCGGGGGGAATAAGGGGTATCGGCTATCATGTCAGCTTTTCACCTGCAGTCCCCACATCAGGGAATGAATTGTCAGCCGCAGCGCGCTGTCCCCACATTAGGGAACTAATGATATGTGACCTGCGAGCGCAGCTCTCCTTCTCTCCCCACCCAATGAATTGTTAGCCGCAGTGCTGTCCCCACATTAGGGAACTAAGCATATGTGACCCGCGGGTGCTGCTCTGCTTCCTGCCCTTCCACCCCCTTCTCACCCACCCCCCCTCAAAGCGATGTACCTGCAAGGGTTAAAGGACATCTGTACTGCTAAATTTTCCATATTCCTGTGCCTGGCTGCAAAAATAAACAAAATAGACTTTGACTCACCTTCCAGCGTTCCCCCTTTGCTACGGTAACGGCTTTGCGGTCACAGGAACGTCACACCGCTGTCAGCCTATCACCGGCAGCAGCGATGTCCCGCCGCCGCCGGTGATAGGCTGAGCGCACTGTCATGTAAGGAGCTGACGGCTTGTCATGTAAGGACCTGACGGCTCTGTGAAGTTCCTGTGGCCGCGAGGCCGTTACCGTAGCAATGGGGGAACGCTGGAAGGTGAGTCAAAGTTTATTTTGTTTATTTTTGCAGCCAGGCACAGGAATATGGAAAATTTTGCAGTACAGATGTCATTTAACCCTTGTGGGGACATCGCTTCGGGGGGGGGGGGGGTGAGAAGGGGGTGGAAGGGCAGGAAGCAGAGCAGCGCCCACGGGTCACATATGCTTAGTTCCCTAATGTGGGGACAGTGCTGCGGCTGACAATTCATTGGGGTGGTTTGGTGGGGGTGGGGAGCAGTGCCCGTGGGTCACATAAGATCAGTTCCCCCCACTGACAATTCATTCCTCATGAGCAGGGCAGGGAAAGGGAGTGCTAAAGGGGAAAGAAAAGAAAAAAGCTGCCCACAAAAACAAGTTAGGCAGGCTACAAGGCATGCTGGGAGCTGTAGTTTCTAAAAAAAAAAAAGGCAAAACGGAAATAGATACTACACTACATGGACACACTTGTGAAAAGAAAGACAAACAAAGAGCAAACACCAGACCAGAGATAACAAGAAATCTCACCTACAAGGGTAAGTAGAAAGTGAAAAAAACACATTGGCCACCAGAGTACCCCTTTAATTAGAGAAGAATTCAGTCACCCGAAATAAAGCAATTCCTCCATATGCTCAGTTAGGGTGCATTCACACCACATTTCTGCAATATGGCTGCCGGAATTTAAAAATGGGCTGCTGCCGTAATCCCGCTAGACTGGCGCTACACTTCGTTCATTTGAATGAGACAAACTGAGTCAGATAGTGACATAGTGACTCCAATTGTTCCATTTTGAGCCATATCAGTTTTATGCTAAAAACCATGGCAGAACACAGTCTCCAGACCAGCAACAAAACCTGATACGGTTCAAAAATGCGCCAACCGGAGTCACTATCTGACTCTGTACTCTGTACTCTGTACTGCTCATTTAAATGAATGGAGTGTGGCGCCGGTCTGGCAGGGAAATGGCAGCATACAGTTTTTAAATTCCCTCGGCAGCCAAAATGCACAAACATGGTGTGAAATGCACATTATATCACATAATCACAAAATACTTTCAGCATGCTCATCATGGAACAGCAACTGGTAGGATCTGTTTTCTTTTTCTACCTGCTATAAACTAATACAAGTGGTAATGTAAGCATGAACATTATATCCAACCAAAAACTGCAACTTCAAGACCGAACAACATGTTCTATGGCTATGTTCTCACGCTATATTTCGAGACTTCACAAATCATCAATTTTACATGCAAAACAAGTCTAAAACATTCAGATGTTCTCTCTGCCTTTAAAAATTTTGTTTCAAAAGTTTTTTTGCATTTCTGAAATTTTTTGAGTCATTTCAATTTTTCTATCTTTTTGATGATTCTTTAGAGGTTTCTTTGGCCACAGAAAAAGATATAGAGGGAAATTTATCAAGGGATTTAAGCAGCTTTTTTGCTTACAAAAGTCGCAAAAAAAGTTGCACGTGTGCCTAAGCAATTTTGTGAAAGTCGCAAGTGAGCAAATAAAAGTCACAACCGCAAGTGTTGCTCACGTGATGTCATAAGCAAGTGTAAGCAAAGTCAGACCTGGCTTACACACTTGCTTATGACATCACGTGAGACTTTTTGTGCAACTTTTTTTTACTTTCATTTTCACAGGCACAGTTGGACGAGCAGATAGGAGAAGTACAGGAGGGTGACAAGCTTGTCACCTGCCCGCACGTCTACAGCCCATGCAACACTACCGCAACTCCCAGCATGTCCTTACTGTAAGGACATGCTGGGAATTGTAGTTGTGCTGCAAGGGGGGGGGGGAGTGTGTTAGATGGGAAGGCAGATGACTAGCTTGTCTATCGCCCACGCTACATGACTACAACTCCCATTAGGTCCTTACTGTAAGGGCATGCTGGGAGTTGTAGTCATGCTGTGCAATGCGGGCGGGAAATGTGCGGGCGGGTTACAATAAATGTACTAACCCATTTTCCTTGTTTTTTTTTTCCTTCTCATTTCAGATCTGTGTATCCTGTGGACTGCGACGATGACCAGTGTTTTTTTTGTTTTTTGTTTAATGTTAATAAAATGGTTAACGAGGAGTTGTGAGAGAGTGTTTTTTGGAATAAAAGTTTTTTAAACATGTTGTTTTTTATTTACTTTTCAAGCTTAGTAGTGGAAGCCGTGTTATATACAGAATCCAGTTCTAAGCTAGGGCTTAGTGTTAGCACCAAAAACAGCTAGTGCTAACCCCCAATTATTACCCCAGTACCCACCGCCACAGGGGTGCCGGGAAGAGCTGCTACCAACAGGCCCGGAGCATCACATATGGCACTCCTGGGCCAAGGCAGTAACAGGCTGGCATTATTTAGTCTGGGGAGGGCCAGTAAGAATGGCCCTTGCCCACCCTGGTAACATCAGGCTGTTGCTGCTTGGTTGGTATTTGGCTGAGAATGAAAACATGGGGAACCCTATGCATTTTTCCCCATAAATCATTAAATAATAAAAAAATGCATAGGGTTCACTGTATAGCAACCAAATAGCAACAGCCTAACTTTACCAGGGTGGGCTTGGACCATTGTTACCAGCCTTCCCCAGCCTAAATAGCGCCAGCCTGTTACCGCCTAAGCCCAGGAGCGCCATTTTTGATACTCTAAGCCTGTTGGTAACAGCTCTTCCTGACACCCCTGTGGTTGAGAGTATCGGGGTAATAATCTGGGGTTAGCGCTAGCTGTTTTTGGAGCTAACGCTAAATCCCGGCTTAGTAATGGACTCCTTCTATAAGACGGATTCCACTACTAAGCCTATAAAGTAAATTAAAAAAACACATTTAAAAAACTTTTATTCCAGAAAACACTCCCCCACAAGCCCTCGTTACAAAATGTTGTTAATATTAAACATAAAAACGATGGTCATCGTAGTCCGCCAAATCTAAAGCAGCCCACAGGATACACGGATCTGAAATGAAAAGAAAAAAAAAAACTAGCAAAAAATCGGTTAGTACGTTTAGGGGGAAAAAAGGGGTAAACAAAATGTAATAAATGCACATCATTTTTTTTGCTTATATGTGCTAAAAAAAATTGTATTCCAAATTGATTTTATTGTTTTTTTCTTATGTGAATAATACAATACAGGAATTTAGGTGCACTACTGTGGTAGATGTATACAATGACATTGGCTATCCCTCAACACTAATGTTAAAATTGAGACATTCGCCAGTATATCCTTATATGAAGGACATACCAGAGCCCGCACACCAACGCCAAGGTTTCTCAAATGGCACGGGACCTAAGGCTAAACCAACCTGTGCGTGAGAAGCAAAACAGGGGCCAGTGGGCAATTACGGCAGCATTAGGCCGACTCACAGAGTCCTCCCAGGTACCCTCCAGCGTGGTTAAGCACACACACAATGGGAGGCGGGAGGCAAACTGCAAGCCCCACCTAAGTTGGCTAATATAGGTGCATGGCCTCACAGGTGCTACCTTAATGCTTCCTGGAAGATATTCAAGGCGCATTAACTATGGAGTTTGCACACCTCCAAGTATAAAATTTAAACAACAACAAAAAACGTGGTCTCAATTGGCTGGAGGTGCTCAACCCCAAATGTGGTTGTGCATTTATACTGGGGGAGCAGATCCTGCCCTTGTAGTCCGTTGCTAGGAGCGATCCCCAGCATAAAAATGCATACAATGGAGGATGCCTGCAGCGGACTACAAGTGCCACAATAGAATCCTACACCAGATAGACGGTGTGGATGTGTAACAATTAGAATAATACAATACAGGAATTTAGGTGCACTACTGTGGTAGATGTATACAATGACATTGGCTATCCCTCAACACTTATGTTAAAATTGAAACATTCGCCAGTATATCCTTATATGAAGGACATACCAGAGCCCGCACACCAACGCCAAGGTTTCTCAAATGGCACGGGACCTAACGCTAAACCTACCTGTGCGTGATAAGCAAAACAGGGGCCAGTGGGCAATTACGGCAGCATTACGGCAGCAAAGAGTCCTCCCAGGTACCCTCCAGCGGGGCTAAGCACACATACAATGGGAGGAGGGAGGCAAACTTCAAGCCCAACCTAAGTTGGCTAATATAGGTGAGCCAAATTTATCAACCACCTGTGATAGTATGAGAAATATGTCACACATAAGCAAACCCAAAGCAAAAAAAAAAAAAATGCCTACAGAACTCGCTTATCAAAGCAACAATGATAAATATCCCTCATAGTTCAAAAAACTGTATTTTGCTAAATCAACTTCTTTGGGAAATTCATGTCCCAAAATATGTACCAAAGTATGTGTCAAAATATGAATATAAAGACTTATTTTCTCTCAAATGGGTGAAGTGCAGACTGGTGTAAGCAGCGTTTAAGATCAGATAGTTATATTGATCTAAGAACAGCAGCATAAGTGACAATGGAGAAAGGAGGAAATTGGAGGGTCTCTAATGCCACAACAGTATTAAAATTAGAATGGTGCAACTGATCAAAATATGGAAAAGAGGACAAGGGCTGTTTAATTGAGTGGTTCTCTGCTTTGACTGTATTATATTTTCAGATTTTTTTGAAGTCCTTGTAATTGTTCTAGAGTTTTTGTGAAAAAAAGCAACAATACTAGTAATGTTGCAACATTAAAGTCTACATGTGCACATATAAGGAACGTATTACATAGGGCTAATATCAATTGAACAGGCCGGCATTGTCCTGCAGGGGTGGACTGACAACACTCAGGGCCCCCGGACCAAAAAGAAACAAGGGCCCATTGCAATACTCCGCTTCTGGTCACACTTCCGCCATGCCCCTATTCCATCCAAATGCCTCTGCCTGCCCTACACACAAAATAATAATAAGGAACACTTTAACTTAGGTTAAAGATATTCTGTATACTCTATAAGTGATTATATACAGTGCCTATATAGTGGTAGATACCAGCTGTACAGAGATCTGTATACATTATAAGGGATTATATACAGGACCATATAGCGGTAGATATCAGCTGTACACAGGATCTGTATACCTACATCTAGGGACTAACAATTATGTATTTTCTGATTGGCGGCATCCTCTTTCCTTTTCTTCTCCATCCGGATCAGACATTGAAACATAGACATAGAAACATAGAATGTGTCGGCAGATAAGAACCATTTGGCCCATCTAGTCTGCCCAATAATCTGAATCCTATGAATAGTCCCTGGCCCTATCTTATATGAAGGATATCCTTATGCTTATCCCATGCATGCTAAAACTCCTTCACTGTATTTGTAGCTACCACTTCTGCAGGAAGGCTATTCCATGCATCCACTACTCTCTCAGTAAAGTACTACTTCCTGATATTACTTTTAAACCTTTGTCCCTCTAATTTAAAACAATGTCCTCTTGTGTTAGTTTTTCTTCTTTTAAATATGCTCTCCTCCTTTACCGTGTTGATTCTCTTAATGTATTTAAAAGTTTATAACATATCCCCTCTGTCTCTTCTTTCTTCCAAGCTATACATGTTTAGGTCCTTTAACCTTTCCTGGTAAGTTTTATCCTGCAATCCATGTATGTCAGGATCCGGATAGGTATGCAGCGAGTACTAATAGTGTAAAAAGGGGAGGCAGTCCTGCTAGGCTAGGTCAGAGTAAAATATATAAGGTCAAAAATTAGAAGAAAGAGAGAGAGAAAAAAGAAAACGTGTCTAAAATAGCATAGAATTATAACATTTATTTGGAAAAATGAAGTAAGGTCTGCGGCAGGGCCCTTGTCGCAGACTGGTCACTAGATAAAATGGTTACAATGGTATAAAATGCTAAAAATATAAAATATACACAGTGGTATTGCACTTCACTAATTGGACAATGAGACAACGAAAGTGGGGCAATGGGAAAGTGCAAACAGTATCTTTTTAGTTATACTGTAAAGTCATATTATGAGAGCCAGGATTAATCCAGATGAAAGTACATAGCAAAAAAGTTGATAATCCAATAAGGCACATTTTCGGTAGCTCTGGAGCCTCCCAGATTGGGGCCCACTATAAACGTTTTTAGGTGCAGAGATACAGGCGATGCCCCCTCTACCCCGACGGCACGGGGACTGAATGCAAGAGGGCAATTGCTATACAGTTCAGGCACTTAGTGCCTCTTACTGGCTACAGTGTGCACAATCAGGTGAGTGCAGCTGTGCTTGCAATCTGGATACACGTCTCTCTGTCCCGGCAGCACGGGAGAATTGTAGGAGGGGTGATATGATCCGGTGCTGGGGGTCGGAGATGATGGCTGGGAAGCAGCGTGTGGCAGCGCTGTGAAGCCTAGTGGTCGTAGCAGCGTATGGCAACGCTGGAGGTATCCTCTCTACCCCGACGGCACGGGGAGCAGGTGAGAGAGTAGGTGAGGACCGGCAATGCGGTAACAATTGTCTCAGATGATGTGCAGGGTTGTCTTAACTCCAGACGCGTTTGGGGAACTGTGTCCCCTTTTTCAATGGTGGAGGTTCAGGAAGACTGTATGGGTCATGGCTGAAAATTTCAGTCTTTTATAACCCATTTTGTGGGCGTCATCCTTGTGTAATACAAAGGCTGGATGTGGGTTTTGGAAGGGAAGTGTCAGGGTTTACAGTTAGCTTCAATAAAGTTTTTGGACACATTCAAATAAAAAAAATAAAAAAAACATGGAAAAAGAATAGAATACAGAGAAAACAGAATTGCATAGAAGAATAAAAGAAAAAGACTTAAGAAGAAAAATAGGGATACATATGATACTGTGTGTAATGATACTGTGTGTACTATGTTTCTAATTGGATAGATATTAAAAGGCAGTCTTTTACGCTCTTTAATTTTGGTTGCTATGCATTATGTTCGTGAATTTTGGTTGCTAAGCATTATGTTCTTGAATTTTGGTTGCTATGCATCATGTTTGTAAATTTTGGTTGCTATGCATTATGTTCGTGAATTTTGGTTGCTATGCATTATGTTCGTGAATTAGAGTAACGGATGCAGTGCTTTGAAAGATAAATTTTAGAGTATTTTGACATGCAAAGGGAAGGGGAGAGAAAAGTACGGATACAGTAAGGATAAATGACACATTTATTTATGATGCATATTTTTATAAATATTATTTGAGTGAATAATGAATAAAAATGGTGATGCAAAAATGGTAATGATGCTGTTTATGTGAAAGGTATGGGAAAATGGATCTGAAAATGTTTGCCTGGTCAAAAATGATTTGACTGGATACTCGTATTTCGAATATCCAGTGATAAAAAGTGATGTCATATGTTTGAGCACTGTGTGTGCAGATTTAGAGACTAGCCAATAGGGCTAATGTTTAATATATAATGATAATAAAAAGGGGGGGGGGGGAATTCAAATGTTAGGAACAAACCAGTGGTGATAAAAAACTGGTATAAAACAGGTTGGGAGATGGTGATAAAAATATAGAGAATTTATTTAGAGCTTATATGAATATTGCTATATGTAAAATGGGGGCATGAATATGATACAGTTAAGGATAAAATAGATGTGGGTATAAATATGATGTGGTGAAGGAAAGGGACGGGGTGTGATCGAATAGAGCCGATAGAATAGATTAAGTAGATTTATATGTTCATATGGTGTTTATTTACAATAAAATACGTATATAATAGTGTAATAATTTATACCTATAAAAATTTGCACCCTACTTATAATTAAAAATAAAGAATTTTCATATATATAAATTTCATATATAGGTATTCAGCGAGGACACTGGTGGTGGATCCTCTGTGTCAGTGGGGTGATGGCGTGGGCCATACCAGGGGTACGGAGTCTAAGGGGTTACTGGTTTTCACCAGAGCCCGCCGCAAAGAGGGATGGACTTGCAGTGGCAGGTAACCCCCAGGTCGTTCCACCCGATATCGACTCAACCCCAGCTGATGGCTGAGACAGGCGCGGTACAAGGGACAAGGCAAGAGCAAGGTCAGACGTAGCAGAAGGTCAGGGCAGGCAGCAAGGATCGTAGTCAGGGGCAACAGCAGAGGGTCTGGAACACTGGCTTGGGGCATACACAAAACGCTTTCACTGGCACTGAGGCAACAAGATCCGGCGATACCAGGAAGGGGAAGTGGGTTTTTATAGGAGGACACAGGTGAATGTACTGATTGGGCCAGGCGCCAATCAATGGCGCACTGGCCCTTTAAATCTCAGAGAGATGGCGCGCGCCCTAGGGAGCGGGGCCGCGCGCGCCAGGATTGAGCAGATGGAGGGCGGGTCGCATCCCCACCGGTGACACTAATGCAGCGCTCCCAGTCAGCAGGTCTGACTGGGGCGCTGCATGGAGGTGAACGCCGCGAGCGCTCCGGGGAGGAGCAGGGACCTGGAGCGCTCGGCGTAACTATGTACTAATTTAGTAGTCTTTCTCTGAACTCTCTCTAGAGTCTCTATATCCTTCTGGAGATATGGCCTCCAGTACTGCGCACAATACTCCAAATGAGGTCTCACCAGTGTTCTGTACAGCGGCATGAGCACTTCTCTCTTTCTACTGCTTATACCTCTCCCTATACATCCAAGCATTTTGCTAGCTTTTCCTGCTGCTCTATTACATTGTCTTCCTACCTTTAAGTCTTCTGAAATAATTACTCCTAAATTCCTTTCCTCAGATACTGAGGTTAGGACTGTGTCAAATATTCTATATTCTGCCCTTGAGTTTTTACGCCCCAGGTACATTATCTTGCACCTATCCACACTAAATTTCAGTTGCCAGAGTTCTGACCATTCTTCTAGTTTGCCTAAATCCTTTTTCATTTGGCATATCCCTCCAGGAACATAAACCCTGTTACATATCTTTGTGTCATCAGCAAAAAGACATACCTTACCATTGAGAAATTTTTCAATATCACTTTGAATGAAGAAATTAAACAAAATTGGTCCCAGGACAGATCCTTGAGGTACCCCACTGGTAACAAGACCTTGCTCTGAATATTCTCCATTGACTACAACCCTCAGTTGTCTGTCACTCAGTCACTGAATTAATTCAACAATATGGGAGTCCAAGCTCAAAGACTGTAGTTTATTGATAAGTCTTCTATGTGGGACAGTGTCAAAAGCCTTTACTAAATTCTACATATGCCATGTCTACTGCCCCTCCGCCATCTATTATTTTAGTCACCCAATCAAAAAAAAAAAAGTAAGTAAAAATAAGATTTGTTTGACATGATCTCCCAGAAGTAAACCCATGTTGTTTTTCATCTTGCAATCCATGGGATTTTAGATGTTCCACAATCCTATCCTTTAGTAGGATTTCCATTAATTTCCCCACTATTGATGTCAGACTTACTGGCCTATAGTTGCTTGATTCCTCCCTACTAGCTTTCTTGTGAATGGGCACAACATTTGCTCATTTCCAATCTTCTGGGACGACTCTTGTTACCGGTCATTGGTTAAATAAATCTGTTAA